>NC_137642.1:13905181-16519409 GCF_963383615.2 Lipophrys pholis | reverse complement strand
GCAGATAATGGACGATGAACTCAGTCAAATGAATCCCCGATGTGAAATCAGATCAAAGAGGCTTTGGAAATTCTCATTATCAGTCACCTTTACTGAATTTCTGTCTCTATGTGGCAATGTCAGCACTGTGGCGGTAATACAGGAGCAAGGTATTCACATTATCTCTCTGCTTTTGCCTCCTTGCTGTGAAAGCTAACAATAACCTATATACCACACATACTCATAAATTATATACCAAATTAGAGGCTGGGAGACACTGATGATGACTCCTCCAGTCCTTGATCCCAGCTTTAATAAAGACTTGTGAAAGCTGTCCAGTTTCCCGCTGAGAGAGGCTCTGTTTTTCTCCTCTTCTTTCTTATCTGCCCTCTGCGGACTCTGCCTCTCCTTCACCAGAACCTTGACAGAGGCCTGTTTTTCCTTTGACACCCCCCCCCCCCCCCCCCCCCCCCCCCCCCCCCCCCCCCCCCACCTGGTTTATGTGTTTTCCACATCACACTCGGATCCTCCCCTGAATAATAGCCCCACCACTGTCAGCACACAGGAGTAAAATTAGAGAGTGAGGCAGGCCAGCGTTGCTATTCCCTCCAAGCTTCGGGCATTCAGGCGCAGGCCGGAGCAACGATCAATTGAAATTCTGGACTTTTGGCTTCTTCCCTTTTAGAGATTAGTGCTCTGTATCAGGGGAGGAAGTGACTGTGTTGTTATTACCTGTGAGACAAAAAAGCAGGGAGCATCTGGAAGGAGGCCAGTGCTTCAGTGAGCTCCTGCTGCTGCTGTATGTCACACATGATGGAGGCTCTGTTCCAACATCAGGTCCTGCCATCAGCTCCAATACACATACAGGGATCATATGGACAAAGTGCTAATGAATGGCATATCATTTCATGTGCATGCATAATGTTTTGTCTCGCTGTCAATTCCATATGGCCAACTCTAATATATACCTAGCAGAATATGTGTGCATGCTTCCTGTCAGTTTAGTCTGTTACGGTGAATCTGGTTGTAAATCTGCGTCATTGCATAATTCAACAGGAGGGCTCATTGCTTCAGCTTGCTTCATCTTTTCGTCTGGTTATTTGAGATCTTGTACGGAATAAAGCTGATGTGGAAGCATAATGGCATCGATACATCATCAGAGTAAAAAACACAGATGTTACACTTTCCAATCAAGTCAGGTTTGAGTATTTAATCCCATTACCATATGGGTTTTTAAACCAACCGTCAGCAAACTGGTCTGCTGAAAACTATTCGCACACATAAGTGAGCAACGTATAGTCGGTCACATATGGTATGTATGTTCCCGGCTGTCATTACAAATAGAAACCACATCAACTGAGCCGATACGCCGACAATGAGACCTGAGTTATAAATAACTAGTATATCCCGTTAAATGGTCGCATGTGTGAGCGGGCATGATGTTGTTTTGCCCCCTGGACAGTTCCAAGCCTCAGATGAAAAGGTAGAAGAGAAAAGCTGGCGAGCTTGTTGTTGCTTCATCCTTCCTGCGTCTCAGCAGTCCTTCGAGTCCCAGTGGTGTCTACGCTGGTGGAAATTCATTCTGAAGTGTTGCAACAGATTAAATCAGTTACACTGAAGAAGCGGTCTAATGCATGTTCTCCATAGCTGACAGCCTGCAGGTGAAACTGCCAGAGATGTGAAGGTTGTTACGCAACTCACATGCTTTGTACATGCTTCAAGGATCTTGTGCATCTGAACCGGCACTGAGGGAACTTTGCTTTTCTATAAGTAATTGAAATGACCTTGACCACAGACTTGTTGCAGCACACAGGCAGGACTGTGACACCACTTTGGAGCCCACACACTCTTCTATCACCCTTAAGCAGTTGTACTTGTTTGGGCGATCACTCCGCTGCCTGGGGAGTGTGGTTATTTTTATGGCATGCTTTGTTTGGATGATTGTTGTTGCAAAGAGGGAAGTGCTGAGGTTTTTTCCAGGGAGTGATGAAGAAAGAGTTGTGTGACTGCCGAGGTACCAGGGAGGATGCAGCAGAAGAAGGATGTGTGTCGGGGTATGTGGGCTGTTGGGGGGGGGGGTTAGGCTGCCTTACAGGGATGGCAGTGTGTAATTAATTTTGCATGTATCTCTCTCGCTCACTCCCGCTTCTCGAATTTGTTTTGTTGTTCTTTATTTTTTGTTGTTGAAGTACAACTCTTTAAGAAGGCGCGCTGAAATTAAGCATCAAAACAAATGGTAATTTGAGGATGAGGTTGCTTTTATTTTCTTGGACTAGTTTGAGAGTGATCCACTTTTTTTTTTTTGTTGAATATAAACTTTAAAGAGCAAAGACAAAGAATCTTGCGCTGCTTTGTCACCTGTATCTGCATGCACAAAGTGACTGTCAGGTGGACTGACTCGCCTCTCCCTGTGTTTCACTTTACAGACGTCTCTGAGGTCAACGACACTGGCACCAGCAATGGAGGTGGGTGGAAATCGTGCTTTCACTCGGCGCTATCCGCTCCAGGCGCTTTGAAGCGTCACTAAAATCCCGCTGCTTAAGACACTCCTCCCCGCCGTCGACTACCCACATCCCCTCCTCCACCTCTTCTCCCTCGCTTCTCCTGCTTCTGCAACTCACATTCATAACACATCACAGTAAAGATTAGCATTTTGATTATACGTATATTAGATGCTCTTAAATTACAGTCGTAGGCAGCTCTGCCCAGCAAGAGAAAGCCGTGCTGTAATGTATACGCTCACTGAAATCAAGACTTCACATGAGCTTCAATCCTCACCTCAGACACGTCTGGTTACGTTGTAACTGTAAAACCACCTTGATTTACTAACTTAGAACCGCCTGAGTTTGTTTAGTTGATGCTTTTATCCACAGGATGAGAGGGGCAACAAATGTGTTGATTCTCTTTGCTTCTTCTAATCCCCCCCACCCCCACCCCCTTTTCTTCTGTCTCTTCCTCTTGTTTAGAGGAGATGAAAGATCATGTCGAGAGCTCAGAGCAACCTGATTCAATTGTAACTGACAGCATTCAGTCCAAAGGTAAGTGCAAAGAGGAAGCTCTGGCTGGCTCGTCCTCGTCTCTGTTTATAAGAGGGATCTTATTAGTGGCCACAGCTGCTGAATTAAAATGCACTTCTTTCAGAGAATCCTCAGCACTGTGCAGTCAAGTGTTACCCAGTTTCACCCTGCTTGTTTCAGTTTCTTTCTTTCTTTTTTTTTTTCTTTTTTTTTTTTCCCACCTCCCCCGTCTGTCTTCATCTCCTTGTCTCTGTAGGAGCAGGCAGCAGGCAGGCAGTTTGTACGCGCTCCTCCAGGGCTAAATGCATTTGTAAACCCTCTCTACCCATTTCTGGTCTGCAACTATAACCCTGATATTTTGGTACATACGTGTCGGGACGTCTTTGGAGATTGACTGTGATGAATTACCTGCAAACTCAACTATCACGTATTTAATAAATCAAGTGTGCGATGCCTATTATTTTACCATGAAGCTAACACTGAGTGCAGGGGCAATAATCATGCCAATAAATCATATTTGAGAAGGATCCCGTCCTGTTGTTATTCTGGGGTCTCCGTCGAGATGTACCATAATGAGATGGCATGTAATTTGAATGCAGACATCTGCTATGAATTTCTATGACTGTAATTGTTCTGCGTGTGGCTCTGTTGAATGGATGAGCCCAAAAAAAATGGGGGGGATTCAAGATTTTGGGCTTCGTGGAGTTCCCAGATAGAAAAAAAAATAAATCATTAAGCGAAGTGCTATGAACAGATTGTTGGGGTTGAATAAATAGGACAGGCGAGCTGCATATGAAATAACTTCGCAGAGACAAACAGGTTGGTGTAGAAGGGAGGGAGGGCTTAAACAATGCCAGACAAAATGCCAGAGAAGGGGGGAAAAAAAAGAATTGTTCAGGAATAATTGTGAGGATCTGGGTGGGGTGGTGTAGAAGGGAGGCGCACAAAGTGTGTGGTCAAATTAACCCGAGTATCGGTACACACGACACCAGGCAATCACAGCAAACTGCCCCGATTTCTGAACGAGACCGATGGATTAGTTTATCTTTACAAAAAGATTCATGTTGTCGTGAATGTGAGATGAGAGCAAAGCAAATGGATCAGCCTCGGTGGGTGTTTACCCGTCTGTGACAATCAAATTTGTCGAGCATCGCTGATTGAATTTAGACAAAACTTTGGGTCGTGTTCTGTGTCACTGCACATTATTGGTATTTACAGAATTGATCATGGGTGTTGGATTTGATGAGGAGATACAGATTTCTCTGAAGAAAATGCCGACTTGAAAAAGAGCATACGCTCCATCACCAGATCGTCGTAAACATTTGTAAAAGTCTATCCGTCTTTCTTCTATACTGCTCCATCAGACTTCAGGTCCCACGCGGCTGAAACTGAAGCAGCTGACTGTGTGTGAGGTGTACTCAAGACAAACAACACACACCCAAACTGATACCTGCGTACATTTTAGAAACACCAACAAACCCTAAAGAATATGTTTTTGCGGTGTCAAAAAAAGACCGACCTGCACAGGGAGAACATGCAGAATCCTCACAGAAAAACCAGAAAACCTGAAATCAGAATGATTTTTTTCTGTGAGGCGACGGTGCAAAACTCCCAAAGCCCTCATACGATGCAATGCAGTCCAATTCATTAAAGCTGGCCAACCATAGCATCGACCCTCATGAGGCGGTGGGTGAAACCTTCCTTGCTTTTCTTGTATTCAAGTAAATAAAAGTGAGGGGTGTTTCCTCTTTATCTTTCACATTTATGTACATTAGGGGAACTGAATATTGGCCCTCTGAATGTAACGCAGCCCAGCATACACATATTCAGCACCTCATCATCGCAGTAAACTCGGAGGCAACGAGGTCGTACCACATTTCATGGACTATATACTTTGCCTACCTCTGTACAATACACGAGAGGGGCATAATATTGAAGACACCTCTCAATTTATTACAATCCAGCCGAACACCACCGAGAACTCAAAAACAAACGTGCAGTTCATTTAAACCTTCTTTGATAATATCAACCTAAAATAAACGTTATCACCGATGTAATAACTGTGTCAGAGCAACATTTGTTCCAGAACGGTTGTACTAGATCCAATATTGTAGAAAATAAGTGCAGGTGTAGCCACTGTACAGCCAGATTTGAAACCATCCTCCAACCTTTTTTCACAACAAATACATTTTTTCTTTTTGCACAGATGGACTTTGCTTTGGAGACCACACCATATAGATTGAGCATATTGATTGAGGCTGAACCACATGAGTTTATAATATGTTTTACTCTCTTTAAACTTGTTTTAAAGAGTTGAGTGCTCCGCAGTATACATACAGCTCAAGGTGTTTGCAGCAGTAGGAAAAATCCGAGGGATTTTCTTCTTGCAGGTTAAAGAAAAGAAAAAAAACCTTGGTTTGGTAGAAGACATGTTTATTATTGACTCTATTGTAAGTGTAATGGAGACAAGTGAAAATTATTATTTAAAAAAAAAAAAAAAAGCTTTAGCGCGATATCAAATGTGTGACAACAGTTGTATAGAGACCTGGAGCTACTCATGTGCTTTGAATGTGTCTGTCATTGTACCACAAGCTTGGAGGAACATCAGGCCCCGAATATTAAAACAAAAAAGGAAAAGCACAATTTAGATAATGTATCATCCAGCAGTGGTAGGCCGTGAAATATTGAGCGTGGCTAATACATTGGTAACACCGAAGAGGTTTTCGGGGGAACCCTGTGCGTCAGTTTCTGCACACACATCTGAAACACACTCGTTTTCAACATAACTGCTGGTACTAAAATAACAAAGTCATTAATCACTTATCGAGCCGTCATTGATTCCTACAGGGATAATTTCAAAGAGAGATTGACTTCAGTCAGATTTTCAGTTATAAAATGTCAGAACAGACTGAAATGATCACAGTCGTACAGACAAAGGTGTTTAGTTCACTATCGTGTGTGACAAGCAGAAGATCTGGATTCTTCTCATTCTGCAGGCGGATTGTTTTTACCCAGCAGGGCCAGATGTGAATAACAGTCTTCCTCATCCTAACCTGTTGTCTCCACCTCCCTCGGCTGCTTAATTTTCCCAGCGTGCCGTGTTTTATTAAAACGCATTTAAAGACTTTAATGTAATGTACAGTAAGCTATAGTCACTAAACTGATTTACACTTTGAAAGTGAAACTTCGATTTGGATCCAGCTGATAAGAATAAAAACAGAGTCTTTCTCAATTGCAATAAGATCATAAATGGGAGACGTGGACCAGAGGGAAGGACAGATTTCCCCCTCGGTGAATCACATCCTGCTCAGATCCTGCGTTTGTTTCTTTCCAGACACCGTCGAGAAGAAAGAATGACCAGCTGAGAGGACGACAATCAGCCTCATCTGACAGCCAGCAAACTGTGCGAAGGCCAACCACACTGGTGTCAGACTGGCCCATGTCAGTATGGGCTCTGACACTGGACCAGGACAACCAGTCACTCACATCCTGCTCACATCCCCACCTTAGTTAGCCTCCTCGCCCCTCTTTAAGAAACTATTCATCCCTGAAGTATGTATGTACTGTATGTATGTATGTATGTATATGTATGTATGTACAAAACCTTATTATAGGACTTGAACATATCAACCAGAAAAGATGAGCCATACCTCACTGTGTGTTAGTCATCCATCACTTCACCAGCTGGGTGCAATGAGATAAACCAGGTTCAAGTCTCTTTATTTGATAAACCCGCTGTGAGAACAGGGTGAAGCTGTCAGAGGACGACCGCTCCGGCGCGTTGACACTCCGGGCTGGGTGATGCTTAACATCAACCATCCTGCAGCGCTTACAACGCGCATACCGCCGCCACCGTCATAATGACATTAAACCAGACAACACCCTGCGTTCTTGAGCCTCTTCAGGGCGCGAACAACTGACACCTGCCATGTCCCCTCGCACGCCGCCGCAGCCCCAGCCTCATTGTTTAGTCAAATCAGCCGCCGCCGCCGCCGCCATTCAGACCGCGGTCTGTAAAGGCGAGGCGCCACTCCCAAGGCCTTTCATCTGTGAACATCACATTTCATCCCCGCCAGCGGCGGCGCCTCTTAGCAGGAATCTCTTCATCAGCACCCATGCACACAAACGAGGATGTGAGTGTCGTTTAACTAATCGATTGGTTGTGTTTTGGTTTGATTTTTTCTTTTCCCCCCCGAGTTTTTTGTTGGGTTTTTTCTTGGAGTTTTTTTCTTGCCACACCCAGTGCATGCCAGAAAACTGCTGTGAACGTCTCCAACATACACAGGAATTACAGCCCTCTTAGCTTTTGCTTGTCTCCTTACCAGATTGTCTATAATTGTATCAAAGGAATCTGCCTTATTTCTTATCAGACGACAAAATCACAGACCTGAGGAGGTTAGTCCAAGTATGGATTCTTGGTTGCGTACTGCTTGCAAATGATTTGTATTTTTCAGTACATCGTTTAATGGCTAATACCTGTTGTTAATCATTTTATCTTTCTTTCACTTGGTTGGTTTAAAAACTGGATTGGGTTTCTTTTACCTGTGGGTATGATTCATTGATTATTTTTCGGTGGTGCCACACTAAAGATGGAAAGAATTACAGTTCTACGAAATGATGCCTTCATACTTTGATGTTTGCTTTGCTAAACTATAAACAGAAACAACTAATAAAATTTAAGATGGAAGCCATTTGTCAGCTTTTAATGTACCTCGTTGAGTCGCGGAGTTGTTTTTCTCCCTGTCGCTCCACTGGCTAATGTTTTGTTTTATTCCAACAGCAGCCGGTACAGTCAATTTCTCCCCAGTAATGTGTGAAATTGAACAACTGTAACAGAGCAATCAGTCGTGTGTCTCTGGGTAGACAGAAACAATTAGTCAGTCCTGTGATCTCCAGCGTGCTCGCTCTCTGGCCCTCAGGCTCTCTCTTGTATCAAATGAGACAAGATATCTGGCAGACCCCTCGAACCCCACAGCCCCCCCTCCCTCCCTTTGAGGAGTCCACCAATCGCTGGAGACATCACGAGCAGTTTGTTCAGACTCAGCAGCTCTCCAAAGCAGAACCTCTCTATCGACTGAGCTCTCTGATCTGATCTGGAATCTCACCTTAACGCAATTTTCCCGTCTCATCCTAAATGTCGGCTAATGCTCTTTGAAGTCTCTCGTGAGCTGATGAGCGACGGCGCCAAACTACAGTTTAGTTCATTTTCATTTACTTCATCATCACAGACACAGCAGTTCGTCCAGGGGCCACATGCAGCCCGGTTTGATCTGAATTAATCCAGACCAGTAGAATGATAATAAAAATGAAATGAGATCACCGATAAAAGAAAAAAAAAAAAAGAAAAACTCACCTACTTCTTGAGCATAGAAGTGCCTTCTGAAAATATTATAACAAAACCTGTAATGAACAACCTGAAATCCTCTCCCACTCCTCAGCCTGCACGATTCCTACAGCCTACATGCTTTCATTTGATGTTTATATAATTTGGCATCCAAAAATATGGCTGGCATTCACTGCAGTTTAGTTTTAGGTCTCAGTGTTGTGGTTTGTCTCCTAATCTCACTAAAACAATGTGAGACACGGAACAAATGTGGTGTGGAAGTTCATTTCCATTAAGATACTGCAGTAATGACACTTGAAATACTCAATCATGTCATATGAAATGAGTTTTGGCTTAGAAAGTTAGTTCAAATGGTATTATAGACTGTTTTAATATAATGAGAGCAGCTTCCACACTATAATCCTCATTTAACAAATAAAAACAGAGTAAAGGCATCAAAATTCTGCAACACACCAGATTTCTTCAGACTTTACATCCAGAGTGAAGCAAGGTTTGGTGTAAATGTGGAGCCTGCAAGTCAGGACAATTCGAGCTTATTTCCCAGGAACTACCCCCGAGTCCCATAAGGACCCACAAATCATGCATGTTCCTCCACCAAACAGACGTCATCAAGAGTGGGCTTTGCTCATTTGCGCTGTAATCCATGTGGAAAATGGAATCAAAACGAGGCAAGACACAAAATTTGGGCGGCGACGGTGTTTGGAGAGACGAGGTCAACATGAGCTGCTGCAGCGAGCTGGAAGGTGAGGAAACTTCATCAGAGCGAGGTCGACCAACACCTGAACCGGACTTGCAAAAATAATGGCCGCTCTCGCGCTCAGAGTAACGAGCAATAGTTTGCAGCTTGGAATTTTTCCCAAATAATAAGAATGTGAAGTGTCGATATTCATCAGTTTTATTCCCGCACGGTTCTCCTTCCTCACTGTCCACAATCACAACCCAGCTCACGTCATTTAAAATTCTCTCTTGCCCTCTTCAAACTTCTTTTTAAATTGGATCTTTTGTTCTTATTTAATATCTTATTGAGTATTGTTGGGGCATTGAAACCGGAGATACTTGCAGTTAAGACCGCCACACACAGTCAGAATATCTCATGCGATGCAAAAAGATTTTGTGGTGTAACGTTTTCTCTCCATAATCTGAAGTGATCAGCCCACACTGTTCTGTGGGCACAAAAGTTTGTTAAAAGAATTAAATATAGATATTTAAAACGGTTGCCTAGTTATACTGCTTCATTTTGTGACTTTTTCGCTAAGTATTTCCTTAAATCTGAATGCTCAATTGTTGTGCAAAGACACAGAGTCTACATTTAACGCCACGGTGTCTCTCTTTTGTACCACTTCATCCAACTACTGTGTCACCGTCTCCATTTCATTACACAATACGAGCCTACATACTGTATAATAAAATACTTGTAACTTATTGTCCTCATATGGCAACCTGTTACTAGGGGATCATACTACACCGAGTTTGACCCGTCTACCTAAATAAAATATAAATCAGATAGAACACGGGACTTAATGACTAAATATTGACTCAAGATTTGACAATTTTGCAAAGTTTATTTACTATTTACGAGACTGAAAACAGCAGATAGACATGATTTACATCCTTTGTCAGATACATAAAATACAAGTGAGTCATTTCTGTGGTAGATTCAGTCAAACGCATGTTAAATATTGAACAGGAGTGGGTCATACCTAATATAACCACCATAACTGATTCACCAACATAGAATATCAATCAGCTGTGTGTCGTCTGTGTGGCTGAGCTTTTGCAACGCAATTCCATTCAAATGTTCTGTTTGACAATAAAATGGCTATTCTTTCTATTCTATTCTAATATCTGCTCATATGCCTTGTTTATATTCAGAGTTCACACATTTTGAGTTTTATTTCATATGTGAATGAATTTGACTGGAACACATTTCCAAATGTGTTTTATTTTCATGTATTATGTTGTTTTAGCAATGTTCAGTGGAAATGTTTGATTGTTTTGGAGTCACAATTACGTTGATGGATGAACTCAGTATGGTTTACATTGTGTCCCTGCTGCAGTAATAATAAAAAAATGACAAAGAAATACTTTTAGAAAAAACTGTGAACATGCAAACTCCACACGGAAGAGCCCAGCCTGGACTCAAACCCATTGCTCCTCACTGGACGGTGATAGAGCTAACCACTGCACCACTGTTCTGCCCCCAAACAAACAAACAAACAAACAAACAAAACACTTGTAAAACATGAAATAAAAGTGTAAGCATGTTGACTTCTGTTGGAAAAGTTGTTTATTTTCAGTCAATGCCACTCTTTTCTGAAGCCATAACTGTAAGAAAAAAAAAAACAGACAACAGGTTTCTCAACTGTTGAGGTGGGGGAGCCGACAAAAAAAAAAAAAAAAAAAAACAAGTTCCACATTGTTGTAGCTCACATATTTGTCTTCCATTAACTTGTCGCCCGCCAAGCAGATGTCAGTAGTGATTGTCCCTGAAACAGAGAAGGCTTAAATTTTAATGACTTCATTTAAATGTTGCATGTCAGAGCAGTGGGTTCCCTGAGCTTGAGCAGTGGGTAGTGTCAGGGGGGGAAAACGGCTTCTCTGCAGAAGACTTGCAGATATGCGCCGTCTCTTCGGCATTAAAATACACTTCAGAGCTGAAAATAACAAACTGCTTATGCCAAAACAACAACCCGCTGTCCCAGTTTATGCCTAACAATGTTGGATTTCCACTCTCATCTTTAACTACGCTGCAACAACAAACTCACGGGGTTTGTATTTATATCAAAATAAACACGTAACGGTGTATCTACATATGTAGGAGGCGTGATTGTGACATTGTCTAACAAGTCGACGTGAGCAGATGCTTGAAGGCCCAAGTAATGCAAATACCAACATGAAAGCTCAATGGGCCTCTTCCTATATAAACCCGTGTTACTATAGTTTGACTCCTCCCACTTCCTCCCGCCAAACTCCAGCAACCCGGCCGCCTCGCGAGCTGTTAACACACCACAAACAAATTGGGGGGAAATAATTCGAGCTCTAAAGCTTTTAAATCCCAGTGCCAGATAAGCTGTTTTTTATCTGAAGCGCAGTGTTTGTCCTTCATGAAAATTCATCGCCCCCACAAGAGGCAAAGGCAACACTATAGGTGAACTAAGCCGAGATAAACACTCTAATTGGGATGAAAATTGACGCCATTCATTATGGATGTCTGTCTTCAAAGGCAGCGAGAGCCACTGAAATGTTGAAAGGAAATTGACTCGCAGTGTTGCTGGTTCGCTTTGAACGAATGAGAATACGTCGATTAAACTCCAGCAGCACAAGACGGTTATGCAGATTACAACCACTGTCGGACTGGGGGAAAAAAAAAAGCATGTTTGACGCAGGATGATGGCCCCTCGTGACAAGAGAACAAAATAGAAAGAGGATTAATAATCTAATTCCTACTTTCTCGCTGTAAATATTAACTCGATAATGCTGATTCGGGTGATCTTGCTAAATCTGCGCCGTCATTGTAGTCACTTTAAAGATAATGCAAAAACCGAACCTGTTGAAGTGTAAACATGAGCGGTGAACCAAGCTTGAGCTTCACATTTCTCTGATGGTTTGAACCCCCCCCCATCGTCTTGCTCAGAATAACAACTTGGTGATAATTCACAAGAGTGGCATCCACACCTGAATTCACTTCGCCGGTGTTTTCAAAACAAAATACTGCTTGGTTCGGTGTGAAATCAAAACTAATGTGTGTGAAATAGCTGTGAGGCAGTAAAACGATTCTGCTGCTTTATGATTTGAACTGCTTACAACCAAAGACGGCCGCGGAGCAGCTGGGACCGATATTAAACTCTTGGATTTAACTGGAGACCCATCAGTGATGTCTGTTGATAAACTTCAGTAAGATTGGCGTCGTTTCGCCCTGAATTGTCCTCATTATCCAATAGGTCAAAGCTTTTATGTCAGGAAATAACCTTCCATTTGGATTACATCTGAATAAATGCATGTGATTTGTTTATGTGCGTTATGCCCTTTTTGGGAGAGATAAATTGAAACAAGCCAATAAATGATAACATTTCTGCATGGAGCACTAATAAACTGAGTGCAGCAGGGAAAGCAACCAGAAATGTTGCTCCCTTTGTTAACACATTTGCTTCACAAGTCATTAATTTCTTATTTTTTTTTTCAGGTTGTCTTTTTAACAGGACGGGGGGAGAGAAAAACACTCAGAAAGTCTAATAAAAGAAAATAAAAAGCCTCGGCTTGCAAATTGTTCTCTCATTAAATCGGACATTAATAAATGCATTAGCAGTGTTTAGCTGTAACTTTGCGAGGAGTTTGGTTATGCTGATGTTCTCTCACTCATTAGAGCAAAATGTCACCTGGATCTTCAGTTTCCAGAGATTCCAGGGGAATGAATCAGCAATCCTTTTAAAGATGGAGTGCTGGCAAGTCAAGCTGAGGGGAGAGAAGAGTTTCTCCTGCTTCTCACACCAGCCGTCTCATGCCGCCGCACTGAGCTACACTGAATAGGATGGGGGGGGGCAACTAACAGAACGGTGAGGGGAAGCTGAGGTCAAATAGAAAGAAGGCAGATGTCTAATATATGTAAATTGTTGAAAAATTACATGAATATATACAGCAACTTACCTTGACCTGTTAGTCAGACATATTGCTAAGTACTCTTAATAAGCTCTCGATTACCTACGGAGTGTGTCCACTCTCCCTGCAATGCTTCTCTCGGCCTCTCAGTCACAAAGTGATGTTATGTTCTTGGAAAAAAAAAACAAGCCTGCGGGTTAGATAAGTTACCTCTTACAAAGTCTGTTCATTATTAAAGAGACACACAGAAAAAGAAAATCCATTTACACTTCTGTGTCAAAATCCTCTGAACATCCTGACATTATGCAGAATTTCACCGGGTGAGTCGGGGTGGCTGCTAAAGTGCACTGCACTACATCATCCAGCTTCAATATCTATTTCAACCAAATCTGCTCTCAAATATCTGCTCCCTCACATTTTGATATGAGCTGCAAAGTGCAGCGGTAACACCACCACTCCTCATCTCCTCCTCATCCACTCAGCCGTCACAAACCGGTGATACAGAGGAGCTGTGAGAGAGATCAATACAAATATCTGTGTGTGTGTGTGTGTGTGTGTGTGTGTGTGTGTGTGTGTGTGTGTGTGTGTGTGTGTGTGTGTGTGTGTGTGTGTGTGTGTGTGTGTGTGTGACTCGAATCTGCGATTTACTGCGATTGTACTCTTTCACCCAAATACTTTTTTACATTTACTCGCCACATTCAGAAACGGGTATCAGCAGTTTCTGCTCCTCACATCGTCAAAACTGACTTATTTTAACTTCAACAGTAACAATTTGACATAAGAGACAGAACAACATAGAGATGGAACGTTGACGCGAATCAAAAGCCTTACGTGGCAAACTTATTATTCCACCATTATAGATGGATTTTTCTAAGTATGTATCAATTGTGTATTACAATTCTGTGTTTTGTTCTTCTGTGGTCTCATCTGTTACACCAGCAGTTTTAGAACATTCATTTTAGCAGCACACAGACATTTATGAAATGTGCTCTATTAATAAAGACTGGTTGGTTGGTTGGTTGGTTGGTTGGTTGGTTGGGCCATAGACAACACAAGATAAAAAACAAAAAGAGACACTATTAGATTGGATAAAGTAATCATCTTAACATTACCTGTGAAGTCCCACAAGGCTCAGTTTTGGGCCCCAAGTTTTGTATAAGACTATCTAAGTTGTTAAAAAAAAAAAAATTCCCAGGCAAAAATTTGAAGCAGGACCAAGAGGGAGTCCCAAGTGAATTGACTTACATTGACTAGAAATGAGGTTTGATTGAAAGAAATATGATCAGTAAATTTTAAAACAAAGTTGTATTGTTTGGATATCACAACCTTTACCACAGAAGTAAATAGAAAGATAAATAAGGATAATATGTATGAAAATAGATTTGTATTTGTGATCTTGGAGCATAAAGGCAGAGCAATAAAGCATCGGAGTGCTGGGAAGAGTCAAGCCCATTTTGACGAGCAAAACTTTGTTTACTAAATATCATGTACTGTTTTTCCTTTATCTTAATCATTGTGTTGCAGTTTGAGGCAATTTCAACCAAACCAACTTAATGAAGGACACAGTAAAAAAAAAAAAAAAACATCTTAACGATCACAAGCAACATTGGATACCAATAAACAATTGCTCCCTTCCCAAACTATTCAGTTTAAGGATCAGTTCCAATCTCAAAGCACATGCATTATTTACAAAGCAAGCATGAAACAATTTCCTCCTATTGGCTATACACAAACTATTTATAGCGAGAGGTGGTCAAAAATGGAGGCAAGGTTGTGCAATTGTACCTGACGGGGAATGTGCTATGTGGTTTTTGTATTTTTTTTTCCTTTCTACTGTTTTTTTTTTATCTTGATCCTTGGACTGAAACAGAATTTCATGTTGTCATCAATGAGCTGCAATGGTCGTACTTTAAAAAATTGTAATAGATTTTCTTTTTGCTCGTTTGACTCCAATATTGCTTCTTTTCCCGTGTCTTAAAAAAGATTATCCAAACGTAAGTAAATGCGTGCGTGCGTGCAGTTATGAGATGACTCAGTAAAACTTTAATGCAGCACAAAGCAGCCAGACGACTGCTGGCACATCCTATCAGTGGATGCACTGTCAAGTCTTTAATCTGAGGGGAAATCTTATGACGAATCTCAGAAAAAAAACAAGTTTGCGATACCTCCGGTTAGCACAGCATGCTGTTTGCTATCACATCTCAAAACCTTGAACCTGAGCATGAGTCAGGCTTCCGATCACGAGGAACAAACTGTTTCTACCCGAAGTAAGAAAAGTTGTTGGAGCTCGATAGAAATCACTGTGACAGTTCATCACTGGGCTCAACAGTGAACATTTAATCTGCGCAGGCTTTTAGGCTGCGTTCATACAGGTCAGGTTTTGTCCACTTAAACAAGACCTCGGTGTGATTTCTCTGTTAGTGGCGTCCATTTCTGAATGTGTAAATCCTGCCATTCAGGTCAGGAGCAGACCAAACAAATGGACTGAGTCTTTTTAAAAAAGCATGCCTCAACCTGCACTCAGTGGAAAAATATCTGTCGGGAGGGGGAGGGAATCCTGCCGCTGTTTTGACACCTTTAATACTTTGTTTTAGCTGCTAATGAGAGTTTTTCTAATAGTAAATACACCACATTCAAAATCCAGCAAGAATTGTCGGAAAAGTTAAATAGCAGGATAGACATGACAGCACTGTGAGCACAAAGTGAACCAAATTAATGTGAGAAGTTTTCACTTTATAAGCTGTGATCCAGACCAGGGAACAACACAACAAGTAAACTCATCAGCAAACACTCAACACCCAGATCATCAACAAGGGTCGCAGCCACAATGATCGAGCCGGTTACTGA
The DNA here is from genome assembly GCF_963383615.2 of Lipophrys pholis. Classification (NCBI taxonomy): domain Eukaryota; kingdom Metazoa; phylum Chordata; class Actinopteri; order Blenniiformes; family Blenniidae; genus Lipophrys; species Lipophrys pholis. Next base: position 16,503,626 of record NC_137642.1, on the reverse strand, counting down.
GTTAACGCTCCATCACAACTAATCTGTATTACATAAAACAATGTGATGTGATACCAAGTGCATCTTATCCAAGAGATAACTATTCAAACCACAGTCAAATGATCTATGTACCTATTGCAATGTCACCGCATTAACAAGTTTAATTTTTTAACTTTCCGACACAAAAGCGACCAGATAAAATGCAGAAACAATGTAAACATAAGAATATAATGTAACTATAGTTTGCAAGGATGACTAATCTAATTATTTATTATTATTTATCCTACAAACAGCTTTTGTCTGTTAAAATAATCCTTCCTGAGGATGAGTATGGTGTCTAGTTTGTCTGAAAAAGTTCAATTACCCACCGCCAGTTGGACCGTTGTGTTTATATTACATGTTTTATTGCAGATTGGAAAACTAATGGCACTAATCAACAAAATGAGTCACTGTCTTAAGAGCTATTCAAATTAATTCTGGCAGTGGCCTCTTCCTGTGTGATTAACCTCAACACTCCAGGCAAATTCTGGGCCACTGCCACTAATCACTGGTGCCAAAAAACTAAAAGTTGCCACAAAGTTGGGGTGAGAAATGAGCTGAAAATAAATACAGATCCCTGCCTGTCATGTCAGAGAAGATCCACTGGTAGGTTTGCTGTTTTCTTTCCTGTTGTTGTTATGCATTGTTGATTGTTGATAATCCTGTGAAGAATTACATTAACTTAATTATTCTTTCCAGCAATTTCAAGATCACATCTCCTCCAGAAAGCAGATAAGCTTGATTGCTTTTGCATTCCAGCATCTCGCCTGTCGGCACTGACACGGTCTTTGGGGGCTCTCCAAGTGCTCGAGCACGGTTGCCGTAGCAACAGGCTGTAGTAAGTAAGGCCCTGTATGCATTCAGAATCAGGTGAATGGAGTTTATCCAGTGAGCAGAGAGCGGTGAATGGACCTCTCCAATCACTGTGTCCAATATCTCTCCGCTCCGCTCGCCGAGGCAACGCAAAAAAGTTATGACGGGCCAATGTGAGAATAAAGTCTTTTATGCAGCTTCTGATAAAAGGACAAGTACCACTGTGATGGTGCACCACAAATATTTCACATTTTACAGTGGGGTAATGACTCCCCCGACCAGCACCGATCTGCCTCTACCACGATTAGTCAAGAGGTCTACTTTCTAACTTTGAACTATGTTCTGATTTATCTGTAGTGAAAAGCAGAGCAGAGATATGAGACTATTAGGTTGTTAAGGTTACACGCTCCTTTCAGGATCCACTCTCCACAGAGGACCTTTCTCTATTACACGGCGGCTATTACACTCTCGCTGAGCAAAGCTAACAATGAGAAACAGCCGTCGAGTGTGGTAAGCATATGTACACGGTGTGACCCTCAACTGTATGCGTATTTATTAATTCACAGATAAGGATGGAGGTCGCTGTTCCTTCCCACCAGGATTCATTATTTTCTGTTCCCAACTCCTGCTGGTTATGTTAATGCCTCCCCGAATTTCCATAACAAAATAGGCATCAAGGTAGGCAGAAAAATCACTTCAGCACAGCATGCAATTCAAATGTGCCATTTTGTAACCAATCATTTAGCAAGGAAGTGTGGATGGGTGCAGATAGGGAGGCTAGTCATCTCTCCAAGCAACTGCAGAATATGTGGAAGGTAAAGGACAACAATGAAGGAGATTTGTCTTTTTTTTTTCTTTTTTTTTTAAGTAATCAGTCTACTTGTCCTTTTTATCCTGTCCATTCTCGCGCCGCCTATAAAACTCACATTGTATTGCTCACAATTCATTAAACCTACCAATTCCATTCTTTCATTCTTGTTTACTATGACAGTAATGGGGAAACAATGCAGAGTGCCTAGCATCGCCGTTGATTTATTGTGACGATGCACAGCATTATGAACTCCATTAATAAATATGATTCATTTAGCATCCCTGTCAAATTGCTGGGGCTGCTGGAGAGGTGCGAACAATTCCAAGCAAGCTGATTAAAATGGCACCGAATGGCACTTTTTGGGCTTTTCTGTCACCGAACGCCACAGTCTCGATGCAAGATGCAACTCAGGAAAACACCTCAAAACTGCAACATCGAGGGAGGTTTTCTCGTTCGCTGTTAATTGGCTCATTTACTCCTGCACGCAGAGAGAAATAAAAGAGCAGGGATTAAACAAACTTGGCTAACAAAGTTTTGGAGCGTGTCTGCACCGAGCTGTCTGGATTGGAACAGACACTGACGTTAATGGAGGGAGGCTAGGGTGTCTGCAGACAGTCCGTGCCAACCCATCTCTCTTGTCACCGGGCTAAACGCCTCTTGTCACAGCTGACAACGTTTGCAATTGATTAAGTCAGTCTTGTTGACAGAAAGACACAAAGTCACAATTATGATGCATGCTCTGTCGAGTCCTTTGATTTCAGGGAGACTGGGGAAGGACTTCATTTCGTCTTTTTTGTTGAGCTCACAACTATGAGATTGGTCAGTCAACGTGTGATAATACTGTCATTGCTCACGTTTAATGAATTAATTTCTGAGAGGCTGGCTTGAATCTTAAAGATGTCGCTACACTGGAACAACTTTTCGCTCGCGCCGTGGCAAAAGGAGTGAAACTTCAATTTCTGGGGCTGAAATCCATTTATTCATTGCACCATTCCATTGTGCATCTATCAGTTCACCGATCTATTAATGTAGCCTGTCAGATATAAGCTTGGGTCCTTCTCACCTTCAACTTCTGAGCACCTCGATATCTTCCATCTCTCCAGCTCTTCACGGCTCAATACTCTCTGCTCTAATATATATGGCCGATCCTTTCAGAAGCCAATTCAGAAGCTAACCACCACATTCCGGACTTCTATCAGCTCCTGATAACGTGAGGTTTGACCATCTGTCAGCACTGTGACTGCTGGCTATAAACTTCACGCTCTGTCTTTTTATTCATCTGTTTCTCGGTGGAGGGATGCAGCCGGCGCCCGAGAACCACAGGCAGAATCAGAGACGAGAGCGAAATCAATTACTGCCTATGCCTCTGCCTAAAACAAGCCATGTCGGAGACCATCTACAAAAGGAGGACAAAAGGGGCTGGTGGCCCCTCAAACTCCCAACTCTCAGGAGACGGGGCGGAGAGCATCCTGTCACGAGCTCTGACACGCAGCCATCACTGCCACCAGTGCAAAATAGGCCCCTGTCACACCTCAAAATGGGATCCAGCCACTTCATGTGCAATCAGGCCCACATCAGTGATTGATGACCACAAAGTGAAATATGAGGGAAGACAGCAGAGAAACAGCTAAGACAGAAAAGTGAAACCATTTTGTGAAGCAACTGTTAGAAAGTCTCTACAATTTAGGAGGCTGAGGGCCCAATGCTGAATCAAAACTTTCAGTGCACCAAATAAACTAGACGACATATGCCAGGAGGTATAGAAGTGTGTGTGTGCATGTGTTGTTAATCACTGTTATGGTGATATTAATCGCACAATAACAATTTGCTGACTGGGACTAAAATTAGGACTCCACAAGGAAAGTCACATCCACACAATCACATATTTTAAGGACAGACTAAGGTGAGGATGAGAGTAAGTATATAAGTCAATGTGATGTCCATGACTTGTACTTACCTTTTAACAGTTTTCCAACAGTGAAAGTTAGAGTACATCGTAATGAGTACCCCATTTTACCAATAGTAAGCTTTCTTCCATATAAAAAGTCAATTCACATCATTATTTTTGTTTTGAATATCGTAAATATGCAAAATATTTCATATTCAAAACAATATATTTGATGTTGCATTTTAATAAGAATCAACTGTATGAAAAGCAATGAGATTTAGCTACACAGTGATATTTCTTTGTGTCCAGCGGGTCATTTTGACCTCCCACTTAACACAATAACATGAGGGTGACAAGTAGGAGTCACAATATGAAGACCATGCAGGAAGCGATCGGTAGTTATGGGTGCTTACAGGGAAACAATCAAGTCACTGTGGGGGAGCATTAAGATAGCAATAATGTTATTGTGGGTAATGAATGTCCTGGTTATAACCAGGAAGATGAACGGGTGAATATTGGGCCGAACCAGTGAGGTCGCTATCCTAAAGTAATGCATTTTTGATGTCATCAAATAGAGGAAGAGAGTAATGAATGTGTTTTCCCTTCATGCTGTGCATAAAATTTGAGAAACATTAGTAGAAGACATCCAGGAAATAAATCTGACAAAATTGCCCAGTCATGGAAAAACATGAAATTACCTTCAGTGATTGAGAAAGCTGCATACGTTCACTAAGGAGCCTAAATAAGCTGAAACACTTCAGCCTTATGTCTCTGTGAGTCCCTGATCTGCAGGTGCGGCTACTGAAATGACCAAAAAGCTATTAGAGACAATCATCCTTTTTTTTTTTGTCTCTCAAACTACTAAATGACTTCAGGCTAGTTTCTGTTTTTAATGTCATAATTATACCAGCAATGATAAATGCTAAGCAAGTGAATAAAAAACCACAATGCAGGACTATTAAACTATTTCCACAAATGGAAGTCGAAAAACTGAAAAGTATATTTCACAGCAGCTAGTGTGCCATGATTACCCCGGACATTTGAGTGATACCTCCTCCTGCAGCCTCCCTGTCTTTAAAGCCAGAATGTGCTTTGAGGGGCTGGGAGTTATGCAGAGCTGCTTCACTATAGCCAAGCCGCTGAGATATGAACTTAACAACACACTGCTTTATTTTCTCTCACCATTTGGTCCAAACCAGCTGGTGTAGCCAGAGACAAAACACAGCATCTGGCAGGGGAGACTGTGGACCCTTCGCCACAGCGTGCACGGGCGCATCTGCCTGTCTTGGTATGCCTAGATGAAAATGGCATAAACGTGCACGCCCGGCGTCCACCAGAGAGGAGATGTGTCACAAATCGCTGCTTCCATCCACGCGCCAGAGACTGTGTGCCCATCAGCTTAGCATGATTACGGGCATGAGAGAGGCTCTGATTGTGGGATGCTGGAGCGTGAAGCCACTGGAGGGGAACAGAAAAGGACGTGGCAGGGCCAGAGAGGAGGGATGGAAGAATGGAGGGGAAGCCCAGCTGGCGGCAGCTTCTAATTGGGCTGAGCAGGTTTCCATGGCTGACCAGACCCATATGCAATGCGGATCTAAAGAGCGAGACAGAGAGGGGGAGAAGGCTACAAGCAAAGGAGCACGGCAGGCCAGGCTGCAGGGGTGGAGGAGGGGGGTGGAGGAGGGGGGTGTCAAGCGGGCGAGAGGCTGGTCACACTCCAGTCGTCACAGCCTCTTTGTGACAGGGGGCAGCAGGAGCCAGCTGTCACCCGCTGACAGGAGCGCACACACTCGTTCATGTGTACTGATAACGCAGGCTCAGTGAACACACAATAACAAAAGCACAGCAAAACCAAAAAAAAATTTAAAAACCAACCAGTTCTAAAACAACACTTTAATAAAGGCAGTTAACACTCACTGAGCAGGAGAATGAATGGGCCAAGACAAAACAAAAAAATATGAACGGCAAGAATAAAGCTGATGAGAAGAATCACGGAGAAAGGAGGTTTATTTAGGATTCATCCATCTTCTGCAATGTTTTATCTAATACAGGGTTGCAGGGGGTGGAGCTCATTCTGACCGATTATGGGCAAAAGCAGTCCATCACAGAACAAACACATACACAGCTACAAATAGTTATAATTCTGTTGAAAGTTTACACTGAAGTCACCTCTTGTCCAGGACAGTAAAGTCCAGTATAGACGTGACCCATCAGGTGTTGTAGCATCTCCTTCCTGATCAGAGTTGACCACTGATGCGGTTCTGGTTTCACAGCTGACTGACCAGACAGTCAGATCTTTCTCAGACAGGAGCCAACATTTGACTTGCAGGTGAAGGTGTGATCGTGAAAATCCCTGAACACACAGAGAGAACATGCAACCTCAACACACTGAGGCCTGTACTGGTCTTGAACCAGAGATTTGATTTGAGAAAAGAGCACTAACTGCTTCACCACCATGCAGCCCCTCAAGTCAGTATCACTGCTGCTTATTTATCGCATGCCACTGGAAACAATTATATGTGATTAAAACGGAGGTGAACTGACAAGGGGATTGTAGATTCTCCCACCACCTTGGCCACCCCCCACCATGCCTGCTAGATGGGCCTGCTAGTGCGTGTCGTGCTCAGGGGGCGAATCGATTCACTTCACACTCACAGCAGCATTAATTAATGATCTGCTCTCCGTATTGTACAGTGACTGGCTGCCACGCCACAGTTTCTTCCCCAACTTCACTTCAATCCTTACTCGTCCAACTCCCCTGAGGCCCCCCCCCCCCCCCTCCTCGTGTACATCCTCTTTTTGGTTAACACAACAACGCAGACACACTTCAACATAAACGCTGACACAAACAATAAATGTACCAATAAGGTTTAGAATATGGAAACAGGATATATGTTTGCATGGAACATAAATTCTTAGAGAGTCATTCATAGGTCTTTGTTTTTATTTATTTGTTCCCTTTACAACCAAGCAGATGTCTGGAGGGCAGACCACAATCCAGTTTATGAGGAGAGAGAGACAGGAGGAAGGTTGCAAGTAAAAGCTGAGGCACAGCATGGCTCACTGCTGCCCCCTGCTGTCTCACCAATCCTATTCAGGAAGTGATGCTGTGCATGCCCTCTGAGAAGATTTAAAGCTGTCAGGGAGACAAAAAAAAAAAAAAAAAAAAAAAAAAACCCTGCATGTTTAATATGTTCCTACAGCCTGAGATCCAAGGACTCAAGTTTGTTTTCTGTATTGAGAGTCTGAATGTTAACAGCAATCCTCAGTCTTGACTAGTGTTTGGTCCATGTCCGTCCTGCAGCCGTTCTGACATTTCAGAGGGATTTTTTAAAATGTCAATAAAACTCGGAAAAATATTCAACTATGACTCAAGACGCTTGAATCTGAAATACTCACGTGATGATATATTCATACCCGCTCCCTCTGACATGTCTGGCTAGGAGGGGTTGTTAGAGGGAAGAGGAGTGACTGCAGGAATCTCCAGGGGGCTGAAAGAGATGGTAAACTACGGCATGAGAAAAATCAGATCACCTTGAATTTGCATAAACAGCCTTCAAATGGATGCACAGAGGGTATAAGTGTTCGCCATCCAAGCCTGAATAACTCCCAGTCGTGGATTAGTATTGGGTTCACCCAGGTCATTTAACACTTAAGACGGTCTCCAGGGAGCCTATTCATGTTGGACAAATTGTTTCGCCTTTACGGGAGCGCTGCGCACTGGTGTGGTGTTCGAGGAGTTCTGAGAAGTAATTTGTCGCCTGTAGTGAGAAACACTTTGCACCCTGTTCCGTGCATTCAGAAACCCGGTGCCATATCAAAAATACTAAATGGCAACAGGAGCAACATCAGCGCCAATTACATGGAAACAGTCACAGGCTGGGTTAAGGTCCCACGGACGGTGCTTAAGACAAAGGGAGTAATGAGCGAATACTTTTCCTTTCCCTGGTGATTTAAGCCCTGCAGACACCTCAGAGCACAGATGAAATATGGAACAAAGATCTGAGCCAACCTACATGGAAATATGAAAAGTTTTCAAAGGTGGACAGGGCTTGTTAAGTTGTGAAGAGAATCAGAAGGTTATCAAGAAACTCGGGTGTGTGGGTGACCCAGAGAAAATTGCTTTTGTTGGCGAAGAGTCAGTGGAGTCTGGCTCTCTGACACTGTTGAGAGCAGGGACGCACAGTTCCTCCCTCCTGTGTCCTGCCCAGTGGGATTCACAGGGTGTAAACATCCTTCCTGTTCTTCATGGTACAGACATCTGAACACACTGAGGACCTTTGAGAGGGAAACAAAAACCTGCAGGACAGTCAGCTGTGTATCATTTCTTCAGCGTTTTGGTCCGACTCGGACCAGGTGAGGCCAGCAATACTCCACAGCAATCATCATTATCCCTTGCAAAAAACATTTTGAACAACATACATCCCCAACCGAATACAGTATGACTGTAAAATAGATTTGTTGCTCACTAATTATGCATTTTCCAAGCAATTTATAAGTCGGCAATGCCTCCAGTAACACTTAACTTCTGGGACTTGATTAATGACACCATGCTTGAAGCTGGAAGCCTGGAAATAGTAGGTGTGGAGAAGGCGCTCACATCGCCAGCATCAGCAGTCTGGACCCTCTCCTTCTGTCACCACTCTCACCCACCTCCCATAAAAGTAAAATGCAGCAGGTTTGGAAAACAGCCTTGTCCTGTTTGTCAGAGGGCTCGTCGTAAATATCGTGTTTGTCAAGCCCCAGAGGAGAAGGCTTTGGTGATGGCGCTCATCACCGTCCTGGCACTTCATCTGCTGGTGCCAGCCTCACTTACTGCGAACGATTGTTTCAGATTGTGCTAATTTGTTGCAGCGCAAGGTGATAATCATTTACTTACAGCTTCAATGAGTTTGATTGTTTATTTCTTCTTTTTTTTTTTTTCCATACAGCACAAATGACAACGCTACACCAGCAGAGCCTTGACGGGGTCTTTGATCAATAGCAATTATGAAAGATCACTTTAGCCTCTGAGACTTCAGGCAGTCATAAGTAACTCTGTAAATCTGTTTTGGAGCAAAGTTTCAAATAACTCAGTGGCTCAGTGATGGTGAACAGTGCTGCAGAACACATAAGCATCTCAAGGTCCTTTGTCGAGCAAAATTACAAGCCACTGTCTATACAGTATACTGCACTTGTGATACATTGCTCTGTTTCTTTTGAATCGCCAAAGAATGAACTTGCTCATTTCTATTCTTAATATATGGCTTTTATATTTGTTTAAATAAAAAGCCTGTATGAAGTAATGGCAGAGATTTCTCTCTGCCTGTGCAGTTTGGTATTTGATTCAACCACCAGCAGTGAGTCATGCTTCACTCCACCTTTTAATTTTTCTGGTGTTTAAAGCATTTCACATTATCATGGTATTACAGAGTCACATTATCATGGTATTACAGAGTCACATTATCATGGTATTACAGTATCAGACTAGTACACTGCTTTAGTTCCTCACGGATGTTTGTTCAATCAAATCTATAATTCTTTGAAATAAATTACGACCATGTATTTTACATTGGTACTCTGGTTTCGTACCACAGTCCAAACACACACAAGTGAAGATAATAGATGATCACAAGATAGCAGGTGGGAATGTGGGTGTGACTGCCTGCCTTTTTGTTGCAGTTTGCTGGGAGCAGCTCGAGAGCTCTGCAGTCCAGGACTGGATAAAGCAGGATAGAGTTTGAAAGATATACGGGCGGACTATCACATAATTTGATGCTTAATGATGCTCACGTTTGCCTCTCGAGTTAGAGCGTCATTAAAAAGTAAATGGTTATTTCTACACCCAAAGTACAACGTTTTAAGCTATTTTTTAATTTTGGCCTCTAGTGAAAAGGGAAACCGACTGTAGGCTATTTTTGATTGGTTGTGAAATGTATTCCAATTTATGTATAATACAGGTCAATTCAAGTTTCACTGTATCAATTGATTAAATGAGAAAAGGAACATTTCTTTCATTGGTAGTTGATTTGAAGTCATTACACATTGTGCGCCTAACATTCACCTTCTTTTACCATCAGTGTCTGAAGTAGCATACTGCAACATTGGAATCAATGACTGCTGAAAAAAGCAAGGAAAAAGAAATCATCTCCGACTATTGTTATAGAGAATTCGCAGATCTGAGTGAACAGCGCTCCACTGACTTGAGCCCGGATTGACTGAATGAGCATTAACATGGCTGTAGCACAATCATCCGCTTCATAATGAAGTGAGAAGCTGAGCGCCGGCTGCTTCTAAAATAGACGTGCGTGTGTGTGATCGTTCTCAATGAAAGATGCTGACATGATGCGAATGCACAAGTTGCAAGAGCCTATGAGTGTCAGGCATTCTTATCGTGCACTAATCCCTCAGCCTGTTTACAATGAGAAGTTTTTTTTGTTTTTTTTGTTGACGGGGGACGCATAAACATCAGTCAGGGGACCAAGTGTTACTGAAGAGCACTCAGCTACAAAATGCGAACAGATTTTGACTCCTACCAACCACGAAGAAAAAAAAAAAAAGGAAATTCCCACAAATAGAGGCCGCAGACATTATCGCTTCAGAATGCATTTCACAGTCATTGTAAACAGGTAAAAATCAATGAGGCAAAACGTATGGCATGTTTTATATTTACAGGCTGTGCCATCTTTAACAAGTCTGTTTAGCTGAATTCGTGTAAAGCTTTTTCGTTCAGCACTATTCATGAATATTTGAAGTCCCATCTCTTTCTCTAACTTTTACGAGAGTCTTAAGAAAATCATGTAAAAGTACAGCGACTTGCAGCAGCCCCTCTCCAGCGCGACCTGCTGCACAGCACCTCCATCTCCTTTTATTAGAGCATAATCAGAAATATTTCAGCAGTGCCAGCAGCAAAAATATGAACAGAGCTGCTTTTTTTTTTTTTTTTTTTTCCAAAGGTGTTAGCTTGTACACCGCACATTCAATTTATGAATAAAAGAAAGCAAGCACACAGGAAAAGTATTAAGTTGAAAGCTAATTAGCAGGGAGTGTCACTGAAACAATCTTTTCATGTGAGTTAAAACAAAAATGAGGTAGCTATAGTGCAGCTAGGCCCTCAAGCAATGTAAAATACAGCTGGAATCCTCACTGAACCAAGTCTCATCTCTCTTATAAAGAATACTTCAAATTCAAGGGAATACTGTGTTTTTAGACAAATCTAGTAGCAGATACATAGAACTCTATATGAGTATTCTCATTTATTTATTTAGTATTCTTTTTTTTTGTTTTCCACGATTCTATTCTATTCCGTGTTGCTGCTGCTGGAACTGTGAATTTCCCCACGGGGATGAAAAAAATCTATCCATCTACTCATCTATCTAAAAGGAGGCTGCTCAAAGCAAATGAATCAACTCAACTGGATGTGGTCATATGTCAATGAAGACATTTCACCCCTTATCCAAGTGGCGCCATCGGTTCATGCTGTTCCCTTGACTGGGCTTGCTCGCCTGACCAAATCGGAGGTGTAGTAAAAAACATGCCAGAAAAGTACCCACATTACTCTACCCCCAAACTGATCGACCTGTACAGGACTGGTACACCGATAAAGGCTTAGGCAATCTGCAGGGACAACAGCCATCCTCTGTTTTCAGAGGATAATCTGCTACCATCAAGTCATCGGTTCAGTCTAAAACAGATCGAACAGATGAACTCTCTTGTTTGTACTCCCATTGGTCTGCCAAGTAGTTTATATGTGTGCACATTGCATTAACATTGTTTTGGCCACAAATTGCCCCTCTGGAAGAATAAGGTTCACCACGACTTGTTTTTGTTGGTCTGCAGTCATCTTAATTCAACAAGGGTTGCGGTTTTGTTGTCTTAAAATGAACCCAAGAAGCCCATCTCTGTCGCACCCTCTCGTTTCTATGAGAGCACCATTCGCCTTTGGAGTTTTTCATCCTTTTCGCGGCCACCATAGGTTGCTACAAAACACCGACAGAGAGAATGAGGGTGGGAGTAATTAACTTGGCTGAAATCAGCCAGTTCTTCATTACTCAGATCCTACGCACTGGGCATTTCTCATTTACAATCCTTCTGAATTTTCCATCTGTTGGATTACCCCATTAGTATTCAAGAAACAAAATGAAGATCTTTATGTCGCTAAATCAAATGAATTCCAAATTCTCTTTTCTGTTAAATTCACTAGAGTGTAATCTTTTTAAAGCTACATCCACAGTCCCCATATCTTGCCAAGCTGGGCCTTTTGTTGGATCATACTGATGTTTTTCCTCTTTAAAATTCAACCATCCAGGCATTTCAGAGAAAACGGGATGAAATCATCATTGCCCACTTGCCAAGTTTCCAGATATAAACTGTTGTTCAATAATTTACTGAAACCGTGAAAAAAAAAATTATAATTTGAGGAATTTACAGACCAAAGATGCGTTCATAAACAAGGATAAAATTTAATCAACTTTGAAATGTAAAATTGTTCTGCTCTAAAACAAAACAAAAAAAACCCATCACTATTCCAATAGTGTTAATTCTTTACCTGAAGATACAAATGAATCCTTTGTGAGGTTCAGTATTTTTCCAGTTCTTGTTTATATAGGAAACTTGTCAGCGGACCGTTCTGGGAGAAAGGCAGCCTCTTATGGAAGTGATAAGTACAGTCACAATCAACAGATGGCGAGCACTGCCTCTTCCCCCCAGGGCAACAGTAAAATTGAGCTTGTGAAATCTGTCACAATCCATGGTGGTAAATGTCTCGCAGTTCCTGCAAATGCTAATGAAGCTCATGTGAGGTCCAAAGCTGAGCAGGGGTGGGCGATGGAGGAATGGAGTCCAATTTAAAAATGACACTCTGCGACAAACTCATTCTTCTAGAGGGCAGAGAGTTTTCTCTGGCCCGCGGACAGACACTCTAAAATGAGTGCCGCTGAAACATGCCAGTGACATTCAGGTCGCCATTGTGTCCGTCTCCGCTGAGACTCACCCCCAAAATGTTCCATCAGAGGCCTGGATAAAACCTGCCGCTGTTGGCAAGCGCTCGCCTTCATTAGACAAGAGGATAGTGACGAAGTTAATTACATTGTCTTGCTATTGAGTGAAATGAATTTAAACAAGTGGGGATGCACATAGTGGACATCTGAAACACTTTCACTCTGCTGGGATTGAACTTGAAAAAGTGCCCTTGACAGGCTTTTTAAAAGAGGCAGCAACTGTGATTTTTATCTACTAATGAACATCCAGAAACCCCACTGCTTCACATTACACATACTGACCTTTTTAATAATTGCCATCAATGTTTCATTCAGCAGCACAACCTTTGAGATGAGTACAGAAAGTTGATTAAGTTCCTTGAGTAATTAGAAAGTGTGCAAAACTAAAAAAGGTGCACACGGTAGCTGTTGTGAACAAGTATCAAACTAATTATTGTGCAAACAAATTCAATCGGCATTAAAAAAGTGTAGTCTGATGTTGACAAGTTGTTTAATGCGTCTTCGCTTGCTGTTTATTAGACGGTACGGTTGCTTTTTAAGACCCAATCACTCCAGACAATCTATCAGATATGCAAAGTACATTAGCAGCTGCTTACAGTGTTTAATCATACATATTAGTCACAAATTAAATGGCTTGGAACAGATAATCCCCTCTTATGAAAAGTTAGACGTGTGTTACAACCACTAATACACCAGTATATTGGCTTAAACACTTTGGCTTATTCGTGCAGCTGAGTGTTGATACGGCGTGGACCACAGGAGCAGGAGTTTAGGCAGACTCGCATGACTGCATCATGACTCCCCAACCATCTGCAGAAACCTTTCGAGGCCTTATACTGACGAGGGTAACGGCAAACTGAAGTCAGTCCAAGGTAATACAGCATGAAAAGGGTAAACAGTTTAACAGTCCATCACAGGACGCGTACAGAGCGACAGATTCTCAGCTAGAGTCACCATTCAATATACCATGCATGTCTTCATTGTTTGAGCCTTTTCCTTCCCTCGTTGCCGCACTGAGCACTGTGAGTGAGCAGCAGGCCTGCAGCCTCTCTCGTCGTATTCTCAAGGAATCCACCCGCGCTCCGTTTCCTGCATTTGAGCGGCTGCCATCTGGCAGGTTCAGTTATCCTATAAGACCCAGAGAAGGAAAGCAACCTTTTGTCCGCGATGCCATTCTCCTCCTGAACTCTAAGGGGTTACAATAGCCTTAAGCTTTGTGCATTATCATCTCGTGTGCAATTTTTACTTGGAATGCAAGTTTTGATTCAGACGCTTACTTTTACCTTTATACAGTGCAATAATACCACTTTATCCTGCTGTTTTAATTTTTGCTTTAATATACCTGCTGTTATATATATATATATATATATATATATATATACATATATAATGCTGCCTGAACTACCTCCGTCGCAACAGTTTGCATTGTTACAGCAGGCCTGCCACTGTATATAATCTGTACATGATCTGTTCATAATCTAATGTCTTTTCTATAAAAAAAAAACAAAAAAAAACAATGAAATTGTATGGGTTGCCTTTCCCTCCTGAATGGCCCTCTAGGATAAATAGTGTTTCTCAAACACTGAAAAGAAATCTTGGCCAGCATTTATGTTTTGCTGTGATATTCCTCAAACTACATAAAATCTGTAAATAAACCAATGGTATGGGAGTCCAAGAAAATCTCTTCACTGAATGTAATTCATAGGTAAGCAACAGAAGTTGTGATGACAAGCAGGGGAAAGGTAAGATTAGACCACCATAGGACTATAATTGTATTCATGCTGTCTGAATGGATTTGGATTCTTTTTGGCTGTATATTTGTGAAATGCATAATGAGGGCTTCTTGGATTTTTTTTTTCTAAAACAATTCAAACCAAGATAAATGTTAAGTGTTGTGTTTTTGATGGTACCGAGACGCTCATGTTACAAATGTGCGATCGAATGGTGAATTGTGGTTGCAGTTGGACAAATGGGGAAGAAATCTACCTCAGGGTGGTGTGACGCTGGAGTCAGTCCAGATGGATATCCGTGAAAGCAGTATACATATATATATATATATATAATTATACACACACACACACACGTGTGTATTCTGGAGAAAACTGTTCCGAAAACTGTTCAGTTTCAAAATCACAAAAGGAAAAGTTTCACTAAAAACTTTTATCCTCACCATAAGCAAACAACTTAATTGAATTTTCTAGAAACAAAATGCTAAATCTGACGAAAAACAAACAAAAAAACCCACACACCTCATACTTGCAGATAGCAGTCACTTATAAGCACACACCCACATCCAGGAATAAACATGTTAGCACAAACCACTGATACTTGAAGGGAAGTTGTACGAATTAGCTCACACCTCACATACCCTCCAATAAAGACTAAATAAATAAAAATAAATAGTGCTACCTCAAACAGCAGGCTAGTGAAGACAAATATCGGAGCCAGCATTCCAACAATGTGCTGAATTCAATGCAGACCTCCCCAAAAACCACAGAAGTTATGACTGCAGAGACTATATATTTTTATAGACTCATAACTAAGGCACAGGCTTCACACCGACGGGAAAACTACATGAATTAACAAAAATACTTCACATAATAGATGAATATGGGCCAACAAATGTCTATCTAAAGCCTATATACTCAGGAACAACATATGACTGAACTTGAGAGGAATTTGTTCAAAAAGGAAATAAGTGGAGCTTAACAGGTAAAACACATTAAAGCTGTAAATGTAATAAAGGGAAATTACAGTTATCAGATATGCTTATTCAACCCAGCTCATAAACTTGCATGTTTTGCGTTGCTGTATTTCCCAAACTGTAGCACATATTGAATAGTTTTATTTTTTAGACATGTTAATAGTTTTTGCCATTTGGACAGTTATACTGACCACTTTATTTTTGTCATATGTCAATTTATAACAGCAAATCTTTCTTCTGGACTAATCCTTCCATTTGTCCAATGACTATCATATTTGTGTGTCAAGTATCACCTCAGGTTTCTTGATCGAGACCCTTTCAAAGACCATTTGCTGTGCAACAAAAAAATGAAGCACTATTTAGATTTACATCCAAGTTTGTAAAAGCTGCAGGATGCAACCACAATTACTTACTTTTATTTTGTTCTTCTCAGTTTGTGTTTTTCACCTTACAAGTTTCCGGCCCTTGTTCTACTGCAGTTTTTATTTTCTGTAGTAATTATCAAAAAATATATACATCAGTTTGAATTCTGCTGTGCTGCTTTTACTTTGTGACCTTTTGCTTCAGTCAAATGCAGTAGTAATGGAGGTTTTTGTGAGTACTTGAGCTGCATTCTGTTGTCATACAGTGACATCTAGTGGTCCCAGCTTCTATATTTTGATATACAAGTCTCTTCTTAATACAAGTTGGATGACCAGCCACACAAGTAAATTAGTGTGACTTGCAGTAAGTGGAACATGTGGACCAGTGTTGGTATTTTTGATACTAGTGATTGAAACTGACAGGAGAAAAAAGATGCAGCTCATCACTGACTAAGAAGTGGCAAAACTGACGAGGTCACGCGCGCTTCCAGGGGAGGTAAACAAATTATCCTGTTATGTGTTGTCAATGAGGATACGTGTTCGGGCCGGAGAGCCCAGTGAGAAATCACACAGTGAATGGCGATTCAGAGCCCGTTACTGGGGTTGT
This sequence comes from Lipophrys pholis, assembly GCF_963383615.2. Taxonomy (NCBI): domain Eukaryota; kingdom Metazoa; phylum Chordata; class Actinopteri; order Blenniiformes; family Blenniidae; genus Lipophrys; species Lipophrys pholis. Next base: position 16,487,445 of record NC_137642.1, on the reverse strand, counting down.
GTATTGGCTGCCAGAGAGTGCTTCACCCTTAACCAGGCTCTTGTCCAGCAAGCACTTATATCAGACACAAGTCAGTAAATGCAACAGTAGCCGATAGGCGTTTTTCATTTGAATTCCTATTTAAACTTTTGTTTTAATAAATCGTTCAGAGGTCAATAATTACATGTTAGTGATTTGCAGACCTGACATTTACTTCATAAAAACCACAGTGAAGGCAACACACAGAAGTATTAACCAGCCGGAATGATTTGGCCATTTTTCTTAATGTCAATCTCAAAAACTGAATACCGGAAATATATTTGCGATATTTTGCTTCATCTAATCGACAAATGAGTAAATACAGAAAATGAAAACCACAAACCCAAGTCCATTTCTATGTATTAAATTACAACTTGTCTGTCTTTTGTGGTTTATTTAGAGGAGGGTTTGAATGCTAATCAAACATCCAGTGCAAAAAGAGGAAAAACAACCCGATCAGATGCCCAAAGCTTCACACGGGCTTAAAGCCTATTGCTACAGAATGTGATGAGTTTCTTCATTCAAAAGGTAAATTCTTTATGCTGGAGCAGACAAGAGGGTTGATTGCATTATAGTGCTCCCATGCTTTCACAGGTTGGACAGGGTCAGCGAGTCAAGAAAATGACCCGACAGTCTGGCTTCAATTCTTGAGTTGTAAATTAAAGTGGAGTTCTTTTTCTCAGATGCGCCATAAAAAATCCTTTCCAAATTAAAAAAACGATTTATCAATGAACACATCTCTTCATGGACCACATAGCACTGACTGGCAGGAGCAAATCTGAGCATTTGTATCCTTCGTAAACACTTCAGCTCAACTGCACATGCCAAGTTTTTGATGAGTTCAATACTTGTTACAGTCTTAGGCATTTCAAAATCTATTTTTTGTCTCTTCCTGGTGTCTGCTTTCTGAAGTATCTCAAATTTTGCATGTCCTGTCAAAGAACCATGTCTGATGCGTTTCACTGCTTTCTCAACAAAATGTGAAGCGATCAGAGCTCATCTGCATCTTCAGGTAAACAAAATCATCAGGCCAGGATTTAGTTTATACATTTATTCAAACATTTCCAGCTCCATAAAGTAGATCTAAATAAAAACAAACAGAAGTAAACACAACAGTACGATTGTCACAGAATCAAATAGAAACTTTGAATAACTTGGTGAATAAAAGTTATAAAAGTTGGTGACATTAGTGCTAGACTTTCAACTTGTGATTTAAAATAGAGTAGATTAAACAGACGACAGACAACAAAAATGTGAGAACAAATAAATTAAAGTGATTTAAAGATTAAATTCTACCATGAAACATTAAAGTCATTTAAAAACCACTGAAACTTTAAAATCGGCCATATTTTCCCAGTCCTTGAATCGTGAAGTTGCTCTTTGCATTGTCTAGTTGGAATACATGTCAGCCATTGCCCCCTGGGAATGAGGGTTTTCAAGCTGGACTGTTCATTACAGGCCGATCGGTCCTCGATCAGACTTTTGAAAAGTGATTAATCAGGCAGGCGGCCTCGGTGGAGCAACTGAAAGTTAATTTCCACACTTCTGCAAGCGAAGATGGATTCGGAACCTGTGCAGACGGGTTCTCCGCTTTAGTCACACTTTCAGGGTGACCCCCGCCCCTCGCATTTGTGAGGTAAAGATCCAGTCGCACACATCCGCTCTCGTCTTCATCATGCACCAGCATGCAGCGCACAGCCGAGCACTGACGAAGAATCAAGTCGTGGAATTGAGGACGGCTGGTTCCAACGGTGGCAGACTGTTGAGTTGCATGGAAGACGGCGTCTTCTCTCACCAGACCAAAGTGAGTATCCGTGAATAAAAACTGTGCCAGATGTTCACTTTGGATGCCAGAGCTGATGCACGCTGTCACACTAGTGTATAGTAAAAGCTGCACTTCTCCCAGACAAACAGTTTTTTCATACATGTTACAGTGAAGAAGATAAATCAGATCAGCCAGACTCTTCTGAAACTGACAACAAACCCTCAAACGGGCATCCAGCAGCAGATCAGGTACACTCATCTGCCAATCTAAACACATTTCCATCAGGTTTCCAGTGAGCAGTGGGTGCTGAGAGACACTGTTCCCAGGGCAGGCGACCTCAAATATTGTCCCACACATCTTTTTGGTATGGGTCTGGCTGTACGTGTAGACAGCAAGGAAACTCTCCTCTGTAGCTCCCATCAAACAGACACTGTGGCCAGCTAAGCCGATATGGATCTCCTTCAGCTGCAGAAAAGGGAGGTGATGAAACACCACCAGGCCACCAGAGTCAGCGGTCAGAGTGTACAGTCCGGTTTCCATCAGAATCAGGAGGGCAGGCTGGGGCTCCGGTTGGCTGCATTTAGCCACATTCAACCAGTGGAGACCTACAATCTTCTGGGAGCCGAGCACTGCAGTCGAGATGACCGACGTCAAAGCGGCCATCATGTCTAGCACTGTCAGAGTTTGTAGGTTCAAAAGGAAATCGGGAAACTCAATCAATGTTTGAATGTCGATTTCAACAGTTGATGAACCTTCCGATCCCTGCTCTGTGTTTTCAGTTGCATGGGTAGACTTTGTCTCACCAATGATAGTCATATCTATTTCTTGCTGCTTTGAATGAATATCATCTGTGTCCAGTTCTCCTGGGCACTGCAGATCACTGATACTGCCATTCATTTTACAGCTATCCTTTGGGGTTGGCCGCACATCATTGGGTAATTCCTCTACACTCCTTGAGGCTCTTTTTGGTGTCACGGCTGGAAGTTGTGCTTTCTCAGAATTAATGCAGCTCTGAATCATGTGTGCTGCCTCCTCAGGCTGCAGGTGCTGAGTTATATCCATCTGTATGTGCTGTATGAGCGGTAGGTCTTTCACCATGGAAAAAATGTGATTATCTCTGAGCAAAGGAAAGACAAAGCTCCCTCTGACCACAGAGAAGACCTGACTGATGGTCACTAAAGACAGAGCATTGCTTTTCCTGACCAGAGAGACAACATGGCTGGACCAGCGGGACCCAGTATGTTGCAAACCTACTTTCGTGATTTGCTGCAATACAGTGGGTGCGCCCCAAATGAAACGTCCTGTATCCTGTACAACCAAAGAAACTCTGCTAAATAAAGAACCCAGTCTTGAGTTTTTAACTCCGGCTGGTGCGGCTTGCATCTCATTCGCTCCTGGGATCCCCAACTCTCCAGATTTATCCATCTCTGCACAGCTGAACTGGTCCTTGAAGGTGGTTTCTTTGGGTGAAGAGCATGCTGCCTGTCTGCGGAGGGGCTTTCTGTCGAGCCGAGTTCGCGGGAGGACCGACGTGGATCCAGTTCCTCCACCACTCTGCAGGTGGGACATGCTGCCTAATGAGCTCCCACTAGAGCCAGGTCTCCCCTTGTAGCAGTCAGTCACGATACCTTGGATCTCATTAGCATTCCCCCCTGGCTTCATGCCACATCCATCACCCGGGCCCAGGACACTTGTCTGCTGGAGGCTGGCATCCCCTGACCAAAACTCCTCTCCCTTATAACTTGCAAAACCGCCCTCTCGCTGAGCTTTTGTCTGCAGCCCCGGCCCTGATTTATGACACAAGTCTCTCTTCTGCTTCTGGCCATCCCTGGCGTTTACTCCACCCCGTAGACCGTCTCCATCCGACTTAACGCCAGTGTGAGGGACAGGATGTCTTCCGGGTATGGCCTAGTTTACAGTGTGTGGGTGGAAGTAAGGAGAAACGAGTAGAAATACAACTTAGAAAAATATTTTTATGCAAGATGTAATACTTTCATTGCCCCATATCAAACTATACACATGCATAGATACTAATTTGGACACAAAATGACCTGCATAAGCTAGTAAATATTATGACTTATAAACAGAAAGAAATATTTTGCAGGCTTCTAAAAACTGTCATAATATTTCTAACTGGTATACTAAAGTGTAACAGTTTAAAAACACACATAAGCAAATGAATAAAGTATTTCATAGCTCGTGACTAAGACGTTATAGTCCTGGCTGGCGATGTTTTTCCAAAGAGAAAACCTATCAATTGGAAGTTGCAAAAAAAAAAAAAAAAAAAAAAAAAAAAAAAGTGAACTATTAACATTGATCATTGATTTTGATGAAGGATAAAGCTAAAAGGAGTTGTGCATTTGTCCAGCTGAAATTCAACCGACTCCCAGAACCTTCATTTACTAATTCTCCATCAAGGCTGTGATTTGTTAGGACTTCAGAAAAATATGAATACATACTGTGGTCATGAACTCCTGTGTTGTGGCAGAGGTGAAACCGATGCGTGGGTCTCTGGACTCAGCTGTGTCTGCAGCAAACACATTCATCTGAGAGGAAAGGCTGCTGTGAAGAGACAAATAAAATAAGTTTTTGCATTCCATCAGAAAACCCAAATTGCATTTTGATAAGGAGCAGTGAGCTCAATATAGTGGTTGTTATATGCTTATACATGTGGCCAGGCTTTTCTGTTTTTCCACAGCAGATTTAATTATTTGCTGTGATGTGACACTGGAGACGTCAAACAGTCTGCAGGCAAAAGACGAGACTGCTGTAACCCCCAACCCGCCTCCTCACAAAAACCATCCATTAGATTTGAAAAGCAAACAGCCCAAATGGCTGGATGAGATTAGAGCCACTCTACTAGCTGTGAAATTAAATAGAATCTGTGCATGTTGATTTGAGGATTTACATACAATACTGAACACTCGAGAGGGGGGAGCAGAAATCAAATATACAGCTCAGGATGATTTCTGACAGTTAAATCTGTTGTTTACTGAGCTTTCTGTGTAAAGCCAGGTTGACAACAGGGGGAAGTGAGTACTATAGCACTGACAACAACAAGAGATGCACAGGGCAGGCCATGAGGACAATGGGGGGGGGGGGGGGGGGGGTGCAGATCCTGAGGATCAATGCTAAGGATGCCATGTACTCCATGATGGCTGTTCACATGTAAAAAAAATAAAAAAAATCGAGGATCACTGATCAGAGACATTTTCCTGGTATCTTTTCCACAGTTGCACAGAAGTTCACAATGGTCTAGTTGTAGAGCAATGGCATAAAACTGGTACAAAACAAGCGATTCATTACCACCAGAGAACATAGTTCACCTCCTACTAGTTTACCTTTCTGCCCTTGTGATCTTCTCTGTCGGTTGATGTGAAACCCCACTGATTTCCTTTGGAGGGCTTTTGATGTCTTCGTTGCATCTGTTCAAGCTTTCCGGAGTCTGCTTCCATCCCACCTCCCGCTGGCTGAGCTCCTCTTCCAACCTCCTAGTCATTACGTTACACAGACCAAACCACACACAAATCCAAGAAATATGTCATAAACATCAAATGAAAAGTGCCACATCCTTTCATAAGAAGCTCTTTGAACTGAAAATATAGGATGGGAATGTGTTTAATCTTTGGTTCTGAATTTCATAAAATAGCCAGATACTGAAAAAGACGCCCCTGTAAGGTTGAAAGAAAAGTGCACCTGAAAGTGACAAAAAGTGTTCAGAGTTGCATTAGGTGTGTGGGCAAGCACCTTCTAGTTGCACTAAAGTGGGTGGCAAAAGGCATTAAGTGGCCCAGTTGCTCCTAATAGCAGCTTGTCAGTGACCAAAGGGGGCAAAGAGTAAAGTTACCACTTGGCCTTTTAGCCAGAGCTGGAAGATGTACAGAGGGATGTCAAACAAAGGGCTTTCAGAGCATGGGTGACCATTAAAAGTTGTGGCGGTCAAACGGCAGTTGGCCTGCTCCATCACTGCTCTCAGAGTGTCTACTCTCTGGCTACGTTTCAAACCGGCTTCAGTGGCGTCTCACTTATTTTCCTTTAATAAATGGACCGTCACGAAGGAACCAGGTCACCTTTGACAAAAACCTAAAAGCGTGTTTCTTGAACAATTGTGAACAGAGATGGAATATAAAAGTACAAGACCAAATGTGATGGATAAGCAAAGCCTTGCCTTATCCCTCCAAATGTTGACCCTAAGCTTTTAGGAAAAACAAACAAAAGAAAAAGCATAAGACTGTTTTGTGTTAATTGATTTTTGGCACGAGGTAACAGAGGAAGAGACCACTAATTAGTTAAGTGATGAGCAAGTTGCAAAACCATTCTAGTCTTTGAGACGGCTGTTTGACTGCTGAGAGAGACAGTTTGCAGTCCAGAAACATCTTTGACGGCTTTAAAACGGTCTCGTTTTCAAGGCTCCCTCAAAAAAAAGTGTGAAAAATGCAGGAGGAGCCAACCGGGAAATGACACGAATAAATGCTTCGCTCACAGGACCGTTTGAATTCGTAATGCAATGTTAATATTAGATTATGGCGACGTGCTGCATCTCTTACCTGACCTTGCCTCTTACAAAGACGTGTAAAATATCAGATTAATCGGCAAGTGTGAGGAAGCCTGTATTCAGACCATATAGCTGTATTTGAATACCACATTCAAGCCGAATCATAAAGAAATGTTAGTGTTTTTATAACCTGAGAACAGGTCAGATATTTCTTAAAGCAGTTACCCTCTTCCTTCCCTGCTTGTTAACTTTCAGGAAAGTCACTGATCTAACTCTTATTGCCAATAATGGGCTGCGTGATTTTGTAGTGATGGAGCACTTCCTCGAGCTGCTGCAGGTCAGTTCATTGATATTTTGTGTCACTCCCAGAGCTGAACAGATATTCACTGCCAGCTTTTGAATTCAAATTATTTGCTATTATTTACTGCTGAGGGTTATTTCCAAGATAATTAGAAAAGTAAGATCGATTCTGCCCTTGCTGTGAGGGAGTTAATGCAATACAAGCAACAAGAACAGAATACCTCCTCGGAAAATGAGTAAGTGATGGAAAAAGATCTTTTCTCGTTGAATATCTTCAGTGCTCAAAGAGACAAGGCTTCAGTGTACCAGGTGAGGCAAATCAAATCAATGACTACATTGTGATGTATCTTGATTAAAACTGACAGAAGCAGAGGAATTTAAATGTTTTTCACAATGTGATATACTGACAGATTTGTCCCCCGTGTGTCGTTTGCAGTTTGTTCTGTTTTCTGGTCAATCACCATTAACCCTAAACTACTGCTGTCCTGCAGTCAGACGATCACAATTTTCAAAGCAAATTCAAATCAAAACTAAATTATAAATTGCATCACTGATGTGACAAGAAAAACGAATTACCAAAAATAATTGTCAACAACTTTGTTAAACATTTAAAAAAAAAAACAAAAAAAAAAAACAGATCTTGAAATAATTGCCTCCGTCACATGACAAACCAAATGTTTCTGTTGAAGACAAATTTTAACAACGCATATAAAAGTTGTTAATTGTCTTCAATCTCCAGTCATATAATCCATCTTCTGAATCCCTTTATCAAACTTTGTGTTGTGGGGCTCTGGAGCCAATCTGAGATTATTGGTAATGGCACAGGTACACCCTGGAAAGATCAGTCTAACACGGGGCAAACGGAGCCCAATAGCCACACTCCAGTTTTCTCCAGGTACTCCAGTGTGTTCATAATGGGGGAAAAAAAAAAATTGCTTGTTTGTCTAACACACTCCGGGAAAACAGAAAACTCCACATGCTTTAATGAGAGAGCACTAAACACAACAGTAGCGTGCGGCCCGTTTCAGTTATTTATGTTGCACTGAAAAGAGGAACTACAAAATATGAAATTCATGAGTCATCACATGTCCCAACAATTTCCGTGATGGCGTCTTACATTTCCACATATATAGACACTCTCTCATGACTAAATCAAAGTTTGTAATACCAGTGTATCGAGGAAAAGGTTTCAGGCATCAGAGTGAAAGCAACATTAATCACCTCAGCAGAAGTGCAGCTTTTTGGGGATGCTGCAGAGTGAGGGAAATTACATGTCAGGCAGTTCAACATCCTGTAAAACATCAGGGCTGGTAAATCACGAGAGACCAGGAGGTGTGTCTCAAATTGCTCACTACTTCAGTAGGCAGTGAATCACCAGAGTGAATTGGATTTTGGACACTAATTCAGTGAACACTGAGACACTGACAGATCAATGAACTGTCACACCATTCCAAAGCAGTGGTAGGTCATAAAGATGTCACATTACCATAACGTCTCTCCAGGTTTAGTATGGTATAAAGTAGAGAGAAGACTTGTGCTCTTGATAAAAAGTGAATTTGTGTGGACTACAAAGCTGCGCTGGAAATGTTTTACTGTCGATGTTGGTTAAAGTCCTTGTGGTTATGCAATTTAAAGACCTTGTCAGTGAGAGAAGGATTTCCCACTCAGGATGCAGTCAACTGGGAATATAATTTTGCACATAATCATTTTAAAAAAAGCTTAATCAAATCAAATCAGAGTTTCAAGCCATTCTATCAAGGAACACGTCACAGAAGTAGAAAAAGTTTTGAAAATTATATTTTGGGATGAGATTACAACACTTGTCAAACCAAACAGCACAGTTATCAAGTATCTACATGCCTTTTACAGCCGTCTTGTCCCTTAATATTGTTTATGCATTTGTATAATTTGACTCTTTGAATTAAACGAGGTGTTGTATTTTGTACAGGATTAGTGCAATATTGCACTGCCTCTGCTTCTCAAGCATTTCTTGCTTTCAAAGTCAGTTTATTTGTAAATACGACAACTTTATGAACAAAAAGAGTGACACACCTCACTATTGACATCTATTCTGTTTATCATTTTAGGTGCAATGAAATCATTTCAAAATCATTTGGTGAAGCATATTTTTGATATCAAGTTTAAACATGTCATTGATATTTACAATTTCTTGCATGGAAATGCTCCAACAGTTCATTTAGTCTTAAAATAAGAATTACAATCAGGTTTGACACCATCCAGCATCTCGACTGCTTAGAGCAGAATACACTCTGGGCAACAAGTTCACACAAATCAGCTGCCAAAAAAATCCTCAATAAAATGAGGGGAGAAAGAGGCCCTGCAGGCATTTGGACTGATGTTGGCTAAAAACGGACTTCAAATTAGGAAAGCACTTGGGCCATGACTGATGACATTTCACAAATACAGACTAGAATGCAAAATGAGGATTTGAAAAGAATCTGCTGCAATTCTACTAAAACAAAGTATTATGAGATACGCGTCATTCATTTCTCTTAATTGTTTAAATTTACTGAGAACCTGAATTTGAAGTGCACTGTAATGATTTGGTAAATGGGCTACAGGGTGTTTTACTACCTCCTGAACTAGGTACCGTTTTGGGACGTGCCCTTGTTTGGAAAAGACTTTCCTACTGTGATTTCCACTGACTTGGCATATACAGCGCCGCTTGATGGCTTTTTGCATGTTCCCACATCTCCAGTATGCAGCCGTGATTTATAGCTTTGATTTGGTGTTCCTGCCTGATGAATGCTGCTCAATAAGCAGGCACATTGTGGAGATTGAACTCCGTGACCCTGCATTACTGTGCCCACACTGCCCCGGAGAGCTATTACACACGTCCGCATTAAGTCTTACCGTGCATTCTGCAGCTTCACCTTGGACCGATTCTCAGTAGGTGTGGATGAGTCGGTCCAAGACGGAGTGGAGGCAGAGAGCAAGCCACTCTGCAGACGACAGAAGGAGACAGCACTGTCAGATGGAAATGCGTCAGTGTGAGGAATGAGTGACAGCTGCTTATGACAAATTTCTGCCTATGGATTTGTTCAATTACAGTATTTCTGTATGTCCTGATTATTATTGACAGTTCACAACACACGGAACATCTTTGACAAAGGCCGGGGAAAAAGAAAAAAAACGAATCAAATCATCAGCTCGTAGGAGCAGCCATGACACAGCATGTCCAATTTCCACAGGTGCATTTAGATTTTAATGTTTATTTTCACTTCCATCACCACCTGTAGTCAAAATGTAGGAGAAGATGATGCATAATTTGTCAATATTCTGAGAGAGCACTTTGAAAATCACTTTCACTCAGCAGATACTTATTCTGGGTGCGCTTGCACATATTCACACTATTCCAACGTGACTCCCCCTGAGATCATCCCATTTAGAATTGATGTTAAAAATGAATAGCAGACACTCTCCTTGGAACCACAGTGGGACTGAGAAGCCCGAGTCTCACTTGGCTGTAATAGCATGCCAGTGTGCACTTTTCAATAATGCAAAGGCAGAAAGATGTCAAAACCAGAAGTACAGTTGTGTCCATAAAAACTGAAATTACAACATAAAATCTTTTAAATGTTAAAGGGTGCTTTAAGATGCAAGTGTTGCCACTTATTAACCATCTCTGTAAGATGAAATTCATCCGAGGAAAAATGCCAGACTTTTTCCCAAAAGGTATTCTCATTTCCTGAAGCTCGTTATCTAAGGGGATTCTGTTACCATTCTTCTTCAACAAACCTCAAAATGTTGTGAACATTCAGACTGTCAAGAATTGTTTATTCATCTTCACAGCTTCAGAAACCCCCTCCTACACATTTCCCGCAGATGAAAATCAGAGGACACTAGCATCTGACCATTTCTGCTGCTCGATCTCGCAGTCACACCAAGAGTGAGACGATCGGAAAACACTGGGTGTTTGAAGCCTTCTCTGAAACTATAGTGACAATTTACAGGTATTTGTGTGCAATTCACTTTTTCACACCACTTTCAAGTGAGGCCATTTGGATCGTTCATGGTGCTACAAAGCTGTTGGCAGTAAAACAGAACGAGTATCATGCAGGTGGAATGTCTTAGCAGCACCAGTGATGGGATCATTTTGATTCCTGTCTCGCATCGATAAGTGAAGCTCTCTTAATGCATATTTAAAGCCATGCCACTTTTAGTTTTACACATGATCTCATGGTCTTTACCATTCTTGGTTTATGTTGTAAATGTTAAATACGCTTCATCTACAAGTGTGATTAACAGTTTTTGAATCATTATTAATGGACTATTGGTGGTTACAATAGTGACTATGCAAAGTCATCAACAATGGAATAATTTTGGCCTTTTTCAATGTAATAACTTGCCAATACTGTATTAACATTCAGTCCAATGTGGTTCTGTGATTGAAATTGCATTGAATTATTACTTTCAAATAGTGTCCTCTGCAGCCAATAATGAAATACATTAACAGGGCTGCATTTTTGGATAAAAGCTTTGCAGTTTTGTGTTTTCTTAGAATGAATATGACAACTATCAACTGCAACTATTTCTATGACAATACAGACTCTACAACACTCAATATAGTTGTAACCACCAATACATTTTTTTACAATCATGACTAAGACTCAACAAGTTTGAAGCAATGTCAGTAAAATATATTGAACAAAGCTGCATGCAAACATCTGCTGATCTTTGTCAAAACTAATAAGTAAACCTACCATTACCATGATTTCTTCAATTTGCCAACTATCATATGCAGTCATTATTATGCCGTTGCACCATTTGGAGGAAAGAGGGTGCAATCACACAAGGTTTCTTTAAAGGCGCCGCTGCGTGATTGACAAAACAGTTTACAGACCCTGTCCCTGCTCCTGGCCCCTTTTCAGAAACAGCACTGATCTTTTGGAATGTGGTGAATCCACATTTGTTCACGACTATTGTATTCAGGTCTGCAGTTTTTTGTGGTGCATGTGTGGTAATTAATCAGAGCAAGGAAACAAAATCGTAGCACAAAAAAGCTGTAAAAAAGTAAGTCCTGCAGTAATTTTTATTCTGATAAGTAAACCTTTATGGATCACAGTGGCATTGCTGTGAAGCTTTTTATGGAACGTTCGAACAAGATTTTGAGATGAGCAATATTTACTAGAGGTAGCAAGGCATGGCAGTCGGTAGTTATGGCAACAAAGTGCATGATGCCGACTTGCTTTCATAAAATTACCAACAGAAAATGCAGCTGGGCCAGCGGCTTTCCAGAGAGATCCCTTCAGCTTTACAAATTTGTAAATAGGAGAGGAACACAAGGATTTGTGTGTTATTTGTGCTTCGTCTGTACCTGATTTTTCTCTCTCAGCTGGGAAGCTTCAGACGGCTGGTTAAACCGGAGTCTGGTTCTCCGTCCCAGCTGTATGATTGCACCTGGGGGCACCCAAAAAAGGTGAAGCATGAAAAATGTGGAAAATTACAAACTCTATTGCCATTTTGAACTTTACCATTTGGTGTAAATGCTAGACTAACCACTGAATTATGCATCGCTCTGTGATAAAGACTGGCACAGTTAAAATATGACATATTTCAACACAAATGCAGTAATGGTGCCGTCTGCCAGGAAACCTTTGGAGTTGTGGAACAGCATCTATAATACATTAAAGAAAAGGTGAGTAGACTTTGGCCACAGGAACCTCTGTCGTTGGGGGGATTGCAGTGACCCGTCTGTGCACTGAAGTCGGGTGAAACTTGACAAATGGAACAAAAGTTCTCATGGTGATTCATTCACTTTACTTCAGCTGAGAAAATCATCTGAGGTACACAATCCTTTAGAGGGTGGCCAACACCAGAGAGATGATTTCCCATAGTTCTGTAGCCTAACAGGACTTCTCAAGTTTCCTTGAAACCACTCTCCATGGTGGGATTGCAGTTATATATATATATATATATATATAGGACTTTCAGTCATATCTACAGATTTCCTTGCGATCTCTCCTCCATTCGCCTTCTCCACATTCAGTACAGCAAATACTAATCTTGCTACCGCTAATGACTTCTGACGAGTGACAAAGCACCTGAGACAGCAGCCCGGGATGGATTCCTGCAGCTTGTTGGTCTGAAAATTACTATCATTTGTTCAAGAAAATAGCTTCAGATGCAGTAGTTTCTGAGGGGGATATTGAATAAATTGAAAAGGTTATAAAGGACACTAGCAAAGCCAGGCCCTGGATTGCCTGGGTATGTGTGAGAGTTTTCTCTCTCTAAAGCAAAGCAATGTGGATCAGGCCCGAGTAAGCTACGTCTGCTCCCACTCTGGGAAACAGCCCCTGCTCAAGGGGGCCGGAGTTTCAGTTCGCTTTGCCTCTGTCCTTTGAAAGGTTAATGCCCCGGCCCACTTCAAACCTGTCGGCCCTATCAACTCCATCTGCCAATTAAATAGAGGGCCTGGGGCTTTGTCTGGAGCTTTGTCCAGGGCCTCTCGCCCTTCAAAATGTTTAGTAAGAGAAATGGCATCTGCCCTGTGGAGAGCTGTGTTCACAATCCACTCATGCCCCCAGTGTGTTGCCTTCGGGGAGCCAGGGACATAAAGTGAATTTCATTTGCAGATGTGATGTAGTGATCTCATATAACTGCATTCAAAATGAATGAAAATGTTATACGCTCCCACTAGCCCAATAATTGAAAATCTCGGAGAGAAATCTTCATTACTGCAGACATGCTTTGCTTTTTTTTTTTTTTCCTTCTCTCCCTTCCTTCAGGAATATCAGAATCAAATGTGAATTTGCAGAAATGCTTACCCCGAGTCAGCTGGCAAGAATTTGTGACCACGAAGCCGTTGACTAAACACAGTGCATCACCCTGAGGGAGCAAAGTCACGGTTCCAGCACGGCTCTCGAGCACACAATGTTCACCAAGGAGACCGGGTCCACGAACCACTACAACACAATTAAGAAAGTGTATATACCTCTGCAGCGGGTGAGACTGTCGAGATCGTTCTGTAATAAACTTGACTTACAGATATCTTGACCACATGATGCCTCATCACCACCTAGTAAGGTTCTGCCCTCCTACAGCAAGATTAAAAAGGTTACATTATAAAACCGCGCAAATAAAAATGGTACCTTTCTCATTTTTAAATGGTATTTAAATGATCTATTCACTCTTAAATAGAGGATTATCCCAGTGCTGAGCAAGTCTTCATTAAGGCTTATCAGATGAGGTAACTGGCAGTCGATGACCAATCCACTCCCCTCCTTCCTCAGAGCCACAGCATCCTCCTGTGGGGCGCAAGAGAGCATATCGCAAGAAAAAGAAACTCATTCAATTGCCTGTAGCTGCAATGGCACACAATATAAAATAAAAATGCTGACAGACATTTAATGGCAACCAGCAGAAAACTGAATTCTTTATGACTGCTCTTCCTTGCCCGAAGGCCAGGCAGAATAGCAGCGCTCCAACCATGTGTCGCCATGAAGCAGGAGAGTGGCTAACGGCAAAAGAGACACTATAAATCATTCAGATTATTGTGGTGAGAGTCTAACTGTACATTGTGTTCAGCTAGCGAAACAGACGCAATACCACTGTCCACACAGTCTCGTATACACAGGTGGGTTGTGGGCTACGCACGATTGCCTTTATCGGTACATAGTTACTGCCACTGCATGTTGCCATTAAAGTCACTGCCCAGATTGTAAAGTATGTCAACTTCACATAAGTGTAGCAAACATCAGTGGCTTCGTGTCATTTACAATGTGTCTGAAAGCAGCATGGCACAGGAGGTCAAGCTGCAGAGAAGTCCTGTATTTACAGGCGAGACCGGCAGACAGAAACATCTCAGGAATCTTTAATGCGTCGGCGTTAAAACCTGGCACATGTCTGCATAAATGTTCAATCTCATCGCATTCTCGTAATAAAGCAAAACGTATAAAATGATTTTCTGTAATAGTTATGAAATCTCTTGTTTGATGGGTGAGAGATGAGGAATAAGCTGGATCAGACCGAGTTAGTTCTGTGTTTTATTCTGTGCAGAAGGGTGGTCAAGTCTGAATGGGTTCCCCCGAACAACAGGGGCACAGTTCTCTTTCACAGAAACCTGTGAGTCGGGAGAGGGAGGTGTATCTGCTGATTAGAGCATGTGAGGTAAAGACTTTAACAATAGACTAGCCCTGTCCTTGATCTTGTGTGAGACCTGTAGGCCGGGGAGGGGGTAATATTTGCTTATAGGGGCACCCCCACTGTCACATTTTGTGAGCAGTGTCATTTCCAACCTCAGCGGGGCAGCAGAATACAGGCACCATTAATTTCCATTACATATGCACCTTTTACTGAAAAGTGATAAGTATAAAAATAGATTTAGTCTTTTGAAAGACATTTCTGAAGCCCAGGAAAGCTTGACTTCATACACCGCTTCGCTGGCTCTGACAATTGTTGCTGAAGAAATGCAACAGCATGAGTCACACAGCATGTGTGTCAGGGGACAACATTTATTTTACTTTGAATGAAATGTCATTTTGATATTTACTAGGTACTAGTTGAGCTTGGGAAAAAAATAAAAGATAAAAAATAGATGTGCATGTGTTCAAGGCTGAAAACCTTATTCCTCCCGGGGCAAGAGATGTTGCTGTTCAATAACCCAAAGTCTAAACCTGTATGGACGACCCTGCCCGTATTCTTCTGTGAAGCCGTTAGCCTAATGCCTCACATTGGAATGGATGATCAAACGTATGCGTGAGGCAGAGCAGAAAATCTCCCACGTGGAGGATTCAGTGGAAACACTCTGCATAAACCAGTTCCCCCATCTTTCAACCTCCCCCTGCGCCACCGACTAGACCAGCGCAAGGAAGTGAAGGACGTGTCCACCACCAGCGTCCGCTCATTCATTGGCAGCTGAGAAGGGAGAAATCCTTTTTTTTTCCCCCCTAATGAAGGAGAGGCATCGACCACAGCCCCTGTACTTAATTAAAAGGGATTTTTCACAGACTTCATTAGAGGTGAGGAGCAGCCTGGCAGATTAATGCACCATGTCACTTTCCTCAGACACCAGGAACAGATGAGATCCTCTTATTTTCTCCCCACAATCACGCACAGAACAGAAAAATTTGCTGGTCCCCCCCCACACCTACTCGCTCAGTACTCTGCATGTGCAGTGGAAAAAAAAAAAAAACGAATAAAAATTGCTTTCAGATTGACTCAGTTTCTGAAAACACTGCAATAACATCGGCCTACACCAGCAGCCAGGTTTGGGCCAAAAGTAGGCTTCCATTAAAAGCCATAATCCGTATTAAAGATTTCTATGATTTTCTTTCCAGCACTTTGACAGTTCAGGTTCACAATATACATTTCAAAACACCGATCACATGGTGCACAACAAATTGTCTTTTCGCCTCGTACACAGACGAGGTTTTGAACTGTGAAGAAGGGAAAACCTTTGCATCGACATTTCAGTGCTACATTAAAAAGTAAATTTTCTTCAGAGAGCCGTAGTTAAGTTTCCTAGATTTATTAAGAGTAAGATAGCCTACAGATCAAAAGCAAATGCTTGTCCCATTTTCCAATTGGCATGAAGCCTCTTGTGATCATGTTTCACCATTAACTCACAACAGAGATTTGGCACAGCGTTAGTTTTTTTTTAAATTTATTTCATACTTCCCTTTATGTTATTTGTGAGCATATGCAACATGAACTGTCGCGTAATTAGTTTGATGTGTATTCAAGCCAGCAGCATGTTAACATGTGTGGCACTTGTTTAAAACGGGAAAGGGTTCAACCTGAAAGAAGGACTTCCGGGAACCTAAATCAAAAATGTTTTTCTACATTGAAGCTTATGGAGAATTACGACTCGTATTTTAGCATGTAGCACAAGAATATGAGAATTGGGAAAAAAAAAAAGTGTGGTTTCATGTCAAGAATATGGTTTAAAAGAAAAGTGCAGGCCAACATACTGAAAGCAACATGTGTTGCCAGGCAAGTCGCAAATATCACCAAAATTCAAGTGATAAAAACAAAGTTCATTTTTGAACTATAGAGTATTTGCATGCAAAAAAAAAAAAAAAAAAAAAAAAAGCCTGCTGCTGATAATATAGTAAAGGTCATAAAATGCTACAATGACTGATCTATAACTGCTGACACTATGAGTTAAACTGAGATTAAACAGAGCAAGGCTTGGAGCATTTAGAGTTTAAACTGTGCTGATGGTAGCATGTTTGAGAAATACAAAAAATAAAGAAGCCGCAGTTAATTTTATCCTGCTGAAATCACTTCATACCATTTTAAAGAAACCTGAAAGGGACGTTTGAGAGAATAGAAATGCAGCTCCACTCTCCTGACCTACTCGCAGAAGTGTGCACGTACAGATATACACGGGATATGCTCTGCAGTAGCTTGTCATTTTATTTCACCCCCTTTTTTTTGTTCTCTCAATCTGTTGTCACCTCTGTCTGGTAGAAGGCTGCTCTGGAATCCATCTCATATTAATTACTTTCTCTTTCCCACATGCCCTGTAACCAATCTGGGAAGCTGACGCTGAATAACTTTGCATTCTAAATCTGCTTTGAATACAGAATTCGAAATTCTGTTTACACCGCTCTTGGTCAACTTGTCTCCTTAAGGCCAAAGCAGAAATCTTTCATCCAGCTTTCAGCAACAACATCGGCTGAATTGAACACTAAATTATTTGAGACAGAGTTGGCGGAGACACTTCCTAATTTAAGAGCCATGTGCTGGTTAGAGCAAACGCACAGTGTATGATGCCATACAGTTGAACACAGAGGTTAGATCAGAGTCACTCATATCAAATGGCGCATGTTAAAAAGTAGAACACCTAAATTCTACCGCGATTATGCTTTTGTTCATCAAGTGCATGTTCCGAATTTCAAAATGGCCAACTTCAAAGCGAGTCCAGATGTTGATCTTTCTACTGAACTTAGGAATCCCTCCCATAATTCCACACCCAAAGACTCCACCTTAATGTCTGTTAGCGATGCAACACAAGCAGACAGAACACAAACGCAAATAAAGACGAGCGTCAAATCCATGAAGTCATTCGTCAATCACGTCGAGGTTCAGCAACGCCTGTGGGCTAACCAGTAACTCGTACAGCGGCCTTTTCACCAGGTGTCATCATGCATAATAACGGAGGCAACTACACGGTTGGCCACAGCTCTGAAAATAAGTCATATTTCAGCTCTTTCAGTAGAGATGGACAATGATGTAATTGAGCAAAAAGTAATCACCACTTCAACATGTAAATAGATTTACAACACAAATGTTAATTTACAAGCTGGACAGTCCAAAAACAAAAGTACCAGATGTCAATAATCAAGACCTCTCAATTAGGAGCAGTTGACAGCAGCTAATGAGTTCCAATACATGCTCACAAATAAAAGACTGTCAGGCCAGTAAATGTCACCTGCTAACCACCGCGCAGAAGAGAATATTAATTATCCTGCACATATATGGCTGTCCATCATTGATACGGTATTTAAAATCCTTACCAAGCATTTTTTTAAATATGGCTTTAGAAACAAATTTATGCAGAAATCTTTAGCCTATATATGATAATAGTTTAACCCTGTGCACAGGCTCTTATTAGGAATTAACTTAAATGTGTAATGAGGGAGAAAAGAAGTGTGGCTGCACTTCTCATGACTGGAAAGCTTAACTGATCAATACAATGAGTCCCGAACAAATGTAATCTGTGTCATTTTAAAGATTTTGCCTGGATCCATAAAGGAAAAGTTGTTCAAGGCCAATTGTGGGTTAGCGTCACTGTAATATTTGTTGCACTTTGGAAGCATTCAAAGAAGCTGTCATCCTGCCTGCACCTCAGAGAAGCTGGAGATATATTTGGGGAGAAAAAAAAGGGGGGTGGGGGGGGGGGGTTGCTCGTTCTCTTGTCAGGCCTCTAAACCACCACAATATACTACCCTTACCATCATAAGAGTGCCATTTAAAAACAATTAAAAGAAAAAGAAAAATATGCCAGGTTCATTCTACTTCCATTTTCACTCCCTAAATTCTCTGTTCACAAGACTTGCAGTGACACCAGGTGGCAAGAAGTGATTACTGCAAGCAACTGACATCCACCAAAAGTGCTTCTAGGAGCAACAGCATGTGTTGATGGATAGTGGTAAAATCAATTAAGGCAACCTCCACAATCTGTCTGCTCAGTGCCCTTCTGTTTAACTTTCACCAAGTGCCAGGATTGAAATGCTACAATTTTAAACATCATTTCTCAGTTGGTTTGCCAAAGCTTCTCATAATTTAACTGAACATGAATGTCTCATATTTTATGTTAAACTGCATTCAAGATATATGGATACCGACTTACAATACAGGTAATCAAGCACTTATGTGTAGACACTGATCCATCATAGTATCATTGAGTTCATGTACAGAATCAAAAACTATTGACCGTTTCCCACTTGAACAATTAAAAAAAAATCCTCAGCGTAATTAGGCAAAGGATCTTAAAGCTTAAATGCATAAAGTTGAACACCATACCTGCAGAATGCTCTGTGTTTCTCCCCATTTGCTGGTCCGCTCTTTGGTCAGTGCAACAACCTTGGAATAATAGCAGAAATAAACATTTACACAGATAATCAACGAAACATTTTCTCCTGTTGGCAGACGGTGACTCGCCTTTGCCTCATTTTGATGCAACTCCTTCACTTTCACAGGGGAGGACTTTTCCTGGACTACCTGAAATAATATTGAATGCAATGCACCACTGAATAAATGGTTGTTAACGCACATACTGTGGTAACCTTGGTGGACTTTGATTAGAATTCTTAACACTTGCAGGACCTGCGGTCTTTCTTCTAGCAGTTGTTGGAGTCTCTTGACTTCGGCCTGCAAGTCTCTGATCACCTTGGCGCTGCCACCTTCATTCACCGTGAGAGAGTTGACGATGTTCTTCGCTTGGTTTGCATAGCGCAAAGTGCTCAGGGTCTCCATGTAGTTCACAGCAGCAGGAGAAATGGCTGGTGGGTCAATTCAGCATGAAGGCACGGTTGTAAGAGCACAAGAGGAAACAAACTTCAATGAATGTGGTTAACCTGCATTAGAGGCAATAACAAGCTTGAGTAAGCAGCTTGAAATACGTTTGCATTGTAGTACGCACTCGCTATCATGGTGGTCAGAGCGTTCCCACCGAGGCTGTCTCTTAACAGCCACGTCAGCACAGAGTTTCTGTAGGGAATGAAAGGCTGCTGCTTCTTTGTCGACTGGTCTCCCACACCAAGGTCAGCTAAAAGGGCACATGGAAGGAAAATAGTAAGTCCAGGAAACGATGGAAAAAAAAAAAAAAAAAAAGTCAGAGTTTTAATTGTGACGGAGGTATACGCCATGTTTCTTTGCAATGACCGTGGTTAAATCAAAATTACAATCTTTCCATAGAAAGCAGTCATTTACCATTATTGATTTTATAAGCTCAATAGCAGATAGACGTTTTGTCAGAGTGCGTCAGTTGAAATGTTTACCCAGAGCCGAGATCACACTACCCAAGGTGGCCAGGGATTTGTTAATATTGGCTCCTTCCTTCAGTCTGACGCCTGTAGTGCGCGTGGCATCAGCTTTCTCACTGCCTGCCAGGTCTACCAGGTGGATCTTACTGAGCGTCTCCCGAGGCAGATCTGCATCAAACCATGCCTTTGGCACGGAGTTCAAACAAGGTAAGATAGAAAAACAGAGGGACACTTGGGCATAAGAGGTTTTAATACAAAAATACTTTAAAACATAAACAAATGTTATGACAAATTATCAGTACAAAAAAGGGGATACATTGACCCAATTATAATACAAACTTTTGTCTTTTTTTTTTTTTTTTTTTAATTCCAGGCAGCAGGATTGTTTGAGGACTGCAATTTACCTGAGTGAACCTGATGGTGAAGATGGCGTGGGAGCGGCTGCTCGAGGCATTCATACCCGTGGAGGCTGTGGTGCGGTGAGCATTACCAAGAACGATGAGGTCCTCTATGTCACTGTAGTCGTGAACCAAATGCTTGGATAGATCTACAAATGAGTCATGGATTAACATTGGACCATTTCGACAAGCTTAAGTGATCGGAGAAAAAAATACATCAGAACATTGTCTTACTCTCTACATACGGTCCCTCCTTTGGGTGCTCCCTGACTCTCAACACTGCACCCTCCGCCAGTGTTTTCTTCTTCAGGAGGTCCTGCACACGTTCGTTGTAGATCTCAAGATAACTGGTTTCAAGAAGGAAAACACTTGAGGCCAGAGAGAAACTGATGAAGGTTTCAGCATGGAACAAATTATGGACAAAACAACTAACTATGAGAAGAACAGCACAGTGGGTTCAAAGCCCAAATTATTGTTCTGATCATATTGGTAATGAATAAACAAACGTATGCAAAGTAGTTTTTGGCAGAGCACTTCAAATCAAAACTAGGTGTGCGCAAGACGCAGAAGAACTGAGTGGATGATTCAAAACAATGTCAGGCATGATGCAATTAGGCTTTAAGAGAGCGTGACAGTACTAAAGTGGACGGGAGCACATCCTGTGGATGTTTCCTGGCATGTGTTGAGTGCAGGCTGCAATATTCAGTGTGGGGTTTTCCAAATGACGAGAGGTTGTGCTGCTTACACGACTAAAACAAGGGTTATTGCATGAATGGCCTCAGGACACAGCAGAAAAACTGACTATATAAAAGACCAATACTGTTGGCTTTTTCCAGAGTCCCTCCTCGCTGATAAACCTGAAACGTAACATTTACGGCTTGAACATAACTAGAATTAATAGACAGTGACTATGTACTTTGAAACATAACTTTGTTTATCTCAGTGATTAAATGTGAGGAAAAAAAAACACAACTCCTTATATCTTGCAAAACACATATTTGTCAAGTCATTTTTAAGTTTTATCGTTTGTCAAATACAATCCATTTCTACAGTTGAATTAAACTCAAATAATGTGCCTGCAGCACACATGAAGCCAGATGGTAAATTAATGGGTTCAGAGGCACAATAGGCTTGAAAGCCTCAATTTTATCTCCCAACATCATCATTTAGAAGACAAGCTGGGACATGGAACAGTTATGACAAGACTACGTATCATTTGGGATTCTGAATATTATTCAAGTACAGCAATGAAATCATAGTCTTCATTCCCTTGACCAAGATATCTAAATCAATACTAGACTCATTACTGGCCACTACATGAGGTATTTGAGAGACCAACAAAGCATCAATAAGGGTTTTAGGCGCTGCCTTTATTGAGATCGTAAGTTTTTAATGTTCATTGGCTCTGAAAATTACAATGGCACAAGTGTGAAAAAAAAAACAACACACATTTAGAAGCAAATGAGGAATCAACCACTAATTAACAAAAAAGCAATGTCTTTTTTTTTTTTTCAAAAAAAAGGAGCTTCACTTTTAATTTGAATTGGGAAGTTACAAACAAAAAAAATTACAGAAACCAGGACAAGACACTTGTGTGCCACTTTGGGATCATCACAGCACCTTTAGTTCCCTTTATCTAATACAAATTTCCTGTTAGTTTCACTATAAAAGGGCAAATAATTCTATGCCATATCAACTTGAAATTGCTGAAGCTGTAAAGATGTTAGGTTAAGTGCTGACCAAAGCTTGCTTCGATTCTTCCTTATTTCCAACATCAAGAGTTGTGTCTTGCCAGTAGAAGAATGGTTTAGTGTGCCTTCATTGACTGGGTCAATACTGCTGGTATGTTTTGATAATTTAAGGGACGTCAAACCAACACCTGGGCTTTAGAGACAGTCATATATTTTACAGTCATTAAGAAATACCTTTGCAGTTTGCATGACATCCTAGAGGATCTAAAAGGCTCTACCATTTCACCTCTCTCATATATATATATATATATATATATATATAAAAATGTAATCCAGACTGTGCTGCCACCTCCTTGCAGTTTTGCTGGAACAGGGCAAACATCGACTGGTAATCTCGTGGAGCACAATTTTCAGGGATGCTTTCTGTGAATATCAGCTGAGAAAATTGTCCTTAAGATACTGCTGAGACAACCTGCAGACTGGTCTTTGTGCGTTTTCAGTCCAAACAAAGCTTTATGCACAGCCGCCAGCCTTTGGAGAATGAGAATTTTGTGAACTTCAAAAATATCAGGAGTTTTAACAACTGGTTTATTATTCAGCAGAGACTTTATGTCTGCATATTTGATAGTTAATTTATCTGGAGTGTGGGCTGGCATGCAGGTTTCCCCAAGAGGGCGAAATTAGAAACTAGGGCTCCTGTCGAGAGCTGAGCTGTAACAACCAACCATTCTTTCCTGCTCAATAGGAATACATCTCATTAAAAATGAAGTTTGCTATTGATAAGATACTGTTCATGCTTTGTTTTAAGTCAAGTTTGTATTTGTGTGCATTGTGCTACAACAGGGACGCAAACTAATTTTTTGGTTGTAAAGAAACCGACTTTCCAAAAACGTGAAGCAATAGGATTGTATGCTTCATATACACTAACCTTCATCCAATTTCCCTCTGGAATTAAAGTATTTCTATTTGAAATTTTCTTATTGACCCCTCACAGGCCAGTCAAGGAGAGTCACAGGGCTACCTGTAGCTAAATTGCCCAGGTTTGATTTAGTGAACAGTTTTTTTTCCCCTTTATGAAAAACTCAAATATTTTTCTAAATTGATTAATTCACTTCAGTGTGAAAAATAAAAAATATTACTCCATGACATGACTTAAAATTGGTGCGCCAACCCTTTTTGGCTTGAAATCAATGTTCGCTGAAAGCCGATGTGTTGGAAAAAAAGGGGGAATAACCTCTGCAAATGGAGTTTCCCTTTGACTTGGATCAAATAAAAGCCTGCCCGATGTTGTTGTAAGCTCTGTGAAGATGTGCTATATCAAACAAATGCAATATTATTATTAAAATACTACCAATATGGAGCGCGAGACCTTGAGCACATACAAGCACAAAACAGTTTTAATGTCTAGTATGACCTTACCTGACCTCCGTATGGAACGTCACAGCAGCGGTCTTGCTACTTTGAGCCATTTCCTTGTACAAGCCCTCACAGATCCTGGGGATCAAACCTTTGTCTTCCTGATACATGGAAAAAAACAAAGATTTGCATTTACAACACACTGTAGTTATCAATAACTTTTTTTTTTGCAATGTTGGCGTCCATGCTACGCTATAACTACAACTCAGCACATGCAAAGACTGCTGAACACCACAAACAGCAGCTCATCTGATACAGAGTTACTGAGGCATAGAAGCAATTCCAGTCTGAGCTGCATGCCCTCTTGTTTTAATTACAAAGTAACAGATAGTAAGCATTAAGAGCCATATATAATTATCTGGGATGTTGACAGCAGCTCTGCTGATGACCTTGCACAAGTCTCCTGGTAGACGGGCAGAAACCTCACCGGTAATGTGAAATTTCCATTGCTGTGCAAGGTGAGGAGAGAGAGAGAGAGAGACGCTGTAGGAGGCTGCACTCATCAAATTTTCTGATTAGTGGAGGGAAACAAACACTTCTGATGAGGCTGCTATCAGTCAGTGTCTAATGTGGTGAGAAGTCTGCACTGTGCTCGCGCTCCCGTTAGCACCAAGCAGGTATTCTGCATTGTAAGCTGGGTAGAATTTGTGAATTTTCGCGACACCCAGTGTGCCCCTGCCAATTGTGGGACTAATATGCGAGGCACATTTGGCATGCACATTGGAAATGACCTATGAATGTTTTGAGGACAGCTGCTTCTCAAATTCTCCCCTCGGCTCAGAGACGCGTTTCGCTCATTGTTAAGCCTTGTGGATGTTTGACCTTCACAACACGGAATGACATATGCTCCGAGTTCAATGGAAAAAGACCGCTCTGAAATTCTTCTGCTGAGAGAAATAGCTCGATGGACGGCATGTACCTGTCAAAATGACTTATTCCACGGAAAATGAGAATAATCTCTGTGGTGTGTTCAGGAGTGGAAAAATAACTGGTAAATGACCACTGTACTTCAAAGAAGCTTGTGAATTTACCAGTTTTTACCAATGCAAATCACATAATGTACTGAATCATGTATTCATGGGAGAGAAATGTTCCCAAATTACAAGAGTAGGTTAGGTCGTTTATCAATAGCTTCTGCTGTTTTTATAACTTGGGGGGGGGGGGGGGGGGCACTTACATCTATAAAAGGTGTATTGTTAGAAGTCTTGCTTCACAGTCAAATTATCCATCATTCTGTGGATGGGGTTTACGTGTTCTCCCTTGCTGCATAAATGTTTTCTACTAATTGCAGGTGTGAACATGTGTGATTTTGTGTCCATTTGACCGGTGAAGGACTTTGAACCTGTCCAATGGCGTAAACTGGGATTGGCTTGATCACTCTGCACCCCCCAAGCTCGATAAGATATTATAGAAGATGGGTGGCTGTTGTATGCAAGACACAAATTGAAGCAGATTCTTTTTGTTATATGAGAGGAATACTTGGAATAAAGTAAATTTACACCAAATAAAAACTTAAAGAGTAGGTTTTACCTCATGACCCATCATGGTGTGGGTTTTTCCTGAGCCCGTTTGCCCATATGCAAACACACAGGCATTAAAACCTTTAAATGCAGCTTTAAGGACATCAGACCCCAACTCTTGAAAAACCTATAGCAAAAGGGAAACAAAATTAGATAAATGTGTTCCATTGAATTTACAAGAATTCAAATATATAGTTAAAAGTGAAAAAAGAGGACAGATACCTCCTCCTGGGACGCAAAAGTTGGGCTTTCATTGTCAGAGGAGTCGTACGAGAAGTCATATGTGAAGGATTTTCCTTTGTCCTTCAGCTCGCCCCCTCGCACAGATGAAGGCTACAATTTCAAAACACACAGCCGTCTCTAATAAGTCTCCTTACTGCAGTGTGGCACGTTATACTGTGATATAAGCCTGTACCTTGTGAATGGACGTCGTGTTCCCGTTCACATGAATTATCCTTTCAGATGAGAGCCTCTTTTCTCTGTGGAAGTGGGATGTCAGTGGCGTCTCACAGTTTGGAAGCTGGCAGGAATAAAAAGCTTTAATTTTACAGACCTTTTGTTCAGGGGACGGACTCGGACCGCGACTCGCACTGAAGACATTATTACTCCAAAGGACAGGGAACAATGAAGCAGCCTGTCTTGTGTCAGCCTATTTCACAGGCGATCATCACACCTGAGGCCTGTCCTCCCTTTTTCACTGCTGCACACTGCAGCGGACCAATACCTCATCAGCACGTTAGATTCTCTTAATTTAAAAAGAAAAAACACATTGGGATGATAAAACACATATTTAAATGAAAAAATGTTTGGTATTTTTCCACTTTGTGATTAATTTGAACAGGTAGCTGTGTCAGAATGTTGCAGATGAGACTAATTGGTAATCCAACTTCCATTTAATTGAAAGAAAGTGGTGAAACATCAGTTTCTTCCAGTGAAACTAACATAATCACACCCTGAAACAATGAAAGGCTTCATAATAGGCAGTGTCAAAACATTTATATTGAGTCATAATATGAATGTGTCACAGATTGTTCCACTGTGCTCTCAAGTAACTGAAAAGTGGAAAAAGTATAATTCCCAGTGGGGAAAAAAACTGACATCTTAACACAGTCTGAGAAAGCGGGAACTTTCTTTGAGCTCCAAGATGCTAATGAGATGTCATTTAATACAGCAGCATTTCTGCATTCCCACGAGGTACAGAATTTGTTAACGATATGCTCTGTAACAAGAACAATTTATAATATTCCAAGAGAAAACACAGACAGCGTCCTCTAGTGGTATATAGAGGAAAGTTTTTTTTTCTAAAGAAATCCATCTGCAAATGTTATCAAATAGCACAAAGTGAAGACCTAAAATAGATACAACATGACATTTGTATTAAAAATAATTTGTTATCTTTAATTTATTTGTTAAAGATTTGCACTTGCTGTGTTTGCATGCCTCCCACTGTTAAGATGACTTCAGACACACACAATATATTTTAAGAGATACTCACCATGCTAACATTTTACAAATATTTAGGTGCATGCATTTGTATCAGTACAGCTGCAGAGAAATATAAAATGATAAATATGAAATAATAGACTCCACTTCACCATCATTGACCCTATTTGCTAACTTCAACATTTCTTCCATACCTGAGGATATTGCTTTATAAAATGTAGTCAAGATAATGGTCCAATTTAGAGAATTCTGTCTCTGGAGATTATGAAGTATGGGTGATTTTAGTCAGTTTCATAATTTAACAGATTTTTATATATTAAATATAAATGGCACATGAGGGACTTTACTTACTGACTAAATGAAATCACGCCACAGTCTGTGACTGGCATTCTCAGTTTCCAGTGTTCTGGAAATTTCCTCTATAAAGTGTTCATGTCATTGCAGACCCTATGATGATGGCTACAAAATTATTTTGGATGTAAAAATGCTATTCTTTGAACTGAGACTTAATAGAATGAAGTTCTATAACTGCTTTTGGTTCATTTGTTCATTAAAATGTACATTTCATTCATTTTAAAACAGGTATCCTCAGCCAATGTCAATAAACGTGCATCCTCTGGCCTAAATACATCTCAGGTTTACTTGTAGAATAGGAATTATTTTACTACCTTAATATTATTTTTTTAACTGGATTTATTCTTAATTGTATGCCTTTCTTATCAACTTTTTAAAATATTCTTCATAATCTAAAGTTTAAGGTTCTTAATTGTCTCGTTGGAATTTCCTTGTCAAGCACTGTGAATTGCCTTGTGTCTGAATGGTGCTCTATAAATCAATTTTATTATGTGGAATTATAGTTAACAAGTCCTTCTAAGATTCCATTTTAGGTAAGAGTAGACAAAAACACAGCGTGCACCCTACTTGTTATTTGACATGAAAATGATTAAAACAAAATAAACATGGAATTAATTTTTGTGTCAACAATGGTCACAAAATTACAAAAAGGAACACAAAGGCATGAAATAATAATTCCAGGAAATGTTATATTTTCCGACACTTTTCATGTATCGTGAAGGGAGCATTTTCCCATGATGCAGTGCGACAAAGACGTCGCGCGGACATTCAAAACGATGGCGGAGGACTCCGTAGCGTCCGAGGCGATAACGAGCTTAAAAACACACCTATCGTCTTCGTCCGGAAAGCAAATCATCACTGCGGAGGGGCCGAATATAACCTGTGAACTCCTGGAAGTGCAAAGTGTTCCAGAGCTTTGTGAGGAAGCCGCCGAGGAGCTTCTTGTTCAATCCTTGAAAACTCGTCCAGAACCGAAAAATGGCCCCAGATTAGGAGACACATCCTCCAAACACCTCGATGTTAACGGCACCCAGGACAAGGAGAACGCTGCGACCCCCTCCACAACCATCGCTGGAGGTGAGTAAGATGCCGGGAGACCTGCTGGCTGTCTGGGACTTTCTAGTAACGGATTACTTCTTTTACTTATTTCATAAATAAAAGTGTCAGGATTTTCAGGAGATTACTCCTATGGCATAGCAAAAGCTTTGAGACAAACATGATGAAGCAGGTAAATCCTATTAAAGTTAATCCCAGGGGGAATAATGGAAAGCCTGAGTAAATAAGAGTTTTATTGCCTGATTTAAAAGAAGTGTGTGTCAGCAGTCCTCGGGTGTTCAGGACTTTAATAAACCTCTTCCTGAGTACCACAGGAGTCTGGATGTTTCATATTCTACAAGTAGATGTATTTAGGTCCAAGACCATTCAAAGCTGTATAGATAAGACTGAGGTCATTTCATGCAGAAAAACAGGATGGCACAGAAGAATACTTCGTCTTCAAGATGAAACCACCCTGCAGTGCATAAGATACTTACAGATGCACAAACTTAG
The DNA here is from genome assembly GCF_963383615.2 of Lipophrys pholis. Lineage (NCBI taxonomy): Eukaryota > Metazoa > Chordata > Actinopteri > Blenniiformes > Blenniidae > Lipophrys > Lipophrys pholis. The sequence continues at coordinate 16,459,043 of NC_137642.1, read as the reverse complement.
ATCATGCGTCACTACGCTAATGTACCGATTATAACCTGATTAAACTCCATATGTGATTTCAGAAAAGCTTCTTCCTTTTAATTTCTTTTCTGACTCAGAACAAATGTTTTGATTATCAGAGGTGAACAAATATACAACAAAGACTATGATAATTGTAGAAAGGTTGGGATGATGGAAACAAAAGCAGGATTCAATGATTTTGTCATTCTCATGAACTTGTACTTCATTCCCAAAAATGCGAAGTCAAATATCTTATATTGAAAGTATGTGTCCCAGAATGTCTTATTTTGGATTTAAAAGGAAGAACGCATTTCAGATGAACCTATGTTCACCATGGTTGAACATCATCTGAATGTGTTTGGACTTGGGTTTGTATGTACATACTTCCCTTGAATAAAAGCAGATAAAAGGGTGAACCGGTGTTAAATGTTGGACATAGTAATGCAGATAAGAATAAAAAGAACTCCTGGATGGTCTCAAAAGATGAAAGTAGAATTTTTACGAGCGTTACTCTCATTTGTTTTTGTTCTTTAAGCTCATAACTTTAAATTTCTCCGTGACGTGGCATTTAATTGTCTCCATGGCCTGTTCTGTATCTCTCGTCCATCGTGTCATTGATGGCGCCGGCTTCCTTTTTATTATTACTTTTTTACATTCGCATTTGTCCTTTAATATATTGCACAGGATGAAAAACAATTCCTCTTAAAATCAAAACGTCAGTAACAAACCTGTTTTGAACAAGTAAGAAGTAAAAATAACATTTTGCATCAAAAAATATAGAGTACTTCTTTAAGTTATGTGCAAGCACTTCAAGTATCTATGTGTCATATTTGGATCTTATAAGGATCCAAGTCACTTTCCAACACATCAAGACATTATCTATTTTAAATTGTTGAGCTCTGGGAACAATAGCAATGTTTAAATAGTGGCCATGTTATGTTTATTTACAATTTACCTGGCTAAAGATGAGCACATCTGGTTCATTTCTCACTCTAAGGACATTTTTCCTCCTCTGTACAGATTGCACGCAAGTGGACGACACTTCCAGTCAAAAGAGTAGTCGAGATTCCAGTGCGACTGTCAGTAAACAAGATACCGTCGCTGAGGACCGAGACGCTGAGGTTTTGAGGCGAGCTCGGGAAGAAGGCTGCGTGAATGTGGTCTTCTCTGGCTCTGTGACCCAGGACGGTTGCTGCCGTTTCGTCAGTGAAATCCTAAAGTGCATCCTCTATCAGAGGCAGCAGCTTCCGATGACGTATGACCAGCTTGTTTACTCTCAGAAGAAACGGCAAGCCTCAGTGCAGGTGAATGGGAAAAGTAATGTTTGAGCGCTCGAGAAATTGTGCTCGAAGAAACATTCGGAACTTACGATTAAGTTAATTACTGTTGTGCTTTTCAGGATAAAGACACAGTGAGCCGGAGGCCTGTACAGTACGCAGGCATGGACTCGCACAAGTGCCAACAGACGCTACAGGAGCTGGAGGAGGTGCTGCAGCAGTTAGAAGTGCTATTTGCCCTGAGCAGGGTGCCCCGTGTGCTCCTGTTGATGGGTGGCTCCCTCATCCTCCCTAAAGAGCTCTATGAGATCAACATGGAGGGTCTGGTATTGGCTGGCGGAGATCAATGTCTGCGGGTGTCTTCATGCTTAAGACAAATCTTCCGCACCCTCTTCGTGGCTGACCTTTTATCCGACTCCAAACCCGTCCGTTTAATGCCCACCACTGTTTTAGTGCTCGCTCACAGGGACTGCGGTGTCGGTTGGTTCCGACCCAAGCTACAATTTAAAGTACCGACTCGTGTGAAGAACCAAACGATTGCTCTGTCGACTGATCCCGGCACATGCAACAGACCGAGGGTGGAGGGGTCAGACGGGGAGGATTATGTGTGGTTTCAGGCACCCATGACTATCAAAGGCTTCAGCAGCTAACCTAAGACATTGGGGACATTTTGTCCATTTTATTTTATTGTATTTAACATACTAAAAGCAAAAGCTGAAAAAGTTTTAATGGTCAAAGCAAATGTAAAGCTTAAATTGAGATTAATCTATTTTATGAATTGTGGGTAAAACATTTTTTGTACTAATTTTTAGAATGGTTTCAAGTGGCTTGGTGAGCTTGTCGATTTGCTGTATATAACAATGTATATTGCATCGATGGTGTGTGAGAAGATTAAACAGAACAATACATCCAGTGTGAAAATAAGTTTATTGAGCACAACTTTTGAACGATTTGAATAATTTCCCTTCTGTTATCTATTGAGTGGATACAGCCGTGTGTCGGCATCATCGCTATACATACTTGCAGTGGCAAATCAAAAACAAAGGCAATTCAAGCAAAGATTGGTGGGGCAGACACTGAAATGATAGGAATGTATTTGTGAGTGTACAGTTGTGTTTTTTCCAGGTCTAAGAACAGCAAAGGATCAGACCGTCTCTACTTTTTTAACAAATTTCACAACGTCATCAGCCAGCAGCTGGGGCTCTTCAAAGGCAGCGAAGTGGCCACCTCTTGGCATGTAAGTGTAGGAGTAGATGTTGCGATACCGAGTTTTTGCCCATGATTTAGGGCTGTGCATCAGCTCCGCTGGGAAGGCGGCCAGTCCAGTAGGCACAAAAACCCCTATCCTAAAACCAAAAAAAAAAGACTGATTTAGTCATGATGAAATAAAGTTAATCAAATGGTTTTGGTGAGAGCCACAAGTATTATCAGGATGAACACTTGGTCACGTACAGTGAATCCTCTCTTTTGTCGGGGTCACCCTTTAGGTTCTCTTTGTAGAAGCGCATGGAGGAAGTTATGGAGCCTGTGGTCCAGTAGATCATGACATTTGTCAAGAGGTCATCCAGGCTGAACTTTCTGTAAAAATAATGACAATGTATTCAACTGTAACAAGCACACACTTTAAGATATCTCCATATTATTCACCCATCTGTTTTCTATGCCATTGTAACATCTGTAAATTTGGGGGGGGGGGGGGCAGATACAAAGAGACTGTACAGGGAGCTCTTTGTATTCACGAGGATGAAAATAATTTGATACCTGTCGAGCCCCCCGTCTGCCAAATCTCTGTTCTTCAGATCAGTCCAGGTGGAGAACTTCTCCAGAATGTAGGCAGCCAAGCCTACTGGTGAGTCATTCACTGCACAACCTGCACAACACCATTTAAATTGGGAGGAGCAATAACAAAATATATAGCAAGTGATGCACAGGTTTACTTCATCTGCTTTTAGTTTAAAATAACACTGATATCGCTTTGATGGGTGAACATGTTCTGTTAAACTCGTCTTGCATGTTCTCACCTGCGGTGTCTGGCTTAGTGGCCTGGATATGCATGTAGCCAGTTTCCTTCAGGATTTCCACCACGTTTTTCTGAAAGAACGGAAACAACCGGCGAACGTCCTCCCGCGTTAAGCCCACCAGAAAGGGCAGATAAGGACCAATCATGATGGACAACAACATTTTGAATCCCCTTTTTGCCATAATCATGTTTACGTGGAGGCCTTTCACACATCTGGAAAAATAAAATACAGTAATCCATATTAAAATATAGATTTAAAGCTCGACATGCATCTTCACATAGTGATTTGTTCCCCCCCCCCCCCCCCCCCATCTATAAGAACCTGGTTTGTCACAGGATTTTGGTAATCTGTGCTAAGACTGGAATCACTGACTCAGGATGATGGGAACAATACCGCAGTGTTCATTTTAACAAACAAGCAGTTGGTGGAAATTCCACAGCAATGGTAACATGTTGCATATTTTCTACACAGTGCTTGTGTTGCGCTTACTCGGGCTTCATTTGTGCCATGTTGGTGGTGATGAGCGAGCCCCAGTCTCCTCCCTGCAGGTAGAACTTATCGAACCCGAGTCGCTCCATGAGCGTGAGGAAAACCCGGGCTGCAGCGAGACTGTCAAATCCTAGTACAGGAAACACATTTGTAAGACATCTGCTGCTCAAGTCTGTAGCGTCTCCTGGAAAGACGACATACCTTTTTTGTGGGGGGCCTCTGAGTAACCATAACCAGGAATGGATGGGCATATGACCTCAAACGCAATACCATTGTGGTTCTGAGTGAGAAGTGGCAAAATCTTGTAGAACTCATAGAAGGAGCCAGGCCAGCCATGAACAAGCATGAGAGGGATGACCTTCTGATTATTGGCGGGTGGTGGACGCACATGGATGAAGTGTATGTCCAAGCCTGCAGTACAACAAATGTGTTGGTGTGAGTAGAAAACACTAAATCTTCAAGGAACCCAGAGATGTGTGTACCTTCTATTTTGGTTTTGAAGTGTGGATATTTGTTCAGCACATCCACCTGCTTTGTCCAGTCAAACTCATTTCTCCAATAGGAAACCACTCTCTTGAGATAAGTAGAGTTGAAACCATACTGGAAGTCGCCGTCTTCCAAGGGGTCTGCATAGCGGGTTCTGTCAATGCGTGCATGGAGGTCCTGTTGAATAAATGGAACTGATTGTTCAGTCTTACTGTCTTAAAGCTTTAACAAGTTTGAGAAAATGGCCCCCAAACCACCTCGATCTCCTTATCAGATGTTTGCACTTTGAAGGGATAGATTGCACCATCCTCTGATAATGGTTTCTTTCCTTCTCCCCACCATCCTTGACCCAACGGGACAACTTTGGCTTTCCTCGGTTGGAGCAGCATGTATGCCAACACACCACCTACTGCCACCGCAGAGCCGATGAGGAGCTTCTGCTGCTGGGAGACATCCAAGCTGGAGAAAGTTTCCCTGCAAAGAAAATACTTTAAGACTTGAATATTCAACATGGATGGTTTCAAAAAAATGGGGTTCATTGTTATTTAAAAAAAACAAAAAACAATAATAAATAAATCCTTACTTTAACACCAGAAGTCTTTGCATTGTGATCTAAAAGGTGGACGCCTACAGGTGGAATGAATCAGGTCTGAGAAACAGGGCAGGGGTCCAGACATTGATTTTCCTCTCAGTATTCCCATCAAACTTTAAACACAAAACTCGACACTCAATATGTCTCCACATACCTCGATTGCTTCGCTTTAACTCCTGTCTTGAGTTGTTTTTACTTCCCACGGACAACGTGGGTGGAAAAGTGACACGAATTGACCACAAATTAACTGGAGAACGATTCCTGTCCGGAAGTAACGATCTTGATCAGTGCAGCGTTTAAGGAGCGCAGCTACTACCTGATTGGCCGCAGGCCGTGTCAATCACACGACCGGCGACGTCATCGTTTATATAAACCCACCGAGCCGCGCCGGGGCGGGGTGTTGTCCGTTGTTTTGATTCACTCGCAGTCAGACGCTACTCCTAACAATGATGTGGAAGGTTGTTTTTACCGTCCTGGCGGCCGTCCTGGCCGTTGGGCTCGGTACCATGGTGGGAGGGTTGAGGGACATGGACGCCAACAATGCCGGAGCCATGAACGCTTTGAACTTTGCTGTTCTAAAGCACAACAGAGCCTCCAACGACGTGTACCGCAACGAGGTGGCACAGGTGGTCAGGGTTCAGTCCCAGGTTTGTATAACGACATTAAACATTAACTAATGAAAGGTCAAAGCGAAATTTCCCAACATGCGTTGGCATGAACAAGTAGGCCGTCAGTCGATGTGATGTAACCGTGTTATGGAGGAATTAATGCTGAACGGCACTGCGTATTCCCATCGAGGCCTACGCAGTACCTTCAAACTTTGATTCTTGTATAGACTTAAAGAGCATGTCACTAAATATCTTCCTGTATTTAAAGTTGGAACTGTATTGACCTGAGTTAGGATTAGGACATAAGAGAAACTGGGCTTGTGGGTACAACAATGTAGTGATTTTATTGTAAATCTTTTACCTCGTATGCAACTTGATGTCTCCCCTGCTTCCCACAGATTGTTTCAGGCGTCAAGTATGTCATCACTGTGAAAATGGCTAAGACCAACTGCAGGAAGGAAAGCTCAAATGAACACTGCCCCATCCACACGGATCCCATTCTGGCTAAGGTGATTATTGTTTATCACAAGAACACAACTGGAGAAAACAAAACGACAAATGTTCTCAGCTGGAAGGTGTTGGACTCGCCTGTTGGCTTGCATACAACAGGCAACACACAAACAGGATGTGACTAAGATTATGTACTTCCTCCCAGCCAAAACACTGAGCTGTATTGTTGTTTCCAATGAGAATTGGCATTCCGACAGAAGGAGTGGAGAGGAACTGTTGATGACTAAATATGCTAGTTTGGTCATTGTATTAATAAAAACCCACCTTATTTTTGAATAACAATTGATTTTAAACTATTTTCCACCTCCTTGTGATCATAAGGATAGATGAATAATTTGATCAGTAAAGTAGGGGCATGCAATAGCAAAATACGTTGTCGTGCAACGATCCAAACTCTTTTTTTAACTTTTGTTTTGCAGCCTTACACCTGCGTATTCACAGTGTGGAGCCAGCCGTGGTTGAACTCTCTCCAGGTGACGAAAGAGGAGTGCAACTAAGAACTACGCAAGGAATCGGCGGGACTTTGAATGTTTATAGAATAAGCCTCCCTCTGAGTGAAATTTATTTTCTCCTACATAAACTGTTCCAGTATTAACCTCTTTGTTCAATGCCCGTGTGACGTGGTATGGACATGTTTCAAACTTTGCTGTATGCCATTTTTAGTAATACAATGTAGAGAACTACTTTTAGAGGAAAACCTTTGTAATGATTTAGTCATTAAATGACACATTTCTGCAGCCCATACCAGTGTTCTTTTGTATGATTTCTACTGTAATCAATTAACAATCAGTGATAATTTGACTGCTGTAAAGCATGGATATTGATTTATGATAAAAATGGCCACAGCATTTGGTAAAAACTATTAATTATTAGAGGTTTCCCTTTTGGTCTTTTTGTATATTTCTCAACCCGGTTACTTTTCATAGGTCTTTTTCAGTCACTTTAAGTTCTATGTCAAGCACTATCAAATGGACCGATCCTAAAGTGACCCACTGGTTACAAACTGAAAAATTCAAGTAGTTGGCTGGTTTCTGCTCTTATTACAAAAAAGGCTAGTCATATTTTCCAAAAGGAAAGTCAAATCTTCCAGAATAGGATGGAATGAATGCAAAGTGAGATTTGTATACTCTTCCATGTGTGACAAATCAAAATCAGAAAGCAGCAACAATGGGATGTAGAATCACCATACAGAAGAACTGGATAGAAATGTTTTTTTTAAACCGAGGTGTCAGGGGACAAGACAGTAAAGTATGACAAATTAATTTCTATACGATGCAAGGGATCAGCAAACGTTTTTTTTTAAATATTTGTACTTTGTCACTGTCCTGAAACAAGTATCTCTATTTTTTAGATAAAGTTCACATTGCTTGTCAACATTTAAATGGGTAACGTGATTTATATGTATTACATTCTTAATGGCTCTTTACGTTTCTCTTGATTTAGTGTTGCATTTAAAGGACACTGAAGCTGCAGAAGTTGTCAAAGTGATCAGGTTACATGAATATGGTTGAATGCCAAGACTTAGTGGGGTTGTTGTTTTGTTTTTTTGTATTTTCAAAGAAAAACGTTTGACTGGAATTCATATAGATGTATAACAAAATCTGCCTGGCAATTTCCTTTTACAATAAATAAAGTTTGATTTGAATACTAAGCTGTATCAATAACAAATGGCTGATGAGGTGAATTCATTCTGACTAGCGCAGTAATAGAATAACAAGATGAGCCTTACTATGTGGAGTTTGCATGTTCTGCCCCAGTCCTAAAGCATGCATGAGAGGTGAGTTGGTGACCCTAGATTGTGAATGAGTGTGGGTGTTTGCCCTGTGATGGACTGGTGACCTGTCCAGGTGTATCCTGAAATCACTCTCATAGTATCTGCTCCAGCGCCACAACCCTGCACAGGACAAAGCTTTATTGAAGATGGTAGTTACAATCCACACCCAGGTAAGCAGTTTTTCCTGTTAGTGAAAGCCTCCCTAGTTTGAGGCTGGGTTTTGAGGGAATATGCATAATGATTATATTTCATTATTCGAAGATTTATTCCCACTTTCAAGTCAATTCACAACAAAGGTAGACGTAGGTTAACCAAAAGCTTTTATTCTATAAAAAAAAAATGCAGACAGGAAGTTAGATGTGTTGACTTTATCCATCAATGATTTATAAAGGCTGTCCTCCGTTTCGTGACCACTGGAAATTAAAATCTTTGAGCAAAGGAGAAGTCCTTCAGACATGAAGGTCCTGAACAGAGAGGATTTGCGGGTGGCTGAAGGAGTCCTGCTCCAACATTTACCAAAGAGTTACAAGGTAAAAAAAAACACACACACACACACACAAAACACTGGCAACTGCAGGATAGTAGTTTACTTTGCATTTCTTCACGTCTCCTGCTTTTAGGTGTACGGCTTTCTGTATGGTATGAACAGGAACAAACCCACCACACTGGAGGTGGTGGTCGACACTTGGCCTGATTTCAAAGTGATCATATGTCGACCAGATCCCAAAGTGAGTCATCAGAACATTTATTTTTCTTCTGTACAGTGGTGCATACGGGAAAGTTTTAGGGCCACTGAAAAACAACCTTCATGCACTTCAGAAAAAGTCGAAAATCAAAGTCGAGATTTTTTTTTTCACGATGGAAAAAAAAAAAAAAGTCCGTCCATCCACATGCCAGCGCGTGTGACTTGCTTCCTCAAAATGCATAACAGGCGGTTTTTATTTAGCTCATAAACACGGTGCAGTTATCATCAGTATCAGGACGATAAGAGACAGTTGCAGCCTGCTGCGTTGTTGTTCTGTCGTGGAAGTTCGTCGAGTACGAAGGACAAAGGCACGGATCCCGGGCTGCTTATTTAAATGTCTTGTCATTAATCAAGGAAAATCCTGTGTAAAATCACATGTCCACAAGCAGTAAGCAACCCGATATAGTCACAATTAAGTGATTTAATGTGATTTCACATCTACGGGCAAATGATGAGGGATGGATAGACGTCCCTCGACTTTTTCTGAAGCATATGAAGGTTTTTTTTGTTTGTTTTTTAGCTTCCGAATTTTTATTTTTTTTTCTTCCGTGGCCTTAAAACTTTTCCGTTGGTACATCTGTTGTTTGTCAGACAACCGGATTACACTTGAAACCAAGAGACCATATTTGGTTCTTCCACATTCCTTCTTGTCTCCTTCATTTTTGTATTCTTTCGTATGTCAGGTGCATTCATAAGGTCCTGTTTAAGTATGTGGTTTCAAATATTGTTGGACATCAGAGTCTAAAATTAGGACACCCCCCCCCCCCACCCCTATATTCCATTCTTACAAATAAAGGAATTAAATGCATTTAAAAAGCCAATAGAGTAAGTCAAATCTCAAAACATTTAACAATACCGAGATTAAATGGCCCACCACCAAAAAGACCATCTTCTCCAGCTCCAGTTTTGTCTCATGTTGCACTGTAATGTCCTGTTTTACTAAGTTTAAGTCAGCAAAGATACACTTTGAAATTATCCTTGCACTTTCCCAGAGGTATTATATATAAGATGATGAAAATAAACAATGAAAGCGTTGTGTTTTCCTTTCTAGAACAAGCTTGCTCTGGAGTTCATGAACAAGGTGACGTTCTTCAGCACAGATGAAAAGGTTTTAAGGAAAGTGCTGACTGAAGAAAATGTAATTGACTGGAGCACTTACTTTATAATTGGAGGTGAGTTTAGCCCACGGCTCAAGGCAGGTACTGTCCCTGCACTTTGGTTCAGAGACAGAAATTGTGTATATTACTTATTGCTTGACTACATTTTCTCAACAGCTTTTAGATTTCCAGAAAAAAAAAAGATTGTATGTAAAGATAATGTAGCATCATTTTTGAACTCCTTTGTCACATACTTCAACATAGGTGATAATGGCTGATATATATTGAATTACAATAGTAATACATTATCTAAAACAAACCACCGATACAAAAGCATACACTCATACTGATACAAAAGCAGCTCGACTGATGACAATTTTTTCAACAGGCTCCTGAATAAGACACTGAACCCGCCCACATGCACAAAGAAACTACAATGTGCAATAACACCCAAATGTACATCATGTGTTTACAATACTTTATTACTATTTCCACCTCTATGTGCATTATTATTGCGTTAAGAGTTTTGCTGCATGCTGTAAACTGCTGTGCCTGCCTTCTTTGCACAACAAACACTTTGAATCTATTGCTTTTAACTGTTGTTTTTATGAAATAAAAGAGAGAAGAAAGCAAATCTAACAGAAAACTTTTGTGTTTGTGAATTATTTCTTTTTTTTTTACAGGACTTGACATTTCCCACACATCTTTGGTCAAAGAGATCTCATGTGACCAGGAAATCAACAACAGAGATTTTACCTTGGTGCGTCTCTTATATTTACCTGAAGCCAGCTTTCTGCAGATGCCAACCACAGACAGGTAAAGGCAAATGACTCGTGTGTGTGTGTGTGTGTGTGTGTGTGTGTGTGTGTGTGTGTGTGTGTGTGTGTGTGTGTGTGTGTGTGTGTGTGTGTCATATTGCAGTGCAGACAACTATAATCACATTGCTTCTCCTCTTTTGTTCAACCAGTGAGCTTGAATTGAAGATTTCCCCACTCAGCCTTTCCCATGTAGAATTGGTGAACCAAACCTGGAAATTTGGAGGGAACCAGCAAGGTTATAACACCGTTAAAAATCTAATCAGCAACTTCCCCTCGTGCTGCATCATGGACGAACAGGGTCAGCCGGTGTCCTGGATCCTGATGTATGATTACTGTGCGCTGGGGTTGTTGTACACGCTGCCAGAGCACAGAGGAAAAGGTTATGCTAAAGTGCTGATCAGCGCCATGGCCAAGAAACTCTTTGCTGAGAACCACCCAGTGTACTGCTTCGTCGAGGAGGACAACACATTGTCCTACAAGCTCTTTAATGGCATGGGTTTCATTGAGAATCCCACCTACAGGGCAGTGTGGCTTGAATTCAACTTTTGAACATCTTTTAAATGAACAGCAGAGATATTATCAGTTGAATGGACCCTGAACCGATCTTTACATCATGCAAAGATTCCACAAAATTTTATTTTAAGGTATTAAATTTCTTAAGATTAATATCCTTAATTGCCTTGCTTTAATTGAATTCTTGTAAAGCACTGTGATTTGACTTGTGTCTGAATGGTGCTATATCGATACATTTGCTTTGCTTGAAATATGCTATCAATTTAAAAAAAAAAAAAAAAGACATCGATAACATGGATGTCACTGTGCATCCGAATGATTTGACTATGGTTTATTATATGAATTTTAAAACAGCCTGAAAAAATATTCAATTGTTGAAATAAGTCTGGAAAACACTGCACAATACTGCAATTTAAGAATAGTGTTTTTCAGGAAAACATTAGAAACACTTGTCAGCTTAAATACATCTCATTAAAACTTAATAGGGTTATATTATGCAAAATTCAGTTTCTAATGATTTTCCAACTTTAATATGCCCCCCCCCCCCCCCCCCCCCTTATGCGGTCAGTCCTCCCTCGCACGTCTCCAGTTGGTTCAGAACGCTGCAGCGCAATTTACTGGAACATGGAAGAAGGAACACATAAATCCAAAACTGGCTTCCTGTGCATTTTAGAATTAATCTTAAGATTCTTTTTGTTTTTAAATCCCTGAATTGTCTTGCCCTGCCTTACCTCTCTGAGCTGCTTCATCCCAACACTCCTGCTCGGTGCCTCAGGTCGGCTGATCAGCTGCTCCTGGAGGTACCGAGGTCCAAACCGAAGCTCAGAGGGGATGTAGGTGTTTCTGTTGCTGGCCCTAAGCTATGGAATAAGCTACCACTGCACACCAGACAACCCCTTTTACGATCCATTTTCAAAACTAATCTTCAGCTTGAGACTGGATTCATGCACAGCACTTTGGTTCAGCTGTAGTTGCTTTTAAAAGTGTCATAAAAATTTATTTGAATTGAACCTCCAAGCTTGTTTTTTTTTTTTTTATTTGACAAAAATAAATATTTACACAAGTATTATTTCACATGTCAGACCTCTTTATTGCTTGTGTTCGAGGGTCCAGTCTTACTCATATGGAGACAATCAAATCTGTTGCATCAAAAAAAAAAAAACGTGCCCCACCGCAGCCTGTCATTGTGTCACAAGATGAGCCTGGAAGATGCAGCAAAGCTCCCCCACATAGACCGGTAATGCATGCACATAGTCGCACCATGAACCGAACAATTCTGTCAGGTTTCATCCGTCATTATCAAAACAAGCACGTATTCTCACAATGATCTACTCTGCTCATAGCAGCACAGGGCTCTCCGTTAGCTCTCTGGATGAATCACATATTAACTTGGTGTGTCAGACGTGGAAGTTCGGAAGAAACGAGGGGGCCCGTCGAATGATCCATTACATGATCGCCAACTTCCCCTCCTGCTGGGTACTGATGGGAAGCCTGTGACCTGGATCCTGACCTACACATTGTGTGCCATTGGAATGTTGTACACTCTGCCAGAGCACCGGGGCAAAGGCTACGCCAAAGTTGTGGTGAATATCATAGCCAAGAGAAACCGTGCCCTGGGCATCCCAGTGTTTGGTTTCATAGAGCAGGAGAATGTGGTGTCCTATAGGCTCTTTAAAAACATGGGTTTCACTGAGGATTCCTCATACTGGTCAGCCTGGTTTGGATTCAATATTCTTTAAATATTTCAATGGGTATCTTGACTTAACTGTGGAGGTTTTTCAAACAGTAGTTTGCAACTAAAAAGCTAATAAATTCACCTTGCCTTTGCCACGCACAAAATTAAAGGCATTTTGGAATTGTTTCCCCCTCCTACTACTCAGAAATAGGTCAAATCTGCATTTCAAATGCAGTGAGTAACGTAACTCTCCTTTCAGCACAACCTTTCTAGAGTCTCTTTAGTTTTCTAAAGAAGCACCTGATGCTTGTGTAGATCTGGAAAAGAAGAAAAAAAAAGTTGTTGTACATGATGTCCATTTAAATTACATCCTGCAAAACAGTCTCTTTCCAAGCGGTCCTGATTACAAATCAAATAAACATTTGGTTAGCATGTAAAATTGTGAAGCTCACATCTGAATGTAGTTTTTTTTTTACTGTTTAGTAATCCAACCCGTGTGTAACATATAAGAAGAAACTACCACCGCGTACACTTTACATAAAGTTCTATCAAAAAGTGGACGTGTGGATCGATCAAAGGTGAACTTACACTCAATTGACTTTGTAGAAAATATTTGAAATAAAAGGTTGGACCACGTTACCTTTGCTTTGTGAATTCTTCAAGACGCAGTAACCAGGTTTTCCAGAAGTTCAACATCAGCTCTGAGCTGAGTTGGTGAGCGTGTGCTGGTGAGCCGTCCTTGTAGGCCACAACAATCAGTCCACTGTCGACCTGCAACGAAGAGAAATGGGTGAGGAAAAGCGATGGCACCTCACCACGAGATACAACATAATCTCAAAGATGTATTATATTTAAGGAGGCAACCTGACTTTGAGCTGAGAGACGGTTAACACAACACCTTAATCTCAATAGATCACCTGGTATTTGTAGTTTCCATCGTCGTTCAAAGCACCGGCGTAGGCTGCCACTTGAATTGGGTTGTCATATGTGTTGCTTAAAAAGGGTTTGGCTCTTTCTGAAGTCTTCCAGTCAATGACACACAGTACACCCCTGTCAACAAAACGTAGAGTGGTAAAAGTCCACAAACAGCATGGATAAAGTACAGTGGATAATATTCCTCAAAGGTTTAATTTTTACCTGTAGCGAGCAACACAATCCACAACTCCGAGGTAGTTCAGTGTTTCATGTTGTACAGTACTTTCAATAGCTCTCACAGCACTGACATCCTTCAGTATGTGAGAGACGCTCTCCATGTATCCCTGTATGTCAGGTGGAAACTCTGCTGTCTCTGAAACGGTCTTTTCCTTCTCTGATGAATCGAATGTCAGGATCTCCTCCAGCGCTGAGTGGAAACGCTTCCCCTGTCTGAATAAATCTAAGTACAACAACTTTTGCGTCATTCATTTGCTCTAACATGACCAGAAAAACTAAATATATTGGATTGTGTAAAACCACAGAGAAGCATAAACATCAAGAGCATGACTGGACTTACTCTGACTATACTGTTTGAAGCCTTCCTCTCCGAGCTCCAGGATCATCCTCCTCTTCCACCTCTCCAGGTAGAAGATCTGCTCCTGGGAAAGAGTCTGCTGGAGGATGCGGGTCACGCTGGGGACCGAAGACCTGCCTTGTCCTCTGTTTAACCCGATCTGGACCAGAGGTCCTGACTCTGCATCATCTGCTCCTCCAGCATCCTCGCAGTTTAAGAAAGGATGGAAGGTCTTGGGTGTCCTCGGCTCGGTTCTAGCGGGGGTCTGAGCCTTGATAACGGGTCCATAAATGTGTTCGTCCTCCACCTGGAGCGTGTCCGGGGTTTGGGAACTGACTCTGGTGGACATGACGGACTTAACCAGAGAGGAGTAGCGCTCACTGTCGACTGAGCTGTACGGGCTCTTTCTTTTGGGAGATCTCAGGCAGGAGGGAGCAGAAAAGTATCGAAGTGGGAGGGAGGTGCTTTCAAGCAAGAGGATGCCTCTGACAACGAAAACACGCTTAACGATAAACATTGTGATAAATTTAACTAGAGACTTACAAACCATAACCGTTCGAGTTATCTACCTAACTTCACTGTGGCAGTAGACACGAGCAGGGTCGTGGTTTCGACATTTTCAAAGTTTCTAAGCTGTCATGTAAGTGCTGGTACTTGCCCTAACATATTCCAAAACCACGAAAACACGACTGTTTCTAAGCGGCGCGCCTTTTCGGTTGCACAATCGTCCTTAGCTGGGAATTGTAGTTCTATGGTTAAGAGTCACGCCTACTTCTCTAACAGTAGAAACTACATTTCCCGTGAAGGGCGGTGCACCCTTCAAACACGTCCGTGCTTCAATAAACTCAGTCGTGTTGTTGAGTGTGAGCTTTACTCACTCTAGTTACTTCATTCACTGTTTCTGCTCATTATGCCTCATTCCCACTCAATTTAACTACAACGCAGTAAAACCTTGGCGTTTAAAGTGTGGCTCGTATAACGCGCACACTGTGAAACCACCGGTTCGGAAACATGATTGATTCCATGACAAACCAATGGCAGGTTTTGTGAGGAGACAGGGTCCAGTCACGCTGACAGAAGGCGGGATTTAATCTTTCATCAGCGGGATGGGAGTAAAAAAAAAAAAAAAAACCAAACAAAAAAAAAAGAAAAACGGTTTGACAGCTCGTCAGGCTGCTAACAGCCACCAGGCAGAGACAGCTTCCTGCTCACAGTTTTATATCTGCTCCGTCGACTGCAGCGCAACTATGACATCCCTAGACGAAAGCAGTAAAGAAAAGGTCAGTTCGATGGCTCTCGGCTTGTGAAGTTGCTCCCAGAGCATTAAAATCGCCAACATCGACGGCTACCAGAGCTTCTGTGTTGTTTTCGCTCCGAGGTTAGCATGTGGCTAAAGCTAGCAGGAGTTTTGTCGATCAAGCTGCCTACAAGTGGTCAGAAAGATGTTGAGGGTTTTTCTTTTTTTTTTTTTTTCTATATCTCACAGCCAGTTAATACAATAACTGTAAGATGATATCATTAGTAATGTAACGATGAAAGACAGGAAAAGTCATGGTAGCTGGTTATGCAGGGTTTGTGCAACACGCTTCTTTGTGTTAAAGTGGTAGTTTTAAATAAAACACAATCCTGCAGTTCTTCATTGATCTTCACACGTTTACTAATTGCATTTTATGCCGCTGCTTAATTTTGTATTATGTCCATTATATGTTTAACCAATGACATCAGGCTGTAAAATTCCATTTACGTTTAATAAGTGAGCACTGAAGTGAAAGCAACTGTATCAGCTGCAACCTGCATTCTTATTTACCTTTAGCTAATATTCTCACTATGGCCCAGAAAACAAGCAGCTTGTGTTCAGTAGATCAATAAGGATGCGCCTATAATCCCCAGCAGGATGAGACCTGGTTTACAGCACCTATTCATTCAGCTCTACTCCCTGGGGACAGGCTTGCAGCACCACAGCTGTCTGTCCTTGTAAATACTTGGGATCACTTTACATGCTGGATCTAAAGTGCTTTAGTTGTCAATTCCTTGGCCTCAGCTCTATGAAATAGGACTGTTTTCTCTTTAATAGCTCGAGCTGAATAGTATGGCTTTGGGCTATCAACCGAGCAGCTGCTAATAGAAGAATCATATGATTTGTTTATCAGTGCAGTCTGATATCTATTCAGTTCTGCCTTTAAGAAGAGTTTTGCTTGAGAACATCTGAGAGATTTTAATTCAGTACTTTGCTGTGGCATTGAGCTAAACTGCATTATTTTGAAAGGTGTTTGTGAAGTGATAATCTTGCCCATCCACTTATATAAGATAGGCAGAACATTAGAAACACATTTTGATATAAAGAAGTCCAGGGCAACATCACTGCAAAGAGAAATCTCCAAAAGGAACAGATAGTTTGGTTAGCATCTCAAGAAAAATGTAATCTATATCTTTATGTTCAGAGAAACTCTGGAGGTTGAGGTTTTATCCCAATATTACAGCTTTTTTGTTGATCTTGTGACCTGGTATCTGTCTTCTGTGAAATATGGATACTGATGACAAGAGACTCTGTGCACACACCCCACGCTATATGTAGGTCAGCTACAAACAAGAGAGTCAATGAGTGGGTAAAAAAAATCAAGTGTGCGCTCACGTAAATCCACTTCCCCAATCTCTATTGATTTGCTTATTAACTGAAGCCCCAGTAGAATCTAAATATTGACTTGTTTCAGTCTGACACACTTATCACTGAGAGTTGGAGTTTATTAATCCAGTGTATGGCAGTTCATGGTCTGAGCCTGCTCCTCCTATTTATCGGGAGTGATGGTGGAGTTTTCCTTTCCACCATTACTATGCTTACCCGTGGGATTGTTGGGTTTTCTCGGTAAAAGCATCTTGAAATTACTGTGATGTTTTTGGTGATTTAGAAATTAAATTAAATTGAATATGAATTCTAAACTATAATTCTAATCATTAGTTTAATTGAACCAATATTCACATGCCTGCATCAAAACTTCTCATGCACAGCAGCTCCCACTCTTCGAAGTTTTATTTCACAGTACTCTAAAGAAACAACAGACTGGCAACAACACAGATGAATGTAGCCAAAATAAAACAAACCTAGTCGCTTTTCAATTATGGGTATGAGTATGAATCGAACCAGATTCTATAGAAAATCTTTGGAGAAATCATAAACACAAACTGCTTGTATATGTGACTTTTGATTTTTTGTTTTAGCTCTGGCATTTCATGTTGTTATTTATTTTATGTTTCTGGTGTATTCTTTGCCCGTAGTTGCGTTCTGTGTCTGTGGACTTAAACAACGATGCCTCTCTTGTCATTGACATTCCTGACGCACTGTGTGAAAGAGACAAAGTCAAGTTCACGGTCCACACAAAGGTAAATCTTTTTCTTTTTTCTTTTTTTTTTAAACCCCCCCCCATGTTTGACAGATTCCAACAGATTCACAGAGCCAAAACTTTTTAAATGGTATTTTCCAATTTACTTTTTTTTTACAGACGACACTGAGCTCCTTCCAGAAGCCAGACTTTTCTGTTCCCAGGCAGCATGAAGACTTTATCTGGTTACACGACACTCTGGTGGAGACGGAGGAGTACGCCGGCCTGATAGTGAGTGATACTACCAGCAGTTCTGACTGGCATGTACAAACAGAGATTAGAATATCAAAGTCTTTCTTACTCAGTTATGTGAAGGCAAAGCACAGGCTTTTTCTTGTTTCATAACTTCAACAGCAAAGAAGCAATTAAAAAAATAAAATAAATATGAGCGCATATCACATATTACTGATGATGAATCCTAATCTTGCTCACTCCTTCATAGATTCCTCCTGCACCTCCGAAGCCCGACTTTGAGAGTCCGAGAGAGAAGATGCACAAACTGGGAGAAGGTGAAGCCACTATGACCAAGGAGGAGTACGCTAAAATGAAGCAGGAGCTGGAGGCGTGAGTGCAGCGGTCAAGCAAAATGCAGCACATTGGATTTCCTCTCAAAAAGTTAATATGTGCCATGTGTGTTGTTTTTTTTTTTACTTTGCAGTGAGTACCTGGCCGTGTTCAAGAAAACTGTGCAAGTGCACGAAGTGTTCCTGCAGCGACTGTCTTCCCACCCAATTTTAAACAAAGACAGAAACTTCCAGATTTTCTTAGAGTATGACCAGGATGTAAGTTTCTCATAATGCTGACTTCCTTTCCCGGGTTGTCCGTTGGAGAGAGAGGAAGTAGAGTTTACTGGAGACTTGTGACACATGGCTTACATCCTGCTGTGATCAGCAGTTATGCTTATCTATGTGGTGTTTGTCAGTCAGTGGCAGTGCTGTTTGCCGACACAACTTAAATATTAGGTTTACATTACCCAGATAATGGCTTAACAGAGGATTGTGTCATGACATGAGTCCAAACGTATGTCTTGTTGTTTTGTGTTGTTGCAGTTTGTAGTTTTAATTGTTAATTCCATTTTTTTCTCTCTCTAAACTTCATAATTTTAGCTCAGCGTGAGAAGAAAGAATGTCAAGGAGATGTTTGGAGGGTTCTTTAAAAACATGGCAAAATCCGCTGACGAGGTCCTTATCTCAGGAACAAAGGTGAGGTTTTTCTGAATGGTAATGCCAACTGCAGGTGTAAAACGGTACTGCACTTTCATGCCGGAGCTTGTACTAAAGTTACCTTTCCCCCCTCCCTGCAACAGGAAGTCGATGAGTTCTTCGAGCAGGAGAAGACGTTCCTCCTCGACTACTTCAGCAAGATAAAAGATTCCACTGCCAAAGCGGAGAAAATGACCCGTGCACACAAAAGTATTCCAGGGCTTCTTACCTAAAACTATTCACAGCTGGAATAAATATATTTCCGTTTTGTGGCTCAGTCTTGATTCCTGCTTTTCCCGTTTCAGATATCGCAGATGATTACATTCACATTTCTGCTACTCTAAACAGTCTCTCTGCTGATGACAGCACAGCGAATAAGAAGTGAGTGTGACGCATAAAGTCTTATTTATTTAATTCTTCAATCAAAAATCAAAGAGTTTTCATGATTCAGCAATGATTTATTTTATTTTGTGCCCCCCAGGAACCTGGACAAGTTGTCGGACTTGTTTGAGAAGCTTAGAGTAAGTAAAACATCAGTTACCTTCAGATATTTGTTTTTGTTATTCAAAAGCGTGGAGGCCGATAATTATAGGTGTTTACGTTTGTGCAGAAAGTGGAAGGAAGGGTGGCTTCTGACCAGGAGCTGAAACTGACTGAGCTCCTCCGATACTACATGCGAGACATCCAGGCTGCCAAGGTGAGACTCGTTTATCCTCCGCTTCGATCCAAGAAGCGCAGACTTCTGGGAATATGTTGTCATTTTGAACAGTTGGCACTTTTTTTGACTAATTCAGTCTTCTAAATGGCAGATATTCATGAGGCCTAATGTTTTATGTACTCCTGCTTAGAAGGGACTTCAAAAAAAAAAGTGTCTGAAGGTAGACCACAGTCCTCATTATAACCTTTCGTTTCTCAGAGGCGCAGCAGATGTCTTGGCAGGGCTTCAAGCTACCAGAATACATTTATAACCACTTCAAGTACACATAGATCTACACCCTGTGACTCAGAGAGGGGGTCAGTGACTTCTACATACTCGCACTCAACAGTGAGGTTTATCCACAGGAAATCAGGAAATTAGGCATTTTCTGAAAGGATTGCATGTGATATTAAGTGACAGCTTTTCTTCATTTACATTCACTCAAGAGTAATTGTATGGGATTCACAGCTCTCTGGTTAGAAAACTGCAGTTCTTTAGCCAAAGACAATAGTTTTAACCAATGAATATGATAGCATTTGAAGCTTCAGAGAGCACTCTGAGACACACTGTGACACTACAGTCTTCCAGCACCTCACAGGGCTTTCATTGGCTCTCGAGGGGTAACAATGTTTGGCAGCTCTATAACCCAGGAATGCCTCTGGCCGTGGTCAGTGCTGTCGACTCTTTTGTTTCCCCCCTGATACGTTCCTCATCTAAGGAAAACCAGAATGAATTTGCAAGAAGCTAAATGTGATTTGCACTGAAGATATGAAGATATGAAGATTACCCTTTAGCGTGAATTAGATGTAAATGAACATGCCAAGTCTCTTATTGTAGCAATTTGACAATCAGTCATGACGCGGTCTGCTCTTCAAACAAACCCCGGTTCTTAAAGCGTTGGTGTTCAACCGTCCTTTTAGGCTGCTTACTCGTTCTTTTGTCTACCCTGTGCGTTAGGACCTTTTGTACAGGCGAGCCCGAGCGTTAGCCGACTATGAGAACTCCAACAAGGCCTTGGATAAGGCTCGACTGAAGAGCAAGGACATTCCTCAGGCGGAGGAGCACCAGCAGCAGTGTCTGCACAAGTTTGACAAGCTCTCGGAGTCTGGGAAGAGAGGTCCGTTTCATTCCTGTGTTCTGCATGCAGTCATTCTGCAATCGCATGAAAAAGTGGTATCATTTGAACAAGTAGCCCTTCTGGGTTTTTTTTTTCTTTTGTTGTTTTTTTTTACTTTTTCTGTTATTCTTTCAGAGCTCACCAGTTTCAAGGGTAGACGAGTCGTGGCCTTCAGGAAGAACCTCATAGAGATGGCTGAGCTTGAGATAAAACATGCCAAGGTAAGAAGCAGAAGGAGAGGCCAAGAAGGTTTCATATTCTATAAGTGAATCTGAGACGTATTTAGGCCCGAGACCAATAAATGTTTTATAGACAGGAAGTCAGATTATGAAGTGGGTCCTTTGACACACCAGCAGCCGGTGCAGAGATTGAAGCTCAGCTGTAATGTGCTCCACCCTCTTTGTGTTAGTGAGGACTCGGGATGAGCTCCAGCTGTCTGACAGATTTTTTTTTCACTGAGACCTGAACACAAAGAAATGTGGAACGAAGCTTCTGTGAATCTTGTTTATTCGATAAGAAATCCTTTAATTCTTGGAATATCGATCCATAATCCATAATTACATCCAGATTTCTGGCTTGATTAACTTTACTGTTGATCATCAATTATCTCCCAAGTTTCAATCACTTCATAGTTTCATGTTATTATCTTGTTTGTGCACAAAACTGAATTTAAATCAGATTCAGAAATGACATGAACACAATATTCTTTACGATATAGTGTGATAACACTCTTTTTTTTGGGGGTGATTAATCATTCAGCTTCCGTCCGTCTCCACAGAACAATGCAACTCTATTGCAGGGATGCATTGAGCTGCTCAAGAGCAACTGACGTGATTCCCAGTATTCCTGTCCTGCCATCACAAAGTGACCAGTCACAGCAAATGGAAGCATTGTGTCCCTGGGGCTTTTGCAAGGACTCGAATCCAAGCCCTCTCTCCAATCCCTCCTGGGTCTGATGCCACTTTAAACACCCTGTGCAAGACTAACCGTCTTGTAAGCACAATGTCTCCATGTTTACAGAGTCCCTGTCCTCTGGTCTGTGGTCCTTCCTTTTCCATTATTTATGGAGGTCTATCTCAATGTGAATGGCTCCTGAGGTTGAGGATGCTAACATTAAGGTCTTCCATTTTTTTGTTTTTGCAGCACCAATGATGTGACTTCTATTCAATTCTCATTTATACATTATTCGCTCATTATATTTCTTGCCTTTTTGATCATATTTTTGCCTCCATGTTCCCCTTAACCTCCGCCTCTCATATATACTTTTAATTAAACTTCAAAAATCTAAGAGAATGTTTATCGTACAGCAACAAACTTAAATAACCCTTTATATTCATGTGCTAATTCAGTTGGGCCTCTTTTACTGAAGCAAAATGAGTGCCTGGTTAAATATCCTTGTACTCCTGCACTTGTGGGCTTTCCGGCTGTTTTACAGTGAAACTAACCCTCGATTGAGGAAACTCATGACTGACTTAGGGGACGAGACAAATAGTCTTCAAGTGCAAAAAGAAAAAAGAAAATCGCTGCTTTTCACCTCAGGAATTGGACAGTTGGATTGGTGCCCTCATAATAGTTTGTAAGAAGTGACCTCAGACCCCACTGTTATCAAAGATGCACATTAGCTTTGTAAGTAGAAATAAATTCTAGCAGATTTGAGCAAGAGATTTTCCGGAGCGTGGTGTCAAACCATGAGCTGTTTGAGCTTCTCGTATATTGGAAAAAAAACAAAACACAGAAAACATCAGTGTTAATGACTGTCAGCCTCAATTAGGTTTTATTGGGGAGACATTCACTGCTACACATGGTTACATAGGTAGGTTGTAATCAACACCACCAGCTCTTATTGTTCCCTCTTTACTTTTCAGTTTTGTAAAACCTGTTTGTTTTTCTTCCCCATAATCTTTATTTTGTTACTCTTGTTATGGAGTCTCGTGCATTACAACTTGACATATTTTGCAGACCCTGTAAAACATTTATTTCAAACACACCATTAAAGTGATGCACTAAAAAAAGATTTTAAGAAATCATTTACAATCGTCACCAGGTTCAGTTGGAGTGTGTTTTCAAAGAAATTGAATGTATTTCTAATAAAAAAAATCCAACTGCGCAAATATCTTTACATGATGCTTTTCTTACAGAACATTACCATTTTATAAATTTGTAATGATGGCATTGAATAAATTCTACTTTCCCAACTTGTTCTTGCGCTGGCCTGTGTTTGTTTAGGAGCATGTTTTCACTTACAGACAGCATCCAGCTCATTTGTTCATCGCATGCGTTTTTTCTGGTAACATGAAGCACTAGGTGGCAGTATCCATCCCTTTTCCACTGAAGACCAAGTATCTGGGTCTTTGGATTCAAATCCAGCTGCATGCATGTTTGTGTTAAATCCATTGACCACTGTGAATCCTGGAGTGGGACAGCGTGTTGCATTAGGTAAGTGCTGAGGAAATGCCAGAGAGCTCAGGGGAGTTGCTACCACCAAAATGCACACTGCACTTTATACTTTAGAAGCAGCTCCAGGACATTTCAGTTAAATCTATATCATACAGTTCAACACGCTCACAATCAATAAAACATGTTTACCAAGTATGTACAGCATGTCAAAACAGCAATGTAACCATGGCTAATTTATAGATTTAAAAAAAAAAAAAAAATGTATGAGTCTTTTCAATTGATGGGAACCTTCCCCAACGACATCTTCACCAGCCCTTCAGACATCCCACAGAAACTGAGGTCAAAGGTCATGCGTGGAGGACACGTGGAGCATCAAAGTCGTAACGGTCATACGCAGGGACTGAATTTACCGCACCTGTCCGCCTTGGATGTGTCAATATTGACAACCCCTGTCATCTCTGTCACAGTGACCTGTTGGCTTCGTTCTCCTCAACGATTGGACGAAACTTCAGGCAGAAGGCAAAGTGAGTTTTGCAAATTACCTGTACAAACAGATGAGTTTGCCAGCTGGGCTCAGAGCAAATAGTGTTTAGGAGCACAGCACTGAAGTGCTATCAAAGAGCAAGGACCCATTTGGGAACATGTTGAATAAGTAATAAGATTTACACTCTTCAGGGTAACATCTAAGTAGAAACATATTTTCACAGATTTCGTATATGACCGGTCCAAGTATATCAGCATGAAACACGGAAGCATTGGTCCTAAATTAGCCTTATCGTGTTTCCATTGTGTCGCAGTAGTTTTTTTTTCTTCTTTCTAATCTCACAAACTAAACAACTGAGGCAGGAAAGTGACATTTGAAATTTGTTCTGCGCAAACTGATGAAGACAAGCATGCACTTCAAATACTTATTCTATTCATTCGTAGAATGTCTTTATCTTCCATGAGCACCTTTTGACCATATCAAGGCTCTTACTGAAAACCAGAGAGACTGATTCACTCAACTTCTGGACATAATTGCTGTGTCCTGCCACTGAATGTGTTCCCACTCTTGTAGGGTTCATTATTCGGGGAGCTGCAACATCATCTTGGGCTGCAGTATTGAAACCTAAATCCAAACTGTGTGCTCTGAAGAGACTCAAAGAATCAGGCACACCTGCAGGGCTTGCTGAAAAAACAGAATAATCTTTGCTTCCTTTGTGAAACAGATGCTTGTTCCTTCACAGTTTCTAAACTCCATGACTCCAAGCAGAGATTTTCAAAGTGTGGGAGGATGTGTGTTTTAACCAAATAATTATTCAACACACCTCCCACTCCTTTTTTTTTTTTTTTTCTTTCGATGAAGCTCTCTGGTACCTCCCAGGGGAGGCCCACCCCACTCTCAACTGGACCAATCTACAGTGATCGTAAAAACAGCTACCAACAATGAGGCTGTGAGTTCCCACTGTACCCACAATGACATTGCCACTCATCTTTACCACAGCACAGGAACATCATTAATGCAAGCCTGTCATTAGCACAAAGTTGCACGCTGTGACCAAACCTTTACTGGGCGAGTGTGCCCCAACCTGATCGGTCAGTCATTACAGCAACTTTAAGACAAAGCTTTCCCAAAGTTCCAATTGGTCCATATAACTTTTGTTCAAAACACATATTTTTTAATTACAAAAAAAAAAAAAAAAAGTCTTATAACATGAATAAGAAAAAGCTATCATTATAATGACCCTACTTGAGAAATAATGGAGAAATTTTGGTGGAAAGAATTTGCCTATGCAAAGCAACAGCAAAAGAGTTGACCCCACTTTATGTACATAAGCTCAAGAAGACTTGGTGTAGGTTGTTTTTTTTGTAGGGCGTCTCACTGTAAAAATTGCTAAATAGATTGTAACCAGCTTTCACTGATAAGAAATGCTTTGATTTGAAACACAAGATAAATACTGATTAATCTGAATGTGTACATTGCAGTCCACTTGAACATTGTGAGAAAACATACATTGCACACTTAAAACTGAATTAAACACTTTAAAGTGTTTTAATGTTTTAAGACGTTCATATGTAAACAGAAAACAAATCAATGTTGAAGCAGCTGGGTACTTTTTCCAAAGATACATGTGTATGTCATCGCATGCGCATGCGAGACTCCTCACCACACAGTTCACTGAAGGCCGACAAGGACAACCTGAGAGCGGACTTGAACGAGTCCCGTCACTTAAGGTTTGTGAAGAGGATTCCTGTGGACGCTAGTTTCCTCTTCCAGTGAGTAACCTGGGGTGTGGAAAGAGAAGTGTCTCGTTATTGGTGCGCCGGAGCAACACTCCGGCGAGAGCAATTCCACTGTTACTAATCTATGACGGTGCATCACGTTAATGCAGTACGTCATCTTAGACGTGAAAATGCCCGGTGTGGTTTTAAAGATTCTTGTAAAAAGGATAGCCTATATTTAAAAGTGACCTGTGATCGTTATTATACACTTCTAACTGCTTCACACGTTCAGCCTTCCAGGTGCGGCGACTGCCGATCAACTGCCGCGGTTGAAAGGTTTTCTGGGTTGTAAAACCCTGATGTTGTCTTGTGTCATGTGGAGGCCTCACAGAAGAATAGGGGTGAAAGTAAATAATTACTGTACAAACAATCACATTACTGTGACTAAGTAGAATACTTGGGTACTTTTTAATTTTGGGAACATTTAATCGAAACGGCCAGTGTGATTTTATTTATATTTGACTTGAATTCACACCATGTAAAGTACTTTTATATTCAAAAGTCACAACTTATTCCCACAGTTTGAAATAATATTAAAACATTTGAACCTGCATTTTTGTAGCCAGAATGTTTATTCGGGTTGTTGTTGCTTTATATTCATGTGTCATTGTGTGATTGTTATATACTTTATTATTTCTTGAGAATGCGATTTTAGGATAGATGTAATTTCATAACCAAATGCCTGCCATTGACAAAGCAAAAAAGCATCCAACTGGTAAAAATAACTCTTAGTTGTAGTAGCTTTTATGAAAAGTGAGTATAATTAAAGGAATTTTGCATTTTTAGTGCTAAATGCTAATGCTAAACAGTATAGTTTAATACTTTATATTACTTTATGACTTATTTCTGCAACTTATCAGAGTTCAAGTATACATTTCAAACTTACTGTTGTGCTTGTGCGTGCGAGTGAAGTTGATTGGTGACTCTTAATTGTCCATGGGTGTGAGTGTGTGCCACTCAGGCTGTACAGGTGTATCAAAGCAAACAGTCTGACTCAGAAACAGTTTCTGTGCAGTATCCTTTGTTATATTGCACTTTTTTCTGTTATATTGGACTATTTTTGTTTGTTTGTCCATTTGCACCGTGAAGAACTGCTCTCAAATATCATTTTGCATTGTACCGTGATAATAAACGCTTTCTAATTTCTTTCTCATTTCTGTTTTCCCTTGTGAAGCACTGGTGACCTGTCCAGGGTGTACCCTGTTTGATGGAGTCAGCCCCAGCACCAAAAGGCCGGACAAAGCAGTACAGAAGACAGATGGAAGGATGTTCTGCTTGTATCAACTGATCAGTGGGAGCTGGCACACTTTTGTCATGCACAATGTATAAAGACTAAAAGCGATTTGTGTTCCTATATTTCCATTTCGATCAACAAATTACCTGTGGTTAAGTGACGGTAACTTTCAGTGCTATTATGTATTTTCTATAAATGCTGTTCATTTATCTCACAAAATCTTGCTGAGCATTAGAAATTTGCAGACTTGATGTTTTGTGAAGTTGCTCACAATGTGGGTAACATGGTGGTGCAGTGGTTTACACTCTTGTTAGATGGTCACGGGTTCAAATACCAGTCAGCTTTTCTGTGTGGAGTTTGCATTTATCATTCGAGTAGGGACAAATAGGAGGCATAATAAAGCATGTAGAGTAATCCCTGAGGAACCCATCTGAATTCATACCACTGATAATAGAGAAATGTTGTTTTATTCATTCAAAGAAGCAATACTTTGAATGTATAAAAATTTGAATTTGTCTTTGGGTAAACTTCAAGTAACATTCAGGTATCCTGGAGAATGTACAAATGTCACCTATTCTGGAAATCCCAATATGATTAGAAAGTGGTTTCCCCAATGTGTTTCAGTTGTCAATAGTTGACATGCAAACTCCTTGCAGAAAGGCCCAGCTGGTTTTTGAACCCAGACCATCCTAATTATTTTCACAACTCAAAAAAAAAAAATAAAGTTCAGAGATTATCTCTATATGCAGTTTGTTGTTTGCCATTGTGAAGATCTGAAATATATAATCTACGACATGACTCATTTTAGTTTCATGGTAGTTGACTGGGTGATTTATTCGGATGGGAATTATGCAACATAATGTGGTGTTTGAGCTGTATTGAATACGTTTTAAGAGTAAGCGTATAAGTTACTTGATATATGTTTTGTTTAGCTCTGATGGTGAAACGATGCCATGCAGATATTGCTCCTAAATTTGGTCTATAAATGGCAGCGCCTGAATAATGGGCATCAGATTCTTGGTCATGGCTTTCACTTTATTCAACTGACCCTACAAACACTTTAGAGAGACAAAAAAGGGGAGATTTCTCTGCCCTGACTTACATTGTGGGTACCAAACTGTCAGACCAGAACAATTGGGTTGAGGCACATTTTCTGGGATGCAAAGGTTACTATTAAGGGGTATTAGGAAGAGTCACCGGTGAAGGTTTGTTTAATGGTGAAAATGTGTGTGTGTGTTTGCATGTGTGTGTGTGTGTGAATGTCAGGAAATAAGATTCATTTGGGTTTCAAGAGAACGTCTAAGTTACCAAATTGTACGATTATTTATTTTATTAGTATATAATAACAACCCCCCCCAAATCTCCCACCTCACCCCTTAAAAGTCTCGAGTTCAATCAAGCGACAGTACTTATTTTCTACATAACTCCATAAAGTGCTCTCTTTAAGGTAGACCATCCCAGAATAATCCCACGACCTCCTTTTTTTAGTACGTGTACAGCCCGTTTGAACAAGCGGCTTTTGTTTGGTCCTAAATGGTCTCACTGTGTGTGTGTGTGTGTGTGTGTGGAGCTTTTTTCACCCAGCCCGTGTGGGGAAAAAACTACAACTCCCAGCAGCTTCACTTCCGGTCTGGCCCGGCGCCAGCCAATCAGAAGAGCCATGGATTTATGGTCGCTATGTGGGGCACGGGGCCAGCACGGCTAGCCAGCTCGAAGTGCCACGACTTCACAGCGGACCACGGCTTCTCCAGCGGAGTGAGGGGGAGAGGAAAGAAGAAACTTCACCAGATAGCTGGACACAGAAGTCACTTCATCTGCACCTCAAAGCTCTTTTTTTTTTCTCCCACCCTCTTTTGAAGCAAGCAGACGTCGCTTTTACAGCAGCAGGGTAAGTAAAGGGATTCTTCGAAAAAAACATTTTATTCATTGAGCGACCGTTAGCTAGCTTGGAAAGCCATCTCCTGCTAACCTCTGAGGGGTCTGCTGCCACCAAAAGACAGCCGATTAAAGTTATCAACATTTATTTGAGACGGTTTTTCTCGCTGCCTGTTTGGTTTGGAGTCCAATTTAAGCCCCGGGGATCAGTTTTGTGCGCACTTTTAGTGCCGAATGTTAGCTGAGTTCATTGATTCAGCAGCTAGCAATGCTATCTGGAAAATAATGATGAGAGCACATAAAGTATGTGAAGAATGGTCTTTTATTGCGTTGGTGTAATCCTTTAAATATCGGCTGTATGGGAGATGCGCTACAATCCACAAACCTTTAGACCCTTTTCCACTTGTGCTCCAAGTCCAATTTTAGGATTCAGCTGAATGTTACACTAAGTTTTACATTTGCAAATAGTTACCTTTTAATTGGCGTTTACCGTTAAAGGACATTCTCTACAGATGTTTCGAATTCTGATATAAAAAAAAATTTAAAAAAAGAAGTCTTCGAATGAAAAAAAGTTTTTGTTTTTTTTTTCACGACAAAAGGAGTTGAGATCTTGTTTTAGGAAGTGAGTTGGACTTTTCAATTGCATCTTTTATGGTTGATCTAAAAGCTATGACCGAAGGTCTGGGGCATTGCGATGTCGTGTCGTTGCATTCTGAGAAATGTGGTCTTCCAGCTCGGAGGAGGGCCGAGATGTAAGCCTGTAACTTCTCCTCAAGTCTTCATCTCTACTTGAGTCTGAGTGCAGATGCATTCATGTGTGACTTCACAGAGCAGGAGGCTGGACAATCTCTTCCCGTGCACTGTTAGCTTTCAGACATTGCAATGAGCAGGGACTCTGGACTCTGATCGGATTGTGCTCAGCGGTTCAGTTCTACCTCTACGATTTCACACAGTCGCTCCGTTTTAAGGCCATACGTTTACACACTCTCCCCTCTCTAAGTAGTTTACAGATGTGAACGTTCCTGTCTATAATGTAAACATTGAGTGGTAGTGGTGCTAGAGGGGGAGGAAGAAAAAAAAATCTACTAAGGTATTTTAGTGTCCCAAAGCTATCACAGACTGTCAGCCAACTTTCCGGCCCTGCAGGCTAAGCGTTTCACTTTGTGGCAGGACTCTTGAGAGCAGAAAGTAAAGTTTCTACAGAGCAGAAAGGTAGCAGAAGCTCGCTTATACGAAGGCATTTACTTTGTGGATTTTATTTAACTTTGCCTGTGCCATTTATAGACTGTCACTAACTCTTATCGATTTTTATTGATTAAAAATACTTTTTCATCAAGAACTGTTGTAACTTGAGCCTCTCTTATGACATATTTTTATTGTAGTGCTATAACACGTACATGTTTGTGTGTGTGTGTGTGTGTGTTTGTGTGTATAAATTGAGAGAAAAAATAACTGCATTCAAACAAATGGTCTTTTGAGTGTGAGTACTGTATTGTACACGTATGTAGGGTTCAATGCACATGTCTGCACGCTGTAAGGAGCCTGGAGCTGCAGATATTTGCTTCAGTTTGCTGATAAGATTGGCTGGTTTGCATTATGTAGACGGCCTCGAGATGGAGGAATTGGGTACAACAGTGACACCTTGTGGCTATTTCTGGTTAAAGCATGTAATTTTTTTCTTTGCTTACAACTTTGGTCACAATAGTTTTAAGGTTTAAGATATCGAAGCAATATAAATTGCTTTAATTTATTTTCAGTTGATAGTGCACATCTTTAAAAAAAAACTTAGCTATTACGCTCCTAACAAACTCCCCCTCTTTTCTTAGGCATACCAAAACTGAACAATGGATATCTACGACCCCCAGACCCTCGGGATCATGGTGTTTGGTGGATTCATGGTGATCTCTGCTTTAGGGATTGCTCTTGTCTCCACCTTTTCCATGAAGGAGACTTCCTACGAGGAAGCCCTGGCCAAACAACGCAGGGAGTTGGGTAAGATGCAGTCTGTTCGTTCTGACAAAAAGAAAAAGGACAAAGTAGCTGAGAAGAAGAGCCGTGGAAAGAAGAAAGATGAAAAGCCCAATGGAAAGATCCCAGAGCAGGAGAAGGCTGAAGAGGCTGACGCTGAAGCTGACACGGCCATTGAGCCTTCTGCTGCCACAGATGTAGCAGCTGCTGTTACTTCGGCCCCTGAGCCTGTACCTGATTCTGAGCCAAGTGCAGCCCCGGCAGCAGTAGAGACACAGCCCAAAGCTGCTGCTGAACCGAGCCCTGCTGCTGAACCCTCTCCTGCACCCTCTCCCAAAGAGAAAAAGAAGAAGAAGGTGGCAAAAGTTGAGCCAGCATCAACCCAGTCTGCTCCAGCCACGTCTGCTCCCGCACCAGTCAAGTCCTCTGCAGCCCCCGTGGTGACCCAGGCTGCTGTGTCGGCCCCAACTAAAGCCCCTGCTTCAACTTCTGCACCCAACCAAGGAAAGGCAACTCCGCCATCAACCAAATCTGCTCCCGCTGTAGCCAAATCTGCCCCTGCATCAGCTAAAGCGGCCCCTGCCACATCCAAATCTGCCCCTGCACCAGCAAAGTCAGCTGCAGCTCCAGCTAAATCCGCAGCGACTTCATCCAAGGCTGCTCCGGTGCTAGAGGCTGTGACCAAAGAAGTCCCAGTGATGGCTGTGCCCCCAGTGGGCTCTCAGCAGGCCCCCGCTTTTACGACCAAAGCACAGGAGCCCAAGAAGAAGGCTTCCAAGAAAAAATCGGAGCCTGGTGAGCAGAAGTATTTTACATCTACTTGCTATGTTGTGGTGTTCACTGTATACTTTTTATTTTAGAAATGTGGTCAGTATTTTGAAATGTACAGTTTATTGCAGCATGGCAACACCATATTAATGCTTCTCGTAGAGCTGTACTTCACACCTTAATGATACTATAGCTGATGGTTACAAATATGACCACACTGTGTGATTACACCACACTTTACACGTCTGTAGTTATTTAGTAACTTTTGATTTGTATTTATGTGAATATTCAACATGTTGAGTAATGTGAGCCTTTTTTTATTCTGATTTAAACAACAGACAACTGAATTATAAGAAAGGCCATTTAAGTAGTTTGGACTTTGTGGTGTTCTCTTTATGAAGGGCATTCATCCAGTTTGCAATGACCTTTCTCTTCATGCGCTGATCTCATTCATGTTAATTGTTGATAACACCACCATTGTTAACACTATCATCCTCTCTTGATCTCATGGAAACTGTTGTCTGGACAGGAACCAAATTAGCCAAAACACTGGTGATTGTCCCCCGGGTTTCAATGTGTTGTGCGCGCACGCACTTGCATTAATAATCCAAGGCAGGAATAACCTGTCAGAAATGATGAATTTCTGCCTGTGTACTTGTGGGATATAGTGGCAGCGGTGGGCAATGTCTGGCACTCTGCTCTGGAGGGCATAGAGCACGCCAGCTTGTCCAAACACCATTGCCCTGCTTTGTTAGCTGACAAAGCCTCTCAGTGCCTCTGACAATGAGCAGGGAGAGGAGGGGATCTTGGCTTTCTATCTTGCCCGAGGCTTGTCTCCGCCTGGTGCCACAATGCCCCATAATTTTGCCATCTGAAACTGCCCGGGGACCCAGACCCAAAGGACATGTCACAACCTTGTCCTTTTTGTAAGGCAGCGTGAGAATTTAGTCATCTCTTTGTCATCTTAAAAACTGCCCGACAGTCATGTTTTGTCCTTAACGTCAATTAGAATGTGAAATATTTGTCTGACTCTGCTCTGTTTTGTGCCTCAGCAGCAGCAGCAGCGGTGGTGGACTCTCCTGATGCGCCGCTGTACTTGCCCTATAAGGCCCTCGTGTCCACCATCAGCAGCATGGTGTTCAGTGAGAGAGAAGCTCACAGGATCATTGAAATTCTCTCCGAGAAAGTGGGGATCATCCAGGACACCTGGCACACGGTACAGGACACTGAAGTCTGCAGTGAAGAGATAGACATGTCCCAGCATCTATAATTCACTCAAGGTACTCGTGACTTGGAAGAAAGATTAATTCGTCTTTCATTGTCTTTGTTTATGTGTTCAGGCCACTCAGAAAGGAGACCCCGTGGCCATGTTGAAGAAGCAGTTGGAGGAGAGAGAGAAACAGCTGGCAGCAGAACAAGAAGATGCTTCTGCAGTGAAGAACCGCCTGAGAGAACTCACCAAGGTTGGCCACACAAGCAGGAGTTTGCATGATTAACAGACATGTTGGCAACACTTATGATCCAGTACTCATTGCAGGGATCAGAATAGTTTCTAGTCTGACATCTTTTGTTTAGTAGTCAGTCAGAATATTTAATTTGGCCTTGAAAATAGCTATTTTGTTATGTAAATTAAATTAAATAAATCTCCACTGATTATGGATTTATGCTGACTTTGAAGTGCAGTGTCCCTAACTTGTCCTGAAGGTGGCACTAGTGTTAAGCCAACAAGGTGATCAGGCTTTAGGCTTCATGGAATCACTAGTTTCAGGAAGATTTTTATTTTTTTTTTTTTTTGAGGCAGTAGCAGCCTGTAGGTGGCAGCACATAGATGTCAAGAGCCATCTTGAGTGCAGAATCATTCTGTTGAGCAGATGTCTTTGTATTATACTATTTGTGATGTCCCTTTAAATAAGATGTGACGCTCATAACCACCATTCATGACATGCTACAATTTCTTTACATGAAAGTCTTTATCCAGCTTCATGACGTTGCTGTGAAAGTATTTCACCCTGAAGTCCCTCCTGGCTAAGAGAAAGATTGTAATGATTTTGAACCTTCTCTCATGTGTTGTGTGCTTCTCAGGAGCTGTCTGCTGAAAAGTCCAAGGTGGCCAGTGTGGAGACGAGACTGAGCTCCCAGCTCAGTAAGCGGGAACAAGAGATGATCGCTCTGCAAGCTCGCATGCAGGCCAGCTACCAGGACCATGTCGCCCAAACCCAGAGGCTCAATGCAAAGGTGAGTTTCACAAATACTATAGATTTGTTATCATTTTTGTTTCTCATTACTTTCTGATTAAGTGGCAGTGCTTCATCTTTAAAAAATTGTGCATTAACTTAAGACGAGGTCATTAATAACGATACGTTAAAATCAAACCAGATCCTGAGCCTGCAGGATCAGCTGGACAAGGGTCCCAATGCCCAACTGGCTCGCCTGCAGCAGGAGAACTCCATCCTCCGAGACGCCCTCAACCAAGCTACGAGTCAAGCTGAGAGCAAGTGAGTGTTTCCCAGGCTCTATCTGAGCCACATTGTCGCTTGAAGGAATGTTTTTCACTTTCATGCATTGATGATCATTTAAGTGTACAAATTCAAAGATACGAGTCACCTTTTAGGTGTGGTGCTACATACGTTTGAGAAGCATGTATCTTTAATTTTGTTCTCGCCTTTCTTTGCCCCTCCCTCTTCTCGACTCCTCTCAGACAAAATGCAGAGTTGGCCAAGCTGCGACAGGAATGTACAAAGTTAACCAAGGAACTTGGAGAGAAGACAGACAGTCTCGTTGCTGATGAGCACATCAGAAAAGGATTGGAGGCCAAGGTCTCCGCCACCGAGAAGCAGCTCTCGATGCTACAGGTTTGTGTGGCCTTTGTAAGGACTGCATCACCTTTCTTCAAAACTGCAACAGATGGAACCAAGTTTCTTCTCATATACTCTATTTTTTTTAACAAGGGGACAAAAAGGCCTGCTCCTAGCTGAAGAGACTTGAAAATGCTAGCTTGGGCCTTTCCCACTCAACCCCAAACCCTCTACCCAACCCAACTTTGCATGTGATGCAAAGTTTTATTGCCTGTAATCACAGGTCCCAAGGCTCGACAGGAATGCAGTCGTACAATAATGGGGCTGCAGGGAAAAGCAGCAGCTCCTCAGCACCAGCTGGAATGTTTGCATGTTCAAACATCTTTCCTCCCCAGCCAGCTGTATTTAGCTGTAAACAGCACAGGAGCAGTCTGACTTGTGAAGAGGAAGTCCATTACCCTAAAACAGTCATTCTATCAACCCACACAGTGTCACACAGAAGGAATGCTGCTTAACTGAACTATAATGGGTGACATGGTGCAAGTGAGTCAGCCTCTGACTGTAAAATGTTCCTCTTTGTTTAATCATTTATTTACATCCCTTCCAGCAATCGAAGAGCACTAACTTGATATGGAGTATACATGCTCAAATTCCAGTGATCAAAATAGGTTCATCATTCAGTTTTCTTCCATTTCTGAAAGATGTGTATCATTAATCTTTCGCAGGACAGATAGGAGTATCATTTCAGTGTTCAGTTTCAGAAACACTTCAAAGACTTGCTGGACATGCTGATAATGTGTCCATCTTATTTGCTTATT
Organism: Lipophrys pholis; assembly: GCF_963383615.2. Classification (NCBI taxonomy): domain Eukaryota; kingdom Metazoa; phylum Chordata; class Actinopteri; order Blenniiformes; family Blenniidae; genus Lipophrys; species Lipophrys pholis. The sequence goes on along the minus strand of NC_137642.1, from coordinate 16,424,439 downwards.
ATTCTCGCGCGAGCGATTGTTTGCTTTTTGGGGGAAATGATTTAAAATTAGAAGTGGGAAAGTTCGCTGGACAAATCAAGGTCTACAAGAAGTAGTGTCGTGAGTAGTTTCTGCCCCCTGCTGGTTATCATATTTATTAGTTCTGGTCATTCCTTTGCCAGGCCAGCCATGCAGAGAGTGAACAGGCGCTGCAGAAGAGACTGGAGGAGGTGTGTGAAGAGCTCAGAACGTCACAAAGTAAAAACGGCACTCTGCAGGCCACTTTGGACAAGTCTCAACAGGACAGCAGCACCATCTCAGGTCAGAGGATGGAGCCACCAGTATGGAACTGTTGTCAGATGATAAAATGTTTCTCTCCATGATGTTAGAAAACAATAAATGATAGGTGAAGTAAATCTATTTTCCCATTGCCAGCCGTTTAGGTACAAAGTTTTGAATGGCTTGTTTTGTGTGTGCAGATTTCCAAGTACACATTGGAAAACTGGAGGCTGACGTTGGGGAGCACTCCGCTAAAGTGGAGACCCTCACTGCCCAACTGGAGGAGACGCAGGCGGAGAAAAGCCAGCTCGTGCAGCAGGTGGCCACCATCAATGCACTGTTGGAGGCCAGTCAGGACAAAAAAGAAGAGGTCAACAATGAGGTAAGTTTTGTTATTCTTTTCCGAGACTGAAAGATGACCGTTTATAGTCTCATCTAATGATTGTCATCCCTGATTTGCCAGGAAAATGCTGCTGAAACAGAACAACTAAAGCTCAGGTAAGTGGTGATTGTTCTTATCGCCTGCTTCAACATCCGATAAAGAATCCTTTCAGTTACTGATTGATGTGCTGTGCAGCCTTCAGGAGAGAGAAAGCCAGCTGAACTCGCTTCAGGAGGAACTGAGGGAACTCCAGACAAAGAAGGAAGAGGCTGTAAGTATTGGATGCATTTGTTGTTCTACCAAATATTAACAGGATAAAGTTGTGTGTTTTCATATTTTAAAGATGCGCAACTGCCAATAACAAAAAAAACTGTGCCGTTCTGACAGGAGAACACTATTGCTGAGCTCAAGCAAAGAAGTGAGAGGTGAGATGCTTTTTACTATCATGTTACACTTAGAAACGTGCTGCAGCTTTTGTTGTCTTACAGATCATTTAAAATATTGATGACATTGCTCTTCTTCTTAAGTGAGGATGCCGGCCTCGTCTCGTCACTTCAGGATGAACTTAAAAACCTCAAAGAAGAGATGGTGCAACTTAAAAGCACACCAGTAAGTTTCTTTGTTTGATTGATATGATTATATTTTGAGTTTCCCTGCCGAACAAACACTTATTATTTTTTTTGCAAATTTCTCCACATGCGAGATAAATAAAGGGATATCTTATCTTATTTGATTGTCGTTTCTGTTTCAGCAGCCTGATAGTTCTGCAGAGCTCGAATTGCTACAAAGCAGGTAACAAACTACTTGCCTCCATAATGTACAAATTCTTGTTTGCTCACAAACAAACTTGCAGATCTCTGATATCCGTCATTAAATATCTTTTTTGTCCATTGTTGTTGTTTCTCAGTCTGGCTGAGAAGGATACACTGGTTGCTTCACTGCAAGAGGAACTGAAGGAAGCAAAAGAAAAGACAGCCAGTGATGTAAGCATTTGTGTACATGCGTTCAGTTTTTAGATTAAAAACCTTGCTGTAATCACCTTCCTGATGGTTTCATTCGCCTCTTCATCAGAATTCCACGGCAGAGTTGGCAGCTTTTACAACTGAAACCAAAGAAACTCTACAGAAACTCTTCCCACAGATCCCTGTCGAGGAAGAGCAGGTAGGACAGGGCAGGATGTCACAGTCACAGAATGATCCGCAGTTGTTTTTGTGTTTTTCTTTTCTTTAAAATAACATGGACCATCTCTCTGTGCTTTTCCTCCTCGCTCAGTCTAACTGGTTACCAGTATTTACACAGAGAGCTCAAGAGGCTCTCAGCCAATTGAGCCAAGCATCTCAGTCAAGCACAGCAATGCCAGTAAGCCCCAAATGTCCTACTATGATCGCAAACTGGGTCGAATGAGCTCCGGAGGAGACACTGAATGTGTTCGGTCTGTTTCAGGAACTGCTTGAGAAACTGAAGGAGGCAGAGGAGAGTCACGGTTCTCTGCAGGCTGAATGTGAACAGTACAGGACAGTCCTGGCGGAAACTGTGAGTGACCCAAATCCTAAGTTTTAAAAATGGGTCAGAGATGGACTTGAGCCAATTTTACCCAGTACTCACTCCTATATGTCTGCGTCCTCTTCAGGAAGGAATGCTGAAACATCTACAGAAGAGTGTGGAGGAGGAAGAACTGGTGTGGAAGTCTAAGATGGCAAGCACAGAGGAACACCTGAAGGAGGTGTGCTGCAATATACTATAGAAAGTTTTAACTTGGCAGGTTCAAAGTCTTAACGACATTGTCTTTGTCACATTTTCAGGCTTTAGAAAAAGTCAGCACACTCGAGGCCGAAAACCAAAGCGTAGGCCAGGTGGGCGTTTTGGGTCTTTCTCTGTAAAGTTGCTGTCTCATTTCGGTCTGTGGGCTCATTTGAATCTGGGTTTCTCTGCAGCTGAAGGAGCAGATGATGCTTTTGGAAGCTCAGCTTGAGAAGCAGACAGACAACCAGGTGACCTCGGAGGAGCAGGAGCAGGTATGCAAGTCGCCTCCTTGTTTAACTAATTACATTTTGAAATATAAAAATTATATTGGGGGTGTACAGACATAAAAGACTTTCTGTATTGGATCAATGGCCCCATGTGTTTTCTGTTAAAACTCGAAAGGCATTTCTAATATGTATAGACATATATGTCTTATGATGCACTGAAACCAGCAGCTTCTCCAACATCTGTTTCTTTTCATGCTCTGTGTTCAGCTGAAGCAGCAGCTGTCGGAGCGTCAGAGCCAGCTGGAGTTGGCCCAGAAGGAGGCCCAGGCACACAAGGAGGAGCTTGAGCAGGTGACTTGTCTGGCATAACCAGGCTTTTCCATATATACAGCAATGCGTAGCGATACACTGAATCACTGAAGTGAGCGATAACAATATTAGTAATGTCGCATGTCAAGAATCTGCGAAGGCCCTCCCTCACAACTGGTTAGGCAAGGTGCGACCGATCCTTTGACGAGGGGCTTTGCGGATGGCTGTTGCACCATCAATGCTTAGCAACGACTTCCTGTTTTCAGGTCAGAGAGCAGCTGGGCGAGATCACGGTGCGGGCCCAGCAAGAGCAGAATGGCCCAGCTGAGGCTCATCCCTGTCAGGTCAGGGTGCAGAAGTCACAGGGCACCCTTCACTTTACCTGTTGGGAGAGTACTGGACAGTTTGCGTCAATCTTTCACTCACTTTCCAATTGAGCTTGTTATTAAATGGAAAATGTATTCTTAAGGAGTCTGGCTTTATCTACGTATGTAGCATTTCCAGCTGCATGCAGCTCATAAATTACCGACGTAGCCAGAAAACACAAGCACCCCTATGAAGTAGTGCAGTAATCGCAGTTTGTCCAGCACTCCTCCAAACAGCGTGATTGTGTACGCTAACCACTGATTTTCACTGACCAAGTCGCCCTAACGCTTAACCACTGCTGTTTCTCACTTTTGTCAGCATACCCGCCTCCCTTTTTTTTTTTCTCTTCTTTTTTTTTTTTTTTTACCCCCACCAGATGTTTGTCCTATTAACAACTTAAAAATGTTCTTTTTGACTTGAGAATTCCACCTGAAAGTGTGTGAGGAATCTAACCTGTTGCACAGGTGGAGCAGTTTTTTTGTGTTTGTGTGTATATGTAGTATGTGTGTCGTTGAATGTGCTGCTTAAATACTTAACTGTTTGCACACCCGCCTCACATGCAGGTTGTTGGGCTTTGTGTATTTATAGTGTGTATTTGTCCTGTGTCAGGCCCAGAACGACTTGAGTCAGACGACGGAGAAGCTGCAGGAGGAGGCGGCTTCGAGACAACAGCTCTCAGAAGAGTTTGAGCAGGTAGCAGCCTTTTCGTTTGTGTTCCTGTCACAACATGTGGTGACTGACCACGTCTTGGTTGGTAACGTTGTCCCCTCAATGTCCAGGCCCAGAAGACCGTCGCAGAACTTCAGGCTCAGCTGGATCTTTTAAAAGTTTCTGCGGAGTCGGCACAATCTGAAACTGAAGATGTAGCTCAGCTCAAGGTGTGCACACAGTATTTATTTATTAATTTCTATTGATGTCATGACAGAGAATCCAAAGTAAGGTTTCCCCTTGGGTTGCAGGATATGAATTTATCCCTATGAACTTCCCCAATATTCAATTAGGTTTCCAGTCACTCTGCATTCATGCTCTGTGTGTCAACATCACGCAGATGAAATGGGAACTGCAGCAGTTGCATCTGGATAAATTTGACATCCAGTCAGAGTGAAAAGTGTGCTTCAAAGTGCAAACCACAAATGTATCACTGTGGCAATATTATCGCATGTTTAACTACTGTCTGCAGCCTTCATTTCCTCAGTCGACTGAACTTTAATAATTGGATCATTTACTTTTTATTTAATAGCTCCTTTGACAGAGAAAAAGTAAATGTTTCACGGGATTAAATCGAAATATAAAATTCAAACATGGCAGCATGAAATTGTCAGTTGAACTGGATCCCAACATTAATACAAAGCTCGTCTCAGGAGGCCAGGGCAGGAGAAACGTGACCGTATTTATTAAATGTTTTAACAGCCTGGCAGCAGTATTTCACGACATAGATCGACCGATTTCAATTTGGAGGCGTCAACGCCTGAGAATGAAATACCTTTTGATCATAATTACAAGTGATTGAAATAAGACCCGAGTCTCGAACGGCATGCTTAACGAAAAGTTGGTTTTCTCTAAGCTGTGCTCTTCCTGGTCGAACAGGAGCGCCTGGAGAAGGAGAAGAAGCTCTCCAAAGACCTGGGCCAGGCCGCCACCAAGCTCCAGCAGCTCCTCAAGGCCACTCAGGAGCAGCTGACTAAAGAGCGAGACACCGTGAGAACACTACAGGAGCACCTGGAGGGAAAGGTGAGGCTGCAGAATGTAAGCGCGGCTCAGCGCAGACGGACTCGGAGTGATCGCACAATTTGACAAGTCCCGTTTCTCTCTTCAAGGGCGAATACGTGGAGCTGAAGGAGGGAACGTCCGTCTGAGAGGAGGCTCGCTGCGGACACTACAAAACAAAAACAACTGCCAAATATGCCTTATGATAGTTGTGCATTCCAAATCATTATTTTTCTTTTCTTGTACTGTAGTTGATTGCATTTGTCACAACGGTAGGAATCAAGTATTTCACGGTCAGATTAGAGGAGACGATCTTGCTGCAATCTTTATTGAAACCCACATTCCATCTACAATTCTGGCTGTGTCAGAAGTTATTTATCCCCTGCCTTATATTCCAAACATTTCCCCCATAGTTCAGTGTTAAAAGGGAAACCGAATGTGCGTCAAACGTACATCAACCTGTGCAATTACTTTGTATGTCTTTTCTATGTGGTTGAATGATGAAAGCATTTTATGATTCATCGATGTCCGCCTTTGGCTGGCTGCCAATTACACACTTTGTATGGATGAATAAACTACAGTGTAGCACTACGTAACCATGTCCTTTGTGCTTACATTCCTGTGAGACCCGTGTGACGGTGGACTGGCAGCCGAGTGATGGCGTCATCCTGGATATACCCGGAACAGATTGATCACCGTCAGATTGAACAGACCGGGGATGAATATTGCAGCACGACTCACTTTCAATCTCAGTATTTAAATCACTTGTCCAGGCAAAGCTAATTTAATTAATGGCACCATTCAGACACGAGGCAATTCAGTGCTTCACAAAGGAAAAACTATGTGATTTAGAGGCAAAAAAAAAGTAAAGGCCTCATTAAGACAATTGTAAAATCTGTTTCAGAATGGAACTAAATAGCATTATAGTTGAAATGCAGAGAAATATCTGGGAATCAGGGAAAGCCTTTTTCCCAGTGTTGTTTTTTTCTGTAATTGAAAATAAAACTGAACTGAATTCTCCAGTAACCGTGACACACGAGTTGACATTAAGCTGTACTGCAAAAACAAATATAACTATAAAGTCTCACCATAATTTCTACTTATTGCCCGTGGATCCCGACCATAGGGCTGCACAATATAATGCAAATTTTGGCATAAAGACATTGTGTTTATTGCATCTCATGATCACAAGATCCTCATTTAATATTTTATGTGAAAAACATCACTAAGTTTGGCCTTCAACCAAATTATTGCTGTGTCAAAGAATACGCAGTCCGACTTGCTCACCTCCGATGTAAAAGGCAGCCTGGTTTTGTGTTGCACATTATTTGCACATACAGGGAGTCGAGCTTGCCTTCGTGTGGCCGTGAGCCCCAAGAAATGTGAAACCACAACAATAAAAAGCTTTAGATGCATTAGATGTTAGTCAAGCAGCAGAAAAACCAGAAGGAATATCAAGTCTTGAAAATGGCTCAATATGAAAGATTGACAACTGCTCACAATGTCTTTAATCTCATTTCACCAAACCTTTTGAGACGCTGAGAGCAGGAACATTAACCCAATAGAGCAGGTCTGGGTAGGCAAGGTAGGCAATTGCCTCTGGAAGTGGGGAGCAGACAGTTTGACACCACTGACTTAAGCTGTTCCATTGAGTGCCATGCCTTTGTTTAAACGTAGCCTCACCTGTCATACCTCGCTTCACGCTGGGTGAATAGGTGGAGGTAAACGTGCCTCTTCCCTGGGGCAATAGTGTTTTGTCACTTTCCACCAAAAGAAAATTCTTCTGGAGCCTCAAAACATGTTTAATCATAAAACTCGGCTTAAACTGTTTTATGTAGTTTTCATAAATGCACATTCATGACATGAGCCATCGGGACTTCATGCCATTTCTTTTCTGAACGCTTGCCAGTTTGACCCGTATTTGCTCCCAACCAGAAGTCTTTCTGAAAATGAGCTAGGTATGTAAATTCTCTTTTTGAAATAACATAATAGGATGAAAATTGTTCCACATAGAATTTTGAGAAAGCTTCAGAGAGCCAAGACAGAGAAACTAAAGCCTGCAGCTTGCAGACTCCTGGTCCTGGATCTATTCAGAGGAGTCAGGTGAACAGAGCCTGGTTAAAAACACTAAGGAAATACATTTTCAATTCGGTTGTGTTTATTGTATGCGACTGTTTTCTCTGGTCAAACAAGCTAAACTCTTTAATTGCCTAATTAAATGCAATTCAACATAATTCTGCTAAGAATAACTAATTACACCTTGTGCAAAATTAGTTTATATGTATTGTAACTAGGAATTAATTCAAACACTTCTGTTATCTAAACAGAATCAAATAAAAATCATTTTGAACAACCACAACCTGAAGCGCTTACCGACACTTTACAGCGACGAGGGCGTCAGACTCGTTTTATTTCAGACTAGTTTGATCTTGAGTGGGCCGGACTGCTAAAATTACAGCAAAATAACTCATGTCAGCTGCAAGTCAGTGCAAGAGCATCTAGTTGAATGTCTTTGTGAAGCTGAAAGCGTCGAGCGAACGCAATTTTAAAATCACACCTTATTGCAAAGTCGAAATGCTTACTGCCATAAAATAGATTAACACATTAACACAAGATATCTAATTTTGCACCATTAACAGGAACACGTTCGGTATTCAACTGAAGGTTTTCTAAACATGCCTTTTGGTAGTTTCCAGTGCAGACCTTTCTCGTATTTGCAGAACAAGTTCGATCTACTAGCTCTTCGAGGGAGGCACTTTAGTTTTCCGCAAGAGCCTGAGGGGAAATGGCTAGGGAAAGCTTTCCAGAGAGCTGCTATGAGAACTACTGCAAAACCATTCTGCACTCAGAATGTTGTTCTCTTAATGCCATGGGCAAATACTTGATTTCAACACACAGTGAAGTCAAAGTGTCGCAAAATGTCCCGATTTCATCTGTGTCACAATTTACTCAATTTCATGACTCCAGAATGCCAATAACTGTCTTACAAAACCTTGACCCAAAGAAAAATTAAAAAATAAAAATTGGAATTGTGGTTCGTTATTGCAAATGATAATGGGCCGAGTGATAGACATGTTTTGATGTCTAACTTGCTGAATCATGTGATGTCAATAGAACAAATGTAACAATGCTCCAAATTGTCAGAGAGAGATTTTCTACTGAAAATAGCAGGACTGGTACAAACAGGCTCACATAATGCACACAGTGGAACAGGTTTTTGAAAGAGGATCCACTTCTCATACTTGTCTGAACACATTCACGTGTCAGTTAACGCAACACAGCTGTACCTGGCCTTACAGGAAGTGTTGAACGCCGCGTTCCAAAGACAAGTACATGCGTTAGTCTCAGCAGGTAAGGTGCAAACATTGTGACCAAGGCAAAAATCTGATCACAGGCAACATGAACAACCCAGAGCCAACTACAGTATAAAACCCCATTTCTCATCCTTTTACAAGCAGCTGTCGGAGCCGTAACTACTCACTAGACTGAACTTCAAGCTGTCCTACTGAAAAGATTGGCGTTAAGACATACTTGTATTTTCTTTAACCCAGTGTGTGTATACCAAGTATTTTTTCAGTCCATTTCTACGAGCCATCTTTCCCCATCATCAGTAGTGTTAACCGCAGCCTAACTTGTGTGCAGAACTTTCACAGTGTTTATGTTGCGACGACAATCACTCGTTTTGTGATAGAATACAGAACTAAAGTTCCAACCACATTTATCTAAAATGAGGCTGTATGTGGCATCAGAAATCAGTTTTACAACCTCGCTCTCCTAATTCATTTAGAAACTTCACGAAAACCCTTGAAACTGGCGTCTATTCATTGCCTCCCACAAAACATTTTTTTTCCCCCCAGTTGAATTCCAGAGTGCACATTGTGGGCTGCGTGGTGCTCACAGCAAAAAAAAAAAAAAATACCTGGTGCAAGTTTTGGATTACGTCTGCTCTGTGGCGAGTATGCATGGGATTACTCCAGTATCCTCCCATTATACAACATGTTTGATTCCAATTGGCAACTTTCCTGTAGGTGTGTGTGTGTGAGTTTGACCCCGTGGCACTTGATCCAGGGTTTGCCACACATCATCCATCCAGAGGAAAAAACAAATGGCACTTAAAGAGTGGCACTGACTTTATTGAATACTCAAAAGTACAATAAGCATAACACCGAGTGTCATGGGGGGGGGGGGGGGGGACGTGGCAGATATAAAAGCCTGTCATTTTGACCCAGTAAATTGAAGCAGCACAATGAATTGGTGTTTAAGGCTACTGCATATTGCACATCAAGCCATTTGTCCACAAGAAGAAAAAACAAACTACTGACTATCAAACAGACCACCAGTCAAGTGACAAATGATACTAAATGACTGTCAAGAATCTGCAAAATTTACATCCAAGCTACAGCAAAAATTAAATGCGTGAGCAGATTTAGAAGGGAAAGTATAGTCCACCTTCTGAAGCCAATCCGTTTATTTAAATTTTGTTGCGCAAAACAAACCCACAACGACACCAAAGACTGGATCACAGAGGCACGCCCTCAAGTGAGGTCACACCTTCGCCCAGCTTTTCTGCAAAGTCTTTTCTGCAGCTGATGTCTCCTAAGCAATTGACCTGGAAGTCGTGTTTGACACCTGCACCAAAAAACAAACAAAGCAAACGTTAAGCACAAACAGAAGCGGCAAAGACAAACATTAAATTATAGCAGTTTGAAATGTATCTAGCAACATTCAAAACAATTCAGATACTTTATCAAGAATCATTTAGTTATGACAAAAGGTTGACATCATGACTGACTATTGTAAAAATAACCAATACATACCGATCACTATCTTCTTCAGATTACTACTTGAGGCCGCATAATGCATTTTGGGTTTCATTTTAGCGTCCTCGTCACACCTGAAAAACAACAAAGGACATTTACAATTAAACCGAACATAAGACATTGGTCATTTCTCTCCAGTGGAATTCACTGGACTTGTCGAGAGTACTCAAAAACACCCACCACAAAATGTACACCAGTTCTTCCTTAGAGGAGTTTGATTTCATGAAGTGGCAGTCGTATAGAAGGTAGCAGCAATCCAGGGGCTCCAGGCATGCCTTCATACTCTCAAAAGGATCCTTACCCTCAAGGTCAGGCTCTCTATAAACTTTGTTCAGAACAATTTCACCCTTGTCTTCGTCGATTTTTAATACCACCAGTCTTATGCGTGGCGCTGATGCGCTTGGAATTTTCATTTGTTTGAAGAGATTTGTGACCTCGTCGTTGACCTTTATCCCGGATGCCTGGCGAGAGAACGAACAGAGCCGCAATTAGTACAAACGGCACAAATGAATTTCTGCATTACTATTTTGACGTCATGATCAAGTTCATCAGCAAATTCTCATGTGGACAAGTTCATTCAAGAAGTGCCACTGCAGTTTTGGTAACCAAATGTGTAAGTATTCTACCAGCACCATGATGATGTGGGGATTGCACATGGGGAGGAGATGACTAATCCTACAAAAGGCAGAGCCAGCTGGCTTATCAGGCAAAAATCTAAGGGCATTGTGGCCTCCAAGGGGAGCCACAAAATACTGAAACAAAAATTCACCTTCAATAGATATTACTATGAACTCTTGAAAAGGGAAAAGCTCAGGGAGTCAAATGCAACACAATACTACTACAGTGATAAGTGGAAGGATCTTTAAGGTCATCAGACATTTGTACAGATTAAACCTACACAATAAAGTGTCTACATTGGTCTAATCTGCACTTTTATTCACATTACATATTGCTAGATCTCATTCCCTGCCTTTAAGTCACAACGCTGTTCCCTTTTCACCCGTTTGTATGTTACAGTTCATATCCTTTAATCATGTTAACATTGCAGTGTTAAAGTACTAATCATTAATACTCTAACTCAACGTTTCAGTATGACAAGGTGCATGTAATATTTATCTCATAAGAAAGACATCGTACGTGCATAGTAGACAAAATTAGGTTTCTTTTATGTTTGAGCTACTTAAAGAACGTAAATTGGGAGACACGTTATCTTCTAAATCAAAAAGAAATCATGCTACTTGAATTCTTTTGAGCCTATATAGGGGCTAAATCCCGCCTCGGGCGCCACTTGGCGTGGAGCCTGCCGCTCAGTCAAAACGCTTTGCACCAACAAAACCATCGTTCTACTCCGCGAACAGATTTCACAGAGAATCAGCGAGGAGCATCTGAAACCTCCTGCTCGTGGCCACAAAGGTTCTCCTCCATGTGGCGCGCGTGTCACGCCACGCGCACAGTTCCTACAAACAAACAACTCCCCTCCGCCGCGCGCGCAGGGAATCACGGAGCAGGAGTCTGTGCGAGAAGACTCACCATTTTGAGATGTGGAGGAGGGTGAAGCAGCGCAGAGAGCAGTCGACGGAGTGAGGGACTTCCCAGAAGACGAGCAGGTGGGTTCTGCGAGGCGGAGCCGGTAGTTAATGAACTCTTTCCCACAGGAAGACCCGCCCCCTCCTCACCTCTGGCTCGGCTGAGCTCAGGTACAAGTGTTTGCATTTAGTCACTTCACGTCGGAAAAATACATATTGAATTAAACGCATGTGCATGCTTTATTGCTGTGTTGTGTTTTTTTTCTACGTTTAACCTGCGTTATTTATTTGCGTGGACAAATATTTCCTTTATGAAGAAAGTAGCGGGGTTGGTGACGTAAGCAGCACGACCTTATATGGAGAGAAAACGTGTCGACGCCTCGCGTGTTGAGGTCTCCTTAGGTGGCCTTATAAGGTAAAACGCTTTGCACAATGCAGAGTAAAAGGGAGATGTGTCGAAAATGAGACCCTGTGTCAAAGGGTGGAACTAGACAATCCTGTGCACAACCTGTGTCAGTGAAGTGTTTTTTTTTTTATTATTAATATTCAAACTTTCCAAAGTGTTCAGGTGCGAATTAATTCATCTGGACTCTTTTCCTTTGTGAAGAGGCTGCATTTTGCATTTGTCAGTGTGTTATGAATATGAGGTTGGACATGTCCCCATGGTTACATTGTTCTCTTCAACACATGTGCTTCTTCAGTACAATCAGTGAGATATTCAGCAGCAGCTTCAACGGGGGTGGCGCGGCGGCAAACAACAACAACAACAACAACAAAAAAGGAAAACGTATTTTTGCATGATTGACTTTCATCACAAAAAATCCCCAAAGTGGGGACTCACACCCACACTCACTATTCAATTACCTTGGTGCTTGCTTTATCCAATCAGAATGATGGGGCACACATGGTGGCCAATCAGATTCCTGAGGTGGGCGCACCCACTTGCACAGTGTAGACCTGCTGTCAGCGTGCAAAGGTGTCCAAACTTAAAACTGATTTCAGTCCCATCTCTACTTAAAGCTCTCACACAACCGCTATTGTTGGAGTTATATTGCAGCTGTACAAAACAGCAAGAAAACAGTTTCAGTTGTTCACTCTGATTTTCTACAAAACCAATAAGCCATGGTGCTCTTTAAATTGTCCACAAGAAGAAGAGTTATGTTCATGAAGTGCAGCTTCTTGGTTTTGATCATTTGCTGTGTCAGCCTCTTTGAATCACTTGAAACTCATAATTTGAAACCTGATCAGTGAGTGAGTCACAACTGGATCATCAGCTTTGTGTGTGTCATCTGGACACTGCAGTACTGTGCGTCGCTCATGTGCAAAATCTGGTTGCAAAGTTTTATGCAATTGGAGGATGCCCAAAGCGCTTGTTTGTCATTAAATACAGAGACGGGTGATGTGTTGATTAACACTCCAGCCTCATTGCATGAAAGTCGTGGGTTTCTAAGCTGGGCTTGTGTGGAGTTTGGATGTTCTTGACATTGATCCATAGGCTTTCTCCCTTCATCCAAAATACATGTGTTTGACGCTAATTGGTCATTTTAAAGTTCCCACAGGTGTGAGTGTATGTGATCGTCCCTCGGTGTTTCCTGCGATGGACTCTGGGTTCATCCATTTCTAGCTGAGATATATGATCACAAGTGTGGCTTTACAATAATTTTTGAAATTTTGTTTAGATAACTGACGCAAGTACTTTTTAATAAAGATTGCGTTGATCGGCCACTTCCTGCCTGGATTTTTATTTGGTGATCTTGATTGCGTGGCTTTCAGACACAGTCAAATAGAGAAGTTACTGATAGCAATCATTCAAAGAAGATGAAAGCTCCTCTGATGCTTCATCCCTCCCAGTCTGAACTGTTCTCGTAGTTTTATTGGTTTCAGCTGATTATTCCTCTGAACTAATACATTTGAGTGGTAACCCTAATTGTGTTGTTAATTTTGTCATGCTCTATTCTTTCTTGTAGGACTGTGATGGACCAGTGACCTGTGCCGGGTGTACTTTGCCTCACGCCTTGTGTTGCCTCCATGTTCCAGCTCAAGGGCGGGACTGGTGTGCAAAGAATTATTTCAGAAGATGGTTGGTTGGGTAATTGTACCTTGGAGTGTTGTTGGAGCTTGTACAAGCCAGACATGTTTCCAAGGTGATAAAAGTCGAGGGTCTCTTTAAGCTGTATTTCTCTACAGCAAATCAAAGCTTTTCATTTCAATCGCTGTTTTTAATTTATAGTTCCTCTTGTTCATCAGAGCAGGTTTGCTTTGTCTGTGTTGTACTTGCAGGTTAAAAAGCCAGAGTTTGCCTGCACGGCTGGGCAAACATTTTGCTGCCCTAAGGCATGGACATTCATGTTAGGACAAGTGATGGAATGTGAGGCATGTAATCCACCCTTCTTCTACACCAGTGGTTCCCAACCTTTTTCTCGACGGACTCAAAGGTTTATCATTGTAAACCCAGGCAGCCCCCCCCCACCCTTTCTTTATATTTTGTTTAAACACTGTCTTCAGCTTACACCATTTCAAACTTTCATTCGCCAATTTTTATATGCAAAAGATGCATTCAGTTCGGACTTTGTCCATCACCTCAATGAAGCCATAATTCTATGCAACGCTCTTGGTATATTTTCTTTTTTCCCTGTTTTATAGATTATTATTTCTCGTTAGTCTAACGCACCAGCATTTCTTCTCCTGCTGCTGTCCCTTTTGTTTTAAAATATACATATTTTAGAATAAATTATACACTTTTAATGTAAATGTCTAAAATGGGTAGTTTTGTGACATAAATGAATTAAATGCCGACTCGCCTATTTTTAAACATAAAAATAATTTGTGACCTCCCCCATGAATCTCAGAAAGCGTGGCTAAATCGAGCAGGGGTAGCTCTTGCTTCCAGCAGATGATATTTTAGACGTGTCAGGATAAGTGCGGGAGCTCGCCTACTTGAGAAAATGGCAGCCTGCAGTTACTTTTAAAGCTGTAAAAAGGGGAACAGAACCCTGAACCACAGGGCAGGAAATGGCTGCTGCATAACTCTCTCTGTGGGTTGAAAACTTCATGCTGCTACCAGCTACTGAGAGCTTGGCCTCAACCCAGGTGGTGATGTAAGATCAGCTCTGACAAAACACTGTGCAAACCGTGACATCTGTTGGTGACTGGCATGTACTGCTTTGGTGGTGTCTGTGCGACTGCGGTGAAGGCTGCAGTGGGAATAACCTTGTTCAAAGTTAATACATAGGCTCACTGTTAACAAAGTTAGATTGACCTTTCCAGTAGGAGGATGGGGAATCTTTTACATTCAGAAAATCCTTTTTTTCTTTAAAACCATTGACTCAAGATACTGGAAATCATTCTCTAAAACATGGCAGATATGTCAGCTGCACATCCCTCATGTAAATCCCTCATTTCACTACTTTATAAAGACGGCCTATGAGAGTGACATCTAGTGGCTGTGAAAGTCATTTTAATCCAGTGAAATTCATGTTCAGGAAAGCAGTTTGGCACGACATTTACATTTTCTATGCTCCTCAGTGATTTCTAGCCTGAATTTGATTAAACATTCAGATGGGCCCATCTGGCATCATCATCCATATTATGTCGCTTTCTATGTCTTCCGAATCACCCGACGTTCTCATTCTGAGGCTCAGTTTGAAATTCAGCAGGTCATCTGTTCGCAGCCGTCTATCGGCAAATTCAGGTCACCAGTCCATCACTGGACAAACACCGAGAGTGAGACGGAAAGAGACGGCAACACATACTGGCATTTACTCCAACAGGCAAATTAGAGTCACCAACTGACCTCAAACAAACCAGAACGCTTTAGCGTTAAGGAGCACCGAAAAAAGGTGTATCCAGAGTACCATGAACATGGATTGCTCCAACATTGAAACGGATGATATAGTTCTTATTAATCCATCCTTACATGTAAAGTCGGCAGAAGAAAAAAGTAGCGTCTTGATATCTGGAATGCACAGAAGGAATGCACTTGCACACTCAGGCCATTTAGAACTTGTTAGAAGAAGCCAGAGTAGCGAAGCCACGCAGAGAACATGCAAACTTCAACCAGAAAGACTCCAACCTGGAAATATTTACAGTGTATTTTGAGAGTCTTGACCAAATTAAACTGTGGTATTCATCATTTTGTTTCATTTAATGTTGATATTAAATTAAACTTTGAATATTACAGGTATTTCTGTGGTGTTTTTTTAACCGCCATAGTCTCTCCTAGACTTAAAAAAACAGATATCACACACTTCACTTTCATCTCTGACGGCTCAGAGAATTTATTTATACCGGTAACAACAAAAAGTATTTTTTTTTTCTCCCAGTTTTAATTAAATTTGCAGATATTTCAAATCATCAGTAACAGTTCTCCCTCAAATCTCCAAATACATTGATTAAGCTGCACACACTCCAACATGTACAAATGATGAAAACAGCCAAATGTGATGATTCCCCAGCAGACCCCTTGTTAAGCCAGCAGTGCGAGCTCCTCTACAACATGACCAGATCCAGCCACTGAGGACAAAATCACAAGCACATTTCACTCTGTTGTCAATAATTCATTCATCAATGTATTTGTTTCTCCATTATAAAAAGAGCTCATACCTCTGTGAATCCCAGTTTTATTTTACCAGAGTCAGCCTTGTCCAGAGTCTTGAAGGTGTCTGTTGTAAATGACAATTATACTGTAAGATCTCTGCATCAAGTCTGCATGACAGTAGATTTATTACATACGTACACATGAGGATCAAAAAGCATGGCGGTGAGCTCGAAAAACAAACAACTGTAGGTAATCTACTGAAATTGTGTTTTTTTTATTGCTTATCTTACTTGTTTTGAAAATACTTTAAATATATGAATAATATTCAAAATAATACAAATGACATTATAGGAAAGTGATCATAGCTACATTTTTCTCATGTTAATGTTTTTAATTGAGTGATTTCGCCCCACACTGTGCACATTTCAATCAAGTGAAAGAATACATTTGATCTGAGTGTAGAAGACAAGCAGTGCAGTCAGAAAGCGGTTTGCTCAGCTGTGCCCCCTTCCGGGAGACAGAGGTATTGACTACTTCACTTCTTGACTGAAATTAAATAAAGTGAGTCCCGAAGATGTATGGACGGAAGGCCAAAAAAAAAAACTCACCAAAAAGCAACTCCAGACGAATCAGGCAGCACACAAAGTTGTCAAAGTCGATAGAAAGGCTCGGTTCACAGTAGCGGGCCACGATTATCTGATGCAGAGGGTTGTTTAGTGAGAATCCTGCAACAACAGAAACAGATGCACTGAATGAAAAAATATACTAAGATATACACATTAAAAAAAAGTTCCCAAAATATTATTAAAATGGACTAAAATACATTATTTACCAGCAGCCTCGACAGCCACCCTCATCTCAGAGGAGCTCATACAGCCACTTCTATCTGCGTCTCTCTCTTTGTACAGTTCCTAATAGAGAGTAAAACAAGTTAGAATGCACCGTTTACTACCTTACAGCCTACACACCATATTACACACTAATGTTAGTGCACCAAACGCACCAAAAACCTTTCAATCTTCGTCCACAGGATCTTAAACTCCACCACTCCCAGCTTGCCGCTTCCATCTTTCTTTGAAAAATTGTCAAAGAAAATTTGCGGCCTGCAGAACACAGGTTAATGTGTACCATCAAAACAATCTCAAGCATGCCAGAAATGTGGATGAATGTCTGCTTGTTTTGCAGGTAGTGATTGAACAAGGTGCATCGAGTACCCAAAGACACTCGGTCGGTATGTCAGTCCATTTGTGTAAAGTTGCAGAACTGAGAATAAACAAGTTGGAAGACATTTGTTGGCTAGTATACTTAAAGTACTTTACCCTCCCTCCAAAAAACACAAACAACTATTCAAGTTTCGAAAAGAAATTTTGAAAACGTTTGACTAAAAAGGATACATCCAGCAGACTTATCATGTTGCGGCAGGTTGACAAACTAAAGCCAGTGGTTTTGATGTCATCACCTTCAGAAGGAGTAAAACATGGGGGATTGGCAGTTTGAAATGTCACATTAATGCCTACAAGTGAGTAAATCACTTCTCTTACGTTTCACCACCACTCTGTTGAGGATTTTCTTCAGCTCGAATGCAGAAATTTCCACATCCTGACAAGTACATCACGCCGACACTGTCAGTTTCAACCACAATGTTTGGAGAACACAAGTTATCACATTGTGAGCCTACTCACATGTCCAGCGAGCTGTCCAAAGAGTCTCTTGAATCTGTCAGTGATGTCATCTACATCGACGTTGATCTGGCCGTGGCAACAAAAACCAACACATTTTTTTTGTTATTTGTTAAAATGTTAATATCAGCATTTAACCACAGATGGAATGGTAGGATTTACCTCCTCAACATGGCAGTCAACGGGGTCGTCGATCTCCCTGAAGGCAGCAAAAGATCACGGTCACCCATCATTTGTCACGCAATCACACACGCGGGAATTCATTTTGAAACTGCACATGTCGGTGCCGGGGAACGTACTGGAAATCAGCCTGTTTCTCAGTGAACACCCTCACATAGAAGTCCCCGGTTTTGTTGGGCTCAAAGGTGGAGGGGATAATCAGATATTCTCCAGGGGGAAGAGAGAAGTGGTTGCTCACTTCTCGCAGGTTGATGAAGGTCTCGGAGCGTGCCGCTGAACTGTTGCGCAGAAAGAAGTTTTGCTTCAGGTGCACCTGTTGTCTGCCTGAGAACTGCAGGGAGAATGAACACGCAGCAGCGTCACATAAAAACACCCCGTGCTTTCCCCCTTCAGCGACGTTTCATCATGTCATTTGAATATAACAAAAGTAGGAAAAATAAGCTCAAATTCTAAGAAGATGTCTGCAAAATATGGTGAACTGTGCAAAAACCTGTACTCTATTTGTGGTTTGTCCCCCCCCACCCCTACTTTGACTTAAACAGTTCAATCCCGAATGCATCAAATATAAGGTTACTGTAATTATAATTAATATTTTCATTGTAATTTTTACATTTTGCAAGTGTGCTGGATTGAAACCTCTGTTTGTCGTCCCTGACAAGAATCAAGTCATTCCCAATCCTAAAAATCATCAATGAACTTTTATCTGCGTGGTACAGACTGGTGCTTTTGTAAATTTGAAATATGTAACAGTGAGAAATTCAATATGAAAGACAGTAATGAAAACCAAAATAGTTTTTTTTGGTTTCAGTTACAGTATTGTTGTATTTTTTTTAATTCTCTCTCTTGCACGATGTTAGGGATTTGTGGCTTCAGTCAAAAAAGTGGAGTTCAAATGTGTAAAGTATCTACACACTCTTTGTCTATCAGATCTGCAGGTGATATTCCCATCATTGGGTGAATAACCAAAAGTATTCTTATTTCCTTTTGCACACATTAATAAATATCACGGTCCTTAGGCCATACCACAATTTCTGACTGGAGTCACTCGTTCATTAGTTTGAATATATTTACAAGTGATAACCCCGACATAGAAATAGTGCATTTTAAAGGTACTTTTGGAACATTTCTTGAACTCATTCCTCTGATGTCTCCAGCAAGCGTCTCTGTCTTACCTCCTTGGGCAACTAAAAAGGACAAGAACAAATGAAATGTAAGAACGGGGTGATAAACATACATTTTGTTTGACGGTTCCTTCACATTTGCCAGCATGAGGTCGACTCCTCACCTCATAGATGGCAAAGCCAATAGTGTCCATGTCCTCCCCCATTTTTCTCCTGCGGCGCTTGTTTTTTTGCATCACGCCCACAATGAAGGTGCAGCCGTCTTCGCCCTCATCTGGCTCGTCGTCCAGGTCAGACAGCTTCACAACGAACTGAGGATTCATCCAGAAGGTCCCTGGGAGGGAGAGCGAGGATCGGCATTGAAGCGCATGAGCCTTTCTACAGCAGGCAAACACGTGTGCTTGCTTACAAAAGTTGTTGCATTCAAGCCTGTTAAGTGACCGTGTTCATACTTGGGTAGTTTCTGCAGCCTCCGGCAGACACCCCCTTTCTCCAGGTGTCCTCAAACTCCGACTCTGCCCACTTCTTAATGTCAACTCCAGTGAGAGCGTCTGGAGTGAGATGGCAGATCTCAAGGCGGGAGTACTGTCGCAGGAAGTCAGAAAAAGACATCCTGCGGGAAGTGAAATGGGAAACCAAACTATAACTTCAAATTATTTGCACATTTTATTCTTCTGTTTTGCATATATAGATATTTCTTCTCAGTATTACTACACCGGTGGCATTTGTTTGGTGTAATTTATATGCCTCCTGGATGTATTAATACAATGTTCTATTAAGATAAAGACAAACAATGGAAAAGAATCGTTTCAATAGTAGTTTACCAGAATTCCCCATCCTCACAACGGCTAAGTAACCTTGATCGGTCATCATCACTCACATATCTCCATTCACTGGACCTTAACGAAAGAAAGAGAGAAAGAATAACTTGCAGGAATGCACTTACAGTTTCAATTTTTTTTCCTGTATTGATTTGCACACATTAGAACTACAGCAGCTGTCATACATCTCCGAACACACTAGACAAATTTAGTAAGTGTGTTTTAACACCATTTTCCCAACAGGAATTACCAGCCTTTCCACCGGGGTGTGAGTGTGACTCATTGTTACACCCATGACAGAAACAAAAACATCTAATAATCTTGTCAAGCCAGAAACAAACTGGGTAGGTCTTTAGATTAGGTTGAATCTTTTAATGATCACCAGAAGAGTACAATGATGAATAAATAGGAAAACACTATAAGAGGCTTCATTTGGTGACCATGAATCAAACTTGATGGACCACCCAACGGAAACCTGGAGGCAAATATATAGCTCACTGCAATTCTACTTGTTAGTGGAGTGTATTATACCAGGTATAACAACTTATGTTAAATGGAGGGAGGGTGTGTTTTGGCCACTCCCCTCACAGGGTTCTCACAGCAGAGTATGTGCTTGTACGATCAGGCAAAAGTTTTCTGCCCGATACCATCCCTGACCCAACTTGACCGGTAGGGGGTCCACAGGCATTACCCGTTGGAAGTGGTATACCTGGACAACACTGTGATTTTTGCCATGTTGAGTTGATGCTATAAACATTGTTTTTTCCTGTCCTGTCTTTACAACTTACTTGTCACTCCAGCCTCCATTCCACTCCACTTGACCCCACGGGTTTCTAATCCTGATCAACTTCTCCATTCCTCCCCTGAACGACACCTGACACAGAAGTATATATGTATCAGTTGCTTCTGATATTTGCCATCTATCACAACATGTCATTTTACTAGAGTAACTCCAAAAGCTGTCAATGGTATGTTTGTGTGCATACATGCAGTCAAAAGGTACATCATCTTTACCTGCTCTGCTCCCGTCACAGAATAGGCATGGCCCTTAACCAGCTTGCGATATGTGACCGCTTCTGAGTCGGCCGAATTCGTGATCTTGAAAGGGGAACACAAATTTAGCAAAGACCAACACACACAGATGACTGAAATGGGACGCAAAAACCTACGTCGATGGAGCATCCCAGGAGGGAGCCTCTTTCCAAGGCCTTCTGGATGATTCTGAAGAGATGGGGATTGGGTTTGCTCAATTCATGTCTTTCAGCAATGCCTCCAGTAAAGTCCTCAAAACCCTCAATAGTGCTCCCACCGGAAAGAGCCTCATAGCATCCATTTATCCTGGAAGAAAAAAAAAAAAATCAAAGAAGGACCAGATGAAAAACAGATACCAAACGCATCACAAAAGGTATCCAGATGTTTCGGTCTTACATACTTGGCGTAGGCTTTCTCCAGCAAGGCACTCCAAAACTCCGAGCCTTCCTCCGAGTGAACAAATAGCAGCTTTCCATCTTTTGTGGGCAATCGATCATCTACCACCACATCCACCCACTCTCCAAACTGCCAGAACTGAGAACCACAGAGGGAGACACCAGATGAAAACACAATCTTGTTTGCGCTGCAGCTCTGAATGAGCTAAATAGAAACAAACAGGCTTGTAATGAAGACGCATAGCAGCTTGCTGTACCTCAAAGTGAAAGATGCCGGCATAGTTCTCCTCAAAGCTTTGGTCTTGGGGCACAACGCGATACAAAACCTGTTTGTTCAGAGTCAGAGAGGCAATAGCTGCCAGGAGCCAGCAGTCGCCTGCGCACAAGTGTAAGGACATATTTGTGTAAAAACCTCAAGTAACACCCAGAAAATGTCAGGTTTTGTCAATGTGACACGTGCATAAACACAGTTGAAATCTAGTTTGCACGAAAACGGTTGGATTTGTGCGCTGCTGCAAAACCAGTACAGTCTCACCCACACGTGTGAAGAGTATGCTAGACAGGGCGTAGACAGAGAGGACTAAAGCAGTTATGAGATGTTTTGTGCAGAGTGGCAGCTGACATCACAACAGAGGTATTTGTGAGGAGAGGTTGTTCTCAGGCATTATTTCAATCGAGTAAAATACAAAAATACAATTTTGAGAAATGTAACTTTAGCAAGATGTTGCTGAAACACGAGGCAGAGAGCTTTGCAAGCATGCATTCATTTCAGTGTTACTTTAATTGTGTTATAATTACAGTGACAGTCCAAGAAAATATCATCAATACCTGCAGTTCAGGCTTGAATCATATGTTTTGTTAAATTCTATGAATGTTTTATTGTATGAGCAAAAGGATTTCTTCAAATTTTCCTCAATGTGGACACATTATGTATGTGTGTTTGTGTGTTTGTTTGTTTGTTTGTTTGTTTGTGTGTGTGCGTGCGTGTTTGTGCTTGTCTCACCAAGTGCTCCCTGGCAAATATCAGTCCTGGAAGCATTTTTTATTATGAATTGTGGATTACGGCATATTTCCTACAAAAGAAAAGAAGAACAAGATAAAGTTAAATATGGACGTCAGGTTACATTGTCTTCTTGCGTGCAGACGGTCACTCAAAGTCTCATATATGTTATTAAGAGTCAGCAGGAATTATCTTGTTTCTTAAGCATGAGTTGTTTGTTTCTATGCCTATATTATGTCCACACACATTTACAAAAACATGGCCAGCAGTAATGCCTGTGAGCCCTAACTCAATATATACCTTTTGCAAGTAACACCATACAAGCTTTTACTTTCAGCTGATGGCTCTGTACCCACCTTGGGTCTTTTCCAGGTAATGCCCCGAACCTTGCCGGAGTTTGGTCCCAGTTCGTTGAAGCCCAGGGATGACGGCAGAGGCTCAAAGCACTCATCTTCATAGAGTCTTCCTCTGTCAAGACAGTTGCTCCTCAGTGCCTCAAAGTCCTGGTTCAGGTAGTTTATCGCATGCGAGTTGGTTCCAATCCCGCTTGCTTTGTTTCGATAGTGCTGAATCTTATCGACTATCCCCGGCATTTTTAGAGGACTGAATACGTTCTCTCTGTGGTCTTCTGAAAGCGTGTGTTTGCAATTCGAGAGGCTCTTTGTCATATAAGGAGAGCAACTGCTTCCACGCCCCTTTTTGTTCACACAGCTGTTTGTGTTTCACCTGTTTGATCCAACTGAGAACTACTGTCACTCCAGTTTTCTCACCCGCAGCTCACTAACAACTAAATTATCTTGCTGATATGTCTGACTCACTATTTCTCTGTATCACAGTCTGACTGTAAAAGCCTGATAATGACCTTCAACCAGGTGACCTGGGAAACTAATTGGAGCGACGGTTGCTCAAGATCACAGCCGAGAAACTTTGATTTGTGAGTTCAATGTCAGTGCTTACAAAAACTAGAGACCAGATTGAGAGTTTTTCTGTTCCTTTATTGTTTTTTCCAATCATGATCATCTCATTTAAACAAAAGCTGCCACGAGCAAAGATAGTTGAAATTGAACTAATGATACAAATAAAACATTGGAAAACATATTATTCTTATGTGTCTACCAAGGCATTTGAAGCATTTGAAGTGAGAGTGCATTGCATTTGTTGGTTGGATGAAGTTTTTTATTGAATCATTTTGTTATTTGAACTTCCTCTTCCTGATGAAATCAGAAAACTTTCTTTGCAGGCGTCTTCTTCAGATCTAGTTGATCGCCAGGCACAGCCACTGTAAAAAGAAACTGAATTATAGTCTACAACTGAGAATCCTAATCTGGATAGCAAGCAAATCTGTTTCCTACACACCTGTTGCAAATCCAGCTCAATCTTCCCTGAGTCACCTGTGTCCAGGACCTTAAACATCCCTGATGAGAGTGAAACAGAGAGACAAAGACAAAATGAGAAGTGCAAGCTTCCCCTTATTGATCTCCGATGAAAACTACACTGAAACATGATGAAGAGATATTTTGAAGTTTGCTGGAACTTACTGAAGAGCATTTCCAGTTTGATGAGACAGGCTACAAAGCTGTCAAAGTCAATGGCATACCGAGCATCGGCATAACGACTGATGATGGCCTGCAACACGGTGGTGTTGACCTGGAAACCTGTTAGAGGAAAACAATTGCTCTTATCAGCCTCTTTTTTTTTTTTTTTTAAAGCACTTGTTGGGTGCTTTCTTAGATGTGGGATTGTTATGACCATCCATCCACTCGTTTTCTACGTCACTTTATCCAAATAAATGTCATGGGGAAAAATTGTTTTTAAAAAAGCGTCTGGCAGCAGGGAGGTACCAGAAGGGTTATGTTACACTCCCTCGCCCATCCTTGTTTTGCTTTGTTTTTGTGGTGAAGAATCTCTGAATGCATTGTGTGCAGGATGGGAGTCATGGAACTGGCTTATCTAGTCTGCTAGTAACTGCCTTACACATCAGGCACATGAACAACAAAGAAACGCAACACACACGCCTAGAAACACATGTGCAAACATACATGTATGGGGCAGGTGCGCACACGCACACACACACACACACACACACACACACACACACACACACACACACACACACACACACACACACACACACACACACACACACACACACACACACACACACACACACACACACACGATGTCATGAGCAAAGTCTGTGATGTTCTTCCTTTGCATATCTGATAATGTGAGGTTATGATGAACACAAACGTATTTAAAAAAAAAAAAAAAAAAGTTTAACTGCGTGTCTGACACCATTTTCAGCCACTTCATTATTAATGTTTCATTAATAAATAAAGACATTTCCAGGATTTCTGTTTCTTGGTTACCTGCTTCACTGGCAGCTCCTCTCATCTCATGGGTGCTCATCGTGCCGGAGTTGTCAGAATCATGGCGCTTGAAGATTTTCTGTCGAACCATCACACACATGCGTGTTGCGTTAACAGAGAGACTCATGTATCAATGTGAGACTGGCATCGATTCAACACCGCATGAATCTCTTCTTACCAGGTACTTCTGAATCTTGTTCCACAGCAAATGAAATTCCATCAGTCCCAACTTGGCACTGTCATCTTTCTGAAGATTGCTAAGGTTTGTAACACAAAAGCTACCCACAGGAATTGTTACTACAGGGAACTATCAAAAACAAAAGACCGTTTGGTTCTATTTGAAACAGGATACATCCAGTAGGCTGACAATAAGACGACCTGTTTCGAGGCTGAATCCATCCGTCTTCAGGTCAGCACCTATAAGAAAATGATACCACAGCAACCCAAACTCTTATGTCAATGTATCAGTTAATGTGTAAATATGTTGAGCTTCTGGTGAACTTACGGTGAGAGACGATGTTGTTCAAAATTTTAACCAGTTCAAAGACGGATACCTCCATATCCTGTGTGGGATGTGGTTAATATTACCCAAATTGTGATTGTTAATCTTGTTTTTCGTCAATATTCTAAGAGATGCCATGTTTCTCAACATACATCACCAGCAATCTGCTTGAAGATTTCCTTGAAATAAGCATCCACATCACTCTCAGACACCTCCGGCTGTGAGAAAAGGAGAGACACTAGGTAATGGTCAAGCTGAAAAAAAGCTTTTGTTGAAATTAACATTGGAAGTGTCACTTTCGTTTAAACTCAGTCCCTAGGTAGAAATTATTTATTACTTATTTTAAGAAGGGTCAAATTAATTTACAATCAATATTTTACTGGAAGTTCTTACCTCCTCTATGTTAGCATCAATGTCCTCTTCCAAAGGACTAAAAAAAAATAAAAAAGAACAGAGACAATTTGAAAGTGTCTTTGAACTGTACCCACTAGATGGCTCTAAAACCTCTGCTGCAAAAAGCTGAAACTGCATGTTTACTGAAATGACCTGGTTGCAGCCTTTTTCTCTGAGAACACCCTGAGGATGAAAGAGGCGTTCTTGTGAGGGTGGAAGGTGGAGGGCACGATGACATATTCTCCCGGGGGAAGCTTGAAGCGGTCGCACACTTCACGGGTGTCGATGAAAGTGTGGCTCATGGCCACACTTTTCTGCCTCAGCAGGACATCTGGACCCAGGTGAACATTGCTGCGGCCTTTGTACTGAAGTTTAGCAACAGGACAGTCTGTGTTTAAAGCACAGTCCTCAGACACACAATGACATCTTTGAATATTACACCGTGATCATTTGTTTTGCAAAACAAATGTAGATATAAATCGGGATCGTCTGGTGTTGAGAACTAACTCATTGTGGGCATAGCTACTTGTGATTTCGAAAGTAGCAGATTACGTTATATAAATAGTACTTAAGAATGAGTAAAATAACATACTTAAAACATGATGTCATAAAACTAAGATACTACTCGGTTACAGTGAAGTAAGGATTTGTAATTCATCACGTCATCAACCAGATTTTAATTTCAAAGACGGATTGAAAAATGTAAACACAAACCTCATCTGGGACCTGTTAAACAAAAAAATTTGGGGGAATTAGAAATCAATCTTTTTTTCAGTCAATAATATATGACAAGTCATACAAATCTAAAACACCTCATAAATGGCAAAGCCGATGGCCTCAAGGTTTCGGGACAGTCTTTTCTGCTGTCGTGCCCCCTTCTGCATCAGCCCCACCAGGAAGGTGCATCCATCCTCTCCGTCCACAGGATCATCGTCCACAACTTCCAGACGCACCACAAACTGAGGGTTTGATGAGAATGTGGCTGAAATACACAAGAGAACATTTTATCGAGAGGAAGGCAGCCGGATTCTTGCTGAGACTTGAAGGGCCGGAGGTCTCTTCCTGACCTGGGTTATTGCGGCAGCCGCCTGCAGTGGAGCCGACCCTCCACATCCCCTCAAACTGATAGTGGTTCCAGTGATGCACATCGTCACTCGTCAACACGTCCGGGGTCAAGTTACAGATCTCCAGCGTGGAGAAGTGTCTGATGAAGTCCGAATATGACATCCTGTGGAGAAGAACACATTTTTTTTTCATTCTTCACACCTCCAACAACTTAGAATCTCCAGTTTGCCTTAAAACAATGTTTGTGGACAAACAACTGCAATTGTGACTATGCAGCATCCACACACAGCATCTATAATAAATAACCACTTTTCCATGAAAATTAAATTGTGTTTTTTCAAAAAGACAAACGAATGTAGGTTTACCAGAACTCTCCGTCATCAGCAACATGATTCAACTTTAGTGTGTCTTCTTCGCTGATGCATTTCCATTCGATGGATCTAGATGTGAAAAGCAGTGAGGTAAAGTTGGAAATACCGGCAATACATCTTCAAAAATAATTCTTTATGGATGCAAAACATTTTTATTTACCCATCACTCCACTGTCCAGTCCATTCCACCTGACCCCATGGGTTCCTGATGCGGACCAACTGAACCTGCTGGCCTTGAAAATCAACCTGAAAGGGAAAGATATAGCTTGTGATCAAATCTGCATACAGTATGGTTGAGTTTCATCTGCTTCCTTCAGACTGACACAGTAGATTACGTGATCTGCATGTTTGATTTTGAATGCGTTTTTACACTGGATGTCTTTCTTCAGCATTAAGAGGTAAAGGACCTTACTCAGGGACACAGTGTTGATCCATCAAAAGTTGTATTCGAACCAGCCAACTTCCGATGACATCCAATATGAAGAAAAACATGAATATCTTGTTGACCGCTCAGATGAATGATTTACCTCTTGTGCGCCAGTCACTGAATATGCATGTCCTTTTACAAGCTTTTGGGCTGTAACTGCTTCCCTCTCATAGGCACTGGTGATCTGAAAGCACCAAGACTAACATTTAAGCCAGATGCATTGCTTCAGGGTCATTATCGGTGGGTGTGTTTGCAAATTTTCTTGCAAATCAGTATGAAAATAAGACTTACATCAATAGAGCAACCAAGCAGTGAACCCAGGCTCAGGGCCCTCCGGATGAGTTGAAAGAGGTTTGAAGGTGCCTTTTGTAAAGTGTATATCTCTGCGATGCCGCCTGTGAAATCCTCAAAACCCTCAATGGTGTTCCCTCCAGAAAGAGCCTCATAGGATCCGTGCAACCTGTTACACGTGGAGGGATGTGAAAGGATTAATTGGCTGTTTTCCACATCTATCCTAGATAGATTTGAGTCTCTCCACATTACTTGGCATAGGCCTTCTCCAGCAGTGCGCTCCAGAACTCTGAGCCTTCCTCTGAGTGAACAAACAGCAGCTTTCCATCTCTGGTGGGTAAACGGTCATCAATCACCACATCCACCCACTCACCAAACTGCCAGAACTGAAAAGAAAATCAATAAGCTCAGTTTCTAATGCTGTCCTGCTCAGACACGATATGCAGAGCTTTGGTAATAATAAACTTGTAACTAGCTGCTCTTACGAAGTCTGAGTGGATTTATTCCCGTACAGTTGGAAAGCTGCCAAGCTGCCAAGCTGCTGTCCTCCTGGTTGGCATATCTCTTTCCTCATCCATGTGTATTTAGTGTTGCTAATTCTGTATAAATGCGCCACACATGCTGGAGCTCAAGGAGATCATATCAGAAGCTGAGATGTGATCAGATGAAGTTTAACACACTCATGTATGGAGTTGATATAAAGAATAAGACAGATTTTTTAATTTTTTTTTGCCTTGGTGTGTTTTTAATAGCTATGATACGAAAGAATTGACCTTAGACTCATTTCTCCTACTATATAATATTATGTTAGGATTATTCTCACACAATATGCGTTTGAGTATCACTACGAGCTATATATATCACCTTACAACTGTGTGAGCAGCCCCAAAGCACTTTACAACGTTCATCACATTCATCCATTCACACACCAATGGAGGCTGCGGCCATGCAAGGCACTGTCACTCCAATGGGAGCTGTTTGGAATTCAGTATCTTGCCAAAGGACACTTCAGCAAGTGGACAGGTGGAGATGGGAACCTGCAACCTTCTGATTGGGAGACGACTGCTTTACCAATCGAGCCATGCTGCCCAACAATGTGGGAGGAACTCCTTAATAATCCTGAATAAACAAATTTCTGACAGCATCATGAGAGATGACTGACTGTGAGTAAAGTTTTCATTAACATGTATTCACAATACCAGAGCTTCCTGCTCTGTGAAGGAGTTAATCAGTCACCCGACGGGCCCACACTGTTCAAACAGCTCATCTGTTGTCTCACGGCCGGAGACAACTAAAAGTAACCTAAGAGTTACAGTCTCAAGTTACTTTTGCAGTAACTTGATATAGCTTGTCATCTTCACACTAACTTTAATCAATCACATGTTGCTGGCAATACCCAACTACAAAGAGTCAAAATAAAGGTATCCAACTTTTTGTGTCATCGACTGCACAACATCAAATGCTTCTGAAAAAGTCCCTTGACCTGACCTGAAAGTGAAATATTCCAGCGTAGCTTGTCGTGAAACTCTGGTCAGGGGGCACCACACGGGCCAGGATCCGTTGATCTAGAGTCAGAGAGGCTATGGCAGCCAGAAGCCAGCAGTCACCTGTACAAAAAATGTCACTCGATGAGGTACATTGACATATGTACACACATTTCAATGAAAGTAAGTAGTTTCTACTTATGTGTCGAAACAGAAACGGTGAAACTAAAATGGACTCCTGCAGTTTAAGAAAAGGAAACACGGAGTGTGAAATGTATTCAAAGTATAAAGGCAAACATGGACAAACAAGCAAAGCGTAAAGAACAAATGTATTTAAATGTGGGGAGTAAATATCAAAACTCAAAAAATTTGCAGTAAAGTACTTTGGAGAATGTAATGAAGTATTCTGCTGCTTCCCACCATAAATGCACAGTGATTGGGAAACATGTGACATACACCACAGTGCAGCAGGATGTGCCAACAAACCTAATCTTTGATGTTTATCATATCTTTTAAATGGAAATCCCTCTATTATCTTGCACCCACCCTCTTTCCCAACACTTACCAAGAGCTCCTTGACATATGTCCGTCCTCGTCGCTCCATCATCGATGAACTTTGGGTTGGAACACAGCTCCTGTACCAAATTCAACATGTTGAAGACTTTGAGATCATTTGTTATCTGTAATCCACATGCTTGGACTAAAATACAGTGTGTTGAATGAAATGAATCAGATTTGCTTTAATTTTTCCGTGAATTCTCACTGTTGGCCTTTTCCAAATGATCCCCCTGGTGTTTGATGAGTACGGTCCCAGCTCGTTGAAGCCCAGGGACTTGCACTCTGCTGGAAAGTGACGGTCCTCAAACAGGCGTTCGCTCTGCAGACACTGCTGCCTCAGAGTCTCGTAGTCCTGAGTGGAGAACTTCACTGCATGCTGTTTGGTCCCGATGCCTTGTTCCTTCTCCTTCTGGTGGGCCAGTCGACCTGCTGTGGATGTCATCCTCACCTGTCAGTGGAGCAGAAGTTATTAGACTTGGCGACTGGACTGGATTTCCCTCCGTGTGAGCAGTGTGTGAACCGATCTCCCACCAGGTGAGCACAATCCAGGCTTATCTTTGTCTCAGTGCTCTTTATAGCTGCTCTCAGTGGTGGGACAGGAAGATGGGATCGGATAGCCGAAGGGGAGGATCCTTCACTGGACAGGTGAGACAAACAGAGCAGACGGACGCAAACCCATAAGCAAATCTACGGTACACTGACAGGCCTGTGACCACAACTGGAAAACAAACAGTGGCACACCTAAATCCAACGGGAACCACCACTCGAATTGCAAAACTTTTAATGTATGTGTTGTTGAAGTGAACAAAGTTTTGAGTTTGTCTCTCCTCCTTTTAAATATATTTTTTTGATATTTATTTGTAACATTTATCCAACAACAAAAAAAAACGCTTACAAGTACCACAAAGTAAATTAGCTGTAAATAGATTGATAAACTTCAATAAATTTAAAATATGTTTTTAAATTCCACAGTTACAAAGAAGGATTACATGAAGTAATTTATGCTGCATATTGAGAAAAGAAGGCTTCGCCATATGTAATGACGCAATCCTTAAATTGAGTGTGACACTGCAATGCTATGGCAGGATACGTTCACCCAGCCAGTGTGTGTTTGTGTGATCGTATATTTCTATATTTTACATATTTGATTAAGAAAACACCTTGAGAATTGCACTGAATAGATTCCACAGTTGTGAAAATTTATGTTACAGGAACTTGTATGAAGATCTCTTCGTAAATGAAGATTTGTTGACCATTTGGTTACCTCGTCGTCATTTATTCCTTTTTCTTTGAGATAATATGATGATCATCACATAACGCATTCAAAGTTTATGCTTTAAATTTCATGTATTTATGTCATTTCATTCAATTCACCAAATATTTTGAGCTATAAAGGTTCAAATATGTGGGGTTGTTTTGGCAGTTGTATTATTTTTAAATGACATGTTATTTTTATTGTTAGAACTGACTTAATAACAAAATTTGAAATAAAAAGTGACATAGTCAGTCTATTATCTCATAACACAGCCATTAAGTTAAAATTCTACTATCTCCAGAGTTTAGTGAGTGTCCTTCAAAGGGTTAACTTACATCTAAAAGACATTGGGCACCTAAACCAAACCACCAAGCACAGTTTTTTCCAACAATAACCCAAAGAGGACTTGCTTATCTTCACATTCAGCGACAAGAGCTGGAAGTTTCTACGGAAGTTGAAAAAAGGACACGCCACAAACCAAAAGCAATCTGCAGAGAAATAATTTGGTTTAAAGATAGAGTATCCCAACTGCCATTGATTTTAAGAATTGCCTTCCGTCTGAGACATGTTATCAAGTATTTTCCACACTCAACACTTCTGCTATCCAGGCTGCTGCAAAACATGCTCATCCAAAAAAATCTTTTTTTCTGATGTTTTCCAAAAACATAATAACCAGTCAGTACAAGATAGAATTATAAGTAACTTTTGAATTCAATCATATAGTCGAAGAGTACTATCTGCCTGTATTAGTTACTTCTTTATGAAAGGTTATAAAGTGATGTCAGTATTGAAAGAATCAATTATGGAGTTACATTACAAGTGATCAATAATAAATGCTCCATTCTCTTTACCAAACAAGTTAAAACATCAGTGCTGCATTGTCCAGATAAACTCTTTTTTAATCAGAACAAAGACAACTTTCTCAAAGTGCTTACTTTTAGCTTTAGTTTGAGGAAATTAAGCCATGTAAAAAATATAAAAAATTCTCAAAACTTTAATTCAAGTTTTTGACCACTTGGGGGCAGTAACACAATCGAGCACTGTTTTATTGCACCCATCAGGGATAGGTTAACCGCATCAGACTGACTTTCTGTGTCACTGTGTTCACCAGGTAGTTTCTACTCTACCTCTGTCTGATCTGCTTTTGAGTTATTCCTTTTTGCCTTGGTTGATGTGCTTTTGTACGCCTGACTTCTGGCCTGTTGTAAACAGGCATGGTGTAATGTTGACATAATAAATACATTGTCAATACAATCCATTGCGGCGGGGCTCCAGCAGACTGAATAAAAATGTTTGGCATGTAGAGCATGAATACACAGTATTTAGAGACATAATCTATTGCAGTTTAAGCTGTTTTTATGTGTAGAACAGATTTTTAGATGCATTTTATAAATGGATAGTTGGGGCGGAGAGTCACTCGGAGAGGAGGATCCGGTCCAAACGGAAGTCCATTCTGAGCAATGATTCTCACCCCCTGCATGATGTCCTGGTCAGCAGCAGGAGATCCTTCAGCAACAGACTAATACCACCAAAGTGCGCAACAAAGCGTCACAGGAGATTCTTCATTTATGTGGCATTAAGACTCCTTGTAAATAGTGTTTTCTGTGTTCTCCTGTTAATCTCACTCTGCTTACACCAGTCACCACTGATTAATTATGCTGGCATTCCCTCTTAACACAGGTTAAGTCAAATCTTATTAACTGTATATGTAGTACAGGTGTCCTTCTCTAAGCACAATATATGGGTATAGTCCAGTAGTGAGTGCTATAGTTCCAGCAGGTCGATGAAAATGGCCTTGTTTTATTCTTTCAAAAGAGAGGAAAACTCCATTTTCAGGGTAAAAAAATATTATATCCTGATATAAAGTAACCAATGTCTGGAAAGCACAAGGGTTGTACATTCCAATTATGTGTTTGGTTTGTTGTTACTTTGAAAACCCTTTCTTTATATGAGAAGACAGGTCAAAATTCAGACTGCACCCAGTTGCATGAGAGCCATAATATGGCATAAATCATGGTAGCTTGTTTCCATGGCGCCCAAAATATATTTTCACATAAAAGTACTTATTTTTATTTTAATTCATCAAAAGGAACATATCCGCAAAGTTTCTTTGAAATCTGAGAGATGTCACTTTCCATGGTTTTTAGGCCCTTATGGCTTGACCTTTTGTTCCCCTTCGCTGTTGTCTTTAGCGCCTCCAGCGGCGGCGCGTAGCACTGCAGGCGCACAATGGCCCCTCCTCTCGAGGGGCTGGTCCTTCCTGCGGTGTGTATGTGTGTGTGTGTGTGTGCGCGCGTGTGTGTGTGTGTGTGTGCACGCCGTGAAAGAGGGCTGGACTTGGCTCTGCACCCCTACTAAAACCTCTCCAGACCCCCGTTACAGACTCAACACAATCAGACGATTCTCACCGAAGAAGCTGCGAGTTTCCCTCAGAGCGCCGGTGAGTAGCCGCAGCCGCTCGCTTCACTTTGATTCCCACAGATTAACGGGACCTGACCGGCTTCTTTTTTTTTTTTTTTTTAAATTGTGGTGCAGGCCACAGAGTGCGGCTCTTTGATTTAATACACTTACTGTAGATGTAATAACACACACATGATCGTGTGGCGTGTCCCAGGAGAAATGAGTCGGTGCGCTCAGACAGCCTGGGACTGATTGGACAGTATTGTTGTCCAACACTGAGCGCGCAGGCCGGTGCGCTCAAACACAGGCCTACTTGTACTTTTGAACAGGTGCAGTAAACTGTGAGCCGCGACACCCTTCCTGCTACTTTTGAGAGTAACAGGAGTAACAGGCCTGTGAATTCACAAAGCGGTCCATAGGGTGTGTGTGTGTGTGTGTCTTTAGGTGCTGACCCCTGTGCAGTACTTAAAACAAGAGGGGATGTTGGGGCTTTTTAGGGGCATTATCAAGGTGGAGGACTTCACCATCACAGTACTGCACAGATCAGCTTTTCTCTGTGGGTGCAAAATAGATCCATCCTTTTTGGTGAGTAGCCAGCAGTGTGTGTGTGTGTGTGTGTGTGTGTGTGTGTGTGTGTGTGTGTGTGTGTGTGTGTGTGTGTGTGTGTGTGTGTGTGTGTGTGTGTGTGTGTGTGTGTGTGTGTGTGTGCAGAGGGACATTCCTGCAGACATTACTGGCATGTGGGGCCTCATGGTGAAGGGGGGTACTGTCACTGTAAACAATGCCTGGAGAGGTGTTTCAATCAAAAGCATAGCCTGTTTTGCACACCAACACTCACACGCAGCAAAATCTCCCTCACGGACCTCACGACTGCAGCTTCACCCGTCCTCGCTCCGTCTCGCTTGGAGCTCCTGCCCATGTTCACTGAGTTCATCTCATTAGTATTCATTTTGAGTGGATCAGAGTAGAAAAGATCAGCTTTGTCCTGTTTTTCCGGCACATAATTGGTTTTATTGTTGTGAACCTTTATGTGAGGAGAAGGAAAGATTCATGTGGAGACATAAACATCAATCAGAGACTCCATTAGTTTCCACAGCTGAGAAGTCCGATTACACACAATCACTCTTTTCACCAAACAAACCGCCGAATGACTTTTCTCTCTCTCTCTTTTTTTTGTCTCACTCTCTCCCAGCCTTCCCATACACACAAGGTATCATGTTTCTAACCTCTTGTGTTTTCCCCTCTTTTGTTGTATATTAGGGTGGCTGTCCTCACGTTTCTCCATAATCCATTTTTTGGTTTGTTTTCCATGCTTTTCATATGACATTATTCTGTCGTAACGTTTCAGTTCACGTCACTTTTTCATAGTGGTGAATTTACGTTTACATCTAAGCCACAACTCACTCTGCCTTGAGTAAAAAAACAAAAAAAACAAAGTGTATTATCACTTTGTTCAGGGTCTATGTAAGTGTCCAGCAGTATGTTGGACTAAAGTTATACTGATGCCAGTCTGATCACTGTGGCCCACACTGTTTCCCCACCAAAAAATGAAAAAGTAGTTTTTTTTTAATCACTGTTAATTACCCAGTAATTATAGTTTATTCCCAACTTTAAATTTCTGAAAGCTATACCCTCATGCACAACAATAAAAGTTTACAGTAGAACTATCTGTTTATTTATTGCTCATTTAGCCTTATTTGGGCCAAAAAGTAATTAAATTCACACACAACTAAAACTAGGAATTCTTGAATCAAACATTTTCAATACATTGATTTGAGTTGCTGATCAGACGGCTTCGGCTTTGAGCTCCTTGCTGCCTAACGCCACACAGTGCTGAATTGCATTTGATTTTTTTTTTGCTAAACAAACTGTGACTACTGATTTCCATGCTGTGACTGTTAGACTTGGGTGTGCTGCTGATTAGTTTGCTGCTATTTATAGATGGCCCTGTGCACACCCACGCACCGACTCCATATTTTTATCTCACGCCAGTATGTATCCAGTTGGTGGCGGGATCTCTGCGAGCATATATGCCAACAGGCTCCGGTCAGAAGGGATGGGCTCCAAGGACCACGCTGTGCTCTTCGCCAACCAGGACTACGAGGCCCTGAAGCAGGAATGTCTGGAGTCAGGCGCCCTGTTTGAAGACCCCTGCTTCCCCGCTGAGCCTCCATCCCTCGGCTTCAAGGAGCTCGCCCCATATTCCTCTAAAACTAGAGACGTGGAGTGGACGAGGCCCACGGTGAGAGTCGCATAAGTAGAACATCCAGGGTGTGCATTTACAACGACACGATTTGTTCACGGATCACACAGGCAGATTTAAAATAGAATCAAACTGATTATTTATTTATTTCAATGCTTCTCTCGTGCTGTTGCCTCACTTGGCATGTGGGGCCGTTGCCGGTGATGACTGGAGCTCCCATAAACAAACATATCAGTGACACCGTGTCATTTCACGTCTGCAAAACCCAGACAGAATAGGACAAGTAGCGACAGGACCCTGCCCGACCACCGCAGCTGTCAGGCGCACGCTGCATTCTCTGACCGCTCCCACGCTGTGACATTTGTTTACCGTGCCCCAATAAAGAAAAAACACACACACACACACACACACACACACATAACAGTAAGCAGGAGATTGTTCGATGCCCTGATTAGTTTGGGGGATAATTGAAATTTCTCCGTAGGAACTGACAGAAGACCCTCAGTTCATCGTGGGTGGTGCGACACGGACGGACATCTGTCAGGGAGCACTGGGTGAGTCGTCTGTATCCCATCAGCTCGGGGAACGCGGCAGGGAGATGATCGGTACGGGGATTCCTGACGACTGCTTCTCCTCTCTTGCAGGCGACTGCTGGCTCCTCGCTGCCATCGCCTCCCTCACCCTGAATGAGAGGCTTCTCCATCGGGTCGTTCCCCACGGCCAGTCCTTCCAAGACGACTACGCTGGAATATTCCACTTTCAGGTTTTTTACAATCAGCTTCCGCTTTATTCCCCCCCCCCCGCATCCATCTTCTGTACCACGTAATCTAATCCAAGATGAGCCATCGCAGGGCAAGCAGACAACCCGGCCACATACACTCATTTATACCTATGAGCAATTCTGACAGTCACCAGTGACCCATCAAAGACATGCACACATGAAGAAAAACAGAATATGCACAGGTAGAGCATACAGACTCCACGTGCCCCGTCGCCCTTTGACCTCTGTGCTGTGTGACCCTTTTTCTCCTACAAGCAGTCCGTGTGTATGAAGTGCTTAATGATTGCTTTGTGTTGCAGTTCTGGCAATTTGGCGAATGGGTAGATATCGTGATTGATGACAGGCTGCCTGTCAAAGATGGTGAGCTGATGTTTGTCCATTCAGCCGAGGGCAATGAATTCTGGAGTGCGCTCTTGGAAAAAGCTTACGCCAAGTGGGTATTGAGAGTGCTCGCATGCCTGTTACATTATTGAACATTTAGTGCGGCGTCGTACTCTCACGGACTCCGGTCGGATCTAAAGTGTGCTCTTCATGTGCCGTCAGGCTGAATGGCTCCTACGAGGCTTTGTCCGGGGGGAGCACCACTGAGGGCTTTGAGGACTTTACGGGGGGTGTGTCTGAGATGTACGAGCTGCGCAAAGCTCCTCGAGACCTTTACAAGATCATCGGGAAAGCTCTGGATAGAGGCTCCCTGCTGGGCTGCTCCATCGATGTAAGTGCCGGCCGCACTGGCCCACAGCCGAGACAGACGGATCGATGTTGCGCAACCGTCAGACTGGCAGTTGTATTTAAAGCGCCTCTCTTTATTTCTGTGCTATTGAGTTCCCACTTATATCCAATCCAATTTTTAATTGATTGATTTTTTTTTTCAAACAATAATGCAGATCACCAGCGCCTTCGATATGGAGGCTGTTACATTCAAGAAGCTTGTGAAAGGCCACGCCTACTCTTTGACTGGACTGAAGGAGGTGTGTGTATGTGTGTCTGTGTGTGTGTGTGTGTCTTGATTGTCTTCAGCCGTCATTATAGTTTTAATTTCATCATCACTGCGGTGTTCTGCAGGTTGATTTCCAAGGCGGCATGGAGCGTCTGATCCGGATACGAAACCCTTGGGGCCAGGTGGAGTGGACAGGAGCTTGGAGTGATAAGTAAGTATTTGTAAAGGTAAACTTAGCTGTTTACGTCTGTTGTTTTTTGTTTTTTTTATTTGCTCAAACTTTTTCTTCTTAGTATTTCTCATTTTCAGGGTTTACTTCTGTTGTTTTGTTTTTTCTGTCTTGCCTAGTTCCCCAGAATGGGATGAGATTGACCCTTCTCAACGAGAGGATTTGCATCTTACCATGGAAGACGGGGAGTTTTGGTACGTTTTCCTAAGCAGCCAAAAGTTTCTGGGCACAAACTTCAAACTTCCTTATAGCAGGAAGATGATATTTTAACAACAGCATCATATCTGACTTGGCGGAAAGAAATATAATTCGAAATTACAAAAGTTTCATTCTCGCCGGACAGGATGTCCTTCAGTGATTTCACGAGGCAGTTTTCTCGACTGGAGATCTGTAACCTGACTCCGGATGTTCTGAGCGAGGACAGCCTCAGCCACTGGAACACCACGAAGTTCTACGGGACCTGGAGGAGAGGCAGCACGGCCGGAGGCTGCAGGAATCACCCCAGTGAGTCTCGGCGAACGCACACTCCTGATATCGCGGCGCCATGCACCGCTGCTGTGTCGTGAGGCTGTGAAACAAACTAAACGTGTCGCCTCGTCTAGACACGTTCTGGATCAATCCTCAGTACAAGATCACTCTGCTGGAGGAGGACGACGACCCTGAGGACGACGAGGTGGCGTGCAGTTTTCTGGTGGCTCTCATGCAGAAGGATCGGCGCCGATATCGCCGCCAGGGTCAGGACATGCACACCATCGGCTTTGCTCTGTACGAGGTGGGAACACGGGATTTTGCAGGATGTGAGTTTTGAAACTCTACCTAAGCTCATGTATAAACTTTAGCTCCCTCTTTTTTTTTTTTTTTTGCAGATTCCAG
Source organism: Lipophrys pholis (assembly GCF_963383615.2). Classification (NCBI taxonomy): domain Eukaryota; kingdom Metazoa; phylum Chordata; class Actinopteri; order Blenniiformes; family Blenniidae; genus Lipophrys; species Lipophrys pholis. Next base: position 16,386,198 of record NC_137642.1, on the reverse strand, counting down.
ATGAGGTAAGATATATTATCCACGTCACTATACTGTAGACTTGTCTTCTTCAGCAGATTTACTATGAGTTATGTGCATTTTAAAATATCTTTTTTTTTCAACAGATGCTTCATTTTGAATTGAGTCACTTCTTTAAACAAAAACAATTGATCAGAAAGTTTGTTTTCCCATAATATATATATGTGTAATATCTGTGTAAACACAAATGATTTCAGCCGAGGACGTAACATTTCCTTGTTTCCTGCTGCTGCATTCAGTTCAGAGGCTGCCAGAATGTCCATTTGAAGAAAAATTTCTTTTTGAGCCACTCGTCGTGCGCCCGATCGGAGACCTTCATCAACCTGCGGGAGGTGAGCACGCGGCTGCGTCTGCCCCCCGGGGAGTACCTCATCGTCCCCTCCACCTTTGAGCCAGGGCAAGACGCCGACTTTGTCCTGAGAGTCTTCACTGAGAAGCGGTCTGAGACCGAGTATGTGTCTTTGGCACATGGTTTCATGTGTTCTTGGCTGCAATAATTACTTTTATATTCAAACTGTATATGTGTATACATTGTATGTGGGAAAAGAAATCTAATAATATACCTTTGCTGTCCTGTAGAGAACTGGATGACGAGATCTCTGCTGATTTTGAAGATGAGGTACGGATGAGTAACAGCTGACCAACCTTCTAAATGTTTCATAAAATATCAGATTTCTGATTTTCATTCATTTCTGCTTTACTACAGGATGAGATAACTGAAGATGCCATTGATGACTCCTTTAAGTCAATGTTTGCCCAGCTTGCCGGAGAGGTAGGTTTCTTCTTGAAAATTGTCAATGCCGTTGCTCTTATTTGACCTAATAAGATGTCTCTTCTTCTCCTCTTTGTTTTTCCAGGACATGGAGATCTCTATTCATGAGCTCAGGACCATTTTAAACAGAGTTGTTGCTCGGCGTGAGTTTTGTTTATTTAAATTGTCTTCCATGGATCTCTCATTACAGTATTATATCCCACTGGGGAGTGTAATCTGTCCATTTCCCAGCCTGCGGCCTCACAGGCCTGTGTGTCGCTGGGTGTTTAGTCAGCCGGATGCTCTCAGACCAGTGTCTTTTGGGTTTCAGACAAAGATCTGAAGACTGACGGCTTCAGTGTGGAATCATGCAGGACCATGGTCAACTTGATGGATGTATCCTCATCAGTTATCAGACATGATTGAATCCAAACCCTTTGTGCACTCATTGTTCACTGGATGATAATGATTGCTTGAGAGTTTGGTTTCACGCCTTAATGCAGTATCTAACAGAAGGACGGCAGCGCCCGTTTAGGGCTGGTGGAGTTTCAGCTCCTCTGGAACAGAATCCGGAAGTGGCTGGTAGGAAACCACAACCCCATGCAGGGAATATTACACATGCAGGACCTCTTTCTACTTGTGTTCACATTTCTGTTTCCAACGTCTCAGGTCATTTTCAGACAGTTCGACCTCGACAAATCGGGTGCCATGAGCTCGTACGAGATGCGACTTGCTGTGGAAGCAGCAGGTAATGAATGTCTGACGTTTTGCCTTTAGTTCTTCCACTTGCAATGAGACTTTTTTTTTTGCCTGACTTCCTCACGTCACTGTGCAGGCTTTAAACTGAACAACAGACTGAACCAGATTCTGGTGGCTCGCTATTCTGATAATGAGATGATCGACTTTGACAACTTCATCTGCTGCCTGGTCAAGCTCGAGGCCATGTTTAGTGAGTGACACTGTGACCCACACCTTTGGGATTACACACCTCCTCATTACATGTCGTTACTGATAGTGGATACCTTGTTTTAACAGGATCCTTCAAGCAAATCGACCAAGAGGCTTCAGGCACAGCCGAGATGAATCTCACCGAGGTGAGTCCCGCTGTAAGACAATCTGATTGGTTTTGCGTCGTCTCTTTTCTGCTTGTCTCACTTCGTTTATCTCCCCGTTAGTGGCTTTACTTGACAATGTGTGGTTGAAGAGGAGCCGTGTTGCATCGGACGTCATCAAACCTGGAGCTGCGAAGACCCCTCAGCCTGAGGAACCCGTTGATCCTCCAATACAATCCCACCTCGGACTACAATGAAAGTAGCAACACAGCTGTAGTAACAGATTACCAAAGTCCAGCCATATTTCACAAACTATGCAAACGTTCAGTATAAATCTGCCATTGTGCCACATTAGTCTGTCGTCTCTGTAGAAAGCATGGGCCTATGCATGACAAAAAAATGGTTTGCTGGAATGCGCATAACAAGCTGGTTTTGAATATATCCTGTAGGTTTCAGTCACTTTGAGGAGTCCGTGTGACAACTGATTCATTTACTGTAATTTCACTTTTTTTTTTTAATCCTCACTTAAAGCAAGATTCAGTAACTTCAGTACTTTAAAAGTGAAGTCTTATTTTATTCTTAACTCACTCATGTTTTCTTCATTATCAATGATTTTTGCTTTTAGTACTGAAAACAGCGTTATACGTCTGTGGACTTGTAGTTTCAATTGTGCACCTGAAGGTGGCAGTAAACACTTTTTTTTTTTTTTTTTAATACAAACTGAAGTTTAACTTGTAGATTATTTTATTGATGTTCTTCAGTAGTTGAAGTGACACAGCTGACTTGTTTGATATATTTTGCACTTGGACTTTAGGTTGAAGCTGCTCGTGAAGTTGCCTCACAATAATAAACAGTTCACTAAAGTGACAATTGATCCTGAATGCCTTATACATGAAACCATAATGAGCTGTAAAAAAAAAAAAAGTGCCAGTCATGTGTTTTGCGTCGTGAATGTATATCGTGCCTTCAATAAATGTTCGACCCAAGCCTAATGCTCGCTGTTTCCCCCCCCCCATTTTGTCTGGAACATAAACTTGACCCACATTGGGTTGCTCCTGCAAACCTCTGTTGAAGGTTATATTTATTGTAAGCATCAAGAGGCCTCGGCAAAATGCCACAGATATTGACACTTAAAGAACACAGGAATTAGATCTTTTCAACTTTATTGAAGACTACGTTGTCAAGCTTGTGTTTTTACTTCCCAGCACAATAGAAAGAACAGTCGGGAGCAGGAACCAATTAAACGAATGTATTTGCAATTGCCAGGAGTTTGGAATAATCTCCATCCATTTTCCGTAGATGTGTTGGTATGGGGACCTTAATCCTCGTTCCTGTAGGGTTACCATTGTCCTCGATCAGAATGACATTGTTCGAGTCAAACCGTGCCGTCATTCGTTCTCCGGGCATTTTGTGTCCCACGATGAGCGCTTTCTTCTTCTGTCCTTTGATGGCGAGCAACACTTTGTCACCGACTTTGCCCACGCCGTTCTTGGTGTAGACATGGATCACTCTTGGGGGACGGTGATGGGGCGTATTTCCAAGTGCACTGTTGTCCACTACACGCACTCTTGTCATTTTTTGGATGGCTGCTGCAACAGCAGACACGCTGACAAGACAAAAATAAATGACGAGACATCTGAGACTTGTTTGTAGTGATTATTTAGCCGCTGTTACTCTGGACTGACGACCTTCAAACACAAAGTACTCCATGTCATGATGGTGTCACAAAAGTAGTTTTTATATATTCATTCACAATGATGAGACTTGAAAACAAAACCCTCTTTTGTAACTTCAATTTCTGGAAGTCAATGTTTTTTTCCAGGGTACACAATGGACAGGTGACCAGTCAACCACATCACACATACTTAATGTTTCTGTAAGCAAGTACTACTTTTGGGGCGTTTCACCTTCACGAGTATCCAGGAAATACAATCTAATTTACTACTTGTAAAAGCAGAGGTCACAACTGAGTGTGACCACAATTTGAATATCCAAACACTTTGATTGTTTGTTTCAAGAACTTCTTTAACAGAGAAAAATAAAAAAAACCCTATTTCTTATCTACTCGTAAATATTTAATTGAAGTAAATGGCTACTACTGATAACGCAAAACATTAGTTAGACATCTATCCATCTTCTCTCTCTCTCTCCATACAATTCAGTGTCGTGAGATGCTGAAGCTGATCCAGCAACAATAGATGAAGGCAGTGTAGCTACAGCCTGGACACGGCTGTCAGTCAGTCACAGGACGAACAGAGTGAGTGACAACCACACACAAGACACATTCACAACAAGAGACAGAAATTAACATTTTAATAGTAAAATTCACTTCAAGGTCTGTTTGTGTAACAACCCCGTGAGTTTTTCCACATCACAGAAGGTCGATTCAGTTTTGGTCTGCAGAAATGTACATCTATAGGTCACAGAGAGCTCCAAGTTCCCTCTAGGTGTGAATGTGAGTGGTTATCCGTCTCTATGCGTTTGTGATGGACTGGCGACTTGTCCAGGGTGTATCCTGGCCTCGCCCATAGTGAGCTGGGGCCGGCTCCAGTGCCTGAAAGGCTGACCAGGATAAAAGAGGACTGTTTACAGTTGGCATGTTCTCCCAATGTGCGCTTGTGTGGGATTTTTCGAGTAATGCAGTTTCTCCCCACACCTAAATAAAACAACAACATGCATTTGGGGGGAATCAGTGATTGTATGCGTGAATGCGAGTAACATGTCTGTGTTTGCACTGTGATGGACATGGAACTTGTCCAGGGTGTACCCGACCTTCACCCAAAATCAACTGGAATCAGGTGGACACATTAAGCTTCAGCACCATCTGAACACGGACACTTTTCTGAGTTGGAATGAGACTATAAAAAGTGCCAGTTACACTCAAACTACGCACATCAGTACTGACATACTGTGAAGGAGGCATCTGAAGCCGAAGCAAAACCCAGGTACACGTTTATATAACTGCATAAAACAGATTTACATTATTTGAAATCAAGTCTGCAAAACCTGTCTCACCTGAAAGTCCTGTGATGAAGTGTGGACGGTGTCTGAAGGAGCACGCCAGTGAGGGTTGTTGAAAGCCGGTGAAAAGCCATGATCACTGTGAAAGAAACACATGATTAAGCGCTGTTAGCAGCTCGGAGGCTAAAGGCGTCGCTTTACTTCATAAATAAACATTCAATGAACAAATGACCGCCAACTATGGAGTGAAACACACAATATCTTCATATTATGACAAAATGCATAACCGGGTATGTTAAAAATACGTCAAAGTATAAAGTAGCTAAAATGTTACCCTTCTCCCGTGTCCCATGCCAATGTCACGTGCTTCGTCATCAGCGCGCGACGACTAGCTCCCTTTCGAAACGTGCTGAACACTTGACGTTTTATAACACATCGTTTTGTTATCTTAATGACTGAGAATTAGAGCTTGTGGTTTGGTCTGATTTTAACTGTGGAATTGTCCTCGTATGAACTGATATACACAAAGAATCGACAAAGCAATGAAGCAGCCCCAGTTAGCTTGTTTGTTACTTTGTTTTGCGTCATCGAAATGCGCCGTGTCAAACATAGAAATACAAACATAGAATTTTAGATTTCTCTCGTTGTGTCGGTCTCTCTCTCTTGTTGTGTTGTATATACCAACAAAATTCCTTTCGGTATTTGCTATTGTATATTATAGTTTTAAATTATATAATTCTTTCAAAGGTTATATTGAGTACAAGGACGAATCCCATCAATAAACATTAAGTTCACAAGAATCCATCCCAGACTTTCTTCCACTGGAGCACATCTGATTCTCCTGACACACTAGTCTTGTGTTATCACATGAGAAAAGGCCTGCTAATGATTGTAGGTGATTGTAGGGAGGTCAGGGAGTATCTGTCTCTTTGCGTTTGAACTGCAATGAACTGGAGACCTGTCCTGGATGTGCGATGACTTTTGCCTAATGTCATCCAGGATTAACTTTGCCTCTCTGTTAAATAAAGTGTTGTAAAGAAGTTGGTGTATTTATGGATATCTGTTAACATTTCCCACTATTCATCTATAGTTGCAGATAAACTGACAAACTTATTTGCTGTTAATAAAACATTATAAATTGTTTCTGAAATATATAAAATGTGTAACAAGTGCTGATGGTTGAAATAAACCTGGACGTATACATGTCTTTCTAAAGTTTAATAATACAAAATCAAACTGGATTTTAAAATAATAGCATCTGCTTGCAAAATATGAGCTCATTGTCAACACTTTAGTCATGATATACATCAACTTGAAGGAGGTTAATAATTGGTGCATATTATTCATGTTTGAGTTAAGTGAAATTCTTCAAACGGGTCGTAGAATTGAAGCATGAAGTTACAGTACGTCAACATGATTCAGACCTTAAAACATTTTTATTTGCTCAGGCCCTCCATTAAACAGTAGATTTTCCTTGTTGTATTACCTTTGGATTAATAAAGATTTTATTTTTATTTTATTTATTTATTTACATTCGTATACTTCTTAATTACCTTGTTTTAATATATTTCATTTAGTAAAGCATTGCAGATGATCTCTCTCTCAGTGTCTCATAGATGCTATATAATTCCCTTGCCATAAAGTTAAGTTTTTTTTTTCATTGATGTCTTTATGTCAAACAAGTAAAAAGAAAATAGAAAACATTTAAATATATAAGACAAATGTGGAAGAGACCACAGAATATTTTAGTAAGTGCAAGTCTGAGTTTACATGATTGAAAAGAAACAGGAAAAAGTATAAACTTTATTTATTCCTACCCCTCAAGTTTTTGCATCGTTTTCAATAACTGAATTGATGAATGAAACAAAACATTTTTCTTTAGCAATGCAGTAAATGAATTATGCACAGCAGTCAGTACATTCCTACAAAGAGACACCAATAGTTCTACGATCTTTCTACAATAGTTACAGTATGTTTATCAAATCAACATTATCCATAAAAGAACAAACCAAAAAATTGTCATTATAAAAATACTGTATACCACAAAAATGAATTCTATATATTTCTTTTTAAACTGAATTATGTTTGATATTTGTTTTGTCTCAACACATTTTGTTCTATGTGATCTACCTCTCATTGTGTAAGAATACGGCGAATGGATCTATGTGACGTACGTCTGCCTGGCCGATGCTCTGTGTGATCTAGGTCTGCCTGCGTGACGCGGAGAGCCGGGCTGCCTCCTGTTGGACTAGTTCGGTTAGCGAGAGTTGTTCAACCGGCTGACAGTGACGACGAGAAGCGGCTCTCACCAGTCCACAACACCGACAGCTAGCGAGACAGTCCGGCCTCCCAGCTACGCGCGGACAGCTACGGGGTTGTTGGCCGACAGCCGCTTGGTGAAACGTACCGGCAGACATCCGGGGGGGCTACCTCCACCTGACGGGCTAACCGAGCTAACGTCACCGTCACAGTCCGCTGCTAGCTCTCGTTAGCAGATTGTGACAGTTTCTGCTGCGTCTCATATCAAGGCAAGTTACTCCTAAAGCAGCCATGAATCAGTATTTGTCACTACCGTGTTTGTTCGCGACTCTTGGCAGTTCGCTGCCTCGCCGGTGAACTTAGGAGATGCTGTCAGGACAATAATGGAGTTGAGGAGACGTCCCGTTACCACGAGCTAACTAAGTAACACTGTAATGTGATCCAGTCGTTTTCATAATTGATGGCGGTTTGTGGTCCTTGAGGGAGCTGTGCTATCTGATAATAGCTTATTTATCTGAGGTACAAATAAGTCTGTATCAACCCCGACTAATTGGTTGTTACTCACAGACTTTTGATTAGGTCCACATGATGCTGGGGTATTTGGTTCAGCTGGCACTGGACATACTCTCCTTGGTTTTAATGTCAGAGACGAAAACCAAGAAATCTGACTATTTTGGGGGGAAATCACTTAAACATGTTTACTAGTCAGCTGCTAAGTTTCAGACAGAGATCAGCAACGATCATACGATAATAGTATCAAGGCTATCTTTTAAAAAATATAGGTTTGAGAAAGATCAACAATTCCTGGCATTCCCCAGATATCTAGCGAGCTGAACATGGTTGTCTCTTTTTCTGAGTAACTGGCTGAACACGATGTTGGATTTACTGTCATGGGCTATCTTGAACCGGTGACGAGAGCAGATTAGCTGTGATGGTTAATGCTCCGAGTGTTACCCTGTCTGTAGTCCACACAGGGATAAACATAAGTTGGCCTCTCAGTACTCGCGGTATGTTGTTGTTGAGTATTGATGGAAAACCTTTTAAGAGTGTGCTGCGCTCCCACCCATATGGATTTCGCACAAGCTGTAAGTCTGCTGGCTTGATTCCTTGCTTACATGATTTTGCTGTTTTCCATGCTGGATGTCTGCTTTGGTATTTTGATTTATTCTATTCATCTGTCTCTCAGTCATTGCATCTTTAAGCTCAATATCAAAGGCATGCCGTTTGCCAAATGCAGAGACTATTTAAAGTGGCAACCAGCTGCCAACTCTTAACTTAACAGCAAAACAACTTTCACATGTATTACACTTTGACTCAAGAGACCACCACCACATGTAGTTTGAATCGGTGAAAGTATTTATCAGTTACAACTGTTTGTGGTGCCATGAATTGAAGTCAGTTTGGTTTTCCTTTTGTACTCTAAACATAAGCTTTTAAACTACAGTCCAGTTGCTGGTTATCCGTTCACCGATAGTCATCTAAGAAAGTAAAGTATGACCAAATATTGCTTTCTGACACGATCAGACGTTATCAGACGGAAGTTATCAGTGTTGAACATTTATCATGACATCTTCCCCTTTGTGGGATCTCTTATATTTTAGCGGCATTGTGTTTTTGAGATGTGATGATTACCTGTGTGTGAACATTTTGACTCCGTTTTTTCCTACATATGCTTCAATTTTACATAATGTTTCGACGTGATTACGAAACCAAATTCTGACACAATCACAATCTGTGATAGCATGGCTTCAGCACTGACCAGTTGTCAATGATTTACTGGCTAATATTAACAAACACTATTTGATCCATTATCAGCTTTGTCTGGAACCTTTGTCCCAGATATGAAGTTGTTTTGAAGCACAACACATATGGACTACACCATAAAACAGGTTTTTTTTTTTAATCCCACAAGAAAACATTGGGCTTTGATGGATTCCAAATCATATTCATACACAGCGTTGCTGCCTTGACATGCAAGTGGAGTTTCAGTACGCTGTAGAAATGTGTTTGGGATTGAGCTGTCTCCACTGGCCGGGTTTCTTTGGCAGCTTCTTTAAAGGGTGTGCACTCATTCTCTTTGTTTCCTTTTTTCACATTGCTGAAAAGTTTATCGGCAAGAATTTACAGAGTGATGATGAAACCGATGACAGTCTGTTTTACACGTGATGTTTTCTTCCTGTATACACTAGATATGCTCGGTATGTCATGTGATGTGAAATAAACCTATAATTAAGGGGTGACTTTAATTAGTCAAGGTTGATGAATAGCTGTTGTAGGTTTCTGTGGATAATTTCCATCGTAGGCAAGCTGTTTTCTGAATGACTTTATTGCTGCGTGATCATAATGACTATTAAGATGAAATTAGTATCAACTGTTCCGATCACTGCAGCCACTGGAATTTTGTGTTTTATTTGCTTAAGTTTAAGTTGACAGCTGCTATACATTGGACTTGTCATGTTCCTGTTATCATTCATTGGATTATAACCTATTAGTGTACCCAGAAAACAATGTAGACTTGACGGCACATGATCAGAAATGATTGTGCTGTTTGTCATTGTGGTTGAAAAGCACTAGAGTTGTGTGTTGTTAGTCCATGTAACTCTTTATTAGTTACACTCATTAATAGCCAGCTTAACATCACATCTATTGAACACACACAGTTGTCTCCAGGGAACTGAGCGAGGTATTGTCTGACTTTTTCCTATTAGATTTGTTCTGTTGCTTGGATATTGTTTGTATAACTATATTATCTTAAACAATTAGACCAACCACATTGTTTTGCTTGAAGCAAACAGGCATCTCCCTTCAGATGTAGTGTTGGATTTTTTTTATCTGCTTTCAGCCGCGTCCTGTTTATCTGTATTTTGAGAACGTGTGCCGGCTCGATGGTACCATAGCAACTAGCATCAGGTGGAACGGTGGGACAGTGTTTAGCTCAGTATTTATGTGCTGAGTCACACTGTGAGCAAATGATGACCGTGCTGTAAAAATGTTAAAAGGATTTTAGATAATAGATGAAGTCAACATTTGTTTGCTGATCAGCTAAAGTAATGATAATCCAATTTTCAGGGAAACACACAGCACACATCCTTGTGTATTTAGGCAGTCTATTGCAATCATACGTGTGTTTTTTTGTCCCCCAGGTTATTTTCATCAGTCGTAAACTCAAAGGAATGTATTGACCACTCTGAGTGCCTGATCCATTATGATCTGATAAGCAAGTGATTGAGGATCAGCTAAGTGATTCCTACAAAGCTGCGGAACAATCTCAAAGCCTTTCCAACTTACCACCACCTCTGTTCGAAATGTCAATAAGAAAAAGCACACATTCATTGAAGTGAAAAATAAAACAAAAAGAATTACTGAGTATTTCTCAATCTTGGAGAAGAAAATTAATTATTATATTAAAAGATACTCTGTTGGCTCTTTTGCACAATCAGACACAAACTTGGTCTGATTGTCACTCAGTTCGGTCTTGCCTATTTCTTTGAGATATTAAGCCATTTGTCAATAACAAATGACAAGTGATGTTTTTCTTAACATCTGTCTCAACTCTCAGCAAAAAAGTATCGTGCTGACTCAGATGTTTTCATTGTTGTGCAAAAGTTGTGTGAATCTTTGTGACTTGCCCTGTGACATCATATTTCCTACAAATATTACAGTCTTGACATTTGACAAGAGATGCAGCATGCATTTTAAAGGTTAAACTGATCACTCAATAAGATGCACAGTACGTGTGTGGTACTGAAATAGCCCTCGACATGGCGGGTTAAAGCGCTACAAATAATACCTGCTTCCTGCAAATTGCGGCGAGTTGTTTTTGAGGTGCTTTTTCAAGTGGCTGATGTTGAATACTAAACAGTCTCAATTGGTTTAACTTGTTCACTACGTGCTGCAGTGTGGCTGAAGGCACAGGGGGGTATGTTGTGTTCTCTTTGGGTTGAGACCGGTCCATTTGAACCCTGTGGTCTCTATCGGCTTATTGTTCGGCTCCGGCTGCGTCCCTCTCCAGTGATGTCACAGCATACCAGGGAGCGGATAAATGAGTTAGTGTTAGGGCAGATGAGCAGCATTGTGGATGCTGCTGATAATAGTGGGTAGAAGGGCACAAGTTTAGCCATGCAACTGCAAGACCTACTCACCAGCTCTCCTACATGCTGTTTCCAAGGGCTTTGATTGTGATTGGTCCGTGGGAAGTGACTGAATGAACCAAGATCCGGAACTAACGTTATTTCAAAAACCAGTCGTTGTAGGATTAAGTTTTTCAACTACAGAGCTGCTGTATATTTCAAACTCATGCTGATGTGCCATCACATGACATACAGGAATTGACTGAATGGGCAGTGCTTATCTGAGCACACATTTTCCCAGCAGCAAAGCTGAAATTATAATTTGCTTTACTCCCTGACCAAGAGTATCCATTCTCGGAAAACGGTTGTTGTGTAACAGTGCTAAGAAGTCTGAAATGAGATTAAAGATGTACTGTGCTATAGAAGAGAGTGTGTTTTTTACTTTACAACCAGTGGAAGTCACAAGGTTTGGAAAAAAGCCACAATTATTTTGGCCCCTCTTATTCTTATCGGGCCTGGGTGTTATCAGGATTTATTTTCCATATGTCTTCTTAGCCGCTTGTTTCTTTCTGAAACGTGTCAAAGCCTGATTTAAAAAACAAAATTACAGAATATAAAGTTCAGCCTGTGTGACTGGTCACAGCTGAGTTGAGATTTTTCACCACACTGAATTTGCATTAGGAAATATTGAGAACTCTCTTTGAATAAAGCACACAGTAATTGAAAGTCATTGACACACACACGGTGGATCCTCAATCCCATAGGTGATGTTATATTTCCCCAGCCACAGGTGCACACCTGAAGTGAGTGTCTTGCTGCTGCTCTGGTTGTCTCGTGTTCCGTGTTCTCTCTCATAGTCGTATCTGTTCCTGTGTCTGTAGCCGTGTTGTCAATCGTTGAGCCACGTTGCGCCTCCGCTCTTGCCGGCTCTAGGGATATTTTCCTTTATTTACTTTCTGTAGCATTTGGCGAGCGTCTCCAACAACTGAGGCAGCGTCAGAGACTGTCACCATAGTGAGATATCCCATGGCAGCCCTGTTGGGGTCTATTCCCTCCAGTCAGCTGTCTCTCCAAGCCGTCACACAGACTTTCCCATGTTGTCAGCTGTCCTTTCCCAGTGGTGACGAGACGAGTCCAGATACTCAGAATCATTAAACACAGGACGTGACGTTAAACTGTCCTTGGTACCAAAAAATGGTAGTCACATGAGGTTTACCGTTGAGAGTAACATAGGAGCTGTGTGCCAGGTATGGGAAGGATGTACATTTTGGGACACATCATCAGTACTGTGCTTTTAAATCAGGGGGTGTTTCAACCTTTTAAAGACGAGACACCATCATCAAGGGTGGCCAGCTACAGGGTGATCAAGCGTGAACTTGCGTCCCATACCCAATCATGAGAGAGACTATACAAAATATTGAGAATGTTCTTTGAATAAAGCACAAAGGTAATTAAAAGTCATTGACACACACACATCGTGGACATAAATACGGAACAGAATGTGGATAGCAGCTTCAACAAATGTGACTCTGTCGTCATGCATTCGGTCAAAAGCAACAGCAAAGCATGTGAAACAGCAAAGCAAGCAAGTAAAGAAACCCATATAGCAGCGTCAGTGGAAAAGAAGAGAAAAGCTACATTGCTTTGTCATGTATGATGCAACTTTTCTAGTTACCGTGTCTCCATTTCCCCTCTTCTACTGGAGACCCAGACACTGTTGTACTCTGCAGAAGTTGCTTGCTGTGGATACACAGTGTGACTTGAAGCTATTTTGTGTACCTGGTGATGTAAAGATTTCTCTCTCATTTCGCAGGTAACAACATGCTGCAGTGAGTGATGCACCGAGTGTTGTTATTAGTAATGGCGATCTGGGGGGCTCAAGGATGCTCCGATTCAGAGAGCTGCTCGACGCCGTCTCCCAATTCAAGCTCCGGCGACTTTTATTACTGTTACTCAGCTCGGATACGCAGCACAGTACTCCAGGGCCTGCCTTTCGGCGGGGTACCTACAGTCCTTGCCCTGGACTTTATGTGCTTTCTGGTGAGTATTTCTGTCTGTCAAATAAGACACCACATGTCAAATAGTACACACAATGTCCTAACAACTTTCTGAACGAAGATGGGATGCTGCCACTGAAGCATTTTAAAATAATAAACACCATGATCCACTTATGTAACTTTGGCACAGTTCGTCTCTGTAATGTCAATAAAGTGAATACAGGTATTGACAGCCTCTGTTTATTTTGTACTTGCAGGGGCTGCTGGTTGCGTTCTCCTTCTTGAGGAAAGTAGCTTGGGACTACGGGCGACTCGCCCTGGTGACCGATGCAGACAGGTAATCGCAACGTGCTGCTCCTCCCGTCTGAACCGGTCCATGCCCCGACCTTTTCTTAATAACTTGTTAGGAGTCAAATGAAGTAAAACGAGTATGCTCAACATGCTGTCGTATGTTCACTGTGGTTACATTTTATTTTGCTGTTGCTAAGTTAGCTAAGGTTATTATTTGGGTATCAGGTATCTGTTGACTACTTAACCTGAAATACATAGTAATGAAAGCTGGAGGATTCGATGTGCTCTGTAATTATCATTATTATATTATATTATATCAGATTATATTATTATCACGACACCAAATATTGTTAAATGTCTAAAGGCTACTTTTAAGTTTGAAGTATAATGAGTTTCTTCAGGTTTGGAGTGAATACCAAAGAAATGCACATTGTTACGCATCATATTAATTCACCACTTTGAATAAGTCTCAATTATTATATTTTTATTTGTTTTTAGAAAAGGTGTTTTACCGTGGACACAGGTTGCCTGGATTTCGAGACACCAGTCCATTGTTTTTGCATTTAATGAAATGGCACGTATTCTTATTTGCTGGGACTTTTTGATCATTGGTATAAATATCTTATATCTGCTGGATTTGTCTTCCTGATGTTGGTTGACTCAGTCATACAGTCGTGGTTCCTGTCATGACAACAGCAGACATGACAAGGAAAGCACTCCAGACAGGAAGTCAGGAGTTCTTTCAACGTCAATAGTGAACTCTTGCACCGTTGTGCACATAATACAAAAGTGTGTTCGATTTGACATAACGAGGCAATATTGATTACAGAATAAGCCTTAAACAACACAAAAAAGAAAAACACTCTCTGCAGTTAAGCCCCATACACAGCTTCCACACTTGTATATGATCTGGTGCTGTGAGATGTACTGGGATGAATGGAAACTTCTGTCAACATGTTGATAAAACATAATGATGACATTTTTGGAGACACCTGTCAACACGTACTGATCTCATTGTTTTTTTTTTTTGTTTTTTTTTGTAAACTGCTACGTGGTGAGGTGAACTGAAAGGGCTGATCACGTTAGCAAGAGAGTGAGAAGAGACATAGCCACAGCCCTGTTTGGCTGTGAGCCCTGAAAACTCCATAACACAGTGCTCCATTACCTACATCCTCCTGCTGTGTTTGTGCGACACTATTTTTGCAGCTGCCTGTGAGCAGAGAATTGGGTTGCAGCACGGTGGGAGGATGGGGGTGGGAGTGGGGGGCAAGGGGCGGGGGGGAGCATGGGACACTTTTGTAACTGACAGGAAATTTAGTTTGTTTTCCATCTTGACACTGTGCTGACTTGTGATCCTTGTCATCTAAATTCCATAAGTGTCTAATATATGCATGTTCCCCTACCGGGCAAACTGGACAATCAAAACATGGTGTGTGTTTGTTTTTCATGTTGTTTGAGCCACTTAAGTCACGATATTCAGCTAAAACAAACAAGTTGGTTACAATATGACTGAGTAATATATGCCAGAAGGAAGAGAAGCCTTCATCAGTATGCTTCTCCAGATTTTCTCTGAACCAGCACCCGTATTGGCCAACTGCTCTTCACCGAACTGAACGCCTTTGTTTTGTTTTTCTTTTTTCCCCATCAGAAGAATGGAACGATACAGTCGCCTGGATGATCGGGGATAGTATGTTTTCTTTACGTATCATAAACTCGCTGCCTTTTTCTTGTCTCCTTTCCTCCAAATTTGTACTTATCCTAACTCATAACTCTTGTCCACTCTGCCCAGGCCGCTGTGGGTTTCAACTTGTTTTCCACTCTTGATGGTCTTGTTTTTTCCCCCCCTTCTCCAGGCATTTCCCAGAGTCGGGCTCTTAATTCTTCTTCTTCTTCTCCTTGTCTCTCTCCTACTCCTGCCATTGGGTGTCCCTGTCCTCTTTCACTGTCCTAATCAGATTTGTATGTTCTAATCTATGTCTTGACCTCTTTATGAAGCTTGGATTTCTTCTGTGTGAGTGCACTGCATGAGCCACACAGACAGGATGCTTACAGGGAGAGGTAATGCTTCCCTGATCTGTGGTTGTTCATAGACAGGCCCTAACTTGGTGCACTTACAGTACATCTTGTCTTCTAGAGCTGAGATGAGCCATTCCTACTTCTGGCAGGAATGTGGGAGAGGAGGACTGATGATTATAGCCTCGGGCTCTCCCCTCATTCCATTAGCGATCTCCCAGAGCCCTCAGTGACGTGATCATCTCATGTAGTATTAAAGATTCCAGCAGAGCACAGGTCCTCATTTTTTTTCGAGTTACACATGATTTGACCTCAAAAAGAAGCTCCCTTCAAATTTGAAAATGGTGATTAAAAAGGCCTTGATGCTCAGCGGACCTGTAGCTCTGCTGGATGAACTCCATTACTCTTCCTCTGGATAATTGCTGGGTTTCTGTGGTTTGTGAAAAGCTCTTACCAGGAGAGCTTTGCCTTCTAACTTGGACAATGATGACGAATTCACCCTGCTTCTAGTAGTTTAGCTCTTAACCCCAACCACCACTTGAAATGAAGCTGCAGAGATTTCTCCTGTGGTGGACTGGTGGTTTACCAACCTAAATCCTGTGTGAGGCCTCGTATTATAAACACAGGTGAATCTCTTCAGCTTCTTTCAGGGCGTGTGACTGTATGTGTGTGCGTTGTGTTGTTACCTCTCTCCTTTTCACATACTGAAGGTGAGATTACCATCCTGTGACAGGTAGAACTAACACCCCCTCCTGCTGTGTTCAGATGATGGTTGTGGAGCATCATATAAATGCAATGTGTTTTTCTGTTTTTTCTGCACACAGCGTGGCCTCTGCCATGACAACAGAAACATCTGAGCGCTATGAGCGCCTCACATCAGTATCAAGCTCTGTGGACTTTGAACAGAGAGACACGGTACGCTTTCTGTTGCTATCTGAGAAAGTTACTACTGCATGAAAAACCAATGCAACACGTTCACTACTATACCTTTTCTTTTCTTTTTTTTTTTCTTTTAGGGCTTCTGCTCCTGGCTAACTGCCATATTCCGCATCAAGTGAGTGACAGCCTTTACAGCACTTGGCATATGGATGTATTGTCTGTTTTGAATTGTTCTTAAGTTGTGGTTTCTGTTGTTTCTTTGTGAAGGGATGAGGAGATCAGGGATAAGTGTGGCGAGGACGCCGTTTACTACTTGTCCTTTCAGCGACACATCATTGGTCTGCTGGTAGTGGTGGGTGTGCTCTCTGTGGGAATCATCTTGCCTGTTAACTTCTCGGGAAACCTACTAGGTAAGCTTAATGTGTTTACGCTTAGAGTATATTTGAAGGGTTTCTTTACTTATAAATGTTTATGATTTACTTTTATTTGTGATTGTAGGCTACTGTCATTTCTGTTTTTGCGGTATTGTTTGCAATTTCAGCTCTTTAGTTTTCTTGTATTGTACCCTGATTATAGAATCTACTTAGCCAGCCATACCTCCCCTATAATAGAAAAAAAAACCAAGACATTTATCTTATTCTGTCAGAAAATATAGTCTCCAACTATTCCCCAAGTCATTCGAAACATTTGTAGAGAATAAGCTCTTAATGCTATCCAAAATGTTAAGGTTTTACTTTGCAGTGATTTGCTGCACTGTGATTTATTGAGAGGTTAGTCTAATTATTTTTCTTCTTCACGGCAACTGTGCTGGGAACCTGATTTCCTGCGTGTAACTATAAGTATGATGTAAGACTTGTACTAGAAGTCTGATGTACTTGAGGGATCAAACATTTGACATTTCCAAAGTACACCTTCAGTTTTAAAGTAGATGCCTTAATGTCAGACTTGTCAGACATCGTGGCCTTGGCTGCTTTAAAGTTGTGAAATGTAGAATTACACACATCAAAAACATCCTCATGCACTTTACACAATGTGGAGCAGACCTGGTAAAAAGCCCATTACTTTTATTATGGAGGTTTCTGTTTTCGGTGCCATTAAAAATAGTTTGGAATTTTTGGGACTTTACTATAATGTTTTGGCCAATCAGCCATCAGAGAGAGCGTCCACTGCCTTTAGTTGTCAAGCCAGTCTTAACGTGGATCCAAGGACAAGAGGTTGGGTTTCCCTGATATTGTCTCAATGACCTGCCTCGAAAATAAGCAAGGTTTTGTCTGTATTTCGGTCCCTACGTTTTGTATGCTTGTTTGCTCTATTTTATACAATAAGACACTTTATATGTTGATACTAAGAAAAGGCTGTCGTATCGTCATTTGTCATTTCCATTCTCAGGTTTATTGAATGCAGTGCAATGCAGGGATCAAACATTTGATTGTTTTATTTCTTAATTTTTTTTCCACAGAAAACAATGCTTATAGCTTTGGGCGAACCACTATAGCAAATCTTGATACAGAGTGAGTTATTTTTACGCTATACTTTCATTTATCATAAAGATTTGTAATATATCATCTTATCATAATGTTCTAACTAAACCTGTCTCACTCCTTGTTTCTCAAGTAATACACTACTGTGGCTGCACACCACCTTTGCATTCCTCTACCTGTTACTGACGGTGTACAGCATGAGGCGGCACACGTCCAAAATGCACTACAAGGAGGACGACTTGGTGCGTGGCTTTTTCTCTAATTATGTAGCAAGTGCTTGTACAATTGTACCTAGAACTGTAAGCTGATGCGCATTTTCTTCTGTTCATTTCTACGCAGGTGAAACGCACTTTATTTATTAACGGAATCTCAAAATATGCAGAAGAGAACGACATACGGCAACACTTTGAGTAAGCGGGCTTTCACTGATCTTCTGGCTCCTCAATGAATGTATAGCAGTGCTTGGACCAGTTTGCTTCTATTTTTTCCGATCTGCTCTGTTGACATGGCAGCAAGCTGTGCAGTAACTGTGTTAGTGTATATGAGAGCCATGCCTTTTCCTGTTAAACCCGCTGCCTTGTCCTGGTCCTAAACGACTGGGATCAGACAATGGCACTTCTATATGAGTAATTGTTCCTAATAGAAACCAGAAGGAGCACAGTTAAGCAGGGCGTGTGTCTGAGTGGGCTCATGCTAGAATTGGGGGCTGAACTTGTACGTGGTCACATTAGCATTAAGCCAAATTTTATATTTGCTCCTTTGCTGTAAAAATGGTCGTACATGTGGAATGTAAAACAGAAAATATTATAGCTTATGTGTGAGCTACTGCAAATATCCTCTGCTGATTATGTCAGGAATTTGTCTGGATACTATTCAACTTCCGATTTTACTTTTTCTTTTTTTTCCCCACAGACAAGCATATGACAACTGCACTGTACTGGAAGCTCGCATCTGTTACAATGTCGCCAAACTGATGTCTCTAAACTCTGAGAGGTAACAAGGGGTGAACTGTCTTTTCTGTTTGGGGTTGTAGTTAGCGAAGTCTCCCATTGGTCCGTGACCGAAATAGATAATTCTCAGACTGATGGTACCAACGCGTCTTATCTTTTCTTAACAGGAAGAAAGCAGAACGCAACAAGAGATTCTTCCTCGACCTGAAGGACAAGGAGCATGTTACCACCATGATCAACCCGAAACCCTGTGGACACCTCTGCTGTTGTATCATTAAAGGCTGTGAACATGTAAATCTAAGATCTACAAATAACATGGCCTTCTTCACAACCTTTTTGCATTCGCACTTGTGGAGACACACAGGGATGACCAGTGTCATTAGGTGTAGCAACCTACTCTTCATCCATTCAGCCATCTTCTTTCCCCGCTTATCCTGTTCAGGGTTGCTGGAGCAGATCATAGCGTACTGTCGGCGAGGACAGTCCCACCTACTCTTAGAAAAGCTGAAAAAAAAAAAAACTATAGAAAACTTCTGTAGTTTGCATCAAAGGGAAGATTTAAATTAAATATCACCTTGTAATTGAAAAGTTCACTATATTTTCAATCCTGTTAAGTATCACTGAAGGTTATTTGTAATCGGTAGTCATGCGGCATTGTAACTGGCATGCAACAAAAATTGTTAAATGAGGAAATCAAATCTGTCTTGGTATGATGAAAAATTTATATTAAGTATTTGTTTTACGTAAATTTCTAATTACATTAGTGAACAGCAGTACCATTAGATTGTGTGTTTCCTTTATGATCTAAAGTGCTACTAAGGTACTAAATGACAAGATTTAAAAAAACAAAAAACAATCCTAAACCTGCAGAAATTCTAAAACAGTGAAGTGGATGACAAAACTGGGTATTAGACTTAGACTAGAATGATCTCCAGAGTTAAATTATGTAGTTTAGCTTGTTTTTTTTTTAAAGATGATTAGCTAGCATAGCATGTCCAACTAATAAAAGATGGCGATACAATAAGGTGCAGGATACACCCTGGCAGTTCACCAATGTCACTACAGGGCTGTAGGATACTCACCACTTATACACGTTCACTTCAAATGTCTGTTCTTGGACTGTGGGAGAAAACTGGAGTACCCGGAGAAGACCTCCATACACACATCCAGAGAAAATGCAAACTACAGATAAAAAGCTCCCAAGTCTGGAATCAAACCTGTGCTCTCGTGGCTGCGAAGCCAGAGTTTACCACTACACTGCCAGCATGTCCATGAATGTGGAAAATTAAAGCGAGATGTGACAGATCTATTTTTTTTTTTCCTCTCGCAGGAGGAAGCGGTGAGCTATTACACCAAACTGGAATCCCAGTTGAAAGATGACCTCCGAAAAGAGAGGGAGAAAGTAAACAGGAAACCTTTAGGAATGGCCTTCGTCACCTTTCAAAATGAGGCTATGACTGCCATGTGAGTATCGTTTCCACACGTGAAGAAAATATTAATCTTGACTTTGAGCTGACTCGTTTGGCTGTTTACTCAGCGTAACAGCTGTTTGTTGGGATTTGTGTTTTCAGAATTCTGAAGGACTTTAATGCCTGCAAGTGTCAGGGCTGTTACTGCCGCCGTGAGCCCAAGAGCTCTCTGTTCAGCGGCAAACTGCTCATACACAACTGGACCGTCACCTACGCACCGGATCCGCAAAACGTGTACTGGTAAGAAAACCGCCATGTCGCAGCTTCACAACAATTATTTCCAAATCAAGAATACATTTTTT
Source organism: Lipophrys pholis (assembly GCF_963383615.2). Classification (NCBI taxonomy): domain Eukaryota; kingdom Metazoa; phylum Chordata; class Actinopteri; order Blenniiformes; family Blenniidae; genus Lipophrys; species Lipophrys pholis. The sequence continues at coordinate 16,365,705 of NC_137642.1, read as the reverse complement.
TTTTTGTTGATGAACTTTGTCAAACTTATTTCTTTCTTCGCTCAAATGATGTCTTGCTCTCTGAGCTGCAGCACCAGATTTCTGGGCAGCTGTGTCCATAACTGCAGGCCACTGCGCCGTGTCGATCTAACCGCTACATAACCTTTATCCCACAGGGAGCATCTGTCATTGGGAGGAGTCTCCTGGTGGGTCCGCTGCTTTATCATCAACTGTGTCCTCTTCCTTCTCCTCTTCTTCCTCACCACTCCAGCCATCATCATCTCCACTATGGACAAGTTCAATGTGACTAAACCAGTGGAGTACCTCAATGTGAGTGTCCCAAATCTTCACGCTTTAGTTAAGTCATGTGCCATTGACTGTGTTGAGAAATTCTGTTGTGTGGAAAAAAATTATCTATCCAGGATAATGATTAATTTGAAGGCCGTGACATGACTCGACGTGTTTCCGATCTGTCCTCCAGAATCCAATCATCACCCAGTTCTTCCCCACCCTCCTCCTGTGGTCTTTCTCCGCGCTGCTTCCTACTATTGTTTACTACTCGGCCTTCTTCGAAGCCCACTGGACAAGGTGGGGTTGACATTTTCTGGAGTCAATAGTTCACTTGTTTTGTCTTAAAGGTGACTTTGTGAGAGGCCTTAATGAGACCGTTTAGTTTCCTAACTCATGGCAGTGTTTGTTCTGCTTTTGCAGGTCGGGAGAAAATAGGACCACGATGCACAAGTGCTACACGTTCCTGATCTTCATGGTCCTCTTACTGCCCTCCCTAGGACTCAGCAGGTGCAGCATGATCACGTCTCTGTTAATGAACTCTAAAGCCTTGCGTATATTGATATTAAATCACGGGAATCTTTTAGCCGATCTCATGACTCTGAACTGTTGTGTTTCTTGCAGTTTGGACGTTTTCTTCCGGTGGGTTTTTGACAAAAGGTTTCTGGCTGACGCTAAAGTGAGATTTGAGTAAGTAGCGAGCATTGTGTTCAGAATCAGATAAAGGTGTTTTGGGCCGTAAATATAATGTAAACAGTTTAACAAAAGCAAACAGTGGCTGACACAATATAACAATAAATGCTATACATATATTTTTTAATAATTTGAAGACTTTTATCATTCCCTGAAAACTGCTATGTGTTCAAATTGATCTAAAAATTAACTTTGCTTCTGCAACAAGGCTTTTGAAGTTTCACAATGGAACTGATATTCTTCTTTGTTCTCTAGGTGTGTCTTCCTCCCGGACAATGGAGCCTTCTTTGTGAACTACGTCATCGCGTCTGCATTTATTGGTAACGCCATGGACCTGTTGAGGATTCCTGGCTTACTGATGTACATGATCCGCCTCTGCCTGGCTCGCTCTGCAGCCGAGCGAAGGAATGTCAAGCGGGTGAGCGTCGCCACCGCTTAAGTATCAAATGAAGACTGTCAGATTGAGACTTCACAGCTTTGTTTCCCTGAACTTTTACATCTCTGCTCCATGTTTAATATTGTGTAGATCAGAGGACGGGCCCCCCTCACCCTCGAACAAAACAGAACAATTCCCTCATACTTCATATTGTTTTTCCTGACTGAATTAACCATAAAGCCTTTGGGAGCCCGTTTTCAATAATTAACACTGAAGCTGTTTTAAAGTGGCAAAATTAAAGAATGTCCTAGTTACCTTGATAATCAGTTTGAATGCCAAGAATCCCTGCTTCTGTTTTCAAAGGTTTTTAATGGAATGCTTAATGTTTGTACAAAGGTGCTCCCAGTTTGTTTTTTTCACAAAACAATTTAGTTTCCAACTGAATAATGTGATACAAGTAGAATCAGCAGGTTTGATTTAGCGGCTGTGTCCAACACCAAAATATTCAGATTCAGATACCTTTTTTTTTTTTATCCCACAAGTGGCAATTCATGTGCAGTTTCCCCGTGTGGACATTTACATACATTCTGCATTCGTTCAGTCATCAATCAATCTGTCAGGTGACATAGGGAAATGTCAGAACAGAAGAAATCGATAAAACCAGATAAGATAAGCACCAAGCAAGACCACACAAGACGGTAAACTGGTAAGAACAGTGCTTAAGAAAAACAACCCAATAAATAAGACAAGAGTAATGCCATTCAAAGAAATTCACAGTCATTTAAACTTTAAAATGGCTGTGTTCTTTGTTTAAGAGCTTTATGGCAGAGGGAATGAAGGACTTTATTAAGGTCCTTTATCAAGGAAGTTTTGTTAATTCCTTTTAAGATATCTTAATCTTTATTTTTTTTTCTTTGTGTACTAGAATATATTTCAGAATCTTTACTTAAAAAAAAAAAAAAAATAAAGTAAATATGTTGCATCAGTATTTTGATGAAAGTCTTCATTCACTGTGGCAGCGAAGCATCAAAACCACAAAAATCGAATTGTTAATGAATGAGTTTGATACGTTGTCTGTTTTTAATGCATATTTCAACTGTCTTGCTGAGTAGTACTAAAAAGAAATGCAGTTTTATCTTACAATTATCATCATAGTGACTGCTGTCATATTTCTGATGTGATGACAAGTATCATTTAGACAGACATGTTTTTTTTATGCGTCACTACAGCATCAAGCGTACGAGTTCCAGTTCGGGGCAGCCTACGCCTGGATGATGTGTGTCTTCACAGTGGTTATGACCTACAGCATCACCTGCCCGATCATCGTCCCTTTCGGTGAGTTCTGCTGCTCGTCAGGCCCTCCGGGTTCGCCGCTGTTTCACATCGAGATAGTCTGCTGATCAAACGAGTGCAGACGGAGGTTCTGCTCTTCATCCAGACGCTTATGAACAGACGTTATTGGATTATGTTCCACTAATTGCTCCGTCTCTCCACCCTGTGCAGGGCTCATGTACATGCTGCTGAAACACCTGGCGGACAGATACAACATGTACTATGCCTACCTGCCGTCCAAACTGGACAAGAAGATCCATTCAGGAGCCGTCAACCAAGTGGTGGCTGCCCCCATCCTCTGTCTCTTTTGGCTTCTGTTTTTCTCTACTGTCCGCTCTGGTAAGAGGAGGGCGCCATCTGCAGGCCAATAATATACTTGCATTTGCCCTGATTAGGTTTAAGAAAATCTCCCAATTCCTCTTCTTTTTTTTTCTGAAGCATAATAAAGTTTTCCTCCTCTTTGTTCTTCCTTCAGGTTTTTCAGCTGCCACGTCCATGTTTACATTTGTGGTATTGATTATCACAATCATCATTTGCCTGTCTCACGTCTGCTTCGGACACTTTAAATATCTCAGTGCTCACAACTACAAGGTGACAAGACATTACTTTTTTAGGAAATATAATTAATTCTCATTCATCCCAGACCAAATTATGTTAAACTGCGGCTGTACAATGTGTGTGTGTGTGTTTTTTTTTTTTATCAGATCGACTCTCAGGAGGTGGACGGGGTGGAAAATGGCCGCCCGGTGTGCGCTACAGCTGCCAGCAAAGCAGCGGCGAGAACGGTACGTGTTAGAATCTGTAGATCTATTTAATCAGAACCTTTTCTCATAACTGCCAAAGTCTAAAGTAAAATTTCGTATCCTCTTTCCTCTTGCAGCAAATGTACATTGCTCAGGTACTTCAGGACCCAAATTCTGAGGAGGGCGGTTCTGGAAGCGGCGAGGACGATGGCCAGGGCTCCTCGCAGGACGAGGAAATAATCAATGTTGAAAACGGCCTAAACGAGGACTTCCAGTCTGGTGAAGACAGCCTAATTGATAACGAAGTGCGGCAATGATACTGCCTGGAACACAAAAACGAGTTCAACTTGTGGAGTGCACTGAAACATGTGAATTACTCGAAGAACTGGACCAGAAGTTCTCCAAAAGCATCTCAACCTCCAGCGAGGGACTTTGACACTAACCTAAGCACACCATCGACTAAGGATTAAATGGATCATTACTCAAAAGACTTGTGCTTTTTCTTCCGTCAGTTCTCACCAAACTTCTGTGCAATCGCAGAGGGAATCTACTGTGATAATGCAAGGGCACCAACGTCCCACTACATCCCCAATAAAGCCGAGGCGCCCCCAACATGGACCAATGAAAGAGAACACTAATGCACAAATGAAGATTTTTTTTTCTTTTTTTTTGCCTTGCCTTGTAAGGGGAGTGACGTCCTGTCTGTATTTTTCTTAACATGATTGCACTTGAATGAAAGGATTCTGCAAGCTTTGAGTTTCGCTGAGGTACTGCAGAACGGCCTGCGAGTTCAAAGGATGGATGGATTTCCCCCCATAATCCTTTTTCCAGTCTCACTAACAATCTGCACAAGATGCTTCCCCTGAGTGAGCAGTTCTTAGCGAGGAGAGCTACAGGACACTTTCCATGCCAGCGAATAGGTGACGCTGTGTAGATGCGACGGTCTTGAATGGTTTTTCCCAAAATCCATTGAAGCCTTTTTTTTTAAAAAAAGAAGAAGAAGAAAAAAATACTAACACTCCTGGAAGCTCTGACACTACAGCCGCAAAACTGTAAAAAATATCCTTTCCTTAATTTGGTATTTATTTTTCGACATGGATTAAACACTACCCTGTTTAAAATCCCCCAATACTGCAGAGGGAAGTTCACTCGATTCATATCTTGATACACTACATTTAAAAGTTGGCGTTCAGTCTCTGAGCCGCTGTTGGACTGCTGCTACTGATGCCCCCCGCGAAGGGCTCAAGGCTTTGCATGGACGCTGCAGGCTGAGTGGAGGCCAAGACCCTGTCTATGTTGGGTGTTCCTCTTGTATATGGAAGAGAGAGAGAGAGAGCAATACCCTTTTATGGGTCAGTTTCAGTTGACATTCATTGTAAACAGTTGTTTCATTTGTGTTGTTTTTGTTGATATGTTTACATCTTTATCTGAAGATTTTGAAATTAGCATTCAGTTTAGATGGCTACTGGTAGCTTTGAGCATCTTTCCTTTACGCCCTCTGTAAGTAGACACCTCATCATGCAGGCAGTAGTTCCGGTAGTCGTCGAGCATTGTTACAGTCACACAGTAAACTGGAACTCGGCAGGTTTTGGTGATATAATCAAACATTGACTTGGATGAGAGTCAGGTTCCACATCTGCGTAATCGGGAAGGAGGACGAGTCCGCACCGTTGCTTCTGTCGTCGACATTAAATCCTGTTTTAATTCCACAGGTGTACGTTCCTCCTCTGCCACATCAGGAAATCGTGCACTGAGTCTTCACCCCCGATTCCATGTCAGACTGCCTCCAAAAGCAGCTTCTTTTCTACTCATACGCTAAGACATGTGAAACGCTCCGCGCACACTCTTCTGACTTTACTCAGGATTTATCAAGTAATCTCGCTTCCATATTTTTTGCCTCTGTCCAGACAACACTATGACCTTTCCCCAACAAACACGTCTTTGGTTAATAAGCAAGGCAAAGTCCCAGTCTCGGGACCAACTATTCCTGTTGAAACTCTAAGAGATCCATTATGGGGCATATGCACTGGTCTTACGTTCACTTGTATGATTGACAGAGAAGAGCTGCCCCCTGGTGGACGGCATGGGCGAACCTGACCTGTTCCTACTCAGTCCATTGATGTTTCAGTCATCAGATCTGTGTATATCACTGTGGTACTAGCGAGAGATTGTGTGACACCACTGAATCTTGTGCTCTTCTAGTCATGATAAGGTGATTTATTTTTTTATATACCTCTTCATTTTTTTTATACCTCTGAGATGTTTTTAAGATCTCTGAATGTGTCATGTCCAAGTAACATGAAATGTTCGAAAATGAGGGCGATATTTTGGATCTCAGAATGTCTAATGACTCTAGTTTGTACGCGCTGAATGTAGGTTTAAACTTCTTGACTTTTGTTAAGGTACAGGTGTCCGAAGTCATAGAGCGACTACTCTAAACCGCTTCATTAAAAGACGGAATTGCTAACGAGAAACTGAACGTTTTTATACTGTAACAAAACTTACTAGCATCCAGTCCAGTGTCGTGGCATTTCATTCTAGAATAGATCTTCCTTTGTCAGTCTGACGGTTGCAATGATTTCTAGATTATTTTTTTGGGTTTTTTTTTTTTTTTACAAATTCCTAGTCTGTGTGATAATTGTTAGGTCATTATTATTATTTTTTTTTATTTGTCCTAGATCTGTACAGATGACTGGACTCACTGGAAATAAATGGATTTTTGTTTTTTTGGAGGGGCAAAAAAGTTCAAACATAGGTTTTCAGCTTGTTTATATCAATCATGCAGATAGAATAGTATAGTAAAATGTCACTCTGTCTCAAAATTGCACAATTCAGATGTGTCTGTGTGCTTTTTTTCTCTTTATGTTCAGAGTTTTCTAGATAGGAGCAGCAACAATAGCAGATCTCAGTATTTGACTGTGTCATGTCATTATTTTCAAAGGGCAGTCTGTACAACAGATATATCTGTACGTCCTCCGAGTTCTTTCATCAATAAATATGTATTTAATCCTTTTATGGACAATATTGATTATGTTACCAATAGTCCTGAAGGAGTCGACAGGCCGCGGAGGGGGTTTGAACCCACAACCCTCCAAACGCAGACTCGCCTCTCGAATGCCAAATGTGAACTTTTTATTTTTAATACTAATATAAATGTGGATTTTTGCTGGTTTTTGTACTTGATTTGAGAGGTTTCAACCTTCTTTTTCAGCATTTATAAGACAGTTTTGCTATTTTAACTATTTTAACCATTTTGGCTCTTATTTCTAATGCAGCTTATTGCAGTTTTTCCCCAGTTTCTTGTAGTTTGAACTATTTCTTCCCCAATTTAGTTGTGCCTTTTGTAAAAGACATTTTTAACCAAGAGTCAAATCTTTTGCAATAATGTGAAAACACAAAATGTTGATTTAGGTATGATTTTATGAATGAACCAGGGCACCACTACAAAAGAACCACACGTGGCTTCAGAGCTTCGGTCATCAATTAGAACAGAATAAAATAGAAGTCCTTTATTGTCACTCTCTAGCAATGTTAGATGTTAAAACAGTGTTGCAGCAGTGAACTGTCGTGACGGCAGTAAAAAACACACACAATAGTAGAAAACATTATTTTACCTCACATGCATGTTTTTGAACTGTGAGAAGAAAACCCACGAACATGCAAACCTGATTGATTCTTTCATTCATCTACCAAACTCATTATGAAAAGATAAAAGTCATACACGTTACATTCTTTATGAGATGAAATGGTACAATAAAAATCTATTTTGCATAATAGATGAATGCCTAACTTAAGAATCTTAGTACCAACCAGTTTTAAATACTACCATAGTACTATTTTTATTTTATCACGCTATGTAATTGTGATACATTATTATTGCCTGGAGGACGTTTTCCTTAAAAAAAAAAAGACATTCAGAAAAACTTGACTTGGGGTAAAGTCCCTCCCCTGCTACGGCCTTGGGTTGATGACGTAGGCGGGCTCTGGGTGCAGTTCCAGGTGTCTGACGCTAGGTGCTTCCCGGGAGTCGGTGCGGTAGGAACCTCGGAGGCTCCGCCGCGGTGTGCAGACGGCGGAGGGAGACGGGAGTGGTGCGACGTGGAAAGTCAGAGCTGATCTCCGACGCCGGAGCCGCAGTGCTTCAATGAAATGTTAGCCACATGATGAGCACAGACAGCTGCGAACATCTGTCCGGACGGCTCAGCTCTGAAATGCCGAGGATCGGTAAACCGGAGCACCTTTAACGGGAAAGTCGCCGCCATGGACGAGGGGCTGACTATCACTTTTATATCAGTTGCGATGTTTGTGGGCTCTTTTCTGCTCGGATTCATCCCACTGTTGTTCAGACTCTCTGAAGTAAGTCCTGTCTTTGTTTGGTGACCAGGAACAGATGCAATGCTAGGCTGCTCTGCAGCTTTCATAACATCACAACATCATAACATCACTCACGATGACAGACAGCATACTAGTTTGACTCAAGGTGTGTTTCTGTCCGGGTCACAATCCGTGGTGTTTAATGAGTTCTTCTGGAATGCGACACTGTTGGTCGTCTTCCAAAAGGATCTCTGGTAAAGCTCATGTGTCCATCCTCAGAAAAGCCTGCAGTTTGTCTCCATCCTGGGGGCAGGTCTGCTGTGTGGGACAGCTCTGGCCATCACCATCCCTGAGGGTGTGGGCTTATTGGAGGAGTCGTGGAGAGGTGAGAGGTGGGGGGGGGGCGCTCTCTGCAAACTCCCCATTCACACTCGACCCTTTCCCCCTCTTGGTTATCCAACACAACAACACATAATCCATGGCAGTCCCACTCAGCATGATTTGTATGTGTGTTTGATTGTAGCACCCTTCAGATGATGAAGGCGGCACACGGAGATGAAAGCGGGGCTGAACAATGAGCTGCTCAGCCTGCTTGTCTTTTTTGTGTGGATCTGATCAAAAACAGGCTCCTTTTCTTTGGCCTCCCTCTCCAGCTTCCTCCGCCTCCTCTGATGTGCCACCGGTTCTGAACGCCAGTGTCGGGCGTGGGGCTCCTGCAGAGGGGGGCCCGCCGCCTCGCTTCTTCATCGGGCTGGCGTTGACGTTCGGCTTCACCTTCATGTTTGTGGTGGATCAAGTGGGAGGTTACCTTTCCATGCGGGGCAAGTTGGCGGATCTCTCACACCAGCTTCATTGCACTCTGCCGACTCCACCCATTGTTGTTGTATTAACCGCCGTCGCATGTACGACGTTCCATTTCAGGCCAAACTCCCCGTTCGTCAAACAGCGTCCACATCACGGCCACGTTGGGGCTGGTTATTCATGCTGCAGGTACGTAAAACATTCACTCCTCCGTGGCAGCGAGCTAAAATAGTACTGCAGTTTCTCAACAAGCAGCTCATGCCTTCATCATGTGACTCAGCTTGTGATTCTTTCACTGCTCGTCTTTTATGTACCAAATAACTTTGAGGCACCGCCTGGAGGAGGGTTTAACCTTTGATTGTTTAAAGACGGACTTGGAACAAAGCTATATCGCTCATCCAACCACGAATACTCTTCAGTCTCTATGTAATGTCAATCAATAATAGCAGGAACGTTTACTTTCACGGAGGTAGCAGGATACGACCATTAATAAGGCTTCTGTTTTGGAAATAGCTGATGGATTTGCTCTTGGAGCTGCTGTGGCCACAGGTCAGGTGACGGTACAAGTCATAGTATTTTTTGCTGTGATTCTACATAAGGTGAGGAGACGCTCCCGTCAACAGAATCCACACAAACGAGGCGTAGAGTTTCAAATAATGACGCCTGCCTCTCTTTCTCGCCTCCCAGGCTCCGGCGGCTTTTGGTTTGGTCTCGTTCCTGATGCATGCCGGCCTTGAAAAGAAACACGTCCAGGGACATTTGTTGGCCTTCTCCGCCGCGGCGCCCATAGTCGCTATCACCACCTACTTCATACTACGCGCGGTAAGGAAGTACACGTTGGCCGGCCGGTGTCCGTGCATCATAGGCGCGCGAGGACGCGCTGTTCCGTGTTCCTCTAGCGCGACGTGTTTTTTGTTCCCACAGTCTGGCAGTTCGTCCCAGGACCAGCTCACTGCGACAGGCGTGGGTATGCTCTTCTCGGCGGGCACTTTCCTCTATGTGGCCACGGTGCACGTTCTCCCCGAGGTCAGCAACAACAGGACCGACCAGCTCCCCCCCGAAGGCCACACCCACAACCAGCGACATTTGGGGTTGCTGGAGAGCGTCACCCTCGTCCTCGGCGTGGGACTTCCTGTGGTGCTGGCTCTCGGGCTGCACGACGACTAGGAGAGGGCGAAGGTCAAAGTGCGTGGCGCGCCACACTTCGAAGGGAAACTGCCCGGCTGCCTGTTTAATACGACTCCGGGCCGCTTGATGTTCTCGGATTTCAGCGAAACTGGTTTTGTCGTCCAGCCAGTGTGTCGTTCATTGACGACTGTCCTTTCCAGGGAAACGGTGTTGTTTACTCTCATTGTGTTCGTGGTCAAAGCTTCTTCCAAGTGAAACTCCAAACAACCTGATAGTGTCCAGTACCAAAGCAGTGCGAGAATGAAGGTGCACACTTTCTTTTTTTTTTTTAAATCAAAGTCTTTTGTACAATTAAAAGCACCAAACCATGTTTAGATTTTCAATTTATTTATACGAGCAATAGTACAGAGGATCAAAACATTAGAGATTTATGTGCAGTTGTTTTTTTCTGTTGAGGTTTGAAATAATGGTCCCCGACTGAGGCTCTTCCAGCTCTGAGGTTCTCAAATTAGATTTGCACATATCAAAGAAAAACTAGACACTTTCTAGACCTGAGAGACTGAACAGAGCTTTGCTATGTTGGCGAGAGTGTGTGTGTGTGTGTGTGTGTTCTCTGTGAGCTTTTAGTAAATGAAAGACGGAGAAGCCACTGGTTTGGAATGTGGAAAAAAAAAAAAAAGCTGACAGACTATTTTAGATTTGCAGTCAAACGTCTGGCAGGAACAAACAACTTCTGTGTGATGTGCTAAGGTGGTACGGTACATACATGTCTGCTCATCAAGTGCTGTGGTTTTATTGTCTTTAATAATTTAATACTGCCTATTTAGAATGTGCAGGCCATGAAATAGGTGAAATAAAAATGTCTTCCTTGTGTTAAAATGGCTCGTTTTCTAAACATTGAACACAACCACTGTTTGGTTTTTACAGGCGTTTCGTAGCATTTCAAGTTCCAGGGGAAACATCGGTTTTCCGACGCATTTGACGTTATTAGGCAACTATTATTATCACCATTTCTTGGAGGAATCGTACAGGTTGCTCATTATTCTTGAGCAGTGTAAAGGTAAAACGTAGCTCATTTAAGGACTGCGCGTGTTCTCGCTGCTCTGAATCTGAACTGTTGTCAGAGTCGCCTGGTTTACAACCATTCTGAACCTGAGGATATCATGCAGTGAGGTCAAAAGGGTATTTCTTTACAAATACAATTGTTATTCCATAGAGCACAGCCGTTTATGTGAAAGACACCTGAAAGTCCATTTTCAGATGTGACATTTATTCTGTGCCACTCGTCCCTGGCAGTATTTATTATTCCGATGGGAGGTTCATTTAAAAGGTCAGACAAGGTCAAGTGGTTTAATCCTATTCCTAAAATAAATAAACAGTGCAGAATTTCATGGATTTCAACAATATTGCCTCCAATAAGATATGACTGACTGTGAGCACAGCCTCGAGCACGGTTTACATTTTGAAATATTTTCGTCTAAATAATGTTTAATAACTCAAAAGACAATGTAGCTCCTGGCAAAGAGACTGTCGTGACTACAGGCAACTCGGAGCGAACAGTACAGCTGACTTGTGGGATTGCTGTTCTACCTCAAACTGAATGAACATATAAATACAAAACGGTTATTTTCTGTGGTTAGAATTCCTTTGTTGGTTGGTTTCATAGCTTTATGTGGCTTATGGAGGCGGTCAGCTGGGCTTCCAGGGCCATCTGATCGAAGGTTCGACTGCGTGTCTGCTGCTTCACTCGCTCTCTCATGTGGAAGGAGGCTCGAGCCTGCCTGTGCGCCTCCTCCTGTATCTGCTCCCGCTGCCTTTGCAGTCTCTCCCTCTTCCAGTCTTTCACGGAGACGTAGCCCTCCCGGAGCTTGCACGTGGCCTCCTCCGCCCTCTGCAGGTTCTCCCGGAGCCTCTGGTGCAGGAGGTGCCTGCGTCGATTGTTCCTTTGCACCCGCTGAGCTCGGTCCCTCTGCTGCGCCGACGCCTGCAGCGCAGCTCTTTCCATGCGACGCTGGCTCAGGTGGGCCAGGATCTGCTTGTGAGTCAGATGCCGGATGCTTTGCAGCTCTGCCTTCAGCTGCGCTCTGTGAAGCTGCTCCTCCTCCAGAGCTGCTCGCTCCTGCTGCTCCTTCAGCCGGGCCTCCACTGCCTGGGCCTGTTTCTCACAGGAGAGTTGAAGCTTCTTCTCCAGTGTGGCCCTCATGTGCGCCTCCTCCTCCTCCGTCCTCTGTGCGACATGCTGCTTCAAGAGGATGTGTCTGAGCAGCTCTTTGCGGTTTTCTTCCTGCCGCCTCTCGCGATCCCTTTTCTCCTGCAGCAGTTTTCGTTTTTGGGCTTTTTCCTCCCTCTCCGCTGCGACCTGCCTCTCCCTCGCTCGCATCTGTTCCTCTCCCTCTTCCTTCTGCCTCAGCAGCGTCTCCTGGTAACGTTTGCGGCCCTCTGCCTCTTTCTGCGCGGCCTCCATCTTTTCTCTGCGCCGTGCATCCACATCCTCCTTCAGCCTCCTCCAGCGAGCTTCATGCAGCACCACCTGCATTTCAAGTCTTCCCGCTCTCTCTTCCTCCTGAGCCTCCCTGAGCCTCCTGCGGGCCTCCAGCTCCTTGTGCCACTGCCTGGTCCTCTGCCTCAGTTTTTTCCTTCTTGCTCTTTCAGCTTCAGCATGCTGGGCCTCCTCCCGTCTGCGCACATCCTGCCATTCCTGTTCTTCCCGCTGACAGAGCTTCTGCTGAGCCTGCTCCTCCTCATGCCTGGCCAACATGAGAGCTGCTATCTTGCGGTCTCTCTCTGACACCGTGACACACATTTCCTTCTTGATGTTTTTAGCAATCCTCTGTAGTTTCACCTCAGTGGCTGGAGTGTGTCTGACGTCTCCCAGGTTGAAGCTGCTGCTGACTGTGCTCCTGTCTGGCTCTTTTATACCCACAACAGAGGATTTGGAGCCGCTAAAAGACTTTCCTCTCAAGCAAAGCTCTGCATAGGGCACTGGCCCATGTGCTGACTGATCAGTATTAGACAACACCTCCAGGCCTGAGGCTCGAGCACTGCCTGGCTGCCTTGCAGCTTGGATGATAATCCGCTCTCTCTCCTCGCGGCACATTTGTAAGAGCTTCATTCTCTCCTTTTCATAAGATTCGTGCATGACTCCCATCACCCCGAGGGGCACCACACGTCGCTCTGCAATGAGCCCGTTCAGAGACTTAATGAGGAGCTGGACAGGTTTAATACCGAGCCGAGCACAAGACTCCAGCGAGCGGGGGCTCGTCAACACGTAGCGACTCCTCTCTGCTGCGGCCGAGTCGAAGTTATTCAGGTCCAAACGGAGCACCCGGGAACTGGAGCTCCGCTCCTCCATGATAGAAAAAAAAAAGAAAAGAAAAAAACAAGCAGAGTCTTCACGGCTTCAGGTCAGGAGAGGATTAGCTACGTCTCGTTGTCTTCGTCTCACCTGGAACAAACAACGTCAAATGTTTGTTATTTTGCTCACACACAAACCAAACTAGCAACAACAACAATAAAAAGCAAAAAGGTGAAATCACGAACCATAACTTCGAACTTGTGGATTTAAAAAAAATAAAGGCTCGTGCGCGGTTTCTGTCAGCTGGAAGTGACGGTACGACTCTTTTGGTTACCATGGTAACAGTGGACAGGAAGTGGCCTTTCTCATTCTCAGGTAGGATAGTGTCACATTTTTATCACAGCGTCACCTACCGGTGACGGACAGTCTGCAGGCTGCTGCTCGGTTTGTCACCCCTAAAGTTTTTGAGGCTGCTTGTGGCAACAACATCTAAAACACCGATAAAAATGTTGCGCTACGTCTACTTAAAAAATAAAGCAACAGCGAGATTGTTCTCTGTTCAAACTCTTCTTTTTTATACATAGAAAAAAAATCTAAGTAAAGTGAAATTTGTGTTTTTCCTTTGTCAAGAACCTTAAGAAGGTATGTTTGATCGTCGTTATTTTTGTCTATCTTCATCTGTGGTGCTTGGAAACCCTGGTGGCTTCTGGATATTGTAGTATTTGGTGTTCTTATTTACGTATGAAACACAGTAAAGATAAAAAGATTTTGTTTTTTGTCCTGCGAATGAATTTAAAACGAATGGCTCACATTACTTAAATTATTCATGTCCTGGAAAAAAATAAATCACAGTGTCTTGTATTTTGAAAAAGTATGTTTTACTTTAATACTAGTTATATTTGTGTAAAGAAATCTTAAATTATTTTCGTTGATTTCAGAGTTTAGATTGAATTAAATTTCATTCTCCTCAGATTTATTTTTCTTTCTTCTCTCATTTTTTTCTGCAGTGCAATAGTATCATGGAATTAATTCTTGTGTCGACAATGCAAAAAGAAAGTCCTATAGTATTATATCAAATTTTAAAATACAAAAAGCAAATACTACAACTTCTTTTGTACTTTTTCCTTTTTTTATACTATGTCTATGGTTAAATATGTGTGACGATTTTCGTAGGTCTCAGCGAAACAGGATTCTGGGGCTACCTTTTTCCAATTTTGCAGGCGGTGCCGTTGAGTCATTTTGCAATTCACATGAGTAACTCCCACAAATGATCAAATATTTCACCGGACGAGTGTGCAAAGTTTCACAAAAAGTTATGTATATTATGGGTTAGGGTCCTCAAAAACGCGTTTGTTTTGGGGTAATCATAATCATAATAATAATCTTTATAATTTCAATAGGGTCCTATACACTGTCAGTGCTCGGACCCTAATAATAACTTTAATGTCGAGTTTCACTTTCTATTTTGGTTTACGACCAATACCAAACTGACTTCGTCCTCTGTTGTTTAGCAACATACTTCTGGCGGGCAGCACCGTTTTGCGGCACAGGTACGTTCAAACAACGTCAAAACAGATAGATCCCGTTTTTAAGCAGCCGGATCAAGTCGTGATATTGCCGTGAGATTGTTTCTGGTTGGAGGCGGACAGAAGGATCTCTTTACTGCTCAGAAACATTTCCAGCACTGCTACTTCCCTGTCAGCTAACAGCGGCTAACGCTAACGTAACCAAAGATGATGCAGTTGAATGGAGATGGTTCCCGTTGTAGCATGTCCGCTTTTGCCGTATCGCTACGATCTCTCGTTTCGATCCGAGATTTATTGAGTTATTTGGACACAAACATGCATGTTCATTCACCGTTTGGGTTGTTTCGGTCAGTGTGCTTGCACTAAGATCACAGTTCCATACTATAAAGGCGTTAAACGGCACATTGAAAGACGTTGCATTTTGCTGTTGCTGAGCAGTTAAACACGACGTGTTACGTTCACCACATGTTGACATTATTGTGCGATATACTGCCACGCGATTTTCCGCGTTTCCTTTGTGCTGGCGGGAGAGCGGCAGATGTTTATCTTGATGTTTCTTTTTTATCGTCTTTGACTGAAGTCCGATTGAAACCCGTTTTATCAGGTCGGCTCCTGTTATGTCGGTTTTATATCAAAACTGCCACGACGACTCCATGACGCGGCTGTAAACAACACAGGGCCGTCGGTGTTTTTTGGGGACGATTTCCGTCTCAGTTTCCGAGTAACGATGAAGAGACGCCGAGGTGGAGAGGAGTCTCCCCGGCAGAATGGCTCCGCGGGCAGAAAGAGAGCAGAGCAGCGGCACAGCGACGAGGAGGAACGCGCCTCCGACTTCGTCCCGGCGGAGCTGCAGGACGACGACAACGATCCCAGCCTCAGGAGGGAAATACGGAGCAAGTACCGGGACCTGATCAGCTCAGTGCAACGTGAGTAGTGACACACGGTGGTTCTGCTTTTTGGGGGGGGGGGGGGGGGGGGGGGGGCGTCGAGTCGAGCCGAGCAGGTGTCTGGAGGAATCACCAATGTGCTCCCCTTCTTGTGTGTCTCACCCCCAGAGAACCGGGAGGACATCCTGAGTCCCACCAACAACAAGCTGACAGAGGTTCTCGAGGAGGCAAACAAGCTTTTCAAAGATGGTATGTAAAGGAAACGCCAGTGATTGATTAATATATCATGGGTCAGATATGTGGCAGAAAAATGTACAGCTTGACTGAATTACAATGGTTATAATTTTCCCTTATAAAGGTTTGTTACAGTTTGTTACACCGGATTACCTCCTAATGTTTGTTAGCGGCTTGTGTATTTTAATTACACAGTTAAAACAATTAATGGGATTTCTTAACTTGAGTGTAGAAAAAAAAAAAACATTTATCTTTAGTCATTTTGTGTTTGCAAAATTTCCAGAGTAGCAGTACACATGGCCCGTGAGGCTGTAGGGATGGCTCCTTGTGATTTGTCTACTGTGCTCCTCTGGCAGTTCGGCAGGCGAGAGAAGCGGCGCTGGATGCTCAGCTGCTGGTGGTGGCGTCAGACCTGGGCAAGGAGAAAGCCAGCCAGCTGTTTTCTGAAGGGGCGTCTTTTGATCCCACCGCTTTTGCTGAAAACGTTGTGAGTTGAAAGACGGGAAGAAGAAGGAACACTGCGGCAGTATTACATCAGGGATTCTCCTGGTCATGTGGCGTCCTCTCTGCTCTCTGCACAGCTCTCCTTCATGGGTCTGAACCGACTGGCGAACGGGGAGGATGAGCAGCAGAACGGAGGGACCGTCGAAGGTTACCTGCCTCCGGACGCCTGGCACAGATTAGCCAGGAGAGCAGAGCGCTGTTTCAGGACGGCGCCCTCGTTCCACTACATGTAAGTATGTTTTGTAGTAGCTGCAGTGATCTGAAATTAGAGGTTTGAGGTTAGGGTCTTGCTTAGTGAATAATAAGGGCGACCTACTTTTTTTTTTTTTTTTTTTTTTTTTTTTAAATGTCAGGCACTGAGCCTGTTTGTGTCTGAAGAAGTGCTCACACACAAAAAAAAGAATCAGAAGGGGGCAGCACTAGTTTTAAGGACACGGTTGGTTTTAATTTGATTGAAATACATAGGTATTCCATGTAATCATGTTTATTTGGTTTTTTTTTAAAGATTGATTTTAAAAACAAGCCATTTGTTGTGGGTTTTCTTTGATCTCCTCAAACTGTTTGTAAGTACGTCTCTGACTTCTTCGCTTGCCGTGTCGTTGACATCAGGATGGGGTCCTTCCATGCAGAGCCGCCTCCTACCAAACAAAAGACGGAGCGCCAAAGGAAAGCCCCCACCAAGGAGGCTCAACGGATAATGCCCACTCAGGTAGCTCAACTTTTCTTGGCTTCAGAGTCCACTTCTATGAATATCGGTGTTTCCATGGGGGGCCGTCATAGCCTTCGTATTTACTGCGTCGCGTTCATGTTCGTCTTCAGCTGAAGAAAATGGGAGAGTCCCACCAGGAAGCAACAGAGAAAGAAGTGGAGAGGATCCTGGGATATTTGAAAAGTTACCACAAAGATGATCGTGAGTGTAGATCCACCCCCTCCCCCACCCCCACCCCACCCCACGGACATTTCACCCGCTTTCAAATGTGTGTCGCTGAGATGTGTTTTCTGTTCCGGTTCCAGCGATGTCAGCCATTTCGTATTACGATTTTGTCATCGACCCCAACTCTTTTTCCCGGACGGTGGAGAACATTTTCCACACTTCGTTTCTTATAAGGGTGAGATGTTCTGAAGCTTATGGTCACTCTGGGCACGTCGGCTGTATTTCTGTTATAATGAGAAAATAACCGTGTGAATGTTGATCATTGTGTGTGTGTGTGTGTGTGTGTGTGTGTGTGTGTGTGTGTGTGTGTGTGTGTGTGTGTGTGTGTGTGTGTGTGTGTGTGTGTGTGTGTGTGTGTGTGTGTGTGTGTGTGTGTGTGTGTGTGTGTGTGTGTGTGTGTGTGTGTGTGTGTGTGTGTGTGTGTGTGTGTGTGTGTGTGTGTGTGTGTGTGTGTGTGAGAGTGTGTGTGTGTGTGAGAGTGTGAGAGATGCTCTTGGTGTCCATTGAGCTCCATGAAGATTTTTCTGTGTAAAAGTGATTTGAAGTGTTGAACCGACATCGTTTGTGTTTCAGGACAGGTTGGCACGGTTGTATCTCGATGAAGATAAACTGCCCTGCATAGGTAAGACAAGTTTTACTATTTTGTTGATTCATTCTACCTGGGAGAACACACACTCACACACACACACACATTTAAAAAAAACCAATATCCCGAAGCGAATGATGTGTATTTTGATGTCAGCGCCG
Organism: Lipophrys pholis; assembly: GCF_963383615.2. Classification (NCBI taxonomy): domain Eukaryota; kingdom Metazoa; phylum Chordata; class Actinopteri; order Blenniiformes; family Blenniidae; genus Lipophrys; species Lipophrys pholis. The sequence goes on along the minus strand of NC_137642.1, from coordinate 16,347,924 downwards.
CTGGAGGAAGAGGAGGGGCAAGCTGAAGACTCGGTCAGTTCTAAACAGTGCATCCTGTCCATCACCCCCAAGACATGGAAGGTTCGTGAACGTTGAGCTCAGAGCTCAGAGTTTGATCTTGTATTTCCAATTTTGGGGTCGATAGCTTGTCACTTCATACCGTTTCTGTTTTTTTTTTTTTTTTCTAGGAGCTGATAGATGCCTTCGACATCCGAGAGACGATGATTCAGCCCCTGAACACGTCAAATCAGTGACGCAGCCTTGTGACTTTTCCTTGATTTTAAAATGTTCCACTGTTTGTTTGTTTGTTTGTTTTTTTTTTTTTACAAGTTTGAATATTAAAAGACAAAAAAAAAAAAAAAAAGAAGAAAAATCCTGTCTTAATTTGTTTCTTACGTATTTAAAGTAAGATGCATGTATTGAATTTATGAAAATTACATTTGGTTTCTTGGACAACAAACTAATGTAACGGCACTGTGATGAAACTGGAGACTTCATGCAACAATCCAAAGTGAGAGCTCCATTATCAATATTCTGTATCACCTTGTTTTAATTCACATGAAAGATCAGACCTTTCCGGGTATGAATGATGTCAGTTTTCATCAGATTTACATTATTCTTCTTCACAAATGATTCCTTTATGCAGGTCTCGTTTTATTGCTTTGTGCTGCATTTGAGGACTCCCTTTGTATTAGCTGGATTCAAGCTTTTAAGACTGATCACTTTTCCTTTGTGTGATGGCTCTATGTTCTTGGTCGTCCCTCTCATATCCCATCCTGATTCAGGGTGGGGTTGTGGAGGGGCGGGGCTGAGATCATCATATGGTAATAGCAGAAAAAAAAACCTTCGAAAATGTCTTTGAACCAAGGTTTCATTGATATTTTGTATTTTCACGCACAAACTTGTGTTATCAAATAAATTATTTTTTGCCATCATATAGCCACATGGAAACAAATGTGTGTGTGTTATCGGAATCTTGTTTTTGTCTCATAAAGAATGATGTGTAATTTTGCAGTCTTGTGTTTCAAGGATGACCTGTGTCAGCACTTATGGATCGTCTGTGCTACTTTTTTTTATCTTTTATTTTTTTTAACCTTCACTGTTTAGAGTGCAGGAAGCACGTGGATCGTTTTCCAAAACAATTCAGCCTTTAAGAAGACTTGACAGGAGAGAGTGAGCGAAGACTCGTAAGGCTCACACGCAGGGCACGCCCACACATACAAGCACTTCCTCATTCTGCCTCCCAAGTCGACACACGCGCTCACAAAACACACCAGTGAATAAAGAGCGTACACACAAAGAAAGTGCACACGCCAATTCACTTCCACTGCACAGACCCACACATCCACGTGAAAGAATTAGTCGCATTTTGAGTTCCGAGTTCATGAGGTTCTGCAGCACCAGACCACGAGATGGTTGGTAGAATAGTGAGGTAGTTACACATGCTTTTAATGTGGAGTGAATTGGTATTTTAATACATTAATGACACATTTAGGCGGTTATCTGGTGGTGCATTTGTTTATTTGGTTTTGGCACGTTTACTCCTCCATAAGTTCATCATTCAACCGTTGTAATTGTTTAGATTCTTGACTGTTTTGTGCGTATGAAACGTATGATTGAGTCTGTGTCCAGTTCAGTGTGGCTCCTGCTGTTGTCCAGAGTAAATTTGGATTATCTCCAGTTGGATGGTGACTGGATTAACTTTCAAATATTTCTGTTAATGTGTTGTTTCTGACTTCCTCTTTCATTTCGGAATGGCTCCAGTACGGGGCCTATTGGTGGTTAACAGGATGATGTAGTCATTTTTTTAGTTCATAACTCAGGTACCTATTAACTGTATGGGGCAAAGTAAGCTACATTTCATGAATCTGTGGCATTGACACTTAAAAATATTTGTATATTTGAACTAATCACAAAATACGTATTAATGATGAATGAAAAAATTGTGATGCAGGGTTTCTATTGGTGTACTCTTGGTGTGCATGTTTCATGAACAAAATCTATGTGGAAAACACAATAACTCATTCTGCTTTGCTGTATTTTTCTTTTCTTTTTTTTCAAGAACTGTTTATTTAGTTGACTGAACTTAATGAGATTATTCGGGCGAACACACTATCATCATCATGATGCTGCACCGCTAACAACATCATCACTGCTTCTCTGGGGTCTTTTAAAGAGACATGCACACATGAAGCAGCCTCCCATTCTGTCCTCTCACTCTCTCTCTCTCTCTCTCTCTCTCTCTCTGTGTGTGTGAACATTTTCCCACCAAAGCAGTGTTTCTCTCTGCTCTCGTGTGCAGTGACGTGAAGCTGAGCTCCATCTGAGACGGGAGAGAAACGCTCCTGTCTTTTTCTTTTTTCTTTTTTTTTTGCCTTTCATTTGATTCGGCTGCATTTCTTATGTAATGGAGATTTTTTTATATAACAATGGCCTGAAAATATATGTCACCGGAGCACCACTGGCAATGCGGTGTCGTGCAATCGTTAGTCACTGAGGCACACACTCCCAGAGACACTGAGGCGTGCACACACACACACACACACTCCTGCAGAGATCCACCTGCTCGGGCGATGCTGAGTCTGACTGGTAAGGATGCAGTTCTGCAGGAAGGTGCTTTGCCAGCCGTGTAGTGCCAGAGTCACTTCACCAGAAGAGGACATGGAATACAAGATGGGAAGCTGCATCGGAATCCCACACAGCAAGGTAAAGAGTGGCGAGCAGAGGCTGTCTGCAGTGCCGCGTCAACGTGTATTGTCAGTGAGCAGGGGGAGCACGCCATAGTGGGAAGTATAGATGGAACTGATCAGGAGCTGGAGAGAGAGAGAGAGAGGATGCATCCTTAAGTTGGAGGAGGGGCGATGTCAGCAGAGAGAAGGAGCTGGAGCCAGAAAGCAGGAACTCTGGAAGGGAGGAGCTGAGAATAAAAGTATAGAGGGAGATGGAAGGAAGATCGGCTGTGTCTTTGAATGAGATGAATTTTAGTTTAAGAGAGTAAATTATTAACACAAATCATAATTAGTCCTCACTGAGCTAGAGATGATGACAAAATCTAGAAGATAAAATCTAAATTTACCATCTCCTCTTTTGTCAGTAACTCTTATATTCTTGCCTGTTATTTGCTTTGTGTTTGTGTGTTGCTGTTGCATGTAAAGGTCCATTACTGCCCAGCCCCTGGGGGGGGGGGGGGGGGGGGGGGGGCAGCAGGTAAAGCACTGAAACAGCACCGACACAGTGTCAAAGTGACGAATGAATGTAAATGTATGGGTATTATGGTTCAGCCACAGGTGGTTTGAATACTGCCGCAGCCTCTGCTATATGATCAGTCAGCCCTCACTCCTCTGCTCACCCAACACGCTTTGTTTGTTTACAATCCCACCCTCCCATTACCTTGCCGGGCAGACATGGCATCCACAGCTCTGGTTCTGTCTCCTCCCACTCCTCCCCTCATCCTGTCCCCACTTCTGTCCCGTGTCCTGCGTCTAAAGCAAAAATAGCATCAGAGAAGCCGGGGCTCCTCAGAGGACTGGACAGAAGCATTGGCCTTGACTCTGTCAGTAAACACAGGCCGGAGGAGTGTGTCCTCGCTGTTCCTGACACTGAGTGTGGAAAAGTCTTTTATTTGCAGTGGTGAGTGATTTGGTGCTGGTGAGTAACAGCAACGGTACAGATTTGTACTTTCTGGGTTAAAATTGTGCTTTGAGAGTCGTGATAAATATATATGACAATGAATGGGCAGATTGCTAAAGAGCTGTTAATGCTTGTACTAAATTAAAGAGGCTGTTCTGTCGAAGGTGACAACTTCTATATCTTTCCCACAGTTTCATAATTGCTAAGAATTATTTGAATTTGAACTAAATCCTCTCCGCTTTCTCCGTGTATTTCTTTGATAAAAACGTCAGAATGATTATTGAAAATATTTTTTTTTTATGAATTCTCAGTGAACACAGCATTCGGTTTAGGAGCCAGGTTTGTTTACTCACTCCGTATTTGTTTTGCTTGAGGGTCAGATAGGAGGCAGGAAACCGTAACTTCATACTTTAGGTGTTAGAGCAGCGACACATGGTGCTCATCCGAACCCAGGAGCTTAAAAAGATGGCTCACGCTGAGTGACGGACAGGTCATGATGAGGTGAGAAAAGACCTGGCAACGGTCTGATCATATGATTTGCCTCAGCGGTGCCCTGGAACACTGCTGCCAGTTAAAGTGCCCACCGGTCAGTGTGACGGCTGAAATTACACCCCATTCACACAAATAGCAAGCAGGCAGACACGATAGAGTGCTACGCCGCAGGACGAGGGAGAATTAAAGCGAGAACTCAAGACGTTCATTTTCAAAGGTATAATATGAAGGATGAAAATAGTCCCTGGCCAATTTTAGACCGAATGATTCACGCACAATGACAGATGACTTCTATGTTGATTTGGAAAGGAAGTGTGCGTTTCACATTGTGCACAGGACTGGAATGAGGTCTAACAGCAGTAAACGGCTGAAACTTCTATTTATAAAATGTTGCATATTCAGGTCAGTGATTTCTGACTACACACAGTGTCTTACAACCCTGCAGCCATACACAGAACGTACAAACATCCTTGCCATGGCATGCACTCACTGCTCAGCTGTGATATGTACGACGAAAAATAATAATCAGGATTGTGAAAGTTTCCCTTTTCGGTTGTTAATCTGAATTAGGCTGTTGGAAGATAACTAAATTCTGAGCAATCTTCATGTAACCAGACTGAGCACCACAATCTGCTGTGTACCACATGAGTACGATCTTACAGGGTTGTCCAGCCTCAAAACAGTGCCAGTTTTGCTTCAGTCACTCACATGTCAAGCTTTAAAATGACACGTGACTGTGCGTGTTCCTATTTTATGAGTCACCGTCCTTTGTTTAAGGCCAAAATGATCCCCGCTCCCTCCTCCGTAAGGTGATGAGTTTCCTCCCTTCTGTGTAGTTTAGTTTCTATAATACATGATTTTCATTGTATTGTTAGAGAGGGCTGGTTTTTGTTCTCTTATGCCCACATCAGCAGATGTGGTCCTTCACTTTGGTCCCGTGGCAGGTCCTATGAGGCCCCTAATCTCTCAAACTGCATTCTCCTTCACTTCACACACGTTCACCCTCATGCCAAAGACCACTAATCCTGTGCAGCATGAGTCTGAGAGTACTGAGGGACCACAGATCCTCTGTTCACTTTATGACTCTGTTCTAGGCGCTGGGACAGCTGCAAGCTGATGGTCTTTCTGCTGCTAGTGTCTCTCTGATGTGAGAAGGCTGCTGGTGTGGGCAGTTGTGGCCCCGCATCTGGCTGAGCCATGGGGAACGAAGGCAGCACACCTGAAGTGTTGGTAAGGGGAAAGCTTGCAGACTCTAGAAAAGTAGAACCGCTACCTGCTGCCTGGATACTAAAAGTACTAACCTTTATTTGCATGGCGACAAATCTCTTTTTTTTCTTTTTTAAAAACAACACATTTGAGCTTTAACTTTTCTAATGTATCTCTAATGAGCCTTTAGAAGATGTGAAATGTGTTTAGTTTGATATTTAAGGTAGTGGTAAACAGAAATGTCAAATTACATTATGTGATGTGTCACAAAATGTAAAATGATCCAACTTATACACTTGATGTGCTGCTGATGATCAAATCCAACTCTTATTGGAAGACTTCAATTGTCCTCCAGTTTGCATGTACTGATAGATATGTCAACGTTTTGAAAATGTCTATTTTATTAATACAAAAAAGGATCTTTTACCTGTAACTGGAGTTCTTAAGCAGAGGAATTCAGGATTGTCCTAATAGGATTAAAATAAGCACTGGTCTCATGAGCTATAGGCTACTGGCTGGAATTAGCGCTCCCGTGCTATTTCTCATTAAAACCAAATCATTCCTTATTCCAGCCAGAAGAGGGCGCAGCAGAAAATGTTCTTCTGTTTCCACCCAAGGAAACTGACAATGACCCCTCACAGGTACACGAGATCTCTGCATGTGTGTGACAAAGCTTTAGATATTGTCAGCATGTGTGCTTCTGAGTGGCACACTTTATACATTCGCTTGCCAAAAAGACGGAAAAAACCCACGGACAACATTATCAAAAAAAAAAGAAAAGTTTATTTAGTTGTGCTTGAAAGTGAGTGGAGTTGATCGCTGCTGTGTGAGAAACAAGCTGGTCATCTCACACATCCACCAAGGAGCAGTGAAGAGCAGGAGGTACGGTAAATGTTTGGATATTTTGCTGGATATTTTCATCATAGTTTGTTATATGATATTCATGTGCAAGGTACAAAAAACTCATAACTATAAATTGGTAATAGTAGATGCTTCTACTTGAATTTCTACTATTTCCCTTATTTAGTTATGTTATGTTAATCTGTGCTTACTATCTACTTAGATTATTTTGTTATCATAAGTCACTTCTTAGTACTCCCACAGTTTGAACCATTATTTATAAACCCGTTGCTCTAAATTTGTGGAGCATATATATTTATTCTTTGAAGCAGATCATCCTGCATATAATCTACATATTTTTCCCCACAAAACGTATCGCTTATTTAAACATTGTTGAATTACTCGACATATGTGGTTTGATCATAGACATTCTATACAAGTAATATAAGTGAAATGCCTGAAATATTGCAGCTCGATAATAATACTTTGAGTATTGTTAAGTGGTGTCATTTTAGAGGACATGTACAGACATTCTAAGAGCTTATATTTCTTACTTGAATATAATATTTATCAGAGCAGAACAGTGTCAATTGCAAGCTGGTTGGCTTGTTTTTACAGTTTTTACTAATTTTTCTTTTTTATCTTTTGCTTGGTAAAATACAAAAAATAGAAACAAAACAATTGTGACATTTTCTAAGTTTTGATATTAATCAAAGTATAATTTTGTCAATTAAAAAAATACCAAACGTGGCTATTTCTAGTTGGTTTGGGTTAATAAATGATTGAAGATGATGACTGTATTCATGAGTGGGATCGGGGTGTTTTTGGTGATGCTCAGTATTTTTGTGGTGATTTTAGTGACAGCACGATATCTTCGCATCAAGGTCGAAGAGCAAGCAGCTCTTATCATGAAGACGGATCTTGCGGGACTCTTTGTGTGTGTGTGCATGTGTTTATATGTAACCAAAGCTCCTCAGAGCGAAACCTGATCCCCTCTCAGGGGGGCCACTGCAGGCCCAACCCTTGGCCTAATTCCCAACATTCACCTGCAGAGGCACTGCCAGCCAGTGCAAGCAGCCAAGAGGCACAACAGCAAAAGGCAAGGGGAGGGAGGAGGAGACAGGAGCAGAGGTGGATAGGGAAGGACGGAAGAAAAAAAAGAAGAGGGAATGGCGATAAAGGAGGAGGGGATTGAGAGGGAGCTGAGTGGAAAGAGTTTGCAGTAGATGGGGGTGGAGGAGAGTGCTCAGCACTTCCCTGTGGGCAGCCCAGTCAAGCCAGTCAGCCTCAGCTGCAAGCAGCCCTGTGTTTGTCAGTGCATGGTAGTGTAGTGTTTCTACACACACGCGCACATCGCAAGAAATAGAGGAGGCTCATGGAAATTTAACAGGGGAGTGGCTGCAACTCAGGAGAGGACTGTGCACAGGATAGGAGGAGGAAGTTGGCTGAGTCAGTACAGGAGAGGAGAGGGGACGTCAGCAGCATGTGTTGCAGCATGTTTGAGTCGTCGTCTGCCCCCTTCAAAACACTGATCCCTGCAGAGGCTGCCTGTACAGTGAGCTCGGTGCCGGGCTGTCAGAGGAGCTGCACTGCACTGTAGAGTCACCTTTAGCACAGTGGAGCACACCGCTGGGTAAGTGCAACACAGAGGCAGGATGAGAGGAAACTCGTCCGGTGTGTAGTCGAATATGACGTGAGTGTTTTACGCAGGACGATGTGTGTCATAATCTGGTTCTTGTTTATTTGCGTGATTAAGACGGCGCCTGTTTCAGAGCAGTTTACAACAGGCATGTGTAATGGATTGAAGTTTTGTTAACGCATGGGCACTGACCCACTGACTTAACTGTAAGTATCACTATTGGACAAGCAGCTGTTACCAAGCAACCGTGGCTTGCGTTCTGTTTTGCTCCTGTGGATTAATTAATAACAGACAGTGCTTTCTGGGTGGGGGTCACACCAGCAGAAACAGGGGCTGTGATTTTCCACCCCACTGAGCCTTCAGTCAGCCACCTAACCACCTCACTGATGACCTTTTAAAGAGCCAATGAAATGGTGAATGCGTGTTTGCTATAAACAAATCATGCTTTGGTAACTGGTACTATCTGTATGTGTGTTGTCTGCTGCATTCATCATATGTATAAAACATGAACTGGGTCTGTCGACAAGGTGACAGTTCAGGCAGGAAACAGGAAACCAACAACACGTCAACATACACCCATCTCACGACTGAACTGTGCATCTCTGCGTGTGTGACTGTTAAGGCTTTTGAGGAAAAACAAGATATGGTTATGTAACGACAACGCTTGAAAGGAGAAAATTAGGAAGATCGAAGGCATCCAGAGTGACACTCACACCTGCAGTGTTGCTTTGATGGAGTCAGTTTGTTTCGCTCCAGGGATCCGGGATGTTTCTGTCTGTAACCAAGTGTGCAACTGGGCTGGGATTCTTTCAAACAAAAAACTGAGCATATGAGAACCAGATAATTTAAAGATAAACTAACCTGGCACAACAATGGTCTTGTAAAACACATTATCGGTCGCTATCAGTCTGAAGATTTTTTATTTTTTTTCTTTGTTTTGTTTTTAATTTCTGCCTTAATGTGAGCAAACATACGCTTTTCTGAGTTGTACTGAAACCAGGGAGGTCAGTTTCTTAGAGCCGCTTCTCAACTCCTACAACTTGATTAAACCTGTCTCCACAATACCCACATATAACACATAAACTACTGGGCTGAAACTTGACCTAAGAAGCAAGTTGAAAAAGGAGTGTTTTATTGTTAAATTTTTTTTTGTTTTGTTTAGTGTAGATTATGGAAGCTTACTTGTTTTAAAGTTCAAACCCCCAACTGTGTCAGAAATGGTTTTAGATGTCAAAACCATCTGCAGAAAACCTTACTTATGCGTGCGGCTCGTCCTTCTGAGTTTTGGGCTCCGGGGTCTCTCTGTGTGGAGTTTGCATGTACTCTCTCTGTGTGTGGATTTTCCTCGGCTACTCCAGTTTCCTTCCACAAACCATGAATTGAGGTCTCCTGAAATTTGGTACGATTAATGTGTCTGTATGTTTATCTCTTGTGATACCTGTATGCTGGGATCAGCTCCAGCACCCCTGCTCCATCGCTAAGGTGGATTAAAGTGTTAAAAAGATGGACAGATGAGAATCCTTGCACGTTTTAGTCACATTGTGTAGATACTTAAACGTGTGCAGACATGATGTCCACAACCGGCTCATTCATTATGAATGAAGAGCTTTAATTCTCAATCTCAGCAGCTGCTTAAAGGAAACCACTCACTCCATCGTCATGTCGAACTCATTCTCGTATTGGACTTAAAGTATCTCAGGAGAAATCCTATTGTGCACCTCAATTCTTGATCATATGACCCTTGGTGGGCGTTGGCCTGTTTGCCTTTCTTTTACATCCTAAGGGATAACTAAAGGGGAAACTTCCCATCTCCTTCAACTGAGCCGCACATGTGGGAGCTCAGAACACAGCGGCCATCACAAAGCCGCTCGACAGCTGAGGGCTGTGAGGGCGAGCAGCTCCGCGGACTCGCCAAGAGCCACTGTTTGAGGCTGTGGTTGGCCCCTGTCAGTCCATTTGAACATCACAACAAACAGAAGGAGAGAAACAGATGAGATTGAAGACAAAACAAGTACTTTATGAATTCATACTCTTCATGCCGTCGAGGAAAGTTAGGAGTTCTCAATGATCTACTTACTACAAAGCACAGGTTCATGGTTGGATGAGTAATCCGAACTATTTTCTTTAAACAATACTGTACCACATGCCTGATGATGCTTGTCATCGCCAGCAGGACTGGTTTGTCTCTAATGATTATTCTTGTCTCACTTGAGGTTTTTTTTTTTTTTTTTTTGACATGCTGGGAAAAAAATACAATTCACTTCCTCCTGAGGTGTGTCTAAGGTAGAATACTCAAGAATATAAAGATGACACGATTTGGTTAGTTGGTTTCTTTCGTAGTATCAAAACTGTGAAACATGGTGAACATAGCTGCAGAGATTACCCCCGAGCAGAGAGCCTGCCAACATCCAGAAATAATCTTTTAATACTCTGTAATAGTGGCGGAAAAACAAATTGAGAGGTGACAATGAGACGTCTGACTGGAAGAATGCACCCCAGCCAGTCTGATAGATTGATTGTGCATTACCTCACAAACAATAGTTTACTTAATAGTTTTAATCGTGGGCGGAGTTATTTGTTCATGTGATGTTTGACCTTTGGGCATAATCTTTGGGTGTTTCTGTGTTCTCCTTCAGCATGTTCACACTTGTTTAGGTACACACTGTAGGATAGTAGCGTCTCCAGCATGCAGTGTAATTCACAAAATCTCACCGTCCCACAGGCCGAAGGTCACACGGGAAGTCTGACCCAGAGGGACGACACAACACTACTGACTGACGCCTCCGCCAGCCAGCACAGTCTGACGTCTCAGCCTCTGGTCCCAGACGTCCCGGTCATCACTGGAGTGGAGGAGAGCCGAGGTGCAGCCGCAGACCAGGAGGAGGACAAGGAGGAGCTCGAGTTTCCACACGACTTGCTGCCCAGCCTCGACTTCAGCAGCGAGCTCAACATCTGGGAGTCCTCACTTGGGTAAGTGGAGGGGTTATATACATAAACACATAGAAATGTGGTTACATCTCAACTTCCCAGTCGACTGACTTCCATGAGTTTCCTGGAGAATCAATACTATCGCTCCCCCATTACCTTTTACCCACACCCTGGTATGATTTAAATGTCTAGGATTTGCTTTCTGCACATTGTGACATTGTGTAGCAGATTTTTGTCCCATCATGCTTCCATTTGTGTGTTGGGTCAATTATATTAGTGTGACTACCATCTTTTCCTGATTTATGCCAATTATTAAGAGAAGTGCTACTAAGTCTAGCATAGTTTTTACTCATCGAACATTAAAAAAATAACTTGTATGGAAACAAATTTGTACAGTCTTTGAACTCTTGTTTCACTCAGAAATGTATTTGTACTTTTGTTTATTAGCAGTTGCAAAGAAACAGCCACACAGAGGCAGCAAAGTGACCAGCTGCAGTTTGGATTTCTTCATATGTGACTGAAGAAAATGAGCCTCATTATGGAGCTAAAGATTTAAAAGGTTTAACAGAAAAGGCTCCCACGTACAGTGAAACCAGTTCAATCTCGGGTTTTCTCATTATGTGAAGCTAAAATGTGACTTGATATAGCCGAGGAAAGAATGAAGGAATAAACCAGGCAAGGTCTTAGGTGACTGTTATTTAGATGACGAAGCAAACGTGTCTCATGTAAATAAATGAAGTCTGTCTTGTCAGTCCTCTCATCTGCGGCAACATACACTGATTAATGATTTAATGTTAGATTGTTGAGTAAAGATTGCATCTTAGAGACGGGTATATCAAGAACCTTCCTAAACAGGGCTATTTACTGACACGCCGTCAATCATTTAATCTACCCAGACAAGTTTGACCTCTCTGTATTCTTTATGCAAAATATGGTGAGACTGGAGGGTATCCCAGCATGCACTGGAATTTAATTAAAAGTGAGATCCTGATTGCTAATTGAAAGCTCCAGGCCTGGCTGATGTATTCAATGACAACAATAAGATAAGGTTTAGTTTATGGATGCATCAAAATTATGAGATGTGTCCACATAATTGCATGCACTGCAATGATTTGCCTTCTGATTCTTTGTAAATGATTATTAATTAATAACAATGTCATATTATAATTGTATCTTATGTATTACAGTATATTGATGTCCTCTCTATTGATTTGCCTTCATTCATGTCAATAATGGGAGACATTTCTAGTCATTATTCAGTCAAGGTGAGGGTTAATCTGATATTGATTTGCTGTGTGTGAAAATGTGTGTGTGCTTGTCTGCTCGTGTGTGTGGGTCTGTGTCAGCAGTCCTCAGAGTAGGTCAGGTGAAACTAAATGTGAGCAGGTGAACCCTCTGCTGGTGGGCCTGCAGCATCACATGGAAGTCAGTCAACAACCATCTGCCCTCAATACAAGGTACCGTCGAAGCTCAGAGTGATGAGGGGCAGCAGGCAGTGTGTGTGTGTGAGTGTGGTCGCCTGTAGATGGCATGATATAGAGTGGAGTCAAGAATCATGAAAGACGATAACTGGATGATCTAATATGTCGTACTGATCCTGGAGTGGGAGGAATTTTTCTGCTGTGGTGTTCCGGTTTAAATATACTTGCTTTGGCTTGTTGTAATTAGATTTGTCATGTGTTGGGAAAGTCATTTGTTTGTGTTCCTTTTAAATTGTGCTTGGTGTTCTGCGTTTGCCTGAGCTTGCGGTTTATTGCACTAATTTATCAGAGTGTTTAATGAGTTTTGACAGCGTTGACACATTGCAGCTATTTAATAATATTCACTGCTTGGTGTGAAAGTGTGAAATTATAAACTTTTATAAATACTGAACAAACATTTACTGGATATCATTTCATTACATAAGGTCATAATGCAATTGCAAAGAAGTTGCACTACAAAGTACTGTAAATACTTGTCTGCTGGAAACACCTGCTTTTTTCCACATGAGGTCAAGGCAGGCAACAGCTTGTTAGGTAGCAAAACCTGCTGTCTGCAGATAGTTACGTTTGTCGTGCCGCTCCTCTTTAGTTAAAGGGAGTGCCAAGCGAGGTGAGGAACACATTGTGAGGGGAGAGGTTGTGTTTGTGAAGTGGCAGAGCATTTAGGGAGCAGCCATGTGGGCCGGCATTAACCAATCAGTTGTTGTGAGGTGACTTCTGACTTCTATATACGTGGACAGAAATCATTATGTCAGAGTGGTTATTGAAAGAAAGATGTATAGATCAGGACATGCACAAAAAATGTCTATACCAGTTGATGCCAACGCAACTTCAAATAATGTTCTGTGATGCCTGCTAATGGCTTGGCAGTGACTCAGCAATTATATTTAAATGGCACTGTGCTTATCACACTGCTGAGTGATGTTAGCAGTTTGTTAGCGGTGTACTTTAGGAGTCGCTTGTCTGATTTTGAGTATTTTTCGGAAGTAGTATTCTTTTAAACACATGAGCGTATTTCCACCGAACATGATGAAAAGGCTGTAATTACTATATAATGTATTCTGTGGAGCTTTTAAATTTGTCTTTAACCATTATAATTGTTGACATAAAAATGAATTCCTGAAATGAATAACCAAAAATGTAATTACATTTCTCATGGCGGTGGAATAATTAGGATATTTTAGTAAACTTAAGTACTGTCCAGCAGTCAGTGATCCAAGATGTCTTTGGAAATCATCTATTTATTTCTAAGCTTTTATCACATTTCAAAAATCAAGGATTATAAAAGTGAATTTATACTATGTCTAACTATTTAAAAATTCATTACACTTGTTATAATTGTGGATCACTGCTTGGATACTAATGGCTGAATAAGCAGTTTGATGTGGATAAAGAAATCTGCATGTTCATGGGTTCTGATATGCAGACAGCTAAAGGTGTTTCTTATAAAAGAAAACGCAGCTGAGAACATTCCTCCTGTGTGGACTCGTGTGCTGTGTATATATAATATAGTGCTTGAGCATGGGCTTCCCCTTTGTCTGTCGGCGTGCCTGAAGGCATCGTGGAATGAGCAGCTGCCCGTCTGCCTCTTCCTAACGCTGTCGTCCTACCCTCGCCTCAGGCCCCAAGGCGGTGACCCACTTCTCACAGATGTCCAGTCTTCACCTCAACCTGCTGCCACATCGACCCTGGGCAGCCGACCCCTAACCCCTTCAAAATCTGTGTCCTTAGACCGGGAACTCCAGGAGGCCTTCCAGGAATGCGAAGAACAAATGGCGTCACTTGGCATATTCACTCCCAAGGAGTCCTACAGCAACATTAATGAGACTGTTAAAGATGTAGGGATAAGAACCAGGGAGGTGATGGTTAACAAGTCCTATGAGTCATCGTCATTGCCTCCAATCCTCATCCAGCCAGGACATAGCAACGAGGGCCATAGCAACAAGAGTACACATGGAAACAGTGAGGCAGCAAACAGTCAGAAGGAAACCGTTGTGTTTAGTTTCAGGAATTACATACTGGGCACTGAGAATCATGTCGGGACAGAAGAGACGGAGAGTGACATGAGAGCAAGTCAGTGTCTGGATCAATGTGGAAAGAGTGAGGCAGAAAAAGAAATAGAAACAGAGCAAAAGAACACAACACCCATGGATATGCAAATAGAAAAAGCATCAGATTCATTGAAAGAGCCCTTAAAACATGCTGTGCTCAGCGAGCAGGGAAACAATCCAAGAGAGGAACTTGTTGATGCTAATGTGGCGACTGAAGAAAGTGCCACTTTAGATTGCAATGCAGTTGTTAAGGTGAAAAGCAAAGCGGCAGTAATGGAGACGACAGACAGTAAAAAAGGAAATCAAAGCAATGAGTTCAGTATTAATAGGTGTAGTGTTGAAACCCAGGCAGATAATTCAGGTGAAGGAACATCCACGTGTAGCTCTCATTTAAAGAATAAAGATACATCTTTAGAGCTGCAGTTAGATGCACAGAGGGAAACCAACATGCACACAGAGGAAGGTCCAGCAGAATCGAAAATGGAGAAACAGATGGGTCCTGAAAGTGAGAAAAAGGCTGGGCAGAACAAAGAGGCAAAGAAAAAGAAACACAGAAAGAAAAAGAAGATGGAGAAGAGCACTGAACAGAAAGGAAAAGCTGTGGAACGGTTGAACAATGATGAGCAGGCCACGCCGTTCATAAATACAGGACATCACACTGATTCACCAACAACTGAATCAATGTCAGAAGTGATGTCGAGCTCCCTTCTATCATCCTGTTACAATGAGGAGAGTCATCTTACTGCCTTCCCCTGTTTGTCAAAATCATGCCAGGCTCTTTTACTGACATCTCATCAGGCAGATAACCACAACCCTCTGCAGGCCCCGAGTGGCTTAAATCATAGTTCCGGTGAAAGACTGCCGCCGGAGCAGCATGTAACCAAGGGTGAAACCACCAATCAAATTACACCCATGCCATGTGTACAAACTACAGCTTTTAGCCGGATTGGTACCAGTGATAAGAGATCAGATCCACAAACAGAAGAGGCTACAGTTACAGAAACAGAAATACTCACACAGAGCCCACTCTCAAACAGCCAAACTTGTGTGGGAGAGAGTTGCGTAGAAAGTGCCCTTGAACAGGCTTTAGTGCTGGGTACGGCGTTGCCACTGACAACACCCACGTTGCCAGAAGTGATAGAAAGCAGGGGAGAGGGAGAAAGCGTGAGGCATGATTCACTCGAGCGAGTAGCTACTGTAACGGTTGGAGATCGTGAGAAAGGAGGAGGGAATATATTGAAAGAAAGAGAAAAGTGCCTCAGCTCTGCAGATAGAGAGAAAGGCAAACTCCGGGACGGTCATCCTCCGCTCCCATTAATCTGTTCTCAAGGAAAATACTCACAGGCTTTCTCAGCCAAAGAGGGACAGGGTGCATTTGAGAAAAGCTGCAGCGGCGAAATGCCACACAACTCGGCAGAGACAGAAAGTAAAGGACGGAAAGAGACAACCATTCGCACTTCAGACGGAGAGATCTCGCCCACTGAAGAAGGAGACGCAGAAAAGGAGCCTATCAGGGCAGAAGTTGATATTGATACTTCCCCCCAGAGGCTGCTTGCTGGCCCTGATCGTCCAGATTACAGCGCTGCAGGAGTGGAGCGATCAGGAGAGAGAGGAGGAGCAGGAGAGGAGGTGGGAGAGAGAGAAGGGCTGTCGAGAGAGCACAGTTCCTTCAGCCAGACGGAAGGCTCTGCTGGTGGGGTGTCATCAGTCGCCACTGTTACGTGTCCGCCCATCGATGTTGCCGAGTCACAGCTGAGGAAACAGAGCTGGAGTGAGCAGATTGCCACCATCACAGAGAGCATCCGTACTGAGCAGGACTGTCTCTCTTATCCTGGTCAGGGACAGTGGAGTGCAGCAGTTTCGCCTCTCCCCACGGTCACTGCACAGAGCTCCCCCGATGAAGATGGAGGAATAACGGCTGATCTCAAACAGAATTTGGATGCGTTGTCTCTGGGACGTATTTGTGAAGAATCGCTGATCACAGAAGCAAACAACAGCCAAGTCCTCCCGTCATCGATCTTAATTAAGCCTTCGACTGCCTCGCAAGTCCCAGTCGAGAGACAAACAAGCAACAATCAACAGATTAGTTGCACTACTGAAGCAAGGACACCAGAAACAGAGTTCCACGTGGAAGCAACCATCCAGAGCAGCAGCGGTGACAATGTTATGTCCGGAGTGGGAGCCCATGTAAGTGAAAGAAGTAAAGTTATCCACAGAGTTCACTTTGCGGACAGTGTGAAGGAGGAGGACGGTTCCTCTGTAAATTTCAGAAACATGTCAGTGCCGGCCCTGGACTGTGCCTCTTTACCTCCTCTGACTGTTCATGAGAGTTTGCACTATCCTGTTGTTGAGGCAAGCTTCATTTTCCCTGAATTTCTAAGTTTGAAGAAGCATGAACTCTTCACAAATGCAGCTCCTGCAAATTATGAATCAGCAATACAGCCACCAGCTGACTTGCTAAAGCAAGAGAAATTTGCCAAGTTGGATGAAGGGGACGTGGGGACCGAGGACAAGGAGGAGAACATCATATTAAATCAGTCAGAAAATGATGCTTTGGAGATAAAAACTGCGAACAACCAGTTGGGAGCAAAGGCGTGCTCTGAACGGGCATCACATCTGACTGAGATGAATCAGACTGGTAATGATTTTTTACAAACAGCAGGAAGTGATACCTCGAAGGCTAATCGTCCGACAGTTGAACAGCAAACACAACAAGCAGAGATTGAAACCAGCAAGGAAACTCCATGTCTGCCTTTGTCAAATGTGAGGGAGATCAATGAGTTGCACTTTGAGTCTAAAGCCTCAGTTAAGACTGACCAGCCTCAGGAGTCATCGCTAATGAGTGACAAAAAAGAAGAGAATCAACTGGATCACTCCTCAAGTTTTGCGCTTCCAGCTGTTCCCTATAGTGATGCCTCCACTGAGCCACCTTTAGGACAGCTTTGTGTAGGTCCTGACCTTAAACTGAACCCTGAAGCTGTGAGCGTGAACTCCACATCCTCTCTGCAGACAAAGCCAAGTGATCTGTCTTCCTCCCAGTTTGTTGAAACTCATTCCAGTGGAGTAAATACTTCTAATGATGATACGGCAAGTGAACAAACAACTGACTCTGGTGTCACAATTGATAAAGTAGTGACCTCAGAAATGACAGCCACTGACCAGTCAATTCCTGTTATCGGGCAGCGTGTCAGTGATCCTGCTTTTCATCAGCACTCTCCTGACCCGATGCTGAGTCACTTGGAGTTCATTACTGACTGTCCTATCTCTCTTCCTGAACAGACTGGCAATGGTGGTGACATCACTAATATCTCTGGAGAAGTGGATAGAATTAAAAGCCAGAAAATTACAGAAATGTGTTTTGCCCACGAGCATGAGCCCAGTGTTGTCTGTAGTGAAGCAGTTAAGATTAGTCTGAAACTGGACGGTAGAAGTAATGTTTCGGAGGCTGTTCTTGGACTTCAGAATTCTCGTACTGAGAACTTAAATACTGCATTTTCACAATTTCACCCTCCTGGGGCGGTGGGTGGACCGGCAATGGATGAATCTGACAACGTCATGCCTCAAGCTCACACTGAGCTTGACCCCACTGGCAAAGAATCTGCTATTTGTAAGGAATCCATTAAGTCTGACACCATAAATGTCAGCGGCCCACTCAGCTCTGACATGAATACCAATGAGTTGTATGATAAAATTAAACAAGACAATCTGGAAGAAAAACAAATCACTGAAGATCAGACCTTTGTGCTGTTTGAAGATAAAGTGGAACAAGTTGAAGAGGCAACAATGACCGGAGCAGCAGAGAGCAGCACGTTGAAGACAGGAAAGATGGGTGCAGCATCACTACAGAGTAATGGACCAGATAAAGAAACTGTAGAGGAAATTGGAGCCCGGCAGCCGCCACATAAACATGAAGTACAAAACACTGAATTGCAATTAAGGGATTTAAAGAGGGAAGAGGAAAGGAACTGGGGTGTTGCAATTAAAAGTGAGACAGAAACTTCTTTGTCTCCAAGTCGACCTTCTGGCTCACGTGAGGCCATGCAAGCTGCTGAAGTAGTTTCTATTGGCGAACCTCAAACTGTCTGTGACCAGAGTTTGAACCAAACTCAGAAGGCAACACCAGATATGATTGTAGTTCTTGACCAATCCCAGTCTGTACCAGATTCAATCGTTGTTTTTCAGCAACAGGAGCCACAGCAGCAGCTGAAATCCAAACATTTCACAGAGGAATCATCAGGCGTCTGTTTGGAGGGGCGAGAAAAGACTGACAGTAAAAGTAGTGGAAGCGGCAGTGGCAATGAAGGAGTGGCAAGTTCAGAGAAAAGTGAGGGAGCAGAGGGATTTCCAGGGGTTGATAGAGTGTGTGTACCATCAGAGCTTGCAAGGGATTTTAAGGAGAATGAGAGGAATGCCTCAATTGTCAGTGAAATAGTTTTCTCTCAGGTAAGTGAGAAAAGACAAGAGATAGATGAGAATGCAGGCCTTGAGTTATGGGTTGCTAGGCCGGATACGGCTCTGATGCTAAACTCTTCGTTTGTGAGTGATCTGGGTGGTCGGGATCAGCAGGAAAGCAATTTGTCGGCTGCTTGTCAGGAGCCTGAGAAGTCGACAAACACTGTCATAACTGTTGGGTCTGCTTCACAAAATTGCAGTCCGCCAAAGACCAGCACAGATAGCCCTAAAATGTATACAAACGTCAGTCCGAGTGCAAACCAGGGTGTAAACATTAATCTGCTTGAACCTGCCGGGCAACCGGAGATTGATTTTAGTGCTGCCGTGACTGCGAAAAACTGCAGGCAAAGTGAGGAATGTGAAATTCACGATAGTGTACACAAACCTAATGAGCTACTGAGCTCCAATAAATTGTTAGTCACACAAGACAAAACACAGCTTCAAACACCCACAGCAGGCCCTGATGTTGAGGACGATAGAGGAGCATCAGACAAAGGGGAAGTGAGCAGGAAGGGGGATGAACAAAGAGAAATAAGGGAGATGGACCATGAAGCAGCAGAAAAGCAGGGGCTTGTAAATTTAACTGGGAGAGCTAAAGACAATGAGTCTGGATCAGTCAAAGTGTCAGACCACTTTCAAAGTGCTGTGTCACACAGCGGCACAGAGGCTCCTGCTTGTGACTCTGAAGGGAGTGCTACGCTTTGTAAGGTAGCGGGAAATGAAGGTGATGTAACTGATATAATGACTGCTGGTAATGTCGCAGTCCCTTCTGCCGTCTCGTCAAAGTGCCCCGAAGATTTCACATCGACTCCTCTTGCCACCACTTCTCAGTCAGAGGCCCCGTCAGTTGATGTTGTGGTAAACTCCATTGAAGAAACGTTACTTGGAAAAGTTCCTTCCTGCAGCCCTGTCAATACAGAAGAAACTGGTGTGTCAGAGAGTCCTGCTCCAGGAGCAGCTGACCAGGGACCAGATCCAAACTGGATAAAAGCTCTGAAAGAAGCTGCATCACATTCACAGAGTGAACAATTTCACGAAGCTGGTGATTCAAGGTAAACACAACTGCATGTGTGTGTTTGAAATTAGAAAGTGTTTTAAGAGCTGTACACAAGAGTTTATAGTATTAGAGGTATTTTAAATCTTAGTTGTCACAGGTCATGATGGATATCTTTAAATGAGTGAGACAAAGTATATATTGGCTTGATGTCACATATTGTAGCTGCTTAATTAGGTTCCAATTAGAAAGCACTGAAATATTGAGGGAATACAAAAAATAATAACAAATTGGGCAGATGGGTAATTATTTTATTCTTATTTCCTAGAGGTGTAAATCTTTGATTCTCAGCCTGTTAGAGTAGACTCCTGCAATTGTCAGTTAACAAAGTATTCGAGTAACGCAGTTGTCAGCTTGTTTGGAGACGCAATGTGGAGAGCAGTTTGATTATGAATATGAATAAGGAGGTAAACACAGAGCTCATTTGTATTGACCAGTTCGGATCAGATGACTGCCTGTGGAAATCTAATGGAAGTAATGTAGCTCTTTATATTCAAAGGGTGACCTCAGCTGTGACATCGTCTCTGGTCCCCAGGGCAAGAATGAACCCTTTCTTACAAAGAAAACCCGCCACACTGTCCAACACAATACATCAACACACATTTAGCTATAGTACTTATACGCGTGCGCGCACACACACACACAACATGAATGTGCACAGTTGCTATTTGTCAGTCATTCCTTGAACATGTGCTGTAAACAAAACAACAAGTCCTCCAACCCCCTCTTTTCATATTGTGTTTTTCAGACCCCTCCCATCCCTGGACTCTCCACAACAAGAGTTTCTTACTCCGACTGAGGAGATAGCTGCTCCTCAGAGACCAGAGGAGATCCCACCGTCACCCCCGGAGCCGGTAGTAAATATCCCAGCACTAAATATTGTGACCAAGCCGGTGGACTTTCCTGAACCTCTGAAGAAGTCAGCAGATCTACTAACGGAACTTCACAAACCGGCGCAAGACATAAAAGAAGAGTCTCCAGAACAAACAAAACAAGACAAGCTACCAGAACCCGTCAAGAAAGAAGAAGAACCAGAAGACATTCCTGAAGTATTGATAAATCGAGCAGCTTCTACAGAAGAAGAAGCCCAGTTCGAAGTGTTAGAACCTGCAAGCAGTGCAGAGAAGATCCCAACAAAGAATGAAGTAGAGCCAACAAAGGATGAGGAACCACAACCGGAACCTGAAAACACGACAACAGAGACCTTACAGCCAGATGAGAAGCTGGTGATAAAAACCAGAGAGATCCCTTCTGTGGAGCATTTTACAGCCGCAGCTGAGCAAACTACTGTGACCAACACAGTCCAGGGTCCTGCTGCAGAGCTACAGGACAGTGGGTGAGTGCCTTTGTAAAAACACAGAACTAACATCAATTACACAGTGTTTCTTTTCAAAATGTTGTGGCAGGTCACTTCTCGCTGCTTGTTATAAGACTTTGGTTAAGAAGTGATGACTCGACTTTTCAGTGAAAGCCTGTTTTAACAGTTGGCTCAAGTCATGTAGCCCTGGAAAGCTGGTCTCACCAAATGTTAAAGTTCATTCAACAAAACTTTGTTCTATTAAATCAAGAGGAATCTCCACCAGAAAACGACTGAATAGAAAGATCTCTTTGCGGCTTTGAAAACCTAATAATATTTGGTAAATGCCATTGCTTTTTCTTCACTTTGATGTACCAAAGACATGACATTGGATAGGATTTATTTGTAAGACAGATGATTTCAAGGGAACATGTCCTTGACAGCTCAGAAGCTCACTCCCTCTGCCTTTCACACCTTTGAAATGGATTTCCATGTGCTCTGAAAGTCCCTTTGGTGGCTTTTATTTAAGCTTTCAGACCCTTGGAGAACATTTGGTAGGTTGTTCCTGTCAAGTGGGTTCACAGTGTCTGATTTGATGAATGAGTCTCGCAGAATTTTGGACGAGCTGCAGAAACGGTTAATGTTTTTAAAACTTTTGACTCAAGTTAAATACACAGTATAAATCAGTGGATGGTTCAGCTTAACACTGACACAGACATTCTGTATTCATTTCAAGCCTTTTAAAAGCTCCAGCTTGATTAACTTCCTGCATTTTTGTGTTGTGTCATTGGAAAGTTGCAGTCACAACTCCATTTCGTTGTGTAACTGATTAACTGTGGTTTAAAGATTTACTGTGCATTGGTTTTAGTCAAATAACTTACTTAAATCACAGCAGATGGTTCCTATTCCCTGTTGTCCCAGGGATCTCTCTTATTTGTCACTCTCTCCTGCACATGCCGGGTAACCATCCCACATGCCAGAGTAACACTTGCTGCCTGTCAGTCTCAACACTTGTCCCGTCACTGCTGTTGGAGACGCGAAGCTTTGTCCAGAGCAGGAGCGAGGAAGAATGACGGCACTCGGTTTCATCGGTGGATAAATTTACACATGCCTACATGTGGCACAGACAGAAATGTAGCTGTACGGTCTGTGATATGTGTGCAAACATGCGGGTCTTTTTTTTCCCCCCGCCCCCAGAGGCTGTCCTAGCTGTCAGTCCCACTCAGTCTGTACGGCTTTGTGAACCGAAGCCTGTAGTGGGAGGAATTCTAGGCAGACACTCAGCCCCACTGAAGTCATTTGGGCAGACCAGACAGGGAGGAACAAAAGCCAGGGTTCAGGAAAACACTTGAGCATGTGCCGCAGTGCGAGCGTGTATGACAGAGCCAATCAGACTCACGGCCGGAGAAGAAGCGGACTGGGACATTAAGTCATCAACTAAGCGGTTGTGGAGTAGGGCAGCGTCTCAGCAGAAGTCATTTCCATCGCTGAGAGTAGTTACCCCTGAAGTTGTGTGATGGATTTATCTGCGTCTGAAATCTGGGTGAGTTGACAGAAAGGAGCTGCCCTCTTTTCTTTTATTTCCCCCCTCTCTGTCACGTCCACAGTGTTTGTGTTTAAGTCCTTCCAGGTGGATGGAGCAGATGGTCTGTAGGTAACCAGCGCTAATTACGCTCTGCCACTGCTGACCTCACCAGATGGGTGGAGGGGAGGGACGAATAGAGAGACGAAAACACAGGAGGCTTTTCCAGAACAAAGTTGCAAAATGTACCTCCTTCAATTTAAAAAAAAAATGTCGCAAGTTTGAGCATGTTTAGTTTCCTCCTGCTTCAGCCTGTTAGAAATCTAGGAGCGCTAATGATTGACTATAGTCTGGGAGTTTTCCAAAAATCCAGTACAAATAATATACTTTGAAAGTTGATATCTTAATTTGAGAACATTGTTAAGAAACATAAACGCGACCTGGCTATTTTGCTTGGTAACATATGACATCAAATATAGAAACAACAACAAAAAAAAAATCAAACAACAGTACTGTTAGTTTGGAATCTCTAAAGCTGTTTCACTCATGAACCACTTCTTAAAAACGCTGTGAATCTTTCTGCCCTTTTGTATATTTACCCTCCATATTTTTGGAGCTAAAAGGAAGTGTGATGCATGGAAGCACATATTGTACTGTAAATAGACCCGTTGCCATGGTGACTGCAGGTTGCCTTTGCCGGCTGATGTCTGCCAATTCAACCACACTGAACTGCTTCTAAATAATGATTATGAATACTAACTAACTAACTAACTAACTAACTAACTAACTAACTAACTAACTAACTAACTAACTAACTAACTATTCTTGAATATCAGGCTTGTTCCTGCATAAAAGAAACGATCCTTCTGTCATTGCAGCATGTTTTGTTTTTCCGTTTAACTTTAAACACGCTGCTTGGACTTGGTGTCTATCAAGTCCAGCTGTTTCCTGGACATGACATTTATTGTGTTTTGAGGCCTAAATGCAGTAGAAGCAAAACCACTTGTGGTTTTTTAATCTCATTTGTAAAAAGTATAGGTTAGAGAACAGTTTATTATCCATGTAAGAAAAGTACTTTCAAGTACAGGGGTTCATTTCAGGCAGCCTATGAGGTGTAGCTGAGTAAAGCCTTGTACACTGGAGAATTACTAACAATAAAAACCGGTTTGGAACAACCTCCAGGTGTTAATGTTAAGAGTGAAACAAAGCTGATGTGAAGCAAGGTGATGTGTCGGTGAAAAAGAACACATGTGCTGTGTCATCAAGTCTTTGCACTCATTCTGTTATGGTGAGAAAATAACCTGCGACTTCGTGCACATCACATACTGCACAGTAACTCCTGTTAACTTGAACTGGTCAGCTGACATTGTGTTCTCTTAACATCACCAAAACTGTTAATACGAAACCAGACCAGTGCTTGTACTTCTTTACTTTTCGTCTTCTTCAGAACAGTTTTTGTCCATCTTTGGAGGCAGCAGTCAGTCTCATGACAGTTTGCTCAAACTGGGTTGTGACTCGGTTATTTCTATTTCCAGGCTGCATGTGCCAAGTTGGCCACAGACGCTAACACATGTATAGCTTTGGCCTCCGGGTGTAAATTTCTTACTATGAGTTTGTCCAGACGAGAAAGAAAATACGTTTGAAAGATGTGCGTCGTATGAAGCCAATTTGCTTTGGGTTATAAAAGTCATTTTTTTCACATAATAGAATGACATTAACCACACCGGTGTAATGCTGAAGTGTAAACTATAGGTTCGCTACGCCCATAAGAAAAGCACACACGCCTATTAAATGCTATTAAGTTCTGACTTTACTGGAGAGAGGTGTGGAATAACAGAGCTCTGTCTCTCAGGGTGGAAGGAGCTGGAAGAGAACTTTGAAACGTGCAGCTGAGCAGATGGTCGTCTTGATGCGTGAGGGGTGTAATTGGGCTTTAGTTGATGGAAGTATTGTGAAGCTCTGTTTGTGAGGCTACCGGGATATTTTTAGAGCTAAACGGTAGGCATGCCCCAAGTGGGGAACAGCTGCATGGGCGTCCGTCGCAATGCCTGTCAGATTAGAGAGCCTACCACTCCTGATAAGAAGGCCTGGATCAGGTCCAAATCCACTCCACCAGGTGGTTCGTGATGACAGAGCCAGACTCCCTCTTACACGCTTCTTCCCAACAGAGGACGAGACGAGCAAGCATGAACCGTCAATTCCAGGGGCTGATGAGAGGAGTTATAGTTTCAAGTTTCAGTAAAAAAGGGTTCTTAGGATGGTTGGAGTGAGCCTTTTATTTTTCAGGTCACTACTAGGTTTAGGTGTCAGCACAGAGCAGGGTGATCCTTCTTTGTCTGCTTTGAGGTAGGTTTACTGAATGGACCATTTCCTTCAGCAGGAATAGAGAGAAAAGTGGAGTGTGTGCTTTAAAAGGGCCAAACTTGGCCTTATTGTCGTGGCCCTTCTGTTGATGTTTTGTGTTCCTTTCCTTGTAGGCCGTCTCTCTCTGAACGGGCAGAAAGCAGTCACCCCGATCCCACTTCTCCCCCACATCCTACATCTGTACACCCTCCCCTGCCTGACCTCCCGCCTCACCTCCAAGACACCTTAGATGCCCGTAGTCTTTCTTCAGAACCACAGGAGAGTTACACACTTGAAGCTCTACCAACCCCACCAGCATCACCCTGCCCTCCTCCTCCTCCACCTCCTCATTCTCCAGGCCGCACATCCCCTTCTGCACCTCCTGAACCCTGCCGCGCCCCAGCAAGGTATGAACATGAACTTTGTGTCATTGTCCAGATGTAGTTTGTTTACCATTAACATTCCCCAATTTTGTCAGATCTCAAAATCTAACGTGAATGTGTGTCTTTGTGTCGTTTACTGCATATTTATTCAGTGCCAGGACCAGTTTCGTTTGCCTGCTTCATGAAAAGTAGCTGCTGCTTCAGCCTCTGAGCCTGGCAGTTGAGGTCAATTTACGGCATTAATTAGACAACTGGCAGACTGACTTACCTTGTGTATCTTGATTCTTGAAGCTCGCAAACAAATGTACACACACACACACACACACACACACACACACACACACACACACACACACACACACACACACACACACACACACACACACACACACACACACACACACACACACACACACACACATACACACACACACACACACACACACACACACACACACACACACACACACACACACACACAAACACACGGTATAGGATCAACAGAGAAGAAAACACTTGTTTAAGGTATGTGCAAGTCAGGGAGAGAGATGGTTGTACGTACAAAGAAAGAAGAAATTGATTAGAGATACAGCACTATATATATCCCAGCGTCAGATAGAGACATATATTTCTCATAGTGTTTTGAGTGTTTTAATAAGACCAATATAATAGCTATAACTAAGACCAATTGAAAGCTATTAAAGTAGGATGTAATGTAAAATCACGAATGTGATGGGATGTAATTTGTGGGACTTCTATCTTTATGACTGTTATCAACAGTATATATGGACAGCATCAATAAGACACAAAAACGTACATCGTATAATGATATTTTGTCCTTTTTAAAATGTTTTCTTTCATGATCAAGAAGAAATACAGTACAGTGGATTTCTTTAGTGGGTTTTGGCGATCCTCACTTAATTTGTCAACTGTTTATGTTGAGTCACTGCAAGTTAAGCCTGCAAGATTTGATCTAATCTGCAACACTCACCAATGTGGCATCATTTTTTGCATATACTTCTCAGTAGGAAAGTGAATAATTGTATATCTTCAAATCCTTTAAAATGAAACTGTGTATAAGTATTTTTTTTAAACATTTCCTTCACAGTGCTGATGATAAATTATATGTCACACTGTTTATAACTTTAGAATTCACATTCTGTGTACATTTTGTCTGTTATGTCAACGATCCATCCTATTATCCCTTCATAAAATGACACTATGACATTGCTATGCACACCCACCACATGAACCGAGAGGAAACTGGATTTGCTAATGTGAACTTAGTGGTTATGGAAACTCAACTGTATCCTATGTAATTGTGGCTTGTAAATGGTGAGTATAGCAAAAGGACAGGGGCCAAATGTAAACAAGCTTATTATGAACACTACATTTTTTGACTTAGCACAAGCAACCCCAGTATAAAGGCTTTCCTGTGTTATGGCTGTTTTTTTTTAACTACTTCAGTGCTGTAGTTTTAATCCACACAACACTCATTTCTATTTCAACAGCCTTTCCGATTGCATTCAAACAAGGACGATGATTATTCCACAAACTTTTCCTCGTGTGATGACACTGAGCATTCTTCTGCAGTCCCTCTCATCTTTGGTGATTTGTTATCAGAGAGAATGACTCAGCCCCTTTGATAGTGCAGCAGTATTTACAACCAGCAGAGGGTGTTTTCTCTTCGCAGAGTCCAGTCATAATGTTTCTCTGCCAGACTGTGGCTGCACTCTGCTGTCTGACTGCAGCAGTCACCTGATGTGCACATGAATGAACACAATCTTTCCAGCACCTCGCTATCACTCTCCATCTGCAACAAACTGCATTATATTTATGCATGGTCCTTCATGTTTGTGAAATATCGTTAACTGTGCTCTATTGGAGCTTAATATTCATGAACGTTTTTCAGAAAGTCCCAGAATTTTGGAATATCAGACATACATTTTGTTGTTTTATTATTTATGATGGCTGAGTGGTTTGCCGTGTATCTGTAGAGAGGAGTGGCATACAGAGTGAAATATGGACTGAAAATTCCTATTGGATCTTAAGAAATGTTCCTGTTTGGATGTTCTGATTATAAGAACTACTTCCTACATCTCAAACAATAAATCATATTTCATGTCAGGTTTGAGTAAATGTTTTATGCAGTTTAAATACCACAATTCAATAATTCTGGATCAGTTATATATTCCCACAATCACACAGACACCCACTAATGCGCCTCACAAAAAGTGTAAACCACAGATTTTGGTTGTCGAGAAGGCTTCTGTTCACTGATGGGTGGATCAAATGAAAACTATTGGAAGGATGACTTGAAGAACAAAATGTGGCAGAAAAAGGTAAACAAGAGGCAAAGATGCAATTATCCAATAAAAATAATTGCTCTTCCTAGTTGGTCCACTGGGGGCTGCACTTGTTTTTAGTAGATATAAAACTGAGACTGCCAAATTCAGCGTGATGCAGCAGTCATACATGGCCACTATTTACAATAGCATCAATCTTGTGAGGGTGTGTTTGTGAAAACATACCAAAAGCTATAAAAGTGTTATAGCCTCAGAAGCAACAGGCTTATGTCAACATGAGTCTTAAAATAATCACTGGGGAGAAGTATTGAAGAATGTTTTCGGTTTTGTAAAATAGTGGCTGAATTAAACTTAACTTTTTCAGAATGTACTTCGAGTTCTTTGCACTAAACAAAGGAAACATTTAGAAGTTGTCACTCAAATGCTATCATGTTATAGGTACTTTCAGATTGTATATTGGCCCCTGTACTAAAATGATTTTGTCCTCCTCATCCGAGACATTAATTATTTTGCTTTCAGTCACATCCGCTTGCCACAAAAATGTGAAATTTTAGTCATCCCCAGAAAATTATGATTTCTTTTTATTCCCCTCTGTTTACTGGCAATAAAATAGATCCCATCATTATAAAAGCAAAACTCCATTGGACCCAGTAAATATATAAAGTAGTGACACTTTGTGATCGCTGACAAAGCCCTCAAAACCACGAAAGTAATTTGTAATCATTTCTTCACTTTCATACCCGCGAGCAATTCAGTTGTTAAAAATTGAAAAATTCTTCTCGCCTATGTTGTGGATCTCAGCATCTCCTTCAGAGTGACCGTGGCTTTGCTTTTTCTCTCAGTAGTTAAACTTCTACACAGCGTGATCTCTGACCTGCCTTATGTGTTCCTTCACAGAGCGGCTGCACAGGTGGACTCTGTTTACTGGTTTGGTGATTTATGAAGGCAGTTGGTTGCACTGGATGTTAGATTATGGGGCGTTGACTACACGTACACTGTTATATTTGAAAACACAATATTCTTTTCACTTCTTAATCAAGTGCTACTTTTTGTTGTCCTGGCACATAAATTCTCATTGAAATATGTTGTAAGTTTGTGGGTGTGGTCTAAAAAATATGTAAAGTGAATGATATGAAAGCTTTTCCATTGTACTTGCAATGAGGACTTCACTATATGTCAAAGACCTTTAAAGATGTAATTATGTATCCATACACCACTCCTGATGCAATATTTAAAAAAAAAAGCCTTATGGCACAGAATCAAAAACACAATTAGGTTTGCTTCACAGCAGCCTGCTGAGCACATTGATGTCGTATGATAATATGCTCAGCCTTCGAGCAGGTTTTACGTGTGTGCAGTGTAATGACCTGAATTTTTCTTGAGTGCCATTATAAATCTTTTAAAAAAAAAGCCGACCCCAGCCATATCTTCCAGTGCCCAAGTTTGTTAAATTTTTTATTTCTTCATTTCCTGCAGTTGAAGCTGAAGTGCAAGGGCTTTAAAAGTGGCCATTCAAAGGAAAGGCAGCTGCTGCAGCCTTTGCTGCCCTACATACATGTATGGAATTTGAGGGGGGGAGTATAGATGGCAATAGCAGTCAATATTTTTTCTTGAACAGGGGTCTGTGGTGGCAAAGGGAGTGGGCAGTGATTTTGCTTGTCCCCCGGGGACACAAAACATCGACCACCAAGCCCATCCGAGACCTGGATCGCGTCAATACTCTTTGTGAGCATCAGTTAATGGATTTCATGTTTACATGCAAACGCTCCTCTTTTCAGCAGTGGTGTTGAATGTGCTGAACCTGTTTTTTTTGTGTGTGTGTAGAAACTGGAAATGTCATCTGGTGCTTTTTGTCCTCATTGATAGACATTTGACACCTGACACCTCGATACACCAACTTTGTAGGATGTTCCATCCTGGAGGCTGAAGTTATTATACAGAGCCTTCGACCGCTCTCTTTCCCAGGAGGAGATAATAGATTTATACCTCTCAAATTTCATTCATGAGTGGGAGATTTGTCAAACGAGTTCTTGCTCTCATTTCCATCCCGCAGGGCAACTTCCCAACAAAGACATACAGTCTTTTGCAAACCGATAAATACAAAATAAGGTAGAGAACAAAACTGGACTCCTCCTGTCTTCAGTGCTGCTCAAAGCTTGATGAGAGAGTCAGTGAATTTGTTTAGCTTCAGCCTGCTGGCCAGCATTGTTAACTGTCCGCCAAGAAAGGCAGTTGTCGATAAGTGAGGTAAGAAAAATGTAGGCAACCTAATTTTATTTATTTATTTTTGCATTTTTATTAATAGAAAATATATTTTTTTAGGGAAATATATATTTCTGTTCTTTTCTGACTTGTGTTGTTCTTGGTGGACCGCCTTTAAGGAAATAACACATTGTCGTTTGGCAGAGTCTATTGTTTACATCAGGCTTCCCTCTGGTTGGCTAAGCTGAGTGCTGGAAGCTTCCATTGTGTGAAAAAGGAGGCACAAAAATGACATTTTCACTATGTGGGGGGGGGGGGGGGGGGGGGGGCTCCTGGCATTCACAAGGTACTCTTATGGTGGGAGGGAGGAAGAGGAGGGACTGACAGAGTGACGGATAAAGCGCCCCTAATTCACAGTGGTTTGGAGGTCTGCTATTGTCTGGCTCTTCTGCATAGTCGCAGTAGCAGACCATAGAAAAGCTGCTCCTCTGTTTAAAGGCACAGGAGCCCAGTGACAGGGGAGAGAGTGGAGGGAAGAAGGGGGAGGAGGCAGCAAGAGCAGCAGTACAGCACAGCGATATCAACAACCAAACAGAGAAGAGGCTGCTCTGACACGCATGGACGAAAGCAAATAAGCAAGATTTGGATTCTTTTTTTTTTCCACACACCAATTTTCTTGGATTCTTGGATTATTCTCTCATTTACATAATTTTTTAAGGGAAGTTTTCTTCAACCTGGCGGTGCATTGTTTTACCATCATATGAGTAGCAAAAAAATGTCCAGCCTGTAGAGAAGCAGAGGAATTAATGTGGAGTGTGGACCCCTGAATCAGCCGATGCTTTGCTCCTGATGCGAGAAGACCTCGCTCATCCTCTGCACTGCAGCACAAGCAAAGCTCAGCCGCCGCTCAGCCCCGGTACAGGCTGTCTGCGTTCACTTCGAGGACCACCGCCGCGCAGGAGAAGGAGCTGTGGGGTTAGCAGGTGGATGTGGAGGGCGGCTGGAGAGGAGGAGCAGGCAGGGGGGGCAGGGGTGGCAGAGCTAGCTGAGGATGGGAGCCAACGAGTCCATGGAGCAAGGAGAGACCCCCTGTCCCTCTCAGGAACACATGTGAGTCTGACTGAACCCGCACGCCCGCTCAGTGGCAGGGCTCGATGGTCTCATACTGTTCAGAGGTTTGAGTGGAGGAGAACAAAAACAACACGGTCGTAATTTATTCAGAGGCTGGAAGGCGGTTTTACTGATTTATTAATGGCTTTTGGATTTTATGATGCAGATTACAGTTACCTGTGATATCCATGATGTTACAATCATTCAAGCTTTGAATCTTTTTTTTTGAGACATTTTTAGCCTTTGCTTGTTTTCGCTATCCAGTACACCTGAGTGTGAACACTTCAGCATTGTTTGCCTTTGTGACGTAAATAGAGATGAGAAAATCTGAGCACGTGCAAATGTGCACCAATGTCCTTTGACTTCCAGTGCAGTGTGAAGCATGAAACATAATACTGCTTCAGGGAATCCTGTGGGAACCCAGAACATAGTACAGAAAGTGACGTTTGGAGGTTGGTGGGGAGATGTTTTGTTCGGTGGAAAGGATGGTGTGTCTGCTGGGATCAGAAGCTGGTGACCGTGTTGAAATAGAACACGCTGTGTGGGGGCGGAGGATAACCCAGGAATTCTGCTTGAGAGAGTTAGAGATTGAGAGAGAGAGAGAGAGAGAGAGAGAGAGAGAGAGAGAGAGAGAGACGGAGCAAGACCGCTCCACTTTTTTGTTTTATTTATATCTCAGACACACGACTACACGAGGGACGAAGAGCCAGGGGAGAAACAATAGAGAGAGTAGAGGAAATGGACTGCATGTTGATGTTGAAATGAATGATTAATAGTAGGATGAATTCAGCTTTTTAACTTAAAGCTCAAAAAAGTGCAGACCTCTGGAGGTTAAAACATTTCAAAAAATATCTGCAGCAAAGAAAAAACACTTTAATACAACGTGTGTTTGTAGTATTGAGGCATAAACTGAGGGTAAAAACAGCATTCCTCCATCTTTTCTCAAAATGTTTACATGAAGCGCCTGTCCATCCATCTATCTCTGAGGTGCTGAAGCTCTGAAGACACTCTGGACAAGTCACCAGTCCATTCCATAGTTAACACAGACCTAATGAATGGCCCATTCGAAGTCAACAGTTATCAACACAAGACATGGATGCATTTGTATTGTGGGACAGCTCGAGAGACTCAGTGGAACAAAACTCACTTGGGCTCAAGAAGAACATGCAAACTCCACCGAGAGGCTCTGCTGGCCGAGAGATTCAAACCAGGAACATTGTTACTATGGACCAGCATTGCGAACCGCAACACTCACATAATGGTCCACTGGGATTTGAATCATTTTCAAATGGCATGATTGTCTATGCTTATTCTCATTTATCCAGGTAGATATGTCAAAGTGTCTCAGACTGTTTTGCCCCTCGTCTAAGTGACTTCATCGATTCTTGTTGCTCCTCTGATTAGGCTGGCAGACATGAACTGATGAAGCCACTCTTATAAGGGCCAGAAGCTCATATAAGAGGCATGATCAAATCCAGTCTACCTGAGTCAACATGTGCTTGGTCTTTTGAGGGGTCAGTTTATGGCTTCTGCATTCCAATAGGTTTTCATCAGTAATCTGAATAAACCTTGAATCTTATTTTATTATCCAAATTTTGAGATTTATTTACCCCAAAACTCAAATCCACCCCCATCCCCCTTATTGACGATCTGTCTTCTTTGCTTCACCCTGATTTGTTCTATTTTAATGTGCCATCTGCTGGCGTCGTCTCAGATTAGGCTACGTGAGGTATTACTCTTTGAGATTATCTCTGTTTGACACCCTTTTGTCTTAATGGTTTTTGTTGTTTTGAGACTGAGTTGTTTCCTTGGACTGAAGAACACTAGAGACTTGTGTTAGAGACCAGCCGAGATAGCAAAGAAAGACAGGTACTGTGTGGCACACGGTGAGCTTCTTTAACATTTCATTTCCTGTAAGAGAAATTATTTGTCGAAAATAAATCTACTGTGAGCGTTTGTCCTGTTTTTAAACATCTACAATCTGCTCACTTGTGACTACATAACATTTTTATTGTTATTACGGAGAAGCTGTTGTATATTGAAAGGGGGATGATCTTGTTTGGTGGGAATGATGTAATACCGCTTCTCTAGACAGTCATTCGCCATGTGTATGAAAGCTCAGGAGCTCCCTCTGTTGGACTCATAATCCCTATTGTTTAGTAGGGAACACACATTTTCCATCAATTCTGAAAAAAAAAGTTGTTTTCACAGACCATGGGAAGATAATGGTCATTTTAAACACATTTCACCCAGGTATCTATTGAATTTACCCCAATTTACTGTACTACTGGGTTTAGTTTGAGGTAAGGGATATCAACAGCATGCATGTTGATTAAAATTAAAGTCATACAAGCAGTCTTTTGCATTGATTTAGTTGCCATAAATACCATGTTTTATCAATGAATTACTGAATCATTGCACCACTTTTCCACCCATTTAAAATCTCCAAATTTCATCGTTATTTTTCTATATTTTCTCTTATGGCCCCTCATATCATACAGTCAAAATACAACCCCAATTCCAATAAGCTTGCCGGGACATGCATGTTGTTAATTACACATAGAAACATGTCATATGTTGACATTGTTATAACAATAGCGACACGTATTAAAAAAATGAATCCACTGCTCTGTTCATGCTTTTCGCTTTTCATTTTTAATTGACTTTTATGTAATATATTGGCATCAATATCTATTGATGCGGTGAGCAGGTAGAAGTTTTTCAAATGCACCAAATAATAACAACAGATCACAAATAAGTCAAAAGTAAGGCACCAATGACTGGTTGAGAGAACTTAACAAAGGGAAGATAGATTTTTGAGAAAATGGGGAATACGCTTGAAACTAATGGTCAAGGATGAGCCTGGTGGAAAGATATTGGTGGCAGTCGGTGCCCAGATGGAGAGGGTTTAAGGACTGTGGCAAGCGAGAGATGATGGAGCGAGTGTGCTGCAGTTAATCCAATCAGGCTAATCACGCAGCTGTTTTGTAGACCAGCAGCTTGCGTCCATTCATGCTTGGCTTTTTCTTCACTTGATCACTTTTCATTCGGTCACATTTTCCTGCTTTCCTCGCTGTAATATCAATGGGTTACCTATCTGGATTTGCAGGTTGCAGCATGTTGATCGTGACGCGGTTTTTGGTTTGTGTGTCAGTGACCATACTTCTTCCTGTCCCCAGTGGCTGGTTAGAGTACGCCCTCCAGCTCTATCAAAGCTGTTTAGACTCTTGGATTTGGCTGGAAGCAGAGACTTGTCTGGCTGTCTGAAAAGCAGCGTCTCCTTGCCTCGTGCTGCATCGTCTCTGTCTCCAGGCAATCTTCTCAGCCTGTGAGTGGCTCCCACTCTCTTTGTCTCTGTTCGCCCTCATGCCATGACTGTTCATCCTATTTGATATTTTTTTGGGGGCTACAAGGTAACACCAGATGCAAACGGTGTGATTGCATTATTGCACGTTTATTGGGTGACAATACAAGGAGAAAATCATTGTGTGTGTGTGTGTGTGTGTGTGTGTGTGTGTGTGTGTGTGTGTGTGTGTGTGTGTGTGTGTGTGTGTGTGTGTGTGTGTGTGTGTGTGTGTGTGTGTGTGTGTGTGTTAGTTGGACTGTGCACCTCGCCACCGTAGTAGAGCATATGGTGGGAAATAACCTCCAGTTGCCATAGAAACACAATACTTGCAGTTGCATGACAAATGTACTCTGCAAGGACATAAACTGAACAATGAAGGGAGTCTTAATTGCTTTGTAGGCTTTTATTTTTATTCATTCTCAAACAGGTGGCATTGGAATGCTGTTTCTATAATTATAACAATTTACAAATAGCTGAATGGTATATAAAAGATTGCTTATTTGGTTTCTTGCATGTACTCTATGTAAATGGCTTCTGTCCTTGGCTCTTAATGTGTCACTTGCAATTTGATTGTGGTTAACACGGATTGATCCAGATGGATTACTAGGCAGACCAGCTTGATCCTGCTGGGATGCACCGGTCTCCAGCTCTCTTATTGGCCATGTGCTGTCTCATACATGGTGTCACTGCACCTTCACAGGATTAATGCAGAGATAGTAAGTGATAAACAGCATATAAAGAGCAAAACCCTTAAAATGTTATGTTTTATTTGAAATCCAATGTGTTTTTTAGTGTAGTCATTACACATTTCACATTACAATGCCAGTGAAAATATATTGTCACTTGTATGTTATTGCCTCGATGTGACCCAGGGGATAGTGAAGAAACTGACCATGACAGCAAAAGTGTTTCACTCTTCATTTGGATCTAGTTTCTAATCCAAGCCACTCTCTGACAAAGGACCCCCACAGGATGCAAAGTACAGCTTCGTGATGATGGATGTCTAACATTTTATATATTTTTATTCTCGAGAGATGGATTCACTGAATAGGAAAACACTAGCTTGATATAGTATACATAAAATATGTTGAAGTGTAGTAAATGATGAGGATGGGCTTCATCAGGTGTGGCTCGGCTGGTGGGTAGCAACCTTGCTTTTGTGTGGAAACAGCAAAGAATCTAATGAGGGAGAGAAAAGAAGGGGGGGGGGGGTGTTGAGCAAACGACTGCGAGAGAGGGAGAGAGGGAGAGAGGGAGCGAGACGGACCACTGTACTGCAGGAGGTGGGCTTCTGCAGGCAGTCTCAGTTAGATTGGGAGACATTATTTGCTACTGGGGAGGAGTGGCGACGGGCTGATGTGGCTACACATGACAAAGAGGTGCAACGTTTAACGCCTGTAGATGGGAAACAAAGACATTTGGATATTGGACTGTAGAAAATAAAGAGGCGAGATAGAGGAACGATTAGATCCGACAGTCTTTGTCAGATAATTCCGAGGACGCCTACCTGTGTGCGTGGCAGTATCATCGTGGTGCGGAGAGGTGCAGCCCACCGGCAGCCATGGCAGTGAGTGCGTGGCAGGCTCTGTCTCCGTTGCAGTGGGCTCGCTGGGGCTGGGACTCACTACTGGGAGGGGCAGGAGATGGAAACAGCCCAGACTCGGATCCAGCTCTTGGGCTCCTCCGGCATCTGTCCTCGGGCTCACGTCATGAAAGCATGATCAGAGCTTCTGGGGGACCGGTCAGACAGAGGTGAGACAGGGTGGGAGGCTGGGCCCACGGTCATGCATTGATCCAAGCTTTGTGCTTGGCAGCCTGGGTGTGTTACTGGCTTTGCTTGCAGATGTATTTGTGTATTGAATATAGGGAAGGAGGAAGAATCAATATTGCTTTTGCTTAGACCGGCAAGACATTTTATTGGTTGTCATTGTCTTGCAGAAATCAGTCAATTCTCACTATTTGGCTCAATGATTTCCTCAGGCAGTGCTGTCTGATTTATTGCACTAATATCTTTAGATGTTGAGGTGTTATGAAGTGCATGAGTGTTTTCTTGGGTGTTTTGATGGGGGCAGTGCTGTGTCTCAGGTGGATCTTTATTTACTATATGTATCACCTCAGTGGATTCAGCATTTTCTGTAGTCATCAAAGTCTACAAGCAATGAAACAAAACCCTTTTTTTTTTCTTTTTTTTTTTTTTCAAACAACCCTGGCAAAGATGTTTTGTATTTACATAGCATATTACTGTTATGGATCACTTCTATGAACACCTCCTTGAAAACTAATCATGTCTTTGTATCTGATGGCGCTCGTCTCACTCGATATTAGTGAATATTAATGCCGACAATCCTGATGCAGTCAGTAAAATCCTTCCAGTTTGAGGGATATTGGAGTGATTCACAGTAGCCCCTCGGTGTGTATGTCCTTATCTTTTGTTATAGGAGCTCAGATTCAGATGGAGCCTTTGAGACCCCTGAATCCACAACCCCTGTGAAAGCTGTTTCCCCCATTGAGCCCCAGAAAGAACTACTATCTGATATCAAAGGTATAGTACAAGAATTATTCCAGGATCTTTGCCAAGTTCTTATTCACATCCATAGTTTGTGACACTATTGCTAGAAAGTAGATTTAACAATCAGTATTGCTGCACCACCTAGTGGAGGAGGTAGCACTTCACATCAGCACATTTTTTCAAAGTGATAATGTTCAGTGAATAGAACAGAGACTTTTGGGATGTTTAATTGACAGGACCTCAAGCTTTCTCTTTCATCTGGGTCTTTTTTCACATTTGTCTCACCTACTCTCAACTACCTTAAGGGATTATTTATATCACACTCATCATTGAATGTGTATATATCTCCATTTTTAACTGCTGCCCCTGATCACAGACAGAGCAGTTAAAAATGCAATGATCCATTTTGACTTATTTGTGAGTTTATTTACCTTTGTACAAGCAGAAATCTTGATGCAACATTTTGTCTCTCTCGCTCCATTTCTACAGTTGCAGAAGCCTTGGTTAGTGATCCTTCCTCTGATTTAACCCCAGCTCGTCCAACTTGTCGTTCTCCATCCATTGCTTTTGATGAGGACAAGCCCATTGCTGCCAGTGGCACATATAACATTGAATATGTCAGTCCAGATTCAGCAAATCACACGCTCACTCGTTCTCTCAGCCTCCAGGGCGGAGAATTAGATAGTTCTGTCTTGTTGGACGGATCAGCATCCGGAGGTTTCCGTCCACATTCTGAGTCCTTTAGTGTCGGCACTGAAAGTGCCCCTGGGACACTTCGCAGACCCAAAAAAGTTCGTCCTGGGTCTGTGAAGAAAAAGCCCCTCCTTAGACAGAACTCTAACCCAGAGAGTCCGAGGCCAGCTTCATCGAGCAGTACCCCAGAAATCAATAAGCGGGCCAAGCCCCAAACTGCCAGCCCTCTTCAGGCTCCCGAGGAACCAGAAGTAGGCTCTGCAACACCGAGCCCAGGAGGAACCCTTCGAAAAACCAGGAAGAGCCGTGTTGAAACTCCTCCTCCTCTGCCAGAGGAGACCATCCCTACCAGCCAAGAGGAGAAGCCTGTAGTACCTGCCTTACCCTTGTGTCATGAGGAGACCCCTCTCCCTGGCACGCTAACTGGCACTGACGAATCCCCCATCCCTCCTAACGCCTCCTACAAATGGGATCCAGACAATTTTGAGAACATTGACCCTTTTAACACTGGAGGAAGTAAGATTGCTAACTCTCCTGTCCTAGGCCGTAAAGGTCCTGTATGTGCCCCGATCTCCGCCCGTCCAGAGAGCCCTCCAGTCCCTGCTGTTGAACTGCAACAGCCGAGTCTCCCAGCTCTTCCTAAAGAGCCGATAACTAACCCTGAAGAGCAACCTATACTACCCAAGCGTCAACCCGTAAGACTGGAGTTTGACTACTCAGAGGAGAGCTGTGAGGCATCTCAGCAGGCCTCTCCTCCAGTCAAGAAAGTGGGCAAGAAGCCTAGTGCCAAGATGCCTCTGAGAAAACCAAAACTGGGACTGAAAAAGGTGCCTCCAGCACAGACGGAGCGGCTGGACAACAACACTCCTGTAACCCAAAATGGCAATGAAGATGAAATCCCAGTCTCTAAAGCAAATTATAACTTTGAGTCTGACAAATGGGAAGATCCAAACTTCAACCCATTCTCATCAAAGAAAGGGATCTCCAATTCCCCCAAACTGTCCAGGCCATCCTACAGCTTTGACCCCAATAACTTTGATGACTCAATAGACCCTTTCAAATCCTCCAACACCATGACCAATTCCCCTCCTAAGACCTCTGCCTCATTTGAACTGACATCCAATGACTTTGAGAATGAAAACGATAATGACAACATTGGGGAGCTGGAGGATCAAAACCAGAACAAACCTGCCAAAAAGAAGAAAACTCCTATCAAATCGTAAGTTTACATGTTATTTCAAGAAACATACATGTACAGACACACTCCTTTTCGGAACCTATGTGGGAATGTCTGTTAGGATTTTGTGTCTGTCTGTGTTTGTTCCTGTTTCTATCGTCTGGTCTGCCAGTGTCCTCTGTCTGTCTCTCTGTCACCCGTTTCTGTGTATTCTCATATGTCACAGGAAGTCCAGGGGTGTGTCCTCTCTATGTTGTTTGTTGTAAGTACAGGGACAACACAGCCATCAATCCTATTTCATTCCATTAAATCCACACGGCTACCGTCAAAGCAGCATGTTGTCCCTCCTCCTATTAACACAAACATCACACTGGTTTTAAACAAACAAATCCATTTAAGTGTTGAATCCTCTCAATTCTAACTGTTTGCAGTTCTCTGTCATATACGGTGTAATCTGAGCTGTCTTTCTGCTGCAATGCATACTTGGGTAGCTGATATTTAGGTGAGAGATGTAAACATAATTGTGAAAAGAATCGACAAGCAGGATGGACATTGTGCAATATTACGTCTTGTTTTGGTGTGACCAGCTTTCTAAAAGGTTTTAACTTGAGCAACTGAAGTCAGTGTAACAGTGCTCAGATTGCTTGGACTATGGATGAGTCACGGGAAACAACACTTTGAAATGTATTACTGTGTTTCTACTTTGGGCAGTCTCACTCCAGTGCTGTTATTTATTTCTAATTCTATACATGAACATTGAAAAACTGTGAAGTAACAATTAATCTGCAATAATACGTCATTTTTACATTATAACGTTGAACCCTTCATCAGCATTTTCAACAACACTTGTACTCAGAATCTATAACATTTGTCTCAATAAAAAGTCAGAGCATCATAACAAATCAATCATTAACCTTCACTATTCAGTAATAACTAAACATCCAGCACTCATCACAGACATTTTACATTATTTTTTTTATCAGAGCCATGCACATTAAGTAGTATGATACACATATGATACACATATGGCGAAGTTGCCAGTATTCTACAAAACTAGATGTCCTTGGATTCTTCATTTTGCACAATAAATTCCTATCAATATGTAGTTCAGGATACCCAGGATCCGCATTAAATCTCACATAGAGTTCTGTGTTGAAGGACTCCAAAACTTGATGACTGATTTTTTTTCCCCCCAATCAGTAATACTTTCAGAGTGAAGCGATCACCAAAGAAATCACCATCATCCGATCCATCGCAGGTATGCGATTCTTTTTATTACTGTTTTCCCTCTTTGCTATATCGATTTTGTTTCACTGTATTTCAAAGTCTCCCACCTGCCGTGTGTTCCAGGATGCGCCTGCTGCAGACGAGCCAAACTCCCTCCACTCACAGGATGACCACGCCACAGACGAGGAGAAGCTGGCCTCCTCCACCGGTCAGAAGTGGGCAGCCCTTCACAATGTGGATACAGAGTTGAATTCGGACCAACAAGACTTCCCTCAGCCATGCGATCTAACGTCCTTCGTCAATGAGAACAGTCTTCCTCAGGAAACTCCAGGTGAGTCATAAACTCTCCGAATCTTTGTCCAAATAACAGCGAGTAGACATCAAATCATACCACGGACGAGTGAGGCTCAGGAGAAATTTAAAGATCGAATCCTAATTTACACCAGTCGGCCAGGCTGCTTTTTCTTCATAAGGCAACATTATTGATTTTTTTCTTTTTATAGTGGCATAAGCCCACTGGCCCAGTTCTCTGTTGATCTCTGACCTCCAGAAGAGCCACCTCTACCCAGAGGCTGTATGGCTCAACCCATCTGGGTCAGATATGAATCGAAAGACAGGCAGCTCTGGCCCAGCCGCTGAGCCCATCAGAACTCAACTAAACACTGGATAAATGTCTCTCCTGAATTTTTCTTGTACATAATACCTTATTTTTTTTCCATTTTACTTTAGAGCAAGACTATGAAATCGAGTACATGGAGAAGATAGGATCTGCTTCCCCAGTAAGTATTTGAACTGAGAGTTCGATTTACTATTTGTTAAATGTGGTATTTATTATTTTATTTCATACCTCTAATAAGTTTGTGATCAACAAAAACATGGAAACATTTATTTTGTTTGTCTCATAGCCCCTGTCTGTGAAGAAGCCGTCTTTGTACTTGAATTTGGACTCAGTGTCTGACAACTTAACCAAAACTACATGTGCCCATGGATCTGAGCCGAGCTCTCCCTGCACAGGGTAAAACATACATCTCTGCTTCTTATTTTCAGCATTTTTCAGAAGATGTGTAGCTTTTGTTCAGTATTACATGTGTATACGAACGTGCTGGTCTCTATCTTATTCTCTGACAGTTTAAAACTACAGTGACTCTGATAGGACAATACATAATACATTCTGCCATGTGTTCTTTAACACTCTCATTCATCGTGTGCAGTATATAACATGTCACACCCTGTTCTCTTCTCCCTCGATGGCTGGTTTTCTCAATCCATGCAGGAGTTTTGAGGAGATGGAGGCCCAGATCACAGCAAGTATGAAGACACCGGTGCTGAGCTCCCGGCCTGGTCCTGAGGGCTCGACGGGGGAAAAGAGCCGGAAGAGGGAAAGCGAGGCGCTCAGTCGAACACAGAGCACAGAGAGAGACGAGCAGGTGAGATGAGACTGTTTTTAAAAAAAAGATGAAAACAGTGAGTAGCTTTCAAATCTGTGTACAGTAACTATCATTTCTGGGGATTTTTTTTTTCAATTTTTATTTTGTTACATTCACGTCATAATGTTGTTTTGCCACACGAGGGTGACAGAGAGCCACACATGCTTTATCTGAGGCAATGACTCAGCTTTCCAGCATGAACACCATCGGTTAGGGTGATTTTCATTAAAGCCACGTCCCAGACAACAAATAGGGAGTTCTCCCCATTAGTACCCAGCTTTAAATCAGTCAATCTGCTCCCAATGCTGCCACTCAAAACACTCAGCGCTTTGCCATGCTGTCCCCTGCCCTCCTCCCCGTCCTCCACCTGTACTCCCCCTGGTGCCCTTGTAGCCCTCTAGCCAGATCCACACAGAGGCCCCTGCTCCAGCCCCAGCCATGCCCCTGTTAGACAGGCTGTCTGAAAGCGATGACCCCCTGCAGTACCTGGAGCCTGACCTGGCCGAGACCAACCCCTCAGCATTCGCCCAAAAGCTACAGGTGTGTTCACAGACCACACGTGACTGCTCTTGGTTATGGTAGTCTTTTTGTGGCTTTGATATGTGACTATGTGCGTGTGTGTTGTCGTACAAACTTAATTTCCATGTGTTAACGTTATCACATCCTGCCTTTTCATTTGACATTTTTTCCCTGCTCCTCCTTCGGTTGCAGTTTTTTAGCTTGCTTACTAGAAAAAGATTAATGAGTCAGACAAATGTAAACAGGGTCAAGTGTGCGTGCTCAACTCAAGTTTTTATGTTTCCCTTTGCTCTTTCATCCTTGGGCCGCATCCCTCCTCTCCCTTCCCCTGAAAAATTCTGGCCCAAATGTGTGTGGCCAAGGAGGAGCTGGTGCTTGCTGCCTTGAGGATAGAGGCTCTGCAGGTAGCCAAAAGCATCTCTCAGTGCCCTTCCCTCTCCACTGTAACCCCCAAGGTACTGCGCTGAGTTAGCCTGCACCTGCTGTGTATGAGGGTATGTCTGTATGAGAAAAGACGCAACTTGAATGAATGATCATGGAAATGCAGGTGTGTGTGTGTGTGTGTGTGTGTGTGTGTGTGTGTGTGTGTGTGTGTGTGTGTGTGTGTGTGTGTGTGTGTGTGTGTGTGTGTGTGTGTGTGTGTGCGTGCATGAGTGTGTCTCAGCCTGCTTACTCTTCCCCTTAATCACACTATTTTGAGTGTGACTCTGAAACCCATGGCCTTATCAACCAGGTGGCTGTACCGCTTACACCCACAGACAGTCACTCTTGCTTCCCCACATATCAAATCTCTAACATGGCTTTATTCCTTCCAGCTGCCACTCCGACTAGCAGCAAGTCCCTAGAGAGGGTGACTCCCTGGGGACACAGTGGTGTGGCTTCTTATAGTCCCTTGCCTTTTTTATGCATGTTGAGAAACATGCATGTTTTTTCTGTTCATGACAGGCTTACATCAGCATGAATGTGACTGGGAATATCTCGTACAAGATGGAGTATTAGCCGCTGAGAAGACACACCTAAGTTACTCCTCCATATGCACCGATGTTGTGCCTCCAAGTGTTTTGAATACCCAGTCACATTCTTGTTTTGTGATTTGGTCCTTTTTTGCCGACTAACAGCACTAACAAACAGCTACAGGTGGTCCAGGATTCGGTTTGAGTAAAATCGGGGAATTTGCTGGATGAAAGAAGAGGAGGTGAAATGTCAAGTCGATGGGGATTTTTAGAACTTAGGGCAGCGCAGGGCAGGTACATTCCAACCCTGTTCCCTTTCATGTCTTATACTCTCCTACACATTTCACAGTCTCGACTCAAGAAACCCAGCACCCGGCGGTGGAATATCAACGGTTCCCCCTTATTAAAAGTAAGAGTGACAGTTCGAGTGAAACCCCCGTGGTCCGATCCTGTCCTAATTCACCTACCGCCCAGTCCAAGTATTTGGTCATTAACACTTGTCATTGTGTCCAACACTCTGCAGCAAATCTTTCTATGAGAAAAAGAGTCAAACCAATGACCTAAAACACTACCAGTTTTTGTACAGTGAAATAAATAAAATTACTTTATTTTTCTATACTTTTTGCCCAGTTTGGATGGAGATGCCTTGTTTATACAGCTGATATTTACCTTTTACCCAGTTGGACTGCCGAGGCAGAAGCATTGTCCAAATACTAAGAGGCTGCGCTGTATACTTTACCTCCAGTAGATCCAAGAAACCCAAGATTCATTTGTGTCTAGTAAAGCAGTACTTAGTACCCTGTGAGCGCGTTATGTTCTCGGTAGTTAAATCTAGTTTCCCTTTTGTCATCTCCCAATCACTTGTTTCTTTGTTTTAAAGTCTTTGTATGCAAAATTTGGGTTTGTTTCGTTTTTTTACTTTAAGCCTGCCTAATCCGATGTGCCCTTTTCAGTTTTTCTTATGAATATACAAGAAACCTATTTACATGTCGGAAATACATTATGACTTACTCATCTGAGTGGGTGGGTGTTGATCAGGTTTAACAGTTTTTATTAATACACTTCCCACCTCGTGAAACACCTTCAAGCGTTTTTTTTTTCTTTTTTTGAGAGTTTGAATCGTGCATTGTGTATCTGGCTCGACTTTTGTAAGACAAACATAAAGGAGAAGAACAAAACACTCAATTCCAGGCTCGTTTTAAAAGTAGATTTTCTACAAATCTATATTTTGTTATGCCAACAATTCCCCTACAAGTGGAATTAAGATGCTTTTTATTTGACATGTCCAGAGGGAGTCACTGTTATCGCCCCAGGTCCAGAGCTCTGTATTTATCCATTTAATGTTTCTGTTTGTGTCAGACTAAATATGAAAGGCATTCATGGCTACCTGAATGCGACTAGTCCTCACATTCAGCAGAATAAGCGATTTATTGCTGGAGCCAAACCAAACACTTAACTCTCTTTTCCACGTATTAGTAGATCTCCTTCTTCTTGTCCACTGTGAGCCTCCAGCGTTTCCCC
This sequence comes from Lipophrys pholis, assembly GCF_963383615.2. Lineage (NCBI taxonomy): Eukaryota > Metazoa > Chordata > Actinopteri > Blenniiformes > Blenniidae > Lipophrys > Lipophrys pholis. The sequence continues at coordinate 16,303,616 of NC_137642.1, read as the reverse complement.
AAATCCTCCTGTAATCCAGCTCTACCAAGGATGACTAAATCCCTTTCAGAGCAGACATTCAGGGGACCAAAAGTGGTACCAGAACAAGGATTGGTTTTGCATTTTGGAAAGATGTTTTATGCAAGGATTAACAATTTTTTTTTGTATAGTTTGGGGTCTAAACAGCCAGGAGGACACAGTAATGTATTTGTCAGTGTAGTGGGATACACAAAGTAGTATGAGTTAATGTTTTAAGGTGCATTTGAATGTTCCATGTAGTATGAATCCCCAAGTTTAATCTAAAAAGTCACATCAGATCAAATGTATTGGTAAAATATAGATATTTTTTTAAATTAAGGCAAATTTTAACATAAACTTTGTTTTATTTTTTTGCATTTAACATACATAAACTTTATGTATTTATTTATGATGCATCCGAAATTGAACACATCTGATAAACTGTATTATGAACCCTAGATTCTGAAGCCTAAAGACGCCAACTGCATTTTGGGATATTTGAAATTGCTCTATGGTACGTTGATCATATTTCAGTGCACCATGTGAGAATATCAAACTCGGTTTCACTATGATGAGCACCCAAAAGATTATTTTAATACAACAGAAGCTGGGGTCAACCATATAAGTGTATTCATTCATTCATTCATTCATTCATTTATTCATTCTAGAATAAAACAAATGTCTGCTTGTGAATATTAACAGAAAACATCTTTACTGGTTTTGTATAAAATGAAAATGTTGGGAAACATAGACATAGGTCCCAGTTTATTGAAAGATACTAATCACAACAGGTAAGACCAGTTTTGTGACATGCTCTGACATTGCTGCCCCCCACCCCCCACCCCGATCTTCCCTCTAATGTGTACTATCAGCTGCTCCTCTCTGCATTGCCTGGCCCCGACTTCATTACAGCTACTGCAATGAGCAGGTGATCATGACCGCTCAGCTGGGGGCAGCATCAGCCAGTCACATGGCTAATACTGTGGCAATGAAGACTGTTTCATCCAATCATGTGGCGGCTGACCAAGTCTTCAGGAACATCACTGGCTTGCCTCATTTACATATTGATTTTGCTGTGTGGTACATTTCGATACACTTCAATGCTGCCTTGTGGTTTGGTTCAGGATTCCTGTTGACAATGCACGTGTGAGCCCGAGGGTGAGGGTCTCCCATGAGCAGCTTTATCTGGTTTGTGACGGGCTATGTTTCCATTCCTGTCCCTCTTGTTCCTTGGTTCCTGGAAGCAGCACAGAGACGTGTCATCTTCTGTAGAGAATGCCGTATCCAAGAACTCCCTGTATGCCAGGACCGCCACCACCACCACCAACTACATAGAGGCGGAGAGCCCTCATCTACCCAGAGAGCTGGACCATTCGTTGGGCATCGCGCGAGAAGAGGTGCCTCTAAAATGTTTCTTTACATTCAGATACGAAGTTAAGTTCAGCAACTTATGCTTAATTTTCTCACTATTCTCAGATTGTCTCAAAGGAGAAAGAAGTGTTGGAGTGGCAGAGGAAGTATGAAAGCAGCCGTCAGGAGGTGGTAGAGATGAGGTAAGAAAACACACCGTTTGTGCTTCTCATTCTCATCCCTCCGGTGTCACTTCCACACACTCTGCCGCTGAGGCGTGAGATCTTCTGGTGTTTTGGGGAAATAATAAGAGTGTTTGTGACACCATGTGCCACCCGTTATCAGTATTTAACCCGCTGATCAGTTTAACGTGCTTAAACTGCCACTCAAAGCCATGGTTGGGAGCCGGTTAAGGAGCTCCATCTAAGTCTTACTATCGCCACACCTTGGTGGTGCAGGAGAGAAGAATATAATTGGTTGAAATTGTATACGTCAATTTTACAGCGGAAACATTATTAACGAAATGAGGGAACATAAGAAAATGTCTCAAGCTTAGAGTTGCTGTCATTTGGATTAGACAGTCTCACGGCTCACAACAGGCTTTAACTCCAATTGTTCTCAGATGATCAATTCAGGTTCGACCAAAAGCTCCTAATTGGAGTCCAGGGAAATAGAGAGAGATGCAGCCTTACTCTCTGTCAGCAGGTGGTGGGTGTGAGTCCAGCTGGCCCCCTCTCAGTATGGATAAGACAGAGCTTACTTCATTTGACTGATTGGACTGTGGATAAGGAGGGGCTAAGAGGCTAAGTGGGAGGCATGGCTAATCAATCCTCTTACATTTAGCAACCTGATTTTACTAAAACAAAGCCTTCTGTTTGGTCCCGTTGGCCTTTTGATTGGAGTCTGGGGAAACTTCTGAAGACAAGACTTGAATGAAGAGAGGAAATACAAAGCTAAACACTGTTTAGAGTATCTATCCTCCACAAGAAGTCTTGACAAATAGTTTTTTTTTTATTAGAAGTTTGAGCCCCATTTAAAGAGTGTATGTATTTGAATACAATGTCAATACACTGGTTGGTGTAAGGATCACATGTCAGGTTACCTCCATGTAGTTCACTTATATGGATGGGCACGCACACACACACACACACACACACACACACACACACACACACACACACACACACACACACACACACACACACACACACACACACACACACACACACACACACACACACACAAACACACACACACCATGCTGATGTAACCCCAGAACCACATATTGAACATTCACTGTTTGTCCTCCATAGGAGAATTGTTTCAGAGTACGAGAAGACCATTTCCCAGATGATTGGTGAGTTCGTCTTTAAATTCTTCTCCTGTGAAGTGTTGATTTTAGCACATAGTAATTTAATTTACCAGTCGTCTCGACCCCATCTCTGCCACTATTTTTTGCACTTGCCTATTAGCAGTCTGAGTGACAGGACTTACTATTTTGTGAGTCCTTTTCCCCTGCCACTGACTTCAGACAAGTCAATATTTTCAACCCTTTCAACAAGGTAGCTTTGCTCCATGTTTGCTTTCACATTTAATTGTCACAAAGTAAATTCTGGTGTCAGTGGAAAGGGAAGTACTCACTGTACAGCTTCACTGGTCTCATCGACTTTCACTGCAAGCTCACGGCTCAGAATCACTATTTGCTGCTCTGACCTACATCATCTTTGGCACTTCTGGACCTTCCTGAAGATTTGATTTCTACCAGGCCTTTAATTTCAGTTTGTACTCTTGCACCGTCACAAAAAGGAACAATTTGTCTCCAACACTCGGCTCTCTCACGTGCCTTGCCCTCCCAGCTTGACTTAACACAGTCCCTTCTTTTCTGTTCTGCTCCCATCTTTGCCCCCTTACTATTTGAAAACCCTGACAGGCATGCCAGGTGAGTAAAGCAGAAATGCCCTTCATTGCGTCTGTCAGCTCGCATCGCTCCATCCATCCATCAGAGAGTGGAGCAGATGTGCTCACTTTCTTTATCTCATCCAGTGACGTATATGTTTGTCCATTTTGTTCCGCTTCGTCCTGTAAATTTGAGACATTTGCTGTTTGGTTTTTGGTCAAATAAAGAAAGAATCCTCTGGTGTTTCTTCACTTTCAGTTTTTATTATCCTCCAGTTGCTCATGTTTGGTAAACAATCATGCAAATTTGATCAGGTGCACATTTAAAGTTGTGCATGAGCATCTTCAGTTTGCTTATGATTGAAGAGGCTTGCATTCATGCAGCTTTAATAAGTTATTCATGTTGCTTGCCCCGGCTGGTGGGAAAGAAAAGGCATATTAGAACTACTGTTGAGGGTCTAGAACAGGGATGAGCAATATTACATTTCTGAGGGGTCACACAAAAAGCAAGGATTACATTTCAGTGTTGAGGTTAATGCATTTCAAAACAGTATATTCAGTATCTGAACCTCAAATGTCCAGTTTGTCCAGTATGTTTCATATTTTTAGGTAATATTTCTTAACTTAACCAGTTAAAATTGGTAAAGATACTCCCTCAACAACCAACTATGTACATAACAAAAAAGATCCCACCTTAAATACATGAGTAATGAGGTTTCATTGCATGCATCAGGCATCTGAATCTTCATTGTGATTCTCAATTTTGGATTGACGTCGTTTGAGTCGGTCATGGTCAACCAAAGGGCCCCACGTGCCCGTAAAATGCCAAAGTTTGGTCCAGAAGTCACTCGCAGCGAACCGACGAGCAGTTCTGTCTCCCTGGTGTACGAGTGTCTTTGGTGTCTCCATTGGTCGGTGTTTTTGTTTGCATGCTATGTGGGTATAACAAAATGTTTTATAAGTCATTCTACTCCACAAATCCATTGTGACATGGAGCCAAAAAGTTTGTATTTGTTTGTGTTTGGATGTGTTTGAATAATACATACGCTCCCGCTACGTCCGTCTTCATGGTCAATATAGATGACTAATGTGATGTTTGTTTCTGTCCTCCCCAGAGGATGACCAGAAAGAGAAGTCTCTCTCCCACCATACCATCCAGCAGCTGATCATGGAGAAAGACCAGGCTTTAGCTGACCTCAACTCTGTGGAAAAGTCTCTGGCCGACCTCTTCCGGCGTTATGAGAAGATGAAAGATGTGCTCGAAGGCTTCCGCAAGGTATCGCACAAATTATGCACAACTAATTACTTTTTTTTTTTTTGTCTGCATGACCGGTCTTGTAAGTCATCTCAGATTTAGATTTGACCTCCACATGGCAGGTAATTAAGATATTTCACTCTCCTCAGAACGAAGAGGTCTTAAAGAAATGTGCACAGGAGTATCTGTCCAGGGTTCGCAAGGAGGAGCAGAGATATCAGGCTCTGAAGATTCATGCGGAGGAGAAACTAGACAAGTAAGTCTATATACATACCCTTATTATTATGCAGGGATTGTTATTTCCCTCAAAGGGAAGGAATTGCAGTAACTGCATAATAGCTCATTGCTCGACGGAAATATGTTTGGCTAAAAGCCAATGTAATTAGCTGTTTCTATAGATTAGCTATATTCCGCATATTTGAAATTTCTGAAGATTAATTCTGTATTTGTATTGGTCAAATTGAGGTTTTGCTTTCATTGGACTTTCCAAGCTTTTGAAAATTTATGCAGAGGTAACAGGATTCTCACTCGATGTCTTTTGTGTTTCCAGGGCCAATGCGGAGATAGCTCAGGTGCGAGTCAAGGCCAAGCAGGAACAGACGGCCTATCAGGCCAGTCTGAGGAAAGAGCAGATGAAGGTGGACTCTCTGGAGCGCACTCTGGAGCAAAAGGTCTGCTGCAACATTGCATGACAAAAAATATTTCTTTTTGAAAATATCTACACAGTATCAGGCATATGTGAAACTATTGTTTTTCAGAACAAGGAGATCGAAGAGTTAACAAAGATCTGCGACGAGCTCATTGCCAAGATGGGGAAGAGTTAGCAGCCGCAACGCAACAAAAGTGCAGAGGAAGAGAGAGGATCACTGTTCAGACAACCGAGGAACATCGGCAGCTGAAGTGATCGCGGGGTTTACTTTTCCTCTGATGTTGAGAAAACAGGATCCACAGGAATGGCTTCCTTTGAATTACTGTGTACATTTTTGATGTGTCAATTTATCGTGCTGTATCAGGGGTCTGCTTTAAAGGTTTTCCCATATCACTAGTGTGTGTGTGTGTGTGTGTGTGAGTTGTGTGTGTGTGTGTGTGTGTGTGTGTGTGTGTGTGTGTGTGTGTGTGTGTGTGTGTGTGTGTGTGTGTGTGTGTGTGTGTGTGTGTGTGAGTGAGTTGTGATATGTTTGTGAAATGTTCATCCACCACTAAAAGAACTCAAACAGTCATAATAGCTTCTTGCATGAGAGAGAAAGAAAATAATTGTTAATGTTTTGTACATACTGTAGGACAGACTCATCTGCATTTTTGATAGTTATTTTGTCATCCGCCGCTCTCCTCATGTATCCTTGTAGATATTTGTCATAGCTTTTTTTTTTCTTCTTTTTTTTGATGGAACTTTATTTTGAGGATTTATTTTGATATAAAGCAAACTAATTGTGACTGTATTCAGTTGTGACCAGAAGTAATTTAATTTCGAATGGAAATGTTCTATAGTTCTGCGATGGCCGTTTGTCACACTGAGGAATAACTTGTCTGCACAGCTACTGTACAGCATCTGCTTACTAAGTGCAATAAAAGATGGCAATACAGCCCTGCTGTGTTCACTCTTCTTCTTCCTCTTTGTAACGTGTTTTTGCTCTCGATATTGGATGGTACTCCGTGGGAGGTACTGCACACCACAGTGGAAATGGTTAGGCCTAAGCAGTTCTTAGAATGATGCAGATTAATAGAAGAAGGAGATGAAATAGAAGGCACAATGATAAATGAAGCTCCAAAGTTTTGAAACCTTAAAAGAACGATCAAGGAATAGAAAGAGGATTTTTTTTTATAGGTACATGCAAGTGAGAGACTATTTCAACACAAATCTGAAAGAGGTGACACCACTGACAGCCAGTTAGAAGTTCAAGGTCAAAAATTGAACCAATGACAATTGATGAGTAGATTGACATTGTGAATGAGATTTATGTTATGGAAGAAAATATCCTTTTAAGCAAGTACTTTCTCACTATGATTAAGCAAATGAGTCAAATGAGCACTTTAACACAAGTATTCCTTAAGTACTTCTGCTGGTTATATGTATAAAGCATTCAATGTTTAATCAGCATGTCTTCTTTGTTTTACCAACGCCTGCACTGCCATCTGAGCCGCATTTATTTATTTTGAAAGAGGCGAAGAAGAAAGCAAAAATTAGAAAGAGCAATCACAGATGATACCATCGATTGAGTAATAAATTAATGTATGTATGAAAAACTTCTGTCCTTGTGGTTAAAATCTATCCTAGTCTGACGTCTATTTATTAATTAATCCAAGTTGACTAATATTCTATTATTGATTTGATTTGATTTGAAAAGTTTGTTTGGACTAGTTGGAACAGAAGACAAGAAAAGAAAAACAAACAAGCAAACAAAGCAACACAACAAAAAATAAATAATGTCCCAACATATCAAAAAATATAACATTTAATTATTGTTACTAATAAATCTAATATAAATAAAATAGTAATTAATTAGCCACATCGGCCAAACAGAAGTTTGTGATCGAAGAATACCTCAGTCTTAATGTTTGTAACACGTGTAGCAATGTTGTTTCATGAGAAGCAACAAGCCCGAGGTGTCATTAATACAAATAACAATCTACTTCACATTATTAGAAGCATTTGTATTCATGCACAACTGTAGTTGTGTCTCTTGTGCCACGTTTTAACCACGTTAAAGAAACAATACGTCCCTGCTAAATGTGAACTGATCCAGTAAATATATGTGTTATGTTGTTGTTACAAATGACTGTATAAAGCCCGTAGCAGCAGGGTGACATAAGGACGGGATCAGATTGGGACAGGGCCACTGCAGAGAAGAGCCTGACGCAGGGTGGGTGTGGCCTCGGCAAAGTGGTGAGGTGAAAGGTTCACCAAGAATCCTGGTTTTGTCACTTCTGCCCATCCGGGGAAGCACCCATTGGCAGTCAGCGCTGAGCCCTGGGCCCCAGTGGAGGGGCTGGCAATCTCCTGGTCAGAGCAAGACTGGAAATTAGCTCATCTGATAGCTCAGATTAGGCTCAGTGGGCTTTAGGAGCAAACAACCTGCTTTTTTCATTGTGTGATCAGGACGAAGGAGGAGGACCACCACCGCCATGGAAGCTCCCCAGTATTGCTTGCTGCTTCTGCTTTCTGTGCTCCTGCTGTCGACCAATAGTAAGAACTTCACTTTTCTTTCTCTCCATCTCTGTCTTTGACTCCTCTTTATTTCATCTTCTTCTATGAGATCACCGTGGCAGACACTTGAACTCTACTTGGGCCTCCTTTAGGGCACGTCTCTTCCCTCGCCTGTCTTGAATTTCTAAGAATAGTTTACACTTATTACTTTTTGTGTTTGTGTCTCTTCCAGAGAGGAAAGCATCCTGTACCCCTTGACACTAGCAGAGAGTTATCTCCACTTTTCTGAAAATACGGCCCGCCTTTCCAACTCTTTACGAACATTGTTTTCACTGCGAAACGTTCTCAACTTTGCCAATTATTGTTCTATTTGTCCTGGTGATTCTAATGAGTTTTGCTTCCCTTCAGACTGTCATCCTCCGCTGTGACTAGCATGCAATCCCAGCAGATAATCTCTTAATAGGCCTGAAGGCTAATACTTATTCCATGAGTGTAGAGCTGCTGTGCTGTGGGATAGATTGGGGTCAACTACGAACAGCAGGGTTTTTTTTTTATAATTCATATAAACACACACAAGCACTCCTAAGCAGAAGATAATGGGCCAGTCACACAATTTGAATGCACAAACTTTGAGATTTTTTGTGGGGTGTTTTGTTTTTATTTTTTTATATATATATATCTTATCTATATATATAGAGAGAGTACTATTATCATCAAAAACAAAGATTTAAAGAAGAAGCTGTTGGTTTAGTCCTCTGTCTTAGTGTTCTTTTGCTGTCCCTCTTTTAGAAATACACCCTTTCCAATCAATACTTGATAACATTTATTGCATCAAAGCGTCTTCATGCATATATACTGAACGTACGCTGACACATCTGTGCGACTTTATCTGTATCTGGGTTTCAAAAGCAGCCATTTAAATACTATTTCAAATGTCAGTTGGCTCTCAAATAACTGGCCCTTCATCGGGGGAGTTTCCGACAGTGTTTTATGTGCTAAAGTGGACTCCTGAGGTATCAGCTTAAGTTTATAAAGATGTCCTTTTTAAATATGAGGGCACTAGTGCAACTCTGGGGTCGATTTGGGAACATTTGTGTGAAGGAAGTGATTAATTAGCGGCCTCTCCACACTTTAGGCTTGAAGAGCTTGAGATATAAGGTCACATATGGAAATTTCCAAGGCCTGCATGTGCGTGTTCTTCCTCAGATCCATCCTGTGCCCTTGAAGCGAGGGCTTGTTGTCTCCAGGGGGGGTTCGGGTCAGGCGTGATCTTAACTAACATTGGCTCTGAATGCATGATGAAAGGGTCTGAATTACATTGAGTATCTCGCAATGCAGGTCTCACCATGGAAGAACAGCTAACTTTCTCAGCAGTCACTTGTAGAAATGTCTAAGTATGGTGTTTTAAAGGACAAGCAACAGCAGGACCATTAGCAGCGTTAGAATACATCAGAACTTCTGCCGTTGGAATAAAAAATAAACTTGAAATATATATTACATTGCTGCAGAAGACCTTATAGGGGGTCAATGTTCACTCTAGATGTGTCAGAGTTACAAAAGTGTGTGTGTGTGTGCCATTTATTTACAGTACATTGGGAAAGTATTCAGAGCACTTAACTCCACATAATTGATCATTTATATCTTAAAACTACGTCTGAGCAGGATTACTATTGCAATAACATCCGTAGGGTAAAAATAACCTGTCTCACAATATTTTTCTCACAGGTTTTATGTAAGAGGGTTATGAAATTTGCATCTTCTATTCAGTACTATTGTATTACAATAAAATGTGTTATATCAGCAAAGGTTGCTGTATAGTATCACTTGTTTTATAGGCACTCTAATTAAATTTGGTGTCAAATCTGTTGTGTTTATAAATATGTATGTCCTCTTTGTGTAACATTTTTATATTTCATTCAGAATGAATCAAATAACATATAAATCATGCTTTTTTTTTCAAATAATTTTATATTTGAGCTGCTTCAACTCTGTTTTCAGTTTTGACCCCAAGTTCACATCATGAATTCAAATACAAAACCCTTTCTGTTCTTTGTAATACACCATATCCATAAATCTCATTAATTTGACTTCAAAAAGAATGTGTTAGTGTGGTTCAGACATGGAATCTATGATTCTTATTGCTCCTTCCTGTTGAATGATCTGTTACCCCTGACCTCGACACTGTATGTTTTGCTTTGTGCACTAACTGGGAATTAGAATCGTTTTTCCAATACTTATTTTCTCAATACAGTACTCTCGTCTTTTACTCATCTTTGATGTTTCATATTTCTAAACTACATATGGTCAATATTCAACTGTGTCAAAGCTCACTAAATCCATTAAATTAAACATGTTATGATTGGACTTTGTTGTATTGTAACTTTATGCGTGTGCCATAATCAGGTTTTCTCTCTCGCAATTATTCAGGTGAGGCGTTGCAGTGTTACACTTGCATGGGCTCTAATAATGAAGACTGCAACCGGCAAGGTTCCAAATCCTGCCCCAGCTACTCTGATGCCTGTGCTGCAGTGGTTGGCCATGACAGTGAGTCCAACCGTGACAGTGCGGCAACCTTTTCTTTTTACTCGTTTACCTGATTTTTCAGCAACAACTTAGAAAACTCTGTTGGTGTATGCGTGTGTGTTTACTAGACGGCAGGATGCTTTCTGGAGATCCATCTTAGTCAGCGCGCGGGGGGGGGGGGGGGGTCTCAGGCTTTTAGGGGGAATGAAGAGCTTTGCTGCACCCACTCAAGAAATACCCTTAATTAGGAGACCATGTGTTCGTAGCTCCAAGACAGATTTAGCAATCCATTGCCAATGGTTCGTTTTGTTTTTTGACTGGAGCTGGGATGTTTTTTGTTTTTTTTTCTTTCCTGTATAATTTGGGCCTCATTTAAAAAAAAAAAACAACAAAAAAAAAAACCTTGTAAGATGTCTTGAGGTTGATTAAGTCAAGAAAATCTGTTCGTTAGGCAGTTGTGTTTCACTTGCAACAAGCTGTGCCAGCAACAAGAATTAAATTGAAAAACAAGGCCGAGTTGACCTACGGCAAGGCAAGAGCGTCACCTTGTATTGATTGGACTGTGTAAACTTAAATCAATGTGACTCTCTTCCATCTGTGTGTGTTTGTTAGGTGGTGTGATGAAGTCCTGCTCCTACAAGTCTTTCTGCAGTCAGGCCAACAGCCAGGGCTACAGAGCACCCGGTGTGCGAGTGCACTGCTGTTACAGTGACGACTGCAACGTCACAAGCTTTGCCTGTCGAGTGCCTGGACTCAACGATTTGCTGCTGCTTCTTCCGTTGTTGTTCCACAGGTTCCTTTAAGCGGACACATGGTTCAGTTCAGTGCACCTCCAACGGAAATGCCAACTAACTTGCCAAATAGAACAAAAACAACAAAAAAAAAGCACATTGCCTGATTCACACTCCATGCCATCCTACTTACCGTCGTTCTGCTTCTCTTTGATTTACCGTGTTTATCCGCACACAAACCTTGACACCAGGGAGATACTGTACGCGGAAGAGTTTGAGACTGTTGGTGTGACTGTGTGGATTTTGTTGGGCTGAATCCATTAAGAAGTACTCAAGTAGATGCATCTTTCAATGGATTTCACTAAGCCAATAAGTAGAGCATCCTGAGGGAAGCGCTGAAATAACAGGTGGAGATAAGACATTATTTTCTTCCTGTGCTGAAGGGGTGACTGTGCACTTTGAGTTTATTGCCATCCCAGTTTGACGCAAACCTCTCACATCTCCAGACGTTTCAATGCGTCTCTGTTCTTCATATGCAAACATCCAAGTATTTCCTCACAGGTTGTGTTGCCACAGATGGTAGTGTGGCTAAATTTGGGTCTCAGCTGGTGGGATGTTGCATCATTTGCCTTCTCCCCGTCTGTCACTTCGCTAAGTTGTGTGAGATTAATTGGAAGGCAGAGAGAAATCTCTTCTCATGCACTGTAAATCTAAATAATCCTTTTACATGGCTGTGGCCAGGTGTGTTACTCTGATGAGGTTAATCTGCTGCGTTTGAAGTTACTTAAAGAGTTACTGAGTTCATAGACTGCGGCTGAGCACACAACAGTGGTGGATGCTGCTGTGCAGAGGTTACTGTATAAACACAAACCAGCAGCAGCAGACCACAAGGGGTGTCCACTGGAGGCCTGTACACTTTTATTGTATATTATTTACCTGTAATTTCTCCGGACTTCCCACTGTGATGTACATTAAGTCCATAACTTGAAGCTGTTAGTGTGTGTTCATGCATTTTTTGTTCTAAAAAATGTTTATATGGCTATAACATACTATGTTCTGGCATGTATTTTCCTAATCCAAAATGCACCCTGAAACCTTACCATGTTTGCTTTCACTTGATTTATGTGCATCTTTTATGTTGATATCTATTTTTGATGTAAGTCTACATGAATCCTAAAAAATGAGGATGTACTGTAAGGTACTAGGGCACTATATTTAATGGCACAGAGGAAAAACAGCTGGATTCATTTATGAGGGTCACACATTAATACATATAATAAAAGTGTTATCACAATGCCTGGTTGTGATTGTTTTGTTTGGGGGTGGGGTTGTGTATATATATATATATTTAAATAAATAAAAATTAAAAAATTCTTCTGATAACACAAATATAACATGGCTGCTCTCAGGCTATTGACATGGTCATAGTCGGGGAAACACCAGACCAACAATGGTGACCTGTCCAACCTGTCTGTTTCAACATTACCCTTGATAAACAGGTAAGGAGAGGACACTGAACATCCATCCGTCTTCCATGCTTACTTCATCCATGGGAGGCTGGAGCCAATCCCATCAAATACCATTTAAAGACAGGGTACACGTTGAACAAGTGGCCAGTCCAGAGGGCTCACGCCAGGAAGCAGACATGCATTCACACTTACAGTTTAGAGGAGGGGTGGGCAACCTCAGTGTCAGAGTTGGCACACCACAGAATAATTGGCACACTGGCAAAAGGTTTAGCATTTGAAAATCCACTCCTCCCTTCATCCATATTCTATACTTCTTTATGATATTCAGGGTCAATGGTCAATTTGAGTGAACTATTGGTGGCGGCAGGGTACCCCCTGGACACCTTTCACATGATATGCATATTTTTGAACTGTGGGAGAAAATGAGAGTGAATCTGCAGAAAACCCACCCACACTCTGGGAACCTGCAAACTCTCTGCAGAAAGGCTAGGCATTTCATTAAAACACACACAAACACAAGCATGCACGCACGCACGCACACACACACGCACACACGCACGCACGCACGCACACACACACACACACACGCACACAGAACTGTACTGACTTCACATGAAACCTTCACTGTGAATGGCAGTGAATTATCTTCTTCCCTCAGCATACATTTGGTAGAATTCCTTTTTGATATTTCATGGCAGTTCTTTATGTTTTAGGAAAATGACCGAAGGCTGTGTCCTATAATGAAATTCATGCACCTTTGGTCCCCTGAAATGTCTACCAATTTTAAAATTATGCTGTGAATGATAGGAAAATATCTACTGTAGCCTAAGCCTATACACAGTTGTATTTTAAACATGTGGTTGGTATGATGTTTGAACTGTAATTTCAGTTTTTCTCTGTTTCATTACAATAGTTTTTAAACAATTTTATAATTGTGAAAAACAGTTCACAATTAGAGAGTTGTGAAGAGAGTTTTAATCTCGTGATTATGTTTGCTGAATGTGAACTCCATGTCTGAACGTGTTCACGGTCCTTTGTGTTTGCTGTTGTGCTTCTCAAAGCCGCCACTACGAGGCAGTCTAGTTACACTTGTGACTTCACCACGTCCCATCTAATTCAGGCTCATGCGATTCATATTGACCAACCACACCTCACAGGCACCTCTGAGATTGGCTTGAGTCAATAGTGATAATCCGCGTGCTGGTTTATTGGTGCCTGTGGGGGTTTGTGCTTTATCTAAAAATATGGAAACATTTCAGAACTTCTTACTTTGAAAAGCCACCTTTTCCATTCTGTTCCCTCTCCTGTGACGTCCTGCTGCTCTCTCCTTTGACAGGCAGGTGTGAGAGTGTGAACAGATTGCCCTGGATGGGGATAGACACTGACCCTAAACCGTGAGTCTCCAGGCCCGTTCAGCCAGAGCATGTTCTGGGTGCTCACGTCTGCAGACAGCCAAAGGAGCGGCCCCACGTCAGACCTCATCAGCTTTATTTGAAATCCCTCTTTCCCTTTCACTTTAATTATGATAGGAGGTGAAGGTTTGCCATGGCTGATAGAGAGTCGACGGATCAAAGTGTAGGCGGGGGTGTCTAAAGTTTGTCTTTTAGGACTCATGGTTCAGTTCTTAGTGTTCAACAGTGTTACAGTCATCAGTCCATCTCAACTGGGACTGCTTGTGTAAACTGTTGACTACTACATGGCTGTCACTGAAATGTCACCTGCACTTTCCACCAGCAGGCAGATATATTGTGGAGCATAATTCTTAATTTGACGGAGGATTTGAAGGTGCAATCATCATGGCTCAAGCCCAAGCTGAAAGGGAGCGTCTCTGGACAATTGTACCAGTCACCATTTCCCCACATCTACACCACCTGAGCTAAAACTGAAGGTCATTGCTATGGCAACTTTGCAGTTTAAATTGGAGTATGTTTAATCCCAATCCTCTGGCACCTGAAGACATTATCACTGCAAATCCGACCGTCAGTCATCAAAAGGATGAGCTGGCTGCCCTTTAAAGGAGGCTGTGCAAAAGTAACAAGACTGTGAAAAAATGTCGTGTCGACTGCTGTGTCTAAAATAAACCAGACAGGTTTCACTTCTTGAGAATGCCACTGACTGTCCCTCACACTGACATATTCCTGGATATGTTTTGTGCAGGTTTATGTGAGTTTAGCAGTTATCTCAGAGGATTTATCAATTCCATTTTTGATTTGAAAAGATTGATGGGTTTCTAGAAAACTCATCTATTGACAAAACAGCCACCCCTCTAAGTTTTTGTTGTGAGACTGTCTGCCTTCATTGCGTTTCTCCTCTGATATTTATTTGCTTGCTGTATTGATTGTCTGACCTGTTTATAATGTCAGCAGACTGCACCAAAACTGATTAGATCAGTCAATACAAATAATAATAATAATAATAATAATAATAATAATAATAATAAAAAGTACCTTAGTATTTATTTGTCTTGACCATTTTTTATCTCTACTGGAATTGCTCTTGCATAAATTGGGTTGATGACATCCAACAGATGGCTTGTGGCTCCTCCCAAACAATGACATGAACTTGTGAACCTTTGGTGGAATCCAGATCTGGCCACAGGCGAACCTGTTCAACTAGGACACCATGGCTTACAGTCGTCAGACCATCTTGGCAACAATGAGTTTTGCGTGCAAGCGCTCAAAGCGACCAAAGAAGCCGTCTTCATTCGAGTCATTGATTAGCTGCTGTCAGTCAAGTGACAGGAAATATAAGTTGGAAGAGACGATAACCAGTGGTTTGCAAAAACAAACACACACGTCTGCGCTGAAAGAATGCACAATGCTCAACATCAAATGCTTCTGCTATTGTGGGGAGGGAACAAAAGCACTCGGGGGGGAATGAGAGCGTGTGAGATGATGGCTGTGTTTACAAGTGCCCGGGTCCTGGCTGGTCGGCCCGGGTTCACCCAACGGTCACCGGTTCTGAGGTCTCCGGGTCTCGGGTCTTTTTGAAAAAGATCTGTGAAGCAGAATTAAAATGATCTACCTCCGGACTCCGGACAGAGGACCATAAGAGCTTTTGGTCTTTGAAACAAGGGAGAGGAAAGATTCAGAGAGCGTGTGTAAGGGGAAGTGGTGGTGGGGGCAAGTAAAGAGGGTGCCTGTTGAAAGAGGAGAAGAAGAATTATGTGTAATGAGTGTGTTCCCCCGCCTCAGCTACTTTGAAATGTGACTAAATAGCCCACCTTCTGTGAGGCTGGTCCCTGGCTCGAGAGCAACTCAGAGCCCACAGAGAGAACCTAAGCTGATGGAAAACAAAGACTCCAAAAATTACACAGCATGTGTACACATTTGGATAGTGTTTTGTCTAATGCAGCTTTTCAAGAAAGGTAAAACAATGCGATTAGCTCAGAGGTAATGTGCTTGAGATGAAAGAAAAGTAAGCCTTTTCTATTAAAGTTAATCCCTGCACCGTACATTTATTCCAGGGAAACAGTTCCTTCTTTCACTTTTGCATTTCTGCAGCAATTAACCCAGTTAATACTGTGTACCACAAACGTATATTTTATCTGGCCAAGAGGCAAGACGCATACGATAATTGTTTGAATTTTAAAAGAGAATTTCCAACGAAAGAAAATCTGTGACATAAAAGAGGGCTGTTCTGGAAACAGATTTTATCGTAAAGAAGCCAGCAATTTTTCACATAAACAACATATTTCTAGATGTCATCGCCATTCATAAGTGGATAAATTCCAAGTAAACACACTTGGAGCCAACATACAGGATCTAGCATCTCTGCCATATGTTCTCGGCAGTTTTCACCTCCTTCCGCGTTTCCTCTCATGAGAAGACGGTGTTTGCACCGTTCCTGTTTCAGCTATAGCTGTGCTACTGGCTTTCTATTTTTGTTATCCCCACAGGACGAACAAAGGAGCAGGTTCATATGGAACGAGGTATCCTCCAGTGAGCTTTTTGTAGAATTAACACAGTTCTGCTCATTCTTTGTTTTTAACATGGAGGAAAAAGCCACCGCTGCACAATACACACAGGGAACTGGATAGTATGGAAAGTAGTATGGAAGTATGACAAGTCATCATGAACAATTTAAAAAACACAAAGAGGGTCAATCATATTATGGAGAACTGTGGAGAGGGATTGCAGCTGAGTTGAATGAGTGTAGAGGGAAAGGGTAACAAAAGAGAAGAGAGGAGAACAGACTTTGGAGCCAAAACCAAATCACATCAGTAACCACAGCGCCCCGGGGTGAGGGCAGGCTCAGTCAGCCGTACTATGCAACTGGGATAATTAGTTTTGGAAAGGAATATCAACTGATATAATTGAGCATTCTCCACTAATGAAGATCCTCGGTGTTGTCACTATTGAGGCGCTAATTGACGGTAGAAGGATGGGTGGGAGCGTGGAGGGGGTGAGAGGCTGTGCAGGATATGATGGTCGAAGTGCTGCTCATGCTGGCAAACTAAACTTTTTCACGTTGGCTGATCTCGATTAGACAGGTTTTTATTTAGTAGTCTCTGACTCACGGCTTTCATTTGCACAAAGGATTGTGTGTATGATGAGCTAATTCACCACTGTTTGCTGTGTTTCCTCTAAAGGCTCACCAGGAGATGAAAGAAAACTTGCCGCTCTGTTTGGACAGATAAGAGTGGTGGTTTCAGGAAGAAAAAAAAAAAAGGAAGAGAAAAAGAAATCACAGGAGCTCACAGGATGGGGGAGGTGGGAGTTCTGGGGTTGCACAGGTCGTGTTGGGAGTTTCGATCGTGGAAAGCAGAGGGTCGAGGATTTGCAGAGGGAGGGCTGTGAGGAGGGGTCATGGTGAAATCTGTTGAGGGAATAATAGGAAAGCAAATTGGTTTTGACAAGTTTAGGGAGCTGGAAGTAATGAAGTCCTTTTAAAGGGGAGATGAGGGAATATCCAGCAAAACTATGAGATAATCAGGGGTACCATTCAGGAGCGAGGGAAAAGGCTCGAGCCAGAACACAGGGCCGGATGATGAGCCTGCAGGGCTGGCACGCATGTACCACCTATAGGGGGCGATAGGTTAAAAGCGGAGAGGAGAAGGGAAACCTCTGCCCTTTCTCGCTTGGAAACTTTTCCTCTTGTTTCCCATAAGCATCAGTGAAGCCATCTTCTTTCATATGAGAGTCTTTGAAGACACAGGTTCTGTATTGATTAAAGATGTAATCGAATGAATTTTATATGCGCTGAATGAAACATCTTTATGTCTATAAAGACGTTCAAGACAGCTTTGATGTGAGACGAGCAGGTGAGCATACAGAATCAGACACAAAGAGGAAGCTGTGCACAGTAACAAACAGATTTCCAGCAAGACAGACAGCAGGGTAGACAGACAATACCAATCCACTATCCGCTGTCACACATCTCTGAAATCAGGCATCGTCCCCAACAGCAGGCTGGCTGCCAGATCAGCTCCACTGGCAGCCAACTAGACAGACTGCTCACAGCAGCCAGCATGGAGACGGACTGACGCAGAGCAACTAGCTAAGGTGTTTGAACACAAACATAGGATTAAAAGAGTTCTGGGCATTGAGGTGACAGTAAATAAAACACCAAACAGGCCCACGCCACAGGACAGCAGGTCCAAACAGACAAATGATTTCACACTCATTTCAAATTAATGTTAGAGGGTAATGGAGTCGTGGTTTGGCTATGTGCTGTCTAATTTGCAGGAGCTGGTTTAAAATGGAAAGCAGGACAGAATGCATTCAGACACATATTGTGCTTCTCACAGCTGGACAGGGAGGGAGACAGAGGATGATCTTTTGTTGGGCTTAAATTGAATTCCTGATGGTGTCAACGCTGAAGTAAACAGCTGAGATAAAGTCAAACATCCTCCGTGCACATGCTGACACCTGCGTGGCTTGATCTGTCTCCTATGGTATCATCACATCATCACACATATAGTGGAGTTAAAAAAAAAAGAAAAAAAAAAGACACAAAGATCTGATGCAAGAATCCCGGCTCAACCCTTAAACCTCTAAGAGTTTGACTCAGAATGCAATTTTCTTTCATTGTCAACTCTGACAATTTTTGAATGTGTGAAAGACACACGCACATGGTACATTTGTGTGCATGCACACACACACACACACCTCAGATACCACCCCATTCTTATTAAGCTGAATATTTTCACCACAAGAGTCTCAACCTGGAAGACACATCAGATCTGTGAAGCGTACATGGACATGAACGGTCACAATGGAGCACATATCTATAATATGGCTTTATTTTTCCTCCTAATACAGGAAAAAAAAAGTTCAGAATAACAAATGTTAATAAGAGTGAGGTGTTACTTGAGTATATTTGAGTCAGCTCACCATCTCAGCTAATTAGTTTTCATTCAAACAGTCACAACATTTATGTTTGTTTGACAGAAAAACATCAGACCATGTCTGGGTTGGGAACTTAAAAGACTAGACTGTTATTAAGGGGCATTTACACGGTTTCATAATAAATATAGGATGGACTCTGTCGCTTTGATACAGTTGTCAGGAAGCATGCATTCCTTAAAGCGATGGCCTCTTTCTCCATGTTTTCCATGTGACTCCATATCGCTTCACATTAGTGCCACAAAGTAGCTGCAAGAACCAGCACGTGGTCAGGGAAAATATTTAAGGCCTTGCTCCTTCTGTCAGCTTTCACCTCCTTTCCCTCCTTGTTCTTGTTTTCACAGCCCTTAATCCTGGCGGCTCCAACGCGAAGCGGTCACAGGTTTTGACAGCAGACTGTAATGACCTAAGCTGTTCTCTGCAGGGGTTGAGGAGGGTAGCAGGGGTAAGTAGTTGGGCGGGGTGTGGCAGGATGGTGGAATGTCGAAGAGGAGGTTACTTGAGCATTTATTTTTTGAGGTGTAATGCTAATTCACATTTTGCCCACCAGGGGTTGAGCAGATACAAAGTTTGTGCAGGGCTGGGCTAGTCAACATTACCAGGAGCACTAATTCAGAGGGATTTCATGATGATCCGAGAACCAAGTTTAAGGTGCGAAAACCCCCAATAATGAAACGGACAATCAGCTTTCTTCATGTTCTAAAAGAAGGCTGTTAAATTGGAGTAAGTTCTGTGCTCACTCAACACTGAACCACTACAAAGCACAGCTGGCAACACGACAGAGGTACCACACGGTAGATAGAAGATTGATTGGCAAGTTGGCATCATAGAACTCCACCTCTGTTTACCTCTACCGATTGTACCTTCTCGGATCTCTATGCCAATGCCAGACTTTTGTTTTGTTACACAAACTAGTAATCCTTTTTTGTGTGCTGGACCTCCAGATGTTATCATTAAATATAGATGTAAATGACATTATTGGTAACATCACCTTTACTCGCTAAGATTTATTTTTTACGTTTGAATCACAATATGTTCTAGAAACTAGATGCTTTAAGAAGTAAATATTATTATTACTTCATACATAAGAAATTAGAATGTGGGCATGATGAAACGTGTTGTTGTGTTGAATCACTGAAGCTCAGTAGGACAACAGCTGACATGCCCAAACTGATATTCTTGAGATGAAGAGATTCATAAGTAGATATGGTTTATTTATTTATTTTTATGTGTTAATTGTTCATTTGTTATTTTTTTCAAAATTAAACATTTGGAATGAAGAAAAATATAATGCACCCACTTCAAAAAGAGAATGGACCCAACCAACAAAGCAATATGAAGAATTGACTTTCCTCACTGAAATATTAAAAGGTTTTCTCTAGATATTAATGATGATCTTGCTGTTCTGTGTTGTAGTTTGTGTTGTTTTCCGGTGTGTGTGGTTCCCTCATGATTCTACACGCTATCCTATAGATTCACGTCTTTAATGGTTCCAGACTGATCATTTCAGTTTAGTTTACGCTTTTCTTTTGTCTGATCTGTTTGCCTTTCATGTCTTGGCCGAGTATATCATGGCATTTTATTCTCTAGGTCTCGTCTACTCATATCATATTTGAATCTTTTCTGTCTGAGTCCATGTTTCATGTTTTGGCAGATGTCGACGTTCCAAGTTTATTTCTGGTTTCATGATCCATGTCTGCGGTGTGTTTTCATGTGAACTATCACCTGAGTGTTCACCTTGATTGTTTCCACCTGCTTCTCATCAAGCTCTGTCTCCAGGAGTGTATATGAAGATCCAGTCTGTCCATGCATCTTCGTTTGGACTTCTTTTGATCTTCCAGTTCTTGGTGGTATAACTTGTTACCCTTGTACCAGTGCGTACCTCTCAGCGGATTTCCTGATAACACCTTGTGTTGGACCCCATAGTTCCACTCCACCTCTAAAGATGACAATAATTCCCTTAAAAAACATACATTGAATGAGTTTTGTGACACAAGCTGGTATGCTCGAGTGTAAGGCTGCTGCATGATTTGTCCATCTGCCATGATACAGTTTTAGTCCGACCCTCTGCTGTGGTACAAAAAGTGTTTTTGCACTTACAGCTGATAAGTTTTTAGATTTTTAATCCTCCATCAGCTGTAACCGTGACTGATAAAAACCTGCTGCATGTATGGCCTTAAGGGCTCCACTTTTAAATGTGTAAACCCAGAGAGACCAGGGTGGTGGCAGTTTCACACGTACAAAAGTAAATTTTTTGTTTAACCTTTAAAGCTTAACCTTTAAAGTACTCACTGGGAAAATTAGTCTTTTTCTCTGCATGTGACACTGGTGAAGTACTTTGTGCTCAAAGACATTAAAAACCCCAAGGAAAGCAGAACATGCTGTATTTCCCCAGCTTTTTAAACAGATCAAAAAATAAATTAAACTGATATAAAAAAAAGATTTTTTTTTCACTTGTTTTGTGTCCCTGAAATATTATGTCATCAATCAAACTTTAATAATATCACCACTTTCATTCTAGTGAATACAATCCACAGTGCTTCAAGGAAACAACCAATAGAAGTGAAACATGAGGAAGATGCAATAAAAGACAGAAAATGAAAATCAGGTGAAATAAAACAAAATTGTAAAGCTAAAATGGCTAAGGTATAGAGGTAAATTTATATTTTATCATGTGAAAACGCAAAGCACTTTAGACCGTGCTATCCTTTAACTTTTGCAAAATGCATACACAAATCAAAATCATTGTTGTATGTATGAAAATGTGAAAAATAAATGAAATCAAATGAAATCCTCAGGCAGACTGTTTAAGCATTTTGCAGCATAAAGGATGAAAGATACATCTCAAAAGGTGTTAAAGAACCCTACATCCGGCATCACCTCATACAGCATGTGGGTCACATAATTTGGTGAAATAACAAGAATAATAAAAAACAACACAAAACAAGAAATGGAACATCTGATGACTCATCCTGCACACGATCACCATTTCAAAATCCTGCGATCATTAGAAATGCATATGCTGCTTTGCCATATGTTTCCTCTGCACCGAAGAGCTTCTGATATGACGAGAAGTGGTGAAGGAGAGTTAAGCAGTGTTTTCTGTTGAAAATGTCAATTAAATCTGTGACATGTTCCTCGACTTGGAAATGTTTTCACCAGAAATTTGTACATACAGTATATGAACATCAGTCATAGTATGGATTGTGTAAGATCTGACCTGATCAGCCTCTTTCACTATGAAAACATTCAATCTTAGCTAAAGAGATAATAGTTATTACTTAGATAATGGGCTTTATGAATATCGAGTGTAATGAGTGAATGGCCTCTGCAGTACTACTCAGGGGCGTCTAATGTTTTAGCCCACCATCTTTACTTACACAGTCACATGTTATGTTGGAGTAGGGGGTCTATTTAAAGTTATTGTGCAGCACAAACCAGTGAAAACCAGAAGCGAGGTGTTGACTAGCCGTTGTGCTTCCCGGAAGAAGTAAAAACAGTTGGGTTGGAACTTATTGTTTTTGGTCTGACCCAGTTGAGTTTTGGAAACAAGTAAGGTGCAGAAAGATAAACATGACCCTCAGACTCTGGTTCAGACCATTCAAGCCGGACTGACTGATTCCAGTCTACACTTCACAGCTGAACTGGGCAGAGCCAAGCTTCGCAAAGCAATCATTTAAAATAATCAATATGGTCTATTAACTTCAAGTTATAGTTTTCTTTTTGATTCTCCAACGGAATGGAGATGTGGGTGTTTTGGTTTTCTAAAAAAAGTAGCCCGTTCTTTCAGAAGCATTGAGTGTTGGTTGGAAGCAAGGGGAGATATGAAACATCTGTTTGATTAAGTGGTGGGAATGGATAGTGAGAAAGTAGTTTTGTTATTCAGCCATAGAACATTTTTGTTCCTGAAAGCCAGCCGGAGGCAAAGATTTGGCTCCTGAAAGGCTTCATGTCTGGATACCAGTGACTGTAGCCTCTTTTCTTTGGAGCTTCTGGATGGAAAATAATGGATGATACTTCACTGGGTTATGCAAATTACAGAGCAGAAAAGGACTGCCTCAGAGGCTGGCTGTGGATGTTGAGAATCACATATGGACAGAAGAGACTGTGAAACCGCAGATAGGTGGTCAAATAGCAAAACAGGTCACTTTCAAAGTGTTGGAAAAGCAGCATGTAGTTCATGGTGAGATTTTACATTTTCCCTCTGAGCACAAATGAACAAACAAGAGAACTGCGACACAAAGAATACCCCAAAAATTAATGAAAAAAATAACGTGTACACTGCCAGAGGCATTCCGTCCTCTATAATTTTGCAAGTTGTACCACTCAGTTTTTATTTGAAATGAATACATGGCAAATTTTCCATGTCTGTATTTGAGCCTGTGGCATTAAAAAAATGGAATTCCGAGATTGAAAATAAATCCAATGTTCATATAGTTGCAAATATATGTGATACATTTTGAGTTCACTTTTTTTTTTCTGTGTTAAAAAGCAAGACCTTCAAGAAGTGTCTAGTGCAATCTTGGGTTTCAATCTTTCTTTCTGAGTTTGCAAATCATTTTTGTGAAAATGGGAGTTTTATCCGATGGACAAAAGCCACGTATGTTAGAGAAAGTACTGAGCCCAAATAGCCCAGAGATGAGTATGTGTTCCCTTTAATGAATCCCTGCAGCGCTAATTTGCATAAAGATGTACATAAAACAGATAAAAGTTCATTACTGGGTGACACTGGGTGACTGGATTACTTGGGCCCTGTTTACACGACAACGTTTCACGTGACAACACCTAATCAGCTAAAAAAAAAAGGAGTGCATTTCCACTGCAGCAGCGGACACAGAGACAACGATGTAGTTAGTATGCCGGGCCACTGGAGGGCGCTATTGCTTGAGTTTGTAATGAAACTACACAGACTTGTGCAGAGAACAAGACGCTATAAACGTGAAGAAAATGGAGAGCACCCGACATCCGCATGGACTGATGACACATCGGATGCTATCAGGGGTGAGTCTCAACTATTAAAGTACTGATATGGACGATAAAACTAGAATATGGACCGCGGGTCGTACCACTACGCGGCCGCCATGTTTGTTTACAACTGAATCAGCAGGAGGGCGAGGGAGAGATGTGCATGCGCAGTAACAGGCTCTGTAGCCGCCCGGCAGTCTCTGCAGCAGGGATTTGTGCCGTGAAAGAATCTTTCCACCTTGGGAGCCGGATTAAAAACTTTGTAGATACAGTGCATCCGCAAACTAGTGCCGTGTAAACGGGGCCATAGTGTACCGTAAGGGATGGAGTCAGAGTGAGCACTGAACAACAAACAGTGTTTCTAAATTCTGTCATCAAAGAATTAAACCCTCATAAAAAGTGTTTGTATTGACTTTAATATCAGTGTGTGTGTGATGGTCCAGTTTTGGCTGATAGACACTGGCCAGTGGATAATTCTATTGTTTTCTAATAGTGGTACACACAGGACTCAAAAAGACAAGCACGACCCATAAATCGATAGTCTGTAGAAATCACTCTTTCAGCAATTTTCTGAAGCATTGTAGTTACGTGTGGGCCATTGAGTTGGTAAGAGACAACCGGGTTATGATAACTCAATTGGGCCTTTTCTACAATATTTTAACGGGACTATTGCTTCCACTTCCACTACGTAAAAACCCTCCCAAAAATGTTTTTCTCTTCAGAGATTCTTTAAAGAATTTCCAGATTTATCTGCAGAACTTGACTGAAACTCTGGTCACGGAAAAATATATTATGGTCAAATCTGGTAGTGCATATGCTCTAATACCAGTAACATTGCGAAGAAAGCAAGACAGCGCCTCTTCTTTTTACACAAGCTACGTTTACTATTGCGTAATCGAGAGTGTCTTAACCAATTGTACAACTGCGTGGTTTGAAAGAAAAAAATTCTTTGAAGAAAGTGGTTGGCTCAGCCAGCAGGACCATTGGCTGTACTTTGCCGCTCCTGGAGGCCACACATAAAGCTAGACTCTTGAATCGAGCTTTACAAATTGTGAACGACACCTCAGGCCACCCAGCCGGGGGCCATTTTTGAAATGCTTCATTCAGGGAAAAGATATCGCTCCATCAAATGTTCCACTGCTCACCATTCGAATAGTTTCTTTCCACAAGCTGTGATGACTTTAAACAAGGCACTTTAATTTTGTATAGCCTTTTTATTGTACAGTATTTTACCCTCACGAATTTTATGTGGCATTGATTGTTTTTTATTGTGACACGTCTATTTAAATGTTGACTGCGCACTCTGAACTCTGAACTCTGTGCTCCTTGCACATTTCCAATGTGGTTTTCATACTACAAATGGCTAATAAACCGAAACTGAAACAGTTTGCAGTCGAGTGACTTTTTGCATAATCCCATGAACCAATCCGAACCATTGATTGCTGACGTTTGATGCATATTTTATAGCGGTGTTAAAAGTTCTAAAGGACAAAAACGCCCCGTATACCAGCTCCCAAGTAATGAACATGAATTTCAATATTAAAATTCAGTGTTGTTCACCTTCAAAAGATTTGCTCTTCAGTGCTGTTAGTGTAATTGCTTTCTGCTCCCAGCCACCGAAATAAAATGTCCAAAGTAATGGGACTTGCTTTTCTTCCCTATAGTGTCTGATACATGTGATTGAGCCCCAAGCAGATGCATTTTGGCATTAATTCATCCAAAAGGTGCAAATATGAAACTCTTTATCAGGTGTGAATTGCTCCTTTTTTTTTTTTTGTTTATTATTCTTATTCCGCCTTCTTTTCCTCCGAGCACTCTTCATTTCCTCCTCTGTTTTACAAAGCTCATTTCAGTTCTCATCCCACCACAGGACAACTCGCAGTCTCACCTCTTTATTATTAAGACTCTAGCGTTCACACCTATGCAAACCGTAGTTCTCAGGAAGCCCGATGTTCAGATTATGAGGAGCTGGTCCCTCGGCTGAGGCCACTCAAGTCCCCAATATGAGATAGAGACTTAACCCCATCCTTTCCTATATATCAATCAAGTAGATAAATAAAGGTTTAATTAAGAAATGCTCCTCGTGGGGTTAAAGGGCTTGGGGACTGGTGGCAGAATGGAGGAGGGGGGTATAAAAGGCACTTTGGACATGAGAGGCAATACTTGAGTTTCACCTATGGAATAAAGCACAATAAGGGTATATTTATTAAACATCTGAGAGATCACAGGCTTCTGAGCACCACAGACGACATGCCCCGCTCATAATGGGAAAAACTCCATTAAAAAGAGAACGCGATTGGAGCTTGGTCATTAGAAAAATATAAATGAATCAATTCAATTATTTTCCATTTTATCACTTCTTCCAAAGAACAGAATGCATCTTATAGGTGAGGCATCAAGATTAATTGCTGTGGAAATTAATTTGCAGAGCAATTCTCATCAGAAACAAAATTACATATTTCTTTATCAGTGTGAGTCAGAGCAGCAATGTTTGTTGTTCACCTGTCCTCTTCCCGTGACTACTACCCTGTGCAGACGGAATCCAATCTGTTATAAGCAAACCATTAATTTTAACATTTTGGAACGCTTTGGATGGAAATTTCACTTCAGCCACTCAATTGTTTGTCTAATAAAAACTCCAGAAAAGCAAACAAACTTGGGTGAAGTTGAATCACATTCAGATCAGGTTTTTTTCCAATTCTGATTCTGAAGGTGACTAAACTACAAAGCAACAACGAAGGAAACCTGCTGAACCTTCCAACATGTTAGAAATGCTTCACATCCAGCAGAAGGTACACACTATTATAGAGCAGCACAGTGTTTTAAAGGAAACTTCACACAAAGAAAGCAGTTTTATACCAGAATCTTTATTGATTTACAGACAGATGTATTCAAACTGAAAAGTGACTTGGATTATTGTTTTTAAATTATATAAAAATAATCAATTAACAAGAAGCAATCATTATTTTTGCAAGCAATCCAAACTTTTATAGCTTGATAAAGAAAATCACTATTTAATCGTACACAGTCATTGTTGGTAAAGTGACTGGAAAATAGCACTGACAATATTTTCAAAATATAGGACAACGAGTTACTTGGAAAACTAACCTGTATTTGCCTCTTTTGATAAGGAGTAAATATGTGACCAAAGCTGTATTGCTATAATAATATAAGTTTCAGCCTCCTGTTTTATATGTACATTAACGTCTCTTAACATAACAAAAAAACAAAGTTGTCAGAGCTTCAAGCTCGCTCATATGTTCTTTGTTTGTGCTGCCACTTTTATTTGTGTTTAACTTTCTATCTAATTCTGCACAGGAGAAGTTGTACTCTTCCTTTCATGCCTAAAACGGTTTGCCGCAGTACCATGAATTTCACACTTGCAGCCATATAATAAAGCTTAAAGTCCTTTGAAAATGCTCTTTTAACAGCAGAATTTCGATTAAAGACTACAAATTTAAGAGCAAATAATTTCTTGTCACAGTTGTTGATGTGTTTGTGGCTCTAATAAATACAGTGAA
This sequence comes from Lipophrys pholis, assembly GCF_963383615.2. Lineage (NCBI taxonomy): Eukaryota > Metazoa > Chordata > Actinopteri > Blenniiformes > Blenniidae > Lipophrys > Lipophrys pholis. Next base: position 16,276,417 of record NC_137642.1, on the reverse strand, counting down.
TTCGTAGTGATGATAGAGGCTGCAAAAACTTAATTTCCTTTGAAAAACATGTTCTTTTTGCGAAAGTAAGTGAACTGTACAGTTCAAGAAGCCATGGGTTCAAAGCTGCAGAGGAAAGGAAAAAAGAAAGAAAAAAAGAAAAACACGAGAAATAGTATATGTCACATTTTTATGATCTGTATGTCACTCATCTCAAGCAAATCAAAAATTAAACAATGTGGATCAAGAGGGAAAGAAGAGTGCCCTCCATGTTGTTTTTCTGGAAAGGATTCTGTAAAAACATCACAAGAAAAAGAAAAGATTTTATCCATAAAACTATATGAGTTTTATTTATGTATTTTAAAAATCTCCACTCCTCAAGGGTTAACATGGCAACCATCTTATCACAACTAAATGGTAGACTTCACCAACCTCTCTGCCATTATAGAGTACTTTCCATAAGTGGAGGCTTTCTACTCCATTGTGCTCAGTGATTACGGTGCCTGTGAAGTGATGAGCAATTGGACAGATGTAGTTCTTTTCTCCTGATTTAACTATTGACTACAGCTCAAAATTGCAACAGAAAAAATGTTTTGTAAGTGCTGTGGTTTTTCTTTCCCTTTCCCTTTTTATTCACTGTGAATACAGTCCTTTAGCCTTAGACAAAGACTTCAGAAGTCAGAATATGCCATGAGCTCCTGTATCCAAGGTGAGAATTAATTTCTCTGGCAGCTATTGCAAATAATGCACTGCCGGTGTGACCGCGCATGCACGCCACTCGTCTGGGAAGACTGGATTAATTTTTTCATATTTTTTGGATGGTTCTGAAAGAAAACTGCTATGGTCGACATATTGTCAACAGAAGTGTCTACTAGTTACTCTATAAGTTACCGTTGCACATTAAAGTTATAGTAGCAAACTGGTTTCGATGGTTTTCTAGGGTTTCAAGAGTGGTGGGACACTGGAAATCATGAGATCGGCTGCTGCTTGAGATAGGCCACTGCAGTAATGTAGTCACTGTATCAGACTGCTGTGGTGAAGAAAGAAGCTGAGCTGCAAAGCAAAGCTCTCTGTTTACCGGTCGGTCTGCATCCCCGCCCTCACCTATGGTCATGAACTTTGGGTCATGACTGAAAGAACCGCAAATACAAGCTGCTGAAATGAGTTTTCTCTGCAGGACGCAGGGCCCGACTCTTCATGAAGGAGTGAGGAGTTCAGCCTCATCCTGAGAGAATCGAAGTCGAGCAGCTACTCCTCCACATTGACAGGAGCCAGTTGAGATGGTTCAGACATCTGATGAAAGCCCCCTGGTCGCCTCTGTTTACAGGTTTACCAGGCACGCCCAACTGCGAGGAGACCCTGAGGTTGGTCCAGACCTGCTTGAGAGATTTTACTTTTCATTTGGAGCAGAAATTGTTTCGGGTCCCCCGAGAAGAGGTCTAGGAAGTTGCAGGAGGAGCAGGAGGGAACTGCGACTCCATGTGGCCTGAGCAGGAAAGAAGATCATAGATGGAACTCAGGTTGCCAATTAATTTTTTTAGCTGGTGGTTTTTACCATGGTTGACAATTCACTTCACTTATGATTTATGCATCCAATAATGTGTACCTGTGAATTTTTCTTTATGGATTAAAATAGGCTGGATGGTAATGACACAGTTATTGTCGTGTAACAAACTTCAAACATATTTATTGGTGCTTTACACAGATTCGAACCTTTAAATTTAATGACCTACATTGTTGTGACCTGATTCTGCAGCCACAAGGAAGACAAGTCCTCTCAATGAAACTGTATACAGATTTAGGTCCTCTCATCACTAGCAATACCTCGACGCTGCCGCATGCACGCTTGTACGCACACAGAGCTCTACTGAGCTTTGTGTGGTCAGATCCCACTGCTGTGTGTCGTGCAGTTTATGGGCCTGCTAGCTTTTAAGTGGCCTTTCAAGATGTTCTGCTGAGCCATTAGTAGCACTTCATCATAAAACTGCATCATTTAGGGAGCTGACTCGCTGAGTTGTGCATGTGTCCTTAAAGACTGAGCTGCCCAGTCAGACTAAAAAAGTAAGTCTGTCCTTTGTGAAGGAAGGCTGTGCCCATGCATTCTGCATTTATGCATGTCAACTATGTCTGTTTGTGAGTGAGCAGGTGTGTAACAGAAACAGTTATAGATAGGAGTTTATATTTATAGATTTAAAAACTGAGGAAATGGACAAATGGCCCGGCTGCCCTTTGCCTCAGGTAACTATGGACCTCCATATGGAGCCCATCTCCTGGCCTCGCGTCATCTCCATCAGGGTACCCTGGGGTCCAGCTGACCCACCTCCATCCTCCGTCCCTCCGTCTCTGTCCACAGCCACGCTACACAGCACAGTCCCGCCCGGGGCCACGGCTGACTTTCTTTGCAGTTTGCCATGATGTAGCACACTGTGTAGACAAGCCCTCTCCTCCGTCCCCACCGAGAGGGGAGTTTGTTAAGGTTGACTGATTTAACAGCTGCTGGGTAATATAAAGAAAGTCATTTGTTAAAAACTAATTGATCGCTCCATTTCCACCTCCACACTTTGTGGCTGCGCTATCTGCTGTGTGAATGCGAGTGAACAACAGATGCTTTCTGTCCCGTGAAGGCGGGCTGAGGCACAGAGGTGTGAAAAGAGCAGAATGAGTTGAGACACTACATTATCATCCTATGGATCTTCATTACATTTATGAACATGTTTTTATGAAAACAATGGAAACTGGTGTAACAGAGGAAACTCTACTCCGTGTTAACAAGAAAAACACCTCACCCTCTGAAGCCTACGGAGTGATTCATTTCTAGCACAATTGAATTTTACCGGTAACCTCAAAGATTTATTTTTCTCTATTTATTGAAAGGGTATTTCTCTCTGGGATCATGCAAGTGCCCTTGCAAACCCACATCAAAGAGACCTTTTTCTCCCAGTTTCATTTTCACCTGCTTGCCACGACCAGGTCGTTTTATCAGGAGACATTACCTTGACTTGCAGCCAGCATCTGGGTTCTCACTCCTCATAACACATATGTACCAACAGCCACATCTGCCCGCAGCCCTTTAGACTTCTAGGGAGCCGGTGGGACACAACGTGTGCAAACCCAAGCCTGACTGACCATGTGTCAATGAGACTGGGGCCATGCCTGTGGTCCATGCACCTCAGAGCCACTTAAAACGCAATCATTTCACATCAAAGCAATCAGTCGCCACCCTCAGGCACAAATCTTACCCGCTGAGCAATGAGATGGCGAGCGCCATCAACACAGGTTTCCAACTCTGGCTGCCTTTCTTTCTCACCTCCTCGCAGCATGATACGGCGACCTCAGTCAACATATACCACCATACACCTATATCGTCAGTGGTAGCTTGCACATGTTGAGTACCTGACAACCGTATACACTCAGAGGGGAGGCTCCTGCTTCCCATGTATTAGTGGCAGAGAGCAAGCAGCTAATTATAAAACCACTCTGGGTGTCTGGTTATTCCTGGGCATCACTGCTGTGCTGCTTCATGCAGAGTGGGGAAAATGAGCCTGTCAGCCCAGTCCCAAGTTACTGTGACGAGTGCAAATGAGGTGAGGCCCTGGAATCCTCTTGGGGAGCTCCATAAGGTAAGGTGGCGCTGCAGGGTGTGTAAGTACACATAGACACATGCTTGCACACACACAGAGCACAGCGACTGATGGCTCTGATTTGTGAGCTGTCAGGCAAAGTGGGTCAATATATGACAAACAATAGGGACTTTGACATCCTCATGCCAGAACAAAACAGTGTGATCGACCAGCAGGTCTCAAGCACACTGAGTTCAGATTCCCAAATAGTTGCTAATTTGAGGCAATGTTCTTAGAAAGAGTCTAGGAGGCCTGATTAAAACAAAATACAGCACTTTGTCAGAGCACTTGTGTGAACAGTTGGTGTAATGATGGTCAGGTGCAGCTCGTCTTTATGGAAGAACACAGGAGGGCACAACATTGTCCCGAGGAGGTAGACGGGTGTCAGGAGACAGCGACGTGCCACAGAGGACAAGGAGCGTCCTGGCACCTTCCTGTCATTAGCTCCCATCAGTGTCTGAGTTAATTTCATACCGACTGTGTGAACGCCTGCCATGATCACAGCCTCAAATGTAACGCAGTCCAGCCGGCTTTGATTTCCCCCTGCTTTCATTTATCCTCTCTGTACTTCCCTTGTCCGTGTCTCTCTTCTTCATCCCTCCACTTCCTCCCTCCAGCGAGGTATTATTAGCAGCTGTACAGAATTTTTTTTTTATTTAATTTTGGTGAGTGACAGCCAAGGTTATACCATCCCTTCATTTGCATAGCTTGCCGTTTACTCTCTATACCTGCCACTAATGGTGGTGATTCCCAGAATGCTCATCCTGAATTAGTATGCTCCTGCTTGGGAGTCAGGGCTGCTAATCAGAAGCTGTGGTGAGAAGAGAAGGATGGCTTCAAATTACATCCTTCATAGTCAACAGGAGGTGCACATGAAAGTGCGACATCCCGCCGTTTTCCTCCGAGCTGAGGAAGTTTGCAGATCGACAGTGACAGCACCCCGCTTACCTCTGAGACACCCACAAGAGCATCTCCAATTAAAAGCCTCCTATGATTTCCTCTATTAATAATAAATGCTTTTGAGCTTGGTGGAGCTGTGATTGGTACGTGTATGCAAGACTTTTCAGTGCATGTACACGTGTGTGAGCAGCATATTTGTTTGCTGCTGTGGTTTCAAAAGTGTACGGTTTTTATTTATTTATTTTTTTTGGTTTCCACGCGGGCATCCATGCGCTGTCTTTTCATGTACATTCACAGCTTGTGGTGTTTTGTTTCATGTGGTCTCTACCTCCTGTCTGTGGCGGTGGTTACCTCATAATTGCAAACTGAAATGCCACAACTTGGCTCTCTGGAAACTGAAGCTGCCACATTGAATTTCAGCAGGAAATCCGAAGAGGTGCGTCTCTCTTCACTGCTGCAGCAGATGCCGGGAAGCCAGAGACAGTTTTCCAGGAAAAATGTGTTGCGGCAAAGACCGTCTGTTGCCGTGACTTCTGCACAAACACCATTCGAGCTCCAGAACACCTGAAGTCCCGCAGCTCTTTACAAAAGGACACGGCTACAGATCGTGATTACAGATTACAGGCTTTAGACCTACATAAGACTGAAATTGAAAGTTCATTGTACTGTATGGTGAAGTGTGCCGATAGCTGCAGCGCACCACTGTTCATCATTATAAGATTAATCAAAGAGACATCAAAGAGGGCAAGGCCTTTTTTTCTAGACTAATCTGCAAAAATGAAAGAAGTCAATGTTGTGGAGGAAAACATCCTGATAAATAAATCTGGAAAATGTTTTCATGAAGGACAATGAAGCTGTCTGGTGAGGGCATGACTTCAAAATGACACATGCAGCTGGTTTCCCATTTACCAGACACAATCCATCACACGCATGTATCATAGCCACTCAGGCTGAAGGTAATGCATCCTGATTGCTGGTTTATTTACATCTCCTATCACTACAGCGCAGCTCTTTGTATTAAAATGTCTTTAATGCCTTTCAGTCACCGTGGCAGCAGTGTTTATTTCACCTCCCAGTTCTGCAGATTCAACTGATTTTGCTAATGCCTCCAGGACCTAATCAATATGCGTGACTCAAGGTGTCAGTTATCAACACACGAGTGGTTTTTCAGGAAACATTATCCTTCTACGGTTCCTGATTTGTTCTTTAATAGTGTCGTCCTGTGGATCGACGTGAGTGCATGTGGCGGGTAATCAACAGACATTCACTCTGTCTGTCATACTAACGATGAAATCTCTCTCAGGGTATAAGGGAAGAATGCACTTTCATGACCATGAGATGCTCCATCATTGGGTGTGAGAAGAAGTGTGGCAAACACATGATAAATGTAGAGCACATGACCTTGGAGGACACATTTTTCACTTTACCCTTCGCATCTCCTTTTGACAACCCTCACTTTTTCTGTCTCTCGAACATGTCACTTTTAACTGTGATGGTTTGTGGAAAAATGTCCTTTGTGTTGCTTCCATTATGCAGCTTTTTCAAACACTGGATGATGCATTCTGCCTTTAAATTAAATGTGCACTAATCACAAACTGAATTTGTGATGGAATTCTCGCAGCAATGCTTTAAAAACATAGAAAGACTTCAAAAGCCTTGATTACGTGCAGATGTTGGTAGAGGGAATGGACGTCAGCAGAGAAGTGAATGAATTGCACATCGGACTATAGTTACTTGTGTTTATTATCATACCATGCACATATAGATGGACAGATTTAATCTTAAGTGTCACTCTTGATCTGCTTTCACAGGAGAGCACTCTCAACTGTGTGATGCCACAATCCACTGGGAGTGTGGCTGTGGTGGATCAGACTAGGCTTGTCAAGCTGCCATATGTGGACATTAGTCTGAATGTGCAACGAGAAAACGCAAGCGACTGGGCAGAAGCCACAAGGGGAATGCATTTTATACTTGATTAAAATTCTCTGAAGACAATTTTATGATTATGCATAAGGGAAAATGACATTCATTTCTGAATAAGGCAGTATTATTCATTAATACCACTCCTCAACTTCCTTTATTCACTGATGACAATCATCAAGCCACATCTGTCAGCGACTTAATAGTCACATCCTGCTCACAACATCAGCTGGACAGGTGAGATTGATGATTCTGTGCTTCTGCAATTGCAGGTATGGCGATGTCAGTATGTTCACACATTACACTTTGTTACAGCAAAGGTCAAGTGTCCTTGTTTAGGTACTTGTCTATTTACGTTCCTGCCTTGAGTTGCCTTGAGCAAGGATTCTCTCATCTCTTGAAGAGTTTCATTGGAAGTTCCCCTCATTTGCTTTTAACAGCCAAAGACCGTCAGAATGCAACCATTCATACAGGATATGACTTGCAAATATATCGGGTCCCTCAGGGAATAGAGTGAATTTTTCCCCAGCATGTCTATTTTCTTGTTTTTATTAGAAAATCATCGAGAGGACATAATTATAAAACCTCACTGATAATTATTTTACGAAACACTTTTAAAAGTGAAAGTAATGCAAATTCAAAGAACAAATAAATCAAATAAAATAAGTTACAATGCTAAATGGATTACACTCTTGCTTTCTAATAAGAAGGTCATAGGTTTAAACCCGAGCTCTCTCTGCAGAATTTGCATGTTCTGTTTGCGCTTGCATGGGTTTCTCTCGATTAAATTGTGCGCGCGTGCGTGTGTCTGTGCCGTTATGGACTGGTGATCTGTCCAGGGTCTACTTTGCCTTTGCCCATTGGCTCCAGCATCCCTGAGCTGGATGAAGTGATATATATATATATATATTATAGATCTATATTACAGAAGGTAGATGGAAACTATAATGAACAGCCATCAGTGCAAGCGTTATGTTAATTGACTTCCACTGACATGCCTCCAATTATCCATTTTATTGCCAATGGATTCCAACAGCCTGTAATAACAAATCTTCAATTGTGAACATTTCTCAAGAAATACAACTTTAGAGGACAACTTCGTAGAGTTTGACCTTCAATCAAGTTGATTTTGAAAAACAGTCATTTGATGTGTTTTGCCCAGTCTGTCGGTGAAGTAGCATTAATCAATGTGAGAAGGAGATTGATTTTATCCACTTTGTGAAAAAATAATCGAGTGGAAGAGGTGATGCTGTAACCAGAAGCCAATTTCACATTGGCAAACCAAACCGAGGTTGTACCTATGTAGATATAAATATGTCGAATCTCTTCATAAAACTGACATTGAACTGTGCTCTACAATAAAATCTTGGATGGGAAAATCTACAGCTATTTAGCAATAATTAGACAATGGAAGAGGAAGCAAATTCTTTTTTTTAATTTTGATGATTGCACAAAAGAGTTCTAGCAATTTTTCACAAATGCAGTTATACCTTTTCTTAGCTGACAGAGTCTGAATATACCGAACACAATACAGCCACAGGGCATGGTCAGGCCACGGCTTTCACACCAGCTTTTATAATACATTTTCATTTTTTTCTCACCTACTGCAGTGCACTCGATAGAGATGGTTATTGTTTGCATCATATTTGGGATACAGTGTTCACAAGAGACCAGACAAAGCCTTGTAACTGCTGTCATAATGATGCTCAGGTGTCTTATCCAGGTGTTCATAGCTGTGTGTAGATTGTTATTGACGCGATCACCTCAATTTTTGTACCATTTATGCTCAGAAACCCAGATCACAGTGTTTACATCCCGTCATATCCAAGTTTCTTTTGGACTGTTCCATGTGTTTGCTAGTGTCTCAACATGACACTAAGAATTGTTTCTGTTGTCAGAAATGAGAATATGAACATGTGCAACAAACAACCAGGGATGTCTAAAAAATTATTCCTATCTGAGATATTTGTAGAAATGCACTTAATATATAATATGACTGAGTGCAGCGAACTTAAGTAAGAAGAATGATTTTATTATTTCGCTGTTTGTGGTACTAAAAGAGCAATTTTAATGACAGATCTTCATACTTTTTTTTTCCCAGTGCAGCACAAGAAAAGGAAGAAAATCGCTGCATATATATAATAGTTACTGGGAGGGTCAGTTGCCTGAATTTGCAGAGCCGGACAAACACAAATACAGTACATCACCCCATACCTAAGCTGTATTTAGTTGACTGAACCTTCACAATGCTTTGCCACAAGCCACAACAGATTAATTAAATCCATTTTATGTCTTAATTAGCATCATTTTTCTCTCCGGCCTGATCAGTAGAATGAAAATGTCAAAACATGATGCATTCAGAAAAATCGGATGCTGTTCTGCACCATGCACTCAAATGTTTTGACAAAATATTTTCTCATTAACTTCATTTCAATTTGTCACGTTAACATACATAAACTCATTACTGACAGTGCGCCCACTTATAATAGAGAGCGTGACATAAAACTGCTTTATAAATCTTTTAATCGTTCACAAATACAAAGTCGTTATTGCCTGGTGGTCTGTTGTGGGGTTGTGGGATTCTGGATAATAGGGAATGCACGCACGCACGTTTCACAATATATGTACATACTACCAATTTCACAGTACTTTATCAACTATTTATCAAAACATGTGTAGCGAAGCACATTTGCACACACCCTCAATTCAGTTACTCCCAAAACATGATCAAAGGAAGTCAGCCTCCTTTTTTGAGTTAAAAATTGTATTCAAGTCTTCCATTTTTAAGTGTTTCTACAAAGCAGAGAAAGTAGGGGGAGGTTGAAACGAGGCATTTTGGTTTGGATTTGACAATATTTGGGAAAATTGTGACAAAAACATAACTTGTTTCTCAAGAGATTTGTTGTCAGTCACAGATGATCTTGAGAACTAAAATGAAGCAACACTCAGATAATTGGCATAGAACCTGATATGCATGAAGTACTAATTAATTTCTATTTGGCAGGTATGCAAAACTGAAAACCGCTTCACTTATTTTCATTATTGCAATGACATTTACTTTAGACTACAAAAAGAAAAAGAAAAAACAAAAAAACCTGAACTCAAAGATTATAAGGCATTTCTGCAGCTTTCTATCTTTTAGTGCAACTACAAAAGGAATACCGCAGAGGAACTGAAGAGACTTTAATCATCTCAGTGGCTGTAGGACAAACCTTTATATCTGCAGAACTCGGTGCGTTGGAAGAGCTCACTGTGAATTTGGTATGACAGCATGTAGTGTAATAGAAGTGTCTTCTCCTGTGACTCTTGTTAGATGAGGAATGGTCCCATCCACACCAAGCCCCTTTTGCCATCTTTTTGTCTGCAGGAGAGTAGTATGATGTGACCTTTAATGGCTGGCAGGCCAGAGGAGAGCACAGGACTTATAAGAAATGGCAGATCTGCAGCTGACCTTTATAAAACTCTCATATGGCATTAAGACCCTTTGATCACTTGGATTATCCACTGCTGTCTGGAACCTCACTGGATCAGTTTGACCAGGCGACCTGCTTTAAGGCATGACAAAAAAGTACATTACAAACATCATAAATAAAACAAGGGCTTGTGGCCGATAGCATAATGTAGTATTTGTACTTGGAGCACATGCTTCTGAGACTGGGAGCTTTTAAATTGAACCATACATAATTATTAAGACTATGTCAGCCCCGTCACCAGTATATGCATCATGGCCATTATTTGGCTTTCACTATTTCTGGATAAAATGGCAATTACTGGGATTTTAAGATTATTTTTCTGTGCGTGTGCCTTTGTTCACATAGGCTAGTTTGTGACAGCTGGTTGTGGCAGTCAAAGGATGATCTGGTCTGAACACACTATGGAAATAAAAACCTGCTGTCTGGGCCTTGTCAGAGTGTCTTAGAAGATAACAGACTATTATGTAAAAACAAAGTTAAAGGTCATGCTAAATGAGGTTTATGTCAACCACTTTGCTTTCATATAAGTGAATCAATTATTTTTAAATCTATTAGGCCTGCTTTCATTAGACGAAAAGATGTCAACTGTGTCACTTGACTCCATTTGGCATAAATTTGTTCTGCATGTATTCAATTTAAAAAAACCTACGTCATTTGTTTCGGATGCACAGAAAAACAAACAAAAAACAAACATGACTACCATGTAGGAGAAAACCCTTATATCCATGCTACAATTACTATAATGCATATCTGTATTGGAACATATGTAACAAAATCCCTGCTGCACTTTAGAATTGTCTATTATGTTTCTATCTTGAGAAGGAATAATCCTTTGTAGCATATTGAACTTTTGGCAGGAAATATTTGTTTTAATGTTTGTTTTTGAAATGACATTCTCACACAGCTGCTGGAAAGTTGTTGCCGGTACATTGTGTGAATGAACCATTTCACCACTTCCTGAAGGTGCTCCTGCAGAGTGAGATCTCATCCTCGTCCTTGTCATGGTCAAGAAACCCGAAGAAGTTGATCTGAAGTGCAATGAACTGTTGCAAGTATCCATCAGAAGAAGGTACACTGTGGTGAAGACCATTGTGAGGAACAACACTCAGGCAGACTGTACATTTAGAAAGTACTCAAGGTCCCAAAGTGTGCAAAGTCAATGTCATAATATAAACAGACATCATCAGCTGCCACCTTTGTGGACATGAGAGCGTATGAATGTTTTCATTCATGTTGTTTATGCCAAATTCTGATTCTACCCTCAGTTTCTTGTTCTTGGCTGACCAGAGCGGATCTATTTGAAGGTTTTTGGATCTACTTCCAGGCCCAACATGTTGTGTTTTCCGATATGTTCTTCTCAAGACCTGGATTATTGAGCCAGTTTTGCCTTATTCTCGTTTCCAAACAATCTGGCCATTCTCCTTTGACCTCATAAATCAATGAGACATCTTTCCCCAGAGAAAAAGCTGCTCGCTGTTAATTTCCTCTTTTTTTTTTTTTGAATGAATGATTCTCTTTCAAACATTGAGATGGCTGTGCGTGGAAGTACCAGTAAGTTAAACCATTTCTGAACTCTTCAGACCAGTCCATATGGCGACCAACACACTCATTCAAAACCTAAAAGCAATATCTAAAACACTTTCTTCTTCTTCATTTAACTTCTGTGGGACCTATTATATAAAGATTTTGCAACACATTCTCACCTATTAATCTAATGTTATTTTTAGTCTGACTCTTGTCTAGGTGTTTTCCATTACTAATCAGGACTGTGCAAGTTGACTGTAGCACTGTTTATTGTGAAAAAGCACATTGACTGTATCAGCATGTAAAGTCCACAGGCAGTCTGGGCTGCCGAGGCGCCTGTACTGGATTTTTGGGGTTCTAGCTACATATATTAATCCCTGGACTGAATTTTCATGCAGATGTTAGGAAGGTGTGCATTTTAATGAGAGTATATGAGGATGATGTTGTGTGTGCATGTGAGAGATTGCATAGCGTATTTGTAGAAGTTCATTAGAAAGTGCCACTGCAATACTCCTGTATTGAATGGTTCTTTTGGATGGACAGATAGATCTATCTACACAATAAATGACTGCAGAACAACTTTGGAACTGACCACAAGATGGATTGAAAACAAAATTAATTATTGTTTCGGCTTTTTACACTCAATTCCTGTGAGATATCCGGCCCTTTAGATCATCCACTATGTTCATCAGTGTGACTGCAGTCTCTAACTGTGCCTCGTGCTCAGTGTGGTATACAGTGAGGCTTTTAAAATGATTTTTGCTTGAAATTGATGCTTACTATAGCTACACTGACAGCTGTGAGAGTTCACCACAACACTGCAGTTTACAACTTTCAAAACCACAACAGTGAGCCAAGAGAAACCACAGTGCTGCACAATGAAGAACAAGAACAGTTTCCGTGCTTAGTAGTAGTAGTAGTAATAATAATAATAATAACAGTATCAATAATAATAATATAATAATTTTCTATCACTTTCTTGTGTCATAATGTTGTTGTCTTTCCCACAATGCACAGCTCAGTCAATGTTTCATCCATCTTCTATACTACTTTATCTAACTCTACCTATACACCTCTATGGACAAAGGCAGGGTACACCATTTCTGTCAATCACAGGGCAAACACAGAGTAAAACAGTCATATTCAAACCTACAGGCAATTTTAGAGTTAACAATGAACCTAAATTACATGTTATTTTGAATGTGAAAAGAAGTTTGGTTACCTGTAGAAAACCCATGCATGATTATATATAAGTATAGGCCCCCACTGGAGTCAAACTGTAAGAATTCTTGCTGTAAGGCGATGATAAAGATAATGGCATCATTCTGCTCACTCAATGTATAAGTGTTGAAATGAATTGTATACATGCTGATTGTGATTACTAGTGGTCCTAGGTAAAGTGGTAGGAGGAAGTCTATGACAAAGATATGTCCTCATGGTCCACTGGATCAATAAAAACACCTTCACTTTGGACTTAAGTGTTGTAGTTATTTAAACTGTTTTTTTCCCCCATTTAAATCCAATCTAGAAATAAAATAGTTAAAATAGTTTGTAGTTTCTGAACCTTAACTCAGATGTCAGGGTATGATAAATGAATATCAACCTCAGGATATAACAGTTCAGTTATATTTTCATATTTAATTGTGAAGATGTGTCCCAAAAGCAGTTATAGTGATCACGTTATTCTAAAAAAAAATTGACTCTGTTTTCCTTATTATATCTTCACATTCTGCTGTGTCAAAGCAATAAACACAGGTGTTATCAAGCTGCCAGACACCACTGTGACTTCAGATCGGAATCTGACACTAATTATGTAAATCCCCGGAGATGTCAGCAGTTGTTCTTGGACCAGGTGCTCCATCTTCCATCTCATCTGAACCTGCTTTAGCTGCCAGAGCTATCATAGCGAGCATAGCCCCGAATCAGAGTCAGTCAGGTGTTTATAAGTATAGCCTTTAGGGACGCCGGATAGCTGGGGAAACCCCTTTGATACAGCCCCTGTCCTCTCAACTCCACCCATCTTTAATATCCAAATCACTGCTGTCCCATATGGACGAAGTAATTGACTTGGTGATTCAAAGGCAACCTGACCACCGCCGTTCTCTGTGTGGCTCTGGAAGATAAAATGTGAAAGATTGCTTTGTTAATCTGCTCACAGACCTCTCCTCCTTCACTGTAGAAATCCGGCGACCCGTCGGAAATTCTTGATTACCAGAATGTGAAAATCTTTCTATTTCCCATAATTGGCTTGTTACAAAAGGTTGTCTTGAATTGCACCTGGAGTAATGGCTTTGTGTGAAAAGAATTAGCACTTTCTACTTCTTCATCTGTGTGTGTGCATGCGTGCGTGCGTGCGTGCGCATTGACTTGAAGCGTGTTTCCGTGTGTGGAAAAATCATTTTTGAAAGGATATGGTCATGATTAGTTGTGGTTATTGAAATTATCCATGACAGTATTGAACAAAATAAATAAAAAATAAATCATTTGTGGAAACAATGAACTACATCATTATTTTAATGTTTAACTCTTGGCGGGGGGGAAAAGTAATGATGAAAATATGGAAATATAACGTTCTATATCTTAGGAGTACTATGGGCAATTTTTGAATTTTTGTTTTTAAATACTACCTCCTGAAGACTTGTCAAAGTGCAGTTGATGGCCTTTAGTCAGGTCATTGTTTGTGATGGACAGATAATGAGCTGGTCTCCCATGTTTCCATGTCATTATGAGGGTACAAAAAGCCTGTCCATCCATTTTTAAAAGCTCATAAAATGTAGAAATCCCCATGTCTCATCAATAAATATGACTTCCAACAGCAAAAGATGTGATCTGCCACTCATGCATGTACCATATTAATAAAAATTGATTTCTGCCTGCGATTAGAAGGTCCCTGTCCGTCGTCCATGCTCCTCTAATGATTTATGTGCTCTCGGTTTAATTGCAGGTTTAGGAAATGCCCAGTGCTTGTGGTAACTGGCATATTCTGACCAGCTCCGAAATTACAGCCATTCAGAAGCAATGAATTTCAAACACACTGATGTGAAGCCAATCTCAAGAATGGACAAAGTGTCATTAGCCTCACCTAAGCATTTCACAAAATGTGTGTGGAGACATGATTGACATTACTCACATGAACTCAATTAATCAATAGAAGTTTTAACAGGCCAGGATGTGAAGGAGAAAAAGAAAGAAGCAGAGACTGATATATAAAACTATGTGTGGGAGGACACTGTATACTTGTGTTTGTTTGTGTGGTAACTAAGAAGTAATTAAAACACAACTCCTGCATATATTGGTTTTACACAAGCAAATGTTGACTCTGTTTCCTTCTCAATTCAAGATGAGGCATAGTGCTATGATTTGGAAAGCAGCCTTAGCTATTGAAATTCATGAACTTCATGAGATTTATATCTTCGCCAAACGTACATTGATATGAATAAATTATAATAGGATCATTTATATTCCTATTCTTGATTGACTCAGAAACGGCAGTTACTTATTGCAATACAACTGCAGCATATTAGAATAAACACATCCTGTTGTCTCAAACAATAAACACAAGCTTTTTATAGACACAAAGTTATGAAACGACAATTATAAAAGGGGAGTCTGCTATGAAAATCCACTGTGCTGATTGAATATAGCACCATGCAGCCAACAACCACGCGGGGTTTTGATGGCTATAAATATATGCTTTCCCTTGACTCATTGCTCTTTCTGGTTTATCACTCAGGTCATTATAAACATGCTGTTAAAGTAAAACCCATTAGAAAAGTCAAAGGGAAGAAAGGTAGTTGCTCACTGAGAAACTCCTGCTTACAAATCTATTTTGGATTGTCTGAGGTAAAAAAAAAAAAAAAAAAGGCAGCTTTGAGTTTCCAAAGCAAGGTCCTCTAATAATGAAAGGATGCTGCTATGTCTTCGTGTCTATATAAACATCACAGAATGTTTATCATCTTTGGAGAACATACGCTGCATATATTAGTTTCCCCCACAGTTTCTCATTCATTTTTCTTATTGTTACTAACTTAAATAAAACACCAAATTGACTCAAATACATCTGATTCACTCATATGTTTTAAAGCACTCAGACTTCTGGGATCATCTGGTCCAGGTTTCCGCAAAGTCCCTAGAACTAAACAAGCAGCTTTTAGTTTATCTGCCCTCCACCTGTGTAACAAATTTACAGAATATCTGACATAGACTAAAACTTTTAGCTCATTTAAGCCAGGATTGAAATACTGTAAAATATGTAACCGACTGTTTTGCTCATTTGCATCTGCTTAGACTTTACATGTGATGCTTTAAATATTCATTTTCTGTCATTTACCATTTGTTGAAATTTTCCTCTAAAGTTTGGTACTTTGTCTCCAAGTTCTTGTAAGGCACCTTCAATGGTGCTATATACTATCCATAAACTGACTCTTGCTTTGAGTCGTCTTTTTCTGTACTTTACTACTGCTTTTTTGCAGAAAACAAGAAGAAATAAATATCACTCACAGCTTTAAATCTGTCCACTGTGCATCCAGCCAGCGGGGTGTTGAGCCTCGCAAAGTAGTTCAGCCTAGCGGCAGACTTGTTTCTGTGTTGTTTAAGCTGACCCCCTACCTGTGAGATTCTCCCAGACATGACTGAAAAAAGCTGCCTGTAAGCTCTTGATATACCCCCCCACCCCCCCCGTCTGGAAAGAATGAACCCTGGTGCACAGTGGGGAGTAAAGCCAGAAGCAAACCTGTACCGCACATGTTAATGACAACGCTTGGATCGAACCCTGATTCCTACACACACACACACACACACACACACACACACACACACACACACACACACACACACACACACACACACACACACACACACACACACACACCAATCTTTGTTTGTGACACACATTCTAATTATGTGCTCTAACTGAAAATGCCCTGTTGACCCGCCCTGTCCTTTTCGTTCACAGTTCCCTACGATTGCTCTGGGTCTGTCTGGAGACAAATCGAATGGGCCAACTTGTCTCTTTGACTGTGTGCCGATCGATGGGCATCACAGTTAATACCCTCTCTTGTTTTTGTTGAGTTGTGGAATGTTTGTTGCGGACGGACACGCCCATCGGCTGATTTCCTCTCCTTCGGATCAAGGCTTTGCTCTGCCTGGGGATCGGTTTGTCGATCCCAAGCTGTTCAAAGTGATCAGAGTCACTGTCCACAAAATCAATAGCCTTCTCCCACTCCAGCCTCCGTTCTTGTTTAATACCTCCTTACGAGACTTGGCAAAGTTTTCCTGTATATCTTAGTAGAAAAGGACACTGGTTAGATCAATACATCGAATTATCAGTTGGCTCGGAGAGAGCAGTAAGTCACAGCCCAGTGGCGCTCAAGGGTCAGTTTCAGGGTCTTGTAAAGCCTCATGAAGTCGGGTCATCAGAGAAAGTACATTTTTGCTCGGGGTGCTTTTAATAAGCTAAGCAATTTGACTTGGAAAAATGTTTTGTTGTCAGTTACATTATCATATTGAAAAAAGAGAGAAAATAAAACTAACTTGTAAACAAATAAAAACAAATAGGGACTAATAAATGCAGCAGGTTGAAGGCATATATTATCTGGTAGTGGTGCAATCTTGATTCCAAAAAGCTTCGGACGATGTGTAAAATAAATAAAATGACTTGCCGAACTTTTAAACCAATATTTAATTCAAAATGGAACATTAAACCTGCATAAACCATCCAAGACGTCAACATATTTTAAATGCAAGACATTTGCAACTTTTGAATGTCGCAGGTGTGACACATGTCAAAATTAGTGGGGCAGAATTTACTTTGCTGGTAACAAAGGAGGATTTAGATGATACAACTGGATAAAATACAGAGCACTGCATGTTTATTTATTTTTTTACATGTACATTGTAGGCACACCTGTAGCAGAGCTTTGTGAATGTAACACCAAGAATAACTAGGGGAGCTTTCCAGTGTAAGTACCGTTAATATGGCACTAATAAAGAGTCCCATTAGGAACTGAAAGCTTCCCAATCAATAGGTCCACACATTTGGGTATTTAGTGAAGCACTCAGTAGTCATCACGGGGGGCCAGCGACAGCTCGACAGGAAACCTATTTTTACTCAAAGGATAGAATGCAATACGCATACAGCTACTTTGACCATCAGAAGAGATTTTTGGCAACGGCGATGAACTCAGATCAAAGCAGGTCTTACAGACGTAATATATTCTAATGATTTTGTTTTCACTTGGAAACGTTGGACTGATGGGAGACGTCACAAAATGGCACAGAAATGAAAAAAGTTCAGTCTTGGTGTGCGAATAATCCTAATAAATTCTAGTCAAGTGAATATATGCAGCTAATTCTAGGAACAAGTGTAAAGTGAATCCACAGGATATTGCCTGCTGAATGGACCTCATTAAGGTGATCAATATCGAAGCCATTTCCATATGCTATAAAACAGACCGTCCTTAAGACTTCTCAGTTCACTTATTGTGACGGCCCTCTGTCTCCAGGCTGCCCCGCTCTCTGTCTCTGGCTGCACTCCATCTGGCTGTGCTGCGCCGCTTGCTATATGTCGCCGCGCGGGCGATGAATTCTGTTATACGACGCGCATGTGGCAGCTGATGATCAAACAGTAGCAGGTGGTACAAATGCTGTAAACTTTGATTTAATCTTTCACAGCTTTTAAGTGTTGCGGGCCGTCTGTGACAGCCACACATGTGCAGGAGTTTTTTTTTTTGTTTTGTTTTGTTTTGTTTTTTTCCAAAGAAAAAAAAAAAGAATGCTGTGTTAATATTGACTTGTTTCAAAAATAACAATGAAGAATCAGGGAACAAGGCAAGCACACACACTGAGGCAAACATCCCTGAATCCAAACAGAAAAAGAAGTTCTGTGTGCTCTTCTCAGTCTTTGTGTTAAAATGCCAAAAATGAGAAGGAGAAGTTCCACTGCCTGAGATTTATTTAATACGTTTCTTTTTTTCTTGGTTTCTATTTACAGAGTGGATTACGTTTTATCCAAATGCCTTGAAAAACTCTGAGGAGGCTGAAAACACCTTGGGAATGGGGATCAAATGACCGTCAGGGTTTTTAAAAGCCAACAGATTAAAGATGATTGGACTCTGTGAATCAGACCTCAGATAATAGACCACAGACAATGCATAGTGCATCGTTTGTAATACGTGTTTATTCTGATTTGTTTACAGTGGCACTCTATGGATGCTTTGAATGATATATTTATGCTGTCACCTTGGACATTAAAGTTGTTGCGCTAATGGCCTTGTCAGAGACACAATTACATCTCCAGATGTAAGTGTTAATTATTCATCAGTATGCAGGAAGCTTAGTGTCACAGCCCCTGGAGCTGCATGTGTAGCATGTGCTTCTCTTGTCTGCATCCTTGTTTTGCATTGAGTATTACATACTACATTAAGACAATTGAACTGCTCTGGATTTTGAG
Source organism: Lipophrys pholis (assembly GCF_963383615.2). Taxonomy (NCBI): domain Eukaryota; kingdom Metazoa; phylum Chordata; class Actinopteri; order Blenniiformes; family Blenniidae; genus Lipophrys; species Lipophrys pholis. The sequence goes on along the minus strand of NC_137642.1, from coordinate 16,257,551 downwards.
GACTTTTAAATCTGAGACAACAACAAGAAACCTCCTTTTGCTCATTAGAATGGAGTAAGGATCAGTAATGCATCAGATTAGAAAAGCCAGTGAAGCCTGAAAATGTTCAGGGATTGAGGGCACGCGGTGAACTATACGCTGAGAAAGAGAAACACTGCAGCCCAGTAAACAAACAGTGAAGACACATCATCAGCATTAGTCTTTGTATAGCAAGATTTGCTCTCGTAAGTCTCTCATCTCTGGATTGGACTTTCAAATCCACACAGCTTCGTCTGTAGCGTACACACAGCACACCAATATGGCTCATGCTCATACAGCTTACCTTGACGCTACCTTTTCCATAATAGAACATTACTCACACTAAAAGCAGCTTAGAGAAATTAAATCACCATGTGTCCTGACAGCTCAATAGACTTGCTTCTCCACTTGGATACACAAGAAGACACAATTAATCCTCTGGTGTTTAGGCACAACGCAAAACTCTAAATCACAGTAATTACTATCATCCATGCCAATTTACACCACACGATAATAGAAATCTCCACCCAATTCTAGTCAAGTAATTGCACAACATTCTCATCATGCATGCTTTTCCCTGTTGTGTTATTCTTCATAAGTGCACTTGTTTGTGTTTTGAGTCTGTCTGCAGGTCCGGCCGTCGTCTGTGATGCGCTCCGGTCCCCGTGTTTGTGTGCGTGAGCTTGTTTCCTTTGTGTGTGGTCAGTCACGCTCCCTTGGTGACATTCTCAGTGTCAGTGCTGTAGTCATTCTGGCTACAGGCATCGTGTCGCTGCGGTGGATTTACTGGCAACACGCCCCCCCCCCCCCCCACCCCCCCACCCCCGGCCAGCTCTTTAATTACCCTGGCCTATTGATCCTCCCAGGGACACAGCACTCGGGAGTTGAAGCTAGGTCTGCACCAGTTAATGACTGATTATTCTTCCATGGGCCCTTGGGAGCCGGCAGGCGTCTTGGGGACAGGAGGAGCCTGAGACTCACTGGGCCTCTGTTCTGCTGTGCATGCTTACATTTTATTTTGTTTTATTTTATTTTACTTTCATTTTTCCCCAAATAAAAAAAAGTAACAAAACATTCCCCTACAAATCATTATTATCCATATTTGAAGACATATTCCCTTCTTTTGCAACAAGCCATTTCAATTAACGTCCAAATATGACTCAACATCTTTCCATCTTTGTGCAAAAAAATCTCTGTTTTCAGTTGTAGCCTCAGTCATTTGTTCCATGATGTAGCCCTGCTTCAGTCTCTGTCTCCACTGTATTATTGTTGGTGATTTAGTGCCCTTCGAGTTCAGTTAGCATTTTCTTGGCAATTAATAATAGAATCTGCACTACGTATCTCTGTTCTGTGTTACATGTATCCTTTGCTATGACTCCCAGCAAAGTACAGCACAGGTTCCAGAGGAATATTTACTTTCAGAATATTTTCCAATTCTACTTTTAACGTTTTTCCAAAACCTTTGACTTATTGGACAGTCCCAAAAGATATATGCACAGTCACCAATTTCTCCACAATTCCTCCAGCACATGTCACTTGAAGGTGTCTTGACAAAGAAATATTGAAAGGACTACTGAAATATTGAATGTAAATTAATAATGAGATATTTCAATCCTCGCATTTACACATTTTACTGGCACCATATATGTATGATTACTATAGCAACAACACATCATCAGTAGGGTTAAACTAACCTGTCTCACGGCAGTCCTTATATACAGTATATAGCTGCTTTATCCTTACCTTTGGTACACTATAGCACAGAGCTAAAACACAAGGCCTAACAATCCCACATCAACATATGGGTAATTTAGAGTCACCAAGTACCTCAACTCATGTTTTTTTGATCAATAAATAAATTAGAGGAGGTCTGCAAACTCCACACAGAGAGGCGCAGCGCATGGGAACAAGTGTTAAACACTTTGCACCCTTCATTAGAATATCATAGTTGATATGTTACTAAAAGAATAGACAATATATATATATATATATACTAAAAAAAAATATAGATTTATGACAAACTAATGATTGATACTGAAAGTGTTGTGGCACACTGCACAGTTGTCATTGGTATTTCAGTATCTGCAGTCCGACATGGAATCAAGTGAGAAGTGAAAACATGGAAGCAAATGATGTCAGAAAAGTACATGTGAGGAAGGAGACGAGGCCATGAGACGGCAAGGTGTGGATATACATCTAAAAGTTTCTTTGAGGCAGTAGTGTTAATTTATCTTTTCCAAATAATTTCATACTGCGCTCGCACGGTGACACCTTGATCACACGCGTCTCCCTCCTCGACTTACAGACGACATCTCAAATCCCAACCAGGTACCAACCACTGCCACTTACTTTATCGCTCGGCGCTATCAGAGCCCTTCACTTTAAGTGGCTTTTGTTGCCCATTTTCTGCGCCCTCGATGAAATGTATTATCTTAATGTCCCCAGAAATGTGAATAGTTGGCGTGTTAAAATGAAAGTATAGGAGAATTTCTGGTTAAATGACAGCTGATGGGGAGAAGTCGATGGGGCTCCATGTCACTTTGAAACAAGTTTTTACAGGAGTTATTGAATAAAGTTCACCCTTTGCACACAGAATAAAAATGTGATAGATGTCTGACTGACAAATGCTTTTCTGCTTACCACCACTCTCCCTCGGTTGTTACAACTAAGATGGACCACCTTAGGGAAATAACAGAGAGATCTTTACCCATTACTGAAGCATGAACCAGAAGGGTGAAGGGATGAGTGCAGAATATTTTAGTGAAGTAAACACATAAAGCAACATAAAAAGGCTATACATTGTGGCGGGTGGGATAATCCTTTGACCTGACCTGAACCTATTTCCTGTGACCCCATGCAAGTAGCGGGGAAAACCCAGGCACTTGTTTCACAGTCTGCATTGTGTTCTTTTTTTGTTATAGCCTGAAATATTACTGTCAGATTTGACTCAAAGTAAGTTTTACCTCAATACTATCAGGCTTAAATTATATAAATTTTCACTCAGACAAATTTCTTGTTGCTGAGTTGTGAATTCAATTGGGTAAAATAGTCATTTCCAACATTGATTTTTATCAAAATTTTTTTCATTTTGAAGTGATACTACACTTTGCATCAATGCTCTCCAGAGGCTGAGGATATCTGGTAGTTGGACATTTTTAATACTGGCAGTCTGACTGCCTCAGTATTGAGTACTTCGTATAGTGCTGCCAGTGCTGGCAACACAACGTTTGTTGAGGTTTCAACAAATCTACGGCATAAAACTTTCAAAGAGCGAGAGTGAGAGTGATGAGAGTTCAACTGAGCTAAGACTAAGAATGATTCTATTTTTGCAAACCTCAGGAATCCACGGCTTTAATATCTGGTAATTTAGCATTTGTTTACTGTGACGTGAAAAGGTTCGATTAAAGTGAATCTGTTGAACAATCATCATCTGTGTCTTCATTTATTTATTTTGGTTACTGAAGAACAGTGGTTTTTGTTAAGTTTGTGATACGCTGCGACACTGCTTCACACAAGAAGACTCTCTAGAAAAAGTTTAACTTCATCCATCAATGACTTTGATATTCGTACTACGGCTGCATGATATTATAGTTGAGCATGTGATATTCTGCCAAATATTATAATAATTACATACCCAATACAAGAACTTAAGCAGCTGGAGTGGATGTCTTTCAGCTTTGTTTTTCCAGATAACAGTGCCCTTTCGCTCACCCCTTATTTACACCAGCTGTGACTAGATCCTGTTTTTTTTTTTTAAACAATTATTTCTTACTAATGTTGTTTATTTAACAGACAAATTATATGAGATAACACAACAAGGTACATGCTATAACAAAACAGGGACTTTAAAAAAAAGTTGTAAGTGTAGTATCCACTTTTGAATGGGAAAATCCGTGGAGTTTCACTCACACATAGCTTACATACTAGATGGTCATGTCATAGTAGAAAGCACGTTTACACGTACCCAGGTTATTACAAAAACGGTTAGTTCCCCCTCTGCCTTTAAAAATAAAATCATCAACACATACACCTGGTTCAGAGCTACTATGAGCATGCCAAACCTGTAGGGGGCAGTGTAACAAGAAGCATAAAGCCTTGATAGCCAATTAGATTCTGGAAAAAAAACACAACGTCACGAATTGTGACATAAATATCTGCCTACCTCTCTTTCGATGCAACCGGAGACACAGAGTTTATCCAGATCTCCACTGTAGCTGGAGTTTTCAGGAATCATCATTTGTGGTGAGTTGTAGCCGAGTTTATGTGTAAATGCAAGGCCCAAACACAGGGAAATATTAGGGTTTTTTTCCGAATGTAAACGTGGCCACAGTCCTTCTGGTCACATTAGCTGATTACATTGTTTAAAAGGAAAAAACACGAAAGAGAGAAAGAGAAACCCTCAATCCATGTTAACATCCCTTTAACCTTCAACTTCTATACTGTTATTCTCAAGGAAGTTATGAAACATTTTCCACATTTTCTAGAACTTGTCAAGTCTGTTCTTTGTTGTGCAGCTTATCTTTTCCAAAGCTCAGTAAAATGTCATTCCCTCAACCACTGTGATACAGAGTGTATTTGATTTCCATGAGCCCGCTATACGCATTATGGCTTCTAAGAAGTAAATATTCAGTTGAGATCTAACTTTGTTGGAGGTGGTGAAGTTCTCTGCATAAAGGTTCAATTGGGCCAGTTTAGGACTAACAGGCATTTCCTTTCCAGTGATTTGGCCAGCAAGGTGTAATACTTTCCTCCAAAAAGAAATTATCATTGGACATTCCCGCATAGAATGGAATAACGTACCTTTTTGGTCTTTGTGCAGTTGAAGCACGTGTCAGGTATACTAGGGTTAAAGTGGTGAAGATTAGCTGGTGCGATGTAAAATCTACTAAGGCATTTATATTGCAGCAGCTTGGAGTTTGTGTTTATGGATTGAGTCTGAGCTAGGGAACATGCTTTCGACCATCCCTCCTCTATTAAATTTTCCTGCAAGTATATTCTCTATGCTTGAAGTGAGTGTTGCCATGACTCTTTTGATTTGCTTACAAAAGGCTTATATAATAATGAAATCTGCCCCCTAGAGTGTAAATACTTCAAAGTGTAGTCCTCAAGAGTAGAACGGGGAGGAAGCTTGAAACTATTGTTCTGTCTGGAGAACATGAAGCTTCTGAGTTGTAGGTTTAAAGCCCAGATCTGCTCTAGCAGATTGGAAGTCATCATTACCAAAAATTGGAGATAACTGAGATAACTTGTTTCTTTTAGATATGTGAGGGTGTTGCACCAGACCATTAATGTATGATTTTTTTAAAAGGACTTTTAGTATGCTTGAATAGTCTGTTTTTGTTGGCAGAGTATATACTCAGGTTTAAAGGAAAATAACAAAATGTGCTTCTGTTGAGACCCAAGCTGGAGGATGCTTTCTCTCCAAATAAAACATTCCTGCTTCCAAGTGATAGCACTTAAGATTTGGTAATTGTTAGCCACCTCTCTCATATGGCAGATACAACATTGAAAGCCTAAGTCTGGGACGCTTGTCGTGCCATACAAAGTTAGAAAAAGTTTTTTTTAAGTAAATTGAACATTGAGGGTGGGGGAGCAAGTGGGTTAGTTTGAAAGAAATACGTAAATTTTGGTAAAAATAACATTCTCAAAATGTTTATATGCCCGATCATAGAAATTGGTAAATTATTCCGTCTCTTTATGCGGAGGGTGACCATATCTATTAAAGTATTGTAGTTAATGGAAATAATTGTGTCTATGTCAGGGGCAGTATTAACACCCACGTAGGTGAAACCATTAAATGAAACCGCAACAGGAGTATGAATTTGAGGGTTTAACCATTGCTTTTCAACCATGAATAATATTACAGATTTGGAATATTTCCTTTCCTACAAAGGTACCAAAATAGTTAGTGGGGTCAAATAGATCTGGTAGAATCTGTTTCAAGTTGCAGCAAAACAAAATTACATCATCAGCATATAACGCTATACGATGTTTCATATCTCTGATCCGTATGCCTTTTACGTTAACATGGTTACGAATCACAGTGGCAACTGTCTCTTTGGTCAGGGCAAATAATAGTGGCGGCAGAGGGCAGCCTTGTCTTGGGCCCCTGTTTAAAGGGTGCTAATGACAGTCTGTTCTTTAAAACTTGTTTGTTTTTACTATCAAATATCCATGTGCAGTTCTCACAAGCAGTGCTGTTGACTTCTCCCCTGTGGCAACCAGGTATGAAATAATTAGAGCTGACAATCCATTCTTATAATTTCACATGTTCTAATTATTCATGATTAATCACACTTTTCTTTCTACTGAAAGCTGTCATTTCTAATTTGCAGAGTGTGAATGTAAAGGGGATATGAACATAATTTTAGTGTTTTGTGATATACATAGTGTGCATATTGCTATTACAATAATGATACCTTTGCACTATTTTATATTATATTATATTATTTTATTTATCAATAACATGTGTTTTACTTTACTTGTGTTTTCATCCTTCTACTCAAGTATTTTCTGTAATTGTATTGTATATGTTATCTAACTTGATGGTAGTACTAGTACTAATAATGGTAATAAGCATTTTAAAAGCCACTGAATTGAGTCGTTGATGAATAAAACAATGAAGCGAAGGAAAGTGTCATCTGGCACAAGTAAGTTGTTTATTACATTTTGAGATGTTTTTAAAATTGATTTATTGTGATTAATTAACAAGCCATTTATTAATTTGATTATTTGTTCAATCATGTCTAACCACTGTTTAAAACAAGTCTCATTTTATATGTATCCCCCTTATGCAAAATATTTTTGATTCTAGGTGGTGTGTATCTTTGCTGCAAAGTGATTGAAGTTTCTTTTACAGCAAACCAGACAAAACATATCACAAATGTATTCTAAATAAAGAAGCCGTCATCTCTGGTGGATAGCAGGAACTGCAAACAATTAACTCTAAACTCACTCTTACATCACTGTTTATCTCACCCTAAGAAGTACATTTTAATTGAAGCATGTGACACCGCAAGGCTCATGAGACATTCAATATGATCTTACATTTTATTTTGCCTGCATTTACTGGATTCATTTTCTTTTTGAAAGATGAAGCTGGATTGACGTCGTAAAGCTGTTTTAATATTGCTCTTTTATGTCCTTGCCTCCCCTCAACGGTTGTTGCGAACATCCCCCCTTTCTGCTTTTATCAGAAACCGCACCCCGCTGGTGGGTAACACGGCTGATATCAGCAGTTAACTCGCTCCTCAGTGATGCGTAAAACCCAAACGTTACAGCACAGCTGCTCTTTTAAGACACCATGTTCATGAAACAGTAATATGAACCACTCACAGGATTATATTGCTCATTGGTAAATAAATTGTATTTCCTAACATGTTATGCAAAAGGGTTAAATGGCTCTTGTTGTTCTTATTACTTACGTTTAAGGAATCTGGTCTTTATTCCACCTGTCTCACACTGTGAAATCTGAGAGGTAACTGGAGCAGCGAAACCAGCAAGATATCATCAGTGTATTGATCATGGGTCCGTCTTGCTGAGAGGCAGCGGCACTGTCATATGTAAGACACATCAGTTAGAAGCCATAAATATGGTCTCCAGGGGTTTGGATTCTCTAAGGATGTCAAAGTTAACCCAGGTTAACTGCTGCAAGGTGACAGAGAGCCGAATCACTGAGACTCACCCCAGCGTGGTGTCGCCATGAAAAACACAATTTAATTTTTACTGAAAATCTTATTCAAGTCTCAGCAAAAGTGTGAAACATTGTGCTTTATTTAACGTACCTCTCCAAACTCGCATGTTGCTCCTGCTGCAGTTTTATCTATCAACAACCCAATTCCGTTTGACATTGTGTAAAATAAAATAATTCCAAAAGAAAAGTGTGTAAGGTATGAGATGTATGTCTTTGTCAGTCTTTCTAATGTGGAAACATTTGTCTTGATGCCGCATAAAAGAAAAAGGCAGGAGCTTGTATACAAATCCAAACCCACAAACATGCACACACACACCAACCCAACATGTATTTATGTATCTGTGAACGTTTGAATATACATTTGGCGAGCCGGTTGCTGACTTTGTACGACGCTGTCCTTGCTTTGTTGCAGCATTGCTCGTCTGTGACTAAAGAAGCCGAAACAAAGTAGGCACTGCAGCCTGCAGGACAAGAACATTTTGCAAACACATGCGTATGATTAATGTCTCTGCACATAACATCCATCCCTGCCTTCTTGTATACTATACCCCCCCCCCCCCCTCCAAAAAAAAAACAAAAAAAAAGAAGAAGAAGCCAAGGCCTCACAAGATGGAGCTTTCTATAGCAGAAATACATCTTTGGGACAAAGGCTGGAGGCAATATTATTAAAGTAAAGAATTAGCCAGCTTTAATAATTACTCAAAGATTTACTGCTTTTTTCATTTAGTTATATTGCATAAGGCTATGAAGTGCATGTTCTTTTCATCAGCCAGCACAGTTTGTTACTGGTACATTGTGTAGCAATATGAATTATGTGATAAGCAAACAGTGGTTTGCAGTGCTGTTAATTGTTGATTAGAAGATATACACTGCTGTGTTAATACGGTTTGTTTGTACCCGTGTCTATGAATTTGTAAATATTATGTGCTATACCTAATTATCATTAGTCACAAGCAACAATAGAGATTAAATAATTGGCTGTCTAATCTTGCTTTTCTTCTGTGTCACCCGTTTTTAACGCATCTCTTTTTATACCCACCCACTCTCTTCGGTTTGCCTCCATATTGTATAAAATATTCATCAAAACAATGTACTGGCCAACTAATTTAGATGTTTAGTCTTACAACTCCCTCAATACAGTAACTGCTTCAGTCAGGGGTGATGGGGAAGGGAGTGGATGAAGTTGATCCATTAAAAGGCTGCAGAGCAACTCGTCATGACATATTTGGGATAAATGAATTACAAAATCTAATTGCAAGCCCTGAAAAGAATGTTACATGCTGCATGGTTTTGACGCCAAGATCCATTTTCACACATACATCGTTAAAAAAAAAGAAAATCTTCTATTTATATGTGTGCAGAGATGCCGTATACAGTATAAATTAGGAACATTTACCACATTCACACTGAAAAAGCAGATGTAATCGCTAATTACCAAATGACCAATTAAAGCTTGAATTTAACAGTTGAAAAACCTATAGAAGCTTGCAGGAATTACTTGGGATCACAGGGTGATATTCCCACTGTCCTATGCCTCTCAGGCGATGCAAAAGCTACACTAATGAGGGGAGCATGTGGGGTCTTTTTTATTTTTATTTTTAATAAATTTAACTTTGTTTAAGAAATCTGTGTGAATCCGACCGGGATGGGGGTCTAAAAAATACTTAACTACTATTGTAATCCTCATAAATAAAATTGTCCCCATCAACTTATAAGCATTAAATTCATCAACATTTTATGATGGATTTTGAATATAATTTGAAATCATACTTAAGAAAAATTATGGAATCACATGCAATTTTTTATTTTTTTATTTAAGCTAGATGCAACTGTATTCTAAAATTCTAGAATAGAGTCTATTTAAGAATTTGCAGTAGGATGTTGATTTTTTTCTTCTTTTTTTCCCCCCAGTTTACACGTCTGAGACAATTTTCTTCCTGTCCTCACTGATTCTGAATGACCTGTGGGGAGAAGCTGTAATCAGTACAGATGGATGGGTTTCTAACGGTGCAGGGCGTCTGCAGTCTGGGACTTGATGTACAGCCTGAGACTCTGCAGACGACCTTACCGGGGCTAACTGGACTGTCGTGGAGCACAATGCATGTCAGTGGTCAGAGACAGCTGTCAGCCTCTTGCAGTGTGACCGCGGGGCTCCAGACTGAAGTCGAACTGTGACATCACTCACACTTACGTAGGTTGCTGGAGTTGATGTTTTCCTCAAAATGGGTGTTTCTGTCAACTTGTCACATTACTTCAACACTTCTTTTAGTGGCACTTCTCTAATTAAAGAAACTTTCTTCACCTAAACAAGGAAACAGGGCCATGCATTGCTGCACACACTGCTGCATGTGCATATTTAGTCCCTGGATGGTATGCACCTGTGCTGCTCCCAACAAAGTGGCGACTGAAGCTGGAGTCACACTTTGCACTGACCCCGACAAAGCCTCTACGCAGTATTGAGAACTACATTTATGTAACACACCCATTTAGCCTGTTAAAATCCCAGTTAGATATGCGCTATTAATGTTCTGTATTGCATTACGTACTGCACCTTTAATGACCTTTAGTATCAATTACCTTGAGAAGATGAAATTAGCAGAAGTCCCAGTAGAATATATTTAGAGACTATGAATGTCTCTTTGTTGGAAGCATTTAGTGTAAATGAACATGAAATGAAATTCACTCCAACGTAAACGTCCCCCTTTGAAAATATATTGTAAAATTAGATCAGATGTCGCTTTGAATAACCTACAAACAAATTTTATTTGAGCCACTCACAAAAAATACACTCAAATGAAATGACTTATGTGCACCTTCAGGGTTGAGCCATATTTCTGGCCTGGTGTGATTACAGATGTTGGTGTGTCTGAAAACTAAAAAGCAGTTTTACTCCAGTACCAAATAGAAAAGTGGTACCTTATTGAGACAGTCTTTGTCTAAACAGTCATTGGTCTGTTGATAAAGGGAAGTCTCAGACATCAACACATTAAAACATTAAAAGTGTAGAAAAAATGTTTTTAATTCCCCATGGAACTTTTTTCAAGGTTACCTGAGAAAGTTCCTTTTAAGTCCTACTATATTGATCATCACTGATGAGCAGTAACGCGATACAGTGAGTAACAAGTATTGTTACAGTGTAAACAGCAGGAGACAACATGGAAAGCAGGAGAGGGGAGGATGCTCAAAAATACCGACATTACTTTGAGTTCGACTCAGTAAAAAGTGACATAAACCTTAGCATCCGCTGTGCGCTCTGCGTGGGAAGAAAACTTTTATCTCTGGTGAAAAATTCCACCTCAAATCCAAGCAAGCAGCAGAGGAAAGTGGAAGTCAGGTAGAAAACCCCAAAACTCTCGGTTTGGTTTGTGGCAAACTGTGGAAGCCAAAATCCATAAGCCCAGTATAGATGCATGTGATTGCCTCGTGGTTGCATCAACGATGACTGATTTTAAACAAACACGCGGAGAACTTCTGCCATCATTAAACTGGTGTGCGCCAACTTTAGGGTGAGCTGATGTTAGCCTGCCCCAACGGTGACTGAGATTATTTGCAGCCTCCAAAGAACATGTTGGTAGTTGAACTCAACAGTTTTGTTGCTGCTCCTTCTTCGTTTTGTTCAAGAACAGATGTTATGTCACATTCTGCGTCAATACCTTGAGACTCCTCGTCTTCCTCTCGCAGGAAAGTGCGCTGGAGCACTTAACAGTCGACAATACCACTTTATTAATGACTGACTCAAGCAGACCAAAATCACTTGGATGTGCGCTGCCATGTAACTTCTTGATGTAACTGGATGATGCAACTTCCGCCTGACTTGAACTAAATTTCAGACGGCTGACAGCTCAGCTATTGTGTCACTGTAACACAACAACAATACAATCTGTGCTTTATTGAGACATCCGGAATGTTTGTTTGGCTGTTGTTGTTGTTTTTGCTCAAATTATTTTTTTAACAGGCTATGTTATGGTGATGTTGGTTGTTACCGCCTCTGGGAAAATACCTAATAATAAACACGAACAGAAGGTGCTGTTTTATCCTCATTGTATAATAGCGTATGTCAGAACTTTGACTAAGTCAGTTATATTTTGTGTGAACAATAATAATAATATAATATTATTTTGAAATGTCAAATATTTATTTTCTTCTGTTAATTACATTTTTGTTAAAAACAAAACAAAACCCTTGGGAAATTACTATGGAAATTAATGCTTAGTAGACTCTGTTAAGAGGGTGACTATATAGCTTTTTATATAGCTTTTAACATGTTAATGAACTATTAAAGTTGTTTTATATCTCAAATAGGCTATATGACAAAACAAATACTTAACACTACATTAAAAATAACTGTTTTTGTGACTTGGTGAAATATACACTACTAACATGAAGGCATGAAACAAGGTCTTATATACATTTACTACAGTTTAAGTGTAGTTTAATGATATTTCTTGCAGCAAATATTTATAACTAATAAAAAGGAGTGTTATGAAGTGGATCAACAACGTGTCCTCTCCAACCAAGTGGCCTGACTTGAACTCAATAAAGAGCCTGTGAGTCACAAGTAAGATGTCATGTGGGGGCAGCTTGCTTAGGTAGACGGAACAGTACTGTGAAAGTACTGCGAAATATACCTTTGCCAGCCTATTTTCTCACACGTCACAGTTGGTGTCTTGTCTGTGCCACTTTGTGTACATGAGTGGTTGTGATACATAAAAGGTTTCAGACCATTCATCGAATCACTCTCAACCGCTATCCCAGAGCAGCCTATACGAATATTTGGCATAAGTTCAACAAAATGTTTATTAAGGTTCTGTTTTCCTTTCACCTCCACTTTCCCAGGCTGTCAAAATAAATTGAACCAGTTTTGATGTGACGACTTTTATCCAATTATCTTCTTGTTCCTTTTTTTCCCCCACAGTCAATCATTTTATTCTTTCACTCTTTCAATTTCATTATAAAACAGTAATTTTGCCTTTCAGAACATTTGACGTACAACCACTCACCTTCCCATCAGCACACTAACCTTCATTTTGCGCATTCAATTCACGCCACCAGACGCTGCAACCGACGGTCTTATTTAACTCCCAACTTCACCTGGGTCAATGCTCCAAGAAGTTACCTCGTCGCTGGGCTGTAAAAGACCAAATTTATCAGGAATTTTGTATCACTTGAAGGAAAAACTGTCATTCTTTTATTTCAACTCAGCTTGTTTTTGAAACAAACTCGTTCCAATAGCTGGAAACAATCTGACTATCCATTCATATGCTGCTTGATCTATATTTGCTACACTACTTAACCTAAGGTCATTTGACACCCTGGTTAGGTTGCCTGTCCACAGGGCAATCACAGAGAATAAGACACCCATGGACATTCACATGTACGGATGACCAAATCTCCTGAAACGCATGCGTCTGGAATTTGGGAGTATTAAGAGAAAACCTGTAAATTGACACTGCACAAAGAGGTGAGAGAGGATTCATTGTCCATCCTCTAGATTTAATGACTTAATTGAGAAAACATTAAGGAGAAGTAAGCTAAAATTTAAATGATATATATGTGAGTTTCCTGAACAGAACACACTAAATAGCGTGCCACAGTGCAAATGTTGCAGGTATGAAGAAAATCACATTGTTTGGACATAATAATAGATATCCTACTTGTACATGATTTATTGAGTGATCATTTCAAACATGATGGTGAGTCAAATTACAGTCCATTTAATACAACTTTAAGACACGAAGAATGCTACATCAGAAATATGAGCGACCTACTAATGTGTAGAATAATCTAATTCAGTGAAACACGCTTTAGAAAAGCACTCTAGTGTCACATAAAATATGGTCAAACTGTGTCAGCACAGAGAAAACCCAGCTTGAAACTAACTAACAAAAGTAAGCAACCATTAAGCAGGATAGTTTGTGAAACAGTCCTGCAGCTTCAAGTTTTGTCGTGGTATGAAGTCAACACTGCTGTGACACAGTCGACTCTGAAGAGGCTGAGATCCATGACAAGGTTGCCCTTTAAGCACACTGTATCCAAGACCTGCAAACAAATGTATATAAGACCTGCTTTAAACCTCGACCTGCCGCAGCAGCTTAAAGGCAATATCATCTAATGAGTCATCTTTCACCCTCTTTAGATTCTGAAGAAAGCTAAACGATGCTTTCAACCCACAGCGTCTGTTGCCGACTGTTAAACATGGCAGCTGTAATAATAGGGGTAGCCATCTACAGGGGATCATTAGGTCTGATGATTGCTCTGCATGATTGCATAACAGCCAAGGAATATGAAGCTATTTTACACAACCAAGTACCCCCTGTGGTGTAAATGCATTTTGCTTATGATGGCGCTATATAGCGAGATGATAACATCATGCTGCATGCTGCTAAATAAATTAAAAAGTGGTTCCATGAACACCGGGAAGAAATCTCGTATCTTTTAATTTAGAAGATCATGGTACCTTTGGGAATATTAAAGAGGGGTGTGTGAAGATCCTGACCTCTTTCATCCTTCCAATACTGGATCCTTTCATTCTTGAAGAATGGTTAACGTTACAGGATACAGTGTGTGACACAGCATGACAGAATTTAAAATAGTCTATATTTTCAAGCAGCTCCAAGAGCTTGCTTCCTTCCAGCTTGTACATTCATATCATTTGTGATTTATTTCTCTTTCTCCCAATGTCAGAAACATGTATGTTTTGGTCTGTTTTTGAGTGATTGTAGCATCTTCCAAAGACAATAGTCCTTCTATGTTCCCACCGTCTGTGTGTCTGGCTCGGAGTCTCAATATGAGGAGGAACCTGTCTGCTATGGTTGCATGATTTATGATAGTAAGGTTTCATTTGTGCTCTCTATGCAGAACAGGTGAATTTCGTTTTGAGCTCTATACTTCCATAGACTTGTATTTTGGCAGTTCTATTTTTTCCCTAACATTTTCCATTAAGCTGCCACTTTGCCTATAGAAAGCTGTGAGTCACCAGGGCAACTCGTACCTCTCTGGTCGATTTATTTAGCGGCGAGTGTGGCTTTCAAAGCCCAGCTTTTACCTTTAACCTGTGAGTAATTGCACTAATTCAAACGACTATTTTATTTTAACTGACTTTACACAGTCAACGTGAAAGTGCGTACTTCTTGTAAAGTGGGTTCACTGTAAAAATCCCTGAAGACGTGAAGAACGATAAAACACTGCTCACAGATGTTAATAAGGAACAATATCTGCATTGTTAGTTGTCTTTGAAGAAATGCAGACTTCATATTCATTTTCTTTTGAATAGCACTACTACTATTATTATATTCTATCATCATAGCAAGTACTATTCGGCATGTTTAGGGACTATCAACCCAGCAGGGGGGCTCTGTGCTTTTTCTAATGTGTTACTCTCAGACATGGGTATTTACAGCCAAACCTGTGTGTGTGTGTGTGTGTGTGTGTGTGTGTGTGTGTGTGTGTGTGTGTGTGTGTGTGTGTGTGTGTAGATTTCTTTTCTGTTTTATGATAGTTCTGATAACAATGACATCATCACTGACAAAACGATCCACGGTGACCCCAAAAATGTTTTTTTCACAACAGATATAATGTTTGTATAATAATGTGCATGAATGAGTGTCACGATTATGTATAGTAAATGTACCCATGTATGATTGTCCTTAAACTCAGCAACTGACCACAACAGATTCTGCTAATCCCTCCTGGCTGTGCCTTGTGTTGAGTCTCACCCTTGAGTGTTGAGGGATGCTGGTTCAAATCCTTGTTGAAGCTTAAAAGGCATCCAGTGTAACAACTAGTCAAGTGTTGCAAAGTTACAGTGACTCATTGTGACAAATAGACACATATCATAATCCAAACACATGTGTAAATTACGAATATTCCTTTTTAGAGGTTTACAATCAGAAAACTAACATGGACCTTTCAATATTCAAACAAACTATCCAGACAGTTGATATTTGTCTCAAAGATTCACTGCGTGACAGTGTCTGGGGACTGAACCAAGTCATTTCTGCACCACCTGTGATGAAGGTTTTCTCCATGTGTCATACGACAAAGTGTTGAGTTTGTCTCTAAACTTCCTTTGTTTCCAAAGGAGATAAAAATTTTATCAAAACAATACAGGTTCGCCAAGGCTATTGTGAGAAATCAGCTCCAAATGTTGATTTTTTTTTTACCCTCTAGTCCATTTTGAATTGTTTACTTGAACTTTGCCGTAGAGAGCAGATTTGTCTGGGAAATAACATTTTCATAAGCTACCATTTTTCTGTTTGTATTTTCAATGGTTTAACGCTAGCTGTTATTGGTTTTTACCACCATGCATGAAATGATCTATAAATTGAGCACAATGGTTTCCATTTATCCCAAACAGGAACTCTAGTCCAGGGGTCTCCAAACCTGGTCCTCGAGGACACCTGTCCTTTATGTTTTAGTTCTCTCCCTGCTTCAGCACACCTGAATCTAATGATGATGTCATCACCAAGGTTGTGAAAAAGCCCAATAACGAGCCCCTCATTGCATTCAGGTGTGTTGCAACTGGGACTCGAGGACCAGGATTGGAGACCCCTGCTCTTGTCTCTTTTTATTGTGTTTGTCTTGAATATCTGAGTATGTTGTCACTAAATGTTTCTCTGAGCCCGCCCATGTTGCTTGTATTTTCCAAAATGCTTGATGTGGTTATGAGATATCAGTTTCACTGGAGCTGGGCTAAAGTTTGTGTACAACTGATAGTTTTTTGCTGTGTCATCTGGCTTGCGTCTGTTAGTGAAGTGCAATGATGTTGCATTTTATGGCATTAAACACTATACCAAACTTTAAACTTTGAATAGTTAGTTTTATGTTTCAGTTAGGTTTTTGGTCAGTCTGCATTATAATAACAGTTATTAAACTGTGATTGACATCACCTGCTCACACCTGAAGCTGTTCTGAAAAATGGGGCTGTATTTTTTTGGAGGCCTTTGCTGCTGCACGTTGCAGGGGGTGTGGGTTCCATCGTGGCATTGCTGCCTCTTAACAGGAACATATCACGTTCAGACAAAGTGCTGCTGACAGGCAGTTCAGGGTTTAGCAGCAGCCTTGCTGTGCCAGGTCCCCCCTGGAGTATTTCATCAATGCCTCCCATAGAGACACACAGCGCCATGTAGCCGATCCCACCCTCCAATGATTCCAAATACTTCTCTCTGATTGGCTACTTGCAGGCTGAGGTGAGCTTGCCAAGGTTCAAGATAGAGCAGCGTGGGCGCGGTATGTGGTTTGGATTTGCAGGGGGGGGTTATGTTGGGAGTGGGCATAATTAGACTGTTGGGAGCCATGGTGATAATGGCCATGCTCAGAGCAAGGGAGCTTAGGGAAAGCACTTTAATTGAGATATAAAAGACTTGGTTCCAAGGGTACTTCACAGGAAAAGAGATGCCAGCTACAAATGCTTGCTCAGTGTAAACACTAAACAATGACGCACGACCCTCTTGTCAGTAAGGAGCACTGTTAATAAGGCCCCGTGTAATTATTCCTAATTGACGTTTGCAGCATATACAAACTTTCTTAAAGGAAACACACAAAAACATGCACGACCCTCTTTGACTTTTTTCTTAAACAAAAAAGCAGGTGTCATTTGAGCGAGGACACATTAAAAAAACTTGCACTGGAGTGGATTAAGGAAGTCTGAAGTGGCTTTGAGGTTTGAGAAGTGGGCTTGGGGTTGGCAGTTCAATTCCCAATGCAGATTGGTTACCGCTGTACGTCCCTGAGCAGGACCCTGGAAGTGCTGGCTCCACATCTGCAGTGCCCAGCGACATGTCTAGTTAAGGTTACCTATGAATATGATGAGGTCTATTCAGAAGACAATTAGATCAATAAAGTTTGCTTACTGTCTTCTTTGAAGTATTGAAATGAGGAGGGGCGATAAACCAATCATGGAAAAAATCACAGTGTTTTCTCCTGAAGGTGTGGAAGTGGCAGATGGACTGTGCCTGGGACAGCAGGACGGCAGGCGGGGAGTGGCACAGAGAATGATGCCTGCACCTCTCTGTTTTGTTTACACAAACATGGGGCTGCAGTCCATGACCAGGACCAATGACAAGTGGAAGGAATTTAAGCAACCTTAGGCAGGTGCATTCGCAAGTTCACCTAAAGAGTGATTCAAATCAAGTGATTAGGTAAATTCTTATAGCAAATATTTGCTTGTTTAGCAGGAGATTCTTTGCATCTGTCTTCGTGGCTGAGTGAGAAGAATCATTATGTCCCTCTTTAGCATTTTCAGCTTGCGTGTTATTGTTTTTCTTCATTTGCATACTAATATTGTCTTGTCCTGCCTGGGCACAAGTTTTGGTAATCAGAGCCTAATATTACTTAATTCGTGAAATAAATGTGAGTAGGCTAATGTATTCCAGTGGACTTCATTTGAATATCAAAAAAAACCAAACAACAGACAAATACAGCTGAATATAGTGTTGGCACACAAAAAATTTACATAGAGAGCACATGTTGCTTGGTTACAAACACCGAGGTTTGGGACGTTTCCAAGTTAATAATACGAGATCAAATCTCAAAGGCATTCTCTGCTTCTTTCTGCTCATGTATTGCCTTCTGCACACGCTCGGAACACGGCTAATACACTGGTCTTTTTACACATTCAAACACACATACAATCACAAACTCTCTTCCTCTCCATCCGTCTTTCTCTTGTTGCACACATGTAGACACGTTTACCCTCACTTTTCACAGAGTCACTTTGGTTCAGGACTTTTCTATTCCATTGATTGAACAAGCCCATCAATACCTTTCAAATACACCTACCTGTCTGAAGGGGAGCTCTGGAGCATGAACAGCGGCACCTCAAAGATTTCCTGCTAATGCTCTGCCTCCCTAGGTGCTGAAGACGCTCTGCTATTATTTCCAGCCCTTTGCCTCGGGCGATTTCTCTCTGTTCTGAAGTGAGAGGGCTTTGTCGCCACGTGAACACGGAGTCACCAAGACACCTTGCAAAAGTCAAGGTAGAAATGTTTCAATGGTACCGGGCTCAAGGTCATGTGGACAACATTATAAAATTAGTCCCCCTGGGGCTGAAGCTCCTCTGACACCTTCGCTTTTGAACCCCATTTCGCCACCACTTCCCTGTCACATTTTTGTACCTTTCTTTCTACACACTCACCAATACACACACACACACACACACACACACACACACACACACACACACACACATGCACACACACAATCTGGACTTGACTGGATGGATTATTTTTCAGTGTTCTCCGGTGGGATCTGGCTGAGCAGAAGAGCTGGCACCTGCGGGGGTAAGTGAGGAAGGGTTGGTGGTAGCTGAGGTGAGGAGGTTAGTCTGAAGCTTGAAGGAGAATGGAGCAACTTGGCAATGGTGGCTGCATGGGTCTCCCTGGTTTGGTCCAATGGCCCCACATGGCCTAACCTACTGCTGGTTGTCAGATGGCTCGCTCCACTACTGGGCGACAAGGCCTTGGGCACGTTTTCGTGCTCACTTCAGCCTGTCTTTGTCAAAGACTCAATGACTTTCCAAAGCTAGGCAAGTGGGAATTCGGTGGGGTGGAGGCGTAAAGTGTAGAATGGAGAGAGAAAGGGTGAAATAATAGCCATAGGTGTTTTTACAGTTCTCATTGCACAATCTTTTTGTTTCTCCCCAAAGTCGTCAGAAGGGTCCTCCAACATATGACAGCTTCCAGTATGACAGAGGGCTGTTTGTGTGGGTAAAAAGGGGACACTCAACCTACACTCTCACCATGGCGAAGGATGCAGAATGAAACAAAAGGAGATAAGCAGCCGGATATTCTTAAGCCAGTGACATGAAAAAAAAAAAAATCAGTGCCATTTCTCAAACTGTGCTTTTCAACAGTGCATTCAAGACATCTGATGTTTTATAATACATTTGCCTGGCAGGCACTGTTTATCTCAATGTGGCAGGCCAGTGTTCAAGATGGAGACATTATCCGTGCAAGAGCCAATGCCCAGCTGCCCCCACCTCTACCTCAGACCTCCTGTCCCACATCAGTCCCACATCCCCGGAGTACAAGTCTGATAATTGTTAAAATTCCCAGCAGGCAATGGAGGTGGTTTAATCTAGTGTGGGTGTAATCCTTGTGCCCTATCTGGTACCAAAATGCCCTTTCGTGATGTGTGCAGCACCTCCAAACAGCAGGAGTGAAACGCTTTCAACCAAGACCAGAGTGTGAATCCTGTGTGTAGCACATGGGTCACAGCAAGCAAAAAAAGTTAGAGAAAGAGTCAAATATGATGGCAAATAAGAGAAAACAGGAACCATGGTGCTGGGAATGTGTTGGATTAAAAAAAAGAGAAAATATGTTTTTGCCTGAAGACACCTGAGATGGGATAAGACCTGTGTTAACTCTTTATTCCAGTGGGCTTAGAGCCAGGACTCCCCAGGCTCTGCCCTGAGGGCTGGATAAATGTTGGCTTTTTTGTGGGCTCACAGGATAGAAATATCTTGGGATCAGCACACAATGAACGACTTGTTAAAATACTGTAGCTGAACATTTCCAAATCTATCCCAAATATTCAGCACTTATGCCACTTTTGCGTGTGTGTGTGTGTGTGTGTGTGTGTGTGTGTGTGTGTGTGTGTGTGTGTGTGTTAATAAACTGACTGCAGGTTCAGAAATCACACACACTTCAGTTGGATCCACACGCATGCCCAATCACCTCAATCTGCATGTCTGTTTCCTCCTCCAGTCGACTTCACTTAGCATTAACAAGCATAAGGGAGCACACCCGCACGCCCCTTAATCTCCTTCCACAGCAGCGCTACTCCATTTAAACGGTCAGGTTTTCACTGGCCCTCAATTTTCTGTCTGTTACAACCTGTTTTTCTTGTTGACCTTCAAATCTCCCGTGGAGACCCTGCACCATCATTGTGACAGTGTGGGCAGGCATTAGTTGGACTCTTTCCTGGATCCTGCTTTTCTAATGAGGGATATCAGCACTTTGGCACAGCTTACTGGCAGCATGCATAAAAATGGATGGGGATAGGGTGCAGCTTGTCAGAACTGTTCCACGGTCTAGGTCCAAGAAAATGGTGCCCAGAAGGATTCGGTTACATTATCAAATTTTAAAATATGCCCATTATTTTTGCAGTTATATTTAATCCAAAAGCACCTTTGGGGTGCTGGTTATTTGTAGATAATAGGGGACACATTGTTTGCAGAACGGTATTTTTCCAGTGTCACGGTATGCTGGAGGATTCATTTTCTCTCCTTTTTTTTCCCTCCTCCTCTCTATGTTAGACACAGCATATCCACAAATAGCCTCTCCTGGTTTTGGACATCATCACATCGAAAATAGCGGTGCCTTTGAATGGACTTCTGGTGTCACCGTTCGCGGTGAATCTTAAGAAGGAATGCAGCAATACCCTTTCACAGAAAAGCTACACAAGGATAATACACCCAAGGGGAATATTTTCAGGGGTGCTATAGACTCATTATCTTGTCACGTATCATAAAAAAAGACAGCAAAGGCCGACTTCAGGGGGCTTCTGGGAATGTGTGTCCGTGCTCCCCTGACTCTTCCTCAGCCAGACTCAGCAGCTGCCTCCCATGTGGTGAATAACGAGAGAGGGCTGGAGCAGCACACCTTGGCGGGCAGTATTGATTGTCTCCTCAACATCTTCTGCTGAGAGGTCTCATTCTGTCTGTCATACTCCCACACACACACGCACACACACACAACCACACGCACCCACACACACACACAGAGCTGTATATACATATGAACACAGTCAAAACCACAAAAATGTATCCGCACTGATAACATAGACAAATGCAAAAGTGTGCCATGAATGCCTCAAAACATTATTAACAGAAGATTCTGTCAGTTGTGCACCTTTCTCCTCACCCCTCACCGTCCTCTTTGACTTTGTGACTTTTAAGCAAGACTCCCGGGTGTCTCATCTTTGTCAAGACAGAGAGAGGAGGCCATTAAACACTGTGGATTTACTGGTTTCTGCCATTCAAAGCCAGAGCAAAATAACCCCCTGTTAAATTACAAAGAATGGAGATGATGTAAAGTTTACCATCCATTTTCTCTCGCCGTCTTTTCATTGGTCACGGCCTGTGCATATGTGTAGGGGGGCTCTCAACTGATGACAACTGAATCACTGGAAATATTTTCTTTTTTTTCTTTTTTTTATTAAATCCTCATTTCACCACTGAGCTTTCATATTGTGTTCAGTCAGCAACAGTGTAACCTCTCAAATTAAGCTTTTACTGCCTTTGTGGCCATATAATTCCACAGAGTGTCATGCTGAATAAGTATGAAACACACACACACACACACACACACACACACACACACACACACACACACACACACACACACTCCTCCCTTTGTCTGATATACTGATTATGGCCGTGATTTTCATTTTTGTGATATACACCGGCTAAAATTAAACACCCTTCTGAACCTCCATCTAAAGGTAATACAAACATGTGCATGCAGATCCAAACGTGTGTATGTGTGTGTATGGAGGAGGGGTGTTAATTGACCAACCTGCCAGGCAATTATTGTCGGTTGACCTCATAACCAAAATGTGTTTCTGATTATCATGCTTCGCAGGATCTGTTGTCAAGAAAGCCATGTTTTAAACTGTTTAGACAGCACCTTCCACTGTCCACAGGGGACCGTTCTCAATCAGGCGAAAATGTAATCTAAGCTCTAAACTAATGAAAACTGAAAATTAATATTTTTATGCCTTTTTTGATATTTAAATTTGATCTCCGGTTTAATTATGTAAAGCTTGAGGAATGAAGAGACAATTTGCATGCAACCAGCTCATCTCCATTGTGTATTGCAGAAGTCTTCAGGATGCAGAGATTTCATGTTCAGATTCTTATGCAGAACATTTCTCCAACTGTGATGTGATTATTGAATTTTTCACAACCCTGTGTAAATGTCTAAACAACGCTGTTATAAAAGTGAAAGAGCTACGACTCAATCAAGCAATAAAAGTTGTTAATCTTTTTATTTTCTTTGGTAATTTATTTCCTGTGTAAAGGGGCTTTTGGGCGGTGGCTCCACAGCATGAGCAGAAATGTCAGCGGCCAGAGAAGCAGGGGCTGAGCTTTGTGAGATGAAGATAGCTCGGGCCGAGTGGAGGGGGTGAGGTTACACTGTGTTTGTCCAGAAGATTATTATCCACACACACACTCCCCAGGGATAAACACAGCGGTGACAGCGTTCTAATAATGTTTCACTTTTATCAGGAAGCACAAATGTGCACTTTGTGCCCATTTGGTTTCCTAAGCATCGAGTCATACCGCAGACGAAGACAAACATCAAGTGGTGCAGTAAATTAGAAATTCTTTTTTCCCGTATCTAAATCCTTTGAATTCTCCAGGTCCCCAAAGTAATTAGAGTCTCAGGCGAGTGGGGCTCACAGGGGCGCCCACAGTCCCTCTACTCAAATAGAGGGAATGCCCTATGCCTGGTCATAAGAAAATGATGTCCCAGCCTTTCCCCATCAATTACCCCCTCACAACTTAAATTTACATTATTTGCTGCTGCAAAAAATGTGCAGTCCTGCATTTGCCTTCAGGCATTCGACCAAGCCAACAAAACTCATGATTGTGTACTTTAAGATCAACCTCCGCTTGCAGAAAGGTTATGTTTCCTATCGTGTGTGTGTGTGTGTGCGCGCACCATGCCAATAAGCCTGGCCCAGCTGTGAGCTCGACGTGGGCGATCTGTACAAGACTTGGAGGACAGAACCCAAAACCAGGATTCCCGTAGGGTGAGTGTTATCAGCTTGGCTTTCTGTGGATGTTTAACAGGACCCCCGATAGCCTGTCCTCACCTGGCCTCAGGCAGCGCATCAAACACCTTGTCAAAAAAAAGATGAAGTCAACACAGCCATCCTGCTTTGGGTTAATAGCAATGAAAGTGAGGGTCAGGACTTCTATTATAGACCAGTGCCTTATCTAACTCAAACTGGTCACCTGTCAGTTACCAGACCCATGTTATGTCCATCTGATCAAGTGTTCAATTAAACATGACATGACTATATATTCAAAAAAACAGGATATCAGTAAATTACGGCTGTCAAGTGATTTTTTTTAAATTTTAAAATAATAATTTTTTTTTTGATTTTCCTCCTGAAAATTTTGCAGATGTTCCAGTGGGAGGATGTTTGATCAGATTTGTCGAGGAAACAAATACAAACCATATCAAATGTGATTGAAGTAACGTTTCTTTTTTTCAATGTAGAGGATGATCTGGCTGTTTTAAAGCTATATGTTGTCATTGAAACTTTAGTTCTCCTTTCAGACCTCAGCCACTTCACCTCTCTCTTGAGCCCCTCATTTCTCTATAGATTATCCTGTTATTAACCCATTGTACATTCCTTTTGGTCTCTTACACCCTCATGCGTCTCATTATCCCCCAGCTGCTTTTCTTTCCATAAAAAGAAGCTCAACGTACACTCAAGTGGACCATGAGCATATTTGCCTTTTCCATCCTTTTCATTCATTCTCCAATTTCTACACCCTCCCCTCATTTCTTTTGCCTCTTTGTTCTTGTTTTCAATTCTTTCCTGGCCTCATCCCTCTTTTCCTATTTTTTTCTGCCAATGGACTGATTTCTTTTTATCCAGGAGCGCAGCAGATTAACAGATATTGTATCATGGCCAAGACAGGCAAAGCCCCTCTCTGTCCCTGACATCTAATTAATGGTAATCCTTTAATCTGCTGCTTGTAGTGCAGACCCCTCAGTCGCTGTCCCATTTGCAGCAACACAAGCGAGGCTGAAGACGGAAAAGAGATAGGGTAGGGAAAGGGCAGGTCTGCTCACTCAGCAGGTCGAACCAGGCTGCCGTGGACAAAGACACGAGGCACAATGAGAGATAATGTCTTTTTCATTTCCAGGGATTACACATATTCCATTTGTACTGTAATAACTCAGTGTGTTTGTGCCAGCTGTTTCGTTGTCAAGTCACAAGTGTGACCGAAAAATCTAGCGGCAAACGAAAATTCTGGTGACAAATATATTTTAGCCTCTGCTTGATCGCACGTCTTCAAACAAGCATGCACATGCAAACCCACACTGAGCCTAATCTCTAAAATTGGGTTGTGCGGAGATGACATCTGTATTTATGGCATCAGTCCTGCATTATAGACACAGATGTAATTAACAACAGGGGAAAGGCGAGCAGCTCCGGTTATCTTAATTAAGTTAATTAATAGATATAAATAATCACCTTCAGACGGTCTTCTTTTGTTAGGCAATAAAACCGGGTATTAAAACCTCATCTTGGTTCTGTCATAAACAATATGCAGCCTTCCTCTCTCTCTCTGACAGTGACACCACAGATGGTGTTTGGATGTCATCTAACAATTTGTAGCATAGCTTTAATGTGACAGCATTGTCTTGGACTTCCCCACAAAAATGTGAAGTTCCCATCAGCCAAGTTCCTGTGACAAACATACATGTGATCACAGTGTATTGAGTAATCAGCTTTGGAAATGTCTCTCACCAAAACAAATCTGTGATGCATGCTCCACGTGCATTGTATCATTCATTTGCTGAACAGATGGAGTAAGCCCTTCCAGATCTCAGTTTATGGGATTATCCTACTATCAGCCAGGTCTGATTAATCATTAAACAATAAAATGTAGTGTAGGTGAGCAGGTTCTCGTGTTTCTGCCAAGTTTTTACACTGTTTTCTATTGGCAGAGCTGCAAAGGTCATCTGGCATATCAAGGGCAGGCAGACATCCTTATTATCTCCAAAGCGACTTCACTAACAAATACACTCGTATCAAGACATGAAGCGCAGTGCCGAGATGTGTCACAGTGCACAAGCACACACATCCTACAACAGACATGTTTGCACACACATGCACACACAGTAGCAGGGAGGGGGCCTTTACCAGCACACAGAGGCTGTGATTAATGCATCAGGCGCGGGGCCCCGCTGTAGTACGTGTCTGTGTCTTAATCACTCTCTCAGCGTGTTTTATTAGCTCCTGATGGTCTCTGATGAATGAACTGGCCCTGAATTTCCCAGCATCTCTGGTGGTGCTGTCACCCGACAGGCTCTGCTTCTGAGGTGCAAATCGATCCCCCCCCCACCCCCAATTTCTGTAATTCTCCCCCGCAGAGGCGCGTGCCGCAGACTGGCAGGTGCGTCTGTCAGGCTGTTAAAGATATGAAGCTCATGAGCGTGGTCTGCTCCTGATTTCATTAACCTACATTTGAAGGATAATTCAGACACCGGTCGGTTGCCATATGTGCTTTGATTGCTGGATGCATTCCCACTGTTGGGATTTAGTGTGAGACGATGGGGAGTTTAATAACACATGCAGATGGCCTCTGGAGTTCCTTCATTCTTTCTACTCGTTTCTTATCCTCATCTCTTTTGGGAATGCTGAACTCATGTTGCACTCTTAAGATGCCCCACTTCACTTGTAATATACTGTAAATCCCTACAAATATGGCACCAGTTATTTTAATGAAGCGGCACTTCCAATTACACAACATGACTTAAGCTCTCCCACAATTAAGTTATGTAACAGGAGTAAAACCCAATTGCTAATCTGCTTG
The DNA here is from genome assembly GCF_963383615.2 of Lipophrys pholis. Lineage (NCBI taxonomy): Eukaryota > Metazoa > Chordata > Actinopteri > Blenniiformes > Blenniidae > Lipophrys > Lipophrys pholis. The sequence continues at coordinate 16,231,278 of NC_137642.1, read as the reverse complement.
CTGTGCATGACGTGTAAAGATAATTGTTCTGGGGGGGGTGAAACACATATTTTATCACACCTCATTCCACCTGAGATGGGTTGTACTATATCTCCTTCTCTCTGCTTGACTGTAAACATGACACCTGAGGATATTTGAAGTTAGAGCACATCTGACCCTCAGGGCGATATTTACCAGCAGAGATGTGTTGTAACTTTAGTGGTAGTTTAGAATCTGGAAAAATGAATGCAAAGTTGATCTCATGCATTCAAATGTGGCTATATTATCAGAATAAATGCAGTGTCAGGGCATGTTGTGGGCTATTACCTCCTGTTCTAAATGATGTTGCAGAGATTGTTGCTGAGACAGGCATTGCAGTGCTGGACCTTGGTGTTGGCACGCGGGCCACTGGGTTTGCCAACTCTTTCTCTCTTACTAGTCTCTGGGTGCTTTGTTGAGATGGAAGCAGCCAGAGCTGGGAGGGAAGGATGAGAGGGGAAGCCGCCAGCTGGGGCAACAGGAGGCTGCTTGGACTCTGATGCTTGACTCAGATGCTTCCAACATGTACCAAATTAACCCCACGCCGCACCCAGCTATGCCTTCATCCGGTCAGGCCAGAACAGAGTACCGCTAGGCATGCCACCATCATTCATCAGGAAGCAGAAAACAAAATTCGGACTGATCGGGGAAAAAAAAAAAAATGCAAGTACATAATTGTAGGTATTTCCAATTCATTTTCTCAGAAAAATTCAGTTTTTCTCTGATGTTGGAATGAGAGACAGCTAATCTGATGATTCCCTTGAGCACAGATGGGGAGCTAGTGAGCACTAAGGACATGTTCAAAGAATAACGCAAGCCACTACCCAGATTGAAATTGTATTTAATTATGTTGTTGTTCTCTTTGAATATACAACATTTACATTTTGGTACAGAAATTATAAAAAGGAAATGTTGAAGTGAAGTCCCAATTATCTGTGATTGATTGGTGACCTATCCAGGAAGAACCTTGCCTGCACCCAGAGTCTGCTAGGTATGGCTCCAGTGCCGCATGACCTTGGATTGGATGAAGTGGCTGAGAAGATTGAGTCTTAATTATTCAGTAAGTTTTTAACAAGTAGCCTTTTATATCACTTGGTATCCTCTCAGTCTAAAAAGAGGTTGATGACCCCTGCACCAGACTATAATTATCAATGTCGAGATGAGTAAGAAGAATGTTGGACCTCAAAAATCTGACCTGTCAAGGACTCCCAATTCCTAGTAATTTTCAGCTCATATGGAGGAATCCAAACTCCCAAAATGATGCAGGTGAGGTTGATTGGTGAGCCTTGTTTGGGTGTAGGTTGGAATATGAGTGTGTGTAGTTTTCTCTCTGTGTTTTCACTGTGATGGACTGGTGAACTGTCCAGGGTGTATCTGTAGATATGGATGGATGGATGGATGGATGGATGGATGGATGGATGGATGGATGGATGGATGGAGCAGACTCTTATAAAAAACTTTTGAACATACAATAACAGGCACAAATCTGTTATTGTGAACACATAAGTGAAAGCCGATCTCCAAACCAAACACATTGATGATTGCATCTGACAGACATGCAGACACGCCGTCACAAATATGGATTATCGGGCATGTTTACCTGACCGTGCCAATTTCTGGGAGGAGTTGTTGCTAATGGGTTAATGTAAAATGTGCGATGGGATTTTCAACGTCTGTGCATCATCTCATTCATCCAGATAGGAGGTTTCTCTGAAAATTGTCAGGTCCACTGGACATGGTCATACATGTTGGAAGATGTTTGCTTACTGAAGTGGCTTCATCAGTTCATGCTGCTTCCTTGAGTAAGCTGGCGAACATGTGCATGCTTGTGATTGCATCTATATGTGTTTAAAGAGAAGGTGCAACTCTTTTGGGCCTTCAGCAGGAATGTTGCTGTGGTGAGCAGCAGGCTATGACTTTTGGAATTTCCATTCTGGCAATTTCTGTATTATACCCCTTCTTAAGTCTTACAATCTTTTCTGAATTTCTTCTGTTGCTGTCCTTTTTATCCCAGAGATTTGACTTCAATTATCTACCCGATTTACTTGCTGTAATGCTCTATTGTGTTATATTAGATGTCTTTCTCCGCCACCACATGTTACTTTATGGTGTCAGTGTCATTTTGAGCTGATGGGGTCCCAATACTAGATTTAATCACTTGATGATATAATGTTTATGCATTCAAAATCCTCCTCATGTTTGCGTGTGATGTCGCTCATTGTATTATTGTTCCATGATCAATACACAAACACACGCAAACCAAACATGCAATCTATTTTCATGAGCATGCAATTTAGCGTGCTTCATACGGGATTGTAAGGAATCAGGTCCATTGTCTTTGGCTACTGGGGCATATATGTTAGAGATCTGGTTTAATTTTTTTTAGAAGCAAAATAAACTGTAGAAAGACAAAATTACCAACTATCTGGTTGTCATCGTGAAACATTTTGTACCTGAGTGCCTCATGGTGAAAATGTTTGTGTGGCTTGGTATCTGTTGGAAGAGCATGAATGACTGGATTTGGTGTCACCACTCAGACCTGCTGCATAGTTACCGAGCACACTTGCAATGTTCCAGAGAGAGAGAGAGAGAGAGAGAGAGAGAGAGAGAGAGAGAGAGAGAGAGAAACTATGAAAAATAAGTATTTGTATAACTGTTGTCAGGAAATGTGAAAACACCAAAAAGTTTAGGTAGTTACTCTTTTTTGTTTCGAAAAAAAAAACTTTTAAGAAAGTTTTACTTTTACAAGACCTTCTGTAAAGAAAATTCATTTTCTTATGACATCATCACAATGTGAGTATGGACCGGTGGCATGGGCTGGAAACAGTGATAAAGTGAACACACAATGGTAACCAACCCAAAAAGCTATTTTCTGTTTTGTTTTGTTTTTTCATTTGAATGAGGAGGATTTGATTTGGTCTAAATACAGTGTGTGATTTGTCACATATACATAACAGATATGTGCACAAAGATTTGACACTGGGTGGCAATCATTTGGAGCACCTCTTCCTTTCAATCTAATCAGAGAGAAGATTTACATCATGCAAATTTAATCAGATTTAGTGTTTAATTACATGTCTTATGTTTCATTAGAAAGCAACTAGTAGTATCTTGTATTTGTATTTGTTTGGCTGTGTATGGACGATGCTACATGATATTCTGCAGTGGTTCCACATCCTCCCACTGATCCAGAGGTGGCAGCAACATTGTTTTGTACAAATAAAGAAAAAAACAGTTTTTAAACAGCTAAACCACCATATGTGGTGTGAATTATCTTAACAAGTTGTAAGGTCAAACATGTCATCATTTTAACATCACATAGAAACATACATGAACATTGCACAGCTTATAGTGACGTCAGAAAAATTGTAACATTTCAAATGAGTACTTATTGCAGGATTAATGAACTACCTAAACATAATTGATTAAGGTTCTTTTTTTATTTTTTAATGTGCTTTAATTATTGTTTAATGATAGTTTTCTCTAAGTTTTTTTTTTTTATCTTCCAGATAATATTTGCATTCATTATTATATCAGTGTGCTAATGAAAGTTTGTTAAATTACAATTTTAGTTAGATAAATTGCTTAAAAATCAAAATAAATGCTATTCAAAGGGAGAGAGTAAGGAATGAAGGAAATTATTGTCCCTTAAAGCACACCTCACACGGGCTGATTAATCCTTGTTGTAAAATCTCTGCCTCACCACCACCAAGTGTCTCGTTCATCTTCTTGCTTCCTTTCATGCATTTCATGCTCTCCCCTGCTCTCTATGTCCTCCTTTCTGCTCATTTACTTTCTCTTCCTCCCCCTCCCTTCTTCTCCTCCCCGTCTGTGCACTCTCTGCTTCTTGGAGTCTCAACAATCCCTCGTGTTGTTTCACACCAGACTGTGTAGAAAATACTAAAAATATATGTGTTTGGTCCTGGCAATCCCAAAAGGCAACTTTATAGAGAACAAAGGAGATAGCGGGGCAGCTCAAATAACTCATGAAGAGAGAGCGGATGCTGCTCCTGGGGCTCTGTTGCCCCACTGAAGAACATTATTACTGGATTATTGATTTATAGCACAAAATGGATGGAACATAAGTAGGGTTAAGCTCATTAATCCCTCTCCCGCCTCTTTTATGAAAATGGACTTGTTATCAGTGATTATTCTAATGGATTGTTGTGACTGAACACTTACCATACTGTACGGCGACTGCCTGAGCAAAAACACAGAGCACAGGGACAGCACAGGGACAGCACAGGTGAGGTTTGGGGATGTGCAGACAAGATGAAAAAGCCATAGAAGGAATGGAGGCATCTGTGAAAATGAATGCACCAAAATAAAAGCTCAAAACACAGACGGTGGAATTGCTGACATTCTGGTGACATTTGGTGTGTCAGTGGCATTTCACAAGACATACGAGCAGGTAGCTCGGTTCACATCACTCCTAGCATGAGATGAGACCACACAGTCCCTTTAGATTTTTCAGCTCCTGCAATTTTTAAAATTGATGGGTTTTGTGAAGTAATTATTCTTCTTTTTCTTGATTTTCTTTTTTTTTTTTGTCTTCTGGAGCTCCATTAATAGATTCATTTACACTAATGAAATTTGTTTGACACCTCAACCTCAATCTATGTATTCCTGACCATTCCTCCCTCCCGATCTTCACCGTTGTCTTTCTTTCCTCTTTCGGTTCCATGGACATCCATCAGGGAGTGCTCCAATGGAGCGCGGCGGGTCCGACGATTGTCCTCATAAATTGTGTGTGTGTCGGGGTGCAGAGGGGCTAAGTGAGCAGTAAATAACAAAGGGTCCTGCCGCCATCCGTTCACCATCCCCACGTTTCCGGCCATGCAAGATTACCCAGGATGCCCCTGGAGGGGTGTCTTCTTCCCCTGTGTGATGAATGGATAGGAGGAGAGAGGAACACGCCTTCGCCACCCAGCATCTGACAGAGAAAAGGTGAGGTCCAGGAGCCCTGCTGATTTAAATTGATGAGTGTCTTTATTTCGCTGTAAGAGAGGGAAAAAGAGGAGAAAGGAGCTGTTTGTCTCCCTCTTTCTGTAATAACAGATCGCTTGGCAGATATCTTTAACTGCCTCCATTCTTCAATGTCATTCTCTTTTCTCTCTGTCCCACTCACTTTCTCTTGCTCCCGTGTGCCCTTTTTCGATTTTTCCTCTTCTGCCTATTCTGTCTTTCCATTGACTGTGCATTCATAACTGCCTCTGGTCACTTATTTCTACAGCGTGTACCTGCGCTTTTCTGCATCTCTGCACTATTTTACAACCAAGGTCCCTCCAGTGATGTTCCTCTGAACTTCTGCTGCGATAATGGTCCACCTAGCTATCAACCACACCATCACATGTGTGCTGCTGATGGCTTTTCTTATTCACCTTATGCTTCTATAGATGTCACTCCTCTTTCTCTCCTTTGGTTGATGCAATCATTCAGGTAAAAGATCAGTTTCTCTATGTTTTCATTCTCACCCATTGAAATGAAGCTTTGTTATATCACAGGTAAACCCTTTTCTTTTCAGCCTTATAGAACTTAACTTTCTCTACCACCTGTTTCTTGGCTCTTTGCTTCACCTAATCATTTTTCTCAGTGCGTACTGCACTGCTCACCTTGATACCATCCTAGCGTTCATCTGTCTTGGTCATCGCACCTATCGTTTCCCCTTATCCCCCATTTTGCAGATTTACACCTGGCAAGCTTGAATTTCCATCCTCAGCGACACATGCTTTTGTTTTTTAATTTCCCCTTTTCCCGGCGAATACAGGTTGTGACAGGTTTATTGTACATTCTGTGATTTTGGTGCAGCTGCTCCATTTAGATGAAAGACATTCAGCTGCTATGTGAAAAAAAGAAGTTAATGCTAGGTTTTGAGATAGTTGAGTTTGATGACAGAGATGCTCTCTCAGCGAGAAGAGTTTTCTCTCTGAACGTTGACAACCGTAAGATAGAAGATGAATGTTTTAAAATGGGATGTTCAGCCTGTTTTCTGAGATATTCTTAACATCACTTATGTAAGAGACGAGTTAAAGGTAGCTCCATTAAATGTTTCCTTCCCTCTTTTTGTTTGTGTGAGAGAACATCATGTCAAACTGCGTGCCAGAAACAAACTGTCAAATTTGGGCGTTCGGCTAGACGGTAGGTTCTCAAAAGAATGAGCAGCAGTCATCAAGGCATTTGGCCAACTGAAAGGAAATAACATTTCTTTTTCTTTTTTTCCCTACACCTGTTTTGCTATGTGAATCAAAATAACGACTGATATTTCTTACTTCTGTGCCACAGGACAGAGCTTACATATCTATAGATTTGCGCATAAGCATTGCATATGGATCAATAAAGTATTTAATAGTTTGACGCGTAACCTTTTTAAGAAAATCGATTTGTGCAGTGTTCTGCATGAAGGCTCAATTTGGAGCATATTGACTGTGGTGTTGTTGTGATATGGTGAGAGAGGGCCTCGGGCTCCGGGCAGACGCTCTCAACGCCACAGTTATTGACCCTCTTGACCTTCTTTTTACAAGGACAATATCGGCTTGTCAAAGCGGCGCAAGAGTATTGTATCCACACCGCAAAGATTTGAACAGAACCAGTTGGTCTACACTTATTAGAACCAAGAACTCCTACATTTCTCTCGCTTAAGATACCCATTAAAGCTGTGTATTGAAGCTATATATGTTTTGAATACTAATACACTTTCCCTGCAGCTCCAGGTACCTAATACTGTCACGTACAATTGCAGAGAACACTTTATCAGTTTCTTCTTTCTTATTGTTTACATATACTTTGATCAAATACAGTCTGGTTTATGCAAATCATGGCCTCGTTTTCTTTGCTGTCTTTCATTTAGATGAAGTACTTTTTGTGCTGTACAGACACAAATCCATAATCCAAATGCAAACTTAAGGATCACTTCAACATAGAAAATGCCATCTTTGCAAAACTTTTCCAGTCTACCAAAGTGAAATTCACTTTTGTAACCTCGTCACAGTGTAATTCAATAGGTCAAGCTTATGTTGTTCCGGTAAATAAATATTTCTTGAGAAAAAACAGAAACAGTACTGAAAATAGTTTTGATGTAAGCAGTCTCTTGTGGTAAGACTTACTGAAAATGTTGCAGCTCTCCCCAGGTCAACCTCCTCCGCCTGTCCTTCAAGAAGTTTTGATTGGATTTATAAAACAGACATCCTGTCATCCTATGAAGCGATTCTGTACTGTGTGTAAATACTCTTTGTTAAAGCTGTATTAGCCTACCAAGACACTGAGAGAAACATTTAGACAATAAATGGCGGTTTTGTACCTCATCTACACTGATATTGTGATATTGAGTGTAAACCTGTCCCACAGTTGGTCTTGGGATTGATACATCACACAACCTTCTAGTGTTCTTTGGCAAGATTTTTATTTCACCACATTTGACCCTTTAAGAAACGAGCGGTATATTTTTTTGAGTATTTTAAAAGCAGGTTAAGAGCCTAAAGACCATTATCAGCTGAAATGGGCTCTATTGGACTGGATGGATGGATGGATGGATGGATGGATGGATGGATGGATGGATGGATGGATGGATGGATGGATGGATGGATGGATATGTGGTCGAAGGGGTACATTTATTCCTCTACCTGCTCAGCATTCCCTGTTTAAACTATTACAGCAGTGAAATCACACAGCAATTACTTCTCAGAGATGACCAGCTGGACGAGGTGGGATGGGTGTGTAAAATCATATCCCTCTAACTCTCCTGTCCCCATTCTGTTCCATCTTTCTCGCTCTGTCCGTCAGCCTCCATCGTCTCATCCACCCTCCCATTACTGACTTGGACATCAGTGCAGAGGTAAGCAGCCTCCCTTGGCTAGAAGTCACCCCCAGACCCTATTAACATCACACTCGTTCTGAGTGGCCAAAACACACTCCCTAAATGAACTCTCGTCTCCCCCTCAGCCACAATCATTGCCAAAGCCCACCGCTGGGTGAATTAGATTGCAAGCTTTTTAATATGGCTTTTAATGGTTTATAAATTGCAGGTAATGATTCCTTCTTTCCTCTCTCTCTTGCAGGGCTTTTTATGGCCCCTTGACTTTCCAAGGGAGTGGGTGGGATTTAATATATGGTGGAGGAGGCAGAATGAGGAGGTGAAACTAGACCTGCATGGCTTTTCTCTTGCCCTTAACGCTTCCCCGGGCAACAGAGCGGGAGACTAGGAAATAATGCTGGACACCAATGCTATCTGGCTGTAGCATGTAACCGCTGGGACATGACAGTAATGCATGATGAAATAGACACCTGAGATGTGCAAATAATCAGGAGTTGTGTCTGGTGGCAGACTGGAAGACAGGGAGCATGATGAAAGGTGTGATTAGAGGGACAGTTCACACCTCAGGGAAAAACAAAAAAGTGCACATCTCAACCAGGTGCAGGACCAAAAAGTGAAAAAGGAACGATTATAATCAGAATGTTACCCTAGCGTGAATGTTAATGTATATTTACACCTGGCCAGCTCAGCCAGCGAATACACCGGGAAGAAAATCCTCAACTTTTACAAAGTAACTTTTGCATGTTCCTTCTTCGTGTCAAATGATGTGTTCCAGCTCCATTTTTATTTGCCATCATTTTCAAATTGTTTTATTTGATTTATTTTTCATGCAATGCATTGGAAAGGTGACTGTGCACTACTGGTATTCCTGTACAATGACATACACCTTACACTCACTGACACTCCTGCACCATCAAGAGATCAGCCATAATTTTAAAAAAAAACCTGCTTTACAAAATATTGGAATCAGAGTACATGCATAAATTCCCTGAAATATATTTAAGTAACTGAAATAATTATCCTGTACACTAAATCAGAAGGCTCGTACTAATTGTTATGTTCATCTCAACACTTCTTTCTTCTGCTGGCCGACATGTGCTTCCCGAACTGTCTGGAGACTGGTAATTAGAACAGAGTGGGTGGTTTCCACTTCCTAATGCAACAATATATGAACAGTGGCCAGCTCAAACCCAGTGCCTCACTTGATGGTTCGTTGGCACCGAGTGAAATTCCAATTAACTGACCCAAATGTCTGTGGGGAGTGTTTGTCTGAGAGTGGTGAGAATGCAATTATTTTCCTTCTTGTGCTTGGATGTCATCTGTTTAGTGAGCTGCAGCAACAGAGTCTTGTAGCCGGTCCGTATTTTGTCGAGTCGGTTTTGTAAAGCTCTACCTTTCACTTCTCCACTCTGCCGCCGTGGAAATGTAAAATGCGGTTCATTATTTGTTTCCAAGGGTCCACTGGACAGCACGACTGAAGGAGCATGAGAGAGAAATCATTTACATTGTGTGCAGCGAAGCCCTTGAGGTAGCAAAGCTCAGTGAGACTTCCTGTTACGCAGCCATTGTCATTGTGAGGTGCAGTGTTTGTAGCAACGGCTTTTTCCCCAGCGAAGTCTCTTAGAAAGCAAAGCACCACTGGTAATGATGACAAAAAATATCAGCGAGCAAACTCCTCCATCCAACTGAGAACAGGTGGAGAAGCAAAGCTCTGTAACTGCCCCATGCTGTGCTTTAAAGAACAGTTCAAACAATTTAGTTTGTCAGAGAGGGACTCCTGCCCTACTTTCTTCAGCTTTCTGTGAATCTGTAGCAAATCCCTGTACAGCATCCAGACCTTTGCTGAGAGAACAGCTCCAGGGATTAAAAAAAAAAAAAAAAAAAAAGGTCTCTATATAAATAAATAGCATGGTGATTAAACACCCTGGATGAGCGTTTAGGTTAAAAAAACAAACAAACACCATACTTGATTACATTAAGTACATTACTGTTGCTGCTACATGGCAAGGAGAATAACAGGAAGCGAAGAAGCACAAGGCAGTGTCAGAGGGCGATATGGTTTGATCACGATAGACAGAGCGGGGAAAGGTTGACAGGAAAACAGAATGACTAAACACTGAGGTACACGCACACACACACACAAACAAACCTACACAGAATCACAAAGGGATAAGGTGTGGTGAAAAGAAAATGCTGATCCATAGTCCCTGTCTGGAAAGGCAAAAACCGAACATTGATTCTGCACGATCCACAAATGAAAAATCCATGGGGTTAGGAGCTCCACGGCCCTGCGGCAGAGACAGGGCACCAGTGGTCAGGCTCTCGTATCGCTAGTGACACCGAGCCTGGGCCTCTCGCTGGGTGGCAGTGGTCAGTGTTGGATGAGCTGGACCTGAGCCAAAACTAACCAAAGCAGCAGGAAGCTCCAGAGAAGACAGAAAGGAAAGAGTTTGGTCTGGAATTTAACAAAAATATGAAAAGTGGAGTGTTTACATGGATTACATAGAAGGAATGTGACTATGAGAAGAAATACTATGTTCAAATTGAAAATGACAAAATAAGGTATTTAGTAAACATTAATAGTCAAATCTGTTATTTTCAGTTTACTTTATTGTCAGTTTTTTTTTATCCTATTATTCCCTGACTTTTCATCTGACTTTTATGCCTCACACTGAAGTAAACATGGTCACTTCCTCTCCCTGTAAAGAGGAGATAAAGATGTCCTGTATCTCTATCTGTGGTTCCATTTGAACTCCCTCTGTTAAGCCAGGGGTTGGGGGAGGGAGGCCCTTTTTTTCTCATTACCACCCTCTGTCAGTACATGTACACACCACAGAAGCACTAATCTGTACCCGATATGTTAATCTCTCAAACCACCACCACCCCCGACTCCTTTTAGATGGCAGTCACTCCAAAAAAAGCACAGCGTGGGGAATGGGAGAGGAAGTCATTAAAGCATGCCCTGCAGGAGGTTGCCTGGGCCTGGCCCGAATGAGATGGGATGGCAGCAGTTCTTTCTGGGGGAAAAGAAAGGAGGACCCCAGGGAGGACCAAACCGGTTTAGTTACTGGCTGTTTTCTGGTTCCCTCTGGGATATTCCTGGTCTCCAACAGACAGGATAGCAATCAGACATGCAGGGAGTAAGAGTATAAAAAAATTGAAGCACAGTGGTGGTGTGGGAGTGTTTGTGTGTGTGCACGTGTACGCATGTGGGGTTTTCTTTTTTTGGGGGGGGGGGGATTAAAGGTGACAGTCATCGCTTTGCTTAGACCTGCTCACCTGCCACAATCTGTCAGTAAGCAAAGCTGCTCGGTGAAGCGTACTGCACCTGTCATTTGTGACTGTGTCATGTGCACACACCCATGTCTCACACTTTGTGCCATTTCACCTTCATTTGTAGTTATGCATACATTTTCACAGAAGAGGGGTCGATGGCGTTCTCGTGCCGCTTTTGGACGCATGATCCTGCATCAGATATGATGATCTTCAGTTTGGCACAAGACATTGCATGCATGCATTAACACATTATGAGTTCAACTGATTCAGTGTTTGGTGCACTTCAAATCTGTAGATTGGCATACCTTTGAAAAACATGTTCTGATTGATAACGTGCACACACGTACGTTTGTATTCTCGTTTAGGCGAGAAAGAAAACAATGGCTTGCATTGTTTGCAGTTTTCTTTTTCTCTCCCAGCTTCAAAACGTGCACACCAACAGAGTCAAAATATATAAATATGTCTATATTTTGTTTTCAGTTAGAGATCAAGAGAATAAAAGAAAGGGAAATAGACTGATAAATAGACAGACAGACAGACAGACAGGCGGACAGCATTTTTCTGCCTGAAGCACCTTAACTGATCATATATGTCTCCTATCAAAAGCTATGAGGTGTTTAATAGGTTGAATATAACCTCTTCATTTGTCACAGGCAATAATCACATTGTAACTTCGCTTTAATGGCAATGTGCAAAGCCATAATGTGAAATCATACTGATTACTGTGTGTGCATGTGAGCGTGCATGCGAGAGTGCCGGCATTTCTGTGAGACAAGGAATTCAGCACATCGCTTATTAAAACTGGATATTATGACAACTCTGTTATTTGACAGATATTAAAGACTGCATCTCATTTTATAACCTCTTTTTTGCTTTTGGCATTCTTTTTCCTGAGAACAAAGTTATCGCTTTTGACAATGCAAGTCTAAGAGAGAATCACGGTGGGTTCAAAACTGCAGTCATGAAAAGAGAAGGAAAATATGTTCTGATGAAAGCTTCGCAGTACATTTTAATGAGCTAACAGGAGATGAGGATTCCATTTATATGCCCTCTGCATTCACATCCCTACCTCGTAACTGGATTTGTTGTAAATAAATATGAGCAATCAGCTAAGAACTGCAATAAAGCCCCCATAAAGAGCAGCAAATAGTGATATGGGAAGAAATCACAATTCAACAGACACAAAGAGAGAGAAGTGGGTAGTGGAAAATACAGAGGAGCAGAACTACGATCCTTCTCTTTGACCTCCATATCTGAGGACTGGAAGGAAGGTCAGGAGAAAACCAAAAGGTCATGGTATTTAGACCATTCAACAGAACCCCAGTAACAAAGAGCTAACAACAGGAAGCAGTGGCAGTCCTGAACGGAGTGGAAAAGAGAGTCAGAGAGGTTAAAAAGAAGTGCTGTACCCTCGGCTCCCTCAGCCCTGCGGCATGGGGTCACCTCACAGACTGGAGACTGAATTACCCAACAGCCCCGGCCGCTCGCACGATCAGGCGGACAAGGAGAGAGGACGAGAAAGTTAATGAAGGGAAGAGACAGTTCAGGTCCCCTGAGGGCCTCGAGGCACCTGGCTGGCAAGCTCCCACTGCCCAGCCTGCTCTGATTGGCTAATTATCTACATGGATTTAGCCCAGAGTCAAATCACTGATTGATTGGAGTGTTTTTAATCTGTAGCTGGTCTCTTGCCATCTCTCCTTCCTGTGTCGCTCGCTTCCTGGGGAAGCTCTTGTTCGCTGTAGTCCCGCTGTGGGCACTCATGCAGCACAGTGGCCACATGAAAACAGCTGGTGACCAAGACTTCTGCACAGTGTTGGTACACGGCCTCAACTGTGGCGATTTCATCTCTCAGCGGACATATAATTAATTTGTTAAGAAAATGATTTGACTTTGCAGACAATTACTAATTACAGCCCAATATGTGGCTGAACATTTTTCAAATGAGAACAAGGCAAAAAGGGCCATGGTCTCACTCATATCGGGTCAACATAATTTCAGTAATAGATGCTATTTGCCATCAGCACGGAGGCTGCGGAGGTGTGATTAAATAAGTGTTGCTATGTTTGCTTATATTCATTCATCAGCAATTAAGTAGCCCCTGGTCAGTAGGAGTCTGGCGTCTAGTTCATTAGACTTTACATTAAAAATCCAAAGGGAATTAAAGCTGTGGGGCTTATGAGTATATTCATCAGTCACAACTTAATGTGACTTTTGTTTTTCCATAACATCCTATTTTCCTTTTTCACAGATCTCACAGAGACAAAGCAGAAAAGGCTAACTTAAGTGTAGTTTTTCTTGATATTGGGTCCATATATAAATTAGTAACTATTCAAGTGTACAGAAGAAATCCTTATCTTTTGTATCCGTCTCTGTCCTCAGTTTAATCTGTGTGCATGAAAGAACAAGAGATGAAAAAGCAGCAAAAACAGGCGGAGCACATGTTGCTTGTGAAAGCATGCAAGAGGGTATGTCTCTATTTTTCCAAACATCAGATCAGTCAGAAGCCGTTCTCCCTGCTCAGAGGGAAGACAAGGCACTGAAGGGGCTGGATGATTCTCACAGTGGGATGGAAAGACTTTGCAAGCTCAAAACTCCAGTGGAGACATTGCAAGGAAGTTACAATCCCGAATCCCAACCAATATGAACAAAAAGAAGAACAAAGAGAAATCTTCTCAGAGAACAGATTTAGCTCTATGGCTACAGTCCGTGCCACTGTTGTGGATGCCTCCTCTCTATGTTGCGGCACTGCATCCTGGGACAGGACATCTATAGCAGTCCCAGGAAGCCCCAGGGGAAGCTGGAGGATTAGCACCGTCCTATCTCTTTAGAGCTGGGAATTAATTAAGTAATTATGAAAGGCAAGCAAGGGGGATGAATTATGTATGAGCCCTGATTGGGACGTTTGTGATTGTGTAATCTAATTTCAACCAGCCAACCGCCCTTGTCAGCCAGGTAGCACTCACAAAACACACACACACACACACACACACACACACACACACACACACACACACACACACACACACACACACACACACACACACACACACACACACACACACACACACACACACACTCGCACGCTAATAATATTGGTATCAGGGTAAACAAAACACAACAAAAGATCATATTCACCATTGACAGAATGGTTATTTTTGAGTATCTTATTATGTTAATTAAAACAAGGTAATCAGTGTGGATTAATCGCTACAGTAATGAGGATTGAACAGCAGATTATGTCTTCCAACCCAATCCATATAATTGTATTTGTAGAAGCATGAGATTAATATGGTAGCATCTAATTAATGATAAAATAATTGATTAAGCATTTTCACTAGGCAGTTGTTTTGCAGTGTGAAAACTGGATTTTTAGTTTTTATATTGTTGCTGTATTTATCTGTTAGAGTCTACTTGGCTTCTACTCCAGTTTTACTGCTGTGTCTCTACTGCACAGATCATGGTCTCTGTGTCTCTTTATTGATGGACTTTAAGGTCTCGTTGCAGCAAGAAGCTTTTCCTGTTGTCCGGAAAAAAATGCTTCCTGTTGAAAACTCAGAGTCGATAGAGAACGAGAACAACAGACACACTGCAAGAAAAACTGTCACAATCTCAATATCTATGTGCAGCAGAAGTGTGTAGTACAGCTTTTAACAATATCCACTAGTGCACACATTAACAGACGCACACACACACAAAGCACAACAGAGCTCCCATTTCCTCTCAGTCACCTGAAAGTCTATCGACCAAGGTGCATCCTCCTTCCTTTCATTTATTTAGCTTTTTTCTTGTATTGATTGGTGCATTGGTGTATTTGGAAAGCTGTGTCCCATAGTGCTGGAATATCATATTCTAGGTTGCACAAGTTTTCTCCTCTTGCAACCGTCTAGCGACTTTCCCAGTCTTGAACAGCCTCATTTTAAACAAGAGAAGATTTGATTATGCATGTAAATGGGTAGCACCTTTAAAAAAGGACAAGGGTGGGGAGGTACCACTTGAGCTCAGCGAAAGCTGGAGCTTTTTATGTTTCAATATGCTCTACTTCACTGAAGCACTGCAGTGGGAACCTCCAGTATTTAAACTGGTCCCCAGTGTTTGAACTCTGCTCAGAAAGCAGAACATAAAGCAGAGAGATGAGACGATGGATACAGAGAGGGGAGCAGAGATGAAAGGCTGCAGCGTGCCCTCCAAAGGGAATGTGAGAGCCCGGGAGCACACTCACTCACGTTGTTAGTTAGTTGTATGATTGTTCTTTTGTCTCTTTTAGTAACCGAAGGAGCCACTTTACCGCCTCAACACAGGAAATGTGACAGCAGAAGGACTGTTTGTTTCATATTTCAACTTCACACCCTTGTTGCTTCCCTCATCATTAGATTACCGCCTATAGCCATTGCAGGCGTTTGGTGAGATTGCATTGTGAGGCAGATCAGAATTTATAGGGAAGGCGTTTATTTTTTATTTTTTTGGTACAGCGAACACCACTGTTTTGCTCAAATGGCAATCATGTTGACGTCGAGAGGAGCAGGTGCGTCTCCAGCATCAAATACTCACCTTTTCAACCTTCGTCTGTCCGCTTTAAGCAGGTGTGATACTTGTTCATTAATCCCCTCTCAGGTTATGACCCGCTTCAGTCTAGCGCCACCCTATTTGTCCGTCTGTCTTCTCCACCAGCATTTTGAGTCTCAAAATGGCACAAAACTACAGTTTGAGCTTCGGTTTTCTGTTAATCAGTGATACGACACAATATGACTGGTATCTGATCATAGATAGCTTCAGTTTGTCCTTCCAATCTGGCATAAAATAACATGGCAAATCACACATTTATCTAAATTTATCTTTTATAATTGTTTGCTGTTAGCATGGTGTGATCAGAGCTTCTTAATTAAGGGTATATGTCAGTCAAACCATAGTTTAAAATGCCGTCATTCTTGCATCCATGCTTTCTTGTTTTGCTATTTGTAAAACACAACCTACTAACACATGACTATGACCTTCTTACTCCTTGCTGCATAAGCTCCACTTCCTGATTTGAGGCTTCTGGGGATTTGACCTCAACTCGCTGCTTTGCATGGATTTGACTGGTAACCACAGAAGGATTTGCATCCCGGGAAAAGGCAAAAAGCATCTCAGCTGCTCAAGCACAAAGGTCAGAATGAAAAACACACTCAGAGACAAGATACACTCTTGATTGTCTTTCTACCCTCTTGTTACTCAGAGATTGTCAATACATTGATTATCCACATTTTCAGATGTCTAATGTTATTTGGCACCGTGCTCAGAGTGCACAACCCTGATGGAGAACCTCTATTAAAAGCCGGGGAATCTATATTTAATTTCACTTAATAACAAGCCTGACATGTATTATCATTGTCAAGTGCAGTCATAATCTGTACATTAGAGATGTTGTAGAGTTTCATGCGAGAAAAGTGCAACTATTTCCCCATCTGCTCATTTTCCCTTTTACTCCCCCTCACCCCCCGCCCCCCGTCGATGTCTGCTCCCACCCCCAGAAAAGAGGTGATATTGGTATGATGGG
Source organism: Lipophrys pholis (assembly GCF_963383615.2). Taxonomy (NCBI): domain Eukaryota; kingdom Metazoa; phylum Chordata; class Actinopteri; order Blenniiformes; family Blenniidae; genus Lipophrys; species Lipophrys pholis. The sequence continues at coordinate 16,214,641 of NC_137642.1, read as the reverse complement.
AGACCATGTGCAGGCAAACAAAGTGCGCCCACACCTGAGCTTTTTATAGGCTAATATGATGACCGTAGGACGGCTGTACTGTGGGGTCAGCTCCTCTGTTATCCATCCTGTCTGCAGAAATCCAACCCGTTATTATCAACTTGATTGGCCGTCTAGTCAGACACCTAATAATAGAGTCCATTCAGCTTGCATGAGAAATGTAGAAAAAAATGGCCCACAGACTTTTTTAATTTTTTTATTTATTATTTTGTCGATGTAAACCGCAGTTTTAAATTCTTTTGACAGGCTGGTGCTGCGTTGTAGCCACGAGGCAACCAACTGTATTGTGCTACATATTGGGATGCCACTGTACCCTGTCTAGGTCTGGCCTGTGGTAACAAAGGGGTTTATTGTGCATTTGTGCATATTTGTGCATATTGTGCACAATTGAATACTGTGAAACAAAAGTTTAGATCTTGTTTTTATTTTCCAAAAGCTTGAAGAGAACATTTTCTTTTGTTTAGCAGGAAAGCTCAGACCCACCAAAATGTTTCAGGAAACAAGTGTTTATTGTCAAAATCGCAATGATCTCTTTAAAAAGCAAAATGCTTTTTGAATTGAAGTTATTACATGCTAAAAATCAAATTGAAAATATGAGAAGTGAATCTTGTCTTTACAGCCAAATACAATCAATGGGTATTATTGTCGCTGCAATACTGAGAATGTCCTGGGATGGAGTAAGGGTTGGGCCAGGGGTACATTTCTGTGCAGAGTTTGACATCCTTCCTGTGCATGCATGGGTTTTCTCTGGATACTCAGGTTTCTAAAGGATGATTGGTGACTTTAAACGCTTTAAAATTTGAATGTGAGTGCGAGCAATTCAGTTTTCTGTGTTTGCCCTGTGGTGAAACTTGTAACCCGTTCAACCTTAAGTTGGATAATGCAGTATAGAGATTTATGTTTTGACAACAAAAAAACAACCGTCTTTTTTAGAAATGTGACACCTGAAAATATAAAATGTCTCTTATGGAACATCACAGCTACTTTTGTACCGTTTCAGTAACAATAGCCAGCTAGTACAACGGTATATATCACAATTAAAGAAAACACAAACAAAAGCCAGTTGTTTTTGCTTCAGTCACCACCCACTCGCAGTGACTGGCGGAGGCGCAGTATAACAGCAACTCTTGAGTATTATTTCCAAGCAGAGCTGTCAGTGTTTCCCACAAGATCAAGGCTCTGATTAATAAAACGGTTCTCTTGGTGCCCTCCAGCCTATTCTCACCTTTTCCTTTTATACTGCTATTGCAGCACATGCTTGTCTTCTAGTGTCTGCACCTCTGTCATCTCCTCTCCTTATTCTCATTTTCTCCTTCTGGATAATGCTATTGCTCCTGTTCAGCCTTCCTACCTGCATGAATAGAGAATTTCTCCCTCTGTCTCCCCTTTCCTCTTTTCTGCTCTCTGCTGCTGCCTCTCCAGAGCCCCTGGTAAATGATGCATGGTACACTCACAGTCGCTGAGCAATCATTAGTGAGGTGGCACAGGTGAACAGGAGCAATGGATGATGAAGAGAGAGAGGGACGGAGGGAGTAACAGAGGACAGCAAAAGTCATGTTTCCACCCCGAGGCTTTTCCCAATATCGTTACAAAACTAGAAGTTGTTTGTGTAAAACACTAGTCGGTAGTGTTTTTTTCTACAGTGGACATTAATCTACACGCACGCGCACGCACGCGCACGCACGCACGCACACACGCACACACGCACGCACACACACACACACACACACACGCATCTATACTGAAATGAAGCCATAATGTTGCTCTCACAGATGAAACCCTGACTTACAGTGTCCTAAAGCCCACTGCTACCATAAAAACAAGTCTGGACTGGACTAGCATAGTGAATGTGCTGAGCAGCCAATATTATGAAGAGTACAAAATGCTTCCCTCATGAAATATCTTCACTGAACAATACCCCGACGCCCCTCATCATAAACAAATTTTAGGTTTATAGTCCATATTAGGACTAATAAACTGAGACATTACCTGACAAAGGCCCACAGTGAGTAAGAAACTCCTACCTATCAAGCTTACTGGGGGCAGAATTCAGCATGCAGGCTGAGTATTTCCCCCTCAGATCAATCAACAAAATGTATTTTGGTTGATATAATATGACAGTAATATTGTGGTTTCTTAGAGCTGATGATTTGATTGTCACCCTGATGGCTGCTGGTGCCTCCACTTCCAACAGATGTTAAGTTTAATTAGTGTTCACACCTTCTCCTCACTGCAGCTGCCAGTCTCACCTCCTCACAACAATACATTTACAACATTTGCACACATCTCTCCACATCTCAATTTCTCAAAATGCGGGGATTATCACCGAAGGGAAGCCACAAGTGTAATTGATTGCATCAAAAACAACCATTTTTTTGTTCAGCCGAGTTCATTTCAAGGTTCTCTATTGCTCAGAGGAAGATTTGTGGTGTAGTATGACCCGACTGAAGGCAGTAGATGAATGAATTTGCTTTACCTACACGTTTCCCCTGCTTGCATGCATGAAGAAGGCCTATGGAGCAGTTAAAATGTGAAAAATAACACATAAAAATTCAAAGAACTAACATGCATCACTCACTTTCTAATGATCTGTCAGCTTTGCCCCTGAAGCTGCACCTCTTATCTTGATCAATTAAACTGCTTCTTCTTGTGTTGTCCATATATTCAGCACAAGTCTGCTGTTTACTAGTGATGCTTGTTTTGAGGTGAGGTAAGCTCTGTTAAAGAATGAGATGAGATATATGCTTACTACATTTCTTTCATATCAACATTTGGACATGAAAGTAAAGCCAGCCTATTAGAATTATTTCTACTAATTCAGCTTAAGTGTAGATAAACAATGGTAAAATGTTTGGAAGCATTAAGCAGAAGGAAAGTTGACCTTTCAGAGGGCCACTGTTGTTTGGTCATGTGCTGTTTTGTTAAAAAGTGATCGAGTCAGAATCTATATTAAAAGCAGCTTGGAGAGAGATTTTCTCATATTTTCACATTGTCCTGTCAGCTTAGTGAGAGCAGAGTTTCTGGGGCAATCAGTATAATTGTCCTAAGTGTGACACATGCAATCTGCTAAAAGCCCCGAAGCCCAACGGCCCAGGTGTAGCCGGGGATTACAGCGGTGGAGGACAGGTGAAGTCAATGCTCACGGACATCAACACACACGCACATGTTCAATCAGTCTTTTTCTCAAAGAGATACACGAATCCTGAAAATGGTATACAGTATGTATACACAAGCACACCAAGAAACTTGGGTTTGACCCTGAAAGAAGCACAGTGGTTCATAAATGAATAAATCAATTAAAATATAATTGGGCTCTTGTCAGTGTTCAGTGAACGGTTGACACATTTCTTGCAATAAAGAAGTTACAATATCAGAATAAAGTCTGGGATTTACCCCGGTCAGAAATATATTTGAATAAAACTAGACAACGACTGAGTGAAAATTAAAATAAAGTCCCAGTTTCAAAAATAAATGTGCAAGCCCAAATTACGCAACACTTACTATCACCATGAAAGGTAAAATAATAAGTCATTTGCATTAAAAATGTGTGAATTAGAAATACAAAAAAAACTCTGTTTCAACAGAAATGTACACAGTCACTTCCCCATTTCATCTAAAGAGTTTAGAAACAACACTCTAGGGAATACCACAAGATGAACCCATGATTATGCTCAAAGCCAATCTTTAATGATGGACATTATTCATTTTTCCACACATACTGTTTTGGCAGTCACCAAGCAGCTTGGAGATTGTCTACTTTATTTTGTTTTATTCATTGATACCAAAATCTATTAAGCAAGTTCTCCTCTGGCCTGCAAGAAATAATTAGTCTACTGGATAGGTCAACTTAATCATTCCTGAAAATAATATTCAATTATCTTCACGGCAACTTCTAGAGCATGTCTCCTATTTTTAGTCCCCCTCTGTTTTACAGAGATAGGCAGTTTGATCCTTTTTATGTCAAGCTTGCAACACAAAGCAACGGAGAGTCAGCGGTCCTAAACAGTCTTCGGCAGATAACCTATTATGCCTTAATAATAGCCCCAGCTTTCTTATTGTCTCTTGCTCTGTATGGCACACTGCATATGAATTCCATCCCACTCCATTATGGGTAACCAAGCTTCCTTTCCCAGTTTTGCATTGGGTGCCCTTGACTAATATCCTCAAATAGTCAAAGCAAAGGGTGGAACCAAATAATGACTTATTGCAAGTTCAACTTTGTCATCATTTCTATAATAACTGGAGGATAATTCAATGGAAAAGAAAATAAACATGGCAAAATTGACTAATTGAAGCTTGCAAACATGCTGCATGAGCTCTTCAATTCAAAAAGAAGTATCATCAAATTCAGACAATAAAAACAGTCAAATAAGCTTCCCACACCAAAGTGCTGCAAGCTAGAGGATGGTGTCATGTAAGTACACACAAAAATACCCATAATGCAGAGGGGGAGATGTCAATGTGGTGCAAAAACAAAATCAGAGACTATGGCATGCACAGACATGTAAACAGAAAATACATTTACAGCTCCACAAGTGGAATCTATCTCAAACCCAACCTGCAAACTCCATTTCACGCATAACCTCTCCTCCTCTCACCATTTCTGTCAGTGTCTCTGTCTTTCTCTGTCTCTCCATCTCTGTCTGTTTCACTCTCTTCACTCTCAGTCTCTCACCAGTCACAATAAAGACTTGGAGAATAAATAAATAATCCAGAGTGTATTCTGTGCTCCAGGAAACTGCATAATTGTCATCAGAGGAAGGAGGCACTGGGAGTCATCACTTGTCCAGACGGATTATGACCTTTGAAGTTGGATTTGAGCAGAGTATAGCAATGCTCTTCGGCTGCCAGCTACTGTCACGTCTTAGAAAATGGCCTTGCTTTAGGCTCAGTGGCATGCGTGAATACATACTGGCTCTTTGTCCTCCTCATCCCATCCCTAATATGCTGAGCTTTACTCTGATACTGTTACGTGTCTTCTTCAAATCTTGTGTGTTTGGTATCTAAGGGTGTGTGTAATCTCAAGGTACAAGTCATGCAAGGATAATACTTCCTATCACTGGCTATCAGTTGAAATACAAGGAAATGACTCAAATTAGCCTCAAGCTCCTCAAACATGCTGCCCATAGAGAGTGATGCTCGGGGAAGGTAACAGTAAAAATATGGCACATTTTGGGAGACATAATAAATTGCTGTTTTCTACTTTCTTTATGTTAAATCCTATAACAGACTGGTGACAAATTAAAAGAACATCAAGTGTCCCAGTGAGCTGTGTTGAGTCTTGCTGTGGATTCTCTGGAGGTCATCTGGGAGGATGAAGACCGCTCTTCCGAAAGAGAGACACTCATCTGATGTTATGATGATGGTGCTGGAGAGAACTGTGTAGCATTCATTCATAAATGTTCAGTTGAATTGAGAAGTGGTGAATGCGAAGGCTGCAGAGTATGAGTCACATCACTTTCACCACCGTCAAACCGCTTAATGAGTCCGACTATGAATGCATCTGGTCTGATTCTGATTCCCTGCTCCTTTGGACTGGTTTCAACCCTCTGTCACCCATTTGAACACCAGATGCGAATTTTGTGTTTTTATTAAGTTGACGCAAAATCCAATGCTGTACCGAAGAGAAAGAAAAGAGAGATTTGTTTTAGTCAGTGTGCGATTCGTGATCAAAGCAGAAGGGTTGATGTTTTCAACAAGGGAGGGAAGTGTTACCAAATGAAGGGACATCAAAGAAAAGAACTATAAATGTAGTCTAAGTATAGCATAGTATCAACACTCGATTTACAACTCCTTTACAACTCCATCTATCTTCCATACCACTTTATTCAATTCAGGGTCACAAAGGGCTGGAGCCAATTCCAACTAACTACGGGTGAAGGCAGGGTGCAGCCTGGACAGGTGCCCAGTGCAATACAAGAGTAAACACTGAAAGAAAAACAGTCCCACACACTCACATTCACACCTACGAGCAACTAAGTCCCACAATTAGCCTCAAATGCATGTTTTTTGGACTGTGGAAGAAAACTGGAGTATGCAAAGAAAACCACCTACACCACCTACAGAGAACATACAAAAAATGTACTCCTTATGAGGAGAGAACTGAAGAATTACACGTTCGACTTCACACTTTCATGTTTTAGTGCAAATAATAAATGCAATGATCTGAAGGAAAGAAAACTATAAGACCATGTGAAATTAGACTTCATCATTAGCTTCAACTGTCATAGAAAAAGGCTCTAAATATGACCCTACCTGTTGGTGATATCTTTTATTTTGAAATATAGCAAGTGTTCAATTCAACCAATGTTGACTTCAAGATGTGCAGTAAACTTGGAGTTGGAGTGGTGGGTTACAGCAGGGATCTGTGCTGGTTGTAACAAATCAGCCCATGAGAAAAATGGGTTGAAAATTCAGAGAGTGGAGGCATATTTCCTCGATAGAATTGAATTCTAGAGGAGCAGTCAAATAGGTGTCTATTCTATGTCTTTGGTTTTTGTATGATGTGAATGTAAGAAACTGGAAGGAATGATCTCAGGTGCACTGAGAAACTTCCCATGTGGGACTGCAAGAATAAAGCATGATTAAGTGCATGACACGTATTTAATGCATTAAGTTTCCTGTAATTCATTTAGTCATTTAAGTCATAGCTCCAGTTCTTTAAATTAATATGTGTGTCATACGATATCGTTTAATTTTGTTATAGCCTCCTTATGATTATGACAGTCAATGACAAGAGAATTAGGCCATTAATGGCGTGAGGTTCGCTCTTAATGCTGCCGGGATAGCGCTTCCTTACTTAGATTATAGGGGGAGAAAAAAAAAAAAAACACATTTATTTGATATGATTTTTTTTTCTGGTCTACTGATGATGTAGCTTTATTCGCTACTAGAGCAGACCATCCATCGCAGGAAAAATCGTACCCTGGATGTATAGTGATTATTATCGCCACAGTGTATCCCACTATATCATATTAGAGAGGATAAATGGCCACCTGAATAAATAATACATCCTAGTTTGATTGGAAAGTCATGCGGTGGATTTTCCTGATCAGTCTTTGCTTTGAAACAAAACCCACATCTGTTTCCAATGCACTCCCCGCCGTTTCACCATTACTAATATAAGATTCATACCTGGCCCTGAAGGCGCCATCCAGTCCTGCTGGACATCCACAATCAAGTGTGGTGCAGCATAACTTCCAACCTGCGCTTAGTGCAGATACACTCATTTATGAAAGGCTGCTCTCTTGTGGCCACCGAGAGTAAATTATGACCCGAGGAAAAGGATGGATTGACAAGAAGTATTATGTTGTCATAAAGCGGGACTGGTACTGCTGGATGTCTGCTGTGGACTCGAGACAGATACAATAAACACACACAGGAGAGGAGATTATCGGCTGTCAGATTTATCGGGATTGATTGGATTTCAGGATAGATAGATAGATAGATAGATAGGCACAGATAGATAGGCACAGATAGATAGTCAAACCTTTGCGCACTGGGAGCGGATCGGTGCGCTCTGGGGTCCAGGTTTTCTATCTCTCCTCTCACATCTATTTCCTCCTCGATCGCTACTAGTTTACCTTCACTTGTTCAGCCTTCACCCTGAGAGGAGGAGGGGGATGATATATGATTGGCCAGACGGGGAATGGTAGTCCAGAGGCTGGCATTGTGAGGCTGGCGCTTCCCACCGGTGTTCATGTTTACACCTTGCGGACCAAGAGGCGCACAACAAACTCGGGGAGTCCAGAATTCGGTGTCCGAGGCTGCCTGACAACACCTCCCCACAAGCTCTTCTATTTTATTTTATTTTTTAACGATTTCAAACCAACTTTTTATTTTTTTTTTCTTTCTTGGGAAACGGGACATTTTGGTTAATTGATCATCTCTGTTACGAGCAGCGATGCGTCAAACTTTGTTGTGGCTGTAGTTTTGCGCCGGAGCTCTCGGCTCACAGTCCAGTCGGCTGCGAGTGGAGCTGGAAATGAAGTCTCTCTGGAATAGACCCGGTAGATTGTTCCTCCGTTTTCACAAGGTGTGATACCTCCGGACCCCTTTCAAACTTTGATTCACGGACGGAAATTACGCCCTTTTTCAATCTCTCTCCGACTCTCGACCTGCTTGGTAAATGGATGTGTTCTGATCGTTTTTCTCTCTTTTTTTTTTTTTTTTTTTATTTGCGTCAACAAAGTCAACTATTTACCAAAAACAACAGCTTCCAACTGAGTCCCTCAGTTTGCTGGGCTGTTTGGGCTTTATTCACGGGTAAAGACTGTTGGACAAAAAGCCTTGTTGGTGTTTCGAAAAGCTGCGTGGACAACCCGGGGCGTTTCTCCACGGCAGAGCCGGAAAAGATGCGCTCTGTTCGGCTTCGGTCTGACCAAGGTGTCGGTCCTCTCGTTCTCCTCCTCCTGCTGTGCGGGGCACACATCGCGTCTGGCACAGGTAAGTTTAGCAATTAAAATCTAGTTTGGAGCGCAGTCATTGTGTTATTTTAAAGCTTCCATTGTAGCTATGTCTTCAATTGAAAATCAATATACAAAGTTTTTTTTTTTTTTTTTTTATGAATTTACTGACACTGTCCATATTCTGGTATATTCATTCATACATTCATTCATTCATTCATTCATTCATTCATTCATTCATTCATTTTAAATCCTTGTGTGGGTTATTGTACAGACCACAGGTGGAACAGCTCAGGGGTTTTGGGGTCGCCTGCTGACAGGCACTTTTTCTTATATACCCACAGCAAAGTCTTGTCTTTCAGTAGAACTGTGCACTGAGCTCTCTTTTCTACTTGGAGCGGAAAAATCAAACTCCCCTGGTGCGCAGGGAGTAATTAAGGTTTTGCTCCATGCCTCCTTGGCCGCTCCAAAAAGACAAAAAAAAAAAAAGAAAAGAAGCGAAGCCTTGTGAAAAGTAAAACAGAACACTTGATGTGCTTCGATGGAAGAGATTTTTTTATTTTCATCTTTCATTAAAAGATACAGCATCTACATTTCCTGGCACTTTCTCTTACGCCATTAGATGCTGAACTCTTCATCACCATAAACCATTTATACCTGTTTCGTCTTTATTTTTTTTTTTAACAAAGCACTGATGTCTGAAGAGAGCAGACTTTTATCAGTGGATTGCCAGCGGCTAATTCCATCAAAGACCTGCCACTTGCTCTCATGGAGATGAAATTTTTTGCCACACAGGAAAAGTCACTGTGGGTGAGCTGATTGGATGGGACCTTAACACCAAGGTGACACTTACCTATATCCAGTATGAGATGAATGGCATATTTCAGTGTGGACATCTCCTCCTCTTGTTTGTGGGATCAGATTGAAACACGAGGCAGATTTCTAGAGGTTTACTGGATTGTGGATTAAGCGCAGTTCACAATGGACCTAAAAGAACAAGGTCGACAGACAAAGTCTTCTCAACACATTACTCTTTGGTAAAGAAGTCAGTTTTTACCTAATGACTGCGGTAATCTTTTGGTGGACACACAGATTGTCTGCCAAGAATGTGACTATTTCTTTGAATGCCAATAATAACCCTCACTGCACCTCCCAAGGTCCTCATGTGTGTTATTCTCTGAACAGGCGGAGCAGAAAAGCAGCTTACGTTTATTAAAATTGTGGAGGGTTCTGAAATCCTTGCATGAGAAATGAGATATGTTAGTATAAACAGTCGAACATTGCAATGAGGTCCTCTTGGAGGAGTAGGACCTTCAAATCGGGAGACAACAGAGCACAGTAGTATGATGTGCTCGGAAAAAGTTTCCGTCTTTGCAGATATATTTAGAGAATGCACAATGGGACAGACAGATTGCATTTATCTTTCATCCTACGGTGTGTAAACCTCTCCTCTGCTGCTTCCCTCCCCAAGATCCCTCCAGTCTCGGTTTTTGCCTCTATCTGGTTGTGCTGAGCTCACAGTTCTGCTTTGGAGCTACTCTTTCTGTGTTGACATACACATTAATTACCCAGCCTGCCAGAACACTTGTTTGGAGTAACTACCCTGCTGTCCACTGCCTCGCTTTAGGTGTTATCATTGACGTTTGGAATTAGAACACAGGCATACACGGAGCGTATTCATGCGGGGTTTGACATGACGAGATAAGCTAAAGTCCAGTAAGCACTTAAGAGGCGGGGGTCAAAGACCACCGTCCAGACTCGGAGGTCAGGAAAGGAAGAGTACAAGAGGAGGTGAATGTGTGTGTGTGTGTGTGTGTGTGTGTGTGTGTGTGTGTGTGTGTGTGTGTGTGTGTGTGTGTGTGTGTGTGTGTGTGTGTGTGTGTGTGTGTGTGTGTGTGTGTGTGTGTGTGTGTGTGTGTGTGTGTGTGTGTGTGTGTGTGTGTGTGAGGACAGCGAAGGAGCACAGGGGCAGTGGAGTGTTCAGAGTTAGGAAGCGTAGCATGTCAGACACTCCCATAGAGGACTGGATGAATAGTGACACTCTTCTACAACACGCTGTCTCATTTGTGTTAAGTGTGGGAATTCTCTTTCTCTTGAATAACAGCACAGTGGCAGCAAAAGGACCCTGGAATAGCAATTGTGGGCGAGTTAAAAGGTTTTGCCTTTTCTAATTCTATAGCTGGGTTTGAAGGACTCTGAAACAGCCTGACAGGTAGAGTATAATTCTTAGATGCATGAAAAGAAAGGAATGTGACAAAACATCTAAACTCAAACAAACACCAAAGCAGATTTGGCTTCAAAGACACTCAACAGATTGAGATGTCAGATTAGATTAAAGTGTCTCTGAAACATGTAGTCATAACAAAAGTGCTGCCAGGCTGTTGCATCTGCAGAGATTTGGGCAGGTGGTTGGGTACTGTGAAAGATAAACAGACAAATCTCTTTGGGCCTAGAAATGAGCCAGACCAGTTCCACAGGCAGGTCCTGCTCGCAGACCAGACCGGGCCACATTCTGTCCCGAGGCAGTGCATTAGTTTTATGGCCGTCAGGCGGCAGGGGATGGGATCGCTGGCCAGCCACTGCCCTTTCTGCTGTATTATTCATATGTGCAAAGTGGTCTTTGTTAATATTTAAAATGTGCTTATGATGCTCAAATTCTTGACATCAGAGACAGCAAAGGAGAAAAAAATGGGAGGGGAACAGCTGCTCAGCTCTCATCGGAGTGTAACTGACCTGGATGGTTACAGGAGGTCGTGAAGGATTTTAGGGTACCAATAGACATTTACACACTAGATAAAAGAGTGTCAGGTTGAGCAAGTGTGCCAATTGCGGGCGGGAGCTGTTACTGATGATGCGTGTGAACCAAACAAGAGAGAGGTTATGCAGGGTAATACTATCCATCTGAAAAGGAAGAAGAAAAGCAGAAAGAAGAGATGGAAGAGAAATGAATCCGGGAGCGACACATTGAGACAGATTGATCTCCGGGCATGGCTTTTAAATATTCTTTATGAGAAAAGAGTGAAGAAGAAAACTCCATAGCAGTGGCATTCAAGCATCATTAAACCTCTGGCACAGGCCAGACAATGAGGTGGTGACTAGGGGGCAAAAAATAAGTGGAAAAAGAGTGAGAGGAAGGCAAGTCTTTTGCAGCACAATCAAGTTAAAGCCAGCAATGCAACAGAAGAAACAGTGGTTAAGACAGAAGGATATTGTCGAGAAGGGAGGTGGAGGATTGAAAGTGAAAAGAGACACACAAATCCACTTGGGGGATGTTTTTATTAAGGCTCTTATCGATGGAGAGAGCTCACAGTATTAAGAGTAGACATGTTTAATGCTTTGCCAATACGGTGCATGTTAGACTGGACCATAAATCTGCAGCAAACAGCGATGGCTCTGTAAGAGGGCAAAGCAGCCAGGTAAATGGAGGAGGGCGCTGACTCTGAGGAATGGAAAGAGGAATTAGCAGCAGTGGGAAGTTTCGAGCAGAAATTGGCAGTCTTGAGATGAATATAGTTTTAAGCACAGGTCATTACTTTCACCGCCAAAGACAATGTGTTCTTAGGATATCTGGACACTCTGGTAATAATCATCTAATCAATGCTGCTGAGCCTGACAACTTCCTCAAATCGGGTGTTATATATAAAAGTTTATTAAAAAATCTGTTCATAATTATCACCAGCTTATGGAATTCACTGTTCATACATTTCATGTGATACCTCTGTGGATTCTGGATATTAAATATCCTGTTTGTCTCACACCAGATGGTCTCGCCTACCTGTCTGACTTCATATAAAACTGTGATAAAATACTGGAATGTTTCAATCTAATCCAAACATTTGAAACTATTGATGTTTGAAATTTAAAAATATCTTTGACCGAGCTGTTTATCCCAAGGTCAAAATATTCCTTTCTTTATCCACCTCAGCAGAAAATAACTGGCATTCATTTTATTCTATCATTGACTTTCAAAAGTTATATTTGCAGAGATAAAATACCAACTTTTGGCACAGGTTTTGAAACGGTCAACAAGTGGAGGAAAGGTTGGAGAGTTTGTAAGAGTTGGATAGATGGATGGATGGATGGATGGATGGATGGATGGATGGGTGACCTGACAGATGGGAGCTGAGTAGCAGCCCTGCCGGTAGGATGGGGTACCCCCTGCCCCTCCATCCTGCCCCTTGGGGGGAGATGGGTGGAGCAGACAGGGAAAAAGGAAGAAAACCTCAGTGGGGTTCCATTGTGCTTTAGATGAATGGGAGACTCCAAAAAGCTTTTTCTGCCCCTTTGTGTGGGGTAAAGGGGGAAAACAAGAGAACCCACACACCCACAAATTCAGAACTTCACCAGGGCTTATATTTGCTCCAGTGTGTGCTTTAGAGGTATGTTAATTTTGTTTAACCTCTCTTTTCACTTCACAATCCCAGACTTGCTCAAGAAATTGATACGTTAACATTTGCTCACTGACATCTCACGTCAAAACAGAGTGCACCCACCCACACACATAGAGACCCACACGCATGCATCCACTTATGCAAAATGGAGCCACATCCTCTGATGAAAAGGTAGCATTTACGTGTATAATAGCACAAGACCAGCAGGGTCACTTGGGAGGATTGAGTGAGCAACTGCAGGAATTTTCATTTAAGATCCCAGCAGCCCTCTGAGAGTCGTGACCAATAGGATCAGGATTCACTACGGGGGGTCATGCCAGATCCAAAGCAACCCCCTTACCCTAAGAGATGCACACACACACACACACACACACACACACACACACACACACACACACACACACACACACACACACACACACACACACACACACACACACACACACACACACACACACACACAGTAAGAGTGGTTGTGCTGTCGTGCTGAGGTATATAGATCAGAGGCAGAGTCAGCATTTGATTGGCTGTGCTGCGGTCCAACACTCTGCGTGTGTCCTCATATAAAAAAGGGAGCTTTTTCAGACCGCGCAGATTCCCCTCATCTTCTTAGCAGAAGCTTTTTTGTCTTCAAAAAGGCAGCCGAGCCAAGTCCACTCAGAGCTTAGACCAGAGCCAATCTGTTAATGCTTGTGTTTGTGTCTGCCTGTATGTCATGTCGACATGGCTAACTGGAGGAAAATTCCTCCTAAAGTGTTGCTATTAACAAACCTTCCCAACAGAAGAGAAAATATCATCTATTAAAGAAGGCAAACAGCGTTACTGTGAGTTTGCCTAATGAATATGTAATACAATGTTAAATTCCTTCACTTAGACATTTATAAATTGTTGTCACTTGTCCCCATTTCTGCTTGCTCTTCCTTCAATTTCTTGATAGTCTCATCAGGGGTATTTATAGCTTTATAGTCTCACATATACTAGCCTCTGTCATCCATATCTTTCTCGCTCAATCATTTTTTTTTTTTCATGGCGGTTCTCTGGCAGAGTTTGGGAATTGCTCTTTAGAAGGCACTGTGAAAAATCCCATTTCTCTGAGTGTAACGCTTATTAGGGTCCCATCTGCCCTGGAGGTACTTATGAATGTGGGGGGGGGGGGGGGGGGGGGGGGGGTGTTTGGGTTGTCAGGGGTGGGTAAAGGAGGGGAGCAAAGGGAGCTTTGTCATGCCTGCGTGTAAGTGGATGTGGGTGCCACTGGGGGCTTGTGCAAGGTGGGTTGAGACTTTTAACAGTGCAGAGCACACACTGAGCAGCTGGTGTGTCTAAAGTAGGGGAATGACACATAGACCTCCCCGGAGAGTAAGGCGCATTGAGCATACGTGTGTATATCTTTGGCTGAGAAAGTGAACGGAAATGATCTCGTGTCCTTCTGTCTTCATGGCAGGCAGCTAGGCAACAGCAGGACTTTCAAACAACTTTGTTTTTTTTTCCCCCTCCTTTTTTGTATTGAATCAAGGCAAATGATGGTTAATGAGTGTGTGTGTGTGCGTGCGTGCGTGTGTGTGTGTGTGTGTGTGTGTGTGTGTGTGTGTGTGTCTCTGTATTTGTTGTGTATGCATGTGAGTTTGTTTGTGTGGGCTTGATGGATTTAAAGTGAATGACTGCATGTCAGCAGCGCACCGCTGTGTTATTTAATGAAGTGACTGTTGTGGAGTTAAAGCATCATGTTTGTCTCGTAAGCTTATTGCCCCTATTAGTATCGAGAGTGTGACTGGTCACTTAATCAAAGGAGAATCAGGGCACATCCACACTTTGCTGTGAATCCCCCATCTTTCATTCCCCTGCCTCCTCACTCTTTTCGCCTCTTAACATCTTTTTTCAGCCTTTTTCTTTATTGCGCCCACCACCTATTAACCCTTTATTGGGCAAGAGATTACATTTAGTAATTTTTCCATTTTATCCTCTTCCGCCCACTTTAACAATGGTCAATCAATGACTGTCACATCATAGTAGTGTTAAACATGAAGTGGAACTTGTGTAATATTTCTGAAATTTGTTCAAGTTCGGCAACACTTCTTTACGTTCAAATTAAAAAACCTTTACTCCATGTTGATTTTAATCCAATGTACATGGAGAAAAATGGCAATGGATAGTATGTCCATCTTTAAACATAATTGGATGTTTTCATAGTAATTGTTCGGGGGGGGGGGGGTCCTGATGCAGGATTGCATACAAAACAGTGCATCAGATGTACTAACTGTAATGTACATGTTTTTCAATTAGTGAATCTTTTAAGCTTTGAATTATTGAGCAGTAGTGTTTATTTATAAACCTGATGCAGCACCAGGGGAAGATAAATAACCGAAAATAGGAAGTAATTATCTTTCAACAACTCATAAGGAATTACATTTACAATTTGTGAGTTCTCTCTAAAGGGTTAATGCGTTTTTAAAGATCTTCACAGAATTGACCATCATATTGAAAGAAAATGCCGGCATATGCAGGCAGAAGAGATGCAATAATAATCCCTATTTCTGCTCAAGCACTGTTGGATTACAACCATAGCAAAGTGAAGAGTGAAAGAATGAGATCTGGCTTCATCCACCCTCTAATTCCTCCACTCGTCTTCAGCTCCAAGACTTAATTCTTACTTCTCCTCTAGAGGCTTTGACTTGGAGCCTCAAAACACACAGTAAAGATTCTGTTCTTGCCTTGGATGCAGGTCTTAATCAAAGGCTGACAGGCACATCTTGGCTCAGTTCGTGTGTTTGAGTGTTTGAGTGCACACTGATGGTGAAACCTACTGCATTACTTAGGTATTACTCCCTTTTCTGCATGGGTCACAGTGAGGTCACACTTCAAGTCCCAATCAGTACACACACACACACACACACACACACACACACACACACACACACACACACACACACACACACACACACACACACACACACACACACACACACCACACACTCTCATTCATATCTCTTGTTCTGGCAGCCATTCTGATTGCACAGGAGGAAACCTGGTTTATTCTCTTGCTACTTTCAGCATTCCAGGTGTTATGTGATGTGATGTACTCTGCGAAGTGCTACCAGGCATCAGCCGCTGAACAGATAGGAATCGTTTTAATCGAGCACCGTGTGTGAAGTAGAAAGACAAGATCTTACGAGGCAGATGTACCTGCATGTAATTAAGTTTAGATTTAAGTGTATGAGCTCACACACGCATCAAGTGTGTCAGCGGGTGTGTGTTCCAAGCCTCTTACCTGCTGCTGACCAGATGGGCTCAACAGCCGACCTCACGCTCACCTCTCTGTGCCACTCTGCTTAGATTAGCTGGTGAGCGACGCCAAGGCACATGGGCATTATAATGGATATATGAAGTCCCCCCACCCCCACTGCAATACCCTACAATCCTCAATCCTACACACACAAAAGCACATGAACAGATCTCATCCTTCATATAGGATATTTAGGATGACAATATGTTGTTTTTGTGTGTGTGCGCGCGCGCGTGTGTGTGTGTGGCTGGTTGAGCAGCACTCGTGGCCTGCTGTTTATAGGGATTATGAAAGCAGATGGACAGCCATGCTGACTGGTGTGGGTTCATTAACTCTGGGTGTCTCTGTTCTGACTCTGCTGCTGCTGTTGCGCAGCTTCACTCGGCTGCAATCCCCTCAGCACCCTGTGTGTGTGTGTGTGTGTGTGTGTGTGTGTGTGTGTGTGTGTGTGTGTGTGTGTGTGTGTGTGTGTGTGTGTGTGTGTGTGTGTGTGTGTGTGTGTGTGTGTGTGTGTGTGTGTGTGTGTGTGTGTGTGTGTGTGACACAGCATATCATACAAACGACGCCCCTCCCAAAAAAAAAACCCAAACCCAACAACAACAAACAAATAAAATGTATTGCTGTTTATCAACGGGTGGCGAATGTTTCTGTTCGATTGCTTGATGTACAACTTCACCGGCTGATGTTATGTTGTCATCATGCGCTGCTCCGTACTGAAGTAATTTGCACTGCATCCTTGCTTGTTGTATTTCAAAGTAACATATTTCTACATGAAGAGACAGCATGAGAAACACATTTCATATAATTACACCAGTGCTGGCTGGGAGGTTATGATTTAGCATGATGCTGTATCTTCAGCGGAGGACTCTTTCTGCTGCATTTCACCGTTCTTCTGGGGGAGATGAATAGCTGTAGTTATAGTGGATCATTAAACACTGAGCAGTGTCTCGCTGGCTCCAGCTTCAACCTTCACGCTGCAGCCAGCTCCTGCCTTCATCTGCTGCGGCTTGATAAAGGAAACATGCATCACGCAGGGACAGACAGACATACCTGTGGAGAGCCAGACAAACAAGACAGGCGGACGGGCAGATTCTTGGACAGATGGACTGTTTGGATTCCCTCAGAGGCCACAGAGCCATTGGAGGGACAGCGAGATGGAGAGAGCATTAGACATATGACCAGGAGAACACAGAGTAAAGAAAACACACACACACACACACACACACACACACACACACACACACACACACACACACACACACACACACACACACACACACACACACACACACACACACACACACACACACACACACACACACACACACACACATGCAATAAATAACAACTGGAAAAAACAGAAATCATTTTATTTAATCATTCTTTCACACAAGTTATTAATGCCACTGTGAGTATGAGGTGTTGAAATTAAATACAGTGGATGAAACGCCCCAAAAAATTCAATTCAATTCAAAAAAATTCAGCACACATAAGACATTAATTAACAAACAAATTTCCATTAATCTACAAAACGTATTGTAATCAGAGGGCTTTAGAATGTTGTTTCGTTTTAGTTTGTAGCAACACCGGCAGCCCAAACAATAACCAAACAAGTACATTTTGTGAAATCATTTTCACAATTATCAATTTAAATGAGGATCCCATTCAATTTTATGTTGACCCATTGAATGAATAGTGAAGTAAAAGTCATATAAAAAGAATGATATGTCTACAGCGAATTTTGGTTTATATCTGGGCCAATGACTTTCTGAATGGATTTTCCATGTTCACCCTGCTATTTGTTTTATTTGCGGGCATGAATACCTAATTAAGTGTCAATGTGTGTCTGGATTGTCTGTCTCGCAGTGTGGATTCTGACGGCCACTAAAAGTTCACAATGACTTTATGGAAAGGACACTAGGACACTTCCTTTTCACCCGTAGAAATATACTGGATGGATGGGGAAAATATAGGAATGAATATTAATATATTTTAGTATTTATGGTAAATACAATGAAACTGTCTTTTGGGACCTACCTGCATCTGTCTTTTCATATTACTCTTGAACGATGAACACCGTTTCCAAACAAGCAAATAATTTGAAACCCTTTGAAACATGAAATCCTCTCGAAACACCACCTCCACTTAACCTCGCAGGCAAAGAGAGATCATTAACAAGTACTGTAGTGTTTGCCCTTGAGAGTAAATAATCCCTGTAATGGAAAAATATCAGTTTTACAGTGAAACTGCAGCAGTTTGTAAGTTCCCTTGTTTGACCCCCCTTGTGTGTGAGTGTGTGTGTGTGTGTGTGTGTGTGTGTGTGTGTGTGTGTGTGTGTGTGTGTGTGTGTGTGTGTGTGTGTGTGTGTGTGTGTGTGTGTGTGTGTGTGTGTGTGTGTGTGTGTGTGTGTGTGTGTGTGTGTCTCTTCATGCACCTGTGTGTGTGTTTGTGAGTGACAGTTATACAGTGGTGTGGAGTGTGTAAATCTCCCTTCCTCTAAGCTCAGCAGAGGACTTTACATTAGCACAACAATTTACACATCTGTCCTGAGGCAGGGAGCAGGCAACTCTGAGAATAATGAAAACCTCAGTGGAGGGGACTGTGTGTGAGAGGGGGAGACTCTGTAAACAAGAGACAGGGGTGGTTTATTAAAACCCCACCACCACTCGCCATCCTTTTGTCCTTCTATTCTCTGTGTCCCTCACCTCCTCTCCCCCTCTTCTCAGTCAGAGGAGCGATTACATGCCTCTGTCTCTCTTGTCTTTCATCTCTGTCTGTGAAGAGAAGAGGAATGAAGGTCTTCTGTGGCATGTAATTACACAGAGACATCCTGGATGAGGGCGTCTGTCTCCACAAACAAAAAAGCAACCCCCTCTCCCTTTAAATACCTCCTGATAGAGGAGAGATCTAAAAAGAGACATTTAACTGCCTTTGATCCACCACAGGGCCCTTGTCTTTACCTGCCACTTATGGAGACCTAATAAGTACTATCACAAGTCTATTTATTTCATTAGGAGCTCTGACACTAACATGTGCATGGCCCGGTTCCAGCTCCATGGGAATGAAATATGCAACTCCTCCATTCATTTTAAGTACAAAGTCATAATCATGACACATTTACAGGCCGGTGTTCCAATCTTACCCATGAGTCATATTGTTGAATGATTATGGAAGGGCGGATTTTTATGGCCTTACATTGGTATTGGCTCAACCTCTAATTGGCCCAAAGCACATTTGCATTCGGTGAAGGTAATCATGGGACTCTTTGAGGCACTTTAAATGAGAAAGTCACTGCACTCTGACTTAATTCTACTCGTAGTAGAGCTGATGCTTCCAGATGGCTTTTTTACTGAGTACGATATGGCCATTTTGAGTGCATGATCATACACTTTTGGGAATAGCTAATGTGCGAGCCTTGCAAGAGGTCTCTTGTCCACTTTAACATTAGAATGCTTTATTGCCCCCTAATACATAAATCTAACAAAAGAGAGAAGAATATAATGCTAAGTAATTTGACAGGCTTGAATGGGTATTGGTTAAATTTGTATTTACTATGCATGCACTGGGCAAGAGTAAAAACAAGTATTTCGGTATTGTCTCTCATTTTCTCCCCAATACATTTCTTTGAGGTTTGAGTGCTGGCGGAAGCAAACTGAGATCATACAGTGTGGTTTCCCATCCTGCAGAGGTCCCTCAGGTCCAGCCGCTCTCTTGTTTGAGAGCGGGACTTGGTCTGAATGTGTTTAACGTGTCTTTTTACTTGTGTAAATCCACCCCCATTCATTGAGACTTAACTGTTTCTCTGAACTCACTGGGAGATGAACTGAGTGTTCTTCTGCTGCACATACAGATTTGGCGTCAGACAATAGACAGAGGTCCTCTATTGCACTTAGCTGATGCTGCTGAATAGGCCTGTAGTGGTGTGGCCATGCAGCTGCCTGACAATAGCCTGCTCAGCAGAAAGGCAGCGTGTGACCTCGAGGCGTGCCCTGGCCCTGTTCGCTGTGATCCCTGAACCCTCTCCACAGAGTCAACACAGGGAAAGCCCCAGAAGAATAAACTGAGCAAATGAACCTAAATCAAGCTGTTCACACTGTTATGCAATATCGCCTGTTGTTGCTGGTATTAAAGGAAAAGACATACACCTTCTTTAGAGAAGAAGAGCCAGCAGGTAATTCGTTCCGAGGTAAAAAAAAAAGAAAAACGTTTTAACACCTTCGGATGTTACCAATTAACACATCTTATCAAGTATGTTCATTTTCTTCACGTAGTCAAATGGAATCATGAGAAGCCATGATGTAACAGTGTTATGTTCTACTGCAAAGTTGTTATTTCGAGTGGGGATTTTTTTCAAGTTTTGCATCTTCTCCACATGGACCTAAAATTTTAGCAACACTGCTGATGTTATCATCTTAAATCTTGCCCTGTTTCAAGGTTTCAAAATTGTTTTGGATCCTACAAGGCAGCACGAGAGGCCTCACATGTCAGTTGCCCAATTGCCCCTTGGGGATAAATAAAGTATTTGATTGATTGATTGATTGATTGATTGATTGATTGATTGATTGATTGATTGATTGTATTATGCATTTCATTCTGGCACCTCTTTATTGTCATTTGATCACACCGGAATGCAAACCTGCCATGTTCCTTTCTCAGCCCACTGTCTTTGTGACACAAGCTGATGTTGGTGACATGTTCCGATGAATCTAAATCCTATCTGGAAATGAATTCACTCAGTTCCACTCCTTGACTTGATGATGACCATCAATCTACAACACTGAGGGAATCAATGCTTGACTGAGCTATGAAACCGGAATCACTTGATTGTACTTTAATAATAGTGTCTCTCTGAGCCTTGAAAACAGGTTTGTGTCCCAAAGTAAAACATCCGCCACTCTTCCAGCCAAAGTCAAGCACAATTGAACACAAATCCCACTGTCAGGAGTGAAAACATCCACACAGAGGAGATGCAGCAACCTCTCCCTGTATTTGATCACTAGCAGCCTCCCCTCCTCCCCGTTTGTGTTTATTCTGGGGATTATTCTGACCTAATCTCTTTAGAGCATAATTCAGATTAGATTTTGTGTTATTATTATTACTATGTCCATTCCCCACTGTCCCACAGGGATTTCCTGACTACCGTAGTGTTCCTGTGTTTGGAAAATTGATTAAAACTGCTGACCACTGCCCTAGATAGTGCGTTCTCCAGACGGTGGATGAAAAAACTAAAACATCACAAATCATACACTGCTGCAGTTTTGCAAAACGCATTCTCTGATACAGCTGGGGGTGTACATGCTATGCGCAGTGGCACCCGATGTTGAAATCCTTCTTTTCTACATCTATCCTGCAGTGATTTAACATAAAAAATAGAACAGAGATATGCTGATTATAAATAATTACAATCTTGAAACACTCTTCTGCTTTACCCAACCAATCACCTGAAGTCTATTTTTAACTTTTGATAGTCATATAGAGAAAAAACAACAAAAAAAACCAACAGAATTTTCTGCTAATTACCCAAAGGAAGGCTGCGTTTGCGCCGTTAATGCTGGCGTTCCATCTGTATTTGAGTTGCCATATTGGCCCGAAAGTTGCTCAACAATTTGATATTCAGATGTCATGTTTAGTCTGCGTTTTTAAGACAGTTTTTAAGCGCCATCTGCCTTTTACCTCTCTCTCCACGCTCAAGAATCTTAACTAGAGAACCCTTGAATAAATTACAGTTTATGCGTAAAATCACAGTGAGTGCAGGAGATATAAATATATTTTCCAGTCTTCATTACGTTTGTAGCACAAACAATATCCTTTTGTATTGTTTTTAAAATATTGCATGCAGCTGACACATATAATATCAGTTAATTTTCCCACAGTGCATTTGGCTGAACCAATTAAATAAATTTTTATACGTTTATTTTGATTTCAGTCTGATGAAATAATAAACCTCATTCACTGTCATGTGAGGGAGAAGAGATATTCTGCAATGCCAAGAACCTGCGTTCACAGGCTCCCCACACTAAACATATCCTCGGTCCCTCAGCCCCAAAATTACATGACCTGCACTTTACATCCCCACAGTACCCCCCCTTTGCTTGCTTGTTTTTGTCAATTAAGATGAATTATAGAATTGCATTGGGGAACAGGGACAAGGAGCGCTTATTGTGATGTTGCCCTCAG
The DNA here is from genome assembly GCF_963383615.2 of Lipophrys pholis. Lineage (NCBI taxonomy): Eukaryota > Metazoa > Chordata > Actinopteri > Blenniiformes > Blenniidae > Lipophrys > Lipophrys pholis. The sequence goes on along the minus strand of NC_137642.1, from coordinate 16,192,349 downwards.
GCACTCAGTCAATGAGTTGGAGAGAGAGAAACAGAGTGCTGTGGATATTTTAGTCTCTGTGCCTCACACACCTCAGACTCCTAATGGACCACACGATACGCAACTTTTGCAAAACACATGGGAGCCTCATGCATGTGATAAGGATAGAGAGCGAGAAAGAAAGAAAAAGGGAAGGGGAGGTGAACCTTGGATTCATTGCTCATATGAAGCTGGAGGAGATGGAGGAAGTGAGACATGGGGGCTATGCTTGTGCTGTGTTTGGCACTTGAAGACAGACCAAGCTGCAGTGTACATTTCATCACCGTGTACGGATCCAGAGGCCCAGGTGTGTGTCGCAAGCTTCTTTTGTGGGCATCAGTGCCGCAGATGATTAGATGAACAGCACCTCAGTAAATGGATGCTATTGATCTCCACACCTCGTGATATGGAACACCTCAGAACATGATGAATCTAAAACAAGATGGCATGATGAATCTCACTGTTCAAAATTGCCTCTTGCGCTCTCTCTTTTCCATTTTCACACCCCTTAAGTACAGCGGTAGCCTCACTTTATCCTATGCTCTGTGCGTCCCTCTGTCTTTCTGTCCCTCTTTCTGTCTTTGGTATTTGCTCCACTGATTGCATTCAGTGTCTCCACGGCCATTAAAATGATTGGAGACTGTAATGTATATTAATGTGCTTGTACTTTTAGAGTAATCTAGCTGTGCGCAGTGTAATGTTTCATGGGGTAGGGACAGAAGCGAGCATCTGCGCGGGGTAATTAAATAGAGATTGGGATCTGTTTCTACATACATACACAGAATAGTTGGGAGTGTTGCCACCTTTGAAGAGATGTGTTATGGAGGTGGGAGGTCATCAATAGTCCCAGAAATATGAAGCAGTGGGAAACATCCGGAGGGACCTTCCAAAGGCATTCCTGATTGTTTTTATCTGTTTAGTGTAGGGGTCTTAGTGAAGCGCAGCCCTGAAGGTATTAGAATATCAAGCTCTGAAAGCTGGGATACAGAGTGAACCGAGGGTTGTGACCTTTGACATACAGCCTTGCACCGAGTTTGAAATGTTGACACATTATGAGTGCGCCAGTGTTTGCAATGATAACAGAAAAACGGAAGCCTCTACATGAATATTGAATTTCATTAACTAGCTTGAGATTGCTGCGGAGTTGATAAAGCCTCGGCGTCTGGAATACATTTTTAGCTTCATGCATATTTGCAGAGAGGCTGCACTGACAGCATCTCATTTCATTCACATCAGTCATCCGCTGTTTACTTTTTGGTCTGGCGCTAGCATGTTAACTATTCAAACAGCCATCCCATTGTGCTGCATATGATGCAGTTCAGGAAAATAACAAAGTAGCTTACATATCGCATTTATTTATTTAATCTAATCTGGAACCATACATTCATGTATGTTTTCCCCGCACTTTTTGTCTGTGCAACACACACACACACACACACACACACACACACACACACACTAGAAGCCAGCTCTTTGTCGGAATAAAATGGAGCTTGTGAAGTCAGTCAAGCTGAATAGATTGTAAATTGTGGGAGAAATATAAACACCTTTATGTTTGCAGACGGTCATTGTACTTCACAAATGACCCAGCTGACCACAGCCATATGAGGGTCAAGCTGTTCTATTCTTATGATTTCCAGCACAGTGTGGCTATTGAAGACCTGTCTTGTTGCTCTATGGGCCAGAAGTATTAGAGAGGCTGAAGACATCACAGAGAGGAAATGAAAAAGTTTTGAACTGATACTGCTGTAGTGTTGGTTTTCTTTGAACACCAGTTCATACACTCTCACAATCCATCTATATATAACTGTTCTATTCAGTACTCGTATAAATGTTGGATCAATGACTGTATACAGTATAATGTAAAAGGGATTGCCATGGCAATAAATTTGGCCCCTGGATGGAGGGTGTGATGAAGCCAACATTGAAGGTTGTGGTGGCTTTCTGTTACTCAGGGGACATTGGCGGCGAGAGGCTATGTGCGGCATGTATAGAAAAGTATCCAAACGTTTTCAAAGAAAATATAGCGCACCAAAACACAGATGTCCTCTTCATTTTTGCACTAAGTGTGTGGTAAACAGCTGCTGCTGGGATCTGAGCAACATCAGCAGGAAGTCTACGTGATGCTTTGAGACCTGAGGCTTCCCAGGACTCGAGGACGGTTCACTGCTCATGCACCTTGGTGCACAGAAGATGCATTTGCAAAGCTGTGAATTTTTGTCAGCGCACAGCGTTTTAGCACTACACATTTATGTCTTGGTAGTGTAGCGGTTAGCGCTCCTGCATTACAGCAAGAACTCAACAGTTTGATTTGGGCTTGGAGCCTTTTTTTGCAGTTCGTATGTTTTCCGTGAGCATGTGTGGGTATTTTGGGGAGTTTATTGGTTTCCACCTGCAGTTCAAAGACTACCGGAAATTTGTGAATCTGAAATGCCTGTGGTTGTGAGTGGAAAGCTGTGTAAGAGAGTTTCTACATATTAGCCCTTTGATGGATTGGCAACCCGTTGAGAATGTACATTGTCCTTTGCCTATTGTGAGCTGGGATTAATTTCAGACCCTCTGCTACCCTACATGTTATAAATCAGGTATATAAAATAGATAGGTTGGCAGAGATCTGTCTTGTTTGTTGCCTATATTAGTTTCAATCTAGCTTTTCTCATCAGTACGATTTCTTTTGTTATGCTTGAATTTACATAGATCAAATTTGTTTACAAATCCTCTGACATATTTTCTTTAAAGATGATATGACAAAAATTGTCAGCATTCGGCAGAGTGGCATTTACGGCTTATTTCTATTGACTTTGAGTGGCTTGTTCGCATAATGCATTCTTGCATTCTCTGAAAATGTTTTTATTGTGAGTAAACAGACCGCTCGGTGAATGCATGTTTGTCATAATAATGATTTACTGTCTTCTGACACATTGGCACCACACAACGCGTGTCCTTAAAAGCTTTTGTATTTTCCCAAAGCAGCAACTGTCTTCGACAATGTTTAAACGGACAGAAGCGTAAGAGCAGGTACCATTAGACTCATTTCATTCAGATGCCTACCATGTTTTGTATGTATATATCACTGAATGTTTGGATATGATCGGCTGAGGAAAGCATACATTGGGTTGGGTTTATGTGCTACCTCTGAGTAATTTTATTGTGAGTCTTTGATGCTGCATCTTTGAGTGGCGTCTGTACTTTAATCGTAAAATTCTCAGAAGCGATTATGCAGAGGTAATCTATGTGGAGCACCATAATCCAGTCTCCTAAAGAGAAGATAGGCCTGTCGGTTGTGTATCTGACTGTATGTGTTTGTTTGCTCATGAAACCCGCTTACAGTGTACAAATACACATTCCATAGATTGCCATTAACAACAGAGTAAAATCTCATCAGATCATGTCACATCCCATATGCTGCATGTGTGCTCTTATTTCTCATGCAAATCTAGTCTATACACAAACAGCTCAAGCCTTCTACCTGTCACAGATTTTTATTTTGTTTTTTTTACCCAGCTGTATTATCTGTCATCGAGATGCTTCCATGTTGCTTTCAGGTAAAACAGCTATAATTCTGGATGTGTCCATTCTCTTTGTTGCTTTCACCAGTTCTGGCATCTTGAGCTCATTTATCTACTCTATAAACAGGATTCTTTCATTGGCTTTTCATCCTTAAGTAATCAATACAGCTCCTATGAATCCAGGTCATCTTAACTCCTGTGGCTCATCTGTCTTCACCTCCCTATTCCTCTGCTGTGTCTTTATCAATCTCTGTCTCTCACTCACTCCCTCTTTTCCTTTCTCCCATGTGCTCTCCATCCATTTTTGTCATCTTCTCTGTTCTTTTCTTATCCCCCCCCCCTCTTTTCTCTCCTTACATTCTGTCATCTTCATCTTGCGCTTCCCTCTCCTGAAAAATTGCTGTGCCCATCTGGACAGAGCCCTATGCGGCCGTTACACTATTAGTCCTTGCTTGGCAGTGATTAAAAATAGATCAGAGTACCGAGTCAGAATTAGTCAAGACTTTCCTTCCTCTTCTGCTGTCTCCTCTTGTCTCGCCTTCTCATACAGGATCCCTATTGGCTCCAAATGGATATAAGATTGGAAGTGAAAAGTTTTCGGAAAAGCTCCAGTCTTGGATTTCTTTATTTTTCCTCTCTTCCTCGGAGCCTGTTTGGGTGTGTGTGGTTGTTTGTGTGACCAAGCAGTGAGTGTTTGTCAGTGAGTATGTGTACCGCCCGCAGACCTCTTCGCTTGGTGCTGTCTCATGTCGAGCGCTGTGTTTGAGAGGCTTGTCGAGGTAAAGCTCCTGTCAACGCCCGGCCGGAGGGAGTCTACTGATGAAAGGCCTCTTCATCATCCTAATGGGATACACAAACCTCTTAACCAGCACTGCTACCTTGGCTTGATGAAGCTGAAAAAAGACAGAGAAAAAGAGAGCGAGAGAAACAGAAGAAAAGGAAGACAGGGCACCGAGAGGCTGCCTATGCCACACACACAAGGGACCACACCAAAAACATACACGGGTCAGAAAAAAATGTACAGTGTAAACAAGACAAGGCTGCTGGGAGACCGTGGCAGAGGAGGAGCTGTGACTCCAGGCAGCCGTTGGTTTGTGAGAGGTTCAGTGGGCCAGGGCCATTGGAGTCTGAGACTGAGTTGAGGCCCTGCTGTTCTCTGGAGCTACAGTTTTGTGCCCCTCACTTGACTCCACGAACACAGAAGAAGAAGACGATGACAAAAATATAGCATTGATTCTGTTTTTCTTTTTCTTTTTCAAATGAAGAAAACTGAAGCTGAAAAGAAAAAACATATGTCAATGATTTTTTTTTTTCCTTTTGTAGGTTTAGTTTCAAACTGAAGCTATTTCTTTCCGTGCTTGTCCGACATCTACATGGATACACATCTGGATGCTACTCATTAAAAACCTGATTTGCTGACCAGCATCAATGGAGCAACAAGAGAATAAAGTACTTGTTAAACAGAAAAGGCTTACTTTGTCTTTGCATGGACACCAAAGCCTGCTTCTCTAAAGTCTAAACCAAGGAGGAGCAATCCATTTCTTTTAGGGGCCACACAAAAAAACTTGGATTGTTGTCTAGAGCCAAGACATAAGTTGAACTCATTTGCTCTGTATTATTACATTTACTAATAAAAACCAGTACATTATGTGTTACTTTATTTTATTAAGTTAATGTAGGTGTAAAGCTACACCCACAAGCACGTTGTCTGAAAATAAATAAAGCAGCCACCTTCAAAATGCAAGGCAAAGCAGTTGTAATGCATTAAAAGAAAAAGAAAAAAAGATTGAAGTCATTGGTCTGGTCAGTGACACCCGAAGGACCATATGTGGGCATATAATGCCCAAGTCTGGTCTTGACATTTTTTGCAATGATAATCTGAAAGGGATTATTCTTTCTATTTCATTGAGCATGTTTGCTGGTTATTGCTCTAGACCAGCATGTTTTATGAACAGCTGGATCGATTTAATAATTTTTTCCAGAGTTCATTGTTGCTTGGAGCCTAAATCTCAATGTTGCTGGTGATCCCTTGACTTTTTGTCCAGTTATTCAACAATTTGTACTACTGAATGGATATATGCGAAATGTGGTGCGCATGATCCACAAGTGCTATGCTTTAGAGTTCAAAAAAGTCTTACAGCTTTGGGATAGTTTGTTTTTCTTTAGCTTGGAGTGCATAGTGATTCCTCCTCGGGAAAGTTGTTTTCCTGACCTTTTAGATTTTTACACACTTCGATGACAAAAACGAAAAGTTTTTGGAGATTATTTATGACTTCTCAGGAGTTCCACATGACTCTGTTTTTGCAGGATCATGACACCTTGCTTGCCAATTCGATTTGACCCAAACCAAGATTAGGAGTCATCACCATTGTGTGTATGAAAGCTCTGGCCCGCTGCGGGGGGGCCAGCAGAAGGACTAGCGACTGGCAGGAGAAGTAGCCAGGAAAATGGAGAGAGAGGGAGTCTCTCGTCATTATTGTCACAGTGTCACACACTCTGGCTACTCAGTGTCACCGTCAGTCTGTGCTGGCCCGGGGCGTCTGGCGGGTGACACTGCGCCTCTCTTCCCGACCGACCGTCTCTCTCTGTCTCTCTCTCCCTCTTCCAGTTTACACACACATACACAAGCAAGTTTTCACCCTCATTCTCAACCGCCTACTTTATTTATCCGTGCCAAGGGGATTTTTGTCATGCTTTCTTCATCACTGCCTTCCATCAATGCCATTCCTGCCAGTCCAGTCATACCGGTCCTGGCTTGAGGCTGCGGGATGCCCTCTTTTCTGCTCCAGCCCATTTTCCCCACCCTGTCCTTTGGTCAAGGACGCATCCCCACAGATGCAGCGAAGGACAGCGAAAAAAACTTTGACATCAGGCAGGGACTAAAGCCTCATGAATGATTGATGCACAAATGCTGACTCATCACATCATGGGGAAAGAACCAATATTTTGACCTGAAACATAACAGGATTTACATTTGAAGAGAAGAGCAGACGGACTCCCAGGCTATCCAGTTCTGCAGCGTTCCCTTCATGCAGCACAGAGTTATCAGTTTTCACTGTTTCACAATCTGTTAGCACACACAGATTGTCAGATACAGAAAAGTTGGCCCAGCAAAGAGTGATAGTCGGCGAGATGCTTCTGCTTTAGTTATTACTTTTATGTTTTGGTGCTGCACTGCACTGATATTACCTGGCAGTCAAAGTGTGCTCCTTTTTTCCCTTTCCTGTCTTCAACTGCACATTTCCTTGTGAAGCTGGACTTCCTCTTGTTTCTGTATTTTTTTTCTTTCTTGCTGTTGGATTGGAAAAATGACGAAGCACTGGAATAACCTCAGGGAAACATGGAAAATGTGGCTTTGCGTGAATGTAAGGAATAATGCTTCCATAACAAAATAAGATAACAACATTGCACAAGGGATTTATATCTTGTTCACTAAAAGAAAGAGGTTTGGATAGAAATCTCCTCTCTCTGCTTTTGGCCTGATTTGAGTGACTGTGTCCGAGTCGCGGCTCTGAGTGAAATTTATTTTGAGAGAATGATGAAGTGGGGTATAAAGGGAGTGAAGGAAAAAGATCAAAAGGATAAAACAGCCATTAGCTTCTGCACAGGACTGCTTTTGCTTGCAAGACCCAGACATTCTACAGAGTGAGGAGATTCAATCTCACCTCTATCTTCTGCCTCTCCATTTGTCCTCCCCTGCTATCATCACATCACCTCTCGTCATCTATCTCCTCCAACATGGATTTTCTGCCTATTAGTGCCCTAATCTTTACTGTTCCTTGTCTGCCTTTTGGTCTTTATTCCTTATCTGTCTGTGTCTATCTCTGTCTTTTTTGCTCCATTTTAATATCCTGTGAATGTCAGACTTGTTTTTACAGCGTTCATCTTAATGATGTTATCCAAGCGCTTATCTCATCTACGTTTAATTAGTAATTGGAAATTAGATTTAGGTCTCTAATCTTTGTCAATTCTCAAGTAAGTTTTCAAATGTTTTTTTCCTTGAACCCTGTCTGTTTTTCTTCTTTTTTGGGGGGTGGGGAGGTGCATTAAATCACATTTCACAATTTTATGGGCTAATCTACAAACCTCACAAGTAATAACTGTCCGTCTCTCATACACACACACACACACACACACACACACACACACACACACATGCGCTCGACAGCATGTGGCTTGTTGTCTACTGCACATCTAGGGATTTCTCTGATGCAAGGGGACGCAATGAAGGAACAGAGTGACGCCAACCCCGCAGTGTTTGTGTGGGGTGTGATTATGCTTCTGTGTATGCACATGTTTTTATTTTTCATCTCATTCTGTTGGTCTGTGTGTTGTCAAAGCTGTCACACTTCATAACTAGATATCTGCGAGTGGAGAAGCTTCCACCAGTGTGTCAGCTTCTGTATGCAGTAGTGAGGCCTGTTCATTCACTATTATAGACAAACACGGTAAAAAGAAACGTGTGTGTGTGTGTGTGTGTGTCTGTCTGTCTGTCTGTCTGTCTGTCTGTCTGTCTGTCTGTCTGTCTGTCTGTCTGTGTGTGTGTGAGTGTGTGTGTGTGTGTGTGTGTGTGTGTGTGTGTGTGTGTGTGTGTGTGTGTGTGTGTGTGTGTGTGTGTGTGTGTGTGTGTGTGTGTGTGTGTGTGTGTGTGTGTGTGTGTGTGTGTGTGTGTGTGTGTGTGTGTGTGTGTGTGTGTGTGTGTGTGTGTGTGTGTGTGTGTGTGTGGTCATGCATGTGGCCTGTCGATTCACTGTCAATCCGGCTCATCTCCTCATCTGTTCATTAGCATGACAGAAGAGCTCTCCTGCCAAAGCAGTTAGTCACAAGAATCACCCCCTGTCACAACACATTACAGCAGTAGGCATCTCTAACAGCACTGGCAATCATGGCAACCACAGCCAATGCCCACAGTTGACATGCACACGCATTCACACCAATCAAGAGTTGTACTTGATCTGCACCCAGGGAGTGTTTCTATCAATCTCTTTCTACTTATGCTCTTTCCATACACAAATCCTCCCTTCTTCTTTCCCCTTATGTCTGGCTACCTACTTACATACCTCATTATTAATCTTTCTCCTCCCCCCCTGCTGCTTCTTTTGTCCCTCTATCCATGCCTTACGTTTGGTAGGTTACCTGTACTTGAACACCTCTCTTGTATTTTCTCAGCCTTTTCCAGAAATTCACTCCCTGACTCACTCTATTTCTGTCATCTTTCCTTCTGCTCTCTGTCCTCATAATACTTGAAGAAATTGAGATTTTACATTTATAATCCATCCATCTTCCCCTTATAATGTCTTGGAGCTTTATCTCTCTCCGTCTTTCTGCCCATCACTCTGTCTTTCTCTCTCTCTCTCTCTCTCTGTCTCTCCTTGCCCAGCCCCCCATTCCAGCTCTGTAAGCACACTAACACTCTCCTCTTCCTTCATTATCACCTGCTCAGAGTGTCGTGATGTGATTTGTACGGGAAGTTTGATCTGAGCGTCTTCCCCTCTCCAGGGACATGGGTTGTCATATCAAATAATCAAAAACACATGTGTTGTGATGCATTTTGCCGACTTGTCTTACAATCACAGTTCATGCTTCCTGACTTTCCACATTGTTATGTGACTTTGCCTCAAGCCATAGCCTTAAACATCGTAATCCAAAAACAAAGGAAAAACTTTACATTTTTCAAGCTCTAATGAAAAAAATGTAAACGAGTCCCATGCCGATTATCTACTTACAACAAATGAAAGGGTAGCAGGAACTCAGTCTGTTGGCTAATGCAACAATTTTGCTGAAGGACGTGTAATTTGGCTGTCTGTGTGTCTCCAGTTTTACCGTAATCTCTTACTCGGGTGGACTTACTGGTTTTGTTGAGATTTGTGTATGAGTGAGGTCATGCGCACAAACCCGCCCTTATTCTGTGCCTAAGTGTGTGTGTGAGAGGGACAAAAAGTGGGGTGAGTGAATGAGCGCAGGGATTTAGCTGTAAGGCAGGAGCTGTCTTGTCTCAAGGAGTGGCCATCAGCATTACAGGCATTTAAGAGTATCCCCCTGTACCTACTCGCAATTATACTCTCTTAGAAACATGCCTGAGGTATGGGCAGTACTAGTCACAGTCATACAGAGGTGACCTTTGTGGGTTTTGTTGTGAAGTATGTTTTTCCTTGCGTAATTCTGTATCTTTTAAAAACAATGTAAAAAAAAAAAAGTTTTAAAAAGGGGGCAAAGTTAGGCAAAAAGCACAAAATATTGTCATTTTCTGAAATGTCTATAGGATTGAGAAAAAGTGTGCATGTGAAGAGTCATCAGTTCAAGGAGGTCTGAGAGAGGACATTAGAGTGACCTGGTGAGGTGAAGGAGAGGTGGAGGGTTTCTGAAGTTGGGACAGAGGTGGATTGGGGGGCATTGGGTGGAGAGCTCCTCTAGCCCCCGACAAGGTAGAGCAGAACTGATTCAAGTACAGTGGGACAGAGGGAGAGAAACAGGGTTGGGGAGGGGAGGCAGGATAGGGTGGGTAATTACAGGGGCCCAGAGAGGAGAGGCCTGTAATCAGCCAGCCCTCAGGAAGGAATGTAGCTCATCTTCTCATGTAATTACGGCCATTTAAACGGCCCCAGCTTCCAAACACTCATCCCACTGTACTGCTCACCTATTCACAACACAGACTTCCCACACACACACACACACACACACACACACACACACACACACACACACACACACACACACACACACACACACACACACACTAACTCAGACACAGTCATCGTGAGATAATCAGTGACAGAAAAGGACAGATATTGAACAAGACTTCCAAATGGAGGAAGTGAAGAAGCAAAACAAAGAGCAGTGGAGACAGACTACAGACCGTGCATGCCTGCATGCATGCATGTGTGCGGCTGCACTGTGTGCACCACAGTTAATAACTGTGTAGACTGCAGCCCCCTAGAGGAGACGGCTCCATGTGAATACCTGCCATGGCAACCAGCCACTCTGGGTAGATTTGCGCAACTCTCATCAAGCAGTTGTGCATTGGTGGGGCAGACAAGCAGTGGCGCCTTGCACTCAACACTTATAGTCATGCCTACACAAACACACACACAGGCAAGGAAAGAGTTCATTCTGCCACGTGAGATTGACCTCTAAGTAATAGCTGTAACATTGGTCTGTAATTTCGAGAGGATAACAGCATTGTTTCACCCACTCTGTCTCCTCTGGCTCTTTCTCCCTACGTCCTCACCACCCTCTAGCCATCTCTCTCTCCCTCTCCACTTTTGATAATGATTGATAGTGCTGCTTGTGTATGCCTGTGTTCCCATGCAGTAGGTGGTCGTCAGGGCACATACAAACAGCACAGGGCCACTTTTTGATAGGCTGTGATTAATGAGCTCCATGGGGGGTGGCGCCCCCTAGCTGTGACAAAGTACACTTTCAGCCACCACGTAGCCCCCCATTCTATTCAACGGCTCCAGTAGCGGCAGTGGGCTCACAGCTACAACACAAGCACAAATCCTCTTACTGCTCCCACTCTCACAGTCACACTCACCCACACATTTAAAAACACAGTCACAGAATCTCACTTAGAGTAGGCTGTTTGCTGCATGTACAGAGGGTAAATATAATCCTAGTTTGTTCCAGACACACCCGCCCTGCCTCTTTCACACTTGCAGTCTGAATATAGTGTGGGTTCATTTGAAACGGCCACTAAATCTCCTAGTATTCATCCAGTTATCAGTCAGAAACACCACTGACTGATGGGGGCGTCTGTGGCCCAGTTGGTGGAGTGGTCGTCTCAATAGTAAGGTTGCAGGTTCGATTCCCCATCTCACCCTGTCCGCGTGTAAAACACTCAACACGAAATTGCTCCCAATTGATGGATTGAGCGCCTTGCGTGACAGCCGCCTCCATTGGTGTGTGTGAGTGTGTTTGTGTTGAAAAGAAAGAAGAAAAAAAGCAAAGCACCACTGACTGACACTGACCCTTATTTACCTCCTGTTACCATGTAGTTAGATGTCATGTTTACATCAATGTGTTTATGGGTTTCTCTGCTGATATACCATCAGACAGGGCTGAAGTGTAATTATAACACCAAAAATAAAAGGAAAACAATAAAAGGTGAGCCTTTTGAAAAGGGGCAGGTAACACTTCATGTACAATTACAGGGTGGTAGGGCAACACACCTTGCAACTAGAAGTGTGGGATAACACTTTTATAACAGCTCCTTAAAGGAGGTACAGCAAACCTCTGCATTTACTGTTTGTGTATACATGTGTGTACATGTGTGCCACCATGTCCTCAGGCTTACTGTCTCTCCTCCTGTCACCCGGACGTGCTGGACGGACAAGCGAAGCATTTCTGTCACAGCGCATCTCCATCACCTGCTCGGCCTTCCCCCTCTGCCAATCTGTTTTGCAGCCTGCTGTCACCTAGCTCTGTCTCATGCTCTCTCTCCCTCTGTCACACTCACACAAATACACACATATTTGTGTTGCTACCTTTGTGCAGGCATTCATGGATAAAGTGGATCCCCTAGCACTGACCTTAACCCTAACCTGAGGTCTCCGACGCTATACATTAATGTGTAGAGGAATGCTTGTGGATGCAGCGCATATCAAATATGTGTGACCTTAGTTTGCAGACCCCATATATAGTGAAAAGCAAGGACACACACACACTTAGTATTCCTCTTCCTGCATTTCCATGGCTCACAGAGATATCATCTCCACTAACTTGCTTGCACACATGCTTTGCACAATTAATTACATGCCCGCACTCGTATCTTGATGAAATGGGAGGCTTCACGCCATACAGAAATAGCCACTCTGCAGGTGGCCTCATTACCATGTTGGAACCAATCAAAGGTGTGACATGGCCGCTGATAGGATGACGTTCCAACAAGTTGCATCTCACAAGTTCCCATAACAAACAGCCTGCTCCAATGTTCACAACATGTTTGTGTGGCGTGGTTTTTGAAGTTGCCCAGCAAATTGAGCATGAGTTTAGACTAGTCAACAACAAGGTAGCAACTAACATTTAATGGACCTCACCTGCGTAGAACATTTGACCACTTCAGCTGTCTCCATGTGTTTTACAAGATCAGTGAGTCAACCGTTCATATACACATTTATTCACATACATGAAACCGCTGTTATGAAAGGTCCTTCCATATTATTGGGAGCAAGTCATGGTTCATTGGATTGCACAAGGACTCCACTATCAAGGTGAGATGGGACATCAAACCAGCAACCTTGGGATTAGAAGATGGCCATCTCTACCAGCGGAGTCACAGGCACTGGGGCACTACATGATAAAAAGAAAGATGGCTGCTCAGATGTCTGTGTGTGTAGTAATTTATCTGTACACTTCACTATGTACGGGTTAAAGGTTTACTTAAGCAAAACCTTGCAGACATGCAAATGTGTAGATTTGCCGTTGAATTTTAGCAGAGCAGACTGCAAGTAATCAGCAAAACTGTAATTGCTGTAATTACGCAGATGTATGTGAAATTCTTTGGAAACCGTTGGTATTGATTAGCAGTCTGTTGGTTTTGTTGTTTTTTTTTAGGCGAAACTGTCTCAAGTTCTTAGGTAGTTGGACTGGAAAAATAAAAACATTAAGGCAGAAGAAGCGGGAAAATAAGGCACTAAAAACGTGAAGTGGAATATGTGTGCCTGCTGGCACGAGGGATGAACTCTGTTAGTTATGGAGTCACATGCTGAGTACAAAGAAACGGGCTGCAGAGCCATGTGAAGCTACCTCAGGTGCACATCTCTGTGAGCTTTTCAGGGTCAATGTGTCAAGAGAACACACGGAGTTGCATGTATACCGCTCTTAGCTGGAAGTTCTGCTTCCTGCCTCCAGTTGCTCTTCAGCTGTCAAGATGAAATAAAAAAAGCAGCATCTTTGTAAGTCGCTGATGAATTGATGGCACTTCCTATTAAAAGATGACCACCCCCTCCCCACCCACCCCTGGCTGCTTGAATCGTAAGTGTGTGCATGTGCGTGTTCAGTCAGATGGGTGAGCCGCATGAGTCCTCACACTCCGTCTGCCTTTGTTGATGTGAGAAGTGATGCTGTGTCGCTGCAACCTGCACTCGTGTCGCCTCATGCCCTGACTGATGGCAACAAACGTGCACACTCACGCACACACTGAGCTCGCACCAGTCACACGTGTGGTGATTTTCCATCAACTCACAAGTCTGAAATCCAACAAAAGCTTTTTTTTCACTTCTAGTCTTCACATCGCTTAACGTATTTCCTCTTCCTGCTGGTTTCTCTCCTCTTTTAGGGATTTTTTTTTCAAGGCATGATGAGGCTGAGGTCAGTGTGAATATCAATCACGTAATATAATTGTCCTTTAAGGAAGGCAAGGAGAGACTGTCGCCCTCCATTCATCTCTGTCTCTTTCTAACCTCCTCGGTGTGTGTGGCATGTGTAACTCGTACCTTGGGGCTTCCTTGCAAGAATGAAGATAATGAGGTAGATGGAGTAAGAATGATGTATATGGTCAGCCAGTCAATGTTACATAATGGCTGCCGATCACTATATTAATTGGACTTGTTTTCCCTGTCACCAGCAGAGGGATAATATTTGACTGCCTGTTGTCACAGCTGTTAGTCCTTAGTGAGCTCAGCAAGCCAGTTGTGCTTCATATATAGCTTTAGGGTATAGTTTTATCTTTGTGGATATGTGTTTGCATTTAAGGCTGTAAGATGTGATTTGAAGTCAACTGGAGCTCCACAAAGTGCTTTCAATCCAGCAGGCAGGGGGAAAATGGGAATGGAGTCAGGGGAGGGCAAGAAGAAAAGCACTTCCATGTCGAACACCTAACTAAAAGGCGGTGGGGAGGAGGTGTGACACTATGCTGTTGTTTGTTTTTGACCTTATAGAACCCCACCACCACCCTGCCACCACCCCCAAAAAATGAGAAAAAGTGGAAAAATTCCTGATCTTTCCAAAAACAACTTGACCCCATATCTTTTATGGTGCTTCTGTGTTGTTTGGCTCCTCCAACGTTTTTTTTTCTTCCTGTGCTTTATTCTCTCATGCCTGCTCCCCCCTCCATTTCTGAGTGCAGTGTTGGGATTGTGAGGGCACTGGAGGGGACAGTAATGACTAACTCTGTAAAGGTAATGATAAAGTACAGACGCTTTAGACTCCACTCTGGCTAGAGGCACAGGGGCTAAGAAAATTACAGTCATCGGTGTGTATGTGAGAGAATGAGAGGCAAAAGAAAAGAGGGTGGAGAATGATGGAGGGCAAAAAGAACAACATAGTCAGACTGAGACAAAGACAGACATTGCTGTGATTCATTTTCCTTACCAGTTATAACAGAAGCCGTGTGTGTGTGTGTGTGTGTGTGTGTGTGTGTGTGTGTGTGTGTGTGTGTGTGTGTGTGTGTGTGTGTGTGTGTGTGTGTGTGTGTGTGTGTGTGTGTGTGTGTGTGTGTGTGTGTGTGTGTGTGTGTGTGTGTGTGTGTGTGTGTGCATTGTCTCTTTCTCCTCTGCACTTGTTTTTGAGTGTCTCTTGACCTGTCTTTGGCCAGCCCTCTTGTCTTCCCATCTTGTCACCTCTCCCCAGATCCGCTCTGTCTCTCTCCCACACAGTCCTGCCTTCCAGTGTCGCCCGGCTCCACCACTGTCACTCCGACTCTCAGTTGCAGCGCACTGAAGCTCTGCACTTCACCACACACAAAGGAAGGGGACTCCTTCAGTTACAGTTATGTTTCACATATATGAATAAGAGTGGGTGAGAATGTATCGTATAAGCATAGGTTGTCATCTTGTGCGTGCGTGCGTGCATACGTATGTGTGTGCGTGCGAGCACGCTCTAGAGAAGAATACCCAGAAGCCTGTGTTTGCTGTCTAGCTGTCTGCTGTCTGTCATTAGAGTAATAAAAGACTTGCTGTGCTGCACGGCAAGGAGTTCTTGTCTTTAAGGCTCCTCCATTCCGCACAAATTGCCAGCTGCTGAGCTCTGATGGATGTTTGTATGCTGGTCCAAAAACACAGGTTCCACTTTAAACCCTCAGCTCCATTTTCCCAGAGAGAGAGAGCGAGACGGGGGAGAGAAAGAAGCTGTCTGTCTGTCTCCTACCTCTGTCATCCAAAAGTGTTTTAATTAAACTGCGCCTCTCTGCAGGCCCCAGAACACACACACACACACACACACACACACACACACACACACACACACACACACACACACACACACACACACACACACAATGCACAGAGAGGGAGGTTTATACAAATGCGCAGGGCTCTCCTCCCATTCTGTCTCTGACTGAACCACCGTCTCCCTCTGTTTGTCTTTCTGCTGCCATTTCTTTTTTTCTCTCTCTGTGCCCCCTCTCATCGCGCCTGAAGAGTGACAGCCTGTGTTTTTCAGCCGATGTTTGAACACCGACCGATCAATGCTGGACAAAGGGAAGGAGCGGGGGTGAGGTGTGGGTAGGGGTGACACAATTGGTTATTGACAGAGAATTCAAAGTCTGAAAGACTGGAGGCGACGGCTTAGTAAGGGGAGAGGAGAGGGAAGAATTATGAAAGAAGCACAGTGAAGAATGTGATTCACACTTATAGTAAAGCATCACAATGAAACATGTTAACTTCCAATATTAGTATTGTCTTTGTCTACACACGTACTTTTGCGCTATGTCATTGCACACCTTCAATTGAGTGTAAACATTCACATTTGCCAGAGTGTAACCTCTGGGAGCTAAATGAAGTGTGTGTGTGTGTGTGTGTGTGTGTGTGTGTGTGTGTGTGTGTGTGTGTGTGTGTGTGTGTGTGTGTGTGTGTGTGTGTGTGTGTGTGTGTGTGTGTGTGTGTGTGTGTGTGTGTGTGTGTGTGTGTGTGTGTGTGTGTGTGTGTGTGTGTGTGTGTGTGTGTGTGTGTGTGTGTGTGGAAATACAGTTCACTGTGATACAGTCACTTTGGTAGAACTGAAATAAAAGCTGGTCCTCTCAGGAGAAAATAAACAATATCCATTCTATATGTGAACCTTTACATTTCTGTCTTCCAGTGCCAATGTTTTCATGTTGGTCACACCATACTATTCCTATAATATACAAACGTTGCGAATTTTGATCTCCTGGCTAAAAAGCCTGAAGTGCCTTGGTAGTCTTTTGCTGCTACAGCTCGTTTGGATTGTTATACCTTGAAAGATGAAAGACGATCTTCTGCATACCTGGATTGTCATGAGTTGTCATGTTGAAGGACTGTTGCTTAATGGATATTATCTCTTTTCCAGACCATTTTCAGTAAACCAGGATGCAGTTTTATGTGAAAATCTATGACATCCACAGTTCTTCAAACCCTCAAAGCGAAATGTACCAAGTTCAGTCACTTCAAGCTGTTTTGGTTCCAATTCTGATGCTCAGTTGGATCTTTACGAACTGCATATTCCCAAATACATTGTAGTTTTCCCCCATGTGACCGACTGACTGATTGTATATTTGTTTTAACTTTCAGTATTTGTAGTTTCAGCTGTGTTTCTATCCATTGGCTCTACTCTCATTATTATAACCCGAGGTAATTTCAACCTTACATATTGGCATTATGGTAATTTCACTTGAAGACGTCCAGGGCGATCCTCTAGTTTGGTATGATGATGACAGAAGAAGAAAGCTCTAGAGCAAAGGAGGAGCAAAGGCTCAACAAGTATCATTCATTGAAATAAAGGGAAAAGCGCCAGTGAGGCACATGCCAGTGTTGGGTGGACCCCCAACTGAGAGTTTGAGTGGAGCAGGTGAGGGAGGGAACTGGGCTCATGGTGAGGTGACCTCGGTCAAGACTAAAGTGTGGTAGTGGGGTCAGATAAGGAGTGAAAGAAGCGAGGCAAACAGACGGCTTGACTGCGAGCGACACAACAACCCGGTGATGCATCGCTAGCAACATGTGGTATAAGAGCTCTGAGCTGGATGGGCTGCAGGTGCACCCAGGAGCCGGCAGTGCTTGAGCCCTGCCCCTTGAACCTGAAGAAGAAGAAGTGTCTTGTGTGTCCGGTGGGGTCGATCGGGATCACGACCTGTGTATATGGTTTCTGTCACTCAAGTAGGACTATATTCAGGTTTTGGGAGGGGTCACAGCTTTCCTGAGATCTGCAATGTCTTCTCGCTCCTATACATCTATATACCGATGAATTGTGAGGTTTTTTGTTCTTTTTTCAAGAGAGAGCAGTCTTCACTCAAAAGATTAAACTCATCTGAACATGCATGACTGTTAGATACCACTCTGACGAGTACACATAGTCATAGTCGGTGAGTTTCTTGTACAAGTGATTGGAGGAGAATGTGTTTGCTGAGACACAGAGCAGGGAAAGGCAGAGACATATACAGGATGACAGGTCTGTCCTGGATGGCGGTGAGGCCTGGAGCAGCTGTTGCCCTTTCTGTCTGTCCTGTGGCCACTGCACTGCCCAGCTATGAGCTGTGGGCATCGCTGCTTCAGTGTCTTCTAGCTCAGCCAGTCCTTTGTTTTTTTGAATACAAGAAGAGACCTGAATCAAGAGGTGGCGCCGTCTCTGTGCCCGAAGTTGCCACATTTTTTTCTCCTGCTTCTTTCTCGCTTCATGTTCCTCTTTACTTTCAATATTTTCTCTGACAAAACTCATCGAGGGAAGGTTTGAGATGGGGAGTGGGGAATCGTTCACTTTCCCAATAGGGCTGGTTATCTTTCTAAGTGGCTTCTCTTGTTCCCCGGTTGTAGAATAACTGATCGGAGTGGCCCTGATGCATTTTATGAACTGAACTCAGCATATTTGCCTCATCTGGATCCTACTCTGAGACAGCGATTGGATTTGTTCTCACACCTCTTCCTTGATCGCCTGCTGAATACAGAGGATGTGATTTAAAAACTGAGACAATATTGTAAGAAAATGCAGTTACCCATTTTACCGTGCTGCATGCTTGCACGTGTGTGTGTGTGTGTGTGTGTGTGTGTGTGTGTGTGTGTGTGTGTGTGTGTGTGTGTGTGTGTGTGTGTGTGTGTGTGTGTGTGTGTGTGTGTGTGTGTGTGTGTGTGTGTGTGTGTGTGTGTGTGTGTGTGTGTGTGTGTGTGTGTGTGTGTGCGCGCGCCAGAGAGCAAACCGGACAAAATGCACCAAATTGTATGAGCCTATAGCTTTTTTGGACTCCCCTGACTGGAGTCCACTTTGTCAATCCCCTGCTCTCCACTGTTCATTTAATGCTTATTAAATTTAGATCATTTTCATAAGCGGAACAATCTTTTCTATTGGAAGGCCAAAGCCATTAACATTTTATAAGAACCTGGAGTACCTGAAAAGGTTACTAATGAGAAGAGTTTGGCCGAAGAAACTATATGAAAACACTCTCAAAAAACTTGCAGCTGCTGACTTGTAGAAGCTTTTGTTAAATATCTGTACAAACGGATGGATGGATGGATGGATAGATGGATATTGGAATCCTTTACAGACAAACTGCTGGCCAGTCTTTTACATTCATTATGCAACAAGGTCTCCTCTGATCTGCCTGCGCTTTCCTGCCTTTATAACGTACAACAGGTCATAACCCAGCTGATAGACACATCATTCGTAGAAGAATTTATATTAGAAGTGGAAATATTCACCAAATGCATTCAGCTTTTGACCCAAGTTTGTTTCAACATCAAAATAAGTAAAAACAAATTTAAGCCTAAAAATAAAAAGAAAGAAACATTTTATTGCAATCTCAAAAACATGAACATTACTTGTATATCATTATAATAGTAGAATAACATCCATAAACACTTATTTTGTCAGTTCAAAATAATCATAAAGATCACCTGACTATCCAGGAATACAAAAAATATATATACAATTTGTTTGAAGACAAATCTACATTGCCTCAAAAAAGAGAATTCTGGTTGGTTCATTTTGTCATATATGTTTTTTCCCGTGTGCCTTTTTTATAATTTGTCTTTAACGTAAGCATACACTGCCATATATTTTCAGTAAATATTCACAAAAATACAATAAATAAGTCTTTTGTAATATTTATTCACACTTTATTTGTTTCAGAGGGAACAGGATGCAAGCTTATTTAACTCAGGAAAGTTTCATTTTATCAGGAAAACAACAATATGCAGTTCTTAATTACAATTGAAATAATTACAGTTTTTACAAGACATTCAGATTCCAACAAATATTTGTTTTATGAAACTTTTTATTTTAGAAATTATTATGTGCATTAATTCATTACTGATCATAAATGTAACAGCTATGACAGTTACTGCACTTTAGACTCTAAATAGCACCCTTCTGATCATGTACTTCGTTGGATACCAACAGGCATTAACAACCAATTGTTTTCATGTGAAGTTCCCCATGAAGTTGAACTGAGGTTTGTAAAGAAAGAGGGAGTTTTTATGCTGAAATCCTTTGACCAAGATTCTTTGGCACTCCTATATCATCCTGCCTGCCTGAGCTGAGCCAATAGAACTACTGCAAATTGCCTGTATTTGTTAAACACACTGTAAACAAGCATGGTGACCCTTGTAGTTTTAATGAAAACAAATATGTAAATCTATCTATTGCCATGCAGGCCTGTGGTAGCTAATTAAACTGGAGCCATAATTTGCTGCCTGGAGTCTTTCCATCATTAGGGTAGTAACAAGTCCAACTGAAGAGGTCAGAAATACTGCAGCCTCCCTGCCAGGAGAGGCTCTTGGCGGCATTGCCAGGATGAACGTGTCACATCAGAAATGTCATGGGATAATGTGCGATCAGCAGCACCCATCCACGTAAGGTCAGCTGCTCTCCTCCCCAGCTGAGCAGCGCGGACTCGTCCAGAAACACCAGAGCAGCAGGCACCTGATCACTGGCAAGTCAGGAAGGCAAAAATGTCACTGCTCTCCTCCACATGCTACACAAGACTGTCAGCATCTTAAATTTCTTCTCGAAATACACTAACAAGAGTCGCCTTGATACCCCAGAGCTGG
Organism: Lipophrys pholis; assembly: GCF_963383615.2. Lineage (NCBI taxonomy): Eukaryota > Metazoa > Chordata > Actinopteri > Blenniiformes > Blenniidae > Lipophrys > Lipophrys pholis. The sequence goes on along the minus strand of NC_137642.1, from coordinate 16,171,894 downwards.
ATTGAGACGCACAAGACAAGCTGTCACTGTTCCCCTCAGGCATGCCATCGCTTATTGATCCCTCAGGGACAAGTTTGTCTTTTTGATTATTTCTTACCTCTGAGTGAGATCTGAGGCAGCAACCAGCGCGGGAACCGTCCACATAGACTCACTGCACTGCTCCTTCCACTGAAGGCAGGTCGTTTTAATTGTTTCTGTTTTCTGTGTGTTCAGAGAGCACCGACTACAGCGATGCAGAGGTCCTCCCTGACTCCTTCCCATCAGCCCCGGCAGAGCCGCTCCCAGAGTTCCTGCTGGAACCAGAAGACGCTTTCATCGTGAAGAACCGGCCAGTCCAGCTGCGATGCCGGGCCTCTCCGGCCACACAGATCTACTTTAAATGTAATGGAGAATGGGTCAATCAAAATGATCACGTCACCAGAGAGAGCCTGGACCAGCTCACAGGTGATTTATTTAGACACACAGAGGTGTACTGTAAATCTGTCCACACACACACACGCACACACACACACACATTCACACACACATACTGATGTCACCTTGTATTTTACAGACATAAACATTATACTCAATTACCAGCATAATTTTCAACTACATAATCCATTAGCTTCCACAGAATTTTATGTGCACGTTAACTGCTTTTGGCTTGCCGCCAATGCATTATTTATATGCACCGTGAAAAATATGCTTCACTAATCCCCCCCACCCCTTTCTCTCTCTCTCTCTCTCTCTCTCTCTCTCTCTCTCTCTCTCTCTCTCTCTCTCTCTCTCTCTCTCTCTCTCTCTCTCTCTCTCTCTCACACACACACCACAGGTCTGGTGGTACGAGAGGTGGACATCTCGGTGTCGAGAACCCAGGTGGAGGAGCTGTTTGGCCTTGAGGACTACTGGTGCCAGTGTGTGGCCTGGAGCTCTGCTGGCACCACCAAAAGCAACCGTGCCTATGTTCGCATTGCATGTCAGTATCGTGCGCGTGTGTGTTTGTGTGCGTGAGAGACAAACAGAAGGAAGAAAATAAATGACAGGAAGAGAGGCCATGAAAGGGCAAATGTCTCTCACTTTCTGCTTGTCACATGCATCAGTTTAAGTGTGTATGCAAATAAATTTGCCACGGCGGTGCGTCTAAGTCCTTGTGGTAATGTGTGGCACAGCGTGGTTGGCACGTTACATGTCTACAAAGGCTTGAAGTGAAAGAAAACAACACAGCGATAGAGAATTTTTAGGAATTTGGATACTGTGTGTGACTGTGTGACAGTCAGTGTCACTGAGATGAGCAGGGTGTCACTCTGCTGTCGCGGGGCAACCTTTACTAACTGCTGACTACGTATGTGTTGCCCTCTCTAGACCTAAGAAAGAACTTTGAGCAGGAGCCTCTGGGGCGGGAGGTACGACTAGAGCAGGAAGTGCTGTTGCAGTGTCGCCCCCCAGAGGGGATGCCCGCCGCTGAGGTAAATAACCCTTTTCCCTTTTTCTCAAACTCATCACCTGTTCATTTTATTTATCTGTAATTTCTTTGGGGGGGGTGAGGAAAATTTGTGTACTTGATTTGCTGTTTTGTAGTATAAAACCACTTTTATTGTATTTTCGTGAGAACGCAACTTCAAGCTGTAAACTAAGCAACAGTGTTTCATTCAAATTTATGCATCGCCGTCTACAATAACATAAAACCCAGAGGGAAGGAAGGGCAACTGCTGACATTTTGACTCCATCAATTTAAGGAAAAAAAACCCACGGCAACATCGAAATATCACTGAATATACGATCAGCTATTTAGGAAACAAAGCTCTCAAGGCTTAAATTCTCTTTTTTTGTCTGGCTTAATCACCAAGCTGCTCTAACTGTGTGACCCTGCACCAAAAGCACAAATTTTCCCCATAAAACAACAACACAATAAATTTATAAATAGGAAAACAAATTATTCATGAATGTGGATTTTATTACCCAAGTAATATTTTTTTTAACAGCATTTTAATAACATTGTTTGACATAAAAAGCACATGAAAGCATACTAAAAGAAAGCATATGTTATGGGATCACATGAGAGCTTAAAACTGGATTTATAAAATGCGTTTAATAATGAATACCGGTTGTTTTGGGTGTTGTATGATATTATACCCATTAGTAAGGAGGTTGTGTTAAAAATAAATGTGAGCGAAAGGGAAACAACAAATTAGTATTTGTTCCCAGGGAAAAATTTGATGATGTTTTGACTGTGTTTGATCAATACCGTGTTGTGACGACTTAATACTCTGCAGGTTGTTTACCGAATGGCTCTGCATGTGGTGCGCTGACTCATGTTTATGCATACGCACCTGCTGATTTGTACGATTTCTGTGAAGAATTATCAGCCCCAAAATTTTTAAAACTGAAGAAAGTCTAAATTGAAACAGCACAGGGGGCTGAGTGTGCTCAAGCCTCCTTGGATTCCTGCTCGGTTTAAAGGAGTAGCATAAACACTTTTTTAAATTATAATGGTGGTACCTATATTTCATCGATAATTTATTTCTCTGATAAAGTTCCTGGGTTTTGTTTTTTGTGTGTGTGTGTGTGAATTAATATTTTCTCTCTTCGCTTCAGGTGGACTGGCTGAAGAATGAGGACATCATAGATCCATCACAGGACTCCAATTTCCTGATCACAATCGATCACGACCTGATCATCAAACAGGCCAGACTCCTGGACACCGCTAATTACACCTGTGTGGCCCGGAACGTTGTGGCCAAGAGACGCAGCAGCACAGCTACTCTTATTGTTTATGGTACAGCACATGCATTCTCTCCTTCTTCTTTCTTTTTTAATACTCACGCATTGCAATGATACTGCACCGGCTAATCATTGATTTTTAGCTTCTATACCGAACTGTAAAATGTTGGTTAATTCACAATAAGATAGATTAGTGCTGTTGTAGCAAAGCGCTGAGTTAACTAATGGAAATCTGACTTTTCACATCAGCTGAGTGCCTAAACGTAAACCTTAAATTATTAAAAGAACTTTAATTATCAAGCAACTGTTTTCTATGTGCATATAAATGTTGTAGTGGAGTATGAAGATGAAGATTCATATTGGTAATATTCTACATTACTATATATATATATATATATATATATATATTTGGTAAGCCAGATTGATTTAGAAGTTATTCATTATTGTTCAGATTCTCATTAAGTTCCAGTATAGAATCAAACATTTTTCTTAACCTAATATCACTCCTGCTAAAAGATATTGGGGTCTTCAGGTTGTTTAGAGGGGCTATATTCTTAGCACTGTTGAAGGTGATGATGGTAATAACTTTCCGACGGGCATGTCTTTGCTTGTCTGTGTGTGGTCTCTCTGTCAGTGAGCGGAGGTTGGTCTTCTTGGACTGAATGGTCTGAGTGTAATGCTCGGTGCGGGCGGGGCTGGCAGCGTCGAACACGCAGCTGCACCAATCCTGCCCCCCTCAATGGAGGAGCCTTTTGTGAGGGCCCACCTGTTCAGAGAGTAACTTGCACTACCCTGTGTCCAGGTGAAAATTACATCATTTATCTGTAACGTACTTAGGTCAAATTAGCATGCGCTGGAAATTTCCCAAAAATGATCCTCTGTAAATGGGAGCTGATGAATTGACGCTGACTCGCTCGAAATTTCTCAAATGGGTCATTTTCCTTAAAATGTAATAAAATGTGCATAATTTTAATGTTTTTTTAAAGTCATGTTGCTCCACAGAAAGTTCAGCTTTACAGGAAATCAGACTGTTTATACTAAAAAACTGAAAAACAGCTTTATCCAATTACGACAGATCAGCATTTGCTCTGGTTACTGTTCTGATTTCATCGTTAAAAGGAATCTGCGTTCTGGCTATTTTTGCTTTGCCCTGTGTGTCAGACCACCCTGACTCCAAAGGCGTTTCAAACCAACCACAGACCGCATTTTTGCAATTTTCAAAATTATGCACTTGAAGCCATTACATATGCATCATATTGCATTATAGCGTCATGCCCAGTTTCACTTATCTGGAGTCCTGGAAGTAGCTTGTTGATGGTTAGTTTTTAAAATGACTCACATCTCTGCTGTCGTTCTAGTGGATGGTGGCTGGACAGAGTGGGCAAAGTGGTCCGCCTGTGGGACAGAGTGCACCCACTGGCGCAGCCGCGAGTGTCAGGCCCCGCCACCCATCAATGGAGGAAAACACTGCAGCGGCAGCATGATGGAGAGCAAGAACTGCACGGAGGGGTTGTGTGCTAGAAGTACGTTCTTTTCTTTGTTTGAACTAATATGGTTTGAAAATGTGAATACATTTAACAATGTGCTTTGTTATAGTTTGTCTCCTCACATTTGAAAAAAAAGTTTGAGGTGGTAGTGCTCCAACTGTCTACTATCTGAAAAAAATGAGCGGTTACAAACGCTCTGCAATGGTCAATACCGAGACAGAACATTTTCTGCTTCAGGTGATTGTTGGATTGATAATATAAAATCCTGCCAGTGATTCTGTTGCTCATACCTGGTGATTTTATGCGGTGTGTTGCATTTTCAAGCTATTTTGTGTGAGACTGTATTCCCACAGCAGCATGGTGAGACAGTGCAGTGACATAAAAGTTAAAAAAAGAAACGAAAAAAGCTAAATCGTAGACAGATGTTTCATGAGCGGAAACTTGGGTTCACAAAGAGAGAGGGCAACTGATCCACATCTAAAATGCACAGATGGAAGGAGAGGGAGATAAAAACAAGTGCAGGCTAAAAAAGCGCGTGGAGTGGGAAGCGAGCATGACATGGCCAAGTTGAAAAATTAGCACAGGGAAGAGCATATGAGAGTGAGTCAGACTCACACTGACACCCAATGTGCAGCCCGTGATGAGCTGGGAGAAATCCAGCTGACAGCACATTAGAGTCTTGGAGATGCACATCCACACAGGCAGTGAGATATACTCAAGGACACACTTAATAAAGCACACAGACACACGCGACGCAAACCAACACACCCAAGTGTGTAGGCAAACCCTTTAAATGCACGTGCAGGGGGATCATACTCACACTGAGAGCAAAGCTGAGCTTCAACTCTGTCAGACGTACACGCGAGGCCTGACATAAACAGACTTCCAGTGAGCAGCCAGATTAGACAAATACGCTGTCTGATTTATCCACACGTCGACGAGCGTTCTCAGGAGTCCATCGTGAAAACAAGCACTCAAGTGACTCTGCCAGAGGAGAGAAGACGGGGTGCACTGTGCTGTGGAAAATCTGCAAATGTGTTGCTTGCAAACTGCAGGTTACCGACTGACTTATTTATTTTCCAGCACGATAATATGATTACTCTGTGGTCACAAACTGTCCTGATGATATTAGGGCTCTTTGTATTCCTTACACACTCCAGACAATCAAATAGGAGAAGCTCACTCATGCTAATGTCTCACTCATTGTTAATCCCTCTGAGGATCGGCTAAATACCCGAGTCATAAATTTAAAATGCTCTGAGACACCACAAACCATCCTCTTCATTGCATCCTGGTAGATTGTAATTGTTATTGGACAAATGGCAAAGTCCATTTGTTGTTTTGATGATGCCTGGGAGAGAGGGTTATTGTATTTGAGATCTAAGAAGTGGCACAGACCTGAAAGATGGTTTTCATATTCATCAGATCGCTCAGAGATGATGCACATTGTGAAAATTACTGCCCCTGTCAAAAAGCGACACACAACAGTAATTCGATTAATGCAATGAAGGTGATAGCATGCTCTGCAGGATGTACAAAGACAGGACTTATATATATTGTAATATATATTGTTGCCTACTTGTCCACTCAGTCTGAAAATAGCCTTTAACTTTGCATATCTCATTGTTTCACAGTCATTTCAGATAAACTAGCTTTTCCCCATTTTACATTAGATAAACACTAATGCGGGACTTTACTCCACAATGCATTACAATGTCACACATTTCTGGTTGAGGTTATTAATTTTTCAGGCATGAATTGTGTTTTCTTTGTTTGCAATATGCATTTTATGTTTACATTTCTATTTTCATGCTGATGTGCTTTGTATTATGTTTCTGTATAATAATTTGCATACAAGTAGTTCATTCATTTTTATGTTTTGCATTTTTTCTTTTCTGTTTCTCTTGTTTTTTTTTCTCCTGATCAAACAGATAAAAAGATTTCTATTGAACATGCAAGCCATCGTAAGTTCATTTTCCCATCACTTTGCTCTCTCATTGCTTCATGCTGTTTGTCTTTGTGCTGTATGTGTGTGTGTGTGTGTGTGTGTGTGTGTGTGTGTGTGTGTGTGTGTGTGTGTGTGTGTGTGTGTGTGTGTGTGTGTGTGTGTGTGTGTGTGTGTGTGTGTGTGTGTGTGTGTGTGTGTGTGTGTGTGTGTGTGTGTGTGTGTGTTTGTGTGTGTGTGTGTGTTTGTGTCTGTGCTCATTCAGGTTCAGAGTCCAAACATCTGTGTTAGCACATGGAGTTGTGGGCGTGCAGCAGCGCTTTGTGTTGAGCTTTTCCATCCGCACTTTCATGTCGTCTCAGATCACACTCAGTGGAGATACGCCTCACCTTCTTGTCCAGCCAGCTTATGAGGGCCGTTATTGTCTCTTGTCTTGCGTGTTGACTGAGTGTAACGTCGGTGTCTGAGCCGAGGTGACTCAGTGTTACCACAGTGCATCATTTGCATAACAGTCTGCTACAATCGCAGGTTTGTTTGGTTTTTTTTTACAAACGTGATGACGTCAAAGCAATCATTAATAGTCGTTTAATAAAATTCACTGTATGTGTTGGGACAACTCAGCTGTGGGAAACATGACATTTATTTAATTTAAAATGGATCCATAAAATGTGATTGGGGAAAGCAACGCACTTGCCAAAGATAAACACTTGATTGTTGACCTTCATTTAATCTGTGATCTAGTTTAGATTTAAAGTGATGGTAATTTCTTTAGTTCAATGTGATGTAGACTCGGGAGGGAACAGCCGCGGTAATGCACCTAATTTGCTATTGTTCCGTTTCTGGTAATAAGTGCGGACGGCTGTCTGATTCGGTTCCATCCTGCCACGTGAGCACGGGAGCTCTCCTCTGCCAGCCTGTCTGCCTCTGGCTCTCCTCTCCTCCACCCTTTCTTCTACTCTCACTGCTGCTGTGTAGTGTCTGTGGTTCCCTTCTTTCCTCAAGCTCTGCTATCCTTATCTCCTCTCCTCTCCTCAACACACTAATAATCCCTCTGTCCTCTCAACAAATCACAACCTTATCTAACTCCATCCAATCCCTTTTGCTAAATTGCCTCTCATCTCGCTGACTTCTCCACTGTGTTTCCAAACTGTATACTCCTGCACTTTTTTTTTTTTTTTTGTCTCCCGCCAACCTCACTCCCAGTCTTCTCTTCTGTCTCCTACTGTGGTGTGACTGGCTCACGTGTCCGGATTAGGTCTGGCTCTGCCAGCACTGGTGTCCGGGCTAAGCAGGCTGTGATGAGCCTGCTGACCAGTCACAACCAATCACCCAGCAGGAGAGGAAGGAGGGAGCTCGATGGGGAGCAGGTGAATTTAGGGCCAACCACCCACTCACCTCACTTCCTTCCAGGCTGACGTCTGGTGTCAGATGCGCCTGTGCAGGATAGGATGAAGTATTCACTAACGAGGGGTGGCCTCGCTTTAGACTGAACACTCGATAAGACTTAGCAGGATTCATTTTTAAAAGTCCATGGACTGGATAACATATTTTGGACCCCGTCGAAGCGATAATAGCAAGCACACAAATAGTTGTCGGTTTTTTCAGAACAGTCCAGACTTTAATGAACCTCATGGAGAATACAGTCTAAAACATTGTTTAAACTTTCAGTCGACGTTGAAGTGTGGGTGGAGCTGCCTCAATTTCAAAGGATGAGAAAAAGATTTTTTTTCTCTTGTCCATGCCAATACTTCACCTCGTGCTATCTGTAGAATCAGGCAGGCCAGAGCTCTCCTTTTTTTCCTTCTTATTGCATGAAACTAATCTTCAGCATTTTTACATGTGAAAACCTGATTTTCAGTGAAAAGCAGTGTGTGACTCGGTGTGCCTGAATTCCCGTCAGTCATGGCAGAAACAGAGTTATGTGGCATTGACAGCGACACTGTATTTAATGTGGATTGGTCACGTCGTAACTGATATATGATCCACTTAAGTGAGCATTAGTATCGCTGCCAATACTGATTTACTGAATCGGATTTGCGTAGTATTGTCTGAAGTTCCCTTGATTTAAATGCTCATCGCCTCTTTATGTTTCTGGCTGCAATGCAATGTGTTGGGGGGGGGGTGGATTAAGCACCAGGTAAGGTATATTGGCTGTTTCGGCTCAACAGAGGACCTGCATATAAGTACATTTTCAGGAGTATATTTTTGTTTTTTATTTGAACGTTCTGATGAAAGAAAGATGGATAATGTGGGAAGAAGATGCAGGAAAAAAAGACCAGGCTGTGGCCTGGCTCATACAATATGCACCCTAACCATTTGGCCATTGTGTCACCCTGAGGATTGTGGAGTTTATCCCCATCTGTTACATTGTAATCGTAGAGAGCACATCTTTTCACGTCCAGTGCTCTCAAGTGGAGCAGCTTCAATGACTGCATCCATAAAGTAATTTTCTAATGTGTGGGAAAAAGGCTTCAAACAAATGTTTTATAATGATTTAATTTGTTGATTGACTGTTTTTACAGGAAAATAAAATGTAGTTTGAATTGACAAATCTACCATAGTCTTGGAAAAAATCCTTAAGACCCATATTTTGCATTCGCTTGATCAATGGTCCCACTTCCAACTATACAAAATGGGACCTTAAAATAAAAGGAAGGAATTTTTTGTCATCTTTCATTTTTATTTTTTTTTTAATTTTCCATGACTTCTATAACGTATAATAATGAATTAAGCAGACGTTACTGCACAAACCTATAACAACTAATCTATTTACATTGTGGCGAGTCAGAATTTGCCCGAGGCCGTTTCTCCCCACTGGTGTTTCTTCTTTTTTCACGTGTCTTTTTGATCTCTCAGTTGTACTTCTTTCTCACCTTGTGTTTTAGCTCTGGCCCCAGGTATGGGTGTAGCCGTCTACACTGGTCTGATTGTGGCCCTGCTGCTGAGTGTCATCATGGTGCTGTGTGTGGGCGTGCTCGCATATCGCCGCAGATGCCGCCATCTCCACGGAGACATCACCGATTCTTCGTCTGCTCTCACCGCCGCCTTCCACCCTGGCAACTACAAGCCTCCCAGACAGGGTGACTGCACACTCCGATACGCACCGATACGCACCTAACCGCACACGATTCGCTACATATTTGCATGTTTTTTGTCATTGTTTATTTAAGTTAAATAAGTTTGTTTCTCATTCTGAAAGTATTTTGTCATTTTATGTCATTATCACATTTCTATTTATATCATCCCATAAATGACTTCTCATGTACCATTATCTCCTCTCAGTCAGTTCTCCATTCTTTTTCTTCTTTCTATTTTTTCCATTTTAAGCATTTGTCATGGTGTCCTTTCTCTTGCTCTTGCCATCAAATATTAATTAACAACATTAATCCATTTCACTCGCGTCACATTTAGCTCTCTCAGCCGTGCCCGGTGTCATTTCTTGGTGATAAGGGAACAGCCACTCTCTTCTTCTGTGTCCACAGATAACCCCCATCCTCTGCATCCTTCAGCCCCTCCAGATCTCACAGCCACAGCGGGAGCTTTCCGTGGGCCGCTCTTCTCCCTGCAGCAAGGGGTCAACGACAGCCCTCACAAAATCCCCATGACCACCTCTCCCTTGCTGGACCCCCTGCCCAGTCTAAAAATCAAGGTGTATAATGCCTCCACGCTTTCATCTCTGGAACTCCCTGCTGACATGTGCTCAAGTGACGGCGAAATCCTCAGCTTGAAGTCGGTGGGTACTGTGGGTAGAGAGCGAGAATACCACAGCCACACTTTGTCCAGAGAGCCTGGGCTCAGTACCAGTGCAACCCTGGGAAATCTGGGAGGACGCCTTACCATTCCCAATACAGGTATTACTGCAATACCGCTGTATTGAAGTTATGATACGTTTATTCAATATGAGACGACATTGCACTCTCTCCCCCAGGTGTGAGTTTGCTGGTTCCCCCTGGCACAATCCCCCAGGGGAAATTCTACGAGATGTACCTCATTATCAACAAGTGGGACAAAACAACGTGGGTCTTCTTCATTCTTACTCTTTCATTTCCATCAATCTATTGTTTATACCGCCATATACAACAAAAGTGTTTTGGCACTCGAGCCGATCCAAGATGACTGGTCAAGGGCAGGGCAGATAGTCAGTCACACACACTCACATTCATACATACAGGCAATTTGGGCTCACTAATTACCAAGTTTTTTAATTCTGGAAGGAAACGAGAATACTCAGAAAACCAACTGAAGCACGTAGAGGCAGAATATGCAAACATCACAGAGAAATGCCCTCAAGCCTCAGCCAGACTGGAAGTGGGGACGTCCTCGCTATGAGGCAAGAGTGCTCACCTCCACACTACTGAGTGGCCCTAGTCTGATCTTCAATTCAGCACCCTCATTCTGATCTCAATCTGTACGTTTTCTAATGCAGGGTTCATCTACTGTGTAACACCAGGTACCGCCTTTAACATAAAGCAGAAACAGAGTCATTCCTGGTCAATTTCATGGTCAATTTCATTTTCAGTTTGCATAAAATACATTAATATCAGCCTGTTGCAAGTAGTGTGATGGCTGTGAATGAAGCGTGATGTTTTGTTTTGCAAACACATGTGTGATATTTGCAGGTTACCTTCAGAGGGGAGTCAGACTGTGCTAAGTCCTGTGGTGAGCTGTGGTCCATCTGGCATGCTGCTGAATCGTCCTGTGGTCCTCACTTTGCCTCACTGTGCCCAGCTCGACACACCCACACCTGACTGGACCCTCACCCTAAAAACACAAACACACCAGGGGGCCTGGGAGGTGAGGCAGCCTCAAAATGCTGTTAAACGACAGATTTTCTTCCGAAGGAAAATGAGGAATCACTGAACATGTCTTTAATTGCCAGGAGGTGTTGACTGTAGGGGAGGAGACGCTCTCGTCTCCGTGCTACCTGCAGCTGGAAGAAGAGTGTTGTCACATTCTCATGGAGCAGCTGGGAACGTACGGCCTTGTGGGTCAGTCCTGCCCTCCACAACCTGCCTGCAAACGCCTGCAGCTGGCTCTATTTGCCCCCAGGGCTCCTTGCCTCTCCCTGGACTATAGCCTTCGGATCTACTGTATCCATGATACGCCACATGCACTCAAGGTGCTGATTGTGTTTTTTCATCTTTACACGTCCACGACTTTATCAAATTGCTGTTTCTGATTTTCATTTAAATCTGTGCACCTTCTTGTTTCATACAAGTGAAATGTTTCAACCTAGTTATTTGAGAGCAATAATAATTATATAAAAAAAAAAGAGTAATTTATGTTTATGTATTGATTCAGCATTAAAGTGTTTTAACATAGTCTGATTCCACAATGGATCAATATCAATTCAGCACATCCACAGTTATCTAAAATGTCAAAATGTAGGGCCTGTTTTTTTCCCACACACCATAACACTACTTCTGAAGACCTATAAAATGATTTATTAGGCGGAGTGAGGAATCACTTTAACAGTGTCTGGTTTGAATACATCCTGTAATGATCACAATTTCAACATGGCATATATGTCTCAACAGTCGCAAAGCAAACAGCAGGAAATGAAATCGACGACCATCTTACTTCCTGTAGAAGAGTTGGAAGTGCATAGCCAAAGAACATTTCAGGAAATCAAAATAACTGTTATTAGAGTGCAACGCGGATATTGTGGTTGCATCATGATGTCTTAAAGTAATAAATGGAAGGTTATATTGCTTATTTCCATAGTGTTTCTGGACTGTACCTTCAGCATGATTGCACTCTTAAACACTTCATCCAGTGAAAACTGCACTCTTTGATGTTTCAAAAAGTCTCCACGGACCAGTCAGGATAGCAAACTTGGGCGTACTCTGTGCAGTTTGCACGACTGCTAAAGTTCAAACAGCTGAGGTCTCATTTGGGGACCTTTCACAATTGGAGATTGTATCTTTGTTTTCATTACATGTTTGTGAAATGTAGAACCAATGGTAATCCCATTATAAAATGTTGTCAATTGTGCAGGAGGTGCTGGATTTGGAGAGAAGTCTCGGAGGAGTTTTGCTGGAAGATTCCAAGCCGCTGCTCTTCAAAGATAGCTACCACAATCTACGTCTGTCCATCCATGACATTCCTCACACGCATTGGAGAAGCAAACTTCTGGCCAAGTACCAGGTGACACACACTAATGCTGCTTGCGCTTTACAGTAGCTGATTCAGGGATACATTGTGCTTTCAGTTCGCATTACCAGCAGAGCAGAGGTGGCAAACTACAGCTCCATGAATGACACATATGGAAGTTCATTGTATTGCATGACAGGAAGTCATGTTTGTGACCATCTCAGTGTTTACATGTCACTCTGTTGAATAACGTGTCTGTTACATTAATCCAATATGTTGTATTGTAGTGAGTTTCTTGATTTAAACTGAAATGTGGTTAAAAAAATCAGCCCAAGCTCACACAATGAAAGTTTTGAAAGTTTCTCAGGATTGCTTTGAATCTAATGAGCTGAGCTGCATTAGTGAACACTAATAAAATGGCTATCTTCTCTTCAAGTTTACAGCCGGTAGACTTTATACCATCCACTGCTGTTGTAAACATTGAAACTCTCTCCTGCATCCTCTTGGCAGCAGGAATGAGATTGCAGTCTGAACTCCTTCAGAAGAAACAAACAGAAAATCTGATCGTGGCCCTAATTTATAGACAATGCTTCGTGGAAGTAAATTGTGCTTTGACACTGGTGAGACCCAGTTGGTGGAGACGCCCACTATCAAAACAAAGTGCTTTGCAAACCCCCTGAATGGATGCTGCATTCTAGATGTTTCCAGATTGTGCCGCTCAGGACAAGGCTACATTAAAACACTTGTGTCGAGGCTTCTTTCTTAAGCTCTCTTCCTCATTGCTCTTTCTTCTCGTGACAGGAGATACCGTTTTACCACATTTGGAGCGGCAGTCAGAGACCCCTGCACTGCACCTTCAGCCTGGAGAGAGGCAGCCTGGCTGTGTCGCAGCTCGCCTGTAAGATCTGCGTCCGACAGGTGGAAGGGGAGGGACAGATATTCCAGCTGCACACAGACATCCAGGAGGTAATGCTGTCAGCCGAGATAATACTGGAGAAGACAGATAAAGTTGTGAAGGCTACACACCTTCTCTAAGGCACACAGAAGTTAATCTTAATACTTTATGCCAGGGGTGACAAACAAGAGATGTAATCTCCTTGTCATTTCTAAATTACAAGAGTTACATTATGCAAGCTTAAGTGAAAAGTAGTGAACTGTTAAATCTACTTTGTCTAGTCTGGTGCTCTTTTCTTACAAGCATAAGAACATAACAGAAATACAATATATTGCATTTTCACTTTGCATGTGCTTTGTGGTGCTCAACTACAAGTAATACCAAGAGTGATATCACCTGTAAACAGGAGTATTCAAATAAGGGTTTTGAGTACATCCCACAGTGTTTACACGAGAATAATCTGCTGGAAATCGTGAGTTGGAATAGTGAAGTGCTTGTTTGCTTGCGTTGGAGTGGAGTGATGGGATGGAGCGCTGAGTACCCATAAGCACAAAATGAAATGTGATATCGTAGTGTTTGACGCGTCGGTGGGGGAAGGTACCAAACACGTTGGAGCCTCACAGCAAATAAAACAGAACTTGACAAAAAAAAAAGAAGTTGGAAAAGATTACAACAGAAAGGATTCTTGAAAAATACCAAAAATATCTCATTATAAGATCCTCAAACAAAAGTCATGCTTCTCACCACAATAACAGCAGAGTCTCTGCTAAAGGCTGCGTCAATTAGCACATAATTTTCAAACGCAATAAAAAGAAACGCCGTCACAAGCAACAAAAACATCTTCAAACATTTCGAATCAAATTGCACATTTTACATTAATCTTTGAGAACAAACTCATCTCGGTAGCTGGTGCGATCTCAAACACAACCCCCCCCCCCCTTTTTCAACTGTGACTGTGTGTTGTTATACGTGTTTCTCAGTGCGTCTCATTAGTGGATCAGCTTTCACATTTGTGTGGGCGCAGCATTACATTTGCACACGCTTGTATACGCACAAACCTTTAAGACCTAAAAATACACAGCTAATTCCAGTAACATGTTGCAGTAAAAGCGAGCTACCTTCTTGTTAGTGAAATATCATTGGCTTTAAATCTATACTGGGAGGATGATTTGGTGAAATTCAAGACGTGACAGGCTGTTGACAACATTAGTCAGAAGAGAACCACAGTCCTACACAGGATTACGGATTGCTCTTTTTTAAAAAGACATGTGAAGGTTGTTTGTAAAAGGTTTTGTAAAAAGTGCATCGATTGTGAACATTTTCTGAATTTATTCGTATTGGATTTGCTCTAAAAGGCAAAAAAATTGAGTTGTCATTATTTATCTGCTTTTTTTTGTTTGTTTCATTTAGTTTTTTGTCTGATTTTACTGCTCTAGCCTACTTGAGATCTCATGGGCTGCATGTGGCCCCTGAATCAAACTGAATTTGACACCCTTGATTTACACTTTCTCTGTCCATCACAGACTCTACCGCCACACTCGCCCCTCCCTTCGGGAGGTACCTGCCTCCCTTCCTCTCAGGTGGGACCTTATGCCTTTCGCTTGCCTGACTCCATCCGTCAGAAGATTTGTGCCAGTTTGGATGTCCCAAGTGCTCGAGGGTGTGACTGGAGACTACTGGCTCGCAGTCTGGGCTTTGACAGGTCAGATCAGTCTCACAGGTTCTTGATAACCAATCAGCTCAGTCATGATGTTTCTTTGGTAGTTAATACTGTCATAACTTCATGTTATGTCATATGTATATATACACAGTTTGATTATATTAAATTCACCTGCACCCAAACACAAGGCCTATACTTTGATCAGACAGCTGTGCGGACCAAAAAAAAAGAATTTCTTTTGTCATGTTAAATCTGGTCTGTATAGCTTGGAAATAAATCCAAGAATATGATTCAACCATGCATGATATACAATGCTGAAAAATAGATAGAGTTCATCTGGTGAATTAGCATGCATTGTGAAATATAATTGTTAATGAAACATCAGTAATATACTGACGAAGTTAAGTTTTTCTTCTGCAGTAATTGGAAATTCTTTGCTCGCGCAACTTGTCTGTTCCTTTTATGCCTCACAACTTGGCTCGTCTTTTTTCTTGCTTTCAGGTATTTGAACTATTTTGCCACAAAGCCCAGCCCCACAGGTGTTTTGCTGGACTTATGGGAAGCCTGTCACCAAGGTGACGCCGACCTGGTCTCTCTGGCGACCGCACTAGAAGAGATGGGCAAAAGTGAGGTGCTTGTTGTCATGACGACAGATGGGGATTGTTGATTGGTCGAGGAGCAAGAGAGCAAGCAAGACTTTTCTTTTCGCACCATCGTGATGGAAATACAGTACCTGCTTATGAATATGCACATGCTGGAGCAGGTCATAATTATTTTGGACCTTTTGGTTGATTCACTTGCCACATCTCACTTTAACTGGCCCATGGTTTGCCACTGTAGAGACGGAGCCACCGTAACTTGTCTTCATGCGGCTATCTGACCACCAACCTGATTCAGCTTGAATCCTGCAAAGTAATGCAAGTGGTGTATTCAATTTGTGGGTGTAGCGGCATAAAAATGGATGTAAAGTCGTCTTTCAGGTGTGTTGTTGACTGTCTTCAAATGCTGGGACTGACTTGTATATAAATAACAGTGCTTTAGGTCAAACAAATCCATGTATTCAGAGTGCTAAGGCACACACAATAACGAAAAGAACGAAAACGCTAACACAGGATTACCCATGTTTCAGTAGCAGCATGAAAGTGCATGATTTAACATCATCTCACCTCATGGCAGGGGCTTTTTGTTTTCTCCATATTTATTCTGGGTGTGCAGTGAAAGACAGGCAACTTTAACCTGCCTGCAGCCTCCCCAGGTTACACACACACACACACACACACACACACACACACACAAACACACACACACACACACACACACACTCCAGGACACACACGGACAAAGTGGTCATTAATCGACTCTGAATCAGACAGGCTAGGGTTTCTTGTCTAACCGCTTTGACTGTCGACAAATCTCCTACAGACCGAACCCTCAAGGTTTGAGTCACCATCACTTTGGGGATGAAAAGAAGCTGCCTCTTCTTTGTGGAAAGTGGGTGAATTGCAAAGTTTGTGTGACAATTGGCGGATAACTAGACTGACTCTCTATATTGTACCAACAAATGCCTCAAAGCCTTGGCATATCATTTCGACTCACAGGGGTGTTTCTCTTTCATCTCACCCAGCACTCCTCTGTCGCTCTGCCACACTCAAATCCATTGTGAGTTCGCTGCAGGAGAGCTTTATGGCCATCCCTTAAAAGTTTCCCTTGGGGAACGCTCTTTAATTTATTATCCATATTTGTGGATTGTTTGTTTTTCAGATCTTTTTTTTTTTTTTTTCTTTCATTGATGTTCTGATCATATAGAGCCACTTTTGTCATGTATTGCTTTGTATTGTTTTTTTTGTACCTGGTAGAGCAGGCCAAATTGGGAGCGTCAGGTGCATAGTGGACATCTCTGGTGTGAATAACAAAACCACATTTATGTTATTTCAAATATTGTGCATCAATTGAAAATGTAAAAATATTGCCTGTAAGACATAATTAGAGTTGGTCAGACGTTCCGATGACTTTGCTGTCGTGTTGGAGGCATTTTGCTTTGTTTTAACTGAAGGCAGTTTATTAGAGAATAGATTAGCCTTGCATTCAATCAACTGGGCAGCAAGGGACCATAAAATTTACCTCGACACTAACTGAAATATTTTATAATCAGTTCCTCTGCTTATCTTTGTGTCCATATGTCTACACATCGCTCTGTAGCTCATTATGTTCCCCTTCTCTCAATTTAATTACATATTGTTTATTTAATTTTTTTTATTTTATTTTATTAAGCTGCCTGCTTTGTGGTCAGGGTCCTTAAAGCTGTTTGCATTATCAATATTGTTCTGTCAGACTTTGTGTGGCGGGAATTGAAATGCTGTCATCTGTAACATTGTCACCACTTTAAGTTATGTATTATTGAGTCTTTTTCTCCCTACAAGCAAAAAAAAAAAGTATTCATATATCTTTGAAACCACAAGAAAAAAAAAACAACAAACCAAAACACAGGCAGTATTCCTCCTCTTCAGCAGTGAGTCATGTCACTGTTTTGTGTGAATGAACTGAGAGCGTGCGTTCGAGTGTGCGAGTGTGGGGATGTGTGGGCACATGGGTGTGCGCATACAGTATCTGCACATTTTTAAGATCTGTCATTTCTCTTTGTAAGTGCTATGCAAGTACAAAAGGAAAGTGAAGCATTTCGACTTCTTTTGTTTCCTGGAAGAGTAACTCTATTTTTTCAGATCAGGACATTGACAGGGTTTTGATTTTGTATCCTGGAGTGGTTTTAAGAGTGACGTCTTTCGGGGAGCCTCGTCCGTGCGGGGGGGGGGGGGGGGATTCTCCATCCGGATTGGAAGAATCGAACCGCCGACCTGGGAGCTACTCCTGAAACGATCACAACTGGGAATGTGAAAGAAAGTGGTTCAATGGCGACAATAAAACGTTGTGACTAAAACAATAAACTTGTGCCCTGCAGGTGTTCGCTATGAAGAAATACCTGAACACAAGCAGTTCAGTACTTTAGGCCAATGAACACTGCAGGACCGTTTTTTTTTTTTTTTTTTTTTCCTTGATTCTTGTCGCAGAGACTGGCAAGCTGTACACTACAGTGTTTCTTGTTCCAGATTTCTCAAGTATCTGCTGGATCTTCGGCCATATCTCTGGATGAGTGATGCTTTTGAATCCACACGTGCTCCTAATGAAGAGAAAACTTTAGCCTTTGTTCGAGAAGTCAGACATTTTTATTACAGAAAAAACCTAAATGGATTCAGTGACATTATTTTATCTCTGTAAAGTACCAATTGTAAATAAATGTCTAGCCTTCTTACCTGTAACTAAATATAATTTTTATGCAATAAATTATATTTCTTAGTTTAACAATGGTATGTGTGTCTTTTGTACATCCAGGTAATCTTTGCTCCATTTTATTTTGTTTTTTTAATACTTTTTTTTTTCAGCAAAACAAATACAAAGACCAAATTAGACGTCGCTTTAGCCAATACAACAAAATTACTTTTAAATGGGATCTGTGGTTTTGGCAATTAGACCCCATTTTCAGAGAAGAGCTACTCAACCTGTCCCTCTTTACCTCGCACCTCACTGAAAAATTCCCTTTAGGTCCATTTAGCTTTGAAAGCTTTTAACTGGCAAGCTGTCTGGCCTTCACATTAACAAGGTCTCAGGGACACTAATAGTGGCCTTCAAGAATTGGCTGGGGTGATCGAGGATTCTAACCTCAGTTTTTTTTAAATGTGTGCCGGGTGTGTGGGAAATCGACAGATGAGGCACATCCCAGTGACTCATCCGTCGTGAGCGTGCACCTCGGCATGCTCTTAATGCCATGCAGTACATTGCCCGTGCTTTAATGAATGCATTGCTAATTAAGCAATAATGTGCCACCTTTCACTAGATGAGTTCACTGAGCCCTTTGTAATTAACGGAACTGTACTTTCACAATAGAAATTCACTTGTTTTTGTTAGCTTTTATCTAATGAGCCCACTTAGAATAATAGGCAAGAGACATGTGTTAAACACACCTTATGTGGATGCAACACACGCATGCAATAGTAAGTTCCTTGGTGTTGTCACGACCCCCCCAGCTGGATGCAACAATACCTCAAGTGGACTAATTTCTAGTTTGATTATGGAATATTATACTAGTATAATGAGTGAATGGTACAACGTTTTGCACAAGTATTAAAAATAGCATGTGTTTGGTTTTAGGGTTCAACACCGAGTTCACAGTCCATTGATGCATACCGTTCCTGCTGTAGTTTCAACCTTTAGTTAGTAACTGTTAAACAGAAATTGAGTTGAACATTCGGGAAGTGATTCGTTTCATAGAGAGAGGCTGTTTTCAAGAGAAGGTCTTTTTTTGTTCTTTTGTTTTGGAGTTACAATAACTGTAGTTTTTAATTTAGAAATTAAAAACATTGACAAATTGATTGTCCTGTAGCGCCCTCATCTGGTCAATTGTGCACAATGGCCATTCCAAAATGTACCGCCTGCGTACCTTATAACAAGATCCTCAATTTCTTTGCAAAACATAAAATTGACCTCAACCCACGCTTGAATTATTTCAGCAGTCATGGTCACACAGAAGCTTTCAATATCACTGCCTTCAGTTCATGAAGTGATGTAATGATCATGATATCTTTAGGTGCACTTTACAAATGAGGTCTGAAAGGGCATGAAACTATAATTTGTCATTTCCATCAAGCGAGGGCTATAAATAACATTTGTCGCAGTTCCCCATTCCTTATATCTCTTTCTTTTTCATCATTAACTGAGCAGTGGACGTTACTCAGAAGATTTTCTTATTAACCATCTCCAACAGCGCAATTATTTACTTTATATGTGAAACCATTTTGTGCTACTTTTACTTTATGTAGATTCGTTGACTGTCTCATAAGACAAGTAATCAGAAATGTCAACGTTATTTGAGGTTGATAAAAAAAAAACAGTACATCTTCCAGACAGAAAGGTTGCAATGAAACACATCAGACTGTGACACTAACATGGCACACCAACACAGGCACTCCTCTTTAGGTGTGGGATTCAGGATGTGTTCACACAAAAATGTAAGTTAAGGATTGTTAAAGTTTTTTTTTTAAAAACAGCAAGTGTACCGAAATGCACCAATCATTGTCAATGATGACCTCTGGTGGCCTCAAATCAAACTCACCTGTGTTTAACTCTGTTCCCATAACCAAAATGATCATTTTACTGCATCTAAAAGAGTTGTGTCCGTTTTTTTTTTTCTTTATAGCCAGTTCAACAACATGTGTCCATACAAATGTATGACCCGATTCATTTGGTGGTAAAAGCTCTTCTGCAAACTTGTTTTTGTGTTTGCTTTTGTGTTTCAATATTTGGTTGCATAATGGTGTAATGATTAGTACTCTCCTCACAGTTAAAAAGTCTCCAGTTTGACGCCTGGATTTGGAGCCTTTCTGTGTGGCATTTGCATGTTTTCTCTGTGTGTGCCTGAGTTTTTCTCTCACAGTCCAAAAACATGTGTTTGAGGTTAAATGGTTACACCAAATTACCCATAGGAGTGACTGTGAGCGGCTGGGTTTTTCCTTTGTCCATAATCAGCCTGGACTGACTTCAACCAACTGTAACCCATAAGTTGAATAAAGGGATATAAAAGATGTTACTGAGTGAAATCGTGTGTTATTCCCAGCCATGCAAGTAATACATTACAAATTATTACATTACTTGAATTAAATTGCAGTATTTCTACTGACTTTGGCTTTTTTTCCTCACCAAGTATGGAATCTCACTCATATCGAACTCCAATGTCCACCATATGATCTATTTGGCCAATTTCAAAATTATAATTATAATCACACCACAACTTGTATTAATATATTCGGATTGACCCTTTAATCTAAATTTTGCTGCCAATACGTTTCTTTTTTTGTTTTGTTTTGTTTTGTCATCTTAACTTTGAAAATTCTATTTGATATCTAAATAGTATTTGCTTACAAGACAAATTTCTATTGTTTAACTTTATATAAATATTCTGAGGATGTGCTTTGAACGTGAATATTTTCTGCACAGATTACCGTGGAACTCTTACATATTGTATGTCCTCAAGTACAACATCCAACAGTTGAAAATTTATTGTGTAGAGTACCGTGTATTTCAAGTAGTTTAATACATGTTTTTAATTGCAACAGAGTACAATTCCATAGCAGTAGTTGTACTTGAGTACAATATTTAGTCCCCCGCCCCTCACCCATACTATGAGGAGCAAGTGAAATCACATGAAGAAAGTTTTAGCTGTAAACTTTCAGGGAAATGGTGTGTTTTGATTTTAAACTGGTTCATGATGGTTCTCAAAACATTTTGACATCGGGCTTTGCTTTGCTTTGTTTTGAAGGTATTTCTTCACTCCATTACCGTAATGCCTCCTGTACTCGCGTACAGCAAAACTTCACGGGGCAAATTTGATTGTTTTCCAAAGTGGAGGCAGGCTTTGCTTGGCTGCAGTGAAGCGCTGCTAGAGTGCAGATAGAGAGAGTCTAAACTTTCCAAGAGGCCACTGAGTTTAAAAGCAGGACTGCGTCTTAGTCCCAGCACCTGATGAGCAACTTCAATACTCCTGAAAAGCGTAAAAGCAACTTAATTTGGAGATAGTTCCACGAGGAGCCATAAGGAGGAGGCTTCTAAATACTTGAGAACATCAGGGACTGCTGGACATCAGAGATGGCTCTATCTTTTTCACGCAGGTGTTTGCTGTTGCTGTGTTTGACAGCTGTGCAAAGTGGCCATGCCACCGTGCAGGTAGGAGCACCTTTTTACGCACGAATATATATGACATTTTGAACAAACTGGCTCATGCATTAATGTTTCTCAATTTGTCAGTTTGTCAGTGCAAACCATATTCCGCAGTATTACTTTTACCAGAACTGTAACGCTATCTGTTTTCATTAGTTTATCCGGCATCCATTCAGCATCATTTGAGTATATGCGCACGAAATGTGCCATTTTATGTTTTTCTCCAGTTTTGTGATCACAATCTCAAGTTTCAACTGGAAAAATCTGATACCGCATGATTTCATTTCAAAGCATTATTGCGTGAGGATTTGAATCCTCTCCTGTCTTTTCACCAGATGGTTTTTCCACTTTCCCTGAGGGGGGAGCAGGTAAAAAGACAGGACCTGTTTCTCACTTGTGCACAGGTCCAAACTGCGTGCTCAATGAAGTTTAATGTACCGAAGGTAGTTGTTATTGAACAAAGCCCCCCAAATACCAGTGCAAGAATTTAAGGTATGCTGCTCAGGGAAAGTGTTCCAATGAGCATGTGATTAATAAACCCTCCTGAAAGGATTAGAGCCACTTTCTCTGAGGAACTTTGTAATGGCTTGACACAGGAGTTCTCCTCAAAGCAACTCCCTGTGGCACCCATGCTATTTTGAGTTTCCCCATTCAGGATTACCCAATGAGATTGTTCCTTCCTACCGCCATGCAAAATATACAGAGGAACAGCATTTTGGACTTAGGTCCCACTGACATCTGCCAGACAGCTTTTGTCCAGCTGTGCTTGTGGTAGTAAGAAGTGAAGGAGGCAAGGAGAGAGCTGAGGGCAAAGAATGTATCAAGTGTGTGCAAGCAGGTCTGATGGAAAGCAATACTTTTAAAGAGGAGTTCAGGCATTTTTCGGTGCAATAAAGACAGCTCACTGATGAGTCTTGTCACATAAAAGTGTTACATAACCAGCAGTGTTACCTATAGCGGTCAATGGTTTTGTAACCCCGAGGTCTATGTGCCCACTGCTAACATGCATTTGGCTGTAATGACATAATTCCCTACAGCTGCACAATAATATTTATTCACAGCTTACTGGAAGTCAGTGGATCTCAAAGTATGTGGTCGGGGGCACCAGGGGGTCTTGGAAGAGTGTGTGTGTGGGGGGGGGGGGGGGGGGGGGGGGGGGGGGGGCGTTAGGGTGCAGCAGCAGGAGAAATGTTGGGGTCAGTGAAATATTGTTTCCCAAGTGGATTTTTTTTCCCCTTTATTTATTTGAGGTAGCTCTGGAAGGTTGGTATTTCAATCTCCACATGTCAAAGTGCCTTAGAGCAAGACACTGAGCCAATGGATAGACTGAGGACACCTCAAATTGGTGTGTGTGAATGGGTGAATGCGATTAACAGTGTTAAGTGCCTTGGGGGCTGCTCAAGCACTGGATAAGCACTATTTATTTAAGCCAAATAAACAATTTGCTTTTTGAGTAGAGAGAAGAGAAATAAAGCTGATGAACAATCAACAGGTCAAACTCAGATTCATTTTTATCAAAACAAATTTTCATTACTGAATATGTGGGAGGCATGGCGAAAATTAATCAAAAATCATAAAACATAATTCTAAAGCTATTATTCTAACAGTCGCAGACTATACATAAAGACTCCAACTTGTGTTTCCTTATTGATCATAGATCTCAACAGCTGTCGAATCATTTCAAGGTTCAAAGTAAAGCAATCTTAAGACCTGCTCTTTGGAAAGTCATTATTAAATGCTTTACCGAGATTGTTTCACAGCTCTTAATTGTGTTTATTATAACAGACGTGCATGGACAAGCACCAGGTGGTCGGGGTGCTGCGTCAAATGGAGAAGTTTCTGAAAGGCCAGGAGATACGATTCACAGAGGGCCTCCGGATCATGAAATCAAAGCTGGCGACACTTCAGAACTCCGTCTCCAAGTTACCGCAAGCGGACCAGTCAGCTGGTGAGTCAGAGACAGAAAACAAACACAAACCCACCGCCATCACCACAGTTACCCTCTCCATCCTCATAATACTCATTAGTCATCTTTATGAGCTTTTCGCTGCACCCATTGCAGCTGATTTGAGTGGGAAAAGCAAAGAGTCCTGGTCAGTAATAAAAGTCATATTTATTAGTCATCAGTGTGTTTTATGAAAAAAATATCTTCAAAAAGACTTTCTCTCTCATTTATTATCCTTATTGCCTTCTTTCATTAGCATCTTCATTCCAACAAGAGTAAGATGATGTGTAAACATTTAAATAAAACTGGCATACAAAGATTTATATTGAAAATAAGCACATAAGAAAAAATGGTTGTGATTAATTTTTTCTTCAATCCACTCAAAATGAGCCAAAATGTGTTTTCCACCATTACTATTATTCAATAAACAGGCAAAAATAATCAAAATAAGTATACACATGGATTAGTCAGGAGAGATTGTTTTAGGTTTATGCTGTGAAATCAAAAGACCTGATCAGTTTTTTTAAAAGCTGCATAATTGTTATAATAAGATCCAGCAGTCGTGTAAACACAGGGTGTTCATTCCACTTTAATAGTTTCTTTTTTTTCCACAGTTACTTAGAAGGTTTTATATGCACCGATAGTCTTACTGATGTTTGTTCAGTGACTTAGTGAAGGACTGGTAACGGATTTACAGTATTTTAGAAGCATTCACTTGATTGAAACGGAAGTTTAAACCACTTATACCATCGCATATCATGGGATTAGATATTTATCCGTCAATGCACAGCCATCTCACTAACGGAACAGCATACTTGACAGGGGGAAGTGGATTTGGGAAAGTGTATCGCTTGGCAGCAGATGCTGAGACCAATTTGTTCGTGATGGACTGGTGCGGTTCATAATTCTGTGGAAGAATACTTGGCAGGACAAGAGAAAGCTGATATTTAACTTCAACACCAATAAAGGCTTAAGAAAATATAAAAAGACAAGTGAAGAGGCTTACAATACTGCCTTTTATTGCCCAGATCATTTTCAAACCCAAGAATCCACATATAAAAATGTCGATTGTTGGAGTTTATTGTTTTAAATGAACAATTATTTGTCTCTTTAAAAACGCACAATGAGACAGAATTGGTTGCAGGACAGCATCTGAAATGTTCTGTTTTCTCTGGAGGTTAAAACAAGAACACCTCCAGTTTGGAGGAAGTATAAAAATCTCATAAAACCATATGTGTAATTCATTATCTAATGTAATTACGCACATTTCAGACATTCTAAAAGTAACTTTCCAGAACTCACAACACACATAACAATTGACTGCTGTTCTGACCCCCAAAAAATGGCCTGTCTTCTCCCGGCTGACTGTAAATGAGGCATTTGAACCGGCCTTTCCCATGAAAGCTCTGGTGACACGTGTATATCCTCAGGCGGAGAATGCCAGAGGATGTCGGGAGGCTTATTTCACATGTGACCAGGCTTCCTCTCATGCTCTCCTTTCTTTCTTTCTCCCACAGCCCCCATCACCTGCCCCTCCCTGGAAGCCCCAGCTCATGGAACCAAGTTTGGCTCGAAATATTTCGTCGGACATGAGGTTCACTTTACTTGCACCCAGGGCTACTACCTTGTCGGCGCCGCCACGCGTGTTTGCCGTGACAATGGCACCTGGACCGGTACTAGTGCCGCCTGTAAAGGTGAGCCTCACTGTGGGTTTGTAAGTTGGCAAGAGAGAAATAGCATTCTGAAATCCTCAGTTTTGACAAAATGTGAGACCGGAGTTCCGTCGGGTTCAGGTGAGGAATGCCATCTGCTAGTGCTTGTGAAGAATGTTTTGAGGCTGAACTCCTATATTACTCGTTCCTGAGCAAAAATCCCCACACCTATTTAGGGTGACCTTGGCTCAATGGTGCCTGAATGCCAGGCTGCGAGAGACAGCATCTCAGAAGGCAAACTGAGCTCTGCGCACACAGATAAGAGGCAAAGAAAAGAGCCATTCTTTGGAGTGTCTGGAGCTGCTCGGTGCCCTGAATGAAACCCTCGTTAAAATGGCATTAAATGTCTCCGAACACAGAAAAACACCTGTACTGCATTCCACTGTGGGGTGCTTTCCCCTGCAGGTTTCTACTCCTCATTAACAACATTGGCCTGACTACTGTAAGATAAATCCCTGCTCCTTGCTCATGTTTCTCTGCTTCCTTGACAGCAGTCCCACCGGACAGGGTTAGATCCAGGCATTATACCCACACTCCGGTCTGATAGCACAGAAGTATGCTAAGCACGCTATTGATAGCTTCTTCAGACTTCGCTGGTGGCGCTCTTCCAAAAATTCCTAGCGGCATACTCAGTCGAACATGTGCACACGTTTATTGACATTCATGCTTAAAACAACATGAGAGGGCTCGACTCCGCACAGTATTATCACTGTTCGTGTTTCTCAGCCCAGCATAAGCGCTCTAAATTTAGGTATGTTCAAAAAAACAGCATTGACAGAGCGTGAGCAACTTTAAAGCTAAAGAGAGTTTAAAAATATCTAGCAGAGTGAACTGGGCCTTTTCATGTTATGGTCCAGTGGTGGCCTCTGGGGAAACCGAATGAAAATCAAAGGAGCTGGTTATCATCCAGTATACTGTGGCTTCAGCTCAAAGAGCAGAATCTACTTTATAAGTTATTTCACTACACAACAGACAAAGCTACAGTCTTAAGGCACGATATACTGCTTGTTCACAAACTTTAAGAGATAAAACAAATAGGAATATTATCATGAGATCACAGTCCTCATCATCCTGCCCTCTGCTGTTGTCAACATTTTTACTATTCCACTGCCAAAAATCACACAATAAACAGAATATTTGTTGGTAGAGGAATGTATCTGTGCTTAACCTCACTTCTAGGGTAAACCTTATGCATCCAGTAGGCACAAGTATGTGTATTAATAAGTATTATTCTCATGTTCAAACGGATTCACAGTTTAAACCTTTTTTAAACCACTGGTATAATTGGAGATTCATACTTCATTTCACACTTAAATATGTGTGGAATTTGCCTAAAATGGAAGTCACTTCTGTTTATTTCACAATGCCAGGAACACAAACTGTTGATATTTGTAGAATATGATGGGACTAATAATCCCTTTTAGATCTATGGTAAGACATCTACCACAATTCCAAAAACAGAAAAAAATCAAAATAAAAAGGCCCTAGCTAGTACACTGTACTCATAATGACAATACCAGTACTCAGCCTTCAATATAAGTTATGAAAATAGGCCTTTCATACTTCACCAAAAAAAGCTTCAAGCAGGACGTGGCAGCAGGAGCAAAATTGGTCTCTATTATTCAACAAAAACTTTAAAGCCTTAAAGAATATGTTTTTGTTCCATTTGGATAACTTCCCAGACTTTCTCAATCCACATATTGTATGTTGGTGGCTCCAGTTTTTGCCGTTAAATTGCGATACATTTGATCGCCGCTGGAGTCAGAATTTGGAAAAGATATTTCTGAGCTCTATTATTAATAACCATTGGTGTAAACCCAAATAGTGCCACTTTTGGATCTTTTGTAATATTTTGTTGAACTATTGCTCTCAATGCCTTAAAGATATTTTTCTCAAAATGTTTGTAATTTAGGGGAGGTCCAGAATATATGAGTGTGATTCCAATCTCCGTGCTACAGTTCCTCCAGCAGGTGTCTGGGTACTGTGGGCCTATCTCTGCCATCAGTTCAGGTGTGCGGAAATATCTCTTGAGTATTTTCCATTTGAATTCTCCTCACGTATTGGAGTTGGTTACTTTATGGGCTTTAGCGCACATTTCATCCCATTCATCTCCTTGTATATTGGTGTTGGTTTCTACTTCCCATCGTCATTTTGTCTTTGTTTACTGTTTGTTTTTAATGGTACTGCGAAATTCCTGTCACGAGCGTGTGACACGTTGGCGAATCTAGTCTCTGATTGACAATCATACTGCAGAAGTTCCACAATGATCCACAAAGCTGTGTTCCTCTGGCATTTTGGTAATTGTATAGATTTCATAAACATCCTGGGAGTTACGGTTTATGAGAGGTAAACATGCCAAACTGGTTATCTGCAAAACAATGGGACTAAAGAAATTATAATACCTTATGTTAAAGTTTTCATCGCCTACCCAGCAGTATATACAACATAAATGAAAACATCTTGACAATTGCAGGCTATATATCAAGATTTACCCGTTCAAATCAAATGCGCCCAACAGCAGATGAGTTCTGCTTTTTCAGTGCTGATTGATCATTACAGTTAACACAGACTGATGAAAAGAAAAACATTTTGAAGTCCGACATTCAACCCAAAATTACTATTATGGCTTGAGAGTCTCTGGCAGCATGGTGTGATGGTGATTTTCATGATGTAAATCCCTGATGTAAGAGATTATCAGGTATATACCAAACTTAGCTCCATATAGCAATGGAAGTGGTTTTTTTGTCTTTGTGCTTTTTTGTATAGGTATGGTTCAGATGAATAAAAACAGACAAGTGAAATTTTTTTTATTTCAAGTGATTCTCTCATCCACATCCAGATATAAGTGAATGTGAAAGTAATCCCTGCCAAAACGGAGGTACCTGTGTGGAAGGAGTCAACCAGTACAAATGCACCTGCCCCCAGAATTGGAGTGGCTCTCACTGCCAACACCAAACCCAGACGGGTCAGTCGTCGACAAGTATTTTTCTTAATTCTTTGCTTTTTTAGTCACGACTTTGCTTGAGGTCAAATCCAAAATTCATGTTTTTCTTCCCACGTTCAGCACCACCTGAGTGGAGCGTAATGAATGACCCAGCGTTCAGCAGGAGACCTCGCTGTGCCCAAGTGAACCAGGCCCAGCACTGCAGCTGTGATGCAGGATTTCACATGAGTGGCACTTCCGACAACAGCATCTGTCAGGGTGAGCTGTAATTATGTGTCAACTTAATTGATCCCCTGTGGGGAGAACTCTCCAAGGTAAGGTCAGCCTCAGAGCAGGCTCTTCGTGCTTGAGCCCGGCTTCAGTACTTCTCTGCAGGGAAAACCAGAGAAGTCGGGAGGATTTTGGAGCTGAAGGTATACCTGGATCTTATACCACGCCGGTAATTAATATGGCTGAAAATGAGAGTAATCAGAGGGGCCAGTATGTGACAAACAAAATAATCCTCTTGAGAGGTCACAAGCTGATTAGCACCAATGTATGTCATAGTTCAGTCGGAACGGCTTGAGCAACATTTCAAAAATAAGTCTAAACAGTTTTATAAGGCTCCTGGGAAAAACCAACATCAATACCAAACCTCGCTTTCTCAAATTATGTCAACTACTACTTGTCTACTTTTTTATGCACGGTGCATTTGCTGAGTTTCAGTATGCATGCTATTGTTTTATTTCTTGACAGATGTAAACGAGTGTGAAGTGTACCGACTCGACCAAGGAGGGAAACTGTGCATCCACGAGTGTGTGAACGTCCCCGGCTCGTACCACTGCTCCTGCCCCAGCGGTTACAAGTTGCTCCCAGATGGGCGGAACTGCGAGGGTGAGTGACAAGGGGGGAACAGAGGACAAAGGCTTATTCACGGAGCCCGGCTGCAGATCTGGCAGGGTATGTGGCTGCAGAGAGAAATACCTGTGATTTAGGAAGATGAAGAGCTTTTAGCACGCAGAGATTTCAGCTTCTGCAGGGGATGCCTCTAAAACTCAAACCTTGCTCCCATTTTCATTTTTCGCCCCTGTAGCTTTCACTGCTTGCCAGTGGAATGAATGACCTCACCTTTTCCGAGCTGAAAGGATCTTTGGGACATGAAGCGTTTGTAGGAGACTAAACTAAAAAAGCCAAAGTAAAGAGCTGTGCACCCCCTCGCTCATACACCCACTGTGGTAACTAGGAAGCAGGGAGTCAGTCTGGCAAGTGTCTCTCCTTGCTTCTCATTCTTGCATGCCTCTGCTGTTTGTCTTCCAGATGTGGATGAATGTTTAAGCCAACAGCACAACTGTAGCCGAGGGACAACTTGTATCAACACAGGGGGAGGTTTTCAGTGTGTCAACCCAGAGTGTCCCCGTTCCCATGGCAACATAAGCTACGTCAAGACATCTCCCTTGTAAGTAGTTAAACCGCAGTGTTTTATTGGCAAACAGCTGAGGAACTTTTGAATTAGGATTACGTCTTTCACATTTCAGTAAGAAAGTTAGGAAAATAAGTGAGATCAGTGAAGCACGAAAGGACAATTTTGGCGGAGTGTAAAAGGATTTCTGTGCTCAGGTGTGACACGAGTCAAAGTCGGTCTCCATATTCAACAACTTAAAATATGTGCAGTGAGCAAGGTCTGTCATTGTGTACATCTGAGAATAGCGTGACAGCCTCAGAGTTCTTCACCCAAACATTTTAAAGGTACACTCAGCTTCCATCCAAGCTGGGACTTATTTAGGGTGTTTGGCCAATCTTCGCAGTTGGTAGAAATAACATTTAACCCAGGCCTGGCCATGCAGAAGAGGGGAAGAAGGAAAAAAAAAAAATCACCCACTGCCAAGTTAATTGAGTTTTTCTGAAGCACTGGAAAGCAACCATCAGTTCCAGGTTGTATTTCAGGAGTGTTGCTATGAAGAGAGCTGAACATGCACAGATATTTCGGTGCATTTACTTTCAATATTAATCTCAAAAAAGGTGATTGAAGTGTTACTTTTGTTGTAAATAGTTAACCATAATCAACAGAAGTGATTGAATGATTACTATTGAACTTACGAGAAATCATCACAGTAATCAAATTAAAAACTTCCTCAGACAATTAATATTTCTGTTGCAAGACAAATAACCTGAAAATCTTCTGAAACCTTACAATCCGTCTCTCTGTACGTCTCTCATCAGCAAGCTGAGAGCATGGGACAAGGTCTTCCTGTTTCTAATAAATCATCACTGTGGTGAATTAAAGCCCTGATTCCAACAGGCAGCCACATAATTTTTTAAGAAAATACTTGTAACAAAGGAGAAACCAAGAGATTGACTTTAACCGTGTCCTTAAAAACAAGACCAAACACACATTGGGACCAGAGGCTGCAACTGACTTTCTTGTTTTGTGTTATTTTTTTTAACTTCTCCCCATAATCTGTTCTATTGAAATGACAGACAGCCTTCCAAGTATTTATGGGTTTGTAAATAAAAAGTATGTCTTTTTAAAGGGAAATATTCAGAATACATAATCTATATGGTCACACTAACAAATGTGTAAATGAAGTGTACATGCATATGTTATTGTCATTGATATAAATAGAAATTTGTCCAGACTGTGATCGGATCAAATCTTTCTCTCCCTCCCACAGTGAACTACTTCACCAACAGCCTGGACAAAACACATTAATTAAATTCATATCATAATTTTCAGTGATCAAGAATGAAAATCATCAATGAATCATCATCTATTACTTTCTACAGTTTTGTTTTGTTTTCTTGTCAAAAAATACAAGAAATAATGCATCCTGAATAAGGGACCCTCTCAGAAAATGAAGAAAAAATAAAAGTTTTATACACTTTTATATACTTGAAACCCATGTTGCAGTGGTTAGCAACAACGTCATGAGCTGGAGTCCAGACCTCTCCGTGTGGAGTTTGCATGTTGCCTCTCCGTGGGTTTTCTCTGGATACTCTGTTTTCATCCCGCAGTTCAAAAACATGCATGTGAAGTTAAATGGGTGAGCAGTATAGAAGATGGATCGCTTCCTGCAAATCATCATTGGTGCCTTCATTGTTTGTTTGTCTCTGTGAGTCTTTTATCATTATGTCTTTTTTTTTTTCCTCATTTAATCTCTGAAGAGAAGTGTGGAGCTTCTGTGAAGTGTGTGTGCATGCACCCTCTCCTCAGTCACACAGAAACGATTATGAACACTTTCCCACGGGGATATATTTGTTCCGTAATCGTTGTCTCTGTTTCAGTAAGTCTGTATGAGCTGCGAATGGTCAAAAACAGCAAAAATGGGATACATTTTGGTTAATATTTGCATTTCTATCCTGCAGCCAGTGTGAGAGAAACCCCTGCCCCATGGACAGCCGTTCCTGCCACCTGGCTCCTAAAACCGTCTCCTTCCATTACCTGTCACTGCCCTCGAACCTGCAGACCCCCGCCACGCTGTTCCGCATGGCGACTGCTACTGCCCCGGGCCGCACGGGGCCCGACAGCCTGCGCTTTGGCATAGTGGGCGGAAACTCCCGGGGCATCTTCGTCATGCAGCGATCAGACAGGCAGACCGGGGAGCTGATACTGGTCCAGCAGCTGCGCGGGCCGCAGGAGATCAGCGTTGACG
The DNA here is from genome assembly GCF_963383615.2 of Lipophrys pholis. Taxonomy (NCBI): domain Eukaryota; kingdom Metazoa; phylum Chordata; class Actinopteri; order Blenniiformes; family Blenniidae; genus Lipophrys; species Lipophrys pholis. The sequence goes on along the minus strand of NC_137642.1, from coordinate 16,140,116 downwards.
TCGACATGTCCGAGTACAGCGAACGCACCTTTCAGGCCAAGCATGTTGCCAGGGTGCACATTCTGGTGTCACCCTACAACTTCTGAGGGCTCCGGGAAGGGAGAGGACTGAAAACTGAAGAGAGATGGCAACTTGTTCACTGAAACTGTTTCTTCATCCCCTTTCAGAAATGAATCTGTCTCAGTCGGCAGTTGCCAGCTGGTGTTCGTTTATGGCCAATCACCACAAGAGAGAGAAAGTGACATGTCAATGTTTAATAGCTATGATATTATGAATCCAAAATACGGCTAAAACCCATCCTGAATAAATGCTGCCTGTCACCATGAAAGATGATATCTAACTATGTGTTTGAATACATCAATCTTAGCCATTGATAAATGGGCTTCGATGGATGAATAAGTATCAGCTACTGTCATATAATGTTGCTTTTTGCAGTTTTGATGTCCATTATAGATAATATCTGTGTAGCTCAGGGTCAAGCCCCCGGGCTGATGCACTGCCTCTGCTTTCCTTATGATAAATCCCTTTATGACATTAGTGCTCCTGCAGCTCTAATTTATTGGAAATATTGTTGCTTTTTCTTTTGGGTTTTTTCACAATGTGACATACTGTACGCCACATGTTTTTCTCTGATTATATACTGTATATTTGTCTTTTTTTTTTTTTTTTTAACTAACTTGCTTTCTTAGAAGCACCATTCACAATACTAAGGGATTTTTTTTTTCATTAGTAGACACAGTACTTTCCCTGATATGTTACCCAGAAATTGTCTCATATTATTTGAAATCAATGATGATTTGGCAATGTACTTACAGAAGTTATCTGGGATTTGAATCATTTGCTTTCTGAAATAAAGACAGTCCAACATTCGATCAGTATTCGTTGGGACTGCCTCTCTTGATGCTGAACAGTGAGGTATTGAATTATGTCATGAGTGATATTTAATGACTGAAACGCAAACCTGTGCATGGCTGATAAATGAACACTGGACGGCAATAAAAGATTCTCTGGATGAAGGAATGAATGATCAGAAGAGAAGTATATTCTCTAATATATCCCCCGGAGAGCAGGTTTACAAGTCAAAGCATTTCCCTTCAAAACAGAAAGTCTTGCAGTGTTTTTCTTTAATTTTCCTTCAGCCAGCTGTAACTGTAACATTAAAAAAAAAACATACCTCAGTGTATCAGAGTATTAGAGGGGGGGGGGGGGGGGGGGAAAGAGACTAATGCTCACCACATGTGTTCTCTTACCTTCCTCGACTCCGTCCTCTTCATCCAGGGGTTTACGTTGCAATAAAAAGGGGTCAAAGGAGCTACATGCTTCCAGTGCGGGGCTGATGGTGAGAATCAAAACACGTGCCCCCGATGGTTCTCACAGCTTTGGAATGACAGACGTGCGTTAACGAGAGACGTAAGTTCACTGTGCAACAACACCAAGGGGTTGCTCACATTGCAGCCTTTGTCTCGGGCTGTTTGATGTTCACATGTTTCATCCATTCACAGGCAGAAGGATATTGCCACAGACAACTGGAGCTAACAAACACAAACCACTTGCTGCAGAGTAATGGTGAAAATATTCAGTGAGGACCGCCTCTAAGTCGAAGCAGCGCAGAGTGTTTGCACTTGTTTGACATCAAAGCCACAGAAAGAAGCGAGTTTTGGTGCTTCACATCTTAGTGCACCAGTTGAGGACTGGGACAACGCTTACAGAGGATTTTAAATACTGGAAAGGTACTAATCACGTACACTGTGTATAGGGGCTTCCTGACCACACTGTTCTCTCTTAAATTCTACCCACGTAATAAATCTAAGCAAAAAGCAGAATCACCAAAACCACATTGACGTTTTTTTAATTAACAGAATTACCCACCTCCTGCAGTTGAAAAATAAAGCATATCGAAGAGAAAATAAGCCCAACTTGAAAACTTATTTAAACTCCACTGAAGTCAAAAGGTGAGTACAGCATGTACAGAACATTCTAAGAAATCCCTTCACTTTGTTTGGAAGAACAAAGTCATACGCTGTTTTGACGTGAAATGGCTCAGACACCTTTATGGAGTACCATCCCAACAGAAAACAGGCATGAGGGATAAATATCTGGAACTTATCCACACATATGTGCTGAAGGTCCCTGTGCTTTTTCTCCATCAATACAACAAGCAGACTTTAATTGACATTACGATTCCAACGTGATTGTGACGAGAGGATAAACTCAAAATAGCACACTGTTGGGAAATGATCAGTCTTATTTTATCACTCGTACTTTGGGGCCTTTTTCTGTGCGCCGTTTGCATGTTTCCATTGTGTTTTTTCCAGGTATGAGTGTGTACTCTTTTTTTTCACTCAATGTCATTTTGCATCTACTCAAGCCCTGTGCAAACCTGAGTTGGATGTATAATTGGTATATCGTTTGCTTTAGCAGTACTCATTACATTTGCGGTTTGTTGGATTTTAGTTTTGTATTGTAACCCCAGAATTGAAGCACACACTCTTGATCGTTTTAAATTGGCTGCATACTCTAAACACGTTATCCATCTCAATAGGAGCAGAAAAAAAAGAAGCAAATATCTTGTCTTTGGAGACCTAAATGAAGCCCAGTATGCTCACAAATCAACAGAGAATCCAGTCAATCAGGGCTCTCCACACACCATAAATCTATTTGTAATGCTGTGGGTTTGATCTCCTAAACGCAGCGGTTTCAGATGAACCGGTACCAGAAATAGACAAGCTGGTTTTAGGGAGTTCACTTATGTTTGGATACTGGATGTCTTGAGCAACAGAGCACAGTGGCTCTGAGGCTGTGCAGAGGACAACAGGAAGGACATGCAGCAGGTGGTGAGGATGTCAAGAGCAAATCATGGACAATATCCAACCCCAAGACATTTACATTAAGGGATTATTATTATAATAGGTTTTAGGTTTTTTTTAAATTTGCACAACCAGTTAAATATATTAAAAGTGTTTGTAATGTTTCTAAAACTAATAAAACAGCTGTATGAAGGGTACTGAAGAAAACTGGACGTCACTCACTTTGTCTAAACTGTCTTCAAATATATAATATATTTTAACCGGTCTTTTTTTTTTTTTTTTAACAGTTGATGTTAACCCTTAAATTTAGGATTTTTCATACGTCTTTCAAGAGACACATCTTAGATGACACAAATAAATCACAAGCATAATAAAATATGTATTTTTATTGCCAAATTAATACTGAAAGTATCAGACAAAAGAACCAAGAGGTCTCAGAAATTAAAACTATTTTTCCATCTTTGTGTGGACACTTCCTGAGAAGGAAGAGTAGAAATCAAGCCCGGTTCCTCTTGACAACCATGGAAAAAAATATAAGACAACTCACATTATCCAGACACCTCCTCACCTGTGGACTTATAAAATAACAGGAATCAGCCAAAACCCATCTGTACAAATAATCTAGGTCCACTGCAGATGCTTTTATATAACAGGAACAGCTTGCCATCATAAGCACAATTATTCCAGTTTTCCGACGAACACAAAAAAAAAAGAGCAGTGACATATTAAATTCACTCAGGTGAGAGGCTTGTGCTGACCACACTGCTCATCTGGAACGTTATTGGATGGTCTCAACAGTCAACATGACGAATCTCAGGACAGCACACACACGGAAACAAAGACGACTTTCAAAAAGACCCACAAAAAACATCAAACTTATTAAGGTGTCTTGAGTCAAACAGAACGACTTTAACATGGCAAAGAAAACAAAATCCAAGCTTCAATGTAAGACTGTGCAGAGTTCAAACCTTTAAGAAAAATAAAATAAACGTTGTAAACACACTTCAACATATTAAGTACACTTCAAACAGAAATAAATAATGAAATTACCTAACGCCATATCAACATACATTTCACAACTTGTCTACCCGCACCCATACAGTAGATTCGAAACGTGAATGCAAACTCTAAATCTACACTAACTCTTTTACATTACACTTGGACAACAGACTTGTTTGCGCTCCGTCACTCTCACACTTGATGTCGGGCAGCTTCCATCCGAGACAAGAGCGACACAGCATACACGTTGTTCTCTGTTACCTGAACAGATTAGGCCTCATACAAGAACTACATGTAGGCACAGCTTTGATCTTGAAAGTGCATAAGAGTGAATAACCTATTAAAAATGACAGTGTTCGAGTTTCGCTCTCCTCGTCACAGATTCCAATGCTCGTAGCACAAATCTGTATTGGTTGGAGACTCGTGAACATGAAAACAACATCTTCATTGTATATTTACACACGACACGCAGCCAATCTCCCAACCTCATCCACTTCAATAGATAATAGTCATGTTAATTACTGAAGAAAAAAAGCCTTTTAATTATTTCCCCCCATCATATACATTTTTCTTATCATAAACTACAATTAATAACTAGACTTCAAAATTACATGAAACATGTAATTGGTAGTATACTCATGTGTGAGGCCCACTGTTTACGCTCTAATAACGCAAAAAGTAAAAGAAAGAAATATAGCACTTGATAGGAAATGAAACATTCTCTTTGGAAATATCATATCAAGAATATGGAGAGCCTGTTGGCCGATGAAAAGAAGTCTGGTCAAGTCTTTAAAGTTGAGGGAAGTCAGCAGAGGTCCCGCTGAAACTGTGTCCTGCACCACTCCGCAGAGGAGCAGCCAATCAGGAGACACCTCACAAAAGAAACGGCTCGGCAGCGGCGCTCGATGACGGCGCCTGGAGAAAGGTCTTCCTCAGAGACAGGGACAGCTGCTGTTCGTCCGCCATGTCGGCAGACGGATGGAAATGTTTTGTCTCACTCCAGCTTTGACATCTCGTACTTGGTCGTCATGATTTCCTGGGAAATATTATGTGTAATTTGAAATGCACACTTTCTCTCTCGGACAGAAACATTCAGACTGCAGCGGGTATAATTCACCATTCGCCGCGCTGCACTTCCATAATTACTGTCGCTTTGCTTGTCAGGCTTTTCATTGGACTGCATCGCTCAAACTTCACGGTACAATTTTCAAATTACTATTCCATTTAAGATAAAGACAAAAAGAGATTTCTCATTTATACCCAGCAGTCAGTGACTTTATCAGCTCCAAGTACTTTTTAATCAATTGTATGATGCTATAACTTATACCAGCCTGCTCTTCCACAATGTGACGCAATACAGTAAATCGATTTATACAACAATGCTACACAGGAAGTGGAAGATTTATACTATTCACAATAGTTCAGCCAGGTGAAGCTAAAATGCAATGTATTGCCGTCTTTGTTTGGACTGTGAATGTAAATTCTCAAGCACACTCACAAATTAATACTGATCAAATACTCATATATCTGGGTATAGAAGCGCACTTTATCAGGGCAGCGCTTCTAAGACGTAAAGAGGGAACAGAGGTTCACAAATCTTCACCAAATTAAACCCCCCCCCTAAAAAAACCCTGTGGCACTCCCTTAAAACAGTAAAGCCAAATGTAGACGCCCACATTATCAGACAAAGTTCTCTTGTAGTGTTTTCTGTAAAATCAGATGTCACACCTTAAAACCAGAGATAAATCCTTAGTGAGATTAATAGAGAGTGTGTTTTGTGCGAGTCTTGACAATGGCAGTGTGACGACGACCTGATTCTCACCTCGTCTGAGTCGAGCAGGACCGGTAGAGCTCTGCGGGGACAAACAAGAATCAAGTGTGACGATCACAGACGCCTTGAGAGATGACTTTATGAGATGAGAAGGGAAATATATGACAAGAGAAACTCACACATCACTTAGAGAGCTGGGGATGTTATCCTCCACCCATTTCAAGTCGTCATCCTTGACAAGTGGAGAAAAAAGGACAAACAAAGTGAACACTGCCATCTGCTGAAATGTGATGTGTGCAATTTGTTGTTCAACTGCAGTGAGTCACCCTACATACACATGCATGCGGCTTACAGAGATGTAATTCATCAAAAAAAGGTACAGTATGGGACTTTTTCAAATTTGCAACTTCCCCCCCAAAAAAACGGTCATGATATTGTTTTGATGTCTTCTGTCGAGATGCGGATGCTGCAATCCTCAAAGTTCACATACGGCACCTTTAACGGGAACGAAGCTGTGCTACTCACCGGGCTGGTTTCTGACGGCTTCGCTGTGCCGTTAGTCTCACTTTTGGGCACTCGCAACTTTATACCATCGCCTGTGGTTGAAGAGAAGAGTTCATCAAATCAACAATACTGTGACATTCAAATGTAAAGGCTCTGTCGTGTTTCTGTACCGAGGTTTGCAGATGAAATGAACTCCTCAATCTCCTCGTCATCAGAATCGTCGATGAGCGGTGTGAAGGCGTACCTGTGACAAATCAAATCAAGTCACTGATTCAGACTCAAATTCAGCTCATTTCGGCTAGTTAAAGAATGCGTACTATAGAAGTAACCTTTGGTTGTTGGCCGATGGTCTCCAGAGGAACATTATAACGAGCAGAATAAGGGAGAACAAGAACCTCCAGAAGGCATCTTCTACCCACAGCTCGATCCAGTCCTACACGCAACACAGGGAATAAGGAAACATAACTTTTTTTTTGCCTTTATTTAGTCAGGAGAACCACACTGAGATTAATAATCTCTTTTGCAAGTGTGTCCTGAGGAGCTGAGGGGCCGAGTGCCTTGCTCAGGGACCCCCGGTGCATGTTTTCTTTTGGGGGGGGGGACTTGTCAATGTCACTAGTAAAAGAATACACACACGTTTACTTACAGACTGACACTCTGCTAATCGAAACTTTTTAGCCATCCAACCCATGAAAATAATGGAAGCTGAAAGAGAGAAATCCAGAACACAAAGCAACTTAGAACAATGAAAGAAAAAAGAAACGCGCGAAAAAAGTCTTCTTTTTTTTCTCCACTTACCAATAACAGCAAATATTAAAGTATTTGTAAAGTGCCTGTAGAGAGACAACTTGACGGGGTTTCTCCTCAGCTTCAAAGTCTTGATAGTTTGTGCGAGGCTGACAAAAATGTTAGCGGCAGTCAAGGTAAACACAGACATTACTGTGAAAACTATGAGAAACATTCAATAACGTGTTCATGCTGCAGGCTTAAGTGTCCCAGATCTGACTTCTTTGTCCGATTTTTTCCCCCTAATCAGCTCTGGGCCACCTTTAGATTTGATCCTAAACTCAACACAACACCGTCCCTGACCTGTAGTTGAGAAAGAGTTGTAACGCAGCGACTGTGCCAGGGGAGGAGACGCGAAATGTGTGGGATTTGATTCACGGTGTAAGAGAGGAAGCAGAAGAACGAAATTAAAATGACCAACCACAAACAGAAGAGCTCATACAAATTGTAGCGCAGATTGAGTGGTGAAAGCAGGGTGGCTGTCTCTGGAATGCGGCACGTCTTTCCTGCGGATTTGTATTTCAAATGCTAATCATTAGAGAAAGGAAGAGACGAGAGGCGCAGGTCAACATCTCCTGCTTTGCATAGGCTCATGTGTAAGAGGTGAGGAGCAGAGGAGAACCACACAGGGAAAGGTTGTAGGTGCACAAAAGGATATCCACCAGCATAAGGAAGAGTCAAGCAGAGCCAGGGGAATGTTGGCCAGCAGGGCCAAGTCAGAGTCTTTTGCCTGGAAGGGATGACAGGACAGGGCCAGAGGACACAAGGAGGATCAAAAGATGGGGATATATCATAGATATGAGTGGCGATTATCTAAAAAACAAAAACAAAAAAAGCAGCGCCGCAAATAAAATGTAGACCCACGCATCCAAAGTGCAGAGAGATAAATGATCCAACCCAAAAAAGCAAGAATAACACTCAAACAGGCTTGGAAGAGAATAAAAACAAACAAAAAAAAAACATCCACTTTTTGTTGCTTGGCAGCATAACAATAAGCAGCGACTATTGGTGCTGCTGAGGTTTACGCTGGAAGGATATGAACCAGATGGCGCCGGAGTCGAGCACAGCCAGAACAATTGCTGTAATGAGAGCGGGGCCGTTGTCTCGACCCTTCATTTTGTGGGGGTGCCCCAGCATGGTAAGAAAACACAAACTCGGATGTCAACTTCAAAACAACAAACAGACCGCAAGCTCCAGAGCGTAAAGCCTGGTTTGTTTACAAAACAAGTAGAAAATTAAACGGTGAGTCGTCTCAGAGTTTTCTTTGAAAACTCATCATTTAGTTGTTTTTTTTTTATCAATTCTTGTCAGATTGACCATGAAATTATCACTTGTTGCACTTAAATACTTATCATACGAGGGAAACTGACCTCGCAGCAGATAACCAAAGGAAACCACTCACCCCTGTGATCCTCAGCACGCCCTCTATGCTGGCAAAGGCAAAGTAGAGAATGCCGAGCCCCACGACTCGGTGCATCACAGTGCCAAGGCGAGGCCTACAAAAGCAAGAGTGTGTAGAGGGAGATTCATTGTCTTTTTCTGCATTAATTTACAGAACATCATATTAGTTGGTACATACTTCACAATGCCATAACCGAGGCTCACGATGATGACAAGCAGCCGAGCCAAAGTCCTCTTCATGGCTGAGACTAATTCAGCAAAAATCAACAAGCCCGGCGCTAAAAAGTACAAGACATGCTGTTACGACGTGAACATGTCACTGCCTCACATGTAAAAAGTACAAATATTTGTAGCCACTTATGGACACTCACAGGGAGAGCCGGCAGTGTTGGTGTTCTCATATTCGGCGCAGAAGACGGCCTTCTCCACCATGCCGAGAAATATAACCCCGGCTATCCAGAACTGGATCCTCAGCAGGTCTTTCCAGTAGCAGGCTGCCCAGATAAACCACAGCAGGGCGTACAAGATGTACACTATGCACATTACCATGTAGAACTACAAAGAGACAGCGAGGGATTAGTGTATAAACAAGTCACATGTGGAAGCACTTCTTTATTAACCGGAGACCAATTTCCAGAAACAGGTTCAAACACTTCTCTTTCTCTTTCTCTCTCTCTCTGTCTCTCTCTCTGTCTTCTATTCGGAGCTCTGATTGAGGTTTGGATCTCTCAGCTGAGGCTCTGATTGCATTAAAACTGGTATGGATTAGGTTTTTATATGTGGATTTTAATCACTTGTGAAGAGCCAGGATGAAGTTCTCTTCCCACATAACACAGCTGCACATAATAACGAAACGTTACAAAACTCTTGAGCTATTGCATTGTGAAGGAAAAATGATTATTGGAACATTAATACGGAGAGTTGTGTTCTGATTCCTGAACACAATGTCTTGATTATTACTTAGCTACATATATGTTAGTGATTGTTTTCTAATTCAGCGAGCAGGAGCTATTTAGCCAGATGTGCCCATACAGCTTTGTTCGCAGTCTACTGAACTTTTACTCTGGATACAATGTCTGAAGCTGTAAAACAAGTGCCAAAGACACATTAAAAGGCTGCTAAGTTGAATAAGTGAGCACTTTTATTTTCCCTTTAATTAGGGCGGCTGGTTTCGTTTGGTTGCACAAAACAGGCCACTGTACAATGTTTACATTGAGGAGTGAAGTGGACTGTGAAAAAGGCTGATCCTCTTTGTGTTCATTGCAAAAAAATTTAATTTCAAAGAGTTTCCAACAATTACATTGGGACAAAAATCAAATCATAACTAAATGTATAGTACGTCTAGATTCTTGACAGAGCACAGCCGTAAACTGTACCAAATCATCACAAAAGTCACGGGTATTTTCAAATCATTATTGTAGTTTAAGAGACACAAAGTCCTAAAAGTATCAAATACACCGTTCAGTCCTGTATGGAGTGTAACAAGCGTGTAACAGCAGAATTTAACCTTCTCGTCTGAGCCAGGAAACAACTGATTACGTAATAACAATGATAATATGTAGTGCAGTTAAAAACTACTTTTGTGAAATGGGAATTAATACAAGAGAAATCTCAATCACCAGCACTCATATTGCCTAGCTTCATTTCACAACTGCCTAAAAATTCCCGTATCACTGCATGTACAATGGAGGAAAACACTTGATGATCATTTCCATCCCAAATTACAGAGATGACGTCTGATATCAAGTACTTACAATCATGAGGGGCCATTCTGTGACAGAAATGAAGCCGTGGGTGCCTTTCATCACCACCTTCACTGTGGAAATAAAACACTCACTTTCAACAGTGGTATGGAGCACACGGACAGTTTGTGGTCGTGCTAAAAGCTGAAATGTGACACTTCGGTATCGATTGGAAAATTAGCTGCAGAGTAAAGACGGCGTATCATGTCAGTGTGGTATGATGACAGTATTAACAATCAGGTCATGTAGGATAAAGTAACAGGAATAGTGGCGATCGCCTTCCTCTGTGCCGGTCACGCAGCTTAACAGTTGTTTATGATGTAAATACATGTTCAGAGAAGAATTACCTGTTACATTCCAGTTGGCGTTTGGTTTGCTTGATATAATCTTAACAACCAGTATGTAGGGGCCATCCTTCCACGTGGTGGCTATAACGTCGCCCCCGCTGTGATACTCCTCAGTGAGCCATCGGGTGTAATTTTTATCCTGCAGGGGGACACAAGCATCGAGATGTATAAATGTTTCTAACTACAGGTACATATCCGAAAAATAGAGTGCCAAGGCTCAAGGTAAATTTTTTCCCCCAAGTCAAACTGTAAAACGCTTGAAGGTTGTTCTTCAATATTTGCAAACCTCCACTTTTTATTTATTTATTTTTTTTAACCACCCAATGGGTTCAAAAAGAATGTGAGTTTCCTTACTGGCACTTCTTCCTGGCCGGGCGGTTTGGCTGGATGTGATTCAGCCTTGGCTTTCTGGAAAACACAAGAAGAGAGTGTTAAAACACAACGAATACCTTCATGTCAACTGTGTATTTATGCTGATGACAGTTAATAATGGAAGCCTACATTGAGCATGGGAAAGAAGCGTAGCGCATCGCTACACTTTACAGGACTGTGTCTGTGTTCAATGTACTCTCCATGTCCGAAAGGGTTGGGGTCCATTCCCTCGCCTCGACTCAGAGGTGTTTTCTCATACATCTCCTACACACAACAACAGGTACAAGTCAACTTGCATCAAAGACAAGCAAATTTGGAGCGTATACGTGACAATCGACATGCAAGAGGTAATTGGCACTCACGTCAATATTGTTGAATTCATTGTGACAGGGGTAGTATTTCAAAAACCAGTGAATAGTGATGTCCATCTCCTCAGGACAGCCAAACAACACAACTACAAGATGAAGATTTGACAATAATAAACAGAAATCGCAAAAAGTTGGAAACAGTCCATGAGCACATTTTTATTGTCTTACCTTCCAATCGAATATCAGTATTTGTATACATAGATTTCCTAAGCAGCAATGGTCTTGAGGTCTGTGGAGGAGCAAATAGGGAGGTTTTGAGATGGACTGCAAACAATTATTAATATACATATTGATTAATATATAAACAGAATTCTTAGGACCATCCAAACACATGCAATTGGTGTAATTAGTGGTTCTAAATCGCTCATAGATGTGAATATGATTGTTGTTGGGGGTTTTGTTTTGCACTGTGATATACTGGATTGGATAAAGCAGTATAAATGAGTGGATGAATGGATAGTGGAGCAAAGCGATTAATCATTCAGGAGCAAGCGGTGAAGCCAGCAGGCTGGACTCTGTCTGTGCTTGTGATGAGGAGGAAGACCTGTTAGTGAGACGAACTGGAGACCTAACTGTTGATTATTCTGTGTTGAAAAACTGTGACAGTCTCAGATTGTTTTGATAGCACTCTTCTCCCAAACACACCTAACACTGCCACGAGCAGCAGCAGAGGGAAACTGAAACGTCTCACCAACCTAAATTATTGACAAGACTTTCCACTTCTCCTTGCACTAAAACTGTGCCCAAACTCAACTCTGTGAGCAGTTTACGGACTGCAGATCGACTTTGAGGAGGAGTTTAATGATCTTAGGAGCTACTTATGGGACAGCTAGTTAGCCGACTGCGAACCTTCAAGTACATGTCACATATTCACCACAACGCCTCGAGCCACTTAGCTCAAACACACTCTGCTCTTTCAGGGGACACGACTGCCCAATAGAGACGGCAAGTCACACAGAAGAGTGGTGAATGGAATGCTGTTAGACCAACACAAGTTGCACAGCAGCTGTCACGGCACTCAGGTGATGGCTACCAAAACAAGGCTAATGCGGCTAACGCTAGCTAATTAGGATCTGCAGTGAGAAGTGTTTCCCGTCACATACTCACATTAAAAACTGTGATATTCCAAAGCCCTGGTTCCGGCGCTGCTTCACCTCCGTTTACGACGTTAAATAAAACTGCAAAACAAACCACCCACCGACAGAAAACTCCTTTGGTCGGACGGCTCCACGTCCCCATTCTGACTGCAGCAGCCATGTTCATTCCCGGTGCCGCTCTGCTGTCTGAGGCGCCGTGAACGCATCAGCGTGGTGAGTTCATGGACCTGTAAGAACGGTTGTCATGTATGAGCAGTATTTTCCTAAAAGGGAGAGATTTATCTGAAAATAATGGCATTTATGCCTGTTGTGTCTTAAACTGCATATGTGCTAGGATTACAGCTGTTTTTCTTGATACGCAAAATATAAAGCTGCACAAATGAAGTTTCAAATATTATTAAATTTATAAAGTTACAATCACAAATGTTAAGAAAACTTTCAGTCTTCATGCCCTGCTTGGCAAGATTATAATAGTGAGATTCCGCAATAGAGCTTTTTTGTGGATGAATTGTTACTATTACTATAACTAGTACCTAAGAATTACAGCTTCTTCTTTTGAAGACACCCTTTGTGATATTAGCATGACTGTTGTAAAAAACAAAGCAAACCTGTCTGTTTGAGTTATGTTTTTTATTGAATTCTATTTCCTTTCTGCATATCCTCTTCACATTTGGAATACCTGTTTTTCTTAGTTACTATGGCCTTCTTTATTCTATATGCCATGCTTTTTAAATTGTTCTACTCAAATTAGATGAGAATTACATCACCCCAACTCATTTTCTGTTCTTTCTTGCTGGCGTAAGAGGCATTGGATGAGTGAGTTGGTGTTTATCAGTGTCTAGTGGCTTTGTGTCCATGGGACTCCACGGAATGAATGGTTTCAGTTCAAGGAACAGTTTAAGTACAGGGACCTTTCCTTAACAAAGAATATACCGTAATCCTTTCTCACCCTATAACAACAAATCACCTGTAATTTCCATGAGTTTTTGGTTAAATCTACCACAGGTTAAAATACAAGATTTAACACACTCAATGAATCATATATATTTGACAGAAATAATTAATTTCATCCATTTCTGTACATTACAATATTTACAGAGGGAAAATGACTTCAGTACAGTAAACAACTTCACAGTTCAGTGTATCTCAAGCTTATAGAACAGGTGCATGAACATGAAATATTTCTAACACTGATATTCAAACTGGCCATGTAACAATACTAAGGAGAGTCCACAACAGTAGATGCAAAGGTGCCCCCAGTGCAATGAGGCAAAACGATTAATACTGCTAAACCATGGCGAGGGTTTTCTCGTAGTATTATTTGCTGGTTACCGGTGGCTATAGCAGGAATGAAGTGTCATTTGAGCAGTGATCCACTGTCGACGCATTTGTGTCCTCATTTGCTTGACCTAAAGAATCACTTGATAAGAGAGGAGTGTCCACTCGGGCAGATCTCGAGGAAGCATCAGAAGAGATGACAACCACGTAACGATCATTGTCCTCATTATCGTCTTCTTCCAGGCTCCCGTGAACGTCTGCAACAACTATTGTGTTATCTGTGGCCTGGTGGCTGCAGGAAGGGGAGGAGCCACACACAGGTTTATCACCATCAGGGTCCTCTTCAGGAAAGCTGGTGTTGATATAAATGATGTCGTCCTTGCTAGATGACTCCGGAAGCTTTTCTGAGAGCTTTTCCAACATTTCACGTAGTTGGGGAAATAAAGGTCGGTCCAATGGATCTGCCCTCCAACAGCTGTACATGATCTCATACCTAGAAACAGGTCACGAAGAACATAACTTAATTTCCAAACCATGCTCACTTTATTCTTGCTTCGAAATAACACTTGACTATGTGACTGTATAGATTACAGCATTTCTTCAGCTTCTCATTGATTAATTATTCCAAATGTTCCTGTTAAGGGTCGCAGGTCCCCTGGAGCCAATCCCAGCATACTATGGCCAAAGGACCTGGATAGGTCGCCAGTCTATCACAGGGCACACACAAACAACTACACACGCTCACATTCACACTTAAGGCCAATTTAGTGTCACCAATTGACCTCACAGGCATGTTTTTGGACTGTGGGAGGAAACCAGAGAAACCCAGGCACACACGGGAAGAGCATGCACTCAGAAAGGCTCCGGGCTGTACTTGAAACCACAACCTTCCTGCCGTGAGGCAGAGCACTAACCACTGCGCCACCGTGTGGCCAGCATGGTAATCATATGAAATATAATTGAATAGGTATGCTAAATATTGATTTAAGGAATTTATGTGCCCCCCCCCCCCCTTTTTGTGTCAGTTTATTATTGCTATTGAATTAACCTCTTAATATAAATAGCACATACAGGTTTGTTCATACTTTAAAGTATTCAAAATGTAGATTTCCAACTATTCTGAAGACTGTAAGCTACCCAAAGCACATCTCCAAGCAGTATTTTGTTTTTCCTATGTTTACTGCAGATACATACATTCATAGGGAGTTTCTATTATATTGAATTAACACCCAGTTTTTGGAGTTGTGGACAAAAAATGGTTTAACTGAATTTTTTAACAGCCTGTCTTGACTTCCATATCTACCAAACAGTCAAACAATTGTCCGAAGAAGAAAGAAATAACACTCACAGTTCATCCAAACAGTCCGTGGGCTGCTTGAGTCTGTGTCCTTCAACAAGGTGGTCATAAATCTCATGGTTTTGCACTCCTGGGTAAGGCGTCATGCCTCGTGTAGCTATTTCCCACATGGTGACGCCAAATGCCCACTGCATGACACAGAATAACAACTTCAAGTTTTTCTTGTGAAAAACAAGCAACTCGTACTGCAGACTGGTATAACTTCTGCTATCAAACACGAGAAAACTTGGATGGCAGAAAATGTATTCGTTCTAAAACTTTGTAGCTTCATTAATATGTGCCTAATATGCTAAGACATATAAAACAGTGATAGATAATAGGGTTATTAGTGAAAAAAATAGGAATAACTGTGTCTTGTTCTTTTAAAAAAGGCCGCATAGTGAGTGTCACTACACATTAAATACATGTTTTTACTTACCACATCACTTTTCACAGTAAAAACTCGGTCAGCCAGACTTTCTACCGCAATCCATTTGACAGGCATTTTGGCTATTCTGCCTTGCCGGTAATAATCTCCACTGTAGATCTTTTTAGATAAGCCAAAGTCTGCGACACACACGGTCATGTCATCACGCAGCCTGTAGAAGACCACAAAATGCAAATAAAATAAATACGCAAGTCTATCAGTTTTGTGTATTGAAGAAAATGAAAGTAAAGAAATTACAAACTTGAATCCTTCTACATCAGCTACAATTTCCATATGAATCAAATGAAGCCACCTACATGCAGTTGCGTGCTGCAAGGTCACGATGCAGAAAATTACGACCACTGAGATATTCCATTCCCAACGCAATATCAACCATGAATTTTAGGAGTGTCTGAGTGGGCAAGAACTGTATAAAGCAAAAACACAACAATAGTGTTAATGAAAACCTAAGCATTCAGTGTAATTATATTTTGTTGTGTACATTGCTAAATCTTACCAGAGGACTCTCTCCCAGGCGCGAGCGTAGCAGGAAGCTGTGTAGATCTCCATATTTCATGAACGGTAGGATGACCATGGGCTTAGGAAAATGCCCTGAGCCGACCTCCAAACATACACCTAAAGTGGACGAGCCAGCATAATTAAGTAATGCAAGGATGATGAAATGAAAACTTGACAAGAACTAAGAGATGACCAAAACTGAAAAGCGGTCCAACATTTCTCTTACCGAGCAGGCGAATGACATTTGGATGGTTGAAGTCTTTCATGCACGCCGCCTCATTCAGAAACTCCTCAATCTCCCTTTGAGAGAAGCTGTCCACTGTTTAACAAGAGTTAACATAAGCATATCAGCTCCGCTCTTATTGAAGTGTATGAAAGTTTTAAGCTTTCAAAACCCAAGACTCACATTTCATTGTCTTTACAGCAACTTTTTCTGTCGTGCCATCCACTTGTCGCAGATGTCCCTCCACCACTGAGCCAAACTCACCTGGTAAAACACAATAATAACCCTAAAAATACACTCTTTCAATTTTGACTGATGTGTTTTTATGGAATTACGTAGCTGCGCAAGTGTTCACGTACCCTCTCCAAGAACTTTTCCTATTGAGAGCAGGATCCTCATGACCATCACATCCTGAAGTTTGGCTTGGAGCTCATCACTAATACCGAGGTTTCCAACTGCACAAGTCACAGCAGGTGTTTGAAACGTACTCATACAACACGGCTACATAAATTCTTTCATGCATTTTATTGTTTTCAAAAAGTTCTAGTGAAAACATACGTGTGACTCCGATGGCTGATCGGTTGTAGGATCTCTGGGGCGTATACTGTACGACAGGTTGCAGCTTTTCTGCATCTCCCAATATCCACCTGCAGGGGGAGACAGAGGAAAGGGGATAAAAAAATGCTGAAAAATAAGCTCATGCTGTCATTGATGTAAGTTTGGCGATACAAATGAAGGAGCTGAGATTTAGCTGCAGTGCTGGTGGTCACAGTGAGGAAGCCCACTGAGCTGTTCCTTTCCTGAGTTTGAGGTCAGATTGTGTTTTCTTATCTGACCGGCAGCGTGTGACACATTCCTATCCATATCCTTACTGGCAAGAGTGACTCACACATGCCATCATAAAGTAGTTCAGAAAATTAACAGCTGCTTCATCTCTATCTCTCCAGCTGCAGAGTTATTACAGGTCTGCGGCAAAGGCAACAGTGATTAAGAGGAAGTGAAGCCAGTTTATGAACAGAGTCCGGAAGTTTTTAGCTTGTTCAGTCCTACTAAAGAAAACATTCAACCAGGTAAGTGCCAATGTGAATTCTTAGGCTTCTAGGTCAAGGTAAGCACTATCGGATCACACATAAACTTCATCAATAACTGTTTAAAGAAGAATCTAATCAATCTCGAGTCATTGTTAACTCTCAGCATACCCAAACAAAGAGCCATAAGTCCTGTTGCGTATACAGATAGCACCCCAGAGGAGAAGCAGCAGGAGACAGAAGGCACATGCCACAGCCAGTACAATGTAGACAGACTGCGGAGCCCCAGTGTCTGGACTGGATGAAGGCGAGACACTGGATTCTGGGACAAGAAAGAAAAGATAACAGTGATTAAAGAGATAAAACATTCAGAAAATTCACTTATCAAAATGTTGCATCCTATCAATATCATTGACGCCATTTGATTACGTTATTCTGCACAAATATGTTTGTAGCAACATTTACCGTTAATACATTGATTGATTGTGAACCAATAGGAATGCATTTTGATCTAAATATAGAAATTCTCAGCAGTACCTTATGCAATTACAAATAATGACAATATCAAAATGTTTGCATATATACAGCATATTTGGCATGTAACTACTTTGTGAACGTATTGAGTGAACCAGTTTAAAATTTGACATAATGGTTCTGCATGAAAGGTCAGATAATCAATACTGTCTGTGCCATAAAAACTTTTTTTTTTTTTTTTTTTAATCTCATTCAAGAGTTGTTAAGCTTTAAACCAATCATAGAGTTGGACTATACTGTTACTTTTCCTGAAAATACTTAAAGCCTGTGTTTTACATATCGATAACACAGTGACGTTAATCTGGATACGTCAGCTGAACTGTTGATGAGTTTATCCAGTTTCCGGCTCCAAGATGATAAAGAAGTAAATCAGTAGAGTAGCTTACTGTCTTCTGGCACAAAGAACCAGACTCGTGGGCTGACCATGCCGCTCCCTGCCTGCGTGCATGCAGCCACCTCCACGCTGTAGGTTGTGTTAAATTCCTGCAAGGCTACAAAGGCCGTGGTGGTGTAACTGTGGACCTGAAACATCATAACACAAAAGAGATAATGTGAATTGTGTGTGGAGTCATAGAATTCATGTGTTGAGATTAATCATTGCTTGTGTGGAGGAAAACTGTTCAACCTGACAACAGAAAATATACCAGAGGCTACGCCGAGGTTAATGTTGCTTTAAAGTTTGCCAAGAAAGCTTGAAATGAGGCAGATTTTGAATCGACTTATTTTATGGTCATTCTGTTTTGAGAGCATGCTGAGAAACATCATGTGCATTTGTGCAACACCTTGTGTCCAGCTCTGAAATGTTCCTTCCTCTCATTTTCTCACCTCCTCACTTGTTTTGCTTTCTTCAAGATGCATTATAACAAACCAAAATTACAAAACTGTCTTCCATCCAATCGCTTTCAGTAATAAACCTTTTAGGAAGTCTTGGGAGACTGCCGAGCAGGGATTGCCCTATGCAATTAAAATCACAACTAAAAAGGGAAGGGGACAACGTTTCTGGGTAAGCTCGTGCACAAAGCAACGGAACATGTGACATACATAGCCCTGTATTTCACAACACAGCATGGTGGCATCCAGTGCTGTTGTGCTTCACCAAAGTGCTGACAGGGAATGCTGACCTTATGATTAATGTCTTATTGTCTGTGTGACATCCTGCTACTTCAATGTCTCAGCAACTTTGGGAATCAACATTTAAAAGACAAATGATTAAAATAAGATGTCAGAACTAAAGCACCACAAGGCATCTGCACATAACAGTTGTCAGTTATTCCTTGAAAATAAAGGTGATTCCAACTATCGCCACCTTCCACTTTAAGAATCTTTACATAAACAGACGCAGCCTTTGTACGTATTTCCAGTTGCTCCCACTGTGATGACGTCAACATCTGACTGGACAATGAATGAGGGTTTTGGGGCTTAAGGTACACGTCCCATTGTATTCATACTCCATTCACCATGTGATGACTCAAAGCCACGTGTGAAAAAAATACCAATGACTAATTTTCATACTATCAGCTTCCTTTAACTACAACATGGGACAGGATGAACGGGAAACCCACTATTGTGTTCGAGAGTACTCAACACAAGCATGACTGATGGAAATAAAGAGACTGGTATTTAAGTCAACACGGATGTTTGTTTTTACAGAGTTTATATGAAATAAACTTCTTAAAAAAAAAAAGTCAGTTATGTGGATTCTTGAGAAATGAGGGGGAAAAAAATGCTCTTCACAGATAATGACAGAAGATGACCCTTGGTTCAGAAGGAAGGAGATAGGGAGGACTAAATACTTCCGCTCTGAGGACTGACCCTTCACATAGTTATCATACTTCAGTCAGTGTTGACATGAGATTTACAAAAGAAACAAAAGCATTAAACATATAATCAGGATACCAAGCCACCGTTTATATTTCAGTTGTCCTTTAAAGTGGTAGATATGCATATTTTGATTTCCACGAAAGAGGACACTTGGCCCAGCCTTGAGATACTTTAATCATATTCGAAGTTTACATAAAAAGTTTCCACTTAACTTTATTTTATGCCTCCTCAGTATGTACAGAAAATGTAGCTTTATAACAAAATAACATTTCTCTATAACAAGAGTCATGTAGGTCTCACAGAGGTTAGTCAACATGACCACAATAATCCCATAACATAACAATTATCAATTGCTATGTAATAATAACAAATTGTTGTCATAAAAATATAATCTCTGGTATAAAATTATGACATAAATAATGTTTCTTCATGTTTGTTACGGGCTATTGAAATACTAATGACACTTTTAGTTTTAGGCGTGGAGCCTGTGCTCCCATCGATTATCTCCCAAAATCAGATATAGCTTATCCAATAAATACTTTTTTGAACGTATTAAAAGGATTAATCTCCTATGGAGTGGCCAACATATTTAAAAATGAGGGATAGTATTGTCACTCATTACACCCTGTATTGTATATACACTCATCAGACAGAATATTAGTTGTACCTGTTCATCAACACAATCATTGAATCACATGGCAGTGAGCCAGCACCGAATAAAATGGTCAAACTGGTTGCAGATTACAGAAAGGCAACATTAACTCAAACAATATAGCTTCAACCATGTACACAGGAGATCATAGATGTCACTATTATCCATTTAAACAACTTGCTAATGTTCTAGTGTGAAAGATTTATATGAATAACATTGAAACTTCTGTTTGTGTAACTATCTAAATATGGGAATGTGTAACCTCATGAAGACTGTGATCTAATCCTCTGATCCTTGACACACAAGAGATTTACAGAAAGTTTTAAATGCATGCATGATATAATTCAATCACAATTAGTTAGATTACATACAGTTCTATAATATATCAAAGTTTAAATGAGTTGCTGGTATTCAAAACTGAGTATTATGTTCTGTTTGGTTCAGGGTGAACCAGTGAAGAAAAGCGTTTGAATAATTAGTATTATGTAAGGAGTCTGTTCACACTGTGGAGGTCTGTTAACTTTGTTAAAGCTCATATAGTGGAAACAACCTTTTTTCATTGGCTGTTGGCATTGATGGCAAATTTAAATATAGATGAATGGGAGGGTAAATAAATCCTTAAACGGCTTTAAAATATCTTAATTAATAAAATAACTTGTGGTTACCAGAAGTAACCACAAGTTACTTGCGCATGTGCAATTCATTTTCAGTTAATATCCTTATAGTTGTGGCGACCAGATAAGCAAGAAAATTTTTAATTTTTTTTAAATGGTGGAAAATGATTACATCAAAATCAAAACGCTAAATACTGTATTTAATGGCCCATTTTGCAGAAAAGCTCACCTTCCTCTCATGTGCGCCATATCTCACAATGACATCATAACCTTGTAGGATGCCATTTATTTTATCTTCTGGCGGAGGCTTCCATCTAATCACCAGCCACGACTCATTCAGCTGTACGGTGACATTGCGAGGATAAACAGAAGGCACTGAGAACACAAGAAATTGTAAAAAGGTATTATAACATCAGTGAAAATTATGAGGAAGTCAAGCTTTTTCACATGAAACGATAAAGGAAAATGAAACAAGACCGCATCGCCACTGAAATCTTTGATTACAGTTCCCTATGTGGTCATTTCCTAGCAGAGTAAATAAAATCTTCCAACTAAAATATCCCCTGCGGTGGCTTTCGGAAGGAAATTCGGGGCAGCTCCACCCAGCAAGAACTTTGTGTTTTTTCAGAGACCACTCCTATTTCCTATTTGACTCTCCAGGAAAACAACAAAGATTTGGTGAATGCAATATTTTCCTAAAGATGCATTGCTTAAAGGAGGTGATTACGCAAACTCCTGAAAATTCTAGGTGTTGCAAAGTAGAACTGCAAAGAGGTTTACAGAAAGCTGACTGTGGATGGGAAAATAGTAGGTTCATGACACAGTGCTGCAATTCTGAGATCATAACAAGAATGATGAATGGAAAGAAGCAACACAAGACATATCCGAGTTTATATAACAAATCTGGGTTTGTGTCTCTGTGTTTGCGCTGTGATGGACAGGCGACCTTTGTTAAAGTGGTATAGGAGATGCACAGCTTTATCCTCCCCATTACATCCACGGGTCTGCTGCAACGGCACCTAAAATGTGCTGGCTCGTCAGAAAACAACATTCCGCATGCAAATACTCCCATAAGTGCTCCCACATCAACACACCTCCCTCCGTGGTGTTGCTCTGGATCCACATGGTGACAGGAGAGGCCCCCACCTCATTGAGGCACGAAACGCTCATGTTGTACCACGTCAGAGCCTGGAGTCCAGGGACTTCACAGTGGAAAGGAGGCACAGTGACGTTGACAAACCTGGTGGTCATCACTTCCCCTTTCCTCCGACTCACTTCTTTCACCTTCCAAGGAACAGAGAACATGTGAACAACCTGAACATGTAGAATAACCGCGATGTTTACTTAGACGTGGCGCTCACCCTGATGTGACATTTCGTTAAAGGGGAGAAGCCGTCGTGTCCGGGGCTCCAACTTAACATCAGCTTATTGGGCTGCCTTTCTGTCACAGTTACATTGAACACTGGACTGGGAAGAGCTACACAACACCAGAAAGAGGAAGAAAACAAAACAAAACTGCATTACCCACAAAACAAGGAGCAACTTGTGGGGAATGTAAAACCTTTGGAATGTGGTTTGACCATCAAAACTGAGGTTTTTTTTACCTTTGATGATAACGAGTGCTTCTCTGGATGTGGTGACACCCTTCGAGTTGTAAGCTTCACAGCTGAACTGTGTGAATTTGTCCACACCTGCAAATAAAACGTCGGAGCATCAATGCAGCACTTCAGTACACCAGGAACTGAAAACAGTCTGGCCTCAAGGTCATGACTGCACCGAGTTCACACACATCTAAAACCTTCACTGTGGTGATACTGGACAACTCAATTCAGAGGAATGAAAGACAAACCAACAAGAGACACGGTCACTATTCCTCATATTCTGTAAACAACGATGTTTATTTTCTCTATGTCAAGGTAAATTTTTGTAAAAAAATAAATAAATAAATAAAAATAGTAGAAGTGAGAGTGACACCAGGCTGAAATTGACAAAACAAAAAAAACCACATTTAAGGATGATACACCCATTTCTTCAGGTCATACTAAGTTTACACAGCAGTGCCTCATGCAGAAGGCTCAAATTGAGCCTCTCCAACATGATGTACTGTGCTAACAATCCTGTTCCTGGGTCTCTCTTCCTGGATATACAATTTGTGTCTTTCAACAGATCACAGATCTGCCCAGATAGAATAGGACTGGTACATCTGTGAAATAATGTCCCCTTTGTGCGCTGTTTTCCACAGTCTCAGTCTCGGAAACCTTCACACAAAGCTCATCACTGTGAGATGACAGCAGCCAGCTTGGGATGTTTTGTTTGTGCAGCACTTGACAATAGCCGGGCAATTCAAAAGAGATGTAAACATGAATATCAACAAATGCAGAAAAATAACTGGACGTAAGAATAAAAACATTTAAAGTCATAAATTGTGAGACAGGCGGTGTAAATGTAATCACAACTTTCACTGCAAACACTTTGAACACGTTGGGAACTGAGAAAAGTTTGACTGTCACAGTAGAAAGTTTAGTAAAGAGAAACAGGACAGTAAGCAGAAGCAGTGAAGCTTCACCTTAGTTTAGGTTTCACATGCAAGTTCCCACAAATTACTGGTAAAGTTTCAGGCAAAACTTCGCAATAACATAGAGTTTGTCTGGGCTCACAGCAGAAGTCATTTGAAAGTCATGAAGAGGGAAATGAAGATAAGTCAAGAAGTGTTGTTTCTGCTTTCACTCTACCTGGAATGTAAACCAAAACAAAAATAAAGAACACAGGATAAATGTGAAATGCGTTATCTACTAAAACTAAAACTGTGCTGGAGTAACCAACCGCACCATGTGTAAGTCCTGCAGTGGGGATCCAGCAACCTCTAATTATAAGGTTCCAGTTGCTCCTGCTAACTGAGCTGCCAGAAATGCACGTTATTTTTTCCATTTTCTATTCACGGAGGAAACACAGCAATAAGCCGCTCTGCACCTTCACAACATGGTGTGCTTTCTTGCGATTACAAAAAAAATGCATTTATGAAATACTTAAAATATCTGCCAGGATTTCTTTTCCTCCTATTTCGAGAACACACTAAAACTTATAATCAGCAAGGCTATTTTAAAAAGTGCATGTTGAAGATAATCTTAAGCAACAAAGAACAATAATTAACCACACCAGCAAAAGGAACTACACTAATCCCATAAATGTCCCACATTTAGTTAATCGGGGGGCTCGAGACTCAAAGTGTGCACTAGGTGATTGGTGAAAAGTGGGTTTACACTGGTCTGTTGTGTTAATATTTGGTCCAGCACAGAGCAGCCTGCCGGCCTCTGTGTTCAGCTCCTCCCTGCTCGGTAGTGGGCTGTTTGGTGAATGTGGTCTTTGTCCCCCCAGAGCCAACCCCCGCACAGACTCCCCGTGCAGCCCCCCCATCCCCTTGCACATGCTGGACCAAAGCACAGTTCTGAACCTTTAACCCCCTCAGCTTCTGCCAGTTTGAGCGCCCGCTGGCTGCAGCAGCAATGCTTAGCCTGCGGTGGACTGGAAATGAAAGGTTAGAACAGACGGAGCAAAGGCTACGCTTCTCATAATGTTTGCTTTAGAGGGAAGGGAGACTATTGAGGGAGAGTCTGCTTTAAAATTAGAGAGTAATATGTAACGTAACAACACTCACAGCTGGACTCAGCATCTTGGATTGACTTTTGCAAATTGTGGGAAAACTGATAGTTTACTATAATATAAGCTGCACTGTATTGTACAGATGAATAATTGATAAAGCACCCAAACATTGAACCCAGTGTTTACCAACTCTTTATTTTTGGAAGCAAAAATATCACCAATGTATTTTCTGCTTTTGAAAAAGGATAATTTCACTAATTCTGTTAGATTTTCTGGCACAAGTCATTCTTATTATATCCGCCAAGACGTAATAAAATCATCGGCGTATATTTATCTGTGTGTCTGTTGGCAAGATTACGTGAAGACCAATGCATGGAGTTTGTCAAAATTTTCACCACAGATAGATATTAGGATCCGAATCAGGAGCCGATATCTGGATCAGGATTTCATTTTATAGGCTTTTAAGGATTAAGTTAAATATACAACAACAGACATCTCGTAGTTCATCTAAGATTTTCATTATTACGACTGGAGTGAAAGAGAGAAATATCCAGCCCTGGTCTGCTCACAAGTTACTAAATCCACACATTGGCAGTTCTTAAGTTTACCAATGAACATTTTCTAAATCTGTGCAAAAGCTGAAGTCCAGGAACTATAATGACCTTATGATTAAAGCGGCATTTACACCAAATATAACATCAATCTGCAGAAACCTCCATCTTTATAAGTATGAAGCAAAAATAATACTGTTGCATTTCCATGATGAAGAACCATCGATGTTCATGTCGGACTATACTTTTCTTGAAGTATTTTCCATAAGTACACACATCTCCCACCCTGCTTGAAATAATGCCTCAATATGATTTACAGGAAATGTTGAATTCTATTTGTATCCCACCATATTTCTCCACTCTATACGTACAGCTTGCTAAGCAGATGTTAGAGCACGAGAGCATGTCGTGAATGACCGCAGTTAACCGTTCGGCGGTGCAGCACGCAGCCCGGGCGACACAGGACATGGTGACAAATCTCACTGTGGTAAGCAAGGTGCGAATGCTGAGGCAGCAGACACGAGGCAGAATAGAAACCACCGACAAAACCAAGATAGCTGAGTAGGACCAACTCCAACCACTGTTACCGTGAACTGAACACCTCTTTAGTTTAATGGAGTGACGTTTCTGTACAGACTCCCAAGAATCAAAACGGTAATTGTCTTAACAAGCTGCAGTGCTATTTTTTCTGCTACGCCTTTAAAAACAAACAAAAATAAATAAATAAAAAACAGACGTCCTTCTGGTAAAACAGTTCTTATTTATGTGCCTCCAAAAAACGACCCGCAAGAGTTTAATCAAGAGGCGCTTTAAATAAATCTTCAGTAATAAATTACACTTTAAAGAACTTTAAAAGTATGTCTACCATCGGAAACTTCTCCGTGTCTCTCACACAAGTCTGGCTAATAAAGGAACAAAGCGTAAAAGTGATAACCACAAACTGCACGTTCAGCAACTTTCAAGCTCATTCAAGGTGCTATTGACGCACGTCATAGTCCCATAACTTAGCAGACAACGTGTGAGAAAAGCATCTCACCACTCAAGAGGAACAGTTCAAGAGAAGGAACTTTTATGAAGTAAATCATTGTGAAATACACATCCGCTGTATGAGAGACAAAGAAGCAGAAGCTGGGTGGTGTTTGTCTCACCTGATACGTGGTAGGTGCTGGGAGAGTTGTGAAAGTCACTATTAGGTAATCCATCACGGAGCCAGCGTATCTGAACGGGGTCCGGAGGTCCTACTGCCTCACACAGGAGAGTGAAAGGTGCACCTCTCGTTATGTTCTTGTCTTCTGGCTGCTTGAGGAACGTTGGCAGGCCTGCAGACAAATCAAACAGCGTGATGACTGAATCCCATCAATGTGGCGAATAAGGCTTCAACTTTGGTTTCATGTTTACGCTCACCTTCGACCTCCATAGTGATCAGCTGAGACTGCACCGTCAGAGTGTTGATACTCAGCCTACAGCGGTACACTCCTGCATCCGCTCTTTGCACGTGGTTGATACTGTAAAATAGCATGCAACAACACATCACGACATGCCTTCAGCCTTCACATACGCTTTCAGGCATCTTAATTTTGAGTGACACGTACATGACGGTGGAGAGCAGAGTCGTGACTCCATCTGTGATGGTCCGGAGCTCGTTCACCACAACCTGACTGTTGGTGGCCAGCTCCTGGCCGTTCTTCACCCAGATGATCATGGGATCCAGTCGGGCATCGGGGATGTCGATGGAGCAGTTCAGTTTGGCTTCATGACCCTCCGAGAGCTGGATGGAGCCAATGGTGGGCTTGAAATGCAGCTGCCTGAGCTGATCCGGGGTCAGATAAACCCGAGAAACACGAACCGGGACTACAAGAGTCTCTGGGGTCCTGGGTGGTCTTTGGAAGTGTCTCCTATGCTGCTGGGCTGTTTTAAAAAAAGGAAATGGTATGTTGTACTGAAATATAGAAGAGTGGTTGGCGTCCTCTGAGAGGTGCAGAGAAATCAAATGGACAGGGGGATTTTTCATGATTGATTATTTAATTTTATTTGTTCCTTTCAGATAAGGCAAAAACCTGTGTGCAAGCACATACGCACAGTGATTCACATATATACATACACCCACATAGACATAGACATATAAAATCCCTTTGTTGAATATCTATGTAAATAAATAAATTCATATTTTAGGAACATATATTCCCACTAATCTAAATACAACAATGCCCTCACCTATGCGTACATGAGTCATTTTTCTAGTCATTTTGTCTCGTCTGAATTTATTGTAACTGTGACGGAGGCTCATTAAAACGATAAAATACGTTTTTGTGTAAAAGCATAGTTGTAAGAGTTGCAGACTATAAACAAAGTCTTAAAACTATTCCAAGTTGAAAGCATTAACTAACAGAAGGGGAGTTATTAATTTTATTGTCCAACAATAGTATCATATAATGTGAAAAACATTATGAACCTAGTTTATACAAAACATTGTGTGAAATAGCATTATTCCATACATCATTCAACAGGTAACCTGACATTTGAGAGAAACTATCCGGCATGCACGCGTAATTAATTACTTATAAGACTCTAAACAGTGAACCTGCAGTATCTTTTTAGTAGTAATAAATAATACCAAACAACATCAAAATGAGATCTCATAAACACATTTCAAATTGTGTTCGTTACGTTAATTAATAAAATACACTTTTGTCAGAAAGATAAGAAGTAAAATGTTTTAATATACTCAAATGTTTACTGAATATTATACATAACATGTTTATTAATATTCAGAAACGGATCATTCAACGCGTTCTACTTGTAACAATGACTACTGTTTTCCTACAAAACAAGCCACGTTGAGCATCCTTTAGTGATTTGATTTGAATGGAGTTATTCAGTGGGAATATTCAGTGGAAACGTTTAAAACCTTCGGATGTTCTCTCGTCTACAGAGTAATGCTTTGACCTTTCCAAAGACACATACAGAGCTATTCCAGGTATGTAAATCTCTTCCAGCTGCAGTCTGTCATCCAGACGTCTAAATACTCTGTATGTGGCATTTGAGGGGACATCAGATCACTTTCACACTTTGAGGGAATCGCGAGATTCATGCAGGGGGAAAAAAAAACTACAATTAAAACCTCCAGAAAAAGAAAGAAAACAACAACAAATAAACTCACCGCTGACCGGAGTCCCCACAAGAACGGCAATAGCGATCACCGTAGTGAGGAAAACTCCCGCTGACTTCTGATCCATGATCGTGCAGCTTGAAGTCCAACAACAGCGTTGAAAACCTCTCGGCTTTAAACGGATTTCGCCGCAAAGAGCAAAGAGCCTCCGATCATGAGCCACATCACCAGGGAGAGGAAGAGGAGCTGCGTCCACTCGGCGAGGGCGAGCAGAGAGTTGTTGACCAGAAGAAGAGCGAGAGGGAGAAAAGTTCAGGACGTCACACAAGAGATCCCGCGTGAAGGCGGGACTGTGCGTGAAAACACTGGAAAACAAACCAGTAAAACCGCACGTGCAAAACCACCTTTAATTGAATCAATCTGCTTATTTGCGTGTGTGTTTGCTATGTTTATATACATGTCCGCTTATTATACATAGATATATAGATATAGATATAGATATAGATATAGATATAGATATACAGGTATATGAGAGTTTTCCTTTGAATGTTTTATAAATCATTTGTGAAACATTTCAGGTGCGACACAAATACTGATTGATTGTAACCTGTATATAATCTGTTGTCTTTTCACTGACACGACCTTTAAAAAATGTACTCTCAATCAAGTTTGATAAAAGTAGCAATAATTAAAAACAGAAAATGGAGTTACATGTTAAACTACACCACCACGTGGCTCATTGTGGACACTGCACCAAACACAACCAGGGATCTAGGTCAGTTTATCATAAATAGAAGAACTCATATATTACACGTGTACAATTCACACCATGCAATCCATTTGGCATCTTTCAAATCATAAGATGCTCTTTTGACTGGAACTGGATTGATATGCTCTTTGTATCTAACTGTTTTTAATCAAGAACAAATTTTCTCTGCAATTGTGTAGAACAGTTTGTTCAAATGAAACGTTTTCTACAAACATGCTTTTAATCTACTTTATTCAGGGAAATTGAGTCATTTTTTTTAAAGAAAGAAAGTAAATTTTTTAATATGCTTTTATTTCTCCACAATCATCTCATCTTCATAGTTTACCTTGCCTGCACATACTATGAAGTGCTCAGGCGACCCACTGTGATTTCAGTGGGATTTAAACCTGCAAACTTCTACAACTGAGCCTGCTCCTATCACCTCAAGGCACAACTCAGTAAAATTGTAAAACGCGAAAAGAAAACTATCGCCACAAAAATTGTACTTTGAAGGTAACATTTATGGGAGTACTTTTTAATCAACAGTACTTTTACGTGGTTTTCCCTGATTACAAGTTTACAGTACTCTGTTCGACTCTGAGGTAGCTCAGAGGTTCAAAGTCTTTTTCAGTTCAGTGGCCATGTTTCAGCTCAATATAAGTATGATATAAGCTGTTTGGCACTGACTCAGGAAATTTGCCAAACTTTTTCTCTGGTTTTTAATCCCACAAACTGGTGTTCCTTAAAAAAGTGGTGTCATTTACCATAAAGGGGGAAGAGTCAGGCTTTCTCAATGGATAAGATTTATTGCAACATGGAGATAATGCACCAATAATACATTTCTTTAACTTGTTTTGCATACACCCGGATGCAGTCACACATGCTTCCATGAACTCTTTATACTACTATTTATCACAATTGATAAAACTCCACTTGTAACAAAATTCTGCAAAATTCTCAAAATTCTTGAAACAGATAGGAAGTGAAGACAAATCTGGTATTTTTATTTCACCCATATGGGAACCAGACACACGCCGCACTCTGCCGCTCAACTCTGCTGAGGATTTACCCAGACCTACCACTCTCAAGATGAACTGAAACCGCAGACACAGCAACATACGTTAAATTTCAATTTGCTCAAACTGGAGTTCACGCAGTGTCTTCTCAAAACATACATACCGGGTGACACATTTGAAGATAAAAATATATGCGACTTGAAAACAAGGTTACGGAGTTCCCCTTACTTGACCACCTAATCACACTTTTTTTTAAATTGGGTTTGAAGTTATTTTTAATTCTGTTGTTATCTTGTATTTCTTTCTATTTAAAATAGAGAGGAATCGTTCCATCCACCTTTTCTCCCATCATTTCAGGGTTTTTGGATGCTGGAGCCAATCCCAGGTAACAATGGGTGATGGCAGTGTACACCATGGCAGGACGCCAGCCCTCTCCGACAATAACACACATTCATGCCTTGGGGCACCAATTAACGTAACATGTATGTATTTGCACTTTAGTACACATTTGTAATTTAGTTATTATTTAAATCTTTTTATTCAGTTTATTCATTTTTATCATTTTTTTTTTTGTATCTGTTTACCTTTTTTGTCATCTCTGTTATTATTCTGCATTTGTCATTGCTTCATATAAATACTTTGAATTGCCTTGTTACTAAAATGTGCTGTACAAAAATAGATCTCGAGGTTAGTGGGAATGGTTAGACTGTAAAAACCCAGGCCAATGTGCCAGTGTAGTAAATGTGAAGTGTAAAAACAAACTGTTGAAAGAGTTAAGAGTTTCGTAAACACTGCTGTATTGTAATACTTCTATATTACCACTTGGTGGCGACAAATCCACAGAAAGCATCAAGATATAAAAGATTAATATGAGATGGGTGCGCCGTTTATCTTGTAAAAAAAAGAAAAGGAAAATCACCCTGTGCCACAAGGGCGATTTAGTCAGAGTCGTACAGATTAGGGATTTGATAATCAAAAACGCCACATTAAAAACTAATAACATCACTTCACATGTTGAAAAAGCGCTCTCTCTCTCTCTCTCTCTCTCTCTCTCTCTCTCTCTCTCTCTCTCTCTCTCTCTCTCTCTCTCTCTCTCTCTCCATAGATAGGAAGTATATCACAATTTTCTACAGAGCCCTCAACTTAAACTCACCTCTGACACCACAGCCCACTTGACATTTTGAAGTACAAAGTCATAGTTGTTTTTTTTAGCAGAAATGCCATCGCACCAATAAAAAAATAAAAAAAACCACCGGAAAGGTTACGTTGTGTAACTTCCTAATTTCCCACAGCACGCGAAGGCAGCACGGACGGAACGCATCTTACCGGAAGTCAAACTTCAGGACTTCGGGAATCTTGTTGACATCGACGGCACACGTACACGTCGGACACAAGTATTTGTGGACGTTTCTTGCTGAACAGTTCCCCAGCTGGTAGCACTTTGTAGCAATGGACAAGCTTCGTCGTGTGCTCAGCGGCCGAGAGGAGAACGAAGAGCTGGGCCTGACTGCACAGGTAGCGGAATACTGCAGGACAGGGCGCCGTTAGTGCTAACGCTTTATGGAGATCTCAGATTTGTCAATATATCCGGATTAAGAAACACTTTTATGCTGCTTGTTTCAATCGGCCGCAGCGGGGTTCTTTAGATACGAGTGGTCATGTGGTGTGAAGTTACTGTCAACACAAGCGTGGTCGTTCACGTTCGCCCTGGAACTACTAGCGTTTCCATTCTGATCAGTTGTTTGATGGCGTTTCTGCGCCATTCGTGTATGTTTAGGTTCCGTTTATAGACAGCAAAAGTGTTCCTCTGTTAACATTCACCTGTACTGATTTACCTGTTTTACTCACGATTTTTACACGCTTCTCTACAATAAGGAGGAAATTAGGTAAGTTGGAATACAGGAACTCGAAGTGCTGATGTGCTGTTTTTTTTTTTCTTCTTCTTCCATTTACTTACACGTTGTCACTTGTTGATAAGTTACTCTCTTAAATATGTGCAGCTCTGATCGTGCAGATTTCACGTTGTAGGCATGCATGGTTCCTTCCTTCCATCCAGTGCTGTGTGCTGTTTGTGGTTGACACTGTGGCTGCTTGTTATCTTCAGTGGGTCTCTGCAGGTCATTGGACATGTGTTGTGACATCCTGCCATTGTTCCCACCAGGTCCTCGATGCCAGCACTCTCAGCTACAGCACCAGGGTGAAATGGTTCGTCATCTGCTTCGCTTCAGGCATCCTGTGCTCAATACTTGTGAGTAGGAAAAGGCAGATCTCATGTTGCGTCTGGCTTCGTGCTCCAAAGAGAAATGTGGAAAAATGCAGAGCAAATGTAACTCTGCTGACGACCATTAGATGTGGACCGTGATAATTTCCCCCACCATGCCATTCCTTTACTGTGTTGCGCTGTCGTATTTATAAATCAAAAACGTTCTTCATAAGGACACACCCAAAGATAATCTCTTTTTTTTTCTTTTTTTTTTGCATTTAAGTTAAGAAGAAGTCTTTTTCACAGCAGCTCACATTACTTCAGGACAAACAATGCAACACTTTGTAGCTTCCACAGCTATTTTCACACACTTCTCTCAAACACAACGTCTGTGTTCATGTGATACAAACAAAATACTTTAACCTCCACTGTTGCCACTGCAAAGAAAAGAAAAAAAAACAAATATACACTTAAATACTTGGTCATGAAAAGATGACCTTTCTACGAAATGTGGCTATTCGTTGCTGGTTTCAATGCTCTTCCAGACTCTTCCATTCATCTATGTGACCCGGTGTCACGGGGAGGGAGTCACACCAGCTGACAATAGAGAAAGTCCATCAAAGAGCAAGCATAAAGAACGGACCCACAGCAAATTTGGAGAGGCCAATTCAATAAATGCACATGTCTTTAGATGCAGCAGAAAAACCCACACACATACAAGGAAGAGCCTGCAGACTCCATTTGAGACAACCGTGTTGCTGTGCGCTCCTTACACATCCATCTGCATGTCATTGTCTGTGTTGTTTTCTTTGTGCAGTGTAAACTGTTCCTGCACAAGCTCTTTGGATAATAAAGCACAGTTGAACTTGAAGGTTTAACTAAATATCCATATTCAATTCTTGTTATGAAGATGTGTAGATTTGCATGAACTGATGGAGAGTTTCTGATGAGGGGAAACATCTTCAAAAAAACCTCTAAAAGGATTGTATATAGTGATATATAGACTGAAGGTTATCCCCTATCAGCAGCGCACTGAAAAGTGTTTCGGCTGGGTTACGATCATAGATCATTCAGTCCTTCTCAACTGTGCTCCAAAATGTATATTACCTGTTTTACACATTCTCTAAAAATCTTTATTATAGTTAGTTTGTAATATTTTCTTATATTTCTTCATTAATAAATGATTGGTTTCCGTCTGAATGGGATTTTTCACAATTTAGTTGTACTTGTGGTATGACAACAATGAATATTATATCTTTAGTCCTATGTAAAGATGATTAGATATAGGATAAGTTTGTTGTATTTTGTATTATCATTTACTTAAGCCTTTATTTACAGCCTAGAGCTCCAAAATTCTGCACTTAAAGTGACAAAAAAGTAAGTTATTCAATAACGTGAGATACAAAACAACCAAGGCGGTTGGTAACAAGTTGTGCCACTAGGGGGAGCCAAAATATGTACTTTTATACTTGGACAACCATTGGAGATATACGGATTCAGGCCCTCAATTCTGATAAATTGCTGGACTGTTTTACCGGCTTTTAAAAAGTGTTTTGCTTCCCCACCAGGGCACAGCGCTGCTGTTCCTCCCCAAAGGTCTCCACCTGTTTGCTGTCTTTTACACTCTAGGCAATGTTGCAGCACTTTCCAGGTAAGAACTATAATCAAATTTACCGACTAAACATATAGTAATGTGCCGCTTGTACAATATCCTGCCACCTTGCTTCCAAGTAAATAACAGATGATTGACGTTCACACACATTTTGAAACTTTTGAAACGGAATACTTTAATACTTTTAAGTAGCTTTAGATTATGCTCTTTGAATGCTTTGCATGTGGATCCCAACCAAGCCTTTAAAACAATATAATTTACTGTTAAAAACACTAGCAAGTCTTGCATCCAACCATAAATTCCCACTTGATTTTAGACACTATCCTTGCAATGTACAAGTTGTGGGTTTTGGGGTGGCCACAATGTGGTTCAAGTTGAGGGGACCACACTTTGAAAACCCACTCACTGAAGCTTTAAATGGACATTAAATCCAGGTAATGCATTTATTTTTAGAATAGTATATTATATTCATCCAGCCAACTCTTTTTCACCTGTGTTATCATTAGTTAAATCACGACTATGGTCAGTCTTTCGCTTAATTTCCACCATCTTGACTTTATAGTGAAATAATGATAATTATTTAATTATTATTGCAGAACCAAAATTCGACAGTGATTCAGTAAAATAATCTAGCGAAGCCGGCATTCTAACAGTGAACGTTAGAATGGCTCTGATAAAGGTGCAGTGTGATGTTATTTACTGAACTAACTTTGCAGCGCTTCATATTAATGTGGTGTGATTTGATGAGATCAGTAATAATTAGACATTGATTGAGAAGTCAGTGGCGGCAGACTGTCTGCCTGCGTGTTTTACTATCAGACCGTAACAACTGTGTGTGTTGACATCACAGCCCTCTTACAAATCAACCTAAATACAATATATAAATAGTTTTGGTTTTTTTTGTAAATGTAGATAACCCAAGGTCTAAATCTGGTAATTGTGCCTTTGACAGACAGGAAACCATAGAGGAGGGGTTTGTTGTCAGACAGGGCAGTCTCTATTTGTAGGTATCCTATGTCTAGAAGGGTTTTAGATGTGTCATGAAACTGGGTCACCTTCTTCATAAGCTACGTTAACAATCCAGTGCAAGAGAGTATCGTATTTTAAGAAGCTTAAACTTCTTATTGTCTGCAGAAGACAGAAACAAGACGTGTGAAGTAACAGTCGGAGTCACAGTTGTGATGATGGGTCACATCCAATATGGTGTGATGACCTAATGTAGTTTAGTTGTTTTCCGGTTGCCCCGTGATTGTCAGTTTGATTTGATAATTTATCACTATTTATTTGCCTCCTTTGAATTTATTCATTAAAAAAAAAAATAATAATTTTAAATTCCAAAAGGTTATTGGACCAACTGTCTAAAGAAAAAAAAACCCTGATCCACCAAAACTGTGTAGCTGACAGATTTTCTTCCCCCTGATCAAAAAGAGAACCGTGTGTGGATAGTCTTGGTGTCTCTGTCACATCGAGCATCAGATGAAGAAAATATCTACCACTCTCAGCAGGCTGGCAGGAAGAGCCTGCGTCAACGCGGAGTACTC
This sequence comes from Lipophrys pholis, assembly GCF_963383615.2. Taxonomy (NCBI): domain Eukaryota; kingdom Metazoa; phylum Chordata; class Actinopteri; order Blenniiformes; family Blenniidae; genus Lipophrys; species Lipophrys pholis. Next base: position 16,105,110 of record NC_137642.1, on the reverse strand, counting down.
TCGTGTGTCTCATCTAACAGATGTGACGCTCCAGCAGACTCCCTCTGCCCACTCAGCTCCGCCGTGCATAGAGCCGCATGCTCCGTCAGTGGGGAAAGCCTTTGTGCTGTTAAATTTACTGACGTAATACATGCATCATGTAGGAGGATCTAAATGTGTCTTGGTGGTGTTGGGCATGAAATATTCAACTCTCTTAAAGTTGTAGGGGGGGAATCCGATTGGGTTGCTCACACAGTTCTGATAAAACCTGACAGATCGTCATTTTGATGTAAAAATTATGGAATAAACGTGGGGTTTTTTTTCTAAAGAAAATATATGAAATATTGAGGAATCACCATTTGTGCACCATGGAAGTTGTTTAATCGCCTGTGTCTTCAAAGTCAGTTACTAGAAATCAGTAAAACTGAAAGTATTAGGTACTCTTTAACTGTATTTAATTGCCTAAGCAGATGTTTGATTTAATTCACTTGTTAAAAAAAAATTCGTACACACATTTTGAAGACAATACTTACATAAAATGTAAATAATGGCAATTTTGTATTGAACAAAAAACAAAATAAAGGCTATGAAATTTGAATACTCTTTGTATTCAGTAGATTGTGAAAGTAGTGACGTCGACTGCATGGTGTTAATTGTGTTTGGGATCTGAGTTTAATTCCACGCTAAACATAAAACTCAATTTCTCCCAAAATAGTACGTAGTTAATGTAATGCGAATAATTGTATTTTGTTACTTCCGCTCCAGTAAATCAGACATTGGGAGTCGGCATTGGAAGTATTCAGGCTGCTAATGAGGGAGAGGATTTGAGTGTCCTTTAAAGAATCTGAATCCTTAAAAGAAACCATTTTGTCCAGTGTGGAGTTTGGTAGGTGGCCACTGGAAACGGTGAAATTGTAGAGTTGAGATAAATCCTTCAACCCCGACAGGACTCCTCAAGTTCATCCCAATAATGTGCTGGATACATTTCAGTCCTTCGTTGAGCTGTTGAAACAAATAACCTGTCCTGTTTTTGTTTCTAAAGCACCTGCTTCCTAATGGGACCTCTAAAACAGCTGAAGCGCATGTTTGAACCAACCAGACTGATAGCCACCATTGTTATGCTGGTAATTGCTGCATGATTTGTTCTTTTCAATGTGTGAACTGTCATATTGATCATACAGGAACCCGGTCAGTTGTTTCAGTAATTGTTTGAATGTTTCTGACTTTGTGTTCTTTGGCCTGGTTCGCTTAAAGAGTTGATATTTCTCACCTTGTAATCGTGAAGGGCTGAAGTAGCACCTATCTGTTTCCTGGTGGTAGATTTCACAGCTTGTCTGGGTATGATCAGATAAAGAAGGTTTTCCGGTTCGCACACAGCAAAAATAATGGTTTCCTCTTTCTTCGCCTGCAGCTCTGCCTTGTTTTAACACTTTGCGCAGTGTTTTGGGTAAGTTTGACACTTTTTAAAAATTTCTCAGCCATTTGCTGTCCCAACTGTTCAACTCATGCAATAATTGCTCTTGTTTTTAACGCTACAGTGGAATAAAAAGGGACTGGCAATCATCTTCTGTATTCTGCAGTTTTTGGCAATGACATGGTAAGTGTGGCTTTCCAGGCTCGGGCCGTTTCTCAGCGACTGTGCGAATGGCTATGAGCTCATCATTCACACTTACTCAGAGGAAACCTGCGTGTGTCGGTGAAGGGAGAGGTGTGCTTCAGTTGCTCTGACTTGTGTTTAGTGTTGGTGAGTCGAGAGGTAATTCTGTGGCAGGTGGCTTCGAGCTTACTTAGTGATGTGCTAACTACCTATGAGAGAACCTTTTTAAACCTTGATGCTTCATCCCTTCATTTTAAACAGACACACTAACATCCGACTTGAGACTGATAATAGTTGAGAGGGTAAATTAGTTGATTAAATGGATTCGGCCTAGTTCGCCGTGGCAGATGGCGACATCTGTTTGGAGTAAGAAGTGACTCAGCGGCGTTGTTCTGGCGCTGGTCGGCAGCCCGCCAGGCCTCACAGTAGGTCAGTATATTTATGGCCGGTAAAGAAAGAGGAGGTGCCAGGATCAGAGTCAGACTACCTGTCTGGACCTACATGTGCAAGTTTGGCACAGAGATACTGTGAGGTATTTCCACCTGTTCAAAACTGATGTCACAGGTGAATGCTCAGATGAGAACGCAGAATGGCTCCCGAGCATGACACTGTCCATTTAAATTAAAGGCGGCTGCCTTTCTTGTTCCGTTCCCACATTTAGAGTGTGTTATCTCCGGGCTTCATGCTGTTGTGTGGCTGGAACATCCCCTGTATCTTTAATCGCCGATGGATGTTTCTCGCTGGTCTGCTCACCATTGTTCTCGTTAATGCTTGATCTCTGGAATAAGTTGAAGGGATTTCTTCAGATGTGGCTCTCGTGTCTCTGCCTCGCACTCAAATATGAACTGATTAGATCTCGAACTTCATTACTGAAGCCAATAGTCAAAGAAATATCCGGGGGATATTTTGCCCATAAGTGCTACAAATGTTGACATGCACCGCATGATTGAGTCATCAGATTATTGCAGTCAAACATCACGGTCACTGTGAGCTATCTGATTCCCATCCAGAGGAACATCCTTGACACACCTGGTCACTCCGAGTCAGAAATTACCTGGTTAAGTTTTGGAGGCTAAATGGAATAATGACACATAGTGCCACCCCGTTGGTTTGTAATAAAGCCACAATCTCTGGAAATTGAATACCGCTTACATTTCAAACATCTCTCAACCATCTTCACTGTATGTTCTATTATAGTCTGTGCAGAAATTTATTTCCATTGTGACTTTGTTAATCAGTAGGTGCATGCAACCAGGAGGCTATAATTCTAGTAACCGTCACTTCAATTTATGTTCTAAGTAATAGTTTCTTGCAGGCTTTGTGCTCAGACTGATATTTAGTCTTAAATGTGGCCCTGCAGATCACAAGCAGCCTCTCGCATTGAGAAAAGCACAGTAGCTCCAATAATGAGGCCAGGTGCCTTTATAATTTGACCACTTCAAGGTCAGCGGGGTTAAGTCTCACCACTGCTTTGGTGAAGCTTAACCCCATTACACGTTCTGCGCGACGGTGAACCCTGCGCGGGATTCGTATTGCCGGGACAACGTTCTGTGCGTTCATCAGTTTCAACATATTTGCACGGTGCTAACAAAAGCTTTTCAGTGTGTGACTGCATGGAAACGCGGAGCCACAGCCTCTCGAGGGAAAAGTTTCAGTGCATCACTGAGCAGAACTGTGTCAGCCTCGCCGCCGTGCTGCTTTTCGCACCTACGTTTAGCGCATTCATTTCCGCTCTGCCTGCGTTCTCAAAGGCATCGCCATGGCAACCACAAGTCACACATCCCATGCTCATTCTTAAAAGACCGGGGGCATGGCGCGGCTCCCACGCAGGCAGTCAGACGTCTGTGCGAGGGAGGTTCTGTAATAAGACGTTGGCAGTGACCCGCGCGGAGGCGGGCGAAGTCCAGTCTTCTGGCTGCGGCGTGCGACGTGACCATATGATGCTGAACCGCGGCGGGGACAGCCAACAGACGGAAGTGTAATAGCAAAACGGCACTTATAGTTATTCTTTAACTTCCTTATGGAGTTCATAAGCTCCATGCATTCATTCCACAATCTGCTACTTTACTGGCTTTGTCCAACAAGGCAGAAGGGGATTTCTCATCACGCTCAGCGCCGCGCTCCCGTTAATCATTCACAAGCTGGACACATTCCTCACATCCTCCAAATATTTTCAGGGGCATTTTGAGAGGAACTTTGACTGTAATTATTTACATGCGTTTGCTAATTTTGGTGTTTGCTCTCTCAGTCTGTCCAGAATTACAAGTGTAAACATGATGATTAACCTCTTGAATTACACGTAGTTTGCTAATCCTGTCTGAGTAAATACAAAATCGCATCAATACTCATGTTAATTAATCATTTGAGCGATTTCTTTTTTTGAATTTTTCTACAGATTTCACATCTTGGCCTGTTGCTCATCAAATGACTGTGGTTTATCTTATGCTGGTCGTGTGATATGTGGGGTTGGCTTTAATGGTTTAATCCCTAGAAATCTTAAAGATCGTGATTTTAGAAAGGATTGGTGTACCGACAAATATGTTCAAAGTTACTACTAACGGTTCAGTTAAAGGGAAGACGATGCTCTCCTCATTATTCTGTTTTTCTGTAGTTGCAGTGCATTGAGTAAGATTTCAGCTGAAACTATTTGAGACGATTTAAACATCCCCTTCATTACATAAAAGACATTGATGTTTATCGGAACTCCTGTTTATACCAATCGTAACTTGTTATTCTCACTCATAGATTCCCCTATTTTTCTCTTTCAGGTATAGCATTTCTTACATTCCATTCGCCAGGTAAGACATCAGACTTTTATCTCCAGTCTACGAAAAGCCCATTTATTTTTTTGTTTTGTTCAGCTGGATGTGTCTGTTGAAATGAAGCTTTCACTTGATTAACCTCTGCTTGTGTGCTCTCGGCCAAAATGAGACTTAAATCCATTCTCAGCTCTCTATTCGGTCTAAATGCGCTCAGCAATGGGCATTATCCTGCACATGACAAAGCAGCAGGGGCGCAATGGGCAACTTTTCAGTGAAAACATGTTTTTTTATTTACCCCTCGACACTGTTTTCCTCCATATGGCTGTAATCCCCCACTACGCCGAGTGTGAGCCCTCGCCGTCAATCAAGTGGCAGCTTGTTGTTTCACACTCCTCTGTGCTTTAGCCCCGCGATGTCATCTGCTTTGTGCATATTATCAAACTAAAACGACTTCTTATGGACTAATGCGCGTTGAGGCAGATTGATCAAAATATTCCATCCCCAATAAGACTTTTACATTGATTGTAATGAGCTTACGTTAAGCTGTTGTAGGGGTTAAAGCACAATGTTAAATGTTTATTAGATTGAGAGGGGTTCAATGAAAATCTAGTAGCCACACAACCTCGCATAGGTTACCTGCGTGGTCCTCATTTGTGATGTTACGTAGGTTAAAGCCTAATAATTGTGAAGTCTTTTGTTCTTCAGGCTGTTTAGTAATTTTTCCACATTCCTTCCCAGAATGGAGGTAAAAATCAAAACAAAACAAAACAAAAATAAAATTTTCAGTTCTCTATTATTGGACTCCACCACAATATTTTGCCTCAGTCTGTGATGTTGTTTTGACAGTCCAGCTGTAAGTAGGGGTGGATCTCATTTGGTGAGCAGTCCGGAGCGCCCCCCCCCCCCCCATTGAGGGGCTTGTGTGTTTGGGCAACCCTATAATCCATCCTGACAGCTGAGAGACGCCCTGTTGAAACCCCCGACTCTCCCTCCCCCACCTCTATTGCTAAAAGTGCAAAGCGGAGACAAAGGACATTTTCTGTGCCCCCTCCCAAAAACCACATTCCTGGGGAGAAATACAAATTTGACAGCTGTTTTTTTTTTTTTTTTTTTTTGCTGGGGGGGGGGGGATTCTCAATTTAATTTCATATAATTATTTTATGTTGTTCATTGGTTCCTTGTAATTTGTGTCTACATGTTATTCCAGTGCCTTCTTAAGCTTCTTACTTTAATCCATTTTTCATTTAATTTAGATTAGATTTCTTTTAGTGACGCATATTAAAAACATTAGAGTGTACTCCTTCCTATCCCTGTCTGCAGTCCAGTGAACTCTGATACCTGGCCAGCCACAACGCCACATGGCAGACAAGCTTGATCCTTTAATGTATTTTACCTTGTTTCCTATTTATAACCTCTCCTGCCTGGAGAGCAAGATACAAAAAAAAAAACCTGCTGCATGTGCACTTCCCACAGTGCTTTAAGGCTGCTGCTGCTCGCATATCTAATCAAGAGAAGAGAAAAACTCCTGAGACTGATATTTCAGTGATACAAAAATAGATGCAAGCCTCTCTTTATACAAGAAAAAAAATAAACCCACATAGCGGCAAAATTATGGCACTTATCACTTTGATTCATTTTGATTAGATCAGAGGGTTGAACCAGAGCATTAGACGGAGCGAGTCTCCTCCATGCCTGTCCACCTCCTGCTCCTCCTCCCTCCTAGACTCCTCATGACCCCCCCCCCCCCCCCCCCCCCACCCAACCACCCACCCACCCCCAATCCTTCTCCTTTTAACCTTGATGGGTTTCACACCTACTCCATCAAATTTTGACTGTGGCTGCAGGCAGTCTGCATAGCAACACACTGATGGAGCGCAAAGCAGACCGTGTGAGGGGAAATGGAGTAGGCAGCCGTCCGCCGTTGCCATGGCAATGGCTTGTGTTGCATCATCTTTCAACACAGCGTACCTGGAGGAAGGGAGCCCCCTTCTCTCTAAACGTGGTGCTTCCCCGTCAAAACACTCACTTATTCATGACGAGCCCCACCCAGATCGCTGGAACAAAGACTGGACGGGCCCTTTTTGGTCACTTTTGATTCCATGTGCATGAGCGGATTCAGTCTGTGTTTTCTTTTTGGAAACCAACATTTATTAATTTATTAATATGACTTTATTCTTTCTTTCTTTCTTGTAAATAATGATGACTGCTTCTTATAAATCTTTTCTTGCTTACAGGGATGCTGTGTTGAAGTGCTTCACAACCTGTCTGAGTTAGGTCTGATGGCTCCATAATTTCCTTCGAAGACTGGTCCTAATACACAAACTGCCAGAGTGGGGATAAACATCAATACAGTTTTTGCCCCGGATCTCCAAATATTATAGTATGGCTCTTTCATACTGTGAATTCTTGCTTATCAGGTATAGCTAAAAGAGCTATGTCTGCTGTGTTCCGATCACAACACTTCTCAGTCTTTTGCTTTTAATTTCAGAATGACGTGTGCCTTTGATACCTAATATATTTAAAGATATTCCTATATTTTCCTGAAGTGTTTAAAACCATTTAATTGCAGGGATTCAACTTTGGTATATGTGCCTTTACACACACACACACACACACACACGCACACACACACACACAAAACCATGTATCTTAAAGAAAACAAATAACAGTTTTTTTCTACAAATTGTGGTTTTTGCTTTTGTGTTTCTGATGGTCTGGTTTCTTACACTCCAACATCATTATGGCTTTGTTTCTATTTTCTCTCTGTTCATGAGGCACTGATGTATAAAAACTATTTCCAGATGCTATTCCATGTTTTTATGTGATTATTTTCCCTTTGGCAAGTTACTGCTTCACTGATATTGCACTGGGATACATGTTGTCCACAGCTTCTTCTTTTTTCATTGAAGATATTTAATATGGAAAAAAAAAGAAGAAAAAAAAAGCAGCTCCTCTCTTATGTGTGCCAATGTTCAGTGTGTATTTGAAATTACCTGTCCCTTCCCTCAAACAATTAAATTTTTCTCAAAGTTTGCATCTCCTTTACAGTATCAGATTTTCTGCCAGATGAAGCGCGGACCCAGTTAATTACGCTCCTCTGAGCGTCGTGATTTTGACTTGACCTAATAACCCAGTATAGCTTGCGTTGTGTTCTCTATATTGCTTCCGCATGACGCCATAGCCTTTGAGGATGCGGTTGTCATGACAACCCCCTCTGGAAGATTCGTAACCTGCGCCGTCCCCCATCTGTGGTGCAGATGTTCACCTTCTCCTGCTGAGAAAACGTGTTTAATTAGTTTTTCAACCCCTCGAACCAACATAGTGTGTTCTTCAACACACTATGTGGTAGCAGAAGAACATGCGTCAAGGGTATTTCTCCTTTTGGCGTGACTGAATGAGTGTATTTATTCTTGTTTTGCAGCACCCACAGAGTTATTAGACTCTTGTATAATGTGGTGGATTAGCATGGACAAAATCTCCCCCCAAGCACTACTTGTTCGACTTGACAGAGGTCCAGCAAATCCCTCTCAAAGTAATCTTCGGGATACAATAATTCTTTGAAACGAGAGGAGGGTGGTTGTTTTTGTGAATCGTTCCATTTGTCCGCCATTTTTGGATTACACCAAAGTTTGAGGATGAAGAGGAAGTATCCTGACCCTCGCAATCTGTTAAGAGTGTCCCAACTGCTTCCTCTTCATTACAACTAATCTGTAGTTATGTCAGTGGAGGAATCCCACGCCACAAATTAAACAAGTCTACACATCCGCTTCAGTTTAATATGCAGACCATCTCGCAAAGATGTGTGTAAAGCTTGATGTGTGTTGCCATGGGTCATCGTCATGTCATTCATTCCAACACTCTTTTGTTTGTAATGTTCAAAAACACATTGGAAAACAATAACTGTAAATTATCTATAACTACCATCCACTAAACAGTCCAAAAACCTCCGATTTTTCAGAGGGTATTGATCTCTTCTAGTCGCAGTAGGAGTATCGCATTGAGTCCCCGGTGAGACTGTCTGACCTAAAGTGTACACGACCGCAGAAACAAACAAAATCAATATTACAGACAATTTGTATTTTTTATTGGATATCTTTTGTAGGCCAAGCCGTGCGTACAACAGTCGCCATCAATTCACATCAGATAATTGACATTTGAGACAGTATTGACTAACTGAAAGGAAAAGAAGCAGTTTGTCTTTGTTCTAAAAAAAAAAAAGACAGACAGGTTTTCTTTATGCATCACTGACCAAACATTTGTGACCTTGGAGGGTTTATGGTGGTTTATTAAAGTCTGGGGCAGTAAAATATAAGATAAAGGTTTTTCATGAAATAAACATCTTGCTGTGAGCCTAACATTTTAAATCACTGTAAACAAAAGGTTTTTAACATTTTGAAAGGACATATTTGGCATGTTTACCTTATATAGGGGCTTTTGAGGTACAAAATAAGTACTTAACACTATTAAATTGCCTAGATTGTACTCAAGTACTAGTGACAGTACTCAAAGCATTAGTTAATATTTAGGTGCATTATATATGTATGTGAGGTTTTAAGCTGGAAAATAATTGAAACTAAACAACTTGATTCATTACAAAACATTAAAATCATAGCACTACTCCATAAAACGGTTTCAAAAGATGCAAAGTGTATTACATGGTAAAGTTGTACTTCTCTGTAATTAAAATTGCACAACTGATCCATGAAATGTAGCAATAGGATTGTTTGGAAATTTGCTCGACAACACCTTGTTCGAACATTTAATGAGGAATAATCCATTTGAATAGAACGTTTTCTGAGTTTCTTTTTTTTTTTTTACCTCAGAAGTTCCACATTAATTCAAAAAGCATGATAAACTCGGCCAGATCAATGGAGTCATGAACAGGAGATCCAGGTGGATGTTAGACTCATCTGATCAACCACAAATCTGTTCATGAGTTTTCTGCAGTTCTGGTTTAAACACTGGAGGACAGCAGTGGGATATGAAGAGATTCATAGCTGCAGGAAGTTGTTGGAAATGATGAAATGACATCACCAGCTCTTGCATGGCTTTGTTTGGAGCCCCTCATTGCCACGCCCCCGTCCCACGGACCCCCTCCACTCCCTCCCACCCCCACCCCCAGCCGCCTCCTCTGTAAAGCCATAAAGCGGCCGGGCTGCTCCTTCTCACCAGTTGAACCGGAGTCTTTGAGGACAACAGGTGCACTCCTCCACCTCCTCTTCCTCCGGCCCCTCCGCCGCGCGTAATGCGCACAGATCGCCGCTCTTCGTCTCCGGGACTTCCTCATTTGCACTTGGACCACTCGCATGTTGTGTCGTCCTGATCTCTTCCAGCCTCAGAGATGCCTTTTCCTCCCATCAGCCTCCAGCAGCGGATCTCCTCGCCTGGCCGGGAACTGTTCGGGAAGAAGAAAGCCAGCGGAGTGCCTCCTCAGACCGAGCACAGATCTGTTGGAGACAAGGGGGCGTCCGAGAAACACTCCTCCTCTTGGACGTCGGCAAATTTAAGGAATCTAGGGAGAAAATCCCAGCAGGAGAAGAGTAAAAGCCCCACACAGAAGCCCTGTGTCGGGCAGGAAACCCAGGGACGATGCTCGTGGCTGACGGTGCCCAAACCTCAGGATTCATCAGAAGGAGTCCGGCGCTCCAGTTCCATGGACTCAACCAGACAGCTCAGCGGGAAGGACGAGGGCAAGAAGGAGATTCAGTTTACCCTCAGTCTCACACCAGAAGCCATTCTTGTGATCCAAAAACGGAATCTAGAGAAGCAGATGATGGCGAAGCAGCAGAAGTGTTGTGCCTCCGCGGACTTCAGGCACCGGAGAGTGTTTCCATCCAAAAAGGCGCACGGAGGCTCTAAGAGCTGCGCTCCCGTCTCCAAGGCTGAGAGCCCCGAGCAGGACATCACAGCCATTGTTAAAATATCTCTGCTTAATGACCAATACAAGTACGATGATGTGGAGTATGAAGATGAGGACGGAGACGTGGATGAGACTGTTGTGAGAAAATGTAAAGAGTGGCTGAAAGGAGTGGAAAATGCGGCTGCTCTGGGCAAAGTGGACAAACTCTCTGCACTTCCGCACCTTAAAGGCTGCTGACACCTGACATTGGATCTCTCCTTCTTGAAACTTTGACTGGAGATGCGAAGGGCTCGTGAAAACTGCACTCATGTGGGCCTGTTGGAGCCACTTCTTTATGTTGACTCTTGTTAAAGTATGTGTCTGCAAACTAGCGGAGGAAATCCCCTCGAGTCCAAAGGAATTTGAGTTTTATCTGGAACACGTTTAATAAGTGGATGATACTACCTTTGAAAATATAGCTTATTGGATAAAGTTAAGGTTCAGTGAGTAAATTACACAGGAACGCGAAGAGACGCGCCTGTCTCGTCATAAATCAGATTCTAAAGCTTAAATGGAGCTTCGGCCAGCTGGGCCTACTTATTATTGTGCTGAGCTATACGTTGCTTTGCCAATTAAATACTCTTTCTTTTTATGTTTCGATTGAGTACCTTAATATTTTCTTCGTTTGCACATGGTTTCTGTTTTCAGTGGGGCGCCAGAGGACTGGTTGTGCGTAAAGGGACGCAAAACCGTTCCTTTGTGTGGGAGAACAATAAACTGTCAACAAAAGGGCTTCATGGGCGCCTGCTGCTGGAACCAAACCGGGCTGTTTATTTTTCCTCTAATAAGAGGGTTATATCCTTTGTGGGGATTTACAATGATGTGCAGTATATAATATTTCCTGAATATTTGTACTGTCAGATGTTTTCTCAACTGGTGATTTTTAAGCCACCGGAAGTAAATTTTTGTTCTTGAATATGCAATTGTCGCAGAAACCTTTTAAATCTTCTGAAAGCTGATTTGTGTTGTGCCTCCTGTACTAATTCCATTACATGATGACGATTTGCAGTCATTTTGATTTTTTTTTTTTCTTACACTACTGGCCAGTTCCCAAGCTGCATTCTTTGTTGCTTCTGAAGCTACCTGGGGCCATTTGGGCATTAGTGATCTAAGCTTCTTAGATTTCTTGTTAAGCAGGGTTGACCAGTGTAGTGCAGGACCCAGGTGCATAATTCCTTCAATAAATTACCTCCAAATGGCTTTTTTTTTCTCCATCTCAAATAAAACAATGCTTGTAGGTACAAGAGAAATATAAAGTCATATCGACGGAAATCTACAAGTTTACCCATAAATATGTGTGACTTACTGCAGCGGTATTATATGTTTGAACAAAGCTGGACATTAATATTTTCATTTTCTTGTTATACTCTCTGCAACGAAGAACAAAGGTTTTCATTCATCTTCATCCTGTAAGTGCACTGCTCAGGGAAAAACAGCTGGTCTGGGACCAATTCACGCCAAACCAGGATATGACTGACCCCCCACCCCCCCACCCTAAAAAAAAAAACCCATCATATTAAAAGAGAATTCAAGTCAGAACTGGCTGAAACTTTCTTTGTTTCATCGTCCCACCTTTCATTGTACTGATCATGGAACAAGTCAACCACATGCCTACTAAAGACACACTCAGTTTCTATGCATGGTTACAAACACATTCCAGGTTTGTGTTGGGTGTTTTATTTGAGCTTCCTTGCAGTCACGTTTAACTCTTCTGCATTGTTCTCTGTAACCTGGTAACCAGATTTTAATCTGACTGTACCACAAGTTGAAGCTCATCTACTACTTGAACAGAGGAGAGTCCACTGCAGTGTGATTTTTGAAGGCTGTATACGCCAACAACTTGAAGCAGTTTTCAAAAGTACCTCTTCTCATCCTCAGGTAATACTATTCTTTAGTAGCCTTTTATTAAGATACATGAACAAACTCTTTTTGTTAGTCCATAAGGATTTAGTGATTCACATATTTTCACTAAACATTACCTTTATGATGGATTTGAGACAGGAATACCACTGGCACATGTAAAGCATCTTCTTTCTATTTTAGATGCAGACACCTACCCTGTTGGTATCGGAAAGGTATTTTTAATTACTCTGAGTTTCGTTTTCTGCTCTGGTGTTGTTGTGAATATAATCAATCTCAACAGTGTAGCAATGAATCAAGTGTAAAAACGCGTGTTTGCAGTTTAGGTTTGTATCTGCTGTGATACGTGATGCCACATTACACAATTTCTCCTTCTTGTCATGTGAGTAAACACACAAGCTGCAACAATAAAGCATCTTGTCCCGAAGAGACTTTTTCAATTCAGTGTCACAAGTGGTTTTATTGTCACACTCTGCAGACTGAGATCACCGCTGAGCCTATACAGTGCGTACCAAGACCCATGTGGTTCTCCATGGCTCCATGTAATGATTTTATCAACTGGCTCTGTGACCAAAATTTGTGTAATCCTCCTCTTTTATGTCAGCTCAATCGTGGCCTTGTTTCTGTGCCTCTCTTCGTACTTGTTGCTGCCTAATTCAGGCCCAAAGCCAAGCTATTCATCAGTCTGTCCTGGGGGTATGACTTCATTATTATGGCTGAATGAGTTCAAATGCTTGTTTCTTGTGGGGAAAGTACAATTCGAAGAAGAAAGACTTGGGTTCAGTTGCAACAGTTGGGTTGGTTACAAACAATACCGCTTTTTCCAAACTGCCTTTTGAGGTTCGTTTAGGAATGCTTAATCTGTGCTGTAGGTCTTTCTATTTCAGCTCTTTCTTTTCATCATTTGCTTGTTTACGTTTACAGCCTCCAGTGTATTTCCTTTCTATCCCACCCGCGGTGCTAATTCAGTCACCTCTCCCTTCTTTGAATCATGTGTAAGAAGGAAATTGCTGCTCGTTGCTCACCTCACTGCAGCATCATGATCACAGTCAAGGATCGTGATGTGGCACAGCAGGGCGGCTACATTATCCTCCACTGATTTATCACGACAGGGAGGCACAGATGGAGGCTGCCTTCGCCCTGTCACTGACACTTTGTACAGAGCAGTGACAGCAAAGAGCTGCAGGTCACTTTGCTCTGCTGAGCAGTATTACTGTGGCAACGGGACTGATAAATCCCGTGTCTCCAGCAGCTTTTGTGAGAAAAGACAAAGCAGACACTTCCTAGCGAGACTCGACCCATAAACGTTGGTAATGTGGTCATTCTGTGGCAGCCTGTTAAAACGAGGCATTTCGCGTTGGGCCGGGGTGACCTCAGAATTAAGGCTTAGATCAGAGAGTGCAGTCCTTCCATAAAACATCAAACATGTTTTATTTTTAATTTAAGGGTTCATAAAAGTGTGTATGTATTGCCATGTTTTATTCTTACTCTCAGTGTTGATTTTCTATTCTTACAACATGCATCATTTCTCATTACTTTCAATGTATACTCTGAGTAGACATTAGTACATGTTCCTGGAGATTTAGCCACCATTCTTTTTTTCTTTTTTTTACCTCTTTATCCAATCCTACTTAACTGTCGATAAACACACATACCCACATTCGCGAATTTAGAGTTACGGGTTTAGAAACAGATGAACATGCAAACTCAACTTAAGAAAGTCCAAAACTGAACTTGATCTAGAGATATACTGACTTTAAGGCAAGAGTACTAACCACGACATCACTGTGAAACCCCATCAATAATTATGTAACCAAAATAAGGCCAGGTAAGATGCTTTGAGTAGAATAAAGCCTTGTCCAAAATGTTTTTTTAGGAATTCAACCATTATTGGAGTTTTGTGAGAGTTTTGGGTGGAGGTGGGTGTAATCCTGCTGCATATTTTTCTCATTTTGGGGAGGGGCTACCGTTTTTCCTGTACTGCAGGAACACTGTTTTGGTCTTTTGTGCGGGAGGATGCTTGAGGCAGATGACAGGATTACTAAAAATAAATAAATAAATACAAATCTTCAGGCAGGCAGGATGAGTGATTCACTCCCACAGCATCTAAATTTGGGTTTTACTGGGAATAGTAGGAAGGGGATGAAGTCAAAGCTGATTCCTGGAGGAGGTGAAAGACAATTGAAGACTGGCAGCTCAGATGAAACCATGGCCCGGCGTCATCCACAGCTGGAGCAGGTAGATAAATCACCCACCTATGCTGTAATGTATAGGACAAGGTATAACATTGTACCAAGGACGAAGTGATCAAGAATCACTGCTCCATATCTGTGCTAAAATGTTTCTCTCTATGGGTGGCCCTTTTTTTTTCTTTCTGGTTTTTCAGATCTCTCTCTCCCTCTCTCTCTTTTAATGAACTAGCGCCATCTGCAGGCCTACATGAGCATGCATCGCCTCAGAGATGCTCTCTGCCGCCGCTACTCTGCTCTGCTTCAGGAAAAGGTCCTCTCACAAAGGTTACAGCAACAGCAGAGAAACCGCTCAGCCAGAGCAAAGTCAGAGATTCAACCCGAGCAGGTAAAGCATTAAGTCTCAGTGTTTAACTATTGAAGCTCACAGCTTCATTTGTGTCCTTGGTTTGTTTGTTCGTTTGCTATTTCTTGGTATTCAACATTTAGTGTGTTTCATTTCCGTTTTAAAAATCCACTATAGATTAACAGATGCTGTCCATATGAAATTATACCAACTCCTCTAATATAACATAATAACATGTGACGCAATAAAATACATTTTCAGTGACCTGTGGTTCTCTAGCCATTCAACATTGGGACACCTCACAGCTGTGGTGCCCCACAGTTGAGTCCAATATCTTTAATCACACCAAAAACAGCACTTCGTGATGTGGATCACATCAATGACATGTTTTTTTTAATGTGGTTTCATACTAAATAAATTTGGACAAAGAAATGTAAATTATTTAATGGAGCAGAACATATGGTAATGTTGAAATACAACAACACAAACCTGTGAAACACTTCTATCATTTTGGAGTTGTGGTGGCACCATCTGTGTTGGCAGAAACACAAATGGTGTAGATGTTGGTGTCAGATATATTATAAACACTCGAGGTCATGCTGAAATACTCAACACTGACATGGCTGCGATTATCTGCCTAAAACCGAATTACGACACTGCTGATATTAGATTTGCTTAAATATCAACCCAAATAGAACACATGTTCAATATAAAATGTATTTGGATGAGCTTTGTGAGCTTGGAGGTGCAGGGCAGTGGAGTGTAGTAAGCATTCTTTAACCTGCAGTGACGGTGTTACTCTCCTGCAGGACTGAGCACCAGGGGTCAGCAGCAACATTTGTCCAGAGGGCAGATTTGATCACATAGGCATGGTGAAAACCTTGTTTTGCTTGTTATATTTTTTGACATTTTTTGAAATACCTACAACAAGTAAAGGAGTTAGTGAAATTGCCAGTATAGGTACTTCATGTTTAATAATTGCTGAGAAACAATTATTAAACTGAAAGGTCCCTAATACGTGTCAAAGTTTAGACTGTGGTAGAAATTTTCAGAATATGCACAAACAAACAGAGACACGTTTCTGCTGTAGCACAGGTAACAAACCGCAAAGGGAAAATTCAAGCATTGACCCAGAGGCCGAACATCACCGACAGCTTCACACCAACCTTCACTCTCCTGCTACTGAATTGCATTTCACTGGGTTCGAATACGCAATTCCGCAAATCAAAGCCTTTCTTTTTTGTGACAAGTCTTTTAAATCAGTTTTTACTCCTCAGGTGACACGCATGTCATTGACGTAATTACAGATGCAGTGTTTGGAAATCTCACCAGATCAGTTTGGTTGAAAAAAGAAAGTTCAATAAGTTACATTTTTTAAAATGTATTTTAAAACCTAAATTTTACCAGTTAGATTAGTTTTAGAACTTGCTTGAAAACCCCCAAACATTAAGGCAACTTAAAATAAAACATGTTTATGGATACTCTAACTCCAAAGTGACATTTCACATTTAGTTTCTCTGTAGTAGGCTTCCTATTACTGTTCTTGTCATGTGTTGTAATTGTTTGAATAACCAGTTTCTTTTGCTGTTTGCTGTGTTTATTTTTCCATCCCTTGTCGCTCCTGTGATTGACTTTGATTTTGGCTGGCCTGTCTGTCTTCTGACCGGGTGTGAAAAGAGCAATACGCTTCAGAGAGTGCCTCGGCGGTGGGGGTCTAACATGAGAGAGATCCTGTCTTATCTTCCCCTCCTGTAAAAGTCGAGCTTCTGGAGGAGGATGTAATTGTCCTCTCTAATGACTTGCACTTGGGGGGGGACAAAAGAGAGCACAATAAAGGACTTTAGAGGCCCTCCAGTAGGAATCCTTTGCTTGAAATTGCTGAGCAAATGAAACTACCCGTTGTTTCCTCAGTTCAGATCGAGGCTCTGACAGACATGGAGGTGATGCAGGACCAAAGGAGGCAAAGGCAAGAACACCTGCTGAGGCCTAATTGGTCCCTGCTGCAGTTAATGGCTTCCTGTGGCTGCGTGTTTACTTCTCATTTGTTCTGTGTGCTCCATTTCCCATCCCCTAGAACAAGGAAGGCTCATTTAAAATCACTATTCCCACAGCCTGCTGTCTCTGTCCCTCTCTGACTGTCTGACAGCCTCCGTCTCTCTTCTTCACAGAAACAAAAGAAGCTGGCCTCCCCTGAGGTACAGCACAGTGACTCATACCTGAAGTCCCTCCCTAAAACAAGCTATTACCTGGTAAGATTTATTTCAACACATACAGTAATTTACCGATTGTGAATATAGAAGGCATCAAGTTAAAGCCACTTGGATGTAAACAAAGTGATCTGTCACTGCGTCCCGCTCCTTAGATTTTTGCCCTGCAGAAGCAGTTGGCTGAGTGTGGACATCTGAAATGCCACAGGGACCTGGAGGACTTTTACGGACGCATCAAGTACAACAGTCACCCGTCCCAGCTCCAGAAAAGTCTGCAGGATGTCAGGAAGAAGAGTTGAGTTTCACATGCAGAAAAACACATAACTGTTCATTAAAAAACAGTAAATATGACCATGCATGTGTGCAGACAGTGCTGGAAAGGAGTTCTGCCATGGATGTGGGGACTCGGCACAAGATAAGAGAAAAACATCCCGGCACTGCAGTCGACACAGGACACAACGACCACAACTCACATTCCAGGTAATGACTATTTGTTTAAATTTAGTTTTCGTATTTTAACAATTACACCCCGACAAGTTCACATGTTTGAAAGTTTTTCAACCAAATATTTTCCATGATGAAGTGTTATTGTATATTTGTCATATCAGAGAACCAACGGTATGTCTGAGGTTTTATGTATCCAAGATACAGGCGGTGTTGTGTTGGGAGGAGATGTTACTCAGCTGCAGAAAGTACTCTGGCTCTTTGTTTGCACTGCCTTCAAGAATAAATAGTCTCTCGGCTGGAGGCTTGTTTAGCCGGGACCCTCCTGAAGGAGAGAGCCGATTGCTCACGTAGAAGTGAGATGACCAAACACAATCTGACCTCTCTGTTGTTGAAACTCAGCTCCTCTGACGGGCGCTCTGACTCCAACAAACCTCATCCAGGGGAAAATGTTGTAATTATGCCCACTACAAAAGAGAAATAGCAATTGGGCCAGTGGTGTCACTTCATGCCAGCGCCACAAGCAGATGTTGAACTGTTTGGATAGTTTCTTTTCTTTCAAAGCTTTATAGGCTTCCAGGCAAACAGCAGTCAATTTACCCAAAGTGGCAGAGATAATGCGAGAGCCCGCTAGACTTTAGTTTGTATTGTGAGTCCTAATTTGACAATTCTTTTTTAAGCTTTTGAAGACGCTGATGTCCATCTTTTAAACCTTGAAACTTTAACTTCACATTAAATTTATATCAAATTATTGCTGCACTTTTTTCTTCTCCGTAAACTTCTACTTCCTTGAGATAAAAAAACAACAACCTTTTTCTTGTTTCCTAACATTGACATTGTTCCCAAAATACAGCATTTCCTGATTTCCTGATCAAATAAAACTCCAATTTACATTGTGTCCTGAGTCCTGTATCGACATGCTGCGAGTGCATAACAGAAGAGTGTCGGCTGCTGTCAGACTCGTTCTTAATTAGGGATGAATTGTGTTTAGTGGGATTCCAGGAGGCTGCCACAGTCATTGGCTTTAAGACATTAGGACCTTGGTAAGAAGGCGAGCAAAGGGTTGAACTGACAAGTTCTCCATCAGTGTGAAATCTCATCATTCCACTGACAAACATGGCGAGACGGCGGCCCCTCCTGCCCCCACAGCTCGGCCGTGCCACGGGCACATTCCCCAAGTCCCTGAGAAATACTCAAAATAAAAGTAATTAGAGACGAAGCCAAAGAAGGAAGCCTGCAATGTCTTACGTTGTGATTTCAAGTAATGAGCCTAGTCATCTATTCTGTCCTGCTTTGTGGCTATTTATATGGATTTTTTTTTTATTAACTGTTTTGATTTATTGGACAGGTGATGCAGCAGTTTGCTATCTCCATAGCCGTCTGGTCATGTCTCTGCAACATGTTGAATTTCGCAAGTGCGCATTACAGGTTTACAATATTAGATTGACCAGAACACACCATCTCTATTACTATAAACTGACCTCAATGAGTGGAAAATGTACACAGGGCAGGGCCAGGTGTGTTATTAAGGTTCATTCTGGAGGGTCCGACCAGAAAATCCTGCTGGATCTTCCATTATCGAGCTACTAAGACATTATCTATTAACAGGGCAGTACTCATACAGTCCATACATAAGTGCACAGGTCCACATCCGCATTCTTACACCTGCCTCCTGTGTGGTGTTTGTATAGATCTGTTACCTGCTGCACTGTCCTGTGAGTAAACGCTGCCTTGCTCGGGGAGTCCTCCTCGGAGCCAGTTTGCACCCAGTAGACAAAGTGTGTTGTCACCCCAGTGTGCAGTGTTATCGGGTGTGAGCTCCACCACACTATGGCTACTCTTGAGAAGTAGCACACCAATAGGAATATATTAACAACACTGCATCTTGTGTGGAGGTCACACATCACAGAAAGGAAGTTAACCAGGCCATGCTGACAGTTGTTTTCACATTATTGTAAAAAGAATAACTGGGTTTTCCCTTTGTACAATGACATTTGTCTGGCTTTTTGTTCCATTTATACGTTAGGTTTGACCCATTCCAAACAAATGTGTGTGTAGGTTGTTCAAGCAGGGGTCTGGTTCGGGGCAGAGTGCAGTGGAGCTGATCTTCCATTGCAGCCAGGAGAAGGACGAAACTGAGCAACTGTTTCTCAAGGTTAGTGTGAAAACCACAGGAGCAGTAATCCCTGTTAACAAGAGGAGTGAGAGGCAAACACACCTGGAGCTGTCATCACCAGACTGCTCCTCAAGTACACATAAAAACTCAATTGTCAGGGAAATGTATTGAGTCTTTTCTTTTTGTAATATCCCTTTATTTTGTGTGGAGCTCAGTATTACGTTTTGTTGCTCAGTAGCCCCCCAAAGACACTTTTCAACAAAAAAGAGTAATGCACCAGAACGAAAGTCTGTTTGAATTTTCTTTTTCTTTTTTTTTTTTTTGATGGTGGGGGTTCTCTTTTGTTTCTTTGTCCAGATTAGCAAACCATACAATACAGTATATACCAACAACAGTCACTGTTCCTATGTCAGTGTTGTTATATTTTGTAGTGTTTTTTTTCCTGTTTTGTGTCTTTATAGATGTTTGTTTTCTAGTGTTTCATGATATGACTGCCTCTAAATTACAAATTCGCCTTCATCATGACATCAAAACTCACAATATACGTTTTGCAAAAGCCTGACTGAACTGCAATATGTATTGATGTTCTACATAGCAATGTATTTAGTCAAGCTGAAACAGTTTAGATGTATTACACCTCATTACATAATTACATGTTTATGGTTATATCTTTAGTCCATTGGTCATGTCAGTCAGTTTATTGCATTTTCATGAATACACTTTTAGCCTCGCCTGTTTCTCCATATCCTGGTTTCATGTTTCATCTCTGTGTTCATGTGTCGTAACTCTCCTCTGGTCTCAATTGTCTTGTTGCTTTAATCTTCTAACCTTCAATGTGTCTTACCTGATTGTTTTCACCTGCATCACTTTAGACCCTATCTTGAGGGGATTTTCAACAACTTTATTTGCTTCATTTAATTTGTGAAGCTACATAAGTCCTTGAGGGAATGGCACATAACAAAATAGGACTTTTAACAGTGGTAAAGTCTGTATGTAACAGTAGCTCAGATATTGCGTTGATCAATACAGTGATAGCTCATATATTACAATAGTACCTCATAATAAATTCACTAGGGAGGTCAAAATAGATATCTAATCCTGATAACATTTTATGTTAAAAAAAACAACAACAATATATGTGGCTGTGTCTTGTGTCTTTGATCATAACAAACCCGCTCTGATTTTTGATTGAGTTATAAAATTATTGGGTGAAGATGTCACTGAAAGCACATTAAGAAAAGCTAAAAGATATAGGATGCCTCATGTGAAATATTTGTGCAGTGATGTCGGTGATCAGGAGGGACTCTGGTAAAGTGATTCAGAAAAGTGAGGCCGCCGGGGAAGAGGTTATGCTGCTGGGAAGAGAATATACATGCAGGACTCATTTTTACTCTCACCTCCATGTGAGAATCGGTCCTCTGCAAACAGAGCAGGAGACTGGCTGGAGGGAGAGCAGGGGAAGGCAAACAGTGAGTGGTCAAAGCCAGCAGACAGGCGGGGGCTTTACTCACCTCAGCTCCGCACCGAGACCTCAGATGAGCTGCTGCTGTCTCCCCAGATGAAGATATTACTGTTAAACCAGGGTTAAGCTGTGAGTGAGGCACCTGAAGTACAACTGTGTATATGTAGTAACTTTAAGGGTAATAATTGAATGTTGATGATGATCATAGAATAGATCATAAGATTGTTATGTGGATATCTTTAGCCCTCTTGCTTTGGTAAAGCATCTTTTCGTCCCATTCAGAGTAGTTCATTCACACATTAAACTTGAAATGGTGACATAAAAAAAAAACAACCAACCTGCTTCAATATTACAATGGATCATAAAAGCAGTGAAAATATGTTCATTTTTAAAGATACACACAACCTATACCTATATTTAGCCATCTAGAGCATGTGTTGACAATACAATATGAGTGTAGTATTTCAAGTTGTGAGGGAAATCTTTTTCCATATCAGAGAAATGTTAAGGTTTGGATGGTGAAGTGTTTATATATCAATGGCAAATAATGTCATTTATCAGCATAGACCTTACATTCTTGAATAATTAAACATCCTTTATATAAATCTGGGGTTGAAATAATACATTTCTATTAATTTAAATCACTGCCCTGTAAAGAGTTAATGTAACACAAAACTTTAATCATATTTATCAATGTTAGCACATTGGTCTGAGTATTTAATTGCTGGTTTGTTACGTTTTATCCATGTGGTTTTATTTTATTTTTTATTTATGCATTATGAAATTGCATCAAGAGATCACTTGATGTAGCAACAGTTCTCTCTTAAGTATGTTTAAGGCAATGAGGATATTGCTTTTCAGCCGGGCATAATGTATTTCCTCTATTTCCCTTTTTGCAACAACAGATACAGAAAAGATACTATTAATATAACTGTTTTCACAATTGTGTCTGATTTGTCACAGATTTTGTTCAGTTTATGTGACTTCATATGATCCCATGACATATTCCAATATGTTTTCATATCTTAATAAGCACATTGTTTACATTTATTTGCATGCAAATATCAGCAATCATTTCACAATCTGCTAAAGATGTTTCACTCTTAGAGAGAATCTATTTTACTACAAATCCATGTAAAGTTATAAAAGCATTTTGTTGCAGATCTGGAAACTACACATTTTTAAATGAGAGGTTTGTCTCCTTTTGAATTAGTTTTAATAAAAAACTTGGTCAATATTATGCCAAAAGGGCAGTGCACAATATGCTATTATAAATTTAAAAAAAAGGTCGAAACACATTCAAGACCCTTTCATTTTAAAAGATTCAAAGCCGAGTCAGCATGAGCTTGAAAGTGCTGCCTGAGCTTTATTTCAGCTGCACCTGCATTTTATCCTTTGAGGATAGTGGGGGACGGGCAGGGGGAATCAGCTGTATAGCACCATATAGATCAATAACATTAACTCACAGTGCTGCAAGCCGACATCAGGAAGTGGCCTGGTGTGACGGTGTTCACTAGGCGGGGTGTTGGAGCAGAGGAGAGAGGCGCCAAACGGGACACAAGGACTGTGGGAAATGACACTGGTGATGACACCTCTCACTTTTACACCACAGTCACCTCAGCCCACATACAAGGAGACGTCTCTTTTACATTGCAAAATAATCTTAGAAAGGGGAAAGGAAGCAATGGACAAATGTTATTTGTATCACCCACAGATGAGAAGTCCCACATTTGCAACCCTGCAGCCAGACTTTATGAGAAACTTCCGGAGCGAGCTGCCAGATTTGGTAGGTCGGCCTCTTTGGTTACTGTGTGCAACAGCTCAGCACACAACAACCCAGGGGGAAGCTAATGTGTTTCTCCTACATCAGATAATCCCTGAGATCCCTGAGAAGAGCAAGAAGGCAGAGATTTACCTGAAACGTCTGAGACAAATGTATGAACTGTCATTAATCAACATGGCTTCCACACAGAGGTTGGTGACTCTCAAACCGGACAGAACCTCATTGTTATTGATGACTTTTTCTTAGATTTCTTTGTAGCGTGTAGAACCAGTGAAGAGCCCGATGATCAGAAGCATGTGGAAAGAGTCTTTCAACTTCTTTTTAAACTGGCTGGGGTTTGTTTTTCTCTGCTTGCTGTGAACTCTGGTCCAGACTGCTGGACAGAGAGACAGACTTGATGTACCGGCAGGGAGAACGAGGCGTCCAAGATTTGGTTAGTAACACGAACCAGCCACAACACAACACCACTGAGCTCCATGGAAGCTAACACATAGCTGCCACACACTGTCTGCTTTTAACATTTGTTATTGCTTTATTTGTTTCTTATGGATCAAAACTTAGCAACAGCATTAAGGAGAAGTTATTTGTGAGGATCACACTATGGCACTACACGGATGTCAATCACTTTATATCTTTCATCTATCAAGTTCTTTATGATGTGTTTCTGTTTTTCTCAGGTCCTTCCAGCAATTGAGTCCAATCAAGGGAGGAAGCGACGCATCAAGCAGTCATCTCTGTGCTTTCTGAAACAAACAGGAAGTCTTCAAAGTCACCAGCCATCAGGTTTCAAACATGTGAGCAAAATAAAACCTCAGCCGGATGCATAAATGTTAAATTGCCTGTCTTGTTTCTTTTAATCCGATACCTTTAATGGCAACCAAACATTTAACGTCATGCCTTTGTGGGGTATTATCTGGGTAGCTGACTTTGCTGCAAGGCTTTGGAAAAAAAAAAGAGAAAAAAAAGTGAGTTGTCATAAAACACTGGATCGATTACCCAGTGAAGATGTGAATCAGCATGTGGAGAGACGGGTTTGCCATCTTTTGGATTTGTTTTATGGGAGTGTGTCTGTGTTGTTGTTTTTTGGTTGTTTTTTTTAACACAAATAATCCAAAATAAATGAATTGTGCTCTCTGTTTAGACTGCGGGATGAAGCTGTGGACAAACTATACAGACAACACTGAAGATTCCTTATTTTTAAAGTGAACAAGCCGATGTCTGTAAACTACAGAGGTTGAAAGAATCCTGGAAATGTGTACTCCAACACAAATGTTTCTTTTCTTAAATTGTCAATTACAAGTAAAAGTACTGTTCATTAAAAGGTACTCAAAATGATAGCTACAGCAATGTGCTTATTTGTAAGAGTGTACTGAAAATAGTAAAACTGCGATTGTTGGGAACATTTTTACTCTGTTGGTTTATGATTTAATCAATGATGTTAAGAAGAATCTTTGTCTTTTTGTCATTCTCATCTGAAAAGACTCCATTTCAAAGTGCCCTAAACTGAGTAAACAAGCTCACAATCTCAGTCCCGGTCACAATCGTGTATTGACATTTAAACAAGTAATAAAAACATTTCACAAATTTAAAAAAAATAAAAAAATAAAAACTTAAATGTGGTCAGGACTCAGGTCTGAGCCTCGTGGTATGAAGCACAGCCACGGTCAGAATACAGTGAGTCTGCAGGTGTGGCTTTGATCTAAGTGTCAATATTTACAGGTTGATGTAATAAAGAGTGTTAAAGTGCTTTATTCAAAACGCTGTCATCCTGTGGGCCTCAATGATATGGCCGCTCGCAGCCAATCTGTGACAAGCCCGCAGAGATCAAAGAGGAGAGGAGCCAACCAACTCCACTCCAAACACCCATCCTGACATGGAGCCTCTCTTGGCCTATATATTTAGGAGCTGTTAGTGTCGTTTTGCATCCTGAGATAAAAAGTGATCTTTTCGACACACAAGAAGAAAGCAGCTTAGAGGATTTTCTTCGTCTTACAATTAGCCCTTATTATAGCTTACAACTATCCAGCCCTGGAGCTGTTGGAAAGGATGGCTACAGGCGCGGGCGAATGTCCCAGTAAGGCCGTCCAGTACCGGGTGGATCACCTCCTCAGCGCCGTGGAAAGTGAGCTGCAGGCCGGCAGCGAGAAAGGAGACCCCACGGAGAGGGAGCTGAAGGTGTCTCTGGATGACAGCGAGCTGTGGCAAAAATTCAAAGATCTTACAAATGAAATGATAGTCACAAAAAACGGCAGGTGAGCTTCGATGCACTGGAATTAATCACAGATAGCATGATCTATTTTTTTAAAATATATTTTCTTTTTCATTTATTTGGTGTTTTTATTTTTTTTTATTTTTCTGAAGGCGTATGTTTCCCGTGCTGAAAGTGAACGTCTCTGGATTGGACCCGAACGCCATGTACTCTTTTTTGCTGGATTTCTCATCTGCGGACAACCACAGGTGGAAATATGTGAACGGGGAGTGGGTTCCTGGGGGGAAACCTGAACCTCAGACCCCCAGCTGTGTCTACATCCACCCGGACTCCCCAAACTTCGGGGCGCACTGGATGAAAGCTCCCGTCTCCTTTAGTAAAGTCAAACTCACAAATAAACTCAACGGAGGAGGCCAGGTGAGTAAAAAAAAAAAAAATACATTAGTCATTATTTAATTTTTCCTTTAAATATTTAAGATACGAAATATATAATAAGTTACAGTGTTTTTTCAGATTATGTTAAATTCCTTACACAAGTATGAGCCACGGATCCACATCGTTCGAGTTGGAGGCCCGCGGAGAATGATCACCAGTCACTCCTTCCCCGAGACACAGTTCATTGCAGTAACGGCATACCAAAACGAAGAGGTGGGTGATGGCATCCTTTTTTAATGCTTTAGCAGAGTTTATTGATTTTATATAAAATTTTCGTGGCGGGAAAAGAGTCTTTATGTGCGTTAAATGCGTGCATAATTTACGCATGGCGTACTTTACGCATAACTCAAAATCCCGTTTTGGCTGTTTTAACTGTGGGTCCTAATTATGTTGAATATGTTTATATGCTTTGTTTGATAGATAACTGCGTTGAAAATAAAGTACAATCCTTTTGCCAAGGCTTTTCTTGATGCAAAAGAGAGGTGAGTTGAAAGTACAATTGCAGTTTCCATACTTTCATTGTGTTCAGAGGATATAATGCAATCTCTTTTCTGCCAGGACGGACCACAAAGACCTAAGAGAAGATGCCAATGAAAACCAATCAGGGTACTCTCAATGTAAGTGTATATTATGATAACTTTGTTGTTGTTTTTTTTTGTTTTTTTGCACTGTTCCGTCATAAACCCTTGGTGCACATGTTGTCTCACAATGTATTTTCTTCTTTGTGGAGCTAGTAGGTAGCTGGTTAATTCCCGGCACTGGTTCCCTCTGCCCTCCTGCGAGTCCTCACAGCCAGTTTGGGAGTCCCATTTCCCTTTCACCATCGCATGGCTGTGACCGCTATTCCACCATGAGAAACCATCGCTCTGCCCCTTACACCAGCTCATATACACATCGGACCAACTCGCCCAGTGAGTGCTCCCTACATTTCACAGTCATATTTCCAAGAATTTGGACCTTCTAACTACTCCCCCATCTATTAACAAGAAACTCAAACAAATGTTGAGTGGGGAATGTCTTGCATTCCTCTGGCTTTTGTGTCTGCAGAGAACAGAGCTGTAAATGGCTGAGCTTCAGACACAGGGTGTATTCTGTTAACCCCTTTGACCACCATGCTGATATTAGGAGAGAAAATTCCGACATATACACTCATGGAGGGCAGTATATAAGCTGTGACAAAATGTGAGAAGTTAAACGCCCAGTGTCTCTTCTTGTTTTGCAGACAGCTACTCTGAGTCTTCACCCTGTCTGTCCATGCTCTCCAGTCATGATAACTGGTCCAGTCTGCAGATGCAAGCACATTCAAGCATGATGCCAATAGCTCACAATTCAACCTCAGCTGCCAACTCAAGGTTTGTGCAAGTGCCAATTTAGTTCCTCTTTTATATTGTTAAAAATGAATCTTCTCAGATACACAAATTAAATGATTAGGATCCGTAAATACATAACTGAAAGTGAAAATATGTGGGTCAAATTAGTGGGTGATTTTGATTTTGTTTGTTCAGTGTATTGCAGCCTATCATTCTTTTTATAATAAAATAAATCTCAACTTTTTGAATGTAAGAGAGAAAAATACAATGGTTTAAATTGGCTGATTTGTCTTACGGGGAAAAAACCCATTTATAAAGTAAAAGATTTTATTAATTTGTCGTCAAATAAAGGGTAAAAAGTTTGCCTTTCAACACATAAGCAGATACCATTAAGCATTTTCAGGAATGAGCCTTGTAGATGCAATTTGTGTCACAGTAAACTTAATCTTACTGATCTGAAAAGACACTATAGAATCATTAAAGGGAAAATATGAGATACAGATATCCCAAAAAGTATGTTGAAAGAAACTAAGTGAGTTTTATACTCATATATCTTGCTGTTACCTAAGTTTAGTAAACAAAATGGTTGTATTATTTTTCTTAGTTTAAAGAAAATACATTTTCTTTGGATATGAAATGGTATCATGTGCAACAGTTTTAAGATTGAAATAAAAGCTTTGCAGATTCCTTTTTCATTTTTGTTTCAACCTAAATTTGACTGTCCATATTCCATCACATCGGAGAAACATTTGTTTTAAAAACTAATTTGATCACAAGTCTACTTTTGCAATGAAATCAAAAATGTTTTTCTCCCTGTGCAGTCAGTACACCAGCCTGTGGTCTATGAGTAACTCCCCCCTGAATCCAGTGTCCCAGAATGGAGGAGTGAACAACTGCCTGAGCTCACAGTTCCTCCGCGGGTCCAGCAGTCACTACCCCGGCCTGTCTCACTCAGTCACAGTGCCCTCTTCTGGCGCCCCCATGTACGACAGCGGCGCGGCCACAGAAGTGCTTGACGGCGCGCAGTTTGACGCGTCTCCCCCCGGACGCCTCCCCTCAGCCTGGACCCCTGTGACCCCACCATCCCTCTAATGGACGCAGAAAGAAACCTCCTCTACAGTACGATCCATCCCGTACGATTAAGAGGAACAATCAACTCCCAAATAAGTTTATTTGGATAATTTAAGATACAATTTCAGATGTCCATTTTCCACACCTCACCAACACAAGATGGATCGAATGAGACGCAGGACAGACATTTAAAAAGTCCTTGAAAATACCCGGTTATAACTACACATTAAAAAAAACGATGCTATATTTGTTTTGTTATTGTTGTATTTTTATACTCTTGTCTATTCAATGTTTGCAGCTTATAGAAACATATAATGTTTACAAACAACAATGTTTTCTAATCTGCTTATATTAAGCGTGACTCAATGATATACAGAGCAGAATGCAAAAAAATGTTAAATGGTTTTTTAACATTGTTGATAGTGTAAATCTAGTATCAGCCAATTTTTGTACATAAATAAATGTAACTTTTTTTTACCACAATGTTGGAGCATGTTTCAATATATTTTGCTGAATAAATTGGAGAGTGATGACTACTTACAGTGGAATATGGTTTTTCCTCATGTGCAGTGGTTCCCAACTGATATTTTTCTGTCAAGGGTGGTGAAGATCCTTGCTGATTCCCCCACAACATTACAATAGAGTCAAATGCACCCACTACCACCAGCATCTAAAACTTGCAGCCTTCAACATTCAAGCAAAAAGCAGTTTGGGTTTCCAGATCCAGATTGTGAAAATGTCTTATACTGTAGTTTGGCAAAAAAAAATCAAATTTTCAAAACCTCGGAGCAGAATCAACTCCAACAAATTGCAGTTTTTGATAGAAAAGTATCAAAATAAATGGGGCATTACAAGTCATCTTTTGTGGCTCCTTCAAAGGGGAGTGGCACAATATTAAGAAGGCGATCACAGCAAAGTGTTATGTCTGATCAGAGTATAAATACCTTGAGGAACCTTGAATCTTTCAACAGATTTGAGAAAATGACTTTCAAGGGCCAATGTGCCACTTACCCCATTGGAGGGGAGGAAAAAAGCATTTGAACATGGTTAAATTGAGAGTTTCCCACTGGGAAAGTGGGGGATGAAAATTCATAATATATTCACTGAGCCAAAGTAGTTTTTTTTCTGTACAGCAAGTTTATCGTAAATTTTGTTTGAGAATAAATTTTACCGCTTGAGCTTCATCTCAGTTTATAAATGTGATGATGATTTCAATTTTCCCTATTCTGGACTCTGACAACAACAATGGCGCAGCAGTGCCGGAGGCGGCCATACTGCCCAGTTCATGTTGTCATGGGAGCAGTTTAACCTGTAAACCGAGAAATAGGAAAGTCCCAATTGGTTTCCATTCCAGTTTCCATCTGTTTGAATGCAACAGAAGCAAAACAGCACCGTGACATTTCATACACTCTATGTCTGTAGACATATGTGTTTCAACACCATTAGCAACTAATGGCTGTAGTTTGCTAGATCAGCATTAAGGACGTCTACCTTCAGTTTTTCTCTCGTCGCACACAAAATATGGATGTAATGTTTTAATAGAAGAGATAGTATAGTAATGAACACGTGTAATGATGTTGCCAAGTCATTTTGTGGTGGAACTATTTGTATTGACAGAGATAAAAACAAATGATCAAAGCAATAAGTCATTGTGTTGTTGTCATTACTTTCAACCAATAAATCACATTAATGTCAAGGCAACATCACTTTCTCTTGTGTGAAACTAAAACATGCTGGCGACATTTTGGTTGGTTAAAACATGTCACACCCTATTTCCTGCACATCACTGGAGTTTGATACCAGGTTATTTGAGGGCTATAGCAACTGACAAGTGAGAATATTTATGTTTTTAATATATATGTGCAGAAAAGTGAGCATTTATCAAAATTTCACGAATACTCCCATCAAATATACACTAAGCTTTAAAAAGCGTCTTGTCATTGTGCAAGCCCAGACTTGTGTTTTGTTAATTGGCTCAGAAAAATGTTTTAAGCTGTGTCAGTGTTGGCAAACAACCTCCAGTCACAATCACATATTTTCATGTGTGATTGTGACCTGTGTTACTGAACTGCATCTCTGAAGGGTGCAAAGTGAAGGTAGTGTCACAACATTATGTTTACAAGATTTATGTTCCTATAGGTTGAATTAATAGGAATGTAGAACCCATAAAGGTATTTGTTCATGTTTCTCCAGAGAGGAAGGTAATTCAACCACATCATCCAATTTGGGGAATGTTCCCTTTGTGTGTGGAATGCTGATCCATACACCACCTCGCAACTTCATCAACTTCTTTGAATGAGTTGAATGTTTGTTTCCTTTTGCAGCCGTCAGTGCTCCTCCTTCATTCTACAAGTATCTCCCCTTAAATTAATATTCCCTTTGCCATATGCCATAACCTAGTCTGTTATAATAGTACAAGCTTTAAAACATATTACCTGGTGAACCAAGTGGTTTGGCTCAGAAATCCCAGGTGAGTGCACCTCATATGAACATTATGCATTTGTGATTGGCTTGAACATTGTTTTGGCTCACAGAACCTGAATGGGTGTAAGAGCTATTTACTTTGTATATTAAGAGCCATGTACTATAAGTTTAATTAATAATAAAAGAGCATCACTCTGTTTTACTCTTGATATCTCCAGATATAATCTTATCATCTTTGTCCAAAAGACTCAGTGTGATCACCATCCCACCAAATACGATAGTCAGTGTTGTGTTACAAATGTTTATTATAGTATACATCAGCGACAGTCAACTTCAATCAGTTTAAAGAAAGACGAATGTCATTGTGACAAAGCATAACTACCACAATTATGCATTATAGCAGCTACCTCAATGAAAAGGACGAACTGTGTGCCTGTAATTTCAATCAACAAACTTATTATGCATTTGAATGATTTGGTGATCTTCTATTTAACCTTGAAATAAATTGAGTAAATACAGTTATTTGGAACCATTTTGATTTTGATTTAAGAATGCTAAAAATTCAACAAACTAGTTATTTATACATTTTTGGACATTGGCTCGTGGGCCGTAAAGTGTGGAGATAAATAATTATATAAAGTGTAGTAGAGTGAGCTAAAAGGGCGACATTAATGGAGCACTATGCATTCTCTTTGTTGACCTGCCAACTTCCTACCTCCATGAATAGCAGGGAGACTGTGAAAGCAGAAGGGCTCTTTGGTTTAACATATTAATGTTGCGTTTCCAGAACATGCTGCAGTGACCCCAGACTAACTATATGGTGTCTTGAAAAATCATGTTGCAATGACAAATGAGCACTGAATGTTGTGGTTAACACCCTCATCTCGCACGGTGAATATATCCCATGTTTATTTCTGGGCTGTTGTTTGCGTGTGAGCTTGTGAGTTTTCACCAAGTGCTCTGGTTTCCTCATGTCATCAAAAAAAATGTTTGAGATTTATTGTTGGATGGATGGATGGATGGATGGATGGATGGATGGATGGATGGATGGATGGATGGATGGATGGATGGATGGACGAGTCACTCAAACAAAAATATTACCAACAACCTGAGGTTTTACTGATGGTATTTCCTCCTTCAGTGAAACCCCTAACAGATGTTGGACTTTCATTGAATTGCAAACGAACATCTGTGGTTTTTCTGTAACCCTCCAAATTAGGGCAATAGTCCACTTTCTGATATCTACAAATATACAGATTTCCTTTTTCTTCTTGCGTATTTCAGGTAAACATATGTTTTTAAATATGTGCCCAGTTTAATTCTATATTGGTGAGGTTGCTTGAGAAAAACATTACTATTTGCAGAAAATGTGTTTGAATATTGAGACTTGCTTAAAATACAAAGCTGAAAAAGTGTAGGTAAAAAAAAACAAAAAACCATTATGACTGAAGTGAAGAGAGACACTGGCCCAGAGGCACATCAGATCAAGGTCAGTGCATGAAGACATCATGATATCCTTTCTCTTATAGCAAAGCAAACCACAGACTGACCGGATGGAACAGGCATCTAATCTGCTAAATCAAACATGTACAACTGACTGATTCACTCGTGTCTCTGAGCATCTCACTGTCAACCAATCATTGCGGCAGAAATGGCTGTGGTCTCTGCAGTTAATGTGTCACCATGTGTGCAAATGACTGTCTTTGTTTGTGTATAGAGATGTTTATCATCACTGATGGAGGGTGTTACTCGCAACTAG
The DNA here is from genome assembly GCF_963383615.2 of Lipophrys pholis. Taxonomy (NCBI): domain Eukaryota; kingdom Metazoa; phylum Chordata; class Actinopteri; order Blenniiformes; family Blenniidae; genus Lipophrys; species Lipophrys pholis. The sequence continues at coordinate 16,073,258 of NC_137642.1, read as the reverse complement.
TGATAATACAGAGACTGGGGGTACTTTTTAACTATTCAGATACATCTGCTTAATGCTTGAATTAACATAAAGATCTTTGTAGATTCATTTTTTGTCCAATGATGTGGCTATATAGAACTGAAATGTAACAGAAAACCCTAACAAATAGCATTATTGCAATTGAATGAGTCAATTATATATCTATTTAATTTTCAGGAATAATATTGAAATCATAAAAAGCATAATGGGGCTTATTTTTAAAAGAATCTAGAAAGCTGTGAATGGGGGGATTTCTCTGAGCCTAATAATCCCATTATGATCCCAATGAAGAAAAAAAAAAGCTCTCTGTCAAAGCAGGGAGCATTGACGCAAGCATGTCTTGACGTCAGTAGCTGCAGTGAATGAGGGATAGGAGGGGGGAACCAGAGAGACAGAGAAAAGGAGGCGTGTTTACCTACAGAAAATACCACCAAATCCCAGCGTCTGTGGCATGAACGCAACTGTAGCTCCTTGCAAGGAGCCTTTTTTCTTTTTCATTTCAAAACACATCGCTGTGACACTCCAATGTGCGCAATCTGGAGAAATAGTATCTGCGCGGCAGTGGAAATGTGAACCAGATGTAGTAAATGGAATATGATCCCCTGACCCGTGAGTGTTCATAAATAAGTCAGCGTATGAAAGGAGAATCAAGTGGGTGGGGGGGGGGGGGGGGGGGGGGGGGGGGGGTGGGGGGGGGCTGTGACACCCTGCTGTGACACTACTGATAATAGTAACGTGTGTGTCAGTGTGGAAGTCAGGGATCATCTCGGGAGGTACGTGCAGTTTGATTCAACCGGACAACTCTAAATCTTCCCAAGCATGCGAAGCCCTTTTGCAATTTTCCCATTTTAATTATCTGGCATTCAGAGCAGAGTCGACTGGAGGGGAAAACTACCATCAAGCAATTTGTAAAAGCCAGACCGGTGGCGTCACCGCCTCCTCGGATAATACCACGACTCTGCTGCATCCATCCAGCTTGATTCTCAACTTGTTCCAGCAAAACTCAAGTGAAAGCAAACCTGTACGTCCAAGACTGGTCCTCACTACACAATGCGCGTTTGTTCGTTTTATGTTACCTTGGCACTTGGATTAGGAGGTTTTGCGCAAGACGTGTCACAGACTAATAGTGAGTTTTTGACTCGCCGCTGGAGGAGGGATGGTGTTGTGAAGGAAAAGGTACTGTACCACTCACTACTCCGACACCACTTCTCAGCTACACTGTCTCCAATTCTGACCCTGCCCTCCTTAACACATGTTGCCAGAAAGCAACTTAGTTGCCAAATGGGACTGGCTCTCTGGTGTACTTTAGCTGACAGACTGTCCAGATACTCTTCATCCAGTCTGCTCTTCACCGCTGAAGAGACCCAAGAGTTCCCGTTGTGTCGGCTGTGCGTCATCCGCGCCTGATTAGACTTGTAGTCTGACGTCTCTGAGCACCATTCAAGAAAAAATAAAAACACCTTACACAATGTTGAAATTCTAAAACGCTTTTTTTTATGTGCGCATCCGGAGTGACGAAAACTCTCTTTTTTCTCCATAAAGACGTGGATCAACAAGTTGCCTTCAGTGCGTAATTTCTTTTTGCGCTCTAATCTGCGACACACGTGATCGACAAATCACTTCGGCTGCGAATATTTCTCATTTGTCAAGAGAAATAAGCCCCGGACCGGCGCTGGAGACACTTCTTTTCCGATTACGGTGGGATTCATGGGCTGACCGGCTCCACGCCTCGCTGCGTCTCCAGATGCTCGGCTGGCCACCACATGGTAACTTTGCGCACACCGCACGCTGCAAAGGGCGCATATAGAGAAGGGATCTGAATGAATGGGACTGAGATTTATTTCTCTTCTCACCCCCCTCAGACTGTTGCTTGCGTTTTATATCCAGCCGGTTGAAGGCGTCTCACCTTATCAGCAGATATCGATTTAGCGGTGGATAGATTAAACACTCAACAGCAAATGTCGAGGAAACGGAAAAGTCCGGACGTCCAGCGGTTTGAGGACTCTCCACCTGCAGGAAGCAGCGATCAAGGTAGGAGTCATGGTCAGAAATGGTAGGTTGAAAGTTGAACTGTTGCAACAGAGTGCAGGTATGTGAAATTATAAATAAATTATCTGGCATTTGTAACCTGGACATTTCCTTTTCTGATGTTCTTTGGCAGAGAGGCTCCTAAACTTCCTCGTGCTCTGAGCCTGCACAGGTGTAGTTGTATTAAAGTGAAATCCTCACAGTAGTAAAGCCGTACAGTGACATTGCCTCACAAACATGCAATGACATCTCATTGAAAATAAGTATCTTTATCCCTAGAAAAACAATGTGTGTTGCTTGGGATTACTTTTTATAATCTCCTCGTCCCAAGTGAGGTCACGTTTGTGTGACATCAGGTTTGGTTGCTTCACTGACTTTAATTTTCTGATACAGAATACAGAAAGTATTGCAAGCGCCATCTGTGACATCATAGTTATTAGATCAGTTACTTGTCTGTGACCTCAGCCTGCTTGGCAGCCTGGTTCTCAGCACTCAGCCAAAGACAGACCTGTTGATTTTGAAAATGTGTAATCAGACATAAACAAGAGGCTCATAACAGTGGTTCTCCTACATAAATGTTTTAAAATCGGGTCTTATTTTGGCTGTCTGATTCACATGATTGTGACGTTTGCAGGCTTTCTGACTGGTGTCACTAAAAACACATCAATCAGGGGTGAAGAAGTGGGAAACACTGATATTGTATTGTCTATATTTATATTTTCTCTATGAATGTAGAGGCAACATTTATTTACTGTGATCATGCTGAAGATCCTATCTGTCTTAAATACAAGTTGTTGGTATTGTACTCCTTGTGAGAAGCCTGCGCATATACTTTTTCAGTGGTAAATTTAACAAAATGACACAACACAGACCTCACGTTGTCTTTCTTGCAGTTGTTTCTAAACCTCCTTGGTAGTGTTTCATGTCTTTTTGCAGTCATTGGATAACTGTTTAACGACTTTGGATTGGCTCTGGCTCTCGAGTTTGAGACCTGAAGCAACTCTGTGGATTGTCTGCTTTGAATGAGCTTGACTCTGCCAGCCTGGATCTCAACCACTGCTGGTAACTCTGCTTTTACTGTATATCCCACTGTCAGTGCTGGTGTTCGTAAACAGAGTTACACCGCTGAAATCATAAAGTGAAATTAAAGACAATCAAAATAGGTGACAGTGATGGCAAAAACGTCGGTTTATAGTAAAGTGGCAGTATTACGGTATAGTTTTAAAAAGCTTTTGCTTTCATTATTGCAAATTCTGACTCGCGTCATTCTGACATTAAAAACACGTTTAAAAAAATGAAGTGTGCTGGCTGGAATACTTTCACAGATAAAGTAGGTATAGAAGATGGGTTAAAACCATTACTTAGCTGGCCAGTATCTTTGTCTAAAAAACAAAACGTTAAAATGTATTAAATCTTCATTCATTCATTCATTCATTCATTCATTCATTCAAATAGATTAATGATTAAATAGTGAAGTTTTTGTAGGTTTTGAGGTCAGTTGAGCTGGAGGATGGCACAATTTCCATTATATTGCCATTACACCTATCGTCCATTGATCGGATGTGTTCGCCAACTGAATGCACCAGCACGATAAATTGCTAAATAAAAAAACATCCTAAATATTTAACAAACACAATAACTATTTATAAACTCGTTGAGTCCGTAAATTGATCGGAGTGTCAAATCCTATCGTGACTCAAAGGTGCACATTGGGACCCTGGTTACAAGTGAATCAACTTTAAATATTTGTGTTAAAACAACTGTCTCTTTATGTTACCAACAGACTAACTCTTCTTTCTACTACATTTTGCCCTTTAAAAAAATATATATTATTGTGTGGTTTTTGGGATCTTCCAGTCCTACTCTTGTTTTAATTCTCATTGAGGTATATCCTTCCTATGTTAGCTCCATAGAAAAAGAAGAACATTGTTTGACAGTTACATATTTACTTCGTGCTTTATGCATCAGAATAAAACTTGTAGTTATACATCACGTCCTATGAGATTTGAGATTAAACACCATGTGACATGTGAAATATAATTCAAGCAAGTAAATGATCACATAAACTGAGAATATAAATAAAAACATTCTATATTTTTACTGAGTGATAAACAATATCAGGTGTAAACAAAAACAGACATATACAGTTGATTTTCTCTGGTGTACCTATGATCTCATGTGTCACTTGTATCAGTCAGATACCAGGCACTGTGATGTAAAATGGCATTTTTATATATTCTATCCTGTTTCTGCTGCATTAGTGGTCAGGTAGTTGGAAACTCAGGTTCTGCTCACCATTCAGTTTGAATTCACGCATTCCTCCTTTTCACAAGGTAGCTTAAAAAAAAAAAAAAAACCATGAACCACAGTGTGGCCGCTATTATACTGGCAAACACATGACAGGAGTTGTAAGTTCAAGGCCAAGAACAGCATCACCTTCAAGCAGAGAGTCACGCCTTCCCTCATGAATAGCGCTGTGGATATAGAAATGGGTTGCAGTAGGACTGGACACGTGTGGCGTGTTCTTTGCACACCACGAGTCAGTTTTAAACTTCATCATCATTAAATAATGAGAATCCCTTGTTTTGATCTGGCAATGTTTATACATGTCCAGAAATATGCATGTGAGGTTACTTGGTAACCGTAAATTGTACAAAGGTGTGAATGTGAGTGTGTGTGGTTGTCTGTCTCTGTGTGTTTGTCCAGTGATGGACTGCTGACCAGTCCAGAGTGTATCCGGCCCTGGCTCATAGTGAGTTGGGCAAAAAGCATCTTAGTATGGTGATGAGCCATACCAAGTGTACATCTCTCCTGGAGTGATACACACTTTTCTTTTTGTTCCCTACTTTATAGATAAGACGGTAAATTTGAGGTCGCACAGTGTAGCAGTCGTCGTCTTGTTTCACAGAAAAGAGACCAGGGTTCAGCTTCTAGCTGTGGCCTTCCTGTGAGGAGTTTGCATGTTTCCTCAATGCCTGCATGGTGTCACTTCTGGATTCTTCCGCTTCTTGCAAAATCCAAAGAGACAGGTGTTGGATTATTTGTTGACTGTAGTTGTATATGTGTGTCAAAGGTTGTGTTTTGATTGTCTTTCTGTGTTGGCGCTGAAAACCCAATGACCACCAATGACAGTATGGTATTGGCTCCAACAATGAGACGGTTCATCAGGGCAGAAAGGTGATTTCTCCCAAAAATATTGGCTTTTTTTTAAGTCTGATCATTTCCTGAACTGGCATTTGCAACCACATGAGGAAGAGTTGCTTTCCTGTCTCTCTTCACAAACTACATTACCACATGAACTTTGTTTTTAACAACTATGAGCCATCAATCCGAATGTCTGTCCTGCTTACTGATTGTATGTCCATACAGATGCCATTTTAGCCACTTTTCCCATTGAAATACAAGCTGCTGACCAATCGCTTGAAGCTCTTCCCGTCTTTCCGTCTTTCCGTTAACCTTTCCTTAAAGTCACACAAACCTTCACTTTCTGTCTTAAAACTTAAGTACAGACTCTGTTGCAAGACGTTTTTATCCAGGACACCGGGTATGATTGAATGTCTTCTGTCATGACAGTACGCCTGTGTACAACATCAGTTTGTTAAGTTTTTCCAATCGCAGTATGTATTCAGGTTCCATTAATTTGTTAGCATTTTCACACCCTTTCATGTTTTTGGATAGTTTTACCTTTTTCTGAAATGAACATCTCTGTGATCTTTACTGTATCTTATCTTTTTGTTTGCCTTATAGCAATGGACCATGTTTTGAAGAAGGTTTGTAAATGGATCAAAGTCATTCATTTGTACATCTTCTCATTTTACAAGTTATTTTTAAAAGATCAAGGACCTTTCGGATGTCAATATACACTCACTGTATCAGACCTGCAGATCAGCATGTCTGTGTTGAAGACCTGTTTGTGTTGCAGTCTTTGGCAATGTACCTATTTTGGGCCTGTGCCCAGATGAGAGTTTCCCTCGAATAAGAGAGAAGGAGAGCCGGGCACTTCCTTCTCCGGCTGTGCCTGGCATCTGTGACCACTTGGGGGGTACGCACCCGCTGAAACTCCCTCACGCAGAATTTTGCCACACCAACTGCTTTGATGCATGTTTCATATGCTACGATACAATAACACTGACACACCCCTCAATCCAAAATACAATAAAAAATTGTTCTACATGTTTTTGTAAATAATGAAGAAATGTTAAACCTAGAAAACGACTATACTGAAGTAGAAAGTCTTATAGACTTAATACCTCAATATGTAAGCTCAATCTCTCTTTTCATTCAGTCTTTCATCGCCATCGTTAAATTCAAGAGAAGTCTAGTTTCTGCAAGCTGAACAGCTCCTTCTTAAATTAGTATTAACATGTTTTTCAAGCATCGTGCACAATAACTGAGCATTCGTATCGTCTGCTGGCTCTCCACTCACTGTGGCCTGAGTGCTCAAGCTCATATTTTCTCATGGAGATCGTTTTTGTTCACTCAGATATCCACAGAGAGGCCAGCAGAGCCGGCAGGAGCAGGCGCATTGAGATTCATATCAGTATGACAAAGCATTTTTTTTGTCTTGCCTCTTGGTGTGCAGCCTGGATTTGTCCATTACAGGGCCACTCCTGGATGTCCACTTCAGCTCCGCACGCCCACTCACCTATCCCCACCACAGGTGGTTAACAGCTTTCAGCTGTGTAAATTAGCGGCGTCTCTCAGACAGAGCAAAGCGTGCCTGTAACCCGGTGTACGTGGAAAAGCTTAATCGCAACAATTATAAGTATGTTCATAGAATATCGGCCGTTTTCAATGCGCCATATCTGATTTGAATGTTCAGAAATGAAAATGAAGCCTCATGAATGAAAATTGTATACTTTGCACAGCAATGGCAAAATGTCATCAACATTTACTGATTATATTAGATATAACATAGTCATAACTCTAACGCGAGCAGCAAGGACAATGTGTGGGTCCAGTGGATGCCTTAACCCAGAACGATTTGCAGAAATCTTAGAAAAATCACTATTCGTTATTTTATTAAAACACACATTTCAGAACTGAATTGATGGATTCATTGCAGTGACGATGAGTTAAATGTTGTTTTGTTCTGTGGTAGAAAAAAACCCTGTGAATTCATAAAAATGTGTTTGATGCTTCTTGACTGATCATTGCTCAGTGAGTCCGTTGACTCTTCTTCTCACTTTTCACTGTAAAAGTAGCAATTTGTACCTTCTTTAAACTACTTTTTCTTTCATGACCGGCAGTTTAAAATGCATGAATATTAGGGCTTATACTAGTTCAAACAAAACAAGTGAGGTTCCTTCATACATTGATAGAAATAGGTGAATAAAACCACTACATGTGTAAATAGGTCTATACGGTGATTAGATGAGCTGCACTGTATTATAACTCTGTCTTTGTCTCCCTGCTTCACAGCTATCAGAGCAGATGGTTGCCATATATCCTCTCCACTGTAAAAACAATGGCTCTCCCAGCTCATTAACATCACGAAGAGCTTTACAAAATGGAGTCCACTCCCTGGTACACAAAGATCAGCAAAACCACCGAGGACAAGGCGAGACATTCTGTTTGGGTTTGAGTTCAGACAGTTTAGAGAACGGTTCTTCACCTTTTGGACCGGTCTGCTCTTATATTGAGGCTGCTCTGCAGTATTGAACAGGACGAGTTTCAGCTGTGTGCCATGTGCGTCTCTTTAGTTTGGCTCTGTGCCCACGAGGGTGAAACACTGTGGAAACACAACAGAAGCTAACGGAGCCTCAGAGCACTTGGTTCGAGATCACAGTTATGTTCACATACACTGACATTATTAAAAAAAAAGTACTCTGATTCATGGTTTATTCCTCAGTAGTCGAGCTTCTCAGGCCTCAGCGTTTTGATTTGGAGCCAAATCAGCTTGTGCAATAATACCACATAGTGGTGTTAATGTGTATTGCAAGTTACTGTTGAATTTAACAGGAAAAAAGTCAAACATTACTCATATTTGTATAGTTTTTTTTTTTTTTTGCATGACCTTTGCCCTCTCTTTTATTAGCTGCTAGCTTTTAAAGTTGTCCTCAGACGTGCAGACACTAGGTGGGGCTAAAGTATAAAGATAAAATCCAGCAAACAGTATTGGAAAAGGATATTTGACAGAAAATAGAAACTAGGAGTTTTTTTGTCTTAATTAACAAAATAATTTTTTTTTAATTCGATTCTAATGCTCCACTATGTTCGCCCCACTGGTGTTGCATTTATTGCAAACTAACAAATACAAGAAAAAAATGTTTGCTGAGGCAAAATTATTGTCTTTACTTTAAAGATGAGTTTCAACATGATTGCAGAGGTGAAAAAAACAGTTGTTGTTTTGATTATGACGATACAATTTTATGTGTAAGATGCAAAATTAAAGCACAATGAGCATTGCTATTAAATTTCAATAGTTTGTGTGTGCGTGTGTGTGTGTGCGTGTGTGTGTGCGTGCGAGGGGGACTTTGAATGTCAGAACCTACATCTCACATCTGTGACCCATTGTAACTTGATATGATTTTTAATAAAGTCCTCGATTTCACCACGGCCCTTTTTTTTTGTTTTCTATTTTGTTTTGTTTTTTGTGGAGCAGAGATGTCAAAAATATGGTCTGTGGGCCAAAATGTGCCCGTTTGGTGTCCAATCTGTCCCACAGAATGACATTTCAAAATGTAAATATGAAGAAAAATTAAAAAAAACTTCATTCAATAAAAGCAGGACACCTAATTCTTTCATTGTATTAGTAAGTTTAGGAGTCACAACGCCGTGTACCCTAGAAATAAACAGCTGAATGAATAAAGATAATGCAGTCAAATCTTGCTACCGCTTTGTTAAATTCTTATTTTCTTACATTTCTAATAAATCCAAACTGAGGGTAAATTGTTGAAAATGTGCAGAAATCACACCATCTGAAGAGTGATTTTGTATGTGTGTGTGTGTGTGTAATGTTGTGGATAACATTACATATTGCATTTTCTTTCAAATGAAATATGTAATAATGAAAGATTAAGTGAAAAGCGCATTAAAGTCGAACATTTTTAAAATTACTCATATTTATATTTGCATTAAAACAGACGGGAGACAAAAACTTGTTTTACGCTGTTATTTTCCTGTTAGAGCGTTTTGTTTTTTGTCCTCATCAAAAACAGTTTACCTTTAAGTGACTCTTTTAGACGCTGCTATTTTATTTCATATTATTCTATTGCATATACATTTTTTTAAGTCACATGTTAATACTGAATGGAATGAGCTTAAATTCTATTTAAAATCATTGGAAATATTTCATAGCTAAATTAAACACGTGTCTTAGAGTTTCATCACACGATTCAAATCCAGTTTACCTTTTTTTGCAGGAAAAATGCTGCCTTGAAAGAACTTTAACAGTCTTTTCTCGTGGCACAGAAAAACACACATGAATAAAACACAAAAGGTTGTACACATGTTGTGTATTGTTAATTGTGCTCGTGTCTCGTAGCTGCAAACAATGCTTTCAAAAGTCATGGAGTCAAACAGCAGCGTCTCGTACATGCGTCACACTTTTAAAAAAAAACACGCATACACACTGACAGGATGTGTGACATCACTCAGCTGTAACTAATGATCCAACTGTAGAGCTGTTTGTTAAAAAGATCTCCGTTTTGGCTCAGACATTGTGAACATGTCAGCATGTGTGTGTACAGTCGGCGTCGTGGTAGCGTCGTGCAGCAGTGAGGGACGGTGTTTGCATTCTGTAAAGCCAGGAGGTTACCGAGCCGTGTGTGTATGTGAGGTAGAGGGTGATGGTTTGATGGGGAACCGGTGAGGTCATGGCTCATGTCTCCAGCTTGCGTCATCGCCTATAAGATGTGCCTGCTGCCAGCAGAGCTGCAGCTGCTGCTCCGCTTGTTGAACCAGTGTCAGAAAGACGAAAAGCCAAAATCCGAATCATGCTTCAGTCTACATTTTCAGTTTAAAACCATCAACAGACCTCCGTCAGAAAGCACAATTTCCCTGACCTGTTAAAAAAAAGGGGGGGGATAATATTTGTAGCAGTGCGTGTATGTGTGTCTCGACATATGATGGCCTGTGTGTTCCAACTGTCAGAAAAGACACACATGACCTCCTGTTTTGCCTGCAGTTTTACACGATTGCACAGTGAAGCGTTTTACATGGCTGAATGACGTCAAGCAAGGCCAATAAGCACTGTTTGTTTTGTGAGTGTGTGGGTTTTTTTTTTTTTTTTTTGTTGCTGTCCCTCCCCCATGGATCTCTGACCACATGCTCATCATCATAATCATCGTCTAGAACTGCAGATGTGATAATGTAGGTCAGAGGTAGTGCCAACAGAAACACTGCCCGCTAATCTAAATAACCAGGATTTACATGTGTGTGTGTGTGTGTGTGTGTGTGTGTGTGTGTGTGTGTGTGTGTGTGTGTGTGTGTGTGTGTGTGTGTGTGTGTGTGTGTAATTTGTATTTTTAATTTAGAATATTAATACAGCACAAGTGCAATATATTGATTCAAAAATCATGAAAAATAATGGATGAAAATGACATTAAACTGGATTTTCAAAACAATTGGACAACATCCTGGAATTATCTTAAAGTATATTATCTCAGCTCGATGCTACACAATACCATGTTGTGCAGAGTACAAATAATATTGTATGGAAAGCTGTTTAAGCTCCACGGCGGTTATACTACAGGAATGCATGTCTGCGAGCGAGCACTCCAAAGCCGCTGAACGGAGCGCGATATGTGTGCTACACACATAAATTAAATTTTACTGTCCATGTGTGAGAGAACGACCGAGGCACAGACGTTCAAGCAGGCATAATTTGTGCCAGCTCTGTGACGTAGAGGACATGAGGCCCGGGCGGTTGCTGTGAGTGGCAGTAACAGCGTCTCCTGCTCGAGCCTGCCCCGTCTCTGACTTCATTGGCTCCAGCTCTGACGCAAATGCAGCCCCTCAGCCCCCCTCCAGCCTCCCCACCCATCCACCGCCAAAACCGCCCCCCCTGCACACTTCTTTCATCACATTTTTTTCCACCCATTTAAAAAAAATAAAAAAAAAATAAAAAATTTGATTCATGTGCCTCCTGCAAGTCACTGCAGCGCTGCACACAGCTCTGTGCTGCACGCCCGTGCCACCTATCCTATGTGAACATGCTTTCTTCCATCTCCTTCCATGCAATGGTGGAGCCATTATTAACATTTCCTTTATTTATTTCTCTCTATATTATCCACACAGCTCTCTGTGCGCTTGAATTTAGAGGTGCAGCGTCAGGTCTGAATCACAATGAGCTACCGAGAGCCTTCGAGGTGTTATACAGTCACATGAAATGTTTGTCAACATGAAGCACACGAACAGAAAATGGCCTCCACTGTTACCGGCCTCAACAGTATAACAGCTGAACCGTATAAGGGATTCACGTCAATATACCTTCTCTATCAGTAATGCAGTATGTCAGTTTATCTGCTGATTGAATATCCTGGCAGGTTTGGCGTACAAACAACCTCGCATCCTGGAATTTAGTCATTTAATTGTACATGTGCGAGTACACGTGTGGTGCTCAGAATCAGCAAATGCTCCAGTTTGTATTCAGAGAACAATCAGCTCGTGAAAGATACCACCTGTTTCTATGTGGTTCAGTTCTCGGGTATTGTAGCCTCGTCTCTTCACTTCCTTTTCTCACAGTGCCCATGAATAATAATTTAATCAGCTGATTATGTCGTTTTTGTCTGTATCTTTGGCCGTTGAGTGTCTTGACCAGACACGAACGACTTGCAGTTCGTCCTCATCCTCTGCATCCAATTTCCAGTAATAATAATTGCAGGGGAAAAAAAGCCATTTAACCACATTTGAATAAGATCTAAATAGTTATTGCCTGTACATATGATAATACTGCATGTAATTCACAGTGAATGTTTCAAATTCATGCATTTAATTCTTTTCAACCAACTGAATGTACTTTTCAGGCAATCACCATTGTGGCCTTTCCTAGTTTTTTATAAATATCAACACTGTTAAAGGCACCACAGGGGGAAAAACATTCCCATTGACCAGCACACGTGCAGTCAGATGATCTTCTGGAAGTTGAACACATACCCAGTATAGCATCAATTACATGGAAGAGATCGAGCAAATTCTCTGCCCTAAACACTGCTTAGTTTAGCTTTGACCTGTTTGCTGTAATTAAATTCACACTTTATTTTCTGTGTAGCGAGCTGTTGCTGTGGCCTAAATAATCTCTCCTCATACCGACTATGCGTACCACGCCTTATACGAACTACAGCGCTCAACACATCTTTTTTAATGAGCACTGTAGTTTATAGAAATGATAGCCAAAGCTACAAAGCTGCACCATTTCCAGGAGCAAGTCAGCAAGATTCAATAGATACAGAGGAGGATATGACCATTCACCATCAACCAGAGCATTCATTCACTTGGGATCTTAATTCGTATTGACGGGTGCTGAAAATCTCTGGGGCGTGAACTAAATTATTTGATTTGGAAAGAAATTTATTTTAAACTGGATTAAGTGAGATGTGGGCACCGGTTTGGCTTTCGTGAAGCTCATTGTGTGTATGCTGTGGTGAGTGCTTGACCATTAGCAGACACTGATTGGCTTTTACAGCTACTTAACACTCATCCCATGGTTATAGTCAAACACAGTACCAACGATCAAGCCGTCTTTCTGTGACACTTATCTAACCGGGAGTTGGAGCCTACCCCCTGCTGATCCTCAACAGATCATCAGTCCATCACACGACAGATACAAAGACATAACAGCCATACACTCACACATCAGGGCAACGCATCGTCTCCAATTAACCTGAACATATGTTTTTGCACTGTGGGAGGAAATTGAGGCATGGAGCCCCGAGCCCAGAATCAAATCAGGGTTGCTCTCTTTGTGAAGCAAGAGTCGCTAGACCACCATATAGCCCCAAATACAGAATCTTTATCTGAAATCACAAATTCCTCTCTGACTCTTTTTAAATATGGTCTCCTCTATTTTTGTTGTAGAAACATTGACAATACACCACCTGTAACAGAGCAGAGAAACACTGGTGACATTAACTAACAAAATGTTGAGCTGAGCTTGGTCCGGTGGTCTGGGTGTTTTCTCTTCGTCGATTTAAGGAAAATCGAATCAAATAATCAGGTCCACGCTGTTTATCAATGCTGGAGATTGAGTTGGAGTTCCACAGCTGGAATATTCCAACGTTCTTGGACATGTGGAAGCCTTCTGGCAAGAACACATCTGACTCCATGTAGCCCCCCCCCCCCCCCCCCCCCCCCACCACCACCAGTCAGTAACAGCAGAGACCAGAGGAACCTCACCAGTTCAGATAAAGACAAGCAGTGTTTTCTTCAACAAAACATACATTTAAAGTGATTTATGTACAGTATAGTGAGTTTCAGAGATCTTGTGTGTACCTTGACAGTGGTTTCTGCATTGTAATCATTTTTTTCTCAGAATCGTTGCAACAAAGAAGGAGAGGATCAAGTTGTCAAAGCGTCCATAGACCAGGAACATGTGGTGATATTTTTGACAGGTTAGGCACAGACTCTTGTAGAATTCGTCGTCGTGTAACATTCATATATATATATATATATATATATATATATACATATATGTAGGCTCACTAATGTTGCTTGTTAAACAATGACTAATTTAAAGGATACTGAGGTTCTGATCCATGTCTTCATCACATCTTATACTGACTATTGCAACTATTTGTCAATAATATGTTTTTCAGGTTGGCAGATGTGTGGATAGTAACAAAAATGAGCAAATTACCTCATTGCTTGCTTTCTCTGCATTGGCTAGCAGTGAGAAAAAGGTCTTAAGGTGCTTTTGCCCAAATACAAAATATTAAATTGCATTGCACCATCTTGTCCGGCTGATCTTTTAAACCTATCAACTCAATTTCTATGCTGCTGCACTTCTAAATGTCCCAAAGGTCAGGTAGAAGACAGTAGGTCAGCAGGAGTTTTTGTATTGAGCGCCAATGTTGTGAAACATTCTTTTAATGTCATACAGGCCTGTTCAATTGAGGTTTCAAAAGTCTAGCTGAAGACCCAAGTTTTTGATCATCTCTTTTATTTTTTAATGTGCAGCTCTGTAAATAAAGGCAATTCATAAATTAAATGATGATCATTCTTTTTATCTGTCTTACGGTAGATACAAAGGAATTCCAACTGAAGCAGGATTGTTATGCACCCAATATATCTGCAGAGGAAGCAAAGCAGACATTAGAATCCTAGATCATGGCCATAATAGACAGAAACAGCTGTGTTTAATTTAATCAGCTCCACCCCAGTTGAATATTTGGGCATCTTCATCCTTATCATCCTTCTCAGGTTCCTTAACCGTTAATGTCAGTGAGTCCATAAAAGGCAAACTTCACCAGATCAGCTTGTTTCCTGTTGACGAGCCAGAATTAGGCCTCTTCTTGAGGAACACGCTGGCAGCTGAAGACCCAAGTTTTATTAGTAGACACTTGCCTTTAGGGACGCATGTAATCCCTGCAGTGTCATCCGCACAGTACATTAACTGATGTAACAGCGTTTGGACTTGACTTTTTATTTCCTGTTACTGCGTTCTCCTCACTCGAGGAGGTGTTCAAAGATACAGCTGTGGCAGCTTCGCTTCTCACAGCTGGGATGTTTTTAAGACGGCATGCTCACAGAGACGATGGCTCAGTCTTTAGCCCGATCTCCTGCATAGACGAGAAGAAGCTTCTGAGGTCCAGCAAAAAAAAAACAACTTGTGCTCCCCAATGTTGGCAACTTGACATTTAGACATCTGCAGCTGGAGAAACTGGCGGCTGCTGCTACATTAAAATAAAAAAAAAGTTTTATTTCTCTATTTCTCATCTGGACTGGCTGCAGCTTTGAAAAAAGAGGAATATCTATTTAATATGAAATCAAAGTGTACAACTGGAAGTGATTAAGAGATTCAATCCAGAGTAATATTAATTACAATATCCAGGAACCATAAATTGCAAATTTGTAAAACATGATTTCTGTAGCGTTGTGGTACAGTGGAGTAGTGAGTAATACTATTGCTACAAAGCAAAAAGTGCCGCAGGTTCACACCTGCTGCCGGGGTGTTGTTTTTTCATGTTCTACCTGTGCCTCCTGGGTTGTTTCCTTCATATTCAAGCTTCCTCTCACAATCCAAAGAAATGCTCTTTAGGTTTAATTGGTGACCCTGCTGTGGCCTTGTTGATCATTCCCTGCCTTATACCCAACGTGTACATATGAAAGCCTTCAGTGTGGTTATCTGTAGACAGGCTGAGTGAGAAAAATAATATTAGGAGGCATGTAATGTAGAAAACTGTATTGATGCTCGCCTGGTTTTTGTCATGATTCTATATAGAAACGTCATCAGTGCACTGGCTGAACTAACGAGAAGCACACCATCATGAAAAGGATTCTTAGGAGCATATGCAGCAGAAAATCAGTGAGGTGATCTCATTGACAGTTGTGGATACGCTGGATGACGTGTGGGTATATTTCGCCCCTCGTTTTCTGCACATACATTCCATACATTTATTAACATTTGTTGATATCAACCATTTTTTATGACCAAGTAATTATCACCTTAATGACTCTGCTTAGTGAGTCAATAAGACATGGCCAAATGTGTTTATATTATTTGAGCGGTGCCACAAAAGATACTCGCTTGTCAACAAAATGTTTGCGTTTTCGCCAAATTTTGATTAGAAATGCAATGTTAAGATTTGCATTGTTTCACTTTGCTGCCGACATGTAGACATACTGTACGTAGGCACACTGGAGCTGTTAAAACTCCCTGTGTGTAATGAATAAAAAAGTATAACAATGTCTGAAATAATCAAAAAAAGGCTTTCTCTGCTTTGCCATCCAGATCAAAATCAAATTACATTTTATTTCATTGCACACAGATTAAATTTTTATATATATATTTTTTTATATATTTATTTATTCAAAAGAAAAAAGCACAAAGCTCAGACCTCAGCAAACATTTGTATGACTATCGTAGAGGGTGAGGTGAGAGGAGCACAATATGAAAACAACGAGATAAACGGCTCAGATGTCCTAATGAGGTCTGAGAAAAAAAACTAAAAAACACAACAAGTTTCAGAACACCGAGTGATAAACAAAGATGTCATCTTTTCTCTTAGGACTGGTGAGGATGCCTGAGCGAGCAACAAACCTTTCCTCAGGGTACCGGTATGTCTAATCTACTAGAATCTGACAACAGTTATTCACAATGGCAACGATTAAGACAGCAGAGGCCAAGTAATGATGTGCCGTGATTTGTAATTCCATTAATGTAAAATTATGCACCTATCTCACTTTCGTCCTAATGGATCACAGTGCAATGACGTCCATTGACGTCACGACAGAGATGAGCCGCATTGCAGTTGCATGCAAATTTGTGCATGCCAGGCTTTGTGTAAATGTGAACCTTTTTATTTTTTTTGATTGCATTTTCCTAACAAATAAGGGTAAACAGAGGCAGTGATATGCTCTTTGGTTGTTGAACTAGTTGCAAGCCAAGCTGTGAAGATGTGCATAACTCCCTTAGCCCCCCAGGGACCCTGTATTTTCATGGGCCTGCCTCTGACGTCAATGCTCCGGCTGTCCTGTGGATTGTCAGAGCAGACTATTCAGTTGGGGGGAGGGGACTGGAAGTCTCTGTGGTGTGTGTCTGCTGCATGTGATGTGAGTGTGCGTGCGTGTGTGTGTGTGTGTGTGTGTGTGTGTGTGTGTGTGTGTGTGTGTGTGTGTGTGTGTGTGTGTGTGTGTGTGTGTGTGTGTGTGTGTGTGTGCGCGCCTTTGTCGATGAAAGCACACTCCTCCGTGTGTACATGTTTGTGTGTTTCCATGTGATCTGTAAATGTTTCACTTACATCTGGGGCGTGTGTGTGTGTGTGTGTGTGTGTGTGTGTGTGTGTGTGTGTGTGTGTGTGTGTGTGTGTGTGTGTGTGTATGTGTGTGTGTGTGTGTGCATAAAGCCCGTACAGTGCCTTGAATCAGAAATGTGCTTAAGTGGATGAGGTCTGTAATGTGGAGGTAGGGGGTGGGGGGGTAAGACCGTGCGTGCGTGTGTGTGTGTCTGTGTGTAACAACGCACACGTCTGAAGATGTGCAGTATTTTCATTGGAAGACAGGCTGCACTCATCAGGAGGATATTTGCTAAAAACAGCCGAGAGGGGAGAACAGTTAAGCATGGCTGCGGAACACTCGCTCCTCGGTCAGCTGTTGATCCCTCTGCGAACAATAGTAAAGCTGCTTTTTCCCCAACAGCCATAGGACCGACCACACACACACACACACACACACACACACACACACACACACACACACACACACACACACACACACACACACACACACACACACACACACACACAGGCACCATATTAAGACACATGAGATTTCAGCTTCTTTCATCATCACCTTTTTGATTTCCATAAATTTTTCTGTAACACTCCTGCTATCTCTTCACACACAGATATGGGATTTGGTGATGGTATATGGTTGAGTGCACACTCCCTCTTCAAAGTAATGATGAACAAACTGTGGAAAAAAATTAAGGTATTCTTTAGTTTGTTTAGAAATAAATTAAAGCACATTCAGTCCAGATTTAGTCTAAAAATAATCATGTCTTTAATTTTTGGGCGGTAAATTACAATTGTTGTTTTATTAACACAATCATTACTGAAGATGCAGGGAAAATACAACAACCAAATTCAGGTACGTATTTTAATTAGATAGTTACATAATTTACTTATGTCAGTCTTTGCTTGACAACATTTAGGATGAAAATACTGTATAATTATATTATTGTACAGATTTTTTTCCATACCATTATTTCACATAACAAAGGTATGTTATTGTAGTCTATATTTGTATTTATCACATCAAATGTATTTGAATTTTGCTAATTGTCTATGTCATATATTGAAAAAAAGGTGAATTGTACTTAACTAAGTTCAAGGGGGGGAAACATTAAGTTGATATTTTGCACCTTTATCGAGAAAAGGATTTATATATATACAAAACATTTCCATTGTTACAGCTATAAATCAGTCGTGCGCCTTTGCAATGTGCACCACACACTTCAGAACTTTATTGAATAAATAAATATCAGTGCAATACCAGTGCACTAGTTATAACAGTGGCAGATAAAATGTATCTTCTTATTGCCTGTTTATCTCCACAGCTTTTCACAATAATATCATGACATGTGAGAAACATCAGAAAGTGTTGCATATTAAAAAATTACGACTTGGCATGAAACAGCATGTGAGGGTGGTGGTGGTGGTGGTGTGTGTGTGTGTGTGTGGGGGGGGGGGGGCTCAATGGCATTCAGGTTCTGTTAGGTTGACCACACTGAAAAACCTTACAATACATTTCCACAACTTTTATCTAAAAAAGTGATTACATGTCCTGATAGTATCTTTTGAAATGTGATGTAGTAAAATGTGTCACCATCATAGGAAAGCAGAGAAATTGATTGTCATATTGGATGATTTCATTTGCTTTCACTTGCCCACCACAGACGTCTGGCTCCCCAGCAACAAACACTGTGTCTCCAAGAAAATGCTGAAAGCTTTGTGCACTTAAAATAGTCCAGGAAACATCTGACAGCTCCAGATTTGCTCCTGTTGCTTCTGTGTCACTTTCCATCAATATCTCCAAACTAAGTCGAGTGTCCCAGAACCAAAACAACTTGAGTACAATGCTTATGTACCATGTGTATTTTCATTATGGGATTGTGGTTCAGGTTATATTCCAGTGGGCAAATGTAAACATCTGCCTGTGATGGGTCAACCTGGTCACTTCTTTCCTGTTATTCAATGATTCATCGAGCGTAAACATGGTTTCTCTGCCACTTCGGAGAGTCGCGGATCACGGGAGTTCACTGGTGGGTCACAGTCAGACAGTTGTGGCATCCCCTGTGAGCCACTGTGCTTCCTTTATTTTCGTCATCCATAACAGTCCCACTTAAGCCCATAAACTCCCAGTCACGAACTTTGCTGGGATAGCTTTCGAGCATTTGTTTTCTATCTAAATTTCCATGCCTAAGCCACTTGAAGCGCAGGGAGGACGCACAGAGGTGAGCCCTACAGGAAAGAGCTTCATCACTCAGCGTTCCCTCTCGTTGCATTTTTCTCATTGAAATATTTAAATCGTCATACAAATAAATCAAATTAATTAGAACACCACAGATTAAATACAATCTAATGGAAAATTGTGTCTATTTAATGTGAAAATTGGTGAGTTGTGTTCTGTGCTCTTTCTTTAAGATGGCTGAATTTCAGTGGAGTTTCTGTCACGTGCAAACAGAATTAAAAAGCAGCGATACGAATGATGTGATGGGTTGCTGCAGTTTTTTTGAAGGCCTCCCCGCGTCAGAGCGTGTCAGGGGGAATCCATTATGTTCTACACGACCCCTGACTGGACCAGCTGCTCAAGTGTTTAAGAATGCCAGTGAGTGATCGTGCACATGCTGACGTATCCCTCCACAGCTCCCACACCTCGCTCTCTCTCTCTCTCTCTCTCTCTCTCTCTCTCTCTCTCTCGCTGTCTGTCTCCTTCCTCGATATGATCGGTACGTAATGCCGAAGCCGTGAGGGAGTCAGCCACGCTTTATGCAGTATCATGTTGCAGAGTCAAAGCTGTTTAGATGCTGTGAGCGCTGATAGGACGAGCGCACGTCTGCAAAGGCTATTGAGATACGGGGCTCACTTCATTTGGGGCGTGACGTAGCACCTTCACCTCAAACATTCCCATGGAAAGAAAGATGCATTAGCTGTTTCAGCATACGTTGATATTGGCAGATTAAATTTAATTAGATACCTTTTCTTTTGTTTGATTCTGAATAACTAGCGGGGCTTCAAAGTGGTGGAGTTGGCACAGCCCTCGCAGCGCTGCTTGTTTGAATCCTGTTTGAATTATTTTCTGTGCAGAGTTTGCATGACCTCCCTGAGCATACACAGGTTTTCCTCTGCTACTCTGATTTTCTCACACAGTCTCAAAATGTGAAGTTCCCTGGTTGCAATAGGTCGCCTGTAGGTGTGATTGTGAGTGTGTGTGGTTGTCTGCCTCTCTTGTGTTTGTCCTGTGACGGACTGATGATCTATTAGGATGTTTCCTGCCTTCGCCCATAGAAAACTCAACCTCCAGTCTCCTTTGACCTTAAGTTTTATAAAATATGGATGGATGGGTTCATTCTAAAAAAATATAGCTGTCCGTTTTTTTATATTTATTTTTCACTTTTAAGCAAAAGTGGCTACCAAAATGTCATTTCATTTGAAACATAAGGAAAAACATTAACATTATATTGGAACATTACAATGATGTTTGGGACCTTGATTGAGTTGTTTTGTAAATTTAATAGGGAGGACATTTTCTATAATTACTCATGTGATTTAGGTCCTGTCGTTTTATTTTGATTTGTTTTTTTTCACTGTCCAATCTTTCCTGGTTGTTGGAGAAAAAAGTGTCTTTCTGGCTGCTCGATTACAGTCACAGCCATTGAACCTTACATTGTGTTTGTCGAGTTTTTACACTGGATAACCAACTGGAATTCAAGGTCAAGACATCACCTGATGTGTCACCGGTTGGTAATAAGAGCACATTTTGTATCTGGTTGATCTGAATTTGAGGTTTATGGGTTTTTTTTCATGGCTGTCACTCTTGGATGGGTCATTATTATCTTTATAGGATTATATCTAAAGTCCAGAATTGCAGTGAGCATGTGTTTACGTTTGAGTCAATGCTTCAGACATGCAGTCTTAAGGAATTGCAGAGTCGGGTCTTTTGCTGTGGGAATGTAGTACATTGATTAATTGTACTGTGCCAATTCGAAGGAATATTTACAATTATAATTTATGTAAATGTACAACTGTTAGCTCAGTGAAATCAATCAATTTAATCTGTTCTTTTAGCCTCTGCGGATATTTGAAGTCAGGATCCTAAAAAGCAACAGTAATATACACGTAGACATATTGTATTTAAGTTCAAACTAAAAAAAATAAAGCTTTATGCTACAAGGGGGATGAGTTAAACCAGTGTTTAGAGAATCAGCTTTGCTCATCTTATTCACGGACTCAGGTGTTTCCTGTGTTTTCAGAAGATTGGAGCACCATGTGTTTTATTTATATACAGGTTTTCTGCATCGCAATATTTGCAGTGTCCCTTTAAAGCGCTTTAGAAGAAGCACGGACCTGAATGAAGGTGCTTAGTGGACATGAGCCATTCATAAAATCTGGCCCAGTAATACCCACTGTGACTGCAGACTGACCTCATGCAGTGAGATCAGAGGTGAGTTCTCAAGACTTCAGCTACAGAAGGGATATCAAAGCCTGCAAAAAAAAAAAAAAAAAAGGTCAAGTCGGCACAGCGCGAAGACGCTCGTTCACCAAGGTGCTTTACCTCGTTTAGTCGGTGTGTGCCAAAGCAAACACTACATAACTTCGTCCCCGCCATGCTGTAAATTGTGAGGTTGCTACCATCTGCTCCTTGACCACAGCGTCTTGGATCTGAGCGCAGCGCGCAGGGAGATGTGGCTCTGGCTCGGCCCCTTTTACGCAGCCAAATTCAGGAACAGGAACAGCAGCGTCAAGAATGAGCTTTCCAGAAGCGTCAAGTGCGCAAAGGTAAAGGAACAGGGGGCCGGGGATCTTCAAATTAATGGTGTTGAGTAAAGCAGATAATATGGTTTGGAAGAATATTGAGTATCCCTCGTTTTCATAGCGGACGACGCGCCATCATTTGCTCTGTGGCTTGTTTGATAAAGAGCTCCGCGTAAAGGGAATGTAAAGTCTTTGTCCTCGGTACTGTACGCCTGTTTAAAGAACACAACCGGAGATTTTTCAATGGAACACTGAGGGAGAGGTGATGCTTCTCATCAACACGCGGCGATTCATGCTGGTGTTTTTATTCTGAAAACGAGAAAGGATCGTTGTGCGAGGATTTATGTTGGCGCGCTCTCGTTTCCCCGTGTGTGTGTGTGTGCGTGTGTGTGTGTGTGTGTGTGTGTGTGTGTGTGTGTGTGTGTGTGTGTGTGTGTGTGTGTGTGTGTGTGTGTGTGTGTGAGAGAGAGAGAGAGTGCGCGCCAGCGCGCGTGCGCTCCCAGTACTATGTGTCTATGAGTCGACGTCTTGCGCTCCTCTCAGTCTGCTGCTGCTGCACATCCACAGCGGAGCCACCACGCCGAGGAGGCGGACCGAGCAGAGCTTCACCTCGGCCAGCGGTGCTGGGTCATAGCGCTGGTGGAGGGGGGCGGCAGGCAGGCAGGCAGGCAAGCAGGACACTGCTCTCCTTACCCTTTCCCAAACCCTGCACAGCCTCAGCGCCACTTCAGCCACCGTCCTGGAATAGTTTTGGTTTTTGCAGGGACGCACCAAGTTGCAGCTGCAGAGACGCACTTTTCCCCGTGGCTCCTCTTCCCCTCTGCGCTCACAATCCGACATGGAAGATGGTCCGTCTTCAACAAGCTGTTTCAGAAGGTTAACGGACTGTTTCCTGGGTGCAAGTAGGTATTTCCCATTTACAGCCACAATTCGTAAAATATTTTTTGTCGGGAAATACACAAAAGTGCACCGCTGCGACTTTGTCTTTTTTTTGGTCATGCATTTATTATTTGCACTTGTCCGCACGTTATTTGAATATTTGTCCACTGAACTTCATGAATGACAGTTTTGCCGCTGACATGCATGGGTGGGGACTCTGTCAGAGGGTCGGAGAGGAATGAATGGGAATAAAAATCGCTTGTGTCCATTCAGACTTTGAAGACTTTGAAATAAAATGATACGTCCCATCACAGATTTGAGTTGTGGAGTAGACAGTTAGCAGTTCTGAATGAAGACAAGACATCAGAAACCCTGACTCAAATGGGAAGTGTAAGTTATTCTTTAATTTATAAAAAAAGAAAATAAAAATATATATTTATCAAATATCATGTGGAGGCGTGACTACAATGTTAGTGTTATAGATCATGACGTTACAATTAGTATTATATAATTAGCATTTTATTTGATTTTAAATTGCTGTCCTTATTTTGCCAGTATGACTAATAATGACTAATATGCTAATATAACATATGGCTTATTTTTTTCAATATACTTATTGTTCTATTTCACATTTTCAATATTAATTTAAAAAGTATCAAAAATAAATATAATGTAAACATGTAATATTGCATCTATGGAAAAATATAAATATTTGAGCATGTGGGAAGACTTATTAAATGTTTTCACCTCAGTAGACCCCCCTACAATCACTGAGCACATTTATATAGCTACCTGTTGAAACTACAGTCCTGAATGTCTGTTGCCATTATTGGTTTCATATCTTTTTATTATTTCTGTGAGAACCTTGTGAATTACTGTATTTTTTGCATTTATTAAAACTGTAGTATAGACTCTGTGGTACAAGAATAAAGCCAGGATTTGCAGGTGTTTTAGGGGCACCTGAAGTAACCTTTACAGACAACTGTTTTATTAATAGGCTTGCAGTTATAGTCCGGGATGCCACATAACAGTAAGAGTTAAGGTTTGTACTGTATTCTGTCATAAGGGCCAAAAAAAGGATAACCATATCACTTTTCAAAGTTTCTTTTTTTTTTATTTTTTATTTTTTTTTAGATTTAAAATAACAGAACAAAATAACAGTGAGTGGCTGTGTGTGTTAAAGAAACTAAAAGTAATGGTTAGCGTAGTATGACCTGAAAATATAAATTGTAAAAAAAAAATTTTTTAAATCACAGAAGAAAGTGAAGAGAAAGCGACTTTGCTGTTATTAACATTCCCCCTCGCAGCACGTTTTTCTTTCGTTTGGCTTGACATCCTGCAGTAATTTGATTACACTTTATCCAAGTATTATGGCAGTGACAAAACCACATGGATACAGATATTTCCTGAAATGTAATATAAGTTATAATCTGTTCTGTATGTTTTTATAGTACCGGTACATTTTCTCCAAATATCAAACATGTTAAAGGGAAATTGTTCTGGTTTTGGCCGTGTGTGTGTGTGTGTGTGTGTGTGTGTGTGTGTGTGTGTGTGTGTGTGTGTGTGTGTGTGTGTGTGTGTGTGTGTGTGTGTGTGTGTGTGTGTGTGTGTGTGTGTGTGTGTGTGTGTGTGTGTGTGTGTGAGAGAGAGAGACAGTTGTTTCATTCATGGTTTCTGAGCACTCCTGAGTTGTTTGTGTGTTGCGCTGGTCAGTGTGTGAGGTCACACTAGGTCAACCCTAACGTGATCTCTCAGGCATTTTCAAACCCAATTGGTTGTTAAGCAATTCTTTAACTTCGTGAAGAAGGCTGCATTGTCAGGCAGGAAGTGCTCATGCTGGACATTTCCTGCCCAAACTGCTTGATTCGTCTCCCACAGCGGGGACTTCACCCGGCACAGCCACTTAATATACAAAGTACAAAGTTCTCAACTTATGATTGAAATATTAAAATGAAGTCTGATTGAAGTCTCAATGACTAAATAATTCCAGACTGGGGTAAACGAAGGCCAAATAGTAACTCTTTGGGATTTTTCTCCACTGTTGATTTAAACTTGATGGAAATTTGAGCCAAAAAAAAAAGAAAAAGCTTGTTATGCAGTTTGAACCCTTTTATATTACAATCTGTGCATGACTGGATTGGTGCCAGGGCACAGTGCTCAGATTTTAGTAGTGAAACAGATGACATTTTCCTTGAGGCGTCCATTGACCCTTTGTCAGCTTGTCATGAGTTGGTATCTGAGAGGATGGGAAAAGGCCACATGCATGTAGATTTCTTTACAACTTGTCCTTGTGTCAAGGCTCATAAAAGTGTGCGGCACTGGAGAAGACGCAAGGATCTGTGGTTCTCATTATTGGGTCCCTACAGGCCCCTTTGCAGAGCGGCTGCAGAGTTCAGCATCAGACCAGATGTGTAGCAGGGAACATGACCCCTGATTACTGATGTGGCTCTGGGGAGGCTCGGGGGGGGGGGGGGGGGGGGTCGGAGCTTTACATCAAACTACCGGTACAGGCCAGAGGCAACTACTCCGGCACAACTGTTAAGGCTTATTATCATCGACGTTGTGAGATGTGTGATCTACCACCTCCGGCTGTCGCTCAGTTTCCTTTGATTGAAGGAAACGCATTAGAAAGTTTTCAGGTCATAACTTGAACTGCGGTTTGAGCAGCTCAGTCTGTAACTGCAGTTAGAGAGGCTCGCCTGTGACCACACTATTAGACTGTGGATCAAGGGACATGCCTTATCTACATCTCAGTTTGCCATTTATAGCCCTTACCCTTTACATCTAATGACCTGGACCATGGAAGTGGAAATAATGCAAATTACATTTCCATGGAACTCTCCCTCTGTGTGTGTCACCCCCTCTCATTCTCTCTCGCTCTATCCTAAGTGAGAGGTGTGAGCTTGCATGTTTGTGCTACAGAGCTTTTCGCCATGTGGCAGCATGCCTTTGGAAGTGATGGCACCGCAGTCAAAAGTCCAAAGCGAAGACGCGTTTCTTTTTTGTTTGACACTTGTTTTTTTTTTTTTTTCTACTGACGTATTGATTTACCTTCACTTGCTTACTTTATCCTCTACCTGTGTGTGTGTGTGCGTGCGTGTGTGTTTTAAGCACATATGCAGGCTCAATGAATAAATGAAGTGAGCGGTGGGAGAGGAGTCGAAGCGTCTCCGGTGTTTCGCTCTTTGCCGCTCGCTGAATGTCAGTGTTGGACGCCGTGCTCGAGCCCTCCCATAGATAAGATAAGAACCACATGCTCTTCCCACCTCCTGGCAAGGGAGTCCCAAGCGGACCTGCTGACGCACGCACCCAGCAACCCCCCTCCTCCCCTTTTCCTGCCTCAGCCTCATGTCAGGAAAGTGAAAAGTAGTACCTTGGCAGCTTGCCCTTGACTCACTGCCAGAAGGAGTGCACTTCAAGAGAAGTGGTCTTTTCCCTTTTTCTCTCATGTGCATTTTTCATCTATGTGTTGCAGAGGAGGAACATCTTGCTCACTAAACACCGGCGCTGCCGGAGCCGTCCTCTGCTGTTGTCATTACCGCTCAACATCGGCTGACAGCAGTGCCGGCGACACATGCTCATTTATGCCCGGCTACTGTCACACAGATAACTAACTGCTTCATCATTGGAAAAAAAAAAGAAAGATGAGTGATGCAGATAGGGTGGGTCTTGTTTTTAACAACGCTGCAAATGATCCTTATCAGCCTAGGACACGCTGTTGTATCAGGTAAAGGAGTGTATTACTTAGGCAGTCTCTTCAAGACTTTGCAGAGTAAGGGGAATATTTGGAGAATGGAAATACTAACCATGTTTCATGTACATACATTATTTTTCCATATATCTTGCATTATAGACATAGAAATAATAATGCGGAACATCTGAGGCCCTTATTTTTGGCATAAAATACTGGTTCATATAAATAAGAAGCTGCATTAAACAAAGTCGCCTTGTACAACCATAATCACTTTCTGTATAGACAACCTAATCTCTACTGACAAAACACCTTTTGAAACAGCTCGTTTTCCCCCAGTTTCATACTGAGTCTTGCACCCAATTTTGTGCAACTTTTAAAAAATGTACATCATATTCAAGTGTGGTTACCTGAGTAGTTGTCAAAACAAAATTGGCGAGTTACTTAGAAAGTTAACTTAATGTGTCACAGCGACGTTGTGTTGCTGTGACACATTAGCTGAACTATCAGCTCACCCTGTTTTGAGGTAATCAGTCAATATTAAAGTCTGATGTTATCAACTAAAAGCCCGAACACACATGTAACGCACTTTTCAGCAATCCTGCAAAGCACCTCTTCTTGAAAGACACAGATTTATTCACTAACGACGACGTGAAGGAGCAGCAACAAAACAGTCGAGATAAGCTCGCCAACAAAGTTTACAGCAGCAGACAGCTTTTTCAAAAGTACCGGTAAGCGAGAGCTTATTTGGGGCCGTGAATACATCACAGGTACGACCGAGGTGGACTAACGTTGGCGAACACAGTTGTTTTCATGTATGACAGAAGTTATGTAAAGAGAAAACTTTAATAATTGTAACCACTATAATAATTAAAAAGAAGTAATAGCCATCCACCAAGTGAAAAAATAGCAGTGGCGTTACAGTAACGTGTTACTTTACGACAATTTATTGTCAACATTGCAAGCAGAAGATCTCTACTGTCGTGCTTCAAGCTGGCTGTTAAGCTTGTAGTCTAGAATTATTTTTATTTTATTTCATTTCATTTCATTTGTGCACCTAAATCTGTAAAACCATGTAAATATTTCTCAAATCAAAAGCAAATATTGTCACAGGGATATTTTGTTTTTGCCTTTCAGTAGGCTAAATGTACATTTTATTGATTAGAAATGATCTAAAATGAGTTTTACTAAGTTGAAATCAATACTAATGGTGTATAGGATAAGTTTTCTATGGACCGGCCCGACGAGTCCATCACAGGGAAAACACAGAGAGACAGACAGTCACACACTCTCATCAACACTTAAGGCCGATTTCAGAGACACCAATTAACCTCAAACACATGTTTGTGGAATGTAGGACAGAAACTGAGAAGCTCAAAGTCTGCACAGAAAAGTCCCCAAGTGGACTCGAACCGGGGACCTTCCCTGTGAGGCGAGAGCGCTGATGCTGTGCAGCCTTTCTGAAGTAAAGATATAAAAAGCATTTGTGTCAAAACTGTGTACAAGGAAAGGCTGAATAACTCCTTAAGACATCTATGATTTTACTTCACAAAGTGACAATGAGCAGTCCTGAAGCAGAATTTCTTCAGACTTTTTCTTTTCTTTTCTTTTTCTCTGATTCAACACAAGAAATACTGTGGTGGTTTCCTTTTGATAAATAGTGACTCTCAAAGTGTCTAACGTGTCACGCCTTTTTTTTTCTTCACTCCGTCAGATTTTCTGCCTCTGACGCTTGTCTGTATCTTTTAAAGTTTCCGTACTAATAGAAAGCATGAAAACAATGTTTACAGAAAGTACATTTATTATTAGTGATGGACTGGATTGAAGTTTACAGCAGCTCTACAAGCCATTAACTTTTCCATATAAAATCAGAGCATGCCAAATTGATTCCCTTAATAAAAATACTCATTAACTTGAATTGTAACTCCCAAGAATTTAGTGTTTTGAAGCTTTATGGAGTTCATTTGATGCCCTAAATTCTCTCCAAGTATCGCAAACTGCTGCTGACGCCCAATAAAATATCCAACCTCTGCTGTTTGTAAATAGATCTCCTGTCAACTGGCAGCGTGCTCGTATTAATTTGGATGTGAGAGTGCAAAGACCCAGACAGGCCAGTGATGTTTGGCCTTCTCTTTCCAGTCCCAGGGTGTGGAGTAGGAAGATAGATGTTATGTAACGATACCTCACTGCATGAACTCGGGCTTCAGTTTTTACACAGGAAGCTCAAGTCTGAGTCAGGCACCCAAATCTCTTCCAACTGGGCTTCGGCTGCTCTCAAACCGATTCCCGCCGGTGTGCTTGAACAGCTCAGGTTTGGACATATCTTCTTGTCTTCTACAGACAAAGGGTATGTCTGATTATAACAGCACATTAAAGTGTGTTTTCACTCAACCACTTTTCAGTCACAATTTTAAAGTCTACGCACTTTCCCTCCAAATGATTGACATGGTTTTATTTACAAATATAGTGAAAAATGTTAATTCTAGTTTGTTTTCCATTTGTTCCAACTGTTGTAATTGAATATATTTAGCACATTATATTTATTTATTCTAGTATATTTGATCTCATACGTCATGTGTCAAGAGTAAATACTCAAAATGTTATGCATTTTTATTTAAATCATAAGGCAGGTTACTTTTATATCAGGATTTCAGCTGGAATGGGAAACTGTAAACCTTTTTAGTATTTCAACATTTCACAAATGTTTGTTTTTTTTTCATTAGTAAATTGCAGGAATTGTTGCCCCGTAAAAATAGTGAAGTGAAATCGCATGATATGTATAACTCACATAATTGGCAAATCTTGTTCTAATTGTTTTGCATAGGCTCCCAAGTACTTTATATTAGCAGATGAAATGAAGCAGTTATTCCGCACTGTAAAACCATCCAGCTTGCTGATCCTCTGACGACAGACGCGTTGAATTTGCGTTAATCGTTGCCAGATTGTGAGGGACTGCTAAACATGTTAAGCATATTGCAATTATCTAATCTGTGTAGCCTACAGCAGGGATGGGCAACTTTGAGCGTTGCGAGGGCCACTAAATTTCCATCCTGCACCGCCAAAGCAATAAACCTTTCAATTTAAACAACATACATGAATTGCGTGATTCAACTGGTTTTAAAATGGCCATCCTCGAACTATTACCTATAAATCTGATTAAGTAAGTTGTACGATGACGAAGGCAACCTGTGACCAGTGGGCTGTTCAAAAAAAAAAGGATCAAAGTATTTGGATGCGGATTACCTTCGCTATTATTCATATACACCCTGAGCTATGCTTGACGTGTCAGACATGTTTAGCTATTATTATTGGAATCAGACACATTTTTTGTTTATAGTTGTCCTCATCAGCTATGTAAGCTTACGGTAACTGGGGACGACTATCCTGCTAACGCCGTGAAAAGCAACTGGTCAAACCAGTTATCACTGACGTCTTTTTTCAGTGTACAACGATAGAAGCAGATGACTTTTCCATCGTGATTTTTTTCTTCTTTTATTCAAATAATCTATTTTATATTCACTTACATTTCATCCTCTTTTTTTTTCTTTCTTTCCATCATCTTCCCTCGAAAGAACAGGGCTTGGCTTTTGACAGCATCAGGCTGGTTCATTTAGTTCTCATTACTGCTCGGGTGTAAATTGTCGACTGTAACAAATATTTAAGAAAAAGGCCAGTGTTGTTTCTCTTTGAGCAAATGTTTGCCTGTTACTGATCAGCTGACAGAAAAACCGCATCGTGCTCTTTGCTCTTTGTGATGTATCGTGTCACATTCTTGCGCTCTTCGAAAGTCCGTCGTTTGAACAGAAGCATTTCTGATCAAGTTAAAAATAACAAATAGATTAGAAAGCCACAGCTTGACCGTTTGTTTCCAATATGATTTCATAAACTGCCCCAATTTTCTACAAGCTTGGGCTACTAATTTTAAACCCAGTGTTATGCCCAGAAAAAAATATTTATCTACCATTATTGGCCCTTTCTAAATGCTTGTTGCTGCTCTTTATTCTTGCCCCATGGAAATAGGACATTGGACTATTTTTGTTCATGCGCACACATATGATTGCTAAATAATTTGCAGTCTTTTGATACAAAACGTGTATTCATGAATCTGTACAGTGTTCTTGTTTTTCTCCCTTTTTTTTTTTTTTTGTGTCAGTAATCACAGGGCTCTCTTTGTGTCTCAAATAGGACAAAGTCGTAAGGGTCCTTTGCAAGAGCTCCCATTTTACTCCTCTCCGTGTGTCTTTCTGTCCCCTGCAGCTCTCTCCACACGGCCCCCCCTCCACTTTTTTTTTCTGATTTATTAAGCTGTATTCTGCCGATGTGCGTCAGAGCCGGCGAGGAGTCTCGTGAGGCGTTCCGCTCCTGAAGAGCTGTGTCTCGTGTCTGGACAGTGTCAGACCGCAACGTCCTCCACACCCCCTCCACCTCACCCTCACTTCTGTTCGCCTTATTTGCCTGTAGCCACAAGCCTGCTCAAATCTACAACCACACACACACACACATGCACACGCATGCATGGACGCTCGCTCACACACACACACACGTTGAGGAGATGATCCATCGTAACAGAAGATCAGATATTTTATTCGTGGTGGGGGGGGGGGTAGATCAAAGGTTGGAGGTAGCTGCTCAAATTATCCACCAGAAGGGAGAGATGCTTTTTTCAGAGTGAAAGTTGTTTCTCAGCTGCACATAAAATTTGTTGCTTCTGTGTCTCGCATCTAATTTTACTTTGTCATTTAATTGTCCCACACTGTGCCACCCTCCTCGCTCTGTCCAGACGTGTGTGTGTGTGTGTGTGTGTGTGTGTGTGTGTGTGTGTGTGTGTGTGTGTGTGTGTGTGTGTGTGTGTGGCAGCACACATGCCTTCCAGCTGCATGTCCTCCTGTGATTCATACTTGAAGGGAGTCTACACAGATGCTGCTGATAAGCAGACATTTCGTGAGAAAGCGGTATAAAAACAATCAGGGCTGTGTGGATGCAACAGCCTTGTTTCTGCTGTTATCTGGTAGCACGTGTTATTCCTGTGCACTTTAAACAGAAAATGTTAATTCAGCACTACTGTAGATTTTGGGAATTTATTGAATTTCTTTTTTGCATGGCTGAAAATAGATGGACACAAGACTCCACGCACTCCATTTATATGTGTGACCTAAACATGACGGTTTCCTAGTGCATCACGACAGCCTCTCAGACGCCAGCGGGTGTATTAAAAACAACTTTCCCTCAACGATGGTCTGGTAAATGGCTTTTTTCCCTGACAACAAAGACAGTAAACAGCAGCACTTAGTGAGCTCTCAAGAACCTAATTGCCTATTAAGCACAATTGAGTCCTCCTTTATCCTGCTGCCTCTGTTGGGGGCTCCCATCCCTGGAGATACAGCTTTACAGTAAACATAAGTGAGCTATGTAAGCGCTTCAGCTCGAACATAAGCGTTGCTGCCGTTGTTCTCACGTCACACTGGAGAGAGGGAGGCGAGATCTTTGGCTCTCACTCTCTCTCGCCTCTGCCTTTGTTTGGGTGACCTTTGGGGTCATTGTGGGTCTTTATTGTCATCCTCCTGCGTATGATGTTCCCCGCTTCACTTACTTTTGGAGCATTCCCGGGATTTCATCCAACATTTCCAAGTAGCATGATTTATTTTCTCAGTTGTGCTCCGTCTTGAATAATGTTGTGTGGTTTCAGGTCCAAACGCTGTTTTGTCTCTGTGCTCCTTAGACTTGACAGATGAGAAAGTGAAGGCCTACCTCTCGCTGCACCCGCAGATGCTGGATGACTTTGTGTTGGAGAGTGTGAGCGCAGAGACGTTGGACAGATGGCTGAAGAAGAAGACCAGCAGCAGGCCTGCAGGTATACACCCCGCTCCTCCACACACACACATGCACACACACACACACACACACACACACACACACACACACACACACACACACACACACACACACACAGCCCTCAGGATTGCTGTGTCATGATGACTGGATCAGCAAATTTCAGTGTATCGGGGCAGAGTTTCAATTTCTGTGTTTGGTAAAATAGTTTTTCGCTCAGACTTCAGTCTCGGCTCCAGCTTAGTCAACACACGCATACAGTCTGCCCTGCATATCTGCAGCCGCATCAGTCGTTTGCATTCATTGCAATGAAAAACTTTTGTATTCCTGATGAGGGTTCAAGTTATTATTGTGAGCATTTGCAGTACAAATCACTCATCTTTATATATGTCTCATCTTTATGTGTGTGGATGCAGGAGAAGAAGGGGGGGGGGGGGGGCCGAGATTGAGAGCAGGCCTGTCGGGTCTTTATAGGTCATTTGATGTGTTTGAGCGGGTCCGAGTTGGGTTTGTGCCGTGCACTTCACACACAGCGGACTGTTTCTCAGACCAACCGCATCCATCAAGGGCCCACAGGGCTGGCACTCTGCCCAGTCGAGCTGCTGACGTCAGAGGCGACCTCCAGAGACATGCAGCCGGCTGAAGGGGGCCCAGGGGAGGGGTGGGGATGATGGTGGTAGTGGCGGTGGTGGAGGGAGTAGTGCTGGCTCAGGGTGTGGGTGTGTTGAAAGAGGAAACTGGCAGAGGATGGATTTGTCACATTTCGGAGCTGCCTTTTTGCATGGGGTGTACAGACAGTAGTGTTTGTTGCTGCCGTGTGGAGACGTCAGCTTCCCAGTGTGTGTTTGCAACCATTTCCTGTATGCTGTGTATATTATTTGTGTGTGTTTGTGTGTGCTTCGGCCGACGGTTATCAAATAGAGGCCATCAAGTGAATAATTCTAACTGACGCCAAGAAGGAATAACAGATTTCATCCATGCAGTTCCGGTCAGGGCAGATAGAGCCTGAGCAAAGCAGAGCACTCATTCACAAAACTGTTTTTGTTCCCAAGTTTACGTTTAATCAGTTTTCAGCTATAGCGTCAGTCTCGAAGCTCGTTTGAAACTCGATATTGCTTCTGATCTCGATTGAGAGCTGGAGGTTTTCCCGTGTTTTAAGAGGGCTATTTTATTTACTACACACTCTATACACATTTTGCCCGTTGCTACTGACAGTTCTTTAAGTATGTTTTTTTCTTTTTTCTATTCAGCAATTCAAATTTGGGATGTTTACCTCTCTCAACCAAGAGCTGTCTTTTATTCGAGTACAGTAGGAAAATCAATTTGCATGGACTTGAAAACCGCCTCAGTCAGGTATCACATTACTGAGATGAAAGTTATCATGCAGGAACTCCCAGCTGATCGATTTGGAAAGCCTTCACTGCATTACCACGTAGCATAAACTTGACAAACAGCACAAAGTAAAAACAAAAGCAAGGTTAATGTTATTATGACGCATTACACGTTTCGATCAAGTTTCGGATTTCAGGTTTGATTCTTTTGTTGTCTGGAAATGTTTTTGTTTCTGTCGCGTGAGGAAAGCACTCTGTAAATTCCTTCTTCGATGGACCAATACAGTTTCAGATCCGCCATAAATAAATAAAATCATATCAAAAAGAAGACACTGTCCAGTCAAATGAAGATATTATAGAGGCATTTTCAGTGTTTTAGATGTTGATTTGGGTATTTCAGGAGGTTGACATAAGAATACATGCATTCTCCACTGTGCATGTGTGTTGCTTTTCTTCGGGTGCTTTGGCTTCACTTTGCTTGTACAGTGCTTGATGTTATCTGGTCATTCTACGTTGCCTGTAGGTGAGTGTGTGATTGTGTCCCTCTGTGTTTGCTCCATGATGGACTGGCGACCTGTACGGTGTGCACCCTGCCTTTTAGCCCGTTGTTAGCCTGGGTCGCCTCCAGCCTCCCGTGACCCAGAATTAGATAAAGTGGTACAGAAGATAGATGGATACTTACAATATTTGTCTGTAAGCTTAATGTAGCTCTTGACCTGAACAAGTAGCCACCAGTCATTTGGGCAAAAATGCCAGAAAAAAACTGGCTGCTGTCTAATCAGACTCTTTGGTATGATTTTCCCATCAGGGCTGGATTCACACTTGCTCACTTGTAGTGCAATTTGCTCATCTGGACAAGTTGAGAAAAAAAAACCAAACCCTGCATTTCACTCTGAGTCACTCTGCACTCACGCTCTCATGTTGAACATCAGACCACAAACTGTAAACAGACGACATATTGGACACTTTTGTGATTTATATTATGTGACAGAACTGTCCTAAACTTAACAACAGTGCTGTTTACTGGGCTAAATCCACTTGTGGTATAATTGTGGTGGTGTTTTTTACCAGCTGAGGGCTCAACAAGAGTCTATAAAGCGTGCAAAGACGTCAAAACATTGGCAGGAAGTCCCACACGCCAACACCAACAAAGACTATGAGCTGTAAGGGGCAGGCAGCTCTGACGCCTGTCAGTCTTGTGTTTGGTCCATTCAGGCGTCTTTGGTCTGTGTTGCTTTCGTACTTACAACAAACCACACCGCAGTTTGTTTGGAAGTAGGCTTGAGACTTGTTTGAGAAGCAGTTTTGCTTGTTTGGTGTGCACAAATGAGCCACACTAACACCATAATCGCAGCAGAGTTAGTTTTTAATCGGACCGAACTTGAGAAGCGTGAACACGCCCTGAGTCCTCCTCCCTGCTCAGACCACTGTGCGTGAACTCTTTGGCAGCCTCCCTGTTGCTCAGATGCTGTATCCTCTCGATGGGCAATCTTATTTCTAGTCCGTCACACAAGCTGAGTGGTCTCTGCAATGAAATGACAGCTGGACTCAGTGTGTCTGCTTCATAGATTCACTTATATAAACTTTTCTCTCTCTGTGTTGATGAAGTCGGGACAGTCCTGCCTAAAATATTAAAGATGAAACAAACATTATATTCAGGCTAAAAATATGTCTCTGTGTTAATTTTCCAGCCATCAGTTTGATCTTACATCTCTATGAGTGCGGCAGAAGCACAACCTGTCATCATGTGACCCTCGCTGAGATAACCGCTGCTTCCTGGAAGCAGTCCCTGCAGCCTGTCCTGTCCTCACTTATCATGTGAGGGACAGCATTGGATTACATAAATCAGTTTGTGTGTGTGTGTGTGTGTGTGTGTGTGTGTGTGTGTGTGTGTGTGTGTGTGTGTGTGTGTGTGTGTGTGTGTGTGTGTGTGTGTGTGTGTGTGTGTGTGTGTGTGTGTGTGTGTGTGTGTGTGTGTGTGTGTCACATCCTGCGTTTCTTAAAAAAAAAAAAAAAAAAAAAAACCTTCAGATTCCCTCAGCCTTCATGAGTTCAGTCTGTTTTGTCTTTCGGCAAAGACGAGATGAAAAATATAGATGATCATATATATTGATTAATTGTTTGACACTGTTGTATTAATGTATCTAGATTGAGGTGCTTCAAGTTAAATACTGATGTGTAGTAAAGTATAGACTGTTACTACAGTATGACAATGACGTGGACACCAACTCCCAGAATCCCACTGATGTCATTTGACCATCACACCTTTCTTGACCACGGTCCCACTGGCAGTATTTCCTTCACACTCCGCTCCATCATGGGGTAATTAATTAATCCCAAACCTTGTGACGTGATTATCTAGAGGCCTTTTGAGACACACGTGCACGCATGCACAGACTTTTTTTAGACACAATGAAATCTACCAAAATCATATTTTCTCTGTCATGCAAAGTAAGATTTACTGAGTTGACTAATAATTAAACAATATTGTAAAACTCTTGTAAAATGTTTTTGTTTTGATTTTTCTATATGAACAGATATCTGATGGTTTTTGATTGTTTCATCCAAAGAGCCAATAAATTCAACAAAGCAAAACATTACTGGTGAATTTCACCGACTTGGCAGTTTTGGTGACGGAAACTTTTATGAGTCTCCTGCCTTTCTCACCTGGACTTAAGAGAGTAAAAAATTGGTCCGAGCCCATCTCAGACAAACAAAACTTTGCTTGTGTAGCAGGACGTCATAGCGCACCACTGCGATAAGAGAGATTTCTCACCTGCATGGCCTTCCATCAGGACGAGGAGGAGTAAGACCTCTGTGTAGCTCTCATTTAAGTGTAGTCTTAAGTGGCGAATAAAATGTGTTTGTGCATTGTGGAAACGAATACAACATTAAAAAGCAAACATCTTTGTGTTTTAAAAGAAAAGAAAAAAAAACCAACACAAGTCACCTTTCCACTGAGTGACAGCAACTGCAAAAAGGCAAAGCTAAAAGAGCCAATGGAGGATCTCCTTGTAGGTAAACGGGGAACTTGGCACAGAAGAAGACTGCTGCTTTTGGCAGCCGCACATCCTGCATGCAGCAGGTCGATGGGGGACAGCCACTAGGTCGACACATATTGACCGCTGAGTCACTGCTCGCTGACCGTCCTGTGCGAGACTGTGCACCTGTGGCGATAGATCAATAAAGCGCCCATCAAGTATCATGCACATTAAACCCAGCTGACTCAGGCCTTTTTTTTTTTTTTTTTCTGTGAAAAACCTTCTCCCTGAGCTGCTGATATTTTCTGTATCATTCATCACCTCATCTCTAACGGCTCACCAGAGACCTTGTAGTTGAAGCTACAGTATTAACTCATTTGTTTCTCTTGCCATCTTCTTAATCTTCAGCTTCTTAAAACCTGAACAAAAAAAAAAACATTTTCTTTGTGAGTAAAAAGATCTGATCCAGAGCAAACTCTTTAATATTTTATGGAAAGAAAGAACTTGAAATTAAATCTGGAAATAGCAGATAATCTTCACCCATAAACCTGTTCAATAAACTGTAGATTTAATTATGAGCGACTTCTAATGTTTAGTATCGAATCACATCTTTGCATTGTGGGAGGAAACTGGATTAACAGGAAGGAACCGAAGCACAATCAGGGAGAACGTGCAAATTTAACACGGCAAAGTCCCGACCCTGGAATTGAATTTGCACTTTTTTTGCATTACAGCGTGCGAACCACTATATGACAAAGAATCCCTCTGTCCGAGTATCAACATGTTCATATTTGCAGGCAGGAAACCTTTACAGAAATCTAGAAGTACTTTACATAGCTTCTGTGTTTCTACTACCCACACTGAGGGAAAGCTTTCTTTACACACCCGGAAATCAATTATGATCTACCTCTGTGGTGTGAAAAGGCTTTTACCATTTCACTGTTACGAATAAGAATTCGATTTTAGATCAACACTCAACACACACACAACAGGAAAAGGTTTCTTTTCTCTCTGATGTCATATTGAATATGCTGTTTGCTGTTGAATCTGTGCCAGGGGATTTCACGTTCTGACAGCTGCCAGCCCCTCTGTGTGTGTTGGCAATAGTATAGGAAGGATTTTTATGTCATGTGATTATGTAGAAGTAATGTCCCATAGCAGCACATTTTGCAAAAGTAAAAAAAAAAGAGAATGGGCAGTTTAGTAAAATAACATAATAACAGTATGCATAGCACCACGTTATTACACGATATTTTTCATTTTGTATTGTTGACAATAAAATTCCCAGCTGATCCCTGTTAAATTATTGCTGTCCATTTATCACGATGCAGCAAATCTTTTTGTTTGACGCTGCTATATTTCGGAAACAGCCTGAACTGTGTGCCGAAGTTAGTTGAAAAACATCCGGAGTTGTGAGACAGTTGTTTTTAGTGTTCATCGCAGAGTGAGCAAGCAGTATATTTTCTAGGAACATGTCAGCACTCTCTTCCTGTGTTTACTAAAAGCACAGAAGGGCCTCAAAAATATGGGATGGTATTAACAGACGACTGCCGTCTGCCCCTGAACCGATGGCCGGCCACGTGGTGCGATGGTAAGACTCACGTTCCCACGCATGCAATCTGAAACATGAAAACTCAGCCGTGGAGATGATAGTGGCAACAATGGTAAATCCCAATATTAACATTGCACAGCAGGATGGGGGAATTTGCTGTGAAACATAAAAAAGAAAGCTGTCCTAACCTGCAAACTTTTTGGTGTTGAGGAAAAGCAGAGATGTGAGAGCCATCCTGGGCTTGCACCTGCTGAAGTTTGCGTGACTCTGCATACATAACTTAAAGAAAGTACTGGGGCTGGGCCAAGCAGGCACCTCGCTTTCAGCTTGGAAAATCGGATTTGAAGGGCACTTGCTTTTGTTTTTGTGGAATCCAGTCATAGACAGGCTGTACACTTTACATAAGAGACTATACTTTGAGAATTTACGTTACGTTTTGATTTCATTGACAGTTGCCGTGTGAATGCTGGACTACTTCTGTTTTTCCACTGGGACAGAGAATGTGTAGTAGTGTATTTTGACCTGATACAGCTCAAAGATGTTTGAGCCATTTTCTCATGAACCATCATTGAGTATACGTGGGGCCCTCAAGCTCAAGCTGAGCCAACATCTTATGTTCCTCCCAAAAGATTTTAATTAAGACTTTTTAATCTAACAATCTTTTTAACATTGTCTATATAATACAGAGAGACACACTCACACCCGCACTTATGGGTAATGTATGGCAACCAATTAACCTCAATTGCAAGGTTTTGTATCGTGAGAGGAACTCATATTAATCAGAGAAATACCACAGATGCACTTAGACAAAATGAAAACGCAAAAAAGGCCCGGCACACACTCGTACTACCCACAACCTTCTTACTATGAGGTGAGACACAAACACAACAACAAGACAAAAGCAATGTAAAATAAAATCAAGCGACAGCCGAAACGAGAACATAAGTGAGAATCAGGCATAAAGTAAGAGCTGAAGGAATCTGTCAAAAGATCAAACCAAAAAACACATAAAAAATAAAGGAATAGATAAAAGAAGATAGACAAATAAACACATCCTCACATAAGCCTTTTCTTATCCCTTTTATATTTCTTGCTCTGCTCTGGAACAACTGGAAAAGACCCTGCTCAAGGAAGTAAAACTGCAAACAGGCATTTCAGTTCCTCAAAGGAAGATGAAGCCAGGCCCACACAACTTTTATGAGTCATTCATAAAAACTGAAAACAGTTCTGTAACGCAAGAAAATAGTATTCAGCCTTATCAATACAGTAGGGACTCAGGTGAGGGAGTGCGTTATCTTTTAATCCCAATGTCGGCAGTTTGATCCCCAATCTCACACTGACTGTTTACAAAAGTGTCTTTGAGCAAGACTCTGAACTCCATCTTGCCCCTTATAGCATGTAAGCACCTTGTATGGCAGCTCTCACCATTGGTGTGTGAATGAATACATAAACTGTAAATCATAATCCCAATGTTGTGTTTTGGTGATATGATTTGTCCATAGCTGTAATCCATACACTCCAGTACAGTACTGTCACTACAGTGCTCTACAATAAGTGTCAATAAAATATTAGTGTGAATCAATGTATGGATGTAACAACTTATTGTGAAAGCCACTCTTCCAACAGACATTATGAACACTTAAGCAAGTATTTGTATTTCCGTGTCGTTTTTGGGAAGGTAGCGATTTTGTTTTTTCAGCTGCTTCATCTTTCAGCCTCAATATATGTTTTGCACACTCAAAGTTAATCAGACATCATTACACATCACTTTTCTCTCAAATTACATGACAGTGTACATATATAAGCAGTGGACATTACATGCTCTTGTATGTTAAATATTTTTAACATTTTCACAGTTAAATTAGCATTATTTACAAAAAATGTTTGTCAAGCACTACGCAGTTCACATCGTATTTTATAATGTATATAATGTACATACTAACGTATTACTTCATATTGCATACATTTTGTATTGATACAGCATCAATCTTTCGTACTGCTTCAGGGAATGGAGCCAATCCCAGTTTATTATTAGGAAAGGCAGAATACACCCCGGACAGGTTATCAGTCCTTCTCTGTGCAAACAGGGTGATCACCAATTTCCCTCAAATCTTTGTCTTTGGACTGTTTGAGGGATACTATGTATCAGGATACCCAGAGAAATCCACAGGGAGAACATGCAAGCTCCACAGAGTAGGGCCCCAAATTGTCATTGAATTGGGGACAATGGTTCTGTGAGACACAAGACCACTACATCACCTTCAGACACACTTTTTATAAGCATGTCCTGCACTCACATTCTCTTGTATTTATGGTTCATGGATAAGGCTTTCTTCTTATTTTGAAACAATAGCGCTTTATTCAATGTTTAATGCTGTTTGTGCCGAAACTGGAGCTGCCGAGCTGTTTGTAAACAGTAATCGGGCTAAATCTGCCCTTCAAATTGATCTTTGTCAAACCGTTGTAGGCTTCAACAAGTCTTTAATGAAGGTGAACCTTTTTGAAAGAGAGGAGTCTTTTTTTAACC
Organism: Lipophrys pholis; assembly: GCF_963383615.2. Lineage (NCBI taxonomy): Eukaryota > Metazoa > Chordata > Actinopteri > Blenniiformes > Blenniidae > Lipophrys > Lipophrys pholis. The sequence goes on along the minus strand of NC_137642.1, from coordinate 16,032,788 downwards.
TCGGTCCTCTGATTGACGTCACGCCTGGCCAGCGGTTCACTCTATAGTAAGTTTCGTGTCTATGTTAGGAAATCTAACGCACACTGGATGAATGTTTAAAACAACAAACAATACTGGCTGTAATTTCTGTCTTCACATCATCAAAGAGGCCTTCACCCTGCCAAAGCAGGAGTCAGTGCTCGAGTGGACGTTTCTAAAATCTGCTCAGCTTTTTCCATGGTTGGATCACATGAAGCTTTATCAAAGAGATCTGAGCAGTGACGGTTCTCGTGTGCTGCTGACCCACATGTAGCCAAGCTCTGCTAAACAATTCTATTTTCTTCAATTGCAACTTTCTCTGACTTTGAGGCCAGAGTCTGCTATGATCAGCTGAAGCCTTTCCTTCATTATGGCCTCAGTAATATCTCAACACTATGTTTTACTATCTCTCCAACACACAGCACCCAGTGAACAAACAGCTGAACTAAGTGTATAATAGCTTCTCGCTTGAAAATGTGTGAAAGCCTCAGCTCCCACCGTGTTCTTCCAATAAAAGGCATGTCAGTCACACACACAACAAACAGTACAGTACAACAGAACATCTCAGTTCTCTCTGCAGAGGGGAGATTAATCTTTATACAGAGATTAAATATGCATGTCTTTTGTGTAAACCCATAATAATTCCTAAAATAATTCATTTATTCTTACGTTTTTGTAGTAATGGCTCTTAACTCATTCCTAATAGAAATGTCTGTCTTCTAATTTGATCTTTGAGGTTCAGATTTATTTCAATGACAGCATCTGGACACACTGTTGTATTTTGTCTCTCAGTAGTTACAATATTTTATCATTTTGAGTATATTGCAGGATTTATCATCCAGTAACAATAAGGTTTCATAGCAATAGTTCTGCCTTTGCACACCAGTTGACATTTCCTGTCTAAAATCTGTTTTTTCTCCCTCCAGATGACACATCAGCAAAGGAAGTCAGCAGGGTAGGTTTTTACCTGATTTTATATGTATGTATTTAAATGACAAGGGACACTTCACAGATATTTTTGTCCTCTGCTTATTCAAATATACAGTTTTCTTGTAACTATTGAAGAACATATTAACGAGAGAACACTATGACGAGTCACAGCTATCTTTCAAAATGAGCAAAACAGCCAAATTGACTCTAAGTATTAAGTTGAATACACACTTTGACTACTACTTACTGTGGCTTTGTGCTTCTTTACTCTTTACTCAGTGACTTAAATAGGATTCAAAGAATGTCCTTATTCATACCTTTGGTAAACTGTTGCCGATTGTTAACACACTATAACGGCTGTCCAGGTCTGCACAGACACACAGCTAATAGGAAACAGCATGATTCTCTTGCTGTGCTGTGAAATCCTCGTACACGACACTGTCGGACACAAGGTGATCGGAAAGAGTAGATCCCCGTTGCTACACTTCTGTTTTCACCTTTGTCATTCACACCATCAGCGGGCCGGGTGTCAGTGCCTACAGCAAGGCCCCGAGGCTGGGTGGAAGGGACTCGACACACACAGGAAAAAAGAGGGGGGAAAAAATCAAGGTCCACTCGACCTCTCAGTGCGTCATCCATACGTTTGTACTAACAGGATGTGGGAGGATAGAAGGCGTCCCGTGGGGGGAAGCTTTCTGGTGCGCCACTCTCCCTGCCGTCCTGTCCTCACCCTCTCTGCAGGCGCAGAAATAGACAGCTCTCTGGCCCCGTACAAGGCAGGAGGTCTGCCTCTTACATAACCGCACTTTAAAGCTGAGGCTGAGCGGCGGAGCTTGCCAGGGCTCTAATCAGAACTGAGAGGCTCCGGTGGCCTCCTCTCGGGACCGCAGGGGGATCCCTGAGCTTGAATGCAGGGTGGAGCGGGGCGAGTTTTATGATGAATGGCTTTGCCTTTGTGAATGGCAGGGAGATAATCGTTTTCCATTCAAAGAGAAATTTTAGTTTTTCTGTTAATACCTGCCGGATGCTGCAACTTCAGACAGGGCACAGTGCAGGATCGAGTTTGTTGTCAGGTTTTTCTTTTTCATTTTTTTTTCCATCTCTATGCATTTGCTGAATTTTGAAATTCAATCTCAGTGTCTGTGAGAGACAGTGGAGTTGCAATTTCTGTGTGTCTTGTGTCCAGCAGTACCAGGACACAAATATGCAGGGTGTGGTGTATGAACTCAACAGCTACATGGAGCAGCGCCTGGACACTGGAGGAGACAACAAACTTCTGCTCTATGAGTTGTGCAAGATCATCAAAACAGGTAAAAGTGTAAATGATCAGTCAGTCAAGTCAATCATTGTTTTATTGCACTGTCCAGCCGATATGAAAGCATTGATAGAAAATATCTTTGCAACTGTACACACCTGCGTCTATATCTGAATGAGTGCACATGCATCCACACATATAAAACAGTCTTCTGACTCATCGATCCTTCTTCAGTTGACCTCACTCATCTGCAGCTCAAACATGACCGCAGTCACTCTCACTGATCTTGGATCAAACCTCAAAGTATGTTATCACCGTAAATGAAGCAATTTAGATTTTCTATAGAAAACAACCCCAGGAAGTAAATGAGAAGCTTTATATATTTCATTAATATTTAATCAAAATACCATGTTAAGAGATGGCTATGTTGCAATTGGTGCTACAGTATATAAATATGGAACAAGACAAACACTTTGTAACCCTCATACAGTTACACAGTTTTTAGACTTTGTCATATTTTCCTTGACAAAGTCTTGTAAAAAGTGTTTCTTGTGAACTCGACATAGCCAGAAAAGGATCAGCTCACCCAAACCACATCACTCATTAACGTTCTAATCATTAGTGTTTTCACTGCTCCTCCAGTCTCTCTGCTGTCACTTTGTATGATATCATGACCTATTTATCACAGTGAAATAGGACTGCAAAGGAGGACTAGGAATGAGATGAACTGGAAAGCAGTCAATGCCTGCAGTCCAAGTCCTCTTGTTATTACACAGGAATTTATCAATAGTTTTTCAAGTCGACCGTTGCTTTTCTTTTCCTGCCACACTTTTCCTCTCACGCCTTGTGATGTTGGACCATGTTTGAGAGAGAACAGCATGTCTTGAACTTTCATGAACAACCTGTTTTTTTTGTGTGTTTGTTGACAGCAACAAAAGCTGATGGATTTGCACTTTACTTCTTGGGAGAATGCAACAATGTGAGTGTAGAGGATGTTTGCGGAATACCTTTTTATGTACTTTTACATATACTGTATATGTATGAATTTTTTTTCCTCCTTCTTCTGTCTGACTTCCTGCTACTGTGTGTGCTTCTCAACAGAGTTTATGTTTATTCACTCCAACGGGGGCCAAGGATGGCCCTCCAAGCCTCATCCCTTCTGGCCCCATCACATTTGGGACAACCATTGCCGCTCATGTTGCCAAGACTCGCAAAACACTGCTTGTAGAGGACATCATGGGGGTAGGGTAGCGATATTACACCCATTACAGTCAAATAACATTTCATTGTATAATGTGTGACAACCATTCTGATTACTACTCGAGCAATCATACTTTGATGATGAAAATTGCTTGAAATTTGTCTTATAATTCAACAGTGGACTTGCTTGTTTGGTTATAATTCACATAACAGATCAGAGACTTTTCACATTCTCCATATTACATGCTGGTTAGATTAAGAGGAGAACTATCTAGGAAAATCTCTAAAATACTTTCCAGTTCAAGAATCATCAGCAACAGTTCCCCAGGGTTGGTCATCTAAGACTTTTCCTCATATAGTGAATTATTAAATATGCAGGATTCATGTGGGATGCTATACATGAGTCAGAAACAAAAGTTTACCACTTACAGGTCAGGCTCCTGTGATGGCTGAGGTCATAACAACCTGGTCGTTGTGTTACAGGACGAGCGATTCCCCGACGGCACAGGGCAGGACTCAGGGATCCATGTTCACTCTGCCCTGTGCCTCCCCATCCTCACTGCCATCGGGGACCTCATTGCCATCCTGGAGCTGCACCGGCACTGGGGCAAGGAGCCCTTCAACCTCAGCCAGCAGGAGGTCAGTCTGACCCAGACAAAACGGTGGGAGAGTGGGAGACTGGAGCGGGGCTCACAAGACAGCCGTCAGCTTGGTATCAACCTTAATCTGGATCTGGTTGTCTTCGTTGGGTACACTTTGTTATGTCAAATACTTGGTGTATTTCTTTTGGCCATAAGGACTTTCTGCTTGGTGCAACCTCGAATGAAACCGAAGGCGGGGATCTTTATCGTATTACAAATTCAATGAAGACGAATTTAAATTAAGAAACAAGCTGTAGTACAAATACAGCCAATGGTTGCGGGTGTCTCTAGCAGACTTCGTAAAATCACTCCTTCCTAAAATACATGAATTCGCCACGCTCACTCACTTCTCACCGAGAGCAATCTTTTTGACATAATAAAATAAATCCTGGTCACTGAGGCTTGGAAGGATGTTTTTGTTCTTGACTAGTTCCAAGTCAGTTTAGCTCCACGAGGGTTGATCTGTAATAAGGAAATGAATGATCACACCTGACAAAACTGCAGAAACATGAATTTATGAAGCGCAGAACTACTCGTGCCGTCGCGGTGATGAATTAATATTCCAACACAAAAAAGTCACACAAGAGAAACTCAGCCTCAAAACAACTGGATGGAAAATCGAAACTAAAAGAAGAGCAGTGAGGAAGTTCAGCCCGACACGTTTCTGCTGTAATAGAGTGAAACTGAGTGATCACGGTGCTGTCCATTTATATCTGCGATGAATTAATAATGTATAATCTCACAAAGTCACGCATTAACAAGTCGGGAATGTTCCGGCTTTGGGCGCGGCAACGGTGTTGGTTTTAGCCTGGTAGATGCGTTTTATTTCTTCATATTCTCAGAGAATAGCGGCTCCTTCAGTAATCTGTAAACTACGCTGCAGGATTTCTCTGTGTGTGAGTGGTCAGACGCTGAAAACTCACAAGTATCAAAAAAATATTACGGTACATCAATTTAAGTAGGTTTTTAGTTCCACCCAAGCTGAAAACTGAAACATTGCGTCTTCATGGGGTTGTTGTTAAACGAAGCAACTTTGACATCCAGCAGAATCGTTAAACTCCTTATCCATAAGAAACAAATACTGGCACTTTAGTTTTACCTAAAAAAGAAAGAAAGGAAAAAAACGCCACAATAGTTTTACAGGTGCGTCCAAGTCTGTGTCCTTTCAGTGGAGCTGAATTTCTGGAGTTTTTGTATGACTGATTGATAGACTGAAACATAATTATATGCATTCATTGCTAATGTACTTGTTTGTTTATTTTCTGTAGTTCTTCGGTGCTTAGCTTTACTTTCTTTTCCAGGTTGCAACAGCTAATTTAGCCTGGGCATCAGTTGCCATTCATCAAGTACAGGTGAGCAAACCTTCGCTGAGCACTGATACGATTCTGAGATTGTACGTCACAGCATCCACAGTGCAATGTAATGCTTCACCAGAGACTTGTCTGGGAACAAGGTGAACACCACCTATAACTGCTTATTTTGCTTCTGAATGACTTTGTTTGTTCTGGTTCTGCGGTAGATGTTTTTAAAGGTGAAATCCACTGTGTACTGGACCTGGGCTGTCACTGGGCCCAGTCCAATCAACTGAGCCGTAGATTCAACAAACAGCTCCCCAGGGATGTCATTATGCCCCAGTGCTGTTTTTATATGAACAGATAACACCTCAGAGAAGCAGCATCCCACTGCAGCTCTGGCCACAGCGGATCTCTGAGTGTTACAGCACAATGCACGCCAACATACCATTAAGATACTGTTACTACCACTCATGATTCTGTCCAGCAGCCAACTGCATGGATCAATCAGTGCGTTTGTGCACGGTGCGTGCAGTATGTCGAATGTGTTCTGTGGGAAATGAATGAATAAAACTTTTTTGTTTGCTTGCAGGTGTGCAGAGGTCTCGCCAAACAGACCGAGCTCAATGACTTCCTTCTAGATGTGTCAAGGTAAGAAGGGCTCTCTCGAGTTTCCCGAACACCAAGTAAATACCTTTGAAAGCTCAGATGAAGTGAAAGTGACATGTTCTGAGATAAAAGTCATATAAATGGAATATTTGAGCTACAAAGTGAGATAATATTTCTATTCTTTGTTAGAATATCAGAATAAACATGAAATGCAACATTGTGCTCTCACAATATGAAAAGTGATTACGTTTCAGGGAAGTGAGTTTTCGTGTCTTGAATGTGAACGTCATCAGAGCTTCCCATTTGTCAAACATCTCAATGCACCATTTCTTCTTTTCGCACAGAACATACTTTGATAACATTGTGGCAATAGATTCTCTACTTGAACATATTATGGTGAGTGTGATTTCTGCAAGTCTGTGTTCATTCACATTGTCCTCAAGGCTGCACATCTTCAGAGTGTGTGCTGAACTGTGTGTGGCTAAAAATCTAAACAATTTCTTCAGAAAATATGACAATAGTTGGATAAAATGTTGGCTTCTAACAGACATCTAGATGAACCTAATTCATTTATATTCAAATGTTTATACGGTCATTTCAAAATTTAAAACGGATAAAAGTAGGTGAGTGAAACAATGTGAAGAAAGATTTTCCAATTTCTTTTTTTTCTAAAATCCACCACTTTCTATGTTTTTCATTGCTTTGTGACTGTTATGTCGTCTGGTTCAACCACTAAAATGAACTGGGATGACCTGAGCCTAAACTGTGTATGTGTATATCATCACTGTCTATCTGCTCTATTAAAAAAATAAACAGTAATACATTTGATTTGATGAAGTTTAGAGGGATAATTTCCTGTGTTTATGTCAGTGTACCTTTTAAAATTGTGTCCCTGGTTTTGTTTTACAGATATATGCAAAAAACCTGGTGAATGCAGACAGGTGTGCACTCTTCCAGGTAGATCACAACAACAAAGAACTGTACTCTGACCTGTTTGACATCGGAGAAGAGAAAGAAGGCAAGCCTGTCTTTAGGAAAACCAAAGAAATTAGGTGCGTCACATTGGTCTTTTTCTTATACTGTACCTTTCATTCTTGTAACAGTTTGCAGAAAATCTGCCGGGATTCTACCACTTTCTACTAAAACATAATCACATCAATCTTCATTGCTGAAATTCAAACACTTTACAGTACGGGTAACTCTTTTTCACCTTTTTCTTCAGGTTTTCTATAGACAAGGGAATAGCTGGCCAAGTGGCTCGGACAGGGGAAGTCTTAAATATCCCAGATGCCTATGCAGACCCACGGTTCAACCGGTAAACACATTTCTGTGAACTGGCTTCACTTCTCATTCAGTGTTTTTTTTTTTGTTGTTTTGTTTTTTTAAAGATAAAATCATTGAAGTCCTACTACTTGTCACGATACTCGACGGCAGAGGGTTTTCAAAGTGTGGGAGGACTAATGTTCTGTCACCCATGAAAAGAAGTGAAGTTAGTGTAGAGTTTGTCTCCGTCAAACTTACAATAAATTCAGATGTAAGAATGTGTTTTGATAAAATAGTTTTTGGGGGAATTCCTCTTCCTGACCTGGAGATTTTACGTGCTTTGAAAGGCACTGCTCTACACTACTGTGGAACTGACCTAAATTCCCCTTGAGGTCTGACTGTGTTCTCCTCTTTGTGTGTTTGTGAGCAGAGAGGTGGACCTCAAAACTGGCTACACCACGCGGAACATCCTGTGCATGCCCATTGTCAGCAGGGGGACCGTAATCGGTGTGGTGCAGATGGTGAACAAGCTAAGCGGAAGTGCCTTCACTAAAACAGATGAGAACAACTTTAAGATGTTTGCTGTCTTTTGTGCTCTGGCCTTACACTGTGCAAATGTGAGTAATGCCAGTGTAAATATAATGAAAAAAAGTCTAACTGATATTCTTCAACAGAACAGCAGAGTAATGCCTCTTATTCCTTGTATCCTGTCTGCACAAGTGTGCCGTCCTTGTTTTGTAGTGTAGGTACGTTATGTGAGAATTATGTAATAGGCCTACTTCACAGCCACGACTGCATGTTTGACGTCATGGCTTCACCATCGTCATCCTAAAAGGCTTGGTTAGGCTGGTAACAGAATGAAGTTTCTGCTGTTTGCCAGAGCAATATGTTCGGTTTTTCTCCCGGACAAGGAGAGTGTGTGAATAAACACAGATTATTATCCCTTCCCTGGAACATAGACATCCCATGATTCATGCTAACTCTCGGAGCTTGCATTGTGTGGTCTGTCTGTCAAAGCCTCCCCTCGCTGTGGGGCCTGACTCACCGTCAGTTCGTGCGACAAACTTACGCAGGAGCAGCGTCACAAAGTTGGTTTTAAAATTGATGCGGGTATGTTAATATTTTAAGGCGAGCAGTCTGCATCCGTGCAGTGGCGGGATTTATGTCGGGCTGTAATTTATGCCTGATGTCTGTAGGAAACCCGCTCCGGCCAGCTTCTTTTTCACAGTGATTTACGGAGGAAGGCGTGAGGTCTGGCGCCTGTATTCACCAGCTTACTCCAGCTTGTCTGGGAAGGGAACAGGGATACAAATCAGATGTGAAGACACTGCTTTAGAGACACAGAGATGACAATTTAACTCTGTCTGACCCTTTTTGAAAATTTAAGCAGTGATGCTGAACGCATTGAACAAAGATATAAAATGCTATATTTCCCAGAGAATTGTTCACTTTCTGTCTTGATATTTTAAAGACTTATTCCCTGATCACAGTTTCCCGCTTGTCTCCATAGATGTATCACAGGATCCGACACTCTGAATGCATATACAGAGTGACCATGGAAAAACTGTCTTATCACAGCATCTGCACATCTGAAGAATGGAAGACCCTCTCCCAGCTCAACCTCCCTGCGATCATCTATAAAGAGATTGAAATGTAAGTGTCCCTTTCTCTGAGTCCTGCTGTGTGTTCGCCTGCATTGTTGGCCTGAGAGGTGTTCTCGCTTCTGCTCCTCGCTCTTATCCAAAATCTGTGAGCTTGAGTGGGGTTGGTCTCCCGCCACATGTCTTCAAAAGGGATTATGAGAGAGTCCAGACCGTGATTGTAACATGCAGTGGGACAGGAAAGGGTTTCTGGATGTCAACCAATCTGCTTAACTGTCTCAGACCTTCGAACTCCCCTCATCTGCATCTCTTCTGTTTTCCCAGGTGTGCTGTCTATGCTAATTTAAGCTTCTTCTTCTTCATTCTCTCCCCTTCCTCCCCGCTTCAGGTTCCACTTTGACATCAATTCCTTTGAAGAGATATGGCCTGCTGTCTTTATCTACATGGTTCACAGCTCCTGTGGAAAAAACTGGTAATGCCACAGGACCACAACACTGTCACCGACACCATTTTGTTCTCCACCAAAGCAAACGTGAATCTTTATTTCTGTGCATGAAGCTTTGAGCTGGAGAAACTGTGTCGGTTCACCATGTCCGTACGGAAGAACTACCGCCGTGTGCCCTACCACAACTGGAAGCACGCGGTGACGGTGGCACACTGTATGTACGTCATACTGCAGAAAACTTCTGGGATCTTCACAGAGGAAGAGGTTTGCTTCTTGTTCTATTTTCTTGGCACAAGAGAAACAGCTGTTGTATTTGAATTATTATTTTTTTCTTTCTTTTTATTTGGTTTTACAGAAGAAGGGTTTGTTGATAGCCTGTCTGTGCCATGATCTGGATCATCGGGGGTATAGCAATGCCTACTTGCAGAAGTTTGACCATCCGCTGGCTGCTCTGTACTCCACCTCCACCATGGAGCAGCACCATTTCTCTCAAACCGTCTCCATCCTGCAGGTAGAGCTCCACTATGCAAAACTTGTTCTGCAGTGAAATCCACCATTTTCGCTGTTTTGGTGGGTTTTTTTCTTTTGAATTGTGCAGTTGTGCAAACTATACACTCAGTGTAACATACCTTTTCATTTGATGCATCATACGTCCAACTTCAACACAAAAGTCGGCAGAAGATTATGAATTAGATTGATAGATTAGAGTGATTAGAATCTGAATACAAGTACTACTACAGACTGTTTTTTTCATTATAAGGACATAAAAAAGTCAACTACACTCTTTTGAATCTTTTCTTCCTTAAAAAAAAGTTTGATTTTGAAAGAACTAGAAAGTTTTTTGCTTCTTCGTGTGACTTCTCATACAAATGATGTGTGAAAGAAATATTGCTACGGACCGACTATGACTTACTGCTTTTTTTTGCTGTAATTTTTAATAATGTATGCACTTGTAGATAAACATTGAAAGCACAACATAGACAAGATCACAATTCAAAGCATATGTACACAGAGATATGGACACACATCAGTAAATTAAAAGTAAATGAACTATAAAATCCTCTTTGAATCTATCCATCCATCTTCTATCTATCTTAATCCTGTTCAGGGTCACAAGGGCACTCGAGCCAATCCCAGCTTTCTATGGTCGAGGGCAGGATAAACCTGGACAAGTTGCCAGTTCTTCTTGGTATTTGACACGGAAATCCTAAACTCACCATGATAATTTGAAATTACTAGAATTTACTTCCATTTGTATTTTCTCTGTTTTGAGGTTTTACTCTTCACGTTTCTTGGTGTTGCTTAACATTCTTCCAATTTGCACACATGGATCCCATCGAGGCTGAAAGAGTCAAATAAGTAGCATGAAACTAAGGCACAAATGGTTAATTATAGATCAGCTGAGAGGATCGTATGATTTAGTTGGCGTTACCTGCTTCTGTAACACTTTCTCTTGCTGGGTCCGATGGCCTGGGATTAACTTGACTTCAACTTGTTGTAGTCTAGCTGAGCTGAACGCCTCATAAGTGGAGCTTTTGCTTTTTTATTGATCTCTTTGTTTCTCATAGCTGGAAGGGCACAATATTTTCTCCAACCTGAATTCCAGCCAGTACGAGCAGATGCTGGAGATCATCCGAAAGGCCATCATCGCCACGGACCTCGCCTTGTACTTTAACAACCACCAGCAGCTCACGGAGCTGCTGGCCTCGGGAGCACTGGACTTCAGCAACCATACGCACAGGTCAGACCACAGCTCACAGTGGTGCTCACTTCAGGATCGCATCAGGGGTCTCATTAATATAACTTGGAAATGCACTTTATAAATCACAGTCATTGTTTACAGTGAAAAGAAATTACAGTTGAGTTAGAGGGGGAACTGTAGCAGTGTGGGAAATAACTGGAAAAAGTGTACTTGTCAAATATTGCTGCTGTGATACATTCAAGGATATCAAACAGAGACTGAAACTTAAAAAGCGTTCACTTAATGACAGCACGAGGGGGAAAGAATTGTCCAACTTTGCCTGAGATGACAGAGAGTTACCGTCACTGAAACTGAAAATGATTCCTGTAATCTGGGGAAGGTGTGCGAGCAGCGTTTCTCTCTCTCGCCCACACAGCACAGCTTTCATTCAATAATTTCCCTTAGTTACCAGGTTGACATGAAGACCGATGGCTGATTATTAAATTCAAGCCCAGTGGAGTAAAATCCTCCCAGCTGCAAGATGCTGACTTCATTCTGGCTTTTTAACAGCTCAACAGCTGAATTGTAGACTCCAGCTGTCTCCTCTGAGCTCTGGAATATCCCTGATGTGACCATCAGACATCCTGACCAAAACACTGACTGTGATTTGATTTGTAAAGCATTTTTAACAAGTAGAAGTTGTTGTGTTACCTGACCATGGTAGGTTAAAGCGAGAATAAAAAAAACACTGTTGTCAGTGTGAACCGTTATAAACTGTATGTATAATTAATTAATGTATGATTTAATGTTTTCGTGTTTTATTAATTCTATCTGGCTTGAAGTCACCATTTTATTGCCTGTGTCAGTTTTCCTTGTGTCCATCGTGTGTGTGCACATGGGTCAGAGTAGGCGCACGCACATTTTCCAGTCAAGTTTGTTTCTATAAATCTGGCTCGAGCATTAAAAGTGGTGTGAGCTTATAAATGAGATCCCGAGCATGAGAGAGAGAAATCTGGACTTGGCGCGCCTCAACAGAACATTGAGTTTCTCCACATGGATGTAACGAGGCTCTGCTCCCCTCCAGGGACCGTGTGATTGGTCTGATGATGACAGCATGTGACCTGTGTTCTGTTACCAAGCAGTGGCACATCACACGACTCACGGCCAACGACATCTATGCTGAGTTCTGGGCTGAGGTACAGTGAGATACTGTTCGGGCTTGAACAGTTTTAGTGTCATGATCATGCCTCAAGTAGAACAGTCAGACCTCTGTTATGGCTTGTAAACACTGATACAACTTTGCATGTCCTGCAATTTCTAAAGCACAATATGATGTTGTCTACAGGCCAGGAGGTGTACCACAGTAGTTAAAAATAAATGTTGTGCTCTTACTTTGTTCTTTCATAGGGAGATGAGATGAAGAAGATTGGGATGCAGCCAATCGCCATGATGGACAGAGACAAGAAGCATGAAATCCCCCAAGGGCAGGTAAGACCAGCACTCCCACAGTGCTTTGACACATTATTCTGATGTACAGTTAGTGGTCCTTTAATAAGATTTAATGGGCGGGTGGGGGGGGGGGGGGGGGGGGGGGGGGTATTGGGAAAAGAAATGTCAGGTTTTAAAGACAACAAGAATACCCTTTCTCAGAAAGTGTGACTAAAGTGGAAATGGTGACTGTTAATGACAGCACAATAAGCAGCACTGTTACATGTTTGAAATGAAAAAAGCTTTATAGCAAAGTTTTGAGGGGCCGGTATAGTCACGCAGTGTAAGAAAACCTCTGCTGTGGGTATTGGTATTATATTTAGCTTCGCCTTGCGGCGCTATCAGCCAGTGAAATTGAAAAAAAAAATATTTGTGCATACAAGACTAGTGAAGGAACTCATTTGATACACAGTTTGTGAGTTAAAGCAAATCCGCTCACACATTATGGACGCAACATAGTCAAAACACTCTCTTGCTAAGAAATAATTCTTAATTTCAAGTTTGTTTTGTCCTTTGTCTTATTCTGAAAATAAAATGTTTCTCTTTTGGACTGTGTACTGTTTAATATAGTTTCTCTTCTCTTTTTGAAGGTTGGATTTTACAATGCTGTAGCAGTTCCATGTTACACGACACTAGCAGAGCTTTTTCCTCCGTCCAACCCTCTTTTAAATGCCTGCAAGTAAGTGACTGAAAACTGTTGCTTTCCCTGTGACAGTGAAGTATGAGGAAAGAGGAAAACAAACAAATATTTTTTAGGTTTTTTCTTAATTTTGAAAAGGTAACAGAACCCAAAGTCAAAAGTTTCTTTGAACAGAGTTGTCCTGATGGTGGGATATGTGGTGTGTGGATATGTGGTGTGGATATGCGGTGTGTGTGTGTGTGTGTGTGTGTGTGTGTGTGTGTGTGTGTGTGTGTGTGTGTGTGTGTGTGTGTGTGTGTGTGTGTGTGTGTGTGTGTGTGTGTGTGTGTGTGTGTGTGTGTGTGTGTGTGTGTGTGTGGGTGTGTGTGTGTGTGTGTGTGTGTGTGTGTGTGCTGGCATTGTCTCACCAGCAGCAACTGGCCAGAGAAATTAGATTAGAGGTGATAAGGATTGTGTGTATAGGTGCACATTCCCGGCGTTCCACTGAAAATGCAAACAAAACACACACGTTGCTTTATTGAAATTGGATTAACTCAACATGTGCTATGACTTTCTGGGCTTACAAAAAAAAAGAAAAAACTATGATGAAATACACTGAGTGGAAATACCAGCTCGACCTGACTCAGTGCGTCACAGTGTGTCCGCTTCGTGAGCTTTCGCATGCGATAAGAGTGTAAATTACTGTTGTTATTTCTGGGGTTTTCGGCAGGATCATATTGCACGTGTGTCTGCCCTTCTCCTGCTTTGTAAAATGTCTCCTTGATCTGTGGGGAATGCAAACAAAGTGAGCGATGTAACATTCAAGACCTGGTTGTACGTCAGCGCCGGGCTCTGGGTGGGCAGCAGGCCTAGACCCCGTGGAGCCCTGCTGCGTGTTGCGGGATCTGCCAAAGACCTGCAAACTGCATCAGGCTGGCTAATTGAATAGGCCAGCAGCAAAGGGCAGCACGTTGTGCACTTGTATGTTCAGCCGGATTATAACGGGTGGGGAGAGGTTATGTTTATGACAGCAAGCGCTGATGGGATCATTGCTCCCATTGACTAGTGAATTACACTACTGCTGCTTGTTGGTGTCTTTTTGTAAACTGGGTGTTCGTTTCACTCTCGTCTGTTGTTTATTTATTCACATAGTTAATAATGACATGGTCACATAATATTTGTAACTTCACACCAAAGTTATGGTTCTAAACATTTTAAGGCCTTTTTTTTTTTTTTTTTGTTAACATCAGATGCACACCCTTGTGGCAGCAAAGTGCTATAACCTTGTGTGTGAACTCCAGACGCCTCTCAAAAAAGGCATTTCAACCAAAAGTTAATTGCTTTTTCAGTTATTTGTACAATAACAACATAAAAATTAAATGTTTCAGGTATTTTTTTTAAATTGAAATTGTGGTCGTTTTAGCACCTGATTTAAAAATTGGAAATACATACTTGGTGAATTCTGCTCAACAGTGAGAGGAAGTGCCGACATCAAAGGGTCAAAGAGCAACATGGAATGAATGCCGGGCTTAAACCCTGCTTGAACCCCCCAAAACTAGAAGGATCATGAAGCCTTGCTTTCATAGTCTGTATTGATACTGAAAGTCACGTGAGCTTTTACCCATCGGTGTATTTTCATGATTTAATAGTTCTAAAGAAGAAAACAGACATTTGAAATATTTCAGTGCACATGTAGTAAACCTGAAATCTGTGGATTTTTCACTTTTTAAAAGAAATTATATGAAAAATGAATGCGATGGAACTGTAAAGCCGCAGTTTCCATGAATGAATGGGTCACAAGTGGGCGTTTAAGTACAATATTGAGTCAAAAAATACAAACATAAAACTCCTTATTCTACGACTTAATGTTTTGGGAGAATAAAATGACTCTGGCTGAAAACCAGAGTATTGGTGTTGACATGATTTTATTCACATTCTTGTGTTGGTAGCCTGTAGTATCAATCAAAGTATGAAGAATAGAAATCTGATCACAGTGCTGTGTCTTTGCAGGGACAACCTGAGCCAGTGGGAAAAGATAGTGCAAGGAGAGATTGAGGACAACGTGCCCAGCCCGCCTCGTGATTCAGGCCCTGTCAAAGTGGACAACTGACAACCAAAGGGGTCGCTGGCCCACCAAAGGAATACAACCGGAATCCTGCCACGGTCCTGGAACTCCAGAGGGGGGAAAAAAACCCACATCCTGCGTTAGCAGGAGACAGATTAGCTGCAAGGCGATTTGACTTTAACACACAGTTACCTCATTGGGTGACGGAGGTGTCGACACTGACAGTTTCACCGATCCCAGAGACTGACCGCTGTTGGGGAGGAACTTGTATCGTACCACCCCTACGTCCACTCAGCTTGGGAATTAATTTGGTAGATTGAACTTACTCTGTTTTGGTTGTGTTATTTTGAAGGTTTTCTTTTATGAGTTTTCTATATGTGAGTTCAGCTGATTCTATCATGGTCTTGTATTTACAGAGGCCTTACTCTGAACCTTGTCCAGACTAGGATATGTGAAATCTTCTTATCAGTTCAGGCTTTTTTTTTTTCTTTTCTTTTTTTTTCTTATTTTGAAATGGTACTGTTTGCCTTCTGTGGTAGGTTTATTGTACGCGCACTACTTCAGCAAGGTATTCCCAGAGACAGAAGGAATGTGTAGAGGAAACGCACGGTGTAAAGCCACCCTGTTGAGAAGGTGGGTGTTTGAATGTTTGATAAGTTTTTTGAGCAAAAATCCTTTGCAGTACTTGAATAATGACATACAGCCCATTCTGTTTAGAGAGAGCAGAGAGACCTCACAACGTAGTCCACAAACAAACTGATGAGGAGTTAGAGAAGGTGGGCACTAGTGATTACAGGCACAATGTTCCCACCTGAAATGGACCCCACAGCCCCCCGTCACCTTCAAGCATCGATCACCCTCCTGATTCACTTGATCTGTCCTGAGGTTGACTGTTTGTCGTATGAAGAAATACCACCGTCCGTCACTTTTAAGTATTTATAGTAAGTCACGACTACATACAAGCTCATTTCCACTTAATGATTTACACCACTACGCACCATGAGTTATTTAACACAACAAGAAACAAGGAATAAACTTTGTGAAAAGTTGCAGCCTGTATAGTTTGGGATGTTTTCTTTTTGTTTCTTCTTTTTTTTTTTTTTTTTTTTCCTTCTCTTTAAAGCAGGTTAGGTTTCAGTGGGCGTCTTCACAGGTTTAAAGACCCTGAAGTCAACAACAAACAAACAGGCATCTTCTGCTCCACGATGTTAAGCTAAAGCAAAATACGTCTTATCTCTGGGATTGCAACTCAAGAATGTTGTTCAACATTTTGCCGGCATGTGACTGAAGTTTCCCCTCATATTCACGACCCTTTGGAAGGAAAGACGTCCTCCTCTATGCTGTTTCTTCAAGACCGTGCCCGGGGATACATTTGGACTCTTTCGAATTAGTTTCCAAGATCTTCCAAAAGACAAATTGTTTTGTCTGAAACTGTCATTCCAGTGGACAACGCTCCTCCAAGACTGACATTTCTGCTCAAATAATTTGTACGACTGTGGCCCCCCCAGTGTTGTGAATGTACTTTTTTGATGAATGTTTATGTTGGTTGAAGAATCTCTGTGGTGGCATGTGGGTCAGTGCGCCATCGGTTTCCACGATTTTGCTGTCTTACCCTTCAGAATTGCTTCCAGTAAGCTTCAACCAAGAGCAACAATTAGCATGCACCTAAACTGAAGTTTATATATAATTTTTGCATATACAGTAATAGGTGTATACTGTGTACAATCTAGGAATTAGTTTGTACAGACTGAGATGTGTGCTCTGATGGTGCTAAACTGTATGGCAGTCATGCACTTTCTGAATGAGTGCGTGTATGCGTGTGTGTGTGTGTGCGTACGTGCGTGCGTGTGTGTGTCTATACCCGATCCAAACCCCACCTGACCACACGGTAAAGTCACTGCACTGTCCCTTCTGCTCTACAGCACCAGTTATAACCTGTTGTCTGCACTATGTTTAGCTTACGATCCTTATTGCTATTACTATGTTATTTTCTTAGAGTTAAATTTTAAATTAACTTATATTTTTTTATACAAAGAATAATGTTGCCCTTTTTTTTGTTTTGTACAAAGTAAACATTCAAATAAATTAAAACAGTCCAGACATGTTACTGTTACCCAGAATAACTGAGGAATGTCTCAACTGTAAATGTAAGAGCAGTAGCCCAAATGAATTTTATTAAATACCTGAAAAATAAATCTGTTCCAGATCTTTTTTTTAATTATTATTATTATTCTTGAAGGTTATTTGCTGAAATGATTGCATACTTTTTCAATGCAAAAAATGTTGGATTACGTTGATCCCGTATGGACACTTCCAAGTAATACAAGTCTAAAGGGTATTTTGTGTACTTTAAAATAAAAGCTGGATAAGTTATCGGTGTGTGCTACTGTTTGAACTCATGAGCTTGTGAAAATTCTTACATTTGGTATATTTTTTTAATGTTTTGGTGTCAGTGCCTCCCGACGATAAAAGATGTGCTATCTTTCCTTGGTGGAGCGAACAATCACAGATAAGATGGAAGCTTTTTCGAGTTTTTATCGAAATGAAACGTGCACATGTTTAAAGAAAAGCATAATCAGACACATTCGCAATCTAAAAACCGGTGAAACTTCCTGTGATGTTTTTGAAGACTCCTGCTTGCGTATGTTGTTAAGAGCAGGTGTGTCGACAAACACTTGGCTTCACTGTGATATTTTGTCAAACCAGAGATCAGAAGTAGTTTGTGAAAAAGGCAGAGTTTACCTGGGAATTTTAAACTTCTGAGCTTGGCAGGAAGAACTGGGAGACAGTCGAAGCAGGAGTCAAATTTACCGCCAAGCTCAAAGAAAACACTTGAATGTAAACTTTCTCTCGCTGGTGTGCGACTGGTCGCTTACAGAATTTACAAAGGACATTCCAAATCATCTCAAAACATTAGCAGGGATTCACAGTGTTGCTCACAGAGCCTCCCTAACATGCCACATAGATTTGAGAATGAACATTTGATTTCACTAAATAGTCACATGAAGTAAGTGGTGTGAAATGCAGACGACCTGTAGGTGAATTTTGATCAAACTTTTGTCTGGAATTTGTGTGACGTTCCTGTGACATTTGCGTAACATGCAAAAAAGTTCAATTCAGTGTTCCAAAGTGATCCTCACAATCCAAATTAGGTTGGTTAATGGTAGAGTGCAGCTTGCCAAATATTCTCACAAGTCTATTGGAGAAGTATGTGTTGAGCAGTTTTTGATCGTCCCAGTTGAAGTTACGGTAATGCGGGTTGTAGTGATGACCAGGTTCTGCATGTAAAGAGGCGCCACAGAGAAACTACATGAGCATTAAGAGTGAGGTATTTACATTAGACTCTCCAGAATCGAGGCGTTAATCATGTTGTATTTCGAGATGGAACGAAGTGTAACGTGAAGGTGGAAGGAGGGTCAGTATTTGGTGGCCCTTTTCTTCCCACAGTTCTCTTCTCACTTCACTCTCACACAGTTTTTGAAAGAAATTTGCACAGTGGTTGTGAAGTGTAGAAGTTCTGTGGATACGGGCTTGATGAAATCCGTCTGACTCTTCCTGTAAAGATTACACTCCATTGAGATAGACCCTCTGAGGTTCCCAGTTTCCGGACACACTGTTCTGTCTTTACACTAAAGATAGTTTTGATGACATTGGCTCTATGTTTAGGGTTGCTCTCTTCTGTTTCAGAATACATTCGAAGCCTTTGATGGTATTACTTGATGTATAACGGTGCTTATGGTACTTCCTGAAAGCGCTACGCAGTATGTTGCTGAACAACAGAGTGGGTTGTTTGGGTCTACGTCACGAGGGACTGTTGTCTTTGTAGCTTTCTGTTGGACTTTGCTCTTTCTTCTTAAATGAAGCCACACATATTTCATCTGGCTTCTCGTCACAGGGCAAAGCAGAAAGTCAAGTTGATGTAACTGTGCAGCGGTATTCGTTTCATGTTTGCATTTTTATAATTTGTTTGCGTGAGGAAAAGCTGCATCAGCTATTTGTTTTATTTTTGTTATCATTTGGATTGATCTGAATAACTTATAGTCTTATTGGTTTTATTACCACTAATTGGTGAAGATTACTTCCATGGACTTGACGGTGTACAACAGGCCAGTTAAATTGATTCAGATCAAATGCTGATTGGTGCTTCTGTGAAACGATCTGTAACTTTTCAGAAAGTCTTCAGGCAATGTTCCTCCAATTCAGAGTCAACAGCTTTTAAAAGTCCACCACTAGTCATAACAGGCAGAGATTGCATTGCACATCAACTGAAACCAGAACGGCTCAATCGCAAAGGGGCAATCAGGAGGACTGTGGCTACAAACTGTTGATGGGTGATGGGTGAAGTTTTGCAGGTGTGCAGGATGTCCGGCACCGGAAGGGAACGTCTCACAAACAGCACGCACACTGTCAAACATAAAGAACAGATAGAGGATGTAAACATGTGGTAGTGGGGGACAAAATACTGAAAACACAAGGGGACATTACAGAAATATTGGCAGCTGCCGGACATGACATTTTTTTAGTTGATGTTGAGAACATAATTTAATGAAATTTAAAAAAAATTCAATACATTAAAGTCTAAGATATTGTAAAACGAGGTTGCAAGGTGGCACAGTGGTGAGCGCCCTCGCCTCATAGTGACAATGTTGTATGATGAATTGAATTGAATTGAATTGAATTGAATTGAATTGAATTGAATTGAATTGAATTGAATTGAAATCAAATCGATATCTAGGGTGTTTCCTGCCTCCGCCTTTAGTTCCCTGGGATTGCCTCCAGCATCCAGTAGAATTAAATATTCAAAATATTTTTAAAACTAACAATTACATTATCTAACTTGTTAAGATAATTTCAAAACAGGTCTTTGCCCTTCCTATTCATTGTCATCGGTAACACATCATTTATTATCACATAAACTCCTGAGGATCAGCAGGCACCCTTTGCTGCACTCTTTAATTCAACATAGTTACATTAAATGGCACTGGCAATGTAGGAGTACAAATTGATGCAAACCGTGCCGTGTGATGCTACTTGTTTCAGTGAAGCATGACATGTTACACAGTCTCTCTATGCTCAGCTTTGCCATCTGGGTGCTTTCCTATTCTGGTCATTCCAACCCTAGGGCAGAGCTTCACTCGCTTTCTCCTCCTCCCTCAGACTTGCAGTTTCAGGCTCACCTCCAGACTGTGTGTTTAGTCGCTCACACAACCCAATTACCGTAACTGTAACTGCTGACAACAAGATTAAGGTAATAGATTGATTTACACATTTGCTTTTTTGTTCCTTCTCCATCCATACTTCCGCTACAGCGCTTATCCTTTTTTGGGTCACTGGGCGCTGGAGCCAAACCCAGCCTACTATGAGAGAGAATTATACACCCTGGACAGGTCGCCAGTCCATCACAGAGCAAAGACAGAGAGACAGAGAACCGTGCACACTCACATTCACAACTAGGGGCAATTTAGGGTCACCAATTAACCTCACATGCATGTTTTTGGACTGTGGGAGGCTTTGTTGTCATAAGATGGATGAATACAAGATCAAAATAATATATATGTTGATGTTCAAGTTAGTGTTTATGGACTCAAATACAACTGTCCAATTCTTGGCTATCCCACTAGTTTCTGTCCTTAACTATATAGTTTTACTTTATTAACAAACCTCATCTAAGTTTGGTGAATGAATGAATGAATGAATGAATGGATGAATGAATGAATGAATGAATGATAAGAGGTCCCCATACTCTATAGATTTTATCTTCATGTCGTTACAACTTAATTACCTTCGCCAACAAACATAACCTTCGTTGGGGCGAAGGTTATGTTTTTGTCTGCATGAATTTATTGGTTTGTATGTATGTATGTATGTATGTATGTATGTATGTATGTATGTATGTATGTATGTATGTATGTATGTATGTATGTATGTATGTATGTATTTTACCAACTTACCAATTTTACCAAAAACTATTAACCCGAATCAAATGAAAATCTTCAGTGATGATTTTTCTTAAATCAAGAACCAATCGATTAGATTTTGGGATCTATTTGGGTAACCATTTTCTGAAGAAATCCCCCAAAACGGCAAAAAAAATGTCCCATACAAGGCGGATGGCAGAGGCACCTTATGGAGGAGATTGGAGGAGATTGAAGGTTGAGAGGAAACTCAAACAGGTCAGGATATAAAAGTTCTTTGGACTTATTCCTACTCCTTTTGAGCGAGATTGTCTTGATTTGTTTTTCTGTAAAAAAAAAAAAAAAAAAAAAGAAGTTTGCACTCCTTTGCTGCTCAAATGGCTAAATAAATTAAATGAAAATAAATGAGATCAGCGTCTGTTGCAATGCAGACACTGAAATCAAAGGAGAGAGAGGCAGGCACACAAAATCTCCTTGCTCAGGGACCCCAGGTGCTCTGTTTCCTGTGCACCTGAAAGCTCTGGAGTCCGACTATTGTCAGGACATTGAACGCAGCAGCAGCAGCAACAGTGCGCGCATCGGTCTCCATAGTAACCACGTTAAAGACACTAATGGAGGACACTTGCGAAAGGTTTGTCTACAACTACAACAGACTAACAGCTGGATTTCTGCTTCATAATCGTGTTTAAATTAGTTGTTGTCATGGTTGATGTGAACAGAAATGCATTTTTTAAATTTGTATAAACAGGCAGCTATTTAAATATTATAAGTCGTGAATTTTTACTGTTAAAACACATTTTAAACTATGGGATTAAAGTAATGAACACAGTTTAGAATGGTAAAATTACAGTTATATCTATATTAATTTGTTGTTCTTTCTGATACAGAAAACTGCCTTACAAGTGGGGTTTGGTCACGAGGAATCCTTTGGGTCTATTTCACAGTGTTGTGCTTGCCCAGGATGTCCAGCAGATGTAAGTCAAAGCCACACCGCTATGAGAGTGACGTCCACAGGCTGCTGCTGGCTGCTGAAACTGGGCAGAAGGCTGATGTCCTGACCTACACCTCGGGCCATCTGGGTCCCCGCAGCCTGAACCAAAGTCGGCCTCGTGCAGAGACAAAGCAGCGTTTCTGGAAGACGAATGAGAGTCTAGAAGAAACCCCAACACCCCTGGCACCGCAGAAAAGACAGACAAAGAGATCAGCTTGTGTGAAGAAGAAAGAAGAGGAAAAGGATGCCTCGGAGTTCACCTCTGGCACTACTTTGGTAGAGTCTGGGATCTTGAAGCCAAGCCAAGATCAGGCTACTGATTATTTATCACATGAAGGCACAAGAGAAGATAAAACTCTTTCTAAAACAGATCATTCTTCCTCAGAGTCTTTACCACTTCAGCTTAGGACTTCTACCCAGAAACAAAATAACTCCTCATCTGATCTGGAGGGGAGTTCTCACGTTAACTCCAGTCACTCTGATGGCATGAAAAACACCAGCCAGCATGAGATGAAACAGCAGTTTGGCCGAGAGGTTATAACCAGTGAGAAGCTCTGGGCCGGGGTCGATGTGGCTGAAACACATGAGAGGAAACTCAAAAAGGTGAGGATGTTTTACACAAACAAGCACATCAGGATCAAAATGTTTTTCACTAATTTCTTTTTAAAATATCCCAATTTTTTATTAATTTTTTTTAAAGTGTTTGTCCTGAAATGTTGCTTTGACACTTGGACAATTTGCATTGCAGACGAGCACAGACTGTAATGACACATATTACCTTGGTAATGATGCGTGTGTGTGTTACTGTCACACACAGGAGGTGAAAAAGCTGGCAGCAGAGCGCAGGCCCAACAGAGACCGCCTGGCGGTGTTCAGTGACGTCTTTGATGATGTGTGTGAAGGCTCGCCAGTATTTGGACGCATCCTGAGGGAAATTAAGGTTTTTTTTTTTTTTTCCATTTCTTCCGTACCCACTAGAACATTTTTAGCATGTGCAGTCAGATGTAATAGAGCCAATGGAGAATGAGTCCCTGGTGCTGCAAGTACAAGTAGAGCAGCCGCCGGAACCTGGTGGCGAAGCAACGGGGAGCAGGTCATCAGAGGACAATGGTTTTATGACCGTCCACTCTTAGGATATGTCCTGCAAATTTGTTTTTGGCACAAAAATAAATAAATAAATATTTGCTCCCATTGGGGATAGAGCAGTTTTAGTGGCAAATAGTTTAATTGATCTGCATTGTTGTAGTTTGCACAAAACCAAGAATGTAAATGTTAATGTGAGGGATTATTGTAGAATTTTCTGATTGTACCACAGAAGGACACACTCATGATATGTATCTAGCATTTAAAAATGTGCAAACCTCTACAATGTTGGGATTTATGGTTGGTTATTAGCATATAATTACTGTAAGTAACAGATTACTAAAAGTAATAAATCACTGGAAGTAATTTATGAAAAATTGAAATTATTAATGGAAGTAAATGGTCATTTACTCATTAACAACTCCTAAAGTAATTGAATAATTACTTTAAAAATGAAAAACATTTTTTTATCAAAAATAATTTTTAATAAAAAATTTTTTTGATTTGCATAAATTTCTTATTTATGTATTAATAATAAATCGGGGCACCACCAGATAAACTGGAAATAGCTAATACCAAAATATCAGTCTCGTTTGTAAAAAGTTTATTTAAGTTAGTTAATATTTCTGCATAAAATATAACAATCCTAAATAGAATGGAAGGTGTGAGATCCGAGCACAGACTGTTACAAACCAGTGAATTGTCAACAATAAATACACAATAATCACCAAGAAGCGTACAATTCAGCTAACAGGCGTTTATTAATAAAAATGTATTAATTCATAAATAATTCGGAAATCATCTCATAAATCAACACATTCAAATAGCAAACGACATCTAACACGGAGATCTAATCTATTAAACAGCAAACACTATGTACAAAGAGTGTGTGTGTGTGCGTGGTCTGGAGTGACGAGGGGGTGTAATGACCTCGAACGTCCACCAGGTGGAGGCAGACGTCGGCGGGTCAATGCGGTGACTGTGACGACCACTAGGGGCGTGCGGCGGCGTGCAGAGGGAGCGCGCAATGACTTGATGTGTCCACCAGGTGGATGTCAAGAGGGATTGCGATGACCCACGCGACCACTAGAGGCGTTTGACTCGCTCTTTCTGGGGACGCGGCGGTTGCTTAGCGGCCAGATAAACAAGACGTCCGTCGAGCGCGCATGCGCAAGGGCGGTCTCGGAGCGAGTTAGTCTACCGAGGGCGTAACGAACGGGCGGTTCCGTGGGCCCAGTTCTGAGCACCTGAGTCCTAAGTGGAGGTCGGGTCCTGCAGTTAGAACTCTTGTGATCAAAACAGTTCTGCTCTTGCAGCAGCTAACAGATAGTTGTTACATGCAGTGAATGGAGAAAGGGGGGCGCATATCTGCGGGTTAGTGAAAGAGGGGGAGAGATGAAAGAGGATGAAGACAAGAGAAAGACAGAGAATTCTGTGGGGCTCGGTTCCGAACCCTGGTTCCTCCACACAGAGCTCCCAGTGGGCCTGGAGCTCACTCGGACCTCTGGTTCTGAGGTGGAAAACCAGAGTCCTGGACTTGGTTGGTGCGGCCTTCTGAGCGGCACATGGAAACACATTGCATTTTCAACAGAACATCGTTCTAACTATTCTCTGCCCAGACAAAAGCTCTCACCCTTCTTGGTTTGGTTCTGGACAGCACTGTCCGTGGTGCTGTTGGTTCTGGGAGGCTGTGGTGACTGGTTGTTCCCGGGTCTGAATTCAACGTCCTGAATTCAGAGGCCTGAATCCAGCTGCAGCAGTGGACAGCAAGGCAGTTGAAGGAGGAGAGGAGAAGAGGAGACAGTGGCTCTGGTCTCCAGAATCCCCCAAAAAGGCAAAAATAGAGGAAACAGAAGATGTAGTCCGAACTGGGTCCTGCTCGTCCAGCGGGCTGGTGTTGGTTCTGTCTCTTTGTTTCTGCTTGGTGCTCTCTAATACCATCCTGATGAGGGAAAGAGATGTCTGTCCCTTGATGGTCAGATTGAAAAGCAGAGAGTTTTGGTAGGAAGTGAGTCTCACCAACTTGGGTTTGGACCCCTGTGGTGTGTTCGGGTCAGATTCAAGCATCCTCATTGGCCACTTCCGGGGTCTGGCTCGCTCCCCTGCTGTTTTATGGCCTATCTATTGTAGCTGGTGTTTTCCTTTCGGGGGACAAACTTTGAGAAACAGTTCACTGAATCTTCGGCCCCAACATCAATAAATGAGCAGATCAGTTCCACCTTCACTCTGACTGGAAAGTTTGTTTGAGGGTTCGCTATTCTAAATTCAAAGTAGAGCTACGTCAGTGAACAATGGTGTGAGGCATACAGTTCTTTTCACAAAATTTGGAATTTAATTTTTTTTTTTCTGTGTGTTTTCTTCCTCTCTAGACTGAATATGATTTGTATGTCAACCACTTGATGGCTTCACACTCGTCAAATCCCAACATGGTAAAGCACACTAACTATCCTATAATGACTGCAGATGAGAATAGCAAGCAAAATTGAGTCATACGCTGTATAAAGTAAGAAACCTTAAGAGTTACTATATCTGAATAGTGTTTTAAGTGACTACAGTTTTCTTCTGGAATGACGAAAACAGGTTTTCATTTTCTGTCAGCAAGCACAATGTCCTCATGTTACCTGTGATTAATTATAGTCCTTCATGTTTTGGAAAGATTTTATTTTTCCACTTTGGTTTGTAATGATTGTCAGCCAAGAAGCCCTCCAAAAGAGAAACATTTGCTCCTGTATTTCTGGGGTTTTTCCCCATACTTTTCAAAACTGCACCTATAGCTCATTCACACACAAATAGAATGTCAAATTAAAGGACTTTGAACAGGGGGGGGGTCTCTCTCTCTCTCTCTCTCTCTCTCTCTCTCTCTCTCTCTCTCTCTCTCTCTCTCTCTCTCTCTCTCTCTCTCTCTCTCTCTCTCTCTCTCTCTCTCTCTAAGTACTGAATTCAAAACTTTTCACTGTTCTTGGAACAATCTGTAAACATTTATTTATTTATTTTTTTTTAATCAGTTTTCTGATATTTTTGTTGTCACATTTATTTATTTTTTAGGAACAAAAAGCTGCTCCTCTAGATCTTGGTTCCCTCAAAGTGAAGGAAATGGAGTTGGAGGAGGCTGAAAATGAGGTTTACAAGCTGGAGCAGGAGGCCAAAAGAGCTCTAGAGGA
Source organism: Lipophrys pholis (assembly GCF_963383615.2). Taxonomy (NCBI): domain Eukaryota; kingdom Metazoa; phylum Chordata; class Actinopteri; order Blenniiformes; family Blenniidae; genus Lipophrys; species Lipophrys pholis. The sequence goes on along the minus strand of NC_137642.1, from coordinate 16,006,531 downwards.
GAATAAATGGTACTACAAGGATGCCAGGAACAAAGTATACTGTATATCTTAATATAGTAGACAGTTCACATGTTATTTATTTCAACATGTTTATTCTTTTATAACTCCAGGGCCCGAAGTGAATTACAGAACATCCAGGGTAATAAAAGTCCAGAGGACACTGATTTGACGTGTGAGTCTCAAGACTGCATCTGGTACATAATCATAAGTGAGCCACATGTGAGCATTCGCTGTATATCCCTCTGCCAGTCAAGTGCACATGCTAACTTTTAAATATTGTTCGTCTGTGGTGTGAACGGACTGAACAAATAATCACTTTGTCATGCCAACAGATATAAAGAGAGTTTTGTTGCGCCAATGAGTCAGCTGTGACTTCTCATCGCCCACAGGCTGGATTCGAGTAACAAATCCAGCATTATTCACGACAGTGCACTCATGTTTCTGTGTTGGAACATCCCTGTCAGGCCTGCGGGGCGCTGCCAGCGGCGGCACTGACTGTGTCCAGGTCAGGAGGCTTCAGGTGCTGCGTGTGTGGGAGGAGGTCCAACGGTTGGAAGACGAGACGGAGAACAAGATGGTGTCCACTGTTATAACCACCAACGCTGAGAGGAGCGTCAAAGACAAAAAGGTGCCGTGGAAATTCTATTCATCTTGGCATGTTTTAAAAACAAGCTTCTGAAGATAACACCTCAATTATATTTTTTCTTATTTGTTTATGTTATATTTTCCTCCAGATTGAGATAGTGACGCTCATCGCCTCAAATGAACGTCTCCAGGTCATCAATAAGGTCAGGGACTTTCTCATTTTAGTGCATTCTGATATGTTTGCTCTATGGTATCATAGAACGGATTGCATGCTTTGCTTGGTGGTTGATTAACAATGGTTTCTATTTTCTCTTTTACTTTTAAGGATCTGGAAGATCAAATCAATGCAGTGCTCAACAGAGAAAAGGCGAGCAGGAACATCAGACGGTATGTGACACATGACACACTGCTTGTCACACTGGACTGGTTTGGAACCTTTTCTCACTTAAATATAACTTTTCTTAAAACAGGATGTTGTGGGATGAAATACACGGTGATCTACAATGAATGACTTCGTCTGCCAATGAACCAGGGAATCATTTCTTCACATGAAAGTTTGTACTATATGACACAAGGGAGAAGAGGCATACAGAATGTAAGCACTGTAATGTATTATTTGAATTCAATTATCAAACAATGTCAACTCTGACTGGATCTCTTCAAAAGCCAGATATGCTTGGACAGAAACCATTTATACTTCCATGTTTTGCATTTCGGACACACCAACCTCAACCTGTCAGATATAAGACTGGAATATGTTTTTTCCCTTTACTGACGTTCAGCAGTTTAACTACAAAGGCAGCAGATCTTATTATTGTTGTCATTTCATTGATCGCTTGATTGATTGGTAACCAGCCCAGAGGTTTTAGCCTATACTGTATAAAACTGGAAGATTGTCTTTTTTTGCATAATATTTAAGCCTTTTCTTAAAATATTGATATTATTACATGTAATATTGGGTTATGCCAGCCAGGACTTTGTCAGGTTCAGGACTTTGTCGTCGCGCACGCACGCAAACGTACACAAGGTTTGAGTGGCACTATCCTTTTTCAAACACAAGAGGGCAGCAGAGACATGTGTAATGCGACAACTGGGACAGTCCGCTGTGGTTTTCTGGCCTTTCTGTGAAATCTAGGCACTCTTCTGTCTCAATCACATTGTTTCAAGGTTGCCACATGTTCTGCAGTTGCGCACGTTAAAATAAAACATAGCAGATGAATAAAGCCATTCTCTTTGTCTCTTTACTGATTTAAATCTGTCATGTCAGTCTGTGACCTTTATCAAACACACTGAGGACAGTTTGAAGTTTTCCGTATCTTGTGAAAGGTCACAGAGGAGAAATGTCAGCATTAGATGTGCAAAGTGTTAAAGGGAATAAAATAATTTCCTCAAGGGTCGTGTTTCATTTGATTCGAGCCATAAAGATCCAGTTAAAATATCAAAACTGTTATGAGGGTATTCATTTATTCTGAATGGGAGCATCATAGATAATGAGAGGATTAGCAGAATTACAAAAGCTTCCTTTGTATTGATTGGCAGTGGCCTTTGCCCCTGACACGAGGGCATGCCTCGCTGTCTGTTCGAACGTAATCAGAGGTCAAAGTCTACAATCCAGCTCAAAAAGTCAGTAGGAGCAGATTGTTTTTGTCCCTCACTGCCTCACCTCTTCTCTCTCTGTCAACAACTTTTCACTTTGTGGAGAACTTCCTCCGCCTGGACTCAACACCATGTTACTCCGGACCTCCATCCTGCTCCTCCTTTGCGTATCCTCAGGCTTGGGTGCCACTTTAAGCCACTTGCAAGTTCAGGAGAAAGAGGAGGAAGTCCCTCCTGTTACTGATGGCGTTGGTACAGATACCGAAGGAGGCGATCCATCACCAGCTGAGCAAGCTGCATTTGGGAATAACATACTTTCTAAAATATTTGGAGAAGGTAACCCAGAAGGTGACAAACCTGAAGTGGCTGTAGATTTTGAAAAAGGCAAAGAGTCGGATGCTGCTGGAAACCCACCTGCAATGGAAGCCCTGGCTGAAGAGGATGTGGCGCACGGGAAACCTTCATCTGAAGATGAAGACACGAATGAGATCAGACCAGTCCAGAACCAGAACCTGAGCAGACCCTCGGAGCAGGAAGACGACAGCAGCTGGAGCATCAACTCCATCAGAAGCGGGTTCCAAACTATGCATGGATACTTTGACTCTCTGGTGGAGCTGGTCGGCGGGCACAACGGCGTGTGTCAGTACCGCTGCAAATATGGTAAGCATGTTTTCACTCACACTTGCTTCCTGATCACAAACCTTTTCTGAAGAGTCCTGAACTGCTCGGAGAGCCAACATTTTCTGGCAGGTCCACTGTCTGTGGACAGCTTGTGATTTGGTCATTGACACCAAATACCCTTGTTGACTCGTCGAGATGATGTTTATTTGTGTCTTCGCTTGGCACGCTTACAGCTTTCAAATGTAATCAATTCTTCTGCGATCAGATTAACACCCACCAACGTCTCAAGTCAAGATAACTTGCTCACGCACCTTCAGGGTGCAGATACTGAAACCTGAACACATTGTTTATCAGTCCCAGTCGTCGTATCTACTGTTATGCAATCAACACAGAGATTCTCTCGAACAGAACTCACATCTTATCTGTGTAATGACACACGCATGTCAGCACCAGTCTTTGTGTAGATACTTGCCCGGGAGTAAATAATGACCTCATTTGATGCAGGACTTTGTTTAGTCAAGCTCAAGATGAAAACTTGTGTTTTGCAGGAGAACTTCCTCAGCCTCGCCCGGGCTACCAGCTCCCAGAGCCCAACGGCTGCAGCTCGTCCCTGATTGGATTCCAGGTGAATGCTGCAGTATGTCGCCTGTTCATAACACTAACAATTTAAAATGGGGCTAATCATAACCACATTAGATGGACATGGTGCATTACCTATGAGTAAAATGACCCGACTGACTGTATTTCTTTCTTGACCCGACAGCTCGACCTGGGTATCCCCGCTATGACAAAGTGCTGCAACCAGCTTGATGCGTGTTATGACACTTGTGGCACAAGCAAGTACGACTGCGACTCCAAGCTCCGCCTGTGTCTGCATGACATCTGCTCTGACCTTAACAAGAGCTTGGGCTTCCAGTCAAAGGTGCAAGGTGAGACATGTTGTCGACAACGACATCTCACCCAGTGTTGTCAGTTAGTTAGTTGCTAGTTATCAAACAACTATGACACTTATCTCTCTGTTTCTCTGTTTCTAGCCTGTGAATCGATGGCAGATGCTCTCTACAATACAGTGTGGACTCTTGGTTGCAGACCCTACATGAACAGCCAGAGGGCAGCCTGTCTCTGCAAAGAAGAGGACAAAGATGAACTGTGACACAGAGAACTGTGGACAAATCCTTTCCACTATCACAGACAAATAACAGTCATTTCATGGTGTATTTCCAGGCCCTGTGTCAGAGAGAAGATATTCTCTAGATTAGAGGAAACAAAAAAAGGAGACATCACTGTGGAATTCCCATGAACAGTTAATATAGATTTATTCATTGGCGATGCTGACAAATATTACTTGTCTGGCTATTACTTTCAGAAACTCAATTAACGGCTCATGCATATTAAACTCTCCATTCTCCTCATTTTAAGCTACTTTTAGGCCTTTATGACTCCACATTAGCATAAATTACTTGATCACTCCAAAGCGCCTGATAAGGATAAGTGAAGGATATTCTAGATGCGTTCATTTCCTCCAAATGGAAAGACACAAGATAATTACCAATGTGCATATGGCCTGTGGTGTGCTGCTATCTTAGATTTGTCAAGAGAGTCCGACACAAACGTCGAGTAAATGGAATGCTTATTACAGTTGCTTTGTTGATGTAAGTTATTTGCCAGTTATTTCTTATTTCTTTGAGTAAATGCACAACAAATTGCAGTTCAGCTGCCATGATTGACTCCAGATTAATTGTCAGAGTGATGACGAGTGTGCATAATTTACAGACGCAGCATACTGATATCTGTTTCTCACCACGCTCTAACATGTGACACCCGCCACTTCCGTCGATTACATTGAGCAAATGAGTCGCAATGCACCCATGGATGATTACCATGTATATTTCAAGTGTAGATAGTATGAAATACAAACCACTTACGTAAAATCCAGTAAATCTCTAAGCTGTGATCAAGCCTGAGAAATGCACGAAAGTGTGACCTAGAAAAACAGACCTCATACTGCAGATGTTACAAAAGAACCGTGGCCTTCCTGAATGGCCTCTAATAGAAATGTCATTCACTTTAATGTCAGTAAGTTGTGCTAAAAGGCAAAGTGGCAAAGATACAGACACTTGGATGTGTTAACCAGCAGTCAAGTTATTTTGAGCAAGACATAAAAAAGTATATTCTGTACATTTACTTGTTTTTCTGTGTATGTGAGATCTTAAGGGGGCGGTGCAATGGACCTCTCTGGGTGTCTGCCTACATTAATTTAGGTGTTTTGAATGCCAAATAAACTGAGATGGTCAGTTCATCTTTAATCTAAATGCAAATGTGATTTTCATGATTCTGACTTGCGCTGATGGCATGTGCTCCTTGGTGAATTTCTTCTACATCTATTCTACATTTGTGGTGATGGCTTTATGTTGTTAATGTGACTTAAGGCAGGATGAAGACGGGCCCTGCGCTCAGGGTCTGCTGCTCCCGGGGGCCGCCCGTCCTGGCCTCCCGCCGGACGCGCCCCCGACATTGCTGCGCACAACGGGAGTCTCCTGCTCTGCATACCAACACCTGGCAGTGCAGGAACACTTGCTGCAAACAGTAGAAGCAAGCTTGCGTTGAGAATCAGAGATACAGTAGAGCCCTCACAGGAAATATATGAATTGCAGACTACACACATTTGCCCACGCACACATTTGCCAGCTGGCTCCCAGCATGCTTCTTTTACTCACTCGGTTGTCCTTGCCAATGAACTTGAAGACGGGAACCTGGTAGTGCTTAGAGAGCTGGTCCTTTGATGAGTACTGTGTCACTGTTTCATCAGATATGCAACTGCGTAGGAAGCCAAAGAGAGAAAAACCAAGTCATACATGCAGCTGATATCTAGTTCTCACTGATCCATATATATCTTTAACAAGACACTTCATCAAGGTTAGCCGCCCCGGGGTCCTGAAACACTGCTGTATTTTTAATGGGAAATCGTGAAAATAGATTATAGTGCTGCACCGCTGGTGTCCCTAAAGCAGCAGAGACGAAAACTCAGCTTTTCATTCACTAAAGAATAGTTTGCCGAAAGGGAGGATTTCATAGATGATCAAGCTGTTTTTATTCATTTTCTTTACAAAACATTCATGTGTTCTATCCGCAGTCATCGGAGACTAAGACAAGTGAAACTTTTCATGTGACATTTCTTTCTTGGTGTACAGCATCTCCGTCCTCTCACTGTCAGCCAGCCAATGCGGAGGCTTTGTGACACACAGATATCAGAGATCTGACACTGCTGACATTTATTTCAACAACTTTCATGTTTGCGGATATACTTCTGGCATTAACTAGACGTTCTTGAAAGGACAGAAGTGTCCGGTTTCCAATGTATGCATGAACACCACATTTCACACAGTCAATGATCACAAATTTAAAAAGCAATGCGTGTGCACACAGTATCAAACATTATTTACAGCCATTTACAGCCAGTAAAAGTCCCAGCATTTATGAAAATGTCTATGGTGTGAGCACCACAATCACACGTTGAATTGTGATGATGATTATACTAATGTAAAGATGAGTACATGTTTATATAGAACATTGCTTTGATTTTAATCCTCTCTATTGGACCAAAAAAAAATGGCAAAACAATCCCTGATCTCTGGACGGTGTACTGGGGAAGAAAGCTTTCCAATGTGATATACCAAATTTATATAATATTTTACAGATCTCATAAAAAAGATATAACTTCATGGTCATTTTTAACACTGTTTCTGTAGAAGTGTTTCACGTCAAGTTTTGACACTGTTTCACATATCCTCAATATTAACAATAATAACTGGATCATCATTGGGCACTTATTGATAAGTTTTAAACTCTGAACCTCTAATTCATTATTATTAAGTGTGTTTGTTATGTCTTTTTAATAGTCATTTTGCTGTCTTGGACAGGCCTTACCTTATAAATGCCTGAAAAAAAGAAAAAAAAACACTACCAAAAAGATTTTTATGCATATGATTGTAAAAATAAAATTAGATGAGCAGTATTCACCTATTGAAAGACATTAGTTTTACTACAAATGTTTATTTGCCCCACTCGTTAGTACAACAGAGGGGGGTGTTATTTGGTGTAGTGGTTTTCTAAATCATGGTTTTAGTTTGTTCTGCCACATTGGGTGATAACCTACACTTACAGGAAGCCAACCTGGTATTTTAGAGACCACAGCACACATCTCTCTTTGTAAACTGGATGCAGTTTACTGTATTAGATCGCTTTGGTGTACAAATGGTAGCAAAAACAAAGTCTTTTCTCAGAAAACAATAATACTGGATCGACTGAGAGGAGCAGAGCTCAGGTGCAGCTAAAGTCTTTGTGATGAAGTTTAAATATGACGCTTCCAAGGTACACACCCGTCTTTGATGAGGTAATACTTCAGAGCTTGGTCCGCTTTGGGCCCTGGTGTAGCAAAGCAGCACTCCACCAGTATAGAAAGGCCCTCCACCCTCTCTTTCGGCTCCACCCCGAAGAACAGGGAGTCGTGCAGGCGGAGCTGTGGAGGGCTGTTGTAGTGCTCTGAAAACTCTGCGCTCCTGAAGAGTTCCAGTGAGAAGCGGAAGACGCCCTCGCTGTGGCTGGCCAGCTCCAGGGCTGAGCTGCGCAGACTGGCCTGGTATCCGTCTGACACGTTGTACTCCCGGGGGAACTCGCAGGTGACTGGGAGCACCAGCTTGCTGGTGCGGACTATTAAGTCCCTGCTGCTGCCTGGACTGCTCCTGGGGAGGCCGGTCACCAGGTTGGTCCCCACAATCTTGTTTTCTGTCACCTAAGAGTTGATAGCAAAAATGACTTTAATAGCTTTTTTTTTTTTTTTCAGTTCCTGACAATCTCCAACAATCCACATTCAGCATTTTCAATCTACTCCCAGCATTTTTCTGACCTTTAAACTCACACATCACAACCCTGAACAGTGTACTGTGCCTCTGACCTCCACCACTGTGCCGCAGGTCTTGAGGCTGAAGTTGAGGTTGATGTGTGTGCCATTGGAGACGCCTCGACAGGACGAGTTGGACAGAAAGAGCTCCAGGCCTCCAACAAGGTCCTTAGGAACTGACACTGTAATTGAGCTGGAGTCACACAGGACTGGCACTGCAGGGGGAGACACAGACATGACAAACTGTTTATGGTCTCATAAGATGGCACACAATGCTGCACGGATACAACAACAATGATAAGCTTTAGTTCGTTCCACGTTCATGCGATCACAGAAGTTCTCCTCGAGAACATTTTTGAAATGCATGCAAACACACGTCTGTGAGTCAGCTCCTCTCTTTTGAATATATAAGTGAAAATCCCCCCCCCCCCCCCCCCCCCGAGAAATCCTCAGAAACATACACACCCTGGCATGTGCGTTTATCCTCTGACAGCTCCAGCCCTCTGGGACAGTGACACTGATATGTGTCCAGCAGCGAGGAGCAACCATGGCTGCAGCCTCCATTGTTAACATGACAGCCCGCTATCGCTTCACGAGACAAGAGAGAGAGACAAGCATTAAAAACTATTCTGTACCTTAAGGCTGTACCCCCTTGTATAATTATCTCCGAGTGTCATATAATTCTAAATACAAAATACCTCTGCAGTTGAGTCCGTCCTCATCAAGCACACGGCCGTGGCCACATTCGCAGCGCCTGGACCCTTTGGTGTTCACACACAACTCTGCACAGCCGCCGTTGCCTTGATCACATTCATTCACATCTGAAAACACACCGCATCAGATTGAACACTGTTATTAGACAAGTCTTATTTTAATTGACTGAGTACCAGATGGGTGAGGTATATTGCCGGAAATTCACTTAGTGTTCCAACGAAGACAATGATAAATCGACTTTAGGGGACTTTAAAACTGAGTTTATAAGGCTGAGGACTGGTAAATGCTATGAAGAGTGCAGGAGAGCGAAGAACAAAAGTGCGCGTGAGGGCAGAGAAATTGAGTTATTTCTGAGGAGTAACACACACATTTGAGGCTAAGAGGTAACTCTCAGTCGTGACCCATTCAAAAGGAGTTGTGATGGACTGGTGACCTGTCCAGGAAGTACTTTGTCTTTGTTCATTCTGAGCTGGCACTGGTTGTGTAATCCTGCAGCCTTGAATTAGAAAAAGTGGAATGGAAGATGAATTGTTATTGACAATGCAATTAAATGTGGTTTATAGTTATTTCTACTGCTGATATGTGACTTTGGTAGGAGTTTTACAGCTGGTGTCACAGCAAGTCGCACTGTAGGTTTTAATTACTCTTTCTGCTGCAACTGGGATTTCAGTCCAGGTTCCCCAGTCTCAATGCCAAGAATCAACTCAGTGCACCACCAGAAAGGAGTGGTCTGTGGCTATTCTATGATATGTACAAGTGGGTGTTACTACAGTGCAAAAGAGAAACACAGTTAGCTAAGCCCTGAAGAGGATTTGTTACCATTCAGGACTCTGGCGAGGCAGGAAAAAATAAAACTCTAAAAATAAAACTACAAGTACATCAAGTGAATATAGCAACCATATTAAGACTAGAATGGGCATTCGGTAGAGCGTATACCTTCGTCAATGCCACATTTGTCACCATGGAAACCAGTTGATTACAAGGTTATTTGATCCACCACACCACTTCTTCCATTATTTGTCATGGTCTTTTGAATTGCTTCATGTTATCACTGTTTGACACATAAGTACACACGTTTTACAATTTATGTGACCCCCACCCCCCTGACTTTTGAGCCCCAAGTGCTAAACATGGTAATGAAATCTCTGCATGCTGTGACATATCCGAGGATAGGGAATGGAAAACGGAACATTTTTGAATCAGTTTGACATCAATCAAATTAGAGCTGACAGCGTTGTGACGAAAAAACATTTTTTGGAACTTTTTGTGACCTTGAACTTGATCTTTGACCCCATCACTCTCAAAATGTAATGGAAACATCTTTGGATGAAAACAAATCATTCCTGAAAATTTCAGTAGTAGTAGTAGTAGTTCAGTAGTAGTCAGTAGTGTAGGTGAGAACATCAGGGATGCTTACCTTTTTTAGTGTATGCCAGAAACTGCTCTTTACACATGTTGGATGCTGTTTATCATAAAAGGATGCAAATACCTCACTCACCCCTGAACCCTGTAGACTTGTCATTGTTTCTCGTTCTTTTTTTCACTCCATTCTGGGGCTCATTAGTATTGTTAGTATTATAATTGTATTCATTAGTATACCAGGTGACACAGTGGTGTCATTATAGAATAAAAATCTATTCTTTAATACAATTGAGGGGAAAGACCTGGTTTGTTCTATTATTGTTTTTCCAGAAACTGTTTCTATCCATCTTCCATGTTCCCTCCCTTATCTCTGCCTTATCTGTCCACTCTCTTCCTGCCTGTCCCTTCGTCTCACCCAGGCAGGTTTGTCTGTCCGGTCCCAGCACAGTTCCTGGAGCACAGAGACACTCTGACCCTGGACATTTGAGACCAGCACAGTCGACTTCATCGCAGATATCATAGAAATCTGTGAAACACACATAACAATTTTAAAAAACAGCAACATGAATCACATACAAAGCATCTTCAAAAGCGAATAGTGTTTGATATGTCTTCTCACGGCCACAGTAAACATGGAAGCAGACGGAGGGTCTGGGCAGACGGTATACAAAGTATCCCCCCGGACAGGCCTTCACGTCCACCCTGGAGCTCCACTGGCAGCAGTTGTTGTTGAAGCTGGCGCACACAGGCAGGCTGGTGATGCCTTCGTGGAGCTGGGGGTGGCTGCCGTTCAGCCAAACGGGGGCGTGTGTGCCACAGTGATTCTCCGGGATGCAGAAAGTGGGCATGGCATCTCCAGCCAAGCCTGTGAAGCGGTACCATTCACCAGACACGTGGCTGTCACACTGCGGCACGCCGGACGACTGGTTCATGTGGTAGTCGGTGTTCCTCCAGGGCTCATTCAGGCTGATATAGGCAACACAGGGGTCCAGAGCTGTGGGTGGAGGGAGATAAATAGTTATAAAGATATATTACTTGACACTGCCTGTGGTGATGGTTGATCTTCCAATAAGGCTGTATGTTTTTTGTTTGTTGTTTTACATTGAATATCTAGTCTGACACTCCCTGTTGACATACATTCAGCTTTGACATTTATTTCCTTTTTGTAATATAAATAGTTGACGATTATGTTTCGATACAAAATTGACAAAACCCGATGCACTTGGTATTTTAAATTGAATTGAGAAGAACATGAACATTATGGGGGTAAAGCGATATCATCCACATTGATATTACACAATGTTGAAAAACAATAAATGGCAATTTATATTTTCATTATGTATTCACTGTGCCCAGACTGTATTCGCCACTTTTTTTTTTTTTTTTTAATACTTCAATTATACATACTTTTAAGATATTGGATAATATAATTTCTGCCTCATCTCTGATTCCTCATAGTCATTTTGAAATACTCTGAAAACATTCAAAACTCACAATTATTTGTCTCTTGGTTTCCTTTAAAAATTTAATGAGCAATGATAAAATGTAGTTAGTAACTGTCGTATACACTATCCATCCATCCCTCCAGGACCCAATCCCAGTTAATTATAAGCGAAGGTTACGACGGGTCACCAGTTCATCACAGGACAAACACAGAGAGGCAGACAATCACACACACTCACATACGCTGTGATTGGCGATTCAGAGTCATCAGTTAACCTCAAACACGTGATTTTGGACTGTGGGAGGAACTCACCTGATTTGAACTCTTCTTTGCTGTGAGCCCAGAGGGTTAAACACAACATCGCCGGGTCACCTCACATCCAGTGACTTCAGTGCAAGTTTATTAGACTTTCAAAAGTAGGTTGCGGTGACAAATTTCACGAGACCTTTCAAGTTGTAAAACCTTATTGCTGGTTGTGAAAGCTACACTCAAGGTCAACATATTTATATATGATGGGTTAACATGATAATTATTCTTAGCTTTATTGTGTTCAATCAAAATTTCTTGATGCGGCAGCCCTGTTAGTTCTCACAAAATCATGGAACTTTGTATTACAGCCAGCTTTTGTTTAGTTGAAGTGATTTGGGAAAACAACTGGTACTTGCTTAAATCATTTTTTCCTGAAAACAATGGTGGGGTAGTGGTGACAAAATCTGGGTCACAGCATGAGAACTCTGGGTTTGATTCTGGGCTGCACACCGTCTGGGTAAGGTTTTCTAAGCTTCCAAGTGCCTTGGTTGGTTTTCTTTGGGTCCCTAATCTTTCTTCCACAATCCAAAGACCTTCAGGATTTGATGGGTTAGTTTAATTTGACTTGTGTGTGTGTGTGTGCTGGCCCTATAATGAACCTGTCCAGGATCTACACTGCCCTTCACTCTGACTTGTCTGGAACAAACTCCAGCTCCCGTGAGCCTTGGATGAACTGCTAAAGAAAAAAGGTGGATGTTGACGAAGCGAAGCTCGAAAATTGAGACAATCATGTGATTTGGGAGTGGTTGAAGGTTTTTCAGTCAGTGGACATGCACTCTTTTGTTTTGCCTCTTCAGATGTGCCGGTCACTTGAGCAAACTTGTAAGCATGAAACAAACCTCTGGATTATCCAGATGAACGGTAACACGGAGTCAGGTTTTATTGATCTAAGAGTCAACAAGCTGTCCACAAAAGAGCTCTTTATCCAATGAGGTCTGTCAGCAGCGACTCTTTTCACTACAGCCAGTTGTGCACACTCAGGAGAACAATATAAATGGGCAGAGTAAACAAAGTGCAGCAAAACAATCAATAGTCTCTCCCTCTCCCTTCATGCCCTCTCAACGGTATAATTAAGAGGCAGACTTAAAACAAAAAGAAGCAACATGAGGGAGAGGGCATTGTGTGCCTGAATGCAACTTGGTGTTAATGATGGCGCATCAACATCAATGGGAAAGCAGCAGTTGATTGGTTGATCATCTCACAGTAAACCACCTTTAGCCAAGAAGCATGGCAGCTGACAACCAGCGCGCTGAGATTTTCCATTTATCTGAATCGGATTACATGAAATGTTTACACTTCCCCGTAGGTTAAACTCACAGTGCGACCTCCAACAAAGGTTGAGATTAACCCGTTTAACCGGTAACGTCACTATTTTGGCGCCATAGTTCTCAGACGATATTTAAGAACCAATGATTTTCTTAAAATGTGACCGTACGCTCTCCACATGCGCATCATTTTCTCAATCCACTAATAGATCATGCCATCATGTCATTCTGCTGCTCCAATAAAAGCAAAAGGATCCAGCCACACTACGGGCCTTCTGACAGCATTAACGACCATTTTTGGAGATGTACGACTGATCGCTGTGCTCCAGCTCCAGCAACACAGAGGGGGCAGAGGACAGAGCTGACTCATGTGGGTGTCTGCTAATGGAAGCGTTAAATCTTCCAGATGGGGCTTGAATAACTTAATACGGCCATCAAGGGAAGGTGGAGCCACGTTTGACCCCCAGTCAGACTCCAGAATCTTATCTTTAGGGAGAGATGACAATCCACTTATTGCTCTTCATAATAAAAAAAAAAAAAAAAAAAAAGAGTAAAAGAAAAAACAAAGTGGATGAAGCTGGAGGAGTTTTATGTGGCTTTTCTAAAAAATCAACAGAAACTATAAAAACACAACGACATAGTAACCAGGAAATAACTCTGAACTACTGGTGACAGATTTTATTGCAGTAGACCTTGGATACACATACACTGCAATTCTGTCACATTCGCAGGAGGAAAATGTACAAAGCTAAAATAGTCCCAATGATTCACACTTGGCACTTTGGTTTGAGTAACATTTGCTAAAATAGGAATTTCTACAGGTCTTAATCAAAAATATATAGATTTACAAGTTCAGCTGAATAGGCTTCAGGCTGAATTGAAGAAACATTAGGAAAGCCACAATTTGCAATAAAACATTAGTTTTCTTGTAAAATGGGAAACGAAAACCCTGAGCAAACAAGCAAGTCAACAAAGTCACAGCGAGAGTGTGAATATTTATATATACAAAATGAGCTGCTTATTGCACATGGGAACATAAGAAAGAATGAAGACGAACTCACCTACACCTGTAACTGCTGTGACCTCCTGCAGCAGACATGTGATCACTAAAACAATCATGATGTAATTTTGATCAATTGAAAAATAATCCAGTCCTGGGCCTGAATGTTTATGTTTGTGTCTTTTCTAAGTCCAAGTCTGTCTTTAATAGGCGCCTCTTATCTGTGTCACGATGACACGTTAAATTTCTCACCTTGACCCACTGACCTCATGTTCTCCACATCCAGAAACGGGAGCATCCTCTCATTGTTTCGTCCTTTCACTCTCCTCCCGCCTTCACGTGCCATTAACTATTGACTGTCGCTTGGACATAAAATAAAATACATTTACATATGTATGTTTCCCTTTATTTGGCTTCATTCTGCCTGTACATAAACATTAACAGCTGTTCTGAAAGGCAACATCTGGAACAGTTTTACCCCCCCCAAAATTTTTACTCATCCTGAAATACTCGCAGAATAAAAAAATTTCCCCATTACACTTGCAAATTGGATTTGAGATTTTTTTTTTTTTATTAAATAAGCCTAGGAAGGAAAAAAAAAAAAAAAAGAAAAAGGAAAGAAAGAAATGGAATAGCAATCATAGTGCATTCAAAAAATGCAATTTGAATGGGAGTCAAAGGCACAAAAATGCTGATGAGGCATAATGCTCGAATTTAAGAGGAAGATTAAACGCCTCATAAAAAAAATAAAGTTTACCATTAATTACACAAACATGCCATTTGGACCAACACAGCAAAACGATTTATAAAGATGACACATTTTCATCTTATTTTAGCGGAGGGTCAAGAGAAAGTGTCAGTGTGTCTCAATATATCTGTTTTGACACTCGAAAGAGTGTAAAGAACACAACGGATGATGTAACCCGTAGCAGCATTAAAGTCTCTGATTAATCTTCTTAGAGTCGCACTCCAGCGTCATTCACTTCAAGGTGACGGCAGGGTTTGCCCGCTCAGGATTTACTGTGGGTTACAGACTGAGACCCCCGACGAGGACGCGCTGTGCCTGCAGAATGAACATGTTCTCATCTATTTCATTAATTGGCGAAACCTCAAGCACAAGGGAGAGGAAGGCCTGCAGCTCCGCCTGTATTGTTTAAGCTTTAGAAACTAACCTGAACTAAGTACTTTTTGCTTGTAATTAAATCAGCAAAGACATTAATCAACAAGGTTGTTGGAATAAATGAGTCAGAACAGTTGCAATTATTCCTGAAAAAAAAAAAAAGACACCGTTTGGGCACCTTGGAGCAACTTTGGTGAGACGACTTCATTACGCTACCGAAACTCCATCCTTTCATTTATTTGTTTTTGGTGTATATCCAAGTTTCATTATAAACTGTTTGTGTTTTCCTGTATTTGGTGTGTCGATAGAAACCAGCGGAAAAACTCAAATAGGTCAACAACAGGAGAGATTATATACGGATACTCACGCCCCCCGCCCTGAAACTGCAGTCAATCCACACATGTGATCTCCCGGCTGAGCACGACCTTTCAGACTTTAATTAGATTTCTCAACAAGAACTGAAGGGAGATGTCATTAAAGGTTGAACTTCAGATTTCTCCAAGGATCAACTTTAATAACGATCGTAATCCCTCAACTTTCTTTCTCACCAGGTTGAATTTTTTTAATTAGTCTCATAGTTGACAAGACTCGCATCGTGTTCGAGCTCAAAGGAGCTCAGTCCGTGTCAAACTGTTGTGTTACTTTTCCCATATTTTCAAATAATTCACTTTTTTTTTTTTTTTTTTTTTAAATGCATGTTCATAGAATGATTAACTTTTTTTCTTTTTGTAAAGAAAGGTAATAAAGTCGTGAAAAAGGCATCACAGTGACCCCTAGATTTTTTTTGCAAGCATTACCCCCAGGGGAGGGCCGCCCCACACTTTGAAAACCACTGGGTTAGACTAAATCTCTTAAAGGTTATGCCACTTTGAGCTTGTTCGCATGCCGACATGAGACTTCAGTTCTAATTGAACACGGAGCCTCTAATACGGCTGTCGGCTTTTTCCCCCCGAAGCCAAATGAAGAAAATGATTTCTCCCCTTATTCCTCAATGTAAAAAGAAGTTTGTTTGTGCTTCTGATGTAAAAGGACCAAATCGCGAGTTTGATTAGCAGATCTATCTGAGGATGTCCTGCAGAGGAAGGAGTGGAGGCCAAGGAGAGTCGGAGGGGGTCACAAAGACCTTGAAATGCAGCTGCTAGTAAACATCTGTCGAGCATTAATCACTTTTTGTTTTCACAACAAAAACCTCCCGCTGGACCACTAGCTCCAAAAACTGGATAAGGATTTTATTGATAATTGAATTACATTTCTCTTTTATACATATTTCATAAATGATACAGGATTTTACATTTTCTTTTTTTTTTTCTTTTTTTTTTTTTGCCAACATTACAGCATCATATGTCAACAGAAAAAAAAAAAAGAGGAAGAAATCA
Organism: Lipophrys pholis; assembly: GCF_963383615.2. Classification (NCBI taxonomy): domain Eukaryota; kingdom Metazoa; phylum Chordata; class Actinopteri; order Blenniiformes; family Blenniidae; genus Lipophrys; species Lipophrys pholis. The sequence goes on along the minus strand of NC_137642.1, from coordinate 15,990,239 downwards.
AAAATAAAATAAAGAGGTCAGAATGAAGTTCAAGATCAATTCAATCCAATGTTCTGCTTCGCGCTCTAGGCATTTTAAACATCGTAAGTGCTTGCAAACAAAATATTCAAAACTTGACACACATTCAAAACATAAAGCAATCGTGTGACTTTGGAAAAAAAAAAAACAAAGACTGAGACGAGATGAAAAAGACGGGAACGAGAACTGGAGGTTTTCTTTCTCCCGATAAGCTACCGCACGAGAGCGCCTCGCTTTCCCGAACACAGGGCCTCCTTCAGAGGTGCACCAAGTATGGAGGGTGTTTTTCCATTTTCTGGGGAGTATGAATGCCCGCTAAAGGAAGGGGTTGTGAGGGTACAAAAGGTGAAGATGGGATTGGGCTCTGATGGTTGGCTGGAGTTTAAATCAGATTTGGCAGGGCAGATTCTAAAGACGCAGCCCTGTCCGCTGCCCTTTATAGCTAGGAATCTCTACAAACAACGTTCTTAAATTATCTTTGCAGTTATTTTGATAAATCTTTTTTTTTTTTTAAATCTTTTTTTTTTTTTAATATAATTTCCCATGTAAACATACATTCATGCAACACCCTCTTTAGAATAAAGTTTCCCTATATTTGATATAGTTTATTTAAAAAAAAAAAGAAAAAAAAAAAGGCAATAGACGGTTGATGGCATGAGTAAAAGGAGGGGGAGGCGGTGATGATGGTGATGGTGATGATGATGGAGAAGTGAAAACAGCAGAGGGGAGGACTGGACTGCAAACAGAGGCCTGAACGCTCTCGCCCTCTGCAGCACATCTCTCAGGAAACACAGTTTTTCTCTTAGTGTGTGTGTGTGTGTGTGTGTGTGTGTGTGTGTAAAGGGGGCCTATGTAGCATAACAGAACGCTGGTTTTCTGTTCAATTCTGTTACAAAATGATGGCGCTAATGAAGCAGGATGAGAACGGACTTTAGTTTCACTGACAAGCAGTAAATAGGAAGGAAAAAAAAACAAAAAACAAAAAACATTTGTGCATACAGCGATGTGCACTTCACCCCAAGCGTGCTCATGTCCGGGTTTGGTAAACATTTGTGTTAAACGCACAGCAGCATTGATTTGCTCTGCCACACATTACAATTTAACCTTTCTCCACGTGAAGGTGTCATTTAAAATAAGCCCTAATGTTTTCATCAAATTGCTATATCATCAATAGAGTTTAACGCATCCGTAAAAGGCACAATTCTTCTTGGAGATAATACACACACGTTAACACATTAGACCAAATCCTATCGCGAGATCTGCATGGCTAACCTTTGATTTGACCTTTAATCTCATGCATTTTGATATAAAATCTTCAGTTAAACACAACGATCTCCTGGATAGGATTCAGTCAACTGTTCACACACGGTGAGGATCAGGGACGTCACTATGCTTCCCCTCTGCAGAGGCGATCTACATTTAGCTCGGTATGAAAATTACTGAGCTCTAAGACCACGGGGTTTGTTTTTTTTGAGAGAGAGAGAGAGAGAGAGAGAGAGAGATCAATATGGAGGGCTGGAGAGCGGGCCGCCAATCCTCACCCTGAACAGGAAGTGATGGAGTGTTGGATGAAAAAAAACAGAAATGGGATAACAAATCGTATGGCTTCTATAACCTTTGACATGACGAGGAAGGGAGTGAGACTCGAGCTAAATGTAGATGAGACTTCAGCCAGATGTGGCAAAGAAAAGTGTCCAATTAAGTACAAAATTGCAATAATGCTCCTACACATTCACAAATTTTCTACTGAGGGCATACCACAGCATGCAGTCTACCCTGCCTTGCCATCGAGGGAGCAGGGGGGGGGTGGGGGCATTACAGCAGCAGTGGGAGGAGAAAACTCTGGCTTAATTCTGGATGTAAAAAATATATATTAGTGACCAAATTGCCATGACGACACTCGTTTCTGGTGTTTTAAATTGAAATGAGAAGAGCATGAATATTGGGGGAAAAAAACAAAACTGCAACTGAGCTGCAGGTTTTAGTAAATCTGCTTGTTTTTTCGTTTTTTTTTCCCCACCAGAACTCATTCAGTTCATCAAAGCATGCCTGTGGGTCAGTCTGAGGGAACGATCTCAACGTTTTAACCCTGTCCTTTAATTATGCAGCCGTCTTTGCATTCATCAGATGATTAGAGGTCAAGCATGGAATCATCAACACTGATATGACACAATGCTGAAAAACAGTCAATTGCAATTTGAGACATTTATTTATTTATTTTTTGCCCCGATGTGATACGATCGTTTCCCCCACTTTGGTGGCCATGCAGAAGAGCTTTGGATCCAACCCGAACGAAGATTCTAAAAACAAGCCATTCGTGTTCGTCATATGAGAGAAGTTATGGTGGCAAAAATGCATACAGTGTAATGCTTCTGTGTGTGTGTGTGTGTGTGTGTGTGTGTTTATGTGTGTGCGCGCATGTGACAGGGTCAGCAGGGGTCCTTCATGGCGAGGGGACCTTGAGAGGATGCGCGCGAGTTTCTCATGAAATGAAGTTTTTAAAAGAGCTCCTCCCCCCACTGAGAAAAACTAGCCTCTGGTCATCTGTTTATTTGATTGTATACATATATATTTATATTTTTCATAACAAATATACTATGGCTTTCAAAATAAAAAGTGCCAAAATATTTTTTTTTCCTTTTCTTTTTTTGGAATAAAAGAACACACAGTGATGTTGTTGTCGGTAGTACTCTCAAACGCAGGCCGGACCACTACAGGACATCCAGAGGAAGGGGAAAAGAGGCGTCGTCGTTCCTGCATCCTGCGGGTGGAGGCGGGCTCGGGGGGCGGTGGGGGTGGGGGGGTGGGGGGAGGACAGCTGTCCGTCACCTGGAGGAGGCGTGGCTCAGAGAGGGAAGAGGCAGCAGAATTCAGCCACAGAGAAACCCCGATGGTCTCCCTGATGGAGCGACTGCAGTCAGAACTTCCTTGTAAACGTGTCCTTTGGAGCTCGCCCCGCCCACAAGCAGGTGTAGGTGTGTGTGTGTGTGTGTGTGTGTGTGTGTGTGTGTGTGTGTGTGTGTGTGTGTGCGTGTGTGTGTGTGTGCGCTGACAGTTTGACTGCAAGAGGAAATCAGGTCTACATGGCCGTGTCGACCTGCGGAGTAGGCCAGGGTCAGAGTCCCAACGTAGCCTGAGAGTCCCGTACAAACACACACACACCCACACTGAATAACGGCTGCTCCTCTTCATGTTCCTGGAGTATCTACAGGCGTGAGGATTCCCGTTTCACCCCTGAAGTCACCTGCAGGCTTGTCCCTCTGGAGACTTGAGGACGGTCCATAGTGCCCGAATGAATTCTTCCATCATGGTCAACGTCTTCCTTTCCATCATGCTCACCATCTTTCAGCTGTGAGAGGTTTTCAGTTCCTGGTATTCTCACTCATCTGTTTTTTTTTTCTTTTTCAACTTTTGCAATTCCAACTGGATATCTCAGTCAGGAAAGCAAAAAAAAAGAAAAAAGAAAAAAAAAAGATAAACAAAATGAAAAGAGGAGGAAAAAACTAACTCCCACTGTTGTGAAAGGAATGGGATTATTGGGTGTGGGAGGGATGGGGGGAGAGAGGTCTGAGGAATAAGGGGGGAAAAGGAGAAGGATGTTGGGTGGTTGAGGGGGAAAAGGGTAACGGGAGGAGTTGCAGGAGCCGTGAGAGGAGGGAGTCACTCTTCCCATCAATCTTTACTGGTGGTGAGCTGCTGAACCGGGAGCTGCAGCTGAAGCGGGTCCCGTAGACGCTTCAGATCCAACTCCACCTGGACAGAGTGGACGAGTGAAGAGGAAGAGCGGGTGGAGTAAAAACATGAGCGGGGAATACATCTCGCGCTCCATCAGCAAACGTTAAGCTTTGTCCGAGCGCTCGTACCTCAGCGATGTCCTCCTTCAGCTTGTTGTACTTCTCCATGTCGAAGCGTGTCCTTTTCACCCCCTTGTGGAGGAACAGCAGGTATTGCCGGTCTCTGGCGTCGGGATAGATATACTCCTGCAGGTTACAGAGGCGCACGTTGCATGACGAACCAGTTTATCAAACACACTCCACGTTCCGCATCCGAGCCCTTGAGCCAAATCGCAGTAATGAGAAATGGAGATGAACTCCAACGTCCTTGGACTCAGAAATGGGAGGTAATTCATGAATGCTGGATTCAATTCTGAGGGACAACAATACAATGAGAACAGGCCTTAAATAAAAAATAAAAAAAACTTTAAAAATGTAGTTAGATTTCATAACTGAGGCTTTTGCTCTGCGGTGAGGGAGAAATCTGCATATTCACTGAGCACGCTGGATCATGTCTCAGTTTCACTTCGCTTTGTAGGTGGTATCCTCGGATGTTTCGAAGTTCGCCAATACTGAATTTCATGAGCAGCAGTGCCAAAACAAGAAATAACAATTTATTTGTTCAATCATGAAAATGAGCTTTGAATTTGATGAATATGTAAAAAATGCAACTTACATTAGAGAGTGATAATTATTAAAGCTAAGAAGTATTTATGATCTAATTTAACAACATTGTAATAATATCTAGACCGGTGAATATATGGCATAGAATTGCTTGTTTCAAATTAAATACTGTTTTTATAGGTTTGCGTAGTGGTGAGCACTTTCCCTTAACAGCGATTCGATTCCGTGTGTATCCCCCCCCCCCTCCCCCCCTTTTGAGGTAACTGTTAGGAACAACCAACTCTAAATTGTCTGTAGGTGGGCAAACTGCCCCTCGGAGCAGCCCGACGTCTTACCTGACGTGTTAGAACGAAGTAGGCATACATGGCCATAGCAGTGCCGTAGGTGATGAAGTAGGTGACCGGCTCCATGATATCCCAGGAGTACTCCCACCATGTCAGCCGAGCCAGGATGCCAAACTGGGTGGCCATGTACGCCATGCCACCCCACAGCACCCAGGTGGTGCGCCGCTCAGCTTTCTTACTCAACTCCTCCTTCACCTGCACACAAAGAAAATCCATCAGAGGTGACAAATATAATATTGGCAGATCGTATTTACTGATTAAAATAAAAACCTAAGCTAAACTATTGCTGTTCCTTTGTCCAGATTAAGATGTAATTAACAAGGATTGCCGTTAGTGTTTTGTTGTGGTCACACAAATGAATCATCTCATTAAAGGCTTGATGGCCCTTTAGTAAAACACATGACAGCTTAACTATCCTGTAATTGTATTGGCCGAATCAAAACAATGGCGCATATTTCACATTAATGACATGAAAGGAAAGCACACAAGGCTGGTCATCATCATCCACTATATTTCTTTGTGCTTTCCCCCGTAAAGACATGAAGCAGGAACGACGATGTCGGTCTAATCAATAGACGAGAGTCGACCTTCTCTAGAGGGCGGAGTTGAGAGTTGAGGTCCTCCAGTCGTCCGATCAACTCCCGTTCTTTGCTGAGCTGGTGCTCCTCGATGCGCAGCGTGGTGTAGAGCTGCTGCACCAGAAACTTCACGTCGTTCAACCTTTCCGCCTCCTCATGAGGGAGCAGCTCTGAGAGACGCACACAAATCACACCAAATCAACAGATTCTAATACGTCCAGGCGATAAAGTCCACTTTCTTTTATTTAGAATGACTCAAACAAGGAGGGAATCCATTTAAATTATGGCGATACTCACCTCTCCTTGGTGGTCGCACAAGATGTGTAGTGTCATTGATGACAAGTTTGAAATCGTCCAGCAGCAGGATATCTATTCCTGTGGAGGAGGCAACTCTTGCTCCATCTGGAGAGGAAGGCAGGCGGGGAGAAAGAGCGCTGATAAGGATCCACTTCAAACACGGCTCACCTCACTGGATAATCAGGCACGCTGCCGTCTGATTATTGTGAGATGTATAACCAGATGCAGTCATATGCCAACAGTACAAATCCAAGGACTGGTTGTTCCTGTATAAAGAACTCTGAGCAGAATATAGGCTGAGAAGTCATTTCAGGATGCGTGCTGTGGTATTAAATTATGACGCAAAGCCACAGCTGCAACACTTGAAAGCACGTGAGGACGTGGATTTGGACAGCGTGTGCGTCCCTGTGTTTGTGCGCATACCCAAGGAGTAGATGGCTACCCGGTCGATGCCTCTGTCCTCCGCCTGGAGCTGTTGCAGGAAAACCCCGACACAGTCGCTGAGAGGCTTGAGGGTGAACTGACAGCGCTCTCGCCTGGACGGCAAACTGACGGAGATCACTGGCAGCCCGTTCTGATACACCACCGTCACCTCTGAAGGCGTGACAGTAAGAGAAAACAGGAGTGAGATGGATGTTACAAAAGCCGAAAACAAACTTTGATGTGTGAATTGGTCGATCGATGATAACTTTCTTTGGACTTTGTAAAAAAAAAAAAAAAAAAAAAAAGTGCTGAACTGACAATTTAATAACCTGGGCATGTTTTAATTTAGTGGTGACATGAACCCTTACTCATTCACCGTTCTATAACTAGTTTTAAACTAGAATAATTCCAATTTGTCATCGAGAAACCACAAAACACAATCATTTTAATGACGCAAACTCTAACCTAACCTCTTCAAACTGAAGTATTCCTGTATTGTTACCGACACGCATGACTGCGGTTTGACATCCAGCAGGGGGCAGTACAATAGCAGCTCCACCTTATGGAGGAGTTCAATAACGCCCCTGTCAAACTTGGGGCAGCCCAATGACAACAGCAGTCCCTTCATAAAGATCAGAATCTACAAGTACAATATGACACTAAATCTTGTGGAAGCACTTTGAAACATAAGGAAGGTAATGAGCTGAGCATTTCTTTATTGCACAAGGTACTTTAAGTACAGTATTTTATGTTGTGTGAGTTTAAAGTTCCGCTGGTTACAGTAAGTAGTAGCTACGTTATTGGCAGTATCAGTATGGATGTGTAATCTCCATGTTGGTCATTACATGTACATTCAGCAGGTTCAAAGAGGTTTCCAGACTTACCATGCAATTTAAATTAGTGTTCATATAAATAATGTAATGAATGAATCAGTACCAACTGTGCAAAAGGTTAGATGTCTTCGTATTCGAGTTATGATTATTCCAAAAATGGGTCATGGTCTGTATGAATTACTGACGCTCAAAAAGAAAAATATCATATCTTTTAATCAATGAATTTGTTACCATCAAAACTTTAATAAATGCTCACTTAGAATGATTATCTTTGGGAATCAAGATTTCTAATGCTGGGATTTTCATTGAAAATGATTAAATGTGAACAGATCAGAGGGATACGAGGGTGGGGCAGTTTAGAGCTAAAGCTCGGGGAAGATGTGTTGAAATGATGGAACTATGTTCTGAGGATGAATGACAGATATCTGGGGCAAACATTATTTATTTCAAGAGCAATATTGGAATCTCTGGAAGAAAACCTTTTCATACCAAGAGAAAGAGCAGGCTGGATATACTGCAGTTCTTCCACATTTTGAACCAAACTGCACCAAAACATCATAGATAGGCTCGACATTTTGTGTAATTGAATTTTCTTTGTTGCAAATCCCAGTTTCACAAGGTGCTGAACTGCCATGTCAGCAAATTAAAAGCTCCTTTACGAAACCGAGGCATTTCAAAAGTAAATGGTGCAAGTGGGGTGAGTGAGGTCAACACTATTGTCCGGACAGGCGCTGAAATCGGTAACCTTCCCTGAGCCAACTCGAAAAACCAAGTGTAAGGAATTATTTCAGAAAGCAAACATGTCTAATAGAGTTGAACCACCTCTGAAAAATTCAAGCATCTGGCATCAATGTTTCACAAGTCATGACTTATGGAGTTGTGTCACTCCAGAGCGGCGCTCTTCATTTGCAGACTGAAAACCCTGTTTAAAACCTTCAAATCTCCTGAACTAAAGATAAGAAAAGCTTAAAACTCTGCACACTAGTTGTTGAGTACAGTGACATCATTTCTGTATCAAATGAATCGAATTAAGGATGATTAGTCAAGAGGAACAAGGTAAAACGGTAAATACAGAAGTGTGGGTTTATTGGTTAACACAGAACTAGGTTAGTAGATCACTGCAGTTCAACACAGGTGAACTGAGTATGACTTGTATTCCAACTCTGACTCCCGTTTTTGCCACAAAAAAAACTAAGTCACCTTCAGCTCCTGATGAACAACTCAGCATTAATATTGATAACGTTTCCTCTCAGGATTGTCTCGGATGCCAAATGCAGATATTTGTAGTTTCCCTCTGACAGACCAGAAAAGACATCTAAATGATGGCAGTGTGGCAAGACTGGCAATCCAAAAGACCTTGAGGTATATGTCTCCAATTTTATTCATTTCCTGAAAGGTTTGGGCTTTTGAAGCAGCAAACGAGATGGAAGATGTAATGAATCAGTTCGCCTGGCACAAACAGAATGAGTCTTTTCAAGTTCATGGTTTGGTTCATCAAACAGCTGAGCAACCGCTCTATTGTGTGGCACATTCTTGCTTACTAATAAAACCCCTCAGCTCTATTGGTCCATCACCAAACTATGGCCATAATGAGTCTGCATAACTTTCACTGTTATCATGCTGAGTGGCCTGTAATGACGGCGCTCTGAAGCAACGCACAGGGCTGCGAGCCCAAAGGAGAGATGATCCAAGCTGGCATCGTGATGCTGCACCCTAAACCCCCTCGTGTCTCCTCCAGCTTGGAGCCACTGCAGTGAATCAGCACCTCTCCGCTGTGAAAGATCATCAGCTGGCACAAGTAGCACCAGCTGGGCGAGTTTTCGGGGGGGGGGGGGGGGGGGGGGGGGGGGGTCTCGGGCACACGCAAAGACTGGGAGGTTCTAGCAAACTCATTTCAGAGCCATTTGGTCATTGCAGCGACACTTTGAAACTCTGCCACAAACTCCGAGTTGTTCTCCGCCCGCACCTGCTCCCTTTGTCCCCCCCTGTCCCGTCAGATTTCTGCAAGTGTGAGGATCTTGCGCCTGCCTCCGCCACAGTGCTACAGCTGGTAAAGATCAATTTAAAATCAAATCAGGCTGCTCTGCAATGCCGCTGCCTCCTCGTCTCCACCTCTCCTACCTTGCACCCCCCCAGCCGCCCTCCACTCACACTCTCAGCACACGGACTAACAGATGCTACCCCGAGACAGATTCCATATTAATGACTACTGGCTGTTAACTCCAAATTAGCCCCTCCATGCAGAATTTCTCTCTGGTGCTCATGTCATTTGTATCAGATTGGACACAGAATCGGGTTTCAGGGTGTTGTTTTCTAAAATGGGGGACCTTCCCGGTGCAGCTCTGGTGTGTATAGTATGTTGTAGTATCATGTAAGGTGAAGAAGACTTACCCTCCGAAGCAGCAGAGGTACACAACAGTCTCTGGCCATGCCATGAGGGGGCGCCCTTCCAAACCTACAGACAGGACAACAAAATGACACAACTGGTTATTCTGCTGTTGCACAGCATGAGCTTCAGTCAGGTCTCATTCTTTATGTAATCAGAGATATCTGTGTGGCACATGACGACCTGAAACGACCTTAACCCTTCCTCCCCAATACTCTAGGCTTCGTATTACGTTACAAAATGGCTTCCACTGATTCAGTTTGTAAAATTGCTCCCACATGCAGTCGGAGCCACTCCCAAGAAGTCAGGATTAGCAGATCTGAAACTGCAGCGTCCCCGTCGCAAACAAAATACTCTACAAAGTGACGACACGTACAAACACACACAGACATACACACACACACTTCATTTAAATACAGAATGGATCGAGGCACACAAAGCTCCACTTGACGGAAAACACCACAGTGGGAGACGGAAAAATGCAGCCTGAATCACAACACTGGGGTTTAGTATAAATTCTCCACTTGTGACACAACTGCAGGGAGTGATGAGAGGAATGTGAATGCGGGAGCAGTTTGGGGGAAACCCTCGTCTTTTTTTTTTCCTCTCTTTGAGGTAGACAGCCGAGAGGGAGTGCCAGTATGAGCTGCACATGTTTCAAATTATAGAGCTCATCATGTTTTCCAATGAGTCTGAGGCAGATGACGGGCTGTCAGATCTTCTCACTATTAAAAACAGCGAATGAGGCTGAAGATGAGACATCGGAAATGAAGCATGCGAAAGTGCCGGCAGGGGCAAACGCTATTTTTCTGATTAAAGTTTCAGCTGTGTGCGCATGCACAAATAAATTGTGCCTCCCGACGTTGAAAAAGGTTCCGCTTTCCACACACTTCATGACTAGGAGGAGCAAGAAATCTTTTTACCCTGCCAGACATCGATGCTGCGTGACATGGTGTCTCCAGCCGAGCTCAGTCAGATACTTTCAGTCTGTGCAAAACAGCGGTGTGATCAGATTTTAAGACATGACCCTACTTCTGACCTTTACCGAGGCTTTACCGAGATTCGGGAGCTCTCACAGCCCCATACTGGCTGTTCTTGAATGACAAAATATCTCAAAAGTATCAAAGTGCATTTGAGCTGATGTGTATATCCTGTCAATGTAAGCGGAAGATTCATAATGCTGGTAGGCTCAGCTTTATACAGGATTTATAGACAACCAGTCTACCAATTACACCAGCGTGTTGGGTCCAGTTTTCACACACCAATAACAAGATGTTTCAAATATTACAGTCTTTATGAGCAATATATATATATCTAATGTTAGATTAAAATACATGAGATATTTAAAAGAAATGTACAGTCGCATTGATAAGTCAACTTTGCAGAAGACAAGTGGAGGAAATCAACAACAGCCTGCATGAATCATTGCATCTTCAGATAGAGTTGAACTAACTGTGATGCATGGTTATAGCCGCTAGAATAGCACAAGCACCAAAGCCAAAAACCAAGAGTTTGTCAAAACTGGCCACAAAAATCCTTTGATTTGACGTTTTGACCATCATAGATATATCATTTCTTCTAAAGAACTGTCAGGTAGTCTACAAAGAGCATGAGTTTTTTTTAATGATTAATTTTCATGTATATGTTGGAATGATATAACTTTGTGTATTGTTCGTACCATTTAACTTAAAAAAAAAAAAAATTGCTATTGGGTTAAAACGACAATATTTACATAAAAAATCCTTTCACGTTAGAAAGCATTTCTTATTTAGATAGATTACAGTTTAGTAACAGTTCTCCTCGAACCATTACATTGTACACACAAGCATGATGCAGTGAAAACCTCACTGATAGCGTTGGTCAAGCTCCATTGGTCTGAACGTTCGGGCCTGTGCTTGAATCACTGCGATACAGGCACGACTGGTTTTAGCAGACCTGCGAATTTCCTTAATGTATTCTTTATTTCAGGATTTTATTCATCAAACCTATGTCATGACATGTCCATGACATATAAACAGTTTTAGAGTCAGGCTGAGAAGCTTTGCAATTGGAATACCAGTGTTCCCAACATCAGCTCGAGCCGTCAGTCGACTCGTGCCAATTTAATATCCATCAGGTGGCGTGACTGTCAGTAAGTCTCCTCAGCTGTCTGATCCAGAGGGACGATTCTTTCAGTCAAACAGGTTGAACCACTCACTGCATGGACGAGAGGTGCTGATGCTGAGAGGAAGAACGTTAACCAACAGTGACTGTAAATCACCACCGCACAATAAACTGCAACTATTAAAACTGAGGCGACTGTTGCCTGACTTTTATTTCCTGTTAAGTGCCCACAAATAAAATGCCTGAAAATGAAACTTAATCCAGATATGAAATGCGAGCTTGCTTGATGCTGTTTGTTATCTGCGTGTTGAGCTGAACCTCAGCTTCAACATAACAAGGGACAGTTTTTCTCACCAGGCATCTGCAATGCAACACAGTGCTATCTTCACCTCTCAGAGGCTCGGTCAGGGTACACAGAGGGTGGCGCCGCTCGACTCTCTGTTATACTAATGTTCACACTGCCAAATGTGCAGAATGGTAAAGAACAAATTAAAGAAGTTTGAATTTTTATGTGAAACTAAACACCATTGCAGCAGTTGGGCAGAACCTCTAGTGTGTGTGTGTGTGTGTGTGTGTGTGTGTGTGTGTGTGTGTGTGTGTGTGTGTGTGTGTGTGAGTGTGTGTGTGTGTGTCCTAAAACAGAATACCAATTGCCTCCCTGTGGTACCACATAGAGCCCAAACAGTGATTAGGCTGCTGATCAGATGACATGCTGAGATCAGGCTTTTGGCTGCTCTGGAATAACTGCACAGTCTGCAGAGAGCTGCTCAGCACTACTTTGCTCATTCATTAACTTCTGCTATTTGAGGCCAAGAAGATTTCACCGAGATATCGGCAACATCGCCGTCACCAGCCCACGCACCCTGACTCCGGGGCAGCATCAAAAACATATGCAAATGTAGTACTGGCTCGTACATCCATCTGTGGAGTGACTGTACGTGTGTGTGTGCACCTCTGCAGGTGGTGTGTGTGTGTGTCCACCCGTCTGCTCGCCAGCCTGTTTGTCAGCGGTAGTTGCAGAGCGACTGAGCAAAGCCCCCGCTCCTCCCCTTCCCTCGGCACACGGCCACTGAAACGCTGCCTGAAATATTTAACAGCAGTAGCAGCAGTCAATAGCACAGCAACCTTGGAATCAATGTCACAGGGCTAAAAGAGAGGGGGAGAAACAAAGAAACCGGCATTGAGGACGGCCGACGAGATGGACAGATGAGCCAGGGGAAGGATGGAGGGATGGCGGTGCGAAGGGGATGGAGAGCGGGAGAAAGAAAAGGAGGATAAATGGAGCAGCAGCAGGGGAGCGATAGAGATTAATGATGGCTGGAGTAAAACGGTGTGAGTCATGAGTGCGCCTGCGCTGCTAACCATGTGCTGCATATACTGTACCCTGCAGCAGACAATCCCTCTTCACTGAAACGTGACTGGAGTGCGCGTACGTGTGTGTGTGGCAGAGGTGGTGTGAAGAAAACAAGAGAGAGGAGGGGGGGACGAAGGGAAACTGAAGCAGAAAGAGAGGAAAGAGAGAGAGGGGGGGATGAGAGTGAGAGGGAAAGCATGTGGGGGGGAGGGGGGCTGCTGATCACTGCAGTAAAGGAATCCCTCGTCTAGAAAGGGGGGTTGCCCCTCGATTTCACCCTCCCTCCCTCCCTCCCTCCACCTCTCCGCCCCTCCATCCTCATCTAACTCCCTCTGAATCCTGATGTGCTGGTTTTGATCTTCTTTCACTTCTCATCTGCACTGCGCCTCAACTTCCACTGCATCTCATCCAACCCCATGTGTTCATGTGTACTGTTCCCTCCAATTTAAAAACAAACAAAAAAAAAAATCCAAGAGCACACTCCTCCATTTAAATCTCAATCCCAGAGTGGTAACCTGCACGGCACGGCACGACCCAGCAGATTATCCAGAAAGACAAACATAAGGCTATTGTAGCGAAGCATCGGATCTTTTCCTGCTCGCACATTACGTAACACATTCAAGAGGTGTGATATTGATTTGCAGTGAAGAAGGACCTGCCTCATACAGTTCGACTGACAACCTTACAGACATGCCACTTCACAGGAGAGGAAAGTACCACCACATATTTACACTGGAACCATCGCCGGTGGGTTAAAACTGCTGCAGCTCGTCCCATCATCAATATCTCATCTGTGTGCGAGCGTTTCAATCCGATGGACTAAATCCCAGCAACAGAATGATATTCTTGTTCTCATTTTGCTCCAGATTATGTATGCGGAAGAATTTGCAAGATTTATTAGTCTCCTCCTCCGGCACACTCGCACAGATTCATTCACGTGCTTTGAGGGTAGACGGAGACAACCGTGGGGTCTGTTCGTCCGAGATGAGACCAAAAAAAAAAAAAAGAAGTTATTTTTGTAAGTGACAAAACATATTACATCTTGTCATGTAAAATATATTATCGAAATACACAGACACCGTCTTTGCATACTGCATGTCGATGGAAGTCATTGTGTAAGACGTACGCCTACAGTCGTGTCACATCCAACTGTTCCACTGTTTAGAAGTGACATATTAGTTAAGCGATGGGGGAGTTTTTCAGTGCATCGAGGGGGTAAATCTATAGGAAAACTGAAAAAGACAAAACAAAATGCACATTATAATGTCAACAGATTCATATAACAAACCCAAATTTACATATTGAACTTTAGCTGCCATTTATGATACATCAAGGAATGCCACACAGCCTTACAATAAAACACTTTTCATGTTTTATTTGAGAAATGTTGCACGATAACACATTTCAGAAAATAGCATAAACGCTGTCGACATTATAATTTGATATTGTTCCACAAATTCAACTCAATAAAATGTTGAATTGTTAAAATCTATAAGGAGGGATATTTACAACCATCTTACAGTGATTGGATTGCTCCAATACTGTGATGTCGACCGGCGTATTTTACTCCTGCTAGGGTCACCTTTGTCAGTGAACAGGTCGAAGGGTTCAGACCCCAGAGGTTGAGGGTTAGATGGTGGGCCGGTAGCATGCTTATTAGAGAAATCAAAACAGGCAGTGTTACTACAGTGAGGAAGCAGAGGTACAGAAGACGAATGCTCGGTCGGATGCGAGGCAATGAATGACACTTAAACCCCTGATTGAAACCCGGGCGATTATGAACATGGCGGGAGGCACAAGATAGAGCTCAAACTAGGACGAGGTGTCGAGCAATAGTAGAGGACTTAAGAGGAATAAGGAAACTGAGTAAATTGCTTTTTTGCGGGGAGATTTCTGGGTTCAGCATTAAGCTTTGACACTTTTTGAAAGACCAGGAACAAAATACTTGGTCAGTATTTCTACAATCCAATCAACCGGATTAGTGACAACACGAAAATCAAAGCCAATGTCTGCAATATATTATGTCTCAAAATGTTTTGACTTCACTTCCAATGCTGGTAACATGTGTAGCTAAGTCAGAGAAGAAAAGAGAAATTCCCAGGTCATGTGTAGTATGGGACATCTGCAATACTGTGGCTTGCTCCATTCATCTCCACCATTTGACCAGTTTAGGACCCCAATGAAACAGAGTGCTCTGAAGGGGTGGACCCTCGCTTGACCAGGGGTCTCTCTTTGCTTGCTTTGAGTAAATAAGGGTTCATATGTCAGCGCTCACACCATAATACACTGTAGTCGCAGAGTAATCACATCACAGTTCATTCAGGCTGAACTTAACCCTCACAGTAGGAACAAACCCTCAATTCTCTACTGAGGTCGACATATAATATTCAGCTGACTCAATTTGTGGACCCATTTTTAGCCCCAATTTCAGTCGATTTCTAAATGAGTCTAGCCGCTCTGCAGTGTCTTTTCTTACACACACACAGAAAAAAGCTTCTTTTTTTTTTAGGACACAGGGATGTACTCGTGGCCGTGGGTCAGTATCAACTGCTGATTCTTTTCTCTTTGTTGTTTTGGCCAAATCTGAGCATGGAATGACACAGCAGTGTAGGAACCTCTCATTCCTCACAACACTTCAACACTTTTTAATGCCACTCACAGTGTGTGTGTGTGTGTGTGTGTGTGTGTGTGTGTGTGTGTGTGTGTGTGTGTGTGTGTGTGTGTGTGTGTGTGTGTGTGTGTGTGTGTGTGTGTGTGTGTGTGTGTGTGTGTGTGTGTGTGTGTGGCACAGAGGAATAATGTCGCTGACATAATTCCCATTTCACGGTGCCCTTCTGGGAGGAGTGGAAGCTGCTGTCATTTATCTACACAATGACTGCATCCATCTATTTGGTAATGTGCTGTCCTGGGTCACGGCGACAGAGCAGATAACACAGACACAGTCATTCATGAAATCATTCATGGATTCACATGTTCATCTACACCTCGCCCAATGCTAACCGAGCATGTATGACACACTTGTTCTGGGCATCGCTGCGCACATGCATCAAAACCCTCATTGAATATTTCAGTGTGGACACCAGCAGCGTCTAAAATCTGTATGCGCGCTCCCTTTCACTGTTCGTTACGTCGAGATGGATTTACAATCAAATGAGCCGAGATCGACTATCAAAGAGCTCAGATCGATTTTTCAGAGAGGCTGAGGTTTGATGGGAAAGGCGGGGGTCAAGGAGAGGTGGGGTGATCCATCATGCTGCCATGACAGGTAAAGCTTCCAGAGGAACGCACGGTTAAGGTCTGGGTCACAGAATCAAAATACACCATAAGGAAACCGTTTGGAAAAACCTTAACGGCTGAAGTAAAGATGAAAAAGACGAAATGTCTAACTATGTCGTGAGAAGTCGACGGATAACGGAGAGGCGAATATGTTCCCACGTCCACCACCGACCATTCATCTGCTTTTTCAGACAATGAGGAACCGTAATCTAACTGGAACAGAGTTTGCAGTCTATCACTTCAATCAATCACCGACACCTTGCTCCCTCCCGAGGATTCCCATGTGGACTGCAAGAAAAGACAAATGAGGCTCTTTTTTGTCTCCCTGTATTTCTTCCTTCATTAGTTTTTGTTTTTTAATGACACATTAACAAATTGCTGACTGTGATAGTTTGAAAACAGTTTCAGGCTCAAACTTCCAGCGAAATCCTTTTGTTTTCTCAACAAAATAATGAAATATCACCTATATTACATCAGCACTTTCTCTGCTGCTGCTTTAATTGAAAGCTTTATATTTGAGTATTTTTACTACTGAAAAACAAAAGGGGCGGCATAGAAATGATGCAATCAGATACTTTGGATTTGCTGATTTACATAATGCGGTAACAGAGAGTTTAGCCATAATGTCACTGGAGGGTACAAAATGACAGTTCTCCAGAATGAAATAAGGTATCGTGTTTTTTTGTTTACATACAGCAAAAGCTAGCACAAGGACTCTGCGGAAGTGCTGACTTGTGAAATATCTTTTTCTTGCAGAACCTCGGAAGAGTCGTTAAACGATACTAATTCAGACTATCGGGAAAAAATACACGAAAATGCCGCCTCTGTCTTATACATAGATTACACAGCTGGCATGTAAAGGTCATATTGTGGGTGCAATACGGCTGATGTGATCAGTTTTCTTTCCGACTGATGTGCCGGATGACCTCCGCTTTCTCGATTCTGCCTTGGCCACTCAGCTCCTCGCTGCCCACATCTGCTCACTGTGGGGTTAAACAAGTAGAAAAGCACGGCTGGGCACATTCAAAAGCACTCACAAGCTGCTACATGCACACACCCACATTCTCCGTTCCTTCGGAAAGGCCAACAAAGCAACACATATACACCTAGATAAGGCGGCCACTCAGCAATTGCTACAGAAGAAAGTGGATTTGAGAACAGTGTGACAGTAATCACAGTAATTTTTTCCGCCTCAGCGCCGACGAGCTTATGTAACGAAGGAAAACGCTGCCTTTTCTCTCCACTCTGTTCCTGTCTACTGAAAACCATTAACAGATATGAAATCTGCAGTCACATTCGTGAATGCCACAGCATTAAGTAATCTCCTCTCACATGCTGAGAGGGGAAACGGTGACGGAGCACAGCGAGCCCCACCGAAGCCCGTACGGATCCGATCCCTCCTCTGCAATGCAGAGTGGGCAGTGAGCGCAGCCCCTTTCGTGATTAGGGTATTTTCAAACATGAGGAAAATCCCAAACCATGACAGCAGGACGTAAATTATTCCACCTTAATATTTCATTAAATTTCATTAAACTGTCTTTCAGGACGTGGAGATGCTTTGGTTAATTAATTCCAGCGCATGGCCTGTATAATCCCTAGGATACCATCTCAGCTGTGAATGAGTCCCTTTATCGACACATGGGCCGGTTTTGTTGTCACACCACCCCCCCCCCACACCCCCTCCCTCCCATCCCTGGGACCCAACCACACTGGAACCTGATGCATTATTGAACAGCAGTGCGGGGCTTTCACGCCTGTGCTTGGAAGACAGGCAGCGCATGCTTGGTCATTGTGCTTCGAAGGATTCAACCCTGCTGAGCAGCACCGTCTGTATACCTTAGGTCACTTTTGAGACTGGAGCAGTGCAATAACTAAAACCAGTCTTTGAGTAGACTGTATGTAGATATGCATGTATTTAGTATAGTGTGCATATGTGCGTGTGGTCAGTCTGCAGGCACAGTAAGACCCTCTCTGACTGCACATACACCAGATGGCACTAGCTGCTATGCTGGTGTTTATTTTAGTCACGCAATATTCAGCCCATCTCAAACTAAAGCAGACAAGATTAAAATTTCTCCTTACTCTCTTTTAATTGCTTGTTCGTCCTTTGGTATTTTTCTGCTCTTAAAAAATAATTGAGACTGAGATCTGAAGGCATGCGTCCAAAGAATTCCAGCTGCACTTTGTCCACATTAAACATCCCAGCCCAGATGTAACCAGCGATCTCGATAGAGTCGGTTAATCCTCAGGAGCATGAAAAGGCGGAGGTCTGTAGCGCCTTAACATTCGATGCAGGTACCACACACTAATCAATACTGCTGAATAAGCACAGCTCACCTCGTTGTTATCCTCTCTTTTTTTTCCCTTCTTCCCATCATCACCAGGAAAATGGGAATCCCTGCCGCCCAGCTATACTTCCCAAGATTGCATTTATCCTTTTTTCAAAGACGCCTCAGAGAGCAGAGCTACATTTTGTATGAACGTTAGCCATTGTTCCAGGACTCAATAATTATAGAAAAACAGTTGTTTTGAATTGAGAGGCAACACACCTCCCATTTGTTTCTGCTCAGGCATGGCAGTGCTCCTCTGTGACCACTGTTTGGCTGTGAAGCCGCTTCATCCAGTGGAAACGCAGCAGGAATCCATCAAAAGTTGTGCAAAACACTGGTCTATTCTGTCATAATATGCATTCCTTTTGTGCAACATACAGTGTTGTGAATTATAATTATGCTAATAATAATATGCTACACTTGTTTAAAGTCAAAGGGATGACACATGATGACAAATAAATTCCTGTTAAAGTAAGTACACCTCTTTTTTTTCTTTAAAAAAAAAAAAAATCACACCTTTAAGCCTATCCTATTAAAATGAGAGAATCCAGATAAGGAGCCTATGATTAAAACTCTCTCTTTCTGCTCCTCAACCCAAATGTGTCATGTGATAGCGCCACGATATGAAGATCCCTGTGAGGCCTTTAAAGAAACAGACTATGAAAGACTTAAGAGCCTGGGTACAGAGAGACTGGTAAAATCTGCACTTGATTTGCAATAAATCATTCCACTCAACAAAAAAAAAATAAATCAGGTACAAGTAGAGCAGATCACGCAAGGTGAGAGTGACCCGACCAGCAAGTCCTGCAAAAGGAGCAGAGCCTCTGATACAAAAATGTGTCCAGGAGAAAACCCACGCCTCAGCACAAAGCTTGCAGGAGAAGCATCAAAGTGTTGGGATGTAGATGCTGCACTCTGACACCTGCATAAGAGATGTGTCAGGGGGGAAAAAAATCGTTTGGACTAAAACTGCCCAGCCTGCACTGAATGCTGAAGTGTCCAAGTTCCCATAACTGTGACCTGCATGACGAGACTTTCCAGGGAAAAGCCTTCAGCCCAAAACCATCCGTTCATCAGTGAACATCCAGATCAAACGGAAGCCCTCCAGAATAATGTGCTCTGTACAGATGAATCAAAAGGTGACAGCAGGCATGGTTGGCAGCGAGCACTGTGATGGGTTGAGATTGCTTTGCTGACTCAGCAACTGGGCAGCTTGCAGACATTGATTGAACTATAAATTATTTGCCCCATCAAAAAGGCCATCAGCACAAAAGTTGTTGATCATTAATAAAAATCCACAAAAATTTAAAAGAACTAAACAAACAAGGCTGTGCTAGTAGTCCTATACACAGATATATAGTCCTGCAAGATTTAAACTTCAGGGTGACTTTAATAAGCACCCAAATTGAATAAAAAATATCATGTTGAGAACATGCATCAGTGCTGGGTCACTGCGAGTTTACAACTCATCGGTGATGCTTCGAGGAGTGAGCTGCTCCACTTTCTTCTTGACACGTCATCTCTTGCCTTGATTTGATAATCGGACCCCCAAGTTATGTTATGGCACATAACCAGATATAAAACTTTGCACCTTGGTACTCATCCCGTAACGTACCACAACACACTTCCAACATCTTGCAGTTCATCTGGCATTTCTCACCACTCTGAATGAAGTCATTTTAATCAGTTTCTCCGATCAAATTCAGAGAGTAACCATAAATGGTGGGCGCAGACTTAGTAAGTACTGCTGTGGGATATAATGTGAGTTTGTTTTAATCTAATCAGACTGCTGGGAGATCCGTGTTAAAGCACCAACTTTCTCTCCTTTCGTCACTCCCCATACAGTCACACGTTGTCATTATATATCAATAGCTTGATGTCTCTCCTGTGGTGTGCGTCTGTACCTTGCCGCAGGATGTCTGACTGTGGAATTAGAAGTTCACTCACCGATGTCAATTTGTTTCTGGCTTGCTCTTCTTCCCTTTTCTTTCTTGCTATCCCCCAAACCCAAACTGGTGCAAACAGTTTTGCCTTTCTATTGTTACCTTAATGTACTCACATGGGATTCTTGGGTTTTCCTATTTATTTTATGTAGACGTACACAGCATGAGATGGGTAGTTTTTTTTTTGTTTTTTTTAAGCGCAAACAAACAAGTTTCAGACATGTAGTGAAGTTACGAGGAGCATCCTCTTACTGAGCTTCTGATTTATAAATGTTTATTCACAACAGATAGCTGGCATTTATATCCTTGGAGTGAAATTGTCAGACTGAATCTAAAAATATGTGCATCACACCTCTGTCTTCAAAACGACGACTCCTAAAAGAAGACTTTTAGAAACAATGCGTTACCTTCCCGGACCTGTGACACACAGCCGCTGCTGGAGCACAGGCTGCTGACAATAGTGACAGGCAGGCCAAACTACAATAAGCAACTTTGTTATGATAATGGAATATCAGCGTGTGTCTGTCAGTCTCACCGCACAGTATTATCACTGCAAAAAGTAGAAATCTCACCAAGTACGCAGGTATGCAATTTTCTCACAATCTCCCAGTGAAGGGAAATGAGACAGAAATATAATTTTGGGGACCCTGCATCCACAAAGTAGGAAAATATTAACTTGTTTTGCGCACAGTATTTTATAAATCTATTGACTATACCACCGTATAAAAAATCTGGTTCACACGGCATTAAGGTGCACAATGTAACGTTTCAATATTCGCTTATAAAACCAAATCAACAATGTGACCCATCAGGCCTTAAGCTCATCAAGTTAGGTGGCAAATTAAATGTCCGATCAGACAAAATATTAAGACTTTATCAATAATTAAAATCTCAACTTCAAACTTTAAGGTGGTCAGCCGGTTAATGAGGATACAGGTTTTTTTTTGTTTTTTTCTTCTACCCTTCTCTGGGAAATTTGCAGTAATGTTTGATGAACAGGACGGGCCACCGTGTTGACCTGTAATAGGAGAGGAAAACTCTCCCACTTGGCCGTTCACAGGGTAGATGAAAGAGGAGCAAATTACATAACGTGTCTCTTTTCATCGTGAAAACTATTAATACGGTCTCTTCGTGCAAACAGAACTGTAATAGGGTGTGAGGTAGATGCAATAACCTGTCCTGAATGTTACTCGTTATTCCTATTACAATAAATGGTCAGAAACCGCTTACAGGGTGCATGTTTTATCAATTTTTAATCAATACCTCCTTGATGCAGTGCTGACTTGGATGCTTGTGACTCTGCTCTCCGAGAGCACATAAGGTGACACTCAGGGCAGCGTGGAGTATTTCACAGACAGCTCTGAATTCTTCCTGAAGCAGCATCTGTTATTTATGGACTGGAGCCTGGGAACGCTCCTATTGAGGAATTTTGACGTCGCTCTTGTGGTGTGAGCGTCTCTCCTCCAGCCCCCTCTGTCTCTTCAACGTGTCTTGGACTGGGAAAGATCAAACCCGCTGAGAAAAACTCCTAACACTGCCCGGAATATCAATGTCCAGTCGCGGGCAACTGAGTGTTTCGCAATCACTCTGCAGTATTAGCCGTCTATCTTCATCTGGGCATCGTCCATCAAGAGCAGCGGCAGGTCTGTAGAGCTGAATCCACTGAGCGGAGCACTGACCACAGCTGTCCTGGCTGTGTCAACGAGTTTTACATCACTGTGGCCCACAAGGACATAAGGCATCCGCTCACGCCAGGGAGCCGGACTAATGAACGCCATTCAGACACAGACTGGACCAGACACATTTCAAGGAACTGACGGGATGCTGGAGTCCAACAGTCAACTCTCAAAATAGTTCACTTCATGTGGACATTTGCTTTTTCGGCCGCGACATGTCATGACTTTGATTTTCCTTCCAAGTTACCTTCAGAGAATAAATATGTTGTTTTTTTTTTTTCATGTTTCTTTTGTATCTCAGACACTGTTCAAAACCCGATCCTCTGCTGGGCATGAGGAGGCTGTACACTGCCATATGTCTATTATCAAGGGGCCACCAGCTTAAATCACACAGCAGCGATGTCTACCGACAACATTAAACACAGAATCAATCTCAATCTCAAACCCGTTGGAAACTGAGTCACCAATTAGCTTCAAATGCAAACATGAAGCACAGAGAAGCCAACAATCCCACTTGAAACAGGGACCTGCTCACAATGAGGCAAGATACGATTTCACTTTATAATTCCTCAAAACTATAAAATGAGGTGGATTAAATCTGTGATTATCCAAGTCCAGCTGCCATGGTGATCACCCCATACCAAGTATATATCCCAGCATGCCCTGTTCTTTGTTATTTTTTAGTAATAAATCATTAGAGAATTTGATACTAATTCGAATTTAAAAATTAATGAATATGAGATTCAATAACAGATTAAGGCCACAACCAAAAGTGAAACGAGTCCAACAGTTGAGCTTTATTAAGGGGGGGGGGGGGGGGGGGATCCTGTAATCTCCTCAAAAAATATCTAACATAAATCAAAATATATGCAGTGTGCGAGTTTCGAGTTCATTAAGTGACTCACTATTCGTGTGTAAGAGTTGGCAGCCCAAGTTTATTCTGACTTTGAAATACATTTGACTTTTGCGCCTCGTCTGCTAGTGAAGTAGTTTTACTCGCTATGAAATGGAGTTACATTTGATCCCCCCTGAGGTAAAAAAAAATGATTTCGAAAAGGGTATACTTAGACCAGAGGGGGGTATATGGCTCCATCTCTATGAGCAAATCACATCCTGCTTTATGAGGATACACAGATAAGCTCTGATCCAGACACTCTCATCTTTGGTTCAACTGAGCCAAATGAAAAGGGCATCAAAAGTAAATAATTGGTGAATGGTTGTTCAGTGGGATGATTTTGAGGAAACGCCGTATTCTTAGAAAGATAGTGAGTCGAGGGTTTTTTTCTGCTGGGTCCTATTTGACAGATTGTTAATAACAACAAACGCTTCACTTCGGGCCATTCACAGCAAGCATCAAATATTCACCGGCCCTGTGCCATTGGGGCTGTGTGAGGAACAGCTTGCTCTCATAAAGACTTTGGACAGTTTGAAGAAAGTGGGCCAGTTTCTGTCAACCTTCTGCGACACTGCCCACCTGCGAGGCCGGGGGAATAGCGGCACAGCAGTCGAATCAGCAGACGGAGCTTTTCTGATCTCGGGGGGGTTCCGGGCCCATGTGTCACACCATCCTGCCTGCATGTGATGTGACGGGGCTGTGCTCCACCAGCCCTGGGAGTCATGACAAGCCCATCACACTGACTAAGAGACCACACAAGACTAACAATACCGAACAGTGTCTTATAAAGTCAGCTGATGTTAATGGCAGATCAGACTGCAGTACGTTAAATGATCTTCCCTTTCCTCTCATCTCGCCTTCAGCTCCCCGCTCACATCTCTGCACTTTCATTCTCCCAAATGACATCATGACCTAAAATCAAAGTGAGCTAGACAACCTCCCTAAAGCTCAAACAAAGACCATCCCCATATCTCCATGCCCTCATGCTTCTGTTCACAATCTTAATCCTCATCATGCTGCTCATTGTACCGCCTTTCCCTCTCAATTCCTTCCTGCCTGAATGTGATTTGATTCACCATTTCTCAAGGGCCTCTTCCACTGCTCAACCCCCCACTGTCACGGTTCCTCACTGCAGTATTTAGTCCCACATGGATGTTGGGGAAGGAGCTCTAGCAAGGGCACCCAAATCTGGCTGTTGCGTCGCCTCCCGCTGGAGAGCGACTGCAGCTGTGCCAGCTTCCCAGCCACGGTTTCAGGTCATTAGAGTCACTCCGGAAACCAGAAGCTCAACATGCTCTCGTCTCATAACAGATGTTAAGAATGTTAATTTCTGAGAGCTATTATTACAACAAATTAGAAATACAGCCGCTTCCAGTGTTGATCGGTGAAGAGTGCATTCTGGTGTCACCCCCGGTGAGCAGCCAGACTCGGCGTAGCTCCGCGTTGATCCCCGGCGTTACCCGGATTGAAAGAACTCCTTTGATGCCAATGCAAAACACCTTTAAACACGTCCAGCACATGTTTAATTCATTTTTGAGACGAATATGTTATTTCGTGACTATATCCAACTACATTGTTCCCGTATTAAAAACGACAAATAGTCGTGCAGAGATGAGCAATAACAACAACAAAAAAAAACCTAATCGTTGTACTAAAATTTATGTCTCAGGCACTTTACTCAAACATTTTTATGAATGGTAAATGAACATTTACATAGTGTGTTTTTACTGCTTATAACAGACTTCAATTGCTTTAATTTCAGAGTCACATTCAGTCAATCACACAAACATTCATCAGTGATGAGAGCTGCCATGCAAGGTGCTCGCTCACCATTGAGAGCAAACTGGGATTCAATGTCTTTACCACGGAGAGTTCGCCATGTGTATAGGTGACGCTGGGGATCAAAGAGCCAATCATAAGCTTGGAGAACTTTTTATTTTTTTCCCTGACTACTGTCTGTGCATGTTCTCATTTGTTCAAGTGAGGGAAAAAAATCTCAAAGCAAATTGGATCAGGTCAATTGGATTTGTCGTCAAAGATGTTCGCCCCTTATCCAAGTGGCTTCATCAGTTCATGCCGCTTCCATGACTATTCTGGCTAATCTGACCTTTAACTGACATATGACAGGATCTTTACAGTTAGTCTATGTATACGTAACATTAGGACTGATTTCACCCTGAAGGAATGCTGCAATATTCAAAAAATATCATTTGTGCATCAATGGCTTCATCTCGTACTGGCCAAAATTACTAAAAACAAAAGCAAAAGGGAAACATATGAGAAGGGAGTGTTTACCTGTGAGGATTGAATGTGGTGTCTGTGACAGGAAGAACCAGAAGCCACACGGCTGGAAGTGAATCATAACACTGACAACAGAGGAGATTCACAACAGCACAACAGCAGCTCGTTCCCCATTCATGAATTCATTCAACTGTAAGGACCTTAAAAATGCTTTTATACTTTAAACATAGTCTAAAACCTCGACTTTCTTACACGTACCCATGTAGAGATGAAGGTTGTATCAATATAAATATTTGTATTTCTACTTATATGAAGAAAGCCCGTATTTTGCCGCCCCTCCAGTTTGAGCACTTACATTTCTAAACACTTGAATAATCTTGTCATGAGTGATTGTAAGGTAAAGTAATGTGCCTGTAAATGCCTCACTTTGGTTGTGTGATTATGCAAAAGATGCCATTGCAGCTGACATCAAAAGATATTAAAAGGGAAGTTATTCAGATTCAGATTTCTGCATCATCAGTGCGTTGGTGGCACTTTTACATGACAGGAATTACCTGCTTCCTGTTACAATGATATTTTAAGAATGATGATTTGCCTCTAACAGCATAGCAAAGCCTTTAATCCCAGAGAAAGTGTGTGCAATCAAAAAATCGGTCTACTTTGATTAGAAAAAGCTAAATAACGAAGCAAATTACAAATGATTGTTGTTTTTGTCGCAAAATCGAGAAAAGAGCCAAAGGAAAAAAGAAAACAGCACATAATTTGAGGTTAAGAGGCAAATTAACCTCTGAAAATATTTTCAATTCTAAGTTCAAATATTGCAGCTTTAAAAAAAAACGACATCATCTAAAAGCAATTACCAATATACCTTTTGTTTTAATTTCTTCTTGAGTCTTAAATACAATCAGAATCCTATGTCCCTATGAGAGGCTCGGAAATATACACAAGCCCTGGTCTATGTGACCCCACCACATGATTACTTTGAATCGTAAGGGGAAAAGATGCAATCTGCTCTGTCCTGATAGTGAATGAAGCTACATCACCAGATGAGTGGATCAGCCATGTCAAATAATCAGATGTGATAAGAGTAACTCATTCAATTACGAGTAAATCACACTCTCGTGACACACAGTAATTTATTATTGAACACACTTCCAAGCTTTCAACTTAAAAGCTATTGTGAATGCCAGGCAGGCTACATAGATCACATACACATGTTACAGTCGTTTTAAACTGTATTTCAATTGTCTTATAATCTTAACTCAAAATACATTTTATTTACCTTTTTTTTTTTTTTTTTTTTTAAATCACAACTTCTTTTTAAAATGAATGAAACCATCCCTCTGCTGTTTTCTCCACAAATCACACCCTGAATGCATTTAAATGTGTAAAATTGTCCTCCAGATGAGCATTTATTTAATATCAGCAATGATACGGTTAACACTGTATTTAATGAGATTTTAAGATGCAAGGCTCGGTACTGCTGAATATCAGCATAACATCTGGGGGCTCGTTTCCAGCAGCAGTTTCTGCCTGAAGCAGCTTTTGCTTGAGGTTTCTCAACCACCGAACCGCAAACTCAACCAGGCGTCCTCAGTTTTTATGGCAGAACAGGATTCACAAGACAGCAACGGGTAAAGGTATCCTGAGCTCCCCTCACGCAGGGATCGCGTGAGGCGCGCCTTTATTACATCCTGAGGTCAGCGTGAAACAAGACCGCAGAAAGATTTTCCCCCCATTTAGTCTTCAAATTCTAAGGTAGAGGGAGTCTTTTGAAGTTTTATAACTACACAAAGTTATTCTTTTATTACACTTGAACATCAGTGTTGAAGGACTGTCCATGCCTTGGATTTCTCCTTTTCACTGTTGTGCTTCAAGGTTCTGTATTTTATTACTTCTGAGCTGCGTTTTTTGTTTTTTTCCTCGGCTTGACCTATTTGGCAATATATTGTTGTTGCAGGGTTATTTTTTCAGTAGTTTGGTGAAAAATCTGAGTGGGGATTTTATTCTTACCCCTCGATGTCAGAGATCACTTGCAAAGACATTCATAGGCAACATGGGGGAACATCCTTTAAATACACAAATGCACACTAATTATAGGATTGCAAGTATATGTTATTCATTAAGTAGGAGGAGAAGTTGCAGCCACAATTTGAATTTGTATTTTTTTATAGGTGACAAATATATTCTTTTGAATAGAGTGACTGTGGGTATTTTGTCACCAATTGCAAAGACAAAGACAAAAGACCATAGTGGAATTTTACTTATTGATTGTTTATCTGTGAAATAAGCTTTAACGTAGAACAAAAAAAGAAAGTACAAGTAAATTCAATCCCCTTAATTGACAAATAATTTACGTGTAGTTAAAAAAGAAACAGAAACTCCTCAAAGTATTAGTTACTTAATAGTCTATTCTAACCAATGTAACAGTAATAGTACTCTAGTATAGATTTTGAATGGCAAAAACAGGAATTGCAGGTTTCTGTTCAGCCATATTGGCGTCATCACCACCATCATCAATCCAAATGATCAGGTTTTCACCCCTACAGAGAAGCATAATATGCCAAAACTGCCAATAAACATGAAAAAAAAAAAAAAAAAAAAGCGTCAACAGGAAGCCGTTTATCAACAATTCCACCTTGCTCTCTTCGGACGAATGTTCACTGTGTTCTGCGGCAACGACGACTCACCGAGATAATAACAGATTACAATCGGTGGAGGTTTAAGGTGTGAGGATCAATAGATTTATTCAGATTCCTGAGGCACCGACAGAAAAAGTCCATTTGCATCCCGAAAGGAAATTGACTTTCTTCTTCACACACCCCGTACTGATTTTTGCAATCAATCTCAGCAAACCAAGAGAGTCACTTCAGACAAATAAATGTCTCACAACACAGACATTCCTCTTAACCATCATCTTTTACCCCTTCAGCACTTTATCTTTTGATACTTGTACAGACTTTGCCTGGAGGCCAGAGTTGGCAAACCGTTGGTGCGTGGACTAAAACTGTAATTTGTACCCTTTGCACAGTCATCTTACAGATACTCTTGTGGGACAAAGAAATAGTTTTTGGTTCATCGGCTGCTTTAGGGAGAAAAGTGAACCTGTTGCAACACGATCAGTGATTCAGCAATAAAAACTCCCAACTTATTAGTAGTGAAGCAGCATTAGCGTCAGAAGCAAACTGTGAATTTGTAAAAAACGTTCATACCCAAGGCTGCAGGAAACGTGCGCCTTGACACACTTGTGGGAGAAGAGATTGGCGTCATTCTCACCCGGCATTCCTGCTCGGAGCTTCACGCAGCTTCCTCTCAACTCATCATATGGGTGTCGGACAAAAACTGTCGCGATTGGTCAGATATCTGAAGTGGGTTTGATTATTGTGGAAAAGGCAAAATGTCAAATATCTGACTCTTGTTCCATCTGCTCCCAGGAGACACTTGTGTTTCTGAAGCTTAAAATATCCTATGTGCCATAACATTGCCACTTCAAGAAAATGAACTACTTTTTCCATTCCTGCAAAGCATATATCCATCTTCAGTCTGACATGGTATTGGATATTTTTGGAGGATTTTCCAAATTAAATGTAAAATCAGCTGATTTGTCATGTTTTTTTTCTGGTTTCAACACAAGCCTAATTCACACAGACCAATGAATTTAAATAATAATACTTCCAGATCGCTAAGCTGATCTGTCGGTATCACTTGCATTTGATTAAAATTTCTCATCTCTTTTCATTCATTGAAATACATGGCAGATGGGGACAGTTTACAAGTGTTCAACCTAATGAGGCTTTTTGTTTCTCCTCTTATGTGTTGACAGAAGACACTTGAAATCTGATACCAGCTTTGATGAGTG
Organism: Lipophrys pholis; assembly: GCF_963383615.2. Lineage (NCBI taxonomy): Eukaryota > Metazoa > Chordata > Actinopteri > Blenniiformes > Blenniidae > Lipophrys > Lipophrys pholis. The sequence goes on along the minus strand of NC_137642.1, from coordinate 15,961,286 downwards.
TCACCGTTTGCTGCCACTCAAAGACGCCACACAAGAGCCGGACTTAACAGCAACGATGTTCTAATGAGCTGTTCAGGTAATTGAAGACGAACAAGTTCGCCGGTGCCGTTTTTCAAAAGCGTGAACTAGTAGCCCCTGCTGGAGCCGATGACGTGAGCAGTACGCACCCTAAACATCTTCACTTAATCCAACAGTCAGTGGAACACAAGTCCAACATTGTGGGTAACATTTCCAGACGTTTTGACACCTGTAAGCATTTATAGAGTGGCAACTTTATTCAAATTAATTAAAATAATAATGTATGTTTAATAACTTAACTAGTTGCGCTCACCATGGAGATGCGAGCTGCTTATGTCTTTCTAGAATTTATCAGAAATTCTTCTTTTATTTATATCTACCAGCACACCATGTGTTTTCATGCGTTTATGCATTTCTCTTGAAAATTTGCAAAAAGTTTGACTTACTACAAGCTGGACTAGTGTAGCAAATCAAACTTGGCGTCTTATTTGTGCAATTTAGACATTATAGTGTAGGACGTATTATTACATACAGCTTTTATTAAAACTTTTCTTTTTTGCAAATTATGTAATATATTATAGGACAATAAATCAATTCAGTTGCCTCACCCATAAAATACTGATTTCTACCTTTTTTGCAGAAATTTGATGAGACATTTGCGCCATTATGGTCATTAAAAATGGTGAAAATGGTGAAAGCTCCGTGATTATGAACATCAATCCATCTTATTTCAAACCGAGTCCCCATGTGATAAAATCCAAGACAACCCTGTTGCTGCAACGTCCTCCAGCCTGGGGTGAACCCACAACACTCTCAGACGAACAGAAAAAACAGAATCTCTCCTGCACGGCCTGGACCGACTTCCTCCCGATTCTAAACAGATTAATATAAATCTGAATGGAATATAAAGGTGTTTATATTGACTGACTTGGGTTAGTCAATAAAGTTTTAGGATTTAATGTTTTAATTCTTGGATAAATGAAAGATTACTATTTAAAAGGTTAATCGCTTATAACATAAAAACAGTGTCGGTGAGTCAAAACAAAAGAAAGAAATCATATTTTTCTAAGTGCTAATACGGAGGTTTTGCCATTTTGTATGAGTCACGGCGAATGTCATGAACGTTTTGCTCAAACTCTTCCTGATTTGCTGCCATAAAAGGAGACGAACTGGGGTGAATAAGCGCACAGACTAGAGTGAATCCGTATGTGTGAGCTGGAGAGGGAGTTCCATACTCCTGCTCAGCCTGTCCTGTGTATCATTTGAATAAACCAACAAACTGAAGCTTTCTACAGAGCGAAGCCTGTCTGCTGGATCAGACAGAAGCCAGTGTTCTCTGCTGCTGCTGACATTTACCAAGCTCCTCAATGTACTCATGTATGCATGTTGAGCGCTTTGGTAAAAAAAAACCTGTATTGTGTGCTTAAACCACACTGACCTGTCGCCACAGACCGGACAAGTCAGTGTAGATGATTGATACCATCATGCTATAACCAGATAGGGGAGAGCCATGAATCCTCAAAGAGGCCGAGCAATGCTATTCTTTCACTGGTCAGTGTCTCATCTACCTTTGTTGGAAAACATAACAAGACAGGTCCGATACCTTTATCAGGAAAGGAGACATCAGATCGACACAGTCGAGTTGGGTAACGACATGAGTCACCAATACATCAAATATCCCTGACGTCAGAGTCACATTGGTACAGCCACAGCATTTTATACTACATCTCTCTGAGCTGTAGACAAGCACTCCTTATTTCACAGAGTATTTTCTCCACTCATTCTATCTTTATCTTTTCTATGACAGTCACCAGTGTCCCCTGTAATTTGAGCCTACACGTGTAGTGACATGAAATGTCTTGGCTAACTTCAATCGAGAAAGTAAGGACTTGTTTTCCCCTCATTTGGATTTCCTCCTTCGCGTGTCATGTTGACATTTGACAACTCTGCCGGGTTGCTCCGGCTGCCGTCTGCAGGAGCCGAGGCACAGATGGATCGAAAGGTCCACGCATGAATAGTGCTGCTGAGAATGGCTCCGACCCATCAGCCCTCATGGGAAGCTGCAGCTAAACTGAAGGATGCCAGAGACCGACGGAGGGAGGGAGGGAGGGTAGGGAGGGTAGGCTTAGCCAAGAAAGAGACAAATGCCTGTACTGCAGCAATGCAGGAGCAAGGGAGAGGGATGTCAATGAAATAAAGAAAGGGGGAGAGAGAAAAAAAAAAAAAAAACACTGACTGATGACAGCGCAGTGCACAAATGCCAGACGGTGCAGCAGGCGTGTTAAGAGCCAAAGTATGCAAGGCTAACAAGTTGGTGCAACCTGGTTTTTAACCTACGAAGCTTCCGTGCAGCAGCGTAGCTTTGCTGATGTGTCCTTCTTCCACCGCAGTTATGACAGTATCACCCTCAGCTCTACCTCGCAGAGACAACAAGCCCCGGCAATGCAAACACTCCCCACTGAGACTCCCACGTCTTCTCCCTCCCTGCCCTCTGAACAAACAGCTCTCTCTCTCTGGAGGAAACATGGCTGGAAGAGGGACGCCCGCTACTATCGACTCTCTCCCTATCAGCTTCTGTTATTTTATCCAGCTGAGAACAAGGCCTCGCGAGGACAACTCGCGGCTAATGTTTTCTCTTTCCGGCAGCGTAAGTAATATATACTACATTTCCTTTCCAGCAGCCTTCCCTGAACGTCTGCTGCATAAAATGTAAACACAGTCCGAGGAAAGACTCTGCTCAGTTTTCTCTGTATACAACCACCCAACCCTCCCTGAAAGCAAAGTCACGCCTTCTCCATTTCATATAGGCCAATGACACATAAATACACACATACACACACACAAACACTCACACACACACACCACCAACAGAAAGCAACCGAAACATACACTGGCTATCCCGTTCAGGCGCACACACTCAGAATGAAGTGGAGACGAGCTAATGTACTGCTGCCCTCAGCAGCAGGATTGCGAGCACTCAAGAAACAAATATCCGGTTCTCGTCATAAAATTTTCATCCCATGCAAGCTTGTCGGTGGGCCAGGCGCAATTCCTTGAGAAAGAAAAATTTAAAATACACACTTAACCTTGAGCTGATCTTCTTAACATAATGCACCTGCTTTACTGGATTTGACCAAGCCAAGTTGGAAACTCGACAAAGGACAAAGATGCCGGATCCAATGACTGATCTTCATGTTCTCATAAAAGGACACCGATGTGACACTTTGCACTGAGAAGCCTGTGCTGCTGAGCCTCAAGAGACACCAGGCAGGAGGCAGACCTAATCAAAAGCCTCAGACTGACACAGTGCTCCATATACTGCATGTGCACATCACTTTAAATACACTCAGTGGTTACAGCATAAAAAAAAAAAAAGAAGTGAACATCGACAGATTATGGATTTAAAAAAAACCAACACTTTTAAGGTCTTTAAATACTTTCAATGACAACTTGGAAAATGTATGTTCCAAAGAGGCGTGTGCTGTCTCAAATACAATCGGCTACGTGCAATTACATCTTTTGAAATTCCTTGAGATTGAATGAGCTCACAGGACATATTACTTTGTAGGTTATATCTTAGGAGTGTAAAAATAACTGACACAACAATTTAATTCAGTAATACCCTGATTATTTTTGTATATAATAATAACAACAACAACACGGCACCGAAAAAAGAAAAAGAAGCTGCATTGCACCAACCATATGCTCCACAAACAGATGGCAAATAGTCAATTTAAATTACAACTGTCACAAAATGAAATTGGTATCAACGCAATAACACAGACTGATTCATTAGTCAATGTCACATTAATCTCAAAACCCAATAAGGACGAAACTGTCCAACAAGGGGATTAAACAGTTCCAAGTCAACTGTAATTTCTTACTCCAATACTGCTCAACACAAACAATCCCACCAAATTAAAAAAAAAAAAAAAAAAGAAGAAGAAAGAGAAGGGGGGGGGTGGGGGTTGATATATTTTCAAACGAGAACATAATGTTTACTGCAATCCCCCTGCTGGAATGAAGTTGTGAATATGTTTTTGTTTTGATGCTCTCACATCAAATTCAGACGTCACCGAAACAGTTTATTCCCCTGTAACACGGCACACTGCATTCGCAAACCGTGCTGCTGTTCATAATCTAAATGCACACCTGTCAAAGTTGTGCTTTGCAGAGAGTAATATGCTCGGATGGGGAAAAACCGGCTTTATTTGGTGTGCAGCGACACAGAGCGCTGTTTCCTGTTGGCATCACTGAATCGTGTTGAGGGTGGCGCTGTGGGGGGTGGGGTCGCTTTGAACCGAGAGATCTCTGAATGCATTTGAATACATTTTTCAAGGTAATAGTTCCATCAAAAGGCCGCCATAGTGTGACCTCATCAGTCTGAAGGCTCATCTGCTAAACTGCCATGACTGCTAATCACCGGTAAACTGAACATAAACAACTATAAGCAACTCAAAGCGAAAACAGTGACAGGTGGAGGATTATTAAGGCTTTGATGGTGACAATTTAAGTTGTTAAGTGAATTTAAAAAAGAAAGATTGCAGTTGTAGGAGGAATAACTGCATATATAAATTTGTTGCTTCGGATTTTCTTTCCTTTTAACAGTCCAAAGGCTGCAATCAAGAAGCTAGAAACAGACAATTACCAAGTGAGTACCCATTTCTCAGTTTACAGCAGTCACATGACAATAACAAACATGCAACATGGCCGCCTCCAGTAGTGCCACATTATCTCCGTTTATAAGTACAGATAAGAGAACAAGTTCATCATCATGTTCATCAATGTAGAAGGGGAGTGCTGCACAGCCATTACATACTTTATTTTGTGCCTTTAACACATCAAAGACCCGTCATGATCGTTGTTCTAAGGTTTCATAAATGCAAACAACCAGTCTATTTCGTGGGGGTGGCGTAAAAGGTGCGTAGTCATCTATGCCTCAGTATGAGCTCCTTTGTGCATAGAGTGACTCAATCTCTTGATTTTCACCAAATCCACGCTGGGTGACATCGGACATGTTTTTAGGAGGAAAAAAAAAAACATTTTAACTTTGTCCAAATGGGATCTTCCGGCAGAGAAAGTAGGACAATTCTGGGCACTAACAAGAAGTAAAGGTGCCATCAAGAACTACAATTGGATTTGTGTATAAACATAGAAAACAGCACGTCCTCATGATGAACTCTATAATTAACAAACCTGAACATATGAAATCTGCCTGATCTCATTATGTTTACATATGTCGGTTAGCGTTGTCAGTGTTGGTTGGCTTGTATGGAGGATGATGAAGATGTTGTGAACAGATTTCATTGCCTAGAGAAAGGAACTTTCAAACAGGTAACACTTTCATTTCATGGAACTCGTTCTCTCAGCGGAAAACTCCCACTTTGACTGTATTCTGATGCTCATTTTCCTCAGTGGTACATTTGGAACTTTCACACTTCCCAGTAACTTATGAACGCACTAAAAGGTCATAAAGAAATTAACCAGTGTTGTTGAATACTTGGGGATGATATAGATGGCATCCTGCTTTGACGCTGCTTCCTGCAGAGCTGCATGATGTCACTTCATGGTTGATATCTAAAACACTAGCCGTCCAGCATCAGGACTTTATAGCACTGGATTCCATCAACCACTTTTACTGAGCCTGTTAGTACAGTTGGCAGCTTCTTGAGGCAAAATGACGCAGGTTAAAGTGACTGCCAAAGATTGGCTGGCCAATATTGATCCGATAACTAAAACAACCTGAAATCTAGGCTTCATAATGATGCAACAATTTCCCGATTGACCTTTTCGAATGACTTTCACCACTGCAATGGGCGATGAAAGCGTCAGAAAGTGCTGACAAAGCCGATGCTGGCCGATGTTACTCGCCACCCACATCAATGAGCCAGACATATCCGCACAGCTCACCCGGTACCGTTGAAATATGGGTTTGCACTCCAGGTTGTATGGCACAGAAATCAATAGCGCACAAAACGAAACAATCTATTATTTTCATTTCTTTATAACGCACACACATATAGACGTGTGCAGGCTCACTAACCTGTGGAGACAGGGCAGTGGTAGGCTGGGTGAAGAGTGTCGAGTGGGCCGCTGACCGTAGGCCATGTGCTCTCCTGACAGTCTGACGGGTGAGAGGAGCAGACAGTACCTCCTGCTGAAGAAAACACACCAACAGACACAAATGTCAAGGCGGGGAGCATCATTATTAGCTCACAATGAAAACAAAGTCTTTGGGATGACCCCCCCCCCAATGTTATTTTTCTGTAAGCGAGCCACCTCTGGGATCTACAGTACATCACAAAGAGCTAAAAAGAGGCTTAAAATAATGAGGCGTGAAAGTGGTAGTTGCGTTTTATATTCCGTTCCCATCACAGGCCAGGATCATTTCCCTTTTCCCCCCAATCTGTGTGTGCAAGACAATAGAAATGCCAAGAGAAAACGCTTGTCAATGTGGGGCAGTCAATGCTGGTGCAACCGACAGGACGAGATGAAACAGCCTGCATCTGCTCCAAACCTAAACCAGGATTAGCAGCCAGTTCTTTCTTTCCACGTCCCAGGTTGCTTACAAGCTGAAAAGAATCTGCTCGTGTAAATATGTGGTGATGTAAGCCCTGTGACAGATGCTCTACTTTAAGTGCATGTGTGAATGTGACTGTGTTTATGGGCATGAGCATGACGCTACCCTTGTGTTACATTAGTGGACATTTGTACAAATAGTGACTCCTTATATTATAACGTGATAAACTTTAGAGTTATGCAAGGTTATGCTATGAACAAACTATCCAAATTGTACCGTAGTGCCCCTAGAGAGGTACTTTATAGTCCAGCAAGGTACAATCCATTATTTGTTAAATGTCATTTCAGTGGAATTGTATTGTTCAAATATCAATAAACTATCAGGTATTTAGTAAAAAGTCTGTTTCAGTTTATATAGTTTGTTTATTATTAGTACAATTGTTAAGTGTCACACTACTGAACTGGCAACTGACAACATACAAAAAAATCCCAAATAATTACTTAAGTTCACTTAAAGTACGAGATATTACAGAATATACATAAAACTAGTACTTCATGAATTAACTAAAGGATTGTAAACATTTGAACTGCATCCTTTTATATTATTGTTGTTTAATAAATGAGACTGTGATAACCCACTGCTGCTTTTTTTTCTTTAGCAGACAAAAGTGTTTTGTGCGGGTCATGGGGCGGTCGGCTTTCAGAGAGCATACACCTAAAAAAAAAAAAACCTTTAAGGATTGAAGTATGCTCATGAGTGCTCGTAATTATAGGTACATGCTTAAGGGTAGGAAAGATTAAGGCTGGTTTCTGTCCTAAGGAACGGAATACAGGTTAATGTGATGTCCTCTGAAGTAATGCACATTTACCTGCATCGGTATTTGTGTGTGCGTGTATCAGAGCAGACTATGATTAAAATACTGTCACCTTCAAAGTATGCAGTCAGATGCTCCCTGGCTCATAGGACTGAGGAAAGATTAGATGGAGATAAACTAGTTTATAAACAGTGCGAGCAACTCGCCAGCATACACAACATGTGCACCCAATTTACTACCGATTTTACACTTGTGTACGTGGAGTTGCTCAGTCTCCTGGGGGTGGGGGGGCTTGAACACACACTTCCACAATACAAGCTACTCAGTGCTTTTAACACTTCACCAACCTGCTCTTGGCTTTCCACACAAGAAAGGTCATGCGTAGAGACTATTTTCCAAACCACCCACCATCACCAATAAAATCTAGGCTGCTAAAAAAAAAAAAAAAAAAATGGAGGGCATACAGAGACTAAAGAAGATGTGCTACATAGTGAGTTTAAACATGTGGGGAAAATAAACACGTTCACTATAAATCATGCAATAATAGGATTTTCCAGCATCTGCATGAACCTGTAAAGACCTGTGGTAAATCCCTTTGAGAGCAGGTGTGACATTTGTGCACGTCTCCTTGGATGTGACATATGACTTTGCATTTTTCCCACGCGTATTTCACGGAATTGTGATGAATTTTATAGGTCATGGAACATTGTATAATTAGTGCAATCCACCTCTGTGCGTAGGAGTAAGGTCACAATGTCGCTTAATGAATAAAAACAACAGCGTTTTAAGAGAAAGATTAATAAGTTCTGGGAAATAATCACATTGGCTTGTTTGCAGGGAATCAGGAAAAAACAACAACTATTTACCACTGTCGGGGTTGAAAGTGGGTAAAACTAAATGTTTATATGCTCTTGGATGCTCACTTCCTAGCCAGTCAAATCTCCTGGGTATGAGAGTGGATTTTGTAATAGAGCTCCAACATTTCTATTTTTGGGCTTTCAAAATTATTGTGATTTGGGGAAATTAAAGCTTTTTTAGGCTTCATAGCCTCTGAAATTTTCATAAATTTATGTGGAGTCACAGAGCTCTGACCGCTCCCTTATTTATTTGGCACCTCCGATATAAAAAAGAAAATTTAAATGTTTCCTTAGAGCTGTCAAACTAGCCATCTAAAATAAACCAAATGAAGGTAATGAACTGCCAGTTTTTAAACCGTGTGCCTCCCTTCCATCGACTCATTATTCTGCTGCTTCTCTTGCTGGAGCATTTCCCAGGATACACTGGCTGAGAGGTGTTGCACACCTCGGACAGGTGACTCCAGGGTCAGAACGGCCTTATCACAGGGCTGACACACTCACACACAGCACTCACAGTGACTCCTCTTGTCACAACATTGAGCAATTTAGAGTCAGCTTTCCAGAAAACGTGCAAGATTTGGGGTAATATGAGGAAACGGAGGCCAGAGGAGAAAATGCCAGCCGCCAAACAGAGAGGTCTCATGTGGCAGGTGGATTCTAACCGTACACTAGTATGGCAAACCACTCAGCCATCTGAAGCTGAGCCTAATGAATGGAGGCACTAATCAACAGTAATCTACAAGGCTTTAATAAGAACCCTGGCACAGTAGCACAGGAAGCTTTAACGTCGTAGTAATTCTCCATTGACATATCCGCGGTGTCCTTTTTGCCATCAGAGCTCCAATCTACGAGAGGATGTCTACTTCTCTCTCCACGTGTTATTACACACACAATTACCTTTCCTTTAACGACTCTCAACCTTGGTAAATTACATTGGACAAGCAAAGGCAGCCTCAAGATAATGATCATTTGAGTTTTTGCCATCTGTAGCAGTTATATATCATATAACTTTACACAGGGAAGACGCCAACAAATTAGGTCTGCAGAGTCTCTTGGAAAATATATACCGTGAACGCATGATATTCATTTATGTTAAATCCATACCTCTCAGCATGCTGACATGTAGAGGTTCAGAGCTCCAACATACGATACCCTAAAGCGGTGACGTGCTAACCAGCATTGATGACATTTCTCCTCCAGCTCAGTTTCCGCGGACATGCACAAGAACATTGTTGAGCACAGTTAAACATTTTTCTTCTTTAATTAGTGCATGATTGAATTTGATTTAGAACTGTATGGTGGTGCAGTGCTTCGCTCTCATTTCACAGCAGGAAAATCAACATTTCCATTTTTTTTGGGATCGGTGGCATTTCCGTGTGGTGGTTTCATGTTTTCCCTGTGCGTAGGTTTTATTGTAGAACTCTAGTTTTCTGTCTCTTAGTTTCAGCGCAAAGGAGAAGAAAATTCTGGAAAATGCTCACATTTAATGAACCTTTTTTTAAATAAAATTTAGTAGTGCGCTCCTACCAACCACAAAGTGATTAACCACACTGGCTGGCTGAAGACACTCATTTTCTGGAACGCACAACATCTGTAACTAACACACAGTGTACAATTTTGACACTGTTTATATTTAACGTAATCAAATTAGTGACCGTAATTTGTTCTACAGCATTCACTGCAAAACACCAGTCATTTTAGATATAAGCTGAATAGTGTCATGAAAACCAATGAAAATAGGACAGTTGTGATTTTTTCTGTGTTTGGTCTGTGATGGAGTGGTGGCCTGTCCATGATGTACCCTGCCCTTGCCCTTCATTAAGTTGGGATTGGCACCCATCTTCCTGAAACTATAGAATGGCACAGTATTGAAGTTGGATGAATGAGTTTTATCTTTTCAACACAAATTACAGTTGACTGTTACACCTCTAAAGAGGTGAAATACACAACCTGACCACAGTCAGCCCACCAGAGAACAAGACACTACAGCTTTAGCAAAGTGCAGCAAGGCCGTCAAATAAAGTGTCTTCAACATTAAAGACCAGCAATGGACCTTGGTACCAAGATAGCATGTTGCAGCAGGGTTATTGCCGCTTTCCTTATCTATGACGACTCAGGCATACAGCTTCAACTAACAGGCGGAGTCTATCCTCAAGACTCCAGAGACTATAAAAAGTGTCCATGAACTGCCAAAAGTCTCCCCTGTTGTGTGACTGTGGAGGAGGAATAGCATTTATGGAAGTGTCATTGCTCTGACGTGGGATTCTCACTGAAGACACGTCTCGGCCACACCAACTCATTTTCGCAACCATAGCGTGCCTATATTTGTCAACAACAGTGGACGGGCATTTGCCAAATTACACAAGATTATACACAATTAATATATCAAGTGTTTTCCATTATATTTGACAGCATATTAAAATAGAATAGAATAGAATAGCTTTACTAATGCCAATGGACAATCATCAACCCAAAAGTAACAAAGGCTCACAATGAAAAACACATTACAATTCACTGCTCTGCAAGTAACTTCTTTCCGATTGCAGAGGACCAGGTGAGCTGAGCCCACATTTATCGACCCTTCCGACGCTTCAGACACACCGAGATCGATATACAGAAAGACTGAATGTAAGAGAAAGGAACAAAATTAAAACACATTAAATCGTGAAGTTTAAATGGTTCTCTTGCAAGTAAATGATCAATCCCACTTAGACAAGTAGTGTAATTCAAAGAGGTGACTAAATGACCCTTCTAACACAATCTATTGTAACATGTGCACCACTTTATGAAGCAGTTGTTGTGACCTCTGGACCACTGCAGCTTAGAGAGAGAGAGAGAGGGAGAGAGGGGTGGGCTCTATCTATTTCTGTTGATTAGATTGCCACAGAGTACGGCAGCTGCTCTCTCTAGATACGGTACTATAAACCGAGTGGGAACTCACAGAATGTATAAACACACACATCACTCTATCCTCCTGACACGAAAGGTCCCAGCTGGTTGAGTCCCAACTGACTCCACCTTTTCTCCAGCATGAAACAAAGTCAGGAGCAAACAAGTGAATAAAAAAAACCAAAAACACTTATTTTCTGCTTACAACGCACGCAACTAAAGGAGGAGGTTGCCGCAGGGCTACTCCAGCAGGAAAGCAGGTTTTTCAAGCGTTCACTGCATATGAAATTGATGCATATGTATGGAGCGCTCAATAACCCGAAGAAGCTCTGGGATTTAATATCCAATAATTATCACATTTTAATAACAATACAGGGCTATTTCATTAAAAGATGTCGTTTTGGGAAATTATTTTTCTTTCATTAGCAAAATAAGAAAAGGCTGGTTTTGGAACTTTCTTTTTATTTTTAACTTTCTCCTGTTATAAATACAAGAAATTATGCAAGACCTCAGCAAAACTGTATTTAAAGACCTCACTATCCTCAGTAATGGCATATGAAACATTAGTAGACGTGTTTATGTGATTGATTATTTTTACAGATGTCACCATTGCAACTAAGCCAGCTTTTAAGCCGAATGCTATCCGCGCTGCCAAGCAGAGTTGAATTTGAAACTTTAGTCTTGTTTGCATTTATTACTGGTTCTTTTAGTATGTTAATTCCACTTTAAAGGATACTTCACTGTGTCTGCAATTAGATGGAATCATATGTGCACGTATCGAGACTACTGTATCAATAACCTTCCAAAAAGTAAGATAAAAAAATTCTATATTGTGCATCTCTAAATACCAGAAGATCAATAATCACTGCCAACAAGACAGCTTTAAGGTAAAACCAAGCAGCTGCACTTAGACGTGTGTTTACTTTCTTAGTGAGTGACACCGTTTTAAATGGGTTCAGTTGATAACAAATCTCACCCAAACGGCACCGTGCGCTCAAGACCGGAACAGAAAAAAGCTTCACATTTCTTGTCACATTTGGAGTCCACTGGCTGCTGTGTACTTCTGGCACTCTATGATATGAGCTCAGGGACCCATCTGCACCGATCACAGTTGTGTCAATCCTGAAACCCTGAGAGGTGATGCGGCTCGCCGTTTCCACAGGTAACTGCAGTCGCACAGTGACTGTGATTGGAGTTCCCAGGCACTGCGTTTTATCAGTCTGCTGTGTTGGACACCTGAGCGCCACCTGATCCCTGGCAACTCTTACGTGTTTACACAACTTCTAAGCCAGCATTTTGTCACCTCTGCGCATTCCCAATGCATGAAGTGATGTGATCATCAGGAGCTTTAATTACTGGAACTGAATCGCCTTCAGGGGTTTCAGATGTCTGGCAATTCACAGAGGCTAATGGCTGATCTTAGATGACCAAAGACACGAGGCAGTGCTCTGTGTGGGACTGTGGACAAAAACTCAAAGCCTGCCAGTGTACTCTGAAGGTAGCATGAGACTTGAGTGCTTAACCAAAACTTGATTATCCTCAGCAAAATCATATTAAGACTAATTCCCTACAAGCTGAGTACACAGTGTTTATTATACTCTTACCAGTCCCACTGAATAATGCCACCACCACCAGTGTCATTCTAACAAATCATCAGATTTAGGAGTTCATATATGAAAGAGAAGAAGGGGGGAATATAAAGAACCTTAAAAAATACTTTCAGAATGACTGGCAAAATCAGCAAATTCATACAGACTGGCTCAAACCTTACGTTGACTTAAGCATGACAGTAATAACATAGCACACTGTCAGATGTGTGCTGGAGCTTGGCGTGTGTTCAGAAATCAGCACATCGTATCAGGCCAGATGATAAGGAGGTTGCTGAAAGATCCCTGCAGACACATTAATGGGAGTTCTGTTTGTTCTCCGTTAAGTGAGTTAACCTCCACAGTTAATGGTAAATGGAAGGCAATCTACCAAGAAAAGCTCTGCTATGCTTTTAAGATAGCCATTTCTACCTTAGACATACTCTAGTACTCATACATGCACACAGCTGTTTAATACTGCATGCCGATTACACACAGAAAGTGTCTCCTGGCTTTATCCTCCCATTGTAAAATTGCAGCTTCTCAATGACCTTTCTCATGTGACCAGAGTTTACTGTGCAATTGAAGTGATTCACATTGTGGTCTAGTCATTGGTCCTCATCCCTTTATATTTCCCTGTGTTCTTCTTTCCCACTTCATTCACTCTCTTTGCTTCTTCAGTAGGAGAAAGGCCCTAGGGAAGGGCCGAGACGAGGGGGGGGGGGATGGGGGTGGGGTGGGGAGGGGGTCCTGCAGGCAATCACTCGCTACCAAGAGGAAAGATGAAGACAGAGAGATAGGAGGGGAGAGGAGAGTTAAATGAAATTTCCAACACATTAAGCACACCCTGTGAGCCTGCGCCTGCACATGCAGGGTTAAGAGGACTGGGGCTGCCAAGCGACCACCATCCAATGAAAGTAGGCGAATGACATTGCTGTGGACAGATAACACAGTGGTTCTCCTGTATTTTACCTGAAGATAGGCCGACATGACTACACACTGATATATGTTTAAAACTACCCCGCAAATGTTAGGGAGTCACACTGAAAAAGCAAACCTATTGTAGATCTCTTCTCTGAAGGACATGTGGACAATAGCATGCAAATGCACACAAGTTGTAAAAGCTCCCCTACTGAAGAGGTTAATGAAATCACAACACAGAAAATAGTGGGTCGGTGCGATTGTCTCTGGGGTGCAGATCCTCACAAGCCCCTCAAACATCATATATGTTTTCTATTTTTAACCAGGCAAAAACTTTGCTACTGGGATTGAAAATCTAATATGTGCATAAAAATGTGCACATGACATGCTGGAGCAAAATGAGCTGCCTCCACAGTAATAAACATGTAGGATATATATATATAAGAAAAGTCAAATCCAGTTGATGGACGGTATATAAAACGCCTAAAAGGCTCTTAATCTAAAGTGAGGAGATTTACCTTGAAAAATAGAAACAGAAAGAGGTCCCTGTTATGGGCTATAGCTTTGATTACCTCTCAAGAGTATTTCTTTTACTGTATTGATCGTACAGATCCTCATTTAAGTATAGCTTTATCAAATGACCACATGACCACAGTTCAGACTTGGTCTTCATGAAGATGAAAAATTATCTCCAGAGCACTGCCTTCGTGCATGTTTCCACTGACGCAAATAAAACCTGCCAGCCTGCCTCTGGGAAACTGATTACAGTGTTCACGATAAACTCTGTCCATGTTCCAACATTAACAAGGAATATGTTCCAATTACGCCGAGGATTTTAAACTAGACTCACTATGATTTCACCATTAAACTGGTAATCTCGATAGAGGTAGAGAAGGCTGTACCGTCAGGATCTTCCCTCATTTATCACGTGAACAATGCGGACGCTCACCTGCACATGGAAGTGGTGCAAATACGTACCGCCACTGTGACATTTGTTTCCCATTCGTGTGGGATATACACGTATACACAGCAGGGTCGCAGAGGCGGTCTTTATAGGGACCGAGTTTGACAGCTTGGCGTCCAGTCCTGCAGCAGAGACGAATGAGTGGGCTGAAAACCGCCTTCATTCATAATGGCATACGGCAACAAAGCAGCTTCATCCCTGGGTATCTCAGCGGCCGTGAGAGCAGACAAAGTGAGGAACACAGGTACAGGGTGCAGCACAGAATATCTCCCATAACAATATTTTTCTGATTTATTGCCCCAGGTGTTCCCCAAATAAAGCTTCGAAAGGCAGAGGGGGGGGGGGGGGGCAACATAATGGAGAGCTCCAATGGCCTGGAAATGTCAGAAGTAAAACCGCTGACTCTGTTGCACTTTTAAAGCCACTTGGTGTTCTATTTAGCTTTAAAGGGGAGGACTAAAGATCCTGTAGAGAGGCTTGAATTGAAGACAAGGGGGGGGGGGGATGATGATTTAGCATCAGACTGCAGCTGCAAGGATACAGGGAAACCTAAAATGTTGCACAGACCGTTTCTCTCCGCTTGTATTACGTCAAAACAAAAGGCACATACACATCCCTCCTAGCCATGGAGATAAAGCTGATGATCAGCAGAGGAGAGTGGAAGCGTGGGCGAGAGTAGGGAAGCAGCACAGGCACATATAAGAGAAAAGAGAGAGCAAGAGAGAGAGAGAGAGAGACATGGAGCAAACAAGCATCAGAGAGAAAGGACTGGTGCTAAAAGAAAAGGTCTGAGTGTGCGTTTCTTGGCGTGTCCGTTAGCATCTGTGTGTAATCACTACAAAGCACACATTCTTAGCATCAGTGAAAATCTGCAAATACGAAAAAAGAAATCCAGGCATGCATGGAAAGCTACATGTATAAAACTTGAACTGAAAAGGGCATATTTTCCTTATTTTTAATATAGTTTGTTCATTTACGTTGAAAGTCAAAAATGTGGTCTACACTCAAGACTATGGTTGAAATTACACACAGCTCGCATACAAAGTTATGAGCACTCCGCATGTGTTCTGATACTGCAAGCCCTAAAATAGTAAGCAGGAAAACATAACAGACTGAATCTTAATCAGGCTACACAACCGCCCTCCCGCTACTTGTCACACTACTTCTTTAGGCCTCCTAAAGAGGAGTCTGCAGGGTGGCATCACAACGCCGCAGATCAGCTTTAACAGCCAACTGAGCTGGTGCCGTGACTCCAGTCGGCCACGTCAATCAAATTTTTATGGACTTGTCATTCGTCTCTGGTGAACGCAAAGCTTAGATGAGGTTTAACTGGTTCCCCACCGGACAGGTTTCTTAACATAAAGCCATGCTAGATTACTGCTGCACAGGAGGACCGTTCGTCTCAATCCATTTACCAACAGCAAGCCGAAAGGCATTCCCATCCCCTACATGGTTTTGAAATAAAGTACTAAGATGATAATTAGCTGATTGTTGAAGATTACACTGCTTTTCTAGGTTGACCTCCCGTCTCCTCCCACACCACCTCACCGAAGAGCTCCTCTGCTCACCTACAACATGAGCTTTGATTTGCTGCAGCAGCCTGTGGATCTATGAGATGAGCCAAGATGAGCTTTTCCTCTTTTTCCAGTGCACATTTACATCTTACTATAATCACTGGCGCTCTGCAGCAGGATGGACCTGCTTCTGTGTGTTAGATAATATTAATGCAAACTCAAAGGTTTGCGATATCACTTCACGTCAAACATTTCCAGTCTGCGGCTCTTTTTCCGATGTGTTTCACCAAAGTGATGCGCAGACAAGCTCCGGCTCCAAAAGTCTTTAACTTGGATAAAGCAGGGTCAGAAGAGGGATAAACGGATGAACACTGCCACTGCCCTCGGTGAACGGTAACAGAATACATGTCTCACAATCACATCGACACTTCAGCACATCTAATTCGTGTCTTCTTATGTCACTGTGGGCAGTGGTGGTAAAATCCTGCCCGCAGCCACCGGTGACAGATCGCAGCACGTCACATAAAAATCTGCCATATCTGAAGGCGGGGTCACTATGTGCCATTATGGGCTGCCCTGAAGAAGCCTGGGATAAATTTCTACTGGTGTCAGGAATCAGATGGCTGCTCCTACGATCCACAGCCTCTTACAAACGGATGGAATTACAACAGGAAATGACGGCGCAACACCCAATCGATTGGCGTGCAGATTTCCATGAAGGTAAATTCAAGACAGAATCACCACTCTGTCTTCTTTCTCTCATTAAATTTGTTGTAGATGAACACCATAGATGTCTGGATCCGTTTTTGGTTGGCATCACTTGTTTATCTCATGACGGCACTGGCAGCAAATGTGAACAACATCTAATGTTGAGTTTTAATCTTGCAAACTGCTTTATGTCCATTTTACTGAAATTGTGAAGTCTGCATAAATTAAACGTGTATAAAATGTGATACTGCTCATATTTGATTATTGTAAAGCGATTTGGGATCATTTCAATTTTGAATGGTCCTATATAAATAAGCTTTCATTCATTAATCCAAAATAAGACAGTCTGCAAGAGGTACAAGTCCGACTGGGATCTGTCGTCCATTACCACTTTAGCCTCATAGTTTCTGTTCAGGCATAAGGCTGCAGCCATTATTCTAATCAATGAATTTCACTCTCCTTGAGCATATCTGAGAGACGGGACTGCTGAACCTGACCTACTCCGACTCCAGTTGGCTGAGACACACAAAATCTATTATTGTGCCGAGTACAATGACACAGCATCATGACACAAGTTTCAACCCAAATGAGAACAAAAGAAACAAACTGTGATAATGAGGGGTTGTTATTATCACATTTATGTGTGAAATAGCTCAGCTGAAGAAAAAGATCAAACTGAGCAGCAGGAACTCAACAAGTCATCAAATTGTATTTGTTACATATTTATTCATATTCTATTTTGCATTCAACTCAAAAATGCAAGACTGGGATGAATCTTTGGTACATTTGTTGACTGAACGCAAGAACGCAAAGAGTTGATGTAGTCGAGTTGTAAAAAAGGCTTCTTTTTTTTTAACTAAGTGGATGTCCACACAGAGAACTATTGTATTGTATCCTGCCAGAGAAAAGTGATCCCAAGAATGGAAAAACTGCTTTTCACTGGTAGTAGCGAATAGACGACGGTGAGATGGATAACCTTCAATTCTCTGTTGGAAAAAAGGACATTGTCATGGTTTCATGGGTTACCCAGGCAACAGCAGCGTCGGGTTTTTTTGTTTGAATAGCTCCAGAAGTCCATGTATTTACTTTTCTTCTCACCTTAAAAACGGCCTTCATTAGTCACATGACCATAAACCCTGTGGCCTCAATTCTGAGAACGATGGAGTTCTCACGTAATCCAAACACAAGTGTCAAATACCTGGATTTACAAGATCGCTCAATACACTATAACTTTAAAAGAACAGCCTCAGGCTGAGAGTAAAACTGACAAACTATCACATATGAAACACACACACACACACTCCTAACCTCTCCTTCCACTCCCGGAGCCTCCCTCCGACTTTTCCATCCTACTTTCTTCTCTCCCCAATTCTTTCCCCTTGCATCCAGTTCAGGTCTGGGATTTCCCCCAGGGTTCCCCTAAGGACCCCGGTTGGGAAAATGCGAGTCGAGAGCTCAGTTGGAGGTAGATCACTGAGAAACTCTGACGCTAAGCTCAGCTCCTCTGCTTCCACACCGCTTAGCCGTTTTCCCTGGGAAAAGACAGCCCGGGTGCTACCTGTTAGCTGTCTGGCTGAATGACAAGCATTTCATCTTAAAGCCGTGGGGCTGCGTGCAGGAATGACTCCCCAACCTTTTACTGACAGGCAGATAATTGTCTCCTCTCTGCATATACCAGGGACACCGTGGGGCTCCGTTGCACAGCAGGCCAAACACAGCAGAAGACACAGGAACGACAGGGCCGGAGAGAAGCGTGTGTGCAGAGTTATTCCAAGACTGAGACGAACCACGCCCACCCTTAAATCAATGCCCGAGAGACAACAGTCACACTGTTCCTCATAATAGCAGAGCAAGGAAAACAGCTGACGCAAAAAACATTCAAGTAATCTGATCCAGCCGTCACATGCTTGTAGCCATGTCCTCAAAGTTGGGACGTTGCGTTTAATGCAAGTAATAAAACAGTGATTTGCAAATCTCTCAATCCGTGTGTTTAATTTCCAATAGAACATATACAACATATTAAATGTTTAATCTGGGACAATTTTACAATTTATTGGTAATGATCAGTTCATTTCGTCCGGACACTCTAGTTTCATGGAGTTTCTCCAGTGTCGGAATTTCAAGTTTTGATTCATCCGCCCACAGAACATATTTCCATATCAAATGAGCTCAGGGAGACGGTTCCAAAGAAGACGGCGGCGTTTTTGCATCACGTTCACACGTGGTTCCTTCTTTGCATGATACAGCCTTAACTTGCATTTATGCAAACTGCGAGATGTGTTCACGGACTGTGTTCTCTGGAAGTGTCTCTCAGCCCACTGAGTGATAACCAGCAGAGAATCCTGCCTGTTTTTAATTCAGTGCAGCCTAGGGGCCTGAAGACCCTCCGGTTATCATGTTCAGCCTTGTACCTTGCCCACAGACATTCCCCCTGAATCCCTTCGTGAAATACACGGTAGATGGTGAGATCTTCAAAGTCTTTACAATTTTATATTGACAAGCTTCTTCTTTATTTTTTTTTGCTTTATTTTTAGATCCAGTTTGTTGCAGATTGATGAAAATGCGCTTATATTTACGTCTGAACCGGAGCCTCTCTGAAATGCTCATTATATGTTTCAGACCTGCCAATCAAACTATTTGATTGTCAAACTCTCCTCCAGTTGTTTTGCTCCTCGCGGCCTTCTACTGCCATCAAACACAAAATGGGCTCATAGTTTTTCCAAAAAACAATAAAATGGAAAAGTTTCAACATCCGATACATTTGGGAATAAAATATGGATTCATTAGACTTGCAAATCATTGTTTTTTTTTTTTTATATTTATATTCAACACAGTGTGTGAATTTTGGAGGGAAATGTTGTGAATATTTTTAGAGGATCATTGTGAAACACAATTACGATGAAGAATATACAGGCACATGTATATGATGCCTTTAGGTCTTGTATTCATTTACAGTAATAAATAAATAAATAAATAAGTACAATTCAGAAAGTTTTCTCAGACCTTTTCCATTAGTGAATGCTCCGTGTTTACAGAGACTGCTGTGTTAAAATATAAACAAAGAAAAATATTATTCAGCTTCATACAGGAGGGAAAGCAGCAGCACTGTATTTGCACTGCATGGCGTCTGTTTGTTCGAGGGTTATTGAAATGTAAACTTAACAATGAGTCGAAAGAAAATCAAGGCTATTGCCGCAGCTGCTTTTGGCTTCAAATTTACCATCTGAAACCAGCAGGGAGGAACAAGTTTGCTGTCATTTGTTTCCCCCGGGTCGCTCCGGCAATGTCCCGACAACATAGATACGGATAACTAATACACACGTTCTCCGAAATGAATCCTGAATCCTCCACAACGGTGCACATAAAGCTGAAGCTGGATGAGGGCCGTCTCCATGGAAATGAATTTTCCAACAAAGTCTCCTCGCCGCCATCTCCACAGTCCTATTTATAGAATGGCAGACCACTAGCTAGCTGGCAAACGATGAGTAACTGTATAGTGAGAATGGAAATGGTCTAGTATCTCTACGTCTCCGCGATGCCCGCCTCTCATTTTGCTCACAGCTTCATTTCAAATCAACGACTTTGAGTAAGAGTTCACACCAACAGCTGACTATCAATCTCCGGGCTCACCAGGGAACGCAGGTTTTATGTGTGTGATGCTGTGAGAGGCTTGCGCGTGTGTGCGTGTGCGTGTGTGTGCGAGAGGGAGCATTTCAAGCTGATGCAAGGCCTGCAGGGTAACACACACGTAAACACATAAGACAGCGGAGTGCAGACGGCGGGTAGCACTAACCTCCTCTGACAGAAGGTCGCAGGGACTTGTGGTCTGCTGCTTTTTGACCTCCGTGGGTGGAATGACGATGAGAAAGCAACAATCCTTTCTTTCTTTTTTTTTTTCCCAATTTCAGGAGGTTTTCCTCAAACTCCATCATAAGGAATGCTTCCACTACTTTGCGTGTGCCCAAAACACACGCTGAAGGTCTGACATATAATAAAGGGCCCGAGCCTCATATATAGATATACCAGACCTGCTACACTGAACGGGTCTAATAAGTAAGCAGCAGACAGACCTCTACCTCAGTTACTTCTACAGTCACGGCCTGGATACACTGTATGAAGCTCAAGGGAAAAAAATCCTCCTCAATCGTGCTGATAGTGCCAATTAGCTTTAGCCAGACCCGAATGTCGTGCTTATTATTACTACAGTGCCGCTGCACCATAAAGATGAGATCCTGCGAAGGCTGAGGCTTTTACTCAATGACCGAGAACAGCGATTACGGCTGTCGACTTTCATTAACAAACACACCAACTCTCGACAACCGCTAACAAGACCAACAGTATCTGCACTTTCATTCAAATGTGACCATATCTGTAGTGGTAGGATTGCCCATCCCTCATTAAACGAGTGGTATTAAACTACAGAGAGTCAATGGATAACAGCTCCGATCGTCCTAGAATAAAGGAAGTTCAAAATAGACTTTTTCATCAGAGACCGCATCAACAATGGATTGTAGCTGGACGGGCATTTACATAAGCAATTTACTGACTGCGCCGCTTCTCGGAGGTGCCTTTGAGCACAAACAAGATTGTATCTCTCACACGTTGCCCCCTCTAGGTCCTCTGTCAGGATAGAAGCACGACATCACTTGATAAAGCACAGCTCTGTACTGTACACTTTCGTCAAATCTCAGAAGCTGTTTTTGGAGGGTAAATGCAACAAAACAGTAGGTAGAACCTCAATCTGTCATGTAACATTGATCTGATTTAGTTGTAAATATATTCTTCATACATGCAAAAGACTCAACTCTAAACCTCTTCAAAAATGTAACTGTTTCTCCAAAAAGTTCCTTTAGGAGCACAATTACTCAAATTATTCAATAAAAAAACGTAGAAAATAAAGTTGACAATAAGTTTTTCTATTGAATATTTCTGTTTTCAAAGCAAATGGTAAATCCAGTAAATCCTATAAATACCTCGCGAAAGCTGACAAATCGACTCAAAATTGGAATCTAAATTGAGAAAAGGAGTGAATTCACTAGAACAGTACTGATATGTCAGAGGTATTGTACAATGGAAACAATTGGCTTGCCATGAATGAAGCTAAAATCCTGATGAAATTATTCAATCTGATGCTGATTAAACAACATGCAATGGCACAATTAAACACATTCATGGTGGTTTTAAATGTTTTCAGGGGGCCACTTGAATGAATTTATTTTTTTTTTTTTTTTTTGAAAGGATACTTTATTTAAAAGAATTTGTAGAGCCACTCTAAGAAATGAATTGCATTTATTGTGTAACCCATGAGCAGATAGATTTTCTCAACATATTCGTATCTATTAAATCACTCTAGATTTTCCTTAATCCCTCGAACAAATCATTCATTAGTTTTCAGCTCAGCTCGCGACCGGTCGATAGTGTAATTTGAACCCATCATGGTGAGCAGCGACTGCACGTGTGCACGAGATGGGCAGTCAAATTTCAGAAAATACACAACAATAAATCAATGATCTTTTTTTTCATGTAATTGTTTTGTGACAAGAAAATGTATTCAAGATTAAACCATATCTTGCATGTGACTGGAGAAGCTGAGTGAAATATGGCACTGCACGAACCAATGTAGAAACGTTTTTTTATGAGAATATCCCATGCTGGTACACGTTAAAAACTGTGATATAATAATTTGTCTATTTCCCAGATGTAACAAAAACCCTTGTAATAGGATTATCTGGTCAGAACCTCTCGTTCACATAGAAATATAGAATACCATTAAAATTACGTTGATTTGAATGAGACTTCAAAGTGCTTAGGCAGCAAAAGATAGCTCTGACCTCCATCACCACACACCTGCAGAATTTAACCCCTCCCCACGTTTTCGTACGCCCGTACAACCTGAGCTCAGGTCTCTGGATCAGCCACGCTTATTCCACATGTGTCTCCCGCCATTGATCGGCTCGTGCTGATAAAGGAGTTAATTAAATGAGACGAAGCTCAGAGCCCAGGCCTGTGATTCATTTAGAACTACCAATTAAGGAGACAGAGGAGACGGGCTTCTCATCAACGGGAGAAACTATTACATCCCGGGGAATGGCAAAAAAAAATTCCAAATAAATTGAAGTAGACACCAGAAATATCACTTTAAAAAAAAAAAAAAAGGCCGTGACTGACTTTATTGTGACCAAGACATGTTCAACTTGTCTCTCTGGTCCAACTGATCATGACAAAATAAAACAAAGGGGCCTTAGGGTTTTCAGACCACTGTTTGACCAAGGTGTGCATCTTTGTTTGTTTTCTCAATGGCTGAGTAACCGTGTGCGCTTGTGTGTACCGTGGCACCACTACAACCCTGGTAATTACAGTGCAAACAAACTGGGCGCCAGGCCGAATAGAGAGTCTTGCTTTCGGGGCCTCATTGACTCCCTGGATGTGCTCAGAGTCTGATCAATCTCGGTTTAGACTCCCTTCTAGACTTCTGCTTGTGTAATGAGGTTGTCAAAAGCATCATTCACAAACACGGACAGCTTATTTCAAGCAGAGAGCAGGGCTGGTGTTGGAGCTTCAGAGAGGGAGGGAACAGAAAGTCAGTTTCTGCTTGTCATCATAAACGTTCCCAGAGGGAACAGAGCAAGGCGGGAACTTTGTCACAAAAATGAAAACAAGTACAGGAAATGAAAGAAGGGATTTGAAGTAGCACTACAGGCCACAACCTGATAAATGTAAAGTGCAATAAAGTGACTGCTTGTTATATTTTTTGCCATGCTCGAAATGAATTCAGGGTTGCACTTGAAGACATTTCATCCTTGACATGAATGTGTTACAAGTGTGCACACACACTCACAGGAAATAAATTGATAAAGCCTTTTCTTCTTAGAGCTAACACTCCGATGCAGTAATATAAACCACTCCGCTATGGCACAAACCAAGATGTATATTTGCTACACCATAGTCACTATGGTTCGTGTCCCCACCTAATGTTGTCGTTCTCTTCTGAAGAAGAGTCAGGACAGGATGTAGTGTTCACTTTGTTTCCTTTTCCAAAAGCAGACACACTTCTCCAATTTGCAGTTGGCACAAAGCATGTAGTAGCAGTAAACTAGTGCAAACACAAGTTTAAAGAGCTCTACACTGAGGCCGTGCTGAATGCATGCCGAACACACACACAGTGAAAAGGAGCTGAAAAGAAACAACAAACAGAGGCCCGCTTGGCTCCATGCCTCACTAAGCCACCGTGAACAGATAATTCCTCTCAAGTCGACACCAATGGACAACGTACGCTCCCAGTAACCACAATGACCTCGACAGAAAGATGATGTCACAGCTCTCCAAAATATCCTGTTTAACCATGACCACCGAAGGCCTCATTTCCGTTGGTAACACAACACCGTATCACCACATGGGTAAACCATGAAAAGCATGCAGATTTCCCTCCAGCGAACCTCCCTCTTGTGTCTTAAGGGACCTCAGGGATCAACAAGGTTTATTGGAGGAGACGCCGGCGCACACTCTCAAATCACTGAGACAAAAAAGGTGTAACGAACTTGAAAATGTCAGGCCCTACTGCCATTAACCCGGTGCATCGATCCGGCAGGAACAAAAGGACTACTTATGAGAGTGTGCATGTGTTGGGAGGGGGTATACAAGCGATTACAGCGCCATTAGCGTTGTTTTAGTTAGTCAGGATCTCGCTTTAAAGTAAACCGTTGAGCAATTTCTATCTGGCTTTTAAGGATTCTCTCAAAAAATTTGCAATACATGTAGAAAACCGTTTTGGTTAAAGTCTAAACTAATGGAGCACAAATGTGAGGTAAATGCCAAGTAATGCATTACTTATTCATCTAAGAGAGCTTCTAGGTGACTTGCATGCAGGCATCCCGTAAATAACTTGTCACGGCACTGCTATCATACATAATACTGTTGTTCCAAATCATTACTATAATAATTGTATTTTAAAGTGAGTTGTTGTTGAAAATTAATGTAAAATTTGACATATATTAAAACTTGTCTGAGCATATTTTGTCTGTGTATCTGCCAGTTTTACACACAGCAGCATAATGGTCTGCTGAGTAAATCGCTTGAGTAGAATGCTCTGTGGCCCGGCATGTGAAAGAAATCCTCTGACTGGTGCTGGCAGTGTGGTGGGAAAGCCATAATGAGAAGCAGCCAGCTTCTCCTCAGCGAGAGAGGTGAGCCCGAGGCCGAGGGAATCCTCACATCACAGAATCCCAACATGCAACTTTCCAGTCATTACTACATCAGTAAAAACAGGACTCATTCATACATAATGTTCCACTTCCAATTAAAGAGATGCCTCCCTGTTGACAGCCAAGTCAGCTGTTTTTCTCCTTACGACCCTCTCGCTGCCATTCCCCGATATGATTGTTTTTCTTCTTTTCAACTCACAACTGTAATTTGTGGGATCTGTCAGAGTCTATATACCATATTGTCTTCAATTCAATAAAGCAACGAAGCAATGCAGATAAATGAGAGCAAGGCTGGGAGACTGGTGAATGGGTTTCAGAGAGTACAGTTCAATTATGGGAATGATAGAGGAACCCTTACACACAATATTTATTAGGATCCTTTATATAATCGTGGGTTTCTCAATTCGCCAAATGTGCATATCTGCAGCTCAGCGATTGTTTAAATTGTGAGGTTACTTGGATATAAGAGCGACCGCTGTGGGGGAGGAGCTGAAGCCTGAGGAAACAGACCTGAATTAAGAAGGCAAAATTTATCGACTTACTACTGATTGGAAACACTAACACATTAGAAATGAGTCACTGTCTTAAAGTTTAATAGTCACTACCAGCTGTCAGTGTCTAAACACCCAACTAATAGCCACCCTGCCTTGCTGCCTGCATCATTTCATCATCGTCTTGCATAAACAAGGGTAGAAACGATCGATATCTCCTGAAGGAGAGGTCAGCCCCACCTCTCTCGCTAATTATGTTGACAATGGAAAGTCTAGATATTTAGCCCGGGAATGTTCCCCTGAATTCTGAAGGGAGCAAAGTGGATCCCTTGGTGCCCGGGTGTTTATGCAAAGGAACTGTAGGATTGTAAAGGACGAACCGTCCTCTTAATTGGAGTCATCCCATCACAATACTGAAAATTCAATAGAATTCTGCAGTAATACCTGCCCTTTGTTCACAATTTTTGCTGCTCATCAGTAACAAAACAAGTGTTTTCCTACATGTGATAACAGTTGACACGCCAATACATACCACCACGTAATATCACAATGTGTAGAAATGCTTACATTTGAAAACACAAAATAACCACATAAAACGCCTCCCTCATGCGTTGTACCAAAATGAGGTTTTATGTGGTGTAACGTTGTGCTGGTACACAGGCAGATGGTCTTTCTGGATAGCAACGTTTACACCCAGAGCATGAGAAAATGGTCCCTTTGTATCAGTTCGTACGGCGACATTTAACCATTTTTAATAACGTAAAAGGAAAAAAACGTGAAGAACTGAGAGACCTGAAGGAGTACGATTATAAAAACAAAAACTGTTTTTGGTGATTTAAATGCACAGCTAATACTTTAGTACACAATAATCAATATTCTGCATGTCACAAGGATTACTCAAAAGTCCAATTTAATTCTTCCTTGTCATTCATTGTACGTATCATTAATTCAAACCATTTTCCCCCTCGTGTGTCTATCAGAGCTACATGAACTCACCATCCATGAGTAGTGAAATAAAAGAAAACACAAAGGCACACCATCACGGCCTCTTATTCTCCAATATACTCAGAGTAAATGCAAAAGAGACGTGTCTGTGTGTGTCACGTCTGTGTCTTTTAAAATAATCAAAGCGAACTGAAACATTTCCAGCTATTTTTGTAACTTGTGTGCGATTACATAACTAATTGAAGGAGGCAGTTGAAAAACGGGATTGCTAATTTCTTTCCTCTTGACTACCAACCACACCAATGCCACAAACCGCTGTGTAATTCAAAATGAGCGCCAAAAAAAATAAAAAAAATAAACATTTTCTGACCATTATCGATGGCCTGAAAATGTGATGCAAAATTCACCCTTCAAATCCTACCACAGCTTTGAGTCACAGATAATCTCAACTTTTCAATAGGTCAATGCCAGGCTGGACTGTCTATGAATCTACAAGTTAAAGCAAGTAAGCAAGTTAAAGAATCCAATTACTGGTGAAACGCTCATCACTCAGACACACAAATCTTCACGAGCCATGTATTTCACCGTCAGCTGTTTCAACTATCCCCAAAGCCTTCGTGTATATTTTCCCTTTAACTCTAGTTAAAGATTGAAGGAATGATTAATCGAAAAAGCAGCACCAGGGAGAGTACATTTCAAAGTATTATGATAATCAGCAGATTATAGACATTAAAGGATAATCTGTCAAAAGTTGGCCCGAAGTTCACGTTTCACTAATAAAATGCAGGGAAATATGGTGTTTTTCTGGACGTCCTTGTGTTACGTATCCAAAAGAGGAAACGCTCCGACTCATTTCGTGTCACAGTCCAGTCAAGTAGTGAAGACTGAAAAGCATTTACTGAACCGAGCGGATCACCCGCAGTGGTAAGTTAACTTGTGAAATAAACAACAACAACTCAGTAAGTTTCCCATGACGTGCCTCATCGGGTCATTCACGCTTGACTGATATGTTAGCCCTTTCTCCGGCCATGCTTTTATTGCTGCTGCCACATTGACCGGATGTCGCCGTCCTTGATGTGATGCATCGATGCACGTCATTATTAATAAACGTATCTATGCTGATGCGTCACCCCCGCACTAAATAAAATGTAATCGCCCAATTTATTGGTTATCAGAATTTTTTATTCCCCAATATCGGAATCAGCAAAGGCCACCCCAAAAAATTATAATCCATATCGATGAGGGCCCGAAAGATATTAAGCATGCATGTTGAACTTTAAGGTTAATCTGGATAAGATACTATTCACTCAAGCGTGTCATAATTTCAGTTTACATTCAATCTGTCTCAAGTTAAAGGCTTGATGTCTTTTTGCAACACTGAGGTGGCGATATGTTAAGAAAAGACAGCAGCACATCTCTTCTTAGACAGATTTTACACAATTGACCTTCGTACAAGCTAAATCACCCCGAGTCTAATTTACAGTGCTCGTTTGGACCTCAAATTCCCTCAGATTGGTCACAATAATGAGCCCAATCACAGAGCCAATGCTGGGAGAGGCTGGGCCCGTCAATGACCTTCAGGTTCTAGCAGTCATCTCACCTGCCCTCCTGGCACAGGATGCCACCGGTCCCACATCTCGGATGAGAGGGGGGGGGGCAACCAAGCGTGGCTTCCATCCATCATCGCATTACACACATTGGCCTAGTTTAATGTCCTTTTTCAGACTCGACTGGAGACACGCTGGGCCACACAGAAACATGGGAAGCAGATAATTAGTCTATGCCAACAGCAGAGGTTCACCAGTCATTTGCCACCTCAAGGGTGAAATCCCTTCCAGAGTACTAATGAGGACTTTGTCCATCACCACAGTCACATCCATTACAATACGAGAGCGTGGTCATAATGAGCGGATGAAGAACGCGTGCGGTTTCGCCGTCTCGAAAGGAGATGAAACGCAGAAAATCTTGCTGTGCTGTATTATTTACAAACAAGGAGACAGATGGAGGGATGCAGCAGCAGCCCGGCTAAATGCAGAACACTCTCTTCAGTCTCAAACTAAACTGTTTCACTAGGACAGTTCCCGCGGACGGGTGAGGGGGGCAAACAGCTGGTGAGCGTGAGAGGGTATCGTGCTGAGGCAGGTACAATTGCGTGGTGGGCTGAGAGGGCACAGAGCAATTAGAGAAAGAATGCACATGAGAGCAGGACCGTCACGAGTATATGTTTTGAATTTTGCTTTTGAATATCTATCAGCGCCAATCTGCCATGTCCAACATACAAACATGAGGTTGGAACTGCTGTTCCTGGGGCATGCAGCAGAAGCGGTTTTTCATGTTGCTCGAACAGGACTTCATGCGGTCTCAGCCGTTTTTGTGCGATTAAAAAATTACAATCGAGATGAAAATTGAGATTCTTTATTCAAATGCTACCCAGCAAAAGTACAGATGCACTTCAGTCGACGAGGCAAACAAGAAACAAAAGACTCTTTCGCTTCCGTGTCATTAGCTCTGGATTTACACAGCTCACTTCACCAAGAGCCACGCCAACATCGAACCCTCGCAAAGCCCATCTCAGGATTCAGCGCAAAGCACTTCACAAGGCTGTCAGTCTAATTGTAACAGATATAGCGAGAAACCCTGGAGAAAAGTGTCAAAAAAACAAAAAACAAAAAGGGGTGCAGCCTAACAAATGCACCCTACTCAGGTTCGGTGCAGCACAGCTGCCCACTCAGCCATATCACTCCTGCACAGCCGCAGACACTGGAAATCACTCCGGCTATCGCTCGGCAGGGCGATCGCCACCTGAGCTGACAGGAGCTCCGTCAGGGGAACGGCCACTAAAGCCATCAGCATTTCATCACTGTACTGAGGTGACAACACACACTTGTCATTTTGTTTGATGGAGAGACAATCCATGATGGTTTCACTCCAACGCCACAAGGTACCAGACAATCCAGCCGGGGCCTTGAAAGTGAAAGTGAGGCATGAGGCCTGTTCTCCTTTATGTTTCCAATGGAATGAGTACAAACAAAAACTATCAGGCCCGAGCAGTTGCAGTCACTTTCGAAAGAAGTTCTGACTAAAGCATCAAAACACAAGCAACCGCAGCCATCTATAACAGGGTTGGATCAGCTTTGTTTCACCGAGCTCCAAAAGTTTTGGTGATGGGGCTAATTTATGGCCACCAATTAATCTCAAATGCAAGTTTTTTGATTGTGGGAAGAAATCAAATCAACCTGGAGAAAATCCCAACACGTACTCCAACCAGGGACCTTCTCACTATGAGGAGAGACGAACCTCTGCTGACCACGACATCACTGTGAGGCCATGCTGTATATTTTAACATGTAAGCAGTTGGAAAAATCAAGCTGTAATTGAATTGAAAGATATTTTTACTATGGACTACTTTTATATAATGCAGTCGGCCACACAACAATCTGCAATTTTACAAACCAACACGTCATTGAATGTAGACCTTTCATTCAGATACTGTATAAAACTGGAAGTCAATAACTGAATTACATTACAGGCGGGATATAAACAGATATATTACTAATAAAGCACCCTTTTAAATTTGTTCAACATTTTCTTCAGCAAGATGTTGCTCTCTCATATGGAACAGCAGTTCTGCCTTGCAGTGCATTTTTACAACATCGCTTCTTTATAAGCATAAATGACGGTATTGTTGGATTACACAACACCATACTGCTACCTTGAACACAGTAAAAATCTTTTAGTACTTTATCTTTCATCGTATGTAAATCAAAAGGATTAATTGCCGTATCTTTGTTTTGCATCTTTGTCCAATGCCATGGAAACGAGGTCATCTCTGGGAAACATACTCTGAATTAACAACAAAAACATACAAGCTTGAGACAAAATTCAGATTTAACTGGGCTCTGAAGACCTCCACAAAGTCCAATGTGGACATTCTGTCCTGAGACATTGGTCTAGCAGAGATATGTTGCCCCTGAAGCGGAGTAAACCAACATGCCTGCCCGGTAACACAAGATTGGACGCGTCTCCTCGATTTCCTGTTCATTGCTCTGCAGCCCACTATCTAAAACTAATTCAAACGCTGAAGAGTGGGCAGCCAGAAGTGGACCGAACTGTTTGCAGCTGTTAAATAAGAACAGATACCACTCTGCCTTGCAGTCTTTTAAAATGCGGTGGACTTTGCACAACCAGTGTGCAAATGAGTGCCGTTTCACTCGGCATTCTAATTGTAATCTTGAATGCTTCACGTAGGCTACACTATAGAGTATATTGTTTTTAGCTCTGCAGCTCAGAGGTTGTCTTATTTGTAATGCTAACTTGTATTTTTCAGGATATACTATTGTGCGTGTGGCTAGAGATGTATTCAGTGAATTGATTTTACACTGAGTGTTCCAGTTTAAATCTACAAAATGAACTACTGTATATACGACTCATTCGGAACAGCCAGTTAGTTATAACATTCACTTTATTAAACCCATGTAGTGTTTTGTGCACATTCAGAACCCATGACCATGTGACCACTGCAAAGCATACGGCCTGAATGGAATACGCTCTCAACAAATCAATCATTCTGTTACGACAACTAACCACCGTGTGAAACTTGATGCTATCACTTCGTCTCATGCAGCCTGGCTGGTCTATGAAACCCTGCTAGGCATCAGCGATCAGTTCCCTCAACCACTTAAGAAAATCCTCCAAATTGCTCCCCATGTCCATTAAAACCACCCCTGTGTACATATCTGTAGTAATCCAATCTGGGCCGGGCTGACCAAAGATTACAGCGATTCTTCTGCAGCAGACACACCAGGCTTGATATGATGAGATATGAGAGCAGACACACGGGCCAATGTTGTGAAGAATTGAGACACTAAATTAGAACTTAAGTGCCTCTTAGCCATACCGAAGAGGGCCACACACCTGTCAATCATCTACGCCAAAGCGAAGAATGAACTCATTAATGAGCTCTCATGAACACCAGCTAATGTGACCTTCCACTGTCACTTCATACAATATTGTTTGTGTCTCTGTTCCGAAACTTATGATCACACGGGAAAATTTAAAATCAGAAATCACAAGAGATTTTGTCTATAGAGTATAGGATTGGATTAATGAAACTGCCCGCTATGGACCCATTGATCAATCATTCAACTACCTTATCACCTTTGGTACAACCACAAGCTTAGAGTCACTCTCTTATCACACTAATCCGGATAACTTCAGCACTGAGTCCGAGAAGGCAGCGGGGATAAATGAGTTTACTCCTACACTGATTGGATTAAAAGCCAATAGTGGACCTCGACCCTCCCGGCCTCGACTGCAACAGCCACCAGCAGCTCAGTTTTAATAAACAGGTGTGCTTAAAAGGAAATAAATAACAAAAAAAAAAACACACACACACACGTATACAATCATTAAAAATATTACAAATAAAATGCAAATATTGACTCAATTAGGTGACACTAAACCAAGCCCCACTTGGATTTACTACCTTTTTTACAGGAACTATTGAATCACAATGATTCAACTAAAACCCGGCCACACGTCAAGCCGGCAGCATTTTATGTGACAGCTGCATAAATAGGAGTCTCGTGAAGGTTGAATGTGAACCACTGGACTCTATTGTCTGCTTTGCATCAACAGAGAGTTGACCCATCCTGACTGCACCACACAAGCAGCAGGCAAAGCCATTGGTTTGCTCAATGATTAGAAATGGGATCGAAACGGCATATCTTAGGTGTATTAGTGAGACACTTTCCACCACACGAGACTAGACTTTACATGGCAACAGTATATATATCCTTCTGCAGCTTTAAAAACAGCTCCGGAAACAAGAGTTTCCACACTGCAGTGAAACAAATGAGTAGAGAGGCCGGGCTGTCACAAAGTGACAGGCCAGCATTAGGAGCTGCAGCAGCAACGCTTCAATGGACGAAGACACGGTATGACAGGCAAACAAAACCACAACCTGAGCAGAATGAAATGAAATAGAACCTGTTTAGGGCAAAATCGGCAACGTCAAACTCAGCCTGTTAGATCATTTAAAGCAGAATTGGAAAAGTGGCAGGCCTCGGGCCACATGCAACCCACAGCTACCTTCTTTCCAGCCCATGAGATTGTTTCAACAAAAAAAAATAAAAAATAAAAAATGGTGATGCAAGGAATTTAACCACATTCAACCCCATAATGAATCGCAATGATTCAACACATTTTGTTAAAATGAATGTGCTCAATGTGGAAACTAACGTTTTGATTCAATTAGTAGCTACGATTGTCACACATTGTTAAATACTCCATTACAATTTGCCACTCTTTTAGGGAGGATTACATTTTTGTGACTCCAGCCACGATCTAAGTGGCTCATCCCTGACTTAAAAGTTGGAATAAGCCTCTTTATTTGATGGCTTCCTCATAAAGTGAAATATTTTGTCACTGCAATAATTCATTGGCAGGGTTTAATGTGAAGATAGGGGCGACGCTTTGTTGGTTCTGACAGCCATTTGACCCCCGAGGTGGCTTGTTTCACAGGATAGGAAGCCTCATTTAATTCCACAATGCCTGTGGCCAGTGTGAGAGTGTTTGTATGCGAGAGAAGAAAGAAAAAAGAAAACCAACACAAAAGTAAGAAAAAGACAAACAGGAGCGAGAGGAAAACGCAAAAGAGAATGGCTGTGCTCGCAGGTGACTGTAAAGGGGGGGGGGGGGATGTCCTTCCTGGGTTGCAATGACTTCCTCATTCTTTTGTATTCAGGTCCATTCTGTGCATCTCCTCCCTCCTGATGCAGCTGCTGTGAGGCTTCGCAGCGTTAGCCGAGGCAGAGGGTCACAGAAGCAGGAACAGGCTGTGTAACAACTACAACCATAGTGAGACTTTCGCAAGCCGCCGTCCTGCCATTGTGAACGTTTCTTGGGGCTTTTTTTTGGTAGTGGTGGTTGGTGGGGGTGGGAAGGGTCCTTCACCACAGCAGTGGCCATGCAACAAAAAAAAGGACCTGCATCAGCTTGCAGGAAAACCCAGGATCTCCCAGCTGAATGGGGAAACACCCGCAGGGAGGGGAGAAACAGCAGGCTGGCTGGAGAGTCTGACATCATCCAAGTGTGGGCTTCCATGTTTCAGTTAAGTCTCACATATGTGCATGAATAGGTGCAACTCTGAGAGACACACACACACACACAGCTGTAGTTTTCCTCTCCAGCACTGGACAGATATTCATTATTCTGACTTTCTGCTGCACCACCACACAGACACTGCAGTTCACACAGCTTGGAGAAGCATATAGAGGTGAGGGGGAGACATCAGTCTTCAGACCTCCCCACATCTGCAGACAGAGAAGGGGGGCTGCTCACGCAAAGCATCCTTACCATTGCAATAACACACACACTCACACACACACACACACACACACACACACACACACACACACACACACACACACACACACACACACGAGACACCCTTCCTTTTGCTTGGCCGTCCGTGATGGAACCGATCCCACTGCAGAGACTCTCAGAGAATCCAGATCGACCTCACACTGGTGAATCACACTGGTGAATCACACACAGCGATTGGAATAGCTCATAAACACACGCATGTAAAGTTGAAGGACGAAGGTGGGGGGGGTGGGGGGGTTTGGTGGAAGCTGAGGGCCGGTTACAGTAAACGGCGGGGCAGCGGCAGTGTGGGGTGTCGATGGGCTTCAGTAAGTGATCCAAAAAAAAAAAAAAAAAAAAAAAAAAACCTGCATTGCCTCTGTCAAAGCTCCACGTCCCGCTGTGGATTAAAATAACACCCGCCACACAGGGGTACCTGCCATGACTCATGTCCTGCCTCACATTAGAAAAAAAAAAAAAAAAAAAACACATGATCGGAAAATGTTGAGGCTAGTTAGCTCTACTTCCTTAGCCAGCAGCAGCGGCAGCAGCAGCAGCAGCAGCAGCCCGCCGCCTCAGCCAGCCAGCCGCCTCCTCTCCGGTCCAGCCAGCCCGGCCGGTCCTCCCACCAGCCCGCAGACTCCCACCGTCCTGGGACTTACCGGTCTTATGTGCTGATGGTGTCGCTGTGAAGACACAACAAGTGCGGGGAGGCTGCCGGCCACCGCTCCGCTGCTCCGGGACAACAGGAGTACTGATCTGCACACTTTCGCAGCCATCTCTGTAGTGAAAGCTCGCCGGGAAGGAGACTCTGCTGCGGGCGGACCGAGACGCACCGAAGGGGAAGAGGGAGGGAGGTGGGCGGGATGCGGGGCTGGACTACCGCCTCACACACATGCCCAGTGTTGCACCAGTATGCAAAGATACACACTTTTTGGTGCGGGGTATATCAAAACAAACACCCGCACAAGGCTGTCTTTTTCTCCTGTCCGCATCATACGTGAGACATCAATCTCTGTGTTAAAATGCAAATCAAACAATAAACGTACCAAAGGTGTGCAGCATGCATTTTCTCACCTATCTCTATTAACATTTGTTCAAAAATGAAGAAAACTGAACAATATATAGGCATTCTTATTCTGTAAAGCCCAAATTCAAAGTGAAAGTAATGAAATCCCAAAACCGATATTGCTGTAATTAAGTTGGGACGTTGTAATCCATTCATAAATGTGATTTTGTTTTTTGTAAATTCATGCTTAAATCCAATTTGTACCTCCACTTGACTACTTTTAAAAGCATGAGTCACAAGCAAGTATGTCCACAATTCATGAAGTCCCATCAAACCCTTTTGATCTGCACTTGTGAAGTTCATTCGATCAATCCCTGGTTCATATCCAAATGTGTTCGCAAAACAAATGACCACACTGTCTGAGAAATGTGCAATAAATGTAGATAATTTACAAAGGTAATTTGAATTGAATGCTTTTGACTCACCGACACAATCAAATGGGGCCAAAAGTTAAGTTGGTAGTAAGTAAAGTAATATTCGTCAAAGTGACTACATTTGGTATTTTTTTGAGAAGATTGCATTGTACTTTTATTGAGCATCAGTCAATGTAACAGTAGTTACTCTTTACACCTCAATGCTTTTCACAAAAAAGTCATCATGCAGTCTATGAAAACAAGTCAAAGCTGTGTGTCCTGCAAAGAAGGTGATGATATTGCCCTGTCTCAAATTCGTATGTAACTCGCTCAGGTTATTATGAACTAATATTTTGAAAATGAATAATAGGTTGAATGCACACTACCATGAATAAAATCTTGACTTTATGATATTTGCGAACCTCTACATTGTGATAGTTTTTTAGTTTGCAATTTACACATTGTCACAATTGTGTACAAAGACGAAATAGCTTTGAGTTGTGCACACCTGTCAATCACAGTTCAGAAGAATTAAACATACCATAATAAACCCAGTACTGAGAGGGAAAAGACTTGGAGCCAGACCTTCCAATTGACCACAAAATTGCATTTAGAACCGTTTATTTTGACATTAGATATAACGTATAAAGGATGACCTTTATTGTTGTTTGTACATGTGAAAAACATTCAATCACCCATGCAACCATGACAACAAATTTGCAAAGGATGTAAAAATGCATAACATCATTGGTCGGCCCACATTTAAAACCATGACCTTTTTGCTATATGAGGGGGAAAGCACTAACCACTTCACCACTACGTGGCCCAGAAAAGACAGCTCCTTTCAATTTCATTCACTTTAAAAGAAAAAGAGACCACCTGGGTCTAACTGTACACATTACTAATATATTTTCTGGTCATATTGTCCACTGTAACCAGGTCTAATACCTGCACACCCTCCGTTCTTTGCTTGTGACAATGTCCCTGTTAGGGAACCCTTCAGGGTTGAAACTAATTGAACGGATCTTCAGTGAACTTTACGCAGCACTTGATCCTTTCTAATGTACAACTATTTCAATGCATTTCAAGGCTTCTGACTATGGGGGTTCTCTGCTTTTACCAGGCTCACTCAGGCACTGCTAATGCAGGTAATAGCAGTGGTAATGGGACTGTTTGGTCAATGAACGTCAAGGAGACACCCTCAAGTGGAATGCAACATGTTTTCCTTAATCTTTGACCAGACCTGTCATATATTAACCTCTGCCACACCTGTCTAGGTCAAAGGAGAAACCAGATAAACAAACAGTTGACTGTGCAAGAGGAAACTGTGCCTTTCAACACAGTGGTTCATTTAATTGCAACATGGCCTCCATTACTGACTACAACCAAAGGGATCAACAAATAGCAAAGTAAGATCCAACATTTATGGAGGCAAACAGAGATAGAGCTGTTGTTGATTGCTCTTGTCTTCTGTTTGTTTGTGAAATACAGTACTGATATGCCACCGCTCCCAAGCTCAATCCCAATTTCTACTTTACTTCTTCTCGTGCAGAGCATCAGGCTGTGTGGGCAATGCAATTTAAATGCAAATTCTTGGCCACTGACAAGGACCTGCAGAAGGCCTCGAGGCTGGATCGATTCACAAATGGAATCTTTGTGTGGAGCCAAACTCTGCCAGGCATTGGTTTGTACAAGACTTTACACTGCCGTCATAACCGTGCCGTGACAGTATGCATTTACACTTGGTGTGTCAGCAGTGCAAACAAACAAATCTGCAAAAAAGTACGAAAAATGTTTGGACATCTTAATGTTCTTAGTTTGTAGATTATCTTCTTGAGATTTTCATGAGTAGGATTTCCTGATTTGTCGAATGCACAAAAAGGGCTCAAGTATAAGGTCACACCGACTCTGTGATCCCTTAAACTTAAATATAAAAAAGTTAATTGACTAGATGCCACATTTTAAGAAAATATATTTAAAGGGTCTTTACCAGGAGGTTATCAGGGGCTGCATACGGCCCATTTGGTCTCAGGTGGGCTCCAACAGAGAAATGATGGTGGAATAACCTACAAAGACAACTGGAAATATTTCCTTTAGTTTCTGCACAAAAAGGCGTGAGTACATTCTAAACATTTAGGTAAATAACTTTTTACCCAAAGAAGTCAAAACTTTCAAAGATAAATAGATGCAATTTCAATAATATGCTGATTCATAATGCAAAGCGCAGTGAAACTTCTCAAAACCATGTTGTCCATTTGGAAATCGCATTTATGATTTTGTAATAGGGAACTCCTGCAGAAAAAATCAGTCAGAGTTTATGTTTTCACTACTTCGATTCGCTTCGGTCCTCTTACGAAAACAGTTAAAGTCCCACTTAATATAATAGAAAGTTTACTTGTAGGTCACTTTACTTGTAGGTTGCAAAAAAAAACCTGATTACTTTATGAGAAAGTATGTTTAGCTGTCGAGATGTATTGCAAACCTCTTGACATACTGTGACATAACAGAGGTTGCGGTAACCTTGACCTTTGATGCTTTGCCTCCAGAAAAAAAAAAACATTTCACCTGTGCCAAACTCCGCTGTGTTAATCAGAGTAGAATGTAAGTAAGGACGAACAGCCAGCCTGAAAACCAAATGCCTCCAGCCTAGAATTGTTATTAAAAGCGGATAGAATGCAGATCTATAGTTCAGAGTTAATTTCAGTCAGACGCTGATTTCGCTTCCAAGTTATGCGTCATAAATTCAAATTTCGAGTTCATCAATGCAATAAATTAGGCGTGGCAAGTCTGCACATATTTAGATTCATGCAAGTCAGAAATAAGCAGAGTTGACACTAATCTTTTTCGGTCCTGTTCTCCAGCTGTTTAAATGAACTCTTTAGTAGTGTGCATCCATATCTCAAGGTCATAATGAGATAGATGAACAGAGTATAAATGAGGTGTGCTTGCATGCCTGTACCCATAGTAGTGCACATGTCTCTGCATGATTGAAATGTCACCCAGCAGCATGGAGTATACACAAGAAGGCGATGCCCAAAACGAGCATTCATGGGTGTGTAAAGTCTATTTCAACCGTCCACCAATCAAGTTGTACACAAAAGAAACACAGGCCTTACAAGGCAGGGAATGCGATGCCTTTCTCATGCACGCACTGCTGTAACTGGAGTCAGCTTTTGTCTGTATGTCTTCACCTGAGCCATCGTTCTCTATTATACAGAGGCACTGTTTGTGGTTCAAGTTTCACCACAGGTCTCATTCTGCAGAAGACGCTCAACTGAATCGTGTCATGGGTGCACGAAAACTGCTGCAGTAGCAGTAAGGTAACACTCCGTTATGGATTTACAAGTGTCTTCTTAATGTAGCACTTATGGAGGAAACACCCTCTTAAATCAAACACAAGTTACAGAAGCAGCAGCATTTCCTCTATTTACTGTAAAAAAACAAAAAAACAGTTGACCTTTTGCAGAACCACCTTATCTCTTGCTCTTCTTATTATTTTTTTTATTTTTTATTTTTTAAAGCTGTTGCAATAGCAGATTATCTTAGATTTAAAGCTTATAAAATTGGTTTGGCGTTACAGTACAATAGCTGTTATGGAACTCTACCTTATCAGACATGATTAACCTTTGTTAGACATTAGTTAATAAGTTAATGAACTGCGGTGTTAACCCAAAGGAAACATAAAATCTCAGGCAAACATAGTAGATGACTTCTATGTTTCTAAATATGTACTGGAGTGGGACATTGACCTTGATATCGATAGTCAGAATGCTGTAGCCATGGTGAAAAACATATACACTACATAGGCCATTTATCTTTTATTTCCACATCATTTTGCCTGTAAATCTTGACATTATTTGCTATGGGTGGGGGCGTGTAATTTGTATCGAAATGATTCAAAATGTCCCTGTTCTGGGCAATTGAAAAAAATGATTTCACTCTGTTTTTAATGTCAGTTATCAACGTCGACGTTAATGACAGCCTGACATTGTGACTGTGAGCAATCTGAACGATTCAGAATTGGATAAATGCACACTGCCATTGTGAAATCAAGAGCCAAGCTCAGGTTATTGTTGTCGTCAAGCTATTCACACTCCATATTACATTTCACTCCTTGGCAATTACATATTATGGGTTCTTATGATAAATAGCTCGCATTAATGAACCCTGCACAGTAGAGCTGCAGGCACAGCTAAATAGCCCCATTTATTAAAAAGGAAGGAGCTGAGATGAGGAATAAGAAAGCTGAAAAAGATGTTGAAAAGATGGTGAGGGAAAAAGATTAGTATAGATAAACAAAATGTAACCAGGATGTTGAACTGAGATATTAGTCTTATTGCGTGCATTTTATATTACAGTGCTGTTCTTTGAAGATGGAGACCACCTTAATCAAGCTGAAAATGAACAAACGGCAGAACTGCGCATCTAAACAGTGACAAAGAACTTGTACAGACCTATTTGAAAAATTTAGGTCAATTTGTTATTGTCATTGTTGTACAGATTAGGAAATACACAATCCTCAGATCCTGGCTCCACTTTTAAAGGTAAGTTCTTAACGTTCCTTCATAAATGCTTAAATCATATTCCCTATATATAGGTTATCATAAATTCTTAAAGAAGTGGCAAATCAATCCATAACCATTAGGCTTCATCATATAATGCACTGTATAGCGAAGTGCTATGAGACGAGTGATGTGATACAGCACAATGATCCAGGCTCTGTAAATTCACAGTTATGGGGTTATGAGATTCCGATCTACCGAAGTGATATTTAAAGGAATGTGCTATTTTAAACTGCAAGGTAAACAGTTTACAGTACCATGCACAGAGGAGAGGAGTCCCAGAGACATTGTCAGCAAAGAGAGCATGCATTGCCATTGTTAGGATAATGATACTGCATGACAAAGATATAAAAAATGGATGAGCTGATAAGAAAATCCAAACCTTTTAGAAAATGATTTTCCTGGTTTAGAAAGACCTTAAGTGGAAAACCACCCCTCCTGTCAAGCAACCGACAGGAAAACCAAAAACATAACTTGAGAAATTTGTTCATCATTTCTAAGTTTCATTTTTAAATTCATGTGTGCCTACTTGTTAGCGTCAACCTGCTCACCATAGGAAAACCTGTAGTGGTTACTATCGTTGCATAGGCAAGAGATTTTATGATGTGCTAGTATTTTAGTACCTACCTACCTGAGGTTAAGTCAAGATCAAGACCAGAGCATCCCAAGACTTTAAGGGAGGTCAAGACCAAGATCTTGAAAATGTGATCTTGATTGCAAGACCAATACCGAATACTTCATCATTATGATATGCTGCCTCAAAGTTGGCAGGAAAGAGATGTATGGAGCGACCTGGCATCGACAAAGTTGTCAGTTGAACAATTAGCCTAATTTAAAAAGACAACTACATGTAATTAAACCTTGTTGTTTATCTTTGAAAATTAAATAATTTATTTAATTTTTCTTATAGATAGCTGATCCCAGCTGACCATGAAGGTAGCCATTCGATCTCAGGCCAAACAGAGACGACAACACACGACAATGTTTCTCACTTAGAAACTGTAAAACCTCCTCAGTCAGCACTTCATAACTCAATGTTTCAAAGTGTTTCCAGTCATCAAATTTATCATACACATTATATATTGTATTTCTAAAAGCTTCAATCTAAATAAGAGTTGTGGCCACGGCCCCTCGACCCGCCCCCTTCGCGCGCGTCACCGCCCATGAACGCGGAACTGCTGCGCTTGAGCTCCCTTCTCTGCATAGTGACGGAAGACGGTGGATAAAGACAACCAATTTCTCTGCTGACTGGGGTTTTTGATCGTCGTTAATGTGAGTGACAGTACCTTTCGGAAGTGATCGCAGCCATTTGTAAGCAACACAACTTGTGGCGAACCGCTAAAATATCTGCGCGACGAGCTAACAGTTAGCGGCTTGCTAGCAGGCTAAGGACAGCTGCGCTCCAAAACAATTATCTGCGTGTTGCTGCTCGATGGCTGCTCGATATCAATAACGGGTCGTAGGAAATTAACTCCCGTGTTGGGAATGTGTCTGCGGCACACAGATCGCTGGTGAACCTTGTGTTGGTGCATGCTTTAGTCAGTGAAGTGAACCCTAGGAGCTAAAAACAAAACACTTGACCTGCTGCATCGTGAGGACAACTTTGTGATCTCGGGTCTGTCATGTTAAGTTTCACGCTAGATTTAGTGTAAATATGTCGTTTCTTAACTTATTAGCCGTTAGATGCTGATGACGACTACTCGCATGTTAAAGCAGTGTAATCATGGTTTTTGTCACCATAGTACCATATATATATATATATATATATATATATATATATATGGTCATTTTCAACTATTTCAGTGTTAGTTTCTGACATAAGAAGTTTGTTTCACCTTGTGAGCCTTTGCACATGATGTATAATGATGTCAAGCTATCAGATCTTTGCAGTCCACTGAAGAACCTAAAGTTTGTTGGTTTTCTGCTAACAATTTGTACTTTTTGTCCAGATAAGCTTTGTGTTTGAAAGTTGATCCTCCAGTCTGACTGTGTCAGATGGCTTTCTGTCCTCTTAGTCACGTCGTCACAATTGTCCCTCAGTCTAGCTTCATGCACATTGGACAACCTGTGATGGATGCTGAGGTGATTTTCCCACACAGTGGGTGACCTTTTGTTTCATTGTGAGAAATAAGTCAGAAGAGATGGCAATGTTGCATACCTCAAGAGACCTGCAGAATGTTTGAGATGGCTGTTGGGGCTGCCTTGACACACCAAAGCAGACATGTAAGCTTTTCTTTGTCTGAACTTCTGGTACTCCTGACAATATTCAAGTTTCTCTGAGTGTATTTATAACTTGGATCAAACAGCATCCCAGAGCATTCAAAGGAGCACATTTTTTTGTGGCTCCAGGCTGTCCAGATAACGCTGCTGTCCCCATTTCTGAATCTTTGTGGAATACTATCAGATGACTGAGAATATTGCAAATTAACTGGGCTCATCCCTTCCTTAGGTCCAAGTTTGTTTTCCACCTTGTGAAAGCTACAGACTGAGACTGAACAGAATTAATATTAAAAAACTCAATATTAATGAATCATACCTATGATTATAATAGTATTCAACCACTTATCGATATGGATTGTTTAGGTTTTTTTTGCATCATTTATAATGTAATGCTACTTCAGTGAGCTCAAAAAGTCAAAACAGCTCGAGACATGTTTTGATATTCTTCCTGACAACCTAATCTCAGCATTGTAGTTGGATTATGTTTTATATATGTCACTGTCACTAATGTATTGTGCCACTCTTTGCTCTTAAGGTGAAAAGGTGACGAGAAGTGACTTTCAGATACAGTAAATGTGTTCACTTGCATTATAATTGACCAAATAAAACCCTGATTAGCCATAACATTATGAAGACTGACTGGTGGAGTGAATTAACACTGTCTTGACGCCTCTTAGTGGATGGCAAATATTATAAAGACGGTAAACATTTGTCATCAATATTGCTTTGTTGGAAATAGGGAAAATAGATCAGATGTGGTTGAACAGCAAAATCTGCTTTGTGGGTTCTCTCAATCTTTGTAGAATTCAGAGATTAGACAATAATTGTGTGTGACGAAACTCAGTCAGGCTGAAGCCGTAGAAATTAATGATTTTGCAACCAAAAGGAAATGTGTTCATCATAAATAGAAAAAGGAAGTTAGACTTAGTTTTACTGGCTTGTATTTGAGGTCGTTTTTTGCGTTCTGTGTCTGTTTACTGACAAGAGATCATCGGTGTATTTCAAAATGTTTTTCCAAACAAATTCCAAG
Organism: Lipophrys pholis; assembly: GCF_963383615.2. Taxonomy (NCBI): domain Eukaryota; kingdom Metazoa; phylum Chordata; class Actinopteri; order Blenniiformes; family Blenniidae; genus Lipophrys; species Lipophrys pholis. Next base: position 15,918,259 of record NC_137642.1, on the reverse strand, counting down.
CCCCCAACAGGGACTTCACAGATCACAGATATCTCCCCTTTTGATAAGGCTTCATTTGAACTCAGCAGATACGAAAGCTGATCAAAAGATTTGGACGAACATTAAATACCCCGGCCTGAAGGAGAGTGGCCCTCAGCTGGCAGATAGCAGTCAGAGAGGACAGGGGGAAAACATATCTGTTTATTATGTTTGTCCCAGAGCAGTTTGTGCCTTTTTGAGGCTCATCTGGCATGGAGTTGAGTGGTATTTTTTGGAGGGAATCCGTAATAAAAACGTCTTCAAACTTTATAGACTTCAACAGACTCTGTCAAGCCAGATTTACAGATATTCCAAAATTATGGATGCAGTTATAATTTCCTGGAAGTAGGGGTTTGGGCTGACAGCGAGAACATCTCCAGTGCCGGCCTGGTTGAGGACCTTTCTGTGCGGACATTGCACCCTGTCTCCCTGTGCATGCTTGGGTTCGCTCCAGTTTTCTTCCACAGTCCATCAACACGCGTTAACCGGTCACTCGAAATTGCCCCTCGGTGGGAAGGTTGTGGCTGTGGGTGTTGGACTGACTTCACTTGTCGTCAGGGATCAATTCCTGCACCCAGTCACACTGGATTGTGAAATGAAAAGTATACAAATCTACAGTTTAGGGTGTACAACCTCAGTCACAAAAATAGACCCTAAATGAAAACTGGCTATAAATATTTGTTATTGTCCCAAACATTTTGAAGCTGGGAGATGTAACTACTAAGCTGCCTGTAACATTCATGTAGGTGGTCATGTTATGTTACATAGGTTTAAGTGTTGCTACTTAGAGTGAAGTGCTTGCTGTTGGTGTGTTTGCAACACTCTATCTCCAGTTCCACGAAAATAGAGTTCCCTTTAGTCCCTACTGTCATGGGCTACTGAGCACTTTAATTATCATACGCCGTCTTTTCTTTTTTTTCCCTCTATAATTAATCCGTTTAACATTTGGCGCTCACACTGTTAATGGGATATTGACAGGTTAAGGCATCAAATGGGTGAACTCCCCCATGTAGTTTTAATAAAAAAAAGCACACACACAGGAGCTACAGATACACACCAGTAGCCTCTCACTTAATTGTTAATCATTTATCCGTGACACTGATGAATTAGGCAACGGTACGGTCATAAAACGAAGTTTTGCAGGTTTAGCAGCCCTGGTGGTATTTAGTTTTGTCCTCAATTTCTGTTGTCTATTAATCAAGACGTCAACGTTTTCCTGGATATTCATGCATTGGCTTTCGAAGGGGTTGTTTAGCCTGCAGAGCCATGTTAGGAGAGACCCTATCAGAGTAAACTACCTTTGTCCGAGGCTTTGCCTTGCACAATGAGTGTTAATTGGTTTTTCAGTCATTTTCTCCACATCCTTGCCTAAGAGTTAAACGATGTCGCCTGCTCATTGCAGAATGAACTGCCTGCAACTTTGTTTTAAATCATTTTTCACAATAGATTTACGTTGTTTTGTTGTTTTTAACAGTGTATCGGGTATATTTTTTTGAATTCACATTCATCTATAGCAAAACTAGTGAGCTTTGTGTTTTATCTGGATTTGCATACATTTTGTTTTCCTCATCCAGCCATATTGGAACCTCACCTGGAAAAGCAGCCTTGAAATAATCCCCACATGTGCTGGCTTCTTCTCCTTCCGTCTGTTGTCCAGCTGAATGCTGGATCCAGCATCCAATCACCTGCCATGATTCCAGAGTTTTCACATGAAAAAGGAGGATTGTTTTGGCTTGTGATTTAGATTTTTCACTGCTCAAATAGCTAACTGCACACCAGATGGAAGGGCATGTTGCACCAAAATATGACAGCAATTCTCTTAATTGTGCTTTAGAGTTTGTCAAAATCATTGTCATCAGCAGGGACACATGACATTGGGACTTTTCTTTCTCTGTGCTGAGACAAGAGATTCCCGAAAAACCTTGGACAGCATACACCAAAGCACAGTTTGCTCTTGTCTCAAGTTCATTTTCTTTTGTTCCTTAGTTAAAGCAGTTCTTCCTCTTTTTTTATTTTTTTATTGATCTGCTGCTCCTGCGGTGTCCCTTGAAAAGTCTTTTATTTTGTTATATCTTCTATATGAATTGTTGGAAGCACTAACTCTGCTGCCTGCAGGTCCAACACACATTTCTTTTTTTTTTTTCCAAATGTGCTAAATTCCAAATGATCTATTTTATGTATTAATCTATTTAATCTCTTAATCATTCCATATTTTTGAAAATGCTTTTAAAAATGGCAGATTCAAACCTAAGTGTGTTTATTTTATGTACTGGACATAAAAGGGAACAATACAAGTGTATGTTGCCTCTTCTCACCGTTCCTATTTTCTGGTCTTTTTGCAGAATGTTCCGCTTGCGGGCGTTATCAGCAGCGGCGGTGGGGTTCTCTCAGTTGTCCCGACGTTATCACAGTGGTGCAGCGCGAGGGCCTGACCGGAGGAGACTGATGCTGGCAGCCCTGGCGGGGGTAACCGGAGTGTCTGCGAGTGCTGGACTACTCTGGAAAAGGTAGAACTTGACCTGTTGAATACTAAATTGTACCCTTGAAAAAATAATAATAGTATTGTTTTTTGGTTTTTTTTCATTCACTTCATTTCGATTAGAAATTACTGCAATTGGCCCTCTAGGGGCAATTGGATACACGCTGGTCTGCACACAGCCCTGTGATTGACTGTCAGTGGGGATTGGCTGCAGCTCGAGTGCTGCTTGCAGCAGTGTGACAGGACTGGGTTTGCAATTTTCATGCATTTCTATGGCAATATTTTTTTTTTTTTATAGATTCTTTATAAGACCATAGTAATCCACATGAATGCCACACTTTTTTTTTTTTGAAGATATTTTCACATCATAAATAGAAAGTTTCCCATTAAATCGCAGCTCTCGATGTACGTTGAGTAAACTCGTTTTTACCTCGTTTCAGTGTTTTCATGGCCATCTTTTGCTAAGGAGGATGCTGTTTAGTTAAGGCAAAGTGGCAGAGAGGACGTTTACGTGAGTGGTCCGCGGGGGACAGAGGGACGCGGCTGCAGGAGGCAGAGTGATGGATGGTGCCTCAGGGCATTTGAGACTGATGGGACGAGACTGTTCCAGGCCTTCACCCCAGGCTTCACTCTCCCGGTGTCTCATTAAACTGAATCATTCAGTCTGCCCCCGACAGACCAAGCTATTTATTATTATTATTATTATTATTCCAATTTTCAATTTAGTCAGAAAAATGGTCAAGTGAGAGTCTCTCACGGTAAACCTCTTCTGCATTGCACAGAGGAGCCAAAGAGTGCGGCAGTAATCTTCCTCATTTCCTCTTCTTTTGTCAACTCTGTCGTGCATTACAGCTACAGTCCATGTCCATATGCTAAGTCGGCTGCTCTGTACTTTTTTTTGGTTCAACTTGGCGATAATGTTAAATGTTACAAAAAGTAGTCTGATATTTGGCCATCTGGTCGGATTACGTGGCTTTATTCCTCAGGTGTTCGTCTGTATCTTATTTCTTTTGTCTTTCTTTGATTTTTTTTTTTTTTTTTTTTTTTTTTTCTTTTAAATACTAGAGCGTATGCAGATGCGGGGCCTTCTGTTCGACACTCTGAGCAACCAGGTGGAGAAGAAACCGATTTTGGGAGAGACTCGGAGACGGAGTCTGAGAAATCGGTGCAGCCCAGCGGCGGAGATGAGGGAGCGCAAGACGATGGCGGAGACGGGAAAAAAAAGAAGCCACGCTCTGGGTTCCGTGACCGCAAGGTGATCAATAAATGATAAACATTGAGCCTTTCAGTCAGATTCCTACTGAGTGCGTCTCCCGAATGGTCTTCTGAAAAGCCCCCCTCCAAATCATTGTCCAGTATGCTAACACAGGTATATTTTAACAGGATTTTTACAGAGCGATACGAAGGTAATCAGCGCGCAATGTTACTGCCGGAAACATCACAAATGTATCATCCGTACTGTTTTATTGCTGTTAATTAAGTAGCAGATGAAAAAAAGCCAACACAAGAAAAAAATGACGGGCCCTTTGAGTAAATGCCAAAAATACAGCTCATCATATTGAAGGAGTGGAAAAAAAAAAGAAGGATGAAGGTCTCCGAACAGTAAAAGAAACTTTCATAAAAAAAAGAAAGTGATCCAGTCGTACAAATACGCCTGACTTCTGGCTGTGGATGTGAATATTGCACAGCGATTCTTGCCTGTAGCCCACATGCGTCAAATGCATATGGATTGAGCTTTACAGTATGTTTGGTGGGAAAAGTGTGAGGTCATTAGATAAATCTAGTCTTTGAAACACAACTTAAATGCAAAGTTATGCAGCAGGAGGGGATTTTATTTAATTTTTTTTCACTTTAATGTGTGTTTAATATTCAGTGCTTTCACCTTCTTAGTTTTAAACTGATTACCATTTCTCAGATGTTGAACAACTCTTTTGGAAAATCTGAGGGGGGGAAAAAAAAAAAAGAATAGTGACGCTTGATTTTCATCTTCATGTCTTTGTGTGCGGATGTTTGGCTGAGAAAGAGACGGCTTTAATGGTTCAAAGCAAAAGATGAAATAATTTTTGGGCTCCGTTAGTGGGAATGATACGCTGATTAGTACATAAGCTGGAGAGAAATGACGGCGCAGGCCCGGCTTTTCTTCAGTTACGCTTCCACACAGCTGTGCTCTAACCTCTTATCCAAACAGGAGGGTGATCTCTGCTGGGGACACACTCCTGGGGATTTCCCCAAACACCATTAATGTCTGCTAAAGCGGTGGAATCAACACTGAAGCATGTAATGGCCACAAACCTGAGAGGAGTATGTAATTTGATCAAAGTCTGTGTGACACTCTCTCGCACACACCAACTTGATAACTGCTCCAAAAAAGTTGAAGCGCTCAAATGTGTTTTCCTCCTCCCACGGGGAGTTTCTGTAGTGTACACAATCACTCACTGTCACGTAAAATAACCAGCGGCTGAACACAGCTTCTTAACACACACCGCTCTGCCAATTTCCCGGCTCCGCCGCATCTGTTTGAAAGTTTTCTGCCGAAACGCTGATGGCCTTGTCAAAATAAACATTGACGTGGTTAATGTGTGCGACAGAGTTGAGTCGGTGTAGTATTTTTTTCCCAGCGAAAAACACGACATGTCAGAGATACCACACTGATAGTGTTATTCTGATTTTGTCGTGTCCACGGCTTGTATGTGACGGTGACGAGTCTTCAGTCGCCCCCCCCCCCCCCCCCCCCTTCATGTGTCAGTCAGAATGATGACCCGAGAGCACCGTCTTGATAGAGCTGGGAGAATAATATGCCTCCTCATCAGGCCTGACAGCGTGCCGTCCTGCTGCCTCCTACTTCTTTAACTCCCCTCGCACACTCGTCACTCTCCTTGGGGTTATTTACTTCCCGTACAAGATTGAAATTTAGCTGCTTCTTTGATCTTGGTAATGTTTGCATGTATTAAACTTGTCTTAAGTGTGAATCTGGACTCATTTATTTCCCATCCTGTCTGGTTTGCAGGTGATGGAGTATGAGAACAGGATAAGAGCCTACTCCACTCCAGACAAGATTTTCCGCTACTTCGCCACGCTGAAGGTCATCAGCGAGCATGGGGACGCAGAGGTTTATATGACACCCCAGGATTTCATACGTTCTATCACACCCAACGAGAAGCAGCCAGAGAGTGAGTCTCCTCTGTTTCCTTGTTTGTGTATTTGGATTCACTCACATGTTGTGATAATTACAGTTTACACCATAACCATGCCGATCTGTGAACCTTATTAATATTACTGACACAAATATAAAAGAAGACAACCGCCCTTCTGTACACTAATCAACCTGCAACCTTACCAAGCCCCTCAGACGTTTTTTTTTTTCATTTCGCCTTTATTTATTCAGGAGAAAACACATTGTGATTAACAATCTCTATTTGCAAGTGTGTCCTGGTTTGCTCCTGACATATACAGCCTCATATACGATCACCAGCCTATTCCTCACTCGTATCTCCTGCCTCGCTGGTTTTGATCAAGCTATCATTTTTCATGCTCTGGTTCTGCCTGCTCCTCTCGTAGCGTGGCTTCCTCATTGCCGTTGCAGCATAACCCTAACCACTGAGACTATGCGGGCAGATAGTTGCAACAGCTCAAGACTAATGTTACTAAATAGAGACATTGCAAGAAACTGGGGATGTCGTCATCTATATGGTATCAATAAAATAAAATATTTACACAAGGGGACAAGTCTGAAAAACAATAGTTGACGGTTGCTTGGTTTTGCACTGCATTGAAAAAGACTCTAATTCCACAAGTAATTCCATAGATTTATTAATATAATTAATAATCATGGCCAGTAAATACAATTCATCACATTGTTCATAAATGTTAGTTGAACATGTTTAACGTAGAAAGAAAATGTCTACGTGAAGTTGATTAGATTGCATCCTTTTAAATAAACCAGAACCTCTTTAGAAAAGCAATGAAATAATGCTGAACAGTATTGACAGATTTCTGAGTTACACATTCTGCAATACACACAATATTGTTTCAGTGAAGGACAATGGAAGAGTCTGAGTAGTACATATTGCAGCAGCATGACTCCCTAGTCGAGGCCAGCTGTTAAATTGTCCTGCCCATAGTCCCAATCTGTTCACTTTTGAATACATTTTTAAAACAAATTTAAATGAAATAAAAGTGATTGAATTGTTGAGCTGCTAAAATTTACATTGGCACTCCCAAATGCAGTTTAAATTATCTTCAAGTTATTGTGTTTTTTCATTTCCGTCCTACAGGATTCCGATTCCTTTGGATAATGATGATTTATTTTTATTTGTTATGACATATAAATCACAACATTTTCAGTATATTAACATATATGCATTTGTGCACAATTATAAACACTGATATAGATATACTGAATATAAACGCACTCATACCACCTGTCTCTGTACTGACTGCAGTGCAGGAAAACACCTCAAATTGAAGGAGGGCTGTCGTTCAAAGAAGTCTGATCAGCTACAGAAAATGTCAAAAACATTGGAGGAGGACCCCTCAATCCCCTCTCAGACATCGTTTCACTGGGATTTTAAGTTTGTCCTTACCTGTCATCTGGGATATATTCGCTCTAAAAAAATATATTGTACAGATGTGAAAACCTGAACTTGGTGGCGTTTTTTTTTTTTTTTTTTAATGATCACCACTCTCCGGGGTTGAGAGGTTTCCAGTTAGCAGTGCTGTGATCATTTCACCTCGCCAGCGCAGCATCACCCAACACACCCCCTCCCACCTGGCGCCCCCATTCAGCTGCAGTGACGCTTAGCATGTGCTCGGCAGTTCTAGACTCCTGACAGTCCGTCGTCTAATGGCCTTACCGCCGATGGCATCTGAGGGCGGGGGAAGGGTGGCAGGGTTGTCTGATCACGCTGTGCGGAGGGAATCAGAACGCAGCGGTTGGTGTATCAATTAACAGGTTCAAACCAGAGCAGATCTCAGCCGTCACACATTGGGGCCACGGAGATATTTGATCTTCAGCCACGGGAGGTTCGAGAAAGGCGGGAAGCTTTGCACCGCTCCCATCTTTATATTATATCATCATTATTCAGCAGCAAAATAATTAAGATTCGTGAGACGCTTCATCGAGTACATTAGCCTTCATCTCGTATCCGCTGCTGAATTGTCATTGGTTCCTGTTACTTCTTGCACATTCGTTCACCGTAAAGGAGTCAAGCTGGTTGTTGCCACTTAATAAGGGCTTATCTGAGCATGTCACGTATGTGCTGCCTCTCCTGCTCACCTCAGCACATTCGTTTGTTAATCAAGACTGGGTCTAGTTTTCGCCTCAGGGACCGCCTATTCTTAGACCCACTACCATACTTCCTCGCGTCATGATTCCTCGGCTCTTCCTTTCTTCATCCGTTCCTTTGCCCCCCACTAAATCGGAATTAAAGTAGTGATGAGCTGGGCACTGTGGGGAATTGTAAAGTTCAGCGAAGCAGATGAAAAAGCCAAAAAAGTAAGTGAAGTTTACTTCATAGACAGCCGTCCTCTGTTCTCACAGATCCTCTCAAACTGAAGGTTTTAACCAAGAGATTCTCAGATCAGTATTAGTAAAGTCTCAAAAGTTGCCGATACCTTAATTTTTTTAAGACGATCACTTATCCACTGACTTGAATCCCTTTTTGTTGATAGGCGGAAAAGACAGAGCCTTAGAAATTTGTAGTAAAAAGACATTTGACGAATCTGATATTCTGTTACAGACAAAAACTAAAGGTCGTTTCAAATGTCCCAATTCACGTTTTTGCCGTCACTTTCACAAGGGGAAACATTTCAAAAGTTGTGCCTCAGCTCAGTCATCCTGCCTTTGGTTTGGAAATCCCTCATGGTGGCACCTGAGCTGGAGTTAAATGAGCAGGAGGCTGGACTGGGATTCTCTCCACTAATGCTGATGCAGTCAACTTCAAAAACTTCCCAAACTATGTTATTCACTTTATTAGTGTTCGGTTTAATGAGATTATAACCCAGTACTTACTTCCTAAAGCTAATGGGATTTGTTCTGGCAGGCCAATGTGCAGCAAGTCTGTTCATGTGATATCAACACTCTTGTGTGACTCCTGGATTGTTCTTTTTTTTTTTTTTTGCACTAGTACTGCTGGTTTTATGAATTTACTGATGAAAACAGTAGCTTCTCAACGCAGAAAATATACAGTTCATTTAAGGGTATTAATTTAAATCCGTTATGGTTAAATGAAGCGTTGTCTTTATGACAAGTACAATTAATGAAGTAAAATAACTATTTTGTTCCCATACTGTAATTCAAACACGAGTGTTTTGCGAAGGATCCATATTTTCTGCTGATGCTTTTTCTATATGTATTTTCTGACCTATTAAACCAGTTGAAATTCTCATTTCAAGCCACGCTATGTAGAATTACAGATACTTAATAGTGTTGATCTTTGTTATCGGCATAACTGGGTCTATTTAATAAATCAGTATTTGAGAACTGTGTCATAACTAATGATGAGAACAGCCGAATCTGAATGCTGATAGTTTATTTACAAAAAAAATTGGCAAAGTGGAAATGAGTTATTAATGGCCATTATTAATCTTGAGAACATGTCATTGATTATCAAAGGTTCAGTTATGACACAAAGTGAATATAATTTCTCTGCTTTAACGCCGGGCATAAATCACTGTGGCCCCAGTGTGACTCGTCTGCCTCACATCTGGTTTGTTTACTTTTCAGCCTAATTCACGTGTCTCTGTTTATTTCTCCCTGTGTGTCTTCTTCAGATCTCGGCCTGGATCAGTTCATTGTGAAGCGTTATGATGGGAAGGTAAGGAGTGGTTATCTAACTTGAGAAGATGGGAGAGGGTCAGTTTAGTTACCGTTGAGGTTTTATAATCCGCCTCGGTTTGATGTCAAGTTTATAAATTCATTTCAGACTAACTATTGTGGGATTTTGTTAATATGCCTGAAGCTAAATTAGTATTGCATTTCCCCAGTAAAATCTAATAATGTATTGCTCCGGTTTTTTTCTTTTCCTACTGCACAGTTTGCCATTTTACCAGAGGGGTTTATTCCCTCCAATGACCAATGTGAAAAATGTCCTGAAGAATCTGTTTATTTAGGAAGAAAAGAAAAGAAGGAAAAAAAAAAAACTCACTTCCTCTAATTCCTTAGTGGCATCTGGCCATACAGATAATTTCAGTTTTATATCCTGTGTTTGTAAGAAATCTGCCCCTAAATTGTTTGCTTGCAGCTCAATACAATGGATGTGCTTATGTGCCTTTAAACACAAAAAAATATTGCTTCGGAAACTTCCCAGAAGAGAAATATTGCGCTAATTCTAGATAATCCACCATCCTTATTACTTATGCATTTTTCACTATTTTCCATAAAAACTTCATGGTAGATATTACACCCATATAAATGGCGCATTGAAGTGCTAAAATAAACCTGCATTTTAGTAGTGTTAACAAAATGTGTTAATTTTCCACATCAATATTTTATTAATAAATTGTCTTTTTTAACTCAAGGGGTTGTATCTGTACATTGAGTATTAAAATATGCTCACACACCCAGTGAATTGAATGTGAGGTTTTAAATTACGTCAATAGTGTGAAATAAATTGGAAAACATAATCTGAAAAATAGAAGTATTAAATAGGATCACGTCCCAGCTGAACCTGGACACACAGTTAACTTCCATTTAATGAAGCTCAACATGTTCCTGAAATTTGAGCTTCAATTTGATCAACTTCGAGAGTAGTTTCACTAATTCTCAGTCCATATATATATATGTCTAACATGCAATAACATGAGGACATATTTCCTATGAAGTGATTAAAAAGCATTCATTCATTTTCGTCTGCCTGAAATGCCATTCACGGAAATTTGAATGATCGTGAACACAAAGAGACAAAGTAGGATAACTGCTGGTAGAACCAGATCTATGTTCCGTTTACTGAAGTATATAAAGGGTACTAGAGAGTATTCAGCCACTATTTTTTTGTTTGCATGCTTAACTTTATTTTATGTTTATTTCTCACAAAATATATATATATATTTTTTTTTGATATATCGCATTAAGAGTAAAAAAGTGTTTCATTTTTAGCTTACCTCTACAAAAGGAAAGTAAAATGATGTTTTTCTATTGACCGTCCCATGTACACTTTATTGCTCCAGCTTGACATCTTTGCTTCTGGTGCTGCTTGGTGGTCCACTTCGTTTTATGCTTCTGGAGCGCCCCCTAATAATCCGAATATCTTGCTTTTGATGGATCGCTTGAGCTGTAAAACTGTTTAAAAGGGATTAACTGAAAAGATGATGGAGAGGATAGATCTTCCATTTATCAGATTTCTTTTAATGTCCAGGTAATTAAATGCAAAAAGCCCTCTACAGTCAAAAGAAGCTGTAATTGGGGCATGTACGCAGTGAGCCTCTCTGTAATGATCTTTTTAAAGACAATGAGCTGCAGGTGCGCGCAGGCAGGCCAGTCCCCTTAAAGGAGCTCGTCTCTCTGTGCTCTGAATGATCACGTTTTCATCGTCAACGTCAGGAAACTATAATCAATAAGTAGAAACCACAATCATCATTGCTTTCATCATTGATATTGATTTATGCCAGACCCCATCCCTGCCACCCTGAAGCCGATCCTCATTCTATTAGCATAATGATAATAGTTTCTGACCTCATTACAAAATTCTCAAGCCCCCAGGTTGAAATGAGTCTGTACTTCATCTACTTATTCTAATCAGCTGCTACAGTGAGCAAGTAGTATGTTTCAGCATCATTAGTTGCACTTTCTGTAGTTCAGATTGAGCAGACCTTTAGTTTTTGGAATAAAATTTGGAGCCTTTGTTCACTCAAATGAGGGGGAAAAAAGAAAAGGTAACAAAGCACTCTTCATTGATGGGCCTTGCCTGCTTATGTAAATGTTATCCATATCTCCAGGCCTTGTGCTTCCTGTATTTGCCATGCAAATGTCTTGGACACGTGACTGTTTCTGATACTGTATTTAGCTTTGTATGTCCCCTGAGATTTTTCTGCCTTGGCCAGAGTGGCCATAGAGCCCCCAGCCCCCTCCCCTGGCTCTTTCCTTGTTTTGCCTAGAGACACATGTCTCTCTCTCTCTCTCATTGGTTTAATAAGTCACCTCCAGCTAGTTAGAGGGGGAATAAACCATCACAGCTTCCTGCCAATCCTTGAAATCTGGCTCTCAACAAACTGAAAAACTGCAACGGAACAGACAAAGATGAAACGGCTTGAGCGAGTGTGGTGACGCAATGTCTGTAGTTGGGTGAATCATGGAAGTGGATGGAGGGTGTTCAGAAGTACAAAGGGGGTTATTTCATCTGGGGGCTTTGGTGGCAAACTTGGGTGGAGGCTGAAGTCGTTTGCAAAGAGAAGTGTCGTGTGTGAGAATAAGAGTAACTTCTCCGAGAGCTCTGTCTACCTTACAATGTTTTAGAAGATAACTGAAACAATTGCCGCTTCGTCGCGACCATAAAGCTCCCTGCGTCCATGTCTCCAAACTTAATTTGTTCCAGGTTCAGGCTATATGTGAGGCAAACATTACATGACCAGATTTGGTTGTTTAACAACTGCGCGTATTGACTCAAGCTGTTTGAATTAGGTTTTTATTCCGCTTATCTGAACACTCTTAACTGTGATTGAGAGTTTTGGACACAGTATGGACAAAGTCCAATGTGCACACTGTCCATGCTGGAAATTTACAACCTTCCCGTGAATTATTCCTGTACATTGAATACGTCTGAATGCTTGTAGCCTGCCATAGTCTTATGTTGATGTGACATTTGTAACTGTTATTCTCACATGGTCCTATCAGCCATCCTGTCTTAATCACAAAGCAAGTAATTGCTGCATATTCTCTCTCTTCTCTTCCTTGTGAATAATTATCATCCTCAATTCCCTGTCTCCCAATATCTCCACCTCTTTTTCTCTGTTTCCTCCCCCCAATCATTCCATGAAATGATCCCCAATCTCTCTCCCAAAACTCCCCCCCTCCTCCTCTCCTCCTCTGCTGTCTCTCCCTCCTTCCTCGCCTCCTTCCTGTTTTGCCCCTCCCTCTCTGCAGGACTTCTGGCAGGTATGGGGTGTGTGCCGAGCAGCATGTGTGCACCTGAATGAAAGAGAAAAAAGAAAAGAAAAAAAAACTGCACTATGTAGCCACTGCCTTCTCCTTCTTTCCGTCCTTTGATTGGTTTCTCTCTTCTACCTTTTGATTACTTACTCTCTCACACCTCTGTGGTTAGATGGAGGACGTAACCGTTCACCGTTGTTAGTTCAGGGGAACGGCCACGCAAATGGTTTTTCCGCATTTATCACATCTCAGCTGCAGCGGGTGTTGACACCAGTGTCAAAGTCTCAAGTTAGGTCAGTGACCAATTTGAATAGCTTCAATGAAACTCCTTTCAATGCATGTATTCTCTAACAGGATCGTAGTAGACTGCAAATAAAATAGTGTATTTACAGCCTCTGTAAACTTGCAGCAGATGTTAAAGAAAAGGCTGTGGGTGGGAATAAATAACCTTCATTTACCTGTAAAACTTGAAATAAAAGCCAAGTGCCACTTAACCACATGCCAGATGTGGGTGTAAGTCAGTTAGACCTTCGTTTTAATTCAGCTTTTCGATGTTAATTTCTTATACTATGCAATTTAAATCATTAATGGCATTTACATAAATGTGCACTGCTTTTTTTTTGTAGCAATAGGGCAAAATGTTCCTTTTCCTTACCAAATGAGTGAAGCACATATTTATGTTGGTATGTGTAAGTCAATGAGCCCTGACCTGTCGGTTCTATGTACAAACCGATTTGGCCTTTATCTCCATGGCTGTCAGTCAAGACAATAATGACGATAACTTACGTGCAGCCAAGGGCAGGTCACAACCAGTTTTCCACATAATGACTGGGGAGTGTCAGGAACCAAAGTACGCACACACCCTATTGTGTGTGAATTTAGTGTATATCAAATATCCCAATCCTAGCTCTGTATTGTTAACCGGACAGTGAGCTATAGACTGTCCCGGTGGCCTTTGTATAGGTTGTTCGAGGCAGCTGCCTGCCATGCCTTTCTTGTTGAATTATTAAAAGTGGAGACTATTCTTTGCCTTGACAGGGATTATTCAGTTGTATAATTTACAATCTATACCACGCAAACCCTAAATTAGAATTCGGACATTCATCCTTTATGATGGATGTGTAGTTTTGCCAAGCTGAGATGCAGAAGTAGCTGAAATGTATAGGTATAGTGTGTATTGGTCAGTGTGAAATCCTAGCAGTGCTGTTCCCCTGCACTCCTTTTGCCTTGCTCTACAAACACATTTTACTCCTCATAATTTCATTTCTCAGAAGTATCAGCTGTAGCTTTCCACATGCTTTGGCACTCCAGCCGTTTTCCCCCAGCATGCACTGCTCTATTGCCTGCATCTCGAAAGAGAAAGTAACCGGTGGTGGAGCCCCCTTTCTGCGCATGGTGGCATCACAGGGTGGTTTTGGACTTGGAAATATGGCTATTCTTAGCTACTGTCAAGGCTGAATTAATGTGCTTGATAGCCTTCACAAATCCATCCTCTGGATTGCTCAGACGTGGGTGCTGCATGGTTTCTTGTAGAGCATGGTTTAGAGTTACCGAAGGCAGCACTTGGGCTGTACATGAAAACTGTAATCCAACTTTTTTGTAATCCAAATTTTGCTGAGGTGCTATTACGTTTGTAATGCCACGTTGTCTTCTACGTGACCTGCTGTGACTGGGAGTGGACACCTGTCGCTCAGAGGCGGAGCCGAGGGGCCGTTCCAACGGAAACAAGCTGCTTGTGATACCAACTGTCGTGATGTTCACCCATTTCTGATTTTCACAGGAAGCTCCCAAGGGCCGGTGTTTGGACTCGGTGCATGCCTCTGTGTTTATATATATATATATATATATATATATATATATATTATTATTTTTTTTTTTTTCACATTGTTCCAGCTCTCACATGTCATCCTTGACCTCTAAAACTGTTTCAGTGTAAATACACAGTCAGTAAATACTTCAGATCCTTCTTTCTCATTCCCTGGCTCCGTTTCCCCTTCTCATTTATTAGAGGTTGGGTTGTCTCTGTCAACTAATTTGCCCTGTCCTCTCTTATTAGACAGCTGCTGCTTCTCAGTGAGCAAAATGTATTTTTTTGAGTCTTCCACATCGGCAGTCATTACTCTGCGTAATTATAAGATATTAACACCTGCTTTGTGGCTCCCCCTGAGACTAGGGGTTGGAAAGTTAATGCATCAGTGTTCTCTCTGCTTACACACACAGGCTGCTGTGTGTGATCCTCAGAAGGAGGAGTTATTCGTTTTATGCATATTACTTTAGCGTAGTACCGCCTATAGAAGCACCATTTAGTATTTATGGTGTCTATTGAGATCTGATTAGTGGCAATTCCCTAAATGTATATATTGTGACATAGGGAAAGTCCACTCGGCTCTTTCAGCCTCTATCAGAAATGTCAGCTATGGTCCGGGTGGTTGATTTTGCCCCCGAGCGGCTCATTTGGGATTTATTTCTCTCGCTGTTCTCGCCTTTTATTGTACCTTCCAAAGTGACCATAACCCAGAGCCACCACATCAAACAAAGCAGTACAAAGGACGTAAAGGTACTGATTCATTTTTAATGCTTCTCTCACCCACCATCCCCCTCTCTTTCTTTCATTTTGCACTGTCTGGCCATCTCACTGTTTTTTTTAGGGTTTTTTTTTTCCCACGCTCCAGTAGACCGAGTTCTGTTCAGACTTATCTGTGCAAAGGATTGAAATGTCACTCAGAGTCGGACATCACTCAAGTGCGCACACACCCGCACCACACACATGAACAGAAAGTGAAATAGGTTGCAAGCGATCTCTTACTCTCTCCCTTATATTTCGGACGTTTTGTCCTCCAGAGGCAAATTTCCACTCACTCCCATAAATTCATGCTTTTATTTTATTTATTTTTTGGTGACATTCCCTTTTGCCCCTGTGCACATCACTTCTTTAAAGACTCGTTGTCTTTAGTGGGATAATTAATATTTAAAAGTTTTGGCTGCAATGTTTCATCATTCAATTTACCTTGTGATCTGGGTGTCTGCAGCTGCAGCGTTGACGAGGATCCGTGAGGGGAGAAAAAACAAAAACAAACAAACTACTGCCGCTGGTGTAGATATTAACGCGAACGACATCTCAAGCAGCTCATGCTTTTTAGCACGATGCCTGGACACAGTGATGGTGGCATCAACAGGAGCGAAATAAATGGCGTGCAAATTGCATAGTTTTTACTTCCCAGATGATGATGCAAGTGGGGTGCAAAATTGTGTATTAAATTATCCTTCATTTTAATCACGGCCGCTTCAGCGGCTGCATGTTTTCTTTTATTACGACATAATGACGATGGATGTCGGCAAAGTGAGATTCCGCATCACTGTGATCTAATGAAACCCCTCAGGACTGCAGTGCCATGTGGTTGATTTTATCATGCGGAATTGTTTATACTGTTTATATATGTAATGTGATTTGGAAAGAACACAACGCTAACACAAGAAAGTAATATATGAAATATTTCATCATTTCAGGAGTTAGAGATGGCAGATTAAACCTCGGTTAACGGAACAACATTTCTGCTTGGCACTCAGTTAAACCTAGAAAGAGTTTCTCGGCCATTGTGTGAAATGAAAACATTCATCTCTATGCGTGCATGCCTCTGGGTGTGCGCGATTTTGCAAATGAGGTTTGATGGTCCCTTGAAGCTTGACTCACTGAAATCGGGCCAGGGCAGCGTTTGGACTGCTCTTTAGCCCCGTGCACTGCAGAATTTAGCCCCGACCAAACCTTTAACCCTGCCCCCGTGTGTGTGTGTAAATGATAGTAGTGCATTTCACTGCCCCGCCGCCAGCGCCGTCCAGCCGGCAGCTCTGTCAGCTCAGTGTTTCTGCTTCAGCTCACAGCCTCGCCGGGTCGCTCGGCTCATCATCTGGACGCAGTCCGCGGCGTTGGCCAGAACAGAGCCGACACATGACGGATGTGTATGAGCGTGTGGCCGGGCTCAGGGCAGCGGCCTACAAAGAATTCATGTCCACGTGCACGCCGATTGATATAAAGTTGATTCTCGCCTAGACAAATGATGTGTTAGGTGTTAATTAAACCGAGTGCTGCAGCGATCAGGTTTACTGTCATTTGAAGTTCGGTGCTTTGGGAAAAGTCTGCTAAGAGTCGCTGGAATTGTATTGGTGATTGAAGCAGCTTGTTTTTATAGCCATAATCTTCCTCTGGGCTGCTGTTTCAAAACTCATGAAAGACTCAAGTAATGAGAGACAGACACTAAATCTGACACCATCAATCAAGTGACCTAGTTTTATCAGTTTAAAAATTAATAAAAAAAAATTTTTTTAATTACTCATTGCTGAGCCTTCAATGCTATATATTTTCCGTTGAGATCAGTCCACCAGTGACAGTTTTACACTCATGCCCTGTCCTTCACTTCATCCTTTATAAGACCCGGGCTCAAGGGGGGGAGCACAAGTAAAGGGACGTGCAGCGCAGCTTGATATTCACACTGCCCTTCTTCTGTCTGAGTGCACAGTGTTACATCATTCATTTGCTGGAGAGATGAAATCAGACAGAGAGTGGGAGAGGGAAGCCGTCGTCACCAGAAAAAGCTGTCGAGTGGCATCCTTAAAGAGCAGTTTGTATTTGTGTAGCCTGTGTTCTCACAGAATCACCAAAACTAAAGAGAAATGTCTTTACATTGAGCACAGTCATTTGCTCTCACTCAGTGTACTGATATAATTCTCCAAAGGTGAAGGTCACACTTACTCCAGTCGTTCTCCTCAACATGAATTTTTTTCAAATTTGGCACTTTTTGCTGGTCAAAGCTGGAAACATCTTTCTCATGAATCGGATGAATAGATTTTGGGTTTCACGGTTTAATACTGATTCTGACCTCTCTTTGGCCGCGTTCCTGTCTTCAATTCAGGACGCTGAAAAAGTAGGCTATTACAATCTGATGTGCTTTGTGCCTCTGCTCTGGTCATCATAACAAGGTCCAGTGTGTTTATGTCTCTTGTGTGGGGCGACATCAGTGTGTTTTTGCTCACTGAAAAGCAGAATTGTGGGTCTTCGGTGTATCATTGTTGCAAAATTACAGGGAACACACCAACCTCTTGTCCTCTTTATTCTTCCCTCTTTTGCTTGTTTTTAAAAGCACACACCTGTTATTTTTTATTTTATTCCCTCTCGCTTTCATACTCCTGTAAACCTTTAACCCTCAACAGTTTAAGTTGATATATTTGCTCTCTCTCTGTCACCTTCTTTCAGACAGTAGCACAGCTCCAACAATAACCTATTTCTCTCTCTCTGACCTTCCCTCTTGCTCCCACTCCCTTCTCAGGAATCGGGATGAACTAGAATTGGGGGGAAAAGTTACATTTTATTCTGTGATCCAGTCGTCTGTCGTTATACAGTCAGTGTCACATGAGGGGGTAGTTGGTTCAATGGAAAAGGGTTTGAAGGAAATGTTCTGCTTAGGAAGGGGGTGCCACCGAGTTTTGGTGTTCAGCTATGTCTTTCGCACTTTGCCCCGTGCGAGTGACGCTCAAGTTGGAGCTTTTTTTTTCCATTTGCTGAAAACTCAGCATCCAGCTCTGGCAGTAATGCTTCATGGAGGAGCATCAGCTGCCACTTTATTTGTAGTCAGCAATGTTTATTCAGTCGCTTTCTGATTTTCACTGATATTGTTGTTCATGTAGTCTAATTGTAATTACGGTATTTAGAAACTGCAAGACATAATTGAATTCTTAATTTTGAGTGGCATCCCCTAATTATCTTGTTGCTGAACAAGATGGTTTCTGAATATGCGTGTGATTGTGAGTGTGTGCGCAACAAAAATGAATGCCCATGTCTGTCTTTGTCATTCAAGGCCCTGCTAAAGACAGCAGAGGCCACGATGCTCTCTAACCCTTGTCTCTCCTTCCTCCTCCTCCTCTGAAATGGACCTCTTTACAGACGGAGGTAACTCCACCTGGGCTCAGTGTAACTCAGCCCAACCCACCCTCCTCTTCAACCCCGTCCCCTTTCTTCTGGGCATGCACTGTCCGTTTGTGTGGTGGAGCGTCCTACTCGTTGGACACTTGTTTGGGTTTTTTTTTTTTTTCAAAATCTCTTTTCATTGAGTGTGTAGTGTGCATGTGATGGAGTCCCACTTTCATGCAGTGCTGTGGATATACACATGCTGACAGAAACACATCGACTTAACCGTGTATTTGTTTGTGAGGAGTCGTCGAGGTCCTGTTGTTTCGAATGGTTTTGACACCGGGGTTATATTGCAAATGTGGTTAATCAATAGTGTGAGTGTGTTTGTGCTTCTGTCCCTTGTGATGTTTTCTCTCTCTCTCTTTCTCTTTATGTCAATTTCACACTGTGAGTACAGTCTATGGTGGATAACGTGTTTGTCACTTGACTAATTGTTTGCCACTGCCATCGTCGCCTGCCTGTTCGGCTTCATGTGTATGCAGCACTTGCATGACAGTAACCGAGATAACCTGTTTGTGTACTGTAACCACTTATGAGTGTGGAAGATCGGTATGTGTCTACACATACCTGCTTTCACACACATAACACCACAACCTGGGGTAATTCTAGAAACTAAGAGCCATATGCTGAATAATGTGAAAGATACTTAATACACCTTTCCCCCCCCCCCCCTTTTTGTGCCCTGACTTGACTGAGCAGAAAATTGCCCAGGAGAGGGAGAAGTTTGCAGATGAGGACAGCATATTTTATTCACTTGGAGAATGTGGACTTATCTCCTTCTCGGACTACATTTTCCTCACCACCGTGCTTTCCAGTAAGTACATTGTTGAACTGTGCAGGCCGTCAGGAAATCCAATAGTTCATTTGACCCATCCCATTCAGCGCCATTTTTATTTCTTTTTTTAATTTGAATGGACTTCCTGTGCAGCCTGCTCTGGCTCTTTTCTGCTCTGAGCTTTCTTACAGCATCAGTTAAGACACAAGGTGGAAAGGTAGCAAATATTTCCGTGTGATATTTTTAGCATGGAGCTGGCTCACGGTGGTCTTTTGCTTCTTGTCAAAGTTAATGTGTGTCTGCCAAACTGATCGCTTCAGAGATGTGTTTGGCAGAATCAGTGTGTTTTTGCCATAAATAACATTGGTACCGGATGCAAGGATTAGATTTCACATTAATGCTATTTTTGCTCCGAATATGTCAGAGTCCATGTTAATGGAGATGAGGCTCGACTCCATCCTCTCCGGTGGCTAGTAAACTTTCATCCCCCAGCTTAGCAAGACCAATTTTTATAATCCCTTCGTATGGAGAAACTCTCTGGGGAGGTTTTCAAGGACAAGTCATTTTAAGCAGATAAGGCAAGATGCCTTTAGCGTGGTTTCAATCCATTTAACAAGGCCATGAAAAGAGCACAAAGGACATATTTTGGCCACCGGATACTCACGTTAGTTTATTGTGGGACCTGTTTATCACTTTTTATGCAGTCTGAATAATTTCTTGGGCAATTTATCTATCCAATTCAGGCCAATTAATATTGTTTTTATGCAGTATGTTACTGCTCTACAACCAACTCTGTACAGATCAATGGAGCAGGATTTATTATCTCATAATAATCTCATTATTTCATGGTTCTCAAGTCAACATGCTGGCTAAAAAAAACAACAACAATTGAGTGGCTTTGACCTAATTGCAATGACTAAATGGTTACGACTCTTGTTAGTAATGATGGATTTGGTGTTTTGCTGTGAGCTGCATCCTGGGACCACAGGGCACCTTCAGAGATCCTGCGACCCAATAAGTCTACAATGAGTATGCAATGAATACAAATAGCTGTTTGTTACGACTTGTTTCTTGAGTGTTTTGAGTCTCTCGTCATGTTGTTTGCGCTGACTGTTGCGTTTAGATCCGCTCCTTACAAGAGCACCTGTTGGCTACACCTGGTCTACGTATGTTAATGAAAGATAATGTTACTCTGCCTATGTAGTCAAAGCTCTGTAGTTTTTGCGCCGGATGTTCAGAAAATAACATGCAGGAGGTTTTCCAGATTGGAGAAAGACTGAAGAGCAAATGCATTTTCAAACATCTATGATGCGAATGTTGTGTAACAGAATAGCTCGACCAGGCAGTGGAAAGTTTGTTCTCGCAGCATCGCTGTTGGAAATGAGTGGTGTTGATTTTGTAGTAATCATAGTGGCTGTTTTCTCTGTATGAAGCCCACTTCTCACCCTCTCCTGCTTTGGCACAGTTGGTTTTGTAATGGCTCGTTCAGTCGCTGTTTTGGGTCAGCCTAGTGCAACTGCTGATTTTTATGCAGTCATGGATTGATTTCAGAATCTGTCTCTTTGTGTGTGTGTGTTTGTGTCATGTGTCCAGCTCCCCAGAGGAATTTTGAGATCGCTTTCAAGATGTTTGACCTGAATGGCGATGGAGAAGTGGACCTGGAAGAGTTTGAACAGGTCAGACTGTTGTCGCGTCTTACAGCTGCACACAAACCTGCACCAATCCGACATATTATCTCAGTGCCAAAGTAACGATTCCACGTATTTCTACTCACTTGATATGTACAGTAGCTTGTCATTCTATTACTGTGACATACTGACAATCATTTAAGGTTAGTTTCCCTGCTGATTTCAACCACAGTGACATTTTCTCAATTATAACTCTCAAGTGCTGTGCGTCAGTCTGAATAAAATCAGCGTCTACCTTCAGATCTGCATGTGGGCTTATGATTAGTAATTCATTTCTATTATCCAGGCAGACAGCATTAATGTTCCAATGTGACAGCTCATGGTATAAAATTGCTTTGTATACTTCAAACCTGCCTCACACAAATGTTACAAGCTTTTTGACGTTTAGTTGCCTCATTAAATAACAATTCCTTGGAGACTTGTGAGACTTTTTGAACATTTACATGATTAAATATCATATAACTCTTCTTTTTTTTTTCCCCCCAGGTCCAGAGCATCATTCGATCTCAGACCAGTATGGGCATGCGACACCGCGACCGCTCCACAACAGGAAACACTCTGAAGACGGCTGGCTGCAGCTCTGCTCTCACAACATACTTCTTCGGAGAAGACTTAAAGGGAAAGCTCACCATCGGCAGCTTCCTGGAGTTTCAGAGGAAGTTGCAGCACGATGTGCTCAAGCTCGAGGTAACAGAAAGGGAAGAGTGGAGGAAGGCAGTAGTCATTCTCTGGTTTCCTACAAATCCATGCAATTGGATTAGTTGAATGTGACCTTAACGTTTATTTTTCAGTATGCTTGTGATCTTAAAAAAAACTAAGTAGGAGAAATAGTAATAATTTTACATTTCCAAAAGTAAAGAATAGATCTGATTTTGTTGAAAAGCAACAACTTGGTGACAAAAAAAAAGTGACAAATTTCTCTTGGTACCATCCAACCTTACACTCTCAGATCTTTGACAATTCAAAATGAAAACCGTCATTTGCCTCTTCAGAGCAGCAACAAGAACCGATTTGCCTTGTTGAGCAAATGGTTATACTGTTAATTAGTGTGGGCAGTGCCTTACTAATTCACTGAACCGTTATGGGCAGTGTCGTCTGAAGCTCCAAGAGTACGACTCGAAACAGCCAGAAAGCAAAACGCTATCCGCCAGATCTTAATGATGCCACAGAGCTCAGAGAGGTAAGTCCAAACAGCGGCGATAAGGCAGATGTCATTTTAAATAAGTAGGCTTATCTGTCTCTTTTTAACATGTGTTTTACTTCCCAAACTGCTCAGGCTGTAGTAGCTTAATTTTACCGAATGTTTCAACTATTTCCACAAGTGTTTGTTCATTCATTTATTTACTTCTAACTTTTGTTATACAGTGGGTTGATGCATTTTCAATCTTGCATTTCAAGACATCTTCTTCCTTCTTCTTTAAGTCGGCCTTGTATCACATTGACGATAAAGTGTGCAGAAATGTACAGATATTTCAATTACGGCAACTTTTTCCACCCCAAGGCAACCAAGAGATGTAACTCCTCAGGTGAGACCATACGACCCCTGAACCTTAAACCAGTGGGCCTCTCAGAAAAAAATGGACTTGATTGTATGACAGTCAACTTTCCTGGCCGTAACAAGACTCACCATTACAGGACAGGACATACTGTTGTCTGTGTTTCCTCTGTGTTTCAATGCATCATTACACTCGGCTCAGCTGTCCTTGTTTGGACTATATGCAACAAGAGTAAGATTTAGAGAGTGAATGGGCACAACTGAATTTGTTTAACTCCCAGTTTATTTTCACTGCCTCCACCAAGTGGAACAAATTGGTGTTTTGAGAGAAAGGAGGGAGCCTGGTGGCCGTCAAACACACTCGGATATAAATCCACTATAGCGACCTGACACAGCCAAAGAGCCACTGCCATCCTCCTGTGGAACATTATTTAAAAAAAAAAAAAAAACACATGCAGATTTAATATCAGCAACACCGGCTCCAAGCATGATTCAACTTGAAGCCTGACACCATTATTTACTGTTTCCATCTCCCCACGCCCTCCCACTCGTATTAAGTTGTTTGTCCGGCTACATAACACTCAATTTCGACCTGCTTCTCTCCTCGCCATCGCCACCAGTTTGAGAGGAACGACCCTGTGGACGGCAGAATCACCGAGAGACAGTTCGGGGGTATGCTCCTGGCCTACAGCGGGGTGCAGTCTCGTAAACTCAAGCAGATGCAGAAGGGCCTGAAGAAGATGTTTAAAGATGCACAGGTAGATAAATCCGTGTGTTTTTCACTCACACATGAACTAAAGTGACGGGTAGACTGTGGGCGTGCACTGCTCTTGATGTTGTGGTGTGAATGCTTTAACTAATTGGCCTACATTAGAGGGGATGTGACAGACGTGTGTGTGTGTGTGTGTGGGTGTGGGTGTGGGTGTGGGTGTGGGTGTGGGTGTGGGTGTGGGTGTGGGTGTGGGTGTGGGTGTGGGTGTGGGTGTGCGTGTGTGCATGAGAGAAAAGGAAGATTTGTGCTGGGACATTTTCTTTGCGGATAGAATGAGAGGCAATACTTCACCTAGAGGGAACGGTACACTCTATGACTGACGCTATCCACCTGATTGACACTTTCTCCAACTACCACTGTCTTTATTTTGTGAAGACCAAAGACAGAGGAGTCACTTCTTATCAAAAAGACACTTTTAGCACTTTTTTTTCCCCCCCTGTCCTAGCTTGTCTGTCTGTGTCTCTTCACTCTGCACTCTGTTTCAGCCTTTCCATTCTTCCTCTTCTATCATTTCCACTTACTGCAGACAGAGTCGAAGGAATTTAAAAAAGAGAAAGAAAGTTTAACCGTTTTTTTTATTTTTTATTACCACTGCCCGTTTATGGGACATGTCGAAAGAAATTCAAACGTATACTTGTTTTCCGCCATTTCTATTACATGACTTAAACTTTGCTTCTGCTCCTTCGTAATCATTGGACTTTGGTGAAATCCGACCTGCGTACTGTATTCCCCGAGCTGTTCAAGTGAAATGTGTCCCATTTAATGCATTTTTTTTTTCCCCCATAAATTTGAAGATATCACCCATCAAGTAGTTTGTTTCCATGCATGAAAGCGCCACAGATGTCAGTCTGAGCTATGATAAGGTTTGTTTGATGGTTAAATACGGCGATTAGCAGAGAAAAGAAAACGGGAAGCAGCCGTGAGGCTGTTCCTCACAGGCGAGAGGGAGAGAGAGATGATTGTGGGTGCTGCCAGAGAAGTGTCTCTCTAAGGAATTAAACTGCAGCAAGCATCCCTTATTTCTACCCCCCCCCTCCCCTGTTTACCCTCTTTTCTTCCACCCCACTCTGTCGCCGTCTCCACGTTGGCATAACCTGTAATGTAAATGAGAGAAGTGTTATTTACTGCCTGAGACCAGCTGCTCACTTTTCTTTGTAAATGAGCTCATCAGGAGCTCGGCAGCTGTGTGACTGTGGATGTGTCTGATTGTGTACGTGCCTATGTGTGCTTTACACCGTCTGTTTCCCCGTCCAGCCGTAGCACACTGTTCATCCATGTGTGTCGAGAGCTTCTGCTCACTTCCTCCTGTCATTTGTGTCACGCCGCTGAGCTGCTCCCAGATACGGCGTTGTGCTGTCTCAGCGCTTGTCACGACAGCGTTTTGCTGATTTGTCCTGGAATCGCGACGCTCCAACGGTACTGGTGGCAACTGCTGCGGCGATTTGTTCCCGGTTTTGGTTTTTCACGTTCTTGCACACATCTTGTTCAGGGCGTCACGTTCGAGGAGCTGGAAAACTTCTTCACTTTCCTGAAGAACGTGAACGACGTGGACACTGCGCTGAGTTTCTACCACATGGCCGGAGCCTCCATAGATAAAGGTACACACCCACACGTGCCCTTTTCCTCTTGACATTCTCCCGACCCCTCTAATTACTCGCCTTCAGACTTTCCTCTTGTCACTTTCATCCTCAGCCTCTCTGTTAACACTCAGATCTGCTTCCCACATCCTTTTTTTTTTTTTAGGCGGGGGGGGGGGGGGGGCCTGGCTTTGCTCCCAAAGTCTAGCTCAGCCCTTTGTCATCTGTTTGTCCATCCGTCCCCCTCCTTGAACCCTCAGGGCTGCAGAAGCATGCATATTTAAATTCAAGAAACGCCTATGAGCACATGACGGATCACTTCTAACTTACAGTGCAGGCGAGCTGATGCCCACTGACACATGCCAGCATCGTGAGCCCGCCTTCGCGAGTGGACGGTTCGGGCTGAGCCATCGTTTCCGGGCGGCTCCTTCTCTCCTTTGCACCAAGACGCTTTTCGTCTTCTCGGTGAAAGTCTCAGTGTTAACATTTCATTTCAATTTAGAGTAAAACGGTGTATCATTGCTTCAGTTTGATAAATGAATCATCAAAGTCAATGGAGGTTAGCGACGGTGTCCCAGATGTGGGAGCAAATGTGCAAAATGGGTTTGTTGAGGCAGCGGGGAGAACGAGGCAGGCAGCAGGAAATCAGAGGGAAGTATTACCATGTCTGTTTGCACAAGAAAATGAAAAGAGAGCCTTGTTAGAAGGTGGTGAGAGAACGTACATAAAATCAAAGGGCTCGTGTTTTTACCAAAAGTTCACTTCCAGTTTCAATTCAAAACCCTCAAATACCGACGTGTCCAGAGGTTTTTAAATGAGGGCCAGATTTGATCATGAGAAAGTGACTCCCAGCTCAAGTTGAAGTAGTGGTTTGTATGAGTGAAACCAGAGAGCTTTTTGCCGAGAGGTGGGGGTTTGTAATAGTGCTGTTTGATCGCTACTCAATTAACATCCTGTTAGTCCTGATAACTCTGGCAGTTAAATGAAGCTCCGCAACGGACTTAAAAGCTCCATCGTTTGTCTAATGATGATTGTGGGGGAGCGTCGTAATACTGTTGCATCTTTACAAAGACTTTTTACCGTACCCCAAAGTGAAACTATAGTGAATTCAGGACGCCAGCGATTGCTGTTGTAACAATATGCAGAATATTACACCGCGCAGCACTTGACTGCGTACAGTCCTGAGCGGGTCACTCGTCCTTTCAGTATCCATTAACGGCTTCGTTTTCACACCCTAAATGGAGTTTAATTTTGGGAGAACCTTTTGTGTGATATTTGAAACGCCACGGCTTTAAATGTCACGCAGAGTGCACGCTGCCACTCTTGCTGCCGAAGGAGGTATTTACAGTAATCACTCGGGAAGACTAATTACCAGGCATGAAATCAGTGGCTGAATTACTCATATATCCCTTTTATCGCCTTCAACACTTCTACTGAATACATCTGTCGGATCCCGATGATGAAGGTTGATTTTAATGTTTGAGCAGCACATCTTGTAGCTTTCATAGAATTCCCCCCCCCCGGTTCAACAGTCCTCTGTATGTTTTCATGTGCACATCCATTTGTTTGGACCCGGTGCTGAGCGCACAGCTTTCCTTGAAATGCTCGTTTTCCCAACACTTGCTGCTCAGTTATGACTCGTATGCGACACGTAAGTGTGTCGTGAAGGAGTATTGAAAAACATCAGGCCACTATGAGCTGCAAATGATCTGCATCCGACCGTTGTCTGGGCGCCGAGCACCTCTTTCTACTCTCCATGCCTGAAGGAACTCCCGCGTTACCGACTGCTCTCTTACATCGTTGCTTCTCCCGGTGATTTCACACCGTTCCGGGACAATTTCTCGTATGTGGGTGTCTGGTCTGGAGCGGCTCATTGTCTTTGGTGAAGGTAGAAAAGGCCACTACTGATGTTCTCAGATGTGCAATTTGACACATTTTTCTTTCTTGCCATTTTGTAGGAAGGTTTTGTTCGTTCCGGGTCCTTTTTTCCATGCCCTCCCTCCTCTTCTTTAGCCCTTTGCAGAATTATAATCAGTCATTCTTGGTGAAAACCTCACAGTCTTCATTAGATGTGAAGAGACTCTGCAGTTTGCTATTCATCCCATACAGAGATGTAGATGTACAGAAATTATATGTTACAACAAGTTAAGAACATTTCAATGAGTTAGTTTAGATTTTAGGGCACTCCTTTAAACAATAAAATGCCACATCAACAGCAGGTATATAACCGTGAACCGTCTGCGAGATGCAGGAGAATGTCGATTGTTTTTCATTTTGAAATGGACTCAGGCGAGCATGTGCTTACTTTCCCGTCTGTCTCAGTTACCATGAAGCAGGTGGCACGCACCGTGGCCAAAGTGGAGCTGTCGGATCACGTGTGCGACGTGGTGTTCGCCCTGTTCGACTGCGACGGTAAGCAGCTGACAAACTCATTAGATCTGTCCACTGTAAATATTTATGGGGAGCGAATAATACCTCCGGAGCTGGAAATCATCAATACATGCAAGTCATCTGCTCCTCTTACTCGTTCTTCCTCTATTATTTCATCATCCGCCCCTTCTGTCCCTAACCCCCCCCCACCCCCCTCTCCTTGTTTGACCTCTTCAGGGAACGGCGAGCTCAGTAATAAGGAGTTCATAGCCATTATGAAGCAGCGGCTGATGCGCGGGCTGGAGAAACCCAAGGACATGGGTTTCACCCGGCTGGTGCGCGCCATGTGGAAGTGCGCCCAGGATACCGCCTGGGACTTTGCCATGCCAAAGACATAATGAAAGACGGGGAGGCGACGTTGCGGCGACGTACGAAGATGGCGTGAGGATAAAGCGGCAAGCGGCATGAAAGGCTTTCTCCTTCAACAGGTTTCCAGAACTTTTAACAGGCAATTATTGCGCTGAACTTGTTAAAGCCGCAGCTGGGAGGCGCGTCGTCCATCATTAATGCATGTTGCTGGGATTCAAGCTATCGGTTCAGTGACTGACGCGCCTTGACGCAGTGCAGCGTGTCCTAAAAAAAAATATTATTTTTTTTAAAAAGGATTCCACTAATGTGCCACTCATGGGTATTTGTCAACATTCAGTCTTAGAATTTCCATTTAGATGAATGCAGCATTAGCGCTTAACTGTGCGACCGCTTGGCAAACACTAAAACTTAATTGTTGTGAATTTAAACACAATTTACAGCAACAGGGCAAATCAAGAGGACGATCATTCCTATTTGACCTTGAGCCGCACCAATGCTGCGTTAAGTCTGTTTCCTTCTGTCAACAGAAGGCGAGTTATCGCTTTGGTGGGACGGAGCTGAAGCCTCTAATGGCGCTGGCAGCTCTTTGCTCAGTCGGCATCTTTATTCCTGTCATTATGTCCCGTAAAAGATCTACTGTGCTTGTCTTGCTCGACCATGTACTGTTCAAAGTGTGTATTCTTCTAATTATTGCCGCTCACCAAAACACTTTATATAAGACAAACGTTTAAAGAAAGGCTCCATTAAAGATGTTTTGATAATGTAAACGTGATTAAGCCTCATTTCTGTACGAATGTGTCCTGCACCACTTGGAACGTGGATTGTTTTCCTCTCACGTTCTCATTTACAGTCTTTGAATCCTAAAAACACGGCGGTGGATTAGCAAGACTAATCTACAAAGCGCCGAGGATTTAGTTTGTTTGTGTGTAATGAAATACGGTGCAACAATTTTGTTTCTGGGGTGGGGGGGGTGGTGGAACGCGCCGCTGATCATGCTCATTGGCTTTGAGCGTGTGCCAGAGAAGGGGGAAAAAAAAAAATTATGGCAATGTGTGTGCGCGCCCAGGAGCAGTCAGCAGTTTTGTCTAATTGAAATGGACAGGATGGACAGTCCTCGGCCTCTGCTGCCCATTAAAAGATTGTCCTGCAGCCCGTCGGTGCTGCATTGGCCTGAAACGAGCTGGCTCGCTCTCTCCAGCACATATTACGACTGACAGACGGAAGTGGTGCTCAGGAGTGATCGTCAGGCAGGAGATTAGGTTGAGGGACCCGTCATCAGTATTCCTCGGCCGTGTTCGTTCCACTGCTCCAGTCTGGCATGACAATTACAACGAAGTTTGACGAATTTTCACCATTGCGTCACTGTTGTGTCAACTTCAGGACCTGCTTCGTAGCGTCCAAGAAAATAAAATGCTTAGCATCCAGCTTTGTGCAGTATTTTTTTCTTTTTTTTTTTTCTTCTGCTAATTGGATGAGCTTTCACGGATATATTTATTTATTTATGACCGTCCACCCTAAAAGGATCACCTCTTTTATAGCCTTTGCCTGCATCTTGAAGGCCCATTACAGTTGGCTCATCAGTTTTAAAAAACAAAACAAGCAAATGCGCACATTTCGAAATGCTGTAGGCATTTTTATCCCATAATTGAACAATTAATTCAAGCCATTCATCAAATTTAGTTCCAGATGTATGAAACTTCTTTAACACAACACGCACCAAGGCACTTGTTTCCAGGTCTTTTATGAAAAATCTGAAGCAAGGCCTCTGCCGGCCAACAAAACTGCAGCTCATCCATGTGAACCTCGAGCGAGCACGCTCCGTCAAACTTCTCCGCTCGCTGAGCACTGAAGCCACACTCGCTGGTTAACGGATTGTCGGAAGTCGGAGGGGGAGGGGTGGGGGAGGTGGGCGTCGGCGTTATATTTTGAGAGACCGCGAATTCCCCTCATAAGTCTCTTGATGCATAATCGGTTGATGTGTAATCACTGCTCATCATACACACGCTGGTGAAGCGCTGTCAGCCGTGTGGACAGTGTGCGTGCTCCTCTAAGTGTGCAGAGGCCCTGAAGCGCTTCGTCCACACTCACTGTTGTGGCAGTAATATTACTAACGAAACGTGTGCCATGTGAAAGCTGTGGAATAAGAAACGAGTTTATGAGCTGGAAATATTCAGTAGAATCTCTTTGTCCGCTTCCTTTTTGAAGAGATTTGGAGGATAAAGTGTGATCATAGTATAAGGGGTAAATATTAAGTGTTTTTACTTTAATAATCCTCTATAAGTTCAGATCAAGTGCAGGTGAAATGTTAGCTTTGGGAAGCAGGTGATCGTCACTGATGTGCACAGTGGAGGCCGTCCCGCTGCAGCCATGATGTCTTTCTATATTTTATAAGCTGTTGGTGAGTTCTTTGGTGGTAAAAATACCACCAGGATAATCCCAAATGGATTGTGTTCCATTCAGACCAACACGCAGCCTTGTTGTGGGAGTTCCGGTGCAGAATATCCACGACAACGGCTCTACTGCAGCATGAGGTTCAGTTGAAGATGTCACCGTCTTTTACAGCCTGCACCACCTTTTGGTGTAAACTTCACAACAGGTCCTCTCGAGTGACTTAAAATGATTTTCTTTTTTTTTTTTTTAAGCCACTAATTTCTCACGACTGCTGCTGTTCTGAACCACCCACTTTTCACTTCCACCTCTGTACCACAATTGTTGTGAGCGACGGGAGCTGCCAAAATCACTGCAGATGTGTCACTGCTGTGCTGTCAAACGCACTGATACAGCCAGAATACAAGATCCCAGAGGGGAAGCTGGTGGAGCTGTGAGTGAGTGAGAAGCTCAGTGAAACGTGATAATGAGGTCTAATGAGAAAATGCAGGTAATCATGCTCCCTAATGTTCCCCAGCCAAAGAATACATCCAAAACACTGGTGCTTTAACTCCGATAAATACAACTTAATGAGGTGATTGATTTAGTCGGAGAGAAGCATTAAATATATGTGAATATATCAATTCGACTGGTGCTGTTGAAATACAATCCGTGTGTTATATGAAGCCATTTGCAGGACAAGAAGCAGGAAGAGTGTTGCTTGGATTAAACAGACTCCCTACAACTGCCTCATGGCATCCAGGTGTCAGGTGACCCTTCACATCACATACTGTACAAACACAAGCATGAGAACGAGGACAGAGGAACCACACTGCCATCTGGTGGCCCGGATGAAAGTTTCAAAACCACTTTGCACTTGAAAGTTCCAAACTATAAATGGTCCGAGATGAGAATGAATGAATCTTTATTACGAACATTTTGAAATAGAATAAAGAAAATCAAATAAGTAAAGCTATATATGTAAAATAACTTTTTTTCTTTCAGTGGTAGCACTTTAAAATGTCCATCAATATCCTTGACAGATGTACGATGTAATAAAGGTTGCATACAGTCTGTGCAAGTTATTGAAAACACTAATATTCACATCTACAGGTGATTTAAAATCATCCGTTGGAATCAAACACGTTTTTTTTCTTGTGGGAGGAAACCTCATCGATCTTTTAACAATAATCGTCTGTCCTCTTCCAATCTCAATTATCTCATAACTATAAATACAAGGGATCAATATACAAGGAAATAAAACAGCAGTGTTGCGTAAAAACTTGATGATGCAAGTGCAGAATTTTACAAAAATATTTATTACTTTGAGACTAAACATGCCAGTTGTAAGTTTTTATCCTCTTTGTTGCTTTGCTTCTATTGCGTCCTGTTATGGTTTGTTTATGTCGCTTCATTGTTGATACCTTACATGAGATATTCTGGGAAATCACTCTTGAAGTCTTGACCTGACATGTGGAATGCATGAGTTGAATCCCTCTTGCAAGTTAAGAGACTTGAGACATAAAAACTTCACCTTTGACCAAGTACTGTAAAGCTACTCTTCTAATGACAGAAACCAGACTCGACACTTATCCAAGCAAAAAGGTGTACAAAGAGTAAAGTACTAAAGTATGTTTGATTCAAACAAGCCCACTAATGAGTTTTACTATTAGAACTAGACATTGAACCAATGTCAGCTTCTTTTACTTTGTCAGTGTGGGCTTGAGAAGCAACAGCACCATCCACTGATCTCAGTGCCATCTCCTGCACACAGGAAAAAAAAAGACAGGACTAGATAAGACACGAGAAAAGATTTCAACTTTAATCAAGTCCACAACCATTAAAAAAATTAGAGAAATTACATAGTCAGAGTATATTGAAATATTCATGGCTCTTATCTGTGAATCATAAATTCAGTATAACTCCTAAACAGAACAGGGACAAGCAGAACAAGATCTAACAGCAGGAGAAATGGGTTCTAAGAAAAAAACCCTTCACTGCACCCAAAACATGCTGAGGTCTTCAAGGTTAAACTGGAATAAAACAATAAATACACAATACAAACCTCAGCTCTACTTAATGTGTTCTAGCCATGTTGAGAAGAAGCCCCGAATATGCACCATGTCCACATTTAAATGTGACAAACAGGTGAAAACACGCCATGCGATCATTTTGTAAGGAAAAGAAAAATAGATTGATTCTTTCAAATACATAAAGAACCTGTTTGGATGGCTGTCATTATTACAGAAATTAAACTTTTATGTTAAAAAACAATGAATGAACAGTCATCTAAGACGTAGATTAGTCGAAACAAACAATGGGGCCGGTCTTGTTTACAATTAAATGGTGGCCTGCAGCCACCTAGTGGCTATAACTGGTATTGTCACATGGTGTTGATTAGTTTTCCTGCTTCACTCCAGTGCTGTTAACCCACCAAAGACCAAGCACAGGGTTTGTTTTCTTCTCAGTTTGTCACTGCAGGATGCCGATGGTAGAGGACCTGTTTAGAGGAGGAAAGACGGCTCGTAGTCCTGATCACAGCTCCAGCACAGTTCATGGGGGTGGGACGAGGTGGCGAGGGTCTCAGTCGCTGTCAAACCTAATGGAATTGACTGAAGTGGAGATGGCTCCTCCGCAGTAGCTTCCCCTCTTCTTCTTAGTTTTCTCGTGACGGAACGATTTGCCTTTTGTGAACCTGAGCACATTGTTTGCTTTCTGGCCCCAGTCGCCGTTCGCTCCGATCTGGAAGGCAAGCAGGCGACTTGTTAGGACAAAGTCACCGAGTCAATCTGAAGGTCCAGACGTGGAAGAGAAGATCACGGAACTCACCTTGGCGTCAAACGAGTTGTCTGCTAGACGGGGATCCACCTCGACTTTTTCCTCATGTATTCTGCGGAACGGCACGTTTGACTGAAAGACAGCAAAGCCATCACTGACACACGCTTCGACTTTTCCTGTGTTGGTAATCAATGAACTAGTGACAGTGGGATAGACTGAATGAAACACGTGAACAGAAATAGTCGAGTCACTAAAAATAAGAATCACAGTGCATCATCGTCACGCAGCGACAAAACTCCTCTTCTCATAACATTCAGTTTCACATCCAGACCCCATGAAGTAGAGATGAATGCCCAGTTTCATTTCCTGCTCCAAAAAAAATAAAAATAAAAATAAGAGCTTAATATAAATGTCGGTGTTTTGCACAGGATCCAATCTGGTTTTAAACTCGTCTGTTAGGAAGTGGAGTTGAGCTCAATCCAAACCAGGAGATCTGTGTTGGAAGGCTTCATTCATTGAAACTACGTTCCAGTCTTCTGCAGCTTTTACCTTCTTGTTGGCTTTGGGGAAGGTCTGTGGCGTGGTCTTTGCCTTCTTATTCTGGGGCGTCTTCACATCCGTCTCATCTTCTTCACTTCCTGATGAATCTTCGTCCTGTTTGTTCTTGCCATTGGTAACTGTGCGAGTCAGTAAAAAATGAGATCAGATGGCAGACCGTCAGTTGTTGGTTTTACCTGCGTGATTAAGCTGTACGTGAGCGCGGAGCGTCGATGAGCTGTGGGGTCAGATCATCCTTTGAGAGGACAGAGGACCCTCTGCCTCATTGGTCGACTGGTGCAGCACTTCAACTGCTCGCTATGAGCTAACCAGGCTAAACCACACCAACTTTGGGAAAGTCGAAGACCCTGACGCTTTCCCTCGTAAGGTCTCATGATTGGGCCGTGTGATTACACCATTTCAGAATCCTTTACATACTAGGGATAAAAACACAACTTTTCAGTTTAAGACGTACCTTTGGCTGCAGGCGTGCTGGGTGCGGTGGCTGCTTTACGTGGGGCTTCCTCTTCCTCTGATGAACTCTCCTCAGAGCTGCTGCTCTCCTTAGCTTTAGCTGCCGGGGTCTTCTTGACTGCTGCAGCAGGTTTTACAGCACTTTTACTGGCCTCTTCTTCCTCGTCAGAGCTGCTGTCACTGGACGACGACTCTGCTGCCTTTGCTGCCGGGGTCCTTTTGGGAGTCGCTGCCGGGGTCGTTTTGGGAGTCGCTGCTTTGCCGTTTGCGACTGCGGGCTTCGCAGGGGTTTTCTCCGCCTCTGAATCTGAGCTGTCCGACGACTCGGAGCTGCTCTCCTTGGCCTTTTTTGTTGGAGCTGCAGCTGCCTTTTTGGCTGCAGGCTTGGAGGCTGGCACCGCCTTCTTGGGCTCCTCTTCCTCGTCACTGGAGCTGTCTTCACTGGATTCTGCAGGAGCTTTGCTGGCAGCAGCGGCTGCAGGCTTTGTGGCGGCTGCTGCTGGTTTCTTGGTGGCAGGCTTGGCAGCAGGCTTGGCAGCCTCCTCTTCGGAGTCCGAGCTGTCGGATTCGGAGCTGCTCTCTGCCGCTGCCGGGGGCTTGGCGGGGGTCGTCGCAGGCTTTGAAGCTGGGGTGGTTGGTTTAGCTGCAGGTTTCGCTTTCACCGGTTCTTCATCCTCAGAGGAGGACTCAGAGCTGCTCTCTGCTGCAGCAGCAGCTTTTCCTGCAGGTGTTACAGGCTTTGAGGCCGGGGTGACCGCTTTAACCACAGCAGCTTTAGCCTTCGCTGGCTCCTCATCTTCAGATGAAGAGTCGGACTCTGAGCTGCTTTGGGCTGCGGTGGCAGGTTTGGCTGCAGGTTTGGCAGCCTTCGATGCTGGAGTGGCAGCCTTCGATGCTGGAGTCGCAGCTTTGGATGTAGGAGTCCCAGGCTTGGAAGCTGGCTTTGCGGCTGCCTTCGCTGGCTCTTCATCTTCCGAGGAAGAGTCGGAATCTGAACTGCTCGCTGCTGCTGCAGCAGGTTTAGCCGCAGGAGTGGCAGCCTTTGACGCTGGAGTGGCCGGTTTAGCTGCTGCCTTGGATTTTGCTGGCTCTTCGTCCTCTGAAGAAGAGTCAGAATCTGAGCTGCTTTCAGCAGCAGCTTTAGCTGCAGGGGTAGCAGGTTTTGAAGCCGGAGTTGCAGCTTTAGCTGCAGGGGTAGCAGGTTTTGAAGCCGGAGTTGCAGCTTTAGCTGCAGGGGTAGCCGGCTTGGATGCTGGGGTAGCAGGTTTAGCTGCTGGCTTGGCCTTCGCTGGCTCTTCATCCTCAGAAGAAGAGTCTTCCTCAGAGCTGCTTTCTGCTGCGGGAGGCTTTGAGACAGGAGCAGCAGCCTTCGAAGCTGGCGTGGCTTTTTTAGCTGCAGGTTTTGCTTTAGCGGGCTCTTCGTCGTCATCAGAAGAGTCTTCCTCAGAGCTGCTCTCTGCTGCCTTTGTGGGGGGCTTTGGGGCAGAAACTGCTGCAGGAGGGGCTGTTTTAGTCTTCACGGGGGTTTTTGCTGGAGCCTCATCTTCTGAGCTGCTGTCTGAATATGTAAACAGAAAAGAGGAATTCAAACAAGATTCACAGACGGAAGAAAAGTCAATCTAACATGTAGTACACACCATCTACCTGTAGTGTCTCTTACCTGAACTTGAAGACTCGTCTTTCTTAGCGGGGGTCGTTTTAGCTGGGGTCGTTTTAGCAGGTGCAGCTTTCGCTGGAGGCTTTTTCACGGGCTCCTCCTCCTCTGAGCTGGACTCCTCAGAGGAGTCCTCTTTGGCAGCAGTGGCGGGTTTAGCTGGAGCAGCCTTGGCAACAGCCACCTTCACTGCTGGTTTCTTCACCTCCTCTTCCTCCTCTGAACTCGAGTCCTCATCTGAATCGTCTTCTTTAGCAGGCGCTGCTTTCCTTGGGGCCGGTTTGACTGGAGCAGCTTTAGCTGAATTGGATTGGGGCTTCTTGGCTGCAGCTTTCTGGATTGAAACTGGAGGGGGAACCGCACTGTACGCTCCTGGTGAGAGAAATGTCTCTGATCAGGTGCGTCCTAAATTGTCTCAGGGCAAAGTCATAATAAAGGCTTGAACGAAGAAACGTGAACGGTGTTTAGGGGCCTTTCTGTATACCGTATTTTCACGACTATAAGGCGCACATAAAAGTCTTAGATTTTCTTCAAAATGTGCAGTGCGCCCTATGTGTGTGTTGTTGTTGTAAAGCGGACGTAGTAGTGAACACCATGAGAACGTTAAAGGGGGAAGTGTGGGCGTGGATTGTATATAAATGAACGGGTATGTGCGTTATGCAGAACATCGTTGTTTTGACAACCCTGAAAATGGCGAAGAGACACGCTTATGAAGCAGTTTAAACTGAAGGCCATCAGCTACGCGGAGGAACATGGAAATCGAGCAGCCGCGAGAGAATTTAAGATTAATGAATCGATGGTTCGCAAGTGGAGGAAGCTGGAAAACGAGCTCCGACAGGTGAAGAAGACGCAGCTGAGTTTCCGCGGACATAAGGCGAGGTGGCCCGAGTTGGAGGAAAGACTCGAGCAGTGGATCATCGCACAAAGAACGAGTGGGAGAAGCGTTTCGACGGTCACCATTCGACTAAAAGCAGTAACGCTAGCAGAAGAAATGAAAATTGAACATTTCCGCTGGACATCGGTGTGAACCGGCCGTTCAAAGTAAGGCTGCGAGCGGCGTGGGAGCGATGGATGACCGATGGAGACCACAGTTTCACTAAGAGTGGAAGGCAGCGCCGGGCGAGTTACGCCACAATTTGCAAATGGATCGTAGATGCTTGGGCTAGCGTGTCTGCTGGCACTGTTGTTCGAGCTTTCGCAAAAGCCGGCATCATTTCCAAGGAGCCGCACGGCACGGAAAGTGACTCTGACAGTGAAGAAAATGAACCTGGTATGTTTGATGGAGATTTAGCGCAGCTGTTCAATTCAGAAACAGAGGACGAGGAGTTCGATCGGTTTGATTGATGACGATTACAGGTAAAAAAAATTTTAGTACTTTGTAATCAATACTTAAATAAAGCACAACCAAACTCAGTTTTGCTCCCGCTCTATTTTTAAATACGCACACTTGTATGCTTGTGTGCGTGTGTTGTTGTAATGCGGACACCATGAGAACGTTAAAGGGGGAAGTGTGGGCATGGAACCCGCGCCCTATGAGCAGGTGCGCCTTATGTGTGTGTTAAATGCAGTAATGGCACACATAACTGAGACTGCGCCTTTTAGTACGGTGCGCCTTTTGGTCGTGAAAATACGGTAGTTTACATCAGGGGTGGGCCCTCCTGGTCCTCGAGGGCCGCCGTCCTGCACGGTTTCTACGTGTCCTCACATCAAGACCGCTGACAGCAATTATTGGCTCGTTATCAAGCTTTCTGCAGAGCCTCATCATGACAACTCAGGTGTGTTTGAGCAGGGAGACATGGAAAACATGCAGGACAGCGGCCCTCAAGGACCAGGAATGCCCACCCCTGGTTTAGATGTTTTCTCTGTGCTTGTATGGGTTTTCTCTGAAGTCCTCGCGGTCCAAAGACCTAAACTGCCTCTAGCTCTCTGTGTGTATGTGATTTAACAGCACTCCTCCAATAAAGTGAAGAAAAAAAAAAAAAGCTTTTCCAATCGATCGTTGTAAACTGGCCTGACTATCTCTCTGTATTTACCTTGTGACGAAAATATGACTTCTGAGAATCTCTCCAGTTTCATAAAGCAATTATTTTAAATTGCCAAGATTTGAATGCCTCCCTCAATCCCCACTAACTACCATGCAACCCTGTCTGCAACTACAATTTTTGTCAGGCACCTTGTATGATGACAATACAGACATTTAAACCCTATCAGATTAAATTTGACTTGTGTAACACTATTTACAGATTTGCAGGGGAACAACTCCGAAAATCTCATGAACTATGCAATAATGCTCGACATATGTGACTAGAGTCACGTAGAGGCCCGCTTGGGTTCACTTTTAATC
This sequence comes from Lipophrys pholis, assembly GCF_963383615.2. Classification (NCBI taxonomy): domain Eukaryota; kingdom Metazoa; phylum Chordata; class Actinopteri; order Blenniiformes; family Blenniidae; genus Lipophrys; species Lipophrys pholis. The sequence continues at coordinate 15,880,516 of NC_137642.1, read as the reverse complement.
AGATTTGCAAATGCTAGCACTACAATGATGGAATGACATTTCCAGCTGTTAGAGTAGCAGAATCCACATGAGAATGAGAGATCTGCACATTTCTAATGAACCTCAAAACAAAATAGGCTCAAACCTGTTTTGGGTTTTTTGCTGGGAGGGGCTTCTTCTTCAGATGAAGAGTCTTCTGAGCTGGAGTCCCCAGCAGCAGCAGCAGCAGCAGCAGCCTTCTTTACTGGAGCAGGCTTCACTGGAGCCTAGCAGGAAACAGAAAGCATTCACAATCTGCTGCATACAAGACTAACTTTGTGTTGTCCTAATAGTCTACAGTCAAGAACTAGAGGGAAACCGTAAAAGATTACCTTTGCCTTTTGTTCATCTTCAGAATCTGAAGAGCTGTCTTCACTGCTGCTCTCCTGCTTCTTCTGAGACGCCACTTTGGCAGGGGCGGCCGCTTTAGGTGCTGTGACTGCAGCAGCTTTAGCCTCTGTTATCGGGAAGGTAATTGCAGTTATTTAATAAATAAGAACTTGATATATTCAGAAATGACGCAAGGTGCAGGCGGGGTTTTTTTTTGGGGGGGGGGGGGGGGTTCTGATGAACTCACTGGGAGCAGGAGCCTTAGCTGGCTTTTCATCCTCAGAGTCTGACTCTTCACTGCTTGAGCTGCTGTCTTTCTTCCTCGTGCTGCCTGCAGCAGCAGCAGCAGCAGCAGCTTGCTTCACAGGAGCCTAGATGCAGAAGAAACAACCCTTTAACAAACGCAGTGCAAGCAAATGATCTGGAACTGCGTTTAATGCTCATGTTTCCACTCACCTTTGCAGCAGGCTTTGCAGGCGCTTTCTCCTCTTCAGAGTCACTCGAGTCTTCACTGCTGCTGGATGCTGCTTTTGCAGGAGCTTTTGCAGGGGCTTTTGCAGGGGCTTTGCTGGCTGTAACGACAGTGGATAAGTTCAATCTAACAGCGAGTGATATGCCATTTCAGGCAGATTGTTCAGTTTTATGAAGCATTACCTGCAGGAGTAGATGGAGGTTTCTTAGCTGCAGGTTCCTCGTCTTCGCTGCTCGACTCTTCACTGCTGGAGCTCTCTGCACTGGGTTTAGACTTCTTGGCTGAAGGGCCATTGGAAGCTTCAGGGGTGGAAGCAGTTTTGCGCTTCTTAGACTCAGGGGACCTAATCAAGACCAAGTACATTTCATTGAAGTTGGACAGCTTGAAACATCATCTCATACCACACTTACAAACCCTCGCGGAAATAACTTCAGGAAAATACTCTAAAGTCTGAAGACTTATCAAATCACGATTTTAAAGCTGTGATCAAGAATCAGGGAAGACGACAAAAAGGGGTCACTTAAACAAACCTGACAAGTATTTTATGGCAGTTGCTTTTTTCTTACATACTCAGGACCTTCCAGAAACTGGACACTCGTTTAAAGTTTATAGGAGAATTAGAGAAGCTGCTTACTTGACCCAGAAGTTGTAAATGTTGAGGAGGCTTTCGTCGTTTGCATCTTGAGGTTTCTGTAAAGAAACACGAGTTAAAACAACCTTGTCAGGTTTATAGCTTCCATTGACAAAAGCTTCTGAAAACACACGGAGCACAGGAAAAATAAAAGAAGTTATCTTCGGGCGAGTTCCACGTGCTAACCCCAGCGGGGGCTGTACAATATGTACGTTATTTACCCTCGCGTAACTACGTGTCACCGCGTCCAGCCACAGAGCACGCGACGGAGAGCGAGGTACTTACGACTTTGGTCTGTTTCATGAACTGCGTCGCCGCTTTTGAGAACTTGTTCTCCAGCAGAAAGGAATAAACGCATTTATAAAGATCGCTCGGTACCGACTTTTGCGCCGCCATCTTCACCACGCGCGACCCAGAAGGAAGTCCGTCACACGTGAACATGTGTGCGACCGCATTTAGATGACGTCGGGATGTTCTTAACGTGAGATGGTATACTCCGTTTGAAACAGAAAACATGCAAACATGCTGAAGTCTACTTTGTTGTTTTAGGTGTTTTTTTTCACTTTATTGATGGGTTCCTGTTCATTAAAGGCGATTTCAACTAAACTGAATGATAGCATTGTGTGATAACTGGGGTAATTGTTTCGGCACTGGGATTCAGGGTGTAGTGAGTCATCTTACTTGAGCTCGTTTGAGGCATAGCAGTTACGTAGGAGGCTGTGAACGAACATTTTAAGAATACAAATGTGTACGTAGCGTAACACTAACTCAATCCAACGTATCTGTTCGTTTAACACGATGTCAACCAACAAAGTGTTTTTACTTTGTCGTGTTTATTTCGTTCTTCTTTCGACATGTTGTTTGCTCCTGCAGACGCATGTGTTCAACGTCATCAGTGACGACCTTCCCTCGTGTCACAACATGGTGGTCTATGAGCTGCGCTACAATGCAGTGACCCCTGCAGCCTGTTAAGCTCGTTTCAAAGCTTGAATTGAGGGTTGTTGTGGTCATTTTTATTTTATTTATCAGGAGTCATGCCGCGGTACGAGCTGGCTCTGATCCTGAAGGCCATGCAGCGGCCCGAGACGGCGGCCGCGGTCCGGAGGACGGTGGAGGCTCTGATGGAGCGGGGCGCCGTGGTGAGGGACCTGGAGAACATGGGGGAGAGACTGCTGCCCTACAAGATGAACAAACACAGCCAGAGGCACTCCCGGGGGACCTACTTCCTGGTGGACTTCCACGCGTCCCCCGGCATCCTCACCGGCTTGCTGAACCACCTGCACCGCGACGTGGACGTGGTGAGGCCCACCCTGCTGAAGAAAGAAGACCAGGTCCAGAACAGCAACTGTTGTGGCCCCCAGACCTGACCTGACTACATGTAAGGAGGTTGACAGCGTCATCAGTCCTGAATGTTGTGCGTCGTCTCGAAAAGAAATCTGGGTGTTTTCATGACTACCCCCTGTGCAACAAATGGAATCATGTAACTGCTCTGTGGTATTTATCCACATAAACCTCAGTTTAATCTGAGTTGTGCCAGTCATCCTTACATCTTCTATACCAGTTCATCATCCTGTGCAAGGTCCAGTTAACTAGGTGTGAGGACAGGATACACCCTGGACAGGACAGACACGCAGAGACAGACTACTACACACTATCACATTCACGTTTGGGGACAATTTAGCATCCCCAATTAAACCCGCACATGTTTGTGGACTGTGGGAGGAAACCCAAGCTCTCACTGGGAGAACATGCAAACTCCACACAGAAAGGCCCGGCCAGTGTTTGAACCCATGTTCATATTAAAATATAGTTTTAAGGAGTTTGATATACAAATATTTAAAGTACAATCTGATTTTCCTCAGTGATTCCTATTGTTGGTTGAAGCCCGGTCACATCTCCGCCTTTAGCACGCAGCATCATCCTGCAATCTCTTCAAGTCGAGGTATCAGTATTATGTTCACTGAACAGGGACAGTACTGTAGACAAATTAGTAATAGGACTTACTTTTATTGAACAATTGCAGTTGATGTCAGTCCGTCTTCAATCCTGATTTAATCAACAGAGGGTGTCAGGATGCTTCAGCTGATCCTAGCTGATTATAGGTGAAGCTTTGAAAAGTCACAGTCTCATACACACTCTGAGCCTCAGTGATACTCGCATTGGCCATATTATCGCTGTGTTAATACAGTGTATCCTGTCACTCATCATGATATGGGTAAATGTTTTGATTTAATAAAATATTACTTGATAAACACCAACAACTATTATATCAACAGAATTGGATTTTCACTCTGAGGGAATGCAAACATCTGAAGATGAGATCAGATCTTGTTTATGTTCAACTTTGTTATAATAGGTACTTATTTTAATGTATTTTTGTGGATTTGTTCCATTCTTCTCATAAAGTACTTGAGAAGTTCAAAAACAGGTTTTCAAGACTCACAAAGTAAAAGGTTTTTTTTTTTTAAATTGTTTTCACAATCATTTTTATAAAAAATCTTGATAATAATGATTCTATGTTCACCTCATATTATTTAAAAATTCTGTGCTGCTCAAAGTTCTGGAAAATAATCCCATGAAAGTCGAGGGCAAATGAATGTTTCCCCGTAGGGCTTGTCATATTTTTAAGATTACAGCTTATGATTGTATTTCCTTTCTGCTGAGAGAAACAATAATTAGACAATAATTGATCTTTGTGTTAAGGGTTAATAAAACATTATTTAAGACCAAGCTCAAGATTAAATTGCTCTTTATGAAGCAAATCTTTTTGTAATCTTTTGCGCAAATTAACTGATGAAATCTGAGCAGTGGTTGAATTCCTAAATTGTATTTCTGCTCCTCACCGACTAATTGATATGTTGCTTAAACGCAACCAGAGTTAACCACAAACCTGCATGAAGATACTGCCTGAAACATTTCTCCCTCATCTATGAAGTCATTGGGAAAACTAAGTTTTAAATTATGTAATTGCTTTATTTTTCAACCGTTGTTGGTTAAAATGCAATTGATCGGATCAGTTTTAACAGCAGCGTCTCACACTGCCGAGCGTTTATATTCAATGTGGACGGAGAAGGTAAAAGTTTCATTACTCAGGTAACTCTATGAACATGTATGTCAGGGCTTACAAACGTTTTATTCTCCCTGAGGGTCAGAACAGCGATTGATTATATTATATTTAACCAGGAAAGATCATGTCAGGACATCTAATGAAAGGCCCTCAATCATCAGTGTTAAGCCTCCCGCACACAGTGCGATCAGGTCGTGGGAGATTCGTTAAAGTCTGTGGTCGCTGCTCTTAACGGGTCACACGGTGTGCAGGGTTCATGGACGGCCGAGGTGTCAAGTCAGGAGCCGAGGATCCATATCAGATAGCGTCTGATATTCAGGGGGATCGTGGCTACAGCCGCCATCACGTCAGCTTAACTAACCAATAGAAATGCAGTATGACATGACGCAGTTATCCCCACGACACCGGAAACACACTGGACAGACGCTCACTCAGACCCAAGCTCATCAGTGTATTGTCAACACGGTCTTTGTCCGCTCATGCTCAGAATTTATTTGACCGACCTTCGTCTCGTACAGCGTGAGAGGCTGTGACTACTAAGGTTGTTAATGTCGGACAGTGTGCGGAAGCCTTAAGTAGCAACAATCTGCAGATTAGATGGGATTGGCTCCTGCGACCTTGAACGGGGTTAAGTGGTATAGAAGACGGCGGCATGAAGATACGGATCAGAAGTCTTAATTGTTGACTGGTTTATAGGAGAATCAGTTTGGACTCCTACTGCAGTGGGAGTCCAAACGAAAATGGAATCAACTCTGACCAACGATTTCAACAAAGGACGTCAAAGAAACATTTCGTCAGAGCTCCTCTGATAACAAGATTCACATAAACCAAGAATAAGTGCTTACGTGCAAGTCACCATGAACTCCACCCGCACCTGTCTGACATATGTTTTCTTGATTCATGGAAGGTGTCCGAGTGTCTGCCAAATGCACTGTCCCAGTACCCTGGAAGATATTATTGACTTGAATTCCTTCAGGCGAAGACAAGCAAAGTCAGCTGATATGTCAATTAAATTTCATTGAATTCCCTGTCGTGTGTACCTTGAGGTCTGCTGTTTATAGAGATCGTGATGTGCTGACTGTGCTGTAACTTAACTCTGCGTATCATCCGTCCCCCTTTTGTTTTACAGGTTCACTCAGCCCTTATCCAGGAGATGTACAGACCACGCTGCCCTCTCCAATGCTTTTTAACTGCTGTCACTCTTCATTTGGTTGTAAAGTGATGTAATCCTACAATAAACTTCATTTTTTTTGTCAAACTTGCAAGTTTTTTTGGGCTCTTAATGGTTAAAATGATGTGTTTCATGGGGTTTTCAGTCATGCGATCACAGTTTCGGTTCTTGTTTTCATAAAAGCTATTTAAAAAATCTTTAGTTTGCTCTCCAAAGTTCACCCCCTTAGTGGAAGAAAAAAACTAACGACCAACAGTGCTGCCTGGGATCTTTAAATTGAGGTTACCACATAGTAGTTGTTTTTTTCTAGAACTTGCTGAGTTTGAGTCCCTTGTGTATCTGGGCCTCATCTTACACAACATAAAGGTTTGTTTTGTTGTGTAAGCGACCCTTTGCTTTCCTAGACGTAATCCCAGCACACCATGCGTTTCTGCACCAGAGCCATTTTACTTTGAAAAGAAATCCTTGCATATGAGAATTTTACACAAAGAAGCCTTAACCCAAAGACATTCTTGTTGCATTCTGTGTGGCTACAGGGCTGACCTGTCCTCCGTGTTGAGAAAACATGCTTACTACTTCTCTGAAATGAACACCCCTCCCACAGGGATGCAAAACAGAATGAAAATCTTAAATCAAGCAGAACTCGGATTGCAAAACTCCAACAATTAACTCTAATCTGGGACTCACATGGATTTATTTTTAAAATTGTAACTGCATTGCTTTTTGTGAGTGTGTAGAATGTACAATTTCTTATTGAGGGTCCTTCTTCTAAACAGATTGTATAATCAAGAACATAAAACCACTTATGTTCAAAGGTGAGTGGGAAGAAATGTCTTTTAAATCCCACCCCTTTCATCTTGTGCGCTTCACTTTTGGTTTCGTGGTCGCCTCCTTAAAACGATACTTGTGACAGAAGTTGTCAATGTTCTTCTTACAAAAATATCAATATACAAGGAAACCAAGGAGATTCAAAAAGCAAAAGAATAATATAAGAAAGAAAATTTGAAAAAAACAACAAGCCAATCAATCAAAGCATCAGCAGTAAAATCCTATAATCCCTCATGCTTGTCACCCCCCACTTCATCCTTGTATCTTTATATTTTCTCCTAAATTGTTTTATGTTTGAACTTTGTTTAAATTCCTTATTCATACTTATTCATACTGTACTCACCAGATAAAATGAGATGCAAATGTTTTGATTTTTCTCTACTTCCAGATTCGGATCATTTTAAAGTTAGACTTCCCTCTCAGTTTATAACATCTCCAAACAACTTCTGTATATTTTGAGGAAGAAAGTTTCTACTTGCTTTGAACACAAGTAACAAAGGTGAATTTGTCTGATCTGTGAAACTAGTGTTGTGATTGATCCTTATTGTATTTGATTGCATGCATTGGATATTCCAACTCTGTACAGTTTGTGATCTATATTGTTTGCGATGTGCTTCATATGCCTTGTCAATATTACGTTCCTTGTGTATTACATCCTTATATTCAATTATAGTCTCCTCTGTACGCATTAGTTTGTGAGTAGATCTTTCATGTGGGCGATTCCCTTTGAAGTTTCGTTCACCGGATGCAGTGAGGGGCGAATCATTTTATACACATGTTATGACAGTTGCAGACAATAAATAGGGGCATATATTTCCGATAGCAACATGTCAAGTGCACTAGCGGAGTTGTGCAGGAGTTGTACAGTAGTGCGAGTCGTGTCGGTGTGCTCTGTGATGATGAAGAGTCACATGAGAGGCCGAGCAGCAGTCAGCTGACAGTGAGCCATCATAAAGCCTCCGCCTGCATTGCAGTGCTCTCAGTCCTCCAGCCGCCTCGCTTCAGCAACAACAACAACAAAACAGCCAGCTCAAAACAGCGGAGTCATGCTGCTGCTAACGCTGCTCTTCGTGTCTTCAGGTAACACGGCGGAATACATTATTGTCCCGTGTATTATTTGTTTTGAGAGGGTTTATTGAAATCTTTCTGATTGTGTAATCGACATTAACAGGCGGAAGCGTTTCAAACGGCTGCAGCTGTTTGATAAACAACTTTAATGTCGGTCATGTCAGTTATTTTACATAAAAAATAGTGTTTTAATCGTTTATAACGAGTCTGGTTGTCGAGGGGATTGTTTGTGTCGAGTGACTCTTTTGTCTTGGTTCCGTTTGAAGTTTAAAGATGTCACTGAATTAGCAGCTAACGTTAGCCTGCCAGCTAACAAAGCTAATAAATAGGAGGACAGTGCGATTGCCTGACGAGAAATTATGTTTTTTTTATATAAAACAAACAAACCAAAAAAAACACATGAAACTGTCTTATATTTCCATCCGAGTTCGGTGGTGTTTTAGGTGTGGTTTCGTGTGCTCGGTCCCGCTGCTGCTTGTGTACAGTATGTAATACAACTTTGTTCACAGTCTCTACAACCTTTTATTCACTTGTTATTAACCCGCTGGGGATTTTCTTTCTTTCTTTTTTACATTTTCATTTCTGCTTTTGTTACCAAGCCACTCTAGTAATGATGTCTCCATTTTGTCTCCGTGGCCACCTGTAACTCTTATCTTTGTTATCTAAAAAAAATAGGTCGGCGAATGCAAAAGTCAGTTGTAGTGAACCACAATGTAATGTTTTAATACACTACCTCATATGATGCTTATATTTACCACATGATTAATGCTTAGTGCATTTTCTTAAATTGTTTCACATGTGCGATGTGTCTTCTCGAGATCTTTAATTGAATTTGCATGCACCATCATGTGAAGTTGACTCTCACTGAGTTTTCATTTTTACTATCTGGGTCAATCAAAGTGAATCAGACACAGATTGAGATAAGCGCCAGTATTGTTGACCTCTTGTAAAACTTTTTATTGAGCACTGAAATATCCAGCAGGAAGTCCCGGCCTCTGTAAATGTTCCCTGAAACCGTGTGCCGAGATGTCCTCATTGGAACAACTTGTTATTTTCTGTGGCGGCTCATGTGACTCCGGCTGAGGGAGGGAATGCCCTGCCTGCCCTGGTGGGTGTTTGGAGGTCGTGTCCATGCCGCCTGGCCTGTATTGACAGTTCTTGGACCTTATCACCAAATGCCACCTTGAGTAACTGTTACATCCCTATTGGTTATACCCTACATGTAACTAATGTCTTCAACAGTGGTTATAGGAGATTAATAGCCTTGTTTAGCTCAACAATTGTTACATGAGATCTTTTTATTTTTGTCTCAACATTCAAGTAAGTGTTTTAGGGTAGGAACAGTGGACGGGAAACAGGAGCGGTTTTATATAGTGCTTTCTCACTTCCCCTTTTTCACACCTCAGTGAAACTGACTAGTATGAATATTCATCTTGTGTGTGTAGTTCAGGTGATGGGTGGTGTGAGGTTGTACCAGTTGTATGCAGGTGGGAGCAAAGTAGTTGTGTTTAATAGGATTGAGGTTGTTGTTTTCATTTCTGTTTATGGAAAATTCCCCCCTGGCTGTAATACCCAAGGGTCAAACAGGGCTTAGTTACTCACTTCCACATTTAAGTTTTTCTAGTTCTATAGCTCTTTATGGTAACACTGGTTTGAATAGGGGAAACACAGCTTAAAGATGGTTTACTTTGACCTTTAAATGTCTTTCTTTTAAGCTTATTTTTGGAGTAAGTCTGCTGAGTAAAATTGCACTGAAAAACAGGAACTTCCTTCTTTTAATCATTTTCGGGAATTAATCTAGAATTTCTCCATCACCATTGGTGTCATGGGTTGCAAAAAGCTTTTGTGTTTAAGCAGCACTTTTTGTAAAACCCTCTATTTGACCTGTGAGAATGTCTGTCATTGTTTTCAGTATAGTGTACTTCACATTTACACCATGCAACGCCAATATCAAAACTCTTTGAGCATTATATCATTATGGATTTTGTTGTTTTGTTTACATTGCAGCTGTCGCTACACCTCTGCTGGGCACTGAGCAGTGTGCTCGTGGCCCCCCCTTCTGGTGCCAGAATGTAAAGACGGCCTCCCTGTGTGGAGCTGTGTCCCACTGCCAGCAGAATGTGTGGAACAAGCCCCAGATGGTGAGACTCTGTTGTGTAGTTTTCTGTTATTGCCTTAAACTAGTTAATTACAGATGATCCCACAACATGCGTCTCCTCGAATGTTTCTGAGCTTTCGTAGCACATCATCATCATCATTAACACATTTTATTTGTTTATTTTTCTTCAGAAATCAGTGCCATGTGACCTGTGTAAGGAGGTGTTAACAGTGGTGGGACAAATATTAAAGGACAATGCTACCGAGGTAAGAGTCATTAAAACACACTGTATGAAATAATCCTCTGTGAGGAGTTACCTACACCTACTGTATACCAGAAGTTGAAGCACATTGTGCCTCCCTGGGCAAAACCACTGAAATAAACCAAGGCTAAAAAGATGAGTGATTGTGTGTTTGTGGTTTCAGGCTGAGGTTCTTGGGTACCTGGAGAAGGCCTGTCAGCTCATTCCTGATCAAGGTTTGACTGCGGAATGCAAGGAGATGGTGGATGACTACTACCCCATCCTCATGGGAATACTCAAAGGAGAACTGGTGAGTTTCATCACTTTTTCTCATTCACTGTCTTAAAAAAAAAAAAAAATCGCCTTGTCTTGATGGTATTGTTAAAAATGCCCTAAGCTATCACTACACACTTTCTATTTCTGTCTTTACTCTTTTAATATTGAATAGGTTTATCTGTTTTGTGTCTTCTTTCTTTAATAAGGTGCAATGAAATTGGTCTATCACCCCCCCCACCCCCCCACCCCCCCTTTATCTCTGGCTGCTGAGTAAATCGCCCAGTTGCTCCTTAACGTGAAAAAAGGCGAAACAAAAGTGGCTGTGTGAGCAAAGTGCAGCCTGCTGAAAAGGGACTATTGATGAGGAAGTGAGATTACAGCTAAATGGGAACAGAGAAGTCACTGTGTAACACTAACTGCTATCACTAGGTTCAATTGTTGCCTTTGTCTATCACCTGCTTCTGCAGCTTTTAACACAAGAGATCATTCTTTGTAGATATGTTCTATTTGAAGAAGTATTTTAAACTGGTCTGAGGGTAGAGTCTCTGAAATAACCTGAAGTTGTGTATCTTTCAGGAGGATCCCACGGTGGTGTGTGGAGCTATTGGGCTCTGTAGGTCCCAGCAGGCAGCTCTGGAGAAGGTTCTGGCCCACAAGCAGCTCGAGTCCAATGACATTCCTCAGATCGACCTCTCCCAGCGAGTGGCTCCCTTCATGCTCAACGTGCCAGGCCTCCTCTACCCCATGAAGAGCCCCAAGCAGGAGGCCCCGGAACACCAAGTGCCAAAGCAGGTATGCCGTTTAACTCTTTTCATGATCAGGAAGCCTGGACTTCTCTGAAGTTTATGGTTGTAGGATCATCAAATAATGTGCAAGGATTCAGTATTTCTGCCCCCCTTTTCCTAAAGTCCTTCACTTATTGAATTCGACCACATTTTTAATGTCTACCTTCTTTTTCAATTGTCGCTCTTCCCCGTCTTCTTGCAGGAAAGCAATGAAGTGTGTCAGGACTGCATCAAGCTCCTGACCGACACCCAGGAAGCAGCCAAACAGAACTCCTCCTTTGTCGACTCCATGATCGAGAGAATTGAGAACCAGTGTGACCATCTTGGACCCGGCATGTCTGACTTGGTGAGTGTCCGATATAAATGAGGCGTAGAAAATAAAAACACTGCGGCTGCTCGGTGTTAATAGTTTGTTTTCCTTCATTGCAGTGCAAGCAGTACATCAGCCAGTATGCTCCAGTTATTGTCCAGCAGCTTATGTCCATGGTGAGTTCTCCAAACTGCTTCCATCTTCTACTTTTTTGATTTCAAGTTCATGCAATCTTTTAGTTCAGATTTCTAAGCTAAACTGGGATCCAATTGGAAATTGTATGTTGATGTTAAAAGTGTGCTCATGAAAAACTACCATTTTCATAATAATATTTTAGCGGCATTTAGTCCATATTCAGCTCCGCAGCACCACCCGCCCTGCTGTCTTGCCATGTATTTACAGCTTACCTCCTTTTGACGGTTTACTTTCTTTTTTAGTTCTATTTTTTTTCACCTGTGTTCCTTAATCTCCTTTCCATCTGTGTCATTCTGCTCTCGTCTTTCCTCCTGCTCTTGGTATTGTTCTGCTGCTCTGCAGGAACAGGTAGGTCACTCTGTGTTCAGCCTGTAGCTCTTTAACCATTAGCTCCCGCTTCCTGTGCTGTCCACTCCACACGCCGCCCCCCCCTCCCCACGCTGTAGACATGCATGTGGATGTGGATGGCCATCTAATCCACGAGTAGCACTACTTACCTGAGTGTTTGTTTGACTAATGACACGACACGCTACGGGATTCTCTTTTGCTGTTTCACATCGAGGCAGCCCCCGGTCATTTGTAGTGTGCTTCCATCTTGTCACAAATATGTCAGATTAGAGGTGAACTGGTTTTTGACTGTTTCTTGTTGTTTCTTTAATGTTCATGGCTACGTCTGGCATCCATACAGATGTTATTACCTTTTTTCATGTATGCTTTGGTTGCATAGAAACCGCTGCATGGGTGGTATGCAGTTCATACACTTTTTATCATTTGATGCTAATGGCATGCAGCTGAAAAGGCTTTTTTAAAAAAAAACAATCAAACACCTCTTTCTATCCTACAATAACTTTCTGTATTCAGAACCCCAAGGATATCTGCTGCCTTGCTGGTTTATGTGACTCTGCGAAGAAGGTCGTCCCCATGCTGAAGCTGCAGCCTGCCCGCGCTGTGTCTGCTGCCGAGGTTTTACCTGCTGCCAAACTCTTTGCTGCCACAAAGGTCCACTCTGATTCTGACAAGGCCACTAAGGTACATCAAAAGCCAAAAGAATGAATGCATACAGTCACGATGTTAATGTCTAAAATCTTTCATATGGTGATAATTTAAATAAAACATTTAGACTAAGTTGTCATTAAGTCATTATTGAATTGTAGCAGCTCCATGTTTAGTGGATGTTGATGACAGACTAATTACACTCGACAGTCACACATTGTCAGAATAGTGCAATAAAACTATGATTTGATTGTGTAAAAACTGCATTCTTTTCTGTTATCCAACTGTATGTGTAGATTGTTGTGGTATATGCAGGTACGCTCTCCTGAGATTTCACTTTTTGGTGTTGCAGGGACTGGTACGTGTCCGTGAGTCCCCCACCTGTGCTATCTGTGAGTTTGTGATGAAGCAGCTGGAGGGCATGCTGGAGGATGAGACCACCGAGGTGGGTGTAGCACTGCAGGATGAATCCACTATGATGCTGTGGCATCAAGCTGACCTCACTCTCTCTCTCTCTCTAGGAAGAGGTCATTCACGCTGTGGAGAAGGTGTGCACCTTCCTGCCCTCCACTCTGACCGCCCAGTGTAAGGACCTGATTGAGACTTACGGCCAGGCCATCATCGAGCTGCTGGTGCAGCAGGCCGACCCCAAGACCGTCTGCAGGGTGCTGGCTCTCTGCAACGACGCCAGCCGCAAGTTTGTCGGTGAGCTCTCGCTGTATGACACCACGCCCTGAGGCAAAACTGCAGCCTTTTCTACATATGATCTTTTTTTAATTCCCCAGTTGCCCTCGACAAGCCTCGCTACAAGGCCGGAGGCTACTGTGACGTGTGTAAAATGGCAGTGAACTACATCGATGGCATCCTGGAGCAGAATGCCACAGAAGCCCAGATCGAGGAGGCCGTGAGGAAAGTGTGCAGCTTCCTGCCTGAGCCTTACCAGAAGGAGGTGAGTGGCTCCATCGAGCGAGACGCTTCGTATCTCTCTTCGCGTCACAGCCTCACATTAACACCCCTCCTGTATCCATGACGACAGTGCGACCAGTTGGTTGAACAGTACGAGCCGGTGCTCGTCCAGCTGCTGCTCCAGATGCTCGACCCAGACTTTGTGTGCACGGTAAGGAGGAATCTATTTTTCTTCCAGAATGATACAAGAGTCCATGTTGCGGTGATGTTTAATACCTGAACTGTTTTGTGTGTGTGTGTGTGTGTGTGTGTGTGACAGAAAATGGGAGCGTGTCCTGAAGCTGTGCGCAGGCTGCTGGGAACCGAGCAGTGCAGCTGGGGACCTGCGTTCTGGTGCAAGAACATGGAGACTGCAACTCGCTGCAACGTGAGTGTTGGTGCAGAGTTCGCTTCAAGTCCTGGCTGAAACACCTGAATAAATGCCTCAGTAAACTTTTCTGTTGGCTTTGAGATTCCCGTCTAATGACTTTGTTTCTGTCCTCCAGGCTGTGAGTCACTGCAAGCGCCATGTGTGGGTATAAAGGAAGACCACCACGAACACATCTGTAGGGAAAGAAAAGAGAAAAATACTGTAGAGCTGCTTCCCACTTTCACTTTTTGTCCTTTCTTTTGAATAGACTCGGAACTGTAATCTACGTTTAAATTAACATGGAAAGGGACTGGATATGTGATGTTTTTGTTTTCCTCTGGGTTGGTTTTTTTTTGTTTTTTGGGTTGGGAGCAGTGATTACATGTGTAGTCGACTGAAAGTTGGCTTGTTTTGTCTCTTTGTTGCGTTCTTAGATTTGCATAATTTCAGACATACTCACCTGTACTGCTTGTGTGGTGAAAGTAAGTTTCCAGTTTGCATTTTTGTACTGTTAAAGCATTAACAAGCTGTTGTTTGGTGGGTTTATTGACCTCCCCAGCTCATTTTGCTTTATTCCCCCCGGAGTGACCATTTAATATTTCAGTGTATTATTGAATGGCAATACATCTGGCAGTATGTCTGATCTTTGAAAGAATTTCTATTTTGTAGACAGATGGTGTTTTTGTTATTACGAGCTGATACGGAGGTGATTCGCGTGAAAATACCTCCTGTTGTTTGCACTCTTCCTACTGTTTATAAATCAGTGTGACTATAACACAAACCGCATCTCTGATTCAAATGTCTGCTTCAAACCCAAAATGTCAGTTGATCTGTGAACATTTTAACAATAAAAATGATCCCAAACCACTTTGATTTCTCTCCTGTCAATATGTTGATTTTCTCAGGGTCCAATCGACCGTCTGTACTGCCTTTATCAAACTTTATAGAAAGTCCAGAGTTGAACCCCGGACATTGGTACTGTGAAGAGAACATGCCAACCACTCTGCTACTATGCCGCTGAAGAAATATTAATACAACAGTTTGCAAAGAAACTTAATTCAGATTATTTTCCCCAAAAAACATTCCGTAAAGAGGGCACCTGGAATAAAATCATGTAAATGTTTTGTCAACATCAGTTCAGTTTTAATTGTAATATTGAGTCCATAACCAGTTGAAGATGATTCTTATTAAAACAGCATTGCTATTCTGTAAAATCACTTCTGTATGAAAACCGTTAGTGTCCATTGGATTTTACAAGTTTCAACATTTACAAATAAGAACCAGAGGTGGATACAGAGGCATGTACACGATGCATGATAAACGTCAAACATTTACACAGAAAATTTAAAAAAAACTATTTGGTTAAAACTCAATTTTGACGAGTCCCTTATTGTTTGTCATTATGTTCACGTAAACACATTATGAGGTATAAAGGAGATCAGGCTTGATGAAAGTGAGAAGCTTATTTCCCTCATGTCAGAACGCTGGATTAGCACTTTTGATCGTCTGGGCCAGAGGTCACCGTTCTGCTCAGATACTGTGCACGAGAATCACAGAAAAAGCGGATCCGACGGCCAGTCCCAGCGTGAGAAAGAACGACATGACCACCCCCGTGGCCTCCGCCAGCTCTCGGGGCACCACCTTTGGGCCGTAGATCATTGGCAGCGTGCCTAAGTAGCCATTCGAGAGCCCCAGCAGGCAGTTGAAGACCACCGGGTACACATCGTGAGTGAAGAGCACCGTGTGGAGGTGGTCCCTGGGCTGGTAGTTGCAAAACATGAGAAGCGGCACTATGGCAGAGCGGCACAGCACCAGCGCCGGCAGGACTCGACTGGTGGGACCGGGGATCTGCAGCCAGGCCGTGGCCTGCCTGCCGCAGAAGTCGGCTGCGTTATACAGGAGGAAGCTGGTCAGAGGCACAAAGTAAGTGGTGGTCCAGGGGCTGCCGCTGCCCTGGTGGACAGACTGGATCCCAGAGGACACGGCGGGAAACACCATGATGGAGACGAAGAAGACGTAGAACACGCTCAGGCCGAGCACCCACGTCTTCTTCAGGATCGGCCGCAGTGGAGGAATCATGTCTGCCGCAGCTCCTTCCTCACGAACTGTTGGGCTGGGGCGCGTTGGTGCCAGCATGTAGTGTCTACCAGGGGGAAATACAAACATTAAGCCTGAGCCCATTCTGCTGTCCTGATGGCATTTATAGTTAGTTAATCACCAGGAATGACACACATCATGTTCTTGTATCAGTGTTGAGAAATTTAATTGTTTTCTGAATTAAAAAAAAAGAAAAAGATATCCCAGTTAAACTTATTATAAAATCCTTTATTCCATTTCTTTCCTCATCAAGAATTAGTAACGATTCTGTTGCTTTAAATGTTTTTCGGGAACTTCCTCGTCTGAGGTACTTTAAAAGTAACAAAGAACTTTCACATGTACTGTCCGGAAAGTAAAGATGTCTGAGTTCAAATAGAGGGCATGAAGCAAAAATGCCATCAGAAAAGTGATGATTCAAGAAAACTAGATACTTGAAAAATCTGCCTCAGTACATTCGTATCGATGCTTTATTTGCTGCCGCTGATCACCGGAGTGACAAACTGTTAAATAACTGTTCAGCCAGTGAGTAGACTGCGACTAATGATAACTGATTTAATGGAAAATACACACATCTGTCTGCAATCTGCTCAATAAATCAGCACAACACGTTACTGAATACTCACTTTGAAATAAATTCAGTAATACAGTATAGCGTTCAAACTTGTTTAAATTGACCATTTCCCCTTGATCATCTGTGTGACCAGTCACTTTGTGGTGAATGGGCCAAGGGTTCATCCATGTTTGCTTTAGATTCACTTCCACTTCTGTCATTTTCACACAGGCGCACATAAGTTATAACAATCTACAGCCCTGATTTAAAAAAAAGAAAAAAAAAAAAAGTGTAAAATGAGCTGGATGTGTCCCTTTGTACATAACAACACAGATTTTGAAAGTACGAGAGTATCTAATCCTGCTAGTTACCTTGAGTATGCCAGCCTAGGCAGCAAGAAATATGAGACGATGCAGAAAACAACGAAGACGTCCGCCGTCAGAAAATAAGCCAGAGCGCTGTCTGAGGCGTCTTTGGCCACGGCCAGGTCCACGATCGACGCGACCGCGCTCAGCGTGCCTCCCATGGCCTGCCCTGAAGACAGAGAACGTGACGGTGAATCGCTCTGTTATGAATCGCTCTGTTATGAATCCCGCCGAGCCGGCAGCGTCCGTCCACGAACGCGCCACTCCACCTGATATTAACGCCTGAGAGATCCTCATGGGAAAATGCCCGCTGATACCAAACACGCTCCCAGACAGGAGGTTGGATGCGCCGCTGACGACAGCCACGCTGGCCAGAGTGCCCACGAAGAACTCCACCCGGCAGTCCGACACGTCCACCTTCACCATGACCGTCGTCACCAGGAACACCAGCAGGATCACGAACAGGGACGACAGGATCCGCACGTTCGGAGACAACCTGAGAACACAGACACACAGAGGAATACTTTATCAGAGATCAGCTGACCAGCAGAAAGTGTGGAGCAGATCATACGTGATGGGAGGGAATGCTTCGGTTACAGTCTGACTGTATTCATGTAGATGTGGGACAGTCAGCCTTCACTTATCTATCCGAAGGGATAACTAACAGAAAGAAGTATAAAGGGACCAGCAAGGCTTCGAGGCAAATTAGATTACTTCAAATTTAAGCCTGTAAGACATTGGATTGGACAAATGTGTCACATCTAATCACCCAGCCACCAAACAACCAAGTCAGAGAGTCTGTTCTGTGAGTTTATGTGTAAATATCTGTTTGTGTGTGTGTGTGTGTGTGTGTGTGTGTGTGTGTGTGTGTGTGTGTGTGTGTGTGTGTGTGTGTGTGTGTGTGTGTGTGTGTGTGTAATAAACCTGTTGACAAGGACAAAGTTGAGTATCAGACACAGCACCGAGGGCACCGTGGAGGCGATGGCCAGATAGCTTTCAAAGTAGTCCTGTCAAAAAACACCACACAGCTGTTTAAATACTCATTTGGATAAAAAAAAACAAAAATAAAACACATATTGTAACATTCAGTGTGTCTCACAAAGAACCAGAGAAAATGAAAGGGGAGGGACTATAACTAATAAAAACTGATAAATAGAACTTAAACATTTTTTTTGTTGTCCTTCTCGGGGGTGTTGTATAGTTAAGTGAATTATTAATCATTAAAAATGACGAGAAACGTAATCCCCATACTTTCATAGAGTTAACAGCCACTGATTTCTGCATCACGTCAGTGTGTAGAATAAGTTCTGTGACGTTTCCGCACAGAAACATTCAGAGCTGCTGACCGACACATAAAGGCCGAAGAATCAATTTTCCACTTTCTTTCTTTCGTTTCGATTGTTGTAGCAGCCCTCTCATATGATTCCAGAGACCATATCGCCATCTGCCTCCAGGAAACGCTCGTCTATTCTCGTCAAACAAATAGAAACGTCTCAATTGTTAGAAAGGAGATCTGCTGCTCGTCCTGCCTTCCTCTCAGCAAACCTTTGGGTATTTATAATTCTGTTACTGTGTAATGTGAAAGGACACGCAGTGCTATCTGTCACAGGATTGTCACAGGATCGTTACACATCCATGTCAGACGCATGCTGAATTGCACAAATGTGCGTCTTCCTGTGTGGAAGCACACGCTGGTATAACGAACGTAGCGCAGCCGTGTAAAACCGCCCTCTCACTCACACTGAGGTCCGAGCGAAGCTCCTCGTCATCGCCCCGACGACTGTTGTTACCGAATTTGTAGAGCCAATAGTGTTTGGCCGTTATGAAGAAGTTCCAAGGCAGCAGCGAGCCGATGCCCAACACAAAAAAGATGATGTACACTAAATAGTAGGAATCCTTTGGACTGTAGCGCACGGCCAGAGACACCGAGGGTTGTTTTGGGAGCAGCGATGCAGAGGGGCCGTGGTCCTCGCTGTCGTCCTCGCTGTCATCCTCGTCAGACGCCCGGTGGTTGCCAAGCGCAGACTGGAGATAGGAGGAGTTCATGCTGGGCTGCACCGGCTCCACGTCGTCCATTTTCAATCAGGACCAGAGACGCTCACGGAGTGAAGACATAAAGGACTCTAAGGCAGGGGGGGGGGGTCTGTGAACAAGAAAAACACGTTGTTCTGATACTTTTCTTTTTCTTCTTCTCTTTAAATACTGTGGCTTTGATAAGACTCACTTTTACTTGTCCATGATAAAATAATCTGGCTGGTTGTGGGGACATAATCTGGAGATCTGGACTAGATCAAATCCAGTGAGTCGGACTCTGCCAGGCTGCAAAATAGAAGTCATTCAAAGCCAATCTCTAACACAGATTTGCAGTGTGATTTAGATGAGGAATGTCACACCAACACATCAAGACTTCTTGTCGGTGTGCCACAAACGGAGTTTCTGGGATCCACACTCTTGAAGTTCACCAACACGATTACAGAAACCCT
The DNA here is from genome assembly GCF_963383615.2 of Lipophrys pholis. NCBI lineage: Eukaryota > Metazoa > Chordata > Actinopteri > Blenniiformes > Blenniidae > Lipophrys > Lipophrys pholis. Next base: position 15,861,223 of record NC_137642.1, on the reverse strand, counting down.
TTCACCTCCATCAGCCTCTGTGATTTTTCTCCTCACGGCCCCAGATGTTTCAGGTGACAGGTCAAATATAAAGAAGCGGTGCTGAGCTCACGCAGAACCAGAGAGCTGAGGTGGAAAGATGTCACGCAGACACACAAAAGGGATCCTCAGCTGGATCACTTCTCTAAACAACCAGCACTTGGACTATTTTCGGGGTCTGATGGAGAAAGGCTTTGAGATCTCTGCTGACTTTGCAGCCTCCAACATGATGTGAGCCGTTAATGAGGAACCTATGCTCACATGATCCCGAGACAAACGATAAAGCTGTGTCGATCTTAAGAAAACACCGGGTCAGGTCTTCGCGAAAGTACAACCCCTTACAAAGTTTCTTAAACTTTTTTTTTTTTTTTTTTTTTTAGCAGATCCATAGCAATGTGCGGATCTTTAACAGATGTTTCTGGGGCTGTAAACAAACAAACAAACTCAGACGTGTCCAATAAATACTTCAAAACCAAGCTAGCCTCATCGGCTCGTATCTATTAGGAAGTTAAAATACAAAAAGTGGATAGAAATACCTCTTCAGTTGAAGTCTGCAGGTTGTTGAGGAGATATCCTGACATTAAAGTCCATTCTATGGATAATTGCTCCGCTTCTGGTCAGCTGACGAACCAAAGCCAACAAATACAACACATTCATTTCCGGTTGAGGCCCTTCACATTAAAAGAAACACACTTTAAAGGCTACGACTAACCTATGTTTCGTAAAACTTCAATTTAATTAGGAATGCACATTTAATTTAAAATTAATAAAATACACACGCCATAAAAGTGTACAGGAATTCTGGCATTAACCAACACTTCACGTTGTCTTTAACAAAATGCATCTCTTCAAATCGTCCTATTATTCTGAAGGCCATATGAACGCACCGGGATCTCTTGGGAATTTCAGAATCCATCATGAGACATGGTGTTTAACTGTTTCAGCTCAAAGTGATTCCTCAAGGAGATTCCTTTTTGGAAAATAATTTATCTCAACATTTTTTTTCAGGAGCCACGTGCAGTCTCATTTGATCCCGAGTGGCAGCCTTGGTATTTCACAATTAACCACCCTTTTGTTTTAATGCAAAGATATATGAGTAAATTATGACATTTCAATTAAACACATTTTAACAAAACCTACACAAATCAAACAAAGATTAATCAAGCTTCCAAACAGAAAAACTATTTGGCCTGTATTGTCTTTACATCTTTGCAAGTAAAAAGCCAATAAATCGTCCATATTTTGGCAGTCCATATCGGCAGAATAACCTGAAATCCTCTCTACAGTACAGAATAGCATATGTCTACTTGAAAACAAGTCTTCATTGACTTTCTTTAAGTATGTATGAACAATGCAGACACTATTCGCGCAAATGTATTTGAACTTACATTTCATTTCCAAAGCATAACGTGTTAATTTTACTTAAGTTACATAACATATAATGTTTCCTACAGGCGTTGCTGCCTCTCAGCAAAGATAAATACTTTCCCTACAGTTATATTTGACTTAGACTTGAGCTATTTTCATGGAGAAAACATGCTAACATTTGCTTTTCATGAAGCAGGTTAAAGGTGCCCCCGGGGGCAATGATGAAAAACAAAATTATTCTCAATGTTTTTGAAAAATGTATTTTACAGTGTTTCCTGGCAACACATTGAAAATAAGTGACAGAAAAAGAAATGGCCAAAAAATAAATACTTCAGCAAACCAGAATCTTCAGTGAGCCTTAATATCTGCAAGTTGTAGGCTTGAGCTAATTCATAATACAAAACATAAACAGGAAGGTGAGCTTGGCTCAGAAAAGAAGAGCTCCACTTGCTGATGATCAGAAGTGTTTTCATTGGTAATGATGGGTGTATTGTTGAGTTGTCTCTGCAGTATCTTGGTGAACGTTATAGTTGTTTGCACATGAAGCAAACCATCTTGTCTTTGTGGTCCTTGCTGCTTCGGTAGGTCACTATATTGACGAAGCAATCCCAACAAAAATTAACAGTCTACAGTCCAGAGAGTCTTCAGTCTCCCCGAAAAAACACTCAGCTTTGTCCTCCTTCCTCCTATGTTGGCACTTTCAGGGCTTTCATGACTATTGTGAGAGTTACTCAGCAGAGTTTCCATGCAGTGAAAGTCATGAACGTGTAGTTCTCCAGCAGTGTCTCTGAGGTCGGTGTCTCTGAAGGTGCTTTCTCCAGACGTTCATTGCAGCATCAGTTCCATCTCCAGCCAAATAAACAGGTTTCTGCTTCATCAGCTCAGCACTCAAACATAGAAATCAAATTGTGTAACTTAGTAAAAAATATACCTATATGACAGAGCAAACATAAATACTTTCATTACAGTGATTCTTAGCAATATAAAGAATTAAAGAATTAATTCAAGACTGAAATTGGAGTACGTTGGCCTCAGGATCCACAAGTTTCAGCCTCTACTGAAACAGAATCAGGAATACTGAGACCAGCAAAAGATACACAACCAGGAACAAGCACATGACCCACCAAATCTCTTCCGTGAAATAATTGAAAAAAGACATGCAACATTGATTCTCATTGTCGATGTTAAGACGCAAGTCCTGCACACGTGCAGTTTGCACTTGGTCGCTGATCGTGAACAGTCCGTTTTCCCTTGGTGCTGCATTGATGGGTGAGCTGTTGAGCACTCTCTGCAGTATCTTGGTGAATGTGAGTTGTCTGCACATAGGGCAGACAACTTTGCCCTTGTTGTTGTCTCCGCTGCCGCTGTAGGTCGCTATTTTGAGAAGGCAATTTAAACAAAACAAATGCCCACAGTCCAGAGAGACTTCAGTCCCAGCGAAAGTCCCCAAACACACGGGGCATTCTGCTTCGTCCTCCTCCTTGTTCTCTGTGAGTATTTCCATGACCACGAATTCAATGCAGCCTAAGCAGAGTTCAGTGTTTGCAGAGTGAGGTCTTCTTTCTCCTCCACTCATGATGGGCCCGACTATATACCTGCAGGTAGAGGTGGGTGACGCCTCATGAAACGAGTTCTACAGGTATTGTAACCCCTTTCAAGGGTGACTTGATTAACTGGTTAGCAGGTCTTCATGGCTACGTGCTCCCACCCATGTCAGAGGAGAGCCAATGCCCAGTATGATACAGGATGACATCGAGCATTCATGTTTGTGAAAGCGAGTAATTTGGATGCTCCTCTTCTTCATCACACTTGATCCAAAGAAATGGGAGATTATCAGGTTCTATTCAATTCAATTCCATTGAATTTTTCTGTGGGGAAATTCAATTGAATTCAATTCAATTAAGTTCAATTCAATTAAGTTCAATTCAATTCAATTCAATTCAATTCAATTCAATTCAATTCAATTCAATTCAATTCAATTCAATTCAATTCAACTTTACTTATATCGCAACAAATACAACAGTCTGGCCCCAACAAATCCACATTAGCAAGCATAAGCGACTGTGGAAGGAAAAAAACTCCCTCTAACAAGAAGAATTTGCAGAACCAGGCTCAGAGGTGGCGGCTTCCTGCTATTCCGGTTGGGTTGAGGGAATAGAGGAGAGAAAAGGGAGGTATTTAAACCCTGGTTCAGGTAAGGAAGGGGGGATTTAGATTCTATGATCGTATATCCAGTAAATGTTTGAAAGCTCACAGCAGGAGAGTACCAAGCACATTTTAGCTCAGGGAAAGAACAGAATGTCTCACAAGCCATATTGAATCGTTAAGAAATGGAAGATTTCGATAATCATATCTTATTAAAAATATATTTAAGATGTACTTTTTACGTGTTTGACTTTCTGGAGTCAATCGTAAAAAGAGAAAAAAAGAAACCTTACACGTCCTATTGTTTATATGAAATAAAAAAAAATCTGTTGGACTGTATAACTAACCAAGGTGCAAATATATTTCACAACCTGTACAGTAGCTTAAAATGAACTCCAAATAACCTGCAATTAACAATTGAATAAAACATTTACAACCCTGTTGTCTATCCATAGTCATCACCAGGCGGTAGTTTTCTGTGGGAAATGTTTTTAACCAGAAACATTATGTGTTCTTAATTGTTATGAACTCATAATGGTAAAGGGTGAACCACATTATTATTTAATGTGTTTGTGTGTTTATATTGTTAATGTAAAATACTGTGAAATGCATTGTTGCTGAAAAGTGCTATTCAAGTAAATAAGAATATGAATAGACATTATAGTACAGCTGCCTTACCTAAAGAGAAAAAAAATCCCAATGAATCTCTGCAGAAACCCGGTTATCACAATCAAGAATACTAAAGCAAGGACATGACAATACCCTGCAGGACACTATGAAATACCAAGGTTGCAAACCACCACTCTGACTGACATCAATAATTTCACTGATAGTGGACAAACGCTGTCTGGTAGTCACAGTGGAGATCACTGGGCGGAGGGAGATTTCAAACACAACCCCCCTGAGGGAGAGAGAGAGGGTTTTATGGTTACTTACATTGTTAACATATTTTTGGAATCAAACACTTTGAAATAATTCACATCAAATACAAATGCGAAACACAGTAGTTTGGGTGTTCTGGAATTCCTCTCTGCCCTCAGGCCTTCTCCGATCCAGGACAGCGCGTACAGCTGAGGTGCAGAAAACAAGCTTGAAGAAAAGTTTTTGTTTGTAACTTACCTCCAGCAAAAAAAACGTAGAAAAATCAAAATAAAACAACAACGTGCCTCATTTTCTATCTTGAAACTTTAAACAAGATTGGAAATGATTGTAAGAGCGTACATTCGGGTGTTTGTTACTCATTACTTAATGACACTTTAAGTGTCTTTTTAAATCTTGAATATATATCAGTGTGTGGACACTGTCCAGACGTTGTATTGTCCTTTTTTTCTAACTGAAAGGGTGCAAGTCAATATCAAAGCAGAAGCCTTTTCCCCCCTCTCGTTCTTCTTTAATATGAAGTGTAGACATTGTGAGTGGTTATTATGACTAACTCCAGGTTTGCACGTTTCCTGTGTTTTTAAGTCTTCAGTGTGAAAACACATGATGTTTGCTTTTGTTCAAGAAAAAGCCCTCTCATGTGTATATCTGTAACATGTATCACTGTGTGGACACACTGTGTGATTGTCATTAATAAATTTGTATCTATGAGGACATTTAAGTGTCTTTTTTTTTTTTTTTCATGAATGAAGTGGAGTCAAGTGCTACATGTGGACCTCTTATGTGTAAGTAAATCCCAGTGTGGATATCTTGAGTCTTTAGAGTGAATCAGTGTGTAGACACAATGTTCTATTGTAAGAAATAGTGAGTGGACATTTTTATTACCTGTGTGGACACCTGTGTTTTTCATTAATGATTTAGAGCCGATGTATGGACATTTAATGTCATATTTATTGATGAATATCTGTAAGTTTATTCAAATCCCCCATTTCATTCCTGAGTGTCGATATTTGATGCTTTTTGAACTTATGAATAATGCAAAACTTGTGTGAATGTAAATGTCCTTTTTTTCATGAATGAAGTCGAGTCTATTCCCCTTTAGTATTAACACATATGGACCTTTAGTGTGCAGATATTTTTCGTGCATTTCTACATCTTATGATATGAGCCCTGCGGAGCGCCGCTGACCCCCCCACCCCCGGTCCCCCAGGGGCCGCTCCTCCTGCGCTTGTCCCCGGCCTAAAGCTCACTTCCTGCCGGCCTGTGTCACTGGGGCTCCGGGCGGCACAGCGAAATGGCTGCATTCCTGCGAGCTCGTAAATATGTTGGCTGCGTGGTCCGTTTCTCCGACCGTGAACTGTAAAGCGGTGGAGTGAAGCGCTTGTGCAGACTTGAGGCGGACCCGCCGGACGAGCTGTCATGGTGGGTGACTCGTTGTTTTCTTTACTGTCGTTTTACAAACCGCGGCGGCAGCCCGCTAACGTGCTAACATGCTAACGCTAACGTCACCTGTCGTCCCCGCCACCTGAGCTCGTTTTTCTGCTCGGTCGTCGCCTTCGTTTCAGCCGGGAACGACTCGCGAAACCCCGACGGGGCTCACCCGAAACCCCAAACGCGACTGTACATGTGCGATATTCTCAGTTAGACTCTGTAATGTGTTGTTGTTTATCTGCGTTGGGGTTAACGTTAGCATTGCGCTGCGCGCGCGAGTTACGCGAGAGTGAAGTTTCTGTGACACGTAAACAGTGCTTTGTTTTAAGTTTAGTTTGCGAAAGCGTAATCTTCTGCTGCACATTTTATACACCGATTCATATTGGAGTCACAGTACTAAAGTCTGTTTTGGTTTAGTGAGCTAAAATGTCTCGTTCCACTGAACGTCAGTATTAATGTGATATAACATGTTTGATTCACCCCTCAAGGAAAAACACCAGCAAGTATTTAATCTAGCAGAGCTCATCTTTTTTAATTTAGACCAGAAAGATCAAACTTTAGTCCTGTTTAATCTGGGCTCATACATACATGTTTATAAATGTACAGTAATACCTAATCACACAGCACAAATGGATAACTATTATTAATGCTATATGTTGCGCCATAAGAAGTTTTGTAACTTTCACAAGTGCCATATATGTTTGTTCATGCAGGTCTGTCCATACCTGAATGGTTTGTCCCAAATAAACAGAACATAACGTATAGAAAACTGTAAATGACGTACAGTTGACCATGTTTTCATATTTTCGCTTTTTCGTTTTCTTAATTTCCAGCTGATCCTTCTTGATAAAACAGTAATAAATACTTTACCGTCTGTCTACAGGCTGACGAAAATGCTGATATCGGTGGTACGATTGAGGATGAAGATGAAAATTCAGATGACCCAAACCTCCAGGTGAGAGTATTTTCATGAAGACGTTATCATTTCTGACTTCCTGCCTGTGTTACTCTTATTAGATTTTTGTTGCAAGTGACTCTGATGGCGACACTTGCGGCACAAGTATTCAGAAGGTTTGCATAAAAGTGTCTAAAAACTAAACAGTAAAAAGTAATAGAATGATAAAGTGATAAGGTGCCACGGTACTCTTCTCCTCAGCTCAACACGTTGCTTTTTTACGGTTTAATTTAGCTCATGTGGTTTTCCCCTGTTGCTCCAGTTAACCATGAACAAGGCAAGTCCTCTTACACCACCCATTGTAAATCAATAAAAGGTTAGATAAACATTGTGGTCGTGTTGCGTTAACGACTGTCCGTAACTCACAAAGCTCACCTTTTTCTGTCTATTCTGATGTAGAACTGACTTGGATGAAGGCTTTTATTGCGCCACAGAAAAACGCAAATTGTTTACATCCAGTGAGAGGCTCAAAGCGGGGAAATTGTTTGACAATGTGACCTTAAAACAATGGTTACACCTTCTTTTTTAAGAATTGCCTCCCAAAAAAAGAAAAGGCTGCAGGCCCACTTTTCTCATCTCTGATTGCCAAATGCTGAAACACACATCTGCTGTCACGACCATTGAATTACAGGCACTTTCTTTCCATCAAGCATGAATAAGCGATCGTTCCTTTTGTATTTTTGTATAACACTTCAAATACATGTGGGAGATGAGTAGAAGTGCAGTATAAGCTGCAGCAGTACTCAATAGAACTTCCAAGTTCGTCTGACGATGATGAAGCTCACGTCTGTCCTGGATGTTTTGACTGAACTGCAGCACGAGCTCAACGCGTTCAGAGCTCAGTGGATGTCTGAACTCAAACCGAGCTGTGGACTGGGAGACCGACAGCTACGGGCCAAAGGTCAGAGGAGGACTCAAGAACATGCTCGGGAGGAGAAGGTAAGGGGTGAAACGACTTCCTCCACACATCCTTACTGTGTAATGCAGGTTTTTGAAAATTTGCGGCGCTGCTTAACGGCTGATGTGATTCTCTTCGCTCCTCAGGCCACAGAGCTGTTTCTGAGAGCCGTTCAGGAGGAGCAGAGTGGGGCTGTCTATGAAGGCACGTACAGGAGAGGTCACAAAAATCTGCATCAACCACCCAAAACACGTATTTGGGAGTTTGCAGTGTGGAAAATGGAACATTCTGAAACATTACTCAACTTGTGAGACGAGTGAATGAATGAATTCTGCAGTCATTGAGTGTGATTCATTATTGTGTGTGTGTGTGTGTGTTTGTGTGTGTGTGTGTGTGTGTGTGCGTGCGTGCGTGCGTGCGTGCGTGTTAAACCAATAAAAGTGATTGCACTGCTCAAAAATGTTGTTTTTTTAAAAATTCTGTTTTATTAAGTTTCTCGGTGGTTTCGTAATCTGTGTTTTTCTTGCAGCTATCAAATTCTATCGCATGGCGATGCAGCTTGTTCCTGACATTGAGTTCAAGATCAACTACAGCCGTCCTCCGGATGCAGACCGAGGTGGAGAAAACTAGTAAGCTGATTCCTTGAGCCCCTTAACACACATTAACTGATCGATAAAGACAGATCAGTGAGGTTGAGGGTAATTCCACAAATTAGCAATGAAATATTAAAGGTGAGCCAGAATGTAAGAAGGTTTGCGAGGTTTCTTGCCAGCTAAATATTTGGCTACAAGGACCTTCATTTAAATATTTGCTGAACCGGTCACACCAGCATGTTTTCAAAGTAAGAGCTGAGAAACATGGTGTCGTCGGTTTGTACCCGAGAAATACGGTCACTTCTCACATGTTTCCTCTCTGAAGCATGGAGGACAATGATACCGACGGGGACATTGAGGATCTACTTGCGTACTTTGAGCAGCAGCTCACACTGGAGAGCACTTTCCCAAAGATCTGCACTCCTGCGATCGATATGACTCAGGTTCACATTTCGGGTAAGTCTTTTCATCGTCGTGACACAAGTTTCTAGAGTTTGCGTTATTGTGGAAGTGATGATTTTCCTGCTTCGTATGATTGTAGCCTTGCCGCGTGAGATCTTGATGTACATATTCCGCTGGGTCGTGTCGAGTGATTTGGACATGCGGGCGCTGGAGCAGCTGTCGTTGGTCTGCCGAGGCTTTTACATGTGTGCAAGGTCAGCCTGGTGTGTTTTGTGGAGCAGTTAAATAAGAACTCTTGAGTTGGTTTTGTCTTTACATCAGCTCAAGCTTTATGATTATATGGTCAATAATGTGGTTTAACAAGCTTCTCATGCACACTGTTGTTCCACTTTCCCTGCAGGGATCCGGAGATTTGGCGTTCAGCCTGTTTAAAAGTGTGGGGGAGGAACGGCACCAAACTGGGACCCTTCAAATCCTGGAGGGAGATGTTCCTGCAAAGGCCCCGAGTCCGTTTTGATGGTAGTTCAATCTCATGTCAAGTGCATCTTCTGTTTCCTGTCAGAGGTTGAGACCCATACTGACATCTGCAGTATTATCACCATCAGGGCAGTGAAGTGAGAGGAGTTGCTCCGCAGTCAAATTCAGCTTAGGAGCTTCCTTTTAATAGACTTTACTGTTGAGTCTTCAAAACAGAACGTTAAAGAGCACAAACACAAAGTGCGCAAATAAAACGTCCTGTAAAGATTTGCTGAGTGGTTTATAATGTAACCATGGAGTCTGCAGTGAGATGGAGTTCACACCACATAAAGTGTGAATCTGCTTTCTTCCTTCCAGTTTGTCTCTTATATTTAATGACATTATGTCGCTGATGCGAGCGGTCAAACTGGTGAACGTTGAACTCCGTACATTTCATTTCCAACAGGTGTTTATATCAGCAAGACTTCATACATCCGCCAGGGCGAGGAGTCGCTGGATGGTTTTTACAGAGCTTGGCATCATGTGGAGTACTATCGGTAAATGTGTTTATGTATTTCTGATTGACCCATTTTGGAGATTATCCCAGCTGCATGTTGACACTGCGGTCACCCTCGCAGGTACCTCCGCTTCTTCGCCGATGGCCAAGTCGTCATGCTGACCACCCCCGAGGACCCGCTGAGCGTCGTGCCCCGCCTGCGCACCAAGAACACCAGGTCCTCCTGCTGTTTTATATAAAATCAATCCGGAACAAACAATACAGCGTGAACATTTAAAAAAAAAATAAAAAAAATAAAAATCACTTCATTGTTGAAGCTTGTCGTGTTTTCACAGAATGGATGCAGTGCTGTCGGGTCATTTCCGCCTGTCACAGGAGACAGACAATCAAACCAAAGTTTTTGCTGTTGTCAGCAAGAAAAAGGAGGAGGTAAGTGAAGGTTTTGGCCATTTCGGGAAAAGTTGGACACAACTGAACAGGAAAACAATAGATTGGATTTTTTTGTAATTATATATATATATATATATATATATACACATACATACAGAGGGTGTGCAGTATCTTTAAGAATCTAACCAGATCATGAGCTGAGCTTTTCATTTTTGTTTTTACAAGGGTCAAAAACAAATTAAAACCCATTCATTCTTTATTTACTTTTATCTTCAGAGACTATATGAATAAATCAAATGCATGTAATTACTGCTGAAACAATAATTACTGCAGCATCACTTCATCATTTCTATTTATGTTGTAATATAACAGAAGCAGTTGTAATTTGGACTTAATGAATCTTATTTGTTATTTTCATGTTAGTTAAAAAAGCTCAAGTTTTTATCAAGGAATTGAAGTAACGTTGTAACTTAAAAAAATTCCTGTGTTTTAAATGAATGTTGCAGGCGATCAGTCAGTCCCTGGATCATCTCAGAAGTTTGTTGTGTGTCCACAGAAAACATCCGAGTTTCAGAAGAACCGGTTCTACAGGAGAAACGCCGCCCAGGAGACCGAGCACAGCTTCCATGTGGGGCTGCATCTGTCCTCTAGGGGGCGCCAGAGTTTCAGTAAGCTGGTGTGGATCCACCACTCCTGCCATATCACGTACAAGTGAGTAAACACAAGGATGAACCCTTTCTTTTTTCTTCTACAGTAGACATGTTATCTGAAACTTTATTTTTTTTTTTTCAAACTGGGATTGTGTTTCCAGGCTGACGGGGGAAACCGTGGTCACTGCATTCGACCTGGACAGGATGTACACGCCCTTCTTCTTCGCACGTGTGAAGAGTTACACCGCTTTCTCTGAGCAGCCTCTTTAGGCTTCGCAGAAACCTGCACGCAATCCCACAGAGGCCGCCATTTAAACAAAACACCTAACGCACTTCGTCCCGTTCAATTCGTGCTGCCGCTGGATCGTGGTGTCGCTATCGGAACCCCGCTGTTACCTACACACACGCTTGCCATGTGTCAGGTCCACCTCATAGAATACTTCTTATTTTCTGATTTCAGAAATACGGTAATTTTCTGGAAGCTAAAATAATTAGCGCCATTTTTTGACCTGTTCCAAGCAATGATTGTTCATCCTGTTTTTGTTGTCATGGTGCACTTTCTTCCTCCAATAAACAGCGATGAACGAAGCTGCCGGTTTGACTCTCTCATAGGTTTTCTCGTTGCCTCGGGGCTGTAGGGAAACAAAGAGAACTGGCGGTGAAATCATTGCTATTGCCTTTTTCTATCACACCGTCTCATTGAAGAGACACTGCAGATGTGATTTCAGACCGCTACATCATTCGTCTTTCTGAGGGCACACGGATATAATCCACGTATTATATTTTCTGGGAACTGAGCAAGGACAGATCAAACAGGATTTGCAGAAGGGGAGTGGGCGGACAAATGAATTTGAAAGTTGTATTGGATTAGGCTCAAATAATACGTGGCCTGTCGATTCCCACTGTTGCTGGTTTCTGAAAGAAACTACAGTCTGATAGAAAATCCTGTGTGGCAACGGAACGCAAATCCTCAGGTTTGTTTCCAAACACCTTTTGCTGCGTTGGTGTGTCGAGTTCCTACGGGAGAAAACAAAGACTGGAGAGCAAGCAGAACAATAAAAAAAAGATTAATCAATTACTTGCACATCATCTGGAAAGTAAACTTTATAAACTACAATCAGATCTCGCATTTGAACTTCAGTAGAAGCAGATTTACAAATAAACTTTCTTTCCAGAGGCCTGACTCATCATTTTTCACTCAATACAAAACAGAAAGTCAACACATAGCCGTGGTTTTTCAGAGAAGTTAAATCAGGTTATTAGTTGGCAGCCACAGCGGTGCAGTGGTTTGCGCCCCTGGGTTGCATTTCAATGAAAGTTTTCTAAGAATGGAAAGCTGTGTTATTTTCCTGGTCTGAGCCAAACTGAAAACAAACTGGTTTTTACGCGGCTCCTGAATTGAGTTTGGCACCTCCATGTTAGAAGCACAAAGAGTCGGAGGCTGGTGTCAAATGTGCCTTCTGGTCTTAGAGCTTCACACGTGCCAGAGAAGAGTGGAAAAGGTCCGACCCCGACCTGTCTGCAGATCAATCACGTTTCTCCCCGATTTTCAAGTCTCAGGAGCAGGAGAGAAACGAATATACACGAAGGAGAACGTGTTTACAGTGACGTTTCGTACGTCGCTCGTCCGCCTCCTCCAAAACAATAAGTCAAATTACAAATTTATGGAAACTGGATCTGTGACGATGACTCAGCAGAAGCTCGTCTCACTTTCCGAACGCACAGGCAGCATTTTGTGCGGCAATCGGTTTTTTTTTTTAGAAAGGGGGGGGGGGGGGGAACAAATCCGGAAAACGACAAGTTTTAAAATCTTAGCTTTTTTAATTGTGTTACAGCGAGTAAAGCACAAGTCACCTTAGCTCAGATTTACCCATAATTCAGAAAAATATCTATTCGGTTTAGAAAATTTATAGCTCATTTACATACCTGAACATTTCCTTGGCCTTTCACCACATGTGAAGTAATGTACTGTTTATTTACAGTGCTCTTTGAAAAAAAAACAAAGTCCAACCTATTACATCCAGTGATACCAGTTTACTTCTACCCAGAGCAGCTGCAACAAAACTCAAGATGAAAATAACAGTAATACAATTGCACAGATTTCAAACAAACACTTATGGATCAAATCAACAGTATGTATCACTCAATTTTTTTTACCTTATTGTGGCAATTCAAATTGAAATCCACCAAGTTTGTCAATAAACGTCATCGTGCCAAACAAGTTTGCATCTTCTTTTGTTTTCCGAGACGTGGCAGCTGCAGTTCGAAAGGTTGAGGGGCCGTTCTGCATTATTAGATGCATCAATGTCCCAGTAGAAGTTACAGATGGTCAGATGGTTACGGAGGACTATTCACTGGGTCCCTCTTGTGCAAAGATCATTGACGCCCCAATTACACCAATTAGGGGCAGACAGCTGAAGCGGACGCTTTGTTCAGAGTCCCGCAGTAAACACACTGTTAAAAGGCTTTTAATTCCTAAACATCGCAGCGGATTGAAAGCGACAGCCAGCTCTCACGGGGTTGGCATGTTTTGGTAAAACTGATATATCCAACTACTTAATGAAAAGTTTTTTTTATCAATTTCAAGGGATTGATTTTGGTCGTGTGAACACACGCAGCACTCAATTTGGTCAAAAAAAAAAAAGATAAATCAAGTTGAATATTTTACAAATGAAAGGCTTTGTAACAAAGTAAATGGAGCAAATGTGAATTGTTATTTGCTTTCAGATACTTCACATCTCAGCAAACAGAGAAACAGAGCAAACAATTTAGTCCTCTAGTTGTTGGGAAAAGATCCCACTGGGACACTTTCTGAAATCTCTTGATTAGATTTACTTTTTTTTTCCTTTCCATTTTTCCAACGATTTCTGCTGCATTGACAGTAAATGTAGGTCATCTGTACAATGGTAATGACATGTCTCATTAAATTCAATGAGCTCTGTGGAGCAGCGCAGCTTGATGGGGGGGGATGGAGCCAGAACTACGAAGGTTTGTAAATACTAACTTAACGTCCGTTGTGACCAGTGTTTCCCGTATAGGCGCCTCGCAGAAATCTGACGACAAAAAACGTGAATATAATCAACATGGGGAAAAAAATCAAAAAAGCTGAATTAGTGGAAACGCAAATGAGTCCTTTCGTTCTTTTGAAGACGATTTGAGTCAGCATATGTTACCAGCTGGAATTGATAATTCAGGATGATTGATAAAGTAGGACCGTGGCTTGGCGGTTTCGGATCACGCTCTATCCAAGTCATTGGGCAAGGCACTTTACCCACATTGCCTCGTATGAATGGTGCGTGAACGTTGGTTGGTGGTCGGAGTAGGCGCGAAATGGCAGCCAGGCCTCTGTCAGCATGCGCCAGGTCACCACCGGTGTGACTGGTGGAGAGGTGTGATTGGTGTGAATGAATAATGGTTTCTCTATGCGCTTTGAGTCACCTCGGGAAAAAAAAAAAGCTCTATATAAATCCAAGCCATTTTTATTATTATTATTATTATTATTATTATTATTATAAGAATAGAAAAGATTGAGGCACAGGATTCTAACATGCATTACTACTAAATAAAGTAAAGAATGCTACATTTCCCTCTGGGATTAATGACGTATTTTAATTAGAAACCAAATCAAGGCACACTATTTATGAAGAACCCCAAGAACCCCTGTTATTTCCCAGGCAGTTTGTGTATTAAGGGTTTTGTATTGAATCTAAATGTACCTATTACACATGTCTGACAAGCTCCAGAAGCTGAGAAATTCAACACGAAAGGAAACCAGCTTCGTTAACGCCGTCTCTGAGCGCGACTTGAGTTAATGCAGCTTTTCCCTGCACGCAAGTGTAAATCCTACCGCTTCGCCGCGCATTATGCTTTGGTTATACTTTGGTTAGAGGGCTAATAGATCTGCACGATGCGATTCCCGCTGCCGCAACACATGAGCGCATCAGAACAAGACAAAAAAAAATAAAAAGAGCAATTATGCAACTGCATAGGTGGAGGTGAGATAAAAACATACGATGCTGGTTACACATTAAAGACTCATTTTTAATTGTTATGAGGTGGACGTTGATAAAACCTTGAGCCCGCCAACATGTCTACTGAAACCTTCATCTTTGGACTTTGGACTTGTGTGTGTGTGTGTGTGTGTGTGTGTGTGTGTGTGTGTGTGTGTGTGTGTGTGTGTGTGTGTGTGTGTGTGTGTGTGTGTGTGTGTGTGTGCTGGGAGCAACAAGCAAGCTTTTTGCTTTGGGGTGAATCACCTCTACATGGTGGGAAAGGCAATACTGTACAGTGTCGGCCATAATACAATAGTTTTGTAATTATGTTAGTTTAATGCTACGAGTACTACGATGTGCAAAATCATAAGAGAGTCTTCCAACATATGAGACTATGGCGCTTTTTTTTTTTCTTTTTTAAATCTAAAGTAAGTGCTGGACTACTCTAGATAGTAAGATACATTTACCTCCTAGCAGCATCAGCTAAAGCTCTACAGTGGGGAATCAGTGGTTCTCGTGGGTCAATCCACCCTCAGCTTCCTGGGTGTGTCAGCCGACGGCGTCCCGTTCGAGTGTCCGTTCGTCGACGGCAGGGAGCCGTTCTGGTGGTCTTTCTTTAACGAACCTCGGGCTTTCTTGTAAGTCTGGTGTGGGACAGAGACAGGCAGAAACAACATGTGATGTCACAAGCTTGCGCGCGAAGATATTTTGTTTGGAATTAGTGAAGTGCAGTTTGGACGACTTAAACTTCGGGTATTTGCGTCGATATTATAACTATATATACAAATGTATCAGTTTCTGAAGGTTAAAATTAACATGTTTTATCAAGTGAGAAAACCAAAATGTCTCTTTTGGTGGTAAATGTTGCAGAGCCTTCTGGAATAATGTGTTTGTCTCCCAATTTGTCCTCCACATAACTCGGAATTGATTTTCTCCCGGCGTGAATGTCACTTGGAAAGAATTTGACAGAACATCGTGAATGTTGGTGTACGTTAATGGAAAAATCCAGTATATCGATACGTTATTAAAATGTTTCTACTTTATTCTAAACAGGGTTAATAGTCTCAAAATTCCATCCATCCGGGAACCAACACTCTCATGACTTATAGAAAAAGAATCCATTATATTGATTTATAACAATTTTTTTCAGAGACTACTTTCAGCTGCAGATGAATGGTCATTCAGACTGTGAGTTTAACTACTTACAGCAGACAGGATGTGTGTGTGTGTCTGCTAATTTCAATAAGCCGAACATGTGATCGTCTGCTAAAAGTGCACCAAACTGATGGGTTCTGATCTACATCTGCTTACAAAGGCAGCGTTTGTTCAAAACAAACAAACCAAAAAATAAATAAATAAAAGAAGCAGGATTTGGAGAAAGCAAAGAGACGACTAACCTGTAAGTAAAAGTTGGAGAAGAGGATGATGAGCGTGAACATGTAACTTATTTGGAAACAGAGCCACCTGAGGGGGAAGCCACAGGGCCATATGACTGCACACGAGGTGTGATACACTGTTAGGAAGAACTGGATCTGTGGAGGAAACACAACACACACGCAGAGAGACAGACGGTCACACACACACACACACACACACTCATGGGTAATTTAGACTCAACAGATTGCTTCAGATGTTTTTTGTTTGGTTTAATGAGAGGACACCAAAGTAGGACGAACATGCAAACTCTGCACAGAAACGTCTGGACTCAAACCAGGTATATTACCACTGGGAAATGAGACTGCTCACCACTTTGATACTGTGTTAAATTTACAGTGGCATTCGTTGAGATTACATAGAAATAAGCTGGAATAGATAAAGATAATGTTATTTACAAAATAAGCAAACTTTTTTCAATTTCTTCAAATTTCACTTCACTGCAATTTAAAATGTGTTTATATTATTTTTCACTCCGCTATTTAGCAGATATGGCCGCAAGTTAGTTTGGGGCGTTTGCAGGATGTGCATTTAGACGGACAGTTTTTGAAAATATATATTCGCCCTTATAACAAAATAAGTAATAAAAACAGCATGAAAAGTATAGACATTTATATTTGTAATTACACTATTGGAAAGTGACAGAAGTTGCCCTTCTGTCCTCCCTTCTGTGCCGTATGGAGAAAACACAAAAACACAGCTTATTCCTGCTTCAATCACGGATACATTATTGCTATTACCACTTTGAAATTGCCTCACTATCAGATTTGGTTCCATTCACTGCGTTTAATGTTTTAGTGCAAACGAGCCACAGATCTGGGGTGTTCTATGAGCCCTCCTCACAGGAAGGATAACGCCGCACAGATTATTGCCTGAACTGCCCCCACAGGATGTATCCATGCAACCAGAGAGGCATAGCCACATCAAAATGGAATTGCACGTCGTTACACAGAGAAATCGAGAGAAAATGTGTTTGAGTGCGACACTGAGAGGCGAGAACCGACCAGCTGCAACTGTGTGATGTACTTCTTCCACCACAGGTACGGTCGAATGGCCGGAATGGACGAGAGGCCGTAGTAAGAGTACATCACCACATGGACGAAGGAGTTCAAGGAGGCACCGAAGTACGCTGAGAAGAAGAACACAGAGGGAGAGAGAGCGAGAGAGAGAGAGAGAGAGAGAGAACAGTGAGCTTCAGCCGGTAGTTTATCTGCTAAAGCTCTGAGAACAAGAAACCTTCCATTACAAACCACTGATGATACAGTGATAATCTGATGAATGATTAAAGGTGCTGAAATTAGAGTTGAGGGTAAAGGAAAAAAAACAACTAAGTACTTTGTGAAAAATACACAATACTAGAACTTTAAAATAAACCATTGTGATTTAGTATCACCTGCTGACTGAGTTGAATAACAAACAACAGGATTGAGGCGCATGATTACGTTTTGTTTAAGGTCAAATAAAAAGACTAATGTTAGGATCGTCAATCATAAACATCTTTTTTTTACACTCTCAGGTTTTAAATTAAAGTGATTTTTTTAAACTTTTTCCCATTTGTCTCGATGAAGCTGAGTGAAAATCAAAGAGGAAGACCCCTGGCTGTCTAAATTTGACTTCTTATGGTGAAATCACTCTAGCAGTTATGAAATAACAACTCTTATTATCTATTATCTATTCAAAAGGCGGAATTCAGTAATTTTGTGATTGCCTTTAAAAACTTTTTAACTTCATTTAGTTTGCCAAAGACAAATCTTTTTCAGTTTAAATCATAAGCAGAGGGTTTATAAAATGTGGCTCTAATGGAAGTTTATGGTACAAATCTTTTAGTTAACAGATCTAATTAGATCTAGTGTACATCCGATACACCATCATTTGCAGCCTTATGTTTCATCCCGTCACAAAACGGCTCCAGATTTCGTTGCACGCCGAAGCAGCACTCAAGGCAAAAAAAAACAAAAAAAACACGTGACTTTGTGTCCTTTTCGACTTGGCGAAGAAAACAGGCTAATGGCTT
This sequence comes from Lipophrys pholis, assembly GCF_963383615.2. NCBI lineage: Eukaryota > Metazoa > Chordata > Actinopteri > Blenniiformes > Blenniidae > Lipophrys > Lipophrys pholis. The sequence goes on along the minus strand of NC_137642.1, from coordinate 15,843,081 downwards.
TAACATTAGCACACTTGAATTATTCAGCTCGATGCCAGGCCAAACGGTGAAATGTGGTGAGTCGAGCAGCGGCGTGTGAAACACTCACAATGGCCCGCAGGTATGTAGTTCATGACGAACCACCAGATATTCAGCATGCTGGCGTGGTGGTAGATGTGAAGAAAGGTGATCTGGTGATTGTTCTTTCGTAGAATGAAGAAAAAAGTGTCCATGAACTCGATGAACTTGGAGAAATAGTACCACCACAGTGCGTTTATGACCTGAGGACGAATGGCAGGAGGACAAGACACAACACCGGCATCAGACTTTAGGCTCAGAGTGAGACCAGACGGGACTTGGAGGCGATAAGCAGCCAGGGAGTCCAGGGAAAATCATTAAAAGGGCTGAGATCTCCTTCACGGTGACACACTGATACAACTTTACATTTAACGCCGGCAGAACTGCAGAGCTGTGCACATTTCACTTTAACTCAGTTCACCTCCACTGAAGGTACACTGCAGAGTATTTATGATAACGAGAGTCAGATTAAACTGCCCCCCTTGTCTCTCAAGTGGATTTATTTGCCCATAGTTATCCAAACAGGGGAGTCTGGGAAAAAAAAAAAAATACATTCAATGTCAATATTACATATAATATGTCCACAATATAGAGAGTGCTGTTTATTCCTGCAATAAATGCAAATTATTATCTTGAGTTAAAACTGTGATAAAGAGGCAGTCGAAAAATAAAAAAATTAAAAAACCCAGAGAGTGACCCTTGCAAATACTGCACTGTACAGGTCCCACTGACCTTTTTGTCCACCTCGGGTTCACCGTGGATGTCCTGGCAGTAGAAGCTGTAGTCGCCCGGCCACACCGCGGAGACGAGCTGCACACAAAGCCATGAGGACGAATGATAAAGGTGCATTTTACCACACACACACACACACACACACAAAAACACACACAAACAAACACAGACTCCACAGTACAAACGTAAAAGAGAAATAATAATAAGGAGTCAATGTGACCTTCTGGTTTCTACAAAGACAAAATTCAGGCCCAAATAAATGCACAGACAGCAAGAGAGATAAGCAGATTTAATGTCTCATTCCTGCCGTGCCAGGTCGTGATGACCGATCTTTAGCCGCTGACGGTAGCTTTAAAGATTTAATCTAAATAAAAGGGAATGTTTAAAGGTCCTCCGCTCAATGTTTCTTATCAGGGAACGTGCTGGAAGCTGTTTGATGGAATGATATTTTGCTTTTCTCCATGAATTTAGAAGGGAATACTTGGAAATGGACTTCCCTTCCACTTTTATTTAAAAATTGATTTCAACACATTTCTTGAATTGGTTATGGAGTGTGTTTGAAAAGCAGTGAACGAGTTAAGGTTATGCAAAACCGCACGTCAGCTGCAAAACTTGCATAACAGTCCCAGATCTCTCAGATCACCTGGGACGAGTCTGCTTACTGTCCCAAGAGGACAAACTGAACAAGCACATTATCATTTTTCTAAATCAAATCTGCTCGCCACGGTCCAACCGTTTTTGACTAGATTAAATTAAGATTATTCGCTGAACTCCAACATGAACGTGTCTTTATGGTTTTTCTTACGGCTTTTTTTCCCCCTCTTTCTTACTTTGAGTGTCTCTTTAAGGAATAAATCTTCAAATGTGCGTTTACGCCGTAGCTCACTGCTGATTCACCAGATCAATATAGATCTGCTGTCTTTGTCTGCTCCCGTAAAAAGGCTTCAGTGACGCATGCTGGAGCCAAGAAACAGCCATTACTTATGAACTAGGAACACGGTCATTGTTTTCAAACATTAAGTTATTGTTTTCGTGTACGCACAAATATAAACTTTCTTTTTTTTTTTTTTTTAAAGCCCACAGTCTGAGTCACCGCTATTGCAGTGCGCACATAAAAATTAATCTCAGTGATTAGCCAGCGCTCCCTGGAAAGTTGTCAAAGAGCAAAGCTGCCCTGTACTTTGATTCACATCAGGTGGTATTGATTTTGGACTGCCAAAAGTTCACCCCGTGGCTGGGGCATTGTCCGAGTGCAGGGTTTAATGAATCCCACTGGGGGCTTACGCAATGCAGAGGGAAAGACAAGGGGCTTGTTCTGCCAGCTGAATGAAGAGAGGAGGAAACAGATAGTCACACATATGCAAAAAAAACAACCCATGTGAGACATCGCTGAACACAAAACTTCACAAACTATCGGCCGGTTTCAGCTCGAAAACTGTGCAAACTTTCCAAGTATGAATGCCTCTCCAGGTTTGTTTGCAGCAACGCATCTATTCAATGCAGCTCCTTCGTCGGCTCTTTGTGAAAAAAAAAGCCGTTTCCCAAGCAAACAGGCGAGGGCTGTGCTGACGTCGGCAAGGGATTCGGACGTCTGAAACACCGAGCGTGTCGAGTTCAGGCTGCGTGGCTCGCTCTCTCCCAGACAGCAGCGTCTGGTTCAAGGCAGCCACATGTCTCGTGTCTAATCAGAGTCAAGAGTTGAAGAAAGTAGTTTACCGTTTACTTGCAGACTCCGATGAGGACACTGATATCACTTTAAGAAAAAAACGGGCCCGTTTGAAAAGTAAACCCAAGATTAAACAACGTGAGCCTTTCAACCATTGAGCAGTCGGTTCAAATTCAAAGGAAGTTTTTGACAATTTCCATTTTGTGATTGTCACATGATAAGATTGACATCTGTAGCCAAACCGGCTCGTTTGTATTATAATAGCAACAAGATTGTAGAAGCGTAAAACTCACTAATAGAATTACATTCTTTTATTTTATTCACTACACAATCTGTGGGACAAATCGGCCTAATTTTATGGATTAGGTGTTACAATAATTCTATTTCTACAGTGGCTTCAGCTCTCGGGGTTGAAAAAAGTTGGCGTACCACAGCTTTGCGTTTTTACACTTTTCCGATGGAATAGCCTCGTGTGACGACGACAGTGTTTCCCACAGGATTTTGTGTGACCGGTTGGTGAACCCTGCTTGACCGCTCTACATTGTCGGTGACGAGTTCATCCTTCATTTCCAAGCAATTTCCAACAGTGTTCATGTACAGTCGATGCTTTTATTAATCAACCATAGTTTTCTTTCATTGTCACTCAACTCTAAGAGGACAGTGGGAAAGCTGACGGTTATTTTTAATTTTTTTTACTTAAGCCTGGCACACACTACAGGATTTTTAATCAGGATCAGGAGAACACACACTTGATGATCACAAAAGACGGCTCGCACAAGAGCTTCCTCTTCTGACCTGATGACGTGCGGCGTGTCTGCAGAGCTCACCGCACACTGACCGACCCTTCAGCAGAGTGTCAGGCTCTGCACCAAATACTTTTAGAAAACTACGTATATAGGTCTGTGTTCGTCACGCTCAATATTCCAAATCTCGCGTAGTCAAACGTGACACACACGCCCCCTGCTGCTCGGAGCAGAACGCACACTACAGGATGTCTCGTCGCAAATATTGAACACGTTCATTATCTACGATCTCTCCTTCCCAGACCTTCCGAGTGGATCGGACCCCGACAAAATCACTCAACGATCTTTTTGTTTTTTTTCCCAGGCATTCAATTATCCTATAGTGTGTGCCGACCTTTAGTTCTTAACAAGACAATCTCTCTCTGTGTGATTCATGATCAGTCGCCTCCGTGATTTTACAGTAATTGCCCGAACCTACTTCAAGGTATTTTCTCAGTCTTCTGCTCACCTCATAGAACATGTAGAAGGACAAAAGTGTGACGCCCAGATTGTAGAGCAGCATGAGGCCTCTGCAGGAGTACGGCTGTCTGTGCTTCATGTACTTGGGTCCCATCCACACAATCAGAAGGTACACGACTGTGAGGGCAAAGGTCGGGAGGTAGTTGTCGAGCAGCAGTAACCCCCGCACTCGAGAATCTGGAAGAGGCAGTTTTACAGACATGAAGGCGGCATGGTGGCAAACAGCAAACGGTACCGGGAGCTTTTGCTATTTGACGTTTGGGACGAACAAATAACTTCACTAAGCTTTATTTTTTATGCAAACACGAATGCTCTGCTCAGGATGAGCGAGAACCACAAGACTACCTTCAACGTCCTCTTACCTCTGGGGCCCATCCATGACTCGATGAAAGTGTTCAGTTTCTGGTTGAAGGTCTCCATTTGTCACCTAAAACATGAGGAAATGTAATCACATTCAGTACACATTTCACCCTTGAATAATATTGGAAATGTAAGTGGTAAATCTGAATAATTGCATGTTTTTGGATTACGGGTGATGCACATATTATTTTGGTAAGCCAACAGTGAAGTTCAATAAAAATCTGTGTTTCTGGTCCACTGTGCTGCATATTTTAGAGATCGCTCTGCTCCATGAATGAATGATAGCCTGCAAATGATCCATTCAGTAAAATTAGGCGTCTTTGAACAGGGAGCCGTCTAAAACCTGGACGTCCCCAGGTATCACTGGGTGGGGATCAGAGTCAACCTTGAAATCAAGTCTGCATATAGAAATGGCCAGTTGTTGGTATTCTTGAGGGAAACAGTGTCATTGTAAACGAATTTCACTTCTGCTGGAGTCTTCTATTTTCTCCTCCTGCTCCACACAGCAGTTCAGTCGGCAGCGATAATTCAAGCGGTCATTTAAGTTGCCACTCACCATTAAAACAGACTGAAGAAAAGGGACAGGACGTCCCCTGAGGATCAAGGTTGGGAAGGATTGGCAATTTATAGCGGAAGAAGGTGAAAACTGTTACAACAACGTGCAACCTAAAATTGTGCGTTAGGTACATGCTGAAATAACCTCTTCACTTCAGCTCAAACTCTTTTATCTGCCACGATGTGTGTGTGTGTGTGTGTGTGTGTGTGTTTATACACCAGTTTGTAGCTCGCTCCAAAACCCCATGCACTGATTAATACTCTTCATCCCTCTTGTTCTCTCTGCAGGTGTGTACACAGTACGCCTACAACTCTATTCAGTTGATACTGCTGTGTATTGATTCTCTCAGGTTGTTAAAGGCAATCAGCTTGTCGGACGTGTGTATTCATTGGCCTTAATGTGCTCCAGAAATAATAATCGCAAGGCCCCATCTGGCTCAGGCAGCACGGTTACATTTTATTTCATAAACTTTTTTTGATATTGTGGCAGTCCAGCATCTGTTGATCACTGATCCCTTTCTCACTGCTTCACACAAAAATTTAATTAAATTTTGTTTGTATAGCGCCAATTAAAACACCGTCCAACAACACACTGCTGGTGCAGCTGAGATTTTTTATTCCTTAAAAGTATATGCCACATACAGTATAAATTTAGGTCCCCTTGCTGCTATTGAGAGCCGCCCTTCCATGTGAAGCAGACGGCTTTCAGAGATTCAGCGGGACATTTTTTCCATATATGCTGAAGAAGTTATTATTACCAGTTCTCCAGCATGTTTATACAACGATACGAAAGTTTCTTCAGAAAGCATACTGACTGCTGCATCAGCTTGTGTTTTTTTTACATTTGAGGGTACTGGACGAAGATGTAGCAACCCTTTAATGGAAAAAGACAAACAAATGTTTTTTTTAAATCTTCTTGTTGTCTATGCATATTCTAATTTGTCTATTTAGGAGGCACCTCAAAGGAATCGATTCGGGTCAGTTGAACTCGGTCACGTGTCTTGGAAGATCTAAGTGGCTTCAGCAGTTCGTTCTGTTCACCTTTTTTTTTTTTTTTATATAGCTGTTGTGATTGCTCACAGATCTCTGAAGAACCACCCAACATTTAAGACCACCAGCTACTGAAGTGAATTTTTTTTTTTTTTTTTTTAAGATCTAATGTTTATTTGCAAGTCATTTTTTCCACTCGCTTTTCACATTCATCATCGCTCTGGATGTATTTGCACATTCGTGCAGGCCTTTATATTGTTTGCATGACACTGCCGTGCTAAAAAGCCTTCTTACTGCCGTAGAGATTGCGAGGTGTGTGCGTTCCTTATGTCTCAGCGACGTCAGAGAAGGCTGCACCCCTGGACTGCCTCCACACCCGCGTGAGCAGCTGGAAACACCTCGGGAGACCAAACATGTCCTCTGCGTGTGCGCGCTTACCATTACAGGATATTGGAGTTGTTTCACCCGAGTTGTTTACTCCTTTGCATTGCCAAACAAAAGTAAACACACATGATATGTAAAGCTGAACTTGACTTTTGAAAAGAGTACACTTCAAGTAGTGTTTGAGCAAAGTTGAAGCAGTCTCCACAGCCTCACCTTGAACTGAATAGAAACATGAGAAAATCTATCAAATTTACCTGAGCTTCACTATTCAATAGACTTACAGCTCTTATATATACAGTCACAGGATCCTGAAATACGATAACGAAGCTGAGGTTGCAAACCGGTGACTTTGCTTTCAATATTTTAACGTCATGCAAAGGACCTCCCATTTAATAAAGACAGAAACATGTGAAACGCTGCACACTGAATTGCCAGAAAAGGCATGTGCATTTACCCATAATAATCACTTATCTGCAGGAACTAAATATGGCTTATTCTGATCAACCCCGCTTCACTAATATCCTTGCTCTGATTATCAGAGATGCATTAGGCTGCACCAAAACATGATAATCTGCGAGGCTTTAATCGGAGCAGGCTGAGCCACAACATGAGAGCATGAGAGCGGCCAGGCGGGGAGCTTTTGCTTTGGTCGCAGGCTGCTATCGTGCAAAATCGAACAATTAAAGAAAGAGCAGGATGTTTCCCCCAGACTGATGCATCATCTGGACTTTGGTCTACAATGCCCTGTGACTTCATCACTGCAGCTGATAGTGATTTATTCAGTCCATCGCGCTGCAACAGTCAGGGTCAGGCGACGTGACGATATATATCATGCCATGTTGTAAGTTTGTCTCTCGCCAGAGGTTTTGTAAGCCAGGTTATGTGTCCGTTTGAGATATCCAGGCGATCTAAGGGGAGAATTATTGTGTATAAATGGCGTGTACAGTCGTTTAAGCTTTAAAAAGTAAAAAGAAAAGAGAAAGCATAACATTAGAAGGTTCAAATGTCCAAGTATTGAAATAAGTGTTCGATAAAGGGTGAAGCCAAGGCTTCTGAAAGTGTGGGAGGATGACTGCAGGGACAATCAACCTCAGGCAATCCTGCCACAGTTTGGCACACGACAGTATAACCATTGGCACTCTGGCAGAAGCCGATCTTTGAATATCAGCCATCACTCACTGAACCAGCTTTTCAGTCACTTTCATTTCATTGCATTTTTTTTTTTCCTTCATTAAAACTAACCGGATTCCCCTTAAACTCCCATGACAGGATATTATAGTGTATGAATATGTGACTGTTCAGTTAAGCCCTTAAAATATTCAAGTGGTTGTTTAGATGCAAAATAAGTCTTTCTTTCTTGATATTTACTTGCAGGGCAATGTTTTGAACAAGCTATTGAATGCAGTGCTCAGTGATGTCATCCATGCATATATCCACTGAACAAACAAACAAACAAACAAACAAACAAACAAAAAAATGTAAATGAGGAGAAACTATTGATTAGTTGCAGCCTCATCCAACACTTCATGTTGTTTTTATCAGGACACACTCGCAGACAGGAGGAGCTCGTGCTGTCACTCCACATTGACAGTGTTGCTGACCCCTGATTTACTGCATCTTATCTCGCTGTACAACATTACTTCACTGGACCCAGATGATTATGGAAAGTGAGGACAAACATTCTAGAAGTTTCCTAGAGACACACACACGGTCTGCTCCTCCACAAGCACCCCCCCCCCCCCAAAAAAAAACAACCAGCATCCAAAACTTTTCCTCAGCTCTCTCTCACTCACACACACACACACACACACACACACACACACACACACACACACACACACACACACACACACACACACACACACACACACACACACACACACACACACAAGTTGGTCCCAGTGTTGACCAGCGCATAAATATGCTGCAGCAGTCTGCAGAACTACGTGCAAAAGCTGCGAGTGCATGGCCAATAATGCAGGATTTCCTCCCAAAATCGGGTTACTGGAGTGTATTTGCAGCAACAACAATGCACGATCACGTCAACGTAATCCAACATGCACAAAAAGAAAGTATGAGAGCTTGCGTTAATCTAATTGAAACTTTCTATTCATGGCGGAAACTTCCAGAGAGGAATTAATTAACATAAATAAGCAGCAGACTTTTCCCCCCCCATCCTGCCGATCAACCGGGAAAACAGTTATAGGGAGAGGTCACTGCTCCGGTAACGACCAAACTCTCTCCCACATCCAGACCCACATCCAATTCCAGTCCACATCTAGTCTATCTCCAGTCCACATCTAGTCTATCTCCAGTCCACATCCAGTTCAATTCCAGTCCACATCCAGTCCAGCAACAGGAATGAAGCTTACCATAAAGCCCTGCCGCCGTGCGGTGGTCAGACCGAGGAGGGACGGTGAGTCTGGCGGAGCAGATGCAGCTGAGAGCCGCTGACTGTGTAACCTTGGCCGGCTGGCTGCTGTGTGTGTGTGTGTGTGTGTACGTGTGTGTACGTGTGTGTGTGTGAGCACAATGTGCAGCCTTGTGGCTGAGTGGAAAATAGTGGGAGGACCATGCAGGCTGGCCCATTGCCCTGCAGGAGGGTTAGAGCCACGAGGTGACCCGGTGTGTTGCAGCGGCAGCCACAGAGATGACACCCAGCAGTCCTCTGTCCTTCATGTCATTCAGAACACCTTCTACATCTGTTCTCTCTTTCTCTCTCCGGGCTGACACTTTTCACTCAAATCAAACCTGAAAGTTGCAGCGACAAGCAGAAAATACAAGTTAAATCTTGTATTTAACCCCCCCTCACCTGAGGTTCAGTTTACTACAATGTTCCAAGTGACAACGAGTCGTTTATTTTAGAAAAGTTGAGCGTTTGTGCAGCAAAGTTCTGAAAAAGATCTCTGTTTGCACGACACATAAACGCTTAAAACGATGTAGTTAGCGCGCCAGACCACAAGGTGGCGATCTTGCTGGTTTGTGTGAGGAAACCACACACACACACATGCAAGCAGAGAACAATAGGCTATCCATGTTAAGACAGGCCAGGGCACTGACATTTGATGGACAGATGGAGAATTGGACGCTATCAGGGGTGAGTCTCAACTATAAAACTCCCAATATGGACTATAAAGCGAGGATACGGACATGGCACCACGGAAGGCGCCAGATTTGTCACTCGCCCATGAGCAGAAGGACTATTTACCACGGCGGTGATGCACATTGCAGGGGCTCTGAGCACCATTGTCGCGTAAACGGTCACACAAAACGTGACAACATTTTTTTACAGTTTCACCCGTTGTGGTGTAAACGGGGCCTGAGCTTCACCATAAACAAAGCTGAAGGGTCACATGCAAATATCGCACTAATTATTATTATTATTATTATCAGCTGTACAAATTGTAGTTGTGCTATTCACGCCATACTTTTATTTTTATTTCATTCATTGACAAAAATCAACCATTTAAAACAAAAGTTTCCAAAGTTTTGAATCTTCTTCTTCTTTGAACTTGTCATAATATAAAAATTTTCATTTTTAGAGTTTTGCCACCTTTTTCACTCAACAAGTTTACAAGGTATTTCAATAAAAAATACTAAAATATTAAAGCTCTTGGGGACCCTCTAGTGGTCAACGGTGCCCTATGCACCCACATATATTGCATAATGCGTTTTAAGTGTTACATTAATGTCCTTTCACCAAAGCTTATTTCATAATTATGTTACACAATTGTTTTGTTTTTTTATCACACTGGTAAAAGTCCCCCTGACCCCTCCAAGGAGGCCCAAACCACATTTCATTTTTATCTTTATCAAAGTGAGTTTTACAGCAGGTCACAAGTCAAGTGACAGGGTGATTGTTACAGAGAAGACAAGACTGGAGTTGAAAGGTAAATGAAATGTTAATGGGTCAAAGGTAATTCAAGTTATTCAATGCAGCTTAATTTGAAGGGTTTGTCCAAAAGATATAAACGTACCTGAACCAATATGTATATATAATGCTCATTATTGTTTATAGTATTTTACCCACGGTTAAAAATGGTGTTTATTTGAATTACACGGCATACGAGCATTACTAACTTTCTAATGAGAGACGATTTGTGAAAGAGTCCTAGAATATAATGAAATCATATATCGCTGTAAATATTTACTTTCAGACAGTCAAACTGTGGAAACTCATTTTCTGGCTCTAAACCCCTTTATTTTATTTGTAGAGTTCATGAGTGTGAACTTTTACATTCAACCGTGACTTCAGCATGAACATTCACGGGTCTTTGTCGTGTGGACGTTTATTAATAGCAAATATGAAATGTTGACAAAAGCCCATTCAATACATTTTTAATGGAGAGTAGTCACGCTTTGTGCTTACGGTGATGACTGTGCGCTCCCAGAATAAATTAATATTTACATCTGCAGGCCTCTCACCTCGTGTGTTTTCACCTAAACATGCCAGGGTTACAAATCCATTCCTCAGAAAAAGCATGAGCTCACAGCGACTGAAGGGGCAATGACTCACACAGAATCTGCAGGGCGTCAGATTAAGTGTGGGTATTGAATATTACACGTCACCAGCTCCACATTTTCATTGTTTGATTTTCTACATTAAAAGTTCAACCTTTTAATGTCACAGTGCAAATCGATTTAACAAACGTATGACTATATTCTGGAACGTGTTACCTTTTGAGGAAAAAAAACTCCTTTGTTATAGAGCAGACACTGTAAATGTATTACAGCCCGTTATCATCATGAAGCTTCGCTCTATAAATCCAAAGTACTAAATATCAATGTCTCTTCTTGCTTCAGGTTGAGCTGCTACAAACTAGTGAACAATTAAAATACAGAAACCTTTATATTGTAGAACAGTGCAACGTTTTCTCATGGAGTCATTCAGAATCACCATCAATCAGGCAAAAGTAGAGTTTTCTACAACTTTTCTTGTCTCGGTGTTAAAATGTTGAACCCTTTTTGATTGTGTTTTGAAAGCACACCGTTTCTCAGGGGATTGTTTGAGCTTTAATTTCATCTGCAGCGCAGGTTGGATCGTAGCAGCCATAATCATTCTCCCATCCAGGAGGTCACACAGAGGTAAGCCTCTCATCTGCCACTGCAGCTCAGCATTTAGTTTCTACTGTTGCTCAATAGCGCCATCTGCTGGGTCGACATGTTCACACAAGCTCAGTGCTCGGCAACATAGTGACAGTTCATTTGAAAAAAAAACAACTAAACCTCAATATATGAAGCTTCAACTGAAATGGATTTAATGTTGTAAAGATTTATTTGAAACAGCATCACATTTCAAACAATGGTTGAACATTTCAACTTGAATGCAACACGACCTTCAAGGTCCCACTACAAAGTCAGAAGAGCAAAGCAAACATTTTCCCTAAATGCAAAAAACAAAACAAAAAACGAGTAAAAGATCTCGACCAGATGTGCTCGAAGCCTCCACCTGGCACAGGAAGAATGTTAAGGCTTAAAGGAGCAGAAGTACAGTATTTACAAAACGCAAGATTAAAAAGCCCACTACTGTACAAACCTTTGCTACATTTACATTCTCACACAGTTTGATTTCCAGACAAAAATAAATACATATCTGATCTATGACAGCTTTTTTTCTTCTTTTTTTTTTTTCTTTCTTCATGTCTGAATCCTATTAAAATAATTTTGTGATCATAAAAATCTCATACAGAATATATACACATATTGGATGCAGGTGTGCTTCTTTACAACACACGCATGCCGCTTTGCATTCTCTCACAATTGGACCTATTTTCACTCCGACCCTCACGTTTGGTCTTTTCGTCACATGCTCGTCCGTCCCCTCATTTGAACTTGTTGACCGGGTTGCCGATGAGCTCGGGGCACTGCTCCTCCCCCTTGGCGATCTTGTCGCACTTCCCGAACAGGTCGTAGTTGATCTTGTCGGTGACGACGCTGTCCTGCTTGTACTGCGGATGCGTCGCCACAAACTCCCTCATCCACTTGGCCATGGTCATCAGTTCGCCTGTTTTGCACAAACATGAACTTATTGTCAGAAATATTTATTTATATTAAAAAAAAAAAGAGAAAGGAATGGGCTTCACACTGTCTGTCTATATGACGTTTTACTGCAGGTTCACCTGAGGCACGTTTCTTGATGAGCTTCAGATAATTCAATATGGTGCATCTGGTGTCCACATCTACCTCCATGTTCTCCAGGTAGCAGTTCAGGATCGGAATCAGGCCTTGGAACACTCCCTCCTGGTGGGAGACGAATTAAAACAGGAGGAGGAAAAAAAACAAAACACACCAGTAAACATTAGAATTCTTTTAAAAAGACAAAGAGCGACAGCGAGTGGGTACGAGTGAGAGACGGTGAGCTGAGACACTCAAGACACGTCTGTTAATAACTGGCATTTATTTGACTACATTGAATGTTGGGGAATATTTCAAATGTCTGTATTACAAGATACAACTTTTAAATAATTACTAAACTGATATATTAGGATAACCAAATATCAGACTTCCCAGCTTGAATCACGAGGATTAAATTAAACACTTCCACCGCGTCATCATGCAACTGTGTTTTTATTTTTCTCAACAAAAGAACCAACAAAGTGGTTTTGCAACACAGGATCCCATCATTTCCATTCCCTGCCGTCCAGTCAAGCCTGAGGGAGGGTCACTGCTGGCAGACAGCTCAGCAGCGCCCACTAGTGTTGGGCAGCTGCATGACAGCTAAGCAACATATTTACAAGAATAGAAAATGAACCAACAAATAATTTTCTGATGTGAACAAGTGATGGGTTTTGGTGTTTAATCGTGAAATCGATAAAAGAAGTGGGAAAATGTCTTTGGAGCTGCCAGTCCAGTCCAAAGGTCATCATGTGATGCAGCGCTCACCTTTCCATTGATGATGGTGTCGATGCTCATCAGCATGTACTCCTCGTTGGCTCCGTCCGTCTCCAGGCCGTTCTGAGCCGCGGCGGTGCCGTCGAGGACCGGGTTGCAGCCTGTCGGCGGGCAGCAAAGAAAACCTCCGTTTCCCCAAAGTGTTCGTCACGTGGCTCGAGTTGGACTTCCTGTTGGGACTCACCTTTGTAGATGTCCTTACGGAAATAAAACATGCCCTCCTGCACAGCGTTTCTCTTCTGGGCTGCCTTCATGTTTTCATCAACCTGAAGAGAGACACCACAGTTTCAGAGCACTAATCTTCCACTTCAGAGGCTTTAGGGAGCGTTTGTGTTGCCGAGTCGACCTTGGACAGCGGGATGACAAAGTCCAGTTTGTACGACAGGATCACTCTGGTGAGCAGGACGACAAAGACAACATACGCCGCGTTTTCAAAGTCCGTCAGCTGCACCTGAAAGACAGAAGCAAAGCGTAACTCACAAAATGATACAATGGAATCGTTTCATCATATTTAACCCTTAAGCAGGACAGCACAAGTGGACAATAGAGACAGAGTAGAAGTCCTAAAAGCGGGCGGTTACCTCCATTGGGCGAAACTCAACTCTCCAGCCGATGTCGGAGTTCGGTGGCGGTGGTTTGAACCTCATCGTCTGCCAGTTGGTCGACTGGAGGTTCTGCAGAACATTTCAACAAACAGCGTCATTGTGGCATTCGGCCGTGTTTAAGTCTTGATGTCCAAACTGCACGAGGGCCGGGAGGAAGACCCACCTCAAAGTGGTCCGACTCGTTTTCGTCGTCCAAGTGGATTTTCTCCTCAAAGACGGAGAGCGGGTCTCGGATGAAGAGGTGAGCTATGTGTTGGGCCAGAAGCTTGTCGATTCCTTTTCGAGCAAAAAAATGCATCATTCATTAATTCTGCAGCCCCGACAAGTTTGAATCTGCGATTCTGCCGAGGGCGGACATCACCGTCATAACGTACCTGCCCCGAGCAGCTGCTTGTAGATCTCCTCGTCTATCGTCAAATCTATGTCGTTGTACTTTTCGCTGCAGGAGGATAAGTAGCTGTCGATCGAGTCGTACCTCGACTTGAAGATCCGGAATTTGTTGTTTTTCAGAGGCTGCGGGGGAAACGTCAATGTCACATATTGTACTCAATATATATATATACACTGTATATATATATATATATATATATATATATATATATATATACTGTATATATATAAAAAAAAAAAAACAACAACAGGGGAAACCACAGACAATTATTGCACCAGCAGTTTAGTCAAAATATAAGTTCAATTCACTGATATCTGGGAAACTTGCATCTTAAAACTCCCGGAATTCCTGATCTTTAGAGCTACAACCCTGTAGAGTCAATGGACACATCTCCACTGTATGAATCACTAAATCGGCACCTGAATAACAAAAACATCCCAACAATGTGGGGGGGAAAGAAAAGCGTATTTAAAACAAGTCAGTATCTGCTGACATCCAGTATTGCCTCATGCCGCCCTGTGCTCCACCTGCTCACCTTCAGCCCGCGCTCCTCCTGCGTCCGGTCATCCACCGAGGCAGAAATAACTCCCCAGCGACAATCGATATCCGACACGAAGCCTCTGTAGAAGGGTGAGGCTGCACTCAGCGCCATCTGCAAATGGGCGAGAGGAGCATTTCAGTGTATCCATGGAAATGTGGGCGACAACAAATCAATTAAACAATCAATAACTTTCATTAAAAAAGGAACCAGGAGAAAAAGAAATGCAACCTTGAGCTGCACTTTAATATACTTACATAAAGTTTAACTACGGACTTGGTCTCAGTTGAGAGGCGTAAATCATCAACAAAGCAACGAACATTCAAGTGTCCAGAAGCACTTTGAAAATCTACATGTGACGCCTAAAACCAACCTTGTTATGAAAAAGGAAAATTATATTACCCAACTGACGTGAAAAAGTGAACCGAACAACAAGCTATACAACACTCCTGCTGAGAAAGAGGTCACTTAAACAATAACAAACGACAGGAGCCACGTGTTTTCTCCGTCTACTCACCACAATAGGGCAGAATGTCGCCAGTTGGTCATAAAGATACCTTGCCTCATCAATGCTGCATGCCTGGAATGTCACCTACGAGAGCATCATAAAAGAGGCTGAAGTACATTTATACATCACCTATTAGGATTGCAGAGTTGCGCACACACACACACGAATATTGAGATAGTCCTCGCTCCAGCTTCGAACAACAAAAACAAGACTGCGATGCACCAGTGCTCAGTGCGGACAGGCGGTACCTGGAGGCAGCAGTTCCCCATCCCGAAGCCCATGGAGTCCATGTAAATGTGGTCCGGCAGGGCGGCTCTCGCGCCTTCCCCGTCATCCTCGGGAAACTCCTCCACGAATGGCGACGGAGTGCGCTTGTCTTTGAAGACTGAAAACGAGAGCGGAACAATAGTCACACTTCCATGAGATCGAAGAGGGGAAATGAGCTCGTGGTGAAACACTCAACTGCAGCCACCAAGTGCCGCACACAAGCAAAACTCCCACGTTTAAATCGGCTTTCTACCATTTTGTTTTTGCCAATCTCTCTGAAACCTTTACATTAGTTAATGGATAAGAAAGCATTCATTTTCATGACAAATACTTGGGGAAATTATGTCATAATTTACAGTGTTTATGATGTTTAGCAACTGAAATTGTGAAAATTGAGGAAAATACCACGTCCTACAAAACTGTCATGAAATTGTAATCAAGCCTTACGTCGAAAGAACTTCCTCACTTTATTATGTCCTTTCTCCCACATATACTATAATTATGTAAGAGTCACACGGTCTTGTAGTGTATCCTGCTATACAGACTAAGGCCTCGCTATAAGAAAGAGCTATAGAAGATGGATGGACTTTGTGAATACTTTTGTCAGCGGCCGAGTTTTTCCACACCGTACGACTAATACTTTGTGGTGATGTTTCAACTCATGGTTTATGCACGATGCTTGCAAGCAGCACGTGTAACGTTGTCTGGGGGGTGGGGGGTGCGGTGGGGGTGGGGGGTGTCAGTTAAACTTTGATGAGTTCAACTCACTTGGCACATTTATAACGACTTTTTCTCCTCTTCTGTGACGTATGTTTCTGGTAAGGGTGCTGAAAACACAAAAATGCACGCACGTCAGGGAATGCGTCATGTCAACAAAATTTTGGCTCATCTTACGACTTTCTAACAAAGAAACGGACGCAAACTGCCGTCGAGGATCAAGCCTACCTGAATCTGGGGTGCTGGTTGATGGCTTCATCGGGGAAAAACAGTGACTTCGACACTCCTTTTTCAACGGGAGTCGGCCGGTGCTCCGGTTGGGTGAAACCTGGACAACCTAATCTGAACAAGGAAGGGAAATATACCCAGTTATTATGATGGTGCCACTGACAATTACAAAAGCAATTAAAAGAAAAGAGAAAAACCCAAAATCAATTGAATCATGTCTACTGGACTTGGAAGACATTTTGACTCTCAATTACACGTTGCTTTGAGTTTCCTCCCACCTGGATGAATGAGGACATGCAGAGACATCAATCGAAATATTTCACCAGTTTTAAAAATGTGATAATTGTAGCCTTCCCTCAAATGTAGAAACAGGACAAAACTTCCGCTATATCTGATGACGTGAGCCAAGACGATAAAGAACAAAACAGCAAAAGGTTTGAAATATGTCACTTTATGTGTAATAAATCAAAAACACACGGAAGATCACGGAGCTAAATGAAGGGAAGAGCTAGACATTTTGGGCTGAGTGCTTCTCAGCAGGTATGGAAGTATTACTACTGTAGGTCATGTCTGCAAAATGAGTGTGTATGATGAAAGAAAGCCAGGATTTTGTGAATTCATATCTACTATAACTGGAGGGATATGGAGACATTTATACATGAACTGTGTGACATTATATAGAGAAATCTTGTGATTTACATGTCTGAAAAAGAATCAAATTTCCTCACGTTAACTGATATTTCATGTGCACCTGTACTACTGGATATGTCAGATTCTTTACGAAAACAGTGTAACCAAAGTACCTTGGGAATGAGGTAATGGTACACAGGGTTTCATTCTGGTTGAGCACAGCTGACGCCTCTCGCCGCCTCTTCCCCATGTTGCCCTCCACAGTGTTGAACTCGGACATGGTGCCTCCGTACGGCTGTCCCGGAGTCCCCTCGATCATGTAGCTGCCGTACTCTGGCCTCCAGAGTGTGGGGTGGCTGCAGGAGTAGAAAACTGTGGTCAAAACATTGCGCATCGCCGACCTTTTAATCTTTCTGATTAAATGACCCGACCGCGGAGAAACGTAGGCGAGCAGTACCACTGGTGGGCGCAAAACCTAACGCAACGCGCTTGTGCTTCAGAGCGTGCTCTTTGGCGTGTGCGGCAGAGGGGCAGTAATGAGGAATGCATGGGATCTGCGATTGTCACGGCCGCTGGTATTTCCCCTGGGTGAACTTGGCTCCACAGATTCAGGCCGACGTCATGGGCAGCGGGCAAGCATAACACTCAGGGGCTTGTACAAACACATTCACACCGCCTGCAGAGAATTCCTCTCCTTTGAAGAAGATTGGCGGCAGTTTGCGCACGCAGAGGAAATACCAGGAGGGGAACCTCGGACACAACCCCCACCCCCACCCCCCCGCGAAGCCTTTTACAGTCAGGAAACCGATTGTGACGAGGCTTTTCATTGTGTTCACTGAAAACCCTTCAAGTCAACCGGGGGCCGTCCACACGAGAACGCCGGTTCATGTAAACGCACCGTGTTTGGCCGATCATCCACACGAGGCGAACACGGGTCTCGAGTGGGGAGAAAAAGGCAAAAACTTTTAAAATACTTATGTACGTTGCTGTAATGGCAACTTCTTGTGTTCACAGTAGAGCGGCAAGCAATACTGAAACCGTCCCAGTCATTCCAACGACTTTAAAGTTGAAATATGAGACGTGCCCTTTGAAACCTTGAGAGCTTGTCAAATGTGAACAGACAAAGCCCGAGGATGAAGAACTGAACCACGCCTGGATAAGACATCCTGTCCTCAATACTTTTACTTTGCGTAATTGCTGTACCTGTACATTTACTTTTAGGATAATCTGACTCACACCAATATTTGGAATCATCCAAACCAGAAGACGTTAGTCAAGACAAAAGCCGACAATGCTGTGGGATCAAACTGGCATTCACCTTTAGTTTGGAAAACAGGTTGGACATCTAAGCTTCATGAGACAACTTCAATGCATCTATTGTGTTAACGTGCATGAAATGGTTTCAACCATCACACATGAATGCAGGATTTCAACAACAACTTCTCACGATTCAAACTTGTGAGATGACAGGAGATACGGTTTAATCGCACGACAAAGATACATACGCACACACGCTGAATGTCTACATGGTTTGGGGGCAAATGCATAGAGAGAGAGAGAGAGAGAGAAACAAGACGATACAGGCGAGTCTGACTTTGACTTAATCTGAAAACAAGCAGTGAATTGACCTAAAGTATAGAACACTTTTTCACTATATTAGCAGTCGTGCAGTGTTTTCCATCTTCAGCCACGTTCAAACACACAACAATGGTGAAGGCTGCGTCGGAAGGCGCTAGACTTCCACATACATAAAGTTGATTTTCACCAAATTGTTTTGTCCAAATATATTTAACAATCTTTGATCACAGTAAACATGGGTGGTCAGTCAGTAGGTCTGGTCACACATTCTCAGTCAATGTTTTTTTTCTTTACTGAAGTCATCAAACGGATGAATAAACATGGAATTATGTAGTAAGTGAAAAAGTGTGAAATAAGTCAAAACACGTTTTTTTACGTTAGATTCTTCAAAGCAGCCACCCTTGGTTCTCTTTACAGTCGTGTTTCGTGACTTCTCAATGAGGTTGGGACCATCAGTTGTGTTGTGCAGGAATCGGGTCGGTACACAGCTGACAGCTCTATTTATTAACTGCTAGAATTCATATTGTGACAAGAACCAATAAGCTAAGTAAACAGAGAGAACAGTCCATCATTACTTTAATAACTGATGTACTGACGGTCTGGAAAATTGCAAAAGCTTTGAATGCGACCTCAAGTGCCGGCCGCAGAAACAATCAAACGCGACGACGAGACTGGCTCACATGGGGACCGTCCCAGGAAAGGAAGACGAAGAGTCACCTCTGCTGCTGAGGATCAGTTCATCCGAGTCGCCAATCTCAAGTTAACAGAACCTAAGATAAGAGCCACACAGAGTTCTAGTAGCAGACCCTCCACAGCCAACTGTTCAGAGGAGGCCGCACGAATCAGGCCCTTATGGTCAAATAGCTGTGAAGCATGGAGGAAGAGGTGTGACGGTGCGTTGCTGCTTGACCCTGTTGGGAATTTATTACAAATTGAAGTCACAGTGAACTAGCATGGCGACCACGGAATCTTGCAGCGACATGCCATTCCATCTCGTTTGACCATCATTTAGTTTTAAGAAGGAGAGTGATGGAGTGCTGCACCAGATGACGTGGCCTCCACAGTCACCCGACCTAATCCCAGTCCAGATGGTTTGGGATGAGATGGACTGGAGTGACGGCAAAAGGGCCAACAACTGCCCAGCATCGTTGGGGAACGCCTTCCAGACTGCTGGGAAACTATTTCAGGTGACGAAGCTCATGTTCATGAAGGTCATCGAGAGAAGGCCGCGTGCAAAGCAGTAATCAAAGCAAAAGGCAACTATTTTGAAAAAATCTAAAACATCTTTTGAGCCATTTCACATTTGGTTTCTTACATAATTCCAGGCGTGTTCATTTGATTGTTTTGATCAGTGACTATTTACAATTCAAATCGTCATGGAAATAAAGAAAACACTTTGAATGAGACGGTGTGTCCAAACGGTTGACCGACAGCGTCGACGTCAGTAAGCACGTAGAACAGAGAAATATGAAAGAACTTGCATTTGTTTCCAAACAGAAACTTGACACTAAAAGCTAAATTCAGAGCAGCGACAAGAGTTTTACTGTTTTGTCCCCCCTTGATATCAGTTCCAGTACAGTATTATAACACTGAACCGTGTAATTCTTACTTAAACATTGCACCTGGCTATGCGACGTACCGAGTAACGTGAACTCTGTGACAACTGGTGAAATGTAAAACCAGTCGAAAGGTCATTGTGGTTTATGTAGTAACAATGTTTTCTTTGATTAAATGAGATTTTAAACCAAGCAGCGACGTGCAGCCACAAATCCCACTCAACCAATAAAAAGTTAAATGTCAGATCAAACACCTGTGTGCGTTTTTTTTTTAAATAACCAAGTACAAAAACTGTGCCTATGTGGTCAAAGTTGGTTTGAGTTCTACACAGACTTACTGTGAATTTCACTTGTAATTCTTATTACACCATTGGGCAGCAGAATATTAGTGGAATATCTGCAGGCTACCATCCAAAATAAAAGCAGGCGCGGATGTTTTTGCCTGAGCTGTTGTGTTTAGTCGACCAAATTAAATATTAGTGAATGGAACTGACGACAAATCTTTAAAAAAAAAAAAAAATTGGTCAATTATAAAACATAGTGAATTTTGGACACGTCTCCCTTTTGGCTGAACGTTGGGGCATGAGCAGTACTTACTTGGGGTTAATATTTTCACCCTGTTCTTGGAGAGTCTCCAACACATCTCTGCCATTCAGGACAAGCCGAACCTTCTCATCTTTGTCATCTAGTTCCACCAACATGTACTCCACCTAAAAGCCACAAAAAAAAAAAAAACAGCATATTGTCAAAATATATCATCTTTGACCTTGCAAAGTAAAAAAGTTGTAAACAAGGCGGCACAAAGTTACGGTTTGTTCACTTCAGTTCCAATTCATCAGTTAGGTTTTCTTGACTTTGACTCTGCTATGCTGTAATCCTCTGTCTGAAAGCAGGATTAATCTATAACAACAGCATTCCACATGGTTTGTAATCACAACATTTTGTCCAAGCTGTAGGACACAGAAGCAGAACGGAGCTGCACCAAAAAAAAAAAAAAAAAGAAAAACCCTAAAGAAAACGAGGGTGAGAGTAGGACAGAAAACTGCTTTGGATATTTCAATCTTTAATGTAGTATGTATTTAGAGAGGGTTGATTCAACAAGGAGTGCCTTCCTGAAGTAGCCGGGGAGGTTTTGGCCTCATTAGGTGATATTTAAAAACCAAACGAAAGGTTAAATGTGAAGTGAAGCTGCAGGACAACATTTAGAGACAAAGTGAGCTTCTGGGGGGGGGGGGGGGGGGGGGGGTTATGTTCTTGTAAAAGCCTTTGACTTTTACCACAACACGTGGAGTACACAATCAAAACTGTGAGTTCATGGGTTTTTTTTCTTTTCTTTTTTTAAATAGCAAAGTATTTCAGTATGTATCGTTGTATTTCGAGACAATGAAGACAGGTGGTCGTCTCACCTCGTCGCCCCACTTCAGCACGTCCCTCTGCCGGTCCTTCACCTTGTTGTAGATGTTGAGGAACTGGATGATGCCGTGCTTTCGGATGTGGTCGGCATGCTTCCTGGTTTCCTCCCAGTTCAGCGGGGAGCCCTGTGACAGCAAGCCCATGGCACAGACACGCTGGAGGTGGGCAGAGAGCAGACGGCCGCCGGTGTCTCTCCGGGTTCAAACTGCAACGCTGGGCGTTAGCGAGCTAGCTACTTAGTCCCCAACCCCCGCAGGAAGCCAGCATCAAGTCCCCGGTCCGGTCCGGGCGGAGTCTTCACCGAGCTGACAGCGAGGGTCTACCGGCAGGACTGGAGTGGCTCTCGGTGCGGATCGAAGCGGCGTGTCCTGTCGGTGATCTTAGCTAGGCAACCGCCGCAGACAGGCCCCGGCTCATCACTTGCTAACGTGTGATTAGCTCGGTTCAGGACGGCCGTCAGTCGGTAACGCGGCTCCCCTCCCGAGTAGCAGCGGAGTGGCGGCTCACAGGCGCGGGCTGAGGCGGTGTGTGTGTGTGTGCGGCTCTGTGATGGAATGACAGAGGTGAAGCCTGGAGGAGTCCTTATTGCCAGCCGGTCTGCCGCTTCACACACTGTGGGGCTGTGTTGTACATATGAACGCCCTCCTGGCAGCGGCTCCACACACGTGACCTCCTCGGGCGGAGCGGCCTGACATCACGATGACTCGGCGTTCTTTGGCCCCGCCCACTGAGCTGGCAATCATGGAAGCCACGCCCCCAATTGAGCTGCCTATCAGGGAGAAGCAAAACATCCTACTTTTCTGTGTATTGACCTAAATACCAAAAAACCCTACAAAATAAAGAACGATAATACACAAAACTAATTTTGGCCTGAACAATACAATAGTATATGATGGAACTTATTACCTTTTCCAAAGAAAGTTGGGCGATCAACGAGTTGGCCAAGAAGGTGATCTTTTTGTCACAGTGCATTTATCTATTTATTGGTTTGTATCTATGTATTACCAACTCAGTCTACTCACCCAGATTGCATTCACATGCACATAGGTTCGCCATCTTCACATTTCATGTGTGAAACGTGACATAGGCTTCTCGGCCAACTTCGGGCCAGGCGACAGAATAAATGTAAAAAGTCTTTCTTTGTCAAGCCTTGTGTAAGGGAGGGTTTAGGTTCTCTGGGATAAAAGCTCTTTTTTTTCAGTCAACTTACTGGTGACGTTCTTTCTTGCATGACTTCAGCATGGTGCTACAAACATCCTTTGATTCGTGGACAGAGACGACCATAATAAAATGTGACTTTCAGACATGATAGAACCTGGGCCAAACTTTCTACATGACTGCTCTGCTCAAAACACATGTTGATTTGAGTTTGAAAATGTTTTATCAGTTTTTATTGATGTACTTTCCACTTCTTCTCAACTGTGACCTGCTAAAAACTATCCAACAAAGCAGTCAAGGAATCTACTGTTCATAGATTATTAATAATTTCTGTTTAATTTTCAGCACAGTAAGTACCACAGTGTTACAGTCTAGATGTAACTATATTATTATTTCCACCTCTGTGGTTTATGAGTCATGTCTCAGATAGAGAGAAAAGTATGAACTTATCTTGAGCAATTTCAGCATCATAAAAAGTAAAACTTGATCGTAAGAGTGACACAGCAGTTGGATATTGAGTTTTGCATATGCACAAATGAATAAAACAGAGGATGGGTCAATGAACTTCCCTCATGGCTCAAATGTGATGTAAGCCGCACCCCGCTGACTGGCTTCATTCACACTCCTCCCTGTCAAACAGACATCTGCACAGTCATGCAGTGGCTATCTGTGAAGAGAATATCACCAAGGTCATTGTGGAATTGCTTGTTTCTAAAATATGAAAACTGCTTAACTGCACTTTTCAAAACAGGACCACTTTGTAACAGTTGCTATAGGAACAACCAAAGAAACCTGACTTAATAATAACTTGATTTATTGGAAAATACATTAAGTTTGGCAGTTCAAACCAGAAATGCATATGGGGATGGTCTTGTATGTGAAGTATGGATTTATATCTTTAATTTGACATTTGTTCATCATTTTTACAGCAATTTTGCAAATGTTGTAATGACTTTGGTTTCTTTTTCAGTTAAATTCTACTTTTATTTGTTGTATATCTTGAATATTGTTCTGTTTTACATAACACTTAAAAAGAGGAAGAACTTGACAATTATCTCCTATATTATTAGTATAGATCCTGATATCCTTAGAATATGTTTGTGTACTGTGAGTCTAATGGTTAGGAACAATTGTGAATCTCCTTTAAAGTACCTATGTGGCTCATGTTACATGCCACAATACCTGTTTCCATGGTCTCAAAGTGGTTCAATTCATCCTCGCAGAGCTGAAATCCTCGGGGATTCACATTTTGTTTGACAACCAATTAGAGGACAAACTAAAATCTGCACGTTGCTGCAGGATAAAAAAACGTGTGGACTCACAACAACCTACTCATGCGTGTTCTATGCACCCCCCCTCAAACAATATGTAAAACGCTTCATAACTCAGATGTGGAGTAAAACACAGGAAGTCAAAGCTTTATACGTTGTGATTGAAAGGAACGTCTGCAATGTGGCTGGTTCACAAACACTACAGTGAACAGCATAAAAACAGTATCTGAATGTTGATGAATTGAACATTCTTATTTTCCATTTTTTTATTATCAAAGAGAGAAGGTAAACACTCTGGATACATTGTTATTTACAAGGGTCTAAAGCAATTGGTTGCTTTTACCGTAGTAGATATGTCCGTGTTAAAGAATGCTGTTGTCTGATGGGCTGGTTTTCAGTCTGTTTTTCATACTTTTGTACATTAATGATTCATTTTGTGGCATGCAGTGCTCTCAAGTAACTGCTCTAGTTTCCTGAGCTGATCTGACTTTATCCTTGTGTCCTGTTCCCTGCTCTCGTATCCTTGATTGTGTCCTGTGTTTTCTTTCTGTGTGTGTGTGTGTGTGTGTGTGTGTGTGTGTGTGTGTGTGTGTGTGTGTGTGTGTGTGTGTGTGTGTGTGTGTGTGTGTGTGTGTGTGTGTGTGTATGTCACTCATGTCTGATGTGAGTCCGTCTCTCTATGTCACATGTCTCTGTACCGTGTAGTTTGTGTTCCAGCCTGTTGTGTCAGTAACTTTTGACTTCCTGTTTTTGGCTCATCCTTGTCTGTTCTTTTTTGCCACGCTGACTGCTAACAGGTGTACTGAACTCTGATCGGTCCTCGTATAAACTGTCCACGCCTCCATCGGCTTCTGATTCGTGTGCTTGGCTCCTCTGTCCACCATGCCTCCATGCCTGTCATATACAGGTACATACAACTGTTTGACAAATTTCTACCAAAGTTCACAAGAGCTTTGAATAAAGGACCACAGCTCAAAGTAGCTTACACTTCATCTCTTTAATTTATAAACCAACAAAAAAAAATGGAAAGACATGAGCAGTCAGGGAAATTCAGAGAATTGACTTCCAGGAAAGCTCAGGCTCTGAACGTCACTCCTGAGTTATAGTTTTCTTTTTACAAAATAGTTTACTTTCACATCTACACCCATTCAACCTCATCCTTTCAGCATTTTCCACCAAGAATCTGTTCCCTCTACACTGATGGTATTTACGGCGAATGTGCACCATCAAGCACCAGACTGCCGACTGCTGCCCCCGAGACACGTGCAGACAAACTGCAGTCTGAGTGTGTGATGTGTTTAAGCACTAATCATTGTCACCTACTCCTGGTAGGCGAAGCCAACACTTACTCCAGCTCCAGTTTCTTATTATTCTGTTCAAGTATCTGAGAATCACAGTAACTATAGTCACCATCAACAGACTGGTCAGACAAACCATGAGCATTAGTATTACCATGGGAAAAAAACACGGATGTGGTAGATGCTTTTCATCAGCAATTAAGCGTTATTACGTTCCTATTTTTGTTTTTCTATTCTTTACCATATTCTCCAATCCAATATAACATACATGCTGTACAACAAATGATTTCATGATGCCAGCTGAATTGGCCCCAGGCAAAACTTTGTCAATTCCCTTTTTTTTTTTTTTTAAATGGTTTGTCTTCGTGATTAACATTGCTTTCAATTCATGATGCCAAATATACCAATTATCAAAAAAATCCTTTATTTCACAGTTTAGAATATGAATGAAATTGTTTTTGAATGTATAACAACAATGTGTTCCCAATTAGGTTTTTTTTTGTCAATCTTTTCCCACATAAAGGAAAGCTGATGACTATTTAGTAAGAGTCAAGCACCAGAATTATACAACAGACGAGCTGGAAACCTTTGGATATGTAATCTACATCACTGTTATGATCTAAATCCCTATATACTGACTGGTGCAGAAGAAACTGAACTGGCTCTGGATTCTCGTGTTTTCCGCGTGGGTATGGTGACGACACAGCATGAAATGCCGACTGTAGCTTCTGGCAGTTCGTCGTCCTCAGTCCATTCATTGAGGTCGGGGTTGTAAACCTGAATGCATTTCTTGTACTTCTTCTCGCCCTCGTTCCATCCTCCAAGGAGATAGACCTTGTTGTTCGAAATGGAAATACCGGCCGTGCTCACTCCGGTGTGAAGAGGCGTGCAGTAGCTCCACTGGCCATTGTGAGGGTTGTAAGATTCGACAACAAGGACATCTACCCTCTCCCCGCGACCTCCCAGCTGGCTCCCCCCGATAACATAAGCTCGGTCTCCCACTGTGGCGGCGCAGTGCCAGCCTCTGGGCGTGCTCAGGCTGCTCTTGTCCTGCCAGGTGTCAGTGGAGGGGTCGTAGGAGCACACAGCCCTGGAGTAGGCATTATTGATGTAGCCTCCAGATACAAGGATCTTGCCATCGATAACAGAGCTGGCATGGCAGCAGCGGGGCACCTCCATGGGAGCTTTCATCTGCCACTGGTTAGAAGAGGGCACGTAGCACTCCACGGAGGCCTGAACACCGTCAGCATTTCGCCCTCCAATGGCAAACAAGAGGCCATTAAAGGTATTGAGGCTGAAGTGGGTACGCCGCTGGATCATGTTGTTCAGGTGAATCCAAGTGTTGAAGCGGGGGTCATACCTGGATAAGATGAGAGAGATTCAGTTATTATGTCATTCTAAAACAACTACTGACACCACTTTTGAATTTGAATCAGTTTGTACCTGCAGAAGTTGCTCACAGCATGTTTGGCCTGGTTTCTTGCGTCGTTCTGGTCCTCACCTCCTGCCACGTACAAGAAGCCATCCAGTACTGCCACGCACTGATTGAAGCTCTTTGCTGGCATCTCTGTCAGCTTATTCCAAACATTGTCTGCATCTCTGTAGAGAACGTCTTTGCTGAGAGATTTTTCTGTCAAGGCAGGACGTCCACCCACAGTGAGGATCACCTTGAGGCCGCCACGTACCTTTGTTCTGCGTGACTGGAGGATGTTCTGTTGATATGGCAGCAGATGGTAATTCATTGCATCAACAAGGAGACGGTGGCACTCAGAGTCTTGCATCATCCTTGGCACACTCTGGACATGGTTCACCAGGTCTTGGGCGGAGATAGTACCAAAACGGATGTGAGTTAGGAGGTCTGCCGCATACTTTAACCTTTTCTCGTCGAAGTCCAACCATTTCATGGCAATCTGGAAGGCTGTGATCTCAGACGGGAGCTGCAGGGAATCATCTGAGAGGAATTCACTGATCTGCTCATAGGTGAGCTTCAAGAACTGCTCCATCTCGGAAAATTCAATGAAGTTCTCCCGCATGAACTTCTGAGCCGCCTCCTTGGTTTCTTTGAGATCGTAGGCATCAGCAATATTTGCCACATACATACAGTTCTCAACGCTGAGCTCCTGCATGAGGAAATCACTGCACATCTTCACTAAGGTGCCGATCTGCAGCAGCATGGCTGCAGCAATAGTGCTGCCAATGCTGTAGAGTGAAAGCGTGAGCTTTCCTGAGTATGCATAGGTAATCGCAGTGGCAAGACCGACTGGCGAGAGGTCGTTCAGGTCAATCTTTTGGAGGGTCGGATCCTTCTTCAAGATCTCTCTGATGTATTCACTGCAGGAGGCCATGACAACCTTGTGGACATCAAACGACTTGGATTTTGTGGCAACCGTGAGATCACAGAGGAAGCTTTCATGCCTCATGTTGCTCAAGCCCTCCAGGAGGTTTGGGGCATACACTGAATCTGTAACTTCAGTTGAAATGCAGCTGAACCCATTTCCTCCTTCTAGCAAAGTGTTTAAACCATTAATCTTGCTGATGGGGCTGTTCTCAACCATTATGGTCATGTCATTGATGTCCGCTTTGCTCTTCTTGGTTGTCTTGTTCTTTTTGGGTGCCATGGCTGTTGCAGCAGGACCAGGCCCAGACCTTCTGAAAATATATACACACAAAGCACAGTTTAGGCTTCACCAAACAACATCCATTACAAATTGATAATGACACCCAGATTTACATGCACTAGCAGTTCACCAAACATAATGTTTTTTTTCCTTTTTTAAATTTAACCTTTATTTCACCAGCAAAAAATCTTGTTGAGATTAAAAATCTCTTCTTCAAGAGTGTCCTGGCCAAGACAGGCAGCAGTACATGAAGGTTTCAGACAAAACAGGTACACATAAAATATGTAAAAAAAAAAGTCAATACATTCAAAAACTATTAAAAAAACCCTTTGAATTAATTTGTGACAGATACTGTATGGATTTGTGCTAATAAACAATTAGGATGGATGAATACAACATGTCAATGTATCAGTTACTCAGCTTAAAAATACTTGATAATGTCAAAAATCAGCACAGCATTTGCTCGCTGAAGCTTTTTTTATATTCCAAGGTTGGTGAAATATATTTAGACACAGTTTTCCATTCAAACTCTTAATAAACACGTGCAACCGGGTGATGCTGAAGTTTGTGAGTGCATCAACATGCCCCTCTTTGCATCTGTCACAATTTATCAGCCGTATGTCCAGGAATAGCCACACTGGACGGCTCCCCCATGACGTTCCTTTTATAGACTTTGAGACATGAGCAGCAGGCCTCATGTCCTCTATCTGTTTAAGTTCACATTAGGGCAAATTTTTCTTCCTTTTTAAACAATTATTTTATAAATTACTTGAAGATTGTCTTAGATAGGTCTGAAATTAACACCAAATACACAATTTAAAGGTTTATTGTCATAACAGCCACTCAAAGTTTAACCGTAACAGTTACACTACTACTAGACAACTTCCAGCTCATCATATACACATGTATGACTGGAAATCAGTTCAACAGCAGCTTCACCCAATTTATTTATCCTCTGATGTCCAACTCAGGGAGAAAATGTAAACTTTTCCAAAATGATTCAGCAAATGCTGAAACGCAAACGGATTCAAGTAGTCTTTTGGTTGTTAACATAAACATGAATCGTGGGAAAGATCAACTTACCAATCAAATAAAGCTGAGGCTGGTGAAGAAGGAACTTGTGCCTCCAGTTACTGGAGCAGGAGAGAGAGACCAGTCGTCACCTCTGCCGAAAGAGGCAGGCACTTAACTCCTCCTCTATGGGTGCTAGTGCCAATCAAGTGCATATTGAGCAATACATGTGCCAAAAGGCAGGGGCCATACATCCCCTGACATGCAGCTTCCAGGAAGTTCATTTTAACATATTGTGGGCGACTTGAGTTGCATCAATGTTTGGGCCAGATAATAAATTTGACTTGGCCTTCCATGGGTCAGAGAAATAATTATCAGTTGGGTGTTAAATGGATTTACACAAAGTCAAAGGTTCAATGCAATGTAAATATGGATTTAGTGACAACGCAACAAAACACTGAATTTGGATCTGAGGACACTGAGGTGTCATCAGAGGTATTGTATTGTATTGTATTTAATCCATGCTTATGAAGTGTAAAGGTGTTAAATAAAGAACTGCATCTGTGTTCTTTTTTTGAAACGGGGAAGATACGCAGCATATATGATGAAGCATCAACACATAGGTAAGGTATTGAGAGGAGTATGACTACAAGTAGTCAAAAGACATATTTCACTGGTAGAGAGAGGTCCTAATTATTTAAAACACCTAAAACAAGGTAAAAATAAATACTTATAATTATCAAAAGTGGGATGTTTTAGGTGATGCAAGCGCAGACCAGGAGCAGAGGTGTGGATGAAATCACAGGTCACATCCCGTGCTGTATTTGTTGACATGGACACTCCTGAATGATCTATGCAGAGGACAAAGGTCTATAAAGATGTTAATCACAGAGAAAAATATAAAAAAATGTGAAGAAACATTTTATGATTTGTATACTGTAGTTTGAGAGAGGGTGTTATTGAAAACTTGTGGAGCAGAAAAAAAGATAGTGCCCATTGCGGGCGAGTCTGCTGGACGTTTGGTTTTGATTCACTTTTTAAATTTTTTTATTTTTTTCCCACTAATCCGGGATTGGAAACGCTTATTTTCTTACCATACATCTTAATTGTCGTGGTTATTGGTGGTTTCTAAAACCCCGTGGAGCTTTCTTTAACACTGCCTCCGCCCATTATTAAC
The DNA here is from genome assembly GCF_963383615.2 of Lipophrys pholis. NCBI lineage: Eukaryota > Metazoa > Chordata > Actinopteri > Blenniiformes > Blenniidae > Lipophrys > Lipophrys pholis. Next base: position 15,813,220 of record NC_137642.1, on the reverse strand, counting down.
AGTGTGCTTAGCGAGCGCGCGGCCAGGTGTGTGGAGGCAGACGCACGTGAATCATCGTGATGGCCGCGAGCGGAGACGTGGTGAAGAAAGTCATGCTGTTCAAACTTCAGCTCTCAGACGCAGCAGAGCCTGCTACGGTAGACGCGCCGTGTACTTATCTAATTTTGATTAAGTGATCAGAATAGACAAACTGTGAAAAAAAGAAACCGTCTTGATGGGTCAAATAGAAATCCACAACCACCTGCTGTTACAAGAGACTAAAACAAACAAAAAAACCCATTTTATTATCTCCTCTCGAGTCTTTGATTATGGGCAAAAAAAAAAGAAAAAAAAAAAGGATCAGGTTGTCGTTTCAGTCTCAGGGCTGTGAAACACTTTGCTGTGTTGGTCAGCCTGTTAAAATGGGAGGCGCTTTGCGTCTAAAATTGGCACCTCGTCCAGTTGTTCAACTTATGGTTGCTGTCCATCATCAACCAAAGGTGGTGGGAAACTCGGTTGGCTGTAACGTAGGTTTACATACTTATTTAGTCATATTTATGCATTTCCATTAATTTCAAACTGAATAATTGGTACAAACAGGGGCTTGAACTGTACTAATTTAGCTGTAAAGACAATCTTTGCAGCTTAACAGCATGTCCATTTATAGGACACAGTAAAAGGAGTAGCCTAAGTGGGTGTGTGTGACGCCCATACATAGCTCCTGCTTTAAATGCGCAATCAGCAACTGTGGCGATCCAAAACCAAGGCTGCCATATTTGGAAACTCCAGGTTTTCCCTCACATTCTAAAGTGTTAAATTGTGTTTAAGCACATTCAAACACACTTCGTAATCTAAGCCGTTATAATGTGGATAATTTATCCCCCCCCCCCCCCCCCCTTTTTTTTTCAGGTTCTACAAATCTTACAGAAGCTGAAGAAGTTGGATATCACCTTAGACATTCTTGTTGTGAGTCTTTACTGCAAAGAATGGATTTGGTGTTAAGTTTCATGTTTAGTTTTTTTTTTTTTTACTGCACTAAGTGGTGTTTGAATGAAAATTAGGAAACTGGAATCGGCAAAGCAGTTAATTCCTGGCGCAGACATAAAGAGGCTGGAAAAATTGCCAAGTCGCTGGTCACAGGTTGGAAGAAACTGATGTCGAAGGAATCCACAAGGTGAGGTGCATCGAATTTTAATGGGTCAAGTAGTAATACATTATATAATCTTTCCCGATTTACACCTTGCATTGTTTCTTGTTCCAGCCATGTAGAGGATGGGGAGTTGTCAGGTAGTGTCCCTGTGAAAGAGAAACTGGATGGTGAAAGATCTCCTGGAAATGGAGGTGTGGAGGTGAATGACATTACCGATAGTTTAACATCTAATGGCAAGAATCAAGATTCTTCAGACGAGAGCAGGAAAATGGATTCGGACAAAGCACAGCGTCGAGAGCGTAAAAGAAAAAAGAGCGAGAACAAAAATGCTGAAAAACCCCAACAAGGACATGAGAGAACTTCTCAGGACGTATTGGCAAAGAAAAATGAAATCCAGGCATGCAAAATGGAGAACTCTACTTTGTTCAAGAAGAAGAAATGTAGCCAGAGTGACAGAAAATCAGGGGAGGGTGAGACCTTGAATACAAACGAAGAATTAGAAGACCCTTTAAAGTCCAAATGTGATTCCAGAGAGAAGCTGAAAGCCATGTCTGAAAGTCAAAGATCAGAAAGGGAGTCAAAGTCGACTAAAGAATCATCACAGAAAGAGAAAGAACCTTTTCCTTTAAAGTTCAGTGACAAACCACCCAAAAAATCCAAAGGGACCAAAGATGTCGGATCATCGGGAACATCAATGAGCTTGGAAACCCCGAAACGTAACAGAGAAAAAGCAGGTGCTGAGAAACACGGCACTCTGAAATACAGAGCAGCGTCTGGCGACAAAGAGCACCCGGAACATAAAAAGCCCAAAAAGAATCCCCCGGGAAGTGAACGTGAGCAAAAGGGACCTGCCATGTCTTTTGAATCGTTCTTAAACTATGACGAGAATGTTTTCAAGATGAAAAAACCCGTCGGGAAGAAACCAAGCAAGAAAGTCAAAAGGGTCGTGAAAGAGGAAAAGGTGAAAGACCCTGGAAACGACGACGCCAAGTCTCCTGCGAGTTCACCGCAACAGGTATACTTAACATTTTAAATATTTAAGGTTTAATTTTGACGGTGCAGGCTATGTGCAGTTAATGCCATACTTTTCAGAAGTTCCGGTCGAGTATAATGCACTTGAAGGACGTTCCTCTACCTGCTGCTCTGCCTGAATGTGAAAATCCATCCAGTGTGGAGTACTTCGAAAGGAAAGGTACAATATTTCTAACAAATACTAGAGTTTCATCTTCATTAGTGTTTATAAATTTCTATCTTTTTCCTCAACTTTGAAGTTGAGAAGGAGTCCGACATGTGTGACATCTCTGAGGACTCCGGCGTCTTCACTGGTCAACGGCTCTACAAGAAGATGCAGGTGTACTCTGGCGCCAAGACCGCGTTCCTGCCCGCCATGATGAGCTTGTACCAGCAGTGTATCCGCACGCTGCAGAACAATATCAACTGTGAGTACGTTCCCGGGCATCAGACCTGAGGTCTTGCATGTGTTTTGAGTTATATTTAGGTTTCAGGGTCTCTTCTCAGTGCTCCATGAAACTGGTGGAGTCCCGTTTGAAATCCTCGAGCCGGTGCTGGAGAGGTGCACCCCGGAGCAGCTGCTGCACGTCGAAGAATGCAACCCAGTAAGAGTGTGACCCAAAATGAGACGCGGCGTCCGCGCTGCAGCCTGCTGCCTCTTTTATTGTGTAAACCTGTCCAGGCCTGGGTTGGCTTGTTACTTGTTCTTCTGGGATGAGGGAGATATTTATTCTCACTTTTCTTAAATAGAACATGAGCACTCTGTGATGTAGTACAATCGCCTTCTCCTATAAATTTATGTTCATATGAAAGGACACCAACTGGTTGGCTGACTAGAGTGGCCTCACTTCTGATAGAACTTGCATTTTAATGGCAACCTTACTGATTTATTTGGCCTGTTTAATTGAGCTCTACCCTGCCAAATAACTGATTTAACAAAAACTAATACCGGTATTAATATAAATCCGACTGAAATGAGAACTGGTTTACACTCTCGCAAGGATCATTGCCTTTCCTTACAAATGATACATTTTTCTGCAGCTTTGTACGTCATCTCAAGCACAGTAAAGCTCCTTTTACCTTCTTTTGTAAACGGTAGAGATAATTTTAAATTTGAGTAATGTCTGCTTTATGTCGCATATTCTGAATGCAGACTCTTCCACATAAACTTAAAATAACCTGGCAATTTTCAGTGGAAGCAAAGGGTTGTTATTGAAGCGATTGCGGATCAGTTTCGTACTGCTGCATTTGTTGAGCCGTTTCCGTCTGGCCGTGCTGTTTTTGTATTTCAGTCGAGCAATATTCAACCCGAACCCTTCTGCAGGCTGCAGCGATACTGTGCTGTTTGTTCTCTGCATAAACTTTGGTTGTTTGCATATTTGCCCTGCCGTCTCCCTCTGGCCTATTTCAATGGCGAGGCGATCCTCGTATCAACAATGTGCTTTGTTTTGTAAATTGTATGACTCCAGACGGCGGCTTTTCGGTTCCAGCCGTCGCATCTTGTATACACTAATATTTAGCTGAGTGACTTGCCCTTCAACCCAGCTGCTAACCTTGACGTGCCGGAAGGTGCCAAATCACGGGAAGCCTTTTTTTTTTTTTTTTAAATGGTGACAAAGAGCAGGTTGGCCGACCGTCGCCTCCGAATGTGTGCCAATTTCTATACTTTGTAGGCGTAGTGAATCCAAGTGTTGCGCAGCGATGAGAAAAGTATGACGAGGTTTGTTTGACGATATCTTTTCTCTCTATAGAGCTACATTGGAATGAGCGACCACTTGTGGGGAAGACACTGTCAGAGGGACTTTAAAGACTCCAAACTTCAAGAGTACGAGTCGTGGAAAGAGATGTACGTCCGGCGGTTTGAGGAGAGGGAAATGAAACTGAAAAGACTGACAAAAACCATCGTCTCGGCACAATCGAGGAAACCTCAAGGTGAGCATGGTTCACCAAGCACAACTGTTCTTCGGGGAAGTACAAGCGTCGTGTTTATTATGTTATGAAATGTAGAATAGTGGCACATTTATTTGTGCAATAAAATAACTTTTTTTAAATACCTAATCTTTCTCAAACTGATATACTGTAATACATTTCAGATTACTTACACAATCATTAAAATATTTCTATTTATATTGCCATATGTCATGAAAATACAAAATGGATATATATTTTTTATATAACATTGTTTTACTTAACTTATCTACTGATTCACTTTTCCAAGTTTCATTTGTCTTTATACAAACTTGGGGGGGGCACCGTTAAAATTTAACAATGCCTTTTTAAAAAGGTTCTTTATCTTATAGCAAAAAGTGTTTAGTCCATGTGATGCTCTACACTATAACGCCGTTTTCTTTAGGTCGTCAGTTGAAGATGGCTTTTATTAACACGGTTGCCAAGCCACCCAGAGACGTGCGAATTCAGCAGGAACTTCATGGAACTGCTGCTCAGCAGCCTCATCAGCTCAGGTGCTTTTCTGCCGCTTAGACACACAAGTTTCAACTTTTTTTTTTTTTTTATTGGCTCATATAGAATTTTTTTTGGTTTATAAATCTGCCTATGGCTGTCTGTGTCATGAAGACAATTGTAAACGAACCAGAGCGTACGGGAACAAATCCGGGGCACTAATGTGCCTTTATCAGCTAAACTATGAACTCCTGGCCGTGTTTGTCCCTGTTTTGTTCCACATCAAGGCATGTAACCACAAGGTGAGTAAAAGACTACTTGGTGATACTAGTGAGTGGAAGTCGCTGTGGAATTGGAGCAATGTGTTCGATCAAGTTTTATTTTTCTGGCTTAAGATGGCCCAGAGTCCCTCTGTTGTTTACTGTAACAACGTGAAATGCTTTGTTCTCCTGTTGTGTGCAACGTCTGCATGATTCATCACTTATTTTGTTGTTTGTGTTGTAGATGTTTCTATTGATCATTTCCTCTGTGTATAGTATCAAAGCCCAGGACAACCGATCAAGGCTGAATTGTAATGAGCCCAGCAGCAGCGGCGGTAGCGGCGGTAGTGGCGGCAGCGGCGGCGGCAGCTCGGGGGGAAACGGTTCACAAGACCCTCGGAAAAAAACCAGTGAGCTGATAATTGTAGATGAAATGTTAAGTTGAATTGTTTGTTGCTTTTAACACCTGCCAAACTGCCCACTTATAGCATTATTGACTGGCCTTCAGGTTGAACACATTTGATAGTGTAAAGTAATAACATCCTTTTTTCATTTGATCTGCTTTGATTCGACTAAAAAAAAGGTTTTACGTTTCTCCTTTTCACAGGAGTGGCTCCAATGATGGCAAAGTCCTTAAAGGCTTTCAAGAAACAGCTGCAACGCAGATAACCGCTCGACTACAATGTTGGCAGTCGGTGACTCTGTGAAACGCTTATCATTCATTACCTTTGGACACTATTGGGCCTACGTTACCATTACATACTTTGTTGTTTGTCCGTCCATACAGGCAATAAGGCAATAGTCATGTTTCCTTTCTATCACTTGTCATCATGATTAAATGGACAATGAAGTCAGCAAATTCACTCAATTTGGCATTTGTCTTTCAGTCGGAGCACATGCAGGTTATTTAATGAGATGTGGCTCCCTCTACAGGATGTCTAGAGGTTTTTTCCTTAATAATTCCTCTTTCTACAGATCCACACGCACCAGTACAGTCGCTACACAACGGCTTAAATCCTTTTGATACGTGATTTGACATAAACATAACTTTGATCAAACAGCACATTTTGGTACTAATTTTTAAATATAATTTCGTACAGCAGCTCTGCTGTAAACTCGGCCTTTATTAAGGGAATACCAGTCAAGTTTGCTCATATTTCAATTCAAGCACACATGCATATCTTTTCAGTAGTTTGCATTGGCGTGGAGTTGAACTGTGATATACTCTATGGTGTGTCCAGTGCTGATATTCAGCATTGCTCTTGAATGGTGTGTTGAAATGCCAGAAACCTCTCGATATAATGCAGCTACTGAACATGCGCTGCAATTAAATCCTCTTGATCTCAAGCAAAATGAACAATATCTTTTGTAAGAGCATGGTTTAAGACAATTTATATTGGCTCTTGAAGCTTCACAGCAAACTATAATGGATCCACAAACGGTTTTCCCGATGGACTATTTCATAATAGCTTCTTATAATAAAAAATTGTTTTAAATATCATTAGCTGTATTTTCTGTTCAATTTCTAGCAGAACTGTTTGAGCTATGTCAGATTGTTTCACAGAATAAACAGGAGGCTCAATGTTGTCGGCCTATAATAATGACGCAAATCACCGTTTGCTCTCGCAAAGACTCTACCTGTTTTAATTTACAAAGATTGGGAGACGATAGAGGGTGGAGCTTGAAACTGTTGTAGCCCGCAGCACCACTTTCAGAAGCTGGCAAACTTTACATCAAGCGATCTTCAGTTTTTAGTGATTGGCACTTGTTCCGTTAAATTACTCGTTTTTCATGGTTAACTTTTGGAATTAAAAACTCATTCTTCTTTGGGGAAAAAAAAAAAAAAAAAAAGGCAAGCTTGAAATTGGAGGATTTGGAGACGCTCAAAGGAAATTAAAGTGTACCTTCAAGTCATCTGATGGTGACTATCTTTCTCTGCTGCTAATTCTCCAATGAAGGCAGATTTAGGTCAGAGTTTAGGCCCCACTAACCTCAGGGGGAGGAAACGACGAGATGCCTCGTGGTTAATGAGGCAGTCCTTCCACCAGGGGACCTCAGTGTTCTTGAATAGAGCTGACCATAATTGTTACCCTGGATTACAACAATTAAATGAGTATCAATAAAACAAGCTGTCATTTTTATTCACTTGGAAACTAAAATAAAAGCCACTTGTCTGTTTGTTTAATTCTGCAGGATATGTGGTGACCATTTTAACACACCTATTAAACCACAGACCACAATTTACTGACTTATTGTGTATAGCTTTTTTTTTTTTCCCCCCACACAAAGTGAAGTCAAAGTGAATCACCTATACTAAGGTAGAGCTGGGCACATGCTTGTGCCATGAGCCTTAGGGTTATTGCTGGTTTGTGGTATATGGTTTGTTTACACAGTCACAAAAGTTCAATATTAACTGACACAGTTGGGGGGGGGGGGTGTGATGTGGGTCATGCAGCAGTGCTTGAGCACGACGCTTTGTCCTGAACAAGATCCTTGAGACAAAGTCAAACTGTTTAATAGAGGTAAGTCAAGGGCCTAGTGAGATTCTATGTTATAAAATATGATAAAAATAATGAAGTCTTTTCAACCAAAAGTGCTTCAATTAATATGAGCAGTACAACTGCTGATTACATTAGCATTGTCAGTCCATGTTTTTTAATCCACTCGTATCAATGCATTTCTTTTGTAAAAGGTAAAATTCCCAAGAATCCTAATTTGATCTATGACTAATTTAATCTGACAGTCAGGTGATTCATTTTGTCCTTTTACAGCAAATTACATCTCTTTTTACACTCGTATTCACTGAGCTAAGACGAGTTCCCCTTCAGGAACAGGCTCGGCTCCTATACATTAAGAGAAGTATGATAGTGTACTTGATCAAAGTTTGAAAGATAAAAAGACAAACTGGGGTTTAACAAAGGGAGCACCGTCAGAAGTTCAAACATCAGAAATCTTGTAATCCCCGCTTGGGAGGAGAAACGTAAACATCATACAGGACCAACACATGAGCTTTAATCGTGGAAGCCTATAGACAAAACGGTACATTTGTGAGCAGACTTTTCACATTTGAAGTGTTCTAGTTTCATGTGCAAGAGGCTGGACTAGTCTGTTTCAACATAAAATAAGTATATAGCACAACATGCAATCTATAATTGAATAGGACCCTTTATCGACGAGTTGATTCTTGTCGCTTTAACAGAATTGCATGTATTTTGTTGTTCAGTAGACATTCATTTAAAAGATTTTTTATACTACAGTTTGATGTGACACATAAAAAAGATAAAATGTTTGTATATCTATTACAATACCTGGTGCATTTGCATGTGATTACTGTCCTCCAGCCCTCTGAATGCTAACCAATGATAAATCTAAAATACTCAGAAGTCTCAACGGAATTTAATATGGATGCTCATTTCCTCTCCCTGCTAATGATGCATTCATAGTATATATATATATATATATATATATGACTTGTAGCTTGAAATTTGCGCGCAAAACAATAATGTTGGAGCAGCCAAATGGCTGAAATGGCAAAAATTCCAGCAGTTCATAATTGTAGTTCAGTTTGGGTATAAGTATACACTACACTTCTGAGTTATTTCCTGCATTTCAAGTTGTTCACGTCCAATGAATAGCATGAATGATACAAAGGTTATGAAAGTTTACAAAAAAGTAAAGTTACTCAAAATAGAAAAATAATGCACATTTTGGAATTTTACAAAAATGCCTTTTTCAGTGAACCGCTTAAAGCAGTTCTGCAGCAATATAAGGTAATCAAGTTGCAGTAAGAAAGCCATTACTGAGACGTCAGAATTAGACAATAAGGCTCATCTGGGCCATGAAACACGTTGGACAATTGGAGAGTGGAAGAATGTTTTTTTTTTTTTTTTTGGGACTGATGAATGAAAATGTGAAATCTTTAGTTCATCATACAGGATCTTTGTTTACCAGCGAGTGGGTGAAATGACGGTTCCTCAGTGTGTGACTTCAACCCCCCCAACATGGAGGATGAATTGTGATGGCCTGGGGCTGTTTCAGTGGATCCAGCATTCTGCCGCACCATGCTCATTACAGCAAGATAATGACCCAAAAAATATGATTATTACAATGTGTTCCACACAAATTTGGTTTGATAGGATGATAACTCAAACTGTTTTTTTAGTTTAACAAAAAGTTGCAGACTTTGAGCTCAGAGGCTGAAAGTAGAGTGGCCCTAGAAAATACCTACGAGAACTTATTTGTGCTACAAAAGATGAACTTTTGATTTTGGTCGTCTATGGTATCTAAATAACCTTAGTCAAGAAAACATATCAACTCTGTCTTACATTATAGACATTCTTCAGTCTGTCAACAATAAACTTTTTCTATTTTTTCGAGACAACAATGCAATGTGTCAATTAGTACAACAGCCACAGCAAATGTAGTTTGCACAATCAGTTATTATCTCAGTGTAGACAGCTTTTATGGCAGAGCTGTGTACTAGGTCACTTCGGCTGTAAAAATTTATAATCATAATTTCCAGTGAGTGTAGATGAAATGATCGAGAGGTGGAAAAAACAACTTCTGAATTATTGGCTTATCTCGATCAGACTGACCACCAATGATGCCGATCATTGTGTAGACTTGTCACCCTCATTGTATTACGAAAAGGAAATAAAACTCAAAGCTGAAAATAATTTTTACAGGAAGTACAGGACCAGGCTTATTGTGTCCTTGATTTCACTTTGAAGATAATCTGCATGCTTTCCTCTGTGAAAAAAACAAACAAAACAAAAATGGAATTAAATGTTACTCTGTGTGAAGTTCCAAATCCTAAAATAGTGTTATTGTTTTGCACCACTTAAGAAGCTTAGAACTCTGTTGAATAGCTTAGTGATTGCACCAAAGAACCAAATGTTGAAGAGAACAATGTACCCAAAGGGATGTTCGACCTAATATTAACATTGATAGTGGAGAATATGGAAGTGCTTTTGGTTTTGGAGACCCTGTGGGTATTCGACTCTGCCGCCCGGCTGCTGTGTGGGATGGGGTCTGGGTCTTATTTGCAGTGGTGCTGGGACATGACCCCAAATCTCAAGGCCGGTCATCCAGGGGCGGGATGAGGCAGTGCAGAGGGTCAAAGGGCGGACCACTCTCCCAGTCCCCTACAAACCTTACTTCACCACACCTCAATTAACAATACGGCTTTGGGAGGCGGTGCCTGTCGTGGCGGGGGTCCAGGCTGCTTAACTGTGGTCTGGTCCTTCACCTGATGTTGCACTGCCCACAATTTTAAATACACTTAGCAACTTGGCCCTCGCTACCCCTCAATTTTAAATCGCACACTCTCTCCGGCAAGATCTGCTGGGGTCTTTTCAGGGTGCAGTTTTTTTTTAAATTTACTATGTAATTCCATAGATGTTCATTAGTTTTGATGACTTCAATGAAAACTACAATGAGGGTTAAGAAAATAAGGAAATAATCATTGAATGAGAGGTGCTATATGTAAATTCATATGAGAGAAAACCTTTTTTTTTATATATTTGTGTGTGTTTGTTGATAGGGGGCAAGTTTTTACTTCTTTCTGCCACCCGTTCATTCAAAATATTTGTTTGAAATCTAAATATTTTTCTTGTTTTTTGTTTTAAATGCATGAAATAAACAATAAATGAAATAAAATAATAGATAAAGTTTAATGAAGAAAAAAAAAAGCACTTTTTAATTTTTGTGCATAATCTATACTTGTGCGTAATAACGGCACTTTTTTAAAACAGTGGTTATTAGTTCTGCATTATATCAGTAAATATTATTATTATTTTTTTAATTCCGCTGGAACCCCGCGGTGTGTAAACCGTGTCCGCTCGGCTCGGCTCCCCCCGGGCTGTGTCGTCCTCCGTGTCCCATCATGGCGGTCCTGTGCGGGCCGGGACTCTCCAGAGGAGGGACCGGAGGGAGGAGCAGCCCGGAGCGGTGACGTAGGATCGGAATGAGGGAGTGAATGTTCCGGGTCACAAACTGGACGGGAGAGGAAATTAACTCCAGGACGGAGACGGAGGGGAAACGGAAAAAAAAAAAAAAAGAAAGAAAAAACTACAACAAAAACCCGAGAATGCCACCTTCTTCCTCACCGAGGTGTAGGATGTGTTTTCTCCGCTCAGACGGAGGCTTTTAAATGCGACGTGAAACGAGGAATTAGTGAACGGAGGAGGGGAAAAAAAAAAAAGAAAAACAGGTGCCTGCAAACTGTACAAAGTGAGAGAACGACGCGGAGAGATTCTCATGTCGGAGACCAGCGAGCCGACGGCAGCTCGACGCGTCTGAAGCGGGACTTTACCGACTCTTTACCGCGAGTTTCTCTCCGTTTTGACGGTGTTTTTTTTTTTTTTTTTTTTTTTTTTTTAAGCTCCGGACGGTCCCGCCGTACAGCAATCTGTTGCATCCACCTCCTCGGCGGTCTGTTTATCACACGGCTACGGGATCCATCCCCACCTCTCCCTCCCCCCCCCCCCCCCCCCCCTTCCCCCGTCATGTTCCACTGTATCCCCCTGTGGCGGTGCAACCGTCACGTTGAGGTGATCGATAAACGCCACTGCTCGCTGCTCTATGTGCCCGACGAGATCTACCGCTACGGACGGAGTTTGGAGGAGCTGCTGCTGGATGCCAACCAGCTCCGAGACTTGCCCAAGGTAAGCAGGCAAACTTCCGTTTGTGTGTGTGTGTGTTTCTTTGAGTTTAAATGGCAGGTCGGTTCCAACGCTCGCCGCCGCTCCGTGTGCGCACGAGAGGCGGCCCCGTTGCTGCAGCCCGTGTGGGATCAGGCGTCCCGTGAGAGTCCGCCGGGACCTGGGGACAGCGATTACGCAATATCAGCGCGAGGAATCACGCTCCGTAGGCGGAAACTTACTCTCCGCTGCTGCACCTCAGGTTCACTGGAAAGTGTGTGGCAACGTCCAGAGATCATTTGTCAGACACTTTGGCATTCGTGCGCATCAGACGTCCACATCCTCCAGCAAAGCTGTGGCCTGATGTGTTCAACCTGTTTGGGCAGGTGCAGAGGTCAGAAATGCCCATTAACCTCTCTGTGTTGCCAGAAGCAGACCTTTAACGTCACTGGAAAAACTAAAACCAAACTGTGTCACAATATTCTGATGCGGTGTTTCTTCCATGATGACTGATAAGACCAGATTGAATAATCACTATCGGTATTAGTAATGCTCAAATGATTGCAGAAGCTAAAAGATAAGATAGGTGTTAGATTGAACAGCTATGTAAGCTCCCAAAGTTCTTGCTCTTGACCTTGACCTCATTGAAAAGAAATCTAAAACCGTTTAATACTCTAATAAAGGCGGTGAGAGTTTGCTTAATCTTCTATAAGAGAATCCAGTTTTTCTTGCGTACATCAGACGTGCAGCTGGTAATATAAACCACTGAAGGATTACTTGTTTTGCAGGATCATTGCAATAGATATTAATTGTAATTGATCTAACATTATCAAAACTTCTCAGTGCAGTTGAAATGTGCTACTTGGTTATTTGTTCAATTTTATTACAGGATGTGCCTATGTTCCTTTATCAAACTTTATAGAACCATAGTGTGCTCACGGTAAAATACTAGACATTTACTTTAGTTGCCCATCCTTCATGATATAAACCAACATTTGTTGCTGTTCTAAAACATATCAAGCATTTCAGGTCCGCTCAACACCGTGTACCCAGCCTACACTTGTATTCATATATGCACATGACCCTGGTTTTAAATCAGTCACACCTGGATGATCCTGAAAAGTCAAAGCGACAAGGCAAAACAAGACTCCTACCACCTGTGAACAGATGCACACACTCTGAATTAGTCATAAATGAAAGCACTTCATCACAGAGGTTCTATATTTTGCCTATTAGAACCCACACAGGAGGAATGCGGGCCACTCGGTGTGAATCACTGACAGGCGAACTGAAGTGAGAATATACACTATTCCACTCTTCTTATCATGTTCGATCATCTGGACTAAGTGCTGCATTACTCCAAGGAATTGCACGTTATGCTCCACATTGAAAATTATTCTATTACAATTTCTCTGTTTGTGCATGAGGCTGAAGTTTAATTCTGACATTTGTATGTCCCACACCCCCCCCCCGAGAGGCAACAGACTTTGTGCTTTTTTTCCCTTTCCCCTTTCCAGCACAACTGGTTTTGTTTGTTGTTCTGGAGTGTAAAACTTGGAAATTGTGCAACGTTTTCTCTTCAAGAGCGAGGGAGTGCGTTCTGTACTTCACTGGGGTTTACAGCTATTCCTGACAAGTTGCGTACAGAACAAGGATTAGGTCCCTTGAGAAATCATCCTGCCGTCGTATAAGTAAAGTCACGGTGGGTCAGATGAAAAGCTGATTGGGTTGACGTGCAACATTATGTCCTTGCACCTCCCATCGGCTCTATATTCAAGTTCAGGAGGAACTGAGAAACCTATTTCTCTCTGACAGTGAGAAGAGCATTTCTATTTAGTTCGATCGTAACACAACAAACAGGGAGAGTTTACACAAAGTCCTCAGGGTGGAGAAAAGACGTCCTAATGAACATTTCTGGGCCTCGGCTTTGCCCATAGAAATGTGATGGGACTGAGATAAAGTGAGACGCGGTGCCACGCTGCTCACTCTGTCCACTGAAGTGAAGCTCAGGAACAGGTACTCTGCCTGGAAACAAAGGCAGCGTTATGTGTTTTGTCTGTTTTGTTCCTGTGGCTGGAGTGCTGTTGCGTGAACGAGCGTTTTCTAATGAAGAAACGACAAATTGATAAGGTTCGCTGCAAAGTACGGGGCAGTAAAGCCATAAACCGAGGCACAAAAAGAACACAACATCCAGTATACCTCCATATTGTCACACTGTCCAACAGGACAGTTAAATGACTTGTGTCCTTGGTTCACAGGAGCTAATGACTGACGCAGCGGATCATTTCTCTTTCTTATGAGAGGAACTGCTCTTTGGCTTGTGACTAATATCATCAATGCTTGCTGAGTGAACCCAAGAAACATCTAACTGGATGAAGCCTATTCCGAGTCCAGCTCAGCGCTGACCGTGCGTCCCCATCGCATTTGCCTCAGAGGTCACAAACCGCGTTATTCCAAGACCTCTGACATTGTTATTGTGTTGGTGAGCGTGACCAAGCGCCGAAGCTTTGACGCCGTAACATATTTCCACTGAGCAGGCAGATAAAAACACGCTGGAAGTTGTTTTAATGGCAAGATGAAGCGGCGAAGGTGTGCGTTTACAGTAGCAGGACGAGGCAAGTTGAACGGGAGAAGAAAGTTTTAATAGTTTTCCCAGAGACAAATCTGCAGACCGAGGCGGAGAGATGTATCTGACAGTTCATCCTGCCGTCTATTATGTTCAATTTAATTGTGAATTGTCTCTACTTGTGCTGAGGCAGTGAAGCCGACTCGCCAAAACACAAACCTGTGCTCCTTTGTCTCTTCAGAGTTCCTCGCGAGCGCTGTGGCCCTCAGCGTACACACCGTCGGGGGCCGGGTTGTAAATAGTGCTGTTGGCTTTCTAAACAATGCTCAAACGAAGAACCTAACAGCAAATGCAGAACAGGAATGTGAGCTGAAGTACTTCTGCTCGTTTGTCCAGTTTAGAAAACAGTTTCTGCGCAGGCCTCGGCTTCAGTGAAACTAAATGTTAGACGAGTGTTGGAGGCAGTTTTGGCAGGAGTCATTAAAAGCCTAGTCAGAAATACGTGGTCTACTATGGTAGACTGTCTACATAAGTTACAATGCAGTTCAGCTCGAGTACAACAAAGTACAATCCCCCAAATAAGTGCGAGTTAAAACAACACTAAGCATAATTAACTTTTAAAGGGTGGAGAGAGTCGGCGATTGAAGTGTGCCTCATAAAGGAGTGAGTGGATAATAAAGTCATTCTGAGGTGTGACAATTAGCCAGATATTTGATTAGTTAATAGAAAACGCGACATTTAAAACAAGGAGTCATTTTGTTCTTAAGACAATAAAAACCACCATCATAATTTTCTGCTGCTTCGACGTGAATATCTGACGCAGCGTTTCTGCAATACATGACGGTAGACGAGCTTTAACCCTTGAAATATAATTTTTTTTACTTGTACAGTTACTCTATTTATTGGTACTCTTGTAGATTTCTTCTTTTTTTTTTTATTGCCACATATGGTATTTTTTTCGATTGTTGGACTCTAGTTGTTAATTCCTACAGAAAATAAGCAATAAATGCGGTTAAATCTCCGACTCTGCTGTCCTTCTGGAGATCTGTTGCTGTGGTGCCTTGAGAAGTCAGAAATGACGGGGCCGGTGACAGTGGGGATGGAAATAGGAGAGGAGCCACTTTGGGGCAGGAAGCCGACAGGTTTGTGACCTTTTGTGAGGCGGTAACAGAAGTGGTGCAGCGAATCCCACAGCAAGCAGGGCTGGGTGCCCCAACTGACTTACCGACTGTCTGTGATCTACAAGCACTGACATAAAGGTAGTTTACGGGCCGCCTTACACGTGGCCGAGACCGTTTTAACTGTACTCCATATGCCGTGATATATAATACTGTACTGCCTCCCAGAGGAACTTGAATTAGACTCCAGAAAACCATCGGCGCTGCCGTGTTTCATCGACGCTTTTGTTTGTTCATTTTCATACACGGGGGGGGGTACAAAACTTTCAAACAATTATTTAATAAAATGCTCCGTTTGCTCCAAAAGACTGCAGGGCTGCGGCTCGTGCTCGAGCAAGCAGTGCCGAAGGTGAAAGTTTCTAAACATTGACTCTGGATTTGCGAGAGTGGTTAATGTGTTCCTGACGAGGCCTGTTTGGGTTTTGTCTGTCATACATGGGTGATTGTGCGGGGCGGGGTGCGGAGAGGCTCTCAGCAGGAAGAACAGGTTTGCTGTCAGTGTGTCGGTGCAGGACTCACAAAGCCTGTTAACTTTTAGAAACACAAAGCGGGTAATACACAGAGCAATTATAAATGCCTTTTGTTTACTCCTGAGTTTTTCTTTTTTAGTGTAACAGACAAAAGGACCTCAGCGGTTCTCCCTTTCTTTTCTCCTGAACTCAAAGTCTTTCGTCTTCAACGTTGAGTTTTCCTCATTACCTGCATGTGTGTGTGGCAGAAAGGAGTGGCGTATACTGCAAACAGGAAGTCTGAGAGTGATTATCACTTTGGTGTATCCTGCTATAAAAGAAAAAAAGGAATTTGCAGAGCACATGAGCGCACCTACAGAGCATAAAAGATGCATGTCGTACAATTAATTTGTGATTAGAAGCACACGTGGAACGTGTTTAACTACATTATGAAAGGGAAATTAAGGTGGCTCTCATGCAAACACTCTTGACAAACATCACAATACACGTCTGTTTACTTGATGAACGGCCGGATTAGAGATCGTCGGATCGCCGTCGTCTTAAGACTTTGCAGCGACACGAGCCTGTTGTAACTGGGTGGAGTTTGACTTTTGGACTCTTTGGCCTTATTTATCATGCACACTTTATTAAACTTCCCTCTGTGCCTGTATGCGGATAACAAGTAATTACATTATTTCTCAACAGGCACTGACACCTTGCTTGCTGTATGTTTTAGATCTGCTTGTCATTTTCAGGTTCAAGCACATTTTCTGGGGGATTTGTTTCTTTGTGTCTGGATCTTTATTGTGGTTGGAAAAGAGATAAAGTGCTGGTACGTGGGTTTCTGTCAGGTGACGCTGGTGGTGAAATACTGAGGAAATTACATTGTTAAATATTTATCAGAAATGATTAAACCTGGTAACACTCAAAATAGTTGACACAAGTTTTTGTTTTTTTTCTCTCCTTTTTTTTTTTTTTAATAATGACCTGCATGGGCTCTCTGTGCATCAGCCAGACAAAAAGGGAACTCATGAGAACAATGGATATTTCATTTCCACATCGCTATAGGGTCCACAACATTATATTGCTGAAAAATAACTTCTTTTTTTAAATCATTTGTTGAGTCATAGATAAGACAAATGTGCATGTTTAGAGAGAACTGAACATCCAGGAAAAATGTAGAGAGAATATCTCTACGTGACAACCCCCCCCCCCCCCCCCCCCCAATGCCAAAACTTTACGAGAACCTGGATCCGTGCTGTTGGCTACTGGCATCACCACCACGCAGGCGAGACTCTGCCTGCTCTTGTTCTGGGCGTCAAGTATGCGCTTGTGATAATTGCTTTTGCCTCCTAAGTAACCGCGCCATCTGGTTGTCTTTGACTTGACCTGACATCAACTCGTCGGAGAGGCGAGAGGTCTGAGAGGGCTGAGAGGGCTGGTATACGTTAGAGGTGGTAAATAATCCCCCACTCGGCAGGCATGAATACACTTTACATTGAACCTCGCCAAACAGTGCCACTTCATTATATCACAAATGTCATTTTTCCCGGATGAATAAATTCTAGCTTGTTTAAAAATCCAAAGTCTAGTTTAAAGCAGTCTTATTCTAATCTTTTTAGGCCAAAAGAAAAAAATAAATAAATCAATTAAATGGAAGTTTATGGTCGGGTTTATTATTGTGCTCCTGCTGTCTGGAATTCAAGTATTTTACATCAAACCTTCCAAACTCCCTTTTTTCCACATGGGATCGTCTTCCGATCGTTTGATTTGCTATCTCCTGTTGGCTTTTATCCACACACAGCTTCTCTGACACATCACAACCTCGCGTCAAAACACGAGATCGAGAGGAACTTTAAGCAGATCTCGGCGAACTTGTTTAGACGCCGCAGCCCTGAAGCCGATGCAGAGAGTTCCTCCGCGCTGGAGTTATGGCTTAGACCTGCGGAAGAGGCAGTGACACTATGTCACCTGCCTCGAGCTGACATTTCTATCATGGCAAGCTCTTTGTGTCATACTGTGAGCGCTGAATGTTTCTTCTGATTGTATGCCGGCGTTCATGTGACTAAAACGTAAAACACGCTCAGCCATGACTATAATTAAAAACGCTATAAAGATGGATACCTGCTGCAGCTCAGTCCAACGTGTAATTCTGGATTTGAAATATGCGTTTTAAGATTATTACAATATTTCATTGAGTTCAATCTACTGAAGAATCTTGAAAACCTCCAGAGATGACATTGAGGTATTCTGATTTGTATGCTGGATGATGATTCTTTTATTAAAAATTTTTTTTCTTCACATTTCAGCCATTTTTCCAGCTGGTGAAACTAAGAAAACTTAGCCTGAGTGACAACGAGATCCAGAGGATTCCACCGGAAATAGCCAACTTCATGCAACTGGTAGAACTGGACGTCTCTCGAAATGGTAAGAGGAGAAAAGCACTAGTGAGGCACCAAAGCTATGAGCTGTACTTACTACCTCGCTGTGCATTTCCATCAAGACTGCTGGAATATGTACAGTTGAGGAACGGCTTTAAATAGTTTACAGCGACAGATTTACTCCTGATCAGCAACAAAAAGGCCCGTTTTGAATTTGCATCTATCTCACATTGTATATGTGTGTTTTGAACCAGTGTTTTTAAATATATATACAGTATATATTGCTATATTTTGAGTTTAATGTGCAAAAAAATTTCAGGCATTGAAGGTGTAATCAGGTCACTGTATTAATGAGATCTGAATCGTTTACATGAACCTTGGAGACACAGTCATTTAAAAAATCCTGGTTCACGTGTTTCAGTTAATGGTTTGACTTTTTTTTTTTTGACATAACATTCAAACGTGCTGCTGTTTTCAAAACATGCGACCTTTTCTTGTTGAACATGCCGGTGCCCGGCTCGTCGGCGCGTCGCCTGTGTTGAGGGATTTCCCCTTTCACTCACCCAGAAATTCATCTCCTCTCCACTCCACAAACCTTTGTTGTATTTCTTTCTTGCATTCACGTTATGACTGTGACACTTAGTATTTGTACAATTTGTTTTTACAAATGTGAAAGAAAACTGATAAATCTAAAGGGTATCCGTGCACAAAGACATCAAATATTAGAACTCCAGAAACTGGTTAGGTTGTGTATAAGTTATGTAAACAAGCCCATTTATGTGTTTGTTTTGAGGCATGAATGTCAAAGTATGTACTTTTAGCTTTTTCTGGTCAAATCGGCATAACCCTTGAAGAGTAATCCAGGTTTAACTCCATCAGGTTCCCCCCGTGTTGTGTCTTTGTTGTTTATATTTTATTCTTTTATCTCACTTCTTTGCCTTTCAGGATCTTCAATAAAAAGTGTTGTAACATGTGTGTTGTCTCCTCTATCTATCAGATATTCTGGAAATTCCAGAGAGCATTGCACACTGCAGAGCCCTCCAAGTGGCAGACTTCAGTGGAAATCCATTAACAAGGTAATTAAATGACAAACGGTTGTTTTCATTCAGCAAAAGGTTAAAACTGTTAAAACCGCGCACCAATACCACTTTACATACCCAGGCGACAAATGTAATGAACCGTCTTTATTTGTAAAGCGACAATTCCGACTGTGGTCCTCTGCGTCGTGAGCTGCTCTGTTTGTGTTTACCATAAAGGACATTTATACACTTGACAGATTGCAGATTTGCCTCGGTTTGCTTTTCTTTGTGCGGGTGAGATCGCGGCTAATTTGCACCTCGGCAGGGGCAAAACCACATGGCTTTGTGGTTTAGAGGGAAGAGTGACTAGTATTACAAAGGCACGGGTGTTCAATACTTTTAGAGTGCACACACACACACACACACACACACACACACACACACACACACACACACACACACACACACACACACACACACACACACACACACACACACACACACACACACACAACCAAACACTTTTTTCCACAGTAGTAACACAATTTTCCACTCATGTCCGTCCAGTTTTAACCATTTCACAGATATAACGGTGCGTTCACAGGGTTGTGTCCGACATAATGATGTTCAGCTAAAATACTGTGTTAAAATGAATTAATTTGAACAGAATATAAGCTATATTTGCTATATTTTATTTATTTAATTAAACAGTCTTCATGCCTGATGGACTGAAATTTGTAAATAGGTATAAATATTAGAAAATGTTGAGTTTAGCTGTGAGTCTTTCAAGTGTAACAAGGTCCAGAAGATCGCTGGTGATGATTAGTCACATATCAGGACTTGCTGTGCTTTGGCTTCTGAAATACACACATGACTTTCTGATTTTAAGACTTTGTGTCTCTCAGGTGGATGGAATTGATTTTGAATCCAAAAGGAAATATTTTTTTTATTTCCCTTACTGAATACTTTTATTATTCTGAATTGTTTCATGCAACAGCATCTTTGGTAAAGATCGGCCTTTGGTGAACACAAGTTTTTTTTTTTTAAAACATTATAGAAACCTACTTACCTAAATGTCCCAGTAAATGGCTGCTGAACATTTCTGTTTGCCGTAATCATTTTAGCTTCCCTGTTCCCAGATTAAACATCTCAGCCAAGTTTTTCAACACGAAAGTGATCTGAACAAAGACCCCTGTTCACTCTGTCAGCAGTGTGGATGTCTAAAGAAATGCATGTCGTATCCATTAAACACGTTTTTATTAACTTATTTGCTGTTAATTCCTTCGCCTCTTCCTCTTGCAGATTACCTGAAAGCTTTCCAGAGTTGAGGAATCTAACCTGCCTCTCCATCAATGACATTTCATTGCAAGTCCTTCCAGATAACATTGGAAAGTAAGTGAATGCACTGTTTTAAACTAAAACCGAAGCGTACACCAGTCAGCCATAACATTACGACCACCGTCACGGCGTCTGTTCGTGGCTGGGATTTGGTAGGAAGTGAACATTTTGTCCACAAAGTTGACGTTCTGGATCGGGAAAAATGCAAGAGTGATGATTTTCAGCGAGTTTGACGTGGATTAAACTGAGATAACTGAGTTGAAGCATCTCAAAAGAACTGCAGCTCTGGTGTGCCGCTCCTGCTCTGCAGTAGTCAGATCTATCAAAGTGGTCCAAGGGAGGAAAAGTGACGGGGTCATATGCAACCATTGGTGAGCATGGGAAAGTCGACTGTCCCATGTGGCCCATTATAACGGACGAGCTGCTGTATCTGAAAGTACTGCGGAGGTTACTGCTGGTTCTCATAGAAAAGTGTCAGAATACACACTCCATCGTAATTGGTTACATACGGTGCTGTGAAGTGTATTTCACCTTTAGCTTCTGCTGAAATTTCCATTTAGATTGAGCAGGAAAAATGAGGGACGGCTCAGGTTGAGCAGTTTAGAGATAAAGCGAGACGAGCCTGGTGGAGACGACTTGGACATGTGCTGAGGAGAGATAGTACGCGAGAGAAATTATGTCGGAGATGGAGCTGCCAGGCAGGCAGTCCTCAGAGGTGATTCATGGAGGTAGTGAATGAGGAGGTGGAGATGCTCGGTGGAAATGAAGAGAAGGCAGGGGATCGGGTGAGACGGAGACAGATAATCCACCATGTTGACCCCTGAAGGGAACTGCTGAACAACATGGTGTTAAAAAGCTTTTCAATCTTTTTTGTCTTTGCAGCATTGTGTCGTGTTTTGTTGGGCTTCTCTCGGTTAAAAGCACCTAGAAATGACTGTTGTATGCGGCGCTATATAAATACAGTTGAGTTGAATTTACAATCTGAACAAGATCTGATGTGATTTTTGTCTCTTCTGCACTTGGCTTCTTTTGGTCTCGTAACTGTGAGTCATTGTAATGATACCAGATATTGGGATTGATCACGGCGATAAAGTTCAGCTTTCTATTGTTGGTGTCACCTTAGATGATGTGTGTATGTGCGACTCTGCTCAAGCGTGATACTTTTAGAGTACTTCCCACTGGGCAGAAGTTGCATTGTGAAGATGTTCTGCTGCACAAATGGAGGGCTCGTGTCTCGATTTGAGAATTTCTTCCAGGATAAACGCCGTCTCACCGCGTGGGGGGGGGGGACATACCAGCCACATTACTCTTCGCAGACACATCAGTCACTGTCCTCTCGTTGGCCGCATTGTCTTTGCTCATAAAAGGGATTTAATCCAGAGGAGTCTGAGGCATGTCTGCTAACAGTCTTAGTCCTACTAGGCTGAGTTTATTGCTGAGTTTAGACATGATTGAATTTAATAAGAGAACTATGTGCCTTTAGGTCAAAGTCCCACGGGGGATGTTTTAGTAGATGTTTGGATTTCAGGTGCTTACAGGTCCACAGATATTCTAGACGTGTGAAAAGTACAGAGCTTTCTTGATCGAAGTAATTGTTGAAAACAAGGATTATATACTACTGTGAGCATCTATAGCCGTGCTCTGAGTATTTCCTTTGTAGTGAATGACTGTGCATGTCAAACAAGCTTCTAAAAACCAGTTTAAAATCAGTAAAACTATAAAAATCAGCAAATGTTTGTTTTTATTGCTGTGAGTAAAACTCTGGGTTGATAATTTCTTGAGTAACTCTTCAAATACACGGTTGTAAATCTCATGCCTCCCAGAAACTTTCTCTTCTTTAATCACATCATTGATTTCAGTTCTCTGCCAAATATATAAACTTTGTCAAATAATTTTTTTGGGGACATTTTATTACTGTTTAGACGTCATTTCTCATATTCTTCATGGTGTTTTTTTTTTTTTTTTTTTAAAACTGTGTAGATTGCCGGTATACATTATTTGCAGCCTGTAGTGGTACCACTTTGCCCTTCTTTAGCTTCTTGGTACAGCTTGTTCCACACATACGTCCCGTATTTATCTTGCATAACTCAACGTCTGAAGCCCTGCACTGTGTCAAGGGAAGAAAGCAATGAAAACCATAACACGGTTGGAATAACACGCAGTCGTTGTTTGAAGAAGAAAATAGATAAGATGTATGTCCAAGGGGTTAAATGACATCAGTGGTTTATCTTGGATGGGACGGATTTCCTACCAGAAATAACGCCCGCAGAAACCTGAGACTCTCCAGTCAGTGAGGTGGTTGTTTTCGTTGTTTTCACTGATGACCGAAAGCAGATTTGAGACGGAGTATCTCTGAGCCGGAAGATTTTGTCTTGTCTTTTTAATCTGTGGCTCAGCGCAAAACAAGAAATCTGCCCCAGACAGAAATATTTTCCAGGGGTGAAGGTATGTCATCGCTTCATATAGGGTCAGCTTGTCATTTCTGAGAAATATAATGTAAACCAAATTGGGAGATCCGTCTATCCAGCCATCCACGAATAGAAGTTGAACAGCGGTTCTAAAGCCTGCAGTGGTAACATATGCATTTGTTTTGCGTTTTACATCAAAGACGCATGAAAGACTTCTGGGTCTGTCTCTTAACACCGTGGTACAGCTAAACGGTTGATCCAGGCGTCAGAGAAACAAGATAGACTTTGGACTGGTTCTAGTTGTCTGCTGTCATAAAATTCTGCATTAATTAAATCGGAACAGGTACAAGCGTCGAGGCGTACAAAAACACCGGTCCGGAGAGTTAACCCTGTACTATGGCCGTTTAGACATTTTACTCTTCATTAAAAGTATGCAGAGGTTGTTTATGCTACTGCAATTTGGCCTCCTTGATAAGACCGACACACCGCCAAAGTACTTCCTGTTCTCAGATATGTGATTGCTGTGAGGCCTTCCTGTGGCCACTTATAGCTGTCATTATAAACGTTGTTTTCAAACCACTCGGAGAGATGTGCTCATCTTTGGTTTTTTGTCTGTTTCTGCAGCCTCTCCAATTTGGTGTCACTAGAACTCCGAGAAAACGTGTTGACATTCCTGCCGGAGTAAGTATTCAACCGAGACCTACAGCGCTGTGCTGGTGTGATTCAGCCACCGCAGAGTTCGGCTACTAACAAAAATTAAAGTGCTGGACTATGCAAAGTGAATGAAGAGGATATACATTGCATAAAATCAAGAACTGAAGTGGTGTTTCATTCTCATTGTGCCTAAGACTTCCGCACAGTGCCGTATGAATGAACTGGACTGCATTATAATGACTCTTGCATCTGTCATCCACAGATCACTATCTCTGCTTCATCGACTGGAAGAGCTCGACCTCGGCAATAATGAACTAATGAGTTTGGTGAGTTTTTTTTCTTCTTCTTCTTCTTCTTCTTCTTCTTCTTCTTCTTCTTCTGCCCCTCTGGTGCCAGGAGTCTCAGACCTCATGGTTCACAAAATAAAGAGAGGGACACTTTTTTTTTTTTTTTCCCCCCCAATTCCTTGTTCTTGGCATGTCCAAGTAGATTAGTATCCCTCGAGGACAGCTTTCACCTCTTATCACGCAGATGGGAGGATGACCATCTGTTTTGAGCTTTGGTTTTAAGTTGTAATCTTATGTGAGTGGTTGGACTGTGATGGGTGAAGCTTTACAGAGATTAAGCTGCCAAGAAATGTTTAGTACAACTTCCTGACTTGTATATATTTAATTTTAACAGATTTCTTCCCATTGAACTTATTTATTGTTGGATGTTGTTGTTGTTTCCCTGGACCGGTGCCACATCTTTAATATTTCTGTTGAGACTAATAGAAAACCTTGTGTTTGTGATCATAAAATCCAAGTCAAGTTTTTGGATACATTTCACGTAGTACAAAAGCTGTATTTACTATTGGACCAGAAAAAGTATTTCAGGAAAATGTGTGCTGGAAAACGGGGCACTCCCAATGATATTGTCTTTTTTGTTTCTTTCTCTTGTGGCGTCCTGCCTCTCCCTCTCACAATTCCTGTGTCTGTTCCTCCCACACAGCCGGAGTCAATAGGCTGTCTTGTCAGCTTGAAGGACTTGTGGCTGGATGGGAACCACTTGGTTGAAATACCTGCAGTAAGTCAATCATCACACTTAAGCCTCTTGAGATTCTGTTGTGTATTCGTTATAATACCACACTTTGCTGTAGTAATGAAGTCCCAGCTGAAAAATTAGACTAAGGATCCCTGACTCCTGTGATTCTGCGTCGCCTCCCAGGAATATTGTTTGCTGACCTGATAATTGCGACACTGAGGTCTTTTCTCCTACTTTCAGGACATCGGCACGATGAAAAGCCTTCTGTGTCTGGACGTATCGGAGAACCAACTGGATCGACTTCCAGAAGAGTTGGGGTGTCTGGCGCTGCTCTCTGACCTTTTGGTGTCTCAGAACAACATCGACGCTCTGCCAGAATCCATCGGTAAACACAAGACTACTTCAGGCCGCATTCGCACGATCGGGGATGTTATTTATGTTGCTGTGACTGTGTCGTTCAAAAGAACCGAATATGTTCCCGCTCTGTTTTCTCTCTGCAGGAAAACTACATAAACTTTCTATCCTGAAGGCCGATCAGAATAGGCTCACGTACCTCCCGGAGAGCATTGGAAATTGTGGGAGTCTCACTGAACTCGTGCTCACAGAGAATCAGCTGGAGGTTTGTTTCTGAAAAGTTTGGTTTGAATGCAACAAAAAAAAAAAAAAAAAATCGGTGCAGCACATATTTTACAGTGAGAAGAAAAAGGTAACCGTAAAGAAAGTACAGTCGTATTAAAAAAAAAAAA
Organism: Lipophrys pholis; assembly: GCF_963383615.2. Lineage (NCBI taxonomy): Eukaryota > Metazoa > Chordata > Actinopteri > Blenniiformes > Blenniidae > Lipophrys > Lipophrys pholis. The sequence goes on along the minus strand of NC_137642.1, from coordinate 15,788,017 downwards.
AATAAATGTTTTCTATGTGAGGTATGTTCATGGCACTGGTTGGATACTTTTTTACTTTTTTTACAATGAGATAAGCCAAAAAAATGTTTTCCCTTATCAGGCGAAATAAGTACATATAGTGACAGATATCATCCAATAGAACAAAAATATTCAATCATCAGGTTTTATTTTTGCTATGCTTTCATAAAGTTTTTGCTGAACTCATCATTTTACGGCGTGAGCTATGCATTTAAAAGTACTGTAATTTTATCAGCGTCGATATCGAAAGCTGAAGGTGATTTGCTGAGGGTGTTGCACTGATGCACATTGCTGACGGAGTGAAACAGAAACTCATCTGTCTGTGTTTTCTTTTTGTTTTTGCTTTGTGCGGTGATAAATGAACCTACTGTGAGAGCAGCACAGTGCATGAGGGAACAGCAGTATACTGCCAAAACATGGACTATTAGATTGACTATAATATCTTTTATTTATTGTATACTTTGACTATTTGGACTAATGGCTATTAAATGTATGTAAAATACTTACGGTGTCTTTTTATTATGATTTCCTAAGCTGATGCACTTTGTAATTGTTGGTTTTGGTTCATTTGTTGTTCCAGAGTTTGCCGAGAGGTGTTGGGAAGTTGAAAAAACTGTCAAACTTCAACTGTGACAGAAATAAGCTGTCGTATTTACCTAAGGAGGTAAGCTTTTGCCTGAATGGCCAAACATCGCACACTCGCATGTTCTTTCACAATATTGTGGAACACAATGTTCCTCAACCGGAGGTTTTCATTCTCCTGTTGTGTTATGGCTGCGTATAATAAGAGTACAGAATGAAAAGCACCCGCACTCTGATTGGCTACAATCAAATCTGGATCACGCCCCTTTGAAAAGGCTTCATGATTGGAAATGGCGTAGTTTTCCAACGTACAAGTCCTTTAAAACAACATAAATCTCTCTGCATTTGTTAAATGAACTCTAATGTATTTCGATTAGAGTTTGATTATCGTATCACAATGCCTACACGTCGTGAAAGCCCAAGTTTATTCACGCTTGCCTCATCAGTGCCGTGGCATGTTGTGCTCTCTTATTCCATTTTTTTTTTGCTGCTCAGTCCTCTGGTTTGTTCAGCGCCGGCTCGGTCTGAGTGCGTCCATTGTGTCTGTGTGTGTCATTGTCTTCCAACCTCTTGTCTGTTTAAGTGAAAGCATGCCTGCTTTAAAGCTTCATCTGAAAGGCCTTTTTAAACGCAGCACAATGCCCCTGTGTCTTCATCATGCAAAGCCTGCAGTGTTTGTTGAAAAATAACAGTTCAGCACACTTGGCCTAGATAATGGATGGATCGCAGTTTTCTTTTTTCGTTTTTTTTTTTTCACTCCAGCGTTGCATGACATCACTACCAATCACAGTATGACCGTGGCCTGAGTATTGACCCTGGCTTTGCCGAGCGACTTGACCACAGGCCCAGTTTAATGGATTCTATGGATTGTTGATTAGTTGCTCGTAATGTTTTTTTTGTTCCTGCTTACACTGGGATTGGGAATGAACGTGATAATGAATTTGTTGCGGCTTTAGTTCCCGCCGACTCTTCTATTCTTTGTGCTTTACACAAAAAGCACCTATCATAGTGACTTGGCCTGCACCGTTCAGCATGATGGGTCTAACAATAGTTGTATTTCAGTCACGTTTCTGTCTGAGCAGATTGATAGATTACAACTGGAGCTCAGCTGGCCCATCAGCTCTTTGTTTTGTCTGGCTTCGAGGCCTAATTGCTCCTAATTTTAGGTCCGTGTGCCACATCCCATTGACATGTAATTGGTCTGCCATCCAGACCAGAACATCTGGGACAAAGTACCCACATGCCGAGAGATTTAATCCTGTTGGTGTTAAAAACAGCTTCACTTAGATTTTAAAAGGAAAAGGTCTTTTTTTTTTTTTTTTTTTTTTTTTAATGCTGAAGGACCAATGCACTGATGGCGTCCTCTCTCCTCTTCCACAGATTGGAGGTTGCAGTGGTCTAAATGTCTTCTGTGTACGAGAGAACAAGCTGACCAGGATACCTGCTGAGCTGTCACAAGCCACAGAACTGCACGTGCTCGATGTGTCCGGTAACCGGTACGTCCAGCAACCTTTTGTCTTTGAGTGCTGGAGGTGAAGATATGATGCAGTGCAGCGAGTGTGCCACATAATCCAGGAAACCCTTCAGAACACTTAGCAGTGTATTGTGGGTCAAGTCCTGCAGCATAATTTACATTGATTAATAGATACTTGGAAAAAAAGTAATAGCTTTTTTTCTGAGTCCTTCCTCCCCGAGTGATTACTGTAAAAACTACAGTTTCAGTGTTCATAACAATACATTTGCGGTTTTGAATCTAGAAGTCGAAGTAATTTTTGTACTTTTGTGAACTTGTACAGCACATTACAACAGTACCTGACATTTTCATCTGCGTTAACCACGATATATATATATATATATATTTCATATAATTACTAAACAATCTCGGTATTTGAGTGTGTATTTTACAAGTAAGAGCTTGCTTTGTCTTCAGTTCTCTGCATGTACCTGCTTCACACTGTCATCAGGGACAGTTTGTAACGTCTGCAGACGGGCTGACTCAGCAACATGTTCACCTGTGTGAGCCGAGCGTTTCCCCTCCTCTGCACTGGCAGCACAACTCAGACGTGGGCAGTGTTCGCCGGAGGCTTTAGGATTTTTGAAATCGGCAGCCGATCTACGGTGGATTTATTTACTTATATTTATTTCCTGTTTATCTCTATATCTATGTCCAGGCTCACCCACCTGCCGATGTCCCTGACGACACTACGACTGAAGGCATTGTGGTTGTCAGAAAACCAGTCGCAGCCCCTCCTGACCTTCCAGACTGACGAGGATCCAGACACGGGCGAGAAGGTGCTCACCTGCGTGCTGCTGCCTCAGCAGCCATATGACCCAGACAACAAAGGTAATGTTTTCCATCAAGTGGAAGCTGGAGGTCGTCAGGGGTGAGTTCATTGTCTGTGAATCATCGGTTATCGGGGGCAGTAGCTGTATCGAGACATTTTCCTCACACCAGACTGCCGGATGGAAATCGCCAGTCTGTGTTTCACCTCTGGAGGTCCAGAGCTTGGAGCTACCTCTGCGACATTTGAGCAACACTCCTCATCCGTTCTTGCATACTCTGAGGATTTAGTGCCCTGCGGTTTTGATGACATTATCACATGATCTGCTTTAGGGGAACGGGGGTGGGGGGGGTGGGGGGGTGGGGGGGTGGGGGGGGGGTCACTGTGTCCCGCGTCTTCTGATCCTTTTCCTGCAGTATCTGTCGATTATGAGGTCCTGTAAAGGATCACTGCGCCTGTACCAGCTCAGACCCTCTCCCTTCCCCTTGAGTTATGTTTTTTTTTTTTTTTTTTGTCCAGAAAAGCAGTGGATTGGACAGCTAAAGAGGCTTAGCGGCGGCTGGCCTGCTGCCATTAAAAGCTCACCCCCTGGGTATCGAGATGCTGCCGAGAGGCCGCTCTGTCGCTGCCTGATACAGCAGTTTATTGTTTTTTTTTTTTGTTTTTTTTCCCCCCCAGTGTCGGCATCCTTCGATTTACGAGCCCAGATCTGTTAAATGTTTGTCATCGAATGCAAGTCGCCGGTTAACTTGAAAAATGTATCTCTCTAAGAGAAAAGGCGTATTTATCAGTTTGTCTTCTGCCATGCAGCAGCATCGCAGATGCAAAACTGGTGGATGTCAGCTGAGTGAGGCTGAGGTTGGGGGCAGGGGAAGATTGTGTTGCTGTAAGCCTGTGACTAAGCTGGGATTTGAAACTGTGATCTGGCAGTTTCAGGCCCTCTCTTATTAGCGCGGGTTATGTGACGGCTTTCATTTCTTGAGTTGGAAGATTGAAGGGAAGCAATCGCAACGGCCATATAGATTTTAATCTGAAGTATTTACACCAGCATGCACTTGTGATTTGATCTGAACAAATTTGAAATGTGTGCAAGGATTGCAGTGACACATGTCGTCTCTTTCTTTCTTTCTTTTTTTTTTAAAACGCCAACCGCAGGGTCAGACAGTCTTGCCCGCTGCGGAGCCCTGGAGAGTCTGGTGAACGACATCGCAGATGACACCTGGGACAACAAAGCCACGAACAGGATCAGTGCCATTCACTTCTTGGACGATGATGAGGAGGAGGATGATGAACAGGTAAGATCAGGAAGCTCAAGGCCACAATTATATATGTGGAGAAGAGCAGCCGATGAAAAATCCATACATTGACTTCTCCAGATCAATTATTAATTAATGGCTACTACAAACAGATAATTACCAGATGGTTCTAGTTTTTCCTCTCCTCCTGGGAGATTAGCAAAGGAACAAAGTTCATGTACAAACTGTATTTATTTACTCATTTCAAAGCAGCTTAAGACTTAGATTAGAGTTTGCACTTGAGAGGAATGATGGATTTTCACGAAAGTAAAATCGACACTGATTTCATCCTACGTGGATCGTACAATAACAAAAAAAGACGCCTACTGTCTTTATACATTCCGGGTTTGAAAGAGCAGTAAAGATATAAAAAAAAAAGAGACCAACATTAAAAAAATGCTTTTCTAGTGTCAATTTCACCTGCAACACTTTCCCACTGACGGTACAATTCCAGAGAAAAATATTTGAAGCGGTTTGTTAAACAAACAAGACCTTAGAAATGACGGCGCTCACTTTTCTTTCTCCTGTTTGAGTGAAGAATGTGTACATCAGGTTGGAATTGTGACGTCTTAAGCAAAGTAAATGAAAATGCTGTATAATTTGGACGTTACTTTTGTTAAAGTTTGTGTCATTTCAAATGAATAATTTTTTATTTCTAAGCCGTAGTATAATTAGTCCATTATATTTACATTTTTTGAGAAATGTAATGGAAGAATCAATGTTTTTTTACTATAATAATTTAAGCACACAGGAATGTTGAACCATGTTGGTGAGATATGAGACTCTGCAATGCTACACAATGATAATATGAGAGAGCAGACTGTCAGCAGTACCACTGTTATTTCCCTTTTATAAATAATATACTATATTAATGATACCAAAAAGTTTTTTTCTCTCATTCTTATGATCACTAAAAGCTTCGCTCATTCTTTCAAGATTCACTTTGTAATGTTATTATATAAATCCATAAAAACCTTAAAATATTCACCAGACTTGAAGCAAATAATTAATCATCAAAATAACGATTATAGATTGTGCTGCAGGGATGTTTCCACAAATTAGCAAACAACTCAATGGGTCCAGCCATAATTGTATTACCATGTTGTACCACAAGAGGGTGTAGTGACTCATTTCCGTGTCTAACTGATCGTCATCGTACTTAAGTTTCATTCAAACGTCTTGAAGCGCTCGGCAACATTCAAGTCTGCCCCCTAATGCCCAAACAGAGCATTCTCTAGATCTTGGATACGGCGGCATTAATTCACCCTGGCCGTGTAAAATAGATGTAAAGAGTTATTGCAGTATATCCTTCTCCCCCTCCTCCCAGGGAACACTACTGCGGCGGGCCACGCCTCACCCCGGCGAGCTCAAAACGATGAAGAAAGCAGCAGAGAGCCTCCGCAACGATCTGCACGCCGCCAAAGGCCTGGACTCCAACAAAAACGAGGTCAATAATGGTGCAGACAAAGTGACCACGTCTGTGTGACCTTTACCTCAGAAATACTTTTTATTTACCTCCTGTGTCTGACCATGTTGTCCTGCACAGTCCCGCAGCCCCCCCCCCCCCCCCCCACCTACCTGTTTATCTTCTTTATCCATATCCCGGTGTGGCCTCCCCTTTCCTCCGATGAACCTTTGGAACGTCTGTAACCTTACTCCATCTATAGTCCTGTGTAAAACTCCGTCTACCATGGCCAAGGTGCCTTCCTCTTTTATTAACTGTCCGCTGCAATCATCTGCAGAGACGCTCCAGTTCAATGATATTTTAAAGATTTGCTTTTTTAAAATGACTCTTTTTAAAAGTATACATTAGATAGTTGCACTACAAGTCTTTATATCACGGCCAGACCTTTTTAAATGTATTATATATTTGTTCTATATCTTTTTTTTTTTTTTTTTTCTTTTTTTCCTTTTTTTTAAAACACTGGGTGAATACTTTTTACATTTTGGGCAACAAAGCAGGAGTTTTTGGACCTACTGATTAAGGATTATTGTATAGTCGCCTGTGAATATTGATACTTTTATATTTTTTGGCAGCTCAGATGTAAATAAAATGTATAGCAAATTTCTTAATCAGTTGCAGATTATAAAAACTATTTTTCTTTTTCAGACTTGGTACATTATTATTTCTTTTTGTAAATCAAAGCAGTGAACAAAACCCTCACTTATGTCTTATTCAGTTCACCTGATCGTCACTGGGTGAATGGATTTGCCTTTTATCCTCTTTTTGCTGCATCTATAAAACGTATTTTGGATGAATAAATTAAATATAAGTTGAATAAGTTTGGATTTAAGTACTTCACATCAAACTTTACCCATCTGCAGTGTAATCATGCAGAAGTAAGATTGCTTTCTTATTTGTATGTGCTGTGCTAATCTCCTTCGCAATGTTTTCTCAATTAGATGCCAAAACCAGGTGTATTTATTTTTTTTTTTTAAACATCTTTGCTCTTATTCAGCAGAGTACTGTAAGAAATCATCAGCGCAGACTTGATGAGAATGAGGTTCATACCACGAGGATGGCTTTTCTCTGAGATGCAGTCATTCCACTTCCATGCACTTGTCGGCATTGCTCAAATTACCTTTTATTTTCTTTTTTTTTTTTGTTTTCCATGGTACATGTTAAAATGTATTATTTACTTTTTAAATTGATTGCAGAAAGTGGACCAGGGAAGATTGGTTTGTTTTATGTCTTTTTAATTATTTTTCTGATCAAGCTGCACAAATCAGATCTCGAACTTTGAGATTTGGATGAGTTTTTAACCACTGATCAATAAAAGAGAGTGCAACACTAAATCACACGCTTGGGATTCTTTTAATGTTATAGGTATTCATTGTAAAAAAAAAAAAAAAAAAATTCTAATAAAGCAACTCAAAGTGTCTCGTTTTGAGGTGATGAGCCCGAGTCGTTCTCCTGCCTGTTTTGTCTGTCCAGCACGCTGTCTCTGCCAGCATGTCGTCTGTCCAACACGATGTCTCTGCCAGCATGTCGTCTGTCCTGCACGTGCTGCATGCACTACTGATGCTGGCATGGACTTACTGTCTCAATAATTTAACACAATCTTTTTCAGTTTTCCACCGTTATTAGCATTACCTATACAGGTCTATATGTGCTCCTCGTATAATATTGTATGTCGGGGTATGATGCTAATAAACAGGCACGGCAGGTTCAATGCATTTTTAGTTTTAAATCACAATGTCACTGAAAAGCATTACCTGTAATACAATTCAGAAGCAACATCACAGACCTCAGGTTTGGTCTCTTGATGTGTGTTGCATCAAACATGTAGAGTTTCTTTTAGCTGCTCTTCTGTTAATATTTGGCTTCAGTGCGATTGCACTTGAATTTACCTCGTAAAACATTTTCATGAAGGCAAAGAGAAAAAGCATTTATTTTCGCTGCTCTCCATGTAATTTTCTTTACCCGAGAAACTACTTGAACTAAACTCTTAACACGAAGGCTATTGTTTCCTCGTGCACAAACAAATGAGCATGAATTCACAGCAATCTGCCATAACGTTACTGCAGGTTTAATAACGTCTCATGTAATGTGACGTATCCTGCAGCTGTGTGAATGTCTGTCTCTCGAGTTGATGTTCCAAGAGAAAGATTTGGCTCGACGGCTTGGATTTCAGCGTCACCAAAACTGCAAGACGTGGTCCAATGCAGACCTTTCCACAACTTCCAGGACTTAAAGGAAAAGCTGTTAACGTGGTGCCAGACAACATAGAACACCTTCAGAGTCCAGAAGAGTCCATGTCTTAATAAGTCAGGGATGCTTTCGCTGCAAAAAACCCCAACTAATTACACAATATTTAGATCATTTTATTATTGCTGATTGTGTAAAAGAAGGCAAAAATAATAGAAACAGAAAATGTAAATGATGCACCATCATTGATAGTCTCTTTTTCCTGGCGAGTAAATGACAGTGTTCAATTATTCCTCACAAGTCAAGTTATTTTCTTCAGAAACACATTTGCTTTGAAATCTTATTTTCAGCAACAAGTGGTGTCCACTGACTATCTCCAGGAGTGTAGAAATCCTCATACTAACCCGTCTCTCTGGACAAGTTACCAAACCTGGGCCCCCCCGGGCTTCAGCCGGGTGGCAAACAAAGATCCTCAGCAGAGGGAGCCTCACCCTCTTCCGGCCAGCGGCAACGTGTGCAGCCGCTGCTCGAGCACAGATAACGACGTAGAGGACATTTCACAACCTGAGGTCTGTTTCAATTTAGATATATCAGACACTTCATGTTGCTAACGAAGAAATGTATTTACGCAACACGTACTGCAGATTTCAACTTGTTGTGTATTTATTAAATGTGTGTCATAGTCCAAGGAATCCAGACTGAAAAAATGTTTGACAGCCTTGTCATTATGCTCATGTGTCCAGAGAGCAAAAAAAGAAGAAGAAGAAAGACTTGACAATGAGACAGTAAAACATCAAATGTTCTCCTATCACCAGGACGGCCAGCTGTCAGAGAATGAAGCCAGGCCGCCTCGATTTCATCATCACAGAGGTGAACTGCAGCCGGGCAGAAGATTCAAACATCACCGAGCTCTAAATCTGGCATCGGGTTTCCATGGAGACCCCAGTTTCAACTCGAAGGTCCCATCCGTCACAGGATGTCTGAAATCTGCAGTGGTGACCGAGAAGACCCTTCCTACTGAATCATTCATCTCCCAAGTACCATTAAGAGTAACTTCAGTATCTTTCTATGAGCAGAGGCCACTTCAGCCTCCTCTGGGAAACAGATCAATGGTGTCAAATCACAGCTAATAGATTTGACATGTGACGTGATAAGGGTTGTAGTCTTTTGCTCTGAATGTAGATCTGTGTTGGCTTTTATGTGTGACTGAACTTTTTATTTTGTCTCAGTTACAGATCAAAGTGTCCGGCCAGAGGGGTGGTTTAGGCATCAGCATTGCTGGTGGGAGAGGCTCTCTGCCTTACAGAGACCACGATGAGGTGAGGGAGACATGTTGCTCCAGCTGATTGGGCTTAAAATGCACCACAATGTCATATAAAATTCAAATGTGCATAATGCAATTATGTGCAAATCATTAGAAACGATTTTTTAAATTGAAAAATAAAAAAATAAAAGACACTGATAAAACATGCATGATATCATTTCCTTTCAATTTCTGATATAAACAAAAGTGAGTCGGTACTAATAACTCTTTGGTTAAAACACACATTGTTTTTTGATCTGAATTCATAAATGTTTAATAGAAACTGAGCAACAAATTCATAAATGCAGCAATATAACTAACCCGATAACTCCAATTAAGAGCATCTACTTAGTGGTTTGCTTTTTAATGCTCATGGATCCAAACAGACTTCAGCAGTAATATGTATAACACCAGGATGTCCAAAACTAAGTGTGGTTTGATAAATGAGACGGGTGTCATCCTTGCACACTAAAAAAATAAAAATAAATAAATGTTGCTACAGAAAATAAATTGCTTGCAGGATGTAATTTCTTAAAATCATTGTCAGTGCAAAAAATTCAATGTCTGTGTATCTATCTATATATATATGCAAAAACTGTTGTCATTGTGCCTGCATCCATGAGGATAACGTTTTTATCTCATTTCAGGGTGTTTTTATTTCTCGGGTAACCAAAGGGGGTCCATCAGAGAAGGCTGGGGTCCATGTTGGGGATAGATTAATGGAGGTAGGAGCTGAATCCACAAGAGAAAAGACCGGCAGGAATATATGTTCTATGGACAAGGGATTCAGACATAGTTGTTAATCACTAAATTCAGGTGTTATGTTGCAAGTATGTCAAATCAAGAACATATGAAGGCATTCTGAATAACATCTGAATAATGCTAAGCTTCCCCCTTTGGAGCAACAGTTCAACCCTATGCGGTCCAGATACTTTTAGTGAAACATGTGGCAAGCCGTGATTGCCCCTTTAACTTATTACAAAAAAATATAATGCCAATACAGTTCCTGCGAGCATGATGGCCAGGTGTGTGGATAGTTTTGTCCAGATACTGCATGTTTAAACTTGCTTGGAAATATTATCGCACAAGTTTGTGTAGGTGTTCCTCATTTGGCCACTAGGGGGCATTAATAGACCAAGAGAGGGGAGGACACGCCGCCTGGAGTTTCCTTCAGAGAGCATGAGAAATGGAAATACTGCAGCTATGTTTCTGTAGACTATCTATAATGTATGTGAGACTCAATTTACTCTTTCTGCCTCGCTCTTCCAGTTGATTAAATTGGTCTAATTGCGCAGGTGAACGGCCTCAGCATGCAGGGGGCGACTCACCTGGAGGCGGTGAGCATCCTGAGGAATGCTGGGAGCTGCATACGGATGAAGGTGCTCAGGGAGCGTCTCCTTCCTCTGGAGATGTGCGCCCCGGAGGCGCGTCAGGTTCCCCTGGACATGACCGGGAGGGAGGACAGCAGAGGCCACAGGAGCTCTCAGCCCGAGGTGGACAGCCCACAGCGACGTCTGCCCAAGAAGATTGAGGCAGTTGTCTGCAATGGGAATGGCATTGTGCGTGGTTGGATTACGTTGAAGAAACGCAATAAAATTTTTAACCATTGTCTCTTCAACTCCTCGTTGGCGCAATGGTTTGGAAAAGATACACACCCACCAACCTTTTATGCATTCTAATCCTCTTCTCCTCTCGCTCTGTGTTTCAGTCTGATTTAGTGAGTGACCTGAATCGTACAGCATCCAAAATCAAAACAGAGGCGTTCATAAGAAATGAACCTCTTCAAGAAGGGAAACACACAATGACAGTAAGCTGATCTTCCATCCTTTACACATCCTTCCATAATATCCGTCACCAGGGGTTGTCAGAGTTTGGGAAAATGACCCCCCCCCCCCCCCCCCCCCCCCACACACACACACACACATAACTTTCAGTTCTTAAGATGTGTATTTTATTTGCTCCTGAATCCTTTAAAACTGTGTATAAAAAAAGAAGAAGAAAGCAACAACAGAGAATCATATTGTATGATTCTGCTGAGATTCCATCCTCTGCACATCATATCACATGCTTATTTCCCTCCTCAATCCTGTTTGCTTCTCTGTCAATCTTCTGACAGATCCCCCGGATCATCCTGACTCATCCCTCCACCTCTGATGAAGACGTGGAACTCTTGACACAGATTCCCCGCAAACCACTGCTTCATGATATTGACAAATCTGACAAACGTGTACACCCCGACTGCAGCGACAGCGCTTTCTACTCACCTTGACCACAGACAGGAGACCACAGCCATTCAAGAGGAAGACTGTTGCGGCCTATGTTTTTTCTGTTTAAGAAGTCCTTGCAAAGCGGTTTGTCAAAGTTAATTGCTGCTAATTGCACTTAATGACACTAATGTCACTTGCAAGTACAGGGAACTTTGTAACTTTATTAGTACTGAAAACCACAACGTTTATCTTGTGAAGCTACACTGAGCAGAAACTGGGCACTCTCTAAAGCCACCGTGTTTTATACAGTCAATTAAACAATGAATAATGCTGCTTACCTCTGCCTCACACTACTGTGTGTGTGTGTGTGTGCGTGTGTGTGTGCGTGTGTGTGTGTGTGTGTGCGTGCGTGTGTGTGTGTGTGTGTGTGTGTGTGTGTGACTTGTGACTTGTTACTGTGCAAAGCCCCGATACCTTTTATAGTCCACAGCGAGATAGAATGGCACATGGTTGAACAGGACGTGCAGCAGGGAGTCCGTATCCTGCCGAGTCCGGAGACTGACAGCTCTGCTTCTCATCTTCACACACCTGCCCGATGAGCTAAATGCAGCCGGGTGAGATTACCCGCTCGGCAGAAGTTTTTAAAAAGAGAGAGAGAGAGAGACCAGACATCACTCAGCAGGAATTAGGAATCTGGCTTTTAAAAAAGGCCAGCGTGTACAAAGTGTTAGAAGTCCTGCATACACGTCTGCCTTGTATTATGTGACACTTTTCGTGTTCTCACAGAACCTGTTGTTACGTGCCGGCCTTCTCAATAAAGTGCAAACACATTGCTCCACGAGGCCTGCCTTTTTTATTTTAGTGTCAGAGGAGATGAAGTTTACACTGAGGGCGGCTGCTTGTTACAGGTGATGCTGGGCAGTGACAATTGCTGTGCGGTAATCCTCCGGGGATCCAACCTATTGAAAAACAAACTACAACAACACATCCAAAGTGTGAAATTCAATTCTGAGTCCATTACTGGTGGGTCAGACTTATGTTGTGGGACGACATCTGTCTTGAGAGACATCGGGATACGACAGGGGAACTCCTGAGGAGGGTAAACAGACCCAGTAATAAAACACTATCTAATAAAACTGGGACTTTGGGAACATTTGTTTTACAACGGAGTTGCATGTTCTCATTCACAAAGTTATGTGGCAAATACCACAAATATGAGGAAAATACTAAAACATCCCTTAAGATATGTGGTCTGTACTTCATATACTTATTTCTGTTAAATGGTTGATGTCTTTTGTCTTCTAATGTTTAAAAGTGAAGTCTTAAAGTAACACAAAATACCAACAAAAATGTTTCGACATGAAGTGCAAATAAAGATATGTTAAGAGTTAGACATTTCACAATTTCAGTATAAATATGATCTTATTATAAATCAGAAGACTGTAAAGTAGTTCAAAAACGTTAGGACACGGGCAAAAAAGAAAAAAGAAAATAATCCTTTTTCAACTAATTAGGCTCACTGGCAAACAAGTCAGTGACATGACTGAGCAGATAAGCATTTTAGAGGCATTTCATCTAATGACATGTATTGAAGTTGTACGACTTTAGCTCTTGTAATTTGCTCAGGGTCACCATGCGGCGTTGTCGAAACATCGTTAAATCCCCTCGTGCAGCAAAGGTAACAAATATTTCCTAAAACCAATCAATTTAAAACTTGTTGGTTCTACTAATAGTGACATGATACAGTAAAGCATGACTTTATAGCATTTTATTCAACAACACTTAACAGAAGTGAAGCGTGTTTCTCTACTTTAAGGATTTGCTGTAAACTCTGATAATTATTCCGTAAATCATATAAATCATATTTGGTCTGGTGAATAAATTTGATAGTGAACTTCTTATTCATATATTATCTAAAGTATTTTCTGAACGATAACCACACCCTTGCTACAATTTTTACTTGCTCAAGGTGATGAAACTCTTCCAGTCTGCAATATTGAATGTCGCTCCTTTGTTCCAATTCTTTTCTCTTCCCTCATTCTCTCCTAATCAGTCGCTGTTCCCTGCTCTTTAAATATCATTGCAAGTCAATCATTAGACCTTTGAAAAACAGAGGGTGTCCCTGACATTTCCGTCTGTTTCATTGTTTCATCGCTGCTTTGCATCCATATAGTCTGTTTATGGAGACTTTGATCTCCTGGTTGTTTTCTAAGTGATATCTGCTGAATGAAGGACGTCACATACTGAGAGACACTATATACTGAGACTCTGTGTGTCTGGCTTCCTTCTGCATCTCTCCTTCCAGGTTGTGTGATTAGATTGGGCAGATAATGAATGAGGGGCTGCTGGTGTGACCAGGGACAAAAACAACTCCCACCCAGTCGCCAGGGGGTCAGTCCTCAGTTAACAAGCTGTGTAAGTCGAAAACTGCATTGGCCCGGCTTTGCGGGTACATTTTTCTTTTCTGCTTTTGTTCCTAACTTTTTGTATTATTTACTTAGATGTTCAATCTCTTCTTGCTTTTTGAAGCAGCGTTTTGGTACACAAACGTTTTTAGTTTGTCTCTAGTGGTTCCTTTCTCATCAATAAACCCACTTTTATTGTTGTTTTATCACACCATTGACTAACATATTTACTTGGAACAAATATATATATTGTGTCTTCAAAGTAAACAACTTTGTTATTTCAGTGGCTGGCCTGAGATCTACTCCCGCCATCTGGGGATGTGGAATAGACGGGATGATTTAGAAAAAGGCTGAGAAGTGTTTTTGTTTTTTAGACCGCATCATTTTTGTTGTGGTTGGCCACTTGCTTATGACCATTGAGTCAAAAATCAATGCTTATGAAAAAGTAGAAATAATGGGAGGATAATTGCTTGTGGGAAAAAGCAGGGGAGACAAACAGTATCGTGAAAAGAGGTAAGAAAAAAAAAAAGATGACTAAAATTGATACTCGCTTTCAGAAATGCTTTATAAGTTTTCCAAAAAAGAACAGGAATTAACTACTGCCATTCACGATGGCTTGTTTTTTTCAGGACTCCGATTGGCTATCATGGCTTCATGTTTCTCGCTACACTGCCCCCTACAGGTTTGGCATGCTCATAGTAGCTCTGAACCAGGTGTGTATGTGGGTCCGTGTAAAGGAATATATTTTTTTTAAATGCAGAAGGGGAAATATCGTTTTTTTGTCAAAACCCAGGTACGTCTAAACGTGGACTGACAAGACACAGCAAACAACACTCGGAGGTAACAAGGGAAAGAGTTTGCAACGACAAGGATGTCAGGAAAAAAGAGGGAATACAAAGCATGAAGGCAAATCAAGACACAAAACAAACCGTGACACACTGTTGTCATCCCAACATTTTGTCCATCTTGGTGCTTCACACGTGTCCCACTAAATACAAAGTTGATAAAAGCTTGCGGCTCTGTTGCTCTGTCGCACGTTTTCTTTTCACTTTGACAATCGACAGTGATCGATGTTGAATTAGTTAAAAACCAAACAATCACAGATTCCTTAGTTGAATTGCTCTAATTAGTGATGCGTCTCTCACTAATGGGTTTCCACCAGAATGAATCAGTCGATGTCTTGAAGACAAAAGCTCTGAGTACATTCCACACGTGTCAGTTATTTATCAGAGGAGACTATTCAGGCTATAATTTATGGAATGCGTACATTTCAAGCAGCTGTCGGATGCCCCCCCCCCCCCCCCCCCGCACTCCTCAATGTGACTACAAACTCAAATGATTCAGTGTAGAATTATATAATGAGGATGGTGCAGAGGTGCGCAGGAGACTTCGTCTCAGCGTGATTTTCAGTGTTGCAGCCTCACGACCACGCGAAGGCAGGCGGGCCTGTGGAAATGGAAAACAACAGCTGTGACCGGCATGAAGAATGCTGTGTTCGTGTAGGATTAGCATCCACTCCAGAGGTCTGCTTTCACTGAGGGAGAAGCAAACAAAACGTCAATGTTGCACCAAACAAGCAAGTAAATCAATTCCGCTCCTTCTGACACGTCATTTACATCAATCTGCTTCCTGCCACCGACTCACTATTATCTGGAGGGAAATTAAACATTCACAAGTATTGTTGTAGGTTATTGCGGGTCCACTTGTCTTCGGTTTCTCTTTCTCTTTCGTCCATTTAGTGCTCAAACAGCCCTCATTCAATTTTCCATTGTCTTGGATTACTTTGAAGTTTTTGAAAAATGTAATGGAAAAGGTTTTAATGAATGCCCAAAGCAATAATAAGAATGGTGTAATTGTCACCATGGCTGGCCAAGGAAGATAAGACACTTGCTCAATATTCATTTTCTTCTGTTTTTCTTCTTTGTTTTCTTTCCCCGACTTTTAACTCAACTGTCATTTCTTTCTTTGTGACACAGCCCCAGCACAGAAATTATTTGCTGTTTATTTATGAGGCTTGTAGAGAATTCCTGAAAAAAAAAAAAAAAAAAAGAGTTATTCATAGAAAAGTGTGGGGAATGTTTAATAATGTGACAAAAAGAGTGGTGGCATGCAACAATCAGGGCAGTTTTGTTGCCCCCTCAGGGTTTGTTGCTGGTGTGAACATTGTCAGCGGTGCCCTGCAGACAGCCTGCTGTCTGCAAGCTATTTGTGGCTATTATGTGTCTATAAAAGGAAATCTGCAGGGCCGCGCTCACACACCAACAGTATTACAGATTGAAGTTCATGAGAGGGGTTGAAGAGGTGGACATCTCATCTCTGATGGCTTCCCCCATCAACATTTGACGTCTTTGGTGAGCCCGGACCTGAGCTACTGGATGGAGAGGCACACGAAGCAGAGATGGACTGGATAAATGAAAATGACGGCGAGGTAAGAGGGTTTGGGAAAAGGCATTTTCTGTTTGAAAGACACGTCATTTTTCTTGTCAGCTGTTTGACATCAGGCTGCAGAGATATCCAAGAGTTTGCTTTTGAGTTGCAACAAAGCTGAGTTTGAATTCAATTTTCCGATGAAAATTTCCTCAAAGCTGCATGAACTCTTTCAAATCAGCACCCCCCCTGTTGTGTCCTCCTGCAGCCCCGGGCATCTTCCAGGCAACCATACAGAAATACTTACAGACACAAACAGAGGCAATGATTTCCTGTCACCTTTACCCGGATATCACTTATCAAAACTGCTTTCAGAACAGAGGTTTGACTATCGTGAAACAGAAACTCAAGTGTAGAGTATGAAAAAAAACATCGGACAAAAACTTAATAAAATTGTAAAAGAATTCTTTATGACAGTTCTTTAAAATGTGTTCCTCTTTTACTCCATTGAAGGTAAATTAGAGAAGTGTTTGTGTGTGTGTGTGTGTGTGTGTGTTGGCTCTGTCTCAGTATATGATCTTGGCAATAATCACAATATTTGTTTATAATCTTAGCCCCATGCTCGGTAGCAGCTGGCTCTGGGCTATATTTGAACCCCATATCTGCTCCGTTTGCTCTGCAGGGAGTGGTGATGTGTTTGTCTGTAATTAAACTCTTTAGCCGGCGACACACCCGACTGTTTATTCTTGTTCTGTGGCATAATGTCAACTATCGTGAGAGGAAGTTTGTCGTCTGTGGACCACTTGAAAGTTCCACGAATGACTTCGCCGAAAATCTGCTCGTTCGTCGCTTCCTTGAGGCACATTTCTAACTTTCTACCGCGAGCCATAGTTTTACGACGACGGGCCCCTTTAAAGAGCACCACACATGGTGGTCCCCCTTCAAGATATGATTTAGTGCTGCTTCTATTCAATCTTTGGGACGGGTCTGAGATGCCACGAGGAAAAAAAATTGAGCGGGAGCTCACATGCAACGGGTTGACACGCAGCACAGTGAGGCGGTGGTGGCTGGAAATGTGATCTATGAGGACGGCATGACCTCGGCAGCACTCAGCACTATCAAACATTAAAGCTGGCTCCAGCGGGCAAGTAGGAAATGCACGCTTTAACCTTTCACAGTATAAACTTACTCTGCTATGACTACAGAGGACAAGCAAACAAGGCGGTTTCGCAATAGCGCGCATAGATAAACAAGTTTATGAGATGATTATTTTCGTCAAAGAATTTACCCGGTGTGTTTTTGTTTTTTGAATTTATTTATAGCTGATTGCTGTTATTTTTAAGATAAATATCTCACTCATCGTTGAAGTCCCACAGCCTTAAGTAAGTTATGGAATTACCGGAAACCTCACATCGAGAAATCTGTAGCGGTGTTTTTTGTTGGCAGAAATGACCCTGAAATTAACCCAAGAAGCTGAAATCATATGCTTATTTTCTGAGTGTATTTAGTACGTATGGATATTTGCCATTCACTGAGGTTCTGCTGATGTCAGAGACCTTTTCTTTTTTTTTCTCAATGACATTTCGTTTAATCTTCTTGCCAATTGCTCACTGAATGGACTTGAATGGATAATTCTAGGTGCTATTGTACACATTCAAATAAATACTGGCTTTTGTCTTGTCAAGGATGCTTTAGCCTTAATCTTGAGTAGGGGTCTGGAACATTTGTGAACAAAAGGGCCATTTTCGTAATTTTCCACTAAATAAAATTTGTCTGAAGCTGCAAAATACCGTATGCAAATTTATCTGAGATAATGAAAAAAACATATAAGAAAATGGCTATCCTTACAAAAAAGAACAAGGTTGCAATAATGAAGTGTCATAGACACATTTTAGATACAGTATATTTTTCTTACATTTTTAGCCGTTTTGGCCAATTCTAAAGGTTATTTTCCCATGGATCTTGAGACATTTTATACATCTTGACTATTTTAGCCTCTTGAGCTCTTTAATAATTTTTTTACATGCTCTGTGTTCCCTAATGATTAGAGCAGTTTTAGCTCTCCTAATTTTTCCCTCTTTTTTCTTTATTTTTTTGCCCTTTTTCCTTTTCTTTCTCTCCTTTTTTCCCTTCCCTTTTCACAGTTTTACTTTTTCCCTTTTGCTTTTATGTTCTCCCTTTTTTCCTTTACCTTCTTTTCCTTTCTCTCTCTTTTTTTTTTTAAATATTTATTTGCTGCTCTGGATGTTTTTAGCTGTTTTAGCTTATTTAGCTGTTTTTATCCATTTTTGAAATTCAGCGTGCAACGTAAAATAAAATACAAATGAAGGTTTATTTACATTACATATTATGAAAGCTTCGGAGAGCCACTGCAGAGGGGCTGAAGAGCCACATGTGGCTCCGGACCCCTGAGCCAGAAGGGATGAATAAAGAAAAGGAATTGAACATCGGTTATTTTATTTCTGGTTTCTATTGCTGCTGGATTCATTACTGTACATCATACAGAATAGTAAAGTGAGATTTAGTGGGACCCAGTCCTTTTTAAAAATGCAAAAAAAGAAAAAAGCATCATTTGCCAGGCCACCTGCACTATATAATGCATGCAACACTGGATCAAAACCAACCGGTGGCCTTGAAGTTAAAAGTAATTATTCTTCAGTGAATCCAATGTAAATATAAAGCACAAACCCCTTTGCAGAATATCGGATTTACCAAAGATCTTACCAACTATCTTCTATACGTACACCAAATCATTTCAATATCAACAGCCAGGAGCATTATTATTGTTAGATTTATTATATATGCCATTCGGCTGCTGATGACTGCTTGTTTTGAGACAAAACCACGTCGTGTATAAAAGTGGCTCTCGTTGAAGATGGCAGCAGGCACACTCACTTCCTCCTTTGAATTCTTGGTGATCCTGCTGTTATTATGGGCAGTCCCATAAATAATGAGCTTCTTCACATTTGTTACTTTATTCATTTAATCTTCGCTATCATGCTGTATTAGTCTAGATTATGTTAATGGTTAATAGCTACGATGAAAAGAGGGTTGTGGTGCGGCGGTCTGCTATTCCTGATATGACACAAGCTGTGCTGTGTAGTCTTGCTGTGGTAGGCGTGCGCTCATGACTGGACGCTATATGATTTCCCATCAATAAGTTTTCATAAAATGCTTATAATAATCTTATTGTACAATGAAACACCTGGTCAGTCCCTTGAAGAAGTGTTGCTGTATTGGGTAAGCTTCTGTTGCTCCCATTTCCCCTCATCATCGATCACAAACTTTGTCTGCTTCCTCTGCTGAGGTACTACCGCTGGGTAAATATCAATTCTGAAAGCGCAGGCTCTTATGGCGATAAACATGTGCTTGACCCCTGAGCTCAAGTGTGCAGGTAAAATACGAGAAACAACCTAAACAACCAACAGACCAACACACAGTAAATGCGGGCCATGCAGCCCTGAGGTCTATAATGGTTCCTAGTTAGTATTGACTGAAATGAAGAGTCCAATCTCTGATCCTGGAGCCTCAGGAAATAGAACATGATCACACCACACAACGATCTACTTCTCCTAAATCCATTCTTCAGTATTCATTGCTGGCTGCACATAAAAATAAATCGGAATAATATTACATAGTGGATGCGGTTTTATATTTTAAGCACAATTCAGAGCGACATTGATTTGTAAAATACTCTACTGTCATTTTGTATCGGAGCTGCTTTTTAATCTTCCTCCCAGCAGCAGTGTGTCTTACACCATTATTAAGAAGAGCCTCCAATCCTCTATTAGCAGCAGCATATATGTGGAGCGGTCATGTGATTCTTTTTTTGTTTTAAAATGAAGTCTCAAGTAGGTTCTTAAATAACCTCGGCTGATTAGTTGAAGAAATTTCCCTGCCCTGATTCACTGGCTGGCAGTTCGAAGACGACCCGACAGCGCTGCAGAAAGAGAGCAGGCACGATTAAAATGCAGTGGAAGCACTTCCCCATCCAGTGTCTGTGTTGATTACATCAGTAGGAATGAATAGGAAACATTTTCACTCAATCAGAGCTTTAAATACCATTGAACTCGATTTGCAGAGGTATCTGTGCCAACACTTTGACAAACCGAAGCCACGGTATCGCCCATTATTATGAGCAATAGATGGAGAGTCCCAACACCATTTACCAAAGTATGAGAGGATATTAGGTTTTGGCAGTTTAATGGCTTTTTAAAATGTGAAAAAAAGTGGACTGTTCTCGTTATTCTCAACATTTCCCATTCTAATTCGACCCGGGCCACGTCGCTATTTTTCATATTCACAGCTCTACATATTTTCAGCAAGGCTGGTCCCTGGTGGGAATCCACCCATTAGCACCGACGGTGAAAGTTGTAACTCACGCTGATCCTGTACTAAAAGCTGAAAGCTCAATGTGGTACTTTCTCTTAGCAGCTGTTCTAGTTGTTTCACAGAATAGACATGTATATTATCCCAAAGGTCTTTTTGAGGCAAATACACTTTTTTTTATTTTTTTTTAGCTGTACACTCGAGACCTGATTGGAAAGGAAACTACTAATTTCAGAAAACTTCTGGCCTAAAGTGAACATATTTTTCTTAGCGTGGGGTAAACACCCCCCCCCCCCCCCAAAAAAAAACCCAAACAAACCAGGCTGCTCAAAAACCTGAGTTTGTTATTAAATTGGTGTAAAATTACTTGTAGTTGCAACATGAACAGAAGCTACTGCTGTAAATATATCAAGAACAGGTAAAACAAATTACAGGTTTTGCACATACAAAAAACTATGGTTTTTTTTTGGCTCTTGGGGAGTTCAAAATATACACTGATAACATCCAAGACCAGAATACTGGAAGTATTAAACCAGCTTTGTTATTTCAACATTTTTCCAGATGTTTACACCCACTCCCACTTTTCTTGACGGATTTCAGTTACTCTATTTCCTGAAAGCAACTCCTTCTATCGTGGAGCTGTAAATAGAGGCCAGGCATGGGTGATAACCACTGAAGTATTTTTCACCATGAATCCATAGAACATGCGGCGAATAGATCTTCATCAATGCTTATAACATCTAATGCCTTTGTGGTTAATGCTCCACTTTGTATGTAATTTCATTATCGTCAATGGCAAAGTCTTTCAAAAAGCATAAAAGCCTTGAGCATCAAAGCATCCCTGTGTTGACAATATGTGGTATTGCATCATTAGACACAGGCACCGATTACTATTAGGATTTGGCAGCTGCCAATCAGACAATGCATGTTGCTCACTCCAGAGCAGTTTGAGAGCCGGGTGCATTGATTGTATTGGACACTGACAAAATGTCCCACTGATCGAATCACCCCGGGTTTTTCATGCTTTCGAATGCTTGTTCCTAGGTTTTCCATCATGACCTGACAATGTATTTGCTGGCCCAGCCACTATCCACATCTGTTATCCAATCTTGCAAAAGCACTGTGTACCTATGTGTGTACTGTGTACCTGCTTTTAACATGTGTTAGTCACTTCAACCTTGGTTTCACGTGAGGGTCATCAATAGTTATTAGATTATCATTATCCGTACAGTTTATAATGTCACAGGGACTCCTCCCAGCGTATACACAGAATATATAAAGCACGGGTGCCACGTGCAGATAAGGACATGAGCTGGTTTAATCGCAGTTCATCACTCCTCATTGAATATGGGCGTATCGATGCTTTGAGCAGCAGGGCGCTTAATTACTTAATCTGTGTGTTTGGGCGTATGATGATGGATCGTGTGTGATAGGGAATAGATACTCTGTATAGTAGAAAGATGAAAAAAAGCCAATTTCAGCCGCTGTGAGAAAATATGCTGTTATGTAGCTCACAATGAGATTTTAACAAGACCTTGGCATGACATGAGAAAATGTAATTTATGTATCATTTTGCATTTTTTTTTTATACATTTGAGTCACCATCTACTGCCAGTAAAAAACAAAAGTGACTCAAAATTACATAATAAAGGAGTACTTATGAATTACAACCCCCCCCCCCCCCCCCCCCCCCCCCTCATGTTTTACAGGTTTCAGTGGGAGTGCCATCTAAGCCTTCTATTTTCACATTTGTGCCAGTGGTGCAGAAATTACCAATTAAAAGCATCATTTCTGAGGAATGGAGAGCTGAAGCCCCGACAAGGAACATGAAAAAGGTATAAGAGCATTTTCTTATCTATGAGTGTTATTTTTTATTTCAAGACATCAATGCAAAATAATCCCAAATTGTTTCTGGTTAAACCAATGAAAGCATTGCAATTTGATTTCAATCCATCCATCCATCCATCCATCCATCCATCCATCCATCCATCCATCCATCCATCCATCCATCCATCCATCCATCCATCCATCCATCCATGGATAACATGCTGAGAGCCAGATTCCTTAAAAAGTAATACTTTCTTGTATTACTTTAACCAAGCCACTCAGTCTAACGTTTTACCTGGAAAAACGTTTGCATTGTGTTGATCTCAAAGCAATCAGAGTAACATCCTCTGGAAGACGCTAAAAAGAGTTTCACCAGCTATAATTATTTCAGCAAATAATCAGCAAACTGCAATTACAATTAAACACACTTTGCTTGAAAAGAATAAACATGACATAAACTGTTTGGTGTATAGTGTGTTTCCTCCATTTTAATTTCCTATCCAGCCTCAGTTTTGAACAACATCATCCATTGAATTTGCCAGAAGGTTATTTTATGTGTTCCACGAATGATCTAAAGACAGAACACATGGATGCGTTTTAAGATCAAATGGTCTGCTCCCCATCATGATGTATGACAGTGTATGGAATTTTGTTTTCACACTGATGTGAAAAAGTGACATCATTATGAATTGAAGACCAATGGAGAATTTTTGATGTATTTCAACAATTATTTGTATTGATGGTTTGATCATTTTTGACATTGAGTCCAACGTTTTTGGCACCACTTCACCACACAAGCCGGAAATGTTGTCGCTGACACCTAGTGAGACAAGCCATCTTGGGGGGCTGCTGTCGACCCCCACCGGTGTTGATTGCTCAGGGCTTATGGGTGCCATTGAATGTTCATTCAACATCACAGCAGCACTTCAGCTCCGGGTGCCTGGAGTCAGTTTGCTGGCAGCCTGCATATATAGACTTCAAAGGTCTTTTCCCTGGAGGGATGGCACCATTAGTTTCTCAACTCCCCTCACTGCTATTACCTAAAGGAGTGGCAACCTTTCAAGTTGTTGACATGTGACTGCACAGCTGCAAAGTTGCCAAGATACTCCCTGTTTTAGTGCACATTGAGGTTGATATACGGGGTGTGTATCACCATTTTCTTTCTGTTGCGTCCTCATCTCAACTTCAGACCACTTCATTCCTTGTGTGTCGCAATGAATGTTTTTCTCTCATATTTTCAGTCGTCAAGGTGGACTTGGAAGACGTGCGTTTTGAAGATGAATGGACGTAAACTAAAATAAATCCACACTATCCTTTAAGTTATTATGACAAAGACAAAAAGGGAACATCTCCTTCAGAAATGAAAGACACACGAAGGATGAATGAAGAAGCGTATGATATCGTGGGCACAGTCGGTGGTCTCACTTTGGCACAGCAGTACCCGTTGTCTCCATTGTCCAGATCCCTGCTGCTGCTGAAGAACACAACAGTGTTCATCACACTTCAGACTTGACAAGACAAGAAAGATGAAAAAAATGCTGAATTCTGGTGTTTAATCATCCACGGTACAAGCCCCTCGCCCTTCTCATCAGCTTCCACTAAACTAAAAAAAAAATGTTTTTTCTTCTGAGGGCTTTTTAGCTCATCCCTGGGAAGGTTTCCGACAGAGTTCACATACATGTCGAGACACAGTTGTGAACAGGCTTCATATAGTGACTCCGGATGAAGAATCCAGTCACATTTAATTCTGTTCACCTCAAAAAGGAGGTCAAACATATCACAGTAGAATATAGTTTGGAAAAAAGCTCAAGAGGGAAGATGTGAAACTGCTTTTGAAAGATTTGTAGTCCCGGATAAATTGGTATAAAATCTGCAAATGATGCAAAAAAAAAAAAAAGAAAAACATTCTAAAGTTTACAGAACCGCCCCCCCAAACCCTGTGATTTAAATTTAACTCTCTCTGTGGGGACTGATGCTGTCACTTCCCAGAGTTAAAGCTCAAAACTGCTATCCTTCCAATCTGACTTTTGGCTGGAAAACAAGATGTTTTCCCACAAAGTTTGGCACAGTTCCTCCCACTGCATCTTTTTGCTTTTTCATGCTAATCCGCAAACAGTTCAAACCATGCATGAAAATGTGTAAGATGTCAGGACTTTCTGTGAGTCTGAGTTTTGTGAAGAAAGTGTAAAAAAGTACCTCTTCATCAACTGAGGTTCACTTTATGGATGGAGCAGCAGCAAACAAATATGAATATATTTGACCACATAGCAAATCTGCCTCTGTGAGTATTAAATCTCCTTGTTGGAGAAGATGCATGCGTTTCTGCAACAGTGCACTCATGTAGGACAAATATTCTGTACCCACGCTTACATCTTTGTCAGGTAGCATCCTGTTAACGTTTGGAAGGAGAGCAAAACATCGACTTGACAGTAATCCAAAATATAGTTAGCAGCAGTTTGCAGCTTAGACTGAGCCTCAAACTTGTTGCGTTCACCCTTCAAAGATCAGGAACGCACCCCAGTGGCAGATTGCGCAAAATGTACAGATTTACCCGAGAGACATTCAGCGGCTCATTAATCCACCAGTGCGATAGAGAGCAGCCTGTTCATCTTTCTTCTCAAAATAAAGAGATTGCATATGTGCCCTCGTGCAATATATTAAATTAGATGGGGCCATCAAGTAGTCGTTATGAGTTCATTCCCCGTGTGGCCACCACCGCGTTTCATAGTAAGCTTCTCTGCAAAATTCACATCGAATTTTAAATACAAGTTTTTTTTCTGTGTATGTGCTATACTGATTTGGATCAGAGCTTGCATTCAGTTCTTCAGACGATAGCGAGGGAGCAGATGATTCCCCCGATGAGCGCTCACTTAGTTAATTTAAAATCCGAAAGTGCAGCAAGTAAGCATTTTAATTCCAATTTGTTAAGAAAAGTCCTCGAGCCATTGCAACATCAACATCATACATGCACAACATAAGTCACATGTATGACGATGCTGTGCTTGCTACCTTGCTCTTATATTTTGGTATTTACTGGCAGCAGATGTGAAGACTACAGATCACTGCAGTTATCAGGTTTGAGCCAATTTTGGCGATGTTGTCCACACAAACTTCTTTTTAAATCCAATGCCAGAAAAAAAAACCATCAACATAGCAGCTTTTCATGCCCCCATTAAACATTTCATTTGAATTAAAATTAATTAGTTTGTGTTATGTGTTATGTGTTATGTGTTTTTTTTGTTTGTTTTTTTTTGCAGTCACAATAAAAAAGAAAGCGGCAGGTCATGTCAGTAATTAAGGCTGTGATGAGCAGTTATTTATTTGAGCCTCATGCCACTGTCGCACATATTAATATTTAAAAAAAAGGCTCCATATGTGAAATGGATCATATTAATTTGTGTCTTATCGAATATAACAGAAGACCTCATTTTAAAAGTATTTTATTGTTACTGCAGGAGCCCTATCAGTGTCAGTTCACCTGATGTTCTCATTGAAGTCTGGCAATTAAACACACCAGCAATTACAAGGTGGTGGTGGTGGTGGAGGACAGGATCATTATGTTAATATGACAGGATAGTTTTGATGCAACCCAATGTGTTAATGCTCATTCTTTCAAATATATTACTTCTCCGAATCAAATGTTTTCAACTTGGTCCTTCAGGTGATGAAATAGAAAAAATCAGTGAGCATCTTTACTCATATTTGTCCCATAGATCAAGACTGAAGTCATTACTTTACCGTTTGCCACTCAACTCTTGCGTCTGCAGCCCATCGGTCAGTTGTTCAGCCCTGCATACGACACACGCACAAAACCAACGTGGACATGACATGTGTGCGTACATGTGAGTCATGTGTCCGTGGTGCCATGTGGTGCATTAACGCCCCCCGCCCCCCCCCCCGAGAGGCCTGTCGAAGTTCACCTCGGGTTTTCTCAGGTTTCACTCGCTCCGTTCCTTCTAAACATTTGCCTCATTTCCTGCCATCAGATTGTGGCCGTGCCCCCCGAGAAGACAACTCAGGATACCATGTCGGACAGAGAGACTTTCAAAGCAGAGAGAGTTTTTATCAAGGACTCTGTTGTGGGAGGAGCAGGAAACGCAAGTCAAATGCCTCAAGTAAGTCCAACACACACACTCTCAATATCACGAGAGGAAAAAAAACATGAAGCTTTGATTTATAAGATATTTATGTTTATACGTGATATATGGATATTTTAAAATTGTAATGAATCAAAAAGCACTGCCATGAAATTGACTGGAGAAAAACACTGCTCTTTTCTTCTTTGTGCTTCATAATGTGCTTTACTTTATTTCTTTTTTTTTAGGAGTTTCAAAAATGTTATGAGGAATTAAAATTGGTCCTTCTGTTTGTTTTATTTTTAAACAAAGTCCATTTTCAGGCCTCAGGTAAGACATACAAAAAAAAGTGAACAACTGTTTCTGTCTTTCAGTTGAAGCCAGATTACGTGAGTCTCTCTCCACCCGAAGCCTCTCCTCCAGCCAGAGCTCAGGCTGAAAATACACCCAACCACGGAGACGCCAGGACGGCATCTATGGAAACAGCTGTTGACAAACACCGGGGCCTTCCCCAGTGGCGGAGTCACAACGCTGCCGGGCATGCTGAGGTTAGCCTGGGTTGCTTTCCAAATAGAGCGTCTGTGTCAGAGGACAGGACGAGCCCCACAAACTCTGCAGACCTGTTCCCCACCCCAGCTTCATCCAGAGAGTCCATCCTGTCCGAGGGCTCGGACAAGGAGAGGAGCTGGTCCGCTGTGCTGCGTTCCTCTGTAACCTCTCCTGTTTCTTTCAGCCGCACCGTCTCTCCATGCTCATCTGTTCGCTCTGGCATTTTCTCTCCCGCTGTCATCCAGATCAAGACGCATTGTCTTGCTCCTGGTTCTAGTTTGGTTAATATCCCTCAATCCTGCTTCTCATCCTGCGACAGCTTGTCCTCCGTCTATCCACAGTCCCCCCCCCCTCGTCCCCGGCACCGGCCTCCTCTCACCCGACTCTCCCTTCTCACTGCCATCCTGAGGAAAGGTCGTCTCCCGGTCTTGTCCTCAGCTCTACAGCGGCCTTACACCCCCTGCTGGCCCATTAACCCCGTGACCCTGTCCTTCTGTAACGCATGCTCAGCAGCCTCCAGTGTGGCCTCCATCCCCCTGGAGTTCTCCTCTCACTTCTCCTCATCAACATCTATTGATAGTCAAAGCCACAGTCACAGAGAGGCTGACAGGTGCACCACCGCTCCCCCAGCTGTGCGGCTGCGTGAGCTCAACAGAACGTGCCCACAGACTCAAGGAAAGAGATGCCCCGAGCAAATTCGCCCAAGCAGTGCACCTAAATGGGAGCGAGTGATTTCACCTCCTCCAGCAAAGGGCATCACGCTGCCCCGAGTCCCACTGCCTCTGTTCAGCTCCAAACTCCAATCTGTCACTTCCCCGAAATGTGAGGAATCCCACTGTGTTACTTCAAAAAAAGTGTCGGACCTAAATCCCTCCGCCACCCAGTTCCCAGAGCTGAAGCCAAGCAGTGCTCACATGTTTCTCAAGAGCCACGCAGGAACTCCCCTTAAAAAACTCCTCTCTTCTTCCCTTCAATATAGTAATGAGCCAGTCACCACCCTGCCCCACAAATGGAGTCGCCAACCAAATTCGTCTCTTTCGAGGCTTCACTCGCTTTCTCAGCGACTCAGATCGCCGCCTGTCTGCCCTTCACAGCTCCAGAACTCCCACTCCTGTGCCACAATGTTCCCTGCTCGGGCTGAGGTAACGTCACCTGCTCCTCCCGGACAAAACACTATCAGAGGGTGTGAGTCAGAGAGGAGTCGCCTTATTCCCAAAAGTGCCTCACCACCTCGGAGCTTTAGCAAAATGCACTCTCTGTCCCCTTCCCGCTACACGCCCATGGTTTTTTCTGGATGGCCGTCGCCCATCAGCACGCCCACGCTCACGCCCACCCCCACCCTCACCCCCACCCTCACGCCCTCTCCTGCTCCGCCTGTCAGAGACCTCACTCCATCTCCTTCCCTCTCCCTGCGCTCCACGCCCTCTCCAAGGCCGGGGAGTGGAATATCAGACTGCAGTGACAGAGAGGGTAAAAAAAGAAAGGTAGACATTGTTCTTGCATGGCTTACCTCGACTGAGGATGATTTCTGGTATTTTTCTCTCTGACATGCTGCTGTCTCATGCTGTGTGGTTAAAAATACATTTCACTCAGTTGATATGAGGACATCATGCACTTTTCCCTGTTTGACTCATGTTTGATCATGTTACAGATTACTGCTCTGCATGCATTTCTAAAGTACAACATCTGAAATGTCAAATTTGTGAAGCGAAAGGGAATGCATCACGATAAAATGCATTTGTGCCTTTAGTAAGTTGAGTAACATGACACAAGATTTCTGAGTAAATACTAGTGGTAATCCAGTATATTAAGAGAAGGCCCTGAATTTAAATGATAGACGCTGCCAAACCGTCAAGAGAGACATCTGTACAAACGTCACGTGTTTTCCAGTGAAGGCAAAACTAAGAAATATTTTTTTTTTAATACTACTGTGCATCAATTTTGCATGATTAACTGTCTGCAGCAGCTCATGATAAGGCAGGAATAATTAAACATGAAAAGAAGCATATGACACATTACCACGAGACTTTGCAAGTTTATTTGAAATCGTAATTGTCAATGCATTTGTATTCATAGTCTGTTCTTCTCCCTTCTGAACTCTAGACACACAAGATTAAGTTAAGCTACAAATCACTTGCAGCAATTCCCACAAACACCCTACTGCTGGATCAGCAAGTAAGTTCAGTTCCTTCCACTCTAATCCGCATAATTCACTCTGTTATTCACAGGTCTGAAATCCAAATTATACAGGAACTATGATGCAGCTTAAGAGGTATACAAATGAGCTAAAATTGGAATAGACTCATAAAAGTTGAGGTTTAATTAAACAAAATTTAAAAAAAATTTCCCGAGTTAATTATTTTTTAGGTTTTTATAAAAAATGTCAATTTATATAAAAATTTAAAAAAAGGATTCACTTCTATGTGAAAATGTCAGTTTTTTAAACCTGTGTTTGAATTAAAGATTCAAACAACTATGAAAAACAGGCATAATGCTGCCTTGTGTATACCATAGCACGATACATTTAAAGCTGGAGATGAGGGACTTCAGTGTGGGGAGAATACCAAGTAGGTACTCCGGAATGATGGGAATGGCATTGTGGCAAGTGTGACATATATAAGAAAGCAGCCGTGTTGGCGGCACACTCAATGTTGTCCCTCTCTTTTGCTTTTTATAGGCGATAGATGAGCAGATAGAAAGACAAGACAGTCGATGTGACACGCTCGACGACGCCGTGGCAGACACCCATGCTGAGGTAGTCCAACACACAACATGGTTTTCATTTCGTGTATTGACCAGCTCGTTCAGGCCTCACCGAACCAGCTGATCTTTATTGACATTTGAGTAAGAATGAGGTGGCCCAAAACCACCGAGAAATCCTGACTCTCAGCACCCAAATACACTCTGAGGTAAATACGCAGACGGATGCAAATCGAGCCTTCTGTCAGTTTTCTGTCATTTCTTGCATAATTTGGTAAATTCTCAAGGGACAAAGTGAGTAATACTGAGTAATACTACCGAGTCATGCTCCTGACAGTACTCCATGCTGTACATATGACATTACTTGGCCTGTATGCCAGGACAAAGAAGCTTCAGATAAGTTCAAAACGAACAGTTTATAAACTCATACAGTTGAAAACACAAAGCAACAAATTATCCCATAGGAACTATTTTTTAAAACACAACTGAGGGCATAAAATACTTTTTTCAGCAGTTTTGTAACTGTTTTGCAAATGTGTGTTTTAGAAATGTTGCCATGCAATAAACCAATATGCACACAGGACACACAGGAGCACGAAGGCACTGACGCATGGCAATGTTTGAAAGGCATGTATCAATTTATATGTGCAAAGGGAGCATATTTAGGCCTTTAAACTCTCCCTCAACATTTCTTGATATTGCCCTTCGAAGCAACATAATGAAAAGGGGATAAAAAAAAAACAAAAACCAAAAGAAAACACTGGCTAATAAAAGCCACTATGACTGAATTAATTTGAATATTATTGTTTCAAAATCAATTCATTTTCTTTGTAGTTCCCAAAAATCTGATTATTTATATTTTTGTGATTGTTTCTCTCAAACCATTTTTTTAAAATGGACTAATTTCAGATGTGACTGTGGACAGAAGTCTCTGCAAATTTCTCCCAGAAACCAGAACATTTGTGTCACCAGCAAACAATATAAACTTCAATCTCTTAAACACATTGCAAAGATCCCTGATATGCAGCGATGCCGGCAATGCGTTAATTAGTAACGCGTTTTTTCAGTTACGAGTAATCTATCGAGTTACTATTTCCAAACCAGTAATCCGATTCAGAGCAATTGAAAGGTCGCATGGAGCAGGCAGTACAAATAAACAAATAGTGCAACAACAGACTGCAAATACATCTTCGGGAAAATACATACCAGTAATAGTAAAAATCTAATAATAAAAACGTGAGTCAGATATAAATATAAATAGAAGTAGGTCAAAGGTAAAATATATATCTGCAGGGCGCAGGAGGCCAGGCAGGGATCAGCTCAGAGTTTTTGGCAAAAACTAGTAATCAGTGATCAGATTACTATTTTAAGGTAACTGTGGAAACAATGCTGACATGAAAGATGAATAACATGGTCATTTAGTCTGCTTAACATTGAAATGAAGAATGTTATCAGTAACCTGCTGCTTGATATCATCATCCCTACCCGATAAAGATGTTTTTGCTTCACCTGCATTAAAATGAAAAGACAGACTGTGTCGCGATATTATTCAACAGGGGGCTGAAGCTAATCCCCAATCAAAAGAAGGTAGAGCCTCAAATCAACCTGGCAGGCAAAGGAGAGCTCGGAGAATTCAGTTGAGACAGCTGCGCGTGTACATATTGCTCACTTCACGTTGCAGAGTAAAAATAATATTGTGCTTCACACAGATGTGCTCACCTGCTCAACTTCGGCAGCAGTCAGAGGAACTCTACGCCGTCATTGATGAAGTTTTGGCAAATTCCATTCCGGACGTGAGTTTTGCATCATTTTTATGTATTAAAGTAATGCAGGTTTGGGCTGATATTTAATTGAACTATCTCTCTCATTGCAGTCCCCCAGACCATCGACAGTTCACGCAGGTCAACAGGTAAAGTGTTTTCCTCGAACAGCATGTCAGCTGTTCATCTGACTTCAACATCTCTAAGTACTTACGATGAACCTTCACGCACTTAATTTTGATTAGAATTCTAATACAAGTTACTTCTTTGAAAAGTAGTTGATAGACTTCACCAGTTACCCAAGCCAAAACCAACCAGTCACTTGTGTGCGAAGGTCTTGATCAGGGTCCTGGAGAGAAGCAACCCGCTTCCCTCCAGTCAAATGGAGCCGTTCTGCCTCTCTGTTGTGTCTTTCCCAAAATTGACAAATCAACCTTTTTCTCCCCGTTATTTCAATTTCTATTGCACATCAGGCAATCTTTAAAAGGGTTCTTATCTTGCAGGCCGAGGCGACAAACGTGGCACTAAAATGAAAGAATGGTTCCATGAGGCTTTCCGCTGAAATGTTTGTCACGGCCTCACATGTTATCTTCCCGCCTTTGTCTTGAAGTGATAAATCTTGAGAGGTTTTCACTGAACTTAGTCTCGAATGACTCTTATTGACATTTCTGAGAGCGAGGCGAAGCATCCTTCTCGCTGAACAGATTCTTGGTAGTACGTATGTTATGTGGAGACAAAAGAGCAACCAACTAAAAAATAACTGAGAAATGTCGGCGCTTTGAAAAGGCAAAGAAAGAACAGCTAAGACGGGTGAGAACAGCAAACAATTTCCTGGACTAACTGAAACATGTTGCATAAATATATGATAAATTATGATCTTTGAATTTCCTAAATGCAACATAAATCACTATTTTGGTAAATATGGCAAAATTACATGTTTTTAAGTAGCAATAAACTTATAGGTACATGCTTTATTTATTTAATTATTTATTTGTTCATTCATTCATTAATTCGCTGGTCGGATGGGGGGCTGTTAGCAAAAATGTATCTTTTACTCATAGAGATTACAAACCTGTGGCCTTTTCCTATTATGCATTAACAGTTATATTTGATTTGTCATCTGGGAGGAAATTAGTTTTTGTGTGGCGTTGGACAACTGTGTCGGAAATTAGAAGTCGGTGTTGTTGTGTTCACTCTTTTTTTCCACCTCTCACAATTTATTTGTTAATGGAATATATATTACCCCTTACCTATTACATATTTAGAACGTTAATGCTTAAGATGTTTTCATCAGTGACAAAAGTAATGGTCAGTGGAGAGTTCTGCAATACTCGGCTATTATTTTCATGAAAGGAAGAATATCAAACACCA
Organism: Lipophrys pholis; assembly: GCF_963383615.2. Classification (NCBI taxonomy): domain Eukaryota; kingdom Metazoa; phylum Chordata; class Actinopteri; order Blenniiformes; family Blenniidae; genus Lipophrys; species Lipophrys pholis. Next base: position 15,755,297 of record NC_137642.1, on the reverse strand, counting down.
AAGTGTGCGAGAGAGTGTATGTAACCCGAATGTTTCAAAATGAGCACAAAATTACTAGCTCATGGTGAGATAAGTCTTTAATGTCTCACACAAACGCAAGAAAATCACACTCAATATACATATATCAAGTATAATTACATTGCTTGGAGAAATCACAGACACAGTCTGAATATCTGCCTGTAGCAGGTGGTCACTGGTAACGGCTCCTCACATCTGAAATACAATTATAACTAAAAACATGAATTATTGAAATTACATTGAATTAAAAATTGCAAAATAAAAAAAAAAGTTGGTGAGACATGGACAGTATAAATCTCTTATATTGTGATTTACTGAAACGTGAACTGGAAGTGGGATAAAAGATAAAAGTGAATTCTTACTATGATCCTCAGCACAAAAAAAAAAAAAAAGAAGGCATGTGTTCATTATTCATTAAGCAGAAAGTTTCTGGTTGCTTCCAGAGGAAAGATGCGTGTGCGAGGGTGCGTGTTGTCCTTGAGACGTCAGCACGCCACGACCTCGGATGATTGACCGAATTCAAGAGCGGAGTGATGAAAATGGACGACTGTCAGTCGCCCACAAGGAAAAAACTAGAATTACTGCCTCATGGTGATGTGACAACCAGAAAAGCTACAATTGGCATTAATTATACATCTAAGCTGACATAATACATGGAGCGAAGACTTTTTCAGAATTATCTTAAAATCTATCTATCTATCTATCTATCTATCTATCTATCTATCTATCTATCTATCTATCTATCTATCTATCTATCTATCTATCTATCTATCTATCTATCTATCCAGAAAACAGTCAGTTTGTCGTCTTCCCAACAAGCTCTTCTTTTTCTTACCTTCTTTTCTCTCATTTATGTGAAGGTGAAATTCACATTTTAATATTCAAGTGGCATGTCCCGGTGAATGAAACTCACTTGCGTCACTTCTGCCTGTTCTGTTTTTCAACCGACAGCAGAGCGGCTCATTGCCGAAATCCCTGGGACGAGAAACCAAATACGTAAGTTTAAGTTGCATACTTTCTCCTGTGTGATTGAGGAAATGGAAACGCGCACATGTCACAATCACAACGAGACAAAAAACCAATAGCATTTCATCGACTTGACTTTGAAAAGGGTTTTCTCTTTGCCGTGGGAAACGTGAATAAACAAGAGTAAACGTTGTAAATGTTGCAGGACTCGTTTTGACACGTCGGGTGTTGTGGTTTACGATTAACCTCCAAACATGGATTATTTCAAAAGGCATGTGTGGTTTTCTCTCGCTCAGACTCTGACTTTCCTGGTGACAATGGCGGCGAATTTGTTTTTATGGTAATGTAAATGGTAAATGGACTTCACTGATATAGCGACTTTTCGCTGAGAGCCAAAGCGCTTCGCTTGATTCATCACATTCAGCCATTCACACAATCAGTCACACGCCATTCACCGCGGTGGCTTTGACCTGCGACGGCTGCGTACACACACACTTAGAGCGCTGTGTTACATGTGATTGTGTAATATTGTTATATGTAATGTAAGGCGAGACTCTCTCGTACAGTAAGTTCCCAGAGACACAGCTCACGTTTGACTGTTTATTTTCCACTCTTCAGTTTCATCTGTTGCCTCTTCAGCCGCCCCTTCCCCCTACCCGTCCTTGAGCGTTCTCTCTTTTATGTTCCGGCATGCGAGAGAGGTAGAGAGGCAATTAGTTCCTGATGGGACTCAGGTGTGTTGCGTTGCCTCACCTGAGGTCCCGCCTCCTCCTGCTCTCGCCTGCAGCTCCACTCAAGTCCCCATTTAGCAGTCAGAACACATCTGTTGCATCACACCTTCTTTTATGAGAGCGTGTATTTAAGACGTGATGAGATGTGTGTGCTGTTTAGCCTCAAATATTGATGTGCGTCCGTGCTCAGCCTTCACATGGACGCCATTCAGAGCACGGCTTTCTCCCATCTATCTCCTTCTGCCTGTATCGTCTCTGATGTGCTTTGACGCTCTTAAAGCTTCGGGATGTGAGCAAATAGTTTTTTTCCCTCAAGTTAAATTCATGACAGCATGTTCCCTTCTTGAGAGCGTCACACTGATTTTGCATGCTGCATTTCATACACACCACCCGAACAAATGTTAATGTAAATGTAAATGGTTTTTGGGGGAAAAAAAGTGGGTGTTCAGCCACATGCAGATGTGTGGAACTAATTCAAATCCATCGTCATCCATTCATTTGTCAGCTCTTCATCTCGACTTGCTCCCAGTCGTGTGCAGCCACTTTTCGTGATGGCTTGTTTGGTGCATGGCAGTGCGAATGACTTTTAATAGTCAGATAATCTGTGGTTCTTCATGACAGTGTTGTGAATGAACACAGTGCTTAAATTGGCGTTTGAACATCAGAACAAAAGCTTTGTGTCTTTTGGTATAATAAAACTCATTAACTGTAGAGCTTTCATTCCTGTTATTCCCTTAAATTATAGTCATGAATACCAGCTCAGTAGTCAATAAGACATATTTTTGAGTGTTTTCTTGCCTTTGTTTTGAAAGTCTGAACTCATCAAAAACAATTTGATCCATTTTAATAACTGATAAAAACTTTATTTTTTCTTCTCCATTGTTTATTCAGGCATCTTTATGCAGGTTGCCTCCTTCTACCAGTGAGAGGAAACTGATGGAGGCCAACAGGGTAAGCAAACAAATCTATTTGATCGAAGGGTCGAGGATCTTCTGAGAGTTACTGGTGGGAGTGAAGTGTCCCTCCTGTCAAACTCTGCGTCTTACCCTCCAGACAAAACCCGGGGTCATTCGCCCAATGACCACCATTCCCAGACTGACAGTGGAGGATGAAAACCAGCTCCATCCAAACAGCTTCAGGCAGTCTGCTGTCAGCCAGACCTCAGCCGGCAGGAAGAAGGTAGGAGGCCGCCATTTGGTCATTGTTTTTGTTTCCTCGCCGTTATATATTTCTTTATGCCGACATTTGTTTACGAAACCAAATAATGTTGTTTTAATTCCCTCAGACTATTTAATGCAGGTAAATTATATTGAAGGCCTACTGACACTGCTGTTAAATGACATGTATGTAACTCATGCTTTGAGTCATTTATTGGGAAATTATTCCTTTGGTTTAACAACAAAGCTTGTAATTAGATACAATGCGCGTAATGTTGGAGTAGTTGCATTACAAAGTTTCAGTACTTTTTCAGTTTTCACTTGTATGACTGGAAGACTGTACATTCACACACATTCCTAATTCTTCTAATTCACCGGCCAGTCTATTGAAGGCAAACATTTTGAAAAAGGTTTCAAAATGTTTGACAAAATGAAAACAAAACTGAATGATTCTTAAGCCCTCCTGCTGTACCTCTGAATAGAGAAGCAGAATAAAAGACAACCTCACTTTGGTTTTGTTGATGAAAGTTCTGAGATGAAAACTTTAAGGCAGGTGGAAACATTTCGGGAAACTTTTCTCAATTGTGATTCAGCAAAACAACATGCAAGGATATCTTTTTATGTATTTTATGCAATGTCTTTGTCAATTATATTTTGCTCTCCAAATGTAGAGAGGGGGAACATTTGGCACAGGTTTGTGGAGGAAAGCGTTGAGGGAAAACTTCTCTAACTTTTAATCAGGATATAAAACACGTGGAAAACAACAGCGATCAGCTTTCATGCTAAGCATCAGAAAAACGCCTTTGGAGTCTTTTGCAGATATTTTTTGTACACCCAATTATTGAATGCAAAAAAAAAAAAAAAAAACTAAGTCTCTGCCTGTATTGCAGAGATTTGTTGACTTTGACCAACTCATCTCATCTAATTAACAATCAACAAACCGCAATATTTGATGGATAAATATTTACTCAAGTGAGCTCTCGATAAGCGTCTTTCACCTGAGAAGCCGTTCCTTCTTTAATAAACAATAATGTATCAAAGGTCCTCTGCAATTTCATCAGCCTTCAGCCTAGAAGACTTACTTGATAATAGCATCCTACAAACTAATTTAAACTTCACTGCTGCTGGTTTAGTTGTTTAATCTGATCAAGTTCAGATGGAATTTGTCCTCAAAGTTTGTCCTCTCCTCATAAACCTGCACAATTGAAATGAGAACACGGTTTAAAAACATAATGTAGGAAACTACCCATCATTCACCTGAAGCCATCTCTCTGAGGACAAAGTGAGGCGGGTCAAGGTCTTTAGTTTGACTGTCAATCTTGAGTACATCTGAAAAGAGTTCGATACCTTCGACAGTATCTCTCATTTTGAAGCTATCTGTCTCTTGACAAGCCATTTTTTCAAAAGGCTTTGATGAGAAATGAATCCGTCTTCAAAGAAGTGGCACACTTCCCTGCAGCCAGTTATTCTGCCTTTTCGTCTCCTCTTGTTGGACTTCTTGCTCAGTGGGCCGCCTCCTCGGCCAGCCTCCCCACATTCTCCGAGGGATTCATTTCTTTTTCCTTCAGAAGCTGTTGAGCTCGTGGCCATGCCTCCCTTTTCCCCCCGACTTGTCAAACAAATTGAATTGGATAACGTCGGCGCTGCTCCGCTCACCAGCATGCTGAAAGCAATGTATTTAGCAATGTTTGTGTGTGTTGGTTTTTTTTTTTTAAACGGCAAAAAACAAAGAAAGAATGGAACCTCTGACAACAATGTAAATACATTTCTAACGATGTAAGTACACTACATCATTTAAAGGCTAACCTAAAACTAAAGCCATCCGATGAATAGCGTCAATATCAGGTAAAACGAGATGATGGGCAGTCTGATGAACCATATTTGTATAGCAGATGTTTTATTTCAAAATAGGTGATGCAATGCAGGAGCCACAGATGTAATTCAAATTTCTTTTAGCTCTATTTTTCATTAATTTTTTTCCATAGCTGTGCGTCCTCTAAAATGTGTTGGAAATCTTATATACTGTATATTATAGGCACCATCAGTGTTTTTTTCCCCCCTCCACAACATGTCATTCAGTAAACTACAAGTTACACATGGAATGCTGCCTGTACATCTTTCATTAAATGTCACGGTGATTGCCAGAAAATTGAAGGGTGAGAAATACATTTTCACATATGGAGGGAACTGATGAGATGCAAACACTTACCCTTGTGAGTGAAAAGCATGCTTTCAGCGGCGCTCATCGGCAGAGAAGTCTTTAAGATATCAAAGTTCATGACATATATGATGCTGGGAAAAACAGTTTTCAATACAAGAAGTCAAGATGCATTTACTTCCAGAGAGGCAAACATTAGCACTATATCTGACTCGGATAAGTACCTTTGTAATTGGCCTGTTGCAGCATGAGATATAATAACACTGAGCCTGTCAACATGAAGGGAGGCCCGTGACATTTCTGTTCAGTGAAGGAATCTCTGGATCAATGTTTTGCTTATCGAGCTGCTGTCATTCAACCTTCAGTCTATGAAATGATTTCATTTCACGGTAAGATATCCTGAATATTTAACATTTAGACTAGATTAAATCTAGTCTAAATGATGATATTCAATTAGTGTCAAAAAGGTAGAAAAATAAGACTTCATATTCTGTGTGTGCTTGTTGGAGACATTCAAGAAGTCATTCAAGGACCTGTTACCCAGTGCAGTAAATGTGAAGCTCCAGACGAAAAAAAAAAAAAAGATCTTGGCACAAAGACTGCAAATCAAGGGAAATTGTAACTTGATAGATCAGACCCAAAGACAGACTTAACAGTATCCACATCCTGGGTGGAAAACGCAGGAGGAACACAGACGTGAAGAAGGTAACCAGCAGAGAGGAATGACTGAGTCACTGACAAAACTCAAACCTGGGAAAGATCCCTAAATACACACCTGATGGTGATCAGAAGAGGAGCACGAGCACAGCAGAGGACATGAGGAGCATAAATCAGGAAATTTGGAGTAATACATAGAAATTTATGACACCACATCTACACCGTCCCTGCTTTGACAAATGCAAAATAAGTAAACCCGACACAGCCGTTCACACCATATATCTATCTATCTATCTATCTATCTATCTATCTATCTATCTATCTATCTATCTATCTATCTATCTATCTATCTATCTATCTATCTATCTATCTATCTATCTATATATCTATATATATATATGTAGGCAGCCATTCAGAGGTCTTATCTTGAGATACTCTTCATCTTGATCTGTGTGACACACACTTAACACCAGCCCCATGCAGCTAATATGTATGGAAGACAGTCCTAAAGGTGTTAAAAAGCATTTAAATGAATGGCCATAGTCATTAAACTGTATTTGTACTGTATTAGAATTTCCATATTCTACCAAAGAATATGTTATGAAATGATTGTTGTTTGAAAAGTGTTTTCTCTGTTAACAGAACAAAACGCAACCAACAACAACAAATGTTTTGAAAACTAAAAGTGTGGCACATTCAATTGTTAAAAGCCCCCCCAAAAGCTCCTGATCTTATGCTTTCAGCGAGCACACAAAATACTTTAGGCTCATTTTATCTTGTGACAAGGTCAATGTACGTTTATTCCAAAGCTGTCATTGGTTTATATATCACACACAATAACAATGCAGTGAGGTGATCATAGCCACAATACTCAACGTGAGTGAACACAGAGCTGCCAGCTGTCACACACTGACCATGAGACTGATGCTTTAAACTGTAAAGTCACATTCTCACAACAAATGTGTGTTTTTCTTGAGCTAAATGACACACACACGCACACACACACACACGCACACACACACACTGAACATCCTGAACCTGCAGGTGAGCTCAACCTCCGTCTTCTGGACTTTATTCTCCGGCAGTTGTGACACAATCCACCAGAACTGTGAGCTCATGTACATTTTCCTGGGATTATTTTTAGCGTTGCATTCAGACGGTACGTGGTGTCCTTCACATCCCTCCCTCACAACACAGCGGCGCTTCAGCAACAACTTCAATTATCCCCCAACAGAAGAAGGCTTTCAACTGTTAACAACCATTATGAGTTTGAATTTTGAACAGTATAAAATAATAAATGAAATATGAATATTTGATAGCTCGTTGTTATGTTTTCTGGAGCCTTCATTTATAATTTTTTTCTCCAAATGAAAACTGTAGACTCGGCTGCAGACAGTATGAATAAATGAAAAGCGAAGAAAAATACACTTAATTTCAATTCTTTGACACCTTATTAATCAAATAATATGATTGATCTGTATGGTGTATGATGGTATAACGATGCATTCTACTGTCCTAAATCTACAAAATGTAAACACTTAACCAAAGTACAGGAGAGAAATGATAAAAAGGTATCATACAGTAAACTAGTAAATTTATTTATACGCAACCTGCCAGTGTTGTTGACTTTACTGGTTCACTCACTAATATTATAAACTAAACTGTGATCAAAGGTACTTTTTATGTTCATCTTACCCAAAAGCTACTTCTTTATTGTCAACTTATTCATTGATTGTAGTCACTGTGTGCATCATTTCATTCTGTCCTGACCTCTTTTATACTGATTAAAGCAAAACATCACGTTTGATTGCAAGAAAGTAGTGAAGAGTTTACATGACAAGTTATCATTTTGAAAAGTATGACTCAAGGATTGGGATCTCTTGTGGCTTGATATTAGAGCTACTTTACTATCTGATTACTCTTTCTATCCTGGGGTTGTTGATACAAAGAAATCATCTGTAACGGATAAGCTGCTGTTTGGAGAAAAAAAACAAAAAAAAAACAACCATTTTTCCCGGTCTCTGGGTGGACTGCTTCTGATGGAGTGAAGGTCTGGAAAATCATTTTCTAACTTTGTTTACTGTTTTGGTTTTTCCTTACCTATATCTACAAGGTTATCATGAATTAATCTCTGCGAGGTGAATTATATCAGCCATTGCTGGAATGCACGCATGGGGACTCATTGCCAGCTCTCTTCTCTGCTCGGTCTCATGGATCGAGGGGTATTGTTGCTTTGCGGCAGCGCCGCTCACTTCACCGCCGTTGGTCCAGGATCTCATAAATATATATACAGCATACATGTAATTAGAGCTGCAGCAACCAGCTCAATGTTTATGCTTCAAAGAAATGTCTCAAAAGGTTGAGAGATGCCTCCAGTTGCTGCATCCCCGTCTGCAACATTCACATAGTTTATCTCTGAATCCAAAGGCTCACACAGGCAGTTAAAAATCCAACTTCAGCTTGATTGAGCCTGTGAATCACATTTCCAACAGAGATCATTCAACTCTGTGCCTTTCTTTTTTGTGAGATTCAGACATTCATGCCTTCATTTTGAATACGATTGGATATTTTGGTAAAATTCTCTCTAAACCTGCAGCAAGGACACATTGATTTTCTCAATTATTGACTGCATGGGTGCTTTTACACCATTTTGTCCATGTTCTCATAATTTTCCTCCTCAGTTGCTCCTGCATTCAATAATGTTGAGTCACCATCTATTTGTGTTTTATTAAAAGTGTTGAACTATACACCAGCCTTCTGTTCAACAGAAAAACTGTGAAAAAGGTGAAGTCTATTACGTGATGAGTAACACCAAATTAAAAATACTGCCTGGTTCTTCACCCCTGTATTGGACCTTGTAGAAACAACATGATTCATGAAGTTCAACATTTAATTACACTCTTTTCCCTTTCGGGTAATTGCACATTTAAGCTTACAAAAAAAAAAATGAAGGATCTTGGTCGTCAAGATGAAACCTTAGTGGCAGAGCTGGTGGAGCCTGAGCATAGTGAAGTTAAATATGTCTGGAAGACATTAATATCTCATGATGGCAGGCTTAAACATCAGAGTAAAACCAATTTAACTGATTTATTTGTCCAGTTTTATTGTAACATAAACTACATTGTTTGATTCCTTATCTGTTAAATTGGTATCAAAATCCTCATCCAATAACCTTGTTTAAATAAATGAACATTTTGTTCTCAGTTTTGTGTTTTTTGAAATGATTTCCTTTAAATAAAGTGAGAAAAAAATAACCTAAAAGATAAGTTTTGACAAACAGGAAGTCAGACTGATCTGGTATTCAGACCAGTGCCTTCACTATGCTTTTCATTTTCTTTACAGCCTCTTACTTTTTGTAGGCGTTATACTTTTCCATGTCTGTGCATTTCAAACCGGGGTCAGTGCTTAGAATTCATATTGGTGAGTCACACTATGATAAAGATGGAACATTGTGATCTAATCTATTAAAAAAAATCTGACTCATGTAATATATTGCAGAGCTCTGCTTATAAGCCAGTTGAAGGTGTTCTGAGAACCCAATCAATCCCCAAGTATGCAGCGATTATGTTGCACCTGCACATGCTTGCCTCGGCGCCGCAATCTGTGTTTAGACATACTGTAAGATCAGCATGCATGAAACCATCTGCCTCAGTCATGTGCAATGCAAAATTAATTTATCATAAAGACTTCAGCCTCAAGGTATACAGTGAAAGCCTTTAGTGTAAATCAAAATATCCAATACATGTGGGCTGGGATATTTCCTCCCCCCATTTAACTAAGGCTGCCTAATAAAATACAATTGGAAAATAGATAAATAAATACAAAAAAAAAAAACAGTTTGTGTGTCCACACAAGCATTTCAACTCATATTAGCATGCTGACAGTATTTAGTGCTGTTACGTATTTCATTAAAAAAATTACAAATATTTGTTCCTCTGTATTTAAGATTTAAATTTTTTTTAAGTATCCCATTATTAAGAATGACAGTCCAATGTATGAATCCATTAGAGTTTGCGGCTGACCAGCACCACATTCCCTGAAGAAGTCTGCAATCTGCATAATCTGAAAGGCTCATTATGTTAATTTCCCTCAGACCACCCATGCTGTTTCCTCCATTTCATTGATTTGATTTAAATTTCAGCTGTGAGAGCATATCTGACCTCATCTGTTGTCAGAGATCATTTATCTCAGGTCTGACTCACGTTAGTTTAGTCCAGTGTGGATCCGCCTCACCTAATGAAATGTGTTTCCTGCTGACAAACTGGAGCAACGCTCAACTGCAAAATACAAGAATAATACTATTATAGCTTTGATAAACACTGGATGGTCACCATGATTGTGTTCTGATCCCGGTTCCCACTGCATGTCTCATGTTTTAAACATTCCAAACGTTTTTGGACCCTTGAAATATTAAAAAAACTTTTTAAGAAAAATATTTCTACACAGCATCTTTGCCAAAGCACACTTGTGGCTGAACTAAAGTGAGTCAAAGGTGTTTGGTCTAAAGACTTTGGCTTTGAGTTCCTGTTTGCCTCAAGCGAACTTTAAGAAACACTTTGTTCATTTCAATAAAGGCATTTGTATTCAACACCAGTATACAGATCCATATATTTCCTGCTGCTGACTTATTTATTTGAATGGGTTCCAGCTGTGAATCACCAAACAGTAACATATAATGCATAAATAATCATCATCCTGAAAAAAAACCTACTTTTTTTTTCCTGGTCGACCAGGAAACTTTGACAGCTGTCAAGAAGCACCACTGTTGACTTGAGGCGGAGAGACGTTGGCAATTCAGACTGCATGATGCGTCTTTATTGGCCATGCCTTGTTGGTTTTATAGGTGTAGCTCGTGATTGACTGTTATAAACCTTCGTTTGTTATTATCAGACGCCATACAGACAATATGACAATTGGACAACATTAATATGTGAGTTTTGTGGCCTCGTGAAGCTGCACCAGTTCACACATGAGACATAATCGAGATTGGCAGTTTGTCATGAGAGAGCTTGTTAGCGGCTTTGTCTCATTGCTTCTGTTTCTTTTACTCGTCTGTGTAAAACCCTCAAGTGACAGTTTTTTTTACATTTTTTTATTTTTATTAAAGATTGATGGAGGTGTCGACTACTAATTTTGGACCTTTTTCCAAGTGTCTTGATCAAAGCTGCTTCAATGAGATGAATGATTTTCATCAACACGGTTTCATGTGTGAGTGTTGACACCCTGAAGAGAGATTGTTGGAAGGACATCATGAAGTGAAATTTACATTTCCACAGTTTTTTTGTGGTTTCTGTGGGCTATTTCTTGATAACATAAAAGTAAATTATTTTGTTAATTCCAGTATTTCCACACACAATTACTTTTTTTTTTTTTTCCTTTTTTTTTTGTAACTATCACGTAAAACAATACAAAATATCTGATAACTCATGTTGCCCGCGAAGGTATTTACTAATTGTGCTTCCATTTGTCTTGGTGCTCTCAATCTGCAACTAAAAAATGCAACATCAGCTCATAAAAAAAGTTGGTTGTTCCACTTTATCACATCACTGTAAGCCAGACAACAGTACTTATGTGATTTTTTTTAATAGTTTGATAGTTTGCTAAACTAAATTATGCCTGAGATAAGTCACCTGCATGCTGCCTCTTACAATCCAGGAATAAATATAAGCAGATTCATTTGCTTTAACTGCTACATAATGACGGAAACTGAAGGCAGCAAATTTCTGTATCCAATAGAAATGCAAATGCGGTTTGATATGTTTTGTTTTTCATTTTTCTTTTGAACACGCGGCGATACAGGTTTTTTTTCCGGCATATTCAGTTCATCTGGCTCCTAAAAACCAAGTAAAAAAACTTGACCCCTCCACTTTTTAAAGCATAATTATCTGAAAAATACAAATAGAATATGTAAACAAACACAAATTAAAACGCCCACGAAGAAGATTTTGTAGTGTTGTAATCATGTTGTTTGACTTTCAGTCGGCGCTCTTTTAAGTGTTCACAAACCTTTATTCTCTGGATGTTGTGTGTATTTGAGGAGTAACAAATGGCAGGTTGTCGTGTTCTTTTATATTTCAGATGGCAGCCAGTCCCGAGGAGGAAGGAACAGGTTGGCACACAGGGCCAAGAAGCAAAATGTGGGGAGAAGAGAGAAAGCCTGAAAGGAGGAGGAGTCCATTCTTCGTACGCGACCTGCAGATCACAGAACCTGAGGAGGACATTAGCCACCCCAGGAAAGATGCTTCCACTACATTCAGTGCAGCTGAGCGATGTCTGGAAACCTTTCAAACCCACATTTAAAGCATTTGTTATTATTATTATTTTTTTTACTGAGGGAAACAATTATCCGAACAGACAGTTACTACACACCATATTTAGGGGAGGATGAATTGTGCTTTTACCAGAACTAGTGAATGAATGCAACACACACACACACACACACACACATATATGTCAGTTGAACTAGAAGGAACTGGCTGGCACTCTTATCATTTCCAAATGGCTGTTATAGTTGGTACAGCGACCATTTAAAGCTTTCTATCTAACTAAATTAGAGATCTGAAAGCGCTGCAGGCACCATTTAAATAATAAAACACTTATGTTGTGGTATTTGAGAGGGGAGCGAGTTAATCCAGGTATTAGATGTATGAAAAGGAAAATCATCAGTGCATCATCATACTGTTTTCATGTTTGTTTATTGGGATTCATGCCACCATTCATCTGTTAATTAGCACATCAAAGCAAAAGAAATGCCGCCCAAGATAAAGACGACAGTCAGAGGTGTCACAACTATTCACATTCATTACTCAAGTAGAAAGTATAGATATTGGAGTTTAAAAATACTTTTGTAAGATAAAGTATCTACTCAAGCTTTTCACTCAAGTAGACGCGTAAAAGTACTGGCTTCAAAACTACGTTAAGTATAAAACTAAAAGTAATGTAAAGAAACAAAAATAACATTAAATACAAAGCCACCTTGGGCCACCCGCCAAAGGGTCTTACAGTGCACTACCAACAAAACCAACATTTTTCTAAATGCCATAATGACTATATTATCATATTATATAATAAAAGCTATTAGTTTGTGGTACTTGGGTGTGCAGAGCTTGCCAGTTTGAAAAATCTCTTCCTGGTATGGCCAGAGGGTTACAAACGTCGGCTGGTCTTTCTGGCCACCAACCTCCGCGCTTGCTTGGGGCATTTTGCTCGAGTTCTCTTGAGTCTCATCTTCATATGACATGGAGTCTGTCACCTATGTGCCTCTTGCTGTGTGATGTGATTTGTATGTCATTCATGTGCAGGGGCGATGCATCGTGTACAAACAATAGGGTGTCGGAATGGTAAGTTAATATACTTTTCATCCAATCACAATCAAATGGACTCTACCTGGTTGGTGCAACTTATTTGGATGGGTTTTTTTTTTGAACCATGAAAATCCCCAAAACAGGTCTATATGAAATAAGAGTCAAAGGTTGTTTTTAAAAATATAACCATTAAAAAGAGTAGAAGTAAAAACTAGGCTGAAAATAATTACTCCAGTAAAATATAGACACATAAAAACTCTTATGAAAGGGAACAAACTATTTTTACTTTGGTATTTGACACCTCTGACTACAATAAACATGGAGTTGGGGAGGAGGAAAATTGACTGCGCGCGCACGTGTGTGTGTGTGTGTGTGTGTGTGTGTGTGTGTGTGTGTGTGTGTGTGTGTGTGTGTGTGTGTGTGTGTGCGTGTGTGTAAGCATACTACACAATGATTGGCACAGCTGAGAACGCTTGTCTTTTTAAAGTAACACAATGTCTCATTAAATGCTTAGTATTGTCTTACCAGCCAGATCCACTGTGTGACACACACTAATGCCAGGGCAGGCAAATGGTTGTTTGCTGCGTGAATAAAATAATAAAAACAGATCAATTAAGTGTGATGTGGCCTTGATCCCATTTTACAATTATTATTTTATTTTGGCCCCCAAAAAATGTGAAAACTCCAATAATTCAAGAAGAGACCATGCAGTCTTTGTCCTCCTACACTAACCCAAAGCGCCATTTAGAACCCACAAAGTACCATTTTATCATACTGAATTGATGAAATTGGAACATCTAATAAAAAGACTTCCCTCACCGTCTTTCATGTCGAGTTTGTCTCACAGTGAATTCCAAAAATAGACGTGACATTACAATCTGTTTAGAATGATACATCTGGACGATCCTCTAATGTCACACACACTTCAGCTCGGGCGCCTGCACACAGCTCGGCTTGAACACAAGCACATCCTGGAATTGTTTACAATTATTGCGCTTCAAGATCATGAACAAATTAAAATGTCATTTGAAATCAGTTCAGCAGTGTTTCTTATTGGACTAATGTGGACACAAGCCTGTTAGTTCATAGAAAACAGGATTCAGCTTGCACATTTTCTCAAACTCACCCACATGGCTTTGACTAGAAGCTATTTTAGGTAAGTGATCCTTTGGCTACCAGCAATGTTGCCACCTGCTGTTTGGCAGTAGTAATGGACAAACTGGAAATAGCAGTTACTTTTATGACATTAGAGGCAATAGCTTTCTTGTTGCAACGTCGTCCTACAGCCTGGATTTAACCTTCTTGCAAGCTGGTTTGGGTCTGCAGAGCTCATGTTTGTCACCCCTGCTCAAAAGACATCATGTACAATTTGAAGGAGTGAAGGTTGCTCGTTTATCTGTCCTTTGTGTGAAGCAACGTGGGCACGGTAGGCGAGTGGTTTGCACTCTTGCCTCCCCATGAGAAGACACTGGTTGGACTCCAGGCTTAGAATAATAACTTTCTCCTGAAATATATATATATATATATATATATATAGACTCCTGTTTAGGTTATTTAGTAACTCATAAATGTAATTATAGATATTTGTGTCACCTTTCCAGGCTGCATCCCCCCCTTTCACCTATAGTTTGCTGCTATTGGGTCCAATTCCCCGTCATCCTAAATTGTAAAACAATGTATAGAAAATTAACAGATGTTTATATGACTGAGAAGAAAACCTGGAAGAAAAACTGAAAAACCTGTTATGTCCCTCCCTTAGAACGTTGGAAATGCAAATGTGGGAGTCAATTGGTGCTATTGACCGCTGATGTCCCAGTGTTTACTGCGTTTACTGCATTTGCTGTGTCATCGCAACACAATCACAGGCATGCCTATGTAAACGAAGACAAACTTGCTCCTACAATCACTGTATGAAAATATATTGAACGCCAGGCAAGTGTTCTCGGCCACTTTTGGTGCAACGATGTCATTGTGATCGAAAAAAAGCACATTTCTACTGCTTCTGCAGTCCAATTTATTAAGTTGTCCTCAAAACTAAATTGATTAGAATTACACCAGTCTGGGACTTTGACCCAGGGTTTTCCGAAAAGATTACACCTTTATGCACAAATGTTCATTCTATGAATTAAGCTCGAGATTTAGTTCCAACCTTTATCAATATTGTGCTTAAAATCTGATAAAACACCATTTGCAGCGATTGGGGAATGGAGACCTTGTCAGTGCTGGAGGCCACTGGTGGACATGGGCTACTGATGAAGAAAAAAAAAGAGGTTGATATACAAACTCACTTATTCACTTTTATTGGACACTGTATACTTCACTTCACTTGTTTTTATGTTTTTAAAAAATTTTTTTTATTCATATGATTTTTTTTAATGTCTTGATGTTTTTATGCTTTTATTCTCTCTAACCTTGGGTGACCTGAAAGGCGCCTCCAAATTAAATGTATTATTATAATTTTTTTATTAAACTACTCACACATGTGACAGGCGACAACTACGAGTGAAGGAAACCCTAACCAGGGAACACAAAGCACCGCACGGACCTCTTTTGTAAGAAAAATATAAATGTTACGGATAAACAATCAATACAAGCTGTCATCTGCAGAGCCACAGCCGGGGTCTGAAGGAACCACGAGCACATGGGATGTAGTTTGGGTATACAGAAGTAAAGGAAAATGAGTCATGCCACAATTGTATTACTTTTATATGGCAAAGCAAATACTAAACAAATAAAGTCGATTGTGGGACAAACTCAGGAAAATGTAAATTGTAACAACCGGTCGTTTGAAGACTGTTGTTTTAAAAAGAAGGGATGCTTCACAACATCCTTTAGGAAGTTTGCAAATACTTTCATCCCGGTTATGTTTATGTCTTTCCTATATCTTGTAATTCAATGCTACAAATAAAAGACCAAAGCTCAATAATTGTCTGGCAATGTGCTGAATGAGGGATCGCAGGCGTCCAGACGCGAGGCGGTGCCCTGGTGTGAAAGGAGAAGGTGAGATGGTGTGAAGTGCTCTCACTCCAAAGGGTGTGAGGACCAACTGGAGACGATTGGCTTAACCTGACTCTGAAGTGAAAGACCAGCTTAAGTACAATAAGAACTAGGTAATCTTTTTTTTCATCATTTTTTTTCTTTCTGGGTTTTTATGAATGGACAAAAAAAGAACCTAGAATCACACCAGAAAAGACATGTTTCATCCGAAAATGACTTGAATCCACTCAAGCATCTTTCCTATTTACCACCCCGAAGCACATTCAGTCGAAAGGTGGAAGCAATTGGAAAAAAGCTGTGCTTACCTGACAGGACATCTGATAGAAACAAACAAACCGCCAGCCTCCACGTACCGCCTGGCACTCACAGCTATTTCATGTCAGCCTTGCTCACACGGCTTATGTTTTTGTGTCAAATAATCCTTCCAAATTTGTCAAATATACTTTAATATCCAATCCCTCAAATCAATAATGCTGGAAAACACAGTCGTGGAGTCGAGTTGTCCCTTCAACGCGCCAAGCTTTTAAGAATTATCGACATTTTCTGTGAGGAAAAAAAAAAGAAGAAGAAAGAAACAATAGGTGTCAGAGTGGAAGACTGAAAGACAGAAAAAAAAATGTTGTTCATTCAATAATTTGTGGAAGAACATGCTGTGCCTGGAGGACAACCAGCCGGGCACAACTGCCATCTTATACTCGGCGAGACAACGAAGCTCAATAGCGTGTGGTTTTGTTAGGAAGGGCACAGTCGTGTTCACTCTGTTCTCTTTGCGACCACATTCTAAGCTGAGACAGCTGCTACCACATGTGGATGCTGCGTAACTACATGTTGTACATTCCAGCGAAAATGCTGGGTGTTGGACACATATTTGATGTCAGTGACCAGTTTTTTCGTCCTCGGTTTGAATTTGTATTTAAATACCTTAAAGTGATCTAATACTACTCTTAAACTCAAGTCTGGTCGATCACAGGAGGTGGGCGAGGTTTTATCTGCCTCGAGGTCATCAGAATTAGAATAGTAAATGTCACAGAAAACCACAATATTGATTTTATCTGAAAGCTCCTGCTTATATATTAGTGTGGGTGGGGTTATCTGTTATTTATGTATGACCCCGTGGTTCAGCTGTAGTTGTTTTAAAGTGGTTTACAAATAAAGTTCTGTTGAGTTGAGGTTTATTATAAGTTAATAATGGGGTTGGGAACTGCTGTCTACAAAAACTGCATTAACATTTAAGCACATTTAAGCACAGTATCTACTCCCTAATTAAATTAAATTGAATTAAATTAAATTAAATTAAATTAAATTAAATTAAATTAAGTTAAATAAAATAAAATAAAATAAAATAAAATAAAATAAAATAAAATAAAATAAAATTAAATTAAATAAAATAAAATTAAATTAAATTAAATTTCCCTCCAAAAACGCGTCTGAATCCAGTGGTGGTCATGATTTAATGTTCAAATTAGAAGTCTGTCCATTTCTCTCCACATAGGAATCCCAGTACCAGTAGAGGGTATGGTAACTTGTGGTTTGGAATGAACCTGTGAACACTATGTATTTGTTTATGCAGCGTGAAAGATGTGTGAAAAGTGGCACCAAAACCTCTTCCTCACTGACTGAATGTGTTACTCATCACCATCTATCTATAGCTGTTTGGCCAGTAAGTGAATTATTAGGTGGGCAACAAGGCGGTTTAAGGGTTTCGGCTGGGACGCCCTCTTTGTGGTGATTTCATGTTCTTCCTGTGCATGTTTTGTTCCTACAAGGCCACAATCATTAATTATCTAGACCCTTTCTGGTGACAGTGGTGACCTGTTGACAATTTTACAGATTTAAACCCACAAACTTTTGATTACAAGCTTGGATAAGCCACGACTTCTCATTCTATTCCATTGCACAGTGAAGGTGGATTGAAGCTGAATAATATCTGCCTTTTTTTAAAGATTTATTTTCACAGCGACCCGGTTGAGGCTTTACGTGCTATTTTCCTAATAGGTATGCCAATATCATTTTCTTTCAGTTTTTTAAGACTTAAAACTGCCCACAAAAATCACTATACCTCTGTTCCATGGATGCCAGAATAAACCAAGAAAGTGATTGAATAATTATTAGGATTGATTCTGATAATGCGTTAGAAATGTAGACTTATTCCCACATATGTTTATATTAAGCTGATATCGACATAAACCGCATCTCTTATGAGACACTGTGCTGGCTCCTCTCTCGATCTTCTCGTCACGTTTTTCAATAAGAAATGCTTTAAATTTACACACATGAATAAGTGTTGGCATGAGAAGGCATGAAGCATTACCAGGGTTGTAGCTTTTGAGGTCAATTAGATGGTGATGAAGAGGATGAAGAAATACTTTGGTGATGCCTTCTTGATTGCATAAAAATGTAATTTTTATATACAATTGAATAGCATCAGAATAACAGGTGAAACTTGTATATGCTTTCTCTAACCAGTGCCAGAAATTCTGCCAGGTTACAGTACAGATTTACATATCGTATGAAAAACAATGGTGGGATCACAGCATTCTGGCTTCACTTAAGTGGGGGGCCCCTTACAGCCTCACATCATAACAGGATGGACCATGACCTTTCTGGCCCAGACTCCTCGACGCTAAGAGAAAAATATCAAAAGAGAAATTGCATATAGAAACTGAATATAGAAAATATACTTCACTTTGTTTGAGCCCCAGCGGCTGCCATGCCAAGCAATTGCACAGGATTGGACAAAAGGACAATGAAGGTATGGGCACACCTGTCTTTAGGAGCACACAGCCGGCCGATTGGTTTACCTGTGGCTGAAGATAACATGTTGCCATGCATCTGCTGGGAAAGCAAATGCAAATGTCTATTTAACTTCTACGTGGTGTGACCACTGTGAGATTCTGGTTTGTTTTGACAAGCTGGACTTTTTGTAACCTATTTCACTTTTGCTCACAGGGATGTTTTTGATATTTTAGACGGGCACATTGGCTCTCGGTGGAAGCATTGTGCAGTTGGCAAAGGGAATGCTTAAAATTGTTTTTCTTGTTTTCTTTTTTTTTTTTTTGATGAAATGTGCAAAAGAAACATGTTTTATTTTGTGTCCAATTCTGTCCTGCTCCCTTAAACATTATTCGTGGGGAATTTCTTTCCAACTACATTCATTTGCCACAGAGTAACCCAGATCAACAAATCATTGCTATTGATTGGCCAGAGTATAGAGTTATGTTTCAGGACCAGCCTTTACTGCCTGTATTTGTGCTGCACCCTGCCTGCCTGACCTGAAAATGTACGATACAGATCAATTCTTCATTCAAGGAAGAAGCCTGTCATACTGCTTACATTTTAATACTACATAACATGGGAGGATAAATGGCAGATTCATAAAATGTTTGTATTTCACATTTAAATAATTTTCTTTTAGATAGTGAATTTGGCACGTGTCCCATGCTAATCATGTTTCCACACACTTACCAGTGGCAGAATGTCCAGATGCTGCCGTGATGGAGCAGACTTCACTTGAGTCGACTGCATCAGAAAGCAACGTTTCCGTGTCAGCGATCACAGCAAAACACATTACCGGGCTGTAACAGCCTCTTTATTTCTTTTCCTTTTTTTTTCTTTTCCTGTTTGGATTTGACGGTAAAGTACGTCTTTGAGCCCTCAGAACAGCCTGTGGTCCCACTCAAAGAGCTCTCGACTGATAAGTGCTGATTCTGTCACCATTGCGCTCTGAATGAAGACTCCATTACATTTTGATGAAATAAACTCAAAGCTGAAAAACGGCAAAACTCTAGTCGAGAATGTGTTTAATACAATTTAGAGAGTGATTAGTGGACAAAAAGAAGGCTGCACGGAGTGAAAAAGGACGATTGTGTGGTTGATCGTATAAGCCTGTGAAATCTGGCTTCAGACGACTTCAAATGCGTCACTTTTTTGTCAATCTTATACTCCATTGAAATCAATGTTGTTTCAGTATATTCATCTACTGGAGTGATTATTTCAGCCAGACTAGCAAATTGTTGGTGATCACTCTAATTTGTATTCGGTTACAAATTGCTACTTTAACATGCCGTATTATGCATGTTTTGCTTATTCTATTTTCCCAAGCATGGTCATCATTTGAATCATTCAGTTCTGTGAAGATGTCAGCGATGAAACAGTCAGCCGCAGCTTTATCTTCACATTCGTTCATTTCTACAGTATGCTGCAAATGCATTTCCACAAAGATGCAAGTCTTGTGTCCTGTTCAATAACAATTATATAATGGTTTGTTGAATGGATTATTTCCACCCTTTTTTTTAAACACTCACAGGAAATGATCTTACCCAAGGCTCGATGAATAAATGCAAAAACACCACATGGAACTATTACCATGTTAAAATTAGAAGCAAAAAAATACAAATAAACAAAGATGTGACAGTGACAATGGTATATTACTGTTGGACTCACAGTACGTTAAGAGTTTTATTACTCCGCCTTGTTTGATTGGTATTGATGAGCTTGATATCGCTCAATATTTACCTTGAGCGTACAAGTTAAATTGTGAAGGACTGCTGATGAACTGCAGCCGGGCCAGTCTGTTACACTGCTGCTCTCTTCATGTGGGTCTTTGGTACATGACAAAACGAGTTTCTCTTGCTGATTGATTCACTCGGACTGGCTTCAGTGAGAAATTGCCTTTTGATGCACAGTCAGTGCAGAGTCTCCCACAGTGCAGAGTCTCCCACAGTGCAGATAATATCCCTGCATTAAAAAAAGCAAACAAGCCAGAACACTCAATTACCAAGATGAACGTTTAGCTGGGGGAAGTGATTCAGTAGATTTAAAGATATTTTTAAACGGTTAGCTGGATTGACTTGGTTACATTTGCCATGTATAGAAATGCTATCTTGATTTGTTATTGGTTTGGTTTGGCACAAAAGAAATCTCTTCGTAATAAAAGAAAAGATTTGTTCTGGATGTTTTTTGTTTTGCTCCACAGCTTTATGAGATATGATTTATTCACTGCTGGATCTCTGAGCCCGTGGGTTCTGGACTATGGATTTATGTTATACTTATTTATGTTATATTTCTACATTCTTGTCATACAGCAAGTCGCTGTGTGTTTACAGGAATGAACGTATATATTTGCTCTTTGTTTCTTGCCTCATTCACATCAACTCCGTTTTTAGAGTCAGAGTCGCTGTGGCCTGACAACTTGGATGTATTGTTACAGATTCCAGCATAAAATTATAGAATTGCCTCACTGACACAATACAACTTTTATGCTATACCCACAACAAACCTCTCTTTAATTTCTCTCTTTAAAGACATTCACTGCTCTGCAGGATCCTGCTGTGAATGATCCTACAGAGCAGTATGTTTCCATCATTATCTATTATTAAGTTTAGAAGTTTTTTTTCTTCCTGTAGATCGCATTCTGTGCATATGTAAAATACAAAGGGTCCCCCAGGCCTCTTCTCAATAGCAGCACTGTTTCTAGACATTTCATTTTTTAAGTTTCATGTTTTAGTTTTTCAATTTGACTCAATTCCAAATCTATTCTGCAACATCTGACAGCTGTATTTGACATGTAATTCTGCCAGTATCATGCTCCCCTCCCTCTCTGCACCCGTGGTCACAGCCTTATCTCACACACACACACACACACACACACACACACACACACACACACACACACACACACACACACACACACACACACACACACACACACACACACACACACACACACACACACACACACACACACACACACACACACACACAAATAGATACCTGCACATGCTGGCTTTTGATGGCAGGAAGTGAATTGGTCAGATTCGTTATTTACACCGCTAGTCAGTTTAATGCAATCATGTGTGTCTGTGTGTGTGTGTGTGTGTGTGTGTGTGTGAGTAAGTGTGAATGGCTCAAGTTACAGTTGTGTTAAGGTTGAGTTAGACACAGAGTTGTATTGATTGATTCTCTTAGAGAATACATTATGTTGAGAGCGAGGCATTCCTGTTGTACGTCCACCTAATCATTAAACTGAGCTATTCTCTCTCTCTTACTCATTGACACCTTGCATCACCGAATGTAATGTCCGTGATACTGAAAGGGAAACTTCCAGGAGATTATGTGCTGGACTTAGAACTGAATTTTTCTCAACAGCGAAATTTGTTTTAAACAAACAAACAAACAAACCTTCTTTTAAGGTAAGTTAAACTTTTAATAGATTGTAGGTATAAAAGTATTTTTTTTTTATGCTACTGAGATTAGAAATCAACTGTCTTGGAGGAGTACACAATGTATTATGCCAAAATGTATTTTCCAGACAAAATTCCATCTGGAAAAGGATGAGAACATTAAAGTAAATCTAATAACAAGATACATTTACATAAATACATAGTGTCTTTGATTAGTGTTTCCATGTGACCACACCACAACAGGCTGATACATGATTTGTACCAATATATCACATTGTAAACACTGCAGGTCATGAACACCATTCCGCTCAGAGCAATGTTCAGCAGTATATTTCACATCGGAGATATGAAACATATGGACCGGGGGCAAAAACCGACTCAATGATTTCTCAAAAAGAGAACAAGGTTGATGAATGAGTTTTGGACAATTCACTGCATTTCAGTAGGAACTGCATAATGTTGGCATGTCATTCAATGTATTGATTGACATTCACAATAAAACAAAGAGAATCATGTTAATTATTAACCACAAAACTGTTAAAAAAAAAAAGTACAAATGTAAAAAAATTAAAAGACAAGATGAACAAGTGTTAAACAATTATTTTATTGTAAATAAAGGATCTTTATGAAATGTGATTATTGAATATTGGGAAAGCAGTAGGATTAAATCTGTTTTACTTCTTCCAACCAGTTTTCCGACATTTTGATTTCGATGTGATTGAATTATTATACTTTATGTGATTGGAATCACCAGAATAGGTCTCTCTCTCTCTCTCTCTCTCTCTCTCTCTCTCTCTCTCTCTCTCTCTCTCTCTCTCTCTCTCTCTCTCTCTCTCTCTCTCTCTCTCTCTCTCTCTCTCTCTCTCTCTCTCAGTTGGATGTCGGAGGCTGTTTAACCAACCAAGAAAATTGTGTTGTGGGAGTGGCAGAGCCTCTGACAGAGCCTCCACTGCTGATTGTAAAGTACATCAGAAAAAAAGAAAAGATTGACTGTTTCTCATCTTCTGGTAAAGAAGCTGACAGACTTTCCGCTGCAGTCCCATCAGAGGAAACAGTGATTACTGACAATTTATCATCATCGTCTTCTTCAGTGTATTCTCTGAAGTCTGACTGACCCGTGTATATAGTTAAAATGTCAGACAATTACGAATCCGTTAAATGTGTCTCCACTCTGCTATTCATGGGCAAAAGGTGTGGTCTGTCGGGCTTCTTTATGATTTTATTTTTATTTTTTCCCCAGTCTGGCTGTCAGTTCATGGTGTGGCATGGGGAATTTCCCAAGCCCTCTGTCCACATACATCAGCTCCATTCGACAGGAATCGGTTTTTTTGACCACCTTTGTCCACTAAAGAAACCATTCCGACATCTTTTTTTAGCACTGCACTTTTAGAGAAATTATTGCAATGTCAAGATTTTCTAAGGCTCAAAAACATTAAAACAAGATATCTGCATTCTGCTTTTCAATATTGATCATTTCGCGGAACGATTCAAGCTGCTTCTCAGGATTGGATGTTCATTGTCAGCAGCATCATCTCTTCTCTTCTTTCTTGTAATTATGTCTACTATATTTGATAGAAACACTAAGCAAGGAAATTGACAATACTGTAAATGTTATTTCTCCTGAAAACCAAAGCTCTTTTTTAGTATTCAGCTCAGAATCAATGCCTATCATTTATCAGAATTTCTGACAGTGAGTGCGAAACAGGTATATTGGAGTTATTTATCATCTTTCATAGTCAGGCCAAGAGGTTATGATATTATAAAGTAAAAAAAGGACAAATACAAACCTCAGACATTACTAGATTCAAAGTTGGACACCAATCTGCCTCAGGCAAATGAGAAAGTTAAAAAAAAGGTGTAAGTTACATCAGTGAGCCCACATGTGATCATCAGATATCCACCAAGGATGTCAAATCCAAGGTTGTATTGTACTGTTATTGAAAGATAGCGTCACTGAGCAAACGAGCCGGTAAATGACATGGAAAATGAATTACTGCTGTGATGGCCCCATAGGCAAGGCACATTTATTTCAGTAGCTACTATTCTGGCACAAGGCCGTGATTCATTCAGGGAAATGAAAGTTATGACTGGTGTTTCATCTTTTAATTTGCCAAGATCGTTTCAAGACAAATATATAGTGCTTAATGGCAGTGCTTTGTAGGTGATAGATGAAAAAACATTAACCCCTCCCCCCCAAAAAGCATTGCACGTCTGCACGTACTGCACATCAAGTCCAGATGGCAATACAATGAAACGCTGGGACCAATCTGTTCTCAATCTTTCAACTTTAATTGACATGTTTTTTTTTAAATTACTATTATTTTGTTAATATTGTGCTGAAATTGTGCTGTGCAGTTGTCTTAAAAAAAGGGATCAGGGAATTGTTCTTGTTTTTTCACAATACATAATCATAATTTGCATTGTATTCAACTTCATGTTAGCATCAAGAACAAAACAAAATTGTTGAAAATAACACCGTGATAATTAAGTTACAACACTATAATTGACCTTGATTATATTTCTTGGCTTCCACAAGAAAAAACACTCCACGATTATAATTTAATAACTGCTCCATTCCATTTTAGGTATTAATAAAGAATGGAGATACCGACTATTTACTTTCTAGTGCCCATTGACTTTAGTGTGTTTTTTCATTCTTTCTTTTATTTCTTTTATCCGTATTTCATGACCAGTGGATTTCCGTTCTCAGATGTGACGGCATCTTAAAGATTTATTAAGTTTATCAGTAAGATGGTGTGTCTGTCAGCTGATTCTTGTCCTGTGTGTAGATTCAGTGGAATGGTTTGATTCTGAAACCAAAGCAACAGAAAAACACATCAGCTTTCTGCCTTTTGTGACAATGTCTTTTCTGATTTGAATTTAAGACAGCACACACCGGTACATTTTCCACTTCTGTTCTATTTTTTATTGTGTGTTAGTGCTGAGCTACTCGGTGTGTCTGCACTGCAGGAGCAGAGGCTGCACCTGTAACACCTTTATGAGAAACATTTGGAATCTGCTGCAACGGCAGCATGATATATTCAGTAAAATGTCCTTACAGAAAGGTGCAAATAAAGAACTAAAGGAAACAATTTCACAAATACACACAAATAATGAAAATAGGAGTCAAGGTACTGACATCTATTAATCTCCTTCAGTATAACCTGCTGATAATGAGACACCATGAATAAGATGCCGATACATCACAGGGCCATTTTCGTATTTTCTCTGTACACTCCCTTATCCAACCCAGTGCCGTGTCACGCTGTCGTTGATTCCAGGAGACTATGGACAAAGGCGGAGTACACCTTGAACAGATTTCCAACCTATTACCGGATGGCAGACTGCCACAAACACTCACATTCAAAACTACCAACAATTGCAAGTTTTGGAATATGGGAGGAAATTGGAGTGCCATGGGAAAACTCACGCATGCGCAGGGAAAACATGCAAAGTCCATGAAGAAAATCTCCTTCGCCCAACCATGACTCAGCTACGTACATTGAGTCAACCTTGAAGTCTATGGAAAGGTTATATGGGCTGCCGAGTTCTCCGCTCAGGTGCCAGCGATTAGAACCTCATCATGGAGCGACATGTGGAACCTTTCTTATCCAGACCTCTGGCATTTCAGTTGTGCTGAAGAGCGATCTGAGGCCTTTGGAAGAGAGATTGTAAATGTCTTCAATTCCTGCAAAGGGACTTCAAAAGATCTCGGGATTGTCAGGAAAACTGCAAATGGCATTCAGTACTGAACTGCGCTTTCGTATTTGTCATAGTGTTTCGTTCATCCAGTTTTTATCCAAATTCTCAGAATTTTGCAGTTTGGTACCAAGTAAAGTCAGAGTGACTTTAACGTTCATGTAGATGTTGACATTGATAGCCACAACATTGCCTTTAGGTCATTGCTAAACACAGCTGGCTTTTCGCAAAGGTGACCTAGAACGGGCACTGGGTAGAGCGCATCCCTTCGCCAATGCCACATTTGTTTGTAGAACCGAATTAGCATTGCTGGCATGTTAGCCATTAGCTCATATCGATGCAAACCAGCCTGTCAGATAGCAACGCCACTGTGCAAAACACTGAACCGGAGTGGAGTTAGCACGGCAGCTTCCCTGCCGCAGCCATGACTGACTCCATTGTGCCCACAACCGAGTAAGTATCTTACGTCTCCAGGAGCTGTTTGATACCGAAATCTAATAGATTGGTAAAATACCATACATACAGTACATACATACATACATCGCATTGTTTGTTGGTGAAGGTAATTAACCCACTTCTTATTTTTATCACTCATGTTTAGATGTGATTGCTGAAGCTGTAAAAGGTTGCCTTAAGATATGTCAATTAGCTTCGAATAAAGAGTGTCGCTCACAAAATCGACTACCAACAAGCCATTCATTGTAAAAAATATTCCTTTTTCAATACCTCTCATGGAGCCAAGTCGGCTTCTCCAACCAGTACGAATGGATCATATTGAGAGTCTTTATCTTAAGGCTCTCACACGCTGCGATTTTCGGCTGTCGGTGATGAAACATTGGATTGTGGAAGAATCGTTAGTAAAATCTGTTGCCGTGGCTCTAATCGGTGGCCGTACGTCACACCGGGTGCAAGGTTCACCAGACGGTTGAGTTGGTGCTCGTAAGCCTGTGATCAATACCAGACAGTGTCAGATAGTTGGGGCGATCGTAGCTGCTGCTGCTGCAACCTGCAGCCTGTTTCATTAATGGAATTTGTTTTGTTGGAAAATGAAAGACCACAAAAGGAAACGCTAATGTGAAAGGGTAGTAGATGCTAATAGATACTAACAAGTACTGTACTTACTTCAAGTTCCCCCTGCAACATCACCATCCACTTTGGCCTCTCTCTCTGAGCCAAGACCGCGTCCATATTCTCCTCCTTCTCTTTTTTGGGATTTCTTTCCAAACACATAAATGCCACAATGCTGAGGCTCCGTTTATGCCATAATCGTGTATTCCACAATCAGTCGATGTGATTGCGTTATTCGAGACTGCGCAGCCACGCTGGCTGTGACTCAGTATGTGTGGTCGAACATTCTGCACAAAGCAAACTTCATCTCATGGCCTTAGTTTATCCTGTACAGTGTGAGAGGCTGCAACTACCAAGACTGTTAAAATTGCACAGTGTGGGGGAACTATTAGACGCTCTTTCATTGATGTTTGCCTCAGAGATGTTCACTGGTTCGTGGTCTGGGAGGTTACTATGTCATCAGGGACGAAAAAGGTTCTGATAAGAGAAAGAGGGAAACAGTCATCAGGGACGACAAGAGCCGTGGGAAACCACATAGATAGATAGATAGAACCAGCAGGAGGCGGTAACGCAACTTTATGGATGCAAACTGCAGTTAAACCCAAAAGAAGAAGAAGAAGAAGGAAGCAGTTACTGTGGTCGGTTCTCAGGTTTTGATACACAGCAGGTCTTGCATCCCTGCTGTGTATCAAACACTTTCTTGTTCCTCCGCGGGCAAAACGGCTTTTAAAGTTGATAATTTCTGTGATCCCTTCACATGCATTTATATGAAGCTAAAGACTTGCTGTAGGCTGCACTTTGTTCTGTGATGTTTTGTGTCCGACGACACAGCGCTCACTTCACTTCATTTAACAGCAGGGTGTTTCAAAATCTTTCATGAGGAATTTCTTTGAAACCTTCCATGATGACACTAACAACCCACGTGTAGTTATCAGAGCCAATTTGTAGCTCTCCTCTGATTGCACAGATCAATAACCCAGTGTGACAGGCCCCTGAGCATATCAATGTGAACATATTACTTTGTTTTCCACTATACATACGAGGATCCTTAATCCTTCATCCTTTATTTTTCAGGTGGAAGTCATATTTGAAAGAATGAATGATGAATGAAGGGTTTATTTCTGTTATGCAAAAGCTGAATTTTGTGGATTCAGTTCATAGTGCTTTTAAGTTCATGCACACATGTTATAGTTTTTTTTTCTCAACAATATCTGTTGCCGAAATAGGTCTGATATTTGCCTATCCCTAACAACCCATAAAGTTACCCAGGACACCAATGTTGAGAGCTACACAATCAATGGCGGCATGGTCAGCCAGTAGCTCTTTTATCATTTAGAAGAAACATAGTTGCAGCCTATATTCCCCATATTAACTTTGTGTTTACTATTTTGGTCCCAACTCGAAGAGCTGGCACCATTTAGTGATAGACATTTTGCTGTCATCATTGCTTCCATTTGCAATTTCCGAAGCTCATTATCCATGTCCAGTTGAAAGCACAGACCTGCTGGCTGAACCAACAGTGTAGTCCACAGCCAGTTCTACAAAAAGTTTGGGACTTTGTTGAAGAGAAAAAAGAAAGTCTGAGTCATTCATTTATGCGAGTGAGGAAAAGGCTAAAGATCATCTCCTCTCACAGAAGAGTATATAATGGTGTTTTGCCACTCTGGGTTTGCCAGACATTTGGACCGAATGGCCACTGGCAGTCTGCAGGTTTGTGTCATGGTTGAGACTCCACCAGAGGGATTAGGATCAGAGCTTCTGTGTCTTTCAAACAAAGTGCATGTAGCCATGGTCAGCAGCGTGCGCACAAGCCCCACTAGTTAAGATCCTCGGTTGTAGATTGTAAGCTATCAACAGTCAAAACATCTGTATAAACATCAGTGAAACTAAAAGAATGAAAGAAACAAAAAAAGCACCATAAAACTAAAGCTTGTTTTGGCAAGTTTGTCTGTTTCTATAATTGAGGCATCTGATTGAATACAGAATGGTAATAAACTCTAATAGCCATAAGCATTGGATGATGCTTTGATGAACTCAATTAGACATTTTGTAATTTTTGACGTCTCAAAGTTTCCATCAGACAGTGAACGTGTATTTAAAAATTTCAAGTTAATCTAGCGGAGCCATTTGTAGAGACACCTATAGTTAATTTAAAGCTAATTGTGGTACTGTGAGAAAAAAAAACAACTAAACCGAACAAAACAGCCTATCCAGAGAAAACCCACTCATGCACAGGAAGAATATGCAAACTACACATGGAAGGAAATGCCAATCCCAGCATGGGGTCAAACAAGTAGGGTTGTTATGACGTGAGAGTACTTGCTGCTGTCCCACTGTCCAGCTCCACCACAGACCATCCTTAAACGAAGAGATTGTAGATCACTTGTGATCCAAGCAGGCAAACATCAGCATATTTATCTTCAGTGGCCACGTAACAAATAGTAATTGTTTACTTTCCAAGGACGCGAAACTAATGTACAGCCATGTACGAAGAGGTGGAGTGAGCGTGAATGAAAGGGGAAAGAAGAGAAACAGCATTAATGCGTGTTATCACTCAGCCTCATGGAAATGGCCTTGCTCTATGCTAAATAAATGGCGGTGTGGCGCTCTGATGTTCTGCTATCTAACATGTGTTTCCAGCTGGAGAACTGTGAAGTCTGGCAGGACGAGTTGGGAATGCTGTTTGAAACTGCTTCAGGTACGGAGAGAAAAAAACCCCAAAATAGGATGTGTCGCTTCATCCTGATGTGAACCCGGAGATGATGCTTATTATTGTACTGCTGTGGACTGAGGTGGAAATCTGTTTCAGTGGCATGAAGAAAAACAAAGTCAAATGGAGATGCCCAGAATAAGACACTGAATTTGTGAAGTTGTCTGTCGTCATCATTACACAAAATAACTGTTTCCCCCTCGCTCAATTGTCAGATTCCTCAGTTTTCTCTCCAATTTGTTTCCAGTGCAGTGTACTCATGGGAGTCCACAGTAAAGAACTAACAAAAAAAAAAACAAACACGCTTGAATGCATTCAAAAAATATTTCTTGGGAATGTTTTTTATGGCCGAAATAGCATTACTCATATAAAAAGTATTTTTTTTTAATCACTGTATTCACTCAAAATAACACATAAGTACAAAGAAAAGCTTGGTGCAAATAAAACATGACTTTATAAACTAAGGAAATATTCAAAACATGACACTGAATTCATAACATTTTCTTTTCTTGTCCTTTCAGAGCAAGATATATTCAATGAATGAAAAGCAGTCGCCTGGCCAAAGCACGAGATAAAACCTGGCATCAGATGCATCCCATTTGGAACCGAGAGAATTGTTTACTATGACACTTGAAAAATGGTTTAATTTTCTCTATTCACTATCACTACATCAATGTTGTGTGGTTAATTTTCTTCACTGGCATATTTCTCACTGATATATTAAGTTATAGTGTATAACAAACCAAGATTGTACCACATTCTCATATTGCCACTCTCTCAATGACAGCACTTTTACACTTTTATGGAAGGGGCTCTTATACTGTATAAGTCTGTGATAACATTTTTCTTTTTTTTTCTTTTTTTATTGTAATACTATGTCAGTGTAGATAGAGCAAATTGCAAATCTACAATGACGCAGATTAGGAGGAATTTTATTGCTTCAGCTGGACATATAAAGCGAAAGATATTGGCATGCATGAAAATTACAAACACACACACACACACACACACACACACACACACACACACACACACACACACACACACACACACACACACACACACACACACACACACACACACACACACACACACACACACACACACACACACACACACACACACAAACAGGCGATGAAGTGCATTTGTCTTCAAGAATAAGACATATCAGGCAAGCGTTCCAGATATTGCAAAATACTAAGAGGAGTTCATGCTAATAGATTTCTATACAACGCCTAATGTGAATTATGACATCAGATAATGTTTACTTATTTAGTGACTGTGTTCAAAACCTTCAAAAAGGCAGAGTGGAAATGACTCAGCCTTCCGTTATAGGGGTGAGAGGCAGTCCACAGCTTTCACCTATAGGGTAGACTCTTTCATAAGATATTTTCTGTCTTATTTCTGTTTCTTGTTGTATTTTAGGAATCACTTCAGTTGTTCTTTTTCCCTACAAATTTCACTCAGTGAATGATCACCTCTCAGCAATTTTTTCCCCCCAAATAATTTGATAACATCCATCCATCCATCCATTTTCTCCCGCTTATCTGTTTCCGAGTGGCAGGTACTGTCACCCAGATCACATTAAGAACCTTTCCTGCAGGTGGTGAGCCCACGGGAAGGTGGCACCCAGCGTGGGACATGGACACACTACCTTGAGATTCCGAGTCTCATGCTCTACCAACTGAGCTTGCCAGGGGATTTGATAACATATTCCACCATTATCTATTTTCCAATTTTTTATTTTTTTGCTTTTAGGGGTTCAGCATTACATCAAATAAATCCATGGTAAACCTAAACCAACTGAAAAAGATATCGTTTCCAGAAAACAGGACTGATGGACACAAAGCCCCACTTCGAATATAATTGTTTTGCATGATGTTGCTCATTATGGCAAAACTGACTGATCTGATGATTTTACTTTTGGTATAAGTCAGGGTGTCAAACACATTTTAGTTCAGTGGCCGCAGACAGCCCAATCTCATCTAGACTGGCTGCACTAATAAAATACTGTGATAATGAAATGTAAACTTTAAAATCAGTTGTGGTGTGGCTTATATGTGATGAAAATGTCTATGGATTTGCAAAACCAAACAAATTCTACCAGAAATGACAGGGTATTTTATTTTTATTTTTTATGTTTTGTGAATTTGGCAAAAAAACGAATCTCAAGTATCTTTACTGACCTTTCAGTTGACCAACACTGTGAGGAGTACACAGCACTTTAAGATGATGCTATTTGCACATTTAAATGACATTTGCACACAATTGTTGTCTTTAACTTATTTATTGAATATTCTGTTGTCGTCTGTAGACCCGGCCATCTGTGGAAACACAACAATTAATTGATAAATTGAGCATTGTGCAATATGTGTATTTAATATGGGCTGATTCTTTTAGTTGTTGATGTGTGTGCTGTGAATCTTTTAAGATGTGGGTGAGAGTGTTGTGGGGCCTGTGAGAGGAGAGCTTTAACTTACTTACTTCTTTTGTGTCAAGGTAAAAGATTCCCCCTGGAATGGACACCTAAAGATGATTCCGGGCTGAACCAAGAGGAGGAGCAAGTGGGGCGTGGCACATAGTTTTAGCAGGGTTTGGGATTTAGTTATTTAGGTGTTTGGTTTTTAAAATTAATTTGTTAATATGGGTTTTCTTTCATTAAGTTATACTTTTGGTTTTGGTTTTGGAGGGTTTTAACGTGGTTATATGAAACTAATGAAACCTCCCATGCACTTTTTGCACATTGCCCCTTTTATCATTATGCACTTTTGAAAATAAAAACCCCCAAAAAGAAGTGGTCCACGCTAAAAGCTGCCACGGTCATCTCTTGCTACTCACTGTTCAAACTGCTCTCCGGCCAGTCTGTCGGCCATATCGGGGATCCGAGGCTGACAACCATAATTTCCTGTTTCTCATTCAAAAACAAACTATTAATATCCGGATATTTTTCTTTTCCAGTTAAATTTTCTGATACAATGACACAAGTGGAATCCTGATCTGTTTCTTTGCCTGTCAATTTGTCTATTTCTCTAGTTTTTGTTCTCATTCTGTAATCCTTCCTCAAGTTCAGGCCACGTTGATGTTTGATATCATCACTGTTCATGTTGTGGCTGGCGGTGCTCCGCGGTAACTCAGCTCTTGCTTCAGGCGGGTCTGACTTCACTCTCATTTGCTCCGTTTTGCTCCTTCAGATGCATGTTGCCTCTCCCCATTCCCCCTGTCTGTCTGCGTCTGTCTATATCTACACACACACACACACACACACACACACACACACACACACACACACACACACACACACACACACACACACACACACACACTTACACTTACAAAGTAAGATATGAAAAATCAGACAAAATACAGGTGGGAAAACAGATTTAAAAAAAGGGTGAGGGACAATGTGAAGCAGTTACAGAGAGCAGGCGAGACTGAACAGATGCATTGTGAGTTTGGATTTGAAGACAGAAAGAGTGGAAGAGTTACTCA
Organism: Lipophrys pholis; assembly: GCF_963383615.2. Classification (NCBI taxonomy): domain Eukaryota; kingdom Metazoa; phylum Chordata; class Actinopteri; order Blenniiformes; family Blenniidae; genus Lipophrys; species Lipophrys pholis. Next base: position 15,722,161 of record NC_137642.1, on the reverse strand, counting down.
GGTCTAGTGGCGATGAGCTCTGCCCCCCGTGGTGCTGAGGCGGGTACGGTGAGGTGGAGGATTTCAGTGGGCAGGATGGAGTGATAACATGCAGGAGGTCAGAGAGGTATAGAGGGGCGAGGTTATAAATAGACTTATAGTGTAGAGGAGGATTTTGTAGATATTCCTATGATTGACCAGGAGCCAGTGAAGTTTCTCTATAGGGTGGGGGTGATGAGGTGGAATGAAGGAGCTTTAGTGACGATCCGATCAGCAGAGTTCTGGACTTTAATCAAAGTTTCTCTTTCTTAAAATGTATTCATTTCTTGACCAAAGAATGTGAGTATCATTACCGACTCAGAACACTACTAGTAGTAAAGTAGCATTACAGCATTAAAAATGCAATATCCAGTAACTTTAATATCAAATGCTTTGCTCTGACTTCATTTCATTTATATTTCAGTTTGAAATATAAATTTCTCTTGTCCATAGTGGAACAATCAGAAACTATACTGTAGGACAATTAAATTTTCAGATGAATATCTATGTTCACTCAATATATATTTGCTGCATTCATGAATTGATTAAAAATAGAATGTTTAATATCACTTAGACACTTTCTTTCCAACAAAAAGGGACTCACACTATAGATCTTCAGATTTCCTCTCATATTCCTCTTCTCCCACTGTTTCAATGGAGAACTCAAACACAGTAGCTGAACAGTAAGGAAACTACTACAAAACAAAATGGATATATATGTTTTTCTGTCTCATTTCATGTAAAGCTTAAGAAGAAGAAAATTTATATATATATATATATATATATATATACACAGTATATACAACAGGAATACCATATATTGTAGCTAAGTTAGGAGTAATTGATGGTGTGTTAGTGTCTCAGTCGCTGAGGAAAATTAGTAACTCAGAAAAAACGTTTGATTTCGTTGTTCGCCACGTCCCACCCACCCCGGCATTTCAGGAGTAAATATAATCACGTCTCAATTTCTTTTCAGGTCAATCTCCTCAGAGTGTTTCTATCAACCAGTCAGCCACCATCATGTGTTTGCATTGAAACTAAACACAAAGACACCGTTGCAGCTTAACATTTAATAATCATATGGTGTGATGACATCGGCGTAATGGTTTCTTTACATACATACCTGAGGTTTGCTTGACAGGAATTTTCTATGTGTCGTGCGAGCTTGCTAAAATGGGTGTTCAAAGGTGAAGACAGTAAACATCTCAGCTACACTAGACAAGTGTGTGAGGTCAATGTGGGTTATGTGCACATTTATAGTGTTGATAATTACCTCAAAATATTTGTCAAAACATAAGTGTTGAGGTTTTTCTGAGTAGCAGAGCTATTATGTGGTGATAAAAAAAACAACAACAGCCTATGTTAATGTAAATGGTTGTCTTGGACATACAGTATATTGCCACAATCAGGTGCTATTTGCTTGGTACTGAAGGTTGATGACTGTGATCTTCCCACATTCATAGGCTCTACCTCCAACCTGAAATCTGAATCCTTTGCATACAAATCACAAAACAAGGTGTGATTAGGGACGTGTAATAAACTGGTAAAACAGCTCGTCGTGTTTTTTAATGAGTGTCTCTGTGCAAAGGCTGCAGTTCCAACTAGACCTGTAATTTCATCCATGTGACACCTTTCATGTCTTCTTTTAATCATAGTGCAATTACTGTATATCACTTTGCCTTTTAAGCAGCATCGCCACCAGCCTGATTTGATTTGGCACAAGGAGATTTAGAATGAATTGGCTACGAAGGTAAAATCTTAATTACCTTTCAGCTCTGCCAATTGCTCAGTCTCTGCAGGATCCGCACAAATATCCACAATTATACGTGATGAAAACATTCGACACAAAGGTACTGCAATGGCAGTGGACCGTTGAAAGCTGTTGAGACCAATCCACTTTCTTCCATTTTGTATTTACTCATGCCATCAGTTCCATTTATTAAAAATGTAATCTGTGTGGCGATTTCTTCATTTGAATCCAGCAGAAGCATGCCATTCGCTCAGACGTGCCACCAGGAGTTGAGGACGGCCCCGAGGAGCTGATCATAACGGCAGGTATTGGGTGTCACAAAGAACGACGAACAAGGAGGCCACTCCAGGAGAAGAAACTCCCTTTGGCTGAGTACATACGTTACTTAATATTTACACACCCAGATTCAAGACGCGTCTGAACAATGGCGAGCATATCTCGTTCTGCATGACGCTTTTCAACTGACGTGTTACCGAAGGCGTTTGGGCCTTAATGAAGGAACAGACTGTCAACATGATCATGTGACTTATCACTTATCACGCTCGCTATAAAGGCCCATTGTGATTGCGTTAGTAGAATATCTCTCCGGTACATTGATTATTTTCAAGATAGTAACTGCAATAAGTAATTGTATGACAGCAAATATTACAACCGACAGAAAAAAAAAGTATTTAATTATGATAACTCTTCATTTCCTTACTTCATCTCGGTGAAACACGCATATAGAAGAGGCAGGAAATTAACAAAAGCATATGATATGTTGCTAATTTCTTTTTTTATTCTTCGAAGAACATGATTGTAAAATGGATTTGTATTGACAAACACAGAATAAAAACGATTGAAGTGAGTCAATGATGTTCTTAAGTTTTCTCTGATTAGGCGTGATTTAAAACGGAACAAAAACAGCCTGTTATTACAACCACTTAATTCTATGAGATGGTAAAAAAAAAAAAAGAAACGCGGGTTTTTCTTAACTTCAAGCAGAATTCGTCTTTTCAGTGGCAATTACTGAAGCAAATAAATAAATGGATTTAATGATTTGCTGTGCGGTTTATACAGAATGAGGCCATTTCTCCTGTTTCCTATCTAAATAGATAATCAATCAACACCTACAGCATATATGCAAGTGTTTTCAATCTCCTTTGGTTTCTGGCAAGAAAGACAAGAAGGACATTTTACAAAATGCCAACATGTTCTTTAAAATTTAATGAGATGGATTACCTTCAGAACCTTAAGCTGTATAGACAGACCAACCCACCTGCGCTGCGTGTGCTCACATATTCTGGTATGTCGGGCTGTGTGTGTGTGTGTGTGTGTGTGTGTGTGTAAATGTTATAGAGCCATTTTCACCAAATGTTATTTGGAGCCGCTGGAAAGTTGATATGCAAATCTACACTGACCCACCAAATGCTTTGGGGCAATGGCATACAGACTGTGAGGTGTGGTGTTCATCACTGAAAGGTAAAAACATTCAAACTTGTCAAACTGAAGTCCATTTTAGTATTTGTTTCGAAATGAGAATTTTTATTTTTTTATTTTGTGGGAAACTATATTGAGAGACTATTTCTTTTGGAAGCTGGACTATAAAAAAGGGAACATTGTTTGTCTTTTGAAGGGACAACAATCTCCCAGTGCAGATTATTGACATCAGCTTAAAACTCATGACGATAAACCCAGATTTCATGTTTTCAAAGCCACCATCCATCTTCTATACTGCTCGATTCCAAGTTAACTGGGCAAAAGCATAGTGCACCTTGGAAAGCCCACCAGTCCATCACATGGCAAACCTCGAGAGACAGCCGACTACACAATTACATCTCCATCGAAAGATTATTTTAGCATAGTCAATTCACTTCAAATGCATGTTTTTGTACTTTTGGAGGAAGTGCTAGAAAACGCTTGTGCATGCACAAAGATAATATGCAAACTACACGTAATCTGAAATCAAACCTGTGGTATTCTTGCTATGAGGCGACAATGCAAACCACTACACCACTGAGGTATCACTCCATCAATTATTCATTTTTGTTTAATTCAAGTTTGCATGCAAGTAATACTTAACTGGTACTTCTATTTAGTAAAACATGTTTCACAACTGAAGGACATAACATGGTAACGCCTCTTGAAAGTAAAAAAAACAAACAAACAGCTGAGAGGCCATGAAATGTGTGATAGAATGTTTTACGTGAAGAATGCTGCAGATATTCTGCATTCTACATCTTGTGTGCAGTTAAAATCTTTATTCTGCGGAAATCTAGCAGAATTCTTATTATTCTTATATCGTCCGTCTGTCTCTCCGTCCGTTGTGGTTGAGTGGAGCCCATCACAGCGAACAGCAGACAAAGGTTTGGTCCTGAAAAGACAATTTGTGCCAAGAAAAATATAAAAAACAGAATCTGACACTGGCTGTGGATACACTATATACATTTAAAAAAATATATATTCTTTGCCTTTGTTGGCACATGTCATGCAGTGCATAATTTCTATGACAAATGCAGACAGAAACAATGGAATTTCAACAAACTGTGTCCCTACATTTGCTTTCAGGGGAACATTTGTTTTGTGAAGGGTTGTTTTCTTCAGACAAAATGACTTACATAATGAGACTTTTATTGACAACATTATTAATCATAACCCCCCCCCCCGAGAAAAGAAAAGGAAATGATGTGCTTACCCACACCTTTATACAAGAATGCGAAAAAATAAGGTTTGTGTAGCTCCACCCTGATGTTTTTGAAACATTGAAAGTCAAGCTTATCATGGATAATAATACCTGGATTATCCCGGTTGACTTTGGTTTGTGGTATTCCTGTTTGAGAGACTTCTGTTTGAAGTCTATTGTTGCTGCTTGAATAGTTGGCATATCACAACTCGGACACTTCTCATCCAATCTGTGTGCAGTGTAGCCTTCATTCATATGTCAACTATTCATCAAAGCAGTTTTTTTTATCCATAACTATCTAGGTTTTCTGTCAGAGTGAACCTTGTCCCTAACGAGGGGAGGGGAGTGGCTAAACGTCTGAAACAGGTTTATGGCCGGCTGTGAGCGAGTTTCGAGCTGCTCTATTTGCGTGTTCAAACTGGAATCCACACCCTCCATCTGCAGACTGCTTATCATGTTCAGACACCTCCTTGTCTTTGTCTTTTTCAGCTGACAAACAGCAGCGTCTCTCTCTCTCCAAACACTGAGCGTACTGAGAGCTGAAAGTACACACACACGTGAGGGGGATACTCGGGGAGCAGTCAAGAGGATTTTCACACAGTTCTCTAAATGTAAGTCACTGTTGTTGAGTGTAAGATGATAATGTTGTGACTCGCTCACTGTGTCTTTGAAGCCTCTCGGAAGTGTCCGTCAACAGGAAGCTGCTCTGTGAGAGTATCAGAAGTCACAAATTCAAATGAAGCGTTTTGAAAAGTGACAGCTTTGTAATAACGCTAGTATAAGCTGGTTGTGTAATACAGTGTAGCTGATAAGTATATTTCCGACAACTGCTGCACATTACTACACAGATACTTTGAACATTTACCAGGCTCTTCAATAAGTGTAAACCAATTCAGAATGCTGTAAAAAGAGTAAATACATAATGACACTAAAGGAGAAATAACACAAAAAAATGTAGCTGTACTTAGATTTGTTTGTTCACGAAAGCTTTTTTCTGTCTTATGAGCAGAAGTGAAAGTAGTATAACCACTCAGACAGTTTAATTTACTGAATACACCAAAATACCGGGAAAACCTGATTCCCATGAGGCCTGTCAGGTAACATGTACTCTCGAGTAAACTGAATAACTTACGTCTTTTAAAATGTTGCTTGGGTCTGTCTAGCTGTTATGTTGTTTGTCATCCGGGATGTTGCAAGCTGCTCCTGGTAAAAACACTCAAGACAAACTTTTTAAATGACAGTAGATAATCAAGTCTTAAGCAGTGTTTTGAAAAAGCACCCCTCCTTGGCCTTTGTGGAGCCTTCTCGGCACAACTTAATACATTTTTCTTTTACATTCATTTTTGGAGGGATGATTTACAAGATGGTAGCACACTTTTTCCTTGATCTTTGAGAAAGAAGTTTGCTCTAGTTTACCGTCCTTTGAGTCCATGTCTGCACTTTTTTTATAAAATCTTATGGATAATTTTGTTTTCATGTGAGGCAATCAAACGAGTACGCAAGTTTACTGCAAAGTGATGTTTTGCTGGTAAAATGTCTCTCCATTTTGTAGTTTTCCCACCTTGTGCAAACATTGCTTGCCATTTTTTAAATGTCTGTCTGTGAACAGCGTTTGAAAAAGTGCTTAAGAACGATGAATTACTTTTCATGATGTGGCTTGCTGTTCGATGTTCAGTTATAAAAACAGCAGTCACAGCTGCATGTGATTCAAGACAAAATACAACCTTGTGAAAGAGATGCACATAAATAGCTGGGGTATGGCCGTGGTGCATTGCAACGTTTGTGGTAAACAAGACTTATTGTCTACTGCATTAACATTTCTTAACCAGCTGATGTATTTGATGTCATTTAGTAATTTCTTAACAGTCAATCCCAGTAACTTTACCATACACTGTGACAAAATGTGATATGCCGCCCACCACATATGATGCCACTTCTCTTGATTCAGCTTGAATCAAGTTCTTATTAATGATATAGTCAGATAGCTTATGTTATCTTGACATGATTGATTGGACTTTATTGTCATCTGCTAATGTACCACACCTTTAAAACCATCAAAAAGCATTAAGAAAAACACCACATACAGACTTGGCGCCATGTCTCAGGATGTATTCTTTTGAATACTCAGCTATAAACAAGCGTGCGAGCAGGTTTGTGAGTGTTTGGATTATGCTGCATGAATATGCAAACACGTGTGTGTCTGTTTATTTGAACACTGCCTTTCAATGTTTTTCTAGAAATCTGAATACTGCAGTAATCATTGGAGATCAGTTGGTATTGTCGCTGTTTTAAAAAGATAAGATATGAACTTTTGAGCACAATGTATCCACAAAAACTGGAAGTGCGTAATCCTCTTCATCACATTTGCATCTGATTGATCACACGCTTATACACTATTACTTACACTTTAACTCTCACTGGAGCGGTAAAGTACAGACAAAATGTATTGCACTGTGGTTTAAATCTTAATAACATCTATTATAGATGAATGAAATGACCTCACAAGCACTAGTATAAGGTTAATTTGACCTCATCAGGCTTATCAACAGTCAATGTTTTCTACTGTGCTATTATGTTTGTTCTCTGATTCTCTGACATCATATCATTGATTTTCATTATCCATGACAGGTACAGCTGAATCCATCTGAGAGGATGGAGTCATCCAATTTATCACTGCTCTCATCCTTGAGGGGCGAGCTGAAAACAGATGATTACATTAAACCTCACTATAAGGAGTCGTATCGCCTGGCCATTGATTCTCTGGTGAAAGACGGCACAAGCAGCTACCAGGAGTTTCTTAAAGGAGAGCGAATCGGGAGCTTTCTCTCAGAGGATGAACTTCTCTTTATCACTGAAAATGCTGAGCGGCTTCCGCTTCAAAATCATGAAGAGGAAAGTAATGGTCCACCAGACAATGAATCTTCCTCAGGGACATATTGGCCCGTCCACTCAGACGTTGTCACGCCAGATTTGGACTTAGGATGGCCAGAGGTCATGCACGAACTACACGAGACGAATATAGACCTGCTCTTTCATCCGCCAAGACCAAACAACCCAACCATCAAAGAAGTGGTCCGGAAAAAAATTCAGGAAGCAAGACAGGTAATATAAAAACACCTTCACGAGAACAGTTCCGTGGCAATCACAAGTTGTTGCTTTTTTTTCTCAGAAATCATCTACGGTATGTCAGTGGCACAATCCTCCTCAAGGCAGTTTCCCAGACGTGCATTGCGTTCAGTGTTCAGATTTAAGGAGTGTCTGCCTAGGTTGTTAAGGTCAAAATCTGGTTATGCAACTCACCTTCAATGGAAACCTGTGTGAACTCTTTTTATAGTGTGAGCTCTGCATAATACTGCCCTGTCCCTCACAGGTTTTCTTTTTTTCTTTTGCCTCAGTCGATTTTTGCTTTGTTGCTCAAAACTGTGGTCAGTAGACATTTAGCGCTGTGCAGCTCTGTGATTGCTGAATTGACTTAAAAATTTGCTTTCACAGCAGAAACAAGAGGGGGACACACCATTATCAGGCGTTATCAGTACAATGATGAACAAATCAAACTAAATGCAGATAAAAGTGTCATGAGACATGACGGCTGCAAAGTTTTGTCTGTGAAAAACACCAGTTTTACACGGTTAAATTATTCACAGTTGAATGGATGTTCTATGTTTCCTCTATGACTAAGAATAGCAAACTTCTTCCTCATATGAAGGATGGTACAAATCCTCCTGCACAGGAAATTATAACTGAGAAATTCATTTGAATTTTAGTCACACACAACATTATTTCCTGCTTTGGTTCTAGTAGGACATTGGTAGGGTGCTTGTTGTATTTTCACTTTGAACACTGGGATAACTTTCATGGCTGCGGTGCGCCTGAAACAATGTGAATGAGCAAGGACATCAGCTTATATACTCCTGGAAAAACTGAAATAGGGTTTTCGTCAATATTGCCCTTAAAGATAGCTGAATAATTCCTTGCCATTTCGTCTTCATTTCTTTGCATCGATCTCAGTCAAATCAATACGTTTAATATCACTGCATTTGCTTAGGATGACCCACTGTTTATAATATATTTTTTATAAAAAATTTTGATTTGAAGCTGTGGAACACACATTTGATATTCATGTTTGTGCCTATACCAGCCACTGATTACAAATGTGTAAACAGGTCATGTGCACTGTATGTACAAGTCAATCGATTGTGTTTTGTCCACTGCTTCCTTGCAGGTCATTGCAATCGTCATGGACAAGTTCACCGATGTAGATATACTCAAGGAAATTGTTGACGCTTCTATACGAGGAGTCTCTGTTTACCTACTTTTGGATGATTCTCAACTGAAAAGTTTCCTCACAATGGCCGAAAGTCAAGATGTCAAACTTCAGCAACTTAGGGTAAGTCCATGCAAGTGTGTTGCGTCTTGCTTCACTGGAAACAGAAGCAAATTATCCCTCAGACCCGGTTCCTCCTGTTTAGTGGGTGCAGTCATAATCATTGGCAAGAGATCCTGAAGATTAAAACACACCCTTGATATTCAACTAAATGCTTTTTATATGTCAACAACAGTGAGTCAGTGACAAAATGTCACATGGATCTTTCCTGCAAAGTGCATCCGTTCTTTTTAACTGTTTATATGATGAGTGATGAATTTATGGCTTTGCAATAAAAATAATCGGTGATAAAATATTTCTGACATTTTCTTTTTACTGCTCTGACCACAGAACATGAGGGTGCGCATCGTGAAAGGTCAGGATTACCTCTGTCGATCAGGAGCTAAATTTCATGGGGCAATGGAGCAGAAGTTTATGCTGGTTGACTGCCACACAGCAATCTATGGCTCATACAGGTAAATAAAGCCACGTTAAAAGAAAAACTGCTGTAAGACCTGTGAAGTGTACATCGAATTCTATCAGAAAGTAAAGCACTGCATTTATTGTCACACTTCAGAAACATGCTCTTATTGTTTCTCATCGATATCTTGTGGAGGCATTGGTGACTAAAAGTTTGCAGAACATGCAGCAACAATAAAACCAAAAACTCTATTATAACAAAGACATGGTGTAAAGTTTTTGAACTTAATATTGTTTTTGCTTTGTGCCTCCAGGAACTAGATTATGCAAACCAACAAAAAGTGTACTTCCCAAAGTGTTTTCTCCAGATTGAATAATTTATTCCTGCTGTTTGTTCACAGCTTCACTTGGTCATTTGAGAAGATCAATCTGAGCATGGTTCAAGTCATCTCAGGCCATCTAGTGAAGTCCTACGACGAGGAGTTTCGAACACTCTACGCCAGGTCGGAAGTGCCAGCTCAACTGTGTCCAGCTGACATGTTTCAGACTCAGAAATCTCATTCTGGCCCAAAAATTGATCGTAGTGATCAGCTGAGGCACACACTGGACACCGTCTACCGGAGAACTTGTGAGAGGAGCACAAGAGATACCAACGAGAGGTTTCTGGAAGAAGAAAACCACACACTGGGACCCTTCGACAATAGCATTGGCACTGAGAATCATATGCAGCAATATCAAACTGCTGAAGGATTGAACTTCCTGAAAAGACACAGCTATGCTGGGGAGAAACAAGATGAATGTATCCCACAGAACATGAGGCCAAGAACGAGCAACTGGAATCTCCATACAGAAAGAGCAAATGGACCAAACAACTACTCGACAGACAACTATTTGCAAGTGCAGCAGCTTTACCGAGGTCAAAACATCCGTCAGTCCTACAATGGCAACGACAAACAGATTCTGTCCATGCAGCAAAACATGCCAACACTGGAGAAAACCTCCAAGTCATTTATGCGCACAATGAGGATAGAATCTTACCTTAATAATCCTGATGTACCTTTCGCAGAGTCCACAGACTATTTGGACCAGTTTGAACCTCAGGACAAGGCTAACTCGTTCATGCAGGGGAGGGTGAGGTCCTCTCTTGTTTTCAAGTCCACTATACCAGAGCAAATGGAGCCTAACAGATATAATAACAACTCTGGTGGCGTTGGCCACTCAATGTCACCGAATAACCCGGTGCGCTACTCATCAATGCAGTGGAATCCAACAACTGACAGCAGACTGAATAATGAAGACTTCATGTTAAAGAGACCAAGCTTGCAGAAGCTGGATGACTTTCATAGTAATGCACACTATGGGCCTGGTCGAAACTCCTACCAGCCTACATATGCCAGCTTAGGCAGACCTAAAGGTGGACACATGATTACAAACCCTGACATCCTGACAGACAACTGGCAGAAACGGCACAGTATGGCAGACCCCAAGTCAAACACAGAGTATTCATATGACTCCCCAGGTCACATGTATGGCGCCTATACAAGGGCACAGGGTAACAGAAGCACTGCAGCGATAAATGCACAAAATGGAGGCTATACGTCAAATCTGGTTGATGATCACAGATCAGTCTCCCAGTATGATGTCAACAGCATCACAAGCTCAACGAGCTCTGGCAGTCACATTTGGCAGGAGCCGCCGTGCAGGACCGTGTCTGCAGCAGCACTGGATGTACACAGAACCGATTTGATCAATAAATCTAGCGCCATGGACCATTTGAGCAAGAATACCAAGAAAATCAAATCTTTCTTAAACTTGCCAAGCAAAAAAGAGAAGTCAATCCGAGACATGGAGTCATTAAGTCTCACGTCGGGCGACAGTACGGACACGCTCACTGGTGGAGATGGGGTAAAGACACCATGTGTGGGACGAAAGCCTCACCAAAGCACAGCCAATTCATCCAGGCACCCTTTAGTCGTCAGTCAGCAGAACAGTTCGGAGGACGAGCAATTCAAATCCTCAAAACCGCGATTCAGAATGGAGGAACCACAAAGTTCGCTGCACAGCTCACTTTCCAAGGCTTCAACACAGAAGAAAAGTTTGAGGCCCGGCCTTGATGTAGGCAGCTGGGGCAAAGAACGGGGACCGGAGACTCGACTCTACAGCAGATTTGAGCCTTTCTGCTCACTCGACAAAAAAACCTCAAGCACTGCTCACACCTTTGGTAGCACACGCTCCCACGAGAAAACTAAAGGCCTTTTTAAAAGTGAGACAGGTTTTGAGCACAACCTCAGCCGAGGTGTCCGAGGGCACCATGAAAATAAGCTGGAGAAATTCTTTCACAGAGTGGGAAATCTCTTGCACAAAAACAAATAGTGACAAGTGCCTTTTTTTGCATAACGCACCATACACACAGGTCACTTATTACAGACGCACATTTGAGTGGAGATTTTGTATATAGTAAGCAGTGTTTACAGCCTCAGCCAATTTGATTGTGTTCAGACGCACTAGCAAATGCTACTGAAATGATTTCTGTCATAAGAAGGCATGCGACTGATTGTTTTTTATTTGATCGCCTTTTCAAAAAAAAGATAATCTGATCAGCTTTGGGTCTGTCCTAGGCTTGTGTGGACCACAGCCATGATTTCAAACAATGTCAACGACCAATGTTTACGATGCATCAGCTGACAGGCATTCACAGTTTCTCGGTGCAACTGTACATGAGTGTACAAATAGCAATCTGCTCTTATTGCAGTCACGTTATTCCCCCTAATGTTGACAGTAGGGCAGGACAATAGCATATTAAATGATAGCATACAAAACAAACACTACACGATGCCTTGTTCAAGTAATTTGCCTGCCAGATAAGTTTTGCTATTATACTGGGTGTTGCAATGTGTGTTACTTTGTTGTGATTTTGTCAGTTTTTTTTTTTGTTTGTTCGTTTTTTTTAGGGTTTAATCCAACTTCTTTACTTTTTATGGACAGAATATTTTTCTATAGCTTAACATTGAATAGATGTGCACTGAAAGTGTATTGAAAAATGAAAACCTTGTACATGTGCTCTTCTGCTTCTACTCAGGAATGATTTAAAGATTTTCCTTTAACAGGGATCTGCACTCTCCTCACAGTGCAAGCCTGTCTCCAGACAATTCAGTCAAATATCAATAAAATGCCTTTTTTCTGGTTACCTCCTTATGACCTTCATAATCTGGCTATACTGTGTCCAAAGGCAATGTTCTGTAGAATGGATTGCGCTGTGCTGCAGATGTGGAGAAGTGGGCAAGGTGGGTGGGGAGCATGCAACAAACAAGGTTGTCGAATGAACCAGTTTCAGAGCGACTGTGCCAATATACAATCTCAAAAAGATGAAATAACGCTGACGTCACAATGATGGGAAATTGAGAAGGTAAATTATAGGAAATCACATTATCTAGAAACAGTTTTACTGGTAGTTTCAACATTACACTTTCTATGACAAGTTTATTAAAACGATTTTTAAAAATTCATGGACAAAAAATAAAAATTAAGCCCTGCATTTCAGGAAAAAAACAAAAAAAGAAAGGAAAAAACAAATTTAGGTTGTGATGTCGACGTATATTATAAAAGAAGACAGACGATGGTACCACTTGACTTGGAAACCACAAAGGAACAGCAGTCAAGGAAAATATGTTTTTAATTGACATCACTCAGATTTTTCTTTTCTTTTTTTTTCCTTCCAGGTTTGCATAATTACTGAGCGCCAAGCTACATTTGCATCGTAATTTCAGTGTTGCCTGCCATCTTCCCCCATAGTCGCTCTCTTTGTTCTGCAGGAGTCAGATCAGTGAGAAAGTGAATATTTTTGAGCACTCTAGATTCAGGTCTCTGCACCGACTGCTTCACAGTAATGGACGATTATTAGCGTCTTTCCATCTGTCATTCAACATTAACTGCGGTGCTCATGGCTGAGTTCAAACGAGACATGTTGTGAAAACGGTGTGGGTTAACATTAACGTCACAACAGAAAGCTCCCTCATTTTCAGGTGGTGATTGCTCGCTAAAAATTTTTCAGAATAGGCGTTCATCATAGTCTCACTGTGAATTTCAGGTTTGTGACAGGAAGGAACAACGGAGAACAATTACGATGTTTTTCACGGACAGTCAAAAGACAAACCTCAGAAAAAATTGTTTTTTAAAGCTTTGAACTCAAGAAACTTCCTCTTTTTTCATCAAATTAATAAAACAATATTCAAAAATGAATTGAAAAATGAAGAGAAATCCAACACAACAGGTGGTGTTTTTAATGAATGGCCAATACAAATCCACTCACTGGAAAATTGTTGCAGGTTATTTATCTAATCAAGTGACATTGAGAAAGAAAATTGCTTTTTCAAAATATTTCACAGAAAGTGTTGTGATGCTCTGCAATCAAAGCAACATCAAAGGAAAAGGTTACGCTCATTATCAGCTCTCAAATTATGGAAAACATTAAAATCTCAAGATGTTTTAACTCATTCAAACTTCAGCAGTAATTGAAGGTAATTAAAGAATCAAAACCATTTGGTAAACTTACTTAGATCAAACAATTAGTGGATTGGTACAGTGGGACAGAAAATTACTTGGATTAAAGCTGTGGCCAATGAGTCAAAATATTGAAGAGCAAAGCAAAAGGTTTAAGATAATTATTCAGGATCCAGCTACGATTCAACACAAATCGTCACATTTTCCTATTTCCCAGACAGCTTAATCAACAATATTTGTATAGTTATTTCCTCTCTTCTTCAAGTGTTTTGTTTCTCTACTTCTTACTTTACGCGAGTCCTTTTTTCCCCCCTGCAGTTTATTGATGCTGAAAATCTTTCAATGCACTTTCTGGTACATTGGACCAATTTTTTTCTTTGTCCTCACAAGTTAAATCACCAAAATTCTGCGTAGGTCCATCCATATCAAGCTTTTAATATGTTTTTATATTGGCAAGAAGAAAAACAAATCCCTTCATGGAATCATTGTTTACAATTTAGGGCAGTGGTGGCGGGAGGTGGGGCGAGGGTGCAGATATCAACAGGAGGCCCGAGACTTTTCCTGCTCTTAAAAAAATGAAGAAAAGTTGGTGGCCACTGCCCAGTGTTATCATTGTTGTTGAGAAATGGCCAGTATTTGGCTTCACTGTCAGGAGCTCCGCAGCGTCTGTGTATTTATGTGTGTGGGTTGAGTTTATGTTAAACACTCATATATAATATAATAATATATGATATATATAATAATATAATTCGACATGTTTGCATGCTTGACCGGCTTATTGGAAAAAGAAATCGAAGACACGAGTTATTTCGAGTGTATTGTTAAACCTATTCCCGTGGGCTCACCACCTGAAGGAAAGGTTCTTAATCAGTGCAATGTGATCTGGGTGACAGTGTTCTGACTGCCACCCCTGCGACCCGAAAATGGATAAGCGGAAGAAAATGTATGGATGGATGGATGTTAAACCTAGGTAACAACAAAAAGAATTGCAGTGCACATGAGCGGGTCGTTTCTCCTCCAACAAGGTGTACACAACCTTCAATTATCATAGCAAATAGCAGCTGTGAGCTCAGGCAAACATTCAGGTTGGACTGACATCGCACAGTACAGCTTCACTGCAACTTTGTCTAGTATACATGAGTAGTACTCTCATGTGAACTACTGTAAATCATTAATTCATTATGAGATGGGCACAAATAAATAATGTAACGTCTTTAATCATCAAAATAGTGGACTGATGATTTATTTTTTTTATAATTACTGTTAAGTGTGATTGTTTAACTGAAAAGTTAAAATGATCAAACTCCACCAGGATAGTGTTATGAACTTAATATTGAACTTCAGTAAACACCTCTGTAAATCTGAAAAAAATTCCAAACATGGATGCTGCAATCGACAACAATAAAAGGTAATTCAACTTTTTAGAAATGTGTGAATTCATTAACCATAGTTAGATGAATACGCTTAGGGCCTTGATAAATACTTTTTCTTTTCATACTCATGCACACATAACTATAGATAGAAAGTGCTGATGATTTAGAAATCCTATCTATGTTTTCATTCAACTTGTATCGTCCCCTCAATTTGACCTTATACCAACCCTAATTTTATTGCATGCAGAGATTACCCGAAAAAAAACTTTCCATCATGAACAGCGGCCCTGCAGCAACACTATACTGAGCTCTGTTCTGTTCTCACCCTTATCAAAGTAGAAGAAGTGAATGTTAGTCACCAATTAATGTTAAGACGCAGTACTTTCCCTCTCTTTGGTCGTGGCAGCTGCTTTTGCTTTGATGGCAATCTTGAGCGGTGAGACAATAAACTATTGGGATACAACAAATGCGCATCCTGCATCTCCTGATACCAAGTGACTATTCCAGTCAGCCTCATTGAAATGCAGTTCACCTCAAGCTGGAGAATTCTCAGCCCGGATGAAGAGATGTGACTTGATTGCATTGCTGTTGTTCTTTTCTAACAGAAAGAAAGGAAAAGGACAGAAACTCCCTCTGGCAGACTCTGATGGTAGCTCCATTGTCTCCTGACCGTGATAAAGACTCCCCGAGAATCCGCTGTGAGGATTAGCTAAGACTGACAAATACTTTATGTTTTGCCTTCTTTATCTCTGCAGATATGAACGCAAAGACTACTGGTATGAAATGAGAATGAAAGGCATATTTATCATTAGACAGTTGGTTTTACATCTTGTAAACTAATCCAGCCAAGCAATTCCAAATAACGATACTATCGAGACCTGGATGTCAATAAACCTTCAGGCCAGCCTTCTGGCTGTCTGTCACTCAGTAACACAAATATATTGCTGAAATACAATCTGTGTGCGATGCCCTCCTGAATGTAATGGGACTCGAAATGTCAGAGTCAAATATTTTGACATTCATTTTTAGTAGATCATAAACATTTTTTTTTTAAATTGGTAAAATTGTCAATTGGTATCACAAATATAGCTTCACCCCCTTCTGCCTTCATCTATGAAAAACATTCTTCTCTTCTGGTTTCTATACAGACTGTACTCTAAATTTGGGAGTGTTAACAAAAAGAAGGACATAGTACTCATTGTGTCTAATATGTATCGGAGACCAGGGATTATTGTAGGCTCAGATGCAGGAGTTCAACTCATCCACACTGTCAATGCTCAGTGCAGCTTTTATTCCACATGTCAAAAGTAGCGTCCTTTCACTCTGTTTTAGATATGTGGTAAAGACGCTTCTTTTTACTCCAATTTGGTATTTGCCTTGAATGATTTGTAGTAAAATCCATACACTTGTTTTGTGTTTCTATGACAATTTGACGATGGCTTTTATTATTATGCTTTATTAAAAAGGGCATTAAACAAAAAAAAATGGATCTCAGGTTGTGAGTTCAATAACATAATATCATGTACAAAGAATGACAATTTTTGGAAAGAGCCATTATACATTCCTCTGGAACATATGCAACAATAGAATAGAATAGAATAGAATAGAATAGAATAGAATAGTTTATTGCCATTGTACAGGTACAATAAAATTAAAAGACTTATGGTGCACAGTACAACAGGTTTTTTTGTCAATACTTTGCCAATAGTTTTCCCTCAATTTAAAATATATTGTCTCATTATAAAAAATGAAATCACTCAAGGTTTATTATGTTTAAGGTGTCAAATCTCTAACCTCTTAACTGTTAGTTTAATTTGAGTCTGTTGTGCTCTTTTTAAAAAACAAAACGGATAAAGACTAATTATGAAAACCTCTTATTGTTTTAAATACATTCATAATTATTTCTGCTATTCCTGTTGTAATTTTAAAATGAAGTCTGAGGACTCAAGTACATGAATGACACTTGCACACACTCGCTTTAAGCAGTTTTTTAGTACACAGGAACAACAGACAAGGATGATCCAAGGTGCCGTCAAGAAACGGGGGTGAAAATGAAATCCAAACAAACTAACACAAACTAAAACAAACACGAGAGACAGACTGACATCGACAAGACCAGGGAGAAGGCAGACTAACAGCCCACAGAGGGGAGCGACATGCAGCACAGAGGACGATATGAGACACTAGATGCAACAAACAACGAATGAGACATGAGACACAAACGAAGCCCTGCGAACACAAAACCAGAGTCACAACATCATGTATATGGATTACAACCTACAAAAGCTATGGGCTCCCTTTCATGCATTTTCCATTTGTCTTGCAGTTATAAGAATTTGAGGACGTCAACATTTAACGAGCTGAGATATTGACAGAAATGTCAAGTCTCTTCCTGCCGTACACAACTTAGAGTCAGTGGAGGGCTGTAGACAAACTGTGTGTGTCACCACACAGACTGATGGCTGCATGTGACTACATGATTACTGTCATCAGAAGTTCTTGACATTTTAATTGATGCTGAGGAATGTGGCAGGGAAGCGTTTGGTGTGACGACCCTGTAAAACATAACTTCAAAACAGTCATGACATTTTCTTTCTATCTACACACAAAAAATACACAAATAATAAAACCTGAGCCTCCACAAATAATAACAATATGAGTGTATTAAATTTACCTGAGTGTAAAACAGGCTGGGTTACCAAGGGTTAAACCAGAGGAACTAAACAGTTTGATCACTCGTCTGGCATTTCAGTTTATTCAGCCGTGGCTCTGGCCATTTGTTGTCGAAAACAGAAAACCCATTACAGCAAATCAACAAAGTGTACAAAAAAATAGCTGTCATGGCCTTGATGGACTCAGGTCATCTGCTCACGGTGAAACCCTCATGTCAAAGCCAGCTGCAGTTCATGACGCACTACTGGTACAATGTCAATGTACCACTGGGAGAGAAAGCCTCACATGAGACAAAGCATGAGCAAGTCAAATTGTAGACATACTTGTTTTTATTTGTTAAATGTATGAAGCAAGAAGCAAAACTCCAAAAGCGAATCGTGAATTCAATCTATCAGCAGAACGCACACAGTCCTCATCAAGCTCATCATGATGTTCTTGTATCTGTACCGACGACTCTCGATGTGTATTTCCACTGCTTTGGTGCCTCTCGTCCATTTGCTTTGGCTTTATGCTTTAATTTGGAAATCTATACTCCTTAACTTTACACTGTACCACACTGTGCCACAACCTTGTCCAGACATTCATATCATTCACATCCTTTAAATACCCGGGTGAACGGCTGAATCTCCTCTTTCCTTCCCGAAGAATCACACCATCAACGTACAACCATACAGGGCAAAATCTTCTAACCGCCATTTCAGTTTTATCCATTGTACACATGTAATTATATGAAGGCTACTGGTGATTGCACAACAACCGCCTCCTCAGAAATGCGAACATCCTTAACCTTGTCTCTAAGTCACTCTTGATTGTGGCGCATCAGACATTGAATTGCAACAGCACACCAGTGAAGTGTATCAGCGCTGCTCTGAGGGTTATTGTTATCAAAGACGATTGCCAAGATGAGAAAGAAATTGGGCTAATGTCGGCGTGGAGCAGTCTAGTCTAGACATGGGTTTGAGTTTTCTTCAAAATCATAATGTAACAATGTAATGAGCCATACGGCCCGAGAGCTCAGAGTCACGCAAGAGAGATTAGAGTGAACACTTGGGCAGACGGATGAAAAGGAGAGTTCACCCGTGCAGCGAAGGCACAAGTAGGATATAGAGATATTTAGGGTTTGATCAAAGCCAAGACGAGCACCAAACTATGCAGACAACAAACGGTCAGCTACAACCTGAATGTTGAAATGATTTCACTCTTTCCAGGGGAATAGATGCAACAATGACCCGTTCCAGTCATTGCTCGAGTGCAACTCAATCAACTCAGTCTTTATCATTTTTGCAAGCGCTTTACAGAATTTCTCTTCTCACATTAGCAATATATTTTCCTGTGAGGTGCCATATTTACTTATTTCCTAATAGCGCTGGTATATATTTATTGAATAGATAAGAATATTTACGATTTTCCCTGATTGTAAAAACAGGAAAGAGTAAGGTGATGCCAATTTAGAGATTTGTTTTTGAATGCAAACGTGTTGGGAAATTCTTACTAATACTGTTTAAAAATACTCAATTTCATTGACAACATTTTGAAATCAACCCATCTCTTTTGTTTTCATTGTCACAATTTCTATCTGAATTTATGATCTAGTGTGAAAAAGGGGCTCAGGACAAGACGTGGCATGATATGAGCCGCATGGAATGCAAGCCATCTGACGTGACTAAATCTCGTGCTCATAGCAGGATTGGACAGGATTTCAGCGTCCCATTATATCTGCTTTTCAGCAAGCAATCTGAAATCCTGATCAGTTCCACAACCAGAACGAGTGGGTCTCAGTTTCAGCCCTGGAGTTTCATACCTCAGACTGGCCCACTTTAGATCACGACCTATTAAAATCATGTTATTATAATCTTAGATGTGAAGACTATAGCACTGTTCATTAAATCTTTTTTTTTATATTTCCAATTCATTGAAAGTAAGGGTTGTTTCATAATTGAAATTTAGATCAACACAAGTGCAGCAACATTGTACAATACACATCTAATCTATATTTCAAATAAGTGCTCATATAAAAATCAAACAAAAACATAGAAGATTAGATTTTATATATAGAATTAAAAAATGAATTTTCATATAACACTATCATATGTTTTTCAAAGAAACTTGACCGACCCTAAAACATTAATAAACCCTGAGCAGTGCACTGGTCTCTGCCACTTTGTTTATTACAATATCATTGACCAAAGACATTTCTTCCTCAGTGCTCATGAGCATGAATGCCTCAAGTTTCTTCTGGGTCAAAGTGCTCCTGAGTCTGTTTTTAATTAAATGTACTGTTGAGAAACTTCTCATATTTTGAAAGTACTGCTTGATTGCTCACACACTGTGACAACAGCTCACCTGTTCCTTCCATAGTGACAGGATCAATCCCCTCTCCACCACTGGATCTGCTTCTGACACTAAATCACTTTTTAAAAATGGCCTAAATTCTCAGCACAAATACAAAGTTCAGGTCAGTTTCATGAATGTAGAGTTGAATCATGTAGCATCTCAGGACATTTCTCATACGGAGCAGGTCTACATCCTACTCTTCGTTATATTCAATATAATAATATGATCTATCCTGTGATCAGGCCGACCTGCTTGGTGCTGCTGGATCTTTGCAGCCGGCAGACGAAAATTACTAAATAAATCTATATCTTTCAAGTATTTTTTACAACAATCTGCTACCAATATTTATTATAGGTGAGGGCAAACGCCATTGATTGTGTGTCGTTTTGTGTGTCTGCAGACGGGAGCCTCAGAGGGCCCTGTTAGTAGATCAGCTTCCAATTGTGCGTGCACATGCATTTATGCCTGTTTTTACTTGCTCAAATCTTTACGCCTGATATGTTGTTGGGATCTAAGCTGATCAATGCTGAAGTGACAACACTTCTGTTTGTCCTTGAGCTGCCTGACAATTTCACATAACCCTACTCAGGCCAAGTGAAAGTAATGCTCAAGCATCCTGCGTTCCTTCAGCCTGACAGCTTTTCAAACTGCAGGCTTCAATCAGGGTTCTTGGGTTGCCTCCAGAACAGACTCTGAGCTCTTGACCACAGCCATATCTCCATTTTCCTTTTATTCTCGAGATTCTAGCACACGTAAGAACCTTTTCACAGAGATGGAATCGCACTCAGCACACACTCTTCACACACAAAGGGGACCACTTTTGGATCAGCCTTCCCCCAAATGATCCAGATCGCCAGCAGATTTTGATTAAGTGTCAGCTCAGCATCTTTATTTACCGAGTGTTCAGACAAGGTCTGAAATCAGATGAAACATCATTAACATTTATCACTGACTTTTCCCCCTCAAAAATCACATTAATAAGCATGTTTGTGTTGCAACAGTACGCTCCTGATTTACAAAGTTCCTGTATGAAACATGCTCAATCCCATGCTCACACAAATAGATTGCCCTTTCTATTTGCCTGTGTTTTCTAGGTGATCAATATAGAGTAACACAAGTATTCAAATGAGGGTTTGTGGATGCATTAGATCCATGTATACAAGGACGATTTGATGGAAACCGTATTGATCTGTGTTTGTTCGCTAATTAGTGATTGGATGGAGAGCAGCATTCTCATGAGCCTGAGTTATTGAACACTTTACAACATTGAATAAGAATTTCCCCCAAAAACAAACACACAAAAATAACTGCACTTTATGGGAGACGATTGGCCACAAAGTGAAAACCTTGGGAAAAACAAAAGTAACAGAAGAGATTCGGAAAAGATTGCAAAACCTAAAAGGAACACAGAAAATACCCAGTCTGCAAAAAGCTGCGTAAAAGCTCTCAGCATAACAACGGCAGTTCTTCTGCTGGAGCCCGAGCTCCTTTTCAAACAGTCCAGTTCAAAACAAGTGCAATAATAAACAATACAGTGATTTTTTTAGACGTTGGAAAACACACATCGTGCTCTGTACTTTGCATATTAATCCACACAGTACTTTACAAAATCTGCAACACAAAGCCGTTAGTCATGAAGGGGAAGGTGTTCATCAAAAGTGTGTGTGTTATTTTGCAGGTTTGTCAAATTCCATCATCAGGTTAGACCTTAGAATAGATCATGACAATATCGCTTTTGTACCTATTTTAACATATGCAACCCTGGAACATCAGAGCCTGTGTTTCTTACAGTTGAGTTGCACAGCAGCACAATAGCAATGACTACACATAATGACTACACAACTACACTGGGGGAGATGAAGTAGACTGGTCTCCTCAATCAAGACCCCTTGATTGTCCAATTGTTGCCAAGGTTAGTGTCAAAGTTGCTAAACTGCAAGGTTTTCTTTCATGTCCTGTGCCAGAGTCCTGGGAGTTTGAGGGTTCTGGACAGTATCTTAGCTGTTCCTAGGACGTTTCTGGACTGAGGCTTCTGATTTTGTTCCTGGGATCTGTTGCAGCCACTCTGTTAGTTTAGGGGCTAGTGCTCCTACTACTACGGGAACTACATCAGCTCTGAAACCTCCACATCTGTTCCAGCTGTTCCTTCAACTATTGTTACTACTCAACCTTTTTGTATTTTTTCTTTCTGATGTTACTTCCATATCTATCACGGTTGTCCTCTTCTGATGTTTGTCAACCACCACAATGTCCAGCTTGCTACCCAGCAGCTATTTGTCACCCTGGAAGCTGAAGATACACAGGACCTTGGCCATTTGTTCTCAACCACCTTTAGGGGGATGTCGCACTGGGATTTGGGTACTCTGAGTCCATACTGTGTGTCCATACATAGAGGTTTCTATACACTATCCCTGCAACTGGGTTGTGTTTCTCCATGTATGCCTATCCTGCTCGCATCATACACTCTACTGCCGCTTCTGAGGCATTTAAACAGCCTGCACCTTGACTCTGATCTACTACTGTAGACCGCTTTCCTGAAAGACCCTTGTGCTTAGTGTCTGTTCTTGTACCACCATGATTTTTGCCTCCGTGCTAGTCCAGCATGTTCGACCCATTTGCAGATCTTGGTGATATTATTTTATTGTCTAACATACAGACAAAGCAGTAGGCCTCCGAATTATAGCTCATGTAACTGAAGTCCTCTACATAAACAAACTGAAATTTACAACAGGCTCAGTGTACTGATATCTTAAGAATGGGAAATTTGTTCTTACTTCAGTAGAGGTTTAGTTTCCACGGCAACTTACAGCAGCATTTCAATGTCTGTGAACATAAAATCCTGTTAAAATGTCTCCAGCTCCATTGTTCATGTTGACAGTGGCAGAGCTGCTGAGTATTGGTCCCTAAAAAGTAGAGTCGCTGCAGACGCCCGATGCTCATCTGCAGCTCATGGCTCGGATGACTGAGCATCTCTGGCCTGGACATCATATATAAAGATTTGATAGGTGAAGAGAGCCCGAGAAAATCCCCAGGAAGTACAGGAGGGGCTTCATTAGTGTAGCTTCAGGAAGGTCAAAGATATTCCACAAGAGATAAACCTGGAAAATGAGGATTTTCTTGTGGTGTGTGTTCAAGTATTTCATACTTCTATTAAAACTGGATCTTTTTATGACGGCCATGACATAAAATGATCCCAGAAAACTGAATGCTGACAAAGTAAAGATTAATATACAGTATATTAATATAATACAGTATCTTTCTTTCAGCAGAAGGTCATCATTTATTCTGTTAGACATAAATATGCCACTTAATGAAAAATCATAAACTCTGAAGATGTGGTTTCATGTTGAACATAGTAGTTAATAATAATGAAAAGAAAACATGTTGATGACATTGTTTAAATGAAAATCTGTCAATATCAAATCAAAATTTATTTATATAGCATTTTTCATACCAAGTGCTTCACATACTTTAAATAGAGAAATAAAACACACACACGCACACACACACACACGCACACACACACACACACACACACACACACACACACACACACACACACACACACACACACACACACACACACACACACACACACACACACACACACACAAAACCAACCCAGACCCCAAAATAGGTCTTCAAGGGTTTGAAAACTAAATCAAAAAACATCTATGTAAAAAACATTCACAACACAGGATTGAACTGATGTAAAAAAAAGAACTGCTGATTGAAGAGGTATTTCTAATGAGCACAACTTATGAAATAGAATTATGACTTCACAGCAGGGGCCAGGCATGATTGCAGATAATCTTTTCTTATTTTGTTGCACAATAATTTGCAATCATTTAGCTTTTGTGTGAGCTCTTGTATAGTGTTATAAGATTGTTCCCTAAAATAACCAATTCCTCTTGCATGTGAGTATAAATTAGACTGAATACAACAAAGCTCTGTACACTCATGATTCAATGATTTATTTTTTTGGTGCTTGTTTTGTTTGCTAATTCTGATAACACCTAAAAATACATCCCAGCAATTTGGCTTGATTCAGGTAGACCCCTCTAAATCATCTAATCAGTGTGAGCCGAATCATTGCTGATAACTAACAGGGTTAAAACAAAACATTGCAAAATAACTAATTTAAAGAAAATATAAACAAAGGCCAGTTTAATGTGTTGTTCGGTTTCGACATACGTCTTAAAGGAACAGTAAATTACAGAAAGAAACTATTATCTGATCCAATTTGCTTTGTCATATCTTGGTTACCTTATAAGGCAATATTCTTCATGAAAATATTGATTTCGATCTTTTTTATGTGGGCCTCTGTGCCTTTCTTCGTCTGCATACCTCTGGATTTCAATTAAAACAAAATGTAATATAAACCTCAAGAGATTCATATAAATAAAAAAAGGTTGTTGTGTTACTTGACTATTACTGAGGGCTAATGGGAGAGCGCCCTTGAACACATTTTTGTAATATTTTCATTTTCATTCTAATATTATTCACTATTGTAACATGTATGGTGTGACGTCAATTTCTACACATACTGTATGTATTTTACTTCAAGAAAAAGCCCCAAAAGTATTTTTGTTCAGCAATAGACGAGGATGTGGGTCCACAACACTATTGCATTATATGCAGACAGATCAAGCATGTTGCAAAATACAAACATTGGCCATCGCCTTTGCATTTGCGGGAAAGTGTAGCTTGCAGTCAGCTTGTCCACTATTCTGTTGTTTTCGAGTCTTTCTGAAGCGTGGACATAAATCGCACACTCTGCTTTTTTGTTGTTGTTGTTTTTTGGACCATATGAGGCAACAGTGGTGGTGTCTGTAAACATAAACTTTGAGGAAAGTGGAGCCCTGTCCTTCACCTGCAAGATTTCAACTGGCGGCTCAGGTTTGTTTTTCTTCACTTTGCCCACCTTGGTGAGTTTCCTCCTGAGAAGTTAATGTCCAAAGTTATAGCTCGTGAAAACATTGTTACAAGTGACATTGTGACCCTGCATTCCATATTGAGGACATGTTTTCCTTGGTTTTTGTGAGAGAGGCTACTCTGACCTTTGCCTGTGTAAATCGGTAGATTCCAGGCATAGCAAGATTCTGGGTATATCAGTGGCCTCATTACAGGATCCGTACACTCCAACAAGAGGAAGAAAGCCATTTTAAGCATCCAGGTATTACTCATCAATGGCTTTCCACATTTGGCCATGGACTTTTTTTCCCTTCAAGGTTTGTCATTGCAATGGCAACTCTTTTAACAATAGCGTAAACATCTCAAAACATGTATTGGCATCACTGATTCTGATCAAAGCAAACCTTGTGATGATTCCAGGGGTCATTTTAACATGTTTAGCTGCTGCCCTGCCGTAAACATCACGAGGTACTGAGCTCCAATAGATCTTTCAGACTTGAATCTTCACCACCGTGGACCACCTAATCCGACTCATCAGATGTGTTTGTGTTCTCCGGAAGATAATCGTCTTCCTCCTCAGAAACCAGCACATCCGTAGCACTTTACTGCCGTCATTTTGACCCAAAATACTCTCCGAATTTGGCCCACAGTCAATCTTCATCTCATTTTTGCAGGCTGCAAAACTTGATGTGCGCACTCTGCAAGTCATCAACACTAAAGTTAATTGGCTTTGTTTTGTTTTTGTGCAGGTGGAAAATAAGGCAAAATGAGAATCCTCTAAATCTCACATGATTGGGAGAGGAGCTGACTGTCAGCGTGTTAGCTGACAGTGCGCTTATGTTTTCTTTTTTGACTCTAATTATTGCCTTATAATGTTACTTCTCCAACCTGGTTGACAGCAACCCTATAATTCAAGGGCTATAATTCCAACCAGACTATTTTATGATTTAGTGAACTAATTTTCATTTATTTATTGCTTTGTTCAAATAAAGGTTCCTGACAAAGTGAAATAGCCTTGATGCATTTAAAACCATAAATTTAAATATACACCTAACTTTTTAATATCAGAAAGCATTGAGCTATGAACTACCACTATTTAAGTTTAAACAATGACTTCTTACCCTTTTTGAGCACGTGGAAATACACATGATCATTATTTCTGGAGTTCTATCTGAACACAAACAAACAAACACAAACAAATACATAGCAATCGAATGAATTTACTTTAACTTGCCTAAATGAATGCCAGCTCTATGAAAGCATAATGAGCATCTCCGGCTGGAGGCAGACCAGCAGGGTAAAGACCCTCTCGGGGATCTGAACCAGCTGCCCTCATTCATGTTTCTTGATTGCGTCTACCACACCATTTACATTCCTGATTTTTAATTAATAACATTTAGAATGTTTTCTTTGAATCAGTCAATGGACACGATAAGAGCACACTGCCTCATTGGAGTTCAACTAGTGTCGCAACACGGTAGATTTTCCCTGGGTGTTGTCGTTTCCAACTCACAGTCAACAACATGCATTTGTGATTCATGGGCAACTCTCAATTGCCTGTCGGTGTAAATATGACTGTTTAATTTACTGTCTGTGCTTTCTCGGGATAGACTGGTTACCTGTCCAGGCTGTATGAAGCCTTCATTCATAGTCAGCTGCTTCAACAACCATCCTGAAACCATGCAATAGATTGAGTGGCAAAGAAACTGGATGGATTGGCTCAAGAGTCTCTTCCCAATTAAAACTACACTTCTACACGTCTGTCTGCTTCCTCTTATAGCTTCTCCCCGGGCTGCGCTGCTTCCAGACACGTAGTTATATATTAAAGCTTTTAGGCAATCACATTTTAGCCATCACCTGTTGCTGGGTAAAGAAATCTGCCCCAGGCCTTCATATTCAATTCTGCAGGCGTTTGCAGCATAAAACCCTGCTGCTTCAACCAATCAGATTTTGATATTGGCGACTCAGGGCCTGCTGGCAGGCCTAGGATGACGTCAGCGTATTCAAGCCCTCTGATTGGATCGTCCGAGAGTACACTCTCCAGCGCTAGCCTACTGCATCTGTTGCGAGCTGCACGGACAAAAATATATTTGTGTTGCTTTAATAGCGGTTTCGTCAACCGACAATGGCTAAAGGAGGAGATAAAGACATTTGGTTGCAGATTTATTGTCAAAACCATTTTCAGAATTTTCGGGAAAAGCAGCCGCTTTTTAATGCAGCTGCAGTAGAAGGAGAGACGTGAATTTTTTTTCTCATTGTCATAAAGGTATTTCTTTTCGGGCTACACGAGTATCTTTCTGTGATGCAAAGGCTTTTTCTACTGCATTTCAGCATGATAACATGGTTTTTGTAGCCATAAAAAAATTATTGAGGGGTGGATCGACTCAGACCAGCAGTAGTAAAGGCCTGGGTCTGAAATGCACGGCCCGCCACTGCATACAAAGCACAGTCAAACAATACAATGGTGGAAAACAGTAGATTCACGATGGTACCCTTATCTTCATTCTTCTGGGACCACTCCCGTCAATTGACAGTGCACATTTTAAAGAGCACTTAACTAATCACACACTACGGTGAGGAAAACATGGAAATTCTATCCTTCTTTATTTGTTCACCGCATTGATTATGAGTTAAGTCATGTCACGTTGTTCAATTGTTACCATAAGTCACTCAGAATTTGTCCATTCTCATTCATTACGAGGTAAACGAGCAAATGTATTTTGATGATGTGCGCCAGTATGTGCAGGTTATGCCATCATACAGATTAACAGGGTCTGTGGAATGGCTTCTCAGAGTCCTTGGACCATGCATTTATTCCTCCTTTGGGAGGTTGTAATGGAGCTACGCTTTGAATTCAAAACAGTCTGAAGCTGCTGTTACTTGGTAATCAGTCAACTGATTCCTTTCAGGCACAACACTTCGTTTATAATGCATTCCTCCGCAACTATTGCAATCATACAGTTGGAAAAACTGGCAACACTTAACACTTTTATATTTCTTTCAATATCTGAAACCTCTTATTCAGCCAGTGCCTTGGAAATTTGATACAAACACATATTTGCTGTTAAATGTGCAGCTGTTATCCCTGCAGACTCTTCTTGCAATGAACGTGGTATGAAATATGAGTATTTACAAAGAGATACAAGAAACATGATTTAAGTTAAAGTTTGAAGTTTAATTAACTTAAACCACTCTGTATTGTAATGTGGTGTAATTCTGTTAGAATTTTAGCAGCCTAAACATCATGTTCTCTCTCTCTCTCTCTCTCTCTCTCTCTCTCTCTCTCTCTCTCTCTCTCTCTCTCTCTGTATATATATATATATATCTCAATGTGTGTTTTCTCGAGCTCAAGATGCAACTTAATGTCTTACAAACCTGTATCACAATGAAACACTCCAAAATGAAACACACACACACACACACACACACACACACACACACACACACACACACACACACACACACACACACACACACACACACACACACACCACAGGTGACAGCTGCGATACAAGGACTGCCCGAATACACTTCAACGTTTGGACGACCAAACTGCCGACCTTGAGACTGAAAGACAACCTGCTTGAAGTCCTGAGCCTCAGCTGCTCCTGTGTAGATATTGGTCGATGACTAAGAAACACTCACTGGCATCACAAAGGCAAGTGATGTAAAAAAACAAAAACAAAACAGCAAAGGATTACTTTATAGATAGCCTATTGCTTTTTTCTTTTCTAAAATTGACTTTTTCCCCCAGGTGAAACGTTTTCCACAGTATTGAAAGGTTTATTAACAGGGATGATTCTGAAGTCCAATGGGGGCCAGGAGCCGCCGTCCACTGTAGTGGAACTGATAGTTCATTGAACCTTATCAAGAATTGTGTTTTTTGAGATGTTCTGACTGAAAACTAATGGTTGCAATCCCAGTGACATTGAATCAATTTACCAAAAATCCCCCAAAACCACAGGTTACAGTTAGTGTAAAATTACATCTTAAGAAGAACATACAGCTTTGCACACACAGATGACACTTTTAAGATGGTACTGGTGATATTACTTGGTACTGGTGATATTTCAGTGGCTTTACTGTCACTTGAGATGAAAATCATGAATGTATTTAAAGTTGCTGTTTAGGACTGTGTTTAGCTGCGTTTTGTTGTCAATTCCAATGAAATGCTAAATACTATTTCAGGGGACAAGGCATATGAAATGGGGGATTGCAATAATTCCAGAATAGTACAATTGTTTTGTTACTGAAGACATAGTCTACTGTAACTGAGTCAAATGATTTAAGTCTCCCATAAAACTGTCACATTATTGGCTTATTTTTGTTTCTTCTTCTTCTTCTTCTTCTTCTTCTTCTTCTTCTTCTTCTTCTTCTTCTTCTTCTTCTTCTGCTTCCTTTTTTTTTTTTTTTAACCCTTTCACACATGTTGTCTTTATAAGCAACCGTCTCCAGCCTTGCTGCCCTTCCAAAGCTGGTCTAGAACTGACAGTTTTTTTAAAGCACCCAAACATAATATATTGGACCCTAAAGCCTTTATAGAAGCTTTAATCTTTTTTTTTTTTTTAGATCAGAGAAGGTAAAATAAATCAAGTATATTTATAATACCGAGTGATTTCTTTTTTTCCCTCTGGATAGGTGTGCTGTGAGATTGCGTTTCCTGGTTTAGAGTTTACCACATGCAGATGTTAGTGGTGTTTGACCCTGCTGCTGTTGCGTTGCGCACGGTGCGCACGGACACTGATGTGGAATCAGCGTCACACCGACTAGTTCCAGGGAAGCGCGCTCATATCGCACAAGCGGTGCCACGTCCTAGTTCTCTGTCAGCCCTTCACTGGCAGGCACACAATTTATAACAGGCAGGCGTGAAACACCACGAAGCATGTCTGGGATCACAGGCAATTTGGATTGCGAGCAATGCTCGGCTGCGGCACATGCGGGAAACAGCACGGAGTTAAATGTGCACCCCAACGTGGATGACGATGATGAACTTCTGAGATACATCTGGAGGGAGTATCTGCACCCCAAGCAGTACGAGTGGGTTCTCATTGTGGGCTACATTATTGTGTTTTTCGTGTCACTCATTGGAAATTCTCTTGGTAAGTTGCTCGTCTTTTCCCTCTCTTACGCATCCATGCGTAATAGGTATTGCAAATAATAGGGGAAACTGCACACTTTCATCAATTTTAATTGTTTTTTTTTTTGTAAGACGAAGGGACGTTTTGCTGAAAGTGAAGCACAGTGTAATGGTACTGTGTTAGGAGTGTAATTTATTTCTTTAACTTTAAGTAATCTCGGGTGATGGACGCATCAAATGATGGAAAAGGATAAGAAGGACGAGGCACATCTCGACTCACTCTCGAGGAGACTGCAGCCTTAATTTAACACTCACAAATGTGTTTGAAGAGAAATTCTGTGCAAACAGAACCGCTTGTTTCACAGTGTGAGTAAACACGTGTGGCATTCATTTCATCCATTCAGTTTTATTTAGCACCACATACAACAGTCAAGTGCACTGTGCTGTTGCTTCAGATAAGTTTAAATTGATAAGCTTCAGACAACTCAGCCAAATCAGCACTCAATTAAAACATCCCTGCAAGAGATATTTAAGTGATTTCAAAACAATAATTTCCACTTTGATAAATTGTTTTGTGTTAAAAAAAAAAAAAAAGCAATGTAAATGAAAAATATGTACATGTAAAAAAAAAAAGTCATATCTGTTGAACGTTTCCTTTTTAATGGGTGCTACTGGAAAGAGACTCCCCAGTGACCATTTACAGAGGGACCAACAATTTGACCATCAGCTGGTGACCAGAGATACACACTGTGTGTTTCCTTGGCTTTAGCGATATACATCGCTCATTTACAAAACGGATCAAAGAGGTCTTTGAAGCTGGTTTATGTATCTGTCCGTGGCAGCCACCAGCTGCTCACAGCACACCTTTATGTCAGGAACTGATAAGAACAAACTGAGGATTTCTCCAGATTATATCGAGTTCATAATTTGAGACACTGACCTCAATTGTCCCTGTGTGTCTGTCTTTCTATCTTTTGCACTATCATCTCTGCTGCTTTGGCTTCCTGAGCAATGACTGAATCTCAAACAGCATTTTTAAGTTACATCTCATTGAATCACCTGCAGAAGATGCAATGCGACCACATAACCACTGAACTATAATAAGTCACATTCTCTTGTAAGCACTCCCCATGCGGATTTTTCCACATCCAAAATGTAAACATAATATCCTGGATTATCAGTGTTTCAAGGTACAATGGTATCAAGGAAATCACAAACAAATTGATAAAAGTAGCAATATCGGGATTTGTGTAATAGTAGAATGGTAAGAGTTAAACAGTGCAAAGCAAGGAAATAACAAAAAACTAAGTCAAAACTGAATAAACTACAAATTTATACACTAGACACAAGGCAACCTTATGGAAGCAAAAGGGGTGAGACAGTGAATATCAAATACATGGAAACAAACAACAAAACACCAATATGTTTGAGTGTATAAATAAAATATAGCATGGAACATTGAAAAAAAAAAATCTAAATTATATATAAAAGCACTTCAACAGTCAGCAGTTTCGTGGTGCATTTTTCTTTATTATTTTTAAAAAGGCAAACTACTGTCAGATCATTTATATCTCTAAAAAAACACTTATGACTCCACTTTAATCATTAAAAAAATTGGTCATGTGCTGCCATGATTTCCTATAAAAACTATTTTGTGAACCGATTAGCAGGATGTGTTTTTGTTTCCTTCCCATATTGGTATTCAGCATTGGTCATTGCTTTGTATCTGATAGTGACACGCTCTGTAAAGCTCGGGAAGCCCTGTCTGATAGCCTCGTTCAGATATTGATTCTATTTCAAATAAGACAAATGTGTTGTGAATTAAGTATGTTTTTTTCCCCACTTTTCATAACAAGGTGACCTTTATTAGTATTTTTCTTTTAACTTGATTTAGAAACATGACAATTAGTTTAAGGGTTTTGTCCACCTACTCATACAGTTTACTGGGTCTTACTTTAGTTCTCATCAAACAAACTGAATACTGGTGGACTGCATGAGTAAGTCCGCTCTATCATTGGCTCACTTTCCACTTGGTTTTCTTTGCCGAGTCTGTTTGGGTCTGTCTCTTTTACTGGATTGCTGCCAGGTTATATTTCTTTTCCAAACCACCAACTAATTTACTTTGTCTGAACTCCATTGAGCATTGAATCAGTAGTTCATATCTGTTTCCGTTTCTCATTATTGGGAATAGCTTACCCCTGAGAGTAGACACTTGATCATGAGAGATCATGGGAGTTGTTTAAACAACTGAATGTCAACAGGACGTTGGCGTATTCCCCTACAAACTGGATATCGTATCAATTGATTCAGAAGATAAGATAAGACATGATATGCTGAGATGAGAGGAGATAAGAAAGTATTGATTTCACAGGGGAAACAATTAACTCTTGGTGCATGTCATCAGACTGTGTAGGAAACTCACCCTCTGTCAAAGTCTTAAAGAAGGTCATCTATTCAGCACCGTGATCACAAATTAATTGAAAAATAATGTGACAGCTGATATTGTTAATACATTTGTGGATATTGTCGTTTCTGGTTAAGCTCCTCAAATATACAAACCTTTTAAATCATAAGTGTTACATCCTTCAAATGTGGAAAAATATCTTTGTTTTTATGCTCAATGCCCTTCGTGACATTTCACCAAATTGTAATACTAATTAGCTCAAAAAATGTGTCAAGTAATTGCTTGTGTTCATATATTAAGTACCATTTCCAGGTAAAACAAATGATTTAGGGCCGCAATTCTTAATATTTTTATCGTATTTACCACCTGGACCGCCACTATAACCAACCTGAACACACAGTCATGGAAGTTTACCTAAATCTTCTATGCACAAATCACAGAGGAGACATGTTTACTCCTATGAGCATCATCACAAATATATAAACTTACCCGAACAAGATCTAGGACCTCTTTTTTTTTTTTTTTTACTTTGAATACACAACAAGCCCGGAAATGAAACTGTTCTTCATCTCGTAAATGACTTTCATACTTCAATATGATTTTTTTTCCCTTTTTGTTCTAAATGTATTCTGTTTTGTTCTGACTCTCTAATCTTAGAAATTATCAAAAATAATTTCATAATCAAAGAATGTGAATTTCATACAAGCACCACCAGAGAGATCTCTCATCCCCATTGGTGGTACTTGTACCAAGGTTTGAATGTCAATGCTATAAGGGAGCCTTTTTCAATCCATAGATCACGACCCAAAGTGGGTTGAGGATCAATTTGTGCAACATATTTATAGCTTTTTTCCAGCCCAAATAGAGCTACATCTATCTATTGATTTCGCTTTTCAGGGTTTCCCTCAGGTGCATCTGTTCCTCCTTTAGCTTTGTTAGCAGTTAGCGATGCCATCAGATGTTGGTCTTTGTGGTAAATGTGGTGAAGTGGCTCTGACTGCACCCTGCGTGGCGGGCCTTCATGCTGTCACGTCACACTGTGACTCAAGTGTTGTGTGCATCTGTGTCCTGTGTGTGACTGACTGTGCAGTGTTGCTTGCATCTACAGTGGATTATCTAAAACCACATGCACAATGAACGGGTCTCTGCCAGTGAGCCAATGATAATGCTGCGTTGCGCCTGATAATAATTGTTAATAATTGTAAATATTGGGAGCTGATTCACCAACTGGGGGCACTAAGAATTAAGTATGACACTGTTGATTTACCCAATTGTCTTCATGAACAGGGAATCTTGGGTGTGTGTTCAAGATTGTGCAAAATACTGGGATGAATTTGTGTTAATATATATTCATGTACGAAATACAAGAAAATTCACAATGTATTAAAAAAGCATTTTTCTAAATTCGTTTGAAAAGCTGTTTCTTTTGAGCGAAGCATTTCTCAATGACTTTTATTTGTGGTATATATAATAAGATATTTTCTGCATTGTGCCTCTTCTTAGACTTCGCCATCGTGCAGGAATCCCTTATTTTGCTCTCATCTGTGTCATGCAGAGCAAAGAATCATATATATGTGGTACTACGTATAACGTGTAACTGCATCATCGATATTCTTCAAT
Organism: Lipophrys pholis; assembly: GCF_963383615.2. NCBI lineage: Eukaryota > Metazoa > Chordata > Actinopteri > Blenniiformes > Blenniidae > Lipophrys > Lipophrys pholis. The sequence continues at coordinate 15,688,053 of NC_137642.1, read as the reverse complement.
CATTATCTGACGTTTGAGGAAATCAGTGAATTTGTTCTGGTCATTGTGCTTCACATCAGCAGCTGCCTCTTTCTCTGCTTTTCACCAGACCCTCACAAGTTTAACACATCTCTGTCATTTGCTTTGTTTCCATTTTCTACTGGATATTTGATCATTTTCGCTGCACTCAGCTTTTGGGAATAATTGAGGTTTGCGAAAGTATTGTAGCAGAATGTTTTCAGAGTGACATCTACTGGTACGAGATGGTATGTACCGGCACATGTTGATATGCGTCACACTTCTTATACTGTATATGACCAGCCAAACAACAACAAAAAAACAGGTGATTTGAAGTCTGGAAAATACACATTTTTGCTTTAATGCTCTGATGTTTGATAATTTCCTTCACCAATACATCCAACTCCATAGTCTCAAGTTTTGCTTAGTGCTTGACGGGCTCACACGCGATCAAATGGATGGAGCACAGCAAACTTAAACAATGTTAACATTAACATTGTTTGATTACTCCAACTTGAGCATGATGTAACTCGTGGTTTAAATGATTTAACGACTTATATTTTAGTTGATCTCACGCAAAAAACACAAACGGGAAGCACAATTTATTTGCGTGAGCATGCACTTTATTCATGATTATTTGTAAGTCAGGCCTTAAGTTTCAGAAGTAGCTAAATCCATTCTTTGGCTCCTTAAAGTGTTAATTATTTTCATGAGATGTAATTTATGATGCTACAAAATCAAGTCAGGATTTAGCAGCTACAAATGAATCCGAGGACACTCATGTTCGTCTTAAATTATTCATTTAATTAAATAACACTTTACATAACCTCGGAAGTACTTTATCCACAAGTTTATTCATGACTATAAAAATACTTCCTTTGTGAAAAAACATACACAGGGAACATTTTCATCCTTTGCAGGGATTCAGCTGAATTAATGAGCCTATTAAAACTGTAGAGCTTTGATGGCAACACCGGTGTTTCCTGTTGAACTCCTTCCATTGTGAAATCATGCGTACTGTACGTCTACCAGAATCAACAGACGGTTAATTTTGTGATTAGGATCAGGATTCAAATTCATTTTCTTTACACGTGTGCAATACACAAGTACAGAGGAATGAAAAGTTGTTTGGCTTCCATTCCAGAAGTGCAATTTTATATTTAGAATATAGACTAAATACAGGACTACAGGACCCAGCTGGTCAGGATTCTCTCCATCCCACAGTGCTAGAAGTTCTTGAGTATGACTGAGGACAGATGGTGCATCTGCAATGTCCTCAAGAAAAGAGACATTGGTGAGCATTCCGGACCAGGCTGGAGGAGTCGTTGGATCAAGCATGGTCATCTGAAACGGGAATCATGAGGAATTTGAACTGGAGTTGCGCCACACAGCCGCTCTATTGATGTGGATGGGACTGTGCTGTCTCCACCTGTCCTTCCTGAAGTCCACGATGAGCTCCTTTGTTTTGTTGGTATTAATTAGTAAGTTATTGCCCTCGCACCAAGCGGCCAGATGATGCGCCTCCTACCTGTAGGCTGTCTCATCGTTGTGGCTGATGAGGCGGCGATCACCATGCGTATCACTGTATCGGCTCCATGCACAGACCTGCACTTGTGGGTAAAGAGGGAGTAAAGGAATGGGCTCAGCACGCTGCCCTGTGGTACGCCTGGGTTGAGTGTGATGGTGGAGGAGCAGGTGTGTCCTGACCTAACATGCCATGTGGCCTGTTGGTCGGAAAATGTATTGCCCAGTCCCAGAGGTTGTTGGTAACGCCCAGGTCCCCACTCTTGATGACCAAGTTAGAGGGGATAACAGTGTTAAATGTTGATCTAAAATGAACAAATAATATTCTGGCATTTTGTGTTTTTATTGTCTAGATGTGTTACTGCGTCCTCTGTGCTCCCGTTCCTGTGGTAGACAAACTGGTATGGGTCCAGTGTGGGTGGGAGACAGTCCTTTAGGTGTGCCAGAACCAGTTCCTGGAAGCATTTCATTGTGATGGGTGTGAGTGCTACAGGGCGGTAGTCATTCAGGCATGTTGGGCTGGAGTCGTTTGGCACAGGGACAATGGAGGTGGATTGAAGCATGCTGGGACAGCTGCTTTGGCAAGGGATAGGTTGGAAATGTCCATAGAAACCGCTGTAAACTGCTCAGTATTATTCCCGACTAATGTAAGTGTTTCTTATAGATATCTCTATCTTCTTCGGGTATATCGATGAGGGAATACTCAAAAGGGGGCACCTAATCAACCACTTAATATGAAAAAGGGCTTTTGTCAGTTTCTCACAAACATGTTTGTTTACACAGTTGCTTGCTGTAATGTTCACTTCAAGGTGATATGTCATGGTTCAAAATAATTTTATATTGGTGTTTTGATTTCTTGAAATGGCTTTGAGACTGTATTCTCCACAGTGCCTTGACATAATCAGTAATGGGACATCGGGGCAATAGTGAGCAGCGAGTGGGATTTGATTGAAGAGGTCGACAATAGAGAGAACAAAGGCAAGTCACTGAAGATCAATCTACTCTTCCATCAACCTGCTGTTACTGGAGGAGAGAAAAGATGTGTCGGCCTCGGGCCGGTCAGGTTTGATTTTTGGACAACACAAAGAGAATTTGATGGCAGTTTGCTCAAAACTACCACTCAGACAAACACTTCTGACTGGTGAAACGACGATAGTGGGGTTTGGAGAGCTGCACGTTGATCAAAAAGCGAATGCAAACTTGAACCCAAACACGTTGACCTAATGTTGCTGTTCACCCAGACGAGTTCTTCATAATACTTTTGACACCTTGTCCACAGGATATCAACTTGGTGGGAAAGGGAAGTAGCTGGTCATCTATCAGTTGAGTTTTCACAAACTTCTGCAGACTAAACTGAAAGACTTCATCCTTTCAAAACAGGATGTGTGACAGTATCTACTTAATTCTTTGCTGATTACTTATTCCCGTTATGAAATATGAAATCAAACCAAGGTTGTACAAGCCCACATATTTTTGAATAATTTAATTTAATAACTTGCTTGCTTTGTGTCGGTATTCACGACGGAGTTACAAAGATTAATGGACATTTGAAAACGTTTTTTAAAAATTTGTACATTGATTTATCAGCTAAATTATCTTCAAGCAGCAAACAGTATATAAAAGAATGTATCTGAATGTTAATTTAGAGGTTCATCATGCATAAAACTGCTCGTACACTCGTTGCACTCTTCCCTTTCACAGCAGTCAGTTGCATATATTTGACTTCATAACGAGAACCAGTGGGCTTGTCTTGTCCAGGCAGGTCAACGTTGCTTTATTCATGCCTCATTCGTATATGTATGTCAGTTTGCTGCTTTTATTGCCAAGCATGGCCATAACCTGATAACACCCTATTTATTGACTCTCAGACAATCAAACCTTTTTCCATGGGCTCATTAAATCATCCGCCGCCTCATTCACAAGGCTTTTCTTATGGTTTTATGTATTACCCTTCTTTCTATATGTATGTGTATTAATAGAAGTGTTTTGCTTCCCCAGCACAGCTCCTGAAAGCTATATTGTGGTGCACATGTGGAGAAAATTGTACATTCATGGAACAGCAATATACATCTCACATCAAATACAAGCACAATAGGTTAAGACGTAATATCAGAAACTCTTTGACACTTACATTTGGATGGTGCATTATGTACCATTTAAATAAAGCCATATTTATGGGTGGGAAGTCAAGGAAACTTGATTTGTATTGAACATTTCAGCAACAAGATAATTCATATTATTTTACATTAACTGAATAAATAATAATTAAATGATATTAAGCCATCCAGTCAGTCCTCAGTCAAACCCTCTAAGATTGTGGCATTTATTTTCAATTTGTTGTTCATCAATAACTCCAGCCATTCATCAATTTGCATTAATTTAATTTAGCAATAGGTTTGCCTAATTTTACAATCAAACAATCTTAAAGATGACATTGTGCATGCTGTTTTATTGTTTTGTGCATTTCTGGTTGTTTTTTGTCAAATTCTTTGACGCTTTAAAAAGTTACACGATGCAGCCAACTGGTCTGACCTGACATGGGATGGATCATTGAAGTGAAGGACAAAAATAGCCTGTTGAGCAACTTAGGTTTGAGCAAGGCTTTTTAATTCGCAACCTCAAATCTAAAATCTAACCAGCCACAGTGTTTCCATATAGAAAAAGTGCTGTTCCTTCTCAAAATCCCAATTTTATTTTTCTGTATTAAGCGTGTATGTTTTCAAAAGTTCCTCCAATGGCATATTTTTTGATATTAATACTGTTTCACTCAAGAAAAATGGCGAGTATCAATGTTCTCTGAGCCATGAGCATCAATCCTGTCTGTTGATCAGTTTTTGACATCAACTTTTACTTTTATGAACAGTGCATCACCTAGTGGACAAACTAGGAACAGCAGTGATGTGTGTTATTATTTAAAAATATGTTCTTCTTCTTCCTCTTCTTCTTCTTCTTCTTCTTCTTCTTCTTCTTCTTCTTCTTCTTCTTCTTATTGCAGTAGTCCTATTCTGCCCTGCGGTTTCCTCCAGAAATTAAAAGCAATATGTCACTTCATCCTTCCTGTGTAGTTTTGAGGGATGAGGTTGCATCTGGTTTGTGTCACTGGTTTTAGCTCCGTCCTGTACCTGTGTGCGAAGACACACACACAAAAAAAATTAACAAAAAGAAGCAATTGATGTACATCTTTCCAAAAAACATGACTCAACTATTAATGTGAAAACCAAGAAAGTATTATGTATTGAGTTCTTTCTAGATTTCTGTGCAAAAGGCTTGATCACTTAGATAATCAATACATTTTAATGAGTCATTAGCTGAGTTATTATGGTTGTTTTATAATCTTTATTTATTATACCCTGCAATCAAACTTTGATTGTAAATTTAACAGTTTAAGATATGGCAACTTCACAGCTCTTCATCATTAATGTCCTCAGAAATATCTCTATGAAGTTTCAGACACCGCATCAGCTTTTCATCTTTCTTATGTAAACCGCCGCAGCGCTACTGTATTACATAAGCAATTATAAAGGGATGGTGGCATCCTAGGGGAGTCAAATAAATGTAAATATGAAGTTGCTTTACACTTTTGAACGTGACATCAGTCAACAGAGCTGAAATCCCAGAGGGCTGAAAACACAAAGGAGTGAAGTGACGGGTGCCAGGAATAGCCTGGACTTTGTGGGTGTGCACTGAGCTTTTGATTGATATGCCTCACACATCTATTTCAGCTTTTAGGTCAGGCAATCATCATCTCTTATGTTGTGTTCAACAATCAGGTGTAAAAAGAGGATGTCAAAGCAGACAAAAAAGCCTTCCCTGTGTGAATCAAGCCTCTTTTAGTTTAGTCCGATTGACATGCAAAGTTCTGAGCTTCGTCAGCATTTATAATTACTATTTGAAAAGAGCAAAGATTGAGACAAAAATGGATTATTGTGTAATTTGTATTTACTACATTTTTATTATTGTTCATGATGTCATCTTTAGTGAGTGTGTCTTTGTTTTCATGGAAGCTTAATGGGCCCCAATCATCCAAACTATTGTGTTTCCAAGACACACTGAGCTTGTTCTCTGACCTTTCTCTAACAGCTGACCTGTCATTTTTAATGTGTTATATCACAGACCTTTAAGTCTCTCTTCGGATAGTGAGATTGTGTGAGAGTAGCACCAGTGTCTCTGCTGAGTGATTGTTGTACATCATGATTGGAAGTTTGGCAGAATGTGTGTCCTCGATGGGTTAAGAAGCAAAGACTGACAGAAACAGAGACGCATTAGCAGAACTTTATTAGTTATGAAAGTTATTTGGCGCTTGGACCACAGCGGAACACAGTGAATCGATGGCGTGAATGCAAGGGCACGATAATCTATGGGATTAGGCTTCTCCCCAGAGTGTGGACACTTCGATTCGATTGACTTTAAGTATGTGGCACCAAACACGACAGTCATTTCTTGGTGCTATTTTTTTAAACTGAGAGAAACCCAACAGATCCACATGAGCAAGCATGAGCAACTTCGGAAAGGGAAAACTCCCCCGAGCGGGAAGAAAAGTTTGCAGAACAAGGCGGGTAGCGTGGTGAACGAGAAGGATTAAGAGAGAGAACCTGGGCGATGATTAGCTGCGGCAGAGACAATCTGCAGTGAGGATTGACTGCCTGAAGAAGAGCGATGACTGGATGGATGTCGGTCTTCCAGGTTGAATTGATTGGATGGAAGAGAAAGGGTTTGTGCAAAACAAACTTCTGAAATGATCGCTCTTGCGAAACGATATATCATTGTTGATATATCAAACACACACTGAAACTGTAGAGCCCAGGAAGCCACCTGGATTTAAAAGCTTGCCTTGATGATGGTATGCTGTAAATCAGCTGTGTGAAACAGACGGGTAGTTTTACATTTACAGGATTTTTTGAAATCATTATTTCAGAAAAGTAACCGTTTGTTTATCTTTCCACTGGGGAGTTGCATTGTTTCAGTAAAAATTAATGTCTCACTGAGGCCAGAACTGAAAAGCAGATGGCAAAAGTGCCTGTAGTAATACAGCAGTAAAAGCGAGTAATCTTCATTGTTGGTAAAGTAGCATTTGAATCAAACCCAGACTGAGAGGATGAGTGTGTGATTTCATGCACACTGATGACAACAGAAACCTTGATGCACTGGCCTTAGTCTACAGAAAAACCTGGTTGGAGACCTGATTTCTGATCAGGCCTTTTAAGTGTAGTTTTGTGAAAAGGAGTTTGTTGCATTACCTGTAAACAATTTCCAAATGTTCTTTGCACATGCTGTGTTTTTTGGTGCTCCATTAAAACTAAATGGCCTCATTGGGATTGAACAAGGCTGTTTTAGGCCCCTGGAATAACTTTGAGTTGTAGATAAACTGAAAGCATTGGTGATTAAGTTGAACCATGACATTTCAGGATACCTCAGGTTACACCTTGTGTCATTCATGCTCTAAAAACTTTCAATCTGGCCTTAAAAAAAAATGTTCGTAAAGTTAGGTGTCGAACTTCATTTGCAGTTAAAATAGCTTCTCCTGATTAAAAGTCACTTCCTACGGAGCTCAGAGGCTTTAAGTGTTTTTCATTGTCAAAATAGTTTCACCGCCCACCTCCTAAATCATTTTGCACATTGCCCTGAAACTGCAACAAGGCTTATTTCACGTGGGAGTATGAATTAGCAAAGTTCCACACGGTCGACTTTTATCAAGTTTATGAAACCTCGACGGTGTTGAAATGTAATACCTTACTATCACCTGTGTTGATATGGACTGTCATTATAGCACTAACACACACACACACACACACACACACACACACACACACACACACACACACACACACACACACACACACACACACACACACACACACACACACACACACACACACACACACACACACACACACACACACACACAGGCATGCACATGATGACATAAAGCAAATGTGTGTAACTCACCTTCTCATTCATCCCATCTGCTGTATAAGAAATCACAATTATATTTTGTGTCACTATTTAGACTTCTGAATGATTCAGGCTCTTCGATTAACACGACTGATTCGCTGATTTTACCGAGTGTACTGCACCGTGGGTTTAACGTCGCTGAGCCGTATTTGATTGTGCGTCACTGTCAGTCTGTTTTGCAGTGTGGAAAAACCGTCACATGCGCACCGTAACCAACTACTTCATAGTGAATCTGTCTCTGGCTGACGTGTTGGTCACGATCATCTGCCTGCCTGCCAGTCTGGTTGTTGACATCACGGAGACTTGGTTCTTTGGAAACACTCTTTGCAAAGTCGTCCCCTATCTGCAGGTAAGCGGTGACCTTTGCATCTGCATTTTCAAATTGCTGGGAACCCTGTAAAATGATTGAAACCTTTTGACTTGTAAATGTTGTATGAATACAAACCAAAACACGCATGCTTTTGTTGTCTTTTATTCATGCGATTTCAAAAGCAAACCTTTTCCACCATTTCCACAGGATGAGCACAGTGTGAAACCTTTGATGTTTTCTTTGTTTTTTTCCATGTTGATTTTTTTTCACCATGAGCAAATCATTAGATTTCTTTTCGCTTACCTTTATTTAATTATCGCCGTGTCATCGCTTTGTAAGCATATCTTCCACCCCCCTCTTTCTCGTTCCCTCCCCTCTGTCGCCCCACCACAAAAGTCGTGTTTAAAAAAAAAAAAAAAAGATCAGGAAACAATATGTTTTGTATTATTTTATAGATTATTGTCAAAATATTCACTCCCATTGTACATTTAAACATTTCTAAGATATTTCTTTATTCTTCCGTGATTGGTAATTCTATGGACACTGAAGTGACGTCACCTCAAACTCCATTTACAGCACGTAGTACTGTCATAATTCAGCTCTGAGAGTGACACTTAAGATTAAATCCTACACTTCTCTGAAAGTGCTAGTATGACGCTTGATCACTAACTTTAAAGTGCAGCTTTCAGCGGAGAATTTCTTTACTCACAAGTCAACCGTTCCCATGGTTCTTAGGAGTAATTCGAAGAAGCTTGATGAATACGAGCCCAGAGATCTACTATTGGATTTTAGTTTTAACGTCTGGCAATTTTCATTCCACTTTGATTGTGTTTATGCAGATAATTCCGTCCTATTATTTGTACTATTATACATGCTTTTGAACATCTCAGAGAACTCAGTAAGATTGTTTCATGGTTGGTTGTAACTTCATTATATTATTTGTTGACTTTTTCGTTTGCATTATGTTTTGCATAATAACCTCTGACATATATTATTACATATATGACAAATATTTTGAACCTTCTCATACAATCAACACCGCTGTTTTGAACTGATGACACTCATCGACCGTCCAACCATTTCCAACCTATTGAACTCAATAAACACACTGCCATCAGAAGAAGTCAGGTATCAAAAGGAAACATCTAATGTTGGTGCATTTCAACAGATTATCATCTCACTTTATCTGCTATAGCCTGGCCGCCTAGAAAGTGTTGTGTAGTGCAAGAATGGCCTGTAATTTAGATAGTGGTAGGCGTAGACTGCCTTCCATCAAAGAGACAATAGACATTCTGAAGAAGATTATTGTGGTCGCCCCGGCAGTGTCAAAACCTTTAATTTATTCAAGTGGTTTTCAAACGGCGGAACTTTAATGTAGGCGCAGTGGCAGAGGGAAATTTGACGGGAAAGCAGATGCCCCTTTTTTCAGCATTGTTTGTTCCTTTTTGAGAAGGAATCATGATTACATTTTTGAAATGTCTTATTCTTATTCTTATCCTTATTCTTATTCCGTTTTTGTTTTATTCATTTATAAACATTAAATATCTAAAAAGAGACTTTTTCTGTCTGATCCTCTTTTCAGATCTATATGATGTTCGATATGAGTATATGATTTGACGCGTCGCTATTTAATTATTTATATTGTTACTTATTTATCTGATTCCCAATAGCTTAGTTTGATTTTGGGGTATTTGATACATGGACTGATTCCAGCAAGTCTTCTCTCAAACCCAGATCCCCTTCCGTTTGCCCTTTTAGAAAACCCCTTTCAATTTTCACCAGGCTCTCTTTCCTAGTAGCTCAGTAGGCATTTGACCTTCTGAAAGATTAAAGTCTTGCATTGTATTATATTTCAATGAATATAACTACTGGTCCCGTGATTGACACTGGACATGGAAATACAGCGGTAGATAAAAGTCAGTGCATACCTTCCCACAATAGCATTTCTGACACCATCATTTAAGGCTGGATTCACCTTGGTTCTCACTTGATATCAGTGAGAATCTTGTCTTTGTGCTGCTCCAGCTCAACTGAGAATAGATTGACTTATATATATATATACTGTATATATATATATATATATAAAGTCATGCCAGTCATGCTGTTCATGTTTAGTGTCCCCATTATATCCCCACGCTGTGTTAGTATATTCTGAGTACAATAAGAAAGATTATTCTCTCCTGTTCACTCGTGTTTCTCTATTTATCCACAGACTATCTCGGTTTCCGTATCTGTCCTTACACTGAGTTGCATCGCCCAGGACCGTTGGTATGCTATCTGCCACCCACTGATGTTCAAGAGCACGGCCAAAAGAGCTCGCAAGAGCATCGTGGTCATCTGGGTGGTGTCATGCATCATCATGATCCCTCAAGCTGTGGTGATGGAGTGCAGCAGCCTGTTGCCTGAACTCAGAAACAAGACCAGCCTGTTCACAGTGTGCGACGAACATTGGGGAGGTGGGTTTTCTCAAGTCTTCCTCAAACATATGAAAACATTGTATATCAAGTATATCATGCAAACTGATTGTAGAACATGATGAAGTCAGAATAAATTGCCTTTTTTAAAATGTCATCACTTCCCCTGATGTATTTCATTTTGTTTTGCTTTAAAATTATTTATATATGTTAGAGTTTACTTGAAATGACAAGGCTTTGTTTTTAATTGATTTTGTTTCAGTTGGTGCTCTTATGAGCCCATCAGGTTTATTGGATAATTAATGTTTTATGAGATTTCTTCATTATGCTAACAGTTATTAAAACGAGTCATTGATTTGATATGTTTGAACACTGATTGGTTCATTTATTCATCTTACTGTTATCTATGTAAATGCAATAATGGAAATGTTGCTGGATGGAGAGCGACAGCGGGGAAGACTTTCACTAAACTGTCAAATCAATTCAGTCACAACCTTCATCGCTGCTGAGGAATAAAAGAAAAAAAACAAATGAGAAATGACTTTGTGATTCAAGGTTTGTTAAGTACTTCAGGAATTACCCTGAATATTAGACCGGGGATATGTGAGATCACTCACCAAGAAGATTTAATTCATTTTACTCATATTCAAACCAGCAAGCATAGCTGTATTTTGGAATAGAGTTGAAGGAGTAGTCAACTTAAAAATGAACACACAAATTACCTGCCTGTATAAAGAGTAAGTATGCCTTCTTTTGTGTGCTTTGGATTACAGTCCACACGGTTGTGACATCAGCTCAAATGTAAAATTGTCTGAGGATTTTTACACGTGTACCTTGTTATCAATAGTTTTGTTTTCCTAACAATCTTCTATAAACCTCTGGCATTTTCTGCATAGCACTTCTTGAGCATAATCAAATCAAATCATCATCCTATCAAAAGATGGAATTCGTGTTCAACCTCAACTTTTGGGCACTATTGGGCTTATATAATCTTTTGGCTCTTTTTGATGTGATGCAGGATTTACAGCTGAATCGATGATTGCAAGCTCGCAATCCCTGTGAGGCTCTTGAGCTGAAATGTTTTCTTTGGTCTGCACCAAACATGTCTATTGCTGATGTGATCTTAAGAAAAACCCACATAGGGAGGAAATTCAAACTCTATAAAGAAAAGTCCTGAAACTGACTTTCAATGAATTTCGTCTGTGATGAATGAGGAAATTGTTCCATTTTGTATTTCCTATTGACATACTGTAAACTTTGCTCTTTGGTCTTTTAACAGATGAGATCTACCCAAGGGTGTATCACACCTGTTTCTTCATTGTCACTTACTTTGCACCATTGTGTCTTATGGTCCTGGCGTACATTCAGATATGTCACAAGCTGTGGTGTCAACAGGTGTGTATTCCACAAAGGCGACAGACCAGATCTTAGGACGTCAAGCTGACTGCATCTAATGCATACACCTGTTGAATCAACAGATTCCTGGCAGCACATCAGTGATGCAGAGGAAGTGGAGGTCGTTCCAGTGCTCTGCGCCGACTGCAGGGCCGGGAGAGTCTGTGAGAGTGAAGACCAGCACCGTTTGTGCTGAGATCAAACAGATCAGAGCCCGACGGAAGACCGCTCGCATGCTGATGGTGGTGCTCTTTGTTTTTGCTCTCTGCTACCTGCCAATCAGCGTGCTCAATGTCATGAAAAGGTAATAATACCACAAGCCTTGAAGCTTCCGCACTCACACTCAAATCAAAGAGAAGCGGTAAAGACGGTTGCACATAAGTCACATTTTTCATTCTTATCTCAGGTCAGCTTTGCGGTTAACACATACTGATACCAACAACTGAGTCTCAACTGTTGCTTTCAATTTAGTGTGAATGCAAAATATGATTAACTTGGTAACAATTACCCTGTCACTCATCACTTGCAGAGTTTTTGGGACTTTCAAGAACACCAACGACAGAGAGACCGTGTATGCATGGTTCACTTTCTCACACTGGCTTATATACGCCAACAGTGCAGCAAATCCTATCATCTACAATTTCCTCAGTGGTAAGTTTTCTCCTGCCTCGTCTCTAAGATTAGTTGTATTAGTTTACTACTGCCCTCTAGTGAACAGTGTGGTAACAGCCATACAGCGAAGTGCTTTAAATCAGATGTGGAATCTGAGGATTTGTTGCTCACGCACACATAATAATAAAAGACCAAGATTTGGATCATCACAAATGTTTTGACATTTTTTACAAGTAAAGTACTGTAAGAATATACTCAAGTAAAGGTAGAAGATACTCTTGTTTAAAACCACTTTGAGTATTAATGGCTTTTTAACCACATTCATTTGCCAATAGTACTGAAATTGATTAATTCCTCCATTTGTAAAGGACATGCATTTGTGGAATGAGTGAAGGAACGGAGTATGTGGGTTATAACAACAAATAAATATTCTCTGCCAAATTGTTTTCTCCAGGAGAAGTTTGGTCACAGACTGTGGATACATAGAATTGCCAGTGGTTATAAATCAGTGAGGAATATTATCATATATTATATATCATATTATATATCATATTATCACACTGCTTCCACAGAATATGTTATTCTATCAGTGCAGCAGTCAGCAAAGCATTCTGTACATCTTCTCTGCACTTTGACTCTATAATCAAAGGGCTGTGGACAGAATAATTGCTAAACGTACTGTTCCTCCAACTGTTCATGTTCAGGTTGAGACCGGCCTAAACAGACCTGATGGTGATTGGCTGTCATGATAAATATCCTGGCAGCTCGATGAGACCAGAAAAATGACTGTGAGCAGTCTGTTCCACATTGTCTGGACTAAGAGCTGTGGGTAATATGTTTTGCTGCCAACCTTGACTGCTAATTTGTAGAAGATTATTTCTGGTTCTTCAGCACTGTCAGATTGAGGAAATGGTCTTAAAGATGCCTTTTGCTGTCCGTCTCTTGCAACCCCGCCATTATGCGCGCTACATTTTGTTAAACCCCAGTTTGCCTATCACATGGGCCTCATCTACATGTGTCTAACGTGCCATGGTGGGTTTTTTTTTTTAAGCATGAACACCAACTGACCTCTGTAGGAGTTACTGACACCACCAAGGGCACCGGAAGCTCACAACAGACCTCAATAGTAACAGCAATTAAACTCATCTGCAATTGGGAGGAGACATTTGGCATCTCAGCTGCTCATCTCACAAATGCATGTTCCTAACAAATATGGCCTTTTGAAAGGGGAAATACTACAACAAAAACATAATGTACCAAGCACACATTTCCTGATCTTTTTGTTGCATACTTTAATATGGAAGTTTTTTGCTCAAAATTCTGATTCTAAAGAAAAATGTTTGTGAGGTAAGGAAAACAGCGGTTTACAATCTAAAAATAGATTTTCTGTTTTTTTTTTTTTTTGTTCCCCAGGGAAATTTCGTGGGGAGTTTAAATCAGCCTTTTCTTGCCATTGTTATGGGAAACGCCAAGAGCAAACAAAGAGGACAAGGACCAGAGCAAGCACAGACAGCCGGAAATCACTGTCAACACAAGTACACAACGTGGACAATTTGTCTCGCATATCTGATCAGATCGTGTGATTTTTATAATTCAGGTGGATGCTTTCAAACTTCCAGAGGACATTGCGATTGAAGTAAGAAATGTAACCACCCAAGGATGTTTGATTTACAAAAAAATGTATATACTGTATACAAATATATATGTAGTCACCAAGGGACATGTGAGCACTCAAAAACCGACTACTATTTTCTAATGACTCTTTGAAACCACTCAAAACCCACAGACGTCTGTTTATTGTAAAAAGACACTCTCAATGTTTAGTGTTTAATCTTTGTACTGTCCTGTCTGTGATTTATGATGCAGTTATTCAAATTATTGAGATTGAGTGACCTATTTTTCTGGTTGCAAATATTTAGTTTGATGTTTAATTTATATTTTTGTCAATTTTTTTTTATTTTATTGGTTTTGTACAATGATAGAAGAGCAAGCGCGCTCTCGGTAATATTTAGATTGAATTCTATTCTATTTGTATAGCGCAAAATATAACAGTCATTTCAAGGCACTTTTACAGAGAAAAACCCAACAATTCCACATGAACAAGAAAAGAAAAACTCCCTTTTAGCAGGAAGAAACCTGTGGCACCAAGCTCAGAGGTGGCAGCTTTCTGCTGTTCCGGTTGATGTGAGGGGACAGAGGGAGACTAAAAGACAGGACAGCCAGGGAGATAGTGGGGAGGGATGCAAACCCTGGTTAATAAAACCTCATTTCACTTAAACAATGAACAAACTGAATGTATTGAAGCTGCAGCAAAGGAAAATGTGGTTTAAGTCAAAATAAATCATACAGTTACATACTTTTATCCTCTAGAATAGTTGGATATTTCAATACTGTGTTGAAATATGATATTTATTTTGATTTTACTGCTTTAGACCTAATACAGAGTGGGACAATATAAGGAAATTTACAAGCTTAGAGAATGAATGCATAAATTATTATTTGATTAATTCAATAACAAGTCAAACAAAAAAGTTAAACTTGGCAATAAACAAAACAAATATTGCCCCTAATCTGAATGTGTAAAATTAGCATTGTGATATAAAAAAAACAACTAAGAAACAAACAAAAAAAAAACATACTTTAGTCAAAATAGGTGTTAATCATGATGGCTTTTGTACTAACTATCAAAAAGAAAGTAGTTTAGTCTTTTGTTCTGATCATGTTTCACTGCAACTGCAAATTTGTGTCATTCTACCAACATGTATGATGACTTGTGCTTTTTCTTACTGGCACAATGTGTGGAAGCTTGGGAGCACAATCACATTGCATCTGCCACCCTGAGTAGTTCCCAATGAAGCAATAGCAGCACAGGATTTAAATTGGAAATTAGAACCTGGTCATGCTCTGATCCCTCAGAAACCCAATTTGTTTGTGCTTGTATAATCAGAATAGAATACAAATAAGAAATGGAAGTAAAAGCCCGATCCCACAACAATGAGAGCAAAAACAAGAAAAACAGAATCAAACAAAACCCTCTTTTCTCAGATGAGCCCTCTATAAAAGTGCTTAGTCATCATGGGGAATGCTGAACAAAGTTCAACAAATTTTGTGAACGCAATTACATGGAAATGTTCAAACAAACCTGCTGAAATAATCCAGATCGCCAAATACACACAACATGCATATGTCAGAAAGCAATATTAAATAGCAGACCCAAACAAGTATAGAAATTATCTTTTCTGGAATCACCTTGCTACATGATGCGTCCAAAGAATATCATTTTTGAAGATACAAAAAAAAATCGTTTCACAAATGAAGGTGATCAGCTACATAAAGTGATCTTAATCAGCAATCAGGAAAACTGAATCACACAATGAGGATGAACACATGTCACAATGACACGAAACGAAATTGGGAATTGATGCTCAACAAGTGAGCTTAATTTCTGCTCTGCTCTGTGGCCTGGTCTGCATTGATTGTGGGTGTTTGGTCAAAAGTCAGCTTGACTTCTCTGAAAATCAAGTCGTTGATCATGAGGCAATCATGCTTCTTCTTCTTTTATCCGAACAGACTAGGGAAGATGATGGGTGGAAAACACAAGCAATCGTATTTACACTTGATTGAAATATATTTTTGAAAAAAAAACAACAAAAAACTAAAAAGCATACATACAAAAAAAGCTATATATCGTTTGCTTAGCTGTCGCATGTCGCATTCAAATGTCATCAGAAGCAAAGTAACGATGGCAGTGAGCGAACAGGTTGGCACACTCGGCCTGTACTGAAGATATATTGATTGGAGTACAACTTGAGCTTCAGACTCCGGTGAGATTGAAGAGCTGCGAAGCTGCAAATGAATCGAATCAAAGTCGGCATCAGTAATGCAAAATGAAGTTACTCTGAGGCTGGAATGGAAGAAAGAGACAAATTGGTTGAACAGAGCAGTGACAGCCTGCTTTCTTTCTTTCTTTCTTTCTTTCTTTCTTTCTTTCTTACTTTTTTTCTTTCTTTCGAGTGGTGTGGACTGGCTGGGGCCGGCGGGTGGCGGTAATGCAACTTTATGGATGCAAACTGCCTTTAAGCCCAAAAGAAGAAGAAGCGCAGCGACAGCCGTTTGCAAGAAAATATTTTAATCCATAGAGGAAAACAGACGACGGTGAACGAGGCAGCAGTCATACACAGATGGAAGATTGCTCACACCTCTCAGTGTTTGAGTGGAAAAAAAAAAAAATGCAGAGTAATATAGACATGGGTGCCATTTTACTGAGCTCTGCCATGCAGTGGAAGAAGAGAAAGATCATACACCTGGATCATGGGGAGTGTATAAGCTGCTGGATCATGTTTAATCATTTTTCACTACTGCACCCACTGAAAATGAATGGAAGAACCTAAAAGAAAGTGAGGCGGCTTCTTGGAGGGAATAAGCAAGATCATTCCACAATTGCATGCGATAACACTAGGGTGTGCCTCCTGTTGTGTTTTTGATAGTTTCTGCATTACAGGTGGAAATACGCTCAGAGAGGAAGGTGATCATGGTAAACAGAACGGGATTAGCCATTTCCTCCGGTAGTTTGGCCCAAGGCCATTTCGTGTTTTGAATGTTAGCAGTAATTTGAAATTTGACATTGAGCCATTTTAGAGACGGAAGTTCATTCGAGGTGTATGAGAGAGAGGCTTTTTGTTTTTATATGTTCTATATTTCAGTTGTTGACAGGAGACCACTGCAGAAGTCTCATCTCAAAAAGTAACAAATGCACAGATTAGGCTCTAAAACAATTGATTTTGAAAGCTGGAGGTGTCTGATTATCACTCCCGCAAGCTTTAATCTC
Organism: Lipophrys pholis; assembly: GCF_963383615.2. Classification (NCBI taxonomy): domain Eukaryota; kingdom Metazoa; phylum Chordata; class Actinopteri; order Blenniiformes; family Blenniidae; genus Lipophrys; species Lipophrys pholis. The sequence goes on along the minus strand of NC_137642.1, from coordinate 15,671,021 downwards.
CCTAATTTGAGTCTGTGGGAAGTTTGCAGGATCATCCTCTGTTAGTTTTTCTTCTAAGGGTCCAGTGCGGATAAGAGTTCTAGACAATAGAGGGATCATTTTGTCATGCTGGGATGGTTAAAACCTTGTCATGGAGACCTGTTTTTAAGTCGCACTGAAATGGCAGGCCTTGGTTGATCTCGGACACTTGTGGATGGATGCCACTGAGTGCGAGTTCTTGTTTCATCTGTTTGAAGCAGCCCCGGGGCAGCATGTGCAGAAAGCAAAGCTTGGATCCAAGGACCGGGCCTGAGGGAACGCCATGACTTAATTTTGTATCTCAAGGTGATTTATTGATGATATGTACAAACTGTAGACCGTCGACAGGTGAAAGTCAGGCTAGATAAGGGCTTTTGAGGATAATTTCAAGTTCATGCGTCTTCACTAAAGCCATGTGATGTAACATGTTTAAAGTGCCAGAAAGGGTTTATGACAGTAAAGTTATCAAATAGCACACTCTATAAATAGGCCAACAGAAGGTGGTGATAAAGTCTTGCACATTTGATTTTTCCATTCGCTTCAAACTGTAACCATTATGATTTCTAATGCTTGAGTCAATCTTTTGATGCTGGGCACTACCATGGACATGCACTTGACAGGATTGCTGTATTTTTTAGCCTTGGTGTGAGACAGATAACATTTTAGGTCCTGACGGTGTTAAAAACATGCATGTGTTCCTAGTTTATCTTTGAGATGGGAACTGCATAAAATACCTCTTTAATGGTTTGACAGGAACTCATTTCAAAACATATACCGTAGTTATTACACCAGCTTTAATTTCGTATATCTTTGTCAACAAAAGTGTTCTGTCACGTTGTTTTCTATGCACTTTGACCATTTTCATATTTGCTATATATGTTTGAATGTACTTTATGTTTGTTGCATTTCAGTGTCTTCTTGAATAAATTCACTTAACAGTTCATTGTTTTGATAAGTGAAAATTGAAGTTTGAGTAAGCGCTTCCATTGTGTTTCTTGAGGAAGCTGGTGGAAGTTGATGTAAACCAGCCTCTGTTCATTACTGTAGATCAATTTGCTTGTAATATTAGTCATTATTTTCAACGCCTCACTAATGTTTGTATAATTCAGAGACGCGATAAGGTGTTTTTTTAGGACGTAATCTGGACAGACAAACCAATTCCAACTAATCATTAATTATAGCGGGTGTACATGTTTATAGAAGCAGCCAGGACCTAACTTATTTTTAAGAAAAATTTTTTTTTCAATCTCACAAGCTTGTTCCGATAATATAATTAAATCTAAAAGCTGCCAAACACAACATGCCTCAATTTTACCAATTAAGATAATTCATCTAATAACGACTTTGCTCCTTAGGCAACATTAATGATGTAGCTATGTCATGAACTGTAATAATGGGTTTTCGGCATTTTAGATAATTGCTGTGGAACACAAGCTTATTTAAAGTTGTTTTGTCCTGTTGCTCCACCACCAACCCACCAGTAATATTTAACCTGAGCTGCCAAATATAATTTAAACCCTTCGTTTGTGCTTTGTGGTGATTCAATAATTGTTTCACGACTCCTTTGTTTTTGTCTTTTGCTCTGTAGGTCACTGTAACCTTTGAACATATTGTATTTCATCTGTGTTAAAAAAAAGCTAAAGCCACATGGCAGAGCAGTGGTTAGTGTCCATGACCTTCACAATGGTGTATGTGAGGTGATTAAAAGCCTGTGTTCTTGTGTGACACTATGACCCTGAGTTGTATAAAGTGGTAAAAAAAAAGAAGCTCTGGGATAGTAATAAGGATGTTTTGGCTTATTGGGAGCAAATGTAACACTGCTGTATATTTATTGCTCTGCTAAAGGAGGCACACATAAATAAACATTCCATTAAAAAATACCAAAATTATTGAGCTGAAACACCACGAAATTCAATTTTAATTGGTTGTTGTTTTGTTTTTGTTTCTTTACCACAAGGCAAGTTTGTTTGTACACAAGGAGACAAATTATTTATTGTTAATACAGATTCACTTTATCATGGCACCTTTAATCAAACACTGTCAGAGGTAAAAATAATTCCTCATTGATATTAACAAAAGCATTCTGATCACTATTCGCCGCTTATCTTTGGAGTTTTTTCTACTATTAATGAGTAGATACAATTCTTGAACTTTTCCTTTAAGACTTTAAAAGAAAGGTTTACATTGCTCTTTTCAGTCTCCTTTATTGGTTTATTATATCATCTGACAACACGCTCACTGGAGGCTGCTCCCTGCAGGGAGCACCCTGCAGGGAGCAGCCGCCAGTGAGCGTGTTACATCCTGTTGATTACATGAGGGTGGTGTGTACCAGTTTCAGCAGTGACACCAGAGTGAAGGGCAGATCAGGTGCAGGCGAGCTTCACTTGTCCACCCACAGCCTTACAACGAGCTGCCATGATGCAACTGATAAGTCTGGAAGCTGCAATCGTATTTGGTGAGTCTCAGTCAACTGTGACCAGAAGATAAAATACTTCAGAGAGAAACAGGCAATGTATTGAATCCATTATAACATGTGGAGTGTTGGTAGGTTATGTAATTGAAACAAGGGATCCAGATAAGGTTTGCTTGTCTTGTTCTCCAAAATGTCTCTAAAGTCGAGATTACTGTGAGATATGTTGTGTATTAACTCCTCTGTGATCATATCTTTCATTCTTTAGACTTAAAGGGGAAGGCATTTTGCTCGACTGTAATATGTGTGTAATATAATCAAATGAATTAAACTTTAAATTCTGGTCTTGGGATTTTAAAAGGAAGTGTTGGACTGTCCTTGTTTTTCCAGGGTTTGTTATTCCACAGGTATCCAGCATCAGCATTTCATCTCGGTCGTCTGACTGCTTGGCTTCTGCGGAAACCTGCATGTCAGATTTATGCAAGATTCAACAGGCAGTTTACAGCGGCATCTGCCAGGGTAAAAATAGGACAAATTTAAAATGTACCGTTTGTTCTGTCGGGTGGAACATATTTCATCCAGGTAATTTTATAGAAGGATGATATTACATTTCCTGGGAAATTCAGCACACAAGGCAATTTAATTGAATTGCACATCTATGTGTGTGGCTCAAATGCAATAACAGGCAACAGCCTGAAGCTGGGTGGATTTAACAACACGAATAGATAATAAATTGGTCTTTCACGTGCTTTAGAAGTACTCTGCATGAAAGCTTTACTATATTGAAGTAAATGTAATATATCTGAATATATGTATAATTATGAATCGCTGTCACAAAGGATTCAAAGAGCAGGTGCATATGAAACACCTGTTGCACAAACAAGCCCTCAATCGCTGATGGAAAATCCTGTTTCTCTGCTCTCCTATTCTGTTTGTGCTTTTCAAGATGAAGGCTGCCAAATAACAGGCTCAGAGGTGTGTAACATGACCATCCAGACCATCCTGGACCAATTTCCTTCTCTGCCAGGGTGTGTGTGCGCCTGGGAGGAGGAGCTCTGCGGCACTATAGACGAGCTGGATGCACAATGCCTCCAAAAGCCAGGTGCAGAAATATCACTTCTGTCTGAGATAAGCATTTATGGCTGAAATTACATTTGTGTTTACCAAAGGGTATTGGATATATTAACACAGGCTCACACAATCCAGAATAAATGGACGAATGATTGTTTTTATTAAGACTTTTATTGTATAGGGGAAATCCCATCATGTCCTGTTATTTGAACAGCAGTCTCACAGAGGGGTACAGTGGTGGACTGGCAGACAAGCTCCTTAAAAGACCCCGGTAATAAACTTAATTGTTGTCCTTTTTTTTATTGAGTCACTGGTCAATACAAAAGCAAAGTTTTTGTATTTCTTTTCACAGTGAATGATGCTGCCGGATCCTGTTCGGACCGGACCAGAGTTTGCGTCAGCGATACCGTCTGCAACAGATACCTAGTGCCGGTTCTTCAGGCATGTTTGACAAAGTGCCACAGTGAACGCTGTCTCCAAGTGACTCGGCACTTCTACAGCAACATGCCCCAGAATGTTGCAGAGATGTTGGCCATGTGTAAGTGTGAGGCTTCTGATCAGAGCTGTGTACACATGAGAAATGTCCTCCATAGTGGCACATGTGGAGAGGAGACCTGGATCTGCCAGCAGGCACTTTACCAGTGTGTTGAAGATATTACCTGCAGGTGAGTTTTTCTTTCTTTCTTCCTTCATTATTATTCAAGATAAAAAACCAATACAAAATCAAATTCTAAAAATCAAAATACAGCTGGAGATGACAACACTTAAGGGCATGCAGAGGAAGTGTTCACTTTGTGGGGTTTGTATGTTTTTTTCTGTGTTTCTCTGGGTACTCTGCTTTCCTCCCACAGCCTAAAACTGAATTTGAGGTTAATCTGTGTCTCTGAACTGCCTTTAGGCGTCAATGTGAGTGTGAGGGACTACACATCTATCTGTTGATCCTGTGATTGGACATGTGTGCAAAGTATGTTCTGTCCTATCAACAATATTTTCAGAGTTTTTCAAATTATTAGGCGATCCAAAAATAAAAAGGTACAAGTATTAGAGTTAGCAGGCAAAAATGGAGAAAAGAGGACATGAGCTTTCTTCACAGTATGAGAGGAGGAATTCAAGAAAAAGAGTTGGGAGTGACCCCAGAAAATTAACTGATAGTCATGGCAGGAAAAGCTGGAGTAAAAATACTGCAAACAGTTATTCGGGTCTAAGCTAAATATGTTGTAAATGAGACTATTGGAATAAATAAAAACGGGTCAACTTGATGACAGATGATAGTGATAAAGATTGTGGCGTGTGTCCATATATCAGTCCTTAGGTAACCGTGATCTGACCCTGAAATTTAAAAGCAGAGGCAGTTTGTGAAATGAGTTTCACAAAAGGAAAATTGGCCAGCAATCTCCAGTAAAGGAAACGGGAGCGGAGTTGGAAGATGAAATTGCTGTATGAGTTCATGAGAGTCTACGCATATTCTCATCCGTCCCAGTAGGAGGCATGTCAAAGCAATCGAATCAGGTCACTGTCATTATCCAAGTAGCTTCATCAGTTCATGCTGCTCGTCAAGGGAACTGGGGGGAAGGGGCGTAATGTCCTCAGACTCGTTTGACCAAGGGCAATGGATCAGATTCAATGGCTTTGAGAGATCCACTGGAGTCAATGAAGAAAAGCTTTGGCTCAGTCTATTGCGTATGTATGTGTTTGCAACTGTGCAGCACTATTTTCTAAAACGTATAAAACATTTGCTCTATGATAAACAAAACATCAAGATCACTCAGGGCAATTTTGATTCCTTGACATCATTTATTTGTCGAAGACGTGGATATTTGGATTACAAAAAGCTGGATTTTAAGGAAACGTCACATAATTTGCATGGTTTAAAGATACATCTTCAATTTGTGTCACAGGTAAAAACAGGTGAATGGAGTTCTGAAGACAGGCAAAATAAGAAAAACATTGTATTACAACCAAACAGGGTCATTTGGTTCGCATCCTTCCATCCTTCCATCCTTGATTCTGTTCAATTCACACAGCTCACGGTGGGTGAGAAACACTGGTCGGTACTGGAAGATAATGTAGCTGGGGTAAACTGGATGAGTCTGGTGTAAACGAAAGACCATTAAAAAGAATAGAAGGATCAGGTGAGAAGAGTCGGCTGCGTGGCTGGGTCTGTCAGAATAAGAAAGCTGGAAAAGCTGGATAACAAATCAGGACTTCTGCAACAGTCAAAGCCCCACGTTTCTGTATGTTGCAGGAACCTGTTAAAAACTTTCCAGGCCAAATGTTGGAGCCCCGAGGAAGCGCTATGCAGCGACGGAATACTGAGAAGCGATGAGTGTTTCACTCGTATGAATCCAGCTCTGGTTCTTGGTGGAGATTCAGAATGTAAAAAGGCCTTCCTGGACACTTTGGGCACCGTGCTTCACCATCCTTGTACATGCAAAGGAGGGAACCACGAGGACCTGGTGACATGTAAAAGGATTCACGACATTCTTCATGACAGATCACACTTCAGTGAGCGCAATGTTTGTGGCATTTGGGTGGGAATACCTGTTTATAATGTACGAGTAAATTATAATAGATTGTGCATTTCAGTCACAGATTGGACAGATTATGCTGGACCTTCACAATTACCTGGGAAAAATAAATCTGAGCCAGCCGGAACACAATCACATGGTAAATAATGACCTCTTACCTCTATTCTTCATGAATATGATTAAACTTTACTCCCGGTGATTGATATATTGACTTTTTCAGATTATCTTCTATATGCTGTTGCCGCTGTGATGCTAATCGGAATTACTGTAATAATGCCGCTGGCAGCTGTCATTAAGATATGGTGGGTACATTAACGTTTTGCCAGTAAAAATATCAGAAGCGTCCCGAAAACGGTTCTTCCTGACTCTGTCCCTTTGCACCTACTGTCCAAGGTGTTTTGGACAATCAAGTCATTTTCCATTTAAAGTTAAACAGCGATTTTCATGTTCTGCAGACGACCGATTTAAGATTTTTGATTGAATGATAGTGGTCACTGATCAATGGTGGTGAGGGCGCAGGACTTTTTGCAGATGATGACAACCCATCCATTTACATCAGGAGGCGGGAGAGACATGTTCTAGCATGTGATTATGCGTCACTGTCCGCCTTTTTAACAGTGTGTTTCTCTTTCTTCAAGGAATCTGAGGAGGAACGAAACAAAATTTCACCATCCAGTTAAAAGTCAGTGTGTTGCAATCTCCCGATGATCGGCATCTTAATGTGCTTGTCATGCATTTATTTAAGCAGTTTTAACCCAAAAAGGATCCTTTTGAGACATTGATTTGATTTTTTATTTATTTTTTTGATATACACATCGTACTGTTGATGGGTATTTTGGTTTGTAAGAATAAATCAATGTTTAAAGAAAAAAAAAAAGATTTGTTCAGCATTCAAAAACAAAAAAAATATAAGTAAAAAATTCAATTAAAAATGAAATACAAAATAGTAAAACAAGAGGAATAAGAATCTTTTTTTCCCCCCCAACAGTTAAGAACAGTAAGTGGAAAAACTGCATGGCTCTGTCATAGGTGAATGTTGTTTTATTCTCTGTCTTTATGTTGTGAACTGTGGTCATGTAGCAGAGAGTCTCTCGGTCAGTTTTCTCTTTAATAGCTTTTCTTGATGGATAAAGTGTTCCACGTACAGCACAAGAAAGTCCATTACAGCAGGATTGTAGGCTTTTTGTCAGTGAAGGGGATCTGCTCTTTATGAAAGATGCTTTTCAGCACTGAAAAAATACTGAAGGTCGTCGATAGTAACTTTATGTTAGTAAGTGCTGCTCAGGCTCTTCTGGTTGTGCAACTGTTGGTTGAAAGGTGTTTGGATCTGTTTGGTAATTGTAACGTGTCCCGCCGAAATGCCGGCTGTTAATAAAAGGAAGCAACAGGAGGAGATGTCCAATGTTTTCCTGCTGCATGAGTAAAAACTGTTCTGACACTAAAAGGCTTTCAATTCCAATATTGTACGGCTGCACTGCTGACTTTGTGTTCACTGCACGGAAGAAAGCAATTTAAATAGATTAACAGTTTGGCACATTTAGCTTGAATTTGTTTCATAATTGACCATCTGGAAGGGAAATAGTTAAGACTGATAAACAAGCAGAAGGATGGCACGTTGCATCCATCCCCAAGTGGAGTCGAGCTGCCAAACATTAAGACAGCCAACACACGCTCACACAAACAGGAGATTGTTTTTGTCCTTTCAATAACTGACAGCCAATGCCAACCAAATAAAGTCAACCAGCAGGTCAACTACTCATTTTCAAGAATGCGGAGGCAAGAAATCAGGAGACTGCGGAGGTGACAATACCACAACAATAAAAATAAAAAGCGTATTCATCTGCAGTTTTAGCCATTTGTTGGATCAATCCACAACACTTTCACTAGTCGGTCACACTGCCAAAGTCATATTCTTGATTTGACTCTTTTTCCCTGTGTGTCTCGTCTTCTCTCTGACAATATGCACATTACGTAACACAATCTAAAACGGGCTGAAAGAGTTCAAATGTTAAAGGTTAAAAAAAGAATCCAGGACATGACATAGGGAACTACAGAGCCTTTCTGACTCTCAAAGGATTCATTGAGATTAGTGGTGAGCAGAGTGAAGAACAAACCCAAGACTAAACAGGTTTCTACAAAAGCTCAACACATCTCGCTTGGCGGTGGGAGTCCATCCATCGCTGCAACAGAGTCACTGATCTCTTGAGATGGCTCCTCACCTTCTGGCCGCAGCGCCTCTTCCATGGTGAGGTCATCCACGGGGGAATAACCATCCCCAGACGCACCTTCCCCCAGAACACCTCAGTCCGCCGCCTCAGTCCACTGGGGCTCCTCTGTCCACCAGACTGCTGCTGGGCCCTCGGCCAGGCAGGACCCTGCTGCCCTTTGTTCTCCAAAATGCCTGCTGTCTCTCTTGAGAATCTCGGTTGTTCTGTTTTTGTTGTCTGGTTTTTGTCTTTCTTCAGTGTCCCAAAAGCTGAATTGTGTTGAAGGATATTTGAAGCCTGAGCTGAGAGAAGGGTGACAAAGTGGTGGCACTCAGCTGGATATTCGGTATTGGGAAATAAACAAAACAAAACAAAACAAAAAAAAACTACCGCCGACATGGAACAAAGTCGAAGACAACTAATGTGCCACAATCACATTTTGGCACATTTGTTACCATTCATATTGTCATTTGCCTCTCTATGCTCAAACAAATGTTGTGCACTTTAATGTCTGTTGAAGTCATAGTTGTAATTATTATCCAGAACAAGTAGAGATATCAAATGTTTCTAACCTTGTATTGGAAATTCACTAACATTTCTGACAAAACTAAAAAACAAAACAAACTAAATGTATCTTTGTGTTCAGAGTTTTAATCAACGTACAAATGCTGGAAACACTGTTTCACTGGTGGATTATTGAATGCAATGTCACCTTTTCAGCTCGGATCAATAACCTTTCCCACTGCCTCTCACTCTCAAATCAATCATCCTTAAAAGTGACGCACAGCCATATGAGATTACTTTGTTATAAGGGGTATTTTTGTAGTGATCTATACTGTCTTCACTCCTTGCTGCTCCTTCTCTCTCTCCCCCTCTCTCTCTCTCTCTCTCTCTCTCTCTCTCTCTCTCTCTCTCTCTCATATATATAAAAACTCCATTCTGAAAACCCTAAAGTCAAACAATTTGATAAAACGTATTTAGATTCATTTGAGACTTTAAAATTGACATCAATGACAAAGCACCTGATTTATACTTTTTAAAATACATAATAAAATCAGAGAAAGTTAAAGGTTGAATAAACATTCCAAATTGACTGGTAGCAGTAGCTCGAAATTATTTGGTAGGTATAGTCAAGTATAGATTACTCAGCTTTTCTTTAATGTCAGAGCTTGAAAGCGTGAGAATTAATCAAGGCAGGAGGTTAAAAACTGTTTGAGTTTGAGAAATATGATTTAAAGACATTGGGAAACCCATTTCAGACATTATTTGCACAAACTTTGGTGAGGAAGACAAAGATGAGTATAATTCCTATTCCCCTTTTACTGACCTTGTCGACACACTGATGGGACAAGGAGACCTGAGTGGTAAAGTAATCAAAATAAGTGGATTAGACTGTGTGTGTGTGTGTGTGTGTGTGTGTGTGTGTGTGTGTGTGTGTGTGTGTGTGTGTGTGTGTGTGTGTGTGTGTGTGTGTGTGTGTGTGTGTGTGTGTGTGTGTGTGTGTGATTATTAATTGTACATTTGTTTCTTTTCCCCCTCATCCTACTGGAAAAACAGATGTCTCCTGTCTCCTGGAGAAAGTACAATATTATTCTTCAGTTCACTGAAGTTAATAGGTTCGGCCGCGTTTTTCAAAGTATGAGGCGGGTCTTCCCTGGGGAGCGCCACAAAGCTTCCTGGAAAAATCTCTTTTCATTTTTGAGGAGGAATCAGGATGAAAAGAAATGAATGGAGGGTCAAAATCTTAATTTAATTAAAAAAAATAAAGTATTTTGTGACATCAACATAGTTGTAACATACAACTTCTATAGAATTAATTTATGTATTGTTGTTGGAAACCTTGATATCATGTGTTTGTATCATGACAGGCAATAAACTAACATTTTCAAGATTGATTTCTGTTAACCCAACTTAATTCTAAGGGTTGCTATAGCAAATCCTTTCTGCTTACCTTTCAAGGAAAGAAGGGAAAGTAGTGAGGAAAACATCAAGTACCATTAAAATGTAGTTGTAATAAATGGAGTACTACATTAATTTAACATAGAAGTTGAAGTGACCCAGTAAAATGTAGACCAATCCTATCAGCTTAAATATGTCAAATTAAACTTTTCAAATGATGTTAAACTAAACCCTTTTAATTAGGTAACAGGAACACCAATGAATCATGTTGGCACAACATATTTAGATCATGCCACAAATAAGTTTCTTGATTTAAAAAAAAAAAACAACAACATTTTACTTTGGACGAAATAAGTTCCATAATATTATAAAATTTACCCAGCAAATGTTTTTTCTTTGAGTGTAGAGACTTATCAGAAATTCCACTAAATATCAGGGAATATTTTAATGATCAAACAATTATATCTCAATGAATTAAAAACATTCAAAAGTGACAAAAGCAACAATGTGTCATGACACAAACTATTTGTGGAGTGAGAACTCGGGGACTGGGGGTTCAAGGTATTTTTTTCTCACATTATAAGCTCTGGAAACAAGAGCATAGTCATTTCAGTTTCTATCATGAATTCTAATATTCTTTACTTTTCCTTCACAGTGTGAAATGCATGTTGGCCCAAAGCCCCATCAGATAATATCAACATCATCGCTCTCCTCGCAACAGACAGTACTACTTTTGTAAGGTGGGCTCTATAAGAAAGGTGAAAGCAAGGAAGTAATGTCAGAATCGGAAGTCATAAAAAAATCTGTTTAAATTAAAAGTTTGGCCTTGCCAGTATTCCTGGACAGCGAGAAGAGAGAGAAACCCACACAGACTTAAACACACAACCACGCGTTTGAAAGACCCCAATTGGTTGGAAGCCAGAACATTCCTCCTGTGAGGCCACAATGAGTCAACCATGAAAATCACGGAGGAGGACATAAATATTACAAGGGAAGTGGGGTATAAAAGGTGAAGGGGGGGTTGTGTAAGTTTTTATTTTTTTATTTTTTGCTCTTTATGCCATGTTTTTTTTTTTTTTTTTTTTTTCCAAACATGTCATTTAATGAAAGAATCCTGATAAAAAAAACATGAAGAGTTTTCATTTTTTTGTCTCCTTTATTTCCCGGATCTCTTGCGTTCACACTCTTTCTCTAAACCCTCCTGTCATCACTGAAAAGTGTTGTACTTTGTCTATTTCTCTCATTTTGAGTGCCTCTCTCGTGGTTTCTCAGGGACTAGCATTGTCTGGGAAGATTTCAAAGGTTCTCAGGTTTTTACTGGTTTTCTTCAGCGTAATGACTAACTGGAAGTATCAGAATGTAGTTCAGAGCTTTTGTAAGAAAATTGTTTGTGAAAAGCCAACAGCTGTATTTGAACAAGTCACATTCTAGGTGCAGATTTTGGTGGCTGGTGAATGTTTCTGACTTTCTGATACGTTTGGTAACAGAGCCACAGATGAGCAAGGGATGGAATATGGAATAGACCATTTTATTAAACTCCATTACTCTTGATGTTTGCAGGTGTGTTCACTCAGACAAACTGATGCGTGAACTTATGTTTGGGAATATTTTGCCTTTACATTTGACATAAACAGTGAGTCAGTGAGTGAGTCAGGCAGTCAGTAAGTCAGTCACTGCCATGCCATTTTTCTCCAGATTTCCAGTAATTCATGCCAGTGTTTTTTATTTTATTTTTAAATAAATAGCTTGATATTTTGACCTGCAATACCTATTGGCAACATTTATGGCAGATTTGTCAATCTAATGCAATATGACTAGTGTTGATTTGGAACTGTGTGTTTCTTTTTTATTTGTGAAAAAAAAAAGGGGGGGGGGAAACCATTTTTTATCCACTTCACAATTATGGAGCACATCGTTTTGGTCTATCAAATTAAAGTCCAATAAAATACATTTGTGGATGTAATTTGACAAAACGTTTCAAAATTATTTTGCAAGCCTCTGTAGTTCAGATGTACAGTATTTAGTACCAGTTATAGTTATATAATATTATCTATAAGTTGTATTGTTCCACGTATCTGAATTTGCACGTCCTAATGTAATGATGTTACTCAGTGACGGCTCACTAAGTACTCTATCGACCTCTGCATCAACCTGTTCTATTCATCTTTATACACTTTACACCGCGTACCAGTACAGCTTCATTTAGTAATTGTAGAGGCACTCGGCTGGGAGTAAGTTGGACTCGTTTTGCCTTCCAAAGTTAATATACGTTACAAAAAAATTCCCTGTAATTTTGGGTTCATAGAGACATTGCGTCACACAGTTGCTCCAGATTTCACAATTGCACATCCATATGATGAATTTCCGGTTGCACTGTGTTGCAGACGTGCTCTGTTTGACTGAGATCTGGTGGCTCAGGATATTTAAATCCAGTGAAGTCACCTTTATCCTCAACAAACCACGTTCATACGATTGGAGCCTTATAACAGGTACACAATCCTATATGAATCAACCATTAGGAGATGCAGGCTTCATGGGATGGACGAGGCCAGCAAAAACACTGAGAGGATGTCGGGTTTTAATTATGTTCAACTGAAGAGTTCCAAGTGTGCCAAGAAAATTTCTCCCTCAACATTACATCACCATCAGCAGCAGCATGGATTGTTGATGCAACAGTGGACTCAAGCTGTGACATGGTTTCCCCCAACGTCTGATTCTACCATTCAAACATTGCAGAAGAAATCAGACCAAACAGTTTAAATTAACATTTTTTTAATCCTGCTCCAAGTCCATCATGTGTTCTGGAAATGTTCCTCATTTAAATTGATGACACTTATTGTTCACACAGTTGTTAAAATATGTATTTTCTTTTATTGAAGCATGTTTGGTTAAAAAAACAACAAAAAAAAACCTACTATTTTTTCCAATTGAAATGATCTTTGTGCCGAATTCCACTGCCATATAACGACTGAGTTAAATGCTATTGTCCAAACTTTTCAAAGAGCCCAGCTAAAGTGGAGGTATTTTTTACACATACATCTGTATAAAGTGAGAGAAAACTTTCCACTCAAAACCTGTTCGTGACTCTACATGAATGAAATTTCTTCACCGGATCACTATTTGCATATGTGATGGAGATGAACCTTAAACGCTCAGCAATTACCACATTTTCAACACACTTATGCAAATGTGGCTGTTTTGTCACACATCTGTTCATTGCAGTCAAGTGCTTTCTTGTCCCAGTTTGCATAATGTTGGCCTGCTAATTAGTTTAATTTTGGGGCGTTAAATTCAGGGTAATCGATGTGACTTAACTCGCTGGATAGAAAACCAGAAGTGCCCTGACTCCTGGGTTATAAATAATGATAAACTACGAAAAAACACATTTATGAGACTGACATTTTTTTACTTTATTCTTCATCATTGATAGCATAGTACATGTACACAATAGGAACACAAAAGTAAACCACATTTTGCTTCAAAGAAAGACAATCACCACGGACGATAGCTTATGTCATGGTGAAAGTAAGTAAGTAAATCAATCTGAAAAATTAAGACATCATGGGGCACTTTTCTTTAGTATTCTTTGGCAAACCTGATGGCAACAATGTCCTTAGACCCTGATTCAAACACATACCGTATCTTCGTAGTGGTAGTTTGAATAGAATTTCCCCCAAGGGATTAATAACGTAATTCTATTCTATTCTATTCTATTCTATTCTATTCAAAAATTCTTTCAGTGACTAAGAAAAACTGAAATGGCTTTAAAAGTAAAGTGCTTGTAAGCCACTGACTGCAGCAGGAAGCTAAAGACAAATTCTTATTATATATATATAAGGCCACTGAGCTAAAGTGACGAACCTGAAATAGGTTTATTTGCCAAAGCAGAATAAATAAAGCTAAAACAAATTGGACATGCATTCAAAACTCAGAAAATCAGGATTTTGAGCTTCTATCATAAATGACGATTTATTGTGGTGTTTTCTAATGACTTCTTACATTCCAATTCTCCATGACTGTATAACAGAGTGAAGTAAACTCATCATGAAAGTCTGAATAAACTGTACTCATCAACATGAAATGAAAGTGTGAAACTGCAAAGAACAAATGAAAACAGGTCAAACTTTTTCATGCCGGACACACAAAACAACGTAGTTCAGATTGAAATGCTTAGGCAATAAATGTAAAGGCATCAACAGCAGGGGGAAGCACTTTTAAAAAGACTGAGCTGCATAAATAAATATATTTCTTGAAGGAGACCCATCACAGTGACCCGCTTCTTGCCCGAGCAACCTTGGAGTTTGTCTTGCGGCACAAAACCTCACAGATGAAGTAACCAGCCTCTATAACTTTGGCCAAGTTCACACCCTGGAAGAAATATTCAAAATTATTCTTCATTTACAAGGTGATTTTCTCAGTTAAATGCACTTTTGTTTCTTGCACATATAGTCATTTAATGCAATGCTATCTCATTCCACTCTGCAATCAATAGATTATTAGAAAAAAGTGCAATTTCACAAAAACTTGCTTTGGTTTGTATGAGGTAAACAGAGGATCGTCCAAATCCTTGAATCAGATGACAGAACTCTAAACTGCAGTGAAAATAATTCACCACCAGGGGTAGAAATTGTTAAATAAATTGTTCTTGAGACCATGTGTCTAATACCACGCTCTTGCACAAGTAGTGTAAAAGTTGTGACATAGGATAAACATTTACAATGGAGAGTATGTCTGCACGATGAGTTTATGTAACTGAGAGCTGAAAGATTGTATCATTAAGTTGTTTTTTTTTTTCTTTAGTGGAGGTATCACTGACAGAAAAACACAGCAGGCCTGTCAAAGGGCACTGTGAAGACAAACTTACTGTTTCAATGCCCATGCCATGAAGCATGTAAAGCACATCCTCTGTTGAAACGTTGCCAGATGAACCCTGCGCGTAGGGGCAACCTCCCAGGCCTGCCACTGCCGAATCCACCACACAGACCCCCATCTGCGGGGACACATACAAGAGACACATTCAGCAACTCCACACAGGTAAAAACCCTGAAACAAAGATCCTTGTTCTGTGGGATTGTTCGAACCGGTGCAGCACACCTTGCCAGGCCTGTGGTCGTGTTTTACAGCTGTTTCAGAGAACTGTGGGCTTCAGTCCTGAAGATGAGTGGGCACAGAATGTCCCACAGCACGGCTTAGTCATCCTCTTTGTCAGCTTAAACCACCAGCACCACATAATTATAGCCTTGCTCATATGAGAGGAACATTATAAATGCTGAACAGAACATTTCATATGTTTCTGATTCTCATGGTTACTCACACAATTCTGTTCCCCAACGGGGGGATACACTTTCATGCCATATTGAAAGGATGCTTTTTTCCCCCCGTTGAATGGACAGTGTCTTCTCTCGTCACACTAAGCAACTGTAACATTACTACGCAAATATTCAGTTCTTAGTTGTGAAAACAGAAAATTACATTAGTAACAGATATTTCACCTTGGTTTTTAAATGTTTTCCCCATGTCTCAATTTCAGGCTTGTTTACGTTGACACATGTTTGGCTGAGAGTCTGAGTGCTTATAATCACTGTTAGTGTTACATTTTATGGAGAATGTTTTTCCTTTTTATGTTTTTTTCTCACTGAATGAAACAGCAAGCGTCTGGCCTCAATATGCAAATGAGCGGTGCCTTTTCAGTATTTTTACAGTCGATCGATTAAACATTCAAACATGTATTATTTCCCCTTGTTTTGATGTTGACTGTGTAAAGCAGATTGCCTCGACAAATAACTCCACCGTCTGCCGCCTTACATGACCATCATTATATCCTTTTCTTTCACGCTAAAACAAAGATGAAGGCAGACATCAGAGTCATTATGGACTGAAGCCTCGGGATGTTTTCCACATATCCCTGGGACTGTCATGAGAATATTAAAGATGTTTTCCAGCTTCCGTGGCAGACCCAGATGACACGGGATCCTGGAGTGAGACGAAGCTAACAAGCTGCTGCTCTCAGTGGCATCAGGGCACGAGGGGCTCTCACCTCGCGGAGCACGGGCCAGCTAAATCAAATTAATCTTAGTGGCTTTTCTGGAACAATGTTGCTAATTGGTCGCTTTTCCTCCAGACAAGAACCTATTTCTTTCGGAGGGCCGTCTGAGCCAGCCGTAATTGCTGTTTGTGTTGGCAAGGGAAAAGGAGGAGGTGGGTAGAAGGAGGAGGAGATCTACTCCAGTGTGTGCAGTGCACGAGATTTCCAGACCTTGGTTAAAGCCCGAGCAGGATATTGTACTGGGCAGAATTTTTAGTTGTATAAACACAGAGTTGTAATCTGCCATGCCAATCCTCTCACTTTCAGCAGCAACCTCCGTAAAGCCACGGGTCTTCAGCATACTGTTTCCGAGGAGAACAAAATAAACCCTTTAGCAGCATGCCCTGCACCTCTGGTCACTAATCACGCAGGAATTGGTGGTCAGCAGCTCGAGCTTGCCAATGCTCACTTAGGTTCACACTGCTCAGAAACCAGATGTGTGCTCAGTGTTAAAAAGCCAGATTCAGTGAGCTGCGGCTGTATAAAAACAATGCATTCCTGGATAAAGATACAGTGCATTTTTTTAAGCTTGCATGATTCGGGATAAGCTTGTTGACATTCTGCTCTCTGAGTGGACGAGGCTGAAGATGGACATGTTCCCATTTTGGTTTTATAACTGCGTCAGAGACAGAAGGGGAGAGTGTGTATTCAGTGGAGGATATGAAGCAGCAATGCTTCACCCACTACTACATAAACCAGTAGGCTGAATCAAACTGTCACAGATCCGCTGCTGACACATATATCACCACTTTCCAGGAATGCTTAAATAAGCCTGCAAAGCCCCAGACATAGGAAGGCAGCAAGGATGCATATTAAACATTTAAATATAAATAAATGATTAAATGATATTGTGATTTCTTGCAGCATAACGTCAACATCATTCCTCTTCCATTCATCTGCCATGGATCAGAGACGGTTATGAATGTGGAAACTCCATCACATCAAAACTTTGAGAATTTTTTTTGAATAAAACTAATAATAAATTACTTAGATTTCTTATTTATTACTCGTAACATGTTTTATGACAGTCCAGTATTATATATTTGATATCCAATATGTGTCATTACTCCAAATGTCATGTGAATACAAACTGAATAACAGTACAATATAGCATGATGATTGTCTTCTGGTCGTCTTTCTTCCAGCTGCCCCACGAGCTTCGTGAGTTTGACTTGGCTCAAGTTGAACACCGGCTGTCCTTCCTGACACAACCCTCAGTTGGTTTTCGTGGGCAGTGGGATTCAAACCTTGAACTTCCAATTACAAGTATGTTGCTCTAAACTTTAGGCCACCGCCATCCCTCAAAATACACTTCTAAAGTTAAATACACTGGGAATAGCTGATATCTATATAAACAGCGTCAGTCGACTACCAAAGTTTGATGCACAAGAAAATAACCTAAAACAAAGACGTTTCCAAAATTATATCTATCTTATCTATCTCGATGACGGATCATATACTCTATATACCGTGGATGGGCAACATCGGTCTCGGTTAGTAATCCATCGAAAACAACTGCTTACGTATCTGCAGGTTATGTTTATTTAGCAAATAAATAAACATGCATACTTAAAATGCTGTATTTGCAGAGTAGACCCAGTTGATGTCTGCTTCAAATATAACTAATATCTAACCAATCATTCCAGGGTCATCAGGTGGCCCACAGGCTGCCAGTTTCTTCCATGTGTTTTAGTACAATTCTTTCTATGTTCTCTCTCTCTATCTTTTTTTTTTTTTCATCCCTCCCACAGTCCCACCCCACACAGATAGTATAAATTATTTGAGCTGCTCCATGCAACTGTGCAGCTCCAATGCGTTGTGGTGTGTACAGGAATGAACGTGCAGTTCCATCGAGAGACCTCTCTCGCACGACTTCCCCCTACTTCACTTTCGGATTCAGTGAAGATGTCTTTGTCAAGCTCCAGAAAGAACGTAATGAAAACTGCCACTTCATTGCTGTTATGAGACAATGACGATAGTGATAGTATGTACAATAATATCGCTTTGCGTCTCAACATTGTCACTCACTTCTACTCCACATCCGCCACTGAGGTCAACACGAACGTATTCTGATGCTATGAGCATGTTTGGATGTTGTACAGTGCCTCATCGGCCGAGACAAAGGGAAATACTTGAGATCAATATCATCGTTAGAAGAAAGCTAAAGTGTGAGTTGAAGGTTATATTGTATTCTCCAGCTGCAGCAAGTACACACAATGCACCAAAAATGCAGGTCAGGATAAATGATTTTCCCTGCCAAGTCTGTGAAATCTAAGTACATACATTGTCATTGTGTGACCTGCCAGAGTAGGTTTGTAACAAAGCCCCCCCAGATCTCCTGGAAATGGAAAAAAAAGAGCAAAGGTACAAAGACTGAGGAATGTCTTTATCAGGAACAAAAGAAGTGACTCAGGGCTGACAGCACTGGGGGAATTCATTTCTCTCTCAGTTGGTGGTGTGGAGTTCTGGCACATAGTAATGAAAGACTATGATAAAATCTTTCATTTCCTTCTTGTTTATAGGTGAGCAAATGGTAAGCTAAATATCTGGCTGCAAATATTTTCTGCGGCTACGGGGCAGCTGTGATGAATCATTCTGAAAATGATCTACCAAGGATTTTTTTTTTTTTTTTTTTTTGGGTGGGGGCACTTTGCACTCCATCAACGAAAATTAAAGTGAACTTTCCAAATTATTTTTCAAGGTTGCACATAGTCAAGTATAAAGAACATAATTTAAAGAGAAATTCAAATGAAATGAAGGTGAATACACACACAAATTTTAGTTTGACTGTGTTTTAACATATTTTTACATTAATCTGATACAGATGCTCAAACTCTATTATTTATTTATTTATTTGAAAGAAAAGAAATTCCAAATTATGCACAAGTGGGTAATACTTTTGCAGTGTTTGAATTGTACTCAATTACAAGGCAAAGCACTGCTGCTTAAGCTCTACCTAAATAAATGTGTCAAGAAAAACTACTTTCAGTGTTTTATAACCGTTAGATATTTCATTAAATTGTTGCCTGGAAGACCTATTTTGCTTGTAAACAAATACAGATATAAATTCAGAATTTTGTTTGTTGAAAAAAAAAAAAATGCTGAGGAAAGATTTGAATATATACTTTATAATGGTGCAAATTTAATTGACTGAAATTACATAATTACACAACAGTCATAAAAGTCCAAGTACCAAAACGTACTACTTAATAATATTTTCACAAAGTTAATTTATGTCATCGTCTGTATATAGTTCCTACTGTGGTTTTAGTCCGGCAGGATGAATATACAGCGAACAGAACTGGAGGTAAAGAGAATTACTGTATTTATTACCATTTGTACATCACTCTGCAAATATATGTATCATGGTGGGGTCTTTGGAGGGATCATAACTCTTGGCAATTAAATGTTTCCTCTACTTTGTTTTTGCTAAGTGATAGATTACAAGAGCCCAGTAAATGAATACTATCACTGCTGCAATTACACAGTAAGTTACGCAAACTCAAAGTCACAGAGTGGAGCTATATTCTGCACACTTCTTATTTATGATCCCATAAAAAAAACAGTGCGACCAAAGTTTGTGGAGCGGGCTCTGCAGCTGCAGCGCCATTCATCATGTGCTCAGCATCCAGCAAATGAAAGGATCATTTTCCACCGGCCTTTAAGCACAGCATTGTCAGGGAGTTCAAGCGACAGACGAGTTAGGAGCCCCCCGGGGCCCTTCTATCCACCTTGCTCTCAGTTGCTTTGTCCAATAGACATTGAATAGGTGAGCCTTTGTGCTGACCCCCTCACATCTGCTGACCCACCCAGCCCCCAATGAGCTTCCTCCGCTGCAGTGACAATGTGCTCTGGAGAATTGATACAGCCATATCCACGTTACCTCTGAGCTCAGCCTGGATATACTGTAATTCAGGTTCACGCTCGCTACCAACAGCCTGGTGAGAAGCGCTCACTGACGGCGAGTTCACACAAGTTTACACCACAGTTATTATTTCTGTGAAACAAATTGATTCATGTCCTTACTATGCACTGTGATGAGCTCATTACAAATATCTTGTGTTCATTAAGATTCTGGATTTTTTTTTTTTTTCCCCCCCACAGCAGGCAGTTTGTGAATCATCTTGCTTTGTGTGGAGGCTTGGATCATGTTTCTTAATGCCCCTCTTCCTTGTTGACTGACGGCTCCTGCTTTTCTGTGTGTCCCATTGTAACGCACACATAACGGGTTACATTCATAATGTCATAAACCGCTCCATTGTCATTAAGGCTCAGTGGCGGTTTGAGGTCTACAGTGAGTTTCATAAACGTTTGGACAACAATAGACTGCTTCTCTTCTTCCAAAGTGGCAATACTTGTTTGAAGCATGGTGAATCATCTAACCCATTTTTCTGAGATTAGCTAACAATTAGTGATTAGCTTTATTGTGTCTATAATACTTGGTTTGATACCTAACCAAAACATGAAAAGATTAAAACCACGCTAATAGAAATATCTATGACGATTTATAAATATTTAATCACCTACAGACAACATGGAAAACCTTCACACTGTTTTCATCTCTTCACAATTTATTCGATTAAAGGCTCATTGTACCTCTGATACCACTGAAAATACCGCTGTATTTTCTCCAACATAAAGACAAAATGAAAACATCTTTTAGACGGTTTTGATGATCTTGTAAATGTGCACAATGCAACACCTAAACTGAGTCGAGGTGCATTGACACTGCCTGAGATGTTTGTACGACTCGGAGTTCATATTTTGCCTCAAACTTTCTCACACGATTGACAATATTTAAATTCTTAATAATGTTTTTTTTTCCACTGACAGAAATGTTCTTTGAGGGCTACATATCCATAAATACCCTCAGCAAAATAACCGGTGTGTGCAACTTAGAGCTCCTTGAAAAGAGGCTTGACTCTTTTTCAGCTCAGTCTCTGTGGAGAAGCTTCGTCAGGTTGGATGGTGAGCATCTGGTTTCTTCCAGACCTGGCACTCGGTATTACAAAAGTTCAATTTAGCTTGCATCAGACCAGAAAATCATGTTTTTAAACCCATAAGAGTCCTCCAGGCGCTGTTTGGCAATCGCCAAGCGGGCCGCAGTGTACATTTTATCCAGGAGTGGCTTCCCTTCAGTCCACCATAAATGATTTATGGTTTGCAGCATTGGCAATTCATCTTCTAAAGGTTCTCCAGTCTCCACGAAGATATGACAGAAGTCAGTCAGAGAGACCCTCTGGGGTCCTGCTCACCTCGCTGGCTGTAGCCTGTTTTCCATGATTGCTTGCTTTAGCTGGATGGCCTCGTCTTAAAAGACTCTTTGCGGTTCCAGACTTCTTCTATTTACAAATGGTGGTGGTCGTTGTGCTTTGTGGGACCTTGAACGCTCCAGACAGATTTCAGTACCTTCTTCAGATCAATGCCTGCAAGTCTCGAGAATGGGGTTTGCACTAATAGACACTCTCAACTGTGGGACCTTGTATAAGCAGGTTTCAGCAAATTCAAACCACGTTCAAGCAATTTTATTGACCACATGTGTACAAACATCTCAGGAGCATCTCAGCTAAGGTTTGGGTGTAACGAGGATGTACACACTTCTGTGAAAATTAAATGTTACCTTTTATTTTTTATGTAAATTGTAAATGAACGCAGTTGATCGCAGAATAAGCCTGTGACGTGATGTAAGTGGAGAAGGTGAAAGAGGTTTGCAGACATTCCAGCTCAATTGTATTTTGTTTCTTTGCTCATTGTAAAAAAATAAATCAAAATAAAGATAAACTGCTGTCTTTGAGGAAGTTGCGATCTGCCTAAAACCTAAGAAGAGGGACTGAGATCAGCTTAACATATGACTTCTCCCCATAGGGGTAATGATTTAAAATCCATAAAAACAAGCCTCATGATGTCTACAATGTTGGCAGTAACTTTAGAAAGTTAAAAGATATCCTGGAACAAGATTCACCACCTCAACGTAGGTTCCACATCTGGTTGCTCCTCTTCGTGTCATCATAAATAAGAACACTGATTTATGCAAAGCCTGGGCATTTATCCATAATCGGCCTGTGGCTCTCCGCAAGACTATTCATCCTCATCACAAAAAGAAGGATGTACACGCGAAAGGCAAAGGTGCCCCACATCCTTGCCAAGCCTCTGGGAAACCAGAGAGTAAAGCTGTCAAACAGATTAACATGCCAGGATATGAGGATCAAGAGGATGATGTATTGCTATCTTGTTCTTGTTTAATGGAGAATCTACAATATACTTCTAAGTGAGGTAAATAAGCTTCCCTCTCTAACCACACCAGCAATCTATAAGCTGCCTCGACTCTTTTATGAGAGAAAAAGCAGATCCTTTCACATGATGCACCTCCCATAAAGATCAGATGTTTTCATCGAGACGTCCAATCTTTCTGTCTGTTTACGGACATCACTGCATCATTTTCCCCATTTTTTTTTAAAGAGACGTAATGTCAATAATTCACTCTGTTTTTCAGAGAAATGTCTCCTTGATCCTTGCAACTCTGTCCTAGTTTTCAAAAACTCACCGGTCCTTGCACTTCTGGGGCACCTTGGAGCTTTTCTCCTTCATTAGCAGCGCGGGCTTGCCAAAAAGTGCAACACTTGTAAACCACAATTCCTTCCAAAGCAGCTGGATGGAGTTCAAGTGAACTCAGGGTGAGACTGTGCGGTTTTTGTGTGTTCGTAATTTTTTAAACGTTCTCAATATTTTCCCCTCTCTTGCGCCATCTGTGTCCAGTGCGGGTTTTAGATTACATGGTGTTGGCATAAAATGACTTCACCCTGAAGACTTCAGGACAGAGGAAAATTATTAATTATAAAAAAAACAAAAAATCGCTAAAATGGTCACTGACAACATCCCAAGAAAAAGATGTGCGTGCCAGGAATTTTGTACTTTTTCTCCGATTACCTGAAAACATCCACAAGGTGTCTACGAGACCGAGCACAGAAGCTCCTCCTGACAAAAGACAAGGTACAAAAAAAAATGAAAAAAAAAAAGAAATGGAGAAAAATGACTCGTGTTAAGATTTAATGCTCCATCTGTTTATTTATTCTCTTTGCTTGGCTTTTCTAAAAACAAGACAATTGGCAACACGTTGACTCCATCCAAACATCCATCCATTTCCTGAGGCGGTTTTATCCAAGGCTGAAGTCTGTCTGAGATAATAGATTGTTTGGGGAAAAGTATTCCAAGGAGGGGTTGTCATTCCATCAGAAGGTTAACGGTGAAGCGGATTATTGCTTTCGCACCTTCTACCAATTTGACACCAACAGTTGATCGTTGAAGCGACAGTTCTTTTTTGTGAGAAGAAGCTGAGTACCTCAGGAAAACCCATGTGGACACATGTGGAGACCATCAAACCGAAAGGTGCTGGGATCGAACCCACGTCTTCTTGAGGTCAGATTGTTAACAACCAATTCAATGATTTCTGAACTCTTCTTACATTTTCATTTACATTTGAAACGTACACTCAGCGCGATAATGTTTTAATCTGTGGTCACCAAATCACACGTGCATAGCCCAATGCATCCTAAACGTGCTCACAAGCACAGCTGTGGTGATACGGAGAATGAATGTTTAGACAAGCTGATGTAGTATGAAACAATTATTTTCAGTAGACAGCTCGCATAAAGTCTGATACCAAAATCTAAGTCCTGCTGTCACATGCTTATCCTCTTTTTGATATACACCTGGCTTTCTCATCCCCTTTTCATGTTACGTGCTTCATCATTTCATTAGTTCCCGAGCACATATAAAAGCTCTCCTGTCAGAGTGTTTAGTGTCCAGTATTTTCATTGTTCCTCCCTTCCTGTCTGCCGGTGTGTCAGCCAGCACAGACTTGAGTTATTGCGCATCTTCATTCACTCCCTCGTATCTGTTTGTCTGGATTAAAACTTACAAGTTGCAAACTCCATTTTGGATATACAGTCCACCGAACTTAACGTTCCCTTCAGCTACACTGCAGATGATTTTGAGCCTTAACTGAACACTCATATTTCATGTAATAGGAGCAATAACTATGACAACAACGATATTGTGACATTTGCAATGTGCTAGATTGCTACAATTTGTTAACGACTAACCATGAATATCAGTATTAGGAGATTATTTTTCAGTTCTGATGTTTCTTACCCCAATTGCAGTGAGGATGTTGGGTAGTGCTTGTCCGTAGGTGTCATGGCAGTGGATTGCTAGAGCGCTGATGGGCACTTCCAACATAACCTGCTGCAGCATCTCAGACATTGAACCCGGAGTACCGACGCCAATAGTGTCCCCCAATGAAATTTCATAACAGCCCATCTCATATAATCTCTTTGCGACCTGTAAAACAGTGGAACAGGGCAGACATTCTCTCATAATTAGAAATAAATAAATAAATAAATAAAACAAAAAGGAAATCTGTGACACCTCTCAATGATGCACTATGCAATTCAATCAAATAATTGAGACATGTCAAGATTTTAACTTAAATTCATTATATAATACACACTGATGGACTATATATTAGTTTACTGATTTAAAAAAAACCAAAACATATATTGTGTGAATTTAACGGATGTTCTTACCTCAGCAACTTTGGCAGGTTCAATGTGTCCTTCATGGGGGCATCCAAGGGCACAAGAAACATACCTGAAAGAAGATGTGATTGGGTTTTTCTTTCTTTCAACTACTGAAGCAAACGGTTATTCTGTGAAGGGAGCAGCAAAATCATGGTAACATAGAGCTTCCAGGTTCTGCAACTTCTGTCAGGTTTTAGTATTGACAGGTTTATTGTCCTGTGCTTGTTAAATACGGACCCATGATGTTGTGTTTTTGTGCCAGGTCTAATGACCAATATCCAGTACCCATAAACACACAGTTGTTTCTATGGAATTGCAGACATTAGCTCTCTCCTGTGGTGAGATGAACATAAAATTATGGAAATATGTGTTGTGACAGCAAGATGACAGATGTCACCCAACGCAATGCTGTCTTTTGAGTGGAATAAATGGAGATTATATTTGTTTTTATGCCTATCATCTAAACTCAAACAAGAGTGGGATTTTTAAGAAGAATGAACGCATTATTACTTAACAACAGCAAATACAAAGTGCAAAAGTTTCCACAGATGTGCTGTTCTGGCTGGGTTTTTTTTTTTTTTTTTTTGAGTCACTTTATATAATATAAGAACCATGCATTACAAGTCGCAGTGGCTTACTTTTCCATGTATGATAAAAGGCCAGTCTATATTCAGTAACTTACTCTATTTGGTTTGCTTTAATGCCCATCTGGACTTGTGGTTCACTCATGCATAGATATAACCTGGTGAACATCTGGAACTTTTCTATGGAGGTATCATTATCAAATTGTGTGTGTGTGTTTTTTTTCTTTCTCCTATATGCCAGTATGTTCAACTGTTTCCCATTGCATGGAAAAATAAAAGTGATAATTAGCGTAAAATGAGAAAGTGTGTAAAACATTTAATATGTGTTTTCTGTCAATACTGTTGACAATTTATGATCCAGCATACTAACCCTCGCACTGGAATTTGTCGCTCTTTTGCGGCGTTAATGACTTCCTCAAACCTCAGCATACTTTCATCAATGGAGCAGTTAATATTTTTTCTACTGAAGGTTTCAGACGCTGACCCAAACACCGCCACTTCAGTAGCACCAGCTGCAACCTGGGAGGAAAAAAAAAGGGAAGAAAAAGTAGAGGGAATGAACTGTTTTGAACACGCTGCCGGAGTGATACTTACGTAAGTGTAAGAATTATTTGACTCAACAAGTGCAATGCCAATAATTTACTCAAACTGACATGCATGAGCGAATGTGATGAATTACATAAACTGCAGTATATAACACAAATCATTAGCCTGAAATGAAAATGAATGCTTACAGCATCCCGAAAGCCCTGCATGTTAGGTGTCAAAACAGGGTACCGAACACGGGGCGCTCTCCTGATTCCTCTGAGCACGTCGCTGTGGTCTGCCATCTGAAAGAAGGTGGAAAAACACATGATGTAAAATATATATATATATATAAATAAAAAAAAAGTCCCTGAAAATACATCATCCTGCACAAATGTTTTCATATGGTTGTAGCACACAATCCTCAAAAGACGGACTTGTTTTCATGTCATAAATGCTAAAAGCAGAGGTTTAAAGTATAAATACTTTATTAGTGTCAGTAAGTAGATCTTTCAGGTATCTTTACTTTATGTTATTGTAACAACTTCTTGCTTATTACTTCCTACTTTTGAGCACAAATATATCTTCATTTTCTAAATTCTGGTTACATGTTTGACAGGCCAGAGAGGGGAACTGTGAAACTTTTTAAACAGAGAAACACATTGACAGCCATAAACAAACTTTCTGTGTTTCACTACAAAAGTTAATAATTCATACTGGGTATGATAATCTCAAGACTTTCATTTTGCTTTGAAAGTGTTATTAATTAGTACATTTTACAACACAAATTATAGCCATTGACATGTTGCTGCTACATTTCTGATATTATAATTTCCTTTAAAGTTTTGATATTATTTTGTCTTCAAACAAAAGCGTAAAAACTTTATTTTATTTTAATCAGCAATCCAGAAAAGTTAAACTGTTTTTTTTAATATCAGAAAAAAATGGTTTAAGATTTCTTAAAAGACAAGAAGAATGCATCTTTACTATCTTATAACTTTTGTTTTTTCTTTGTTTACTCTTCAGAACCTCTACTATAGTGCTTTTACTAAACTTCACTAAAGCAATGGAGTTGACACAGCGCTTATATTTTGAGTCAATTCTTCCACCTGTAGTAAAACCTGTTCATGCAGTTGCAACCACTTGTAAAAAGAGGTACAATTTATTAGAGAGTGACTTTGTAAGGTATGAAACTTTCTGACCAAAAGCCGTGTGTGGATCCAACAAAGACGTCAAAAGAGAGGAATATTCTTCCGTACTCATTCGGGCAAGAAAGGGTGGCTCATAAATCACTCACCGGTCTTTTGCTGTGCACAAAGAAGAGTTATTACCTGCGGTACCCACTTTGAAGAGACAAAGCTGGTGGCCTCGATCACAGACAGGCCTGTTTCTGAGAGCATGTCAATCAGCTGGATCTTCACCGCTGTCGGAACAATTTCCTGGGGAACAATGACACTGAAACAGCTCTTTCTGGGTTTGATTCCACTCGAGATAGGAGGCGCAACAAAGACATATAAGACTTTTTCCTCCCTGTGCACTTCATATTTGACGTGCCCCGTCTTGCCTTTGCTTGATATTTTGAGAGCCTTCTTAACATGTTGTGGTAAGAAAATCATTCTTACATCCAAGGCAATCTGTAAAACTACTGGTGAGCAATAAGGTAATAATAAAGCTGTGACATGCTCAGCAGAGTAAACTCAGTCAAAAGCCGTGTCATCTTTCCTATTCAATTTCAAAGAAAATGCAAAACATATGCCTCAGGCAATTATGGCACACAACAAGCCATGTGTATTGGATTCCTACATGTATGAAACATACAGGGATAAACTGGGATTTCCCGGTGAGGGTCAATCATAGTCATAAAAGCAGAATGCCATTAATTATTAATAAGAAATATGAATGAAACGACTGTGTGTACCTTTTCATTTTGAAGTCCATCTCTTGGCCCGACTTCAACAATTTTAACAAACTCTGGAAACTTGCGCCCAGTAATGGTCTGCGGGGGGGAAAAAACCAAACAAACAAATAAATAAATAAATGGAGAAATCTCATTAGACAAGACACTGAATGCTAAAATTCCAACCCCCTCTTTTGGCACCACATACCTCCTGGACATGTTTCTAATGTGAATAACTCTACCTTAAAGCCACATGAAACCGGAGAACCAAAACATAAGCCTGTCATGCCATTAGGAAGCAAACTCAGGGGATGTGTCATAGAGCAAAAACCTGGGAAAGAGGGTTAGGGTAACTCCACACAAACCACAGGGGATATTCTGAGGATGGAGGATTTTTTTTTCCCCCCACCAAACCTCATAATTTTAAAGAACAGACTCTTGTTGAACCAAAATGCAAAACCTCAGGGGAGATTAAAGATTACAGAATTTATTCAGGTAACTTGTCAAAGTGAGTGACACAGATATTTATAAAAGACCACCCAGCTGACTCGCTAATCAAATTTGTCCAAGAGGGAGTACAAAAATATTGTGAATCATTATGCTTTCACTCAAGATGGCAAATGTGCTGTTTTTCTCTGGTATGGAGATAATTATCATATTAAATAATACAAACAAATTTACGTTTCATCTCTCTGTTGGGACTTTAACAGTAATTTCATGCTTTGTTTATCATGCAATTGAAATTAAAATCATCTTCATAAAAGCATGTTCAAAAGCTAATTTGATAAAATACATCAAATAGAATAATTTATATTCTGCATGAAGTTCGCTGAGACTGAAACTCTCAAATCACTCTGAAGTCACAAATATCACACTGCAATTGGTCCAGACTTAAACAGATATTGTCAACGGCTCCACAGTCAATGGAGCAGACAACTCGATTGGGAGCGTCACAAAGTTTTTCATTCATATTGTGACTGAGCACTTAAACTACTTGGATTTATGAAAAATATGACAACTAATTTAAATGAAAAACAACAAAATTGTTTCTAATTTTAATCAAGGTGATTTCCTGTTGATGCTTTCTAACTTGAGTTGGAGTAATTTCGACTGAAATCAGGTTCAAATATGCATAAAATTATACTGTTATCAGCAATACCAGTTACAGTTTTACTTCACATCGGATCAGAAACAAGATTAGTGGCATCGCACATCACTAGTGGACGCTCCACACCTGTCACAGACTCTGTTGCGCTACAGTTTGTTTTATTCTTTCAGCTTGTCTGTAATATTTTAATATAACTTTTGGTTCAAAAATCTGTTTTATATTGATATGATCAGTTTTATCCTATATCATCTGACATGGATGAAGGAAGACGGCACGCTGAGAAAATAGATAGATAGATAGATAGATAGATAGATAGATAGATAGATAGATAGATAGATAGATAGATAGATAGATAGATAGATAGATAGATAGATAGATAGATAGATGGATAGATGAGCAGAAGATGAGCATTACATAAGCTGGAGCTGCACTGTCACCAGTGGCTGGCTGCTCTGTCATGAGGGAGTCATGTGTCTGAGCATGTGCAGCAGCTTAGAAACAAGGAAAACAACGCCCACCTTCTCCTCCTGCAGCCAGCGTCTCAGCCATGGGTAGTCCTCAATGAGTTGCTCATAGCTCAGGCAGTGCTTCACTGTGGTGGGTAAGTTACCCATCCGAATGGCTGCTCCTCCAGCCCGCCGCGCCGCGCCGCGCCGCACCGCTCTGCCCTCCGAGGATGAGCTGCACGGTTAGCCACAAATACCAGAGCCGAAGAATTCGTCAGATCAGCACGCTGATGCAGGCCTGAGAGATGGAGAGTCCCGGCTGCATTAGGAGATTAAATTAGAGGACCGCTATGGACGGTGGAGGATGATTCAGCAGTTGCCATAGCAACCCCCATCTCTAGCAGGGAGGGGCCTCACAACTGGGAGCCAGAGAGAGAGAGAGAGAGAGAGAGAGAGAGAGACAGAGAGAGACAGAGAGAGGGGGGGGGGGGGGGGGGGGGGGGGGGGGGCTGATTCAAAGTTGTAATATTGAAATTTGTGGAAGAATTTGGAAGAAATATAACAATGTCTCTAAATGTCAAGTCAGTTCAGGTGCACATTCTTTTATTTACACTATACAAAAAAAAGAAGGGTTTAAACATCTGCAGCTGACATCCAAAATTGTAGGTTTCATCTACTGAGTGTTTTCTTAATTCAAAAAACAGTATTCACTGAAATGTCTCACAGCTGACAGATTTGTACGTCTTGGTTCAACAAAATCAGATGCACATTCACCTTCCCTGTCCTGTTCGGAGCGGCGGGCTTCGGGGAAACAGCGTGCTTTGATTGATCTCCTGTGACCTAAACCGCTGAGGGTCTTCCATTGCCAGACGTGCCACTGCTGCCAATGTCAACTGCGTGGTGTAATAAAATCCCTTGTTAAGCCAGAGCAACATTTACCAGAGAGAGAGAGAGAGAGCCATTCTGAACCCAGATGTTAACAATAGAGGGGCTTAATGAAGCCCTACCATTCAACCATCTCACCACACTAAACTGCACAGTGATGAGAGACCTCCACCTCTCTCTCTGGGGAGGGGTGGGGGGGGGGGAGGTGGGGGGCGACTCATATCATCAACCTTGAAAAAAGCTTTTTTTGTAGCAGACTTCAAGGTTGATGTCTATCAGTTGCCACCCCCTAAATTTCGAAATCCCATTCGGTGCAAGGCCGCTAATCACTTATTCATGTTCCTCTCGGGGACGGAGAAGCAAAGTGCAGCTTTGAGACACACTTGAAGCAAGGGAGTTTTAAATATTGACGGTTTAGCACATTTGACATGAACTCACTTAACTGCTGATATTTTTTTCTGAAAAATTTTATCTTTTGGACTTAGTTGTCTTATTTCTCTGTAAGTAGCAGACAAAAGCTGAAGCTCATTTTGAGAGATGTAGAATCACCAGCCATGTTTGATGGAGTCGGTTGTCCCTGTTACCGTTAAAGAAGTTATTGATTATACCTGCTGTCTGTTTTCAGTGAAATAATTTGAGTCCTGGAGAAGGATTTCTTTTAACTCAGTGATAACTGCATCAATCACTTAATCCTAACTGGCCTTTTAACATTTTTGCTTTCAAGAAAACTTTGCAGGTCTGGTTCATCTTGACAAAAACCAGCTGTAGAGGGTCTCTTTAAAGAGTTGGCCTTCAGGGCTTTTTCTGCTTAAAAGAATCAATGTGATGCAGGTGAGCAGAAACTTTCAAGTTGAGGATGGTATGTAAGAAGAGGAAGATTTTGCAATATGATCAGAAAACAACACAGTATTTGTTAAGCCTCGAGGACTTTTTAAATGGCGGTGCTCCAAGCGAGTACTTTTGCATTTGTTATCCATCGCTGTATCTCGTATTTATCGTTCTTATCTTCTACTTTATCCAACTTCAAACCGCGAAGCGCTGGAGTCGATCATCGCTGACTATGCTCAAAGGCAGATTACGCTACAGACAGGTCTCCAATCCAATACACAAATACAGACTCGAGCAATCAAACACAATCAATTCAGGCGATTTAGAAATACCATTTTACTTAAAACACATAATTTGGGACTCTGGGAGGAAACCAGGCAAGACGCCAACATGCACGGGAGAAACATGCAAACTCCTCACAGAAAGGCCTCCAAGTCCAGGATCCAACCAGGGATATTCAAAGTGTGAGTGTTAATAACTACTACAGTTTGCATCCACTCTGCAAAAGACTAGAATACCACAAATCCTCTTAAATCAGAGTCAAACTCTAACGTGGACTTGAAGCTTGACCTGGAAACTTACCACATAATATAGGATTCAAAAGAAAAACTTTAACCTTCCAAAACAGACTCTGTCTTTAGCCTTTTCAGTGGTTGTTGTTGTTTTAGTTTTTTAACTGAGCAACAAATGTTTAGTTCCTTACAGTCTTTTACAGACAGAGAGTACAAATAAGACTTGATTTTTTTTTACTCCATATCTAGACTCTTGAAAGTAAAGATTTCTCTCATTAAACTGTAGCTGGTTAATTAAAACAAGACCTGGATTCCACTGGACTCTAAACTGCTCTTGTATTTGTGAAACCTGACAGGACTCTTCGGCTAAAACATTTGGATTTATCAAAGCACCAATCATTCATTCATTCATTCATTCATTCATTCATTCATTCATTCATTCATTCATTCATTCATTCATTCATTCATTCATTCATTCATTTATTTATTTATCTATCAAGAAATCATGACTATCTGTGTTTCACTTGACCTCTTCAAACTACGCCACAACTCTAACCCAGACTCTTGAAATTGAACCCAGACTCTTTAAAATAAACCTGATTTGTTTTGCTTGACTCGACGATTTTAAACAAGGGAAGTTAGCGCCACCAAAAAGTTTCAGCAGCGTGTTGAAAGACTAATGAGTTGGAAAATGTTCTTTTCAGTTTGAATGAGATTGATCAGCTTTTCAGTTTTGTTTGGTTACGGTACTCAAAAATCACTCCCCACATGATTTGTTCAGCATTCGACATAATAGAGTAAAACAAAATGTAAATTTAAAACAATTCCTGAGCTACACACAGGGAAACAAACGCACAACTTTCAGAGGTTTTTCTAAAAGGAGTAAACTCTGTGAAGGGACTCAGTGTCTAAGTCAGTGCAGATTAGGCAAACAGATATGCGCTGACAGGAAAAGGGATGTTTCTCCACCAGTTTTGTAAGCATCTCCTGAGAACAATATATTCTACACATGAGTACTGCAGAGTCTAAGCACGAGACAAACGTCTTAAAATATTAAATGGAATCAAACACTTCAGTTGTCACACTATATCTCAGAGCGTGGAAAAAAAGGTTGCGTTTAAAAGAAAGAGACTATTCTCTCGTTTGGTGCTAAGAAAGAAACAGATGTGAAAAGCAATACTTTATAGGGTACAGGTTTCGGCATGGCATGAAAGAGGTTTTAAGCGCTTAGATATAGACTGAAAACAAAGTGGGAGAAAGAAAACAGGAACCAGATTAAATCAATTTTCATCCTCCATCCGTCTTCAATTTGAACTGAACTGTAACAACAAGAGAGTGCCTGGTGCTGAGCGGATAGCACATTAGCATTGCGCTGAAGGTAATAATCATGACATAGTCTGTCATATAGAGGCAAGATGAAAGGGTTTCCTATAGTGATTACTCTCAGTTGTATAGAAATGCACCACTTAATGGGATATATATATATATATATATATATATATATATATATATATATATATATATATATATATATATATATATATGAAGCTGAATCAGGGAGAGGAGGAAAGAATCAAGATGAATAATCTTTTTGTTTCACTTTTGAATGAGAAAAACATCCCCACCCACTTTCATTTCCATCATATTCGAATGTGTACTGTAGGAATAAATGACCACCAACACTTCCTTTCAAAGCAAAACATAGTCTTTATAAAAATAGCAGCCGACTCCACAGTTTTTTCAGGAAAGCCGGTCACTCCGAGCCAACTTTCCACAGTTCCCCTCAGAGACAGCATGTGTGTTAAAGATTATCCTCACTGTAATCACACCACCAAGCGCCGTGTGGTTTTTAGTCACTAAAGTCACTCACCAAGGCCTTTGTGTTCACACATGATCATACATTCACAGGACATATGAGCAGGGTTTTTTTTTTTCATACATTATCTCCTTTCTATTGCTCTTATTGTAACATTGTGGGACACGGTCATGTTCGTGAACTTTAGTTAATGAGGAGACAGATCACAATCTCTCTAATCCGCACCTGTTACTGATCAGCCGGCTGCCATATAAACAAATGATTCCCTCCCCACAAAGGCACAAGCTAACACTGCTTTGTCATACACCCATTAAAGCGGATGTTTCTAAGCAGCCAGATATTTATTGCGCATATTTTTATATTGTACCGTGGAGAACTTCACGGCTGGATTACGGCTCCACCTGGATCATAAAGCACGGAGATTTCCTTCAGTGTATTCTTATCCGTGGTGGGAGAAATTGAATTTCACAGTGAAATTTACAGCTGCCAGAATACACATGAACGGGGTTAAGTCATGGCTGTTGACATCTCTGTGTGCTTTTGGCCGTAAATTAGTAACAGTGATTTTTCCTCATTGCTTTTTATGGAGGTGTGAGAAGACCAGGAGAGAACAATCAGCCTGGTGAAGACAGACACTCTCTTGTCATGAAATTACAATATATATATACTTCACAAAGCAATAAAGCTCAATTTTCATTCCAGATTCCTGAAAATGCTTCTATTTATCAGTGCATATTAATTATCATGTGTGTGAATAGAAGAGTGCGTGCATACAACAATTACTATCTATGCGTAATACGTTTGGTGGGAGATTTTATTTAAATCTGTGCGTGCCCACAAAGAGCTGTAAAAGTCCCTGTGATCACCTCCACATGCTTCTCAATTGGCTGGTTTTTCACTGGTGGTATTTGCTACTCTGGTGCCATGACAGAGACCGATCTGTAACTAATTTGCTCTCATTACACACTGGCAGGCTCACCTTTCAGACATTTTAGTTTTCACTGTGTCTCCTTCAGTATATCGCCACCACAATGCCTGAAGTAGCACTGAAAAGTGCTCAGTGATTTCAATTGTAGCATTAGTGCGCCTGGATGGTTTGACGAAAACTTAGCCTGTGAAACTTAACTGAGGGGAACCAAACCCAATGATACGGTTTACTGTCTATGTATCGACTTGTAAAAGTCCAACAAATTGAGAGACCACTCTCTGGTGGAGGTGAAGAACAAAAGATCCACAGCTCCTTGTAGGCACGCAATTACATGTTTCGTATACATAAACATCATACACATACAAATATCCAGATCCATACACAATATGGGGTACAGATAAACAAGTCATTCTGCTACTTGAACAGCATAACATAAATAACCTTTCTTTACATCTACTAGGTTGATCACTGGTAGAAATGAAGATGAATATGATTAAAAATGATTACGAAGGAATTGAATGCTTGTTTGCTTTCTGTTTTGGCTGTTGGTTTCATTACAGCTCAGGCAAATAGATAGAACTGTCCTACTCAATGTCTGACTCAGACACTACCTTCTAATTTGGAGACTGGGTTCAAACAAAGCTTTTTTTTCTTTGTTTTTTTTTATTGTTTTCAATGCGAATATGGTAGACCAACATGTTTTTTAAATACTCATTGTTATGGTCCTGCCTTCTATTTGTTTTTTTTGTTCCCTCCTCACAGTTAATAATTGTGCCCAGAGCTGCACATATTCTGCTCCGTATGAGCAGCTTTAAAAAAGCATATCTGAAACGTTTGTGGTGCAATAAATAAGCTTTAATAATAAAGGACAGACACATATTTGGCCTCAGAAAAGAGGCTTTTAATTTAATGCCTGTGCTTTGGTTGACATTTTTGATTATATGTGTTCTTTCCCATAAATTGTTCAGGTGTATGGGCAGAAGAACACACCTGATTCAAAAAGGAGAGAGTGGGCATCGTGAGCATTTTAGATACTTTTATCTTTTATTTCTTCTTTAAAGAAACACAGAGGAATCTGGAAGGACCCTCGTGTTTTACGACCACACATGGGAAGCATGTTGCATGCAACACAAGAGCTGAAAGTCATAGTTTTAAAGCTTAAAGAAGAAGAAAAAGAGGAAAAAACACAACTACATGTAAATCAGTTTTAAGTAGTTAGAGAAAACAGAAGGTTAAAATTCATTATTGTTGTATACTTATTTAACTGGGTCAAAAAAGCCCTACTGAAGAGAATGAAAGACGAAACCATATATTTTGAATTTCTTGTGTTGATAGGAACACGGTTTGAGAATATAGGAACCTTAAACGCACAGGTGCCAATGCTAAGATTAATGAAAAGTGACAGTTGAGTTCACAAACACACTGCTGTAACTCTGAGAAGCCATAAAGCCCCCTCTTCTCTGGCTCGGGAGGCTAATGTGCATATGTGAATAACAAACAAACATAAGGGTGTTTCTGCGTTGCCCTCTGTGAGGACACATTCCTCGCTGGTCCTGCCGCAGCCTTGTCATACCAAACAACATGTAAAAATGTGACCCATATGGTCTCCCCCTTCAAGAGCGACTGATTGAGCTGTATGGAAGTCATAGCCCACCCACAGAACACAAATAAGGAGAACCATATGTGTGGAGATGAATTAGGTAAACTGCACAACATTTTTATTAGATACAATTTCACTTGCCTTGTGGATGGACTGCAAGGTGACACCCTGAAAATAAACGTTGAGCCAGAGAAAGAAAAAGATCTCTGGTTAACACCGGATCCACTAAACTAAATGAACAATAATCATTATTCTTGGTGCAGTCAGGTTGGACGGAGCACAATGTCATTGAAAACATGCAACACGTAAAACATCTAAAATAAATGCATCGGTAAAAAGAAATGTACGGTTTGTAATAAATCAAAGGCACAAATGTTGTTTTTTTTATGTGGAAACCCATATTAACAGAACAAACATACTTCAGACTCTATAAAACAAATGTTTATTTTCACAGTTTATGAACCTGTTTGTGTGGAAATCCAACTTTTCTGTCTGGTCATATTTGACGTGTATTCAAAATTCTCTTGTATACATAATGGATAACAGTTTACAATACCTAGATTACTCCACAAACAAACAACTTTAGGAAATTAAAGGAATGGTATGCACAAGAATGTAACTCACACAAAAAGAAAACAAATAAAGACCATGAACTTTATTTGTATGGTATCATTTATGTGTTATTAGTGGTTCCTCTTGTATCTAAAGTACTTTTTGTTGTTTTCTAGTTTGTTCTACACACCGGAAAAAGTACAGCCTATTACCTCGACTTGCAATATAAATAACCTATGCATGAATGGATTATACCCTTAAACAAAACCAGAGGTGGAAAGAGCACTGAAAAGCTGCACTGAAGAATAACGGCTGTTACGATGCTTGACCTGTACTCTATAACAACAAAAAGTACCATTATTGAATTTGTAGCCACTTTAATCCACGTTAAGAGCAGGACCTCAAAAAATGAAAGTCAGAAATCTACGTTCAAAACACCTCGTTCGGATCAAGTTACATTATTTTAAACAAATATTAAGCTGGAGTTTGGAGAACAACACGTATTGGCTGTGAAAAAGCTGAAGAAAAAATGATGCTTTAAATTGACACGCTGGGAACAATCATGTTAAAAAAAAAATAAACAAGCACATCTAAATATACTTTTTTAATAACAGTGATGTGAATATAATTTCAAGCTTTCACTCCTTATCAGAACAAAATAATGGCATGCTGACACACAAGCGCAGCATTTTAAAAGCATCTGATTGGCAGCTTCTTCTGTGATTATCATGTTGTTCAAGCTCACTTTTAATCCAGTCACTCTACTTCCTAACAACATTAATCGGTTCTTCTATTAGGAGCCCCCATTAACTTTGCAGTGTTTACAATTCCTCCTAGCAGTGCTTCTGACTATATAAACACCTAAATTATGAGTATTTTCACTTGTGATGGACAGACACCCAATCACGGTCATCTCCTCTGAATAAATGCATTACAGCTGCTGAATAAAAGAACATCTCAGAGGTTGCAGAGGTGCACATCTGTTTTTCCAATCAGAATAAGATAGTAAACATGTTTTTGATTACAAGAAAAAAAAAAAAGGCTTAAAATCAGCACCTGGAAACACATCTTGGCATTATATAGCCATGTTTTAGTGAAGCCAACGGTATGTTGTGACATACGTTATAAACAGAGAGAATGATACATGAATAATTCACAAAAAAAAAATCCTTCACGAAAAGTAAACTACTGGGGGTTGTGACCTCTTTCCAGCATGTTTTCAGAAGTGGCCACTGGAAGTGCTGATCTGATGAATGCCAAGGTACCTCTGACTCACGGGGTCTCAGAGGAACAGGGGCCAGTATATTAATCTGCCTTCAGTATGGGAATTGTTGCCGTCTCCTTTCATGTGGTCATGCAGGAGGTTGCTGTCAGGAGCGTTGTGTAGCTCAGGTGAAGTTAAATAGAAGCTCATTCATGGAAACTCCTGCATTACGGACAAGTGCAAAATGTAGCGGAATTGGAAAGAATCCACGATATTAAACAGTAGATGGGATTGTTAAGTGGTGGGAGTAATCATGCCAGGCAACAGGCCACAGGAATGCAAATCACCCCTCAAGCCAAGAGTTAAGTTAGCAGGTGGCCTCTTCTATTCACTGAATGTCAACACTCCTCTTCGATGGAGCCCGTAACATCTGGGCAGGCCAGCCACCGCTTTTAATTAAGTGAAATACAGTCACTCAATGTTCTGCCATGTCAGAGAGAGAAAAAAAAAAAGAAATCTTATAAAAGTAGGAGGGGGTGGAGGGTGGTGTGGGAGTGCAACAGTGCTTATCCTGTGTTCAGTGAAGGTCAACACAGTTGTGTAAATAAATATTAATCCCTAACCTAATCCCTACAGTTCCAAGCCAGGGTAAAATCCCTGCGTAACCACAGTGCTTTTCTGGAAGTGGCACGGTATTTCGCACTTTTCTGGAAATTCTGTTTATCCCGTACGTGAGCAGCGACGTTTACTCAAACTTTGTTTATGGTTTTCACTTTGTTTCCAGGGGATGAAGTTCGGCTTAGAGCAGATTGCAACAGCAGAAATTCAGTTTAGAGAGCGCAAAGAAAATTCAAGGTTTACCGTACACATCGCATACATAATGCAGTATATGCTATTTTCCCTCCCCCATAATCTGAAAGGGATTGCCTACAAAATGATATAGCTTCAGCCTCGCGATAATCACCGTTTTGGGCAGACTGTGGAGGTCACAGCACTTTACTGCTCGCGCTGTACCACTTGCATTACCACTCCCCAAGAGCATGTCAACAGGCTCCGTGGAAGGACCTCTAGTTTATATCATCCTTGTGAAACATTTATAAATCTGAGATGGCAGTCCTGCAGCGGCATGCACGACAGCTGCTGAACTCCAAACAGAAACACAGACAGGGCCCGGGAACTTCAAGCTTGAGTAATGTATCCTCCACACTGTTATTACACAGATTTCGTTTTGGGAGACAAATGGAGGAAGAAAAGACGTTTTGAGATTTGAGTTTTAAATTGGTACATTTATTAAAATACACCAGATTCTATAATAAGATACACGTCCCAATCATAAGCTAGACAAAGCAAAGATGTTTTGTGGTTATAAAAGAGTCCACAGAGAAGTGAGAGACAGTATTTATGAGACAGTTACGTAAACTTTGTTTAAAAAAAAAAAAAAAAAAAGACATGGTTTGTAAAACATTCAAGAGTGAACATTCAACATTACATACGGTTTATTCGAGCTTCAAATTCTGAGAACACATTTTCTTATGAAAGAAAAAAAAACTGTCTTGGAAAAGGTGAAACAGTATCTGAAAGATGGTGACAGCTTGAAAACAGTTTTGGACAGTTAAGTGTATATTAGAGGAGAGGGAGTGTTTTTTTTCCTCTGGTGATCCAATTAGTTTTAAGATGTTTCCAACAGCCTGTTGAAGTAGAGATGTTATAGCTAACACCGTCATATTGAGGAGTTTGAGATACACTGTGTAGGTGTTGGTTACATATGATTATTATCACTATCATTGGTGAACATTACACGATATCCAGGCCACTAAATAAACCAATATTTACTTGAGAAAGGGGAGACAATGAAACAGAAGGGGATGCGATGACAGTGATTCCAGTGAACAGGTGAAGTAATCGGACTGATGCGACCCTGACAGAGTATATGCCGGAGGACATAAAAAGTTACATGAGTGATTCAAAGTAAGATCAATATTGCGTTCTAAACATTTAAATATCACAATATTCAGTGCTATTTCTCTTAAAAAAAAAAAACAACGAAAATAAATTAATAAAACTTTATATACATAATACTGTACATCACATCACTCCTGTTGGAGACGCATTTTCTTGTGATTCCCATAACAGGTTGCATAAATTAAACTGAAGCCTGGCCGCTAATGGCAACCACAAGACCTGACTACCATGTTTCTGTACTTCTTCAGGATAACATTCGAGCTGTCATCGAAGTAGAGCACGGATATTGCGTTAAGCTTGGTCGGGGCGCAGCACGGCTTTGGCACATTGTCAGGGAACATTAAATGGACCTATAAAATGAGAACATAAAGACAGATTATGAAATTTCGTTGTACTTTCGTTTGCGATGGCAAATAAAGTTGATTGATTGATTAAAGTAGGTGTGACACTTTCAAAAGAGTTTTCAAATGGGCAGGATATAGTAAGAACATCATTGACTTACACTGTGATTTTCAACTGCAATACAAATGTGCAATGCGCTCCAGGGAACACTTACCAGGGTTTGGACAATTGCATGATTTGTAGCGTTCATGTGTGCGTTGAGTGGGAATGAGCATTCACCGTCACAGTAAAAAGCAGCGTAGCCCTCCGGTGCAATAATCCAGTCCTTCACAAGATAAAGGCACACTGCTTTTATTGCAGACCATACTCCTGTATAGTTTCATAATCTCACATTAGATGTATTATTATTTGGCTGATTGGATTTGAAATAGCATACCTGCCAGCCCAAGTCTCGAAAGCTGACGTAAAGCTCGTGCTTCTTGCAGGCCTGCTTCTGTTCACTGGTGTTAAAATCTGAAAGAATAGGGTTACTTATCAGCGCAGGAAAAAGCAGGTCTTTATGAGTCGCTTTTCAATCACTGTAACGCAAAAGTCATTGCTTTTTGGGTGACTTATGTTGATGCTGCAGAGCTGCAGAGAATAATGAATTTACCAAACAAATTGAACACAAAGACGACGTACATGACAGTAATTCATCCAACAATGCGCCCTATTATAAATTATTAATGGCATGTACAGTGCTGGCTGACATGCGAATAAGCTTCTATCCATTATAGCAATCCCTCTGCACAATTATATATTTGCACATATGGAAAAAAGTAAATAAACGGCAGTCATTTTTTTGGGGGGGGGTTTCAGCCTCCACAAGGATATTTTGAAAAAAGCAAAACTGCAAACGACCTCTCATGGCTGACATATGTATTACTCTACTGTATACACAGGCCAGCCAACAAAATATTGAACAACCGTTTGAGCTGTGTGGATAAAATGTACAGTTCATTTCGAGGATGAAACCAAAGGAAAGCAGCAATTCATTTCAAGGACTTCCTCTGGCGAGCGCTGAGATATTAGATACTCTGCAGTTTACATGTCCGTGACTGCAGAATATAAAGACTACTCATGTTTCCTGTACACAAGTCAAAACTGAGTTGATAGGCAAGACTTTTATTTACATATTCATGGTAGCCTGACCTGTTGTTGTGCAGATACCTGGCAGAAGAAACCAGATAAGCCGACCAAACTGACATGAGTGGAAAATCCAAAACAGGTAAATGAGGACCAAATGTTATGATGAAATTGAATTCAATTAAAAGAAAGGCCAAATTATTGATCAAACTAATATGGCATCGTGATGAGATCATAACGTACCTCCAGCTTTCGGTGACCTTGATGATTCTTGCTGATTATTTGATTTATTACGATTGTGGTTCTTCTTTTTCCCACCAGCGGCTCTCACAGAGCGAAGCAACACCCCGCTGGCCTTAAAGAAAGCGACCAGGAACGGCTGCTTGGACTGCGGCCCGTTCCTCCCAATGATTCCAGCAGATTTTATGTTAATACTTCGTCCTTTGGAAACACAGAAGATGAATATAACGTTCAGATAACTGATGAGTTTATCAATTTGTGGCTGCTTTCAAGGTGAGCCTGAACTTCAAATGTAAAGATTAGGTTTATGCAGACATTATTTAATGGGAGCAGTTGAAGCTGAAACATTTATATATGAAACGCACATAATCAGAACTTTAAACTGAGACAGGCTACAGGTAAAAGAAAACCAAAATGAATGTGACTTGCCATCTATGGTCTCCACGCAGAGCTGCAGGCCCAGGTTCTGCTGCGGGTTCATCACCCAGTGGTTACTGGTGGCTGTTATGTCAAACACGAGCCAACCTCCGTCGGACGCCTGCACCTTTTTGGAGTCAAGCAGGAAAGTCTCTGCATCCCTGAAGAAAAAAGAAAAAGAGAAAACAATCCCAACAACGTCAGCATTAAATAAATCAGGGTTCGAATGTACAATACATCCGAACACCTCATACATACAAGGCAGAGCTGATTATGTTTAAAGTAAATCCAAGAGGTTTAACTTTATTACACCTATTATTATTTTGTGTGTAAAGGTCATTTCGCCATTTTTGTGCCAGACTTTAAAAAAGGATCATTGCAATTATTGTAAAAAAGAAAAATCAGCTATTAAGTAGGAATGAACTGCAGAGTTATGAAGCAAAACATGCACAAAGACTTCATTATTCTTAATGCAAAAAACATTGTAGGACTTATGGAACATGTATATCAGCTTTTGTGTGTTTTCAGAATAATCCTGACATCCGACATCAATCAAACGCAAGTTTAAAAGGCCCCGTTTTGCAATTTTCATCAGATTCCTTTTCAAGTGGCAGATTGTTTTTGTGGTTTCGTTATGTTAGTCCCAGACAACCATGTGGCCCCAAGAGTGTAGAAAATGTTTTTTTTTATTAAAGATCTAATAACCTGGGTAACATACAAATACATTTCCTCTCTAGAAATATTTTTTAAGGTTTTATCCCGCATTCATTCCATTTGGCTATGGTGAAAGTTATTCTATCGTCATATCCAAAAGCATCAATGTTTATTGCATGCTTTAAGCTGTTGTTACTGGAATGACTAAAGAATATAGGTAACCCTTTATGTTTTAAACAAATCTTTCTCCAGCGAATCATGTTCATATTCTACTATTTTGCATTGGTAATTCATCTTTATCAGCAGAGTTCATTGACAGTGCAGAATGTGGATGTACAGGTCAGGTTAGTGTGGAGTAGTCGGAGTCCAGGGGTACCCTGCGGAGTTTTTCATCACTAGGAGAAATATGAAACAATATATTTTAAAGAGACCTTTTTTTTTTTTTCCCTTGCTTGTCTTGTCCACTTGAGTGCACAGGAATGATGGTTTTACTGAACTAGCAAGGTGCCTCTCAAGTTAGAGAAGAGAAAGACTATGCATTGTAAAGTGAAAAACAAAGTTTTACCAGAAAATCATCTGAAAATGTTTCAAAATAAAATAAAAAATGAATCAATTCAGAACAAACTGCTTATTTAACAATGACGCCAAAGTTACTCAATCAGCCCAAAGGGCAAAAAAATGTTTTTGCTGAATTTAAGCTGCCAAAATTACTATTAAAATGGACAGTAACATCAATCCACTCGTATTCTGACTGCTTTATCCAACTTAGTAAATCACAGAGCAAACACAGAGGGACTGACAGTAACACACACCT
Source organism: Lipophrys pholis (assembly GCF_963383615.2). Classification (NCBI taxonomy): domain Eukaryota; kingdom Metazoa; phylum Chordata; class Actinopteri; order Blenniiformes; family Blenniidae; genus Lipophrys; species Lipophrys pholis. Next base: position 15,627,785 of record NC_137642.1, on the reverse strand, counting down.
GAACACACAGCAACAGGAATTACAAGATTTGTTTGGGGTTTGAAGAAAATGGACTACACACACACACACACACACACACACACACACACACACACACACACACACACACACACACACCCACACCCACACCCACACACACACACACACACCCACACACACACACACACACACACACACACACACACACACACACACACACACACACACACACACACACACACACACAAACACACACAAACACACAGCAAAAACATGCAAACTCCACAGTGAAGACTGATAACCACTTGCTTACTTTCAAGAACTTAGTTAACAAACACATTGATTGTGTAAAACTGACTGAAAATGACGATCACTTATTGTTCCCAGTCGGTCTGTCTTGATGTGTTAAGAAAAGCCTAAATGTGTACAGCATTGATTCAAACGCACACCACATGAGTTCATTGTTCAGATATGTTAAGACACCCTGTGTCTGACAGATGTTTTGCTTTGACAAAGATCCGCTCCTGTTTGCATGTGCTAATTCAAACACACAGTTGCCTGTGAAAACATGAACTGAGCACTCTTCCCCTTTAAGATGGCAGAGTCCATTGACTCAGACCTTTTCAAAGCCCAGGAGGGTCGTATCTTCCCTTCAATCACCCACACACATTTTTGGCAAGCAAATGTGGGCCCACTTTTAAGTGCACCCTGGTGTATTCAGCTATGTCATGCTTTAAACTTCCGGGATATTGTTAAGACAGGCAGGTGGTGGGCACAACAGTGACCGCAGGAGCACCCGAGGGAGGTCCCCCCCGCCCGGTCCCCCCTCACCTAATATGGGCCCTCCAAGGTTTCATCTGGGACAGGCCAACTTGGCATGCAACACAAGACGAGTGATAACTGATGGACCTTCCAAGCTTCATAAGTGGCCAACCTGCTAATGGAGTTCTCTTTATCCGAGGACTATATTTGTAAGGCAGACATGGTGCGAATGAAGCAGAACAGAGTTCAAGACATACAAGGATGTTGTTTGCGAGCGGAAAGGTTTCAAACGAGGAGAGTGTTTGCTTTGTATTTTAAATTAGAACATAAAACTGCACTCACGGCATCAGGGTGTGAGGAGGTTTGCCTTCGTTTCACTGGAGTTTCAGCTATTTTGTTTTCCATCATTTTGCAACTTCAAACGCAACGTTTTCCTGTCTGCTTTGTGTTGTGACACTATTTCAAATAACTGTGAACATGCTTGATCCAGATCTTTTGCCTGGGTTCCATTTTATGAGCTGCATAGAAAGACTGTGCCAGATTTATTTTTTTGATCAAATGTCAAATATAAACCTGTTTATCCTCAAAGGATTAGGACATATCACAGTTGGTGGTGCATGCCATATTTAGAGATTTTATTTAAATAAAATTAAAAGCCTGGCATCCTTGAATTGATTAACAGAAAAAAAAATTGAAATGTTATATTAAGACACGGAAGGGGAACTTTCATCATTTTTAGTACCAAAAGAAAATAAAAAATTCTCACTACCAGGGGGGAAACTTGTGACCCAAAACTAAAACAACAGGTATAAATCAGAGTAATGGCAACAGATTTATTATAAAATAACAGTTTAACTCCCTTAAAGAAAGTGTAATAAATCAACATGCAACTATTAGACAGTTTTCTCTTGGGAATACAGTTAGATAATCTGTAATTACAATGGATAGGGAGTTTAAATGTAAGAGACAAGAGAAGGAGAAAATCTTAAGAAAGGAATAAGTGGAGTTTAAAATGACAACTGTGAAAGATGTAATACAGACAAATTTAAATGAAAAAAATAAAGTATAGCTCAAAATCTTTAGGTGTCACATCGCAAGATGATTTACAGTACAAGGCCCTTCGCCTTCCTTGCATGAAGAAAAAGTTTCTAACTTCTAACTCTTATTTCATTTTAATTTAATTTTATTTCTATAGTGCTAAACACAACAGTCATTTCAAGGAACTTTTACAGAGAAAAACCCGACATTTCCACACGAGCATGCATAAGTAACAGCGGAAAGGAAAAACACGCTTTTAACATCAAAACACCTGCAGAACCAGGCTCAGAGGTGGCGGTTTTCTGCTGTATCAGTTGAGGATATAAAGAGAGAAAATGACAGACAGACACTTACTTATGGATCCCCCCCAAAAATCATATATATATATATATATATATATATATATATATATTGAGACATTTTTTAAGAAGCTTGACATGAACCAAAATGTGTTACTTCGACCAAATACAAGCTGTATGTAATATTTACGTTCTGTATGAGTTTCAATCTGCATCCTGCTTTACTTTGACTTTGTAATGTTTTATGTGTTTTATTCATAGTGGTGGTAAAGTAACTTCTACTCCTGTGAGAGGAAGTTTATCCTCAACAAAGGGGGGGCGGGGGGCAACTAGAGTGATGGTTGATCCCCCGCTGCACTGGCATTCACCCCCAACACAATCACTAAATTGCTCCCTGCATGTAACTGAGAAAGCAGCATATCAGTATTTTGGGCTGGCTGTGGTATAAAATATATTAATTAATTATAGATTAACAGGTCATAAAGATATAGTGAAAAAGAGATATAGTTGAGCTATATCACAGAAAGAAGCAGAAACTACAACAGCAGTAAGTTCCACTTCAATATTGCCTTTATCGGGTGGTTCTGGTTGACTTACTTGTTCTGATACTCCTTGATGACTTGATATATGGTGACCTTCAGAGTGATGTTGTCGTAACGAGCATGACTGCGATCCTTGTAGATACGAAACTCTGCCGCCGTCACCGCTTCTCCGTCTGGGATCTGAGTCAGATCAAAACGGAACTCCTTGTAGTGCCTTCGCTGGTGAGAAAAATCTTTGTCTTTCTCCACTGGGAAAGAAAATATTTTACGATGAGCTTCATTTTTACTGGCAGCGAACCTTGATTTAAAAATGAAATATATGAGTTCACCTCCTGAACCGCCACTTGTGTTGCTCAAAAGAGAAAATATGCCAACATTAAGGCACAGAAAAAGAGTAATTTATCACATCTTCTTTTACATTCAAGGTCCAATCTAAACATTTTGACTACCAACAAAAGCACTTTCCAGTTCATTAAATCAGTCAACTCAATACAGGTAGCAGTTCCCAGACAGGCCCTCTACTGTGTGCCTAACTACATTCTCTGGCCATGATGAATGGGCTGTCAGTTAAGAAAAACAGGCTGATTTCAATTAAAGACACTTTCGTCTGCTCTTCAAGTGAGAGAAAAGACCAGTCAGGATTTCTTCGTCATCTCAGCGTCGACTCTGACCTCATTTCTGACCCCTTATAGAGTTTCACAACAGAGATGAAATATTTCTAATATACCCAAGGAATATAAGGTAGATTTTTTTTTTTAACGGTTGTAGTTTTAACAAAATGTTTGTCTTGTGGACGTGAACAGCAATACACTAATTGTTTCCGTCTCAGTGTAAAGAAAGCATCAAAGACGGTGTCAGTGTTATCAACGTGCCAACAAAGTGACCGCCGCTCTCTCACACCAATACCCAGAAGCAGAAGAGAGGCATGTAGCCGAGGTCAGCGGATGTCCTGACATCCGCGGTGATATCACACAGTGCTTTTCTCTGATATTTTATCAAGAGCGAACGCCTGCAGTTACTTAGCACAAACAGGTCAGAGGTCAGGACTGACTTTTACCCACTGAGCATGTTCCATTACATTAACCACAGGCAGTAAATCTGAAGCAGGAGTGCCACTGAAAGCGTCACAGCTTCAACTTTCAAATAGATAAAAATTAAATAATAGTGACTCCACTTGGTGATAAGCTTGAGCCATGTCTATTCTTCACCTGTTGCTCAATAAGTGGATCCAGCTTGCTCTATCAGGATAGAGAAAAAAAATAAAATAAAAATCCCTCATGTTTCAGTGTTCTCGGTGTTATATTTAGAGCTTTTGCATAATACTTTGTGCATGTTAGATTCAAAATTGTATTTTTTTTTTTTAAACTGGTGTTTTCAAAAGGTAAAGGGCTACAGTAAGCACATTACGCTGCACGAAATGCCACACTGAGGTTTGTAAAACAGTTGAGGTCGGTAGCTCTATTTGAGTGTACTGTAATAAAGACAGAGCCCCATTGAACACTTCGCTGACAGTCCCCAGAAGGAGCACAGCGTTCAAGGCTGACAGTGTACATGCCCTATAGTACTAAGTAGAAACAGATGGGCTCAGAACAAGGTGAGGGATTATAGTTTCAAGCAACTCTACAAATTCACTTTTACATGTTTTGAGAAAATTAAACCCTCAACACTACAATGCTAACATTATGCTTTGTGTCATAAAGGTTAGAGGGATTTTTAAACATTCTTTAAAGTCCCGAAATGTGTCCGCAAAATCCAATTTTGAGGAGCTTTATAAGAAGACAGAGCTGATATTCAAACACTCAAGGCTGAAACATAAATATGTTGAATAAAGTGGATCCTATTTTCTCTCAGTGACACAATCTCAAATAATAATAATCATCGCTCTCCTTTAACAACAGGAAATAATTTAGAGCAATTTTGTGAAGGTCAGACAGTCATCTGATAAGATGCATCGAAGTGCAGGGTGAAGGGTCGCAGCTACTGAACAAACGCAGTCATTATATATACCCGCTGCTTTTCAAAAGGGGAGAAAAACGCATTAATAAGGTGAAAATGTTAAAAGAAATCTTAACTCAACTGTATCTAATATTTCACACGTGTCAAAAAGAACACATGGTGTTCACGTTAAAAGTGGTTCGTCTTGGAAAAAAGGCTTTAAATATTTTCAATATACAAATATATAAAAGATGGGTTAGAAATAGTTGAGTCAGAAAAAATGAGCTCCACAATATTTTCTTTTGGGTTTATAAAGAACATAATATAGCATAAGTAATCTTCAGACCATTTGTAAAACTACTGCGTATTTTTCATTTTGTATGATCAATCGCAATTATTGCTTTTTTTTTCAAGATATATATTCCGAATTCCTTACTTTTTGTTTGCTTGTCACGATTATTCATGAATTCATTTCAATTTAAGGGAGGGAAATGAGGCCGTTTTAATGACACTTACCCAAATTGACAAAACTCATGACCATGTCTGCGTCGTTGAGAAAGTTGGTGTCGTGCGCGGTGGTCAGTGCGGGGCTGTGGCCTAACAGCGGTGCGGCTCGGTAAGGCTGTGCCACACGGGAGTAGGCGGCATGCTGCGGGCTGTAGTAGCTTTTCCTGGAGTGCCCTTGAGCCTTGGCACCGAAAGCCTTCCCTGCGCCCTGCTGCTGGATGTGCGCGCCCTCCTCCTCCTCCACGGCCATGGCGTTGTACAGGTCGAGCATGAAGAGCGGCGCGGACGACGCCTGCTTCCCGGGAGAGAAGGGCCTCGGCCGGTGGGGCAGACCCAGGATGGAAAGGATCTCTCTCTGGATCTCCCTGCGCTCGTGATTGCGCAACCTCCTGTAAATAAAGCTGGAGTGCACATGGTTGTCACTTAACGCGCAATGAGCGCACGACAGAAAAGTCAAACAGCTCCACGCCAGTCCGAGCGCAGCGCGGCCCAAAGGTGTAAGCGCTGTCATCTTGACAAATAGCTCACTTTGAGGGGTGAGGGTGAACTACATCGCACTCTGGGAGACGAATAAAACCATTTATATCTATGCCAATACGGAATCATAGGTTTCCCATATCAGCCAAGAGGTACCACAAGACAAACAGTGGTAACCGTGGAGATTTGTTCACCAATCAGCTCTTCTACAAATGAGGGATCAACTTGCAGAGAAAACGACGCTCCTGTCCAGTGCGTAAAGTTTTGAACTCCTTCAGGGTCCATCCAAAGCCTCCACCGCACCAAGTATTTATGGAGCGGTGACCCCGTCCCGCACCTTACTACTCTGTGATGAAAAAACACCGAGGTACGCCCATACAGCGTCGAGGGATAACCCGCAGTTTCCAGGAGGATGAAATGTGTTGAACTGTGTCAAACCCGAGCAGAGGAAAGCACTCGACTCATGCCCCGGCTCGCATTTTTCTTTTCTTTTCTTTTTTTTTTCTTTTCCTCCCCCTTCCAAAAACCCTCCTGAGAGCCTGTATCGGCGCTAGTTGCCCTTTTGAGTCCATCCCACACTCAACTTTTTGTTTTTGCATCCTCCTCTAGCGGCCGCAATAAAACTTCAGCCGGTCCCATGATGAATGTGGCGGCTCGGGAGTGTAAAAGGAGACACTTGAAATCCGAGAGCCCGTCTTAACGAGAGAAAGACTAATGACAGAGCCTTTTAATCACCTCAACTTATTGAAGTCCGCATGTTTATAGGAGAGGGCTCCAGCTACATTCACCCACTACAGGGACCCCATTTTTCATCCATGTGGGTGAGGTCGAAAACTTTACCAAAAGCGCAAAGCAACAAGTGCATCAACTCGTTTTTATTTTTATGCAAAATGAAAACATACAACAGAAAGCCACATTTCTCTATTGCATTTCCTGCATTGATTAATTTCTACTTTTAAATAAATTACAGTTAGAGACAAAAAAAAAAAGAGTGAATTTGAAGAAAACTCACTTTTAATAAAGATTAAGTAAATAAGTTGATGAAATCACGGTGGTATCGTTGAAAGATAAGCACGTGATGCAATAGCCGCGGTCCAAGGCTCAAAAAGCGCTGTCCACTAAAGTCTTTCTCACACATGCTGAGATGTTACCGTATAGCGACATCTACTGTACAGAGAGGGAGCATTTAAAGTGCTGTATCCAAGGTCTCCATCATATTCAATTTTATTTCAGAACTATAATTCTGGTGGTACAGCGGTTGTTACTCTCGCTTCACAGTTAAAAAAAGCCACCAGGTTGATTCCTGGTTAGTGTTGAGGGTTTTTCTGTCTCCCTGTGTGTGCATGGGCTTCCTTGAGTTTTCTCAAACAGTCTAAAATTGTGCATTAAAAGGTGTGAATTCTACCTCTTTGTGTTTGTCATGTGACGGAATGGTAATCTGTCAGGGTGCATTTTGCCAGTTGGCATCCCGAAACCATGAGTTGGATAATTTTGTTCAGAGGATTATTGGATAAAGCTTTTTCTCATTTTGTCTTGTAGCAGAGGTTCTTCTGTTTAATTTGAGATGTAACATTATTGTGTTTTTTTTTTCTTCTTTTTTCTTTTTAGTTAGTAGTGGAGACCCCCACGCTGCTACTGAATAAAGCATTTTAAAGTATATTTTTCTATTCTACTTTGTCCTGTGCAGAGTCCAGGGGTCACTGCAGCACATCCCACATTACCATGAGCGAGCGCAGTGTACACTCTGGATAGGACCACAGTCCACCAGAGGGCAGATTCAGACAACCACACACGCTCACATTCACACTTCAGGGTGACTTAGGCAGGGCTGTCCAAACGTGGTCCTGGAGGGCTGGTGTCCTGCATGTTTTAGTTCTCTCCCTTCTTCAGCATACCTGAGTCTAATGATGACGTCATCACCAAGGTTGTGAAAAAGCCCAACAACGAGCTCTTCATTGTAATCAGGTATGCGGCAACTGGGAGAGAGCTAAATCCTGCAGGACGCCGGCCCTCCAGGACCGAGCTTGGACACCCCTTTAGGGCTACCAATGAACCTCACATACATATTTTTGGGCTGTGGGAGGAACTCAGAATACCTACCTGGAGAAAGTCTGTGCACACAAGGAGAGAACATGCAAACGCCACAGCTATCATAATATATATGTGTTTGTTGGACCAATGACCTGTCCAGGTATCCTGTTCCCGCCCACACGGATGGATGGACGGATGGATGGATGGATGGATATCAATACACATAATAAATGCAGTGTCTTCAAGCGGAAGAGCCAGGTGATCATCTCTTTTCATCCATTTGATGATTCAGTCCATGTGGAAACTCCTTTCATTCCACACCCAGTTTTTGTTTTGTTTTTTTGTTCACAAAAATGAAACAGACAATGTTATTATGAATGCAGAGATAAAAACCCAAACCTCATGCTTAAAGGCTAGAAAGTACAAGTGCAAACATTTATAAATCACTAAGATGTTTTTATTCTGGTCTTAAAAAAGAATCATACAAAAAGTCACCATAACAAAAAAAAAAGACAAAATAAAATTACAAAAGCCATTGAAGACATGTCGCTGCTGACATACACAGTTATGACTCTTTTATAAATAACAATAAAATACCTGCTACAGTAATAAAAGGCAAGATTGAGGGACATAAATGCCAAAAAAAGAAAAAGAAAAAGAAAAGAAATGTTACTAAACAGTTGATTGTTAAACATTTTACAACCTAATCCTAAAAGAAAATGTAGAGTGAATGGATGGACATTGTGATAAAAAGCAGAACATGTGAACTTCTTTTGCGTATTACACAATGTTAAATGTAGAAACATGTTTTTAACAGATATATGGACAAGCTTACAGAAGCTCTTCATCAGCTGGAGAAAAAAGGTTTTGGCACAACAGTTCACTAAACATGTCATTTATAGTCATAAAGGTCTACAGTATCCACAAAGTCAGCAAATTTAGAGTTACATGCAGTGAAGTAACACCAGGGGGCAATGTGAGAAAGTGTACCAGCCACACTGACATCAGTTCAAGGAGCTCAGAGGTATTCACTGCAGAGGATTCTTATTCTTCAAACACCATCAAAACCTCAAAGAGGGTTCAAAGACACGTGACATATAATACAAAATACCACCAGAGAGTCTGCGGTGCTGATAAAGATCATTTCAATGGTCAGAAGAGGTACATTTTGTTTGCACGACAGAGAGACTCTGTAAAGATGAGATCTTCCTGAGAATGGCTGTTTGTTCTCGGCTGCTGTGTGTCAATAGTTGGGACCTTTGCTGTAGGAATTCCGCCTCATCATGCTACCATAGCACATGGACGGGTCACACACTCCAGGCTGGCCGGGGACGCCAGGATTCCCGCTCTTGCCCTCCGCTCCATTGAGACCAGGGGAGCCGGCCTTACCTGGAGGACCTGGCTTGCTGTACCCCTGTGGACCCATTGGACCTGTGGAGGCAAACATGCTGAGTTGTGAAAAGTTCAAATTGAGAATTGGACAGATTGTTCAGAACATGTGTCATTGTCTCGCTCTGTATTTGCCCTGTTATGGTCTGGCAACCTGGCCACGATGTACCCTTCCTCCCACCCCATACCCCGACCCTGAGTTAGATAAAGTGGTTAAAAAAAAAAAAAAAGATGTATGGAGGGAATTGTTCAAATAATGGGAAAAAAAAACTGATAGAATCACCAATTCATTATTTCAAAACTGTTTCTATACAACATAATTATAAAGTGAATTATGTGTGATCATCAGTTAGTTGGAAGTCAAATGGTGAAAAATACACAGTATTGTATCTGTTTATTTGTTCATTATAAAGGTATGTTATGTTCCAGTTAGGAGGGCTACACATCTTGGTAAAGGACTTTTGCTGGCAAGAAACTGGAACAATTGAGGATGAAAAGAAGCGTTAAACTACAGATATGGAGACAAACATTTTTCACATTTTTTTTCAGACCCAATATTACATCACTGTTGCTGTGGAGACAACAGCTTCAGGTAGCACCACTGCCCACAGCCAGCACAGCGAGCAAAGCAGGGAAGCTCACAAAATGTTCAGTGATTCTTCTGGTCATTCTGTTCTTGTAATAATAATCAGTTACAAGCGCTTTAATGTGAAACGTGGTAGTGCTTTAGTAACTATAACACGCTAGTCTCAAAACTGTCCTGAAACTGAATAATTAGTCACATTATTTACCAAGAGGTCCCGGTGGCCCTTGGTCTCCAGTCGTGGTTCGACCTGGGTTCCCCTTCTCACCTTTCAAACCTGGTTCTCCTGCAGACACACAAATATCCTTGTTAACGTTCATTTCAATACAGTTTGAATGATGCACTGACTCGTTGAAGCTAATTTAACCTTTGAGTCCATAAATCCCGGGATGGCCCGGTCGACCAGGGTGGCCCGGCTGTCCCGTGGAGCCACTGAGTCCAGGAAGGCCCCTCAGTCCTTGGGGCCCAGTTGGACCTGGTGGACCGGGAGATCCAGGACGGCTTTGACATCTGGTACAGGTGCTCCGCTGGTTGCTCAGCAACAACGAAGGAAGCTCAGCTGAGAGATGTGACAAAAGAAAATATTTCAGACGATGAGAATTTACAGAGAGCAGATCAATAATTCTCAAACCGTTCTCACCCTGAAGGATCTCTCTGCAGATCTGTCGAATGTGGCTGTCGGACATTTCACTTGCCTGTGAAGTAAAGTGATAAGAAGTATACTGACAGCTTCATCGTGTTCATCGAGTCTCATGAGTAAACCAATTCACAACAACAGAGCTGTTGGCACATCAAATGTCACACGTACTGATCTTCCTTGAGGTCCAGGTGGTCCAGGGGATCCAGTGTCCCCCGTCTGCCCTCTGGGACCCATTGGGCCCGACTGACCCGGCTGTCCAGGGTGCCCCACTTGACCTTCTTGACCTCTCTGCCCCGGGTCCCCTGCTGTCCCTTTCTAACAAAAATACCAGGCTGGATAAAGTGATACATCTCAGTCAATCCTGAACCACTGTATGTGTTGCTTACATACCTCTCCATTCACCCCGATCGGACCAGCGGACCCCTGTGGACCAAAGACAAAAGAAAGATCTTAAAAGCTACAACAGAATTGTATATACATTTTAAAATAACATTCAAATCTGCCTGAAAAACACAATTTGTAGATATCCATGACGTCAAAATAACAAGTTTATGGTTCCGCAATAAGAAGCAATAGCACCACCTGCAGGTTGAACCGCGTCATAGACATGATGAAGCACTCTACTATCGCCAATATGGGAACATGTAAAATGTGTTAAAGAATTACATAATCCAACTTTGTTAATGTATAAAATAGGCTTTCAAGAACTTAGAAACAATAGTATGGAAGTCCAAGGTTTGGATAAAAAAAAAAAAAAAAAAAAAAAGCATTTATGTAGTAGTTGTACAAAAACGAGCACGGGATGTAGAATTTCAGAAGAAAAACTAACATTTGACTCCTCAACCACAAAGCTCAGAAAGTGTGAGTGATATAACTGAAATATTTATCTCTGCTCGAGGACTGTTTCCCTAGCAAATGCCTGCAAAAGTGGCCACATTTCCTTTTTAACCACCAAATTACGCATATTTAAACAGAAAGAATAGCCATCAGGGAAGTATATTAAATGTCTAATTGTATCCTGATTATGTTGGGGCCCAACATAATTATGCAGTGTTTATCATTGTAGCCACAGGGAGTGACCCGCCCGAGTTTGATTGGGGGTCTTTCTATGTTGAGTTTGCACGTTATCCTGGGAACTCTGGCTTCCTTCTGCTAGTTAAATTTATTAGTCACTTTAAAGCGAAAGCTGTCAGTGTGTTTTTGGTAGTCTGTCTCTGTGGGTTAGTGCTGTGATCAATCAGCCCAGATAATAGAATAAACTTGTTATATTGTCCAATCATAGTTCAGTTTTACTACTTCCTTTAATTGGATCACAAATCAATAACTACTAATCCACATTTTTGGTTTTCATGAACTTGGCCCTGTGGCATTTGATGGATGCACTTCATGACATAGAGTCGGACATTGCATCAAATATCTAAACGATTCAATTATTTTGCATCCATTAAAAATAAATCCAAAACTTTTGTCATTCAATAGAAACTCACAGGAACTCCCGGTCGTCCCTGTTCTCCTTTGTCCCCCTTTAGTCCCTGGTGAGGACAAAACACATCAAATAAATCAAAGTTTCAGGCTTTAGTCAATAATTTCAATTTCGATGTTGCAAGCTAAACAATCCTTCACTGAGAGATGGAACATTTCCCTCAGACCGAAGCCCCAGACTGGGCTGATCTCCATGTGTGGTTACATAATCAATGTCGGATTTGTAATTCAGTTTGGTTTTTTTTTCACTCACTATTTCTCCCTTTTCTCCCAGGTTTCCCCTTTGTCCCTGTTAAAAACAAAACAAAACATAATTCAAAGTGTTGAAAATTGTTTCGTTGCAGATGATAAGCCATATAAAACCATGAAAACAGGAAAACAGGAAATTCTTTCATAATTCATGTGCTGTAAGGCTGTCAGTATGGAAGGAACACAAATGGCAGTTCTGGAAAAGGTAATGGAGAAATTTTCAAAATTTCAGTTTCACCTGAGTCAGTTAGTCCTAAGATGTTAACAGAAGCGAACAATGGAAATGACATGAAACGCAATGAAAACGGTGTCACTTCAACCACACTAAGAGACAGAAATGATATCATGTACTGTACCTTGCTTCCTTTCAGGCCTGGCATGCCCGGGTGCCCCGGTTGACCTTCTTGTCCGGGTTCCCCTGCACTTCCCTTTGAAGGTGTTCAGTTAATCCGTTATTCCCCAAAAAACACTTTGTTTACATACAATAGGATGTAACACTTCCAAAAATACTCAGCTTTAAAGTGGATAAACAGTGGCTGCTTTATTGCTTGGGTTAATCTTTTGTTTTTCTTTAATTTTTTTCATTTTGACTCAAAGAAATAGCCTCATGGTTTAAATTAGATTAATTAAATGAAAACATACCACAGGTCCTGGTGTTCCTTGTATACCCGGACTTCCACTTTCACCCATCTTCCCCTTGATTAAGAAATAAAACATGTCTTATGTTACAGTAAGCAAACAATGAAACGCCATCTGAACCACTTCACCTTATTGAGCGCAGTCAGTTTTTTCAATTCCTTATCATAACTCAGCTTCAGTGACGCACGAGATATTCATGAGGTTTTGGGAACGTGCAGCTTGGGGTATAATTGTGTCTAGTTGTATGCTTTCTTTTCCAGTCGAACAAGTCTCAGTAATTGCTCTCTGAAAAGAAGCCATGAAATCAAAGTATTGCCTGCTTGTCCATGAACTAGGCTTTTACTTGTTCCTTTTACCAATACACTTTGGCTTCCTAAAGGCAGATCGGCTAATGAAAAATGAGCAGGAGACAGAGCGACCAGACCAGACTGCTTACATTTCCACTAAACTTCCACTGACGAAAGCAGTAGAACCGAATCATTGCTTAATTTAGCTCCATTGGAGTGGCCAAGACATTGTTACTTGTATCAAAGTGTGTTTTACACACTGGCCAAACAAAACATGAAATGCTGCTCACCCAAGCAGTCTCCTATGCTGTTCAAGGCTCCTGCCACTCCCGAGAGTTTAGGAACATCTTGTAGTATCCCATCGCGCTGCATTGATCTGCTGTACTCGTTGGCAGCTATATTACACTGTGCTTGGATTTGACGGTAATCCAGACAAGGCTGTGCCTGCAGCTTGCTCGTGGCCAGTGGCAGCTTGTGTGGATTAATGCAATGTTATTGACTCTTCAGGGCTGCAGTTTCAACCAGCGCGCTCAACAGCCCCCGGGATGTAGAGACGGATAAACTCACATTACATTTAGCTTTTTCAAAACTTGCTAAATCTTTTTGGTGTCAGGTAAGATCAAAGGCAGGCCTTATTTCCGCGAGGTGTATTGGAGCTTTGCACCACTAATGCAGCTGTTTCAAGAAGATCAAGTGTAATTTTCTATCCGGCATGAATGATTACCTTTAGCCCAGACGGTCCTTTCATCCCAGGTGCACCAGGTAAACCCATTTCACCCTGCAGAAGAGTGAAAGAAACAGTGGTTAACTCTTTATATTCAGTGCGTAGCTTGTAAGTGCTTGTCACAAAGAAACAATTAACTTACAGGTGGTCCAGTTGATCCTTTGAATCCCCTCAATCCAAGCTCACCAGGTTCCCCCTTTAATAAGAATGAAGCCAAATGAAATCACGGATGTAAAGATAGTGTATTTTGGATATTTATGTGAAATAGAGCCATATGTTACCTTAGGTCCATTTAGCCCTGCAGTCCCTGGTAAACCAGGCATGCCCTGAGAGCAATAAAACGGATTACTGAATGCATTTATTATATCTGAGAGTATACATGACATGGAAAATCAATAAATTTTTTCAGATAGAGTTCTGTTAAAACATCTTTTTTTTCCCTTTTATATTTCAATACAGCTTCATCCCATTTACAATGGAAATTATCCCACCTCACTATGGTTATGGTTTTGAAATACTTCATTACTTTTTCAATAACTAATTAGTAACCACTCCTTTTCAAAGTCAGTAGTGACTGATCAAGCACAAAATATTAGCACTCTTCATGAGTAATTCACTATATTCAGCCTTCATGACATATACGACACGGGACAAAAACGAAGAGACACACAACCACATTCACACTTACAAGCATCAAAGTCAAATGCATGTTTTTAGACTGTGGAAGAAATACGGCGTTCCCAGAGAAAACTTATGCATGCACAGGGAAAATATGCAAACTCTGCACAGAAAGGCCTTTTCAGCACAACCCAGACTCGAACTGGAAACCTTTTCCACTAGGAAGTGAGGGTGGAAACCACTCCTGCACTGTGCACCCCCTGCTGAAACATGACATTCTAAAAATACAAACCAGAGTTAACAAATGTTTTTCAAAGCAGCATTTCAGAATGGTTGCTAAACAACGGTATCTCAGTAGTTTACTTTCTGCAGAGCTTGGAAACATTAATGCACAATTCATCATGACTAATAATCTCAGCATACTCATACTCAACATGCAGCAAGATCTAAAATAGCTCTGATAAATCTGCGAGAGAGCAAATATATGAATATATGGTTGATTCAAAAAACTGGAAATTGAAGTTAATTTCCTTCTTTATAACTGGATTAAAATGAGCTCAGATCAAGCTGATGCACTGCACTGCCAAATATTTCACGTGCTGATAAATGCAATGATAAAAAAGGTTTTCCGGATTTAAATTTCATAAAGAAAAAAAATGTAAAGAGAGACACATTTTAAAGGAAATGGTCCAATAGACTCAGAGGTTATTCAGTTCACCATGAGGCAAACTCACACTGGAAAGCCTATTTGGTTCTTAATGTTATTTTTTTCTCATATAAATGCTTGCAGATGCATGGTGGTTGCCTCACACTGACGTTTCAGTTACTAATGTGCATAGTGAATACATTGGGGGGGGAGACAGAGACAGAACCATAGAAAGAGCCACACATACGCTGCCACTCCAGCCCCAGAGCTGAAGAAATCCCCACGCTGAGGCCGACACTGAAGGACAGCATCTTGTTTTAACTTGAGGAAATGCAGTACTAATCCCGTCTCCCTGGCTACGTCGCTAACTCTATTGTTCTGGTGGGGAAAAATGGCTCGCAGCCTTGTGGAGCAAGTGACTCATCTTTTGTAGTCCAATCACAAAACTCTTGGACAGGACTTGATCAGCGGGGCTGACTGCCCAGTTGAAACACTTTCTTCCTAAAACAGAGCTGCCAGAGAACCACCGCATTCTCTCGATGAGTTACTTTCACTGCCTTCAATTACAGCCACTTGTTACATAACAGGGTTATCCTGGGATGAACTACAGGGGAAATACCCCCAACATACTGGCTGTCCAGGGCGGTCTCTGTTAACACGCTTCAGTCCCGTTATAACAAAAAAACATTGAGCATGCAAATTGTAGTTCATTATATTCGCCCATTTTACACTTCCACTCAAACACATGTTGCAAAATAGTGTACAGAAGGTTTCTTCCGGTTGTACAAGAAGAGCAAGAACTCATGCAACCTCCAAAGCACCAAACATGTGCATATTAATATTGTCCGTATGTGTAAGGACTCACAGGATGGCCTTGTCTTCCATCAGCTCCAGGAATACCACTGGCTCCAGCTTCCCCCTTGAAAATCAGAGACATTAATTCAATTCCTGCGTCTATTTTTAACACAATTTGAAATCACAGGCCTGTTTGTTGACGCTGATGACGTCTCATCAGTGAGTCACAGATTTGTCAGGCCATCAAAGAGACATTCATCTAAAATGTCAAGAAATCTTTGATGCTGACAACATTAGTCAAATGAGGAATGGAAAAGAATCAAGAGGGACACCAGTGTCTGTGCAATTCATTTTCCATGGTCGCTAAAGCCTCAACGCAAGTTCAGGGAACAGCAAAGCCTCTTCTGCAAAAACAAGTCTTTACTATGACTTTTGTAGCATGTCACACTGTCTAAACAAGCTGACCTTTTGACCGGGCCTCCCAGGAATACCAGTCTTTCCATCTCTCCCAGACAGACCCTGAAATCACAGAGTGGTGTTACAGACAGTGGCACTGGTACAAGGTCTCTGGGTTGGTCCTGAGCTGTTTTATACATACAGGTTCTCCCAGGTAGCCAGGTGGCCCAGGAGGTCCAACACTTCCTTTTTCTCCCTGGAAATATTAAAACAGACGGTTACAATGGGCAACGTCATGACTTCATATCAAGTAAAATTCAGAATTATAATTTTTCTTTGATGTTTTTAATCAAATGATGCATCCTCACCACTTGACCGGCTTTTCCAGCTAACCCAGCTATTCCCGGCAACCCTATCGAACCCTAAGAAAAGATTTTTCAAAAAGGGTTATGATCTACAAACGATTAATTCATTTCAGCTTTCGAACAATCTTGAATAATCGTATTTGACAGATTTTCCATGAAAGCACTGAAGCGATACACACTATGATAGCCCGATGAGACAAAGCGAGACAAACAAACATCGTA
Organism: Lipophrys pholis; assembly: GCF_963383615.2. Classification (NCBI taxonomy): domain Eukaryota; kingdom Metazoa; phylum Chordata; class Actinopteri; order Blenniiformes; family Blenniidae; genus Lipophrys; species Lipophrys pholis. Next base: position 15,611,180 of record NC_137642.1, on the reverse strand, counting down.
ACGTCTGCATGGTCGCAAATATGCAGTCATTAGTCAGCAGTCGTTGCACAACTATTTGTGCTGCAAATTGACAGAGTGGCATGTTTTACTGCAACGTTCAGGCATTTCTAAAATTGCATCGGATCACTCCAAAGCGGTTGTTCGTTCTGTATCAGTTAAATGTTGGCAGAAGCAGAGGAAACATTACGTCAGTGGATTTTTCACAAAAATTCTAAGTAAAAAAAAAAAAAGAAGATGATTTTGGAACAAGAGAGAAATTACATCACTAGGGTTTTCAGAAATTGCATTCCTGCATACACAGACATGCTAATCAATTGAAGCTGAAAACCAAATGACGCATTTGTTACTGGACGATTTGTAGACATCAGCACCAGGAGCATTTTCCGCATTGGGTTTTCTGAGCAATAATACATTGTGTGCAAAAAAACCTTGCGATGCAAAAGTCAAGGTAAAAGGAATAACTATAGTTGTATGCCAGCTCCCTTCAGAGGTATGTGGGGCAAGTCGTCAACATACAAAGAAATATTTTTTAAAGAAAGGTATTTGAAAATATATAAATGTATCAAAACAGTACTAGAATTAAAAAAATTGAAATTAATATTTAGAATAAGTATATAAGTCAAAACCTAATAGGGTAAGGCTCCGCAGCTGTATGTTCAGGTCAGCCATAATGGTGCAGAGCTCGATAATTTCTCAGGTGGTACACACTGTGAAAAATGTTTGAGAACAACTCGTCTAGTTCAAATTACCACAGTCTCAATGTCAAATATAGGCTGAAGTCAGTAAAAAGAATAAAGCAACGACTTGTTTCTTTAAACACTTGTATTGTAATTAAAGGTGAAAGGGCTGACACTCACTACAGTGCTAATGTTGCAAGGCTACACAAAGGCATTTTTCTAGTTTAACAAGGGCTCCTTTAAATAGGCAGTTTTTCTACATTTTCAGTCCATGTGAGCACTAATGAAATGTCTTTCGTCAAAACAGCTTCTTGAATCGGACCTATCTGTTCTACAGCTGTCGCTAAGCCGCACTGAGTTCAATTTAATTGTGTACTCTTTTTCCTTTTCACTACATTGTAAATATTTGGGTTTATCAGCTTTAATGACACATGCAAAAAACGGGCTTGATTGTACCACAGCCTGATTTTAATTGTCTTGTGTGATAAGAAACATTCACATTATTTTTCCAGGCGGGAGGGCGAATTTCACAGATTTGGATTCAACTGAGTGCCGCCAGTATAGCTACAGTTCTAATGAAAAGAAAAGAGCGATCGCGCAAGGCTGTGTGCCCACATCATTGGCAATATGTTGTTCATACAAGGATGATTAATGGCTAAGGTCTTTAACAAATATCAGAAAATACACAAACATGGTTTTGAATAATGTGCTTATGACTTAATTTGGCAGACATCGCGTGTTTCCGTTCTACACATCCTCTGCCAGGAAAAGGAAACTGCACCTTTGGGTGGTTGCACAATATGGGAACAATTTGGAAAAAATCAATGTAAATGTGTTTGTATCCAAAGAAAATCCTATGCGCTACAAGATGGCAACTTGTGGGTTCTGTTTGACTTGAAAAGAATCTTAAGCAGCTGATTAAAGTTTATTTTGATTAGATTTCCTTATAAAGGGTCTTCAGGTTCCCCGCTTGCTAACATCTCTCGCCCTGACACGAAGAAAAATGTGTTGTCTTTCACATGAAGTTTAAAGAAACGAAGGACTTTAAAACTGCAAGAGAAATAGTTAGAATTTAAAAAGTGGTGCAGCCAAAGGCATCTTAGGCTTCAAATGTATTCCCGCATCTCTGCGACGCCAATGAATCAGATCTTTTCCACTTCTTCTACTTGTGACAATTTCATATCGATGAATGCCACCTTACATCAGCCTTTTTTGTCACATAATAGAATGACCTTATATTGTGTGTTGTTATGCAGTAATGTGGGTCTGTCTATCTGTCTGCATTCTGTCTGTGTCTATAACTTTCCCCAAGTCTATAAGATGTTGGTCTCGTGAATTTGCTCCTTTGATGTTCATTGGATAATGAACTAAGTCGTATTCAGGTTTTACTTCTAAACTAGCGGCCTGCTTACTTTTTCCATGTTGTGTGCAGAGTTTGCATGTTTTGTTCCCCCCTTCTGGTTTTATAAATCTAAGATGGCACAAAGCCACACTTGAAAGCAGCACCATTAGAGCAGCAACCACAATGAAGTGAAGAAAGTTTTGGAAAGAAATCGAGAATTCACTAGTTACTTGTTAAGTTTTCCCACATTGCTTCTTTTATGGCTCCTATGCAATGGATCCCTGTTGCTGCTTGAATTTAGTTTAAAACTTGTGTGCAGGTCAAAAAGGCCATAAAGGGAACAGCGTCTCTGTACTTCAATGCAATTGTAAAACCAGTCTTCTGGTCCTGTATAGCTGCGATGGTTTGTTGTCCTACCACTTGGAAGACTGTGTGAATGCTCATCATGGGCCATTTGCATTTTTATAGGCCAGTAAAACTGATCATCTGCGAGGTTTGAGTGTAACTGAAAAAAACCCGTTAGATCAATCTGCCTGACTTTTAACAGCATTTCCCTTTCTTTTTGGATGTCTGTTTGGCCACATTTGAAGTATTCAACCTCATCGACGAGAGTGGAGAAGACAAGGACAAACACCAATAAAACCTTAACGTGATACATCTTAAATCTGTAAGTGACACTAGATGAAGAACAGAACAGATGGTTCAGGGGAATCCGCCCCAGGTGTTAAAAATGTGCCTTACAAAAGGCTCAGGCACATTTTTCAAGGCAGGAATAACTTTAAATTGTTGAGCACTTGAAGCAGCTGGCAAGGCCTCCTGCTGTCACACTGATTACAAGGTAGGATGATAAGACAGAGATGATGCAATCCCAGGAGGAAGCATTAGCTCATTGTGATGTCGTTCAGATGAACCACAGTGACTGAGTCGGCAGCGTCTGTGGCCGAGGCAGGTGTTCCAGTGATAAATAAGTACCAGCTGTTGAGTCACTTAGGTTCCGTGAGCTTTTATTTGACTCTGGCTTTCTCATGGGGAATCCTGCAAGAAGAGCCCCAGCCTTCCTTACATTGTAGAGGCCACGCTATCACTTTGTTTGCGTCATTTCCAAGTCAACTGTGTGCGCTGATACCCTTTAGTGAACTGATCCTCAATCATCGTGGCTCATTTATGTTTGCCATGTTGATTGTTATACATCAACTTGCATGCTTTCTCAGTTGCGACTGAAATGAAATACAAGTTCTCCCCGTCTCAATTTATCTGGAAAGATAAAGGACAAACACATTTTATAATTTTAAATAAAAAAAAACTTTTGTATTGAACTATTGTAATAAATAAATAATGGACATTACTATATTACTTGATTGGCATGATCCACAAAAGACTTTTATTTTCTGATCTCAATATGATTGTAGAATTGATTATCTTTAAATCTTCTATCTTTAAACCCATGTCCTTCCACCTCAGCAAGGACAAAAACTCAAACGCCTGAGGTAGAATGCAACGTGCACAGGGAAAACACATGATTCACCTTTGCTTTCCTGTAGATAATAAAGTAAGAAATGCTCTTATAGCCTTTAAAGGAAGAAGCTACTGAGGACATAAGGACACATTTTAAAGGTCTCTCATGACCCTGATGCCCCCTCAGCTGAGTGCTCCTGCCCCACAGTATAGAAGTTGTATTCTTCTTTCTTTTCTTTTTTTTTATTCTCCCAAGGGATTCACCATTATATTTAAAACATATGGTTTCTTGAGTGATTGATGTAACCATGTTCAATGGTTCAAGCTGATCTCTCTAGCAGGGACTTCCTGTCCAATCCTACATTTGATCTCAAAAATGAGATATACCTTGACAATCCAATGTGTTTTTGTACTTTTTAACGATAGATTGTTTGTCTCTTCTATAAGAAGCAGTTTCTATGGCTTTGCTCTATCAGTGCGGTCATAAATGTCCCTTTTATTGTTGGAGCAGGAAATATATATTATGGAATATTACATCCACAGCACTGAGTGGTGTCTAGATACCATATTGGTGAAAAATACAGCCACAGTAGTTGAATAATTAACGTCAGCACCTTCTCTCCTGGTTGTCCAGCTGGTCCTGGTAATCCAGGTATACCCATCTCACCCTGAAAGAACAAACTTGTATTGAAAATGCTTTGTAGAAGTGGTCCTGCAGTTTGACTAAGACAAATCAAACAAACAATCATCGTTCCACAAATGTGCTTTTTGACCTTCCTACCGAAACACCAGGCCTCCCTTGTTCGCCTTTGTACCCATGTGGTCCACGTGGCCCCTGGCAGAACAAACACACACAAACAGACACACACACACAAAAAAACAGCTTTACATTCTCATATTTCATGTATCAAAATAATTTGTGTTAATCTCATTTTTGCCTCACCTCTACCCCTGGTGGACCTGGAAGCCCTGGACTTCCTCTAATGCCAGGGATACCCTTCAGATAAAAAACAAAACAAAAAAAAAAAAAAAAAAGATACAAACATTTGGTTAAACACTTGAATTCCCTCACTGTGTCATGCACACAGTGAGGGAATTCAAGGCTGTGGGTGGATTATTTCTCTCAAAGGTTTTGATCATGCTGCAAAACATGTGGTTCCCTTTTGGGTAGTTTTCATCACAAAGAATCAGCACAGTGCTGACGATGCTGCTATAATCAGAGCTGTTTCTTATTTACCCAATGGGAAAATAATCAAATAAGCACATTCACCACTCTGTTTTAACATTTTGCAGCAGTCCTGACCACATAGTATGAACAATCAGAAACTGTCATGACCAAACGGATGCATTAACTCAAGTGGTTTTCTCAGATGCTGCCGTCAGTGATTATGTACTGTATGATTGTATATTGAACTATGTAGTACTCACAGGCTTACCATCAGCACCAGCAGGTCCAGGCTGACCAGGTACAGCCGAGCTTCCTGGTTCTCCCTGAACAAGGTGAAATGAGGTCATTCAACCGTAGATTTTATATTTGCATTTTTCAGTTTCAAAGCAGCTAATGGAATCGCTCAAATCATCTCTGGTAATAAAATGCTGTCCTGCAATCTTTATTTATCTATAAAATGCATTAAGCAAGTTAGTTTATATCATGTACAATGCTCTTGTGTAGTTGCATGGGAACATCTGCAAGCCAGAAATGCTCCCAGCATTGTGAATCTATTAGAAATGTAGTAAAAAACATACCAGTGACCTTATAAACACAAACATGCTTGAAAACATGTAGCCTTTTTTTTTTTTTTGCCAAGCTTACTATCTCTCGGAGGTCCTTGTGGGAAGACTTTTATAACTGGGGCAGCTATCACTCGGTTAATACCCTGTGATCAATAAAGACCAACGCATAGGTTTAATTTCCTCGTTTGGTAATTTTCCATCCCAGGCAGAGTTTATCCTGGATACTGGTCTGGTTTGCTTTAAGCAAACACTTCAGCACGACTGGGTCCCACAAAGCAAGCCATGATTTATTCACAATGGCACGGCTCTTTGCTAAGAAGAAAAGAGACCCCTCGGTGTGTAGATAAACTGTAAAACTGGACATTTTCAGTAGGTAACTGAACATTTAGAGGATTAAACTGCCAGAACATCCTACAATGAATGAAGTGTAAGAAACAAAGCTTGAGCTTTGTCTCACCATAGGATCCATTGAGTGTCTATTTCATTCCTGAGTTTACATATAAACTGACAAAGTTACCGATCAAGTTATTTTTTCACTTTCGAATCTCTCTTTTAAAAGCACCACTGTTAAGAGTAAATGTGTGACCAACTGTCTGGTTCCAGAGAAAACTCAAAAATCAGGTTCATACCCTGAAGCAGGGACAAACTCAATTGTCTAAAATCCAATCATGTGAGGTTGTTTTCTGTGGGGTGTTTACAGTGGCAGCAGCTCACTATTAGGATTGTAGGACAAAGACACAACACTCTACAAAAATAGGAGGAAATAGCTCATACACGAATAGAAACAAAAAAGGAAACTGACCTTAATTCCTGGAAGTCCAGGTGGTCCAGGAGGGCAACCACAAGGTTCCTGTGGTGGTTCAGCGTAATCAGGACTATTGGAGCACTACAATAAATAAGCAAAACTGTTATGTTCTAATCCTATGTGGTGTGCAAAGATTGAATTAATCAATCAAATAATTTCTCTCTCTTTCTCAACAACTACAGTTTTTATTTTCTCCAATAAGAATTGATTATGTCAATTTTCATTTGGATGTTGTTTTGTTTGTTTTACGAGACCACATCATTATTTCCCAAAATAACTTTAAAACGTCATGCTTAAATCCCTAAGATTACAAAATGTTCAACAACGAATGAGAATGTTTTCGAATACATAAATAGTGGAGTGATTGATCATCAGTGTTTCTGATCATTTCTTTGTGGAAACAATTCTTCTAATTTTCCAGGGACCAGGAGGAATAAGTGCAATTCGCTTTCTTTTTCAATTGAAGTCTCGAATTCCAGTATGACACATGACATCCATCCTTCCTTCTTCTATACAGATTTATCCAACAATGGGTGCTCGAGCGGATGAAGGCAGGTTATACCCTGGACTGCTCACTAGTCCATCAAGCACAGAGACCATCACAAACAGACATATTCCCTTTACGACAGTTTAGAGTCGCCAATCAACCTGAAATGCATGTTTTGGAACTTTTGGAAGAATCCAAATTACCTCCCAGAATGGCCCTCATGCATAGGGAGAATATGCAAACCTTTAAAGAAAGGCCCCCAAGCTCAGATGGGGAACATTTGCTCTGTGAAGTGCATGCAATAGGTATGTATAGAATGGAAGAGATAAGGACATCCACTGGACACGAGTCAAAGCACTGGGTTCAAGGATCTTTTAAAAAAATATTTCATATCATATGGTGTGACTGTTTTTGCCAGAAAAGCCCCCGATCCTACATTCAAAACTGAGATTCCATATAAAAGTATTGAGAAGCGACAGACAGAAAGGGGAATAGAAGTTGTGATATTTGGCGAGCGTTTGCTTTTGGGCTCCTCGGTTTGTGTCTTTTGATTTATTTTTATTTTTTTATCCGACAGCTCCACATTAAAAACAGTAATTTGGCTGTAACTTTGTGGTTACAGGGTTTTCCAAGCCAACTCAACAATGGGCCACTGCTGCACTCGAGCCAGCGGGCAATAAAAAAAAAAAAAGAAAACCTATATTGGGTGCATCATGTTTGAAGCGGAGCCACGCGTTCCCTTCCAGCAAATGATTTTACACATAAACAGATGTGACTTAACATTAATATGCTGAGTTTACACCTTCTGTAATAATGATGAAATATGAGGCCAGAAACCCAGATTTTATGCTGTGCAGTGTAAAGGTGCAGAGTTGATGACATGATTGGCTGCAACATTGTTGGGTGCTCCTCATAGCAGAAACAGATGTAGCGGCACAGGGTGAGAACTCATTGAAAAACACTTTTGTTTTGGACAGAAAGAAGAAGCGGAGGGCCAAGTCGACTCTGATACTTACGACTCCAGGTATTTCACATGCAGTCTCTCGGTTGTTCTGCTCAGGGTCACAGTAAATGCGGAGCTTCTGAATTTCAAACTAAACACATTTTAGAAAGAAGAAAGTCTTATTAACTTCCGCTTTGTGAGGCTTGAAAAACAAGCAAAACACGTCAACTAATTGCCGTACGGGGGTAATTTTGCAACAGTTTGTTCGGTTTTATCAGTGCTGTGGCACCAATGAATTGAAACTGTTTTGCTATAACAGCCTAAGAAAAGATAAGTGCCCTCCTTGGGAATTGAGGCCCTCCATGTTGCCAGACCCCCCTCTGTGTTTTGGAGCAACGTTACACTTTTCTTCCATTATTTAGTATTTTGTTGATACCGGTTGTGAAATTGCTGCAGAGCATCCAGTGGACTGTTTCAATCCAGTCACCACATGGAGAAAAAAAATGGCCCCAACATACGATTTACATTATTCCCAGCCTTGTGACTCTATACTTTTAGAGCGTCGATCAACTGATAACAATGCAGCTCTGCTGCTGATAACGTTGCATGCTGGTATTTGGATCTGCACACCACTTTGAGCATGGTCAGATTGTCTGAGGGTTATTTTTATGGCAAATGCTCATAAAAATCACATCGTCCAATCATGGTGTGCACTGAGAGGCTCGATTACAGAAATCTGTTTCTCGTTACAAGTGTGTTTATACGGAAACAATTCTTGTATAAGTACACTGACTTTGTTGAATGGCTTAAAACTTCATGATCCTTTTAACAATGGATCAGAACACACAATGATTCTTATTGCCAAGGAGTGTTCATATAAACACATTTCAAACTTTATTATTGCGTCTGGCAAAGGATATATAGAAGCAACAAAAAACATAAACAAGGGTTCACCCATCATTTCATAATAGTAGTACATTTAATTTAAACAAAATACTATTATGTTCCTTAAATTTTACAGTCATCGTAGAACTAATATTACAAGCTGAAATTAGAGCATTGTTTATTTCAATTCTTGTAACATGTCTCATTTTGTAGACTGTCATTATGACTACAACTGCAACAGGCAAAGCCTGCGTAATTGCTTACACATGAGCCCTCTAAATGGCCAGTTTAGATGATTGTTTCATAATAAAAAATGTGTTACATCATACTGACAATAGAAACAAAAGCCTGTGCAGTGCAGTAAGGAGCTATTCTCCTTTCCGATAGAATTTCTGTGCATCAAGATGCTATGCTATGTTTGTATGGATCTATATCTGCTAAGCAGACCAACAAACGAATTCAACATTATTTAACCCAACAGAGACAAATAAAATGATCATAAGACGATGAAGACGGCAGGGCTAATTCTTCCAAGACTTTACTATCCCCAGAGGTACACGTGTCACTTAGGAGGTTGCAATGAGCAATTGATAATGTGTCACAAATAAAAACGTATAGCAGTAAAGTAAACCCATGAGAACAAAGTTGTTGATGCTAATGGACTTACCGGCACTGTTGTTTCCTTTTGGACATACTTTCCTACTTGAGTTTTTCCATTGATGAAAATGCCAACAGGAGGCTCCAACGATACAGTTTCAATCTCCAGATCATCAACATAAAGGGTCACATCCTCTTCAGTGACAAGCAGCCGCAGCTGGTGCCATTTCTCATCGAACAGCATCTATTGTTTGAGACGAAAGGATAAGAAATAATCATTCTTTTAATGGTGCATTTCAATAGGCGAGGCTGATTGAGACATTAAAACTGGGTGTGCATTGGTAGCATTGTGTTTCACGGGAGGAAGCAGGAGCAATCAAACTCATTGGCTTTGGCAGTTTAATGAGCAACCTTTATCAAAGCCAGACATTTAAATGTTTGTAATCATTATGATGAAAGGAAAGGACACTACATTATCTTAGAATACTCCTCTAGTAACATAATATGAGTCTACTGAGATTGCAATGATAATATTTAATATTAATAACTGAGTTACAATACTGCCAGTTTCCATGTTCACATATGGTCACTGAGTGTTTTGTTTCATTAGGTGAAAACATGAAAATATGTTGTGTATGAATAAACTACAGTGGAAAAGTGCTTAGCCCATCAATCTGAAAAAAAAGTTTCATCTGTTTCTGAAAGGAAAGCGTTCCTGTCAGGTCTCCCATGTATAAAATATTGAAGACTATAGAAACAAGCAGCTGTTTCAACTAAGTTTGCACAGCTGTTCCTCTCAGACAGGTTAATGTGATGATATACAACATTAAAGTATCAGTCTGAATGTTAAAGGAATTCAGTATTGCACTTGTAGAAAATCAGTGGAGTCACTAGAGACAGAATAAAGGTCCCACATTGCAGAGAAGATTGTTTTCATTTCTTTTTTAATCACACAGCACATCTCGGTGCCATAAAAAAATGTGTTTCGACACTTTCAGTCACAGCAACTGTATCTGCAAAAAGGCCATCAGAGCTTCAAACGTTCACCCTTAAACCTGTGGTCGGCCTGTTTTTGTGTGTGTGACTCCAAAAAGAGTCTGTCTATCAGATGACAGGGTCTGATAGATCAGGTGATACTGATAGACCGCAGAAAAAACCCACAAGGAACAGATCGCGGATGGAATTGCTCCTGATAGCATCCTGACCAACAGAGAGGTTGACTTACAGGCACACATGCACACACACATCCGCATTTAGAGACGAAAATATAAAATAAATGAAGCCACATTGCAACAAACCTGTTACTGATGAGATGTCTCACGATTTGCAAATGTGCATGCTGGGATATGGTCAAAAACAGCTCTAAGGGCACAATCACAGTCCACAAAACAGAAATTTTGCAAAAGATCTGACGAGGTTGAGAGAGCAGTTTGAGAACTTTGTTTTTGGTGTGTAAACCGTTAGAATATCCTGAAAAGTGTGATAAATTTTTCCATTAAATTAAGAGAAGATTTGCCGAAGCGAGACCCTAAGTCATCTTTCCACAATCCGCTTCAAAGCTTACCCAAATGTTCAGTTTCTCAACCCCAGCAGAAATAAACCTTGATGAAGTGTCTGCAGAACCACACAAGACATTATACAGATGTTTTCACTGGTGGCTGTGATGCATGCAGAAGGAAAAACAAATTAAGCGTAGTGTGCTTTTAACACCATGACAAGGATTGCACAGCTCGAACTCACCCTCGCCGTCTGTTGTGAAAATGTGACGGTCTGAGTCCCACTCGGTGCCTCGCTGGTCGTGGTGAACATGACAGTGCGTTCCACGCCGTTAAGAGTCACCGCCATCTGAGGCTTCCCGTCACGCGTCTGTATTCTCCACAGGTCCCACTCCTCGATCAGCACGGATCCTTTATACCTCAGCGTTGCCACAAATACATACGATGGAGGCAGGCCATCGGGGAAAAGGGTCCTGAACATTCGGATGAACAAGGCAGTCACCTTTTTAAATACAACTTCGAGGATGAAGAGGAAGACTGGAAGCGCTTATGATTACCTTGTAGTCGCACTCAAGTCAACGAGAGATGTGACTTCGTAGGCCTTTGAGCCATAAAATGCACCTTGGGTCTTTTTTGCTTTTTTAGCCAAGTTTAAGTGTAACAGAATATCAAAGCCCTTTTCATCTCGGGAATCGACAGGAATCTTGGCTGGACAAACAGTTTCTGTTAAAAAGAGACAGTAAATTAGAGGGATAGACATGTCCCTCCAGAGGAAAAAAATCCAAGGTACGCCATGGATCAGTCCAAGGTCAACACAGAGATAGAGAATCACATATACTGATTGACAACTTCAGGCAATTTAGAATGAACCTATTATACATATATTTAGACTTTGGTAGGAAACCAGAGAACTAAGACAAAATCCCTCATGCAAACTCCACACAGAAAAGTCCCAAAGCCCAAGATTGAACCAGGAAAATTCTCAATGATACGAACACATAGGGACAAAACAAATCACAGGAAAAACCAAAGGTAAAATGAATCAATGAAGAGTGAACTGAAGAGTCACAATAACTGATACAAATCATACACATTGATATAATATGCGCATGTGGATTTGTCAGGTTTCTCTCTGTATAAAGCACCTAGAAATGACTGTGTTGTATTTGGTGCTATATAAATAAAGTTGATCTGAATGTAATATTTATTCCAATTTAAGCTGACATGATCAAACACGTGAATCATTTCCAGCCTCAGAAATGTTTGCTTACCTTCACATAGCTTCTGTCGTATGACTTGTATGATCTTGGAAATAGCTTTGTAGTCCTCAACAGAGAAGACATAGGTCGAGGACGGCTTGTTGGCGATGTCCCTCAGTTCAGCTCCTTCTGTCGCTGAACCAACACCAATTGCAAAGAGAATGACTCCTTTTTTCCTCGCTACCTCGGCCGCTTTCACAACTTCATCCTGGGATTTCCCATCTGTGAGGACGACAGCTATTCTGGAAACGCCCAAAGGGCCACGCTCGGAGAGGCCAAAGAGTTTGTCTGTGGCAAAGTTAATGGCTGTCCCAGTCCTTGTGTTTCCTCCCATGTACTGAATGGACTCCATCGCCTTGATGAGGTTTTTGGTGGAGAAGTACTTCCCCAATGGAATCTCTAAAACAGGATCATCACTGTACTGCACAACTCCAACCTGGGTAAATTTCTGTCCAATGTTGAAGCTTGTTGTTATATTGACCAGCCATCGCTTCACAATTTCAAAATTGACATCTTCCACACTCCAAGAGCCGTCTACTATGAAGACCAAATCACACGGTGCAGTCCTACAACCTGAAGCACACAAGGAAACAGCGATCAGCAATGGGCAGTAAGTTCACTAAATCATTTGAACTCTGGTAGAGAAACAAATTCATCTTTGAAAGGTGATGGCATTTAACAGTTTCAATGTCAAGACAATAAGCACAACAAAGTGTGAGAAAATGAAGACAGAAGCATTCTTACTTCTTATATCTTCATCTTGAGCTGCACAAAACAAATGGAGAAGCATGAAGCACAGGCATCCTAAGACACAATGCATGGATGTCGCTTTATAACCCATTATGCAGCAGCACCAAATTCCAATTGTGCACCTACAGGGAAAGGGAAAACATGCTTTGTATTGCACAGAAATAGAAAACGACAAATGCAAGCATTTGTGGCACATGGTTATTCTTGCCTTGACAAACTATTACTTACCTACAATTATCAAATATTTGGTTTGTTACACAGGTTCAGGTCAAAACTATAAATAACTCTTTTCTAAAGGGCCATGATAAATTGAGCAAGAAGACACGTGTGCTATCAAACAAGTATTAAACTTCCAAGCATCTTCCAAGTAAAGTTGACTGAGAAATGTAACACTAATACATACACAAATACTCTAGGATTCCAAAGCAGATATGTTTTGTTTCCAAGCAGGTACTGACTTGCATATCAACTGAAGCGTTCTGAGGAACCTTCTCCTGAACTGCTTCTGCTGTTTGCAGAACAGAGCAAAAACACGCGGCCTTGGAGCAACCCTGCAAACATCCATATGTGCAATGCAATCGCATCATGTTTTGCAGTACAGAAGCAAGATGGTTGACTGCTGCAGGGGCAATCTATTTGAGAAAGAAAAAGCTTAAACATCAAAAAGAGATCAATTACACAGAGAAATAAAGAGGTCTTGCTCTGCACTACTCTGACATGATTTTGGCATTTGAGGTGGTACAACAACACTGACAAATTTTCACCTGATGAAGCTGACAAGGCAACTGTGTGAGCCAGGCGTTCTGTAACAGTGTTGTAAGTTTACTATCCGGCCAGAGAATACATGTTTTGAGTTTTTTTTGTTGGTTTTTTTTAAACAGATACTGTTTCTTACACTGCTAAATGCTGCACAAGTTAGTCAATAATGTTGTATCCTGCTGTTTGTGCAGTTTGTCATTACTCTTTGCTGAAGTCAGCTTTCTTCTGTGACTGGAACTTTGATGGATGAGAGCTGTGAGACTGAATAAAAAGCTCCAGGATGGAAAACCAAGATGATGAGCGAAAAGGCCATTGAGAGTGCCAAAGACTTTAGGTTTTGCAGGGCTGAGATGTGACTTCAGGTAGAATGCTAATTGCATGAATGAGCATTTGCTGCTTATCGTGACTTTTTGACAGAGACAATTAGAAATATGAAAATGCTTTTGAAATAACAGAAATCCCCATACATTTGAACATTTTACATGCAAACTACTTGAGGAGAGTTTTGCCCTTGTGGACTGCTTCAGTGGAGGCATCAGCCACCTAAAATGAACCCTACTCTGACCTAATGCAGGACACATGTTCACAATGAGACACAATGTCTTTACCAGAGCAGTAAACCACACAAGGAAGCCCTACAGGGAACTCATGCAATGCAGAGGTCCTGTAAAAGGAGGCACTACACATTAGCCACATACCTCAAAACATGAATCTCCGTGGACCCATCACACAAATCACATTACTCAAACACTCTGCGATTGCTCACAAATCCTCCATTCACTGGCTTGCATCACTAATCCTCAGTTCTCATGCTCCTTAATGTGGCGCTTTCGGTCTTTCCAATCCTGCCTCCACAGCCTCTGTACACCTTAGCATTATCCTTTCAAGCCTCATCTACCACATCCTCACATGGCACTGTCAGCCTCGCTAAATAAACAGCTCGCTGAACCTCTGACCACATCTGCCCTGAAACCCATGCTCGCTGTTTCCTGTGGGATTATCAGCTGTTTCCTCAAATTTGCAGCGATTTGCGATTCTGTGCCCACCACTGGCCCAAATACCATAGAAAAGCCTCACTCCTAAACTTTTCCTTCCTCATAGACAAAACCAATTGTGAGACCCTGTTCACATGCACATACGTTGTAATTTCACCTTGTGTTCACCACATGCTGCTATACAGCACGTACAGCAGTCGCCAGGTGTGATTATGTCACGCCTTGACAAAATGTTTTCAAACTGTCTGCATGTTCTAACCTACGGGGAATCTTAATTTTAGGAAGGCATTAAGAAGGTAAACAGATTTAGATTAATCTTTTTTGAGTTTCTATTATTTGAACTCCTTCCAGCTTCTCCTGTAATTTTGTTTTGCCTGTCTGATTCAGTTAATCTGTTTTAATTTTGCTTTGCCCTGCCCTAAGGCCACCCAACTCAGCACCTGCACAATAGTATCTTTACTGAGTGCTGCCTGCTCAAATATTTTGAAAGTAGTGTCAAGGCAAGTGCAACACATGAAATAACATTGAATCTGCCAAATGAGACGCGGGCATGTTAAACATACATTGTTTTTTGAAAGTTTATCTGAGTAATAAGAGAGCGATAATAATGTTGCATGTGCTGCAAACTACATGCAACATTATGGTGAAGTGTACTGTTCATGCTTAGGAAATTAGAGATGGAGGAAAAAAATGAAAAGAGTAATTTTTACATTTCTGAATTAATGTGAAGGCAGGCAGTGTTAAATCGTGTGACAAGTCAGTTTCTGTTTTTGACTGTGTTTCTAACACATGAATGAAAAACTGCTGACAATCTAAAAGGAAGCGGTTGCAAATACAAACCAGATATGCTTCATATGAGTTGAGAAATATAGGGTCTGTGGAAGAAATCTGAAAGGAAGGAACTGACCATGCACCTTGTAGCTGCTTCAGACTGTGACAAGGTCAAAGAAACCGGTAGCCAGGATATAACCTTTGGTCTCCAAAATGCTTCTATTCCTGTGTGGCCAAAGACGGTGTGTGTGTGTGTGCGTGCGCATGTAGAGCTGGGTGTGTGCGTGTGTGTGGGGGGTAACAATCTTTAACATGACTAAATTTTTCCATCATGTAAACTCAGTGTGGAAGTTACACAGTCGAAGGAGGTGCTAAGCAGCTGTAGTTGAGCAAGTCATTTCTTCTCCAGACGTTTTTTTTTCCCCTGACTAAAGCTGGAGGAGGTTGTTGGAAAACCCCCTCATTGGCAGCGTTCAGCGGGGATGGCTTTCCCCTCGACTGACTTTCCTCAAACTGACTGTTTCTACACCTCAATCTGAGCCACATGGAATTCATTTACACCATCAGACGATGAGATTCCGGGTTCGAATAGTAACCAAACAAATTTAGTCATTATGAAAGCAATCCAGCTTTGTCCGAGAATCAAAACACAACAGTTCACTTGCCGGGTTATCATGGTCAGAGCTGGAAATCATGCACACTGTGGCAGTAAT
The DNA here is from genome assembly GCF_963383615.2 of Lipophrys pholis. NCBI lineage: Eukaryota > Metazoa > Chordata > Actinopteri > Blenniiformes > Blenniidae > Lipophrys > Lipophrys pholis. The sequence continues at coordinate 15,595,512 of NC_137642.1, read as the reverse complement.
AGCAGGTGCATTCATGTCGCAGATTAGTGACATGATTGCACTAACCCTAACCCCGCTCAAGTATCTATAATGCTACAGGAGCAGAACAAACATCTTGCAGCTCCAGATTATTTTCAGGTCTGCTGATATGCATAATATTACTGGTACTATTTTAAAAGCTTTAAAGATGTTTGACTATAAATACGTCATACAATAGATGCCACGCTGAGCCTGCAATGCTGTTTTTGATATAAGATTGAGCAGTACTTTAGTTCCAGTTATGCTGTTCAAGAAGCTGCTGAACAAATTAGTTCTCAAATTTCTCTGGTAGATAAGATATCAGGCATTCAGGGTGATTGACGCTGAGTCATTGCACTCTCTGAACAGTGAAGTCAGAAAACTATTTACCAATTATCGAACACAGAAAAAAAGACTTTTCTGTTTAAATTATGCAGGTAGTTTGTGTAATGTAACATCACACTTTTAATCTACTTGAGGCATTGTGGATATAGTTTTCTGCAATAAATTTGGCAAAAGGAAGTCGCTCCAGTCCAGAAACAACAACTGCTGTTCAGTGTGAGCAGCCCTTGCCAAGATCAGGGGAATTTATAGCAGCCAAATTCTTCATGCAACAAGAGGAAGCCAAGCCCTATCAGTTGTTCTCCGAGCAAATGTGTTCCGCTAATCCAAACATTTAAATAATGTCATGTAAAACAGTTGATCTAAGCTCCTCAGTCAAAGTCCAATTTCACATCATCAAACATGTTTCAGTCACTCTTCTCAAAGATAATTGCATTGATATGCATGCAATTTCATGTCTGTTAAAAACATGTTAAAAACAAATGTATGGGCAGAATCCATGCAAGGCTGCAGCCTGCTGTCCAGTAAGTATGGGGAGTTTCAAGAGAAATCTTTTTATGGGAAGTGAAATTGCCAGGAAAAAATATGAGATAATTCCTTTCATTCTTTTCATGATAGTTGCATAAACAAGGGACTGGTAACTTAGTAATGTCTTCAATATGCAACTGCAGCACAGACAGCACAACACTCATAATAACCAAAAACATACAATGTTAAGCTGTGGTTCTACACTCCAACATACATATTTGAAACAGAAATCAGTTAAATATGTTACAATTGAAAAAAAGCATCTGTGAAGTGTCTCTAAAGTTAACTGTTTATTGCCTGACTATTTTATATTTAATGTTATATGACAGTAGTATATTTATGCATAAAAGCACCCACAAAGTGCAAGGTAACATCTTTAAATTGCACAAATACAGCATGTTGTCTTAAAAAGGACAAAAGTAAGACAGAAGTTACCGGTAAGCGTCCAAGCCCTTGTGTGAATTCCCATTAATCCTCTCATTGAGAGCCAGTCATCAAAGCTGTTCACGGCCCTGGGTTTACACAAACTGAATTTAGGCAGAAGTGCACATGTTTCTCAGCTGAATGAAAGCCTGCCCTTTCTTGCAGCTCCTTCTGTCTCCTCTGTTTCTGTCCTTCTTCCTCTCCACACCCCCCAACTCTTCACTCCGGACTTTTACTGGCCCACAGCCACTGTCAATTACCACGGGTGGAAAGAGAAGCAGATAAGGAGAGCATGAAATAGTGTAGAGGACAGCCCATCTCTGACAGTCTTAAAGGAAAATAAAAGTAATGAATACAATCTCCTTCCAAGTGCTGAGGGTTTGGATCATGAGCAGGCTGCTCGGGGCACAACCAGAAAACATGGGGTTTGTCTGGATGCAGGACAAGCACAACATCACCAAACAACTTTTACTATACAGTTTCCTGAGCAGCTCTGAGCAGCACACCAACAGTTCTGCAATACATTACACCACCTTTGCTTGAATCCCTGCTCTGTCTCTTCACTTCATCACTCAAAGGTGGGGGGGAAGCGTATCTGGCTCTGCAAGTCTGCAGTGAGCAAGGTGTGAAACACTACTGCAGAGTTGTTCTCTGCACAGCCAGCTGGAAGTCATTAGAAATGCAGAAAAGTATCTGCTATCTCGCAGAACACGCAGATTTCAGTTTGATCCATTCTAACAAGTTTTATCATGTTTGTACTCGGGGGCAGTCTGCTCTGCATCAGCCAACAACAGTGTCTGTGTTCGCCGGCTCTCATGACGGCTCCAAAAAGCCTGACAGTGTAATTCAGTGTGAAGCTACAAAAATGCAGAAGAACGCCTGTGACTGGCAAAAGAATGCAAAAAGAAATAAAGCTTGAGAAGTTGTGGTATCAATGGAAGATAAAGGATTATTCACCAAAGATAATACCACGTAAACACAAATATTCCCCCCCAAAATTGTAGCGTCTAATAAGTCTAAATCTTTATGTGAAAATATATACATTAAACTAAAGCATCTCAAGCATGCAAATGTGATTGTGAAGTACTTTAAATGTCTGCTTCTGTGCAGTCAAGTAGATTAAGGAAAGCAGTTATTTTTCGGAAGCACAATTTATAAATCACATGTTCAGCATATACAATGATAAGTACATTGATGCCTATGTATTCTTGTTACATGAAAATGCATTAAATGTAATACTTAGCAAAATACTGAAATAAGACATATGCTTTTAGGAACTCTGCCTCTGTTGCCACTTTTTGTTTTTAAAGATAATCACCATGCACCTTTATCCATCTCATATTGCTACAGGGTGAACAAGAGTTACAAAGGATAAAAGCCGTATCACATATTAAAATTGTCCTCTCGGTTGCACGCTGCAGTGAGTCCCCGATGAAGGCCTTGTTGACCCTGAGCCTCAGCACACTCTGGTGGATCTCAAAGGAAAATGCGGAGTTGGTGTTTGGAAGAAGTTTGGGAGTGGCCAAGCTGCTGATTAGACCAGACTTTCCAATGCTGAGTAATCTTCCTTCTTTGCAGACTATTTTGGTCCTTGGTTTGTAACCAACAGGAGGTGCACATGAAGGAAACCACATGCAGGAAATCTGTGTGTTTATTCCGACAAGCAACCGAGACACTGATGCGCACGTGGTCGGACCTGGAAACGTGGCTTTTTCAGATTCATTCGAAATGATTTAAGACGGCTGTAAGTCAGTAAGTCCAACAGTTCTGGTGCTCAGCAAAGCTTGAGGTTCATAAGGTTATCAGTTCATTTGTTTACATTAATTTAACAGGTTTAAAGTATTTCTAGTAAAGTTGCCACATCCAAGTAAAGCAGCAATTTACCGCCAATCTTATTCATGTTTATGACCATATAATATATGTATTGTTTTTGACTTCAGATGCTACGATTATATTAAGAAAAATGTTTGATCGGGGTTTTTTTTAAGGACAACATATGATTTTTCTTTTTGTGCTTTGTTTTAGTGTTTCATAAGAGGCGTGATCATCTGTCATGTAATCAGAAACACAATGTGAACTGAATAAAAGATTACAAACTATATCTGTGACTTCTGTTTGACATTTTCCTTCAGTATCTTTTCTTTGTTCTTTTCCATTGGTTCATTCGTTTTTCTGAGCAAACAGGCAAATGATTAATTTTTCTCAGTTAAAATTCATTTTCGAACGAGCAGTGAAAGAATCTGCTGAAAAGCCTTGATTCAATTTGATCACGGGTCTGTTATCTCTCAGTCTCAACCAATACAGCCATTTTTTGGCTCCAGTGCTGCAAAAGATATCAAACTTTCGAAGTGAAGGCCACACCAAACCTGATTATACAATGTAGGTTTGGATAGCAAAGCTGTTGTTTATGTTACATTCATAAAAATAGGAAATTAACTTAAAAACCACTGAAATGTCATTTTTGGATCCAACATTCATTTTTTGCTAACTTTTCTCCACATTACCATACATGTAACTAAAATAAGGGAAAGCAAATGAGTCTATTTTCCTTGTGATGTTATCTTTTTGGAATATAGGGTTATATAGATATCTTATCAATGGCAGAGGTTCAAAACAAATAAGTACCTACAGTGACACATCTGAATTAAAAAATCTGGAGTATATATTTAGTTGCCTGTAAGAAAGAGAGTCCCTTTGAAAAAAAAAAAAAAGATGATGATGTATGATGATGAGCAACTAAAACAAAAGTGGGAAAAAAAAGAAAGTTTATATGCATATATTTTCATAAAAACTACAACCAAGCACCTCAGTGAAGATGTGATTTAGTTTGAGGCTGTAAAGTTAAATTTGCCGTAGACATGCAGTGTTAAGAACAACACTACATTTCAGAACAATTAGGTGCATCTTATTGTGGAAACAGCTGCTGTTCGCTGAGCTGTCAGTCTAATGAGGACTGAACACTAGATTCACAAACTAATGACAAAGCAAGCAGCTTTTGTAAAGGGATGCTTCTATCCTTATTTTATACTTTTATGCTAAAGGTAATATCAGTTACAACAGTGCTGCCAGCCTGTTTCTGAGGATAAACTCCAACTTGATTGTTGAACTTCTGTGTTTTTCTTCACTATTCAAATAATGTCTTCAAACGTTGTCTCCTCTGTATGGATAAAGAAAAGAATCCACTTATATCACAAATCAAAATTTCTTTTCAACCAAAGACACAAATTTGGATTATGTTTTGAGTTGTTGTTCAACATGGCGATTATACTTAAAATAATTTCAAATATTCCCTAAAAATCTGAAGAATGATAGAAATAATGTCTCTTCTGCCATACTAGCACTCTTCTCAAGTCTCACTGGACAACTACTAGATGAATTAACAGTATATAAAATACAGTTTAGGCATGCTTCTTCCCAGTTTTCATCCACCACAGTTCCTGTTGTCATCTACAGAAGTACCAAAAATAAAAATCCATACATGGACAGTGAGAACGTGCAAACCTCACACAAAAAGACCTTGATCAAACATTTTATGAGAGAACACCAAACACTGCGCCTCTATGCAGCCCTGTGCACACACTTTAGAGGGAAAGTACCTCATTGAATGATTCTTTAAGCCAGGGGTTTTCTTCCGCATAGATGAGCTTGAATTCCTGAAACACTGTAAACCCAAATTGGACACACTGTCAATAAGCAAAGCAGGATGTTGGAGTTGGTATTGATTTGAGAGACATGGTATGTAGATAAGCTTAAAATGTATGACTACATGAGGTTTCTCTTTGCCAAGTTCAAACCAGGATCAAGGTTGGCTTGACGGATGATGGGCATTGAAGATAAGAATAAGGTGGATAAGGCCTTAAGGTAGAGTGAGGAGTCAAAACTCCATGTTCCTTTTATTTTTGTTGTAACAAAAAATGGGACAAATGACATGGCATTACCTTTTGGCTCACTGGTCATATGTTTGACACACCTGGTTTGAATATTGAGGAGTTACTTGGTGCGTTCGCACTGCTGGAAGATTGTAAAGTCTCCAGGTGGGAAGTTTCTTCTTACAACTTGGCAGCAATCACTTGAAATCACAGTAGCCCAGTCGGCCCCGAAAATACAACAGATAAATGACAAAAGAAAGGAACACATGAATGAGTTGATGGTGGTGAAGTCAATTTTTATGTGTGGAATTCACTTCCAGGTATGTGAGACTTTCAGTTTTTTTTTGTTTTTTTTTTACTTTACAGTTGGTTTAACACAATAGATGTTCAAAAAAAATGCTGACTTCCTTCCAGTTTGCTTTTCAGAAAGTTGTATTGTATTTTTCCCAGTCACATGTGAACAAACCATTTACCCCTTCAGACTAAACAGCATCAATAGTCTGCTCAATTTCACTGCTGCAAAAATTCTTTTTTTTAAATAGTGGCGCTTTTACTGCCTAGTCCCTACGAGTTGCTCTGAATCTTTGAAATGACTGCCTAAGGACAATGTCAACCCGACTGTCTAACAGCCTCAGTTTTGGTGCCATCGCTTTGAAGCTCGACCATGTAGAACAACTCACAAGCATTAAGCCATATTCATCATGATCACTTGTCTGGTTCGCCGCAGCGATAACTAGTGAGCATGTCTGCAGCGAGTGGTTGAGCCCAGAAAGAACATTTGAAGGCCGATCCGGATTTGTAATGGTTTCCATAACAGAAATGGCCATAGCATCGTCCGATGGAACAAAACAGAGTAGCATGGCACTCACGATGCGGCAGTCACAATGAAGAGGAGGATGATGATGATGTCCTGCAGTTGATGGGCTCCTCAAAGGAAACCAGCATGAGCCAGGAAAGACTGTGAGAAGCCACACACGGAGCTCACAGTGTATTTCTTCTCTTACAAGTGTTTCCTTGTGAAAATGTTGGCAGTGGAAAGCAATCTTTATTTTTCTCAACTCATCATGTTTTTAATAAGCTGCAGGACGCTGAAGTTTTTTTTCCCAGCATCCATTGCTCACAGAGCGGGGGAGGAATCCCCTGGATGTGGCGTGGGTCTGCTCCATAATACATGGAGTAATTTGGAGTCTCCTTTCCACGTGAGCGGCAGGTTTTTCAGCTGGAAAGTACACGCAGGCCAGGAATCAAACTGCTTCGAAGTAACAGTATCCACTGAGACGCCATGTGGGAAATATTGCTGTTTGTGTCACTGTTTGTTCCCATCACTACAACAACGTCTAAAAAAACAAAAAAACAAGCACAGGTTGCAGGTCATATATTTTCTGTTGCCAGTTGAACTCGTGTATAATCGCTCTCGTCCCGTAGGACAAAGTTGAGACGTTCATGCAAATAAAAGCCTATTATGTAAGATTCAAACACTGTTTTAGGAGGCTACTCTTGCGTGGCTGCAGTGCTCAGGGCACCCTCATTGTGTTTGCTGTTATATCTGACTTTGGCAAACAGTCACCATTTCTCCCTCCCATCTAAAAACATGACAGACTAAAAGTAGTGGGATTTACTATCATGTGGCACAAAGTGCTTACACAGTACTAATCTCGCTGAGGACAGCTACCTTTCCCAATGCTAAGGTGTTATGTGTTGTCAGACACCTCTCATACCACCAAAGAACTTATTTTGGGCTTTTGGAAAGACTTGATAGATACTATTGTTATATTGCTGGAATCCAAAGGCAACTCTGCTCATGCCAGTTATGCTTTTATTTGAAGACTATAAGAATCTCCCCCAAGGACCCAAGAACGGGCCTGTCCAAAATGGAATTATCCCTTTTATACATAAAAAATAATATTAAATGAATTTCTTTTAGATTTCAAAAAAGCTTTTTCCTAGTAATCTGTACATTATTTCTGGCTATTTCAGCTGTTTTCTTAACTTCAAATTATTAACAGAGTTCCCAAATGACAGATTTTGGTGGACACAGCATATCATCGCTTTCTGAATAAGAAAAATAACATTGGCTTTGATTTGAATTGACTGAAATCACTAAAATGTCACCCATTGTTTCTTTCTACATCATCACTCTCTTGAACAAAAGATCAAAATGTGTTTTCCTTCAAAGTTTTCTAATTGGTGAATCTACTGAGGTCAATTGCTTGCAGGCGTGTGTAGGAAGGTTTACTCCCAATGAATGACAATATGCTGAATTACTTCGCCACAATAAAACAGCATCACAATCCCTTTAGGAGACACAGAACACACTATCAGCCTATCACTATCACTCAGATTTTGATTTATTTTCAAACCAAATAAGAACTTTAATGAAAATATATTTTTTTCACAAAACAGTTCAGATAATATACAAGCAATACAAAATAAAAGCTCCAATCTTTTTCTTAAGTTCAATATTTCCGAGTTAGCCCTCATTCACATCTTATCTATTATTAACAGTTCTTTATAAATTATATACTTGGATTCATGATGTTCGAAGTTCGATTTTTATTATAAAGAGCAGATGTTAAAAGACAACGTAAGACTCGTGAAATCAGTTTAAATAAATCTGTCAAATGCAGGTGGTCTTTCTATACAAATACATTTTTGTCAGCACGCTCCTCGTAGTCACATGGCCGTTGTCTTTGGTAACTTTTTGCATAGAAGTTCACTTTTGCTTTGCATATTTACATGGAAATTTCAGTTTATTTGAACAAACTTATTAACAAAAAATCATTCTTTACTCCTTTGAACTCAGCATTTTTAATTCAGCACCCCCACTTTATGGGCGATTCCTCAACCTCCGCGGTGCTGGCTGAGGCGACCCCACGGTGGAGTTGGGCTGAGCACAGCCGGAGGTGACACAGACCCCCGGAGGCCCCCGGAGTCCTGCGTGACCCCTGAGTCCGGGCCTGCCAGCGTGTCCCCTCTCCCCCTGCTTCCCCGGCTGGCCAGTGAAGGCTCTGCCAGGACGTCCACGCTGACCTGTGTTTGAGGTGAAGACGTTTGATGAGTCTTCAGCCTTCGCAGGCTGCTCAGTTTGCTGTGTGCAGCTGTTTTCAGAAATTCCAGGAAGCAGGAATTTCCAGTGAAAAACTATGACTGTAAACCTCCCTCCCCGCCTTTACTTGGAATTTCAGGCTCAGTCGTAGCAGCTTTCAAAACGATGCCCCGTCAAAGAGACGCAAACAAATTAGTTCTGTTCTAATTAAATGATCACACAAGTAGTAAAAAGAAGGATTTACCCTTCGATCCTTGATCGCCAGTGTGACCAGAGAGGCCATGGCCTTTGGCTCCTTTATCACCTTGATCTCCCTTGTCTCCTGCAATCCAGACACACATGTACACACACACACACACACACACGCACACACACACACACACACACACACACACACACACACACACACACACACACACACACACACACACACACACACACACACACACACACACACACAAAACCAGATATGTTAACAAGAATGACATTAGACAGGCCAGAAGCCCTCGGTTCTACTGAAGACTCAGCCGTCCGTGTTGATGAAAGACCATATGTGTTACTGAGATCGCTCATTGTTAAATGAATGTTTAAAACACCTTGTAAATATTCTTAGATTTCATTGGTCTGGCATCGGGAAGTAGTGCGAGTGTGACATCATTCTCAGGCTTCCATAACCATAAATTTGAGTTTTGAATGGATACCTTCGTCTGCTCAATTTATAAGTCTGTACTGCATTTGATTCAGCAGTTTCATTAGGTAAATTTCACGACGGAACGCTGTGTCGTCACAGTGTCCTTTTCCAGTGTTGGAAAAAAGCTCTGGCACTTTTATTACACTGCATTTAGGAGGGAACGCCACAACATTTAGACAACTATTACTTTGCACTTAATATTGACTTTTTTGATGATGAAAGATTTAACACTCAATAAAGTGCACGAGTAACCGTAAAATAAAACACTCTGGAGTTTTTCCGAAGCAGATTAATGCAAACTAAAGAAAATACATCAAATAGATCCAAAGAAACTCGTCTCGATGGCTTGATGACTGTTTTTTAGATACATGTAGCTTATAGTCCTTGTGGACTTCTGTGTAATTGTATATTAATTGAACATTGATAGAGTAATCAAAGTGCACAGATATAAACTACAAGCACATCTCAGGTGTGCAGCAATAATCCAGGTTGCAGTTTGCATTTATGGTCTTGCAGCTTTGCCATCTCAGTCGAATCTCAAACCTCAGGTCACAGTCATGTTGTTTGTTTCATTTACTATCACTACCAAGTCAACTTGGAAACCAGATGTAATGAGATTCCTCAGGGATGTTACTGATTTGGCATCTCATACACCTTGGACCTTAAACCTGACCTTAAACCCGAGGGAGAGGCGATCTTTGAACCCTTAAAACTAATCAGTTCAACCTTAAGTCACCGTGCCAGTGCGTCAACAAAAACCATCAGTATGCCTGTCAGATTGTTTTTCTTAACTCTATCAGATGGGACAGATTGACCCTCCAGATACAACTGCCAATAGGCCAGAGTCCCTTTCACCTCTTTCAAACATCCTGCCTCTGATTCACAAAGCAGACTTTGGCTACAATATTTATTATTGCAACCCATACTGAAATAACTTCTGATGACGGCTGTATGACTTTACCAGGATTAGCAACTTGGTCACAATTGATATGTGTTTGTTAAAAATGTGTTGTATACATCAAAACACTAAACAGCCAACTAACAGAGACTGAATGAACTGAGCATGTTGAGTAAAAAAATCTACAATGAAACATCAAACAACTTGAACTTCACAGATGTTTCCTTGCTCCATGAAGTTTAATGTCCGGTGTAAATAACACAAGCAAACATGTGAGTGGGGAAAGCGCACCTCATATTGAGTAGCACTGTCCTTATGTGGCTCTCAGTGTATAAAGCATAGACACTCCTGATTTAGAGTCCCTGTTGACCTTGGCCTCTTCCTTGCAAAGTTTCACAACAGCTATTGTTGCTGGTATGCTCCGGTTCCTCCTGCTTCTAACATAACACGTTGCTGACATCCAAAGCACCTGAAGCAGCATTTCAAAACTTTTCAAAAAGCTTGGTAAAAACAATGATCAACACGTTTAGCTCGTACCCGTCATTGGACTCACTCAGTCAGGTGTCCACGGATCACGCTCAGCATGTCCCTCTTGTTTCTGACATCTTTGTGCTATCTTATCCGGACCGATGTCCACGATAAAATGCCTGTCTTATGTTCGTACCAATACGGCAAGTAAAAATCCTGTAGTGCTGCAGCTCGTTGTGGAGCTCAGCAAAATGAATGGAATCCAAAACAAAGTAATTGAACTCAATGTGTGAGCTTGTTAACCTCACTTTTGCCATCACATTTGTATGGGAATAATATGTTGTTGATAGATGCAAAGCTTATGCTAACTTTTGTCAAAAATATAAAATTGCAAAGCAGGTTCAGTAGAAATGACTTTTTGTTCCAACACTGGATGTTCTTCAAAGAAGCATCACCGAGTTACAGATGACGAGTCAAATAAATCTGTCAGGATTGAACTTATCCCACCTTTTCCTCCTTTTTGGCCTGGGTCTCCAGCTTCTCCGTAGAATCCCGGTAGTCCCACTTCTCCATCAACACCGTCATTACCAGGATCCCCCTGACAACAACATCAACAGAGAAATACACTGTTGATATTCGGAAGGTTTTGGGGTAATCCTTGAAAGCAAGGTTTCACTCAGCTCCAACCAGCTCTTCGTGAAAAATCTGCAGACGCTCTGCTAGGAAAGTGTCGTACGGCACCAGTTCATCAGTTATTTTGGCACGAAACACCACAACAGCAGGATTAGTGACGATAATCTAATGATAATGGAGTGTTTTTGCATAGAAGAACATTAATCGGCCTGATAGTCTTCTGTGATTAGAAGTTGTGGAACATGAATTGATTCAACACTGTGTAATAATGTGGAAAAGGCTTTTCAATCCAAGGACAGCCTTGATACTCTCCAAAAACCATTCAGCACAGACCAAGTGTCTAGTCTGTGACTCCTTATTTGTCCTCATGGAGACGTGGAAAATCGTAATGTTTTCATTCCAAGCTTTTCTGCCAAATACTTCAGCTCTTTTACTCCGGTCCAGACCGTCACAATGTGTTTGCATTTTACTGAGCCAGAGAGGGAGAACAAAAGAACGATGTATGGAGGATGAACTGCTCTCTGGGTCTCTGCTAAAGGTCTGCAGGAGGTGAGGTGACAGCGAGTGTTGGGATTTTGCTGAGAAAATAATCCTGTGGCACAGACTGAAACATCTTTCATGATGAGCGTTTCAACTCACAGGAGGTCCAGGGGGTCCAGTCTGGCCCAGGGGACCGGGGGCACCCATGGGAACATCTCCATACAGAGGGCAGACAGCAGCACATGTCCTCTTCACAGAGTTGGCAAAGGTGGACATCTGCTCCAGGACCACCTTCTTACAAACCTCGATCACGTGTTGGGCCGGGAGCGTGGGCCCCTGGGTGAGAAATCAGTAGTGCATCCATCACTGGAGATGACCCAACTGTTGGACCAGCCACATCGTCCATCATGTCTACAACCCATTTAAGGATTTATAGCCACACTAAATGCCACTCTTGCTGTTACTCACCACTAAGTGAGGGCTGATGAAGAACTGTTAAAATGCTCATCACTGATGTTGTTGATGAGGAGCCAGTTACAGTGGATGCTCAGGAGGAGTACTTCAAAACTCAGTTACACAGTTTTTATTACTTGGACCCCTCGTGCAAAACTAAGATTTCAGCCAAAATGCACACACAGAGGTTCAGATTGTACTCACTGGTGGCCCTGGAGGCCCCTGAAAACCATCTGGTCCTCCTTCACCTCGAACCCCGTTGACTCCAACAGGACCTGACCGTCCATCTGGGCCTGCGGGGCCGCGCTTCCCCCGTCCTCCTAGAGGACCCTGCTTACCGCGGTCTCCAACCTACAGGGTTTGTCAACAACGTCAGCCGAATAGTGCAAGTGTATAATCACAATACAACAAATACTCACATTTCCATTAACACAATGTTAGTAAAAAAGCAGAGCGTAGCTTCTTAGCATGCCTGATAAGCAACTGAAAACTGTTGTCTTAAAGAGTGATAAGGTTCTCAATAAATTAAAGTGGTGTGAAATGTGAATGTTCAAGCATTTTTATAGATGAAAGTTTTTGAAATAAATAATAACCCTGGCAGAGAAAACTTAAGAAATGTGCAAGAGTCATTTCAGAGCACTTGTGGGCGTCACTGTTCTTATCGCATCCCCAGATGCTCCAGATATGCCTGGAATGTTATTTGATTCATAGATTTTTCAGAGTATTCACTTTGCAAATGGAGAACGTGACAACTGGAGGATTTTCTATTTAGGAGTGGTAGAAATATTCAAGTGCAAGGTAACATCACACCTGCTCTCTGCAGATACCCCACTCATCATAGCAACGTTTGATTGGTTCAAGGGTTTAATACTTAGTTGTATGGGTTCTAATTATCACAAGCAATATGCATACTGCTAATAAGCATATTTCATATTTTCATTGAATCATCCATCTGAGTCACAGCTCACCCGTCCTTTTGGGCCCTTAACTCCTTTTTCACCCTGTAAAGCAAGAACAAACTTCTTTTAGGAAAAAGCAAATGAAGCAGACGTGATAAGAAGACGAGAAAATAAAACACTGAAGGCAATACCTCTGCACCTTTAACTCCTTTGATCCCCTGGATACCTGCGTCACCCTGTACAGCAAACAAACATTGTTTAGAATATGGAATATTCACCTTCTGTTGTCTGGTGATTGACAGTGTTTAACAGAGTCTGTGTTTCATTTATATTGTAACTATGCATTAAACCACAATGTATAAACAATGTAAGAAGGTGGAACTGCTAACAAAGCCGTCACCTGCCCATATCATCTTTGCACCGCCTTACACTGGAATTTCTATTGATTGTTTAACTGTGTGATCCACAACAAGCTCCAAGAGACAGTCAGTAGCTCAGGAGTGAAACCACTGCAGTATTTAGCAGATAAAGCCTTAAACCTTAAAGCTAAAAACCTTGACTTTGATATCTAATTGTTTTGTGTGTATATCTGATAAAATGTTGTTTTTTAGTGAAATATTAAGGAAGCATTGCTCTGTGTTCACCTTCTTCCAAGGAGTTCAATGTGTCCGATGTCGACTTAATAATACTATATTCAACATCTTATAGGAACATCTCTGCTTCTATATAAGTATCATCTTCATTAATTTTTTTAATGAGTGTATATAAGACTTTTCAAAGTGCTTTACACTGTTAATCACATCGACCCATTCGCACACTAATAGAGACAACTTCGATGTCAGATGCTCAACCTCCACTGGGAGCTATTTAGGGTTCAGTGTCTTGTTCAAGGACACTTTGGCAGGGCAAGATGGTGGATCGAACTAAAAACCTGTACGTGGAAGACAACCTGCACTGCCGTCTCAGACGCAGCCGCTCCTATTGCGCTACCGTGAATCTAAACCTTCTCCTGAACAAAGGCCATTCTTTTTCATGTCACATAACGATTTCTGATACCATAGGGCCCGTTTTACTCTAATCGTTGTCTTCTTTTTAATGACAGGAGATGCTCTTTGAGACTGTAGATATAATGAGAGTGTCAAATCTTCAGCTCTGATCTCACATTTGTGTTAGCATTCTTTAGTGTTCATCCTGTTAATTCTCAGCAGCTTTGCCGAACCAGAAAAATGACTTTCAAAAGCTAAAAAAACATGACAATGTATTCCCATATTCCTTACACCTGAAAACTGATAGAGATGAGCTGCCGGTGGTTAGCATTCAGTTCTTATAGTACAAAGGTCCACAGTTCAAGTCAGGACATTGGAAACGTTCAATGTAATTGGTCTGCGAGTGTGAACATGAATATGTGTGATTGACTGGTTACCTGTCCTGGGTGTTCTCTGCCTTAAGTTGCATAAATTGGTATTAAAAGCCAGGTGAAGGTAGTGTTTTCTTTGATTATTCATTCAGGTTTCCCATATTTTCTGAAGATCTTTTTATTTGTCCGTTATTTGTCAAATGTAACACATTACAATTTCTTGAATTATCAGTCTCTCTTTGATTATTTTACAAGAAGTTAGGTCAAAAACAAAACAGCGGTAGCTCTCTGCTCCAAATCTGGGCTCTCTCTCTCTCTCTCTCTCTCTCTCTCTCTCTCTCTCTCTCTCTCTCTCTCTCTCTCTCTCTCTCTCTCTCACTCTCTCTCTCTCTCGCTCTCTCTCTCTCTTTTAATCAGATTTGTTTGCTCTTGTATGCGCCACAGAAAAAATAAACAGCATAAAAGTGGTTACTGAAAGAAAATGTGTCTCTTTCATTGTTATGGGACCCTCACTAAACATCAACAACAAGTCCTGAGGGGAAGTTTAGCACTCGCTATGACCTTCTGTCCAGATGGAGAGAATAAGACACACGGAGCCAATCTGCCCCGAGGGGCATCCTCTAATCTATATCATCGAGCTCTTTTCCTCCGTCAACTCTCATTACATTTAGGGGTTTAATTGGATAATATCATTATTATCATTAAGGCTGATTTGCCATTGGACTGTTACCTAAATATAACGTTGCTTTCCAAACCAGTAAAGAGTTTTGGTTTGGATCACATCTTGAATTCTATGTGGCTTATGGACCCCATAAACACTTCCTGCAGAGCCACAGTATAACAGTAATTTCTTCTCTTCTTTTGAATCTCTAATGGGTAACGGATGTATTACCTTGGAGCCTGCTTTTCCAGGCACACCAACATGTCCCTATAAAGAAATGGCACATTTTTAATAGCTTGAAGAAAATGAACTAGTTTATGAAGGAGTCAAGGAAATTCATCTGGAGCACTTACAGTCGGTCCAGGTGGGCCAATAAATCCAGGTCGTCCTGGCTTCCCTGCAGAACCCTTGTAACCTCTGGGGCCCTTGAAGATAAAACATTTATTAACCAAACTGACATAACTGCTTCATTCTTTGCTTTCCTTTAATATGGCAAACCACTTTACAAACAAAATGTTTTGCACGCTTGTCTTCAGTGGCTGAAATGTGACTTACAGTGCGGCCTTGGGGACCCATTTCACCCGCAGGCCCCAGGGTACCTTTTTCCCCCTGTAAAAGAAACACATGGCCACGAATTAATTTGTCAAAAAAAAGCTCCACTTTATCTTTATTTGCAAAGCATGTTCAGCGAGGTACCTTGAGACCACCCCGTCCAAGTTTCCCACTGAGGCCTTGTGGCCCTTGATAAGCCTGCGAGGAAAAGACAACAATCGTTGCATAAAAATCGAGGAGCTCTGCCTCTTAAAATCTAACTTATTAATGAACAGAGTGTATAATACCTCTATTCCTGGATCACCATCTCTGCCAGGCAATCCTGGATCTCCAATAATGCCCTGAGGACATCCAAATGGTAAAATAAAGCAAAGATACTACAGCGGGATTGTCAAACTTAAGTAAAGGTTTGATTGGGTCACCTTGTGTCCAACAGTGCCAACTTGTCCAACGGGTCCTGGAATACCCTAATTTGCAAAGGTTTGTACAGAGATAGTCAGTAAAAGGGCCATCGCAACTTAAATTAAAAAAATAAGACCATATCATTGTATGAATTTAATGTAACTTACCGGCTTCCCCTTGTCTCCTGCAGCTCCCCTTTCTCCTGGATCTCCAATAATACCCTGTCAAATCATCAGTTTGATCCACATGAATGACTGTCTCCAACATGTTTCATCCAATAAGCAGCACAGGCATCCAGTGAGCCGTCCCACATGCACCATAGAGTAGGTTTACCACTGCAGTTCTTCTCTCTATATCTTCTATGTAGATATAGTTCAGGCATTTCTGTCCTTCCAAATCCAGCCACATGGACTAATGTTGTTTATGGAGACGGCACATAAGCCAAACTCCTTGGTTCTATGCTCTTCCAGTGTTTTACCACATTAGAAATGATTTAATGGTTCTTTATGCTCACATAAGGGGATTTTAAATGTAGTGAACACAGAATCTGGAGAATTATTGTGGGTTAGGAAACAGGGAGTCCCAAAACCACCCACCTGCTTTCCCCTGCTCCCAGGCCGCCCTGCTTTACCGACGATCCCTTTTTCACCCTGCAAATAAGAGAATGGTGGGTTTCTGTGAAATATAATGAGAAAGGGGAGCAATCAACTTAAAGAAAACATAAGTACCTTCACTCCTTGATACCCAGGGATCCCTTCAAATCCCTTGTCACCTTTGCTGCCCTAACAGGAGGCCAAAAGGTGAGAAATACATTAAGTACATGATCATTGGCGAAAGGGATTATTACTACCTGAAAGCTTAACTTACGACTTCTCCAGGGTTCCCTGTCTCTCCAATATCTCCAGGTGGTCCCCGAACTCCCTGTTAATACCATCAAAAGTGACCATTTAATCTCTAAATGAATCGATTCAGTTGTGCACTAATGTTGATCATTTCATGAAACATTTCCACCTGATTAACTTTGTTTGATTAAACCCTTAAAGAGTAATTTACCTTGAAGCCTGAAGCCCCTTCTAATCCTTTCAGTCCCTTGGGACCTCTGTCCCCCTGTGAACACAATGTCTCATTAATCTAAATTTGTACCACTTCAAGATAAGGAAAATGATTATTCCGTGTGAGAAATTACCACTTGGCCCCAGAGTCCTCTCATTCCTTTCTCTCCTTTGATTCCGCCTTCACCCTGAGGAAGTATTTGTGAGGTTTCATTAACGTGTCATGAAAAAGAGACACGCCGTAGTGTAACCCTGGCAGGGGCAAATTAGGATGCATCTCACCTTCGGGCCTGCCTCGCCAATATTGCCATAATCCCCGGTGTTACCGCGGATCCCCTGCAAGACAAATTTGACTTTGTAATGAACAGAATTCATGATTTTTCCTGCAGTTTTCTATTCATGAATTAAACAGCCTGTAAAAACCCAAAATGTAAAATCTAAATGTTAATGTCTCTTCCCTCTGAGAGAGTTAAATATATCCAAGTTATTAAACTATGAACCCATCAATAACTGTTGCGGCTTGACAGCACTTGCTTCTTAATAACAGACTCCACATGTCACTGCCAGAAAAAGAAGGCTGTTCCATGTATTAACTTTCTGGTCAGTCGGATGTTTCTCTTTTCTATCTCTTTAACAGAAAACAGCCTCACTTATCATGCTGCATTATAAATAGCAACTGTCATTTATTGGCTATTTAAATACAGAGTAAGAATAGATTCAATTCGTTTTTGAATACATTATGGGCTTAATTTGACACCGATCCGTGTTTTTTGAGACGCTAAAGTTTTTTTCTTCCAAATTGTTTGATAAACTGGTATAATTTGTCATTGTTACCCGTTACACGGAAAGGTGATTCAAACAAGTTGATTTAAGAACCAAACTCTAGAAGGAAGGTGGAGGCCTCTGTTTAGTCTGCAAAAATGGTGAAAGAACAAAAAGAAACTAGCTTTGACCTTTTTAATAGGAAGGACGTGTTTGATTTATCAGATTAAAACAATAATTTCAAGTTCATGGTGGTGTGTTCATGCTGCTTGGAAGGGGGGAATTTACCAGATAGGAAAGTTCCATTTCCAAGTTAGAGTTAGATAAATGACCCACATCATAGTCCATAAGCTGATGGTCATCTTCACTGGCATAGGAATACTAAAGCTTAGTATACAGTTTAGAATATCGGGCTATTTTCACTTGCAAATGTTTTATACTTAGTTTTATTTTGTTGTGCATCATTCAGAAATTCTCATGCGCATGCACAAATGCTGTCTTGTTGACGTCACAACTGCTTCTCTCTGTTTTAGTCTGTACTAAAGTGTCTCTTCTATTCGGGAGTGGGACCCTCAGAAACCCGCCAGATTTTCAGGCTTGTGTTTTGTCATTATTTTTCAGACAACCACAAAAAGACAGATCATGCCTAAATAGACTCTTTCATTGATACCATATAGTTGTCAAAATTCTGTTACTGTCAAACATGAATTATACCTTTGATCTCTAATATAAAACCCTTCTGACAAAATGAGGGTGATAATGTTTGAGCAGTGAACATGCAATAAATTCTAATCGGACTTCTTTCAAACACATTAATGGAAAGCCTACATAGGCAGGAGTTCGGAAAGATGAGTCACGAATACAACAGCACGGATCAGTGTTGTTTGCACAGATGCTGACTTCCTCAGCAGCAGAGGGGAAAATGTTTTCCAATTGGCTGCATTTCACTGAGTCAACAAACACATTCAACAAGGCCAAGATGCCTTTGTCTCTCCAGCTTACGGGATCATCCCCCCCGAAACGCCCGTCTTTTACGCAGAGTCAGCTGGATGGAGGTCCACCTCAGAGATGGCCGACAGTAAGGCGCGAGGCACGACCGTGAACTTTTACAACATTTCTGAGGTCCGTACGGCTCAGACGGGCAAACGACCACCCACCACCCAAGATGGGGCTGCTCGCGTAACTGTGCCAGGAAATGCCCTCCTCGGATGCCAGCGGAGGAGATAAACAAGTTGGGGCTCTGTGATTCACAAGCTGGCAGAAGGTCAAAGCTTGAACCCGTTACACAAGACAGTCGTTTACTCCCAGATGAGCTACAGCTGCGAGGCAAGACATGAATATGTAGCATGTACGGCTCTGGAAATGTACTTTCAATCCGCAGACCTACATGTGTTTGTTCAGGCATCACGGGGGATTTCTTTCAGAGCAAAGGCCACATTAAATGTCAAACCATCACATATGTTTATTAAGAAAAAAAAAAAAAAACAGGCCTGCTTTAAACACATGTTAGCCAGGCTGCTTTAAAAAGACACGCGGCCCTGAGCCAACAACACCGACTGCTAAGCATCAAAGAGGTTAACAAGTCATAAATTCAAAGTGGAAATAATCACGTCTGCTGCTCTCAGAGGGACGCAAACATGAGAGTCGGGTGTATTGGGTGTATTTTGTGAAATATTCTCAGATTTTTTTTTTTTGTGTTCTACATTTTTAAGTCTTCTTACCTTGAATCAAATAACCCTAATGAATGAAAAATAGAAACATTTAATAAACAGAACACATTTCACATGGGAAATAAGCCTCTAGTTCATATGAGCCACTCATTACAGGGCCCATTATACCAAAGTTTTCTTTCCTGTGGGGGATTTAGAACACTTACTTCTAAATAAATTTTTTAAAAAGTTAAACTTTTAGGATTAGAAGTTTTGTGCTCTTATGCCAGTCAGAGTTTAATCTTTTAATATGAACCATGACATATTCTGTGTGAAAATGAAAAATGCTGATTTCTTTTTATTTAACTGTAAAAAAAAGAAGATTGTCACATCTGTGTTGGCTTGTGTTTATCTCAGACTCCTTTGAAATCAAAGCTTCCGCAAGTTCTCAAACTATGAAAGAAGTCCCTGTGTTTACTATCGCAAAGTGCTTCTGCTTCCAGATCCGTTTCCATCCGGTCGAGTCTCAGTTGTGCTTCTATCGCCATTTTCCACCACGTTGCTGTCGTCCCACAAATGAAAATTTTACTGTGTTACTCACCCACGAGCCACTTTAATTCTTTATTGTGCAAAGCAACAGGAAATGGATGCTGCTCATGCTGAGAATACATTAAGCAAACACTAGGACATGCACTAACCAGCATGACACCAGGTTTGAGATTTACATCGCTGAGAGACATATTGCATCTCAATTTACCCAGTTTCCTTGTCGTCCTTGGTCTCCCGCCTTCCCTGGAAGACCCCTGTGACCCTGCAGGAGAACAAAAAAAATGAGTCAGCTCAAATTTTACTTGTCATATCACCATGTTCAACTAGTTTACTGTACATATACTCCCACCTTAGGCCCTGGTGAACCCTGAACACCAGGCTGACCATGCATACATTTGCAGGATGCTCTTCCAGCTGTGAGGCCAATCTCGGCGTACCCTCCACACTGCCAGAAACAGACAACTGGAGTCAAAATGCACACATGCACCTCCGAATAGATGAGCGTTTGAAGTTTTAATGAACTTTTTAAAACCCAGGTGAACTCTATATATCACAGCAGGATTATAGCTTCTATACATTTTATTATTAGAGTGGATTTCTATGTTTTTAATCATGTCCTGTTTTTTGATAGAGGCCTGAAAGCAGACTCATATTTGTTCTACAATAACAATTTCTCCTCATCTCCTCATAGGAGAGCCAGACCTAACAACAGCTAATGAGGTGCAGCATGTGCAAAAGTGATAGTATAAAAAAATGAGCAAACAGAAGCTGAGTAGAATAAGTCAGCTGAATGGCTGCTTCAGCATTAGAAAGAAATTATTAACAATATTACTTTGCTTGTGTTGCCTTCAATAAACATCTTTCCATGGTCTCATCTCTGATTTGAATGACAATTTTATTACTGAGATGTGTGAACAGAGATTGTTTGTACGATTAAATGTGGGGAGTGCAGCAGTGTGGAATCACGGAGGTCTCACCACACTGGAGAGCTCACAGCAGCCTTCTGAATACGCCTTCTCTGGATCGCACGACACTTCAACCTGCTGGAGATCCACCTACAAAGGTACGAGGGACAACGTGAAGCTGGACCGCAGGGTGCAAGTATGGCCTTCATATGCATAAACACAAGCTGTAAACATACAGACACTCTGCGTTGTCCCGCAGCCCGCTTTACAATGGCGGTGTACCCTTGGCGAATGACCGGCCTGGGCTCATCTATGGATTCCACCCGGACCTCCTCACAGTCTATCAGCAGCTTCGCCCGCCTGCCTTTTACGCTGAGCGCCAGCTTGTGCCAGTCTCCATCGAACAGCTTCTCCACACCGCGAAAGGTTCTGAGCATGTGGCTCCCCCGAGGGCCGGTGTAGAAGAAGTCTAGCGAGCGCGTGTCGCCGTGGAAACGCAGCCCAACCTGCTCCCGTCCCTCGGGGTCAGTGACCTGCCACAGGCTCCAGGAGGCCTCGGCGCCATCTTCAGTCACCTTGAACGTTGCAATGATGGAGTAGTCTGTGGGAAGTCCATCTGGATACACATCGCTGTGAAGCAAGAGGGGAGGTTTCACAGCGGAGCGGCTCGAAGAGGACACTTTTAAACAAAACACAACTTTCATAAACGCATGAAGGATTAACTTTAGAAGAGCAGTAATTTGAAGTTTAAAACCCACATTAGAATACAAGCTGGAAGGTTTTAATGCCCGCATTTGTTTTTTGTGAAAACATTTTTCAGTAATATTTCAATTGTGTGTTTTGTTTTGTTTTTTTTCAACGTGAACAAAGGACAACATTCAAAGGAAAATGTTGAATTTATTGTCAGACACTGTGGGTACAAATGAAAACAAATGAAAACAATTGTAAGCTCTTGAAGCAACACTGTTACCTCTGGGAGTTGTGCTTTCAAATATTGTTAGACTCAAAAAGCTAACATCACAAAATAATAAAAACAATTTGTTTGATAAACAAGTGTTCTTTTGTACTTTTTGGCACCTCGCAAGGTGAAATAATCATTACAACATTAAGATAATTCATTTATATATATATATACTTTTACTCTTCTTTTTTTCATGTCAGTTTCGTTTTGTTTTCATGTCATTAATACTTTGACATAAAACACAAATATAACACACCATCTGTATCAACAGTATCTAGACAACAGAACTGGCTGTTTCGGTTTTTCACATTATAAAAACCTAATTCTAAAAAAAGTCACTAATTTTACTCTGTGATGTTTGCACTCCATGTGAACGCTTATATAGTAATATATGTAAGGGTAAATTAAGTGTTTTCTAAACAACAAAGGTACACAGAATGTCTCATTAGAGCTTAGAAAATACCTTTGAATATATGATTGATGTGGAGCACCGATGTTTTAATCAATGTTTTATATACTGACCTTACTGTAAGTATACTCCGACACCAAAGGAGGAAATACTTTCTATGAGACATTACAGTTTTAAACTTTACTTTTTGAATCAAACCTTTACTACGCTGTATGTTATTTTGTGTATTTTTATCACTAATTTGTTACTTTAATATATTTGGGTTATGTGTTTGCATTATTGAATGCCTTGTCGAAATCATGTCTGATTTTGAATTTATAAAAAAAAACCACAATTTGTGCATGCATAAAAATAAAGAAACATTAAATAAACATTTGAAAAGCCAAGACAGATGCCACCTGAACGTGACGTTTGTGATGACTGAAATTAAAGCTGACAGCTCTTATAACGGATAGCCTTCAACACAGCAAGACGTTTCCTATCTTTGGTCATATTGAAGAGAAATGTCAGCTCAAATACCTGAAACAGTCTTTGAGGGGCGACTTTTTACATTTTTGCACTTTGAGCACATTTCAGAAGCTGCACTAACTTGTATTAGGGAGTCTAGTTTACATTAGATCATATCGTTTATTTAGCCTTAAGAGAAATTCACAGTTTAAAGCAGCATCCACAGATTACAGATGGAAAAAAAAAAGTATTGATAGTGAAAACACAATAGTAATAAACACAATACGACATCATTGTTCAGTCTCTTTGCAGTTGCGACACAGCTTTTCAAGCCAAACTCACAATACAAATCAATATGCAACTTAACACCAGTTCTGACAGGTTTAGTCTGAGTTTAGTGATTTCATTGAGATGAGTCAAGCTCAAATGAGATATCACTGTACCTCATGCTCCTCTGTAGGTGGATGGAGGGGTTGACCCGGTAAGCCACTGCCTCAGGTTGAGAACCATCCACTCTCCTCACCCCTTTTGACTCGGGCACGCGAAACTCCTCCAGAAGATCAAAACCTCACAGCACAAACACTGAGCTTAGTTTGATTCTGCATCAAAGGGCTGAACTTATTCTGCATCTTAATGTCCATGCTGACAGCACTTTTTTGTCTCCGGCTACATGACGCAGTTTTATTAAAGAGGCCACCTCTTCACAGGTATTATGAGGTTACTATCAAAACCCATCAACACTATAAGCCCTTTATTTACTTTCATTAAAGGATTTATCTAATGAATAAAATATGCTGGATGCTTTGTGCTGCAGTCTGAATGTGTTTTGATATCTGATGAAAGCTGGTGAAGAATAATATTCACATATTCACAACAAGTAAGGCTTTGTGGTTTTAGGTGAGTCTGTTTGTATGGAGGGAAACATTTCCATGCATTTGCATCTAAAATATGTGGTCATGTCTTGACATTCATTTCACAGATATACACATATACATATATATATATATATATATATATATATATATATATGTGTGTGTGTGTGTGTGTGTGTGTATATATATATATATATATAAAAGTCTCACATATTCTAGTGAAAGTGAATAATTACTGTGATTAACAGGAAACGTCCAAGAAAACTTTACTCCTGGCGTTATTTATGCTCCTCACTGCTCATGAGTCAAATATGTTAAAGATACCATATGTTTAAACATGTGACGATATTTATGGTGCAGATTATAGTGGCAAAGAGGCTAATTTGCTGGACTTCAAAGGTTCATGTCAACAGCTTAACCTCAGGGTGACCTTTTGACCTCTTAGTGTGCGCATGTCGTCAGT
Source organism: Lipophrys pholis (assembly GCF_963383615.2). Lineage (NCBI taxonomy): Eukaryota > Metazoa > Chordata > Actinopteri > Blenniiformes > Blenniidae > Lipophrys > Lipophrys pholis. The sequence goes on along the minus strand of NC_137642.1, from coordinate 15,571,744 downwards.
GTGAGAGCAAGAACCCCAACACTGTCCTCTGCTGCCAAGGCAAACCAAAAGGCTGTGAACTGACAAACACTGACACCTGCTGGGCAATTAGTAGTAGTGGTGATGCTCAAACCTCACAGCACATAATCTACTGGAGGTCTACAAGTATGATCTTATACATTTATGAGATTCGGTTGACCCAAAATATGGTTCAAGGACTAAAGAAATCAGTGCTACAGGGTTTCTTTCTGGCAGGGACCAACTTGTATAACAAAATACAATCCGGAACAAACAATAAGACTCCAGCAAATAGCAGTGATGGGCCACAATATTCATACACATTGAAAAAAATGGAGTAGTAGTAACTTACTTGGCAACTTTTGACAATGGGCCAATCCCAAGACCAAAAAGAGCGTTGCAAACACCAGCATATTTCTGCAGACTGGCATTTTCTTTTATTTGGAGTCACCTATTAGTGCCTGTAGTGCAGCAAATGAAATATAAGCAATGTAAATAATATATAAATATAAATATAAATAATAAGAAATCAGATTTAGTCAAAGTTGAATATACATACACCAGCCACAAAAAGAGGTGATACAGTCAAAATGATTCCAAAACTAAACCCACACAATCATTCATACATTTTAAAATATACTGATGATAGATGATTTTACATTTTTAACCTAATTAATTATGAAAATCTAATCTTTGACTTCCTTTGAAGTAAGATGGCTATGGTTCTCTACCCATATTAGACTTTCTGTATCTGCTACTTTACAGTTAAAATATTAAAATGACACAAAATGTCTTTGTCTCAATCAGATCTACTAGTCAACTCCAGTTTACAAAAATAAATTGTAGAGCTTCACAAAATGTAGGCCTGCATAAAGAAATTTAAAAATATATCAATATTACTTACATATTCCTGAAAAACAAAGTGTTGGTGCTCCTGCTTGTGGATCTTTTCCAGTTCTCTGAGTGGAGCTGTATCCCGCTCTAAAGTGCCATCCTGGGGTCAGTGTTTGAGCTGAACAGGAGGACCATTCAAACTAGATACTCTGGATCTCAGAGGTGCCTGATCCTTGAGCTCCACTCCACCTTTCGTCCCCAGGGGGATCTGTTGCTTCTCATAGGCCAATCAGACAGTGCAGCACAGTCCACTAACCTGAGCGATCAAAGGTAGGACAAGCAAGTCACATTCATGAAATCTAAGCCAAAAGAACAAAATAATTCATATTTAATAAGAAAATCTACACTTTTAAGTTAGTTCTGTTGGCAAATAACCCCCGTTTGTGGTTATTTGTTTGAGAGCTGTTTGTCTTTACACTGCCAATAGGTCGGTTATCAAATAGATTCAGATTGCTGTGGAAACCTGGTTTATAATTGCTTTAAAGCCAGAAACACAGTTTTAGTGGCTTTACATTGAAAGCGGCATTTTACCATCTGCACTCTCGATGAGAGAAAGATGTAGTATGTCACAGCTAAACACAAGACGCTCTGCAAACATTCCACCCAGACAAGACCACACCTTCACTGCAGCACAGGTTACTGGGATAAAGCCTCAAGAGTAATACAATATATACTAGGTAACTGTTGCAACAACACACAGCAATTTTAGTGTAACTAAACTACAGTATCTAATTCAGCAAACTAAGAGTCACTGACCTGGATTTCACTCTCTCTTCACATGTCTTTCCACTAACTGCTAAGGGACTTACTGTAAATGGGGACAAATTTGCAACCCTGGTTGAAATATAAATAAATTCTGCAGAATACTTTTCAAACAGAGAAGTTGTCTGTGTCTATGTTCTCTTTTTTAACTGCATATATAGTTTCCTTTTAAATGTTAAAACAGAACCGAGGTCTGAAAAAGTAAAGTTGTCCAATAGTCGTATAGTAATATACAAATCTGTCTAATATATCTGCTAATCCATCTGCTGGTTTGTGAAACACTTAGTTAAGTACCAAAGTTAAAAGGAGAGCAAAGCAAGGACAATGCTGTGGTCGACACCAGTCTCTGGTGGCTTTCTGCAAGCAGGTTTATTATTACAAAGTAATGTTACAATAACAATTTCAGCTCCACCGAAATTAACCAACACATGGACGTGGATGCACAGAGAATGTCTACATGAAGTGGCACCTCTTCGAGGTCGTTGCGTACGTTGCTGTGAAGTGGTCGAACAAAAGAAAGGGGGCAACAGTTGCTGACAAACAAAGGGGGAATCGAAAGCAGCATGATTACGAGGTTTCTGCTACTTGTCTTAAATAGGAATTTTCCAAGGTTTCTGCAGTGCTTACTGGGATTCATTGTTATATATTGCATTGCCCTTTAAATGCAAGTCGGCAGTATAACGTAGCACTTAAATAGATAATTGCAGTGCCTGAAATGGTGCAATAATGCACCATCTACTCCAAATATCAGCATACATAAAGTACAGTACATTCAGTAACTTTCAGAGCGCCAACCTGCTTTTTGCCCTTCATTAGTGTGTAGAAATGTTTAACTGTTCATCAAAGTCATTCCCAGAATTTCTAGTGTTCATCAAACCTCTACAGGATTTGCATAAATAAAATACAATAAGAACAATTTTGACATTTTCTTTTTTTTTTCCCACAAAAAATAAAATACATTAAAAACAAATGCACAAGGCCATTACCTTTCCATTCTCACACAATATTAAATCATATCATCTCTGAACAGACTATTTTACATCTTTGCGACAATTTAAATAAACACTCAACACATTAGCAGTCTTTTAAGCTCAACATCTCCAGTGTCCGTGTCATGTTTCGGGTGCAACGAGCTCCTGGGTTTGTTTGTTTTCAAGGCCACTGACTATCGCTTGGATCCCTTGGCCAGTTTGCTCGTGGGAGTGGTTCTTCTTTGTGGAGTCGGGATTTTGGAGGGCTTCCCTCCATGTTGGCGGGACGCGGAGCGCGGCGTCGTTCTCGACGACTCCCCGACCGTCTCAGACACATCCGAGCAAACGGACTGAATGTCTGAGATGTCAAAGTCAGAGGCGTCGCTCCCTCGACGACTACTGCCTCTGCTTCCTGCTTTACTTCCTGGTCGACTGGAATTTCTTCTCGACTCTGGAAACAGAAAATTTTACTCTTAAAATGAGCCCAGAATGGTTTATGTGACTGGATGTTTCTTGGTGAACAAGCAAACGTCTCGATGAAGCTTAATGTGCAGTCGTGCCTGTCACAGGGGGTCAGTGCCACACTGCAATATGCACATAAAATGTATTCAGCTTTCATGTAATCCTGTTTACATCTTGATCCCTCAATCAGAAAGAATGTAATCAGATTGATAACAGAGTGAAAATGTAAACTCTGCTAGTTGACCACTTATGGTCAACACAAAATTCACATGAGGCTGGTCCGCTTTGCACTCACTCTGATGTTTTTAACATTAGACCGAAGGTTGTTAAGAAAACTAATGCTTTACAATTCAGACATTAAACTCTCTGAACTTAATGCAATACGATGCCAATTGGATTATTGTCGTGGGATTTTTATTAACCAACAGCTCACCGGCAGCAAGTTAAATATGTAAAGGAGTCAAAGCAGATACTAGGATTTCTACTAGGGGTTTTTGTTGTTGTTTTGTTTTGAAATCTATCACATCCTTTTGATTTTTTCCGTTTCAGCCGTTCAGCTGTGTTTGGATTAACGTTTAATTAAACTCTGAATGCAGCACAAATTGTGCACACGTCTGTAAGCGGACCAATGCAGAGATCACAGACGGACTGGACTAACACCGCAGTGTGAACACCCCCTCAATCAGACAGGCAGCAAAAGAGCTCCTATTTTCACACTGCATCCGGGTCCTGATCTATCAAACTTCCACTCACCACCCGTCTGTGCTCGAGCTTTCAGAACGGCAGCGCTGATCAAGGTACCTTCCTCAGCGGACTGAAATCCTTTACCAGATAAATAACCTGGAAGACGCAGTTTGCTGCCTTGAACCGCAGCACTCTGTGAAAAACAGAACCTTAATTATTTCAGTTCATACTTTAGAGAATGTCGCTGTGCAAGACAAGGACAGGATTTATAAAACGACAGAACAAAAACAAGAAAACACTGCTGTGTTAGTTTTGAAACATATATATGTTATATATGCGACACCTGAAGCGAGTCTTTTGGAAGCTGTTAGTATTAATTAATGGAGTGTTAAATAACCATTTAACAATCAGACATGCATTGAATGCAGAAAGATTGCGCTTAAAACGAGGCAGATATTTCTTCTTTTTTTTTTCCACACAAGCATCAAATCTTTAACCCATTAATCAGAAAGATTTACAGGACCCAAATGAAACTTCTACATCTTCAGTCGTTGTATTTATTTCACTGCAGAGAAAATTTAGCCAAGTAAAATTACAATCAAGAATCAACAAACATGTTTAGGGTTACGGCTAAAACTCTTGTCTTTGCTTCTGAACTATGCAGTAAATTTCAGTTGGGTCACGTGTCCAAAGCTTTCTGCTCACATGACGATACCTCTGAGGATGAACCTTGGCTCCCGAAGGAGTCGGATGATTTAAGAGGAGTGGAGGGTTTGCTGTTTGTAAGCCAGGGCTTATCATAATTGCGGGTTATGTGTTGGGGAGTCTGAGGAATAATTGTGAATCAAAAAGAAAAAAAAACAAAACAGATGGATTCACAAATCAAAAACTACAAGAATCACTAGGTGAAAGAAACACAAGGGATAAATAACAAAATTGTTCAAATAATGCAAATTAAAGATAGATCAATGAAGGGGAAATTACATCGGGGGAGTGATCGATCTACTGCGAGGTGGGAAAGGAAAGATGGGCGAAGTCTCAGAGAAGGCGCGTTACCTTGGGTGTGCTGGTCGCCGCCTGGTGCGACGGGACGGGACAGCTCTGACTGGAGGTGGACCTGTTGGGAGACGCTCCTCTGGACGAAGGCCGAGACCTCCGGCCTCTGTAGCGGAAGCTCGCCATCACCTGCGTGGTTCCTTCTGGGAGGATGAACTTCTCTCGCAGCTCCACGTTGGTCCTGCCTTTTGCTAAGAAATTACACACACAATGAGCCATGCTAAAAAAAGATAAAAAGAAAGAATTCTACTCAAACTATTGGTGATGGTGACGATGGAGACGACGAGTTAACACTTTATTTCAAAAATTCAATAATCTCCCAAACATTTTATAGAAAACTTTCAGGGTATAGCTGCACATCTTTGAATAGAATAAGTTATTCTTAAACAATTTTTTTATGCCTGATGCACTTCCTGCTGCAACCTGGAATCGAACCCAGATCCCCCACACTAACGATCAAGACTATTATATCCAACACGATTTTAAATATTCGTGTTTAACTGGAAACTAAGTCATTCAAACCAAATTACTAGGGTGCTTTCCAGAAAAGTTCAAGAAAAATTTACTGAGAAATTATTATGTGACGACACGCATCACAAATAAAGTGTTACCATGATGTGACGGTCAATTTCCCCCCAAAATAAGCACAGCCTTTAAAAAGCACAAACGCCCCTGAAAAGTCATGCAGGATTACATTTCATCCATACTGTCCAACAGAAGTCCAACAGTAGTGGAATCAACCTTTGGTTCATCAAAACAAGGGTGCGATTTGCTGGGAGGGATAAACTGTACCTCTCCTCTTTTGCTGCTTCGTGCAGAATAACTAAAGCTGCTTCAACAGCTGAACATGGAACATAAAAGCCAAATAAATGTCTTCAAAATAAAGCAGATCTGTTTCCTCTCATGCAGTCCCATTAAAACTCAAGCGTTAAGTCTAAACTCAGACTGCACACCGTTTGCCTCACGTTAAGTACAAAATTATGTTTGAATTTCAAAATGAAAGATTGCTGCCGCACTCTCACCTTGAAGCAACAAATTCTATTTCGTGAAAATTGCTTTTTTTTTTACCAAAAAAATGGGAAAACAAATTTTAATCACCTTGCATGCATTTCATATAGTTTACACTGAAATAAACCCACTAATAAAGTAATGTGGGATCATGTCAATTGAAAAACAGACTTCAAATAAGCTCAATCCAAGAAATTATTTATAGATTTTTGGAGCTTGGCTTGCCCAAGTCTGTTCAAGAGGTTGTTATGATCAAATGAATATTATTTTCACATTTGACACGGTTACTGAAAACCACCCCCCTCCTGCTTTAACCACAAATCGCACCCTGATCGAAACTAAAATAAACTCTGTGCAAATACTCCAACAAGCAAAACTTCCCAGAAGAGAAGGATTACAAAACCAAGAAAACCAAATCTTGACACAACAAACCAAACACGTCTTGCAGATTGATTTAAAGTGGAAAACCTTCTCTCATGCAGTATAAAGTAAACAGTGTAATAAATACTGCTTTGGCTTTGTGGACTGTGTTATTAGGGGACAAGAAAATCATAATTTCCTCCGTGATGATGTTCGAGCTTTGTATGGTAAAAGATTTTCAGATCAGGCTCTCTCGCTTCTTTTCACAGTTCCCCAAACTGCAAAAGAAGCTTCTCAGTACATGCTGTGATTAAAAAGAGCTGCTTTGCCCCATCACGTCCTACAACAGAGCTTTGGAGGAAGTGACAGCAGGTGAAGTGACTCACACAAACAACCGCATGCATGAAAACCAGCGGGGCGACGGGGGTGATGGTGAGCGGAGCTGGTTTCCGAGAATGACATTCATCCATTCACACACGGCTACGGTAGTACTGAACACGGCAGGACACCAACACCAAGCAGCACACACTCGGATGTGCAGACACACATACCACTGGTGGGTTCATGTTCATGGAGCAAGGTGAGTAAGTTTGAGATTTGCCAACCTATAGGAGACTGAGTAATTGAAGAGTTTGATTCCGAGCGCAACATTTTGCTCCCGTGGTGATGAACTAGAAGAAACGATAATCACATTGAGGAGGAGGAGGAAGAGGCGGGGTCAGCAGGAAAAAGACAAACGTATCATCAATACAGGTGTTAGCAGAAACAAGAAGAGTATTAAAGCTTTTAAATGAAACAGAGCCACAGGGAAGCTTTTTTTTTTTTTTTTTTTTTTTTTAAATACACACCAGCTCATCAATCTGCTAAGAAATTAGACACATTTACAAGAGATTATTTTTAGTGCTGCTTTTGTTTTCATTCTGTTTTATAGAAATTTCATGTTGGATTGTTCATCTTGAGAGTGAAAAAAAGTAATTAAAGTGTCAAAACCATTATATAAATCAGTACCACTGTCCAACTGAACACAGAAAGTCACAACAAAATCTACTCTGATTACTTCCACTATAATAGAGGATTGCATTCCACCTTTAATGCAACAGAACGAAAAGAAAACTACTATTATGCTTTTATGTTTACGTTATGAATTCAAAAATGACGCTAATACTAATAAATGGCATTGTTTCTGGTTTTATATATATATATATATATATATTTTTTTTTTTTTTTAAATCAAATGAAATATACATCAGGATTTTTTAAATAAACTTAAAAATTCAAACCATTATTTTAGTGAATTCTTTCCAGTTGAAGACATTTTACGACCGAAAACCAAATAACCTGTAAATCTACACTGAAATAGTCTTTGTGTGAATGGGATTTCCTTCTCAAGCTAATCTCTTGGCCTCACCTCGACAGGGGTCGTTCTTCACCAGGAACTCATCCAGAGCCATCCAGCCTCCGCCGACCCGCACCATCACTGTGCTGCGTAAAATGCGCACGAGACGAAGCTGCTGCGAGTCTCCAAACTACATGGAGGGGACGGAAAACAGAGAGACGTGAGAAAACAACGGTCGCTGCTTGAGCTCCATCTCATTGCAAAGCTGTGCGAGACAGGGAACCAGAATGGTTCAGAGAATCACAATCACAACAGTGAATCATGAAGTTTTAAGGTGGAAAAAGACAATTTCAATCACAAATATTAGATTTTGTTTTTTTGTTGCAAAAAGATTGAATCAATGATTATTTATATCCACTTCTGGTTTCCTGTCCAGGTTGCAAAGGTTCATACACAAACACACACAAAGATTCTGACACAAAGACACACACATTTCCACTTTTCATTCCCCAAAAAAACACAAATTACACAAAGGCCAATCCAACTGTTTGTTTTTTTAGTGTAAATAATCAATAATAAAATAATCCCACATTGCCCGGTGAGTTCATGCCACAGAGCACTGACTCTCCCTCTGGTACAGGGGTTTGATGAGTCACGCAATGTGGAGCCTGACTGATTTATTGTTGGGTACACAATTTGAGCTAAATATGTCGTTCTGCAGATTGGATGTTAGAATTTCTGTTAGTTATTTTGGCCAATCATGAAACGCAATCACACTAAAATGTAAGTAAAATGTATTCACTATCATTGCATTAACGTGGTTGATCTTTCAATACCACGTAGTGAAAACACCCATTAGTCTGTATTACATTTCACAGTGAAGTTCATTTTAGTCTGTTTCTTTATTGCAAAGCCTAAATGCAGCAGTCAGACGAGCTGGAGTGTCTGTCTTCACTTCAGCTGTGAGGTTACAAGTTTCAAGGTACCTCAAAACATGTGATTATACCACTAGGGGGCCCTAGTGTATAATCATTTGTCTTCGTCTGACCGACCACACGCACAACGGACAAAAGAACAGAGGGCATGTTATGGATGTGGATGGTTGAAGCTGTATGAGGCGACAGATGTCAGCCAGTTGGATGTGACCACGAGCATCAGCACAAATAAAAAAAACGCAATTTGCACACAACAATCAAGGCCGCATGCTTCCCGTCGAAAAAACGAATTCACACTGTGATCAAGCAGATGAACATCAAGCTCCTGCAATCCAGCATTTTCTACAGCCACGATTGAAATGCATTGACACTGATGCAGATCCAATGCGGCTCGCTCCAATGATACACTGAGAACAACATGAGGAATGGTTTGAATCATTTTCGTCTAATCCACCACAGTGTGACAAGCAGACATGACCAAACACTGATGACTCTCCAGCTAGAGTGTCTCTGATCTTATGACATCTGTTCAGCTGGTAAAAATAGTTTTTTAACTTGTATGGTAATCAGAGTGATTTAATGCCACTGGTGATTCTAGTGATCAAATACATTAAAAGGTGAGGATGATCTGGAGGAAAAAAGAGGCACAAGAAACATCTTAAAAATAACTATTTACCAGAATACAGCTTTCCAAAACTGCAACGTGTAGGTGAGGGGTAAGATTTTGATTTTCCCTGTTTGCTATTGTCTCATCGCCGATTAAGGAGTCATGTAAGCAGTGAACCAGACCAAACTGTCGAAAGAATTATTTCAATTCATTGTTGTGTTATACATCAATACAAACTAGTTCAAAAATACCACCACTATAATGCCCCTACCCCTTCTCACTAACACCCCTAATAAACTGTGTAGCATGCACTTTGTCACTACATAGAAACTCAAAATAAAAGAAACAAATTCATAAATCATTAGGGTCGCCCATCTTTAAATGAATAAAAAGTGTCCGTTACACCAAACAAAAGTGTCAGCCAACGTTGAGATAAGTCATTCCCATGACACTGAAGCGCCAAAGGCAAGCACACAGAAAGCATCTTTAAATGCCCAGCAGATGAGTTTATGCCCGCAGGCTAATCAAAATATGGGCTGAAATGGTGTTGGGACGCCAATATTGTATTTTCTGAAACTCAAAAGCAGATAGATGGACACTGACAAGACCTACTGAATCATTTTCCAACATTCAAACCTCTATAACATTGTAATAATTTATAAACTGAATAATAGGAAATGTTTTTTTTTTTTTTGTAATGCTTGTTAAATGTCAAATCAAATATCTCACCTTGCTATTTCAATTAAACTGTTTTTTTTTCTTATTCTTTTTTAAAAAATCATTTGTTTTTTCCTACTTCTGAGTTCCAGTCTAAAAACATTAGCCAGAAATCTGGGCGGGAAGTGTTAGCTGAACAGCAAATGAAAAAGGACATAAAGCTGCTTTATAAAGCAAAGAACAGAAGGAGGCAGAGAGACAGACAGTCACATGTACCTGGTTTCCAAGGTAGAACTGGTGATGTGAGGAACAATAAAAAAAACAATTTAAAACGTTAGAATGTATCAACTCTTATGTTCATCTGCACACTCAACACCTACCTTTACTATGACCTTCCCAAGATAATAATTTAGTATCATTACATGAATTCTGGGAAAATAGTGTGAAAATTGTATTTTAAGCCGGAACAGGTAGAAATATGCTTACCCGGTATTTGTTGGCACCAATTTGCTCCACTTGGAATCGTTTAGGACATTTACATTTTGCCACTTGACGTGTGACCTGCGAGCAGACTACTTTTTAGAAAACCATGCCTGAGGCGGATAGTGAGGAAATTCGTGGCTTTACCAAGTCGGCGTTACCTCGTCTTCAATTTTGTCGGCATCCGTGAGTGGTTTATAGGCGTCCTTGTTGGGATGGAGTGCTGCCACAAACTCGTAGTAGTCGATGTAGCCGTCGCCATCTCTGTCAAATATGTCTGCCACGGCGCTCATCTCCAGACGACTGGTGGGGAATTCTATGAGAGAGATCAGAAGTGTTGTGAAATGAGTGTTTTGGCCACATGATGTGAAGCAGTCACTTTGTAAACTTTGGTCGTACTGGATGAGAGAATGCCCTCGATGAACTCCTGTCGGGTCACTTTGCCATCTTGGTCTTTGTCAATGCGGCGGAAAAAGTCCATGACACGAGACTTTTTATGGTTCATCCAGCGCATGTAACGCTTTCGCCACACATCGAAGTCAAAGTTGGCAAATTCCTTTAGCTGCACGGACAAAAAAGAAAGAATGGCCAATATGAGTGACCAGGAATCTCCTGTGTTCGGATTTGTGTGAAACTCAGGTGCTGGATCACCTCCTCTAGTCTGTCCAAAGCATCGTTGAGCTTCCTCCTCCTGTCCAAAGCCAGCAGCCACACATGCTGCCACTTTGTGACCAGCAGGTTAACCCGCGGGTTTTTAGTTTCGATGGGAGCTTGTGTTGTTGACCCATACATACTTTGTGTGGGAGACCGTTTTCCTGTTGATGAAAGACAAAAGCGAGTGATCTGACGGAATAGATCCACACTGACATCATTCCAGGTGTTAAAGTGGATAAGTTGCGGATGTCGAGTCATCCCGCGCTGACTCAGCACTTTGCCAGATGGCTCAGGTCACACTATGTGACTGATATTGGGGGATACATACTTCCAGTTCTTCCTTTGTCCAACACAGGGATCTGAGACTGGATTTGTGGCTCCGCAGCAGCCTTCCTTTTGTGTGTCTTTGTGATTTTGTCAACATCTGGTTGCTTCCTGGTCATTTCCTCCATGAACGCCTGCAGAAAGATTTAACCATCAATTACTGTTCTCAGAATAACTACACAGGCAGTTTTAGTTTGATAAGAGTGGAAAATCAACAAAAATGATCAAAAACAGTATGGTAAAATAATGCCAATAATATTTTACCTGGTGTTCTGAAATCAGGCTTTTGACCTCCTCGATTTCCTGAGGTAGTGCTTCCTTGTCTTTGTCATTGAGGTTGGACTCGGCCCACTGTAGCCAGGTCAGAAGGTTCTCCAGCAGTTCCTGAGTGGCTAACTGATCTGTAAGTGCTGTGCCCAGTCGCTGCTGGTGCTGCCGAGCCCAGGCCTGCACCTGTAACAGCAGAAATACTCACATCATCAAACTAAAGAAAATAAGAGTCGTTTTCTGTTGCTGGATTACTATTTCTAAGCAATCACATAAAAGACAAAGACAAAAGTCACGCAATCATAACCTAAAGTGTATATTGCAAATAGGGCTAAGGGAGGATTAACTTTTTACTTGTGAATTGAACTAGTCAGTGTAATGTGTTGAGTCATATCTGCAGGTATGAGGCGCATGAGTGCCGCCTTGCAGCTGTGGGCTGACCTCTTCAAACCGGGCTTTAATGATAGTGTTCCAGTGCTTGATGGTTGTGATGGAGTCTGGATGGCAGATGCTCAGAATGGCCTCCCCCATGTTAGTTGCTTTATTTAGAGCCACTCGCTTCTCCTCCAGTTTCTTCATGAAATCCTGGAAAATAGAGAAAAAAGGGAAAGTGTTTTCCGTATGGGATGAGACTTTCTTCTGCAAACATAAAAATAACGTTTGATTTTAGTGAAATAACTAAAGAAAAAGTTTTTTCTGGCATGGAGGATGACAGGGTTTCCAATTGCAAACTCTGACAAGGTCTTGACATTTTACTTGAGAAAAAAACTTAATCAAAAAGGCATGTTTCTTTTCCAACCCAAAACTGTCAAACCATATCACTTTCGTAGGAATTTGGATTTAAAAAAAACTATTTCAACATTTGCTTTGCTTGCCTTATGTTGTTCAATAAGGGCCCGCAATGCCTCCTCGTCATCAGGAAGGCTGCCATGGAAACGCAAACTCTGCTCTGCCTCAGCGAGCCACTCCAGCAGGATATGGACAGTAGAATGAAACTCCTCAGCCTGCAGACAGAGAACAACAGCTCAGTCAGGCTCACAGAGCAACGACGACACAATTCTCATGACTGCAGGGTCTGCACAGTACCTGACACAGGGCTTGCTCTAGCCGGGCCTGCTTGGACACCGAGAGGTTGCACACCGTCTCCCAGCGAGTGCCCAGTTCCTGCATCTGGACCTTCACCCAGGATGAGTCATCATGGCTGCTTTCAACCAGCTCCCGAGCTGAACGTTTGAGAGCCTGAACGCTTACTGTACGCTTTCCCAGCTCCTTCTGGAAAACCTGCAGTAATGAATCATTGAAAGGCGCAATCAGACAACATAAACCTGCTTTAAACACTCTGAACAGTATCATATCACCATTAAAAAAAGGTGTAACATCATGTGTGTCCAGTCTGGAGTGGTCCTTCTACCTTGTGGTTGTCTATCAGGTTGAGAACCAGGTCTATGTCTCCATGCACAGGCTGGTCCTCGGCCAGCTGAGGCTCCACTCTGTACAGCCAGTCAATGAGAGCCTGCAGAGCATCTTTGAACTGGCCTGAGAATAACAAAGCCTCCTCCAGCTTGTTTTGTCTGCAGGGGAGAAGAAATCATTCAAGTGATTGAGGAGGCCTTTCGGGGTACTGCGGGTAGTCTGACAACATGAGATTAGTGAAATAAATAACACAATATGTGTCTGACTGAATCCCCACCTTTCCACTGATTTGCCACAAACTGTGTCCCATTTGTCCCTAAGTTCACTCAGCATGTCGTCCAGCTTCTGATTATCATCCTGAAGGGAGGTCTTGTCTTTCAGCGCCCGTCCTGTCCGAGCTGTGGTGTCATACACAGAGTGTTTGCTTCCCAGAGCTTTCTGGAACTCCTGCATATTGATAATAAAAAAAAAAAAGAGTCAGTGATATACTAAGATTGCAATAGACAGGTTTAGTGGTACCTTTAAATGCACGGGGTGCAGTGATTTTCTTAATCTGTGTTGGTGTGTGTGTGTGTCATGATTAAAAAGACAGAGAGGAACAAAAACTGGGTCAAAACTCAAGAGCCACTGCTCCTGAGGGATTAAAAGTATCCAAAAGCAAGGTCAGTCCTGATACATTTAGTCCATCCCAGGATTATGATAGGATTAGCACAATCTCTCCACACAACACTGCAAACACAACAAGAGGGAACTCTTCTAATGCATACTGAAGCCACTGTCATTCCCATAAATAGCTTTTACCACTGGAACTCAAACACTGTTATATTACTCATTAAACAGCGTGTTTACCAGCTGCCTCATTATTCTGACTTGTAAACAGCTGCTTTAGATGCAGATGTTTCTGTTTAGGGATAGGCCTTTGCTATTGATGTTATTTTAACAGTAAACCATGATAAAGGAAAATAAAATAAAAAAAACAAAAAAAACCAATGCCCGTCACCTTGTGCTGTGCCAGCTGGGTCTTGATTTTGTCTGGTTCATTGGCAATTTCCACTTCAGAGTCCAGAGTCTTCTCAGATTCATCCAACCACTCCATCAGTTTATTGAAAGTGTCATGGAACTATTGAAATATAAAGAAACTCATGTTACGAAGCATATCCAAACAAACAATTACAGTAGAGCCCTGCCTAATGTTCACATGATTACATGTTAAGTGCTCAAAGAACACAAGAGAAAACCAAGGCTGCAGACGGAATATAAAACAGGCTCAGTATTAGTTTCCCTGTGCTTTCCAGTGATAACTAAAAGTCCCCATGGCAGGGAATATGTGAAAGTACCAGACTCAGAATGAACCTGCGGAGAACAGTACCTGCTTTGCTCTCTTTCTGGCATCGTCCAGCACACGACCTCGTTCCACAGACCTCCGCACGAGCTTTTCCCAGCGGCCCTGCACGCTGATCAGCAGGTTCTTGATCAGGACCACATCCTGTTTCTGGCTGAAGTATTTCAGATGAGTTCCTGTCTTGTCCAGATCAATAATGTGATCTCTGTGGGAGTTCACCTCTGTCACAAACATCTACACAGTGCACAGAAAGGAGACATTTAGGCTCTATAATATAAAGAGGAAATTACAAATAATAACTAGTAATGTGATTAATGTGATTAATGAGGGATTTTTTTTTTTTCCTGAATGACACAACCGACATTATTAAATCCTTTCTGGCTTGAGGGAAGAGCATGACAGATACAGTAATGGAAATAAATAGATTTGTATTTTTTTTTTCATGTAATGTTTTCACTGACTAGTGCATGTAGACATTGTCTAAGAGGCTTAATTGGAATTAAATTAGAAACAAAATGGCATTTTAAAATAAACTTAATTCCATGCATGTAAAACATTTTTTTTTTTAAAAAAAAAACCTTCCCCCTCTGTACAAACATTACCTTATGCTCATCAATCTGAAACAGGCTGGTGTCCAGGATGAGGGAAGCAGGGGAAACCATGTTTAGCGTCTGCTCCGCTTGGGTCAGCCAGTTGATGAAGTCCTGCAGAGAGTTGTGGAAATCTGTGGCCATAGTGAAAGCCTCCTCTAGTTTCACCTGTAGACACAAAGCGCATAATAAAATCAGTCATTCACATTTTTCCCTCATGTAGCCAGAATGCATTACACTGCTCAGTAATGCTCAAACATGTTGTTTGGTTGCTATAGCGTCAGATGTGACACACATGACCTCGATCTGAACAGAGGAAGTTAACATCTCTGGAGAGGCAGAAAGGGACTGATGGGATTTTAATTGAGTAACAGTGAAGGCCAGCAGCTCAAACTCATCATGTGAATACTGCGTTTATAACATTACGAATATGACGAATGCTCTGGGTGATAATGAGTTTCTCTCAGAAAAGGTTTTGGTCCTGCTGGCTGAGGATCAGCCTGTGAATCTGTCATTCAAAAAGCTGTTTCTTCACAGCTTGTTTGAGGCAGGACTGTTGTAACAGATCCAAGCTGGCATCAGTAACAAATACAAAACATTGTAAAAGTTAGTACAGCTGTACATGAGCTCTGGGTTTTTGTTTGCGATGAAGAACAGCTCCGTGCATGAAATTACACCCCGGCACTTTGTCAAATGTAAAAGTGCCATAAGACTGCTATGTTCGAACTGGCGCTTCATAAATAAACCTCAATTGGTTTTTATTACTGAGTTGTTGCATAAACTCCATAAACTTTACACCTTGCATTTGTATTCTTCCTTTGCTCACCTCTCTGAGACTTAAAAGCAAAACAAACTGTTAAAAAACACAAACAAAGCGAAAGTGATGTAGTTAACAATGACAATAGTTAACAGTGGGTGTCATGTTGTTAAGCAGGGGGTTGTAGTCTGTACTCAACAAAGAAATTGAGAAGAAAACTAAAGTTCTCTGCTTGAAAAATACACAAGGATAGTATCACGTTGCTGAAGAAGGTCTGGCAGCAGCACTTTGCTTTCTCTAAGATTTACTGGACTTTGAGTTCTTGGGAAAGGGACCAAAGTTAATAGAGAGCAAAAGGTAAATGTTACAGAGAAGATTGAAAAAGCCAGATTGAGAAGCTCCTTATTTGGAGAAGGGTTGGTGAACAGAGACAAGAATTATCTTTTCATAATGTCAAACAATGACATTTATTTATCATAATGACAAAAGTGGGAAAATACTGCTGCATATAAGTCGCTTAGTAAATACACATTTTAAAAAGAAAAACATAGTGACTGATGACTCTTTATTTTGGCTCAAATGTTAGTATACATGTGATTTATTTTACACTGGTGTCAGCTCTTTGCCATGGAAATGCATGAGACCACTGTTGTTTCACTCAGACAGCAACTCAGCTGCTCTGATCAACAGTGTAACCGCATCCTGTGTGTCTCTGCCAGCACCCTGTCCTTACACCATTCATTATCAGCACTGGGATTAGAGGCTTTCAACCACAGGGTCATGGCTCCACTGTATGTCAACGGGCCCTCGCTGGGACCTCAACCTGAAGTGGTGCTAAGAGCACGTGAAAGGCATTCACAAGCTTGCCTACCTTTCTCTCTGCAACCTTTGCCTGCACCGCCTCCCATTTGTCCCTCAGATTGGCGAGGTCCTGCTCTGTGTTGCTGTCCAGACCCTCGGGCGTCATTGTGAGAAGCTGCTGACCCTTTTTCAGCAGCTCCCGATACAGCTCCTCCTTGGTCTCAAAGGCAGAACACAACTCCTGGTTCGCCAAAAAAAAAAAAAAAAAAAGCACACGATAGCATGAAGAGAATGACGAAATACGAGTAAATGACTGCTTTTTGTACTCCTACATTCAAATGTAGAAGCTCTAGTAATATATTTGCCAGTGGTAAGTCCAAATTTATTTCAAAAATGTTGAAAGAACAAGCAGAGTAAGGCATGATGGCACTCAGACTTTGAACTGTATTGTGTTACGAATTTGATCAAGGTTGTTGCCAAATAATCTCTCTCTGCCAATGTTTGTGTGTGTGTGTGTGTGTGTGGGGGGGGGGGGGTCTGTGGAAGTGTCTGGATTAGAAAGCAGGAAAAACAATGAGGGGAAACATTCCTCAATTGATTGTAGTTAGACATGCCTCAATCAATTTGAAACACTTTTTGTCATCCGCTGCAGGGGGATGCAAGTGGTGTAGTTTGCAGTGTCATTTAATTTTCACACTTCAGATAAAACACAGAAAAGACACAGTCACCTCTTTGCAAGCCTGCCATCTGTATGCAGCCCCTCATATTGTTAAACACATACCAGATGGGCGTTAAGCTGCTCCCGGGCCGTGTCTGGTAAGCCTCCCACAGCCTTTGATGCCAACAGCTGACGTTCTGTGTCTTTCAGCCATTGCTGCATATCTTCTATCTCTCCATGGAAACCTTGGGCCTACAACACAATACAACCTGAGTCAGGACAAAAGGTGTCACACACACTCATTGTTCGCAGCCTGCGAATCAGAGACAAGGATGTCTGAGTTATTAATTCCTTGGATTCATTAAGCAACCAAAATTGAGTATCTGTGGTATTTCTCTGTATAAAAGGCTAGACTAGAACGAATTAAAGCCTTGGAGTGAAAACAGAAGATGGATTCACAACATCTAATCTATTTTATTTAACCATTTTGAATGTACTGGATACAAAATTGTACATTCACATACAAACAAAATATAAATCACATTTTCTGAAACCTTGTCAACAATGGAAAAATTGTTCTCTTGGAAACTTTCAAGCATTTAAAAAAAAAAAAAAAAACTCATCAAAGCAAATCCCGAAATGTTGAAGTTTTTAATAGAAACACGAGACAAATGAGAAAGGGGATGAGATCAGAGTCACGACTCTGAACTTTATGACTTCAGCATACCAATTATGTCTCCCTTGGGGAAAAGAGTGAGTCACAATTAATAAGACTTTCCGGCTGATCAACTTTCTGTCAGACTGATTCGTATACCTGAAGCAGGGAGCTTTCCAGCTGTTGCTTCCTCTGCTCCGCCTTCTCCAAGATGGATTTCCACCTCTGATTCAGATTCTCTAGTTTGCTTTGCAGACAAGATGCTTCCTCTCCGGCACTCGACTCCACAAGATCTTTACCAGCTTTGTTCACCGTTTCAACTGTTGACTTATGAGCCAAAACGTCTATCTGCAGAACCTGCACATGTAACAGAGCCAGAAGGGTAAAATGCAAAGTGTATTAGTATTGTAACACACAAAGGGATCTGCATGGAGGTGGAAGATATGATCCAGCATAGTTATAAACAGATCTTCTATACAATCTTTTAAATGAAAGACTGTGAGAATAAAGTGCACATTAGCATTAGGATTAGTAGACTGTTGTCCTTATCCATTATTTTCAGAACAAATGCTTCAAAAGCAAAACATAAAGGGGGCTTTGTCATACGTGGTGCTTGGCGAGCTCTATCTCGATGGCTTTGGGGTCTCCACAAGCCTTCCTCTGTTCGTTGAGCAGCTCCTCAGTGTGGCTCATCCAGGCCAGCAGCTCATCCAGTGCATGCTGGAATTGGCCCAGAGCCAGAAGGCCTCCCTCCAGTTTGTGCTGGATTAATGACAGATTATTCCATTAGACGTAAGCACTTGACATGCATGTGACACATAGCACACCCTGCGTGGTTGCGAGGGCAGGAGGAAATGTAGAGCTTTGATACAAATATGCTTCAAGACTACACTTTAAATGGTGTGTATTTGCTTCCCCGTGCTTCTGACCTGCCGACTGATGATCTTCTCATCCATGTTGTCCCAGAGCATCTTGAGCTCAGACATAGGCTCCTGGATGGCGCAGCGATCGGCCTCCTCCGTCACTTTCTTCAGCAGGAGGCTCGCCTGGTGGTTCAGACGCTCCATCTCGATCTGGAGCTGGTACGATTCCTTTTTGAACTCCTAACAAAACCAGAACGCGCAGTGAGTCAACAGGAGTACAGGAATCACCGAGACAATAACAGCTTTGTTCTGTCAAGGAATCATTTGTCTCATTATACATCAAAGAAAAGCTGAGGACTTAATAGAGCTTTTTTTTCCCAACACGAAACAAAGCAACGGAGCAGGTTATGAATCAAACACACCACAGCTGGTGTCGGATATACAGCTATCAGTATTTCATGCAGCAAAATAAAGCAGAAATTACAACGCCAGAGAAGTAGTTAATTATAATGATTTCGGTATTAAAAACAGCAGAAATATTTTGCCATGCTATGTTCAAATCCAAATAAAGCAGACTGTACCTTGAGCTCTACAATCTGTTGTTTGACAGTTTCCAGGTCCGTGCCTACAGGTGACATCGAATCCAGTTTGTTCTCCAGTATATCCACCCAGTCAAACATACCCTGCGTACAAGGTGGGGAGCCATTGTGTTACCAGAAGAAAACAAACCTGCACCCAGAGTCAAGTTTCTTATTGAATAGGACATTTATACTGAAAGCCAAGGTAAACCTGTTGTACAGAGGATTACTTTTCCCCACAATGAATTAATTTCAGAAAAACTTTCACTTGAGGTAAAGTTTAAGCATAGATCTAGTGATCATAGCTGATTTATTTTCTATTGTTCCAAAATTACCTGTATAAAATAAAATGTTCCATCAGCATTAACTTTTACATCATCTGTGTTTTTTTCTAAGAACTCACCGTTTACCTTCAAAACATGTAAATATGTCTGAATGCATCATCACCGGTATGTAAGCTGGTTTTATCTATAGAACCAAACAATAAATCTCCTTATATTCTACAATACAATCTTTTATGTTTTAGAAGGGCAACTCTTAACCTTAACATGTTTTAATGTGTTCTCCTTGAAGAAGTTTTCAAAGTACCTGCAGGCCATCTTGGAACTGTACAGCAGCCTGCATGGCTTCTTCCAGTCTCTCTATCCTCTCTTTCCATGTCTTATTGAGATTCTCCCAGGCTGAATTCACCTGGAAATATAACACGCAAATGTTATTCAGATCCACAGGTGGGTGGCAAAGTCTAACTGCAAGGTATCAGCAGAGTCCTTTGCAGAGAAATAAGCATCTTTGTAAACACGCTTTCAAAAACAACTGATTACCTCATCAACACTTTTCTTAATCACGGGTTTATCAGGTTCGCCGCAGGCCGTCATGAGCTCGTCTCCCTGGTTTCGAACAACATCAAGCTCCTCCTGCAGCCCATCGATTTCCTCCTTAAATCCCTGTAGGAATGAAATGCGTGTAAGTTTGCTTTTTTCTTATGAGTTGGTTTATTCATTCTGGTTTGATTTGAGGGTTGCGTGCACCTCCACAAATTCCTGCTGCTGTTTGACGACCGAAGGATCGACTCCGGGCTTTTCCAGCTCCCTCAGGAGGTCCTGGCTATCTTTAATGGTGACGATGAGGGCGCAGTGGTCACACCAGAACTTTTCTGCCAGGTCCATCACATCCAGCAACTTCGCCTCACGCTCCTCCAGCAAGGCCTGAATGTCACTCCACAGGAACACCATGTGATCCAGTTGGTCTTGTACCGCTAGTCCAAGAGAAAGAGAGTCAAACATTCAATAGGTGTATGATAAATATGACATATTTGATGGCAAATTGTAATTTTAAGAATCTGTTGTTGAAACAAGGGTTATGAAAACCACTGGAGGAAAGCTGATGAATTCAGCACGTGTAAATGCTAAGGTTTCCCAATTAAGTATTAATTTTGGTACATTCGAACCTTTACGATGTTAAAGTATATTATTTACACTACCTGTGATTATCCTTATGTCCTTTTAAGGTAAAACCACTACAGCCACCAAAAGGCCATTACCATTTCGCTAGTCTAAGGAAAACTTGTTTTAAAATGAACATGAAATGAATGAGTACACATTTCGAAATACAGTTAAACAGATAATGTAGTGTACTCTGTACCTTTGGCAGATATGTCCTTGTCTGCTCCTTCAGATCGGGCAATCATCTCTTCACCTCGTTGCCTCAGCGTATCATAAGAGGGCTGCAGTTTCTCCAAATCCATTGAGACGGCCTTATTTTCACTAAGCTGCTCCTTGATCTTGTCCACTTCCACAGAGATGGATGGAGGCTGCCGCAGCCGCTCGGCAATCCGCTCCAGGGACTCCAGCATGGGGTCAATTTTATCATGGAACTGGAAAACGAAGAAGGTATTTACCTTCTGCTTGTCTTGACACTTTACATAGTATAACTAAAATCATTAATGTGCATCATTCCTCAGGTAAAGAAGATATAAAATGTACTTAGACAATGAATATTTGCAGAATGTGGAATGACTTTTTTGGCACAACCTCGATTAATATAATGTTCATTCATGTTGAATTATGTTAATTGGAACAATTTTCTTTAAAAAAAAGTACTATTTAGACAGAATTTCCTCATAATCAGAATTCAATAAATGATAATGTTTAATTGTATTAGTGAACTGTATAGTGCATTGTACATTTATTCACAAAACTGCTCCTCACCTGAGTGGATTTAGAGAGTGCTTCATCTAAAGTGGCAGCTCGCTGTTTGACATCAGCTTTTAGTTGAGAGTAAAGTTGGTCAGTAGAAGTGTATTTTTCTTTGATGGACACCCCCTCCTCCGGGCTGAGTTCGAGCAGCTGAGGCCCAGTCTTGTTCATCTTGTCAATGTGAGGCTTGTGCTCAGCAATCAGCTCCCGCATTTGCTGGAGAGCAGAGAATAAATCCAGTTTGGTTTTTCGTTGATTTGAAGCGACACATCTGGGATTTGTTCACCTCTTACCCTGAGCTCCTCCTGCTGCTGCCTGAGAGTTTCATACTCGATGGCAGGTGGCGGCAGCTGGCTGAAGGTGCCGATGGCTTCTTGAAGCCACGGTGACAGCTCTTCGTAGGTCTCCCAGAACTGTGTGGCCAGAGACTGGGCTCGCTCCAGCTGCAGACAGCGCTCTGAATTCAGCTGACTGACGGCACCATACTTCTCCAGAAGCATCTGGGTCTTGGCCTGATTGAAAACAGAGGGGACCCTTTGGTTCATGGGCACAGTCCTTAATGACATTTCCTTGTTTGGGAAAGGAAACAAATTCACATTACCTTCAAGAGTTGTTTCTCTTCAGGGTTTTTGCTGCTCATGATGGCCTTCCCCGTTTTCACAATGTCATCCACAGCATCTTTGTGCCTCATGATGTCCATGGAGAAAATCTGAAAAACCAGTCAAGTGAGTTTGCGTGGGTGTGTACTGTATTTTGCTCCAATAAATACTTGTGTTCACGCACACGCACACGCGGTGTCATGACGGGCTCACCTTCTGTGCTTGCAGCTGGGCTGCGGTTTGGTCCTGCTCCAGCCTGATCTCATTCATTGACAGCAGCTTCTTCTCAGCTTCAGTCAGCCAGGAGAGTTCAGCATCTGCAGCCTGTTCAAACTGGGGGAAAAAGAAAACGGGAAAAAAAACAGGCGATGTGTTAAATGAAAAGACACAAAAAGAAGGTGAATAAGGGAAAGCTATTTGTGAGCGGCTCTGGTTTACCTGCTGTGACTTGAGTATGTCAGCATTGATCTGGTCCACCTGTTGAGTGATGATGTCACAGACTGCTCTGTATCGCTCGTTATCCTCCGTCACCAGCTTGTCCAAACCCTCACGAGTGTGCCAGGGGATCAGATCCAAGAGTGAACTGCTCAGCTCATTCAGCTTGTCCAACACAGGCTTTTGGTCTTTGGTCTCTTTCAGCAGGGCCTGCGCAGGATTGCATGACACACATATACTCAGTTTAAGAGTGATATAAGCACAGATGTGTTTCAGCGCCGCTTCTTCAAACAGTTACATATAGTGACTTACCCTCTGTCTGCTCTGTGGCTGCATTAACTGTTCGCCCACTGGCTCCTGATCAGAGAAACTGTTAATCTCCACTTCTGCTTTCTCCAGCCAGGAGTGCAGACCATCGTGAGCGTGCTGCAGCTTAGAAGACAGACTCAAAACCCGCTCCAGTGTCTTCAAAACATTGTCACTCATGGAGTTTATCTCAGCGTACTTTGATTTTATTCCATCCAGTTTGCCTTGGATAACGACCACCTCATCACCTGTAAACATAAAATATATTGAGTGATTCCTTTCTCCAGTAAGATAGGGAGTATTGAAGTTAGAACCCACTATCATCATCTGACTGGAAATTAATTTGAAAGTTAATCTTCGATTATCAGGAGATTCAACAGTACTTTGATACCACTCAACAAAAGATGAGTTTGCTCGTTTCTTCTCAAAAGCTATCAAATCTGCCAGCCAGCACACTGGTATCCCACTAATCTAAGTAAAAACAATTTGAGAATTTTTTGATTTGGTATTTGGCAGCCATACCATAACAACAAATGTCACTGGGATAATTTGTGAGACCTACAAGGTCAAGAAATTTAATTCTGACATCCTAAAACAGGGCTAAACTGTGTTTCCCATTGGATTCAATGTAGCGTGAAGATAACTGATTGTTACTGGTGAATACAAACCAACCAGTGTTTTTCAACTCCATTAACTAGAAAGTTGATATTAATATAAACTGGGCTGTAATTTTTCACAATAAGTATGAAATTGTACAATTGACACTAAACTCATTCATGGTTTGTCTCACAATAAGCTGCAGTTTCTATATCAATGATGAACTTCCTGTGTTTTAACCCAAAAGATGATGATTTAACTATTATATCAATCCTGAAGTGATGTTCAATGATTGACCATATGCAATTAAAAGCTTTTTTTTTTCTTAATTGCGGTGCAATCATTCAGATTCACTGTCTAAAATTACTGGGATTCATTCTCAAAATGTACAACAAAAAACATTGCTATGTTAATACCAATCTCTTTCTTCTTGTAACAACATTTAGAACTGTAAATTACACACACCTTTCTCAATATTTCTTTTAGGAGGAAGTTTTCTTCTTGACCAATTAAAAACATAGATTTGAATGCAATGGTCTGAATGGTAACAATATATTGTGTGGGATGGAACACTCCCTTCCAAAACCAAAACAAATATCAATTCGAGCTGAAGACAAAAGTCATCAGCCCTTGTATAAAAATTAATAATGAATACTCTTCCTTTCCGACTTCCTAACATTAAACAAACTTTTGCCTTGTGTTAAAATAGGTGCTGGGAATACAACATTACTGTAGATTATTAAGACTTGCCAAATAAGAGACAAAAACAAGAAGTTATTTTTACAAATGCAATTTGTGAAAAAAACTCCACAAACTTCAAGAAAAAAAATTCTAGGAACCGTACATATTTTAGCGAATTGGACATCAGTGGTTAAAATTATCTTTAAAAATAGCACAAAACCTCAATACATGTATTACAGGAACAGCATTGCTTGTCGGTTTGTACTGCTGGTAAAGAAAGTAAATGAAAACATGCCTGTTGTTTGCTTCAGGAGCTCCAACCCATTAGAAACAGCTTGGGCAACATTCTTCTTCCTCAAGTCAATATCACTGTGTAGTGCCTGACGAAGAAAGGTGCAATGTCAGACACTCATCGCGATAGACGGGAGAGGCTCCAGTGTGAACGCAGGAAAACAAACCAATCATGAGAACAAACTCAAATGTGACTGATGCGAATTAAATGAAAGGACTGAACGTGACGTCTGGCCTGAGGAGGAGTGTATACCCGTTGTTCTGCCAGCTGCTTTTCAAGAGCGTCTATTTTGTAGTCCTCCACAGACGCTTCACGCAGCCTCTCGTGCACCTCGCTGAGCCAGTTCATGAGGGCCACTTCATCCTCTCCGAAGTGCCGGGCGTTTGCCAGAGCTTGATGCAGCATCTCGGCCTTTCTCCTGCATCGCTCCTGGAGCTCTATGTAACTTCCCTGAGTGTTGTCCAGTTTGGTCTGAACAAACTCTTTATCATCCACTGAGCTCACAGTTTTAAGCATTTGGCCCAAGTTGACCACCTGAAACAGGTCTTTACTGTGATTCATAATCTCCTCCTCTAAGGCCTGGGAGCGGGTGATGGAGACAAACATGACATAAACAGAAAACACAAACAAAAAAACAAGAATGTAAAACTGAAATGAAACAAAAAGTGGAATGGAAAATCATAAAAGGCATGGACATAATAAAATGTGAAATAAACAGAAATGCGTTCAGCTGAACATTGAAAAAAAAAAACTCACATATGCCGATGAAGGGTGGATATTACCTTATGTTGAGAGATCTGATCCTCCAGTCTGGTCGTCTCTGTGCCGATCGGCTCTGCATTGACAAGGTGTTTCTCTGTGGCTGCGAGCCACTCGCTCAGAGGCTCCAGAGTCTCATGGAACTGCTGAGTGACCACTAAGATGCTCTCTAGTTGTTTGTGCCTGTCAAAGGCATGAAAATATTCACAATAATGAAGTATAAACAAAGTAAAGTGACCCACTTTAAATTTAACATGCAGATGTGCTTATTCTATTTGTGTATAAAAAGGAAGCACAAGCTATCAGAAAATGTGTTAATGGCAGAGGTGGGAGGAGCAGTAAAGTACAACTACTCATATATTTCTTCTTAATTAAATTTTTCCAAATCAAATTACAACTGGAAACTGTTGAAAGATGCCTAAAAATACAAATCTATGACTGCTCGTATTTCATTTAAACGTGTTTTCCATTACAGCTCTGTATACCAACCTGTTTTCAGCTTTCTTGAGCAGAGCGTCCCACCTCTGTCCCAGACACTCAATTTCTTTTGCAACTTTCTCCTTATCCACAGACTCTGCTAGCTCTGCAACCTTCCCTCCCTCTTTTTTTATCAGCTCCACGGTCGGCCTTCGGTCATCCAGCAGCCTCTGTAAAAGCTGTCAGAGGTAAACAAAAGTGGAGAGTTATTAAGCTCCTTCACGTCGCTTCATTTTGTAACACAGTAAATCTAAAAGACACAAATGAGGCGTTCATTAAACAACAAGCTTTGTGTACCGCACTCATGATTAACAATCCATGTCAATTCAATAAAATTAATTGGAAGTCAAGTGTTTGAAGCGTTCAGACTAAAACAGACATGATGGTTTAGCCTGTGTGTGGTTGTGTTGTGTGGAACTCACTTTCTGCTCTTGTATCTGTGCTTTCACCACTTTGAACTCTGCAGACGGAGGTTTTTGACTGGCCACAAGCTCTTCTGTGTCGGTCAACCAGCTGAGCAGGGACTCCAGAGCATCCTGAAACCTTCCACAATGCAGCAGGGCTTCGTGCAGCTGGGCTGAGCGCTCGGCGATCTGCGGACCACATGGTAAATATAGATGTCATCTGTTTCAAGAGTGCCCGAGCCGACAATCCCATGACACTATCGTAGCCACTTAGGAAAACATTAATCAGCCGTCTACCTTTTTATTGAGTGTATTCCACTTTGAGTTCACACCTTCCAGGTCGTCCTCCAGTTTCTTGGTGCTGGTGCCTTTAGCAGCATTCTGGATCAAACCATTACCAAGAGAGTTGATGTCTTGAAGTTGAGTTTGCAGTGGATCGATGTCGTCTTTCTGGAAAGCCTGAAGACAAATAAACAAATCAAAATCAACAATCAAAGTTGTGGAAAGATCTATCATAACATGATCAACTTAGTAAGTTTTAAATTTTTGGTATTTTTAATCTTTCCCCAAATAAACCAAGTTGGACTCTCTGTGAATTTGGAAAAAGGCCCAAAAGTAAAAGGCGAAGTTGCTCCTTTTTCCTCCCCTGTTTGGGGACAAGATTGCCACATCACCACCTCGAGGTTAAAGTTAGAAGTCAAGCAGACACAAACAACTCTCGAAGGAGTCATCAGCTTCGAGGAAAACAGAGCCAGTAGTCACAGTCGTCTACAATCAGGCCAACGGATCTTCCTGGATAAAACTACTGGGCAATACCTAATACACCCACCAAGTAAACAGATAAATGACAAAAATAGCAATCTAGTAGCTAGGGATAATTTTATGCGAAGGCAGCTTAAGCACCTGTGTGGAGAAAAGACCCATCGGGTCCATTTCAGGACATGTCGCGATGGCATTCAGCAAGGCCTCAATCTCATGCTCCTCTGCATGCTGAAATGTGTGTAAACTTTTAGGGAAACAGGCCTCCAGTGATTGTAGAAACTCCTCCAGCTCCTCCATGTTATACTTGGATGCTCCTTGTTGTACAAGACATGGCTTTGCTTGCTGGCGGCTGTCTATGGGTAGGGTTACAGAGTTTCCGTACGTTTCAGGCTGCGTCACCACCACACTGACCAACTCACAGTCATCCTGGGGTGACACATCCTCCAATAGCTCAGCAGTGGATAGCTCATCATAGTCTGTTAAAGTCCTGGAACGCCATCCAGAGCTGTCGTTTTGAGTCCTAGAACCTAAAGAGGACCTCCCAGTGGAGTATTTATAGTCTCCATTGCTCAAGGTATCCTTTTCAATGAGATTCACCACAGCAGACTCTTTCTGTTTGCTCTCCTGAACCAAGCTGCTGCTATGATAAAGAGATCTGTTGTCCCTCACAGGTGAAAAAGGGAAGTCCTCCTGCCCAGAGCTGAGCGATCGGCCCGTTCTCAGGTCCCCGGACATGTGCATTGCCTCTGAAGACGACAGGCTCCTTGTGCCAGGGCCCGTTCTTATATGAGATCTCTGGGCACGTCGCTCCCTCTCCACTGTGGGACTGTACAGTCCCGAATCCTCTTCAGATGTCAGTGAGCTGGTCATGCTCTGTCCTCGTCTCCCATTGCTCAGCGTGGGCCTCTCCACGCTCCCCAGGCACAGCGTTCCACTGCGGCTCGCATACTCGCCCAAATTAGTGGGGGCAAAAGTCCTCCATGACCGCCGATGATGGGGATGGTCCTTCTTCTCTCCTGCCTGCAGACGTGACTTTGGCAACACCGTGTCATTCACCCTGATCATGTTCCCATTGAATTTAAGTCCATCAAAGACTGCGCGCTCATCCAGCAAAGCAGGTTTTCTTGTTCGGAGCTCAAATGAACTGGAGGCAGAGATAACTCCATTTCCACAGAGGCTGCTGAGGTCCAGTGTGCGGTGCGAGTAAGGAAGGGTGCCTGTGAAATGTCGGGAGGAAAGGCTGCCCTTAGAGCCCGAGTCTATCTGCTCATTGAGTCGGACGGTGTCGTAGATGGATCTCTGGGGCACATAGCAGTCGTCAATGTTCAGGTCCTCCTCCTCCCCCTTCCCTATACAGGAAGGGTTTTGTCTGAGGCAGTCTGGTCTGCTCAGCGGTTTGCCCATGCTCACACAATTGTCACAGCTCACAACAAAGAAAAGACTAAAGATGCTTTGAGATCCTTTGAGGTATGAGTAGTTGTAGCGCACACTGAGCAACTCAAAAACGAGCTCAATGTCAACAAATCACATGGGAAGCAACTGTGTACTAATAAGGAGTATCTCTCCTCTCCTGAATGAGAATTTAACAAGTAAACACTGAACATTTCCACTTCACTTTCCAAAACATAATTTACAATAGCCCGAGGACATTCATCTGTAAAAATTTATTTCAAGACGAGATCTAGATAAGAAACTAAATGTGTCAGAAACACAAATATATCAACGAGTATAAATAGCTAGGACTGAACAGCAGCATTATGTTCCATATTAGGAAGGGAAATCCCAAAAAGTATTCCTCCGGGCTCGAGCATGTGTCGTGCCAAAAAAACTTAATCAGATCTCTGATTCAAAGTGCGTCTTTTCCCCTGAAATCCTCGCAGCATCCTTGTAAGCTGAAAGAAAATCTTCGGTGCGAAGTAAAAACATCCACAGACAAATCCAGCAGGCTCTACTCAAAACTGTGGGCAGCTCCGAGCAGAGCCGGTACTCCTAGATAAACAAAAAACGCTGCCCTTCCTCGCTCATCGCTCCCCTCGCACTGACAGACACCCTCCTGGCAGAGGGTTTCATGCCCCGCCCCCCCTCATTATTCAGACAACATCTGCCACAACTCCATTTGTGCTCAGAGCCGCTCCGGCACATGTTGATTGGTGGACATATGACCCTTTTTTCCCTTTCTAATTCCCCCTTATGTCTGCATGGCCCATATGACTTCACCTCTAAGCCATCCCCTGCATCCTGACACAGTCACTCACTTTTCCTCTTTTATTTTTTTTCCTTTCGCTGACTGAGGGAATGGGGAGGGGAAGAAGTACCTACGAGCTTTTGTAATTCACACACACACACACACACACACACACACACACACACACACACACACACACACACACACACACACACACACACACACACACACACACACACACACACACACACACACACACCACACCAAAAAGAAAAAAAGCAGATCAGCACACAGCTCTGATGATGTCACACATCCTAAAACAGATGCACATTTTTCCTTTTTGCCCTCTGCTTTCTCCTGGTGGATGGTTGCTCTGGACCCTGCAGACATTCTTAATTACTGAGGAATGCTGAGGGAGGCACAGGTCCCAGGTAATTTAACACCCACCGCTCTGCCAAGTGCACGAACGGGCTTTTATGTCCACTGGCCGGGGCAAAAGAAGAAAGGAGGATAGAGGAGATAATGACGGGAATTTATTTTTGTTTCTTGGATTGTCTGTAGCATAGTGGCTTGGTACGGAGCTGAATAGCCCTGGCTTCTTTGTCCAGCTCTGCACACATGAGAGGAGATGAGGACAGCAGACTGGCAGTGATTAATAAGATCTGTTGTTCAAGAGAGAGGATGTGCCACTATTGAGTCCTTCAACCTTTCACAACAGTGAAAATGAATGAATACAAATGATTTTCCTGAATGTTTTTACTTGTTCAAAGCCTTTTTGTTCACATTAGTGTCATACCTAAAGGTTTTTTTTTTTTTTTTGCATAATCATTGGGGGCGCTATTCAAGTCAAGCTAATAAAACCAAATACAAAGCATTACTTGATTAAACAACCTCTCGAAATTATTTTTGGGTAAAATTTTTATGGAAAAATGTGTCCAAAAGCAAGTCAAATGTAATTAATTATAAAATGTGTTTTTGTTTAAAACCTTTTAGTTTCATTTACTTTTATGTTTCTAAAGCTATACTTACAAGTATTTAAAGTATTTAAACCTTGGTGGAAAGATCATCAGTCTTGTAAAGAGAATTAAGAGGAATATTTCTTTGTTGATTCAGAAGTCAAAACATTGTTCAGGTTTTTTTTTAAGTCAATTTTCCACAAGGGAAAACAAGAGGTCATGGACATTCATAAAATGGAATGCTACTTAAAGGACACTAAATAATAGAAACAGAGCCTTATTACAAACGTCCTTGAATGAGTTGCATGACAATAAATATTGATATATGCGAAGAGGCTCAGATAGTTATCAACAATGATTTACTACAGTAAGAAAGTGATGAATTCAAACACAAGCTAAATGTTAACATCAAGTCTGTAATCATAGTCATCTCATTTCGTTTAAACATCTGAACTTTGGTAAGTACATCCCCGATTATTCAGAGCACTGTTCTTTAAATCACATTTGTGACTCTAACTCACTTTATAAATCTTGTTTGTACTTTTAATTCAAAACCATTCCCTGAAGGCTACTAAGTCTACTCCCTGCAATATACCATAAACAAAACACAGTTTATTCTCAATAAGGGAAAATATTTATCGCTAAAAATACAGATTCCTTATTAGTATGGATGTTTAAATTAACTAAGTGACTAAGAAAGTATTACATTTAATGTTGAAATTACTAAACAGCACAGCACAGTTGACCTTCTATTGCAAGCTATCATGACAGTATTTCAAAGTGAGGCCAACTGCTGCTACTTAAAAGCTTTTTATATCATAGTCAAGAATTTCAAACGATCCTCTGTCCATTAGGGGCAGCTGAAATCTGTTTTCATACCTCAGATTAAGTATGACACAGAGTAAGAGCATTTCATGAGGCCACGACTTAATCATCTTACAACTAATGCTGTACTTGTATAGAAAGTGGCCGATAGAAGTTTCACGTTTCACATGAGGGAGAACGTGCCGAGACAATGTTGCAGTGAGTAAGGGCTTCATGGCCAAAATGACACTTTTCTATCACCACCTTCAGTGTAATGAAAGAACTCCACCGTGATTCAGAAGATGGAAATTCTTTTTGAATTGTAAAACACACTGATGTAATGTCTGAACTGTGAGAAAAGACGCCCACACAAACCCCCCCCAGTGGTGTTGAATCACTAAGTTAAACCTTTACGGTCGTTTTCACTTCTTTCTATACATACGCCGGGACTTCTGAGCTATGACAAAACTCACGTGAACACCAAGAGTGAACGTATGAAGTCAAGCACGTCTTTAAAACTTCACCTAAAATGGTAACAGCCATAGAACGAGACAAATCCAAGGGCTGCCTTTCTTTGTTTATTCCTTAGTTCTGGAGCTGCCAGTAAATCTCACTCCCTTACAATAACAATGGTCTCATTCATGGAAAGTTGAATAAAATTTGATAGAGTTGTTGACGATTTTCATACTGCAGCTAAAATCAGGTCCTATTACTGACTCACTGTTTGTATTCATGTGCAACAATACTTGTCACGAGCATAATTGTCACAAAGAGGATTTTCCACCGGCAGCTGAGGCCGTATATGCCCTCTGAACCCAGAGTGGTGGCGGGACAATGGCCTGGTGGAAACATGCACACAGCGCTGCTTAGCAACAATATGAATCAAACACCTCTTTAATAGTTGCTCTATCGGGCCTTTAAAGCCAACTCAGCTCAGTAGGGGTGACACCTCCACCCGAGCCATTCTGATATTTTAATCCACAGAATTCAGCTGGAGGTCTGCATGCAGCCTACCAACATTAGTGAAGCGCCCTCTTAATTGAAAAAAAAAAAAAATCCCTTGACCTACATTATAAGGACAGATCTGTGTCATTTCCCCATACACATCTGTTTACATTGTTCTACGATAATACTATCCAATACAGTAAATGAAGAAGCATTGCATGGTTTCACCTCTGAATGTAGGCTAATCCTCTTTTTGAAAACTCCACAGGAATTTACAAGGTTTAAAATATTTCTGCATCTGTCTGCAAATCTTACTAATGCCTGACTATTGCTTTGTCCCCGAAATGATACCGCTAAAATTACCCACAATTGTAAACACAATAGGGAGAGTCAGAACAACTGAAAACTGACAATTAGGAGGAATAGGACGCTGTGTGGCATTTGTTGCTGCTTATATAAATCTCCTGCATTATACTTCAATTTTCATCCAACCATCATTTGTTCTGCTTTTATCTAACAGACTTTAACGTTCCCTGATTTTCACTGGCTGTTGCGCAGCCACTCTAAAACTATTTTCATCCATCCATCTTATACGCCACTTATCCACTTGAGAGTCAAGGAGGGGCTGCCCATCACAGTGGAAATATAGACGGGCACATAGTCACACATGTACTTTAAGTGCAATTTTCAGTTAACCTCAAACACGTGTTTGGAGTACTACTCATAAAACATAATTTGTAATGTCAAAAAATCTGCCATCATTCATATTTTTATGTGGTTACAAATACAAACTATTGTGCTAAACTGTCTTTTGTGTCTCCATTAGATCAATGAAGACTCAGGGCAGCACTAAATAGGTTCAAGGTAGTATGATTTGTTGGCCTTCAAGTTAAAAAAGGTCAAACTAACACAACTGAGGGCTTAACGTCACATATGATGTCAGGCTGTGAAGACTCAAAGCAACAATATCTATGTTAAAAGATCAGGATGCAGGCTCAGCCTCATTATTGAGTCAAGCGACACCATGCTGGCAGCCACCTGGCTACGACGGTCCTTCCCTCTTTCCCCGTCACTGCATATGGACCCCAGCCCTTTTGTTCATGCCAGATGCCCTGAATAAACCAACAATCCCCAGAGAATAGTGACAAATGAAGCAGGAGTGCTGAGTTAAGAGCCTGCTTCTGCCTGGATGCTGCGTAAGCTTTTATGAATGGACAGTAGTCGAAATGTCATTTGTACTTCTGTGTTTTGAATGAACATTACCAGATTTAGATTATTTTTTATGAAAATATCATATGCTATTGGACAACTGGATTCCAGCAACAATCACAGGTTTGTTAGAAAAAAAAGAAAGAAAGAAAAGAAACATTACTCTATATACTAGATATATAGGTATCTAATCATGTTGATAGTAAGACTGTGCATTTACACTATGTGCATGATTTTTCTGTAAAACAATGTAGAAACCAAAGTAGCATAGAGATACTGACCAAAACAAGCTATATATTTCAAGTAAATAGAGTATGCACATAACTAATATTCAGACACGCCCTCAATCTTTAAGCGAGTGCAAGACATTTCTTGAGTAAAACATCACTATGAGTGTTGAAAGCAATCTTAAAAGCACTCAGATCCTGAAGAGATATGAAGTCTTTCAAGACAAATGAACACTTTGTGCAATACTACTATTATTGATCAAGAGAGTCTACATAAACATGTATGAGTATAATGTGGGAAAACTTGTTACCATCAAACCGTTGTACTGTTGGGATTCCAAACATGTTCAATAATACTCCTGTTTTCCACTTTTTAATCACATAAATCAAACTGAAGCTTTGAACATGAGTCAACATACCTTGAAGGCCTCCAGCTGTTGATTGATCACGTCTGTCTCCATGCCGACGGCCTCCTGGGACGCCTCCTTGTCCACAGCTCTGCTCAGTTTGTCCTCCATTTGATGGAGTTGATCATACAGCTCCTCCAAAGTGGTGAGGGTGCGTTGCACCTGCCCCTCTCGCCCTTTGGCTCTGTCCAACAGTTTGCCGCACTGCTTACTCAGAGCATCCAGATCTCTCTTCAGGCCCAACAGATCAGGCGAAGACTCGGTCTCAAGCATCTTCTTACAGCTGTCTCCAGCGTTGGCCGTGTTTGCCATCAGCTCTCGCAGCTTGGCCATAAAACTCTGGATGCTGTCCTGCTGCTCTTTAAGAGTGGACAAGTCAAGGTCCACAGGAGACATACCGTCCAGCTCATCGTCCAGCTCTGTGAAATGGGTGAACATCTGTCGAAGGCTGCTCTGGAACTGCCCAATGCCCTGCAGTTTACCCTCCAACACCTGGCATGTGTCCTCTAGCTTCTTGTCGAGGTTGCTGTAGTCTTTTTCTAGGCTGTCCGCCTCGAGTAAGAGATCTGTCACACCTTCAGCATCTGGGACTTCGACTACAAGGTCCTTGGCCAATGCTTTCATGTGCTCTACTTGGTTTTGCACTCCCTCTAAACTCTTATGCTGAGCCTTCATGTTGGCTAAATTCTTGTTGCTGTAAGCCTGGACTCCCTGTGATTCATAAGCATCCACCTGCTTCTTGGCACCCTCGAGATGACCTTTTGCCTCTTTGAGGGCGTCATTAAACTCCTTAACGGTGCGTGAAATCTTCTCCAGGGAGTCCCTTTTGCCCTGAAGACCTTCTACTATCTTGTCCACTTGTTTGCCAATGCTGGACTTTTCTTCTTTGATGGCGTCGGTGTCTGTGTTGGCCACCTCGAGAAGGCTATCTGCAGCCGTGTTGAGCTGCTCCACCAAACCTCTGTGCTTGTCCACGTCCTTCTGGAGAGCTTTCACCTGAGAAATGGAGCTCTCCACCGCAATAGGGTCAGCACTGAGTTTGACTTGACCCTTGCTGGCCTCACACTCCTGAATCCAGGAGCTCAGCTTTTCCGCATGCTCCTGGTACTTTTGAGACTTCAGCAGAGCAGTTTGAAGCTTCTCAGCTTGCTCTGCAGAGCTCTTCTTCACCTCCTCCCAGTTGGACGAGAGGGTATTGAGTTGCCCTTGTAGTGCTAACTTTTCTGCACCATCAGTGTTGTGAAGAAGCATCTCTCCTTCTCCAGTGATTGTATTATAAGCTTCCTCGTGGTCGCGGAGTGCCTGCTGGAGCTTACTGTGCTCCTCCAGACTTTGTTGCAGAACCTCTACTTTGGCGGAGATGGGCTGAGGCCTCGACTGGTCCTGGAGCTTCTCACCCAGCCATGTCTGGAAGTCTTTGGAAGTCTGGTGAAACTGCTGGGAGCTGGCGAAGGTGGAGTTTAACTGTTCGATCTGTTGGGCTAAAAAAAAAAGAGAGAGAGAGAGAATGGAGGGAAAAATTTAAAGGGAAGAACTTAAACACAACTGTGAATATGTTTCCAACATAATCGTGTAGTCCATTCTATATTTCACTTAGTCTCAGTTCTAAACCGAACATTCATCATGCTGAAGACAAAAACTGTTTTAAATACAAAATCTAAATAAACTAGTGAGATTATATGTAAACTGTTTAACCAATGTGAGGAGTTGCAGACATTTTATGTTATACTTAATCATTCCGTTTGCTAGTATTAACCAAATGCTAAAAAAGTTTCGATAAGCAGCTCAATTTTGTCTCGATTTAATGATTTTACCGATCAAAGATTTATTTTCCTGTTTTATGGTATCCTAATCCATTGTATGTTCACTTATGTCTAAATATGCATTTTTCTGACAATAAACCTTATTGTAAATATTATTTTCATATTTTGAAATAGTTATTACTCGCTTTTAAAGTAAGGTGTTTGATTGGATTTTACAGTGCGACAGTTCCTTCTGTTGTAAATATTACAACACTACAGAGTGAGATTGAGATAAACCACTAACCTGTTTTCTCCTCCAACTGTTTGAAAGGCTTGCTGACGCTCTCCAGCTGCCGGGCTAAGTCTGCTTTGAGATAGTCTTCCGTCACCATGGCCGCGAGCTCTGCGTTGATGACCTCAGCATTCTTCAGCTTCTTCTTCTCCTCCCTCAGCTGAGCGGAGATGTTTTGGACGTCTTCCAGCTGCTTCTTCACAGCATCCGGCTGGGTGCTGTGACTGTGATGATTTGTGAGCTGATTCTCCAGCTGACAGGTCGTCTGACTGAGACTCCTCAGCAACTCCTGAAACTGCCCGGTCTTGACCGCTGCCTGGTCAATGAGGCTGTCTCGTTGGTCCAGCTGTCCTGTGAGGCCTTCCCACTTCTGTGTGACGGCGGCGAGCTGCTCCTTCACCGCCTTCCCGCTCGAGGGGTCTTGGTTGTCTGTTGAGCTGAGGATGGATGAGGCGGCTTTCTCCAACTGTTCGTATTGAGGTTTCCGACTCTTGAACTCATTCTGGAGGATCTGAGGGACGAAGGGAGTAAATCAGTCAAGTTGAACCCTTCTTCAGGAAACCCCGGTTCCTATGAGATGCGCAAGTGTCACATTGTTCCCGACAGCCAGCACCTTGCTTACCTGAACTTGCTGTTTCTGCATTTTAAGCATGTTGGGGTCAATGGAGAGGGGCCCGAGAACGCTCATCATCAGCTCTTTTTCGGAGAGCCACTGGCCAAGCTGGAGCTCAGATGATTGGAAGATGTCCAGATTCTTGTTGGACTGCTCCAGGTGCTGCTTCCTCTCCTCGACAGAGCCGCTCATTTCTGCCCAAGCAGCATCTAAACAGGAGGGTGCAGCAATCATATCGCGCCTGCATTAGTCAGCACAACAACACCTTTCTGTCGTCTTCCCCACTGTTTTTCCAGCAAACCTCCCATTGTGCAGGATCTGGCATCACAAATGTGTTAATTTAACTAGTGCGGAAATAAAAAGGTACCGAGGCTGGCTCACAAATTGTTGTGTAAATTGTGTAGGTGGTGCAATTTTAGAAGACACACACACAAAAAAAATATATAACATTTCACAGAAAGCATTACTCAGACAGCAGCACTGTAACGAGATACATTATTTGTCAGAAAAATTTGCCGTACTTTTGACAGTCTCAGTGTCATAAATTACCCGGGGCCATCTGGAGACAACACCTTGCTGCATACCTATTTCAGCCAGCATCTGCTTCCATTTTGCTGCCTCCGGGGAGTTTGGGTGAGTCTTAATCAAGTTAAGAAGCTTCCCTCGGAGCTTCTGGAGCTGCTCCTGCTTTTGCTTCATGTCATCTTCAAATGCCTAAGAACATAAAAAAGAATATCAAATCTTAAAACATGTGATTTCCAAAAGGAATGCTGTTTGACTATCACACTCACTTCTAAATAAAAACCCTGACAATTGGATCCATAATTTCATTTGACAGTCAATTTGGTAAGCAATAAAATTTCAGTACCTTCTGCTGCTCAAGCTGCGTTTTCACTGAATCCTTCTCTGTGCCTGCATTGCCCCAGGATGCTGCAGTCTTTTTCATGTCCTTCAGCCAGGTCATCATGTCCTCAGTTTCGTTTTGGGCATCTTTCACCTCCTCCACCAAACTGCTCAGCTCTGTTGCTCGACATTTCAGTGTGTCTCCGAGGTTTGTGTAACCCTCGCTGATGAATGTCATATTCTGCTGAATCCCCATCAGCTCTGAGGACATCGGAAACAATTCTGTCAAGTTTCTTCAACAAGACTTTGCTGCATGAATGTAATATTCTGACTAAAACGCTAGTTGGACATTGTTAATGAAGCATTGTAGGACAGTATGTTCAGAAAGTGAAAGTGTCTCAGGAGTGTTTTCAAAGTTAAAACAATAAATCCATCCACTTATCGTCTACACTGCTTCCTGACACTGGGTTTAGTGTTTCTGATTAACTTCAAACATATTTTTTATGGTCTCAAGGAGAAAAACGAAGAGCCCAAAAAAGCGGAAAAAAAACAAAAAACCTGTAGGCTTCAGGAGAACATGCAAACTCCACATAGAACGGCCCTCAAGCCAAAGTAGGACTTGAGTCAGGGATGTTCTCACCGTGAGGTTTACAATTACACCACTATGCAGCCTAAATAAAGTATATACAAGTATTTTTCTAGTTGAAAAGGGTTTGAACAATTTAACATGGAAATTACATATTATTAAAAGAAATAAGGCCCAATAAATAAAATCCCATCTCATCTCATTGAATATTGGTCTTTAAATTTGAAAATTTGCATTTATTAAGTGAAAATTGTGAAGGAAT
Source organism: Lipophrys pholis (assembly GCF_963383615.2). Taxonomy (NCBI): domain Eukaryota; kingdom Metazoa; phylum Chordata; class Actinopteri; order Blenniiformes; family Blenniidae; genus Lipophrys; species Lipophrys pholis. Next base: position 15,534,055 of record NC_137642.1, on the reverse strand, counting down.
GCAAAAACATTTTAAGAATATCAAACTCTGTCTGTATTTTCATTGTGTTCCTTTCACTCATCTGAACATACTGATACAAAGAAAAAATATGTATTCAGTTCAAAGCTACATCAACCATAGCATACCTCACACAGTGCATTACAAAACAGCAGTCACTCACACACCCGCACATGCTCGTGCACACACACACACACACAAATACACACACACACACACACACACACACACGCACACACAAAGACACAAAAAGACACATAAAGACACAGTTACCTTTATTTGTTAGGTAAGTATGGCTTGCTGGACCACCACCATTAGTAAGAGCTGATGCAAAGACATAAGATAGAGTTTGAGTAAAGAACAGGGAGTCTGACCACCATCTCCCTCAAAGTTGTTTTCATGATCTCTAACAGTTAGTCATGAAATTCAGACATGAGGCCAAAAGCCATGCTTCCCACTCCACTGAGAGATTGCGATGAATGAAATGAAGTGTTTTGCTGTTTACCTGACTTGTTAGTGGTCTTTGTCTTGGCAGGGGATGTGAGAAGAGTAATGAGGCTGCACAGTGCGGATCCTTTACTGTTCAAGTCTTCAACAGAAGGGCCTTTAGATGTCCATTCATCTATTAAGCCCTGAAGAAAGATTAATCACACAATTAAATGCACACAAAAGAGAATCAACATGACAGCTGGCACCAAAACCACACACATTCAGAACTGCAACATAACCCATCTGTTTTTAAAGATAATGTATTTCTTTTCTTGTATTTCTTTCCCTCTGGGCTAATATACTGAACAAGTCTTTTTGGTTTCATCTTTAGAATGCAATACTGTATAAGTCTGCTTGTTGCAGTTTCACAATATGGAGAGGAATTGCACACATACTCCATGTACTGCGACCAATCTAAATAGAAAAAAAAAACCATGAATAAAAACAAAACAAGAATTCGCTTTGTTTCTTTAAATTTTCTTTCTACAACTTTTTTTTTTTTTTTTTTTTACAAAATCTGTTTCTGTAATCTCTGCTGTAACATATCTTGAAGAAAATAGTCTCCCTGTTGGACATCGTCATGTTTCACTCCTACATCTGTCCTCTAAAAACACTTGCAATTCATCTGTCAGTAGTTGGCAGAGAAAGCAGGTTGGGATCGTGTAGCGTTTAGGGAGGAGAGCATGATTACTATCTATTAAAAACACTAGGATCTGGTCTGTTGCAGAAAACATGAGCGCCAAAGTTCTTCATCTGATGCTAAGTATAACATCAATTACTTTCATTTCAGAATTTTCAATATGCTTATGCTACTCGAAACATATAGAGGGGAAAAAAAGAACTGTGTTTACAATACGGGTTATTCTTTATTTATCCACGACTCACGTTGACTATCTGCAGGTCCTTCTCCAGGCTTTTCTCACTGCTGTTTGGCTGAACTGCAGGTACTTTGTCACTGGTCTCCTCCAGCCACTTGGAGAGAGCACTGGCTGCAGATCTGAACTCTCCCAGCTGGTCCTGACAGGACGATAGTTCCTCTTCCCTGAAGCAGACAACAAAAACCAGTCAGAATACGCCTCCATGAGTGCATTACCAACAACAAATAGCCACTAAGGTTAGACTAGGTTTTAGAATTAATTGGTTAAAGTTAAATGTTTCTTGTTTTTTTCCCTCACTTTTCTTTGACAGTGTCCTTGAAGGTGTTGAAAATATTGGAGAGATTGTCCATCTTGCTCTGAATCTGGACTTTGTTTCCATCTGTGCTCATTTCGGACAGATCCTTGGAGAGACTCTGCAGCTTCTCCAAATCCCTGGCGTACTCGACCATTTCATCTTTAGTGTTCTGAAGTGAAATCATCATCATAAAATGAGAACCATGATCTAAATGACCGAGAAGATCACGTGAATGAAATACATCAGTGATGTCACCATCGCCAGCTTCAGACCAGGTCTGCAGTACACTTACCTGCATCATCTTCGAGAGCTCATTAAACGTCGTCCCCGGCCCGTCTGTTTCGTGCAGCTCTTGTGAGCGCTTCACAACAAACTGTTGGACTTTATCAGCGACGTCTTCAAATTGCTCGACCTTTTCTTTCAGTTGCTCCAGTTGGGAAACCTTCTGCTTGTGCTTATCACAAGCGTCAGAGAAGCGCTGGGAGAGAGCCTCCATTTTTGACTGGAGCAGCGCGGCGGCAGACGGATCCGCCGTCTCCACAAACGTCTTCACTTTAGCTTTCATAGCCGAGATGCTGCTCTGGCGGCTTGCGATGTCCTGCTCCAATGCCTTAAAAGCACAAAAAGGACAAAACGAAACTGTTAAATAAATACTAAAAGGAACATTTCACACAGTTATTGTATTTCTGAAGTCATGACAGGAATTCGTACCGCTTCTCTGCTGAGTATTTCACCAATAGATGCGGAATCCAGAGGGATTTGGCCTTTCTCTTTTACACTGGCTTCCACTCCTTCCATCCATCCCATCATCTCGTCCAGACCATCCTGCACACTCATAGATCGAGTCAGTGTGATCTGCAGCTTCTCATTTCGGTCACTGACAGACTTGGACAGGTTGTCGTAGCGCTCCACAACGTCATCTGCAAGACATGGAGAGAAATCAGGTTGTGCTGAAAAAAATATAATTTCTCACTGATTGTTGCACATGACGCAAACATTTCAAAATAAAGCAAGATGATATTAGATTTCTGTGTGGCTCTTAAAGCTATAAGTTCAGAAAGAGATCTTAGAGTGAAACCTTGTTGAAGTTAAAGGGCAATCAAATAGTGAGTACAAGGTTTGACACTGAAAAACATGGATGGAAGTGGAAGAGTAAAAACTGTTTGATTGAAAACTTCTGCTACCTTAGTGACCCATACAAAAGCCAATTAGTTAAAATAGAATAAAATACAATATAAAAGTATGTCACTGTTATAGAAATAACAAGAAACTCTTACTGAACCTCCTTAAGTGGCCTTCCTCTTCTCTTTGTTTTCTTTTCATTTTTCATTCAGTGATGTTTGACATTCAGACTCACCTTCAGATATTTAGTCTGAGCTCTCTGAACAATTTAGATGAGGATACTGGGATCATCAAGGCCGTGTATTTAAAAGTTATCCATCCTACTGAAGACATTACTTATGATGACAAAAGCTTCAATGTCAGTCCTGAGCTAATATGTGGACGTGATACAATGTCCACCTGATTTCCTCACCTACGGTCTCCTGGATCTCATCAGGGTTGCTGAGCAGGTCTCCTTCAGATGCTATCAAAGCCTCTGCAGTTTTACGTAAAGTGTCGATTGCAGTCTGATGTCCCATCATCTGACCTTGAAGGGCCTGCAAATTAGAGAATTGAAGTTAGTAAAAAAAAGAAAAGGGGGGGATTCACCTTCACAAACAGCAGAACCATAATTTAAATGTAATATTATAATATGCATATTTCATCAGACTAACAGAAAATTAAAGACAATTGCGATTTGGGTGAAATGTGTGTGCTCATCTTGAATGTTACAATTCAAGAAGATGTTGGGATTTATGCTGTGATCTGTAAAACTGTGGTTCTTGGTTGGCTCATAGGCGTCTCTTATCTGGGCATATCTTTTCTGTAAGTCAATACCTCCCTACAGAGAAATGTTCATGCTTGCTGCGGCCAAAAGTTTTAACAGAGACAGCTCTGTCAGCCTGCTTTCTTATCCTCTCATTGGAGAATGCACCCTACAAAAAAACCCCAGAGTTAAACTGTTCACATTTGGGTTTGAAAGTGGAGCTAAAAATAGCCCTCCGTTCTTAAGTCAGTGGAAAGACTGTATATGGTAAGGCAGGTCTATTGTGCAAGCCTGCGACCTCGTAACCCCGTGGATGTTCCAAGTTTTGCATGTGTTGCTTCAAAAAGAAGTTATTCTTTATGTTTGTACTTGGCTCATTCATAAGCTCACATACATTGAAGTTTATGTGTTGGTGATGAAAATTATAACAAGCACAGCTCCACGCCAAAGCAGCGATGACTGTAAAGATCCATTTTTCAATCTAAGATAAAAGGATATTTTACGCATTTCAAGGGAAAAGTATGTGAAAGAACTTTTTGTTATGTATATAAATATTCTAAAATAAATAGGCCACATAAAAAAAGAGATCAAGAAGCTATTTTAACAAAACTGCCTTCTCAGACAGATCACAGAACACAAACTTGGTTTCACACGCCATCTGACTGCTTCGACCCTGCTGTGTGTTTCTTGCCTTGGTGTCTTCCAGCTGTTTCTGCAGTGTCTGTGGGTCAGCTGATATGGCCTCTGATTGATGTTTTCTCGCCTCCTCCTCTGAGCCGTTGAGCCACTTCAAAAGTCCAGCGCTCGATTCTTCATACTTCTTGTATTTGTCGACCACTTCTTTGAGGTTGTTGCCAAGGACATTGCACTAAAAGAAAAAAGATAGAACAGAATTCAATACTATCTGAAACTAGATGAATGAATCAATCTTTACTGCAGACTCTTGCGTCCATATAAAAACATATACATGATAATCTGTGTTTCTTTAAAATAGGTTTCCGTTTTACATCATTTTCACAGGATAAAGTGACGTCTTCATGAAATATTGTTTTTATATAAATATATATTTAGAGTTATTTGTGGAGTCAGATGCTTCCACCTTGTGGCACAATTAGACCACTGCATATTGCTCAGTACCTGTGAATGCAATGCTTTGTATCGACTGGCTGCTGAATCCAGTTTATCCTGAACAGCAGCGCAGGTCCCTGAAGTATCCACATGCAGCTCAGTGTTCTTAGCTGCAGAGTCAGTCAAACCACAGGCTTTAGCCACATCCAGGACCTTCTGTCCTGAAATCGTGATGAAGCGAAGGTCCCCTTTATGGGAAATCACATCCTCTGAGAAGCTTTTCTGTTGCTGAAGTTGATCACTGAGTACGTCATGGGAGCCTGCAGGAGCACCCAGCTCCCCGATCTCTGCTTCAGCCTGGTTTAACCAGCCTTCAAATTCGTCACAGTCGTCTTTGAACTTCTTCAGCTCCTCCTGGACGCCCTGCACCTGCTTCATCTGCTGCTCAGCCTGAGTCAGGGAGGTCTCATAGCGCTGCTTCAAGTCTTGGATGTTCTTCTGCAGAGTCTCTTTCTCCTCGGGAGACAGAACGTTCGCTTGCTTGTCAAGCAGAGCCTGAGCTGACTGGGTGGCCATGATCAGATCCTGCTGCTGGGACAGAATCTCCTGATGACGTGCCTGCAGACACAACAAATCAATAGCTGCCGTCACTTTTACTATTTCAAACTTTTAAACATCTTAAACTCTCTTCTGTTTCCTACTGTTTTTATCTAGTTTACGTGCCCAATCTCTACAGAATCCAACTGGAGTTGTTTTCATTTACTATTTAAATTTTGCTAATGATTATATGGTTTTATATTACTATATCTTATAGTAAATACTGTTAAAACGGCTCATTACATCTTCTGGAAGTCATTAAGAAAACATGAGTCTTTGAAAAGCTCTAATCCAGATAAACTATTAATGAAATAAAATCAGAAACTTTGTGAAGCAATTGTGCAGCAAATTCCCCGTGGCCTGTAACCACAAGTTGTGTAATTTATGTTTTTAATGTGGAGTCACGCTAGATTAGTTTAGGTTTCAGTTTTGGAACAGTTTCCAACTATTGTGTAAATCAATTTGTGTCACTTCTCATGAGTCCATTTTCTTCTTCCAAAGCCAGGAAGCGAGTGATTGTTTTGCAACAAACTTTACCTTGACTCGGTCGTACTGCTTATCCAGGTCGTGGGCTGCATCGCACTTGCCCCCGGTCTCTCCGCCAAAATCATTTTCAGTGGTCTGTAAAGCATTTCCATTGGCATTGTCGTCCTCCCCCATCAGTGCCGTAGCCGAGGTTTCCTCTGGCAGGTTTCCATTTTCTGCACTTATATGGTCAGTTTGCTCCAGACTGCTGTTGTTTTGATTCCCTATGTTGGATATCCAGCCCAGAAGACCTTCGATTTTGTTCTTACTTTCTTCAAGCCGTTCCACAGCTGCTGCCTGCACAGACGGACCACACATTATCAATGCTGATTTCATATGACCACATCATTCAAATTCTCCGGCAATACATATTTTTCCACAAACATGAAAGTAATCTGAACCTTTTCGCTCTCTTGTTTTATGGATGTTGTGACCACCTTCTCCAAATCCTTCCTGGACTCCTCTGCACGCTGGTTGATGAGCTTGGCTTTGTCTTTAGCCTCTTCCAGCTTGCTCTCAATACTGGCGACTTGATTTGGCATGAGTTTGCTGCGATTTTCATCCAGAAACTTTTTCGTACTGCTGATCACCTCATTTAGGGCGCTGGCGTTTGTCAAAACATCTTTTTGCAGAGCCTTCAAATCAGACGGGCAATAAAGCAGTTGTTGCTGTCATTTCAAGAAAACTTTTTTGTGATCAAATCAAGGAAAAAGTATATCAAACCTGATGTTCCTGTTGGTACTGCTGCAGGTCCGAGACACATTCAGCGTTCCCAACCTGCTGCTGATGACCAATCAGTTGGTTCTCGGTCAGAGTGAGATTATCACAAACTTCCTCCAACTTTTTGGCAAACTCCGTCTGTTTCTCCAACAAAGACTGAACAAAATAATAATAAACAATACATTTTTAAATATCTTAAGTTAAGATCAAACTTTACAACCATAGAACTTTTTTTGGAGAGAGAATCAAACCCATTCACAATAAAACATTGACAAAGAAAGGCCTCCAGCAATGTCACACAAAGGCGTATCTTTATAGTCTGAACGCCTAATTTCATATTTGGTAACAGAAAACCCATAACAACATAACAGAAATTCCTGAAGCACACACAGAGGACCATGCAAAGTCTATTTAAACACATTTCCCTGCATCAAAAAAGCATAAAGGTCTAGTATGCTGTAAACATGCTCTTTGTCATCACAGCTTTGATCTCGTAACAGGAACCAGAGAATATCTTATTGTGTGTGTTAGTAGGCTCATTGTGCATGAAAGTGTTCCGACAAACATTTTTTTTTTTCCAGCGTTAACTGTTCACTGGAGTCTTCAGGCCTGCAGAGTACAACCAGCAGAAAGGTTAGTATGCAGGAGGGTTCAAGCATTTAAACATGCAATGCAGTCACTTGTTCAAACACTCAGGCATTTACAGTGGACTCACTTCAGCTCAACCAATCAGTAAAGAGAACTAGTGAATAACATAAAATCAAAATGTTGACATGTCTAGACAAAAACTGGATAATTTTATCGTTTATATGTGATCAAATATTTTTGTCAGGAAAGTAGATTTTTGACAACAAGTATTCTACATCCACGGCACAAAAAAAAAAGAAAGAGCATCTTAAACAAACATCAGCACAAACACAGGCAGACCTTCTCCTGATTTTCTCGTTCTTTGGTTTCCAGTAGGGCCTCTAAGGCGCTCCTCTGCGTAGCAGCCTTTTCTATCTGGTCCCTGAGCCCACGCTGAGTGCTGCTGAGGAACTTCAGGAGGCAGCTACTCTGAGCAGGACTCAGAAAATGAGCATTCTCCGAAATGAAGCACTGGATTTCAAATGTGACGTCCTCCAATCTGAGCCTGGCTTCTTTGAGCAGATTGTCTTCCGTGTCCTGGAGGAAGAAAAGTTGGATATTTGCTTCATGATTCTGGTATCTGTACCTACAATGTGTTCAGTTAGACTTTAAATGTACCTTATTTTGTTGGTTCAAATTTTTCAGTGCGTCCACATCACATGAGTTCAAATCCACATCCCACATCTCAGAGTTTTGCTGAATGAGACCTTTGAGTTCCTCAAGATCACCCAAATATTTTTGGTAAGTTTCGTCCAAATGAACCTGAAATCACAAATATGTTTGTTAATGGCTGCTGCTACGACTTTAAATGTAATGTCCCTACCATCTGAACACCAACCTTTTCTGTTTCCATTGCTTGGACCAAAGAGTCCCTTCTTTCTGCACACATGTCAGACACAGAACTAAAATGTGGCTCCAGCTCCAGGTACGTTGAGGCCAAATCTTGGTGGATTTGAATGGGAATGTCCTCATCAACACAGTTTATAAGCTGCTTGGCTTTTTCCATATCAACCGTCAGAACATCAGACAGTCTAGACAGATGTGACTCCAGAAACTAGAAGAGACCATGTCAAGTATTATATAACCAAACAACAGCAATATATATGATTTAAATGTGATGACAATTCTTTGCACATATTAAAGTTGAGTTCTCTAACCTGACATTCATCTATCTGGACCTGCAGCTCCTCCATGCTGTTGCCTGTGGGCACTTGGGTTGGCAGGTCTTTTTTGACATCTTCTAAAACATCAGCATGATCCTGCAGTCTGCCAACACACTCTAAATAATCCTGGACAGAGAACAGCTGCTGTGGGATAAAGCAAAACAGAAGGCAAATGTTCAGCAAGCATGCTTTGATTAAACAAACTAATGGATGGTGCTGAAATAACACTGAAACTAAATGAACCTTATGTTTGACTTCATCTTCACAGGGGTCTGAGTTGCCAGATGGTCGTTGAGTTTCCGCAGCAGCGCGACACAAACCAGTGTTGTCCCCTGCCGACTCCTCGTCCTCCTCCTCTGAGCTCTCCTCTTTGATGCTCTCCAGTGTGTGCCACCTGTCCTGCTCCTGAGAGTCGCCCCCCAGCGCACTGCTCAGAGTCTCCATCACCTCCTGAAGCACTGAAAGGTCTTGGCTCGAGGAAGCGGCCTTAAAAACCTGCAGTAGTTGAAGCTGGATATCTGAAGGCTGTTCTGTCCTCTCACTGACTTTTTCTTCCTCAAATGTCAGTTTTGGATCTCCTGTGTGTTCATTGTTTGACTGGAGAGTGTTTTCCTCATGTGAACCCATGAGGAGGCCAGTGCTCGTTGGCTGTGTGAACTCATGCAAACGATCTTTATCTGAAGCCCGTGGAGGATTTAGATCTAAAGCACTCTTGTTTTCAAGGTCTTGAGTTTGTGCCTTTTGAAAATCACTGACATCAGCCCTTGTTGAAATAAATTCCCCTGAGTCATCTTCATGAGCTTTTAAACCATTTGGAGAGAAAAAGCTGGAGGAATGGCTGCCGTCTGATAGGGAGTGATAAGCTACATGGGGATCTTTACATACGGCTGACCTGTTTTTGTCCAGTTCAACCTCAGATCCCAACCGTTCCCCAATCCCTGGGTCACAACTTCTTAGGTCAATGTCTGGATTTACTGCTCCTTCACTCCTTTCAGATGCAGATACCAGCAGAGTACAGCTCGTGGTATTCAAACTATCACAATCCACATCTGGATTTAGTTCTTCCTTCCTGTCATATGCAGAAACAAGCAGAGGACCAGTAGTGGTGTTCAAACTACTATCACAATCCACGACTGGATTTATTTTTTCTTTCTGCTTTTCAGGTGCAGAAACCAGCCGAGTCCCAGTAGTGGTATTCAAACTACCATCACAACCAATGTCTGGATTTAGTCCTTCTTCTCTCCTGTCATATGCAGAAGCAAGCAGAGCATCACTACTGACATTTAATCTACTATCACAGTAGATGTTGGGATTTACTTCTTCATCCCTTCTTTCAGATGCAGAAACCTGCAGAGAAGCTCCAGAGGTATTCAAACTACCATCACAACCAATGTCTGGATTTACCTTTTCTGCCTTCATTTCAGGTGGAGAAACCAGCAGAGTACCACTACTGACATTCAGACTATTGTCATAATTCATGTCTGGATTCATTTTTTGTTTCTGCTTTTCAGATGCAGAAACCTGCAAAGTAGGAGTACAGGTATTCAAACTATCACAATTCATGTCTGGATTCGTTTTTTCTTTTCTCCTGTCATATGCAGAAACAAGCAGAGCACCACTACTGACATTCATGTCAGGATGTACTTCTTCATCACTTTTTTCTGATGCTGAAACCAGCCGTGTACCAATAGCGGTATTCAAACTATCACAATCCATGTCTGGATTATTTTTTTGTTTCTGCATTTCAGATGCAGAAACCTCCTGGTTAGCACTAGAGGTATTCAAACCACTATCATAACCAATGGCTGTTTGTTGCTGCACATGACAGGAGGGAAGAATTAGTAAATCAAGAGCACCACTGCTGACATTCAAACTGTTACCACCATCTATGTTGGGATTTACTTTTTCTTCTTTGGTTTCAGGTGCAGAAGCCACCAGAGTATCACGAGTGATATTCAGACTACTATCACAATCCATGTCAGGATGTACTTTTTCATCCATTCTTTCTGATGCTGAAACCAGCCGTGTACCAATAGCGGTATTCAAACTATCACAATCCATGTCTGGATTATTTTTTTGTTTCTGCCTTTCAGATGCAGAAAGCTGCACAGTAGCACGAGATGTATTCAAACCACTATCATAATCCATGTCTGACCTTCCTTTCCCTTCCTTTGTTCCAGATGCAGAAACCTGCTGAGTAGCAGTAGAGGTATTCAAACTAGGATCACAATCCATGTCTGGATTTACTACTTCTTCCCTCCTGTCATATGCAGAAACAAACGGAGCACCACTACTGACAGTCAAACTGTTATCATAACCAATGTCTGAATTAGCTTCTCCTTCCTTTGTTCCAGATGCAGAAACCAGCAGACGAGCAGTAGAGGTATTGAAACTACTATCACAATCCATGTCTGGATTCATTTTTTCTTTCCTCCTGTCATATGCAGAAACAAACTGAGCACCACTACTGACAGTCAGATTGTTATCATAATCAATGTCTGGATTTACTTTTTCTTCTTTGGTTTCAGGTGCAGAAGCCAGCAGAGTATCACGAGTGATATTCAGACTACTGTCACAATCCATGTCAGGGTGTACTTCTTCATCCCTTCTTTCTGGTGCTGAAACCAGCCGTGTACCAATAGTGGTATTCAAACTATCACAATCCATGTCTGAATTTGCTTTTCCTTCCTTTGTTTTGGATGTAGAAACCTCCTGCTTAGCACTAGAGGTATTCAAACTATCACAATCCATGTCTAGCCTTACTTTCCCTTCCTTTGTTCCAGATGCAGAAACCTGCAGAGTAGCAGTAGAGGTATTCAAACTACTATCACAATCCATGTCAGGATGTACTTCTTCATCCCTTCTTTCTGGTGCTGAAACCAGCTGTGTACCTATAGCGGTATTCAAACTATCACAATCCATGTCTGGATTATTTTTTTGTTTCTGCCTTTCAGATGCAGAAAGCTCCACAGTAGCAGGAGATGTATTCAAACCACTATCACAATCCATGTCTGACCTTCCTTTCCCTTCCTTTGTTCCAGATGCAGAAACCTGCAGAGTAGCAGTGGAGGTATTGAAACTAGGATCACAATCCATGTCTGGATTTACTACTTCTTCCCTCCTGTCATATGCAGAAACAAACGGAGCACCACTACTGACAGTCAGACTGTTATCATAATCAATGTCTGGATTTACTTTTTCTTCTTTGGTTTCAGGTGCAGAAGCCAGCAGAGTATCACAAGTGATATTCAGACTACTGTCACAATCCATGTCAGAATGTACTTTTTCATCCTTTTTTTCTGATGCTGAAACCAGCCGTGTACCAATCGCGGTTTTCAAACTACTCCCGCAATCCATGTCTGGATTCATTTTTTGTTTGTGCTTTTCAGATGTAGAAACCTCCTGGTTAGCACTAGAGGTATTCAAACCACTATCAAAACCAATGTCTGGATTTACTTTTCCTTCATTTGTTTCAGATGCAGAAACCAGCAGAGTATCATGAGTGATATTCAGACTACTATCACAATCCATGTCAGGATGTACTTCTTCATCCCTTCTTTCTGGTGCTGAAACCAGCCGTGTACCAATAGTGGTATTCACACTATCACAATCCATGTCTGGCCTTACTTTCCCTTCCTTTGTTCCAGATGCAGAAACCTGCAGAGTAGCAGTAGAGGTATTCAAACTACTATCACAATCCATGTCTGGATTCATTTTTTCTTTCCTCCTGTCATATGCAGAAACAAACTGAGCACCACTACTGACAGTCACACTGTTATCATAATCAATATCTGGATTTACTTTTTCTTCTTTGGTTTCAGGTGCAGAAGCCAGCAGAGTATCACGAGTGATATTCAGACTACTGTCACAATCCATGTCAGGATGTACTTTTTCATCCTTTTTTTCTGATGCTGAAACCAGCCGTGTACCAATCGCGGTTTTCAAACTACTCCCGCAATCCATGTCTGGATTATTTTTGTGTTTCTGCATTTCAGATGCAGAAAGCTGCACAGTAGCACGAGATGTATTCAAACCACTATCACAATCCATGTCTGGCCTTCCTTTCCCTTCCTTTGTTCCAGGTGCAGAAACCTGCAGAGTAGCAGTAGAAGTACTAAAACTAGGATCACAATCCATGTCTGGATTTACTACTTCTTCCCTCCTGTCATATGCAGAAACAAACGGAGCACCACTACTGACAGTCAAACTGTTATCATAATCAATGTCTGGATTAGCTTCTCCTTTCTTTGTTCCAGCTGCAGAACCCAGCAGAGTATCACAAGTGATATTCAGACTACTGTCACAATCCATGTCAGGATGTACTTTTTCATCCATTTTGTCTGATGCTGAAACCAGGCGTGTACCAATAGTGGTATTCAAACTACTCCCGCAATCCATGTCTGGATTCATTTTTTGTTTGTGCTTTTCAGATGTAGAAACCTCCTGGTTAGCACTAGAGGTATTCAAACCACTATCATAACCAATGTCTGGATTTACTTTTCCTTCCTTTGTTTCAGATGTAGAAACCTCTTGGTTAGCACTAGAGGTATTCAAACTATCATAATCCATGTCTGGATTATTTTTTTGTTTCTGCCTTTCAGATGCAGAAAGCTGCACAGTTGCACGAGATGTATTCAAACCACTATCACAATCCATGTCTAGCCTTACTTTCCCTTCCTTTGTTCCAGATGCAGAAACCTGCAGAGTAGCAGTAGAGGTATTGAAACTAGGATCACAATCCATGTCTGTTTTCATTTTTTCTTTCCTCCTGTCATATGCAGAAACAAACGGAGCACCACTACTGACAGTCAGACTGTTATCATAATCAATGTCTGGATTTACTTTTTCTCCCATCATTTCAGATGCAGAAACCAGCAGAGCACCACTACTGACATTCAAACTGTTACCACAGTCAATGGTGGGATTTACGTTTTCTTCTTTGGTTTCAGGTGCAGAAATCAGCAGAGTATCATGAGTGATATTCGGACTACTATCACAATCCATGTCAGGATGTACTTCTTCATCCCTTCTTTCAGATGCTGAAACCAGCCGTGTACCAATAGCGGTATTCAAACTATCACAATCCATGTCTGGATTCACTTTTTGTTTCTGCTTTTCAGATGCAGGAACCTGCAGAGTAGCACGAGATGTATTCAACCCACTATCATAACCAATGTCTGGATTAGCTTCTCCTTCCTTTGTTCCAGATGCAGAAACCTGCAGAGTAGCAGTAGAGGTATTCAAACTACTATCACAATCCATGTCTGTATTCATTTTTTCTTTCCTCCTGTCATATGCAGAAACAAACTGAGCACCACTACTGACAGTCACACTGTTATCATAATCAATATCTGGATTTACTTTTTCTTCTTTGGTTTCAGGTGCAGAAGCCAGCAAAGTATCACGAGTGATATTCAGACTACTGTCACAATCCATGTCAGGATGTACTTTTTCATCCTTTTTTTCTGATGCTGAAACCAGCCGTGTACCAATAGCGGTATTCAAACTATCACAATCCATGTCTGGATTATTTTTTTGTTTCTGCCTTTCAGATGCAGAAAGCTGCACAGTAGCAGGAGATGTATTCAAACCACTATCACAATCCATGTCTGGCCTTCCTTTCCCTTCCTTTGTTCCAGGTGCAGAAACCTGCAGAGTAGCAGTAGAAGTACTAAAACTAGGATCACAATCCATGTCTGGATTTACTACTTCTTCCCTCCTGTCATATGCAGAAACAAACGGAGCACCACTACTGACAGTCAAACTGTTATCATAACCAATGTCTGGATTAGCTTCTCCTTCCTTTGTTCCAGATGCAGAAACCAGCAGACGAGCAGTAGAGGTATTGAAACTACTATCACAATCCATGTCTGGATTCATTTTTTCTTTCCTCCTGTCATATGCAGAAACAAACGGAGCGCCACTACTGACAGTCAAACTGTTATCATAATCAATGTCTGGATTAGCTTCTCCTTTCTTTGTTCCAGGTGCAGAACCCAGCAGAGTATCACAAGTGATATTCAGACTACTGTCACAATCCATGTCAGGATGTACTTTTTCATCCATTTTGTCTGATGCTGAAACCAGGCGTGTACCAATAGTGGTTTTCAAACTACTACCGCAATCCATGTCTGGATTCATTTTTTGTTTGTGCTTTTCAGATGTAGAAACCTCCTGGTTAGCACTAGAGGTATTCAAACCACTATCATAACCAATGTCTGGATTTACTTTTCCTTCCTTTGTTTCAGATGTAGAAACCTCTTGGTTAGCACTAGAGGTATTCAAACTATCACAATCCATGTCTGGATTATTTTTTTGTTTCTGCCTTTCAGATGCAGAAAGCTGCACAGTAGCACGAGATGTATTCAAACCACTATCACAATCCATATCTGGCCTTACTTTCCCTTCCTTTGTTCCAGATGCAGAAACCTGCAGAGTAGCAGTAGAGGTATTGAAACTAGGATCACAATCCATGTCTGGATTTACTACTACTTCCCTCCTGTCATATGCAGAAACAAACGGAGCACCACTACTGACAGTCAGACTGTTATCATAATCAATGTCTGGATTTACTTTTTCTCCCATCATTTCAGATGCAGAAACCAGCAGAGCACCACTACTGACATTCAAACTGTTACCACAGTCAATGGTGGGATTTACGTTTTCTTCTTTGGTTTCAGGTGCAGAAATCAGCAGAGTATCATGAGTGATATTCGGACTACTATCACAATCTATGTCAGGATGTACTTCTTCATCCCTTCTTTCTGGTGCTGAAACCAGCCGTGTACCAATAGCGGTATTCAAACTATCACAATCCATGTCTGGATTCACTTTTTGTTTCTGCTTTTCAGATGCAGGAACCTGCAGAGTAGCACGAGATGTATTCAACACACTATCATAACCAATGTCTGGATTAGCTTCTCCTTCCTTTGTTCCAGATGCAGAAACCTGCAGAGTAGCAGTAGAAGTATTAAAACTAGGATCACAATCCACGTCTGGATTTACTACTTCTTCCCTCCTGTCATATGCAGAAACAAACGGAGCACCACTACTGACAGTCAGACTGTTATCATAATCACTGTCTGGATTAGCGTTTTCTTCTTTGGTTTCAGGTGCAGAAGCCAGCAGAGTATCACGAGTGATATTCAGACTACTGTCACAATCCATGTCAGGATGTACTTTTTCATCCCTTCTTTCTGATGCTGAAACCAGCCGTGTACCAATCGCGGTTTTCAAACTATCACAATCCATGTCTGGATTCACTTTTTGTTTCTGCTTTTCAGATGCAGGAACCTGCGGAGTAGCACGATATGTATTCAAACCACTATCATGACCAATGTCTGGATTTACTTTTCCTTCCGTTGTTTGTGATGCTGAAACCAGCAGACTAGCAGTAGTGGTATTGAAACTACTATCACAATCCATGTCTGTATTAATGTTTTCTTTCCTCCAGTCATATGCAGAAACAAACGGATCACCACTACTGACATTCAAACTGTTCTCACAACCTACGTCTGGATTTGTTTTTTCCTTCAGTTTTTCAGATGCAGAAATCTGCAGAGTAGCACTACTGTTGTTCAAACTGCTGCCACAATCTGGGGAAAACGCCTCTGTGAACATCTCAGTGTCATTTGCAGCCAATATCCATTCTGTGCCATCAGAGCTCTTTTGATTGATATTTTTTGCTGTACGGGCTTCAACTGATGCAGCAGGTAACTGAGAGGAGGAACTCAGTTGTTGTGGAGGAACGTGTGCTCTCCGAGCTTCAGCACTTTGACAGCGGCTGGGATCAGATTCAATATTGACACTATTTTCTGGACCAAACACTGTTTGTGGAGGAAATGCAACTCTACTGCCATCTTCTGGACTGTTTTGGTCAGTGCCACTTTCCAACAAGGGCAAAGTCTGATTCATACCCAGAGTATTGTTACTGTCTAAAGATGACCAAACAGCATTTGCATTTTTCTTGTCATTAGTTTCCCCGAAAAGAAATTTGTGGTTTGATGAGAAGGGACCTTTTTTACTTTCATCGATGGGCTCATTTTCCAGCCGGGCATTATTTCCATCACTGGAAATATCGTCTGTAGGCAGGCTGTCACATTTATAGGAGTGATGTTGAGTCTGGTTTTCATAATCAGGACTGATACTGGATGTTGTTTTACTGAGATGAGACGGACGTGACTGGGCTGCTGAAGCGGCATTTCCAATCTCATCACTGGACATATCGACTCTGGCTGCCAGTTGACTATTGCTCATGAATGGTGACTCATCGTTTTCAGTAAGCAAAGCAGATTTGTCTGTGTGACGAATACGCTGTGCAGTCAGCTCACTAAGGGAGAAGGCTGAGCTCATCTGAGGATCAAGATGACTGTGTGAGAGAAGAGAACCGTGAACATAGTGACTAATTTCTCCAGTCTCACAGCCTACATGCTGACTTCCATTATCACCCACACTCTCTTTGTTAGGATCTCCCTCATCTGCTAAATCAAGCATCATGACAGAAACCTTCCTCTCAGTGGGATGCGGCACATTTTCATCTTCACTCATTTTAATTAGACTCAAGTCCTGCGTGGAGCGTATGGAGTTTTCTTCAGGGTAAAAGCTAGCGCTGGGATCTAAGTCAGTGTGTCCTTCTTCACTTAATCTAAACTGAACTAACTTGTTCACATTGTCAATGCAGTCAGATTTTAAGAAGCTCTGCTGTTCTGTTTGATATTTGTTTAATATCATCTGTTGTGGATGAGTAGCTGCGGTCTCCTCATCTCCAAAAGGACTTATCTGTTCTGACTGCAGATCAGGCAGCTCTTCTAATGTATTTTCATCAGTTAGTCTTTTATGAGGAGTTTCCCCCATGTCATAGTACTTCCCGGAGGTACCATTCTCAGTTTCTTCAGTCTCATCCATAGTGCATGAAGCGTCAGCACGGTTAAGATTTTGTGTTTTACTGTACAGTGATGCGACGTTGTGTTGTGGTAGCATCTGACGGCTGGAGTACTTGGATTCAAATGTTGACGGTGAGTCAATGTTTCTGGTTTTCACGTAACAAGATGTGGAAGAGACTGACATTTCTGGAGAAGTTTCAGTATTGGCACCTCCATTATCAACATCTCCAAACTCTATTTGTAATCTATTGCCCCAAATATTTTCATCAAGATCGCCAGATTTTGTCCAGTTTGTGTTGTTTTGAATAACAAATTCCTCCTCCTCAACATACTCTGTAATGTCCATAACAGTGCAGGTACCACCTAAATATTTATCCAGGTCTTCTTTTAGAGACTTTCCATCAGCATGTGATTTTTTATCAGAGCTGATTCTAACACTGCCCGAAGAAACGTAACTATGAGACTCAAATGCCTCATAATATGTGCCTTCTTCAAATGCAGTCTCTTCGTTAAAGCCACAACCAAAATCTTGAGGATAAAAACTGTGTTGTACGTTTCTTAGTATCTCCTCTGTGTCCTCCTTTATGCACAGCGGCATCTCTGACTCTGCCTGTCCTGAAGCCATATTGCCATGTAAAAGCAGGTGAGTGAAACTTTGATCGGTGTTTCCAAAAAATGTTGGATCATCACAAAAGGCCTGAGCCATTTTAGAGACCTGCTCATCGAGAATTAAAACCCTCTGTCCTGACTGTGGATCGATGTAGCTGTTCATCATCAAGTATGAAATAAACAGCTGCTGAGCCTCTGAAGGTGAAGGGACGTTGAACTCTGAACTGCAGGCGGCATGATGGCATCCATCAACGGACAGATTTTTATACACGAGCCAAGATGAAAACTTTTCAATGAGGTGAGTAACATCAGGAAGAGCATCCGGGATCTCTATTGATTTCAGAATCTCTGCAGTGTACCCGTCTATGAAACAGTTTTGAATAGCATTATTGAAATCAATCACCTCAGAATTTTCTGGGATGTAAAAAGCTGCTATTTTACTCCGATTACTAAAGAGTTCACTGGAAAACTGACTGCTGGTGCTGCGTTCATCGTGCTGCGATGAAGTGGACACGGTGGTGATTTCCCCAGAGTGAGGCAAAACAACTCCCGCAAACCGCTGCTGATTCCCCAACATGATGAGGGTGCTGCAAGAGCTCATCAAATCACACTGAACAGCCGCATCCATCCTCAGACAATCACCATCCTGGAGACTCTCTACAGTATCTGATTCCTCAGTTGCAGACTTCCCTTCTTGAGAGTCACCCTCATCCACTGACATGGTCTCCTCATCTAGAAAACCATCACAAGCAGACCTAAGAGTCCTAATGTTCCTCCCTGATGTCAGTGATTTATCTCTACTGAGGCACTTCAACATCAGCCTATTAACCTCACAAGGTTCAACTGCCTCCTCGGGCTCCGAGAGCGAGAGATACTCTGCAGTGTCAGGAATCATCATATCCTGACAGGTCTTCTGCCTCTCAAGAGTCTTCACATAGACAGAAGCAGGTATTAAACCAAGCTGAAATGCTTGCTCCAGGGTCAGTGTGTCCCCTGTATAGCCTACACTCACTCCATCACCGACATGGTTGACTTCTATCAGCTTTACAATGAGATCCTCTGACATGGACCCTTCCCTAGCTGCTGCTACGTCAGACAGGGACATGGAGGTGATGTGTGAACTCTGTATGCACTTGCGTGGTTTATGCAACTCAGGGGAATGGTTCAGTGTGGATTTGTACATGTGATCTTGTCTAAGATCATCATCCCAGTCCACATGGTCATGGGGCTCAGACTGAGGGAGGGTGGAAGCTTTGCAGGATTCTGGGACAGTGGCCCCCAGCGCCTGATTGATCAGATCACTCATTAATCTGGTCCCAGCTCCAGTAGTGATTTTGATGTCCTGCAGAAAGTGGAAGAAGAAACGGTTATGTAGCTGAAATACATTCCAAAGTGTGTAATATGTAAAAGATTTACAAAACGAGACAAAAAAAAAATGGATACTCACCACCACACAAGCATGTTAAATCATTGTGCGCACAAGAGCAGGACTGCAACGGGGTTGCAACAGGAGAGTGACAAACATTTAAAGCTACCATGCCGATCTGAGGATGCAGTGTTCAGCATCTTGCAGAAAGAGTGGAGTTAGTCAAACTGCATACTGTAAGGTAACGCATCATATGATGGGATATCAGACCAAAGCTGGATGCAATTAGGCATGTTTACAGCATACTCAGGCTTTCTGGGTTTCAACTGTACAAATTTGTCTCTCGTAAAATCTCAGAGAATATAAAGTGAAATGCAGGAGAAAAATGCTGGTACTGCACAGGGGAAAAGAGTATCATGGTTAGTCATGCAATCCACACTGTGACACTGGGTTTTTTTTGTCATACAACATATGACACAATAGCTAAACACTCAAACACAAAGTCTTGTGTCCAACCTCTTCTGCAGAGGCTGTTTGATCTGAACACTGTTGGGAGATTTCATTGTATGCTTGACTGAGCGCCCTCAGCTGCTCCTGGGCTGTCGCTCTTTCCTCCTCGGTCATTCTGTAAATGAAAAACAGAGGATTAACACTGCGCAAAGGCTTTATAGGCCTATGAGGTACAGAGGTGTGAAACTCACTTGTCACTGTGTTTGTTTAGCATCGTTTGTGTGGCTCTGAGTGCTTCAGCAATTTGTTCCTTTTTAGTCACCATTTCCTCGACTGACACCTAAAACACAAACCGGTGGCGTGTTATTATTGCGGAAGAGCAGCATGACTTCACACGGGATACATTGTTCATAAAATCACACAGACAAAAGAAATATCTGAAATCAACTGAATTTGGACAGTTAAATGGGTCGTGAATGAGTTAAGCTATGGATATTAAGTTATTATTTATTAAGCTATTGATACACTCCAGTGTTTGGTGACATTTATAAACCTGAACAAAAGCTGTGTGGCCATAACAAAGCACTGTTAAAACAATTATACCTCTGACAAAATATCATATTCATGTTCAGTATTTATCCAGAATGACTTAATTAATGTGTGTGGTTATTTGTAATCACTGTATTGTGTGACACTGTTATATTTGAATGCAAGGGAACTGATTGAACATTAGAAGAAAAGTCAGAAACACAATGACAGAGAGGGTCTGTAATTCATCAAATGTAAATAGAAGGAACTGAAATGCTGATTTCTGATAATGGGATTTCCATAACACTGTGTATATGTGTATCCAATCCATACAAATAAGAAATATGATACGGTATATATTTTAATATGTGAGAAAATGACAATAGCAGGACCTTATTGGTGACACATACTGCTACTGAATCACTGATTATAATTCAGATACATAAAACCCCAAAATAAAAACATGTATCCTTTGTCAGTTACATTTTTGTCAAACTGCCATGCCAATAATACACAGTTAATGATATTTGTGATCCTTCAGTACAAAAATGTGTTATCTTTCTACTTTTAATATACTATAAAGATTATATGTGTTATACGTTTACTATTGAACCACAGTCAGAGTTTAATTGTTCTAAAGTGAGCACAGTAGTGTTTTCCAGTTTTATTTAAACTGAAAGAGCCTTACGTATATTTATTTATACATCCCAAAGTATGACTATATTTTGATTACCTGTTTCATGTTTATATATTCACGCAATGTTTTTTTTGTTTGTTTGTTTTTTTATTTGAGTGCTTGTGCAACTTGTGAATTATATTTATTGGATCAGTACGATGAAGGACATGCACAAATAAAACAAAAGAAAATTCATAATTTAAACCATATTTCCAATAAACATCAAGAGTAAAAAAATAGTTGAATTAAATCATTCAAAAAGTCTTAAAGTGTCCTTTTATTAGAAAGAATAGATTGTAACAGGAAAAGGCTGTGATATGATATTCATTAGAAAAATATAAGTTACTATGAAGTCATTTTTTCATGTATAAGCAACGTGTGTTATAGAAGATACACATATTATTTACCTGTGATTTATTAGAAGTGTCTGTGTTGGCATTATTATCTTTCAGAGAATTCCCATCATTGCTCATGGTTGGTTTCACACTGGACATCCAGTGTAATAGCTTGCTAACTTTATCACCATGCTCTCTCTTCTCCTCATCAACAGATCTCTAGAATTCAAAACAAAAATTGACCTTTGAACAAGAATGTTAATGTGACAATGAAACCATGAACAAACATACTTAAAAGAGAAGAGACCGAGGGACACTGTAAAAAAGACATTCATTGTCAAGTTAAAAAGAAAGAACCTCAAAGGTCATTATCAGTTGCATCAACCACGGGATTAAAACAGTGAAGTAAAACTACTGTTACAGCCAAGCAAAACTGTGGGAGTATCTATTTGCAGGTTTTGCATTTATACTGTGAGTATTCATGTATTTACAGTTGTTTATTGATACGCCAAAACATAGTGTAAGGTGGATTTTGGTCCAAGACCATGGACTTTTGTAGCTTCGAGTAACCTCAACCCGGTGTGGCAGTCGTACATGCTCCTCTCGAGAGCCTCCTTAAAGGTGATTTTCCTCTTTGTCTTGGGGCAGGAGAGACTGTTGGTGTGGGACTTCTCGTCTTTAAGCACAGCCACAGTTGCTTTGTCAACAAGGCCAATCTGAATGACTTCTTCAGGTGAGACTCTGTCATGAGTGTCAGGGTTTATCAGTCCTCCAGTCAGTAGCTGGAATTCAACGCAGCGAATGCCAGCATCCTTTGGGAAGAGCTCTTCCTGCACGGCCTGAGACACAGACAAAGTCTTTGCGGTCTTTGGGTGAACGATACCGTTGAAGGCCTGCTCAAACAGCTGGAGCTGCTCATTTAGTGACTCATCTAACAGACCTCTTTTGACAGCCTCAGAAAGATTAACTTTTTCTCCAGAGCAAGGGTCACATATTCCTCCAGTGCAGGCCTGAGCCTCTAATAGTCGCAAGGCAGTCGATCTATCAGTTAAGCCCTGTTGGAAGCCCTGCAGAATTGACACCCTCTTCTTCTGAGTGATGTCCCACAGACCAGCGATGGGGCTGTTCACATCTTCCACAACAACCATTCTGGAAAATATGATGTCTGTAATCTCACAGATGCTTAGAAGACCGTTGCGGTAGCTCTCCAGCTCAGATTGTTCAAGAAACCTCTGACTTAGAGCAGACTCGAGGCAAAGCTGACGACCACTTTTGGCATCGGTAAGGACATGAAGCGGTTTTCCACTGGGATCCACGGTGGACGTCTCGTTCCACTCACTCTCTTGCTGAGACAGAAACAGATAAGTGCTCTTGTCGATGTGCTTCCCCTTGAACGCTTCATACGTTGACATTTCAGCGCCGCAGCTGCTGTTGACAATGGACACTCTGTGAGAACTCATTGGAGACGTGTTTGTTAGATGTCTCTGACCAAAGGGAAAGAGGAACACACCGCCGTCGATGTCAAACACGCATGCTTTGAGTAAGTCAGAGTAGTATGCTTTCTGTCCCGTGTCAGGGTTGTGAAAGCCTTTGAGGCTACTTGCTGGATCACATAGACTCTGCAGAGTCTCTTTGTTCAGGAGGCCCTGGTCAACAGCCATGGACGGTGGCACCCTTACACCAGTCTCTGGGTCTATAAGCCCGCCAGTTGCAACCTGGACCTCAAGGATCTTTTTGCCTTTGTATCTATCAAGAATCCTTTGCTCGATTGCCTGAAACACAGACATCTTTTTGCCCTTAAAGATGTACCCGCTAACAGCTTTCTCCATCTCCATGAGTCTATCTTTTAGGCCTGCCTCTACGATCCCTCTCTCCACTGCCTCACTGACTGAGTGTGTTTGTCCTGTGGTCAGATCTGTGAGGTTTCCTGTTGCGGCCTGAGCTTCAAGTAATTCAAGCGCATACGTCTTTGCGAGGAAGCCCTTTTCAGCGGCTTCAAGGAAGGATACCTTTTTCTTGCTCGACTCCACGTAAATTCCCACAATAGCGGTTGGCCTGCCTGAATTCTGAGGAAGCAACGCCTGAACTTGTTCCATCGTGATGAGGCCCTGTTCAAACTTTTGCAAAACCTCCTCATCTAAGAACCTGAACCTGATGAGGCGTTGAATAGTTGCACTGCCTTCTGGAAGGCTTTGGGAGACTGAATATGCCGTATTGAGTTTTCTATCACCATCTTTTGTAGTTTTCCCCGATGATGTTACAGCTTCACTCATTTCTTTGATTCGATAAGTTCTTGTCTTGCTGGAACTCGTTTCATTGGACTGTTGGCCTTTTAGTCCGCATAGAGCCATGTATCCATGTGTTGTGACGCTTTGCACATGTTTTTGTAGCAGGTTGGGAGTTTGATAGTTGGAGCTGCTTAACGTTTCTGTGGTTGTTGAATCGTGTGGGAGGCCTCGGCTGTGAGAAACGTTGGCTTGATCTTGCTTGACTTGTGTAATTCCTTCAAGAGTGGGTCCTGTCTTGACAATTGAAGTCTGTAAATGTGACATTACAACAAGTTTTGAGTTACACATGTAAACACTCAATAACATCAAGGAGCAAGAATTTGCAGTTTTACATTTTAACGTGTTTAGATTTTGTATTGGATATGATATAATTGTGCAATAATGCTGAAAGAGCCGTACCTCTGCGGAGCCTTTCATTTTGTGTATGTCGTTGTCCATTTTCCATTTCACGTCGTCTTTTGCGGACGCCATTTTCTGCATCATGTTGACGTCGGGTTTCATCTTGTTATCGTCCACATTCAGCATCAGAAGCGTTTCCTGCAGGCTATTCACCTCTTTCATGCACGACTCAATTTTCTCCCGGAGAGCTTTCGCTTCGTTGTCTTTCATCGTCAGTTTCCACTCGCTGTCCCTGAACAGCCGCTCAAACTTTGCTGATTCATTTGATTGTGTGTTGCAAAGGCTTTGCAAAGCAGCAATTTTTGAGTTGAGTTTGGTTTTGTCATCCTCAAGTTGGCCAATTTCTGATTTTGTCTTCGAAAAGTCTTGCATCAGCTGTATTTTTTCTTGCTGCAGCGTTTCCAGTTTGCTCTGCAGCTGTTGGTCTGCTTGCTGATTTGTGGTTTCCACGGTGGTTCGGTGCACCGTTCTCATCTCCTTCACATCTTGTGTGAAATACTTGTTCAGTATCTCGGCTAATTGCGCGATATGGTTTGATTTCCCACTGTCACCTGTGATTTCTGACTTCAGCAAAATAAGCTTCTTCTCTATTTCTGACTGTACGAGCAGCAACTGCCTCTCGTAGCCCTCTTTCTGAAGCTCCAGCTTACTTTTAAGTTCCTCCAGCATTTTCTTGCACTTGTCCAGTTGCTCTTCCATCTGCTCGGACCTCAGCTGAAGGACAGAGTTTTCTTTTTGCTTTAGTTCAGCCTCCGTTTGCGCATGTTGCAGCTTATCTTTCAGCATTCGGACCTCTGATCCCAGAGAGATGTTTTTCTCCAGCGCCTCGGTTTTCTCCCTCTTCAGGATTGTGTTCTCGTGTTGGAGATTTGATCGTGATTTATCAGAAGTGGACATCACGTCTGTGATACTTGCTTTATTCCTTTGAAGCTCAGACTCCAGCTGCATTATTTTTGACTCCTTGGCTTGTCTTTGTTTGGTTTCTCTAGCTAATTCATCCTTAGTTCTTTGCAGAGACGTGTTTAACTCTGAAAGTTTAACATTTAAGCTCTCAACCTTCCTCTCCATGGCTCTTTCACCGTTCTGAAGAGTGTATATTTCCTGCCTCATGGTTTCTGAGATTGTCTCCGTGCTGCTCGCTAAATCCTGAGCATTATATTTATGCTTGAAGAGCTCTTCTTCTGCTGCCTTTAGTTTATTAAGATGTCTTTTACTCTCAGCTGACTCTTTTAGAAGCTCTGCATTTTTCCTATTCACCATGGCATTAAAATCATTGATTTCTGCATTTTGCAACTCAACCTTCTGATTGGCCAAATTCCTCTCGGCAAACGCAGACTTCAGTTCTGATTTCAATGATGCAATTTCTTGCTCATAACTGGAAATATTTGATTTCAAGGTTTTGACTTTCTGCTCCAGTTCAGGCAACTTCTTTACCGCCTCGCCGTAATCTTGCAGTTTAATTTGAAGCTCGTGGGAGGTTTGAGATCTCTTATTTAGCTCCTCCTCAACTATCTTGACTTGGGATTTGGTGCCTTCGACCTGAGACTTGAAGATTTTAATTTGCTGATCCTTGCCGTCAATTTCCATTGTCAGCTGATCAAGTTTGGCTCGCATATCTTTCAAATTCTGTTCCGTCTCTTTGTTAGTTTGCTTCAGCTCATCCATTTTTCTCTGCAGTTGAGAAGCAACTAACTCACTTTTCTCCAGGTCTGCTTCAAGAGTTTTACATTTGAGCTCAAATGTCTGCTCTGATCTTTTCAGTGAGGTATTATCTTCTTTAACTGCTTCGAGTTGCCGTTTCCAGCTATCGATCTCTCTCTTTAAAGACTTCACTTTTTGCTCAGCGACAGATCTCTCTTTTTCCAGTGATTCTATTTGAATCTGAAGGCCTCTAATGTCACCGTCAGACGAGACGTTTATCCTTGTCAGCTCATTGCATTTAAACTTAAGCTGATCTATCGCTGCCTGTTTGGAGACCACCTCTTCCTCTAAATTGGTAATTTTGTAACTGTTTTCCTGCTCGATGGAGCTTTTCTTCTGCAGTTCTCCCTGGGTGACCTTCAGCTGCTCTTTAAGGCCCTCAACCTCAGTGCTTTGGAAAAAGGAGTTTTGTTCCAGCGAGGACTTTGCTCTCTGCAGAGATCGGATTTGTTCTTGTAGTTCATTCATAGATTTTTTCATAAACTGCATTTCCTGCTGGAGATCCTCTGCTTTCTGTCTCATCTGGGTCCTCTCTGATTCCATGTCCATCTGCAGCTTCATTACTCTGTTATTGCTGTCGTCCAGCAGCTTTTTATAACTCTGTGCCTTCTCCTCTGCCATTTCAGCTTTTTTCTGGACCAGAACCAGCTCCTCTACTTTCTGCTGTAGCACGTCCACCATCACACTGTCATGTTCTTTCGCTGCGTTTGACTTCTGTTCGCTCTGAATTGATGCCTGGCTATCAAACGCCAGAGACTCTTGAGTTGAGTCGGTCCTTTTAGCCTGGGCCTGGCTCTGCAGTTCCTCCTCTCTCACAATGACAGATTCTTCCACAATTATATTTCTTTTAAGTTTGGGATCCAGCGTTTTAAGATCTTCGTCATTGTTTGTTTTCTTTGAGAGCTCTTCCAGTTTCTTTTGAGCGAGAGACAATGACGCCTCCGACTGTTCGATGAACAATTTTGCATGTTGCAGTTCTTGCTCGCTCGCGGCTTGGTCTTTAACCGCTATCTCTAACTTAATGCAATACTGGTTTACATCATGCTCGAGCTGTGATTTCTTAAAGTTTAGATCATCTATCATCTTTTGCTGTCTTTCGATTTCCCCCCGCTGTTGTTCCAGCTGTCCTTGTCTTTCACAGAGCAAAGCTTCCTGTTCCTCCACGCGAAGCTTCAGCTCACTAATCTCTACTTCCCCTGTGGTTTTGAGGAGCTCCATATCCTCGGTCCATTTTGCATTCTCTGCTGTTTCAAAAGCTTTTCTTTTCTACAATGCAAAAAAATGAGTCATCCACGGTGTCACATTCGACTAAATACTGTCAATTCAATGGCATTGATAGTTTGAAGCCATTTCTCCAGGAATTTCATGTTACAACACATTTTGAACCCTTTATCAGGCAAGTGACCATTGTTGATCGCTTGTGTATCTCTTTATGTTCCCTTCTAAACTAAAGCTAGCAAATTAAATGGATATGCTAAAAAATAGAAAAAAAATTGTTGCACTAAATATTGAGATAGCTGTAAATGTCGTAGCATTGTTACTTTCATTAAGCATCTGATTTTTCCTAGTACATGCACTTAATTGATGTATTTATCTTAAATATGTGAAAGGACTGCGTTTTAACATTTGTACAGTACACAGACTATGACTGTGATAGAACCTTTTTCACGCATGAACCTAATAAGTCTAGTAGGTCATACTCAGTGTACTTTTTGTGTAAATAACACAATGTATTTCATGATAGTAGTACTCAAGAATAAATAAACCTCATTTAGAGAATATTTTAACAACAAATCCTAAGATATGTGTGGTTTTGGTCAAATGTACACAATCTGGCCTTGTTTAAAATTTTGAATTTATTTCTGCGAGTGCCCTCTAAAGGGGGTCAAAAAATATCCCCATATTGGATTTTAAATGGATTTTCAAATGAATTTAATTGTATTCATTCATCTGGACTGTTTTACTGTCACAACACAAAATCCTGGAGAGGCTTTTTTTGGTCTGAGACAGAGAGACTAACATAAGAAAAGGGTTTGAATCAAAGAGATAAATAACAAGGTGTTGCCACCCAGGAAGTCACCGTCCCCAGCAAGGACCCACTACGCATGCAGACATGCACCACTGTCCTTTGCTTCATTAGTCCACTGAAGCAAATGGTCTTCCCTCTGGATGTGCCGGCCATATCGCAAAGATATGACCCTTGGAGAAAGTCAAGATGTAAGCGGCATAATAAAGAGACACATTGGCGTGTTTTGGGCTGGTTTGTAGGATTTTCCTCTGAGTAGTTTACAAAAAAAGTGTTGATGCAAAAGATAAGACATAGAGACCATGCAAAGCTCAGGCTAGATTAGCTTCGTCTTTTTAAGGAAACCAATAAACCCCGAAAAGCTGAGTATCAAAAGCCAGGAGTTAAAAACATGTAAAAAGTTCACCTCCTCATCTTCTGTTCTCTTGAGTGTTTCGCTGGCAAACTTCACAAACTGTGTCATCAGGGTCACCAACGCAGTGTAACGTGTTCGGAGATCCATAAACTGCAATTTCAAACAGATGAACAAATAATTATGTCACTAAGCAGTCAGTGTTCACTGAGAGCTAATTTTACTCTGCTGATAAATATAAATTGTTGCTTTACCTCCTGCTGAATGGCATCAGAAGAGCTATTCAACCTGCGCTTCTTAAGGGGAGATTTGTGTTGGGAATCCACCATTGCCCTGAATGTCATCAGCTGAAGTTCATAATCCTTAAAAAACAGAGTTGAAAGGTGCAGAATGTAAATTTCCAAACTTCTCCTAACCGCAGCCTCTTAAGTTTTGCAGTACAGGTTTACACCACAAGAGGATGTATTCACTCGACACAACAATGACTCCTTATTAGTATACAGGGCTGTAGTGTAAATGATAAGCAGGGGCAAACATTTTGACCAGTGGGCCCATTATAAAACACTGTTTTAGCCATTTATCTCTTATTCTTGTTAAATCACAAGTCTTAAATTTTACACATTCCCCACTTACAATAATATTCCATCTACACATCTATCTTCTATACTGCTTAATCCTGTGCAATGTGTCCCTCTAACAATATCTTGAAATTTTGCAAATATTCCATTTCCATTTCTAAAAATATTACACTATACAAATATATACTGTAAATTCATAAAGAACTCGTG
This sequence comes from Lipophrys pholis, assembly GCF_963383615.2. Lineage (NCBI taxonomy): Eukaryota > Metazoa > Chordata > Actinopteri > Blenniiformes > Blenniidae > Lipophrys > Lipophrys pholis. Next base: position 15,505,429 of record NC_137642.1, on the reverse strand, counting down.
CATTTCTATCCACAATTCAAAGTGAAAAGGTGAGTTACAGGATAAAAACAAGTTCAAACAAATTACCTTAATGGCAGACGAGTAGTTTTCTGAGTACTTCTGACAGTCATCAATTCGCCCCTGAATTTGTTCAATCTCAGCAACAAGGACCTACAAAAATAAACAAAGCGTAAACATATAATTTATCTATAAATGACGTACATGTGCTCCTTGTGCTTGTGTGGCACTGTATTTTCCTACCTTCTGTTTGTTTAACAGCTCAGCAAGCGCCTTGCTGTCGTCAGGTTTGTTTTCTTGAGCCTTCAGCTGTGTCGCCTCCATTTCTCTGACCCACTCATCAAGACTGCCGAAGGAGTCTTTGTAGTGCTTCAGTGATTTGCTGATACCATCCAGGTCTCGAAGCCTGAAATTGGATGAGCAGCTCAGGCAATGGTACGTTGTTTGCGTGCACACGTGGCGCGTGTGTGGTCATAGGTTTAATATGAAAATTAATGGAAACAAAAACACACAAACCTGCCATCAATCTGAGAGTGTATGTTCTGCCATCTCTCACTCAGCTGATCTGCCTTCTCTTTATGCCAGTCCAGGTCAAAGTCTCGCTCATTGTGAGCCTTGAACATGCGATCACTGACGACGCGTGCTTTCTGCAGCTCGTCCTCCATGTCATGGAAAACCTCCTGCTTTTCATCGATTTCCGTCCGCCATTGCTGTGATCACGGAGAGCAGCGATCATTTACTGAATTTATCAAAACTGGCATTGAGGGTGAAATGATGTATTTAATTCAGTGCTTTACCTTCAGCGTAGAAATGACACTTTCAATAGATTTGACATCAGAGTTTATGGCTTCTTCCTCATAAAGTTTGGATTCAAAGGCCTTAACTAAAGCCTCTGCACTCTGACTGTGTTCCACCACCAAACTCACGGTTTTCAGTCTGCAAAACGAGAGGAAATGCATTCAGAGCTCCGCTACACCTTCAATTAGGCTGCATACAAATATGTCTACTTTGTTTACTAAGGGGCAATGAAAGAAGATTCTTACTTGTCCAAATAAATGGCAGACATAGAGTGCACTTGGCTCATACTCTGAATGAGCACAGACAGTTCAGAGGAAAGTGTTGGTGCAGATGGCGACCCCGCAGCCTGTCTGAGGAACAGCTCACACTTCTCCTTCATGACATCCAGGTCCTCCTTCAGCTTATTAAGCTCCGTTGCCTTCTTCTGCAAAGTGGCATGCAGATAAATCATGTGAAAACCTTAACATCAGCCATGTTTATAAATGGAGAAAGCCTATTGAAGCCCAGATGTGTTTTAGTACCTCATGCTCTGTGATGCGCTGCAGGCTCTGCTCCAGGTCGTCTCTTTCCAGTGGCGTGCGGATTTGCCTGATCAGGCGTTCTTCGTGGGCCTCCAGATGCATCCGGAAGTTACGTATTTCTGAGATGTATTGATTGTACACTGACTCCTCGTGTTCCTCTGTTGGCCATAGAATAGAAAAAGTGAATTCAAAATAGCAGCAGTTTGAGAGGCATTACATGATCAAACACAATTTGAATACTCCTCTGGATGGCATCATTATTCCAAATCTTTGGCAGTACACTTATGACTGCCAAGATGAATATGTATGCACACATATGGGTGTGCTTGTTTACATATAACCTTGCAACTTCACAACATACCAAATAAATCTTCAGCCATATATTCTAGTAAAGAACTCAAAACTGCATTTGATAGACAGTTAGGGCAGGAGGTTCCTTGGAAGTAGGAGAAGGGGATCGATGTCTTGCCTCTTTCTGCAGATCGGAGCAGTTCCTGGTAGTACTCCTTGCAGGCTACCACGTCTCTCTCCAGCTGGGTGCAGTCTGCCACAGTGAACACCTCCGACTCCTCGCTGTCTTCCAGGAACTCGTCAAAGTGAGACTCCAGGTTGCTCAAAACCTGCTGATGCTCGCCAGGTAACATGGTCTTTATCTGCAATGGTCAGAGATTAAAGGTTTTAGGACACTCCTGCATGTCCTAATCCAAGCTCACACATTTTCAGGATGAAAACATAAAAAAAGAAAACAGAGAGCCAATTAATACCTAAAAACTAAAACTAATAATTATACTTTATTAATCTCCTCGGGGAAATTCTCTAATTATGAGTCATTATCAGCGGACAAGATCAATTAAAAGTAAAGGCAATGAGTTAAACATACTGAGGACACGTTCCAGTTGCGAATGGCTCGTATGTCAGCCATGAGATAATGATAAGACGCCACACTCTTCATGTTGATATGGGAGTGGTGCCACAGTGCCAGGTTGTTCTGGTATACTTGCTCAATTCTGCAGGAAAAGCAAAAAGGTTCACTTAAAAAGTAGCATCAAACTGCATTTGAATCTCATAATCCAGCTAAATTTACAGAAAATACTGAAATAGTCCTTAAGTGTCTCACCTTGTAGCCATGTCCACAGCCTCTTTGTTGGGCGGAGGAACGGTGAAGCAAACAGAAGGCACCATGGCCTCGTTTCCTGCTGGGTTGATGACTTTCCACTTTGCCCGGTGAGCGTTATTGGCCAGTACGCACTCATCATCTTTGTAAATTGTAATCTGAGAGAGAGAAATAGTGACATTATAGTTTTATCATCTTGCATTTAGGAGATAAGATGACATTAAATTTTGGCAAACCATACCTCGATCTGTCGATAATCGCAGATTGCTTTCACAGGGATGGAGGACCGCAGGGAATTTTCAGGGTTTCGAGGCCTGAGCTGGACAATATTTTTGGCCCTTCCCACTAACCCAGCCACTGTGTTTCTGTACTGAAGGAGCTCCTCTTTCTCATCCTAAGGACACATAGAAAATAATTTTTTTTCTTAAGGTCTCTTCCCCTTATTCACACCTCGTGTATTTCTGTCACATTACCATGGACTCCTGAATGAGATCCTCCAGTCTGTGCAGGCTGCTTGTTCGATCACAGCTGTATTTTCTTTGAATTGAGTCCTGCAGGTTTTTCAGGTAGTCCAATGACTCTTTGGCATCGCTGAAATACTGCAAAGTGGAACAGAATGTGACTTTAGATGTGACAAGCACATAAGAATGGCTGTATTTAATCAAAAAGTCACAGATTGCACCTCACCTCAAAATAAACAGCATTCTCCTTGAGGTGCTGTTCTACACAAGAGCACAGCTGTAAAATCCAACTCCACTGTGTCTGCATTGCAGCTCTGTATGCCTGGAAGAAAAAACATAAAGAAGAGTTCACGCAAAAAAAAGCTGTGGCGTAATGGCTGAAAAACTACAAGCTGAGGCAGGACTTCAAAATCTCTTAATGATAGGATGCAGGGTGGAGGCCCTACTGCTCGTCCAAAATCTGAAACTGAATTGTGATGCTGACCGCAGAGCTAAGTATCCAGGAAACACACACACAAGGGCTTACTTCAATAGTTAGCCTGGCTGGGTGGTTCTTGAGCATGAGGCGTTCTGCTTTGTCCTGCACAGACTTGATGGTTTCCTCCTTTTCATCCAGCTCCCTCATCAAATCCTGTATAAAGACATTATGCTGAGTATCACTGGCATTCATCCATGACAAAGGACTCCATCATCTCACGCAATTGCATATCATGTCTCAGCGTCACAAATATCAAATTAACACTGACAACCTCTACTCGTACATTTCTTTTATTGATACTGAATAAAAACTGGAACAAGTTAGACAAAACTATGCAACCCTGTAAAAACTGCAACAGAGCAAGTTATTGTTATCTCTGTTATTCTGTAAACACTGATGTTTCCACAGATCAAGTTAAGCACGACAAAAATAAACACACTTTCAGAGGCAGAACAGTTACTCACAGCATGGTAATCTCTCTTCTTCGAGACGTGGCTGTTGCGATCACTCCAGTCAAAGGCCACCTCCTCCTCCTCCTTCTCATTCAGCCAGATGAGCTCCTGGGTTGCCTGCGACACAAAGTCATGCAGGCTCTCCAGGTTGCTCTGCCGCTCCATTGAGCAGGTCTAAAAATCACAAGAGTTTGTAACAGTCAGTCGACAACAAAAGCTCTATTAGTTTGTAGCAATTGGAAGAGACTTGAAATGGACTTACCAACAACCTTTCATACTGCCTTTCCAGTTTGCTTAGCTTGTCTGAGTAAGTTATCTTCAGGGGGATGGTCATCTGAATCTGGAGAAAGAATAAACACAGTGAGCGGAGAATAGCTAATAACAATGTTATGGAATTTCTACTCGAGTTGTAAGCAAGATAGAAATAAAAATAAAACTAACGTCAGTCAGTTTGGCGTCTTTAAGACTCATCTGAAATTCTTCAATGGCTCTATGCACATTTTTGTGGTTTGCTAAATGCATTTGCACACTGGGCAGGTCAGAACCCCACTCTGAGCGCTCCAACTGGATCTTTGCAAAAGAAAGAAAAAAAATATTCAATGTCCGTCTCGAGAGTTTAACAATTGCAGCAACAACAACACAAAAAAATCGTGCTGAATATTCACCTGCATTTCTTCCACCCAGTTCAGGAGATCCTGAACATATTTCATGTTGACCTCCTCATCCGTCATGTTGGGGTCTGCCAGAGAGGACTTCAGCAAAGGCTTTCGGATCTGAATATGTTTCAGCTGCATGAGCCCACTGGGGTCCATGCCACCGCCACCACTTCCCATGTAGCTCTGGACCGAAGCGGGCTGCATACTGGGAGTCAAGGCGGGCGTCATGGAGGGAGTCAGGCACGGTGTAAGGCTAGAGGTGAATGTGGATCCAGGGGTACCTAACCCCCCTGGGCTAAGTGCAGGAGTGAGGGCTGGTGTCAGGCTTGAGTTGATATTGTGGGAAAAGCCAGAGTTCAGGCTTTGCGTGATGCCAGAGATCATCATTTTGGTTTGTTCTGTTGTCAGAGTGCGACCTTTGCTGTAGATGGAGGAACATTCGGCTCTCATTGTGAGAAGATCATCCCGAAGTTTTGATACCCTGGAATAAGAGAAACAACAATATGAGATATCCTTATCTAAAACTCTTAAGAGATTTACATAATTTTAGTATGAAAGAGGATCAACTTTGTACCTTTGGACAAGCTGGTCTGCAAATGGAAATTTCCCATCCAGAAGAATTTGGATGTCCACAACTTGCTGCCTGAGGATATTCTCACACTCCAACAGGTAACCAGCAATCTCTGCTTCATTTATGAACTGGATGCCAGACTCTAAACGTTTTGCATCCTTAGAAAGGGGAGAAAAAAAAGCTGAAGCATATACATATCTATATTTATAAACAGCCTTATGCGACATTACGTTTGCACCTAACTTACAGACTGCAGGGCCGTTCTTGCCATTGCCAGCTTGTCCTCGCCATTGACACAGTCCCGTTGCACCCTGTTGGCCATCTGCTGCAACATCTCAAGCCTTCAAAAGAAAAAAATAGACATATAGTTGTTTTATGTATATTATTCAAGTTAATTCTATTGTACATATTAAGCCTCCGAGCCATGAAATTCAGAACAGAGCACGACAATAACCGAGCAGCAGAGATAAAACAAAATAAATAAAAAATTGGAAAGAAAAGTGATGTTTTCTTAAGATATAAATATATTAAAGTTGAAAAAGCTTCACACAAGTAAAATAAGTACACTGTCATCTCACCTGGATCCAAAAGCAATGTTGTTATTGAGAAATACCGAGCTGTTTATTTGTAAAGGTTCACTCAGGCGGATGTCATTGGAGCCATAGCTGGCGAAGCTACTGTTGCTGACGGACGAGAGCCCACTCAAATAAGCCATCTTACTTCAGATTATCAGCGCTATCACCAGCTTCAAAAACAGCCACTGTTTTCCATCTTCACCATCCCGGTCTTGACTTAAACTTTGACAGCCTGACTGCAGACATGCTTATGCCCAACTGACGGGATGGCTCCAGACCTGCTCCTATTTATAGTGTCACAGCCAGGTGCGGCGCACGTACAGAATCCCACCCTGAAACTCTATGCTGCCCTTGAGGGACAAATATCAGATACAGGTTGAGACAGCACCACACTCTGAGAGGTGAGACTGTTTGAAACGCTGCCAAATGCCTGCAATTGCTGTTTCTGCCCATATGCACCACGCCCTGCATTGATGCTGTAAATGTACTGTGTTTTTTAGACACATGAATGCAAGAATCAAAAAATCAGCCTTTCTAAACTTGTGTCAACAGAAAAACTCAAAAGAGGATATTTCAGTTGCCATAGAAACCAGAAATACATGGCACAAACAAATATTGATGGAAGGAGAACAGAAAGAGTTCAAACTTTTTTGTAAGTTTGTGTAAGAACCAGATATGTCATGTTTTTCTAACATGTCAACATCATTCTTCAAAAGTCTCTTTGTATGCTGTATAACTTTAAATATAATTTTATCGGTTGTCAAACCCAGAGAAAACCCACCATTATCACATGCAAAATAACAGCTTACTTGTAATCCAGAAATACTGTGTCTGCACTTTCTGTAGCGGATAGAAAGAGCACACCTCCCCGCTCAGTCGTCACTGCTATTTAAAGAAGCACTAAAGAGAGCCATATTGATCAGCTACACATCTTTCTGGCTTAGAGGATACAAAGCTTCAGACTGGGAAACTGTACACAAAGTGTTGAGGACAGCAGGATATCGTATTGGAACCTCACGGCCTTCTGTCCAACAACATCAAAAGAGACCCCACCCACCCACATCATAGATTGCTCCGCTCCCTCTGGAAAGAAGTAATATAACAATCGGCGCAGAAGAACCCAATTCTGTAACAGCTTCCTGCCTCGAAGCTGACAGTCTTTCAAGCTCAACATAATCCACATCTTAGTCTTTCTGACTGCTCCTCAAGGTATCTCAATAAGGAGTCGATATTTAGTGCAAACATTTTTATTGTGCTAAAACCTCCATTTCTTTCATTCTTAAATGATCCTGTCTTTATGTTTAGTAATACTGTATTTATCTATCTTCCTATTTATCTACCCATCTATCTATGTACCCATCCATCCATCCTTTTTATTGTAATGGGGTAAATCACACTCCCATATGCTGCACTGACTCTCAGTGTCTGGTTTCAGTAAAGACATTAACAAGCTTGTAATAGGACTCCACCTCAACCGGCCATAGAGAATATTATGCTGGCTCATGCTGTATTTCTTCTCCTTTATTGTTGTCAGCTCTAAAATATATTTCTCATTTACATCACTATATATATATGTCAAGCAAAATCTGTCACATGAAAGAAAAATCAAAGTCGCCAAAGATTAGGTTATTGTAAGATATTTATATAGAGTCTACAAAGATTATGTTTTTCATTCACATTGTACTGGGCCAGGTCAAAACAAGGATTAGCGTGCCGTGCGCCTCCACATACCTTTCCATCTCTGGCCTCAGGCTCTTTTCTCTTTCCAGCATAGCGACGATTAATTTTCCCCATTCCTTCTCGATATCATTGGGGTGATGACCCGGGGGTAACAGAATGCGCCCAAACTCAATCCACATCTGTCAGATACACCACCAACCACACATATGTTACGACAACCTGTGAGATAATACTGTATTTCGGCGTCGTGTGATCAGCGTAGTACTGCACTAGTTTTGACATTGCATACATACCTCAAGCATCTTGTAGAGATTTTCGATTTTCGTTTTCTCGTTTTCTTTCACAGGGATTTCATGTTCTTTGAACTGGAGATATTGTGTATAAAGTGCCTGTAGAAAAAAAACCCCAACATATTACAGTAATTTATACCAGAAAAATTTAAATCTCAAAGCAATCATGAGTACTCTCTGGTAGGCTTTAAAAGAGCTGTATGAAAGCACCTTCACTGTTTCAACTTATCGATTTAATATTGCAAATGGGTGCTGCAGCTCTCTTGTTATAGCCATCAATACCACTTTAAGTCTCAGTTTCAGCAGAGAGACATTATATTATACATTAGGATGATCTAAAGCAATTATCCTCAACCTTTTAGACAATATTCTGTCAAATGGTGCATAGCAATAGCAAGACATCAAAAATAATAGTAGTAACAAACAAAAGCTACATCATGATTTTTATTTGGTGTGATACTGTACCTTGAGTTCTACAGGGTTATTGGGGAATGATCTGTCTGACATTATGGCCACGTTGTGTTTGATCCACTGGCTGAGGTATTTGATCATGTTCTGGTACTCGATCCATTTGATATCAACATCCTGTTCAGAGGAAAAGCAGCAGCAGCAGCAGCAATGAGTACCCGCTCAGCAGTTTCACTTGTTTCAGATGAAATCCCCTTTGTACTTACGTTAGGATTAATCCCATCGACACCATCGGGTACTCTGGGGAAGGCATCGTACAGTGTTGAGACGTATGTGATCACTGACTTTTCATCAGGAGACTGAACATCGACATCTAATGGAGAGAGGAAAAAACCAAAACAAAAGCTCAAGAAAGCAATACATGGCAGTGACCTATACTGTGAGGAATTATACCTCAAGCCAAAACTAAAGCTTCACTGTAAATGATTTATAGCTCAAAAGGTGATAAACACTTCACAAAGTTAAACCATATGAACGCTGCAGTGTGAGGTCCTCACCTTCAGGGTCCAGCAGCCTGGCCACTCCCAGCTGCTCAGCTACGCAAAACGCTTGTTCCAAGTTTGATCTGTTGGTTTGTGCCGACACATGGCTCATGTCCACCAGATCTGGTCTGCAGCAGAAAAAGAAAGGACAAAAGGACTCGTGAGGCCTGTATGACAACACCAATAAGGTCAGGACATCTTGACACACAATAGTGGAAAACAAGGAGTGTGTAGGGAATGGCAATAAAAATCTGGATACAAAAACTAAACCGCAATTTTATTCATTCTTTTTAATAAAACATGTGTGCTTGGTTTAGTACCTGTATTTATGAATGATGGCATTAAATAGCCTTCCATCCCTCCACGAGGTTGTGAAGTTATCACACCGTACTCCCACGTAGCCGTCTGTCATCTGCTTGGACCAGAGCAGCAGTCTCTCCTTTGCAGTCATGTCCTGGGACTCCCCTGTTACATGGATCTCCGAGATCTGTCACGCACCAAAAGAAAAAGAAATAGAAATAGAGGGTTTGATAGGAGGCATAGTTAAATACAATTTCATGCTCCTCAATTCTAACCCTGAGAATTATTGAAAACTAAACTCTTATTCATGCAGCATTGGTTACCATTCAAGCTATAATACATCACACAATTCCATAATTATTCTTTCAATCAGAAAACTCTTTCCAGGAATGCCCAGGTTTATTTGCAAACATGAGGCAAACATAGCAACATGAGGCAAGATGCCGGACAAAAGGACTTCTTCTTCTTCTTTAGCGTAAATAAGGTCAACAAAATATACACATCTCATCCCCTCTCCTGCACAGCTGCCACTGTGAACAGGTGAATATGAACTCACTCATTTAAACCTACCGGTACTCCGGCTGTATGTGACACGAGACAAAACCAAAAGTGACGTCAGCGACAAGATAAACATAAACATAGTATCTTTATCCTGTTCAGGGTTGCGGGGCTCCAGAGCCAATGTCACCCAACAATGGGGGAAGGCAGAGTACACACTGGACAGGTCAACAGTCCATCACAGGACAAACAGTCACACACACGGGAAAGTCAGGATTCCCAATTAATCTCACATGTTTAATAAGATCCCATTTATACAGGATGGGCAAGATTCACATTTGAAAATTTCAAATTGTGCTCACGAGGTTCATTAATCACTTTGTTCACACATGCAAAATGTCAACAGTATCCTAGCAATGTCAACCAGAGTTAGATAATATCCCGCTCTGAAGTTTTACAGCGGAGATCAATGACGTAAAAACAAACAGAGCCACTACCCAGTCAGCTGGCAGCAGTCTGAACATTACATACACAAAACACAGTCATATGAATTTTAAACTTTTTCACTTTCAGGCAATTCAAAGTGTTAGAGCATTTCCAACTTTAAAAAAAAAACAGAGCTCATCTTAATCCGTTTAAATATTGTAAAAAGTTGACATAAGAAATCATCAGCCATGCAATTCTTTAAATATCACACAAGAATGAATAAAGCCATCCTGGAAAGATAGAGCATGACTTTGCTTATCAGTTTCTTGACACTCATTCATTCAGATTAAATACAACGGGAGCTGAAGTCTGACGCAAACGCTGACATTGGAGAAAATGCAGGCTCGGCCCTGGACAAGCAGTTCAGGGATAACACAGAGAAACAGAAACAGAAACTCATCTTCAGCCAATTTAGAGTTTATTCAGTAAACTGAAATCCATGTTTTAAGATTGTGGAAATAAGCTGTACCCACAGATAATGTCGACAGTCAAAACATACAAACGCCACACACACAAAAGCATCAACTCCCATCAAACCAGGAACTTTCTTGCTGTAATGTGACACTGCTAACCACTACGCCACCATGTCAGCCTCCTGTATCAACCTATCCACAAGATTCTCACAAGCCTGCAGTCAACAACACACGACAAAACTTGCTTAAAGTCCACTCAGCTGGAAATACGAAATTAAGACCTGAACAGCAACGTAACTGAACTGAACAAAGACATAATATAGACAATGTTTCTCCAAAGGTTTCTGTATAGAACCGACCACAGATTCTACAAACTTCTTCGTCTAAACAGTTTTGATGACATTATGAAGGCTGGGGAGCAAACCGAGCACGGCAGCAACGTGCCCATCATCCATGCATTCTAGAGCTGGGTTGATGTAGGTCATGTATCAGGTCTCATATCTCAAAAAGGTTCATAAATACTGAATATAATATGAACTGGACGAAGAAATCTGAAGCCACATTCACCCCAAAATTTGAATGTATAAACGTAAGCTGTATAACTGCAGAAGAATGCAAACTGGACATGAGATGCATTTCAGCCTCCATTCACATCAATAATAGCCATAAATTGTTTGAAGAAGATGAAAATATGTGTCAAATATGATTCCAAAAAATTAAATAAACACTGTCTCAATGAGGGTTTTCAACTATATCTGTTAAAAACAGATTTACAGATCATTTTAGATGACCATGTATAAATAAAGACATAACAATGTATATGTACATATACAACATACATGTATTAAAAAGTACATATCTATTCAGCATACATTTCTAATCTAAAAACCACAGTCTACTTTATACACCCATCTAATATGCGTCACCTTTATTAATGCTATAAATAGCACAACCTTGGTTTACCTCGTGTTGCGTGGAAATACATGGCGTGGAGTCTACGTAACCGGAGCAGGTGTGGGCTCTCCGTCTCCTCCGTCTGTGTGCTTGAGATCCCCATATAATCTTGGCAAACGTTTCCTCAGTTCCAGGTTTATCGTTACCCCTCAGAGTCTGTAACATGTGCTCCACTGCTCCAAAGCTAACGGCCCTCCTCAACTGGCGCTGGAGCAGCTTCTTCACCAGCAGGCCATCCTTCGCCGGGACGCCTCTGGACGTTGTGCTGATGCCACGCAGCTTCCCCTCCACAGCAGACCTGCTGCTGTCACCGTCTTCCCGCTCCGTGGAAAACCTTCTCACCTTGTACCGCAGCCTCGAGCCGAGAGGTTCATCACAAGGATCTCTGAGGATCAAAACGGGGACTTCGCCAACAAAAACACCTTCGCTGATGCTGCCCTGCCTGGATAGATGTTTCTCCACCACTGAGGTTTTATCCAGCTCTTCTTGGTTTTCCTCTGCGGTACTATTTGGGATGTTTTGTAGATTTTCGCTGCTGCAGATGACCTTACTTGGAATGGCTTCATTTCCAGGACTCCACACAGATTCAGCCGGTTTAAAAATTTCAGTTTTTCTCTTTCTTCTCTGGAAATATCGACGGCCTTTAAGCTCTTTAGATTCAGGCTTTAATGGGGCTTTCTTAGGGTCAACGTAGCATTCCTCTTTAGGGCCCCGAACACACCCACAGATGTTTCCCATCGTTGTCAGTGGTATGAAGTATTATCCATCGGCAGTGCTGAACTCCCAGCTGTGAGCTGTTCTCAGGCAAAATATCCGGTGTGCTCCACGCGACCTGAAAAAGCACGATCCCACGGGCAGAAAGCCATTTTGACACTCTGCAAGTATCACACAAGAAGCAGCCGCAGCTCAGCAGCCAGACAAACAACTCCTTCCACTCTGACAAGAGTCCACGTCTTACTTTTGTTGACTCACTGCTAAGAAGGTCAGGTTTTCTCCCTCACTCTGTAGTTCTCACTCGCTCGCTCTCTCTCTCTCTCTCTCTCTCTCGCTCGCTCTCTGGTCTCTCCTCTGACACAGGAATCTTTTCTGACCTTTGAAACATTTCTCCGGCTTTGCTAATCCAGCTCAAACACCATAAAGGCATACGCAGACGTGGCCCACGTGCTCACAGCTCTCAGCTGAGCAGCAATGGAAAAAGACTTGTGGACAAACCTGTTTTGATTTGCTTAGTCAAGACATAAACATGCACGTCATGGTGCCTTCTTTCCTTTTCCTAATATTTGTGTAACCAGGTCGTACTGTATCTGAGGGGCTGACGGAAGGAAAACAGCTTAAAACTGCAAGTGGATGCCGCTTGAAGGCTGCCTATTATGCTGTGGGAATTTGTTTTGGCTCAGCATGTTTGGTTGCATGAACCAGGCAGAGTCCCAGCCAGTAACAGAGGCTCTGAAAAGCAGAACAGAGCGGCCGACGCTGAGGCAAATCCAAGCTGAACGGCAAAGTGCTTTCACTTTGTCTATTAATCGAGCTCCACACAATGGCCGAGCCAGAGGTGGAGCTTAAGTCCACTGGTTTAAGCAAACACCATTATCTGGACAAATCACCACCACTGCAGTTCACAAGGGGGGTAATGCTCGGACCAGGAAGTGATTCACCATATAAAACCATTAGAACAATTACATGATCCATGAGAGCCCACTGAAGTGGAATTGAATAGTATTACAAGGCAAAAAAAAAAAGTATAAGTGGCATCTAAAAGTGTAAAATAAAGTCACCACACGGCGCCACTAAAAATAACTGTGTGCTACTGTGTGTCTACAGTGTATGAACGTCACCAACGTTTCTTAGGCGGTCACAGCACAGCAAATATAGTTCACACTACAGTGTGCTGGTTTCCCTTATGTACATATGCAAAGGATCTATATTATGTTGTCATTAGAAGAGACAGCAATGCTGATGAACACATTTGGTTGGCAACGACCAATAATGTAATAATGGTCAATAACACAATGATTTTGGTCATTTTAAAGCCAAAGCCATGATTGCATTATTAGCTGCACTTATTACATTTTCCCCCCAAAATTTCTTAATGTCACTTCAATCATGCAATAACCAACCAATAAAGCATCACTTGATAAATTAGTACATTATTTCCTAAATGTGATTGGCTCAAATATATTATTACACTATGAGCAAATTATTATGCTATTGGCTTGATTAAAATGATCAAACGTATTATGTTATTGTTTGCTAGAAACCTTCTGTTCCTTTTGGTGCCACTGACCGGATGCGTATTTTTCCTAACTAAAACAACCACACCATTTGAAATACCTAGACATTTATTAAACCATGAAAAAGTAGAGAAATGGCGCTATTCCATTTGTAGTATTTGTCATTCACTGTGGCAACCGGGATTTCTAGACTATGACCATCCAATCACCATCATTCTATCATTCCCTGTTTGTTTACCATCCTTAAGCCATAATATTAAAAACTAATCCAGGTGACCTAGCTTTAGGAGTGGTAATACAAGCTTAAGAGGAGATGATGCATAGTAATGCAAATATGAAGTAACAGGTAGCGTACTGCCACAGGGATTAACAGGAAAAAGAAACTTGTTACTACTTCATAATAACAAATAAAGCGCTACAATCACTTTTTGAATAACAACCCAAAAATACAGAATTCCTTCACTGATGCCATCCATCTGGCTGAAACAAGCAAACAAGACGTGAAACACCTGAAAGCAGCACAACCGACATGATGTCACTGTGAAAGAAATATCATACCCTGGTTTTCTCCGGCAGAAAAATACAGAACATGATGAACGTGAGACATCCTGCTTTGTGTAACAAAATCCACTTTTGCCAGTGAGAACATGATTAAAAAATGCACAATGTCTGAAGCACAACAGCAAAAGTTCAAGTATTTACACAGTAAGCCCACAAAGAGGTAAGAGGTAGAAATTTGGGGTCAAACGTTTAAATAACATACATAAAAATATAGCTTGAAGCTGTCAGAAAACCACGCTTATGATGCCGCCCAAAACAACTCTTGTTCTTAAAACCGTTTTTGATCACTTCTGACACCATCAATCATATAAAGGCCGGTAGCGTTCAGTTCATGCCTGTCGGTGTGCTGTTAGGACTGGTTATTTAATAAAGCCAGAGGTGTATTATATGACTGAAGCTTAAGCTTTTTCTCTTTGCACTGGTGACCTTCCAAATCAAGAAGAAACAGGTCCTTCACTGTTGGATCAACCGCTGTAGGGCTTGCGTGAGACTGACAGCAGCAGGTGTTGGCATCGCCACAGACGCTATCCGTCAGCAAGTTTGAGTCCGGGTGGAACTATGTTAGCTACTATTCCCAATTCATCCTCTCAGTGCTTTAGTCACACAAACGCATGCGTGAAATATTAAGCCCACTGCACAACAGCCTGATTCAAAGCTGTAAGTTTGAAAGACTCGCATTTGGATCATATTCTTGTCTCTGACTGACATGTTGCATGTGTCAAAGAAATACTGCAAGGAATCAGTCAAATCTTAGTGGACACCTGAATAGTCCAGGCATGCACAACACTGGGCCACTTAACAAGATTTATGTAACAGCAATAAATTGGTAGACATTTGCTTAAGAGAACATTTTAAGTGCATTTGAAAGATGACTCACTCAGTTTAAAGCACAAAGCATCTTAAAAACCGTCTACCCAGAGATGAGGTGCAGAGCATTGCACGGTTTCACTGACATGTGCATAAATAAATATCACAGAGAAATGCAAATACTATTCTTTGAAGTAAAAAAAACAACCAACTACAATAGACCAAATATCGATGTTAAATAATTACTTCCATAAAACACAATCTTTAGAAATCATACCGACCAAAAAAAAAAAATGCCTCCAAAGCATTTAAAATTGGACATAACAGGGACACTCAAAACTACCTGATAATTTGCATGAACATGAAACAGAGTAAGGCAGGTCAACAGAGCCTCATCAAAATGCAAAACCCAACACAGCACGATGAAGGGTGCAGAGTTTTGACACCCTGTGGTCAAAAGCAGAAATATCAACTTATGGGTGTGAACTCAATTTATGAACATTAATCTGGAGCTTTTATAGCATTATGTAACTCAATCTCAGGATGCCAGCATTTCCGTTGCACAAGCATCACTCTGTTGAAACTCAGCCGTATTAAAATCATGCACATGTGCGTTATAAAAAGAACAGAACAATGATCAGTCTTGTGTAATCCAAGATAAAAAGAAAAAAGACCAGAATGAAATAAAATACAATCGAAATTGAGACGCACCATCTGGTGCACAATAAAACACACACAATAAAGTCACACATAGATACGTTTTTTCTATAAAAGTATTCTCCATTGTTACTTGAAAAGCATCAATAACACACAACTGGACGGCCAAACTGACCTGAAAGTGCAGAATGATGGTCCAGATTAATCCCAGGGTCAGTTTTGGGTTTCCATCTGTGATGTCGTCGTTTCTGATATTTACAAGTTTGACCTGATGAGAAAACAGAAAACAGAAGATCAATACATGAGAAATTACAATATGTTACAGTGTTTAAAGAACTCAACTGAATCTCATTACTATGATATCATACAAATTTACATGCGACTGCTGTTTTAATTATATACATTTAGCGTCAACTGTCATTTTAACCTCCAAAAGTGTTTATCCTTGTGAAACAAACTTATATAAACAACAACATATGAGTGTATATCTGTTTAATCTTTTTGGAGTCATGCCTGTCATATCACATACGCCACAGGGTGGCAGGATTGTCATGTTTTTCTGGTGAATATTGAAATCACAGTGTGGGACTGAGGTGAACCTTCAGTAGTCGTTTTCAACCAATTAAATGCTATAAACCTGTAAGTACTGTTTGATCAGCAATATATCAATGTGAGGAATTATGTCTTTTTAATCACGTGATATACATAAACCATAAAAAAGACAGCAGAGTGCAAAGTCTTGGTTTAATTTAGCAGTAAATAATGTAATCTTCCTCTGTGGATGCAACCATCTGGAATAACTGTAATCAATCAGCGAAAGGTGGAGACTGAGGGACGTTTACAGAGTTGGACTGCTTTACATGGATGTGTGGGGTATGTTCTGTAGCTACAACAACAGAACAACTCATGTGACCGTCTATGAATCCTTTGTCTCAAGCCTTACGTCACATCTGGCCACGGCTCAACCAGGCTGTGTTGTTCGGCTCCTCCTGAGCATGGTGGGGGAGGGGAGGCAATCAAACCACTTTGAAATCCCACTGATGGGATTTGAATTCAGCACTCCTCAAACGATGCAATTAAATGTGTAGCAACTGAACAGAATTGTGATCTCTTTTATTTTTTTATTTTTTTATTCTTTTATGTGTGTGTGGGCTGTTGGACGTCATACAGTCTCCCAAGTCATGTGTGTACCTTTGGTTGCCTTTATTTCAACACCGGAGGGAGATGAGGTCATTGTTTTATAACACAATTTCACGTGACTCCTCAAATAAAGCAGCAAACATGTATTGTGATGTTTAATGGGCTATTATTAGTTGCACTTTATGTCAAAGTGCGATCATTCCTCATTACTGTAAATGTGCGACATTTCAAGCAACACTCTCTGAAACGCACATCAGTTTTGAATCGAAGGTGCGATTTAGCAGGATGCTTGAATCAGTCCTCACCTGCCGCCTTTTTAAGTAATCCAGTGCTATTTGTACATTCTGGAGTCTGTGGAAGCGCATCCTCCCCCTCTCCCGAGGCTGTGGACAGAAACAGGGAAGAGGAGCCACGTATGCTAATCATGTTCATGCCATTATCAAGGGACACATTAAAAAGAAGAAAAAAAATAAATCAAATTAGTAGCGTGAAGGACACAAGACATGCTTGAAGTTTCTTACCCACTGATCTGGTGAAGTCAAGACTTAAAACACACACAATCTGGACCCACAACAACCGAAGGCGTTTTCCCACTCAAAGTGTGCACACTGTGGTTCTACTAGCCTGCAACATTTTCCACCATTTCCACCTCTGCAAATCCTCTCTGAATAGGATTTAACAAATCAAGCATCCCAACCTGGAGAAAACAAAACTGTACTATCCAGAGGTGCAACTGAAGATTTGACTGTGAATATCACAGCGCAGCAATAGACGGTTTCTTTTAGTAAACACTAGTGAACAATCAAAGGCCACAGCATGAGGTAATGAGATGGAAAATGCATTCAAGCAACAAAGCTGCGGCAGAAAAAGACTTGCACTTCCTACATGAATCCTGTTCATCTTAATAGAAAAGGGGGAAAAAAAAAAGTATTTGAATGGAACCCAATCTTCCATTATGTACGAGTCATTCACGTATGAAACCTTCTTGAGGATTCAAAGCAGCAAGATACTTAAAAGCCGGCAAATAAAAAAATGTCCAACTCGTCACATAGATTTGGAAAGCTCTCACTGTATGACTCAATGATGCGCAAAGCTAGTGAAATGGATATAAAGACCCAAGCTTCACGGACTCACTTTGTTATGATTTGTAATATTTTTTAAAAGCTTTTTTCAAGGGCAGTGTGTCATATTTCTTCATCAGGCTGCTGTCTTGATTCTATAAAAATGTCTCAAAAGGGAAATTTGTGGATGAACTGCCTGGGTCTTTGAATCACGTGCAAATTTTTCTGCATCAAGAAAAATTGATGTTGCATCTTCCTATTCAGACGGAAACACAGCTCAGCAATTATCTAAGACAATAAGAGGACAATAGTAGGACAATAAGAGCAGGTCCCGCAGTCTGATTGCTTCTACGCTCCTGTTAACTGCACAGCACGCTCCGAATTAGTTTGTTACAAGGAGGTGGGGGGTGCGAGAGCCACACGTACCCCCTTATCATCATCCAACGAGTCTCCATGCTGCTCAACTGCACATGCTTCTGTCCCACTCACCAACCGCAAAGTCTTCAGAAAATCACGCTCCCTTGGCTTATCACCGAAAAGGCAACACATGGGGGGAGAAAAGGAAGACAAACGGACACACAGAGGCCAAATCAAAGAAAGTTAAGACAATGGACACAAAACGATCAGAGAGCAGAGAACAGAAGAGGAGGAAAGTGGGATGTAAACAGAAAATAGAATTCTACTCAGAGGATGGATGTTAGTCACACTAAATTTGACGGGGGGGGGGGGGGGGGGGGGATTCATCGCCCAGGGATGCAGGCAATTCAAGGGACATCACAGCTTAACAACACTGTGTGTCGACACAGAGACCGAATATCAGTAATAAATGAAAAACATGTTAAGATGGACATGGAATACAAGTGACACTGAGGACATCAAGTTCTGTCGCTGGCGAAATGAAACATCTACACACACTTTCAACTTTTATCTGATTGTACATAAATCTTTTTTTTTTAAATTAAAATACAGATCAACCGTATTTTTATTACTTCTTTCTGAAACGCAATCTAAATATACATGCGTATATACATACATACATTCTATCTTCAGTACTTAATACCTTCATTACTGTTCCCTTTGCTGGTGCAAATCTGGCATGGTAAAATTGGTATGACTATTAAAGGAATGTATAATCTAATCCATTCTGAACGGATTCTTTTATTTCAGCTCACTGAAGGAATAACAGTTGGACAGTCAGTGGTCACTTTTTGCATAATGAGTAACTCAAAAGTTTGACTGGGTATTTCTAGAATTACATTTTTACTATAATTACCAACAGTAATAATTTCACAATCAGATACCACAATAACTTCCATTTTTTTGTATTAGTTAGAAAAGCAGCATCCCTTTAAGTAGAATACAATTTCAAGATTTTCAGTGCTCTTTGGATTTGGTTGAAAGTTGCAGTCGTCGCTTCCCCTTCAGGACAATATGAGCAATATATGATATTGATATTTCTCAAAGCATATATATTGGTATGCATCAGTGCACACAGTTTTGAGCGATGACACGATAATCGTGGGGGAAATGCCAGTTCGTAAATGGTTGATACCAACTCATCCTGTAGATCTACTGAGGAGTGGAAACTAGTCATGCAAGACTAAACCGATGACTGGCTGACATTGTTGAATAAAACAGCTGGACATTGCAAGAGATCAGAGATCAAATCCCTACTTTTTTTTTTACTTAATTTTTTTTTTTCATGTTATATTAAAATATATTTTTTAAAAATCTGAAAGCTTGTACCTTTGAATAAATTAAAATGGACAGCACAGCTTTGGATGAAAAGATTTCCTGCAAAATCTGAGTCATTTAAATAAACAGCTTCATAATACTAATAACAAATAATAATAAAACCTCTGTAATGAGAAGAGATGTGCCAACTGGTTTCTTAATAAAAAATAATTTAATGATGCACATACCCTGCTCTCAGATATGTCGCTTTATCTAACACTTTATGTTGTTTGTTTATACGGCAGCCTTAAGCAGAAATTAGTGGCATAAAAAGCTGGTTAGCACGTTTGTTAATGACTTAATGATGTCTGTCAAGATCTTCCCAACGATCCCAGTAGGCAGCAACACATTTCCCCACTTGTAGATTCTCACCCTCATGTTTTCAAATTTTTTTCCTCACTGAAAGACTTTATTCATTCTGGTACCAAACTCTCCACTATTACACCATGTTTCCTTTAACGCGTGTGTGGCTCTGCTGGTACTGTGGAACAAATTGTGCCATCACTGACTGAATCCAAAAATAAGCATGGAAAAAGGCTCCCTGCACTGGTTTCTTTCATATTGCTTACATCTGCTCACACATACACAGCACAGCTAATCCAGAGAATACAGCTACATATACTCTATGTCCCAGAATATATGAGGGAAAACTTACACGATTGAAATGTCGTTACAACTGACACAAAAACGTAAAAACACAAGCAAATCCTGCAGTTCACACTTTAGTAGCATGAATGAGAAATCCTAAAAGCTATTTTTAGGAACAGTAATTGTTTTGGAAAAGGAAAAAAAAAAAAATCACACACACACAAAAAAAAAGCAACACTAAAGCAATCTGGAAACTGTAAAAGTTTGTTTCTGACAATGGAGAGTTTGATTTAAAGAAAAAAACATGAACTCACCAATGTGTCTCCAGACAAGACCTCCAACAGCGAGATCAGGTTATGTCCATCTCGTAAGTCTTCATACAGATCATTTATATGCTTTCGTACCTGCAATTACAGGAAGAAACCAAATGTAAAAGAGACATACCGACAGACAAACAAATATACGCTAATGATTTCATTAGGTCCTTGGCGGATTTATAAACTATCTGTGGTGCATACAAAGGTGGAAGGTACAGATATTTTATTTTTTTAGGTTGGTAGTAGTAGTGGTGTGTTCATATGCACGTACACAATATGTGCGCACACATTATAAATATTGCTTCATCATTCGTAATGACACGGGTCATGATTCAACTTGCATCATAGTTTTGAGTCAGATAATAAATTAACTTTATGTAAAAGCAAGAAATTTTATATATGTTTGAAATGATCTTATATCTCAGTAAAATATTCCATTGTTGATGTTCAATAATTCCATTATTGTGTTTGGTGATCAATTTTAAAAATATAAATTTATGGACTTTCCACTGCTGCTAAAGTGAAGTAAATGGAGTGTAAAACAATGTGACCAGTGAAGCTTAAGCAGGATATCAGCTTGACACCTCATGCAAGCACTTGAATAGCTCCGGTCCGAAGTGTTCACCTTCCAGCAGGCCCGTCTCTCCTTCCTGTCCTAAATACCACGCCTCTGAAATCACCCCGCTGCCCGCTGACCTGCTTTCACACAAGGCTTTCAGCACTGT
The DNA here is from genome assembly GCF_963383615.2 of Lipophrys pholis. Classification (NCBI taxonomy): domain Eukaryota; kingdom Metazoa; phylum Chordata; class Actinopteri; order Blenniiformes; family Blenniidae; genus Lipophrys; species Lipophrys pholis. Next base: position 15,484,414 of record NC_137642.1, on the reverse strand, counting down.
AATCCCAGAGAGCCGCCACAGCTGTGTGCAGCCAAAATAGACCTGCGCCCTGATGTTATTGGGTCAACACAGCATAACCCCCGACAATTACTCAGCACCTCTGATTTTTCATGAACCACGTGTGAATGACAATGAACGCATGTGGCTGGAGGAAAATGTTTATATTGCTCCGATTGAGCCATTAATACAAATTCAAACTACCACAGGGGGCAAATTTCTTTCTCCTTAATCCACGTGTTAGCTTTAATCTCTGCGGTTTTATTGCATGTTTTATGAGCTTCACTTCCTTCTTTCTTTGCCAAAAATGTGACATTACATGTTCATCATGTGTAATATGTGAGGGCAAGCTATTGCAAGCATTTCCTGAAGGTGCACGTCTTACAGCTCAAATTACTGACGTGCAGAGGTTTTAGGGATCAGCAAAACTTTTACAATTCTCCTCTATGGCACCATCAATGTTTGTCAGTATTTATTATTACTCTCGGAACCACATATTCATGGTGGCACCGCAGAAAAGATTAGGGATTGTTAAATCGTGTGAGGATATATTCCACATATTTCACTGGGGCATGGTAACTCTGGTCTGCCTGTTACATGAAAGTGAAGGAGGGGCATCAGGGCCAGGCAGGGCAGACCACTGCAGGCCATGAATAACTTCACACAATCTTGATAGAAATTCTATACACTCTATGTTGAGGCTAAATTATTCATTTTCTTCAGACTGCAACTGACAGATTTCTAAAGAATATTTTCTCATCTGTTTCATCAAAAAGTATAAAGACAAAAGTCAAGTTAATAATCTTCTATAGGCAATAACTGCTTGTGGGTGCAAAAACTAAGTTTTGATCCTAAACGGATGCATAAAAAAACAACAAGGTTACATGTTTCATATTTGCCTCTTGATTGTTTTTGTTGCTGCTGTTCAGTTTTATCTGCCAAGTCGCTGGTGCAATGAAAGATATCCACATCACACGGTCAAATTATTTAGTTTGTTACCAGGGTTTCAAACAATCAAAAACAACTGAGGGTCAATGGTGGCTTGCGAAATAATCTCCAAAATGAAAAACAAAATTAGCAAGACATAAGCTGTCATTTTCAAATCAATGTAAAGGCTACTGTAGATTTGTCACCATCACAGTGACACTGGTTAAGGCACTGTTCTAGTGAGACTAGTTGACTTAATTCAACACTGAACACTAGACTGTAGTGATGCCTATGAGAGATCAGCTTTATTGTTGGCAAAGTAGTAAATAGTACATCAAATGCATGTACAATATTTCTACTTTAAACAAATTCTGCTATCATTTTTTATATATATAGTCCACAACTAAAATGAGTTTGACACACCTCAACTAAACTGATGCCTGAAGTTTAAAATCTGTACTTTTGTTTTTATGGACTTCAATATCAATAATAGAAAAAAAAAGTGATATCTTGAACCACCAGAATTAAAAAAAAAAAAAAGATGTTCCCATCAATAACAGTAATTGTATTAATAGTGATAATTATCACTGACACATGAACCTCATTAGAAACAACAACTAAAATCATTACTAGCGTCTGTTTTACAAAAATCAACTGAGACGTGCCCGGACTCATCTGCTTAAGTGTTTCATTAGATTCCACCGACAAATAAAACACCCCAGTGAGTGTCTGAGATTCCTGAGTCAACAAACGGAAACCTGTTGGCGCAACGGAGCTGCAGCCTTCGTCATGCTAAAGGACATTTACCTTTAATAACGTATTGAGAGGAATGTTAACTTGTTGAGACCTCACACAGAAAGTGGGGCAATACTTTACCAATTATTTATTGTTGACATTTCAGGAAAATGATTTTGATTACAGCTGAATGCCAGAATTGCAACAAATGTTCTGGTTTCATCTACGTATAGAAGTTACAAGTAATAATACCAGCCTCTGATTCTTAAATCACTTATCAAATAAATGCAGAATTTAACAGATTAAAATAAAAGGAATGGCAATAATCATGTCATATTTCTTACCTTCAGCAGATGCTGGTTAATCCACTTTGTAAATGTCTTCTTCTGCACTCTGTCCCTTTCATCTGGGAAGGAAGAAAAACAAAAAGTTAATATTTTTTGCAACAATGTAAAATAAATATCACAGAAGTGTCTAAAAACCCCACATTATTTATACAGTCAATATAGATTTAACAAGGTTGGGCAGCATAAAAATCCAGTTCTGTGGTTTAGATGTCTGCTGAAGAAATGTTGAAAATGTTGGACGAATGACGTGAGAGACGGAGGAGAAGAAATCTTGGGAGATTCGTGGTTGTAAATAAGGAGAACATTGAGATTATTGGTGTAACAGCATAGGAGGCAGGAGATAGGGTGAGATGGAGCGGCTGAAAAAAAGAAGCACCGATTCAGGTCGCTTATTCAAGTGAAGGTAAAAAGTGTCTCTGTGAACAACGGTCTATTTCTGATCAACTCTATAGGATTTCTTTTTAATACGACCATGGATGAGGATGTTTTGCTGCTCTGAGGTCAGCGGTTTCTGGTTCACTAGTAGCCATGTGGCTACTAGTTCTCCTTGTCAGACGCATCACATTCAAAAGGAGGCTTGAAGACACTTTGGAAAAATTAAACGATGCATACGAAAAAGGATAATCTATCGTATGGGTTATTGTCCTGTTTTTTAAAGAATAAATCCACTCATCCATCCATCATCTGGACAAATGTCACAGTGAGCGGCAGCCCATGGTCACCGTCCCCTCTCAAGGCAAACACTGTGTCTTTGTACAGTGGTAGAAAGTTATAGAGCTCAAATGAAGGGCATGTAGCCCCTTAAATAAAGCTATTTGTTCATTCATTCCCAAGCCTCAACGGAGGACCTTTCACTGTGAAAACATCCAGTAACAAGAGAAAATCAATCACTCTGAACTTTGAGGAGACAAGCGAGCAGAAGGCCATTTTCTATTTGTGGAGTATTACAGGATTGAAAAGTCTGTTTACAAAGGCTGCCTACCTGTGGTAACTGGAGCTCATCAGAACAAACAGCATGTAAAATTGTAATACCAGCCATCAGCAAGCTGCTCATTCATTCATCCTTTCATTCATTCATTCATAAAACTAAAGTGGATCTGTGTTTTGATAAATGCAAGTGAAACATGCATATACTTGTGTAAAAATGTCAAGTACATAGATGTAAAACCTGGAATAAAGAAATACATTGATTTCACACGAAACAAAGGTTAACGTATTGAAAAAAGGCAAGAATAAACATTCCCTTGTGAGAAAGCTACTTAATCTGAATGGGATGAAGAATTTGGGATTTTTGATGTGACTATATTTGTGGATTTTTTGTGGCAGTGAATGTGCACCGACATTTCTGGATGTGACCTTTAAATGAAAGGCGTGTCAGAAAAGCATTAGACACATGAAGAATCATGTCCCAGTGCCTAAAAGGAAGTATGTTATTACTTCGAGACCACAGTGAAATCACTCCCTCATACATGCTCTGGACTGCATTATCAAGTTTTTTTGGCGTATGCATCACCATAGTAACCGTATTTCCTGTGGCCAGCGGCATGAGTGAATCCAGCCACATGCAGCAACAGCTAAAACGAAAAGTGAAACGGAAACAAAAACTTTGCATTTCATGGAGAGCGAGGGAGAAACAACACTAGATTCATTTGTTTTTCTGAGCATTTTTTATTTTTTTTTTTTTTAAACTGGCGTACTTTACTTCAATCTTGGCATCTATTCATCAGAACAGAGCGGGATCCAGTCCAGTCACCTCCTCTGTGACTCATTGCACTGCTTCCACGCCTCCCTGCCTGCCAGACCCAACTCCTCTAAATATTCTTCAGCGAGCACAAAAAAAAGAAAACCTCACGTGTATACTTGATAATATCAACATTCATAACAACAGCTCACATTTATTTCACTCCTGACGCCCACTACATAATGGGAGGCAGGTCTTTACTAAAAACGCTGAACAGTACAGAGTACAGATAACCCGCTGCCTTTACCCGTCTTTAACAGATTACTCAATAAGTTTAGCTCAAGGACATTTTATATTAGTAATGAGCAAGTACAGGCAAGGACTAATTCTTGAAGGAAATGACAAGAAGCAGTGTGTTAAATACTGACCCATGCAGCACATGAGAGTTGCCAGGTGAGCCCTATAATCTCTCTCGGTCCTCAGTAGGTTCTTCATCTTCCACACTACCTCCTGAGTGCTGTCAAGCACGGCGTTTCAGGGAGACAGACGTGAAAAAGCAACTGAGGGAGCAGAGACAGTTCTCCCTCTTCTTGCCTGCCTGCCCGGCTGCCTGCTCGCCTCTAGGGCAGCAGTGACTCCCTCTCTCATCAAAGCATCCACAACGAGTCCTGTCAGGCTTTCCATGACTGACTTGCGAATTTCAGTTTCCATGCGGTTTTGTGTTTATCTTACAACAGCCATTAAAATCCTACAAAGTTTTGAAAAAAAACAAAAGTGAACCGTTCCTTGTTGGGACATTTCAGAATGCTTGAAAACTTGTTGGGTGGAACAGTTTTGTTTCAGACACAGTTTATCATCATGTCTGACGGCAGCATGCATCACTTCATCTTTGCATCAATTACATCTCGAGCAATATAAACATGCCAGAGAGGTATTTACATTTTCAAAAGGTGCGCAGGTTTCCAGATAATCATGTTTCTATTGTGCAGCTGCCAACAATCAGAAGTGTTCACGCCAGAAGAAATCAATCAGGTATATAGAAGTCGACACCATTCATCATGCAACATGATACAATTTCAAAAAGGGCAAACACTCCTTGCATGAAGTTATTCCGTTTTTATTGGAATTTAGATTTAGTTTTTTTTTCATGTATATTATTACAGAGAAAATTAGTGTGAACCTGTCCTAACATATAATAGTAAAGCAGGTAGAACTCTTTGCAATATACTTCATCATCATCATCAGTGTGTTGAAGTCGAATCTCCTTAGTATTAGATAAATGAGATTTATGAAGAAGCATATCACTCTGTCACAGACAAAACAGCATTACTCAGCTGTCAATAATAATAATAATATATTATTTGCATTTAAATCGAACAAACAAAGTGGCTTTTCATACATAATTATATTCATGAAGCCTAACATATGAATTTCAAGGTTGAAGGGAGCATCTCAAGAGCCCTCCGACTGTATTCTCAGCAGATTTGTGCATTTAGTTCATCTAAAAATAGAGTTTGAGTAAAAGCATCAGAGAACTGGAAAATGGGTTGAATTGATTCAGTTTTATAATGTGCTCATCAAAGCCCAACGTAAAGCTTAAACTCTGGACGGCATCAGTGTCTGACAAAATGAGCCAATGACACTGAAGATGTGTGGTGAAATGAGGGATGGATTAAGAAATGATCCCGCCACCACAGAAAAATTCCTGCAGTATACATCTGTGAGTCCACAGTGGAGCTGAATCACTATCAAATAAAGCAGAGCGCTCTGCAGCGGGACACCAATTTGATGTGTAATGCCTATGTCTAAGCTCCTCGCTGCATAATATATAAACCCCTCCTGAAAAGCTCATTAATATAGACTGGCTGGGCAAGTATTCCAGGAAACTCTCCAGCTTAGATCAAAGGTCAGGAGCTGGAAATGAGTTTATCTAACAGCTATCAAACATGGCCAGTGCAGGCTACTGTACTTCACACAAGAGTGGTGATAACAGAGACGTTTTATTTATTCACATCGACATCAGACAGTGTTTGTCAGGTACTGTAGCAAAGACAGACTAATTTATGCCCTGCAGGCTGCGAAAGCTCAAACAGAAGGAGAGAGCAGGGGAGAAAAGATTAGGAGAAAAAGTAATGGGTGTACCTGTGTTTCTATCAGTTTAACAATATGGTGCCCTCTTGAGGAGCAAATGAGAATAAGAAGTCGGTATGAACTTAAAAAAAAAAAAGCTTGAATTTAATAAATATAAGTGCTTTTGGTATTAATAGGACGGCAAAATAGATCAAAACGTATCTGGGCTGATGAGGTTCACATGTTTCTCATTCATTACTGTGATAATGAATCAGTACTTTTCTCATTATTTAAGAAAGAAAGAATGCATGCATTGCATACTTTGTTAATCTCCTTTGGGGAATTCTTTCTCCGCATGTATCCCATCATAATTAACCGTATCGGGCCACATTAGGCTTGTTTCACGAATACATTGCTCATGAAACAACATCAACAGTTCCTTTCTGTATCACCAGTGAAGCCACCAGTGCTTATCACATTTTGAAAGTTCTCTCCATGTTGAACATGTAAATAAACAAACAAAGAAAAAAACTTTTGTGATTAAATCTAGAATCAACTGTTCTGAGTGTGAGTAGAATTATAAAGTAGTTGTTTTAAAAGAGTTGACCAGAGATCCAGTCGCTGTACAGCAAACTGCTGACATGAACTATTCAGGGTGAATGAATGATAAAGTTTTTGGTAGATTGGTGATAAACATTCTTCTCTCACATGATGATGACGCAAGCGTGATGTTTATTTCAATTCCCATACTTTTTTTTTTTTTTTAGCTTATAATAACTAACTCAACCAACATACCATGCAACAGCAAACTAAAACCCTGCACATTTTATCATGAGGTGGTTTGAAAATTTGCATACACTAGACGTCTGGGAACAGTGTAAAATATGTTACCCAGCAGTCTGTGACCTGTGACGTTAATAGGTTGCTGTTTGAAGGATTCTGCATAAAGCCTGACTAACCACTACTTTCTCAGGTTACAGCTGAACTTGGTGGCATTACAATCTTTGGCACAGTCTGGAAAGAGCAGTCATTAAAGCCTTATTCAGACAGAAAGTTAAACCGGCAGTAATTAAGTCACAGTCTTCTCTACCTAAAGATATGCAAGTGAAAAGCTTCTTCTAATGAATCCCTTTGAACTTAGGAGCAGATTCGTATATTGGTGGGCACACAGTTCTGTGGTGTGTATGGACTTGTTCTGAAGTCTGACCCCGGTCTACCAAACCAAGTGTCCACTGCAGCGTTACAAACAGACTGCCTGAGACACTTATTTGAAGACCTCAGCACAGCACATGTGCATGTTTATAAATAGCCATAACCCTAAACCACGCTGCTGCCCCTGCAACTGCAGGCCACATAATCTGAGCCACTCAGGTGACATCCTTCATTTCCAAGTATGCAACACAGGCGGCCGAAGGAACGTTTTTCCTGTAGCACAACTAAAATGAAACTGCTTGTTTTCTTGGGAGATTCAAACTATACATTAGAAACTAAATCGTTTGGACATTTTTTAATTAATAGTTATTAAATTGCATCCAAGAGAAGTCTAAACTTTTCGGAATGCAACCGGCTGAAGGACAATGCAAAGCACTTCAATTTAGCACCTTGTCACAAGCTTGGATGGTTGTCCTGAGAACATCTGGTACACCCTTCGACGACTTGTTTCGCCAGTGTGCCTGGAATATCCTCACATTCTGAGCAGAGTCAAAAAGTGCCATCAATCAAAATCCAGCCAATGTAATCCTCTTGACCTCATATGGGAGGGAAAAAATAAATAAAAAAAACAACCTAAAGACTAGACTGAGAAGCTTTGAACTTTTTAACCAGTGACCGTGACTGGAAAAATCTTCCTGCTGAACAGCTTCCATTTCACGTCTCTTGTGTCACAACCACCTCCATGAGCACAGGCATGTGGCACGGTTTGTTTTGAGGCGGTTGTGTAGTGCAAAGCAGCAGCCGAAAAATATACAGTATGTTAAACCACATGTCTGGGTGTTTTCATCGCTAAAGGGTATAAATGAAAGTTGACCCTGACGAGGTTTGAATATCTCTAATGAGTCAGTCTCATGCACGTCAGCTCACAAACATGCAACACAGAGAGAAAATCTAAAGAGGTTACTAAAAACTGAATACACACAGACTGCTGAGTCGGCATACACGACACTTCACACAGATTTCTATTAATTCAGTTTCTCCTGAAAATATCTAAATAAATGCATTTGTCAAAATGAGCAAACAAACATCAGAGCTTTTTCACAAGCAGCTTTCTTTCACCAATAACAGAAATTACGATTAACTAAAAAGGGAAATGCCTGCATGAGGTTGCTTCTTAGCACAGTCTTGTTTTGATATATGAATATACATAAAGCGAACCTGCTCATTAATATAATGATACAGATGTTTTGCAAGTGTAAAGTTTACCATTCCCATCATCATAATCCTATCATCCTATTATAGTTTACAGAGTCTTTTCTCATAAGACAAAGTACGGAGTAAGATTTTAATCCGCTGGTCGCACTATGAGGAAAGGCACGCACTGTGATGCAGTGGCTGGTACTCGCATCACAGCGAGGATATCTCCTGGTCAATCCTGGGCTTGTGGACCTTTCTGTGTGGAGTTCGCATCTTATTCCCGTGAGGATTTTTTCCACGTACTCTGATTTATCTTTTATCTTAAAAGGCCAAAATTGCACGGTTTATATCCACCAACAGTTGGAAATAGTGGTTTAGAAGATGAATAGAAGTCAGATTTTGAAATGGGCCGTACTTACATAGACACCACATAAAAAATATATATACAAATAAAAGCTTGTGAACCATTTTCATGCTCCATTAAAAAAGTGAAACGACAATGTTGCCTCCCATTGAACAACTGGCCTGAAGCAGTTTGCCTAAAATCCTGATGTTTATCAGAAAATACTTCTCAAACACACAACACACTACATGTTTTGTAGAGGTTTCATTCATTCATGGTGCCTCTTTACACAAAAGACAACAGACAATGACTCAGTCCACTGAAGCTATCATCATCCCAAAGGTTTTATTAGGCATGCTGTGAACACAGTATCCGGGTAAGTGGTAATCAAAGAAACACAAGAGTCATGATATGGGGGAGTCGTTTGAAGATACATTGTGATCATTGTTAGTAAGTGAAAATACTCGAGGCAGTCTTCTCAGACAGGTAGGGCAGCATCCATGGTATGTGAGTGAAAGAACTCAGTCACTGAAACAGGTTGCCAAGCCTTCAAAGCAGCCCTTCCAGTCATCCATAACTTTTTAAGGACAAAAAAGATTAAAAAAAGAAACCAAGAAAAGAGTGTGCAATGTCTGACCATTCATATATAAAGTGTACTCACACAATATCATTTAGATTTTCTACTGTGTGCGATGCAATTACGCTGCGCTTTCTCTACTTTGAATAAGACACAAGGTGCTGCACACCCACATGAAGTGGAGCAGAAACTCTTTTGACCCTTGATGAAAAGCAAATGGAGGATGAAGGTGAGGCGAGAAAGGTACCCGCACAGTCATGAGCTGCTGTATCACTACAGAGGCACTCAGCAGAGTAACGCAGGAAAAAGGAGGAAGCTCTAACGACAACTAATGGGACATAAATACACTCTTATTGTACCGACGTCAGCGCACACAGACACAGTTGCTAACAGTTCAATGTCCGACAGCATCGACATTGCAGTGAAGATTTAGGCATGTGAAGAAACGTGTTTTCACTCTTCTTTCTCTTTCAGGTCACACAGGGTGTATTGGCCAAGACTCGAGGCAAATATTCCCTCTCACTGACATGCTGTTTAGACTAAGGTCCACAGCAATGATGGCTGAGCAACGCTGAAATACAAAAATATGCATTCCTCCCGTGCCTGGAAGACCATTTGTAACCGATAGCTTGCAGGTTTGAATCCCGCTGCTGATGGGTCACCACTGTGGCACATAAACAAAACCTTTAGCCCCCGACTGCTCAGGTTCCATCAGCGAGGATGTCTGATGTAAGACTTGTCCCAAATTTAAAAACATGAAGATCACATGACCTGGTGTGGTGACCCTGGAAGGGAGCAACGGCAATGGAATAATCAGTCAATATGTGTCACCAAAAGTGTGAACAGTCACTAACCGGAGACAAGAATTTTGGCACGTATTTTGTCATTAAGATTTTAAATAAGAATCATTTTAACCTCAGAAGGCCTATTGGGGCTTCACAATATCTCATTATCAAAATGCACAACACCTGTATTGAAAAAGACTGACTGACCTGCATAGTTCTATACACTGTGAATTCATGTTTTGACAGCCTTCATTTCATACCTTGTAGCCACAGGACACAAGTTAGAAGCACCAATATCAAAGAAAATTTCCCCAAAACAACAATGTCTGCTCGTGGGAACTGCAGGTGTGCGAGTGATCGAAATAACGCCGACTCATAACTCACGTGAAAATCTTGGGCAAGACAAATAGCACTGTTATTTTATTATAGCACAAACAAAGGGTTTGTATTCAAACCAAATCATATTGGTATTGCAATACTATAACACTTTCGTATCTCTATGATCATCTAATATCATGCAGCCCCAAATTATATGATAAATTTTCAAGTTTGGGTAAATCTTAGAATCATCTCTCAAACAGAACAATAATGTTACAATCAAGCTGACAATGTGAGGATGTGTAACACACTAATTCAAAGGACAAACTGAAGTGTTTGTGCAAATTGTGCATAACTGCAAGATGCTATAGAGAATCCTGATCGTTCACCCTTGTAAAACATTTCCCCTGATTTGGTGTTTTGAAGACGTGTCTATTCAAAAACAACAGCTTCTGACAAATATGAAGCCCACAGTATAGAATCCAAGTCATTTCCACTGATCTCATTACTGTGTCTGTTATTAAACCGAGTTCAGGAAGGATGACATCACTTCCTTACCAAATGAAGACGCCGTAACTAAAAACAAACTACTTGAAATCACAAAATGTTGGAGTGTAAGAAAAAGGGAAGGTAAGTCACAGGAGCGATACATAATAGTTTGAGCCAAAAGGCATCTAATGTGAGGGTATCACAAAAGCTGCTGCTTATTTTCTGGCTGCTTAAAAAAGAGAAAAAAAAATGAGAGAGGAAAATGTGTTTTCCATTGCTGAGGTGGGACTGGTTCCCAGCATCTGTTGCATTTAGAAGAGAAGGGTGGTGCTGCTAGTGTGGGAGAGGAAAGGCTACAGAGCATGAGTCAGGGTGGGACTGGGAGGCTCACAAGATGATCTCATGTAAGAGGAGCTAAGCAGAGCTGTGGAATTCAGTCATGCTGGTCTTCCCATCACCATGACAGCATATAAATACAACAGTGAGCATGCACGGTGCCCAGGCACAAATATAATGCTGCACCATTTGAATAGTGAAGCAGCGTTCTAGACACTATATGAAGAGTACTTTAGAGGAACCCTTGTTTGTGTGTGTGTGTGTGTGTGTATATATATATATATATATATATATATATATATATATATATATATATATATATATATATATATATATATAAATAAATGTTGTGAATCTCGTGGTGAAGTACTCTACATTTACTGGTGACCACCTTGATTTCACTGTTTATATCTACAGCCACATCCTGACAAGCTGAAAGAAAAAGAGAAAATATGTTTCTGATAGCTGATATTAAGCTGCCTGAGCCGGGAACACATCCCTGTAAACTTGTAAAACACATCCACCACTCGCAGACGGCTTCACAGCTTCATTGAGACAGCTGCACCGGAGTCAGAGAGTGAAAATGTAATGTCTTCAAAAAACCAGCAGGAGTCTTCCTGTGGCATCTGTACCATGACTCCACATTATTCAATCCTCTGGTTATTCAACATTGAGAAGATTTATTCACATTTCGGTTGAAACAAATTAGTTGTAACTGTGCAGCAATCGGACACATAAAACCTTCCCTTTCCGGCAGCATAGTAAAGTTTCAGATTTGAAAACGATGACAGTTCCTTTTTTTTTCTTTCTTTTTTTTCGGGCGAACAGAACAGACTGCTAGTGTGACGGTTGACCCGGTTGTGTGGAGACCACCTTCAAAGTGTAGCTTCTTAAATCTCAGCGAAAAAACAAAAAAAAAGGAGTGTCACCTCATTCGACACGGCACATGAACAAACCTCTGAAACGCTTCTAAACACAAAGTTTCTTTTGTATGGAAGCAGACACTCTCCACAAAAGGCGTTCTGCTGCATGTGTGAGTGTGGGCCACGAGGCCATTTGAATGTGATGAGTGGGCTGTCAACATGAAGCAGAGGGGCTGGGCTGGGCACGGCCTAGTGGGATGGACAAAGGCAGTGACTGTGCACTAAAAAAAAAAAGGGGGGGGGGGGGAGACAATGCTCTCTCATTGGCTATGCTGTTTGATCACATTAGTATGTATAGGTAAAAAGGTCAATTAAATAGTAATGAGATGTGTTGTAAGTGTTCTGTGCTGCTCCTATAAATCAGATTACACATATTCGCAAAGAGAAATGCCACACATAGAGACCACGCCCTAGTAAAACACATCAGACATCATCGGCATCCCCAAGGGCAAGCTGTGTATCATGTGTGGCTGTCTTGCAAAATACAGGTTCACGATTTCATAATCAGGAAACCTTTTTATTGTTGTTGGGTTTTTTTAATGCACCTGATTAGTTCTAGTTTGTAAACAGAATCTGGGTGTCATGTACTTTCTTAATTGGTCCATAGAAAAGAGGATTCCTTGGGTCAAGAATATTAATTCATTTTCTCCTCGCCACAGTTACTGAATAAATTATTGTACAAACAGAGAAGTGCAAGTCATCCATCAGCTTAATTTGAATTCGCTTGGAGGGCTCTCCTGAGAAGCAAAACGTGTTTTTTTTTTTGGGGGGGGGGTTTCCAGGTTTGAAAATAAGCATTTTTCAAACGTGATAAACCTATTCAGGAAAATTGTAATGAGAGCTCACTGGACAACAAAATGTCTCATCCATTAAATCTTCACTGGTGTCAGAGCGAGATCAACTATTGAGAAACTCCGCCGTCCCTTTATGTTGACAGCCGACCAAGCAGGCTTTGCTAGAACAGCATGGCCCCGCACTGGCCCTGTGCACTGCTATTAACTGTTGTACGTTTCTCAAAACACGTCTTTAGCTCATTTCTCGGGTTTACGGTCTTTTGTCTGCAAAGTCAGCATTAAATTTCAGGCCCCACTCAAAGCCGTTCTGTTGAGTGTGTTATTAAGTCTAATACTTAAATAATGTGGGCTGCTTACAGCTGCAGAAATACGACCTCTGTGCATGCTCTAAGTGAGCAGCAACCAGTCTCAGAAAAAGCAGAAACTAAAGTATTTGGAGAAAATAAATAAATCTGATCTTACTCACTGTGCCAAGAATCTTAAACTAGCAGAGCAAATCACGCTCTCTCATTAGAATTAAAATGGGGTATTTTCTGCTCTACTTGCTCTCTTTGATGACCGTGGAACAAACCAGACAAGAAATGACCGACAAGTATCTAAAAACTAAAAAATCATGACAAACATCTAACATTACAAGTGCCTAAAGATATTGTCATATTTACATCTATATAACTGATCCCATTGTATATTTTTGATTTGGTAAGATGCGCCTCCCACAGCCTACCCACTGAAGCATCTGTTTATTTCTGTGTTTAGTTTTGTTTGCTTGGTTACTGCTAAACAGATCCCAATAAAAATATGCTCCTTTGATACTTTGAGCATCACATGCAGGAAAGCTTGGGGCTCTGGTCGTTCACTTTTGCTATAGATAAATCTAAAACAACAATATTTCCCTCACATTCAGCCAACGCCACAAAAAAACATGTTCAAACTTTCTTGTGAAAACAGCAATCGGCTGTTTACATGATCGGGAGGACCCATTAAAGAATAAAAACAATAAAGACCACATTATTTACGGTTTCATCTTGATAAACAACAACTCCAACTGTCCTTTAAAAACTGAATATTCTGTAAATAATTTTGAGTAAATCACATTCTATCACTCTCAGACACTTTCAGTGCACAACTTTATCAAGAACATTTTGTAAAATTTGAAGTTTGTCTCCTTAGCCAACCCCTGAGTAAATCAATGTTGAAAACTCTTTTGTCTCAGTGGTCGAATCTCCAACATTTGTTTTAGCCACGTTGTCAACAAAACGGGGGGGAACCGATCGGAATTAGGTTTACTGAGAGAAATGATAAACCCACAAAACAAAAAACACAATTCCCACCAAGAGCAGACTCTAAAGCAATAGATTTGAAGAAGCTTATCTGTGATATGATGACAAAGAAATTTTCCTTGACATTAGAGTAAATACTAAACTGAGACATCAAAGCAAATCATTAACATTAGACATGATGCTTCAGCAAACTGTGTCACATGGTAATTGATTAAAGAAATGGAGAATAGGCCTTACCCTTCCTTGCAAAGTTCATTGTTCCTGTACCAGCCGGTGGGAACTCAAATATCCTTTAGAATCAATACCTAACGTGTGCGAAGAGATGCCACTGCCAGACTACTTTCTTATGACAGGAAACACACAAAATAAGTGAGGTTTTTGTTTGTCACAGCCCCTCTGCCTCAAGACAACAGCAGCAAATCCTAGTGATGCTACATCATATGATCCCATTAGACTCCAGTCAGGGCGTTTAAGCCTGATACCACAGCTGACTGGCCCTGCTGGCTAAAACACCCAACAGCTGAGAGAACATGCTAAAGGCGTTCAGAACAACATTGCTCCCTATCTGTTAGTTATTGTTCTGTTGCTTTGTGCGTTTTGCCTCAGTGTGAGGGAGACCCAGGGGTTAAAACCGCTGCTGTCACTTCAAATTCAGCTCCACAGGATCTTCCACACAGGCCAGGCCCGAGAATGATTGTGTCACAGAGATGCTGAATCAAGTCAACTCTCTATGTGTGATGGATTTACTCTGATTAATTCTATGAACCAGAAAGGAGAAGCGACATAAAGTGGCATGAGACTATTGATATGAAGTGACACCTTATCCTGCTATGTCATTGTCCTGTTAGTCCTGGGTTGTTACATAGGACGCAATTCAACGATATTCATGAATGTGAAATCACCCAATGAATATAAAGATTATGATTTTAACTGAAGTAAGATTTCAATGTGGCCCTAGTATTTATCATGAAAACACATATATGCGCAGCGTTTTTCTTTGAGGAAAATACACCAAAAGAAAATCTAATTTAATGATCACAAAAACATCACATTTAGGTCTTTGTCCAGGCTACTAAAAGCCATACACAGTGTGATGTCATGCAGGAAATATTCTCATTCTTCCACTGCACGGATAATGACACTAAGACCAGCCACTCACCAGAAGGAAGGGGCAGGCTGACATTTATTGAACTGTCAAGCAGCAATCGGGTAATTTCTCCCAATGGTCCCACGACCGAATCACATCCAATCTGCTCTCTTACCTTTGTATTTTTCCAACACATCTTCATACGCTTGGAGGTATTCCTGTTCGTCTGAAAGCGCATAAGCCTGCGGTGCGTACTGAGCCATAACCCGGGCAAACTGGACATTCACCAGCGACGGACAGGGACACAGCGTGTGTGTCTGTGCGTGTGGCTGTGTGTGTGTTTATGTGCATGTATATGTGTGTGTGTGTGTGTGTGTGTGTGTGTGTGAGGGGAGGACTGGAGAGTGATCGGCGCTGTTGTTGTAGTGAAGGAAACGCCCTACATCCCTCCCTTGTCTGCGCACTGACCAATAGGAGTCACTTCCTCTCCGGAGGGCACCAGATTGATAGGAAAGGCTGCACTGTAAAAAAAATGGCCGTCTTAATAAGCCAATTAGTTCAATTACTACTCTTCAAATAAATTTAGTGAATAGAAAGGGCTTATTGGCACTCGTCCGACGGCTTATGTTGGGATAATATATCACTTTTAGCAAAATATGTAAAAAAAAAAATAAATGGATTGTTTTAATTTTTTATAGTGCGCACAACATAAACGCCTATTCCTGTAAAGCTTAATAGCGCTTTTTATCACCATTGGACATATACGTTTCAATTTAAAACAATATCTGAAATATCCGCATGTATTTGCTTGTAGTAACCAGTCAGCTGTTAGTAATACAACAATAAAAAGGGTCAAACACACAATATCTGACAGGAGTTTATGACAGTAAACTGTGTCAAAGTGGCATTATAAAACACTTAAAGTGGAGTAAAACGAGCGCTATAAGCAAATGTGAAACCAAAGAGTCAGAAGTATGAGCTCATTTCCTTTGTCTTATCATACACACCTTTGTTGAATTCTCAACTTTGTTATTTCAATCTTCAAACAAATCAGATGCTTTTTTTTTTTTTTTAATAAACAAATGTAGGATGTATGTTGGTGAATACGTGGACTTGAATAAGAATGTGCTTTTAATTATGGGTTTGTCATTTAAAAACGTCGCATCCAGAATAACAGGAGCGCAGACCAAAATACCGTCACACGTGCCACATGTGCACGTCACTACACACCATGTCCATGTCCCCAAATAATAATAGTGGGGGGTCCCAGAAAAAAAATAAAATCCACCCAAATGAGACACATAATTCACATATAACCTTACACTGCATCATGCTTGCCCACTGTTCATTTTCCTTATTGTAAACACTAATAAGTTGACTGCTCCTCACCTGCGATCCGGAGAACGGCTCTCTCTGCCGGATCCAGCACGGATCCTCCTTGGATCTTCCTCTTGGATCGCTCATGTCTGGGCAGGTTCCAGGGTAAAGTGTCCCCGGGAGCCGGTGATGCCGATCCGGATTTAACACTGTAGTCATCCTCGTCCGAAAAATCCGCGGAGGAAGACATGGAGCAGTGCAAAGAAGGGTTCCCCGAACTGGAGCTCTGTGAGACAAAAGAAAAATGGGGGTTAAGAAAGCGACAGAGAGAGAGAGAGAAAAAAGAACAATACAGAAAGCGCAGCTCAGTTCTAATTTCCCCTCACCATAGCAGGTCAAAGTGCGCAACGTGAGCGCGTGTTTAGGAGGCGAAGTGACATTCGGCTCCGGGTTGGAATGACCAATAACAATGAAATATGCCAAATAAAGGCAATGTGAAATCAATAGTATCTGGCTCCCCCGCCAGGTCAACAATAAGACTTACCACTGTATACATGGAGACCTGTCAGCAGGAAGAAGAGGAGGGGAGAAAATCGTATTAAGGCGTTATTAGCTGGCACCCTTCAACCACATATCTCACAGGGTGCCACGCCCTTTGAGGGATGCTCCGGTCACGCGGCGGTCTGGTATCGAAGCATTAAAAGGATGAGAGGTGATGTCAGATCTCCAGAGGGCTGCGGGGATGGCGCGCCGTGTGCAGGCGAGGCAGAGCTGGACCGTGATGGGAGCGCACGCTGCATGCGTCTCCGCGTCACAGCCGGTAACCAGCGGCAGCAGGAGCAGCAGGAGGAGCAGCAGCGATGTTAGAGCGCCATCTCTGCACCGAGGCGCTGCCTGGCTACAAATAGCTGTCTCAAAATAAAAGATTTTAAAAAATAAATAAATAAAACGGGGGTAAAAAGAGAACAGGGCCTCCTGGGTTTACCCCAGCAAGGATGGATTCCCATTTGCTGAGGTTGTGGGTTCAGTTGCAGTGTCGTTTTCTTTATTATAAGACACATCGGTTGATGGGTGTAGAGATTTTCATTTGAACTCAGATGGGGTTTTTTTGTACTGATTGCAACTGTCATTGCACTTGTCTTTTTATAATGATTAAAACACAAAAAAAGTTTCCCTCAACCTGTTTCTTTCCATTTTTCTTTAAAAAAAAAAAAAACATACAAGGATGAATCATGCTGGTAAATAGACCTGACCCCCATTTTTTTTTCCTGTTGCTGAGCCATCCTAGAGAAACTCTCACACCTCACAGCTAGAAGGTCATGTCCAATACTAGCCAGGCTTTTCTGTGTGGAGTTTGCATGTTCTCCCTGTGTGTGTTTGCCAGTATCCTCCGGGTACTGCTGCTTTCCTCTCACAGTCCAAGAACACATATGTGAGGTAAATTAGGGACGTACAGTTTTTCTCGCTGTGAATGTGACTGGTTGCGGTTTTCTGTCCCTGTGCGTTTGCCCTGATGGACTGGCATCCTGTCCTGGGTGTAGCATGCGCTCACCTATAGTTTGATGCACGGATTGATGTGTCTTTACCTAAAATTGTATATTTAGTTATAAAAACACTTGTTAAAAATATTAATTATCTGGTTTGTTTATGTTAGCATCTATTTAAAAGTGCCAACTGATTTAAAGAGTGCAATATGCTGGGTGGAATGAGGGGGATTTACTATTTCCTCTTCTGCTAAATTGTATTACCCAGCGGGATAAATCTCCAATCTCTCCTTAGTGATTAAAGTCAGCGGACCTGGCAAATCTCTTTTAAAATCTAAGAGACATGGGGCTGCCAACTCTTAAGGCTCATCGTGAAACTCACCAGATTAACTCCAAAAAGTACATGCTGCACATTCATTTCCACATGTTAAATTGCACGTCTCTCCTATTATTTCCTACATTTTCACAATAAAATATGCTTTAAGCAGCCGTTAGATTCTACTGAGCATAAAAATGGCAGTTTATTGTCATTAATGGGAACGTTTGAGCTGGACTGTGACAAACTTTTACAATGTAAAGTTAAACACATCTGTTTAAAAAGCTCCAAAACCATTTTGAGCTTATTTTGTGATATGTACTATGCATATAACATTAAAAAAATTATGAATGAAAATTTTTTCCTGCGATATCTTGCTACACCCTGACACACCTGCGATTGAGCAATAGAACAAATAACACAGTAAAGCCTGACCTAACACAGAGAGGTGGGGTTCAGAATACCTGTATGATGACACTTGCTTACCAGCGTTTGATCACAATCTTAAAGAAACTGCTGTGGAGTTCAGTGCTGCCCTACTTATAGTATTTCAAAATGGGCTTGTGCTCTCGACTGCTTTCGAGATGCTGAAAGGCAAACTAACATCCGACATCAATTGTAGTACGTTCTGTTCTCCCTCTTGACACAAATGACAGGATGTGTGTTTTATTTTTACGAGTTGCTGTCATGAGAATCTGCAGAGCTGATAAAAGCAGCGATGTTAAAATTAGCAGCTTTTTCATGCTTACGTCACTTTCTATCAGTATAAAACTCCATCCTGAAAAGACCGCTTAGAGCTGCGGTTTTATCCGCATTCTGTGTATTCATAATTCCTCCCTGTCAAAAAAAAGAGGAAGGAAATACACAACTACACTGTGTGGTTATCTTCATACTTATATAATCCACATTGATGTGCAATGTTATTGAGCAGTACATTCCCCTCTTAACAAAAAAGCAGAGTCCACAGATTATTTGAAAGTATGTCCAGAATGAGTTATAAAGAACATCATGATGAAATGTATGTGGAAATGGAGCTTAAAAGTCCTTAAGTACTTTTCAGGTAGGTTTTCTCTTTTTTTTTGCCTAAAATGTGCTTCACATGTGTTTCAGAGGTCGACATAGAATAAAAACAGGAGCCCTTTAGTTTGACCTGCTGTAAATAAAACATGTTATTGGCAGTCAATTTGCACCGATGAAGATTATTCACAAACTACCTTTTTATAAATACACAAACCCATGGTTTTATTGAGTTGGGGTCGCTGTTGTGGAGGATCCGCTTTGCACACACTGTTATAGGCTGTGCTGCATGTCATAAATTATGCAGGATAGGCTGAACCAGGGTTGCACTACAGAAATGATGACTACTTACATATTGAAATCGAAGCACTAACTCGTGATTTCTGTGTCTTGGTTCAAGTAAAAACCCCTTTACTATTTAAACTAATACACCAGCAATACTGAAATACTGTTGTTGGTGCAAAGTTCAACTTTGAACCTGCAAAACAAATGAATCAATAACATTTGAAATGATTTTAACAGCAACTGATTGTGTTCAATAAAAAGCAAGAAGAACAACACACTGATATAATCAGACTTCCTTGTTTTGCTGACCACTGCACTAATAGAAACACAATTCTGTTTGCTTCTGTTATCTAGAAAATTGCAACATAGTAAACCAACATTTACAATGAGGTCAGCGTTAATCAATGGGTTTAATTTAAAAAGTAAAAATGCACATATATCAGACGAGATACAACAGTGAAAGATCAAGACCTTGTCTGTAGGGCACCATCTGAGGAGCATGTTATATTCTTGCTAGAATGAATAGATTTTATAATGAAAGATAAGGAATGTGTGATTTGTCTTTTTCTTTCTTTTAAACTTGTGCAAACATCAGGATCAGAACAAATACAGCCAGTGTGAAGAGAAAGCTCAGATACTCGGATATTGTCACTTCAAAATGAAGCTGTAAAAACAAAATATTGTTATTTTTTAATCAGCACGGGTTTTAGGCCTTTTAAAAGTGTTTGTCTACATGGAACTTTTATACAGTAATTTAATGATCAACTCATGCATGATATGACCATTTATTTGCTTAACTGCACTGTGCCATCATGCAGAGAAATATCTTATATCTTTAATATCTATATCATGGAAGAAAATGTGATAACCGATTTCATTTACTTGTAACAGACCTGCAAGGACCCCATCTTTTTTTCACAACCTGCACTTAAACATTCAAAAGACCTGGCCTGTATTTCAAAAGCCAAGTTGCATCCAGGTGGAGAATAAGAGCTGACAAAACAGCACTATCACTTTGTCATTGTTATTATTCACAGGTAATCAGGGATACCTACAGGTTTGCGTGTGGGGGTGACCTGCACAGACTGGTAAAATTCAGGTTGAACCCTCTTCTTGACTTTCCGTTTTCGAAGAGTAGATGATGAATCGGGTTCACTGTCAGGAACCTCAACCAGACTGGGCTTTTCTTCTGTCACTCGAGCATGAATGCCCCTTCTTGCGTGACGTGGACTGTGCCTGAACCCCTGGGAAACATCATCACATGTCAAGCTTGTTGCATATTACACAAATGTAATGGCAATTACTACTAAAAGGATATATGTGTTTGTGGCATGCTGCATTATATAGAAAGTCATTAAACTACATAAAGAATTTACTTTTTTTTTTTACTTTCTAACAGATATGCATTCAATATGCTGAACTATATACTAAATGTTATACAGCAAAGCTTATTTGTTGTAGGAGGGTAATAATCAAGGACAGCACTTTAGTTGTGGTGGTGTCCTTGAACATGATATGGAATCTGCACCCGCCACAGTAATGAATCAGTAGGGATTTAGCATCCAGTGCAGTAATATGACCCACAAATGAAGCTGAGACTTTACTTTGTTGTAGTTTAAAACCTAAAAAAAAAAGAAAAATCACTAAAACGAACATATGAATTTCCAGGCAACCAGCATTAAAAGCTAAAGATGCAGGTTGTATTTTAAACAACAAAGAGGTTTATTTCAAGTTTTGAGCTAAACATCAATTACATTACTAACTCATTTTAGTTATCATTGTATTACATATAAGGTTTTCTACAGGCCATGCCAGAAAGAGCAATTAATGCAGTGGATTTCTGTTAAAATAAATTTTACCATATCATAACCGCTTTTATTGAGTTGAGTGGTACAGTCTACAGCTTGGTTGCCTGTTTTGATCACCTTACTTTCTTTAACGATCAATAAATAAACTGAAAACAAAACATTTAAAAATGACACCGAGACTCTCTCACGTACCCAGTACTTTCAATCCACGTGTTCATAAAAAAGCAGAGTAAAGAGTTTTCCTTCACTTTGAAAAATGAAACTGCTACATCATCTCCATTATTTATTGATAGCCTGAGACATGCGCAATGCGCAGAGCTCTGTCCTTAAAATAGTCATGCAGTCCTCAATAAAAGTCTGAAGAAGCGGATTTCTGGGGTGAGAATATTGTGAAAATACGGCTGAAAGACCAAGCAGCCTGCATCCTCGTCAGCAAACTTATCGTTTCCTTTATTTATTTGATAACAAAGACAAAGCCACAAGGTAAAAAGTTCATACCTCAGATCGAAAATGATGCGTTCGTAGGCCAACTACAAGAAAGATAACAATTGTTAGGATGACATAATATTATTATGTAATATCTACCACATGTGTGATGTGTCGTCGAATACCAGTCATCCGGAAATTAGATTTTACTTACAACTTTTAGCTTGACAGCTAGTTCAACCATAAACCCACCTATTGGTTTTTACGCACATTCGCAGCATCAAAGTGACGCTTCTTTCACCTTACAGCTCCAAACGTAGGCGTGTCATTGGTACTGAATCTATATTTAGCTGTGACAGATGACAGAAAAAGACTGTGGACATTTAGATAATGTGTTTTTAATGTCCAGTGTGAGCTGTCAGGGTGAGGAGATTGCGGCTGGCCTGCATGCGATACTCACCGCGGCTCTTGGAGCGTCCAGAAAGCACCGATTTTATTGGATGCTTCCCATTACGGAGCCTGCGATGCCAGCAGCAGAAAAACAAAATTGTGGCAATAGTCCCGAGCAGGAGCAACAACAGCAGCAGCACGCATTGAATACTATACGGCCTTAACAGGACCAAAAACGCCGCAGCGATCATCATAAGGCGAGATATAGGGCAGATCCGAGGCAGCCTCCGACAGCTCGCTCCTCCGCCGCCGTTTCACTGACAGCTCGAGACGATCACAAACATACGTGGAGCATCACACCGCAGTACGTGGTGCAAAGCTTACAGGTCCAAAGAGGACTGTCCAGACTATTGACATCATTGTTGTGTGCTGGAGAGGTACAATGCATGACTCAGCAGAGGCGCAAGTGTTATTTATTTAATTATTTAATTATTTTCTCGCAGGGACAGAGAGAGTCAGCAGATTCATCGCAGTAATCTGCTGCAGCCTGGTCTGCCCTAACGGATGCAGGCTGTAATAGTAACTGCAAAAAGTAAGATGCATTAGTATCTGTGACACTCAAGAGACTACATATGTGTTATGAAAATATGATGTTGTTTTATCCTATATATTTGCAACATTTCCACTAAATGCCTTTATGGGATACAGTAATGTGGACAGTTTCCTGAAAATATTTAAAGTACATATCGCACTAGCAGGCGCTGCAAAGAGGAAAGAGATGAAGTGACACTTTTGGGATTAAGAGGAAATAACACACAGATAGAAACACAAAAAGCTCTGGTCATAATCCAGCAGGGGTTATGTAATATTTGGACAAAATGAAATCTTTTTTTATACCAAAGGAAAAATGTAAGCAAACAAATTCAGGAAGGAAACTGTTTTATTAGTAACGCTGTGGCCTATGGCATGTTGACATGTTGCATTTAATATTCTTATAGATTTCTGTGGCAAAACACAAGATAAATTGTATTCCCAATAATCACTGGCAGACAGCACAGTGTGGTGGTTAGTAGTGGTCAAAAGTTACAGTCCAGGTTGGGCTTGGTATCCTCTCTGTTTGGAGTACGCATGACCTCCCTGTCCACATGTGAGTTGTCTTCTGGGTTCTCCAGTTTTGTTTTGTTTTCCCCACAGTCCAGAAAGCCTAAAGCATTCAAGATTAATTGGTGATGAATTGCCTTTTGGTGTTAATGTGAGTGATCGTCTATCTTCCTTTGTTTGCTTTGTGATGGAACTGCAACCTCTCCAGGGTATCCTCCCTTCAGGCAGTCAGCTGAGATCGAATCAAACGGTCACCCTGAAATAGATAAAGTGGTCTGGATGTCTGCAGGCTTTTGTGAGATTGGGTTGGAACTTGGGATAGATGCAATCTGGGGGGATTCAAGAGAGGAAGGTTGGGGACCACTGCATTAGGGGAGTGCTTAACTGTGCAGCATTTAAGTACAATATGTTTACCTCTACATATACCATGGAAGTGGTTAAAAAAAAAAAAAGAGAAAGCGAAAAAAGCTGAACAACTGCTGTACTGAATGCATTAGGTCTACATAGCAACGTGACAACCAGTAGTAGTAGTAATAATAATAAATTATTATTATTATCATTGTTATTATTATTAGCAATAATAATAATAATAATAATAATAATAATAGATTTTATGTGCCAGCACATTCATGGATTTGCAGCAGAGTGACATTGTTTAAAATGGTTACCATTGTTTAAAAAGATATGTTTAAAGATAAGTTTTAAGATAAGTTTTTAAAGGTCCAGGGATTGAACGTTTCTGTCAGGTGGGAGCGAGTTCCAGAGGTGGGCGCCCAAGCAGCTGAAGGCTCGGGACCCCAGGGTGTTCATGCAGGCTGGAGGGACAGTGAGACTGAGAGATGAGGCAGACCTGAGAGTGCGGCTGTGTGTGTAAGATGTGGAGGAGGTCAGTGAGATGTGGAGGGCAAAGTTATGAAGGACCTTGAATGCTAAAACTAAAATCCTGAACTGAATGTGCTGTTGGATTGGGAGGCAGTGGAGATTATGGATAACTGGGGTTATGTGATGGATGAAAGGAGTTTGGGTGGCAGCGTTTTGGACCAGTGGGAGTTTATGGATGCATTTGAGAGGGAGACCAGACAGAAGGGAATTGCAGTAACCCAGGTAGGGAGTGACCAGGGTGTGGACGATGTGGCAGTGAGGGAGGGGCACTTGGTATTGTGATTGTGGAAGTGTGCTGACCGAGTGATGTCATTGATATGGGCTTGGATGGATGATTGCTGTCAAGAATGACACCCATGACTCTTAACCTGAGAGGAGGGAGAAACAGAGGAGCTATTGATGACAAAAACCGAGATGAAATTTTTTTTAACTTTGGTGAAGTTGGACTTGGAGCCAATAAGGAGAACCTCCGTTTTTTTTTTTATCAGTTATTCAATTAATTGCAATGAGAAACAATTAATGCCATCAAAATTATATGCAGAATGCATTGTATAGAATATTACAAATATAAAAAAGAAATATTGTCCCCTCATTTTTCATGCATCCCATACTGCTTGGGGTTGCAGGTGATTACACGTAATGACAGAGTGTAGACAAAGGTAGTATAATGGGTGACTTAAACAATCATGTTGATATTGATAATGACACTCTCAGCACTACATTTACTTCCATGATAGATATATTTGCTTTTGCAGAAGGAAAACTGTTCTAGCATGTTTCATAGAGATGGATCAGTTAACAGTGTTGCATCCCATCCCTCAGTTTTAGACCACTTCTTAATATTGTTTGCATCCATATTGACCATATAGTACCTTGCAAAAAGAGGTATTTATAAGCATATGAGTGTCTGCAATTGTGCTGACCTTCATAGTGTTGAAGTCATAAACTGTGCAGCAGAACTGAACTGCACTGATGGTATTGGGTCATATGGCTGTAAAGCATTAATGATTACCAGTTACCAAGGTAATTGTGCAAATAGAAGCAAATTATGACACTTGTGAATATATACAGAAATACACGTTATGCCTAAATCCTATAATATTTTACCTAATTTTCAGAGGAATTCAAACAACTGCATGGGTTTATTTTGTTTCACTTTTTTTTTTCCTAGGTTCATGATCGAATGTGTTATTTTTCTTTTTAAATTGTACAAATTGTTCCATACCGAAATATGTACTTGCATAGATTACTTACATCATTAAGTTCCCTATCAATAAATCAGATCAAATGCAAAGATATGAACATACAGCGCATATTTAGTAACTGTGCGGCTTTTATTTAATCTTTTTTTTTCTAATGCTTCTAGCTGTGCTACTATACGTTTATAGTAAATTATAATAACTTTTCTCAATGATCGGAGTCACTTATTTCAACCACTGCCGCATTAATAGTTTGTATACTGTCACACTTCACCCCGGATACGGTCCACACGGGCGGGGTTAGTTTCGTTGTTCTGATGCGAGAACCAATAACCCCGTCCACGCGGCACACTCCGCGTACAAAAAGCAGCGCACCAGCTACAGGTGACGTCGAAGACCGGAATAGCTGCGTGCAGTTTGCTCGGGATGTTGTAGCGGTGCAGTGCACAGACTTTTCCGTCAACTCACACGGGAGTCCGCAGAATAAACCGGAGGTAATATGACACACAGGCTGTGCTTTAACCCGCAAACCACTAAAACTCCAGCGTGTCCCAATAGACATTGGTTTAGCGGAATGAATTTGTTGTAACGATGGTTGAAGTGCCAAGCTAACGTTAGCTTGCTGTTCCAAATGTTTTGGATGGTGCATAACGGCTGAGATTTCACTGCTCGTAAAGTTTGTCAACATCACTGTGGATATTTCGGACTCGTATGAACACAAGTGGACTTTTCGGTGTGGCGTGAAGTTGCATCAAGCCAATAAAATCGGAATGCGCGCTACATACAATTTTAACCCAAACCCTAGCTGTTTACTTTAGCAGTCCATGAACGCTTCTCAAGGCGCGTAATCCGTCTTCTTCGTTCCACTGGAGGGGGTTTGCACATCGTTACTCCCCCTGGTGGCACATTGCCACACCACATGTTGAATATTCGCTTCAGATAAATATAATCTGATGCAAGTCATCTACCTTGTATGCATCTCTGTGACCATTTCAACACCTGTGACATGTTTGATTATTGAGTGCCATATATTTACTGTTAAGAAGTCCATAGCTGCTCAATGTACGTTTTAAGGTAAACCGATTCTGAATTGGGTTTTGGTTTTTTTGGTTTCAACTGAAACATGTTCATGCAAATTTTATTGGCTGTTTTATGTGTACAATGGGATATAATGCAGAAGTTAACATTTGTTTGTTGCTTCATGCACAGATAAATGTCTTCTCCAACCCTGGCAGATGAAGATGAAGTGGAGGAAGAAGTGGAGTTTGTATCAGTAAGACATTTTTCTATTCAAAAGCCAGTGAGGCCAAATGAAAACAACTGCACTGTGATTGTGTGGTTGGTATTGGGTTGACTAATGATAGAATGACAAGCACACTAAGCACTCTGGTTTAACACTTCTAATCCGTGTATTATAATCTTTTTCTGGAAAAAAAATCAGGCATTGGCTCAGACTTCATGAGTGTGTCAAAGAATTTTACATTTTCTTCCTAAAGGCGGGGTTCTCTGTATTATACTAAGTGTAAAAATGTTGATCATAAGAGTGATCCGTCGAAACAAAAGTGGAGGTGGCAGCAATGACTATAGGTCTGACTTCAGCGAGTTGAAGGTTTTGCCTTTTTATTATTATTTTTTTTTTAAGGTACTGAATATAATTGAGTTTGTTTCTGATAAACCACTCAACATTGGGCATGTTTCACTCCTACTACCAAACGCATGTATGGATGTACTTCATCACACTGGCAATTGACACGGAATCTGTCTTATACTTTGACAGGAGGGGCCTCTACGACCAGTATTAGAATGTATTGACCTGTCGAGTGACAGTGATGAAGGGTGTTCGACAATGGCAGGCACAGTGAGTGGAAAATTATGAAGATTTTGTTAATATTTGCCTATATTTCTTTTCTTAAACATTGTACATTTTCTTCCACCTGCAGCTTGAAGATAAAGTTAGCCGCAACAAAGCACGCGTTGCATCGACTCTTGACAGACTGGCACACCAGGTGGCGCAGGAGAGGAAGGAAAGAGCAGATAAATGCAAAGCATTCAAGGTGAGCTCCTTTACATCAGCGGTGTCATATATGTGGCCTCGGGCCTCAACCAACACAACGCATTGCCTAATCTGGAATGACCTTGAGAAACGTAAAACCGACAGTCTTATCAGCTAAAAGTTATTTTTAGTTTGTTTCTTTGTTTTTTCTTTTAATGCTATTGTTGTACTGGTCTGGCACAATCCAGATCGAGAGACGTGTGTGTGTGTGGCCAATGAACTGAAGTCAGTTCTCTTTGCTTTTAGATTGTAATTCAGTTATTTCTCAGGAATGTGCTTTCTCACTTGATGGCAGCATCAAATCTTCATATTGTGCTCAATGTTAACTTTGAGTCAGAAAGATGTGAACCTCACACGGGCAACGGGAATAAAAACATTCAAGATAATGGCAAAAAGAAAACTTCTCAATGTTATGTTTTTATACAATCAGCTCTGAGGTCAAATTTATTTGAGAACACTTTGTATTTACACCCCCGTTTTCAGCATCAAAGACATCTAACATAATGAATCTTTGCCTTGCAAGTGGGTACTATTGTGTACTTCTAGGCAAAGGTTAATTGTAAACCACATGGTAATATATTTATCTGATCTTTTAGTTGTGTGTGTGCAGTTAAGACCAATTGTAACAGCAACATTGCCACCTAGTGGGTAGAACTGGGAATAAACTAATCTGCTCTTTTGGGATGCATGTTTACATAATTTTTATTATTGAGGCAACTTATTTGTTATCTCTGACACTGCAACTTTATGAAATTATGTTGGCATTTCATTTCCAGGAGAAACAAATCCTACAAAAGGTTCATGGACAACAGGAACTGGCTTTCAGTTCTCTAAATGGAAATAAACAGGACGCAAAGCGCTGCGTCGACATGTGGTTAAAGATGCCAGGTACATTTTGAGCACTCGTTTTGTTGTTTGCTAATCTCTCAGCATAAGTTGACCAACATCTATAGAAAAACTGCCAGCATGTGTTTTTTTAAGTGAGCAGCTGTAATGACTTTGCTTTGAACGTGAGTGGATTGAATAAATTTTTTTTTAATATAAATCATACCACAATAATTTTTGCTACAATAAAGAGAATCCAATTCATTGTTTTTAGGTGTCAAGCCTGGTGTGGTCAGTTCTGGCTCTGGGAGACGACGGCGACCCGTTTTTATCCCCAGAAATAGTTCACTCAGACCCACTTGTCCCGTCATTAACTGTGGGCGGGTTTATGAAAATGCTTTGCTTCTTGAAGGACATTTAAAAAGGTAGTCCTCTTTTCTCTCATGTCTGTAGAGATCTCATGCATTCATTGCTCGATTGTGTGAATGTTGGCATTTTTTTGTTTAATCCAGTGTCTTGTGTGCAGGTTTGATCACTCCCCCTGTGACCCTGCGATCAGCCTTAAAGGCGTCCCGTCGGAGTTCTTTGCCTGTGTTGCCTGTGCTGAATATTTCCCAACCAAAGATGTTTGGAGGAAACACCTTGAGTCAAAGGTGCTTTACTGACCTAGTTGTGCAAATCACTGTCTTTCAAATCCTCGATATAGTAGGGAAATAGTGCATATTATTATATAAAATAATCAACCGTGTTATTGTTTTGATGTCCAGGTTGCCTCCCTTTGTGCTGACGGTCACAGCATCGACCAGACCTACCAGAAAATCGTGTGTTTTGCTTGTCCTGTCTGCTACCTCTTCTTCAACCTCCGAGACGAGTGTCTTCAGCACATGTCGGCCAGAAACCACTTTGCCGAGTCTCTCGCCATGAATGGTGAGGTTTCTTGTCATGCATGAATGTAACCTTTTCAAAGCATCTTTAGTTATGAGCGGCGGTGGAGGGAAACTGTACAGGAGCACCGTGGACAAACTCCCAGTGTCGGCATTACAAGTGTACTGGAAATAAGTACCTACTCGGGCAACAGTAATTGTACAATGTCATCATACAAGCCACTGTTCCCGTGTGTTTCAGAAACCAGAGGAAGAGCACTGCCGGTTCCTGTCCCACAAAATGCCAAGAATCGCATCATTGCTTTGTGCAAGGACACAACTTTCAATGTCCGATGCTCCTTATGCCACAAAGTGCTGATCTCTCATCAGGAAGCTCAAGCTCACTTCAAGTACGTTTGAGCTTTTAGTCCACATGTTTTGTATTCACTTATTTAAATGGTGTGTTTCTGGACCTGTGCTGTACCCAGGGTGTGTCCTGCATTTCGTAGGTTCTAGCTCCCCCTTGAGCCCAGTCTGGGTAAAGCAAGGGATGGAAGCTCCGTGGATGAATATGCGGCAGACAAAGATTGTGTCCAGACTGATTTTGATCTCGTCTTGTTTCAGTGTGCATTGCAGGCAGGGCTGCGCTGTGGCCAAGGCTGACAAAACGGTGGTGCAGATCGTAAAGCAGCTTCAAGTGCGAGGACATTGTTCTCGCTGCTGCAAAACCTTCCTCAGCCAAGGTGAACTGGAGAGGCACAAAGAGTCCATGCAGCACGATGTTGAATTCAATCAAACTATGGCGCAGGCACTTCTTCAGTACAGCAGGTTTAATGAAATTCGACACGCCGGGAGGATTACCGAGAAAAGACGGGATGCACCTTTTCCCATGAAAAACGGGAATAAGAGTGATCCGAGCTCTCCAGCGAAACGGAAAAGATTTGGTCCCGTTATGGAGGCCCACAGTCGGAGGAGGTCTTCGACCGCGTGGTACTGCGAGTGTGGTCTTCACTTCTCAGAGGAGGATGTGGCCAGTAAGCACCTCCTGGCTGCGAACCAGATCTTCCATCAGTGTGGCGTGTGTGGCAAACACATGGGCGAGTCTTCAGTCACACGCCTCCACCTGAGCCGCTTCCACGGGGGCGCACACCTCTCCAACTTCCTCTTCTTCTGCCGCAAGTGCAAAGTAGAGATGCCTCGCTATGAAGACATCCTGTCGCACGTGTTGGACTCTCACAGCGGACACAACTATTACACTGAACAAGAGGTGCCCCAAGAGCTGGCCGAAGTCTTCGCCGCCAAGCCCTCCACAAGCGGCAAAGTGGAGCGGTACTCGCCGTCCGTGTCGGCGGTGCAGCAGAACACGGTGGCGACGTCATCAACGGCGGCGAAGACCTGGATGTGCAGGATGTGTGAAGACGTCTTCGACTCGGCAGCGGCTGTCCACAAACACTGCAGCGACGTGAGCAGTCACAGCTTTCAGAGATTCATGTGCGGACACTGTCCTCAGAAGTTCTTCAAAGAATCCACCGTGCGGAGACACTGTATGAACGAGCACGACGGGCAGATCAAGAGTTCCTATTTCTGTGGCCTCTGCGACAGCATGCAGCTTGACTCTGAGGAGGAGTTCTTGGAGCACTACAACAGTCTTCACAGTAAGGACTACTACTGTATGGACGACGAGAACGAGGTTGTTCAGCCGGCCACCGATCAGACCCCCAGGCCGTACCGATGTCCATGCATGGGCTCCGAAAAGAGCAAAGCGGAAGTCAAAGCCTCGTATACACAGTGCATGAGAAGTCTGGCTGCTGAAGGGAGGTGTCAGTACGTGTGTGCTCCTTGTTGCGTCTCTGTTCCCTCTTATGCACAGATAAAGACCCACATCCACACAAAACACTCGGCCCTGAACCTGGAAAAGACCTTTGATGTAGAATGCCAAGCTTGCCGGGAGAGTTTTAGGAGCGTACCGAATTTCCATACACATTACCACTCCCACCACTGTGCACTGGAGCCGTGCGCGAGCTCTAGGACCTGCAGGAAAGACCCGAACAAAGAACCCGCCCACTTGAAAATCCTCAATGCTGTGGAGATCACGCCAGCCAGCAATGGTAAATTGCTCTTATTTCGTTCGACGCTTCAATTTTTACGTGACACATAAATTTCATGTTTACCCTGTCACTCATAGGGATGGATGACAAAACCCTGACGGAGGTCATTGGTGAGATCAACAAAGAAAGTGAAAGTGGGTGATAAATCGTGTACAATTTAACTTTGATATGCATCTCTAGTATTGGATTGGAATGACTTGGCTGTAAAGTCATTGTTTCTTTCATCCCAGGTGAATCCGATGCGGAGTTGAAAGAAGCGCTGTCTCAAAGTGCAGAAGAAGCCAGAAGAGAGTCTGCTGGTACGTGTTGAGCTGGCCGAGCTGCGTCATAATGAAATTAAATAAAGGATGTAAATACAAATAATGTACTCTAAAGAAATGGTTGCTAAGGAATGAACTTTTGGATGTGATACACTAGACAGTGACCATGAATGTTTTTGGATTGTTAAAACATGCAGCTGGAGTTTTATGAAATCTTCAATAAAGCACATTTGATAAAACACTAAATCTATGATAAGCCTAAATATTTGAGATTGTAATTTGATATCGGTACCACATTTTTCTTTATATATAGTGTTTTAAAGCTTGCACGTCAATTCAACATCAACTTAAATCCAGTAATGGCAGTGGACACAAACACACATGCAAACAGTCTGACACAAATAAGACACATTTTGGTGATTGAGCATTTTTAATGTCTTGCCATTCCCACAGGTGCGTAAGAAACTGCATCAGCTGCATGAGAATTAAAATGTAGGAAATGCATTTCTATTGCATATGTTTAGTGTAGCGATGAAAACACAATGGAAAGTTTCCATTGATATTCTAATATATTTTTAAGACGCACCTGTTTAATTGACCTGAGAAGAGGTCCTTGCTGAGGTCTGACCTGAATTCTGTCAACGACCTGATTTGATCATGAACTGAAAACTGGTGGCTAAAACATTCACATACTCCTCCAAAGCAAGTACAAGCAGCGACTCTTCCCACACTCTAAACTATGTCAAGCAGTCCTGCATACTGAAGGACGGCAGACTGAATATAGAAACAATGATTTATGTGTCCACGTGCATGTTTTTTTTTTTTTTTTTTTTTAATTTCTTCATCTAAACTCTTGTGTGTTGATGGTGTCCAAGCGTGACATCATGTCCAGGGATTTTCAGAGTTGCTTCAAATGAGTGTAGATGTCATAACAGGAGAAATTAAAGTGAGAAAAAAATCTGAGAGAGTTTGCAGTGGTTTTGCATGTTTGCAGTATTTCTTTAAACGTATTGGTCTACATATCCTTAAATTCCTATCCCTGTTTATTTTTATTTTATTTTTTTTACAGAATTGGAAGAAGCTCTTCAAAGAAGTCTCCAGGAGTTTTAACGAGGCTGCAGTTTAATATGAGCTCCCTTTGGTCAGCGCTTCTGTTTTGTACGAGATGTTTGTGTTCAAAAACCATTAAATAAATACATCAACTCTTGTCGCTCTGTCGGAACACGGGTTGCATAATCCGAAATGACACTTTGAGCCTGCGGGATTTCTGCACAACGCGGTCGTGAAGATCGAACGGGTTTGGGGGGTGTTGACGCGTGCTAAAGTTGGCGGCGATGACACTGCAAGATGCCACTGCTGAACCCGTGACCACAACTGTGTCTCCGGTTGCAGTCTCGGTTTTCAGTGCAGACTCAGAGTTCAGTGTATTGTGTGCAACAAGCTTTCCTAGGAAGCAGTGAAGCAAGTCTTGATCTTCAGCCTCTAAGAATACCCGTTCGTCTTATATGAAGTTTTTCAATAGTATTCAAAAATGTTTGGTTTTTTGTTTGTTATATAAATGTAGTCAGATGGTTACATTTTGTGTTTGGGGAAACTACTAAAGTTGCATGAGACAATGGAGGATGTTCAGACGGAGAACCAGGTGATGGGTCTTCATGTTCTGTTGCACCTCATTGCCTTTAATATGTTAGCGTTTGAAGTTTGAGCATTTTGTTTTTCTAGTATTTGACAGTAAACTTAAGATTGTGGCTAAACAGGAAAATTCACGGACCAGTTGACGCACCTCCCGAGTTGTGGAATTTGGCAGCTGTGATCTAACTGTGGTGTCAGAGGTCACGTTGCCTTTGAAAAAGGGGATTAAAACCTTTCTCATTAAAAATAAAAAGTATTGGTTATAACTTTTAAACTCATGTACGACTACTGTTAAATTTCTCTTAAATTGCACTCAATGGCAATAAATAAGTAAATACAAAGTTTTCCTCGAAGGTACACTAAATTATGCTCAATTTAATTTAAATATGTTCATGCTCAAGGTGTTATTTTGTTTTGTAAAACAAATATAAGAAGGTAAAAGATGAGATACAATCAACAGGCTTGAATATTTGAATTGTGATTGTAAATTTAGCAAGGAAGATTACCTTATATAAATTTAAGTATGAATAATTACATGACTTCAATTTTGTCTTAACTTTAAGTACTATATACAAACTACAAGTGTCTGAATGCTGAGGTCATTGATGAAAACTTGTAGTTGGATTTAAGAGATTAACTCCCAAAGTTTTGAAATACAGAATAAGTGGCATCGAAGACAAAGATACATTTCTAAACCTGATGTTATGTTCTCTTACTAGTTTTTGGTTCAAATCTTCTCATTTACACACAACGGGTTAAGTTAAAGCCTTTATAATAAACACATTGGACAACGTGCTTAGGTACTGAGTGTGAACTTGTAATCTGAGTACAGCGCGTAAGGACCCGCAGGGGTCCTCGGACCTGCTGTTGAGAAGCGGAGCTCTGGACTCCTCGGGAAGCTTCTATGCGGAGGGAGTGTGAAGGAAGTCACAGTCCATGTTAGGAAGTGTCCCCGGAGGAGGAAGAGTCAGCTGGACGGCTTCACCGCGCTCACTCTCTCCCCCCGGCTCGGATCGTAAACATTCACGCGCTCCTCCTCACTCTCTGTCCAGCATGGCTCAGGCCAAAATCCAGGCGAAGATGAACGAAGCAGCAATGTGCAGCAAGTTCAGCAGGACGCTGTCCATGGCGGATCGCTCCGGACGGCTGCTGGAAAACTTGGACCAGCTGGAAATAAGGTGCGGTTCAATCAGAACGGGGCCTGGCGGCGTGCGTAACGGAGCGGCTGCTTCCAGACTTTAAAGGGCGGCGGCGCCCCCAATTAGATGTCTAATAAGCGCACGTTTAAACAGTGAAAAGAAAAAAAAGTGTTGTGAGGAAACAATAGAGAGGATTGTAATGCTCATGAACTGTCTGTTGTCAGGGTGGAGGCGTTACGCGACGCTGCCTCGGCCATGGAGCAGGAAAGGGAGTCCATCCTGGAAATGATTCAGTCTCTGCAGAACAGTCAAGAAATGCGTAACATCTGTGCTGGTGAGATTCACGTTCACACTCCCCTCCGATGTCACATCGTGATTCAGTGAGGTTATGTTGTTAGAGCTGCCTGGTGCCTTGGCGGTGATGTTCAAGGAGTTTTTTGAGCTCCACCTATTCACAGATTTACAAGAAATGAGCTCACATTTATCCTGTAATTCAAAGTGTACACAAAAGAAGCGAACCATCAATTGTTGGTCGACACCACAGATCTCCTTTGAAACTTGGTTCAAAAGCCCGAGGGAAACCTAAATGTATGTGGCAAGAGAAAGGAGTAAAACTTTATTTCAAATTAAACCAATTCAACACAAATCGAGGCAAACAGTATTTTCATTTCATTTAACATTTATGCAGCAGTTTTACCATCATTTATGAAGGAGTAGAAATACTTATGCCAATCACAGGATTAATCAAATTTACATCTAATAAAAAAAACACATTCATCTCAAAATAGTAACTATAATGTAAATATTGATATTTCAACAAGAGAATCTTTAAAAAAAAAAAAACAGACAAACCTGTCATTGGAGTTATCAATATTGTGTTATCGAGCTGCATATCACTACAGCTTTCAACCTAAAACAACTCTGCACTGTAAAGTTTTGTAGTGTGGTTTGCAGCTTTAAAAATACCCCCCCAAATAAAAGATTGTGAAGTTGGCCTGGTGCAGTTGTGATTCGCCCTCTCGCCTCACAGCAAGAATATTCTCAGATGCGAGTCTGTGTTTGGCTGCTTTCATGTGTCGAGTTGACTTGTTTCCTCCCACAGTCCAAAAAACATGTGCTTTAGGTTAAGTGGTGTGTGTGTGTGTGTGTGTGTGTGTGTGTGTGTGTGTGTGTGTGTGTGTGTGTGTGTGTGTGTGTGTAAGCAAACATGAACATTGAGAGTCCACACAATAAGGACAAAAGCAAGGATTACAAAATTCGCCCATATGGAGAGGCAATACTTGATCACTGTGCTCCACCCTACAAGTGAGATGTAATAACATTAGAACAGTTGTATCTTTATTTCTTAAAGTGTTACGTCCTAAGAATACAGCATTTTGTCCTGGTCTTGTGTCTGTAGGCGAGAGGGAAGAGTTAGGTTTGACCGCAAACCGCCTGATGGGCCGAACGCTGTCTGTGGAAATCTCCATTGGCACGATCAGAAGCTCCCAGCAGGAGGAGGCCCTGCAGAAGGCTCAGGCGATAATAGACGAAATAGTGAAAAAGTTACTGGACGACATGGACGGCGGTCGGCAGCGGCTGCTGACATTGCTCTCGGCCTGCGTGTCCGAGGCCCCGCCCGGTCCCGTCGACCAGAAGTTTCAGGCCATAGTGATCAGCTGCGCCCTGGAGGACCAGAAGAAGATCAAGCGGAGGCTGGAGACGCTGATGAGGAACGTTGAAAGTGCCGAAAAAAACATCAAGATAATGGATCACCAGAAACTTGAAGATTGTAAAGTCGTTGGGAGTCAATAGGACTCGTCGCCGAGACATCAAACATGTTCGAAACGCCACTGACTTCCCTGAGAAGTACTCTAATCTTCCACAAACATTCATGTAAGGTCATAAAAAGTCCTAGTTTGATGTTTAAGTGAAAGTTGTTGTTTTTTTTTTACAAAATTTCACTCAAAATGTCTTTTTTTTTTTACTTCATGTTTTTACACAATACAAACCCAATGCATGTTCACTTAACACAGAAGACACAACCTGCTCTCAAAGTTTGATCACTGTTTACTAATAAAAACCAGTGCTGAAAAGGAAATGAAATATAGACACTGTGCTGGGGGAGAATATTAAGCGATTCAACAGCGTAAAAATCTGTTTGTTGTGTTAAAGTGACCCACTGAGACTTCAGCACTGGACTGCAACACTAAATCCAAAGGTCTTTTTTCTATTTCACTAACTACCTGTTGACGATTCAGGGTGTGCGTACACACACTACCTCTTTGTGTGAAGACATCACGAGGCACGTTAGGAGTGGATGTTGTGTTTTACCAAAATGTCGATTTTGTGTCAAATTGTGCGAAATGGAAAATAAACACTATTTTAGCAGCTGATTATGAAAGTCTCGGTCTGTCTCAGCCACATGATAAGACGCTACAGTGGAAATACACCTGCGAGGGAAAACGATGGAGAAGCCAGTACAACGTGATTCATTGGTTCATTCTTCATGGGTCACAAGAGGGAATAGGAAAGAGCTCTGCCATAGTATTAATCATTCATTTACATTTATTTTTTTGTTTTGTTTATTTAGCGTTGCATTAATTTGTGGGGTGAAGAGGCAAAATAGGATCAATTGTGTAAAATCTCCTCAGATTAAAGACATCATGACCTGCTTCCCATGCTGCCAATAATGCTTTATAGGGCAATCGTTAAAATAGTAGATATTTGTTTGTTGGTGTAGGTCAATACTTAATTTTCTTTTACCTAAATACCCATTTAAAGGTTATATATAAATTTTTCCACAGTTGGTAGACAACTGTGTTGTCTTATAATATAAATGTGTTATTTGCAAAAAAAATTTAAATAAAAAAATTAATATCAAACAGGAAAAAACAATACTGTATGTTACCATCAGGAGCAGAAAAATCATCCATTTTTTATGATTCTAACCAAATTTACACCTTTAATTTCATGTCGAGGAACAAAGCGACAGAAGACAAATTACGAGGACAACCATTCACGGCTGTTTTTGTCAAACCAATGTTTCCCCGAGCGAGGCTGAACTTCCAACAGACATCCTGGTTGCTCATTAACCTGAAAATTCTCCAAAAGCACAGGCCGTATTATCGTGTCGCAAAACACTGTGTACATTTCGACATTATCGCTCGTCTGCAGGGACTGCAGGCAAAAAACGCCGGACCCTTTTTAAGTGCGCAAATATGAAACAGCCGCATGAAATCACACGAGACATGCCAAGGAAAAGTTGAATTTTATTTGTCTCAGATTGCCATCAAACATTTCCTCCTCTAAATATCAACATAGGTGCAGTGATGTGCACACTTTAACAACTGCAGCAAAGTGTTTTGTTTTTTTCCTTGTTGTCGAAAATGAAAGCATCCATAAGTAGATTTGTCCATCTCCACATGAGACACTGATGTAATGTAAAGAAAAAAAAATGAAGAGACATTGAGATTATTACACCTGAGTGACGGCACGCGAGTATGTGTTAGTTTTATCTGGAAACTCTTTGAGATTAAATGTTTTAAAACAGTAAAGTGCGTTCAGACCAGTCAGTCAAATTGCAGAAAACAGGAGGAAAAAAGAAAAAAAAAGAACTGATGAACACAACGTTCAAAATGCTTGAGATGGAACTATTTACAGGTTTACTGTGCAGGCAATTTCAAACAAGCAGCAAGAGGAGTCACAATGCTTCCTGGTGGTGGGTGGAGAATGTAAACATAGAAAGAGGCATTGAGACCATTGGTGAACGTTCACCGAGGTGAAAATAAGGCTTGCATGCATTACACTTATGTCATCTGACTGTTTTACCCCCCAAACCAGCACAGTTTACATACAAACTAATACGAGAATTGAAATGCCACTCAATCTTAAGAACCACTGCCGGAGCTGGTGGAACACGTTCTAAGCAGCTTTTGAGGGGAATTTTCACAACAGACTTCGATTAGGAGGAAGGAGAAATGAATTCGGTGCCACCTGAACGCAGATCTGAGTTCAGTTGCGTTTCTATTTTTCTAGAAAGATTAAAACATGCGGGCAAATGTATTCGCAGCTGTCACATGTAACTCTTAATCCCCCGTGGTACACAAGATTTCACCACTCGTAAGGAAACGTCAGCGACTGGAGACGGGAGATTTACAATGAGACGGCAGCATCAACACGGATGTCTTTGTGCTTTGGTCAACCAGTGTCCTCGAGGTGAGTGTAAAGAAAGGCGTGCAGCGGGGAGAGGCTGAGGGCCCGCACGTGATGAGAAGATCTTTTTCTTGCATATTCAGGCCCACGCAAGCACTTCTACAGCAAAATGTACAGTCCTAGTTTTCTTT
Organism: Lipophrys pholis; assembly: GCF_963383615.2. Taxonomy (NCBI): domain Eukaryota; kingdom Metazoa; phylum Chordata; class Actinopteri; order Blenniiformes; family Blenniidae; genus Lipophrys; species Lipophrys pholis. The sequence continues at coordinate 15,445,946 of NC_137642.1, read as the reverse complement.
TAGTTTCCTATGAGGACAAATGTTTTGCATCTTGTTCATAGCACCGTACCACAGGCACAGACACTACCGAGCTGTCTTTACACACGACTCCGCTTTTTAATGAAGGACAGGATTCCGTATACAAATGAAGGTGAACTCAAAAAAGACACTTCACAAGAGAATCCCCCGGAAAATTAAACAATTGTACCAAGTTGAATGTAGGAAACATTAGAAATAGAACTACATTTGAATATGTATGTAGTTGAACCACTGCTGGCTCTGAAGTAAAAAAAAAAAAAAACCCAACCCCAAACAAAACAAAAAGAACGCTAGGTTAAATATAGAACGTGTAAACAACTGCAATCAAAAACATCAGACGGTAATGGACTGTGACGGAGAGAATCATCATTAATTTCCTTATCGTGTCCTATCACTTACATGTGAAAGGGTTCACGTATTTGTAAATCAATAGGACTACTTTAGTGTCAGTGGTTGTTATTTGGTTATATATAGAAGCACATCCTGTCCAATCACCCACCTTACATCCACATCACTGCGGTGGAACAGCTCACCCACAGCTCAGAGAGGAGAATTTGGCACAAAATATCACTCAACACTGTTGTGTTTCGTACAAAAATACTCACGCAGAGATCCAACTCGAGGTTGGACGGGGGACAGAGGACAGCTTGAACCACATTCTGTTTGAGAACTAGAAAAATATGGTACAAAAAAACCAATCTGTATATCGTTTCCAATACATGAAAAACATATTGTCTGGCTGAAATGTCAAAGCACGGCGACGAGGGACTGTACGGCCACGCCCGGGAGGAAACCTTCTCTCAGAGTGAAGAGTGCAATTTCTGCTGTTACATATTTCAATGCCGGCGTCAAGTCATCTTCAAATTAAAAAAGAAATAAAAAGCGTACGACACAGAGTAAATCCCGCCGCACTCACTGATGGAACTTAACTTGTTTGGGGCAAAACACACTGCAGCTGCTGCTGTTTCTTAAGGCGACGAGTGTGTGCAGACGTGGACACATGCTGTGTGTACAATAAGACAGATGAACTGTGGCGGAAACAAACTAACAATGTGGGGAAACAACCCAAGACCCAGAATAAACATCAGGTTAATAAAGTAGTACGTCGTGAAGTATTTCTCAGTCGGTGTGGGCTTTGGTCTCTATCTGTGGCTGCCGCCATTGAACACAACCGTCGTCAGTTTAGCAGTAGAATTATTGTCAGAGTTAGATGTGTTTTATGTTTTGTTTTCTCATTCTAGAGTAGGATGCAGCTTCCAAAAGGATTTTTACTCTTCTTGGTCCTCTGTTTGTTGGGTCGCAAAGTGATTACTTCTCTGCCGTTGCTGGAGCTCTGGTTGCAGACGTTACTACTGGTGGTATTAAAAACACCTTTGAAAAAAAACATTAAAAAATATATATATATATATATGTGAGGTGATCAAATTAATAATGCGAGAAATGACAAGAAGGAGAAGAGTCCTCACCTATTTTATTGCTTGTGGAGTGAACCACCTCCGTCTCCTCCGCCGTTTGCTGTTTGAGTCGTTGCAGATACTTTTCAGCCAAGTACTTAAAAACTAGAAGAGCACCAGAAGAAATGTTTTTCAGTAATTCCCTTGAATCCGAGAAGCTGTTCACATTATCAGCGACTCACCCTCGTTGACATTAAGATCCTCCTTCACCGAAGAGCGGTAAAAGCGGAGCTTCAGCCTTTTCGCTAAGGCTTCTGCCTCCTCGCTGCAAAGCAGGCACAGGGAACACACGCACGGTGAATTCCTCACAGTTCGGCGATTTCTCCGCCACTTTGCTGTTCCAGGAACCTACTTTTTAATAACGGTCTCCTCCAGGAGGTCGATTTTGTTTTGCACCAGAACTGTGGGAATATCTCCAACTTCTGCTTCCACCTTCTCCCGCCAGCTGTCGATCGCCTGGAACGAGTCCCTGTCCGTGGTGGAGAAGACCAGCACGCACGCCTGGGCACCTAGGAAGCACCGACACACACCAACAGTTCACGTTTCCAAGCTGTTGGACAATATTTCGTCTACGCTTGACAGAAAATACAACGTGTGATTCGGCCTCCTGGAGAAGGCAGAAACAGATTCCACTTCAGAAGCGTCCCTCTGGAGAGCATTTATTTGAGCTCAAAACAGTCTGTTCCGCAGCGTGTTACCGTTGGAAGGGGACTGCGAGAGCGGTGACAAAATCGGTGCCGCTTAAATCCATGACAGAAATGCAATCTTACCTCGGTAGTAAGCCTTAGTGATGGCGTCAAACTCCTCCTGGCCCGCGGTGTCCCACAGCATCAGTCGCACCTCTTCATCATTCACACTGAAACGTTACAGGTAATACAAGGTTTCCCATCATATTCAAATACATTAATTAAACCTACATCTTTAAAAAAAAAAATCTGACAAGAATGTCCAGAGTTTCAAAATAAAAGCTTCAGTAAATGATGAGATTGAGTTCTGTTCCTTACACGATCTGCCTTTCCAAAAAGTCCACTCCAATCGTCTTTTTGTAGTCCTTGGTGAAGACCCCTTTGCAGTAGCGCTGGATCATACTGGACTTGCCGACAGCCCCGTTGCCGACCACGACCACCTTGATGGCCACTTCCATGTCTTCCTCCAACATGGCGGCGATGTCTGGATCCTTGTCTCGCTTCCACTATGCATGCAGAGTGGCAACGATAAGTACAAGAGTCACATATTTATACACAGAGTTTGTTAAGCTGCTATAAATATGACATTTCACGAAGATGCACATTTAACAACCACGGACAATTTGGAGTCACCCAATCACCTTAAATGCATGTTTTTAACTGTGAGAGGAAATCACATTATCTGGAACCACTACACCGCTGCATGACCCAGTGACAATCATCTAATAGCCAAACAAAAATTGTCAACATCAAGTTTGTCGGTGAAAAATAGTTAATGTATAAAAGCTGATTTGTTGTAGAAGCAACGCTCTGCACTCTAAAGTAAGATTAAAAGTTATTATACACTGAATACCGAGTGTGGAGCTTGAAAATAAGTAACCACATTAATACAGCAGGTGATGGGTTATACGTCAAGTGTGATGGTTACTACTTAAAATATTAATGAAAGCTGAAAAATAAAGGGTGGAGAAGCTCCACGTTTATCAAAGACAAATATGTGAGATGGAGCAATGACGCATGACCAAATACAAAAAAAACAAACATAACGTACACACAACTTTATGCAAAGTTGTTGTCATCATCAGAATCTTAAAGCGGGGACCAAAAACATGCAGAAGAGGCCGTCTCCATGACTCAGGTTGGACTATTAAATTATTTTTTTAACAACTAAATTTGATAATTACTTTTCCACGGGGTCAAACCTCAAACTCATTGCACTCTAATAACAATGGCTGTGCATTATGTGTGTACATAGCACATCGTTGCAAATTGTGCGGGGGAGCGGTGGTGCAGCACGTTTATGCTTCCATTAGCACTAAAAGCAGCGCGCACTCCACATCACAACTCCACAGCATTAAGCGTGTAGCGGCTGAGAGCAACGCTAAAACAACATATTGCAAGAAAGCTGTTCTCAGTGGACACCGACAACCTGCTGCGTGACTGTGCCGTCCAACAGCCTGCCTGAATTTGACTCACAATATGTAAGGCAGCAGAAGATATTATTCATCGACCGTAACAGAGCGGCGGGATGCATCAGTTGTAACATGAAGGCTTGGAATGAGAGGCACTGGTGACCTTAAGAGAAAAAAATAAGTGGTGCATCATGTTGAATCTTGACCATGAGTGTGCCAGAACTGGGTTTGAATAAATGTGGCAGCAGGATGGACATAATGCATAAAAACTACCCAGAATTAAAGTACAAGTTGCAACGACTCATGGTGACTGACGACCCTTGTAAAGGTAAGTAGCTGAATAAACACTTATGTATACTTTACTTTTTCCTGATTTCATCTAACGACTGATGTTTCTTTAAATGCCCAGCCATACAGTGTTAATTATAGGGAAAATAGCATAAAAAATTATTATGTCATCACATATAAAAGTTAATTAAATGATTTCATTTTTAATGATTTTGATCAGAACTTAAGATCAGCAGGAACATATATTAATCTGTACAGTTTTTTGAAGTTGATCATTTTCTGTCATTGGTGACATAGGAGGGTGTTGAATTAAAATAATGCTTAAGGATCAAAGCACCACTTTTTATGAGTCAGCAAAGTACAACAAGTAACATAATCTATACTTGGATAATTTTCAAATTAAATAAAGCCATGACCTAAAATTACAGGTGACATATGTTTTTTATGTCTGTAACAGCAATGGGCAGTCTTGTATTGTTTCTGATTGTTATCAGTGTTTTCAAGATGGCCCATTTTATATATATATATATATATATATATATATATTTTTTTTTTTTTAAAGCCTCTGAAAAAGACATGACCCTGGGTTAAGCTCTTATTACACATTTAAACAGGTGCGTATTAACACGTGATCCACTGTAACATTTGAGTTTTTTTTTTTTTTTAACTATATGATGAGGTTTCATAACCACCTATTTTACAGACATGAGACAGAGGATGAGAAATGTAGAGGCTCTCAGTGCCTGGGCTGCAATCTGCTCGGTATGTTAAAGATAAAGCAGCTCCCAGCTCGACAGTGACTCATCTTCACAGACTCACCGTTACTTTGTCCAGGCCTCAAGGCGGGGCACCGGTACACACAATACATTTTAACAAATAACCTTAACATGTCATGCCATGTAACTAAGCGGCTCCGCACTGTGCATGTGTGTTTCATACGACCAGCTTATTTTCTCAGCGTCTGTGAGCGGCATTTAAGTTTGGATTCAACTTTTCATCAGTCCACCTTCACCCAAATCAGAGTCATGTTTTCTCCGTCAAGATGCGACCTGTTGAATCTCTGTCAGCGGGGCTCCGGGCACCGAGCAGCTGGGAACGCTGCAGGGGAGAAACGAGGAAACCGAGAGCAGTTTCTTACCTGTGATGTCGCCTCAAAGCTGGTCCGTCGACATGAGAAGCGCTAACCCCGGCAGCTAACCCACCATAGCATGTCTCGAGCCCCGCTGAGCTCTGCTCGCCTTCCCCGTGGCAAGAAGCGCTAAGATGACCTAGCTTAGCTTTAGCCACTTTTTCTCAGAGAAAACACCCACCCGCGCCACTCGCTGGGGGATTCCGTGAAATAAGTTCACAGGCCGGGTGTGTCCCGCCTAAGAGTGAAAGACAAAGTTTATCTAACGTCGACAACTGAGGTGGAAAACTGTGATGTTGAGGGAATAAAAATGTACAGCCATCTATCATATATCCGCTGCGACCCTCCGCTCCGGCTCGCGACGCTGCGCACTCGAGTGGCTGTTAGCTAAGTGGCTAGCTGGCAGCTGCTTGTTGCTAGGCAGCAGAGAGTGAAACTCCGCTCCGGGATTCCGGCTCCGGGAGTCCGACTCACCCGCCGCTGGGTTCTGACAGTCCTGCTCCGAGAATCCAGCTCCGCGTGTCGATTCTCCTGGGATCAACCGGAGTTCTCAGTCACGACTGGAAATGTTGAACTTTCACTAGCCCTATGGCGATTATCTCATATGCAGACAATTGTCTTGTGTCTTGGGTATTATTAAGGTCAGAGCACTGAAAGTCCCGAAGGACCCTATTGAAATTGTAATATTATTATTATTTACTCTATTTTTTTTAGCATGGGAAAACACGTTTTTGAGTGCCTAAATATACATAACGTTTTGAGACACTTTGCACAAACACACTTGACTGGAACAATAGCTCAACGTTATCTTAGTTGAATGACTCATGTAATAATGGAAAGTTTCCCAAAAGTTAGATTTATGTTGTTGAGATTTAGAACAAGTACCAACAAGACTTCATGTACACAATCTGTCTGCACTTCTGTTCCTACAGAAAGGCACATTATCTGGGTGCGTTTGTTTTGTAATACGAATGCTCCGGCGGGTCGCAAACGGGTCGAAAGCGTGGTTACAAGCCTATCCTATCATTTAACCTTTGAGTAATCCTCATTTTTAATGCGTTTTTGTGTATACGTGAATAGCTACCATGTTGTTTCTACGTTTACATTTTTATTTGGCTTAACTGGAGTCGAAAGACGAACTAAACAAGCGCACCCAAACCTGACGTCAGTGATTCTCTTCCGGGTTGCCTTCTGTCGTCACCATTTACCCGCGTTTGTTGAATAACCCACTTCGTTTGGCGGGACTGATATTAGATTGATCTACTCTGCTCCATCGTCCTATTTTCTCAGGTAAACGTAGTATTTCATTCATATTGTGTTGTAAGTCTTCGGCTTGTTGTAGTTGTCAGCTCACCTGAACGCTACAGGGTAGCTAACCAGCTGCTAAGACGTATATTGGTCTCATGTCGTTCATCATACTAGTGCTAATGAGCCAATGCATTGTCTGTTGATCTACATTGTCCTGTTGTTGGTTGACAAGTAACTCTCCCTCTGATACGCTACACGGCTATTTGTGCCTATTTTACCAAAGCTATGAAGCTGCATTACGCTTCATACAAGTTATTCTCATCAGACCAGCCCGGTTATCTTCCTCCTGTACAAGCCACTGTAGGGGTTTGTGCTTAATAAGGAGTTAAGAATATTGCCCCATAATAATGATTGTCCTTCTATTTGCTTCCCTGTGGTGGATGCGTGTTGTATTGAGTGTATGAATAACTTCTAGGTGTAGTGTGATGTGTTGGATTTGTTTGATACGGTAGGCTGGAGATCCCCATCAAGATACAGACACTTTATTAATAGTGAGTTTGGATCACTTAACACACGTGGCGTTGACTGCACCTTAAAGAAGCCAGTATTCAGTGGGGCCACCCTTTGCACCCCAAATAGCATCACATCTTCCAGCAAAACCTGCAGGAAGATTTAGTAAACACTTTTCAGAAAGATCTCAGCACGTTTGAATGTGGATGCCCCACATTCTTCTGTATCCTCATCCCAACCAGAGCCTAGGATGTTGAGATGAGGCCACCGTAGGGGCCATAACATTACGTCTATAGCTAAATATGTAAGTGTAAAACACTTAATAGATTACAAGCTTGCTTAATTTCTTACAAAATATATTACAACCTGCAATTTACGGTCACTTTAAAATGCTGCTTCGTTGTCTTCCCTGACTTGTCAGACTGAACTGGTTCTCTCCTTCTGTATACTTGTGATGAAGGGTGTACTGGTCTGTACCTCACTGTGCAGTCTTTAAATGATAAATTAGTGGTTATATCTTATATGAAGGGTTCGTCACTCACTATATTGGCGATGTATATCTGTGAGCAATACGTAAAGGCTGTGATGTCTCCTCCCATCAGGCACCATGCTGTTCCCTAGCAGAAGAAGGAAGTTGGCCGTCAGCCCTCAGAAGGAGCTCTACGTTCAGCCTCTGCAGTTCTACGGACAGCCTCCCCTTGAGAACATCTCTCTCTCTGAGTTTGAGACGTTTGCAGTGGACCGACTGAAATGTGAGACAACGGTGTCATACCCCACTTTGGCTGAAGAGACTGCTTATTTTGATCATCTCTCCTCTTGTTCCTCCTGCAGTGCTGAAGGCTGTTGAGACTTCAGGAGTGAGCTACGTCAAACTGTCCGAGCAGTACGCAAATAAATTGGTCTCCGAGTCCAAATCCCTGAACTTTCCCCACCGACCAGAGACTGTGAGTTTGGTTAGTGTTAAACATGTTGATAATTGCTTCACTGAGCCGTGTCACTTTCCTGCATGTTTTGTCATATGCTTTAAAATACAGTAGAATAAAAAAAAAAAAAAAAAAGAAGATATGTTGTTTTATACACAAGGATTCTTATAGTTTTATATAGGTTTTATAGCATTACTAATATGTGGTTTAAGAAAACGAATCTAGAAAATTGGGAGTTTTACTCACCACCTATTTGTTTTGATCATATTTCTTTGCAACAATTTAAAGGTAAAAAGTTTGGTTGGACAAAGCCGAACCTCAAAGGTTTTCTTGTTGCCCTACTTATTTGATCATCAATTAATACCAAAGTTGTTAATGAATGTTATACATGTACTGTGAATGGTAAACTAGTTATAAGACACACTTTTCTTGATTTTAGGGTCTCTAAACTTACTTTACAATCTTATGAATTAACCTCCGAGTATTGCCCAATATTGCATCAGCTTGATCGCGGTGTAAATGTTTTTATTTTTTATAAAGGATGACAGAAAGCCTCAGGCTGGACTGAGCGAGTATGACAAACGGAGAAAGGATCACATCTCGCACTTCATCCTCAGACTCGCCTACTGCCAAACGTGAGTGTGTGTGCTTTTTCTAGTTTTTAAGAATTGCTATTGATATGTGAGGCTTTCAGTGCAGCTGTTGAACGCTCGGGTCATCAGAAGATTTCCTGTGACGTCTTACAGGGAGGATCTGAGGCGATGGTTCATACAACAGGAAGTCGATCTTTTCCGGCACCGTTTCTCTGAGCTGAATTCAAAACAGAAGTTGGAATTTCTCCACAGGAATAATCTGCAATATGACACGGTGAGATTTAAAACCAGTTAGATTTTGCACTCTAATTTAATGTTTAAAACAAAGGTTAAACCACTAAACACCCTTTAAAACTGCTAATCAAGTAACCCTAATCAAAATTTAATACATTTTATTTACTCTTCTTAATTGCAGTTTGCTTCCTAAGATTCAAACTTAAATATGGACCTTTTCGAGCTGTGTTGTCTTCATTTTATAAGACAAATATGTTTTGTAGCTCCAGACACATTTGTTTTTGTTTCAATTTTATGTTATACAAAAATAATATCCAGTAATGCCATATATGTTCAGGAGGTATATGGATTAATATAATATTATTTAATATAGTCAAAGGGAACCATTAAAAAAAAAACACTTTTGAGAAACTCAGTATGTAAGCGTTTGAACTCATTTAAATTCCAGTGAAAGACTTTTCCGACCATGTAGACATGTCAGAGCATTATTGTGATGTGATTGTGAGCCAATGAGCTCGGCTCTTCCACGTCCCTGTAGTTGAGCTGTATTTCCACTAGATGGCGATGCTTGATCACCAACAGGCGCCGTGAAAGCTCAGGCGCCTTAATTTTAGAAGCAATCTTTATTTGCCAACAAACACTATTTGATAATTGATTTAATAAATGCATATAATCCCGGTAATCTCAATCCCAGCTAATTAGTAGGTAAATTCACACAGTTTAGTTTCAGTTCTGCTTAATGGTATGTTTATAGGGCCGTCTGCACTATTGGAAGCAGTGCATTTATTTATATTTTTTTATTTTTAATATTGGCTGTGAATATCTTGGAAAGGAAAAAACTCTTTAGAGTGCCGTGGGATAACGCGCAGTACATTCATGTAGATAAATGATGTCTGGTTCCCGTGAACCTCCATGCTCACCCTTCGCAGTGCCTCACTGAAACTCATCAATAACTTTCAGATCAGTGTCGAGGAGAAGAAAGCCCTGCTCGATAAACTTCTCAGCTCCAGTGCCGCCGTCAGTGGGATCACCGTGGAAGATCAGGACTTCTACAAAGTGAGTCACTCATCGCGTTCCATTGAGATCCATAAGCATGTTAAGTTCCGGCAAGATGTAATATGGAGTTTATTTCCCAGGAGACCTCCCGTAACGCATTGAAAAAGCAACATGTCTTGACATGGTAACTAAGTGTTTTGGCCAGAGCAGCAAGTTGATGTCTTTACAACCTGATGAATAGCGGCTATGATGATCTGGAACCATCTGTCGACCACCTCATGCAGCACTAGAGATCACTCGCAGTACTGAGTGTAGAATGGGTACTACTTTTAGCAAAAAAAAATTTGTTCTCCTGCAAAGGCAATGGGGATGTTTGAATTGGTATCAGTTACTCAGTCTTTGGTTGGAAATAAGTGTTAAAAAACAAAAAGAAATAGATCTAAATTGTAATTTCCTCACTTTGACTGGCTGAGTGTTGGCCATCGGGCTTCAGAGGTGGCAGGACTAATCTCGCGGTCACGGGAGGCCCAGCATGACGTTTCAATTTTAACTTTAGTTGAGGAATCATGCTATAAAGAATGGGTGGAAAGCAAAACTACTCAATAATATAGGTCAGTTTGCTGTAAGTGTGTTTGGCAAATTACGCTTTTGGTTCGTGACTAACGTTTATATTACTACAATTTTGACATTTGCGGAATATTTACAGTGTTTACTTTGCTCTGGTCCTCGGTCGCCACATCGGATCAGATGATCTGTGTGTTTGACTTGATTTCCACGTCACATTTTCTCCCTGACGGGTTCAGTGAGCGACTGGGACTCAAGACTGGGGCTCAATTTCCTCACCTCTGTGCCTCCCACATGTTACCAGCCAAGAAGTTTCAGTTAACTCTTAAAACAATACTTTACTGAAATGTATCAGATGAACTTTTCATTGGGAAATTTACTGTGTTGCATCATAACTTGACAGCAGTGTTGCGTGATGAAAAAGTACGATTAATCCAGACTATGACCAATAAATCTTAAGATATGAGAAAGTTTCATGATTCAAATTAAATTATTTGGAGAACTTATATTTTCTATTGTATTTTGAGATGCACCACTATGATTTATTGTGTACACGTGAATGCAATTAAAAAAAAAAGTCTGATACATGTACACATGGTACATAATTCTTCATGTATGAATTCCTGAATAAAGTATTTTAATCGATAGTAAAAATTAGGGCTGCAGACTATATAGCAAATATTTAAGTTATTACGATTTCAAAGTGAATAAATAGACATTTTGCAAAAGAATGACTGTGGTAAAGTACGTATATTTAATGCACTATGCATTCACACACAAATTCAGAGTGAGAATTATAAAGACAAGTGTATGAAAATTGTGAATGATATACAATTAGATTATTTAATATAAATTTAAAAAAAATTGGAATCCACTGAGAAAGACCAGACTTATTTGGGAGACTATATCTCCAAGCACAAAGACATTACCATCAACCACTTCATTTTTGCATATCATAATTTTAATACTTGACAACCGTATTACATTCATGCACATGTATTCATCAATGGCAGGGCTGCTTTATCGTTACTGTGATATCAACATGTACAATATACATATTACTAAAGAACAAATTTCAAGGCACAATGACATCTATTCAAGTTTTATCACGTTGACTTAATCAGTGTGTCGCATGAATCACTCTGAAGGCACCTCAAGAGTTTGTAAATGTGAAAGCACACACTACAACTACATACAAGTATAGTTCATTTGTGAGAATACCCATAAATCCATGGGTCTGAAGGTAAAGCATGAAGTGAGAGGCGTGAGACGGAGTAGTCAGACTATCAGTGTGGGGCGGGCAGGAGGCGTCACCTGGGAGCGCCGTGGATTGTTGGGTCTAACAGCAGAAAGGAAGAGCGATCTACAGAAGGAGCAGTTTGTCACCAGAGGAGCTTTCTGGTGTTGTCAGTACGCTGCAGGGGGTGGGGCTCATCGGCCAACACGGGTGACAGCTCAGCAATTATCCTCGTTTCCCACGTCCCCCCCCCAACCGAGTCTCGGGAGCGTCCCAGGACAGAGCTGGCCTTCATCATCAGTTAGTCAAGTCACTTCCTGTCAGCCGGGCGAAGATGCTGCTCGCCCGGCACAACGCTCCCGGAAAAGATGGCCGCCGCGGCCAGTGTTTGATAGAAGGAAGTGTCTGCGCACCCCTGAAGACGTCGGCACAGTCCACGCTTCTAGTCTCAGACTGTATCTGCTCGACAGACCGGGGTGTTTGAGGTGCTATTTTCCTCACTTCTCCTCCCGTAGATGACATCTTCTCAAATATCATCAGAGCATCTGCTGATATGAAGCAAATGAGCAAGTGTTTCCTCCCCGAGGCACTTTACATTAACTTTCTGGAGAATTCTTCTTAATGTGGAATTACTATTCTGCGTGTGAGCACTTTACCGTCCAACTAAAGAGTTGGATTGATAATTATATTGTTAAGTGATGTTTTAGATAGGGTACACTTTTTTTGTAACTCCGGGGGGGGGGGGGATTTGTCTCCAACTTTAATGCCATCACATGCAGAAAGTTATTAAAATCACAAAGGCAATGTTATAAACTCACATGCGATATAAGAGGAATAAAACTACACACGGCTCAAAGCGACTTCATCCAAAACACCGTTGTGTAACCCTGTGTGGCCCCGTGTGTCTCTCAGTGTCTCAGACAAGTGGGACTCTTAACTTTTTACAATGTTCTGAATTAAAAATGGCTATGACCAACTTGAGCAGACCGTAGTAGAAACGTACCCGTTTAGCTATATACAGATAACAAATGAGACGCCTTTGGACCATGGAAGCTTTTCTCCACCAAAAAAACAGGTCACAATCCAGAATGATGACAATTCCTTGTCCAAAGTTTTAAGTATAAAAGAAAACGACATGCGTGGAGAATCGCATGCACATTATTTACCCGTGTCCTCTTTCAGTGAAAAGCCACCGAGACATTTGCGTAAAAACGGGTCGACTCGGAAATAAGTGGCTGTTTGACAGCTCGTCTGAACTTTCAGCGAGAGTGTGGATTTACGTCCGTTTTTATTTTTAAATGAGCAGGAAATGGGGGGGGGGGGGGGGGGGCGCTGGAGTTTTGTTACTGAGTTAGCATAATGACACGCGCTGCCGACAGGCTTGGTAATTGAGAGAAATTCAGTAATCAGATTTGCTTTACAAGAAAATCTTGGGATCACATTTGACGCTGTCAAAGTCGGTTATTTGCCTCCTGACTTTGCTTGCTTTTTTTGTTTTTCAGGTTCCCTTTCAGGATGCTCTGGATGTGGTGCGTTTGAGGAAGGTGTACCTCAGAGCAGGCTACGTGTACATCCCCCACCAGGACATCGTCACCATTGTCCTGAATGACTTCCGCACGAGGCTCTCCAAAGCTCTGGCCGTAAGTGCAGCCTTTCCCTGCTTTACAGTGGATGGCAGATGAGAACGTTGCATTTCTACTGTATTTCCATTAAAACAAAACGAAAAGGAGCATTCCTCTAAATTCTGAGCGTCTCCCACACATTATTAAATTGTACATGTGTCGCTGCTCGGTACATACATGTACTTAATTCTCACACACACACACGCGATGTGTACAATAGATTTCCAGTTTAATAAGAGCAAAGACTAAATTGCAAGCTGTTGCCTTCATTGGCCTGAAGGAAACGGTTGTAACACAGGGTTGAAAGGACGGGAATGAACACGCACGCGTGGCATGAAATGTCTGCGGGGAAGATTGGGGACAACAAGTAGGAAAAAAAGCGTCCCCCCCCCCCCCCACAGGCATGATGTTTGTTTTAAAGGCCGTGGAAAGGAGGATGCGACAATGCTTGTGTGCATCACTTTGAATGCCCCAGAGGAACCCGCAGCTAAATGTTTTTTGGGAACTCTCTTCTTAATGTACGAAAGGCGACAACCCAAAATTAAGTTTTTATTGTGGTGACGAGTCCTGACTGAGGAACAACCAAAGGCAGTGGTGCTGCTTTATGAATAGGCTCATTCGTTTAATTAGGTGCAAGAAAACCACAATAGAGCTGATTTACAGCGACTTGCCGAGGAAAGAAGGGGAGGAAATTAAAATAATAAAAAAAAAAAAACAACCTGCCCGCTTTAAGAGCTGCAGATTATTCCAGCTTGTGCTGAAACCACCATCTTTCTCATTTGATTCTATTTGTTTTTTGGCTGCAAGTTGAAGTGATTTAATTAATGTGTGTGTGTTCCAGAAAAAAAAAAAAATCAATATAACCTAACAGGCACTAAACGTAAATATAGCTTATAGAGGAGGATTCAGAGTGTTCTGGGACAGGAAACTGTAAAGGGTTCCATTTGTAACTAATGTAACTATACTTTGACGTCAGTAAAAGGATGAAAATACATTTCCTCTTCCTTTACATTCCCATACAGGCAGTATTACGTTTGGTAAAAACTCTCCACTGTCCCTGTTCGTGTCCTCACAAATAAATCTGCTGATTTATAGGTTAAGGAGACGTCACTGTGCTTCTCCGTGTCGCAGAAGGATGGATATTTGAATCGCCGTCATCGGAATGACGAGTTAACAGACACCGACAGGTTTCAAACATGGAGCAAGAGTTTTATAGTCGTATTGAGCAGATTTCAATGAACTTGTCTTCACACAGTAGTTGTGGTTTTTGATGCCCTGCATCCGCACGTCTTTTATGAAGCTTTATCCAGTTTCGGTTCATATCCTGTAATACAAGTTGACTTTAAAGAGTATAGCCTTCAGAATTATTGTTATTGGTCATTAAACAGAATTTCCAACATAGCTGAATTAAAAATGACTGAACCAAAACTAACAGAAGCATTTTTCTTTGTCTTAATATTGTTATTTTAAGTCATGTAGAAAAGATTTTTTATGAAAGTTTAATTCAAAAATGGTTGTAAACATGACTTTTGTACAAAAAGCCTGATGTATCACAGTAACCATAAGGTGGTAAGATAAAGGAGTTAAAGGTATTTTTTTTTCTTCCAAATTGCGCTCATTAAAACAGAATTTTATAGCGATATTCTTGTTGTTATTCATGCTGAAATAATAATTATGCCAATGAAATACATATTCAAACATCAAAGTTAACAAATATAATAAATATTTACATATTATTATTGAGAAATAGTTGGCTCCTTTTAAGAGTAACAGAAATAAGTCAATAGTGATTATCGCTTGGTGTTCATCGATCTTCATGTGGGATTGTTATCTATTACATAAATCCTCCTGGTCTCGCCGTGCAGCAGAAATACATGGATTTTTAGCACAAGACCAACTTATCAACATCGTAGACTTAAACGAGAATAATAATCAATGCACGTGAGGAAAAATTAGATTTGTGAAATATACTCACATAAAGCAGGCTTGAAGCTTTCAAATGAACCGTGGCAGGAGGGATTTATTTTAAATATCCCTCATTTACAATATTTAAAAATGGATAACACTAAATGTCAGTCATAACTTATTATTACAAATAATATTGTTTTATTTTTGCTTAATTAGGTTTGAATGAATGAATGTTTTAACCTTAAACTGAATCACAGATAAAAACCCGGCAAACAAATAGTGAATGTTAAAACTCCTAGTTGTTTAAGTTATTATTTAAGTGAATCACGGGGTCTAAATGGCCCACGATGGCACCACATTAACGTGAACACCTATAAAGTAAGTGACGATATTTATCCTTCTCGTCGGGTTCCATTAGATGTGCACGTGCATGGATGCATCCTGTCTGTATTGTGAGTTGCAGTGAATCACTGACCGACTTAATCCTCTGAATACATTTTTCTCGCAAACTCTGGACAAGCAACTCTGAAACCCTCCGTTAAAAGACACCGCAGGCGCTTTTGTTTCGAGATCTGCTAAAATGGCGTTTGTTTTCTCTGTGGACTGAAATCTATTTAGTATTTTGAACCACCGTCGTCAGTGGTTATGTTGCGTCCCTTTTGAGAGCGATCCCTTTCTGTCACCAGCTGCAATTACATGGACTGTAAGTAATTTGATTAAAAGCCAATCCAAATAAAACAGCTGTATGTGATTAGGTCGTCCTCTTGACTCGCGCAGTGTTACGGGAAAAACAGCAGCGTCAAAAACACGACAGTGTTCTGATTGCATATGAACCTTCAAGATCATCTGATCACTGCATTCAGTGTCCATGTAAACGGGACAATCTGATAGTAGTGTTTCCTGGTGGTGATCTGTGTCTTAGATTAAGTGGGCTTCATTTTAGCGAGTGGGATAAAATGTATATTTGCATGCCGAGCGACTCGTTTCAAACTTATTTGAGGCAAACTGTAATAATGCGTGCTAAGGTTTTCTTTAGACGTGGATTTCTAACCTCAGATTTTACTTCAACTTAATGCTGTTGGTTTATGCTCATCTTATTTTCTCTTTAGTAGAATTATATTGCTTCCCGGTAATCTCCCGACTAAATTCTGTGTATTTGTCATGTTGCTGGACGTTTGATTCGTCATTTTATTTCAGATAATGTTGACGTAACAGCCAAAGTGTTGCTGATATACCCAACAAATGTCTCCCATCTCGCAACAGGACTGGCTCTTGCCAATTACAAAGCACAACACAAATAAAACAAAAGAACTTGGTCCATTTCTGCCACTCTCCCATTTCCAAGCAATTATCCGGACCACTAACTGTTGGAATGGAATAATGCGCCAAACTATTTTTCTTGTAACTGTGCCATCGTGCCTCTCTAATGGTTATTCTGTTTCACTGGGGACAGCGCGGGGGCATCACACAAAACGTGTCATTAAAAAGGTATGAAAGTGAAAGCTGTTTCTCCATATGACTCCAGTTATTGGTTTGATGCTCATTTTCGCAAATAGTCCACACAACATTCCTTTTTTTTTTTTTTTTTTTTTCTCCCCCTCAGTGTCTAAGGCAAACTTGGGATTGGTTGAAATGTTGTGAAATTAGAGTCATGTCTGTAAAACATGTTTGGTTTTCAAGTTTAGAAAAATCAATGAGCATGTGCAGACTGAAAGCTAAATCAGAGGAGACGCTGTTTGCTAGGGATCATGTGACTGTTGTCAAAATGTGTAAATTACCGGCGCTACCTTAAGTCAGGGCATTATAGCGGCCTAATTTTACCTGCAGAAGCTTTCACACACTCCCTGCAAATGCACTAATTTAATAACTAATAAACTAACCAAAACCATATTGGGGAAATTATTCTTCCCCACATTGATCAATCCTATTTCGAGGATGCGGCGGTGACATTGACATGACGGTGCTCCGGGAGGCTAATGGTGGTCAAGGGTCTGTCTTCGGGAGCCTCAGTGGTGACACATCAGCTGTGATATTCAAGCCTGTGAACTCCCGATCGCTATACCGCTTCTCTCACCTCCATTCCACCACTGTAGCAGACTTTTAACAGGAAACTGATGAATGTGTGTGGGTTTTATATGTAAACTGAGCCGCTGACATGTTGATTAATTACAGGTGTGTCTTGAGTTGTTTACATGCTTTCAGATCCACCCGGATCACATGCGTTGCGCGAAAAGCGTCGGCTTTTAATTACTTTTATGTGAAAATGTCTGTGAGTGAAATCGGAGGTGTTGCTCGGTTTTAATGTTTTGACAGAGGCTATTTGCCATTACTCATGTGATGCCCATGTCTCCCGCAGTTGACGGCTCGCTCGCTGCCAGCGGTGCATTCTGATGAACGGCTCCAGCCGCTCCTTAACCACCTCAGGTAAGCAGCAGGATTAATAACTTTGCTGCCATTTTGCTGGGATTCTAGTGAAAAAAAGATGTCTCGCAGGATTAATCTTTGGCACCAGAGACCTTTTGGAGGCGCGTGTCTGGCCTGAGTCTGCCCAGTCTTTATGCTCCTTTGGTGCATTCGAACTAATCTCCAACTTCTAATGTCGTTCTCTCCGAACTATTTCAGTTATTAGTTCCAATCAATTTACTTCACAGAGGAATTTTTTTTTTTTTAACGAAGATTATAAGATTTTGCTACGATCTGAGAGTTAGACTGATTCTTCCATATTATTGTCAATGTAGAGCTGCAGTGCTGCCAACAATATTAAAGAGCTCACTGTTTCCTCGAGTCAATTGAAATGCCAAAAACCGTTAGTTTTGTGTTTTGTGTGTAATGATCTTAAAAAGGTTAAGATTAAAGGTTGCATTAATAGCCAGCTTAATAACGGCGGAGTCGAGTGGTGCCGGAACACAGTGAGGGCGTTTCTTTACCCTCAGATCAAAGTGAAAACATGAACGCAGGGAGGGAGACGGGATGATGCTTCATTGTCGTTGGGGATTAGTGGGCAGGTTGTTAAGATCAGTGGGCAGGTCAGTAATCTTTATGGAGGAGCGTAAACACAAAGCCACGTTAAAGCACACTCACCAGGGGATCGGTGGGTTGTTAAAGTCTTTAAACATCAAAACAAAATGACTGATCGCAGGTTCAGGTCTGTCTGTGGGTCACAGGACATCTTTTGACTTTTGATGTTCACTTTCATTATCGCATTCATTTAACGTTTCGACTCTTCATCTTGTTTTCTATTAGAACATATGATCAGGTTTCATGGTGTCCCTGTTTGCTTCTAACACTGTATAATCATGGTACATAAATAACTCTGTTATTTGTCGTGATTTTTATATCCGTCCTCTTTTCTTTTTTTTCAGCCATGCATATGTGGGACAGGATTACAGCATCCAGAAGAACGTTGGGAAGATCTCCCTGGAGCAAATTGATTCAGTACGTTTCTCTAACCACTTATTCAAAAAGTGACCTTTCTGTCCAGAAATGGACCATGCAAAAGAAGAGAAATTTGGTTTGTCAAGTAACTTTGCTGATCTAGAGGAAAGAGAAAGAAGTTCTTTACCACCTCTCGGATACAGTTACATACTGTAGTGTTTAACACGAGCTCCAGACAGCCCAGTTATGTGGAAGCACAGAAACTATATAATTTCACGATGTTAACCGCCGACTTGCGTGCAGCTTGCAGGAAAGTCGTTCCCGCTGTGCATGAGGCAGCTTCACCAGGCCTTGCGGGAGAACCACCACCTCCGTCACGGAGGCCGGATGCAGTACGGTCTGTTCCTCAAAGGCATCGGCCTCTCTCTGGAGCAGGCGCTGCAGTTCTGGAGGTCCGAGTTCATCAGAGGCAAAGTGGATGCAGACAAGGTAACGTGGACTCGCTCTTCATCAGCCACATCCAGCGCAGCGTTAACCCAACGGGACCGACAACGTAAAAGCATAGTATTGTCTGAATACAAGTAACGTTCAATGACACCCAAAATTGAGTGAACTCGTTTAGAAATCGGCATTTTCTCACCGTATCTTCTCTTCGCATTATTTTAACTGCTGTTAGAGTGATATTTTTCTAACTGTTTTTTTTTTTTTTTTTTACTTCTGCATCATGCTGGAACATTTATCTTTTGCACCTGTTGCATGCTGCACGGTGAGACATAAAAAGAGTTCCATGCAGCAAAACCTGTTTAACTGCTGTGCACATAACAACAAACACCATAAAATGACCACCACTCCATGTTTCCGTCAGTTGTACTGCAAGTATATTCTGAAGAATCTATAAAACTAGTTTTTTTTTCCACAAAGGAGCAAAATTTAACAGGTACTTTTCTTGAAAAAGTTATGTATGTTTTATCTAATTTTGTCACTATGCAGTGTCACCCTACGTGCTGGTTTTGACTTTCTGATGAGCCATATTTTGGCCTGTGGACCATGTGTTTGAAATCGTTGACTTACAGGACTTATCGGGCCCGTTTACACCTGGTGTTTTCATGTTCGGGTGATCCGATAACATGGGAAGAGCCCTAAAGACGAGTGTGAACAGGCACCAAAGCACTTTGGTTCTAACCACTCCCTGAGGTCGTCAGAGAGCATCTGACCACATAGGCTTTTGTAGTGTGAACTGCATGCGCCACAACGGTGGCGTTGCAGGAAAATAAGTGTTTTCATTGAAGTTTTACAGCCTTTCCAACTTTCCAAAGAATCTATGGAAAACAACATGGACGTCCATGCCTGGAGGTCTACAGAGACACAGTGCCTTATAGTGGCCTGGGCAGAGGATACCATCCAGCGCAGGCTGAGCCATTTAGTAGAAGTGACGTAGATGTAGTAACACAATCCAACCTCAAGTGGTTAGCGTGAAATGTATGATATGGACAAGTGTGAACGGTTTGTTTCAGGGCTTGACACATGAGATCTGACCCAAAACTCATAATAACGCCAGGTGTGAACTGGCCCATTGTCTTTGCCATTAAAGCAGCTGGGATTGGCTCCATCTGCCCAGGAGCCTGAATTGGATGAAGTGCTATAGAAGATAGATGGATGCATGGATGATGGCAACAGAAATGAAAAAAAACAAAAACATTAACCTACAAAACAAAATCTCAATAAATCTACAGTCCCACCGCTCACTCAGTGAGGTTTTTTTTTTTATTCACTGTGTAAACCTCACGCTCATTGAATCGTCAGTGCTGATAAACATTCAAACAGGTGATTAAGTATTTGTCATCAAAGCAGAAATGTTTAGTGGTGTCATTACGTGCCGGCACAGTGAGATGGCTTACGGAGACGTAAGTGATGATGAGTTTGGTTATTATGCGTCTAAATGAGAGACAGTGAAGACATTTAAAAAATGTTCTGCGTGAAGGGAAACACTAGACCTAATGCGAGGAAGAGACACCGCATAATGAAATAGTTCAGAGAAAACAAATAGAATTTCATGCAGCACAATCTCATAGAGAGAAAATGTTTAGCGCTGCTGTAATATGTGGAACACAAATTTATTAGGAACAATTGTGGACTCGCTTCTAACCAGAATAATATTTTTTTTATTTTGTAGTGACAGCTGCAGGAAGGAAGTTAAGATTCCTCAGGAAAGTCATCACGCAGCTGCTGCTCTGGCAGTGAGTTTGTGTACGCTTTAAATTGGCTGCTCTGGAAGTGTTAATGCATTTCCTTATTGACTGTCAGGAAAATAAGTTTTGAATGGCTCGTATCGATTCGCTTCTGCGGATATGACTGGAGAGCGTCCACTGAAGACTGTTAAGAGTCGCTGTGCCTTGTCTGAGAAGTGAGAGAGGGCTGATTCAGACTTCACCGTGGTTTTTAAGTAGTGCTGTTTTTTTTCCCTCAGCGCAGCCACTTAGGAATTCCTCGTCCAGATGCCTCTTGAAGAACATTCATTAAAGTAAAAATGAGCTTCCAAGTTGTATAGGAGGAACAGCTGATGATCCAAAGTATTAGTCTTAAAACTACCAGATGTGGTTTTTTGTCATTTTTCCGGCGAAAACAATAAAAACACCCAACAGCGATATTCGCAGCGAAAGAAAATATTAAAACATTTTTCTTGCATTTAATGGTCGGATCACTGGCTTAACATGAGCACCGCCCAGCATGTGCTGCTGCTCCCCGTGTGTGATGGGAGATCTAATAAGATGATTAATTGGTTGTGAGATTGACAGACGAACAATCGATACGAATGATGATTGACTTGTGTGGCCTTTCAAGCTGGATTTGAAATGCTTGAGTAAAATGTTGGAAAATTAGCCATCGACTCTGGGCTTCCATCACATTACTGCAAGGTGAAGATGTTGTTATGACCTATTGTTTGAAATCCAGACCCTTCGTCCAGCGGCGTAGTACTGCTCTGCGTAAAGATGAGCCCTGAGCCGCATTTTCTGTGAATGATGATTTGTAGTAGCGGCTCACTGCCATGTTTCCCCAGGTAGCGTGCACTCTTTCCAGTCTGGGTCATGTTTTGCATCAGCCATACAAAGTGTCCGGGCATGTGGGAATATCTGAAGGCTGCGTGCCCTGCTGGTGCCAGGGTTTCAGTAGTAATGAGCAGAAACATTAAAGGATCCCTACCAGCCTTGGATGCACAACGATACAAAACAGTCCCTCGTGTTTTGGCTATTTGGAAAGCAGACAATCGTGCGTAAGGTTTGCAACATCTCTGCACGTCTTGCACAAGAGCAACGTCGTGTGATTAAGAAATTAACCAATCCTAATTTGCAATCAGAGATACACTTGCAATATAATGAGGTAAATGTGAGTCAGGAAAATGGAGGACATCATAAGGTAGCATTGATAATCGAAGATGTGAATGTGGCATCACCAGCGATCTTCAAAAAGCAACAGAATTTTGCCTTGAATGAATGAAAGCGAAAACTCCCAGGGCTAGTTTGTTATTTTACCACATTTTGACCTTGACTGTGGGGTACACAAGTTCAAATCCTGGATGTTGCAGGGGTTCAGGTTTAAAATCTATAAGTCTACAGTGCAGGTTACGATGTAACGAGCCCTGTGGTAAAGGGAGCAGCGGGGCAGACACTCTAAATCTGTGTTATCAAATTCATTTCAATTAGATTATCCTATCTAAAATGATTGCCGAAACCTCGCCCTGACATGGCGCCGTTTTGGTAAAACTTCATCTTTATACCCAATGCACAACACATCCAGTAGAGGGCCATGCAATTTGAGTAGTGTAATATATCCGATCAACAGGACTGCCAAATGTGTTTTTTAGCTTCTTTGTCCCAGTGCCTAGGCCAGGTATTGTTGATTTGCTTGTATCCCTGCAGACATTTGCACAGTTCTTCCTTGTTAGTTATAGTGCACAACACATCCCCACGTGGTATAACTGTGTTTGGTACACAAGCTCCAAGTAAATGAAGCAAATCGCACACATATTGAATTCAGAAGGCTTCATCTGTGTGTTTGGGCCTTAACACAACAAAACTCTAAAGATGAAGCAAATACAACAGTGTAATAGGAAGGTGGTACAGCGGTCTCAGAATATACTCAAAGTATATACTGTATTTTGACATCACAGACTGAAAAACTTTGCCGGTAAATGAAAAGATCACACACAGTGAGGTGGTGAAAATGAAATTTCTGACACTGTCAGAAAATGATCTCGGGCTGCCAGGTTGTGTGACCGCGACCTCGATCTTTCACGAATCTGGATTACTTTCCAACATACGTCCACAGACTTTAAGCCACCATCAAAGATATCGTCACGATTACTCATCTTTTGTCTGAGACAGTGTCCTTCAGACATTGGGCTTCTGGTGACCTAAACAAATATTCTCCTTAAAATGTTTTTCTGTTTATTCTGAATGGAGAAAAACAATGAAATGGAAGGGAAACCCTAATTTTCTCTACCTTTAGAATACACTGGTGCTGCTATGTTGCCTCTTTTTGCCTAGCTTGATACTGTTGTGCGACTTAAATTTATGACGCTGTATTTGTCCGGCAGCATGAGGTTATTAAGGTTTGTATTATTTTTTTTATGTGATATATTAACCCACACCAGAACTAGTTGGAAATCAGTTCAAAATGTTTGTTTCTTGAGTCGAATAAACTTTTTTGGGGCTTTTTACAAAAGCACAACGGCACATGTGAAGCGCATCTCCAGCAGCAACATAGACGTGTCTGTCACTTCTGCCTTTCCTGTTTAATTTCCTCGTAAGTGATACTGGCTCTCAGTGAGACACTGATGGCAGCCACGGGACCCAGGATTAATGTTCCAGTCCTCTTTGGTGCCCCACTTCCGAGGTGGCTCGGTGCCCACGTACAAGCTCCCGGAGAACGTGCGACGGACCCTGCACGATGCCCGGCTCGTGTACGGCAGAGGCGGCAGAACGGCGCTGACCACATCGCAGCGCTCACAGTGATGTATGTGTTGTGTCAGGGACTGCACTTTGTGGCAGGCTGCACAAAGCCGGCTCATTAGTATGCGACAGGCACCGAGAAAAAGATGGGAGGCAGCGATGCCGAAAGGGAGGCCTGGAGGAAGAGGCGATGTAATATTAGACTAGAAGGAGAGCGAAAATAGATGAAATCAACGTGATCCATCCATTTTTCCTGCCACGGACGATAGCCCATTCATTTGAAGGAGTGTCTGTTTGCACCGCGTTTCAGCGCGTCGTATCGCCTCCGGGCAGGACTGCTTCAAAAAACTACTTGTTTTACAGATGTTAACTTGAGGTTAATTAGTTTCCATTAAATGACCCCGTTTTTCACATTAAAGGCAATGCATTGGAAGACTCAGATGACACTTTGTTATTGAGAGCTGGCGGAGACTGGCTGCAAATGTACACTGTTATTTTTACCGCTGGTATTTTCAGTACGTTTTGAAAAGACGCCTCAAGCTGCTTCATCGCTACAAAAGAAACCCGGCATTTTTTTAATTCTTTTTTTTTTTTTTTATAATAACTTTTTTTCAAACTGCTGTTTCAGAAAGTTAGAAAATGAGGCAATAATGTTCAAGATGATAGTAGGATCAGGATGTAGGAGTTCAGTGGGACATCTTCAGCCTACAAAATCAAACTACCTCTTGCCCTCACGAAATGCTTCATCAGAACCTCGACAAACCTCAATCCCAATTGTGTCCCTTTTATAATGTCCTGATGATTGGACTTGCACTCAGTTTTCCTGCACAGACGGATTCTATGGGCGCACTTTTGCTGGATATTGGAGTTGTTGTCGGAAAGCACAGGTATGATGCATTGAATTCCTGACGTTCAAGTGTCAACTATCCGTGACACGGGGCAAAATGAGCTGAATGAATAACACCAGGACCCTGAAAGATGCAGCCTGATGAGTCCATTCAATATTGTTTTCTCTACTTACATGTCGCACTGAAAGCACATGCATAAAAAAAAAAATAAAAAAAAAAGAAGATATCCTATCGAATATTGGAAGCTCTCAGTTGCCATGGTAATGTCATGGTGAAACTTGGTGTCTTCAATTGTCTTGTTAGAAAATTGCATGTTTACCACAGTCGCCCTGAAGAGACAAAACATTGGTGAAAAACGAATCAAAACAAATGCAATGATATCCAAACTATCAAAGCAATTAAAAGAAACACATTACGATTAAGAGATTAGATGATGCAATGCAGCGTGAAATAAATTCTATTCCACACTGAAAGGCCGCAGCAAACAAAGACGAAAACAAATATTACAGATACAGAAGTACAGACAAATTTAATTACGGTTTACTAAGAAGTAGATTTGTCCCTTGCGACTAATTTCTTTGTCAATTAAATGAGCATTTGAGGTAAGACCGGGAGAAAAATAAACAGACAGGCTCAAGAATACTCCAAACCTAACACTGTGTATTCAGGCTCAACATATTCCATTAATGTCCATTAATTGGGGGGGTGGGGTGTGCTTATTTGATTTCTATTAAAAAGTGACTTGTAAATCAAAACATACTGGTGCATATTATCTGAAACTGCTCGATGAGACTGTATGATAACGTCACGCACGTTGCTACAGTCTGAGAACAATGGCTGCTGGTTGAAGCCTGTTGGCTGCAGATACGTCTTTGTCTGGGGTTTTTTTTTTTTTTTTTTTTGTCCTCTTTGTGTCACATTTTTTTAAGGAGTCTGGGAAAAAACATGCGCAGAGTTAAAGTTTCCTCAAACACTGCGTGGCGGCTCTGTAGCGCTGACTAGTGGCCGGCGGCTGCATGGCGGTTAAGCAAACTTTCTCCTGAATAAAACACAAATTCATTTAATGGACTAAAATGTGTGGTGCAAGACTGGCATCGGGATAAACAACCCTCTACTGATGAGTTTTTTTTTTTAAGAGTAGCTGGCTGACTTTACATCAGTGTTTTTAGTCACTTCCTGGCACAGCTTTTTTATTTTTTTAGGTTAAACGTGATTTTCATGTGTAAGTGAGATCTTTTTAGATCATTTTCCTCTTCCGGCAGCATCAAACTTCTTAACTCATGTGAGCTCGCAGTCTTCCACAGTTTCACTTCTCATTGTTTTGTTTTTTTTAATAATGTGAAAAGGCCTGTTGTGCACATTTAAAAAGCAAAGTACTTTAATGGTATTACACATAAGACGGCGGATTGAAGCTACAGGCACATAAGTCACTATGGACCGAGTCTAAGAAGCCGTGCCAAGTTTACTCACACTCACACTCGCACATATACACAATCCCTTTGCTTGTGTCCTATTTCTATGTCTCCACCGCCGCAGGTTTTTTGTTAATGTGTCCTCGAGTGTGGGGGGATGCTACACTGATGTTGCCCCACGAGCCAAGATATGTAATAAAAGAGCTGTGGCTCGCCTCCTTTTAATGCATCTTTTGTGCATGTGTTTAATCTCCCTACTCTGAATTCGCTCATTTTAGGGGTCAGCCGGATTGGGATATTACTCCGGATTATCCGAAGTGGAGGGACACAGTTGGCGATTAGAAGAAAATTTAGCATCATATTTAGATGAGTTTTATTTTTGGAGTAAATTTAGAACAAGCTAAATGCCCAACTGCGTCTGAGAAAAGACTGTTTGACCACAGACGTTTTAATTTTAGATGTTTGATAAATAAGCTGTTTGATAATATAAATTGATGCAAAATTGCATTTTTATTCTACGTACTTGAACCTCAATGTCACCCAGATGAGTTAAAAGTTTAATGTCACATCACCTGAAGTCCACGAATCATTTTTACAACAAAAAGCTCTCCTTTTTTCTTTTTCTTTTTTCCTTTTTTCTTACATCCACGTTTTTCCACATAATACATATTAAACACACTTAAGTGCCGCCGGAGATCCAAGTTTTGTTTTAATAGAGTAAAGGGGTCCTAAATCAGAAAATAGGTTCTGGAAATGTTAGACACACTGCATAATTAATATCTGATTTATTGTACTTAAAGAGGTTTTTATAGCTCCTTAAATTGCCGCTGCTGCTTGTCACATTAGCAAGTTCAAAGGTTTTATTGCAACATTAATGCGCGATGATGAGTGCAGTCATGCTGATTGTATTCTTCCACTGTCGGGGCACTCTGTATATTTTACGATTTAGATTTTTAGAGTCAGGGTCATCGTAATGCATTTTAATGACTGAATGAAGAATCACCGTACAATAAGAGGAAGTCTGCTGCAAAAGATTGTTTACAATGCCCCCCCCACCCCTCGACCACCACCCCCACCACCCCACCTGAAGTATGTTCAGGCTTTTGGTTTGGAAGCGAATGGAAGATGACGTGAAGGTTTGTCGAAGTCTGCCACCTGAAAGTTTATTTATTCAGTTCACCGGTGTCCTTGACTTTGATGTTTTGTGTTTGGGGAGCCTTTTGCCCACATTAAATCTGTGGCTTGCATAGTTTTCCTGAATATTAAACTCGGTATACATGCCACAGCTATTTCTAATGAGATTAAACAGGATTTCTCTGACTAAATCCACGCCGACGTCACACTTGAAGGTCAGTCAGAACATTCAGTTGTACAATAGAAGATGCACAAAGATGTTTGAAGACTTTCTTCTTGATGTTTATCTTCGGCTTTTGAATGCTACAACAATTCGATATGATCTTCTGATAGCAGGTAACAATAAAGTTCTGAGAATCCCGTATTTTCAGTTGAGCTTTTGAAAAGGAGAGAACAACAAACAAATGTATTGTCATGAAAAGGTACTGTTGTCCTGCATTTAAAAAAAAAAAAAGAAAAAAAAAAGTCATGAAAAGTCTTGCGCTCATTAGTAAATGTCATCAACATAGCATTTAGTGGTAAAAAGGAAAAACCCAGACATGACTCTAAATGATCACTTGCCTGACGAAGAGTTACAACGTGGGAATAACTGTCCACCCCGGCGTTACAACCCACAGACGTTTAGCAGTGATTGAGGCATCAGTAGTATCAGGAAATGGAAGGAAAAAAATGTATAAATAATATTCATTGAGGTTATTTTTTTTTACTAATGAATTAGGCGAGCAATCGACTAAACCAAGTCATCTCAAACGGAGCGAAAGTCTCACAAGAACAGCCAACCAACCAACGAGAACGACTCTCGTGGTGAAAACCAAACCACAACAAAGCAAGCGGACGCACAAAGTGATCGAACGTCCTCTTTTCACACCCAATCTGTGCCGGCTGCGCTATATTTCGACTGATTGGCACAAGTACTTTGGTATTTCCGGGGATCGGCCTAAGTGTCGCTTCAAAATGTGCAGATGTGGTTTCTGCTTCATGAGCGCGCAAAGGTGTTTGAAGTTGTCGCCGATATGTATCACATCTCCCGGGTTACCTGAGGAAAGAAGTAAGAGGTGCCACAGAGAGAAACAGACGGCCTGTGCAGCTGTAACACCTCGAAGGTGCAAAAATAATGTTTTTCAGGAAAAATTGTTCTGTCTCGACCAGTTTGAACCAACATGTCAGCCGCTGTCTTTGGAAACACTTGAGGCACTGCGGCCTGATGGAAATAGTTCAAAGTAGTGGGTACTGCAGCCACGAGACTCAACAGTTAAATACTCATCAAAAAAATCGGAGGGAAAAAAAAAAATGTACCTGTAACAAACTAATTGCCCCATAAAGCTGAGTCTTATTTCATCTTTACGACCCTGGACGAGCCCCCAGTTGTTTCAGCCCACGAATGGAAGAGGGGATGATTACATGTGGGTGGCAAAGTTAAATCGGATGGAAGAGTCACACAAAAAAAACAGCAACAGATGAAATGATTAATAACGTTTTTGTGAATAAAGAAAAAAAGGGTGACTCTCTTTAGATGAAGCACAAATTGAGTGGAAACTGATTCCAGTTCACAAACTCAATCCTGCACTCGATGAACCACGGATGGCGACATGTGTGGTCAAACCTCAGGTTGTTAAAGAAGAGCCTCACAAAAAACACACAATTTTAGTATGTTCTAAAAAAAAAAAATCTCGGAGTTTGATAGAAAGTGTCTCACATATCAAAATTCGAAAACTTTGGCTGCAATTAATGGTTTTTTTGTTCCCTAATATTGATTAATCTTGTCATATTTTCCTCCACTTATTCAGACTCTTAAAACTCAAAATGCAGTCCCTCATCTTTCCAACCAACTGTCGTCTGTTGTGATCGAGGACTTAAGGACGCCAAAGACACATTATAGAAGTCTGAGATTTCTCTCCTCTATAGAGCAAAGAGACAAACAGTGACACCCACTGGATAGCGACTCCACCACGCGGCCCCTCACTGATGTGCACGGTGACGCCGGGCCTGTCACGCTGAGTAGTCGAGCGCCGCGTTGGAAGTTCTCTGATTTAAAACGCGCTCGTCACGTCGCGTCAAAGCGCCGCGCAGGAGAGCGGCCAAAAGCATGGAGAAGGATGGCCGCATTACGGTACCCGTAATTCAGCCATCTCGAGTGTGGCGACACCTCTACAGCAGGTTCCCTCTAATAGCTCTATATTTCATGGAGGAAAACACCCTGTCAAAACTGACATGATGTATGACGATGTCTCTTTTCACCCCAACCTTGTTGCTCTTGCACTCCCGTCCTCGCTAATGCCGTCTCTTCCTCTTCGTCTCTCTCTCTCTCTCTCTCTCTGTAGTTTGACAAAGCATATGCCTACAGCGTCCGCCACATGTTTGGCAAAGAAGGCAAGCGAACAGACTACACCCCCTACAGTTGCATGAAGGTGATTTTATCAAACCCACCCAGCCAAGGCGATCATCATGGTGAGTTGGCGTCTGT
Source organism: Lipophrys pholis (assembly GCF_963383615.2). Taxonomy (NCBI): domain Eukaryota; kingdom Metazoa; phylum Chordata; class Actinopteri; order Blenniiformes; family Blenniidae; genus Lipophrys; species Lipophrys pholis. The sequence continues at coordinate 15,416,942 of NC_137642.1, read as the reverse complement.
TTGAGGAAGCCATTACCCATCTGATTATAGGCGGGTTTTCTAGTTTAAAGCGCTTCGTTCGTTACAGTTAGAAAACCTTTATTTTCTCACGCTCTCATCCTCCTGTTGTTTTCTCTTTATTTATGTACAGATTACAGTTTTTTAGGGGGTTTTTCTGCATCTCTTTTTCTCAGGTTGTCCATTCCGTCACAGCGACCCGGAGCTGCTGAAGCAGAAGCTTCAGTTCTACAAGGTGTCTCCCAGTGGAATCCATCAGGTGGGTGCCGCCCCGCCCTGCCCAGGCTTTGCTCTGTCAAATGGTCCAGCAGCCCTCCAGCCACCATTACCTGCTCCTGACTGAGGACAGCGACTGTGTTCCATTTCTTTTACCCCCCTCCGACGTCACAGAACCCGGCAAATAAAACTTTTATTTTGCCAGCGGGGTTATCCAATCTGTGTCAAATAAAATAAAAAAAAATGGAATCTGGAAACCAGCAAATGTTGGTTCTCACTGTGTCAGCAGTGGCTGGGAGCAGTAGGTCGTAGACGTGGTCACACAGAGTTATTTGCCGTGGAGATAGGAGCGGAAAGTTCAGTTTGTCGTTGGATCTTTGAACAGGGAACATCTCAGTGCAGGCGACATGATATACAGCTGATAATACTCGCAGTTTAATTCACAATATTACACTTTGTCTATATATAAAACGCTAACATGGCCAATGTTAAATGATCTCCTTTGAAACACCAGCGTGTCGTCGTGAAAACTGCAGACTTGTGTCACAAATGAGTCAGTCAGTCAAACTTTATTTAGTTTTTTATTCAAATTACATAGTTGATCACAACATAAGAAAGAACACGTAAAAGGCAAGAATGGTAAAGAGGCATTTGTGAGGAATATAAAGAATTTAAATAGGAAAACCACAGAAAAAACATCTTTAAGAAGATGAATAGGATGAAACGTCTAAATGTCAAAGAAGTAATATGTCGATGAAAAAAATTCATCAATAAGCTTTAACATTTCTGCTTGGACTTAAATATCAAATCCCCATCAAGATGTTTTTAAATCCTCTGGAATAAACCACAAAACTTCCTTCATTCAAAAGTTGAAATACGTTTCGTATGTAGAATATCCACTCTGAATGTAGGAACAGTAGGAAGAGCTACACAGGCTGTCAGGGAGGTTGTGTCATCACACTAAACAGGCCTCTGTCTGTACGAACGTCCATCTATCTCCAGGAAACGGCTTTATTGAACTTTCTGTCGGGTTGCTGGAGCCGATCCCAGCTGAGGTGACTGTAGGCCAACAGGTCAGACTGACTGTGGGAGGTAACTGGAGTACAAGGAGAAAACCAGCGCAGGGAGAAAATGCTGTTTTGCACAAGAAAGTGAGGATATGAGACTGACAGTACGACTTCTTTTTCTATTCGGTGCCTTTTTTTTTTTTGCATATTTTCTGGAGTATTCCACGACACAAACCTAAAAGCTGCACCTCGTCAGTCACAGAGCTCCTCGCCGATCCAACACCAGCCGTGGCGCTAAGCATGCTGGGGGCAGCATCACGCTGGAGGCAGCCCTTCGGGGATCCGGGAAATAATGAAGGGAGCGTATGCAGGCAGCGTACCTTGGAAGAGTTGGTCTGGGCAGGTGTTAAAGAACCTGGATTCACTTTTCAGCAGGTCGCTCACCCTGAGTCACACTCGCGCTACAGTCACACTCGCGCCACGGCGATTTTTACCGCTCGTTTCTGGGAGCCCTTATGTGACCCAGTAAAGACCCGGGCTGCTCACGCTCTCTCGTTTGAACTCTGCAGCGCTTCAAGAATGGAAATAAATGAGACATTCTTAAAAATTGAGACGTATCAGAAGACCTGAAGGTTTGATGTTTTGCCAGTGGTAATTCAACAGAGTTGGCTCAGGGCACCAATATGTAAATCGACTTGGGGGAGAGAGAGAGAGAGAAAAAAGTGTGTGCACTGTTTTTATTGCTACTGCAAAGAATTCCTGAAGGATGCATTCTCTGCTGTCATTATGATTTATGAGGTGTGTTTGTGTGGGTAATTGACCAGCAGCCAATTAAAACAGTCTGCAGTGGAGGGCTGCGGCAGCAGCTCACAATGTTGTCAGTATCCTCTGTAAATCGTCTTTTTTTTTTTTTCTTCTTTTCTTTCTCCATATTCTTCTAGATCCTGGAGCTGGTGAAAGGAATGCACTACCAGCTGGCGTGCCAGAAATACTTTGAGCTGACACACAATGTGAGTGCACACACGCCGGTCGCGAGGGAGGAGGGGGGGAGCCGGGGAGACTACCTGTGTCGGAGGCGGGGGTTAGCATCTCGTGCGTGAAGGCTCGCCAAACACCCAGAACAGTCATCCTCTCCATCATTAACCGGCTGTCATAGCCACTTAATTTTTATAGGTTTATTATAGCATTGTGATTTGTTTTGTCCCCCGTGGATACTTGTTTAATTTAATCTGTTTCACTGTGGATGCCTGAGTCATCATCCTCCAAGAAGCAGGGCCCGAAAGTGACGACGCGTTTCCACCGGAGGCAGACGCAGGTCGCTGGGCACGGTTTAGCTCGCGCACAGATGTTTTTCCCAGAGATGGAGCTTTCTCTCTTTAAACCACATTTGCACCGGTTTAACGCCAAGAATAATAAAAAATATATGATGTTTTATATATTATATTTTGTCAGGATATGCAATTATGTGCACTTTTAGTAATTTGAGCATTTTAACTGCATGAAGCATATTCACTGCTGGATTGGTTCAAATATATGAATATAAGATCTTTTTTTTATTTTTTATGGATTTGGGGGGGGGAAATGGGCTCATTTCATATTTTACATCTTAAGACCTCGTCCTAACGGAGACGAAACATTTACACATAAAACTGCATCACCAAATGTGTCTGTCCGCATGAAAACTCTCCAGTTGTTACACCAGCTTGTCTTGGTAGCCTTCATATAAGATATATGTGTAGAAGGAGATTTTATCCTAATTTAGCTTTTATTATCTTTACAAAAAGAACAATTGACAGATATTTATTGTGTCTTCACCACCCTGTACATCAGTCCCAACAGAGCCTGAGGTCCATTTGAAAATGTCCCCACTTCATGATGGTCTGTAGGTCCTCGTCTGTTGCGCGTGCGTTTTAGTTTCTCCCCGGTTTCCAGTGAACGTGTGCTCCACTGAGACCTTACAGATGTAACCCAGGGCTGCTCCCTCCGCCATCCAAGCTTTATGAATCATTTCTGCGCCATTTGTTTGCCCACAGTTGCAACATGAACATTAATTTGGCAATTGATTAAAAAAAACAAAGATGTTTTTGTTTCGCAGCCATGTGTAAAATGAATCCGTTTGCCCTGCAGGATAATAAATACACTCTGAATTCTGAGTTTTCTGATGCCCACAGCTGATATAGGTGGCGATCTTGCACAGCGTGTTCCGCGCGAGTGTAGATTCGCTTTGTGAATCCGGAAATCTCAGCGGGCTCAGAAGCCGCTGCCGCCTGGCCCCCGCAGACTCATTGCGCTGATTGGAAGCATGAAATCCCTCCTGATTGTCCTTTGAGTGCCCAATTTTCAAATATTATAGAGAATGTTTTTTTCTTTCAAACTTCAACAAGTCGATGAAAATAGTGAAGCGTTTTCTCCGAGCTCGTGACGCCGTCTTATTAAAGCCTCTTTAATTATTCACGTCTTCAATGAGAGCGAGGTTTTCGAAAACGTCAATCACAATTAATGGTTTGTTTAAAAAATTATGGTAAAGGTCACAGAAAGAGCAGAGGAACTTCATCCGTTAATTGATTCATGGGTTTTTACTCATCGTGAGTGATTTTGACATTTCACTTCCTAAAAGGGCATTTCGTCTTTTCACCGGACTCTGATGGAATAGTTAGCTGCAGATTTAGCTTGCTAATGTGGCTTGCTGTCCTCATTAATGATCATAAAGCGGTTGATTGTTGTTACAATAGTAAACCAGTCCCGCTCCGTCTTCAAAGGGGAGACACTGAATGATCAGTCATTCATAACTAATAATCGCCTCTCTTGCTTCCTGCTGACCTTCCTCCTCTTGTGCTTTCTGCTTTGTTTGTGTTGCTGGTTGTGAGCAGGTTGAAGACACCACTTTCTCGCTCAATCACCCCAACCTGTACTTTGTGGAAAGCCAGAAACTTTTGGGCACCGGCAAGGACATAAAGCGAGAGATGGACGGCGCCCAGAGGTCACAGGAAAACGTTTCCACTAAAGGATCCGGCACGGCCCGAGAGGCCGCGGCAAAACCCTCCCAGCATTCAGCCGAGATGTCAGAGGACCTGGACTCATTCTTTCAAGACCCCTAATGGGAGTTTTTTTTTTTTTTTTCATTCTTTTTTCATACTATTAAAAATGTCTTTTGAACGGGGGCTTGAGGTTGCATATTGTTCATAGTTTGACTCAGTCCCTATCATGTGAAATCTGTTTCACGCCTGCAATAAATGAATGATTAAAGCTTTAGATGATCGCTGTGAGCTTTGACTTGAGTATTTCCCACCTCGGTATCAAACCAATGTTGAGTTCTCTTTCAATGTTGTTGCATTTTTTTGTCTTTTTTTTTTTTACTTTTTAACCTTTCTCTCCGAGTTTCTTTGTTTTGACTCCAGTCTGAACTCGGATGGCCAACACCCAGTCATGGTGCACAGCACTTTGGCAGGAACGGAGTTTTTGGGCTTGATGACTAGAACATTTCCCAGCTGTCTGGGAAACAATGTCATTGTATTTGCTGGCAGCAGCATGAATGAATGGTGGCAGGAGGATGGATGAAAATAAACAATTTCCACAGTTGTATTATCCTGGCTTGGAATATTGCCTGATGGTGCACAATGCAATTTATTCAAAGCATACGTGGTCAAGAGATATTTCCTCTCTAGGCTCCTGAACCTCTTGTCTGCTCTGTAATTTGCAAAAAATGGTGGCTACCGAAGAGGGGAGAACTTTTCGTCATTCTGTTTCGCTGGTAACAGTGGCTGCTCTCCTAATCACGCTTTCTTGGAATTTCCACAGTATTCTAGCTTTAGAGGCCTTGCAGAGTTGGCTCTGAATGGTACACAATTTGAAAGTTTTCTGGGAAATCCAAATTAAACTATCTGCAATTGATTAGTCTGGCAGCTTTGTTTAACAGGGGTCGTCACAGCAAGTCATTTCAATTTGCACCCTCGACTGGACTATTTTGTTTTTACGCCGACGACCCCTCCTGCTGTAACTCCTATCAGTAATTATTACTTGTTAATTTTAAACGTGTCACTCTTAACAAATCCCAGCATTTAAACCCACCCGACTTTCAAAGTTTGCATCAAATGTTCTGACACATTCGGACCACGTTGCATCGGCGTCTCACGCTCGTATCGTCGGCGCCGCACATAGCTGGAATTAAATTAGCTTCTAAAATCCAGGCATGGTGCTTGACATGAGGAGGATTTATTCAGTATAATAAGGCGAATGGATAACAGTGCACAGCCGGGCTGCTGTCAGCAAGACACCCTTGATGTTTAATATTTGGTAGAGCATGACTTTGTCTGACAAAGCTGGCACTTTCTTAGACGGTGAGCAGGCAGTTGACTGGGGCTGTGTTTATCTCTTTCAAATGGATTTGCCATCATTAGTCATGAACTTGGTTGCTTTCATAGTGCAATTTGATTCCTTTCTGCACCTCATTACACAGACCAGAGGTGTTTTTGGGCATGACGTGTTATCATAGAGAGAAAGAAATGGAATCCAGGAGTAAACTGCACCGATTGTTTCGTGAGCCTCACACACCGAAGCTGCCGTAGCGAGAGGAGAAGACCTCGTACTGAGGTAACAAAGCTTTAGTCTTGCTCTATAAATAACAGGAGGGAGCTGCTGAAATCAGAGATGTGCTGATTTTCATTTAGATCTGATGAATAGAGCCACATCTGGTATCGCTTACCCACATACCTTGTTTAAAAGAAGGGAGCTAAAAAAAAAAAACTTTTTTTTTTTCTCAATATTATATTGATAAAATAAAACTAAGACGGACTATTCTGTCTGACTCACAGGGAAACAGGAAGAATCGACCTTACTGCTAGGACAAACTTTTTTTTATGTTAAAATAACCATATAAAACATGAACAGCAAGAAAAAATACAATATGTGTTTGGATGTTTGTAAGTATCATCGCTTATTAAACCTCCTGTCTTGTTTGAATTAGGTGATCCCTTAAAATACACTATTGTATGCATGTATTGATATATCCGCCCACCTATATACATAAATAAACGTTTACTTATTCATATACCGAAGAGCACCGACCAGTAGTGCAATATACTTATCAATAATAACATGTCTTCTTTCATATAATGTTTGAAAATCATTTTTTTTATAGCTCAGTTTACATATTTATATGTTTGGACATTACTTACGTTCCACAGTAGATCTGCTCCACAGTGTCACACTCGTGTTGATAATTTATGCTATAGGGACGTTTATGTGGAATAAATGGATAACAATACAACAGTGCATGAATAATAGCTGCATATACTGTATTAAACTGAGAAATATGCAAAGGGCAATACTTCTGACAAGATGTGGAGTATATCACTGAGCTGTACTTACTTTTACTTTGCATTTATTGGCCTTGTTTTGTTAAAATGATTCCTTGCTGAGGATAGTAGCTCCATTGCGTATTAAGAGTCAGAACTGCAATACATTTCAAAATGTGTAGAAGTCAATTCATGAGCAAGTCACATGCAACAAGTCTCCTGTTGTGAAAAATCAATCACAAGGTCTTTTATCAGCAGTAGTGATTACCACATTGACTCCATTGTGCATTTCCGTCCAGTGTTTGTCCTAACCCTTATATAATTTCACCCAAAGGACTGAATGAGAATGGGAGTGATTTGTTATTTAATAATGCCCCACCAGAGGCAGCGCTGGTTAACTTTGGGTTTGGTTTTTTTCCCAGAAAGTATTGAATAACATCTAATAACACCGATGTGTGCGTAACCCCCTCGAGCTTTATAAGAAATCTCACAATCTATTGGTTAAATATCTCATTCTTCAGCTGGACTTTTACAAAAGGTTGGAAGTCATGGTGTTCAGTATTTGAGCTCTTCTGTGGATTCATGTCAAACGATAATATATGTACCGCATTGTCACACTTAAAATAGAACATTTTAGTTTCAAGGCAAAATAAAAAAGCTTCAGCAGATCTGAAACGAAGCCCGATGGTGACTAAATTAATAATTAAGTCTTGACTCGAGTGCTACTTTAATTGCTTTGGGATTTTCTAAAAAAAATATTTTTTGAATTATGAACTGACTTCACAGTTCAGAAAGTGGGAAACCAGATCATGAACAGCATCTTGAAGGATACAGGCTGACTGAAGCTGAACTATTATTCCATCTGAAAGACGGCAAACAGCAGCTGTTGACGATGGAATGTGACCTCATCCCACAAGAAAAGCTGGTAAGTACATAAAATATTTTTATCACATTGTCTTTATCATTTCTATCATATTTTTGAGTCCAAAGTCTTGCATGTCGATATGCGTCTATATTCTGGTTAAAGCCTTACGAATGCATCGTAGATACGATATAACTATCTATTGAAGGTTAATTATTACAAAAAAGAGACAAAACACTAACTGAAGAGGCTTTTTTTCCCCCCATAAGATCATAACATTACAATCATTTATTGTCAGTGTACTGTGAATTTTCTGTGTCTGTTGTCCACCTCCAAGCACCTTTGGGTTTTTCTTAACCATCCAATGTGTGAGTGTTTTATTTTCACGGGAAACAATTCGTCTTTATCTGCAAACAGCCCGACTGTATTTCAAAAGAAAGAAGTTCCTTATGACTCACAACACTATTCAGATAAATATTGTTTGTGCGCACTCCAATGAATCACTGATAACCGTGACATTTATCAAAGGAAATCTGAATTGTAATAACTGCTGCAACACTGGTGCATTTCGAATATCTCAAAAAGCCGAGTCGAAACCAGTGATCAACATAGTTCCAGTGGGTTTAAATGCAGCTGTTTCCCATGCGCCTCATGATCCTATCATACAGCAGAGGTGAAAGGGCATAATTTTCACTCACTCTCTGCTTTAGAACTGATCATCAGTTCATGTTGTCTTTTGGCTTTTGGGTGTAAAAGCTTAACTGTCAGTCGTGAAGATGCACTGCTGGCAGTGCTCTGAATCCGGACGTCTAACGAGTGTGTATTACGGTCTCCTGGTGACAGTGTGTGGTATCGATCGTAGCACCATGGGAGCGTCACTTACACTCCCATCAGCATTTTGTCCACTTCTCGTGAATGCTGGCAGCTGATGCACAGAGCAGCAGCGCATTCCTTTTAATGACAATTTATGTAGTAAAGCCTCAAAAAAAAAAAAAAATTGATGTCGCTTGACAATGTATTAGTCATCAAGATCTTTTCCAAACACAGAATTAGCCGGGAGGTGTGACAACCCTGTTGATTGTAGAATGAGAGGCAAACTTCCTGCAGCTGTATGTAAACTCATCGCTATTCCTGCCGGGCTCCTCATTAACCTGGCAGATGTGTGAGTCGCTACTCATGTGATTAACTTTGCTCACAAACTCTGCACTTGTTCTAAGCCTCACCTGCAGCCATGCTGTCGCCTCGTGTTAGACTTTACTTTAAAACCTGAGAAAGGAGGGAGCTAAATGCTCAAAAGATCGCCTGCTTGCTTCAGTAGCCAGGGTTTTAATTACAGCAGGAACACTGCATGGTTGCTTTTCCCCTTCGCCACATTGTTGTGGATCAAGCTGCCTTGTAAATCCTGACTATTTATATTATAATAATATATAAAGTTGGTTGAAGGGACATTAACTATGTATGAATTTCACTGTAGTATTTGTTTCCCCCCGTGTTTATTCTAAAGTTGAATTATTGATATCAGATCTCCATTTGAAAAATACATGTTTTACTATAATCTCCAATTTGTGTGGATTGTACAGCTGAAAAACTGTTGTGCATGACTGTAGAAGCAGTTCCTTTAAACAAAACCCAGATTTGTTAACAAAACAAATCATTTAAATGCTTTAATTTAATAAACAATACAACAAAGAAGCGTCGGACATTTGACTGAGAAAAGCCTATTTTAGCAACATGTTGACGTGGCAGAGATGGGTCTTTAATACAAACAATATAGTAAGTAAAATCAGACACTTTAGAAGACTGTACACACTGAATTAAAACAGTGTAAATGTGTTTTTGTGACTCGATGCTTTGAATCTAAAATAGCGGACAGTTCTCAAGGTCATGAAGCTCGTGTAACTTTGATGAAGGCTACGTTTATACTGATTGTGAATTAGGATTATGAGTTTGGTGCAAACCTTAACAGTAACAGTATTGAGAGAGTCTGGGCGTTCAGTCAACTGACAGGTGAGAAATAACACTGAGCTGTTGACTTTATTGTGATAATAGACAACATAGAGTTTCTTCACTGTTGCTGTTTCCAGCTGGTTCCTCACTTTGCAAAGCGAATCTATCTCATATACTGTATATGTATTTAATAGATCAGTATTGTTCAGTGGAACATACAGCAGTGGAGGCTTTGCCACCAATGTTCGGTTCCTCCTCTCAATAAAAATACAAAGGATTTGTTTACTTCTCCCTGCATTTGCTCACATTTATTCAGCGCTCTTTGCCTCTCACGGTTCAAAGCTAACTAACTGCAAAATTGATTGACAGATAGGAGAATGATTTCGATCTTCCAGTCTTATCAAACAGCTTGAGATAAATGAGGACTTTTCCCTTACGTGAACTCTCCTTTAAATAAACGGACAAAGGCTTTGTTTTCTTTCCCCCAATTGTTTGCAGTCATTCAGCAACTTGTTTGCAGCAAGCTGTCAATTATATAAACTCATCGCCACATTTGTCGCCGCGATGTGATTTCAGTGCTGAAAAACACAAAACTGGAATACGGATATGATGTCAAGGGAAAGAAAAGGTCTTCTCACATCCTCTCACTGCCAGTTAAGTGGATTCTGTCACATGTATTAAAAACAAATCTTCAGCAGAGTGTGACACATCAAAGAGGAAGAGTGGGAAGCAAACCCCCTTGTTAATGGAGGGAATTGTGGAAGCAGGGACTGTGGGATGTTGGAGGGCATAATGGCCCTGACAATCAACCAGCTGAGTGCCTGTCCTTTTTCCCTGCAGGGGGTGTTGGGGGAGACAGTGCACTGGAGCTTGTTGATGCCTCACGAGCTGACACAGAGTTAGCGGTCGGAACAGACAGCAGATAAGAATCGGAATGATGGGAGAGTGTGAAGAACCAAGAGTTAGGAGCAATCCTCTAGATTTCCTCTTTGACTTTGATAAATTGATGAGTTGGAGCTCACATGAGTCCACCAGATTGCCCTCTTGAGATTGATGGATGGAAGAGAAGCCCCCCCCACCCGCCCCGTTCCTTTTTTAGATACTGCAGTTTAGGGGTGCAGCTCAGTAAGTTCAAGCACGATAAAAAGGCATTTGAGGAGTATTGTTTCTCACACCACTGATACAGTTTCAAGCCAGCATTTACATGAATACAACGATGTCCTTTGTCACCTTTCCTTATCTATTTCAGTTCCTGCAATGAGTCTGGTGAAGCTACTTTAGCCGTTGTTAGGTCAAATCAGCCGTAGTCAAAGGAATGAAATGCGTGGTCCTTGAATAATACTGTCTTTCGGGCGTCACGATAAAACCTTCCCTGCCATGAGAAGATTGTCATAAATTGAAATATCTGTTTTCTTAAATCAGATTTGGAGCTTTTTTTTCTTCTTTTTTTTTCCCTCAAACACACCAGATTTATCATTGTGGGAACAAACCATCCCCTGGGCCGCTCGCATTGAAACAAATAATTTGATCCATTAAATCACACCTGCCGTGAAGGATTTCTTAAAGAATAAATCATTTTAGAAATGATCTGTTGGATGCGGGAGAGAACAGGGAGTTCACCTCTCTCTCAGAGCTGCATTGGTTAATCTCTTTCTTGTGGTTCATAGCTCCAGCGCCCCTCGGGCTGCTGGGATTTTTCACCACTGACATGCATTTTTCATCTTCACAGGGTCTCCAACTGCACTCACTGAAAAGGAGAGCAGTTTACCCACATAATGGTTTGCAGTTTGATGTCTTAGCTGATGAAGGCCCCACACACTTGCAGTTTGGAGCCGACAGCTTCTGAGAAAGCTTCAAAAAAGACATTATTTTCTCCAGAATCACCTCCGTTTGACCCCAAAGCATGAAGTCATAAAAGTTTAGATGGTATACACACTGGGTAATTGCTCAGAGAGTTTTTCTATTGTTATTTCTTATAAGGTCATCCTCGAGCCTTGAACAGGAAGATCTCAATACAACAATCAAATCAGACAAAAAAACCAGAAAAACAGACTTTTTTTTTCCTTCTTTTTAACAAGTGATTACATTCACGATCAGATATATATTTCTTTTTAAAACCCTCTAAACATTTTCTTTCTCATTTACACATCATGGTCAAAAAGTAGGTCTGGAGTGAAGGACTGGGAAAAGAATGTTAATTAGAAAATGTCACAGCGGTTTTGTGTGGAGCTCTCGTATAGTATGGTCTTATGCGATCCTGAAGATGATGTGGAATACTTTGACTCGAGACAAAGCGCTAATACAGCCCCCATGGGTTGCCCCACTGATAAGGTGAAGTCAATGCAAGCCCGCAATCGATTTCAACAGCTTGCTGCAGCAACCCTTTGGGCATTTTCGCCGAGAAATGCAGGAGAGGAAGAATAATTCAGTGATGCATGAATTGTGATTCATGAATATTGTTCCCGCTGTTACTGAGTTATGGTTGAACGAAGCTGCAGCGCTTACAAAAACAAAGGGTTATCCAACTATTGGGAAAAAAATATTATCAATGAAGTAATTAACATTCATGCCCGAAGAGTCAAAAGTCCATTAAGGTCAGAAAAAAAAAAAAGCAAATAGCTACAGACGTGTCATGTAAAACAAATATACAATTTCAAGTTTTACAATTGTTATCTTTTCGCAAAAAATCTCAACAAACTGTGCTGTTTCAACAATATGCCGTGTTTGAAAATGCTCTTGGGTCAAAATGAAAACGATGTTCTTCTTCTGCAGTAGTTTGCAGCCTTCAATATGCATTTTATATAAATTCAGTGTCATAGTATGACTCTGATGTTATTGTTGTTGCTGTTCCAGCAGCGACAGTTTCAGGAATGCTTGTTTACTTTTAATAAAATTCTGAAATCCCCTGTAAATGAATAAGAAACAGCAGCCTGTCTCTACTTTCTAATTTCTTTTCTGTATTTTATTAAATTTTTTTTATTTTTCTTCACTTTTTAACTTGACCTCACAGATCAGGTCAGACTCTGTGGCAGGTCAGTTTTAGCCCACATGTTTGACATGCCGAATGCAATATTATAAATGTTCAAAAGATGTAAAGGAATGAATTAGGATCAGAAGGTCAGGGCGCAGTCAGCACTGAAGTGAAGAAGACTTCAAAGACACTCGTATGAAAAGATCCTCAGATGATTTAATGTCAAATTAAATGCTTTAAAAAAAACAAAAAAAAAACTTTCCTTTCTCCATTTTGGTGCTCCTCCATTGGCAACATATGTTATATGTTAAGTCTGACGTTTTTAGGTATTTACTGGTAAAGTGATTATAATGTCTTTTCTTGTCTTGACCCCACAGTTGACCCATCAGCCCTCTTGACAGCAGCCAAAGCAGAAAGCGATAAGCCTGCGATCGCTCACCCCACACTGCTTGTTTCTTTTGGCTGCAGCCTGTTAGTGTGGAGTGTGTGGTTGTTGACAGTGAGTCACTATGAGACACTGACGATGTGACATCTATGCCCATTTTCACTTGTTTTGCCTGTTACTCTTGTTTCGTGCTCTTCGTGAAAATATCCAGGGGCAAAAAGACTCGAACATGACCTCCACTGACAATCAGCAGCACAAAATATAGCCAGCTGTGGTTCGTGTGGGCTGGATGGATCGCCTTGGCCTCTGAGCAAGAGTTTCTATCGGTACCTTTGTCTTCCAGATTGAATCCAGCATCAGCTTGCTATGTACTGCGACAGGAAACACAATCGAGGTAAAATAAAAGAGCCACATTGGGGACATTTGTGACTCTGAATCTTGACAACTACATCACACTCTCGCCTGTCGGAGGCATTTATCCGACAGAGCATCTCGCACTCCAACTCATCGGGGGTTATGTAAAGCATAAAGGAAATGGAAAACAGACAAAAGATACCTGCGGCGCCTTTATCCTCACCTTTAGATGGAGGCTCTGAGATGACAGGACCCTTGGATTTCACCTAAGCTGAAATGATACTTCAAATGTAGTATACATTGAGCATAACAGAGCATCAACTGGTTGAATGTTCAGGCTGGTACGAGCAGCAGGTGAGTGACATGGTGTCAAATGTGAGGGATTAAATTTACTGGCGCAGCCACGGAGGGCTAAACAAAAGCTACTGATGCGATCATGAGGAGCTGGGAGGTGGGAAAGGTTTACCTAAGCCGCTGCCAAAAGTGTGGCAAATTGCATGTTTAAGCAAATAGATTGCACTGCAGGTGATGAACTGAGATTAATATGATGAGTGACATCAGGTTTAAACAGAAGTATGCAAATGAGGATTTAACGTAAATTAGGCCTGTTTACACAACAAGTATCTGCAGGAAATGAAATCCTTTCCATGTTTGTTTGCTTAAATTTGCCTTGGAATGATTGTATGGAGCATTTAGACCTCACAAGCATCAAATGTGAGACCATATGACTGGATGTGATGGTCGGGAAAGTCATCATACATACTGTATATGGTCAAAAAGAGAGAAAACCGACAACACAGTCTGGTAGATTATCAGTCACAACATCAAGGCTGTGGGTAAGAAAAGAGCAACAGAAGAGATTCTGAAAAGATTCCAACACAGAAAATATCTTAAAATCTAGTTTCCAGATAAAGGTTGTGGGGAGCCAGCTGAAGTAACAGCAGCATCTCTGCTGAAGGCTACTTGGCATTATAAACAGACGCAATCACCAAGAATGCCGACGTTGTCAAAGGTGGTGAATCACATTGCACGTTGAACAATAATCTATTAACATAAACTCCTCTGAGTAATTATCAAAATTTGGAGCACACATATTCATCCATATTCATGTAGACAAATGCACTAAATTGACGTTGTGTGTTTTTTGTCTGAGACAATTATCAGTGAGTCCCCATAGTAGATCAGTCTTTCCATGTGTGTGTGAGCAGAGTATCAGGTTTGTGCCTGTTTATACCTGGTTTTGGCGTACATTTCAACGCTCCCTTTTACAACTCCCGTGATTTACTCACTGCTTGATTAAAGCTTCAAATCAATGGTTTTAATCATTGGAATATATGTTAACAGCGTAAGAATAACTGTAACTGCATGTTGTCGTGTGAAAATGAATTGATCCTCCGGAGTTTCAACTCATCCCGTCTTAGTTGATGCATGCGATGACAAGCTGTTTTGTAATTTCTCTGCTCTGACAGCAGTGTATAGCTGGTTTATTATTATTATTGTCAAGTTAATGCTGCAAACATCTAAGTGGGTCCTTTTTAACTAGGAATTATCTACAGCTGCGTGGATGAATATTATTTTTAAGATAAGAAGCTTTTGATTGGAGACAGATGGTTGATAAACTTCTTATGCCTTATTATACCATAGATGAAAAAAGTGAGTGGCATTGTTTGTTGGAAGAAAACAAAGTAGATCAAACAGACAAGTGATCTGGACGAGTTTTATTTATTCTTTGAATCAGGTATAAAGTGCTTTATTCAAATTCAATTCAGCACATTTATTTGCACACGCAGACACATGCACGCACGCACACATTGAGGAATTTAATTTAAACGCCTCGTCTTGTTTACATATGCATTTGTGGTCTGCAGCAGCTTCACTGCCAAGTAGATATTATGTTTATTCATAAATACATATCTGTAATCTAAATATGTAAATGCACCTAGCAGCTTATTCTGCATTATGCATGGAAACACTGTTTACTGGAAGAAAACTGGACTCCGCTGTTTTGTTAAAAGTCGTCATTCAGAGAGGAATGACGGTTTTCCAACAAAGTGTCTGGAGCAAGTTCACACTGTGCATTTGCACTGTTCAAAATCACAATGATGAATATTTTCTTTTGTACTTTCTCGTGGAATATTGTATTTGAAGGAGCACTTTTTTTTTGTTGCCCAAACATGATGCTTCATCCTGTTCCCAGTAGCAGCTCCACATACTACAAACCATGTTGTACATTGAGCCGCCACTATATCTGTGAAGCGGTTTTATTTCAAATGGCTTCATCTGTAGAAAAAAAAAAAAAACACAGCCACTTGCTGCTTAGTCTAGTTGTACGCACAGAGCAGCGTACCATGTCAAGCCTCGCTAAAATAACTCTAATGAGCTGAAGGAGGGCGCTTTCTGCACAGAGGAGCTAAGATCAGATGTACAGTAGTAGGCTTACGCACAACAAACTGCAGCTCAAGCTATACAACCTCACCCTCTGTCACCTGGCTCAGATCCCAGCCAGCTGTCGCATGGGAGACAACGTGAAGATCATCAAAACACATCCCGGACTCCATGACTCCGCACACCATTTCATCACAAGTGCCATGTTGGTGAAGGGGCCCTTTTGGAGTGCAGTGATTATAAGCCCTCATTTTCTATTCTGGCTCATCAAGCAGCTGTCTAAACAGAGCTGAGTTTGCTCAGGTACGTGTCGCTGGCTGGGGGAGATGCTGCATGTTAGAGCCGCTGCCGTGCTCTGTGTTGTGCATCGTCGAACATTTCTGGGTATTCGCCTGGATTCTGACCCACTTTGGTGTCTCTTTGTGCTTCTGATATTTAGATCAAGCGATATCAAGGAAGATAAACGGCGTGCTGTCACACCGGGGCTGCGTGGAGTGGACGTCCCAGAGCAAATGAATTAAACAAATGCCAGCATCAGAATGGATGTTTTGGATGGGAAGGGGCCCGTTACACAATAGAGCAGATTCAGCGAAAATCCCCAATTTCCACCCAAAAAAGATAAGAAACAAATGATCCTCTGCATCGAGTGTGGCTCTTTGCTCGGCGAGCCGCTCCAGATGAACATGCTGCGAGGAGTGGCGACGCGCTTGCTTTACTGGGATATCGATTTTCTATTATGCAGATCAAATATGAGCACACAAATTCAGAGGGAAGGCATTCACCAAACCTTCATTTGAACAGCAGAAAGCCCGCATTGCTTCCATCAATCTCGAGTGTTAATCACTCGGTACCATATGTAGAGCCGCAGAAGGCTCCATTCATTATGACTACCACTCGGAAAATGACACGGGGTTAGCTGTGACTGGCTGCTGGAGTAGATTCCTGCAGCAGTGACGGGTTGGGCTCGTAAAGTAGCTGTGACATTTGGCCGGGACGCCAGCAGTGGGCTCGACTTGCTTAATGAACTAACATGTTCATGTTGGCAGCACTAAGTGAACCATTTATTAGTGAGCGGGGAGGAGACACAGGGTGCACTCGGGGTTGGTGATGACAGCAGCCGCCAGATGACAACACCTCTCCGCTGGCTAAAGTAAGTAAGGTGCAGCCGTGTTGAAATTTTGTTGTGTGCATGACTTTTTACTCGAGGCCATAACAGTGATTCAAATACAAAATGTGACTGTGATGAAACTGGAAAAGGAGGGACACCACGCACACAAATAAGCAAACACAGCCTTCCCGCGCGCGGATCTCTGGTGAAATTAATTTTTTAATCCTGAGGACATATTTTACAATTCAAGAAATACATTTATATAAATAACACAGCGATCCTGAGGGATGAGATAAAGCTTTTATTGTCCACCAGGAGTGCAACTCATCTTCAATAATCTGTAACACAAAGAAAGCAGAAACACAGATTTTTCTTTGCATTTCATTGCAGAAAAACAACAACAGGTGAAGAAATGACTTCAGATATTTGTCAAAAATTTTGATATTTTGAAAAATACACCTATATCCTGCTAAGAAGGAGATGAGAAGATTGAGATCTACAGTCTTTATTTTTAAACTCTGAAATAGCTAAAACAACAAAGTTAGATCAGAAGTTGCGTTTCGAGCAAAAGCCATGTCCGTACACGAGGACAGATTCAATCTCAATAATGCCTGACCTGTGAAATCACTGTATAATAACCTATTTACCAACAACTACCCAGTCTTATCTTATAGCAAAAAAACCCTAAAACTATTATATGCAAATGAGCTTAACATTTTCTGCTCTTTTTTTACACAGACTGAAATGAAGTTTCTCTTCATATTAATGTTTATAAACACCTGTTGAATTTCATTACTCTGCAGTTTTTCGCATGCATGTTTTTAGCAAGCAATAGGTGGCTAATTTCCTCTGATGCATCAATGATCTATTGGGTACCAACACTGTGGCCATCTGCTGTTCAGCTTTGGCTGGCATTACTGCATTATGACCTCTGGAACGCTGTAAACCCCAGAGGACCAATTAGGGACAACAGTTACTTTTTTATTGAAAAAATTGCACGGAATGTCTAATATATATATATATATATATATATATATATATATATATATATATATATATATATATATATATATATATATATATTTTTTTTTTTTTTTTCACACTTTGCAAGGTGACCTTGCAAACTGGCCATATTGGAATCTCTAGCAGACTGGGTTTGATACTACTGGTCTAAACCTATAAACATCCGCAGCTTTAATGCTGAGCAGTAACACATTATTTCATGACGCTTCGTCTGAATACAATGAACAACTTTCCACGTTATACTGTGGAGTAGCTCCTGATTGCTTCTATAGTTTCCCTGCCACAGATCCATATTTAACTCCCTGACAGATGAATGACATTGATCCTCTGATCTGGCTTTTCTCATTGCAGCATTCAAGAATATTTTTCCAAATGTCAAACGGTTCTTTGGGGTCCATATAATATTTTGTAGAATTATTCATGTGACAAGCATGTAAGTCATCAGCCTGAACTGATTCTGATTTGTATGACAAATGACACTTGTGTCCTTGGTGTGTAGCTGTTTGTAAATGCAGGAAGCCTTTGAGCCCTGAGCCTGACATTTTGGCTGGGTGTGCATCAAATGCAGCGCAGTAATTCCCCTCGATCCACTGGCTGTCTCTTTATGAATCCCCCAGTTATAATCTGTCAACACGAGTCTGACATCCAGGGTGACGTTTTGTATGGAGATGCAGCTTTTTAGCCAGACACAATCAGCTCGTCCTTGAGATGGATACGGAAGGAGATAAGACACCCCCCCCCCCCACCCCCCCACCCCCACCCCCCCCCCCCCCACACCCCCCCTCGCTCTCACCTAGACCTTTTCAAATGAGCCTTCATTGTCTTGTTAAGAAACAAATAGGTGCACTCATTGGAGAAAACACACAACTGCACTTGAGAGTTGGCAGGAAGGAGTGCGCAGCCATCATTTATTAGCTCACTCAGTCTCTGACAGAATTAGTGAGTACAGCATGTTGCCTATCTGAGGACGTCTCTTTGTCTCACAGCCAGTCTGAACCCATAAGCAGATGGTATCATTACATGACTGCAGAATGTGTTCATATCAACTCAAGCTGTGCAAGGTCTATTTTCAATCATTCACATTTATATTTATTTCCCTTTCTGATTAGTAATCCTGCCGTGTCACCTCCAGTATGAGGGTTCAAAGTTTCTGTGATTCAACTTTTTGGGCTTATTTACATTCACGCTCCAGAGCACTTTTATTACATCGTCGACGCTGAAAGCTACAACGGCAACACCCGGCTCGATGCAGAGGTTACACAAGCAATCTATCTACCAATCTTCTATTCCTGCCTTATCTAGCCCGAGTCCATCGTGGCCAACAGAGACAAAAGGCAGGATATAGTCAAGGTAGTCGATTACAGCACAGAGACAGCAAACACTTACACACACCAACACCAAATGGAATCAACAAATATTCTAACAAACATTTTTGGGGATTGTGGGATGAAGCTGTACTGCCCAGAGCAAGCCAACACAAGCACAGGGAAGAAGATACACACATGCACAGGAAGGAAGGAACCATCATGCTTTGAGGTAACAGCTTATATCTTACATGCAAATGATGAATGATTTTATTTCAAAATGAATATATTTTCTTTCCAAAAGCCATTTCTTCCTTTCCCAACACAACCAGTAAAGCAGCTTTCAGCCACTTTGTCACTGTCTGTTCACTGTGGCTTCAGCATAACAATATTACAATATTGAATTTCACTGTGTATGTTTGAAATACCTTAAAAAACAGGATGTTTTGGGATAGATAAATTCTCATTTCCGGCTGGTTTGGTTTACTTTAAAGTTAGTTTTTGCATAGTGATATGGTTACATTTATCTGGTTTGAAGATTGTCCCAACGTTGATGTACGGTTCGGCAATCTATATACCGAATGCACTAGAACACCTGTTAACTCAATGTCTTTAATTTTGAGATTACAAAACAACTTAAAGTCTGAAAAGCAGGAAAGGTCCCACTTCCAAGAACGAAAAATTCATTTACATGTTATCAAACTGAAAATTCCCACAGGGAGAGTAAATAGGGTATATATTAAAAACACAAACAATGTCAAACTCCATTCTGAACTTACTGATGAGGTTCTTTATAATGAACAAGAATTATAAGACAGCAATATTTCCATGTGTTCAATAATATTGATTTCACAGGCATCACTATTCCATCCCTGTTTCATGGATGATGACAAAAAATATTTTAGTTGCTTTAAATTCATGTTTTGAATTTCCCAGAAGCTTGAAAAGACCAAATTCCAAATTTTGACAAGATAGCTGAAAAAAAAAATGATTTAAAAAGGTTTGCTTTTTAAGATTTGTTTTTTTTTTTACATTTTGGATGTGCTCAATTAAACACTATTTTCACAGTTATCTCTGCTACAAATGGTGAATAAATTCTACTGGAAACATACTTAAATAAGAGTCCACTGGTCAAGGAAATGGTATCTGCAAATGTATTATAGCGATACCACCTTTAACACTGGTGTCAAATCGAATTATCTTCGGGTCCCTGAACGAACACTAAAAAAGAGCATTCCTTACCACATTGCAGAACCTTTCTCAGGTTTGACCTGTGGGAAACAGTTTACAGTGTCAATGGAAATGTGGCTCTATAGCAAAATAAAACATTCATACGGTCCAAAGTGAAGCAAAGAAAACATGGTTTGCTGCTGAAAATGCATTCTGAAGTCCTCTAGACAAGGTGATTAAAGTGTTTCCAGCAAAACTCTGCACATTGCCAGGATTGCTTTTTAAATACAGATCTGATCCACTCACACACAAACAAAAGTTATTCCACTAGAGGAAAGCAACTAATCACGGTTACCAGCACTGCCTTACCTGTAGGGTATTCGCGAGTCTTTGCCAACGTGCTTCATCACACTTCCTCCCCACGTCCAAATGTATCCCTGCGTACAATCAACACGGACAGCATTTACTTCAGTTTCTTGCAGGAACAGACGCATAAGAAGAGAGCATTACTGGAAAGACTAATGTGTACTCTATTAAGAAGAGTGTCGGGGCTGTGTAAGCAGTGTTGCCAAAGGTGATCAACTTGGCAAACCACCTAAATAAACAGCTGCCAGTTTTTACTGCGCCCGAGGCTGCGGCCCAGGTCTGCCTAATGGGCGGGAATCACCGAGGATCCATGTGCGAAACTAATGGTGAGCGGATATGAAGACAGACTGCAGCGTCTTGAAACACCTCAGACTTAGATTACTTACAAAAGTACAAGAAGTAGTGAGTTTGTTGTCTGAAATCCCTCTTGTAATCTGAACGTGTGAGAAGTTTTATCAGTGGCAATCACTTTAAGAAATGCATCAACAGCCATGGCAGGCTCTGGGATTTCAGCTCTTGGCTTCAAGCCGGCGGTGGGTTTGTTATGAAAATGGATCCGAGAGCTGCTTCTGGCAGAGGCTGCATGTACATCACTGGCATACACCGAGTCTGCAGCTACGCCGAGCGCTTCCATCTCATGCGCGCAAAGAAACATGAGGGCTGCTTTTTTTTAGTAAACCAGAACAGAGCAAACAGGATAGAGAGGAGTCAGAAATTAGGTAGAAATTGTCTTAGTGAGACTTAATCAAACATTCTTTATTCAACAGATAATATTTGATAACCTCTGCACAAAGGACAGAAATCCATTTTCTACAGATTTCTTAAAATAAATAGCACTTTGCTGTCGCTTATTGCTGATTTACAATATTGTCATTCTTGGAAAACAACCTCGGAAAAAAATACAAAATTCTATGCGACAACGCGCTCTATTCACAGAGTGGAAATTAAAGACATCGTGTTAATTTTGCATTAGGCTGACACGATAATTCTTCATGCGCGCTTGACAACTAATCTTTTCCAACTCAGTGCAAAAGAAAATTGTGTAACTCTCCTTTGTGGGGATGCTTTATAGTGGAAAACTCTGAATACATACCAAGCTACTTTACTGACTGATGGAAGGAGCCGAAACATGTCTGCTGCAATCTTCAGTCCTGTGGGAGCGGCTTTCTGTGTCTGCTGCTCTGGAGAGAAGCACAAGCACGAGCTGACAGTAGAGTTTTGCAAAAAAAATTTTTTAAATCATTGTGAGCATGATATGAGTCATATATACAGTATTATGCTGGGTGAAAACAAAAAAATAAAACGTTGGAACTGCATGATTTACGGTGGAATTTAGCACTATATTGTCTACATACAGTACAACTCCCAACCCATAAACACCGGGATGCTATGTAAAGTGTTAATAAAGTGAAGGTAATGATGTAGAAATCATGTAAATATGTCTTTCAATATTCGGAAGATTATAATGTCCTGTATGAAGCAGGTGTCGGCAATCCACATGTGGTGCTGTAGTGGCTCCTTGCAGTTCACACTAAATTACCATAAGTGTAAGGAAATAGCTGATTCTTATTTCATTCAATTCATGTTTATTTATAAACAACCAAAGGGAGCCAGAGTGCTGCACACAAACTAAATGACATAAAAGTCTTTATAAAAGAGAAATAAAATGTTACTATAATTGTGTTGCACGACAAGGAAGATAAACAGGTTTACTTGTGTGTTTGATATGTAGAGGTGAAATTGGCCACTAAAAAGCTATGAAAGTGCTTTAAACTACAACAACAGCAAAAGCATCTAAATAAGGTTAAACAAGCTTAAAACAGTTAAACGTAATACAAACTATAAACCTTTCAGGCTGAAAACAACTACAAAGTTTGAAAAAACATCACAGTCAGCTAAAAAAAAAATGTATATCATAAATGTTGTAAACTCAACAAAAGCAACAGTTTGGTAAATAAAGCAAAACTATATAGAGTATATAACTTAGTAAACCATCTTTTTTTTTTTTTTTTAAAGTTAAATAAGTTTTGTCGCAGTAATTTCATTGGGTGGTAAGTTGCCAAAAATGGCTGTTTTAGTCATAAAGGTTGAGATCTCCTGGTATAAAGTCTATGCATTGCAAAAAGTTAAGAAAATCAACATAGAATGAACTGATTATGACTCATGTTTGAATCTGTCAAAAAAAAAGAATATTTAGAATTTTGTAACCATCAATCCTGATTTAAATGAAATCCTCTGATTGTTAATCACTCAGCAACTGTCTTTATGGGTGTCTATCTAAAAATGACAAATAATGAACCAAAATAAAAACGCAACACTTTTGTTTTTGCTCCCATTTTTCATGAGCTGAACTCAAAGATGTAAAACACTTCTTATACACACAAAGGACCCATTTCTCTCAGATATTGTTCACTAATCTGGCTAAACCTGTGTTTGTGAGCGCTTCTCCTTTGCCGAGATAATCCATCCCACATCACAGGTGTGGCATATCAAGGTGCTGATTAGACAGCGTGAATGTTGCACAGGTGTGCCTTTAGGGTGGCCACAATAAAAGATCACTCTAATGGACATGCTCACTTTGTGGGTGAAACGTCATATATTAAAAGCGGTTCAAACTTACAAATGACATCCCTAATGGAAAGGACAATACCAAAAAATGTTGATTAAAATCTCAAATATATTTTGTTTTGTTTAAGCAAGAGGTGGTTTTCTATTCTTGTTTGTTCAACGGTTTCAATCTCCCCCCAGCGTCAGGTTTTTCATTGAGTTTTTGTCCCAAATATTCACAATATGTGACAGGAGTAGACTGCAGACGAAGCAGTTTAACGCCTGAAAATCGAGCCTTGCTTTTGAGAATAGGTTGAGAATGTGCAGAATGTGTGCAAGGCATTGAAGGCCTCAAATATGAAAGGACTCCCATACAAAGACGTCACCTGAAAGCAGCATGTGTGCCCGTTCACACTTCGATCATCACAGCTTTTAAACTGGCCACCGGAAAGGATTTCCACAGCGGTACCTCCTGCAGGAGTCGGCGCCCAGAAAAGATGTTTCTGCTTTTCTTATAAGGTGTAGTTTTAATTAGTATTTACGGATGCAACAGTTTGCACACAGTGATCCCTAAAAGTGTCACTGAACTTTTGCAGTGGTGGCTCACGCTGGGTTGTGCATCAAGCAGATTTATTTTCGAGATCAGTGCTCTCCAACTTGTGGTCTGGGACCCCGTGGGAAAGGTACCAGAGATTAAAGAGGACCAAAGGCTTTCTTGGTCTGAGAATATTAAATAAAAAAAAAAAGACCAAATTAAGGCGCTTTCTAGGATCTGGGGCAGGAGAACTGGACAAGTGCCCTATTCCTTTGAAGGTCTCTGATAGTGCACGGTTGTGAGAAGGAGTGTGTTCTGGATTCACTGTGATGATTTGATCATTTAAAGATCTGAGAGGTGACCCACAGCTGTTCTTGAAGGCAAGGGGAAAAAAAAAAAACTAACTCACAACTGTTTCTACCAGCCCAGTAAATCTCTCCTTATCTCTCCTAAAAGACTCTCTGTGATGCTCTTTAAATACGCAAACATATTACTCACTTGTTATCCATTCAATCTATTTAGTTGGAGATTGTTCCCCAAGTTTTTGTTTAAGTCCTCCAGAGGTTTAGTAGCTTTTTAATTGTACCTGTCCCAACATTTCTGGAACATGACTAATTCAGAATTGGCTTTTATTGATGAATCCCCTAAAAGATTTACTAGTCTCAATCTCTATTGTGTTGACCTTGATCTTTTCCCAATCAGACATATAGGAGGGAATTAATTTTCTGTTTTTGTACCTATAAAGTATCCTGCTTTAGTCAATAATGGAAATTCGACAGCAGGGTCAATCCCGTAAACAAGACTGTGACTGTGAGTGATCAATGTTACACCAATGCCACATGTTGTTTTAAAGTGAGTAGCCATTGACCTGCTGTCCTCTCATCAGCCCCAATGATGATGTGAAACGTGCGATGGCCTCGCTCATGTGCTCTTTTTTAATCCATTTCCATCTCTAGCAAACCTTGAACAATCTGCTGCTGTATCATTGATGGGGAAACCGTTTTGCGATTTCGTGCTGTTGTGATGTATGACGGAGGCCTTACTCACACCAGCAACATGAATTAATGTGTTCAACATGGCTATGTGTGGGAGTTTTTCGTCGAGCAGAATGTGTTTAATATTCAGGTGTACAGATGCTCGTTCTCTTTCTCATATCTCTGTCCACGTACCAATTGGACAATATCCACACTGCCTTACGGGCTTTTCTCCGTCCTGAGACAGTTCTGCACACAACATGGACAACAATGGACGCTGCATTTCGGAGGAGAAAAGCTTCGCTCATGAATCTTGTTGTGCATTATCAGCACAAGTGTTCAATTAAGGCATTATTCCTTACATACATTTTCAAAACAAAAGTGCACCTTTGGAAAAATGTCAACGGCGGAGGATGAATTATGAATAAGTCAGCAGGTATCTGGCCATAAAGATTAAGTGTATCTGTATTTGCACAGCCACAAAACAACAACCGGAGTGAAAAATGCAAAAACTGTGATACGGTGAGATTATTACTGAGCAGCAGAAAGGGAAGGTGCAATAACTGGCCCCGATAAACAAAAGCACCCAGGAAAGACAGAAGATAAGATAGGAAAAAAAAGAGATAACAGACTTCAGATATGATTTTTGTTGATATAATGTTTGTCGAGTGTTCTCTGGTTCCCGCAACTGTGAAGTTTGTCTCCCCACACTTTTCCACATGTATAATTAATCTTAAGCCAGCCATACAAGTGCTTATCTCCCAGCCAACCTCATACAGTCACTACTCTGCTGTTCTTTTAATCAGATCATTAATTATTTGTAATTGCGTTGCAGTTTTTGTAAGATTTTGCTTCCTTTACCTCTTTTGTTTTCATTATTTTAATTGTGTGTCAATGCTTTATTGTGTTTTTAATGAGCTGTCAGAGTTGTGAGAACTGTAACGTGCACAGTTGATGCAAATGAGCTTTAATGGGGAATTCATGAGAAAGTGCAGCGACTTAGAAATTATGCTTCAATCCTTCATGAAAAGCGTGACATGGCGAGCAACAAGGAGATGCGCATTCTGCACAACACAGAAAGAGACACACTGTCATCTTTAATAGACTGTAAGCTGCTGTGATTTCACTTTACATGACAAGTGGAAGTTTTAAAGTGTCAAGTATCACTCAGATGTACCACTTGGAATAACTCTTCTATTTAAAACTTTTAAAATGAGCTAATAAAAAAAAAACTAAACAACAGCAGTCATAATTATTTCACTTTAATGTCTGTATTGTACTAACCAGCAATATATATTATGAGACAAGCCTTTGGGTCCTCAGAAACAAGAGGAACATGCTGGACGTGTGTAAGCACGCAACCTTTCTGAAAGGCTATTACACTGAAAAGAATAATTATTAGTCATTTCCACAAACACAAAAATAATTTGCTGAGTTAATGTAATTTAATCATGTCACACATTTCCATCTATTCATATTAAGTAGATTGAATCCCATTTATTCATATTATCTGAACAACGTGTATTAGAATGAACCATTCAACAACAAGAAAGTCAATATGCTCATGTTGATCAAACCTATTTCTGATACGTAAACTGAAAAACTGCATAGTTGATTTTTATTTAAGTGTACCGCGCATGCAAACAACGATCATAGGTTGACAAAAGTTTCTTTTCAGTCGAATTGTTGTCACGTAAATGAGGCCTGAATATAAAAACTATATGGACGCATCTGAGAAGTTCAGCAAAGTTAACCCCTACATAAAATGTTTAATTTCTTTATTTCAGAAGATAAAATCCATGTCTTCATAAAAACAAGATTTGCTCCACAAAATGTTCTTCCATATATGAACCAGGTGAAATGGAGGGTTGTCCTCATTATATCAGCGTCTGACGCCACCACAGGTGGTAATACTGTAACATCACAGGCTGCACCTTTAAAAATTTTGCTGGCTAAACTAAACCTCCTGATTTTCTGTGAATTATGTTTAACTCAAACGTTAATATTATGACAGATCAGTGATGTTTCCAACAACCCTGATTCAGGGTTTGTGAAACCTACACACACATATGTAACTGGGACAAAGTGACTGCATCCACTCACCTGTTATATTTCTTTTGGCTTTGGCCAATTCACGCTACAGTGAGATCGTTTATCTACAGGAGAGAATGAAACAGCATTAGCAACGCATTAATCCCCTATATCATCACTGTTGCACACACACACACACACGCACAGATTGACAGGCTGCATGCAACATGACACACACATCAATCACTACACTCCATCACTGTGAAAAAAGTAAACCAATTCAAGGTATTATAGAACTCGAAATTTTAGGAGAAATTTATTTATATCACTGATGTGATGTTTTAGTTTGCAGAACATTATTTTATATTTGATTTAAATGGGGATTTATCGTTTCTTTTATCACCGTTTAGCTGAATTGCTTATGGCTCTAGTTAGAGATGGGAAGGGTGTTTAATTCAGCAGTGCATTTATTCCTGGTTAAAACGGGCAGGTTTACTTTTTTTTTAGTGGAAGTTAGCGTAGGATAATTAAGTTAGTGTTACTATTATTGGGGTTACCTGCTTAGTGTTTAGTCTTCCTTTCAGTCCCTTACTGAGAGTCAGGCTTCAGGTGTACTAATCACAAAAGAGAATTCAAATCGCTAAATGGACGTCAGCTTGGAGGTTTAAAGCACGGACAGTACAGCCTTTTCATGGTTAAATGACAGAAATGCAGACAGAGGTTAGCAGAGACATTGATGAGTTGCAGATAACAGCTGAGGGTTACGTTTTTTTCCCCTTCTTCTTTAACTCAGCAATAAAACACTATCAGACGCTCTTGGAATGCGGAGCATGTTTAAAGTATTGTTATAATAGCATACGAGGGCTGTTCTTACCTCCTTAAACTCCAAATCTTTCTCAGAGTCAATCAGTATCTGTTTAATGAGGTAAAACTTCACAGAATGGATTAAGAAGACAAATTTATTAGTGTCTAAATAAGAAAACGATCAAATATTCAAGGACGATCGAGCAAGGAATATAAATTATTGAGCAAATGATTCATTTACGAAATGTGTTTGGGCTTTCTTTAGTGAAGGAGTTAGCTGTTGGCACAAAGCAGACGTTGGGTTTTCGAGACAAGAAATGTTAACCAACTGCAGAAAAATACCAAAATTTAAAGCTTCAAAGCCGGTGTTTTTAGAGAGTCTTACACACTTGTGTTGAGGTTTATGTTGTTTTTATTTAAATGCTTTATGTACAAATACAGATTACACACAGAACAAAGCACGTGTTAGAAATTACATACTGTACATCACTGACTGCTTTCAACCCGAACGGAAAAAAAAAACCAAAAACAAAACAGTGTTTTGCACGAGTACAAGTCTCACATCATTTTTGTATCCTTTGAAAATCACAATATAATCTGGGGTCCTTCTTTTGTCAGATCACTCAACTCAGCTTCATGTAGCAGTCAGTTATAACGAACGTCCTTTATATTTCAACGTGGCGATCGTAAATGCTTCGCTCATTTAAACACTCGGCGTTCAAGACGTCACCTGGTTTCCATTTGTTGTGTTTAGTGGGGTTAATCAAGTGAGCCTGTGTTTGGGGTGTGGCGTGCGTCTCCATTCGATTGTTATCGTCATTACATTTACATTACACGTTCATTACAGACCAAACAACGACAAACTCACTGCAAAACTTCCTCTGATCTGGAGTTAGTGGAGAAAAGAATAGTTTAACCAGACTGAGCCTGCAGCCACACCAATCACTGAACTGTGGGGAGAGGTTGAAGGTGGAAAAAAGATTTATTATTTTTTTCGATTTCAAGTGAGCTCTCAGCGGCTGTCGCTGGTAAAAGAAAATAAAAACTAATCCTGCCTCTGAACTCATTTTGGTTGACTCGCACAGAGCTAAGTAGGAGTTATAGGCCTTTTTTCAAAATCAGGCAAAGTGGATAACTTATTTAAAAAGAACTTGCAAAGACAAATGTTTCTCCAAAAGGGACTACTTCTGCACACTTCATCTGTTTTTCTTTCTACATTTATGTCTTGTTGTATGTTATAATGACCAGAAACTGTTAGAACATTATGCATTTGGTATTCTCTTGTTTTTCTGTGACTGTGTGGTTTGCGACGCGAGTCTAAAGGAGCTGGGAATGCTGCAAACATGACGCGTGACGTAGAAACCTGTGCATTTCCAGGAACTTTGCACAGACAATCAATGTGACAAATCAAAGTATGACTCTGATTGGTTGATCTAACTTAGAAAGTACGAGTTGTCGTGTACATCTGAGAGGCAGATGAATGGTAATTATAACATCACTATGGCTGCAATCATGTCACAACCATGACGTGACCGTGCATTTTTATAGGTAATTTTTGTTTGATTTATAATCAGGGTCACAAAGAAATAAGCAGACTTTTCATTGTCTATGGACCACAGCTACTGTTAATACAATGTTTCATTGTAAAATTGTTGTAGTAAGCCGGGCATCACCTAAAATGTTTTACTTCTTGTGAGATTATTTGTGTGTGTGTGTGTGTGTGTGTGTGTGTGTGTGTGTGTGTGTGTGTGTGTGTGTGTGTGTGTGTGTGTGTGTGTGTCCTCTTGGAATTAGAAATAGGTCCTTTACTTCCCATGTTTTATTACCCCATCAAAGTGATTCATTTTGCTATAAAATTTTTATGTTGAATTTGACAAGTCAAGAAAATGTGAGCAATTTTATCACGTCACCATTCAGTACATAAGCAGGCGTGTCGTGCGCAGTATGCACTCCTGTAAGTGCAGCGGGACGTCACACCAGACGTTAAAGACTGCGAAACTGATGTGTGCTGTGTAAAACACAGAAGGGTTTCTGTGACGTTACCATGTGATCTCGTTTCTTGAATCTGTATGTAGATAGCGACTGCATTAAAGACAATAAATGGAAACCAATTTGTAACAATCATAGACTTAACTTACAGCAATAAATCTGCGGTTTCACTTATTTATGACGGTGCGCTTCTCCCTTTAGAGACGGATGCGACATCATTTCCTCCTTTTCCCATCCAGTTGCAGGTCTTAATGCTTTTCATGTTGCATCCGACTTTAAAGCGAGTATTGCATTTGTGTTGCTCCAGGTCTTGGATTAATGCAAAAAACCTGAAATAATTTCCATTTTTGAGGGGATACATAGGGAATGAAGCCACGTTTAAGAGCAACCTTAACTCTATATGAACGAGCATGTTAATGTCTCTTTTAATTTCCTTTCAGTGTGTTTCCAAAGAAAAGAAAACGGAGCCAGTAGGAGTAAAAACATCAGGATGTTGCCTTTATACTGGCTATTTTGTTAATTTGAGTCCCTCATGAGGTTGATTATTCAATTTCTGAAGAACACGGACGAAAAAAGTGAATGTTACATCATCTTATGAGAAATTTAAATAAAAAAAATATATAAATAGTTGGGAGTAGGAGGTCACATATCTGGAGCACCTTCAGTATCTGCCATAGGGTTGTTTTCTGTAGCCCCCTCTTGTCAGCCGCAAAACGGGGGCTTTGAGACAGGGTCGGGTTGTCGCCCACTCCTCTGCGAAAATAGTTGAAAACATGTTGCTGGAAAATGCTGCATTCACTGCACTCAGAGACGCCACAAAGTCAAACGGAACACTTACAATGTATGATGCCCTCTCACAATTTTATTTCGCCAAAAGACAAGACAATTTAAGCGAGCAAATTGCATCCCAGTTACGACGGGGGCTTCGCTTCACAGAAAATTAATTTCATAAGTTCTTTGCCCTCTGTTGGACCAATACTGAGCTCTGACTGTCAGCGGCTTCGTCCTTAGAGCCAAATCACATAAAGATGGGCACCTCTGCTGCATGGCACATTGCACTGCTTCCAAATAAGAAAGTGTTTATGAAGCAGAAAATCAAATCATTGCCCCTTTGGTTTTGGTGTGGTCCGACCTCAACACACCAGCGCACAATTCATTGTGCTGAAAATGAATGAGCCTGCAAACCCACTGTGGCATGCAGCTTATCGTCGCTGTCATGTAAAAGCCTTCGCGACTCGACTCCTGGTGAATTTTTGCCTAAATTGTAGCTTCAGACATGAAAGCTTTGCATGTTTTACTTCACGGTTTGTAGAACTATGAAAGAAAAAAAACAAAAAAAAAACCACACTGGTTGGAAGAAATGTGTTTTTTTTTATACTCGGGAGCAGACTTGCGTGCAGAGCCTGTGAGGGCACAAACGCCAAAAGCAAAAACTCTCCAGCTTTACAACAGCCACCGGTTAGTCCCACGAGCCCCCACTGGCACACTGACAGTTTGAGTCAAAAGCAGCTTGTAGCCAGGAAGGTAGGAGGGGTGATGCATGCAAGGAGAGCTCATTGGGTGAGGATGATTAGAAGTGGGCTGGAACCACAAGGTACTTTCTTTGTTTCGCAGCTATGAAACACCACTCAAATATCAGTGGAGCAGCAACACTTTCTTCTTGTCAGAAATAAATTCCAACAAAGTCCAAATCATTTTCTAGACAGGTTAGTTAAGTTTAACACCGTGTCCATGACTGTGACGTATCTTATGGAATCTACCTTGACTTACTAAACTTAGATCCAATGAAGATAGTGGAAATTACATACATCAATATAAACTAAAGGTCAAAACAGACTACCGGAGCAAAGAAATTGGTTCATTTTCTTTAAGTGCTAAGAACAAGAACAAAGTTAAGTTGAACTAAAGACATCTCAATCTTCATGAGAAATTAAAAGGCAAATCTCTGGAGGACATAGAAATGCAGGGTGACTGGAGGTGGTATGGATGCTTTTCCATCTAAACCATGCCGACTTGGGCAAGGCACTTTACCCACATTGATTCGTATGAATGGTGCATGAATGTTTGTGGTGGTCGGAGGCGTAAAATGGCAGCCATGCCTCTGTCAGCATGCCCCAGGGCAGCTGGGGCTACGACGTTACCATCACTGGTGGGACTGGAATGAATGAATAATGGTCTCTGTATGCGCTTTGAGTCCGCGCGAAAAAAGCGCTATATAAATCCAAGCCATTATCATCATTATTATTACTTCTAATTTCTGACCAATCACAAAACGGATGTTTGACACATGAGCCATGTTCACGTGATATTTGAAGGTAAAAAGTGAAAGTTTTCTACCAGTTACTCCTTCATCATCTGAATCAGTGGAGCGCAACTCATTATATAAGGCAGGCACTCAGTGAGCCTATACTGATATACTGATATATGACAAAGAAGGACAGCTAAAGGGCGCTTGAATGTAAATATCAAAATGCTAGAGGTTGCATTATCAGAATCACATCACTAGTTTGTGGCCTTGCATACAAACTATACAGCGTTTTCATGTTTCTGCGTTTCCATGTGTACAAGGATCACTCTCAAGACATTATTGGGTGCATGTGTAACTCTTCTGAAATGATTTAACAGAGAAACTACGAGCAGTTACTGCATTTTCACACAAGCAGGATAAAATGTACTTAGAAGAAGTTGTGGAAAGAATAACTTCGCATCTTTCTCTCATTCCCCGGCCCAAACTCTTTTGTTGTATGACTATAAGTTAATGCTGAGCGCTACCGAGTTTTTGTGATACTGCAATTATCGTCCTTTTCAATTTTGATTCATCTTTCAATCATGTGGATGAAAAAAACATCAGACTAGTTGAAGAATCTTAGTTTTTGAAGCCCAAGGTAACATCTTCATACTAACTGTCTTTTATGAAGAACAGAACTGTTTCGTCGGAGGAGAGACAAAAGATTCCAAAGCAAAAGGGAAGAAAAAAAAATCCTCACATACTGAGGATCTGAAACCCGAGAATGAGGAGCATGGAAAAAGCTTTTTTGTTGTGGAAACAACTCAAATTGTTGTTCAGCTACCAAGCTGCACAATTATCTTTGGACATCAACAAATCAAACCACTGTGGAAACATGCAGTATTTTCAATGCTCACACGAGGAAAATGATATTTGACCTTTACAAAATAAGATGAACTCACCGTAATTGTTGTAGGATTCATCACTGCTTCCGTGTCCATATTCGTAATATTCTGAAATGCTGAACAAGACAAAGCAGAAATGTCACGCAAAGATTTAATTCTCAGTAACACACGTAAACACAGTGCATGTTGGGTTGGGTTGATTCGGTTGGAATGGACAAGTGAAGTAAATCAATGATCAAAGAAACCAACAAAAAAAGTAACGAAAAGAACTAACTAACTTACTAACTAACTAACTAACTAACTAATGAATGAACAAACAAAGA
Organism: Lipophrys pholis; assembly: GCF_963383615.2. Taxonomy (NCBI): domain Eukaryota; kingdom Metazoa; phylum Chordata; class Actinopteri; order Blenniiformes; family Blenniidae; genus Lipophrys; species Lipophrys pholis. The sequence continues at coordinate 15,384,218 of NC_137642.1, read as the reverse complement.
AGTGACTGAACCAAAGAAGTTACAAACTAACAAAATAACTACTTAAAGGATGAATGAAATAAAACACTGAATAAACATAAGAACAAATAAATGAATGAAAAAGAATAAACACGCATACGCACGCACACACACATTATTGACTGTCTTGATCTGTGTCCTGACACTATTCAAGACAGAGCTCTTTAAACAGGGACATAAATACCTATTTTCCCACAACAAAGGCGTTGTACTCATTCTGACTGGGCGCTGCAGTTTCTAGTGCACTTGCTGTGTGGATTGTTTTCTGTTGTCAATGAATCCACATTTGGTCATCCTGTGAGCATTTACAACGTTATCGGGGATTAACTACAGTACCCATGTTGCCCATGCTGCTTACTGATGTGTTTTTAAGAGATGGCGGCACAGGGGTAAACTACATGAGGCTGTGGATACACAGACAGCTTGCTCCTAGGATCAATGTTGGCTTTGGTCTTTTCTCACTGAAATGCACAGAAGTGATGCCCCATAAGGCAGCTGGTCACAGTGGATCTTGCACACACTGTATTGTAACAGTGGACAGATGGCAGCCGAGAAAAGTGTTGAATGCCTGAAAAAGCTTTTTGTTTATCCAACATTTGTGTGTGTGTGTGTGTGTGTGTGTGTGTGTGTGTGTGTGTGTGTGTGTGTGTGTGTGTGTGTGTGTGTGTGTGTGTGTGTGTGTGTGTGTGTGTGTGTGTGTGTGTGTGTGTGTGTAAACATCACCTCTTTGACTGATTGCTGTAGTTATCCTCATAGGCTTCGTAACTCTCGTCATCATATTCCCCACCATATCCATCATCGTAGCCCTGCAAGGCGACACGCAGAGAGCAATAAACCTGACGTGTCTCCTCGTCTCCATACAGCCTAACTGGTTAGGGATGAAAATAAACAACAATCAATACTTTGCTCCATGAGCAAGCGTGTTTAGTAGGTCTGTGGTAGGAGGGGAAAGGGGAAAAAAATTAATGTCCAACAGAGACTATTGATTAAAGTTCGCAGGGGGAACATGTCTCACTATTGGAGCCTAATGGACAACATCTCAGTCTTGGTCTATTATGGATCACCGCTATTGATAAGAAGCCACTCAGGAAACAAGCACAAAGACCAACTAGTAGAAAGAGTCAAGTTCAATAGCAATACAAATGGCTAAGTCTGTGTGCAGCACAAAGTAAAGACTTCCTATAGTCGCAACCTGGAAGTATAGGTAACCACATTAAAAACAAAACAAAAAAAAAACTATTAAAAATCCCACTCCCTGTGGCAGAGCTGTAAAAGTATGTAATGCTTTTACACTTTATTTCCCATAAACACACAGATACACACAGTGTCCTTTCCTCAAGCGAAGGACAGTACATGCTGTTGTGCTATGTGGTAACTGACACTATCAAGCCTGTATTGCACATTTATGACAATATTCATTATAATGTACAATGTCTGTGTGACGCTGTTATGACTGTGGTCGTGTTTGTGTGTCTTTTCTGTGTCCTCTGTGTGCTTCTCCTGATTTGTAAACGATGTAAACAGGTCTGTGCCAACCCGAAGACCCGATTGGCTGGATCCACTTATATACGGTACATGAGGAGGAAAGGATGGCATCGCAGGTGGCAGAGTGGTTCAGAGTGGTTCAGAGTGGCGTAGCCATCCTTCAGTGCTGTCAACCAGCATAGAGAAAACAGTGTGCGCTTTGTTGTGGAGTTGAGCGAGCGGCAACTTTAAGTTAAATTCTTTTGTCTTGGTTATGTTAGACAGGGACGGCAAAGACTTTGTGTTTATTTCGCTCTTTTGTTAGTTAAGTAAGTTGGACCCCTGAGAGAAAAAGATGATTTTGGTTGTTATGTTTGACGGAGCCAACTCCTCAGTTCATTTATTCATTTAGCCCTGATTTGTTTGTCTGTATCACTAAAGCACTTTGTAAATAAATTATCCCTCTACACTTGAGAAACTGTTTTGGTGTTGCAGGTTGGACCATTTCAAAGGATGGCATTTTTGTTTTGCGCTCCAGTAGCTCCTAGGTCGGGGCGTAACAGACGCTCATAAGCTGTCAAGATATCTACTTTTTTCTCATATCACAGTATTAAGTGAGAAAGCAACAAGTCTTAATACAAATATCTGCATTGCACCTCAGACAGCCTGTTAATCCAGTTAGCGAGTGTTTACATCTACTACGGAATCCTGTCGGCTTATTTATGCAGCGAAAATGCTCCTGAATCAAATTTAAATTAAACATTGTAACTCAGTTAGAGGGATGAACCACATAAGAATCGGTTAACAGGCATTTATTATTAAATCCTGTAATATGAACTGGGATAATACTGGGATATTATGTGAATTGAGATATGAAAAATGAATGGGTTATATATTCCTCTTTATACCCTTCTCTCGTTTCGTTCTAGTGCTTTGTCATATCATGTCATCAATCATTTGGTGTTTGCACGATATCAGGATAATTGGGTCTCTCCAATGTGTTACCCACCTGAAGTTTACTCAAACTTTTCATCTTTTTTTTTTATTGCCACTGGAGCTCCATGCCTTTACAGTTTCTATTGATTTACACCTAAAGTCTTCTAAAGCAGGAACAATTTTGTTTTTACTGTCGAGCTGCCAAAAAGTCAGATCAGAGAGGAGAAGTGTTGCTCAAAATGATGATGTGCTCATTAGAGGAGCTTTTAATTATGAGTGAGCACTTGGAGCAATAAAGTTTTATGAGCTGAGGTGAGAGCTAAGTCACTATTTTCCCTGGGTTTTGCCTTTCAGACAACATTTAGTTGAATATCAATCAAAAACAGAGCACCATTCCCTCAAGTGTGGAACATATTGTATCCGGGGCTTCATTCACAACCATCAGAAAAGTTCAGATTTACACAAACAAACTTGGAGGAAGCTTGTGCAGGCCTGTGTGAAAAACATGACCCATGTGTGCACACATTTTGGATGAAAACTCGGAACACAGATGGGAAAGTGGTGAACGGAAGCCAGATCTTACAATGATCGCTCTCATGGGGTTATTTCCACTGCAAACAAATAATCCCAAAATAAGATAAGCCAAAATGTTCAGAAAGAAAACAAGCAGTGTTAAGTTCTCTTTGGGTATAGAAGGCAACATATCTTCCTTCACTGTCTCTTTTTATAAAAAAAAAATATATAAAGGTCAATGCTTAACCAGTTTAGTTGTACGATTCAAGATGGAATATAGTTTGTAAGAGACACATCCTTAATAGACAATGTTTGAATGTACTATGCTGCCTGACGGCTGCCTGACGGTGGGTAAAATACCAGTGACAAGGTCAGGATGCATCAAGTGACAGATTCTGTAAAGTCTGGAAATCCTAATTAACTCCAGTCATCAAAATGCATTTTAGTTCTCAATAGAACAGAAACGGACATGGATGTCTTTAATGTTTTCATGCAGAGTATAAGCTTTTTTTAATAATCTTTTTGACAGAAAAAAATCCTCAATGAACAAACTGCCAGAGGAAAACCAGACACACACATACCCACACACACACACACACACACACACACACACGCACGCACGCACACACTCTTCATTCACCCACACTCATCATCAAACTGGAAGAAATGAGAGAGACACCTTTTTTCTTTTTTTTTATTAACTCTGCAAATTACGTTGGTATAAATAGCTATTCAGCGGATAACCACTTGACTTCACAGAAGAGGAAAATCAGGTAAAATGTGAAAAATATACAACCACTTTTCCCGTATTTCTTAAATGATGAGCCTCTTGTTTAGGTTTGAAAACTCTGAGGCTCAGGGTCATTCCTTTTTGCCAGTGTGTTTATTTATTTATTTTTTGTTTTGTTAAAATTCTTTTTAAGAAATCAGCATAAAAACAGCAATAAATCGAGATTAAAACAAGTAATTATTCAATTAAAGTACACGTTTGTGAACTGACTTGATGGTAAGTGAAAAAAGACACTAAATGTTTTTGATACCTGCAAAACACATTTGATCAGACTTTCTTCCCCCCCACACTTTGAAAATCCTTTAAATTAATCACTAGTCATGATAGATCTGCAGTGGTCATTGTTCAAGTCAAGTCAACTGTGATTCATAGAAGCATGAGGAATATTCTTGATCACTCACCAGCGACCTTATTGAATACTCTTATATACTTCAATATAATAGATTCAATATGATCCACTACAGTAGCTCTGTGACAAACTCATCCTTTACTAAGGACTAGAATTCTGGTTCACATAATATTAGTTTGATTTAATCTACTTTTACTGTACACGGCATCTTTAAACACCCTTACAAACTGCTGAAACTGCATAGAATAGAATAGAATAGAATAGAATAGAATAGAATAGAATAGAATAGAAATAGTTTACTAACCCCAGAGGGAAATTCTCTGCAGTGTTGCTCCACACAAAATAGAACACACAGACTAAAAACGATTAAAAAGAACTGAGAAAAACAATAGACAAAGTGACTAAATTGGCAAAAAGATAATAATAAAATAATAAAATAATGATATTAAAAATAATAAGAAAAAAATTCAGCTCAAACTCTCTGATGAACATTGTACAGGCAACCTCTATATTAGACTGGATCACCTACAATTGTTGAAGCAGAAGTACTGAAGAGGCCGGTGAGTGCATATAAATACAAACAGCATCTTTTATCCTTGAATTTGGACGTGCTGGTTAAAAAATGAATGATTTCATTGGGTCTTCTCCACTTCTTAAATCAAAGCTACACCTTTAAACTGGACTGATGTGTCTGAAGAAAATACTCCACATAATATTCCTTCAGATGCTTTATTCATGGCTGCAGAGTTAATCAGTCTCAGCAGACCAAAGGTTCATGTAAACAGCCTAACCTGAGCTGGAGGGAGGCCAGAGTGTGCACACAATGTACACTTAGCTATTGTCTCTCCTTGTAATTGTTGGATCTTGCTCATTTAAAGTGATTTAGTGGAGTTTAAAGTGCTCATGTTTCCTCTTCATCATGATCTAATCTCCTCTAATCCTTTCCAAGCTTGCTATTTCAGAATCCAGCTCTCCTGTGACGCTCACAGGTCTTCGGAGCCTTTCAGAGAGCGAACTCATTTGAAACCGTCAGAATAAAAATGTGTTCACGGCTTCATTGATGCAGGTTTATGGGAGACGCGCTCAGCAGTGGGGCATTATTCCTTCATGTCTGCCCGCCACAATAGAGTAATGACATCTAGCATTAGGTGTAGCTGCTGTTGGTAATGCATTATGACACACAAGCAGAGACGTCGGTGTGAAGGACATCAAGTGCAGCAACACAAAAGAAATTACATTTAAGGCACTTGTACTCACTTTCCCTCTCCTGTCAAGTCAGGCAGATTCCAAGTGCTCTGGATCCTGTGTGGCTTTATTTATGCGAACATGAATTTGACTAAATTAAAGTTAGGGATTATGTCAGGGATTAAGTTGTTCCGGGGGATCCTATACGTCTCTTTTTCTTGCCTGAGCATCTCCCCACAAAGGCAGAATCACAGACCTGCATATCTCTCCCAATTAACCATTTTGGTGAGCAAACCCATAAAAGAAAAACCCTGCTCTAAGCCGGACCGCGGCTATAAAGTAATCAGTGGATTACATTTCAGTCCGAAGTATTTGAAATAAACCTTTGGTTGCTATTTCTATCTGGACTCATGCAAAACGTGCCGTGTATTTATTTAAGGGATTAAAATATTTGTGCAAAATGATGTTCTTAGTGCTGAGCAATGCAAGAAAAGAAAAGATAGAGAATTCATTTGAACTCATCACAGCTCAGTTTACTGTTTGTTTATATGCTCGGCTCAACATGAGAAAGGTTTAGACAAAGTTATCTCTGAGTCAGGCTGCTCTTGATATTTCCAAACGCAGCGGTCGTCTGGTTTACACTGTAAATGAGGTTTCTAAAGAAATAATACAGCCAATTTATTCATTTCCTTGATGATCCCTTTCAGGAACACGTTTTGATGGCGTCGCGTTTGAAAGCAATTCTCATTATTCCGAGTTAAGACTCGGCGGTTTGGACCTGGAACGTTTAACATTTCTGAGGAAACTACCTTTACAGTCATTCCTGCAGTTGGTGTCTGTTAAAACGCCACGCAACCAACTGTTGTTTCGTTAAGTGAAATGACTAACACATTAACTGAAGGATCTTTTTTTTTTTTTTCTCCTCAATTCCAGTTAAGTGCGAGCAAGCGCCATCGTGATATCATGCATTATTAAAACTGGTTGGATCAGGTCAAACATTTATTTTCTTATGAAGCATGAAGCGGGGGTTCAGTGATGAAGATCTGCGCGTGCAGCTTCTGTCCCAGCAGTGTTTAAAAGGTTCTGTATTTTCCTGCGGCTCTGTCCTCCAGGTCACTCCCACTTTTACACAATGTCGGAATCATCTGACCTTCAATTTTCTTGTCACTACTTTCTTTCTGCTTGGGTATAAACAGTATACGCAGTTCTTGTCCCGTGTTCTCAACCTCAGATGTGCAACCCACTCCGACACCTCAACAGACCGGCTATCCAAATAAGTTCATTCATCATTCAACACTCTACCCCCCTACCCCGGACCTCTCGACTCCGAGGATCCCATCGCCACCACCATCACGAGAGACCTATCTTCTTTTAACTCCGATAACTCTTTATGTGATAGGTTCTCTTTCTTCACTTGATTCCTCATTATTTAGATACAAGCAATAACTATGTATTTATATTATACATAATCTATCAGTGTCACAGACTTGATTGCTCGGTGCCTCAAAGCTTAAAGAAAACATAACATCCGCCCCTCTCTGACTTATCTCTTTGGTGACCCCTTGTGTGTGTGTTTCTTGCACACCACATTAATTGTGGTTCGACAAGTTACCTCGTGTAAACAGTCCAGCTTCTAATTAATGAGGCTTGAGTCCTCTAGTTTGACACTCATCTGTAAAAACAATTAACACTGGTCCCTTTAAACAAGGCAGAGGACATAAATCAAATGTTAACACAGGAGTGGAGAGTCCTCGCTCAGTGTAATTAGGACAGCGAGAACCTAAAGGCCCTTAGTACTGTGCTTCATTATCAATTGACAACCTGTATGTCCCCTGACAGTGACTGATCTTCATAGGGAGCTGCCTGTGAATGCCTCTCCACGCCACCAAATGGGGAAGGAAAATGAGATTTGCAGCCTTTTGTCTCAGTGAATAGATGCAGCACTTCACTACACTGCTGCTCCCTTACCTGTGTAAATTGAATCAGCACGCACGAATTGCTGTTGATTATGCACACAGAGAATTAGTTTACTTTTTTTTACTTTTTACAAAAATGATGTCCTTGTTTGATTTGATAAAAGATTATCACATTAAATATGTATGTTGAGATCCTTCCTTGATACCTTGAGTGACCTTAGGCGAGATGTTTGGCTTCGGGGCAGCTGAAAGTGAATTAAAAGTGTGACACGTATTTGAATGTTTGCAGTCGATGGAGCGGTGTTTGTCTTCAGTCTCTGCAGGTGCAGTGACTGAGGCTGATGCCGAGGCTCTTATGCATTCTACCTGAGTTTGTCCTTCTATTAAATAATCAAGTGTAAGTGTGTGTCATACATCTGCTTTAATAAACAGGAGAGTTCTGCATGAATAATTGCTACGATTAATGTAACAGATGTGGACTCAGCAGTGATTCTCAACCTATTGTCACAAAGCAATTACAGCAGATATGCAACCCAGCCTGAACGGTGGCCGCAGAAACTCTCGCCTTCAAGAAATCTACAGAACCTCACGAATCTCACACATCTTTTATGTACATGAAATGGATGATATGGGGGAAATTTTCCTCCCCATTTCAAAAGGGTGTCCTTTTGCTTTTTCCACACTAGATAGATTAAGAGTTTTTTTTTTTTTTTTTTTTCTTCAAAGCCTCCCAAAGCTCTGTGTTTAATCACATTATGGCATTTTCCCGCACAGCCTCAGTATGGTTGCAGGGCTCAGGTTTAAGAAACCGAGCTGTGCGTTTCAATTTTTACCAGCAATTTGTACAATTCATGGTCTGCTGTCAGGGACAGAAAGCTGTATCACTCTCAGATTCCTCTCGTCTATCATCAGCCCTCCTGACATTGAAAGATAAGATTTGATACAGATGGGATTTGATCTTCAACATTAAACTGAGGTCGTGGTCCTAGTCTATGCTGAATTCCATCAATCACACTTTTAATCTCCCCCTGCTCTCTCTGTGCACATTTCACATGAAGAAACTTGCAGTGAAATGTCTCACTTGCGATCTTTCAAGGGTGATTTTACTATTGGTCCAGTAATAAAAAGACAGCTTTCAGCACTTCAGCTGCAACTTCCTGTTTTAACTCCGTAACTTGAAACAGCAACAATGAATACCGTATTAATGAAGAATTAGGAGGTAACACATTAAATATACCTCTATAAGAGAATACAACACATTTACATATTGTCATTTTGCCACATTAGCTCAAAGACGGATGAGCAATTGCAGAACATTTAAGGATAAGCTTAATTCCCCTCCGTGTCGTATTATGTACAGTGGTAACTATAAAATATGTGCAATGTGCAAAGTACATTTCTGTTATGACTGTAAAACAATTAATGATACAATTTAAGACAGAAGACAGTGGCTAGTTGCTGAAATTGCAGATACCTTATCGCTGAGAAACACTCATTCACTGGATAACAGATCTGCATTTTAAGCAGTTTTTACATTATTGTGAAGATGGGGGATTCATTTTGCCGCAGCTTAATGCAGTCAGTGGCTGATTGACGAGTTCATTTAAGGAATGAATATGACAAACAACTGTCAAACACTAAGACAAAGCAACCCCATTGTTCACTCTTTGCAGTTTTGTTTTTCTTATCCTGACTTTAGCAAACGTATGAACTTTAACTATAAAAACAAAAACCAAAAACACAGGACGAAAAACCCATCAATCTTCTGCTGATGTAGGGAGTATTTGTTAGTGGTGACGATGCACCATGAATGATTTTAATAATTAAATCGTCCTAGAAAATAAGTAAAGTACACTTGAGGTAAAAGATCGGACTTTGTTGGGAAGTTTTCATCCTGATCAAATGATTCTGTGAGGATTAATCTTTACTGAAGGGCTTTTTATTTGATCTAAAGTCAGACTAAAAGCCCACCTGGAGGCTCCAAACTGGAGATGATCGAGATGCTGTCAAGTCTAAAAATATGCATAAGTATACCCCAAGGACAAAGCTGTTTTAATATATTTGACTCATCAAACATTTCAACCTCTTTTAAACTGTGCTTATTAGTAAAGGCTTAACAAATGACATTGACGGTATAGTCTTGGAGGCTGGAGTGAGTACCAGTTAATATCAGGCCGAAGGCAAAGAACTATACAGACAACTTAGAAGTCCACAATAATATGGAGCTATGAACAAGACCTGCATTCAAGATCAGAGTCACCAAACACTTGGCGAACATATTTGGGGTTTGTTGGATCACCCTGAGAAAACCCAAACCTGGAAGTCATGCAAACTCTGCAAAGAGAACCCGTGTCTTACAACTCTGAGGCTCTACACACTGTACCACCTTCACATTTTGATGATTCCATCAATGAGAACACAAAAGAGTTTTTTTTTGGGGGGGGGGGGGGGGGAAATGAAAGTACAGTATTAAACTTTAAAATCCTTTAGATTTTCATTTGATGTTCCAGATTAGGTGTAAATGTTTAGACGCTGCCTTATCTAAATCTTTGACATTTGAAGTCTGGTGGCATCTTTGCTATTGAAATACGGAATGACTTATGCAAAGACCTAAAGAGCTCTCCGAGGTCTTTTAGAGAAAGGTTGCAGTAATCTTTGAGGCTGGTATGGGATTCAAAAAAAGATCTTCAAATTATTAAAAAAAATCTTTTTCAAAGGAAAACGATTTGGAAGTGGGGACGAGCAAAGTCTGATGGAAAAGAAAACCTACATTTGAACACTCTTTCATGAAAGGCAAGAAAACCCTTTTTCCATTTCAAGAAATAGGGGTAAAGTATTATTGTTTTTATGCATAAGCTGTGAACCTATACTAACTATACTTAAGTGTCTATGTTATATAGTATGACCTCCCCACCTTCATGCTAAAAAAAAAATCCATCCAAGTCAAAGCACTGTTATCCACTTCTGAATCGTTGCCATTCTTTAAGAGGTACCATAATGGTCGCTGTCACTGTATTAGTTTTACTACGCTGACAGCATGACAGAGTCCATTTATCACTATAGTCTCCGGAGGACCCTTGCGTTACATGATGACCTGCAGCACGGCAGAAAGACACCAAATGTTTTATGGGAACTTCACCTCAAATGGGAGCAAAAACAACATTCTGCCACTCATTCAGTAAACACAATGCCTGCAAACTACAGGATGCACACACACCTACGTACGTATACACTGGTTATGAATAAGCAATCTCATGCAAATTGGGCTTTGGGCAGAAGATGTGCAGGGATATTAATTCTTTGTTGTGTCGACTTTGCATAAAGGAAAACAGGAAATGCATATAAAATGACACTGTTGATGTATCCGTAATTTATTCAAGTGAACAATAGATAACTTTAGATTTTATTTGCTAAATGTATATACTGCAATAAAAAAGGTTTGCCTTCAGAATAATATGAGGTAGATGGGAAAATAATTGAAATTCATATAATGGGCAGATTGAGCAGTGGAGATAATGACTTGTATAAAGAGATAATGCACAGGAAAAATGTAGAGTTTGTTAAGATTAGTCATTTCACCAACAACTGAACAGCCTGTCACACACTAACGTACATGTAGGGCCCGATTTACCAAGATTTTAAATACAAACAGATTTGCATGTCATCACCTGAGCATAATAACCGACTGATTGGCAAAAACAACACTCACGCTGCATAAAGGTTGCCCCACATCATGTAGTAAATGTTACTTAAATGCCAGATTTCCTGTATTTTCCAAACAAAAGGTATTGTCGGCATCCAGTCCATGATTTTTGTTGATGCTTGTAGTTGCTACAGCGAGTCTCTGAAGGTTTTTCATAGCCAATGTTGTGAGAAAAACAAGAAGGACAACAAAAAAGACAATTTCTTCTCAAATAAAACTGGTGGTAGGCCAACTGAGGAAATGCCACGCTGCACAATAACCGCAGCCAACCTTGTTAAAGGATGAGCTGATGTGTGCCTTCAACAATTTTGACTTTGCATGTGTGTTTAGAAATCAGAAAGCTTTAGAAATAACACCCATCCATCCATCCATGCATCCATCCATGCATCCATCCATGCACCCATCCATGCATCCATCCATCCATCCATCTATCCATCCAGCTGACACTGTGAGAAAAATACCCAAAGCTGCATTTTCTTGGGTCACGCTAACTACTGCACCATTCTGCAGCTTTACTCTGAGAATGCAGACACATCTTTTTGTAGAATTTTTTTGTTCCCTCATGCTGAATTAAAAACAACACAAACAGACTGAAGCCAGATGAGCACCTTCACGAGTCAGAATATGTGACTTTCCGGAAAAGCACAGGGACAGATTAGACACTTATGTACAGCAAAGGCAGAGGGACAACAGTAATTAAGCTTTACTAAGCCTTCATGCAGCTGGAGTCAACATGACTTTAATATCAAGAAACACCAAAGTCCTCTGTAAGCTCTGCAAACATCTTGTTACATCATTTCTCAGGATCTACAGGTGATGTGAAGACAATGTTTATAAACGTTAAGAAGGTTATTAACGCGAGTAATGTTTTCCGTAAAACAATCTGGCCGGAAAATGTGATTTTGTAGATGGAACAGAGCATTCAAAAGTAAGACCTTATTGTACTGTAGCGTATGAGCAACTGAAACTAAGTTTAGTGTACTTGCATATGAGTCCTTGACCAGTGAGCTAGTCTGGGTAAGAAAACCAACTAACCAACCAACAAACAAACGCCGGCTCCACAGACAACCTTTTGCATGCTTGTGTATTTCATTATTATGTTTCCATAAATTGTACATTGCAGAATTCTTGTCGAAGAATAATAGCAAGCAGTGAAGCATTTTATTTACTCACTGAATGAAAAAAATAAAATAAAATCTAACAAACATGAACTATTGCAGAAAATGTTCTGTAGGAGATTTGGAAACTGCAAGCGTGCTGCTACTTCAGATCTGTAGGTTTTGTCCTCGTGTGGTATTTCAGGCACTCGGGTGTAACTCAGCATGGCATAAAGCATGTTTTGTCCTGGGCACCATTTTCAGCTGTGTCTTTTTCAGAGCTCTGGTGCAGTCTCTCGCAATACGGAACTCCGGGGTCATTGTCCCCAACGATTTAGACGTTCTCCCCTATTCAAATAAACATTATCCATTTATTTGTCATTTAAGTGTTCATCACAATGAAGGAAGATCTCACCCGGACAACAGGTCTGCCACTGAGTGGAGATCAGTGGGTCCGAATTCTTTAGTTTATGACTACACTGGCAGCTCTTGCAGGTAAAAGCAATTCACAGTTGGTTAGCGACTCTCTGGGATTTGTTGACTATATAAAAAAAAGATCTCTCTGCTGCATCATTGCACAGGAACAATCAAAGAGGAACTACAAGAACAGTGGACCGTAAACGATACAGCAAGGTGAGATTTGTGGTGGAAAGATAAAGATGGAACACATTGCATTCATAAATTATAAAGCAAACAATGACACATGATCACCACCAGCTTCCCCATGCTTTCAATTCAAGTTTTCAATCAATACCACCCCCGATTAGGTGCGATCATGGATATTCTCACAGTATCTCTTTTAAGAGACAGACTGACAGTTTGACAGAGTCCATCAATCAACGGTCTCTGGAGAAATTACACGATACTCACACAGATGCGCTATATTTTCCTGAAGACATACAGGTTGTAACAACAAAATCGCTTTTGCGGCTGCTGGTCTGTTATTGTGTTTCGGTAAATTGTACATTGTGGGATTCATGTACAAGAATAATAGCAAATAGTACAGCATCTTGTTTACTCAGTGAATGAAGAAAAAAAAAAAAAAAAAAGGAAAAAAAATCAAACACGGACCTTTGTATAAAGAGGTCTCGCTACAATCTGGGAACATGCTTAAAAGAAAATTGTGTAAAGTAGTAGGAAAAAATAGCAAAGTGAGATATGAGGGAAGAAAATGTTCAGGACAAACTCATCTTTCCATAATCCCCTAGTCTCTGTGCTCCCACCCTTCTTTCCAACCTCCAATTACAAAGAGAAGAAATGCCTCGCTTTTTCACTCCTAAGAAATACACAGGCTCTACATCAGAACTCAATTTGGTTTGGTAATGAGACTGCGCTTGTGCATTTCCCCATGCAGACAGCCCAATCTTCAATTGCCTGCACACATGGGGGCTTTTCTTAGCAGGAAGGCTCTGAGGAAATAGACTGGTAAAAGTGTTGCCTTTTTTCATTTCGCTGAAACTTGGAACCTTGTGTAGTTCCTTTTTCTTTTTTTTATATGACCTTGAGGAGATCTGAGGACAAACCTTGTTTTAACTAGGGCCTTGAATATCTTTTGATATGGATCCAAACATTATTTTAAGTGAAATGAAAGATTTTACAGATGACTGGTCAAGACACTTAACTGCATCTCTTAGTGAAATATTCCTTCTCTGCATATTAATGCTGCTACTTCTTGATACAAAGCTTTACCATTAAATGGGTTTTTGCCCATTTCTGGCCCAAAAAAAAAAGCATTTCTTATTTTAAATTAACTTTGAAAATAAAGTCAACACAGTTCACAAACATTTACAGTGGGGCAAAAAAGTATTTAGTCAGCCACCGATTGTGCAAGTTCTCCCACTTAAAATGATGACAGAGGTCTGTAATTTTCATCATAGGTACACTTCAACTGTGAGAGACAGAATGTGAAAAAAAAATCCAGGAATTCACATTGTAGGATTTTTAAGGAATTTATTCGTAAATTATGGTGGAAAATAAGTATTTGGTCAATAACAAAAATTCAACTCAATACTTTGTAATATAACCTTTGTTGGCAATAACAGAGGTCAAACGATTACTATAGGTCTTTACCAGGTTTGCACACACAGTAGCTGGTATTTTGGCCCATTCCTCCATGCAGATCTTCTCGAGAGCAGTGATGTTTTGGGGCTGTCGCCAAGCAACACGGACTTTCAACTCCCTCCACAGATTTGCTATGGGGTTGAGGTCTGGAGACTGGCTAGGCCACTCCAGGACTTTCAAATGCTTCTTCCGGAGCCACTCCTTGGTTGCCCGGCGGTGTGTTTGGGATCATTGTCATGCTGGAAGACCCAGCCACGTTTCATCTTCAATGTTCTCACTGATGGAAGGAGGTTTTGGCTCAAAATCTCACGATACATGGCCCCATTCATTCTTTCCTTAACACGGATCAGTCGTCCTGTCCCCTTAGCAGAAAAACAGCCCCAAAGCATGATGTTTCCACCCCCATGCTTCACAGTAGGTATGGTGTTCTTGGGATGCAACTCAGTATTCTTCTTCCTCCAAACACGACGAGTTGTGTTTATACCAAAAAGTTCTATTTTGGTTTCATCTGACCACATGACATTCTCCCAATCCTCTGCTGGATCATCCATGTGCTCTCTGGCAAACTTCAGACGGGCCTGGACATGCACTGGCTTAAGCAGGGGGACACGTCTGGCACTGCAGGATTTTGTTTCTTATCGGCGTAGTGTGTTACTGATGGTAACCTTTGTTACTTTGGTCCCAGCTCTCTGCAGGTCCTTCACCAGGTCCCCCCGTGTGGTTCTCATGATCATTTTGACCCCACGGGATGAGATCTTGCGTGGAGCCCCAGATCGAGGGAGATTATCAGTGGTCTTGTATGTCTTCCATTTTCTGATAATTGCTCCCACAGTTGATTTTTTCACACCAAGCTGCTCGCCTATTGTAGATTCACTCTTCCCAGTCTGGTGCAGGTCTACAATCCTTCTCCTGGTGTCCTTCGACAGCTCTTTGGTCTTGGCCATAGTGGAGTTTGGAGTCTGACTGTTTGAGGTTGTGGACAGGCGTCTTTTATACAGATAACGAGTTCAAACAGGAGCCATTAATACAGGTAACAAGTGGAGGACAGAAGAGCTTCTTAAAGAAGAAGTTACAGGTCTGTGAGAGCCAGAGATCTTTCTTGTTTGAAGTGACCAAATACTTATTTTCCACCATAATTTACAAATAAATTCTTTAAAAATCCTACAATGTGAATTCCTGGATTTTTTTTTCACATTCTGTCTCTAACAGTTGAAGTGTACCTATGATGAAAATTACAGACCTCTGTCATCATTTTAAGTGGGAGAACTTGCACAATCGGTGGCTGACTAAATACTTTTTTGCCCCACTGTATATACATCTTTTCTATAGTTACCAAAACTGTGTCTCGTGCTGCATTCATGAAGTTTGAGAAGTGCAATTAATAATGGGAAATATTGTAATAAAATATTTCGCCTTTTGTTTAGCTATTCGGGCAGTTTTAGCTCTGGAGCTCTTCCAACACTGGTCGATTTTGACAATTTCTCAGCTTACATAAATGTAAACCATCATCATTGGCATTTAAATCAAATGGGTCTGCCCATATTGATTTATCCATGGAAAACATTTAAAACCTACTGTACATTTGTTGGGTTTCTCTCTGTTAAAAGCATCTAGAAATGACTGTGTTGTATGTGGTGCTAGTCGAATAAAGTTGAATTGAATTAAAAGATTCTGGTTAGGAAAGACAGTGTGATACTTAATATTGCATTTCATCGACAGGGTGCACGGTGATGAGGCGTGTATCATTCTCAACTTCACAGTAAGAATGTTTGCATGTTCTCCTTTAGCATGTGTCACATTTTCTTTGGGATGTCTGGTTTAAATGATGTTATGTTTTCTTTCATGTTCTTCGGAGGGAAATTCTTTCTTGCTCAGGCACCCACAGTGGAGCCTGCTCATCTCTGATCCCAAGTCCACTGCTCCCCACTCGCCTCTCCAGTAGTCCAAAAACATGTTTTTTTGAGGTTAATTGGTAATCTTAAATTGTCTGTAGTTGTGAGTGTGTGTGTGATTGTCTCTTGTTTGGTGTATTCCCTCAATGCTCACAAGTCAGCTGGGATCTGCTTCAGCTGCCGCAAGTTGGAAATAGAAGAAGGTGCATGAACGGGTGTTTATTTACATGTAATTTTGTAAAAACTACAGGGGGGGCCGCTGCTGAGGCACTGAGGAGCTGCGTGTGTCTCTGGAGCCACACACCTGTGTTAACCAAACCCCAACTGATTCAGAACATTTTCAGGATATTGTTGGTGGACATTGATGTCACAGAAAGAAACACCACGACTTGCAAGCAGACACTGATTTAAAACTTCTCCTCAGGCAAAGACTGTCTTCCCATGGAGATGACTTTCTGACATCAGACTTTGCATTTGGTTTCCAAAACACCCTGCAGTTCCTTCACAATTTAGTATCCACCCGAATTTCTTTTTTGAAAACTGGAGAACTCAAACCCGTTTTGTTTGTTAAGAGTCTTAAGGTGAAGTCGGACACACAAAAGAGACAGACAGACAAGGTTATAAACCTGCAGTGTGTTGTGTGCGCACTCCTGACAAAAAGAAAATCCGATAGGAGTACATATCTCATATGCTGAAATTCGGAACTCTGTTTGAATCTTAACTCTGAAAGGATGGCTCACAATGTGCAGATGTCGCTCCAAATCACGTATTGACAGGTTGAAACTTGAAGGGTCCCAAAAAAAATAAGCAAAATATAAGACAAAAAAAAACCCACAAGAAGTGAGACTACCCAGCACAAACATTCTTCTGCAGGGCAAAACTGTTTGCATTGATGACACAAGCGATAAGCACGATTTGTCACATGGGCATGTTTTATCCATTAAGGACCTAAAATATGGATTTAGCTTACAGGAAGTTCCTCGTGTAATTCCCTATAAAACAATGAGCATTCATACAAACTGTGATTAGTTGTTTAGTTCAGTGCAATACTTATCTTCAAATTAGCACAGCGGCATAAATGAAATGACTGTTTACTATCCCTCGACATAAAAGAGCCCTGTGGACTGAAAAGCTACAAAGGAGAAATGCGCTTTTAAAAATGTCTGGCAAAAGATAAATCAAACATGCTCCCGGTTTGCATTAGACGGTGTGTTTACTTGATCGAAAATCATTACGGTCTCTATAGTATGTTTATTTTGGATCAAAGAAAAAAAAAAATAGAGGTATAGTTCTTAGTGTGCTCCATTGCTCTGGGAACAAATCATCCAGATCACACAGAAGGGGATTAAATAAAGTCAGATTTACACACAGTGCAAGTAAAATTACGATTAGATATACTTTTCAGTGTGTGCAAAGAGGATTGGACTTACAAAGTCGTCGTATGATTCATGTGTGACTGCCAACAGCGGGAGTCTGTATCCACCACTTGCTGCTGCCCCCCTGGCTCTGGGAGCTTGTACCTCCCTCGTCAAAACGGCGGTGGGCAGTTTGCTGTGTGCTGCCGTGGCCGTCCCCCGAGGTGCCGCCGCACTCCTCCCCGCTCCTCTCAGGCCCCTGGAAGAGAAGACGGGCAGACAAACGTGGCATCGACCTCGCCTTAAGCGTGTTTCTGCACATCGTTGGTAAAGAATCCGGCACTGGAAGTGCAATTAAGATTTCAGGAAACCTGTTAAATCTCTTATGTGTGCACATGTGCGAGCTGCCTCGGCAGGTGGCTGTCTTACGGTGCGTTGGGGTGGAACACAAGATAAACAGCAGTTAGACCCTCTAATATTTAGCAGGCTGGAGAGACTTTTCTTTTTTTCTCCCGTGGGATGCAACATGATTAAGGCACAAGTCGAAGCAGTGCCATGTCTCTTTGTACACAGTTGTATCCCGCTAAAACTACTGAATAGTCTCAGGCTGCAGGCGGGCAGGTAGTTTCCAAAGGGAGAGAGCAGGGACTGGCCATGCACTGACCCAGAATGTCAGAGGCCAGGGGACCGGTGGAGACTTGAGTGGATTAGAGTCGATTGTTTCTTTTGTGAAGGTGTGACTTCCCAGCAGCTGGACGACAGAGTCACTGCAGGGATGTTCAGGAAGGATTTAACATCGCAAAAATGTCTATTTTCTGCTAACTTACATTTTAACAGCACGATGGCGGTGGGCTATAAGGACACCTTTTCTTCTGGCGACATCATTCGCTAGGTAGAAACTCATTGTGATCCAAAAATACAGACACTCACGGGGGAATTACTGGTGCATATTTTTCATGGAGATTTACAATAATCGCTTATCATTTCAACATGAGAAAATCGGGGTAGGGAAGTGGCGGCGGTGACATTCAATTGGGAGCGTCCCATGTTGCTGCTGGATTTAGCTCATCTACACGTGCTGCCTGAATAAGGCCAGACTGTCAAGGCAAACTGTACCTGCTTACTCCTGAGGGACTGCCACGG
This sequence comes from Lipophrys pholis, assembly GCF_963383615.2. Lineage (NCBI taxonomy): Eukaryota > Metazoa > Chordata > Actinopteri > Blenniiformes > Blenniidae > Lipophrys > Lipophrys pholis. The sequence goes on along the minus strand of NC_137642.1, from coordinate 15,365,796 downwards.
CTCAGGTAGATTACTGACAGTTTACTCTAAAAAAAAAAACGGACTTGAAAAAGGGGCTCAAAGCGGCAGGCATTTCACACGGACAGCTGCATTATGCTGCAAACAGTATGTTTTTTTTTCCGGTCCAAGTCTAAAATCCCTCTGAGTTGTAATGCACGGGAAGCAGGTAACGTCTGAATAATCAAATAAATAGATAAAAACATACAACCATGGATTTTGCAGGAAGTTCACATAGTCTACTTATACGCGGGAAGTTTTATTACTAAAATATCTGTCAATGCATACATTTCTTGATCGGCACATCATATGGCAATAAATAACACATTTAAAGAGGTAGAAAAGGTTATATGAAGGAAACTACCTCAATCCCAAAACAGTGTGTAAAAAGATTGCTTCAGTGTTACTGTTGAAGTTCTTCCTCTTGCCGAGATGTGTAAAATAGTCAAGTTTGGAGCTGAGATGAATCATATCTTTTTATTAACTATGATATGAAAGAAAATAGCCTTGACTCCTTTTTCCTACTACATAAGCTCAGGATTACCCTCACATATTAATAATCCGTGACACTGCTTATAGTTTCAGTAGTATCACACATCAATATCTGATGTATTGGTGCTTCAGCGTGATCGGTATGCCAGGAACTGAAAAGAACTTCCACAGGTTCACTAAAATCCAGTCCTGTTAAATTTGTCTTAACTATTATTCTGCAACGAGTTCAGCAAAATTAAAGCCCTTGAATCGTAGCCTTAAAAAAGTAGCACCTTGGCAAAACCTTGATTACTGTTTCATCGGACACATAACCGGGTGCCTTCTGAGCCTTTTCTTTCACAGTCGCGGCAGTTTCACCTTGTTGATATTGTGGTTGCCGGCCGTGTGCTCCTCCCTTGTGCAGTCCTTCCTCTGCTCGACTCGTCGGAGCCGTTCAGCAGGGATAACTCTCTCAGCTGCTCCTGTCTGATCTCATCGTTGTAGTCCTGCGGAAACGAAATGCAGCGGGTCTCGTATGAAAACCAACACCAGAAAAACAAGGACATTTGTCTTCTGACTGCAACAGATGCTCGCAACCGCAGAAAATGTCATCAGATTGAAATTATCTTGACACACACACACAGGGAACACATGGCGCCGCCGAGCACTGAATAGTTGATGAAGACTGTTATCTTCTGGCTGTGGGTTTACTAGAAATGCAGGGGAAAGATTAGCAGTGTAGTTAAAAAAAAAAAGAAAAGAAATACTGGGAATTTATTGTTTGCATGATTAAAAAGAAGAAAAACTATTATGCTGTTGGGAGGTTTGTACAAGGACTCTGCATTTTTTTTTGGGGGGGGGGGGGGGGGTTCTGTTTTGTTGGACATCAAAAGAATGAAAACAAATCGCTGCTTTCCAAACCATCTCACGGACCTGCATGTCGAGAAGGAGGAGGAAAGAAAAGGCAAATAACACTGTGATGCCCCCATTTTTTTTATTTTTTTATTTCCAAACTACAGAAAAATATTTCTTTATTTCTCAGCCTGTAATTGACAGTTTCCTACAGCAACTTTCTTTGGAATATCGTTATCTTGTGAAGCCTTTTTCTCAAGCGGTTATCAAGCATGATACAGATCATTACACGGGAGATACGGCAGTGGACAAAGCAGTATTCATTATCTTGTCATTTCTGACAGATAAACAGGCTTATTTCTCAGAAACACTTAAGCCAAGCCCACAAGATTTGATACCCGGGGCAAAATGCTTTTGTAATGACAACAATGCAGTGGAGGAAGCAATAGATTTCTTCATTTGTTTCACAGTTTTTGACAGGCGCTTTTATATGCTGTTGTTGATGCTATTTTCTATGTGTTTGCTTTTAGGCGTCACTGACTGAGAAGAGAATGAGGAAGCCACAAGCTTGTGTCATCGAGGACACTTAAGTTTAATTATTTGACCTCCATTTTTTGCTTCGAGAAAGACTTTAAGGTCGGCAGTGCATTACGAAGATTTGTTTGTGGATACATTTGCCTATATTAGAGGTAAACAGCCTTTGTGAGTAAAAGAGACACTTTTCTGACATTCGACCAAAATCTGGAGATGCAAATATTGTTTGTCCCTGAAAATGAAGATGACACTCGTCTGTTTTATATAGTTTTGCTATGTTTACCAAAACTGTAGCTTATGTTGACATTTTGTTATAACATTTAACAGTCTCCTCCCCTATTTAGTTGTGTGTAGCAGTCCATGCAATTTGGCAGTTTCGCCACTGATTTGTGTTCATTTGTCATTTCAGTTGTTTTTGAAATTTTGTAATGGTTTTAGCAGATTTGAAAGATTTTAGACCTTTTAGCTGTATAGTACTTAAATTATAGCTTTTTATAAGTCAATTTCTCTAAAAAATATCAAACACACGGGCCAACCTGCATCATTGGCAGGAGAAGTAAATAAGTCCAAACCTCCATTTTTCCTCTGAGGTGTTTTTTTTTTTTCAGAATTTGTTCAGTATTACCTTTCAGAGAGATGCTGTTGGAAACTTAACATTCATCACTGGCTGTGAAAGACAGCGGACGCATATTTTAGTTATCAAACTATTGGCACATCTAATTTAACTGTCAATTTGTCACCTTGAGCTATGAGATAAGAGTCTCTTTGAAGGAATGTTTGCCATGCAACAAAATTGAAATGAGATTAAAAAATAAATAAATAAAAAAATGTTTATTTTTATAAAAGATTTGTGGAAGCTTCAGGAAGTCATGACAGAACTGTTGATGAGCCACATGTGGAGACAGACTCCTGTGCTTATAGGCTGCATATCAAAAAAATGATCACTCAGATTATGTCACATAGTTCAAGGACAATATGGTTAGAAATTTACCAGCTATTTAGTTTTATGGCTAAACAATGTACTATTTCAGCTGTCTCAGAGAATTAGTTTCCTAAAATGACTGCAGGTAATGGTGGTGTGTAAAAAAACAGAAGAAAAAAAGACATTCAAGATAATGCTGAAGTATGTTGCCGCAGGAGTAACTCTGATTCAGTAAAACACTCTAACTGCATTTACATGCACCAAGAATAATGTCGGATCCAGTCAGTGGATCAATCCCACAATGCTTCACATTTTTGACTTTGGCCCAGTTGTGACACTCACGCATGATCCCACGTCCAGCTTTACCCAGGATCCGATCAGAGATATATATATATATATTTGTGAGCTACACTTTTTTGCATTTTTTGGGAACTATGACCAGAGAAGCGTCCTCCCTCTTTAGAGTCTGATCCAGAAGACACAAGCACCCAGAGATTTATGTGCACCACGCGGAAGCATTGTGCCTCTTGACGCAATTATAGAGTGGCATTGTCCTCAAAACACGTTGCATGAAGTGTTAGACAGCAAACAAGTGCGTACATAGTCAGAACAAGTGTGCACATGGACTCAGTTCAGAAACAAATTTCCTTCCAAATGGACCCTATCAGATTAGAAGATAGATGTGCTGACAGGAAGCATTGCTTTTGGGTTCAGGCTTTCATTCAACTATTTTTATCCATGTAAAGTCAATCCATGTCACACAGTGTAGAAAATTACACAATCCATAGGACCTTTTAATATATACAGTATAACCTTTTTAGAGATCACGTGTACTGCGTTTTGTGCACCTTAAAGCGTTTCAAGTCAGCCACAATATTTTTCACACGCTATAGTGAGTTACTACGCCTGCTATTCCAGCGGGATTCTAACATATTCCTGCTAATTGCGCTTTCCTCGATGGTACAGAACGGCCCAGTCCACCTATTTATTTCCTAAAAAGTTACCACACGGGAAGTATAACTTTCGTTTTCAGGGAAAACTCATAGTTTTCATGACTTTAAAAACTTTGCTTTGTGGATTTGTCATTTGTGATATCCACTGCTTTGTGTATTGCTGATGTGCATACAATTGATGTACAACAAGATGTAGACAGAGAAATGGAGTCATGTTGTTGGCAGTGGTTGCCCTGAAAAGCAAGACTGAATCCTGCTGCGGACTAATTACTACTGAAGGCCCCTAAACCTGTTGGGATTAACTCCGTTTTAAATAGGGACTTTTTTTGTTGGATACATGGAGACACCTGGCAGCTCGGACAGGGAGAGAACATGTGTCCGCCATAGAAATGTGCGTCTGAAACATTCCCTCTTGGATTTCTTGTGTAATCAAGTTATTATTGTTAAGTCTTCTATTAGTCTATATTGGCAATCCCACAGAGAGCTACAGGACACTTTATTAAACAAATAATTAGAAAGACAATTTTCCTGTTATGTGATGTGCATAATTTTGGCACAGCTGTGAAATCCGATTTTCAACAAGAGCTCATTAGATTCAAATAATTCTGTGTGAACAAGGAGAAACCCCGCCCCCCCCCCAAAAAAAACAACTCTGTCGTTTCTACCCGTGTGAAATATAAGCCTTTTTTGTCGGCTCGTTATTAGATGTCAACTTAGAAAGCTGAAGCTGTAATCTCACTTTTCCTGTAACATTTCACATTTTTCTTTCCGGAGAAACTAATTCTCAGCTCTATATTCTTGCTGGCAGTTCACGCTCAAAATAGATAAAGTCACTCATGTTTCACTTCAACAGAATGTCTGACCTTCACTGAAGTGGTGGGAGTCTTCTTGGCTGATTGGCTGTCAGTTTATGCAGTACAACACGCGAGCTATTATGTCAATGAATTGCAGCCAATATTCCATACTTTTAGCGAGTAATGATACTTTGCAGGTGTACTTTAGACTTGTATCAGGGAATAGTAGGCAATTACGGTACAGAGCGCGCAATTGTGTGGGTAAAAAAAGGAAAGCGGAAAATACAGAGTAAGTCATGTTGCCATGGCTTTACATTGAGGCTCACAATGTCATGCAGGAAGCATATGAGGAATGCATTTTAAATGTAGATTTTCAAAACTAAAATTATTGACACCCACGTGTCACTGAAAAAGGGAGATGAAGGCAAAAAAAAAAAAAAGTCCCTCACGGTAGGTTTCCAAATGATTTGACACGCGGCACAACACGCACTGCTCTTATTAATGAACTAATAAGGCCTGCAGCATCCTGCTGGTTCAAGGAAGACTGGCAGAGCTCTTAATTGGGAAGCTGGCGGCTCGTCCAAAGCGCCTCAAACCTGCCAGGGCTTGTAAAAGTTGCCTGTTGACAGAGGCGTTAGCATGAGTATACAGCGATAAACCCCTCGCTGAGGCTTCTCGGGCCACACTGTTTGCTCGCTGGGATTAATTCTGACCATGCATGCTCTTGTGCACACACGATGCCCTTCACAGAGCTAAAGTTAGACTTTAAGGGGGTCAACTCGTGAAGTGCAGTGGTGCCACTCGCTCTTGCTTTTTGTGTCTAAACCTAGTAATGAGTGAAAAATCCTGCGCTTGGTGAATTCTAGTAGTAGAATAGTGACACAGATGATCACGCAAATGATGAAAAGGCAATGTGTATGCTGGGTAACTTTCCTGACGCCTCTTGGTGAAAACCCAAAAAAGTCAGAATTATCATGAGTCATCTCTTTCATAGTCTGTATTCATACTGGGGAAAAAAGCCGAGGCAATAAAGTTGGTCATGTTTTCATGGAGGTCATCGAGCAGTGATCAAATTAACTGTCGCTGTTAGATTTCTGTGATTTATAGGGCAGAAGGTTGTTTGTGATTCACACACACAGTGTTCGGATTTCATAGAAGCTGCAATAACTATTTGATCCATCCTGCAAATTTAACGAGATAAAAATCACAATTTAGAAGATTCAACAAACACCTAAAAAAAAATTGCGGCCTTAGCAGTGTAACGTGATTTCAATTACTAAGAGGTCAGAAAATGTGGGATGAAATGCATCTCTCATCAGATCGCCCGCTGGAAAGAACTCATTTTGAAAACCATCAATCTGCATCACCGCATATTCCTCTTCTACAAGGTGAGCGAGAAAAACCCTGAACGTGTGTTCATCTCCTCACCGCAGGCTGACCAAGACGTCCCACTGTGATGCTTTTTCCACACCGAGAATTAACATTTAGTCACGTATCGAGTGCTCCATGAGAATCAAATCTACTATTAAAGCATTTTAAAAATGCAGCTCAAATGTGCGGTAACTCAACATTAATTGCATCAGGGGGGAAAAAAAAAGAAAAATCTATTCTGCTCTGTTAGAAATCCCTGCACAGTCTGGATTTATGAGAGAGATAATATCACAGACTCCTTTATTACCTCTACACTTTTGTCTGATCGCTAATAAAAAAAAGTTTTCAGGGGCCTTCTGCAAATTACCGTTAAATTTGTACCTGATTGCAGTTACTATTTACTTCTATGAAAAGCACTGTGGAAGCAAAATAAACTCCCTTCATAGCATGCCGTTCCTCAAATTTGGGTTCAGTCATCTTTGGTGATCGTAAGGATCAGATGAATGGCGCTGAAAGTCAGACCGAGTTCGCCTGACTTTGTTTCCGATGGCTGTATTTTTTTAATTTTCTTTTAATTTGACTTCACCTTTTACTTTATGCGACAACAAAAACAAACAAATTACTGCCGCGTATCCGGTTCAAGCATCTGCGTCAGCGTCGGCGTGCCAAAAGCGCTCCCCGTTGCAGTTTGTTCCTCTGATGAAGGCCAAAAGCTCCTCCAGCTGAGAGCGGGATCACCTGTCCTTCACGACTTCACGCTCGCAGCCTGACGCGACATTAACACGCTGATTAGGAGCGGCTTCTCCTTTGTTTCATTTTCTTGCATAATTCCGAGCTGACGGGGCTTGCTTTTTGAAGTCACATTTCGCTTCCCGTCGAGCTTTCTCCCTTCAAATCGTCTCAGCAGCCGATAAAAGTCACTGTTTGGAAAACTGCACTCCATCAAGGAAATTTGCATGGAGAATATTTGAAATGGGGGGAAATGTCTGCAAATCACAGCAGACAGCTTCTTTGTGTCAGACGCAGAAAATGTAGATTCATATTTCTTTTTTTTTTTTCTTTTCTGCATATGCGAGCTCTGTGGGAGCACAGTAAAAGTTCGATTTTGCTAAATTACAGAGGTAAGACATTCATTATAAAACATCAAGGGGGCGATGCACATTTAAATCTTTTTTTTCTCCCTCTGTGGAAGGAGACATTTGAGTGCTTGTGCAAAGGTAGATGCAGAAAGAGAGGAGGGAGGGGATGAAATGAATGCTGCACAAGTCATTCATTTGGCTCACGTGCTCTGGCACACGCTTCTGGGTTTTTTTAGCCACAGCCTGGAGAGTAAGTCACAGGCGCACGCCTGCCACTGTGGGAAACGGCTACACAACTCTGTGCCCCTGTCTGCTGCATCCCGTTGACTTTAGTTTGGTTTCTGAAGCATAATGTCACACCAGTGGGGGTAGATTGACCGCCGGAGCAGCGGTGGGCCTCCTCAAACACGTTGTGTGGCTGCATCATAAATTCTGAACCTTTTGCCTTTTATGTGTTGAGCTTGGTATAATGAAAATGTCTTGAACATTTAAATGAAGGTTGATCCTCCAATAGATGGTCAATATTGCTCAGAAGAGTGTCAAACACGATTGAGCTGAATCAGACATTGACTTTATTATTCTACTTCGCTTCGCGCCGATGCCAGCCGATCCCTGACACTGGAGTCGAGTCTCGGGGACGTTGCTGTTGTCAAGTGAATGTTGCGTCACATGCTGTCAAAGTGTGACAACACAACTTTAACATCAACGTAGTTGTTAAAGCGTGGCGCAGCCACATAAAAAAAAAAAAAAAAAAAAAAAAAGTAAACAGCAGGATGTCGTTGCCACTGCTCACCAGAGGCGGGACGCATCTGTCATTATGGATACTGACAGATGCCTGTTGTGTTACATTATCTGCAGTTTATAATCCATAAGATCCCAGAGGCGGAGTGATGTAAACTACATCGGTCTTCAATTCACAGCAAAAAGAGAACGAAATAATGCAAATGTCTCTTTCGGCAGGAACAATTATTTTACCTCAACGCTTTTATTTTGCATTCACATCGATAATAATAAATCACCAAAGAAGGCTTTTATTGTTCCTATGCACGTACAACCGCAGTGCATTTTCATCCACTGTAATGATTTTTCAGTCCCTCTTTTTCCACTTTATAAAATCTTAGTGAATGGGTTTCCTCCTAGTTACATTAGTTCTGTCATAAAAGACTTTAAACTGTTGTTGAGGTTGAACTGTCTGTGTGCAACGAAGGCAACGCAGACGTTGAATAGGAAATGTTTTACAACAGAAATTGCCTGTGCTCTAATAAGAAAATGCGGCCGCTATTCTATAAGATTCATTTAGAGCACAATACCTCATCTTTTTTTTAAGCTGCTACATTAAAGCATGAGCCGGGGCTCTGCCTGCAGCATACTTAGATTCTTTGACAAGCATCAAAAAGTAGTAAAGTTTATCCAAGAAAAAAGTGAAATACGGGGCAGTGCCCCAATTACACTATTCAGCTTGGTGTAAGCAAAACTGAACAAATAATACCCCAACATGTAAGCCTGCTGACTGTTCCAGTTCATGCAGCACGGTAAATAACTTCTTATTGAAGCAAACTGTTCATGGAGAGCAGTGAGAGGGAACAAATTAAAAATACTCGTTTTACTGAAGTAGCATGTTAGTCTACTTGTACTTCTTTGAGTACTTTCAAATATGGAATTGGATTCATAATTAAGTACAATCCACTTAACTACTTTTTAAAGTCACACGTTGCAACTGAGTACTTTCATAATTTGAAATGACATTCAAACTTTGCGATCTTCATTTTCGTAGCCTTTGCTCAATAAAACATGTCTGATTTATATAACTACAATGATATATATTGACAATGCACATAAATGCAGGTTAAAAATTAACTTTTGAGTAAATTTTATGAAAACTACTTAAAATATTTACTTGAGTATTTTTTTTTACCAACAGTGCAAACCCAGCATTTTATGACTTTGTAACTGAGTAACATTCAGGTGATGTAACAGTACAAGTTTCTCTTTACAGATGGTACAGTAAATATAAAGAAGTGCACATGAACTTTCTCTATGACACATCTGGCTTTTCTCTCTCTTTCTCCTCCATCTTCAAAATGTCTTTGTCCAACTTGCGGCTGATCTACTAAAGATGTGTGTGCATGAAAACAGACACACACATTCAAGTGGATCTATACTAACTATACTATGCACTGAGGATTACATCTGATCGGCACGCAAAATAACACAGAGATATAAAGAAATGTGTGTTCCTTCATGAATATGGAATATGAGGCATGTGTACCAGATCCCGCCAAAATATTTCCTCAGCTTACTTTTTATTTGTGTACTTTATCATAATCTGTGTTGTACCGCTTCTTGGGTCTTGTTCTCTTTTCTCACGCATTTCTGTTGCTCTTCTTTTTCCCTCAGTTTTCACTTTGTAACCCATCTTTTTCCATATTTTTTTTGTTTGTTGTTGTCTTTGTTTTGTTTTTTAATTTGGATGTATGCTGTAACTTTTCAATTTGTTTGCCAACTTCCTCCCATTAGTAACTGCTCCATCTAATCACTTCATAGCAAACACTGCATGCAAAAATATTCATCTGAATACTCTGGCTTGCATGTGATCGCACACGCGGTATCATTCTTAACTGATCACTTGCAAAACACAGGTCAACTGATTGAAAGCTTACAATTTAGCACACTTTATAGAAGATTGGCCAGGTTCATCTTTGGGACAACCACAGTCACTCACAATCAAGATCATTCATACAGGCAATTTAAAGTTACCAATTAGGTTCAGGCATTTATTTTTGGGCTGTTCAAGGAAACCAGAAAAAAAAAAAAAACAACAACATTCATTGGGCAAAGATCCTTACAAGAACATTGTCTCAGTAGAGGAAGAAGCATCAACCTCATGAAGCTGACTCATGCACCACCACTCCTCCATTAGGTCTTGTCACATTTTGCCAGGCTTGATTAATATTTACAGCTTCGACTCAGCGAGAGTACACAACATGCACATTAATTATTGCTAACTTCTCCAGGCTGTAAGTTGCTGAAGTCTTGCAAGTTGTTCCATACTGCTGTTTAATTGTTGAATACATTATTTTTCATTTGTAAGTGAGGGGCATGGGGCGTAGAGCAGCAGAGGAAAACTTTCATGCTTCCCTCTTCCTCTGAAATAAACACACGCTGGATGCTGTGGACCCAGAAAACCTTTGCTTTGTGTTAATAAGCCTGGTGGAGAAATGATCCAGTCAGCACTGGTGTACATAGCGCAGGGAAGAAAATTTGAATAAAAATTAGGGGGAGGAAAAATGAGGTTAGATATTAAACTTACTGGAACAAGGAATTTTTTAATCTCCTCCAAGGCGTGACTCATGCGGGAATAGGCCTCTCCAGGTGGAGCAAAGACTTCAATTAAAACATGTAGATCGTTACTCAGATGGGCGTATTTGGCTTCCCCGCTGTTCCGTAATTCTTCCTCCTGTGAAAGTAAGACAGGTTTTTGTTTGTGAAAGGGAACCCAAAAGTCAAACCTCTGGCATGAAGGTTTAATAAAATCACTATATTATGCCAATCGCAATCAACACCACGATTCAAGCTTGCGTGGATCACAATGCAGTAATTAATACTTAATGCGCAGTGACGTGTCAATAAGAAGCCTGATTAAAGATTCATTTGGAGGGCAGTTTGCTTGATGAGCTAATTTCAGATTGACAAAAAACAAGAGGCAAAGTGATCCAGTAATTCTGTGCTAATTTATTCCTATGATGTAAACATCACTTTTCTATCATATATATGATGCAAGTTATGGTTGTGGACTTCCAATCCCCCCCCAAAAAAACCAAAATAGGTCAAGTAATGTTTTTTCTTTTCTTTTTTCTTTCATTTGCTTGAATGCATCCTTATAACGGCGGAGATTACTGCACTCATTTTGTCAGACAAGGAAAATAGAAAGAAAAGCTGTTCTGCCTATTTTCAATTTGGATGTCTTACATTCACACAAATATTTTTATTCCTAGAGCTGAGGGTCTTTTGCTGTGCTTTTCATTCATTTACAAATTAAATGAGATCCAACCAAGTGGTATGTGGTTGCTTTCAAATGAGCTGAATTAGTTTTCTCAGTGAAGGTAGGAGTAAATGCTGGCTGTGGTGTATTCTTGATAGTTTGTTGACATGATGATCTTTTCATCAAGTGGGAGATATCTACACCGGCATTTAGAAATTCAGAAACATCCGATGGTATTCTCAGTACCGAATGTTATCACACTATCAGAGGAATAGTTACGGGCTTATGCGGTATCATGCAGGCATATCACAATGCTAATCAGCATTGTTCAGAAGCTTGCTGTAGTGCTTTAGTTACATCTGTTGATATTATTACAGCTGAGGCTGCAGGAAAATTTGCACTGAATTTCAATCCAGGAGCCCGAGTTGTTAAAACACTCCTGCACAGATGAAACCGACCAGACTCACACTGCCATTCCGTGTTGTCCCCTGGGGTCTGCATTTGAAAAATAATCTTACACTTGATATTTTGATGCGTAAATGGAACAAACCCCCACCCCCACCTTAACGTGCTTAATAAGAAGCATTTCTTTTTAATAAGAAGCATTTCTTTTTAATAAGAAGCATTTCTTTTTAATAAGAGGCATTTCTTGGACATTCAGGATAACGCATATGGAGGAACATTTACACTCAAAGACAAGCAGCCACTTGAGCAATCACTACACTCTTCACCAGGAAGACACTTGTACCTACAAGGAATAAGTCAACTTTAAGAGATAATCGTCAAAGATTGAGGCGCCAGAGAACGAAAACGTGGTGAACGTTTTTCCTGATGTATAAATTGAATTCTGTGATGTGTTGAAGTGGCGAAGGCTTCTCCACAGTCTCTACTCCAAAACAGCTCAGGGAAACGTTTAAATGGATGGACTTCTTGTGACCCAGACGCGGCCCAAAGTTCAAGCCACTTTGATGGACAGAAAATGATGTGCGGACCACCTGTGGCAAGGACAACCCTCAAAAGAAAAAAAGAGAAAAAGTCCCTTCAAATAAAGTGATTTTGAAACAGAGAGGAACAAGTAGAGGAGTTGCATCCAAGTCTGGCATCAGACAAGGACACAGAAAAGTCTATAGAGTTTAAACAAGCAGCCAGAATCGGCAGTATGGACGGCAGTAGAAAATGTCAACAACACAAAACAAGGCGGCAGACTGATCAGCAGATTAGGAACAGGTGTGCCGAGTGGGCAGACAAAATACAGACTGCCTTCAAAATCCCCGAAAATCCTTGCAAATTGCTTATTTATTCATTTGCTCGATATCAACATTTTGTTGGGAACATTATCAGAGCGACACAAACACGAGCGCTCCAGCCATGAAATGAAAGCAAATAAAAACAAAACCCTAACTAGAAAGATAGCGAAAAGGCACAGAGAAAGAAAGAAAGAAAAAAAAAACGAATGTAGGAAGCAAATGTTTAATTTGAATATAATTATTTGAGTTTGCATAAGGCACTGAAGTAAATAAAAGTTTTTAGTCCAAGCAGTTAAGTCTTTCCAGGTCTGGTGACAAGGAAAATGTGATCGTCTTACGGTGGGAGCCGAGTTCCTGTGGGACTCTCTACCTGAGGCTTCAAAGATTTGTTTGATTTGTTTAGTATCACAGCTTGTGTGGGCCAGAACAAATGGAAATAGGTCAATCACAAAATTGAAGTTGCTCTCATTTACTATCAGAAATTATGTAAGACAGCCAGGAAATATTTTGACCATACAATGTTTGAGAATATAAATTGACTAAGAAATGTCTTTTTTTTTAAGGAACATATTAAACTGGGTCTTCATTTATCTCACACTGCCATAGTTTTGAAGTATTTTGCTGAAGGACACCTTGATGGTGGCTGTTGAAAAATGTTACTGCCATGAATGCACTATTGTCTATCAACTAAATCTATGGAGTTAAACTTTTGTCCTTGCATTTCACAGCCTTTGTCTCCCCTTGGGGAGACCTCTTCTTTAATTAAAAACTGCTCCTGAGATTTCAGCCTACACACTTGCTGTCTGGCTATAGAGCAGACTGGACTGCGCGAGGCGCAGATGGGCAGGTGGCTGCGTCTGATGTTTACCACAGAAATGTTTGAGGAAGAGTTTCAGACAGGGAAACAGCTCAATCTGCTTATTACTGCTGCACACCTTGAATAATTAAAATGATTGCACTACTATAAGGATTTCATCTAAAGACAAACAACTGGAGTCGACATTTAAAGAGTGAGGTCGATACCTTAACACCATGTTAACTAAGCCACATCCGAGGTATCAGATGTTTTAGTGACTATCGGGTCGAATACAATGGCTCTTAAAGTGTTAAAGTTTAAAGCCGTAACCAGTAATAAACATTAGGAGTTCCAGCAATGTGGTTTAAGCTGTATGAGGCAGAGGCTCATCCTCCCCCACTTTGAAAATCTCTGGTCTAATATCAGTGAATTAACTGCTCTGATGCAAAATTTCTGAACCTCAAAGGTTGACGATTGCGCCCAACTGAAGCGCTCGACGAGGCAGCAGCAATGCGCGCTGGCAACGTGCTTTTGCATGTAACAGGACTTGGGCTGTGCCTGTTTAACATTGTCTTGAGGCCAGCTGCCCTGAACGGCAGCCAGCCTTCCAGTTGTGACCTCGGGGAGTTGGCCTCGTCACGAAATCCTTCAGAGGAGCTCGGGCTGCGCATAAAATCAATACGACACGCGAACAAAAACCCCGTCAACACTAATCAGATCATTCATTAACCTAGCCATTGCTGGTAAGACTAGACTGTTAAGGGTTTATTATTGTCGCTCTGTGCCGGCTGAAGGCAGCGTGTCTCCCCCTGAGAGAATTTCCATGTTAGCGATACTGATTTGCACTAATACACAGTGATAGAATAATGATCCGTAATGCCCTGTTTAAAACAGAATCATAAACAAGCACTGCATTCAGGTAAATAAACAGTTGTGCTGCTGACAGCTTGAATGTTATTAATATTTTAGTGTCTCCAATTTAACACACCAAAGACACGTTAATGTACCACATGAGTAAACTCAATGGACTTAGTGGCAGCAAGCCAAACTTTCAAATGAACTCCGGCTCTGGCCAAAGCACGTCCGTGTATTTCCTGGTAAGAAACATCTGAGCGTTCTCTATCACTGTCTAAATGACCCAGTCAGGTCTGAGAGGACATTCAGTGTGGATAGTACTTGTTTCTGATCACAAAGCAGCACTGTTTATCTAAACATTTGTTAATCTTATCTCTATCTTTTCAAAAACCGATTGATCCGGAGCATTAAAACTGCATCTTGTACAGGAGCGTGCAGTAAATCCACAAAAGATTAAAAACAACAGACGGTAACAACAAAATTGCTAAATACAGCAGAGGAGTGTGAAAAATATAAATGCACTGAAAGAAGAAAAAAAAAATATGTAAAAGTGTAATCAAGGAACTGTTACCATCTGTTGTAATTTCAATCTTAATTTTCTCCCTTCTGATTGAGTCTGTCTTTATAATACTTATATGCCACCAAGTGCAATATGTTTTGTGGAGCATCTGTTTTTAATATGTTTTTAAAAGGTCTTTTTCTTTTTTTAAACAGACCTAAAGAAATGAATGCCAGTGTCTGTTGGGGTGTTAAATACAAGACATTCTTCATGAGCATATTACCCTCAGCAGTGCCTTAAAGAAATAATTTTTCAACAGTTTGTCTGTATGATCCAACCCTAATATTTTACCATCCAATGGTCACAAATGTACAGTACACCTTGATCATGGTCCCGGTAGAGCCGTGTGTGTGTGTGTGTGTGTGTGTGTGTGTGTGTGTGTGTGTTCCCACACCAGCATTATAGTCATTCATAAAACAATGCAAACACCAACACTAACAATTTTTGTTGTTGTTGTTTTTGCTTATTATGTGCATGGAGAGTCATTTCATCCTCAAAAGCAAGCTTATATTGGCCAGGGAAAAGTGAGCAGGTGCATCGGCATGAACGGAAAGTATGTGTCGTGTCAGTTATGGAACATTGCTCCAGCACATGTATCATAAAAGAAAGTCCTGCTGTCTGCTTTCTTCATCAGTCACAACTCTGTCCACATCGCACACTGCACTCTGGTCAAATCAAATCCAGCTTTAATAGTTTGTTCAGCATCTTTCTTGTTGATGCTGATCTGGAACCTGCAGGGAATGTTTGGCCAGCTGCGCCCATTCTCATGAGATGTGCATTGAGTCCTCCAGGAGCTAACACACAGAGACACGCAATCAACCCCACTGAATCACACATGCAGCTAATTAAGAGTGGGCTAATACCCTGAGACTCATGTCCTTCGGATTAGGGAAGGAAGCACAAATACTACAAATCCCCAGGTCGTCTTGCTGTGAGGCACAAGCGCTAACCACAACACCACCATCCCGCCTCTGGTGTAGACCTGGCAACAGTTGAAGAAGCAGGTATTGCTGATGCATCTGATGTTTAAAGTTGTCTATTCAAATAGAAATGAAACAGACTGTATTTAATGTGCACCGAGGACCGCACACTAATACGCAGGTGCATATGTAAAGATGTATTAAAGCATTTTGGCCACCTGGGAGCCAATGAAAGAAGCGGTGAACTCGGAATTTCACACACCAGCTACGTTTCAGATCTTTTATTTTAAAGTGTGTTTTCTGGCCACCAGATAAACCCAAATATGCTCTCTTTTTTCTGTCTTATCAGTTTCTGCCAAATGTCTTATTATGTTCTCACGCTCCTCCTGCGCCTGTTTGCTCTCTGGTTTTGAGCACACGGCTGCTGTCCACAAAGAAATCCACTATATTGTGAGATTGAATTACATCATTCAAGTTGCTAATTACCAGGAAAACAATGAGCTACAATAAAATAAAAACAAACAAACTCTTCTGTGCTAGTTTAGTTTTGCACTCAAGTTCATTCTAGTTCAAATTCAATTCGAATTTGAATTTGTAATCCCAATAAATTCATTTCTAAAAATCTATGTTTTTTATGAAAAGTAAATTGTTTCGCCTTCCTTTGCTCTTATCATGATTTTCTCTCAAAAACTAAAAGGACAGAAAAGGACCCTGGGAGAAGGCATTGAATTGAGCTCCAGGTTTTCCTCTCCCTGGCACTCCCTCAAAAGCTTAAGAAACATGCAAATTTACTCCATAATCCTTTGTAAGTTCATCAATATTAAAAGAGAACTCGTCCACAATGTCGCTTCGACATTTCATACTTTTCTAGGTAAAAATATTGATTACAGCCACTTTCAAGTCATTGGAACAGCCACTCCATTATTTTACCCTCGACATGTGCTTGATGTATTGAAATGCGGCTCCAGTTTCAGGAAAGGGGTGGTAAGAGAGCGAGTCTTTTGTCATGTCAAGCTGTCTGAATCAGAGGCTACGGTAATAATAGCAGTGTAACTCTATCGTAGCACACTGAGACCTGTTATGAGTGTGAATACCAGATCCAGCAGGCTGTCTGTGTGCATGCTTGGATAAGTTTGGCTCCAGGGGACCACAAGTCAGCAGGATAAATGACTTTGGCAAAAAGATTCATTACTTTGCATTCATAATTGACTTTTACAGAATGTGCTATTAAAAAACAAAGGGAAAAACATTCCAATTCTCGCCTACATATGTTTGTCAAGTGAAAGCTATTAATTCTGTTATAGATGCAATTCATCTCAGTTATTGCTGAGACGGTGTCTGTTAAAATATTCCACTGTGCTTTGGCAGAATCTGAAGAGCACCATTTCTCTTTGACCAGGCAAACAACCATATTTCAAACAGACAAATCAATATGTGCCTCACCTTGCCTTTATCCCTCATGGAGCCTTTTCCAAGGATGGACATCTTCACTCCTGTCTCTTCTTGTAATCGTTTCATTGAGTTTCCCCGTGGTCCCAGCAGCTTCCCAACAAAATTAAACTGTGACAAAGGAGAGAAAACAATACAACAAACTTTATCAACAGTTCTCACATATGTACGAGTGGGACAGATACTACTTTATCTCTGTTTAAAGATAAATGTTTCCCAAGGAGCATCTGAATGGGAAAAAAAAAAAAAAAACACTCTGTCTTTTTGTAGTAGAAAAGGTTAAACATAAGAGCTGCTTGCTGGCCATTAGTCATCTATTATCAATAAAATCTCACATTCCATTCGCCATTCATTCATCATGTGAGAAAAAGCTGGAATGAAGCCTGATAAATCAATATAACTGTGCTTTAGTACGGAGCACATTAAATGGGAATGTGGCTCTCCTGGGCTGACCAGCATAACATATATGTCTATCCTTTGCTTGAACTGTGCCCTTGCTCGTGTTGTATCTCAGTGGCATTTGGGGTCATAAGTGTTGTGCTGATAGAGGGAATAAAAAAAAAAAAAAAGGAAGTGTGGACTCAAACCAATAATGTTCCTGAGACTGTTCTAGAGGTCAGCGCTGAGATAAAGTCAGAAATAATGAGTTTCTTCCCAGTGGGAAATTAAGTAATACTATCCAGATGACAAACTATCAGATTCAAGCCGCGGGCCTCTGACTATCATTTCCCTCTCACTGTGCACCAGCTAGTGTTCATATTGAGAGAAGACGCTGTGGATTGTTGCTGGCACAACACTGCTGAGATTAGCGGTGATTGATCTGAGGGGTCAAACTTTGAGGATCCAACTGTGGTCAAATGAGTAGTTTTCTTAAAAAAAAAAAAAAAAAGATTAGACGATGATGAGACGATAACACACTTTTTGGGGGGTTTTCATAAAAGGTTTTAACAAATGTTTGCTGCAGTCATGAAAGACCACCTCCAGAGCTGAACAGGTGGTCAGGCGCCCACCACAACACACTCCGGCCAACCCTAAAATGATATTAACCTTTTCACTCAAGCGGCCTCTCCCACTGCGGCTGAGCAGCTAATAACTTTCGCAGCCAGCTGTGTGTGGCTGCTGCAACTCAACTCCAACAACTGCACACTCAGCTGATTTCGTGAACATCATTAACATCATGAGTGAATGCTACATCCAGGATAGAAAGGCGCCCGGGGATGCAGAGATGAAACTGGGAGGGGAGAAAAAAGGGGAAAGAAAAAGCCTCTGCATCCCTTCTGTCCTTGCCTGTCCTCTGATCTGAATGATTAAGGCACCTCTGTGGATGGCTTTCTTCACAGGAGCTGCCTTGACAGGACTATCCTATAGCTGGCAGGGAGCGCCAGGGCAGATGGTGGTTGCAGCTACACCGAGAACGCGCTCGCTGGGCGGTAGAAGAAGAGTGGCCTGTTTTCATTAAGCTAATGAATGTCTGGAGCGAGTCTGCTGCTCCACGGTGAGCGATTTGGGCTTCGGAAAGGGGTATAGTTCAGTGTTAAATGAGGTTTGAAATGATGCTATGTACCCCCTACAGTGTCAACACTGATGACTATGCAGATATTAGAAGAAAGAGTGTTGTGGATGTAACAATGTCTGAACAAATATGGCGCGATCCAAAGAACGTCGCTTTTTTTTTCTATTCTATCGTACGTGATACACATTTTACGTGAAAGAGCTTTTATTGGAAACTGAATTCTGATTCGTCAATATCCAACGTAATTCTACATTACTCAATAATGGGAGAAGCCGGAGCTTTGTTGAGTCATGCTGCACAACTTGACAAGGCAGCTGAGCAAAGCACTTTCCACAAGGACCTCACTGACTGATGACTGTTTGAGTTGTTCTTTTCAACAAGATAATCATGGATTTATAGTAAAGATTTATTAAAAAGAAATCCCCTGTGGCCTTGAGAGCTTCGCTCTCTGTGATACCTCTGTGAACACCAGCAAATTGAAAAATGTCGTTCACCAGCCTGACAACGCACATGGCGGAAAAAAAACTGAACAAATTCTCCATGAAAATATCATGTTTTGTTTGTTTGTTTCTGTTTTTTGTGCCTTTAAGTCCAAAACTGATGAAGGTGCTTCTCAGCTTCCTCATGCTTTGTATATTCGCATTCTTTAAGGTCAGATCTGCTGATTTTACAGATCAAAGTCTGTTTACAGATCTACAACCCTGCTGCATATATGAGGAGAAAACACCTTCCGTGGCTCCTGAGGGAGCTGTGTGAAGTCTGACAAGCTGCCTCAAGTGGTGTCACTGTCCTTTTTTAAACTGTCCATCACTGAGTCCAACTGTGCAACAGCGGTATTGGTAAACCGCTGGAGAACACTTCTAAGCCGCTGTATGCTGAGCTATCTGAGGACAAAGCAGACAGTGTCTGTGATTTACATTTATCTTCCCGAGGTGACAGACTGATTGTCACCAGTAAATTATTTACAGAGTGAAGCGCCAACAAAAGTTACTGAAATCTAAAACAAAAAAGAAAAAAAAAAAGGTCTTACTTTCAGTTCTTCATGGCGGCTGTGCGCACGCCAGGGGCGAAACTGGCTCCAACTGTGACTGTGACTTGACATGAGATTTCTTGTTTCCATGAAGACATATAAATCAGTGCAGAAAAATGTGTTTTCCACGACAGAAGGGCAGAGCCAGGGAGGATTCACAATGTTGAAAACTTGGAAACCAGAGTGGCAGAAACACACAGTTGGAGTTAGTAGCGTTTCTGCTGAATTTATGATGCGCAGTGGCATCAGGCAAACGTGGCTTGAACGGTATGGTGGGGTTATAGTAACCCTCACCTCGCAGCAAGAGGAACCCTGGTTGAACCCGGTCTTCAACTATGTGGAGTTTACATGTTCTCCATGTGCATCTGGGTTGTTTTTTAGGAAAAATTAGGTGTTTCAAGTCGATTGGTGAATTGGATGGATGGATGGATGGATGGATGGATGGATGGATGGATGGATGGATGGATGGATAATAGAGCCAGCACTTCTTTCAGGAGCTGAATGGTGAACGTATTTAAATCACAGTGACTAATCCTTTAATAACCACGGCCCGACTAAGCATCACATTGTTAATATTCATGTGGACTTTGTTAATTCATGTCTGACCATGTGTAGTTTATGTAAAACACCACAGAAGGACACCTTCATAATGCGTTTGTTGAAAGGTATGTCACTGCTGGCTGTAGGATCTTTATTTTAATGCAGTGTCGCATGAGTGAGGTTCTTTACCAGGCTGATTTTTTTTTTCTTTCAAAAAGACAAAATAGTACCGTCTGAGAGTCACTGCGGCACAAAGAAACATTTCTCATTCACTCAAAAATAATAATACTTTAAAAATGTATTGCACTTTCATGGCCTAATTTTTCACGCTGCTAAATTTGAAGTAATAAAATTTGTACATCAAAGAGCACACTGGCTAATATATTATATATAAAAAAAAAAAAATCAAAGCAACCTCAGAGTGACTGTCTGTGCCAACCTAACATGTTTTCAGGCCCCACTACAAGCTCCGTTTCATGGGAAGCGCGGGAATACTGTCATTTTACAACTTGTCAAGGCACTGTAGCATTGCATATCTCATAACAAAACAACTTTTTCAGCTTTCATGTTGGAAAACCGGCCGCCCTTTTATGCAGTGCACTGGGGTCATCCAAGCTCTGCAGATGTCCTGAGGCACTTACTGTCAGGTTAGCGAGCTGTGCTATTGGGGAAGTCCAGGTCCTGTCTGATAGGAGGATTAAAGCCTCGGGTAGAGGTTTATGCTTTAATGACAGCCAGGGATGACTGGGTTGTGAGCGTGTCCCATCAGCTCCCCAGACATTAAAGAAAGCAGACGAGTGGTTGTTAGAAGCGGCTGTGACAGGGGGAGGATTTACTGCTCACCTGGTGAGCTTTTCAGGAAAGCATCCAAATCATTGGAGTGTTTGAGGAGAGGCAGTCTGTCAATGTTAATGCTGATCACTGGCATCAGATAGTAAAGCGTGGCTCTGCAACTATTTATCTTAGTGGCAGATGTTGTGTCTGAACAAAATAAATATGAAAAGCTAAAGAAAAAAATAAAAACAACCTACAAACCCAAACAATTGTAAATGTGGGCATGATATCTAATATTAGACACAGGATTATACTGTACACTATGTGCAAAATAATTACATAATGAAAGCCAAAAATAGATTAAATGTTAAGCCTTAATTCACAAGAGGTGACCTTGCTATCGTTATGCACACACACTCTGAACACTTAAAGCAGTAGGAATGAGGAATGTTACATTTGCCATCAACATGTAAATCCTGGACTATAAACAAAACTAATCTTGTAAATTCCAGCAGGTGACAAACAGCCTGAGCCAATGCATGCGGCGGCAAGCGAAGCCAAAGTGAAGCAAAGCTTGCAGAAGCTGCTTAAGACTTTGAACCTGTTCAAGACAAGACAGAGTTTTGCTATCAGAGCAGCAGCTCCAAAGCTGTCCTGTTAGAACACAGACAAATCAGTTCATTCAACATGAGCCCTCTTCTGCAAAGTCTCTAACAAGCCATGGCTTTCAAATGAAAAAACACGCATACTTTGCATGTATTTTCTACGACTTTCTCAACAAACCGAGAAGCAGAACTTTACAAATCCTACTCAGAATGCAACAAAAATAGGTGGAGACAAAAAAAATGGGTCCGCATGCTGTGGCTGAAATCCAGATCTTCATGCGCTGCAATTAGAGGACAAATATTCAATAAATAACTGCACTTTCACTATTTTGGAAATACTAAATCAACAGAGACTCAGTCGAGCTATCATTCATCCATTAAATGCTTCCAAAGCATTATCTCATTCAAGCAGCAAGTACTTCATCCATCGTATATACTGCTTCATCCAATTTGGTTTTGGTGCTGGAGCTAATCCCTGCAAAAAAAAAAGAAAAAGAAAGAGTGAAGACAGGGTCGCTCGTCGATCACTGGACGAACACACAGCGACAGACAAACCACACACTCAAACATTCACATTTACAAGCTCTTTAGGGTCACCAGTTTACCTTTCTGGATTGTGAGAGGAAACTGGACACACACAGGGAGAACCTGCAAACTCCACATGAACCCAGATTGTGTCGTGCTACTGGAGCAAGCGGTTATGCAGTTGTATTTGGTTGACTCCATGCATGAAGCTCTAATGCTAATTGCATTCACTGTGCACATTCCACTCTGATATTTGAGATAACGACCTGCCTGTTAGAAACCAGCAAGACTGGCATCAGCTCTGAGGATAACCAAAACCAAATAATTCAACTGGCATTGACTTGAATGCAAAACTATAAAACAGCAGAGGCGTCGCTTAAAATGAGCATGAATACGACAAATTCTACTTCTACAATCCATGGATTGTGTTCTAAGAAATCTGCTTTTCCCAACATTTATTTTGTTTGGGGGGGGGGGGGGGGGGGGGGGGCTGTCCTCGTTGATTTTCAGCATTAGTAATAATTTGCTGTAACAATCTCCCGCTGCCTGGAGCTCATTCACTTCAGTTGTGCACTTTATTTTGGGACAATAGTGTCAATCAACAGCACTCTCAAAAAAATCAAGACAATTTATCCAATACATTTCAAGAATAGAGTTATATAGAACTACAAAGCAGGGAAACATCTTATCTGTTTTAAATCTCACCGGCAGCACTGTAGCAGACAAAGTCATCACACAAACATCGGCACAGTGGGATCCCAAAGTGGAGCTGTGATGCTATCAAACACATCCTTAATTTTAACTCTGTACTCCCTCTACTGTATTCAAAACTTATCTGAGCACAACACCTTTCCACATGATAGGCCTTTCTATGGGCCGCTGACATTTCTGGGTGGACAAAAATGGGATTTCTGTGTGGTTTGAGCTGCAGCCGCAGCACTATTCAAAGGTCACAAAACCCCACAAGTGATAAGCTCAGAATTGTGGCATCCACAATGGCAAAATACAATTTACTGTGCAGTGAGTTTTGGAAGAACCAGCGAAATGATTAGTTAAAGGAAAAACTCAAAAATAAGTAAAAAAAAAAAAAACAGCCTGTTTGCTTGAGATAAGATAAGAAGCATGTCCATTTTGTTTTTCAACAAAATCCATTTTATTATAATTAAGTGCCAAAGTATTATTTTTCACGCATGCTCATATAGTCCCTTCAGCAGAATAATCCCAGCGCTTGAGTCAAAATATCTGACAGTGTCGGCCATCAAAAATCCATTTCATGCCCCAAGGTTATGAGATGCTGATCAAGCTGTCTCTTCAAACAGCAGAGGATAAAGTCGAGTATTGACTATGCTGATTTTCCTAATAATTTTCTGCTGAGTTAACAATAATCGCAGAGTAAATTGTCAAGACTTGCATGACAAACATTTGTTTACATATCAAAGCAATAGATGCAGATGCGCATATTATTCTGCCAGTCAAAGCACAAAGATGCAACATTGCATCTTTATTTCTTAATGGTATCGAGGGTGGAGAACAGTAGTGATGTAGATTGTTTAGAGAGTGGTGTACACAAAAACACACAAGCTGTCCCCGATGAATGACGCAAACGGCCCAGGTTAGTCTGTAACAATATGCATCATGAAGATGGATCAATAGTGTAGCTGCTGCAGCTTTCCTGAGCCAAATTCTTGCAAATCACACCTGCTCTGCACATTGAGCAGCCACGGTCGTACAGATTTGGAAAGTAAATAGGTACAGTATAACTCCTCAAGTGCTAAAGGTCAGTAGAGATTTCAACTGGGCTTTAAATAATAAGAATATTTCACATATTTGGAAAATAAAGAGCAAACTCTTGATACCTTCAGATAAGAGAACGAGGTCCTTACAATGGCACACATGAAGATCTGAGATGTGTTACGTGGTGAGTGAGCAGTTGGGTTTCGTTGTCAGTGTGTTGAGTGGTAAAGACAGGGTAATGGTTAATGGCTAAATAGCTGAGTAAGCGCATCTTCGAAACGGTTTGTGCGATGAACCTGGACAGTACATTCGAGTTCCTGCCAGCGGTGGCCGGGGGAGTGACAACCTTGAAGCAGCCGCAGAGTGTCGGCGGATGAAACAAGTTTCATCCGCCTCAGCTTGAAACTGAAGAATCTGCAGCCGATGTTTCTGTGCCAGATATACCACCGGGTACCATGGGGGTTTTGAGTCCGCGTCTCTTCGGTTGGAGATGTTTTGACAGCATGCACTGTGGGATATCAGGTAGTGGGGAATGGGAATGTTTTGGCTCAGCTGTGTAGTTTACGACTTTGTACAATATGATACACACATTAAAGTACCCACAGCTTGAATGAGATACAATCTGTTTAAAGAAATACACTGACTGACTGTTGGATGATTATATGAAAAATACTCATACTTTCGTCCAATGTTTTCCACAGCTTCCTGCAGCACATACTTTGTTTACTTGTCTTATTATCTCAGTGAAACTTCCTGCTATTGAAACATTACGATTCAAATGTTGAACTACTGGTAACCAAAAGACCAGAAATTACCATTTACATTTAGTTTTAATTTTGATTTGGAACATTATAATAGTGCATTGTTTGTGCTTAGAAAATTTACATTTTGTGCTGCAATTGATTTTTCTTTCTTTTTTGTTGTTGTTATTTTGGTATTATTGGGAAGCAGAACGAAAATATCCTATCTGTGCAGTGTTTGCATGTTCTTCCTGTACATGTAGGGACTCTCTAGGTACTGCAGTTCCCCTTCCACAATGTCGATGAACACGGTTTGGAAGTAAACGTTGACTCTAAAATTGCTCCGAGGTGCGAATGTCAGAGTGTGTGATTGTACTTCTCTGAGAGTTAGTTCTGTGATGGACTGGTGAGATCTCCACGGCATACCCCGCCTTCACCAGTCATCTATGATCATGTGGAGTCCCTTTCAACCCTGAGGGTCTGATCTACTGATGCTTGACATGTATAAAACCATCCACCAATGTGATACTGCATACACGGGAGTGAAAGCTGAACTACGGGACGCACTGACAACTGCCTCCGATGGTTGCGCAGAATTGCACACACTACCAATCCAACACCTGAACCGTCCTGGAAATAAACTATCAGGTGTGTCCACCACGTCATGCTAAATACTGCGAGGAGTTTATTCTACCCACATTATAAAATATGAATGGCGATTTTATACTTGACATGTAGCCTGTTCTTTTTGGATCCGCGCACAGGAATTTTGTGTAATGTTTAATGTGTGTTTAAGCGATATATTTTGTATTCCGTAGCACCTTGGTGTAGTGTCTTGGCACGGATATAATTCTGTATATTCATATCTTTAGCACTATAGGCCATGAAGACGTCTGAAGTCAGCAACACATTTAACCTGTCAAACTCAGGAGATAATGGAGATAATCTTGACAATTTGTGAATGAAAACAGCTGAGCTTTACTGGCTGTGACATGTGAAAATGTCCACAATGAACCTTGTGTCTGTCAATCTGTGATTTAATCACTACTTGGTGTTTTCACTGACATTAATCTTCAGTGCGCGATGATGTCAAATATGAAACCATGCGGAAGAATTCTCCCAGGTAACGATTTAATTATTCCGCAGCAGGATAGCAGCTATAGGCTTGAGTGAACTTTGTTAGACTGCTGAAATGAACAAATTTAAAAGACGTTACAGTTTTCTCTGTCATCGGTCAAAGACTGAACATCACCGAATGCAACACACGAGAAGTAGTATGTGAACGAGAAACATAACAACAAACTGTGACGTGAAACGAGGCAATGTTTACCTCTCTGTGGGGGAAGAAAAGAGTTAAACACCTTTAAGTGATAAATTGATCAATTTCCACATGAGTGGTTACATAAGTCTCCATTAAGCATTAATATTAGTCTTTCTTTTTGATGTTCTTGTAGTTTGCGGATGTCATCGAAGCCCTGGTTAATTATCGCTTTGTGAAAGTGCAGTGTTACCAAGATGTTCTAAATAGTGACACTGCAGTCTTGCGAGGTGCTGACTCTGCAATTAGGTCAGAGAAGCTGTTGTTGGACAACTGCTCTATCCCTCTGGACTGCAGCTTTGCAGAGCTGACACAACAGCGTTTACTGTCCAGAACTAAGATTTTTTAGCTTCTGCATCAAAACTGTAAGGGTGTTTTTGTGTTGATTGTAAAAATCTAGTTCTGTTATGGAGCTCACGGGTTGTCAGGTTTTTCTTGACTCAAAGCTTCACCGGTTTCCATTACCATATAATCAGAACTCAAGTCACAACTGGAACATCAGATAAATGTGATTAACAGCAGGTGAGATGGAAAACAAGCGTACTCTATTTCCCGAAAATAGACTTTACTTTGAATTAGAAAAAAAAATGGATGTTCCTGCAGAATCAGTACGTTATAAGACCGTATCAAATTTAATTATATTCTCACTTCTTAGCACTTCTTAACTCAGGTAGACACATACAAATATGCAATAAATTTTGCAAATTTGTGTTTTAAATTGCAGGTATAAATATACGAAATAATCACAATTTGTATTGCACCTGGAAATGCCATTCATTCATCCATCTTCTATACTACTTTATCCAACTTGAAAGGGGCCTGGAGCTCAGCTGACTGTGAAGGCTGAATGAAAGCAAGGCACACATACTGACTTTCACATGGCCAATCCACCTCAAACACACGTGTTTCCACCGGTGGAGAAAAGTGCAGTACCTGGAGAAAAGTACAGGCATGCACACGGAGAACATAAAAAGTTATAGAAAAGGCACAAACTGAGGATGCTCTTGCTGTGAAGCAAAATAGATAATCACTACATTACCATGTGTCCCACCAACCAACAGTTTAGTTTCAAAACAAGTTTTCTGGAGTCTTTCAAGAAGTCCAAGATTGCATAATAGCAACCCAACCCAACCATATCAACAATTGCCTAAAGCAGGATTTTAAAATATAGACCGGGCCTTGCCTGGGGAGCAGCATGTCTTTTCTGAACATGATTTATAATTTCTTTTTAATTTTGATAAAAGATTCTGATAGAAAGAAATAACTAAAGGGTTAGACTATCAGCACACAGTTTTGAAGAAAAATAACCTGCAATGCAACAGTTCAGACTGCTGCAGATGTTATATGATGACTTTCCATTTATTTCAAATTAAAACGGGATGTGTTACTGTGTTATTAATAGTAACTTGTAATGTGCAGGACATAAATCCAACATTCAACCACAAATGACTGCCCAGTTTTGGACAAAGCAGCATGGGTGTAGTAATACATTCTTTTCTGATTACTGATGCAGTTTGGTGAATTTCCATACAGTAATAAAATAGATTAAAATAGATATTCTTTTATTTGTGGAGTTCATCATTAGGACATCAAGATGTAAAGGTTATTTTTGTCATTCTTTCTGTTTGTTTCTTCAACTTGTCACCAATATTGATGTCAAATTTAAAAATGAAGTATACGTTGAAAAAAAATAATGACTAAAAAAGATGTAACAAGAGCAGTATTGAATGAGTACAAAATTCCTGCAACATTTGAACACTACATGGGGCAGGAGTACACAATAGCATCTTTTCCGTTAATGAGGCATCTTTTGCCATAAAGCTGACTCGATTGGCATTTTTTTATAGATTTGAAATCAATTTAATAGAGTGAAGACCCAAACAAAGCTTAATTACTTTCTCAACATTGACCTGAGGAAACAGCCAATTGATTTGTACGGAGCATCTTGAGCAGCTTATTGGACTAAAGCTCTGTTTGTCTTCCAGAGATAGAGTTGATGGTTCCTCTGCCCTCACCAACATCCTCTATCCTCTCAATGTTCTTTAAGAAGGTTAAAGAAGTATGTACACTACAGTAAAATGATGATATGATGATTACGACTTCAATGCATTTGTTTTATAATAATCAACACAAACTGTAAAGAAAAAGGAACTAAAACACAAATAGAAATAGCCGAGCTGTCGTGGCAGCACTCAACCATGACAGGGATTCTCGGAGTTTGCACTACAGCTGCTGCACAAAGGACCGTGACAGCACTTGATTGGACTGTAGAAGATGAGAGTGCTGGAGATGATAGACGTGACGTGCTGGTGACTCCCCTTGGAAAGAGAGAGCTCTTACAGTGCAAGGTCAACACAACAAGTGGCTACAAATGATCAAAGTCAGTGAACAGACGTTTACAACCTTCACCACCGTCGACAAGGATGAGAAAATAGTGAGCTGTAAATATCAAATAAAATCCTGCTTTCTCATAAATAAAATCTAATTTAAATAGGTGTCTATTATGATACAAACAGATTGGTCACCTACCTCAAGCATTGTCTGAAATGTCTTTTTTCAATCTCTAAGCAAGGCGGTCGGTAACAGCTGAGATACTCAAGGAAGCGACAACACTTGTATCCTTGAGGATCAGGTATGACGTGCCACACTCAAGTAAAGAATCAGGAGGATCTTGGCTCGAAGCTGCAGCTTGCTGTTAAAAACACTTTGACCAGGGATTGACCAAGCTCACTCAACGAGAAGGATTGTAAAATGCTTGATTCTAACAATCAAAATGTACAACCCAACAGTGAGATTTTCTGAGGACCTTCAAGTCGACACGTCCAACTATTGTGTGTGTATTCATTTTCATTTCAGTCATTCAAGCTCCCTTAAGTCCTGCAAGTGTGACAGAGCCTGGTAGAGAGCGTTCCATTGTATCGTATTGTATTGTATTCTATAAATATTGAGTTAGAACCTGAAACGGTAAATGACACTCACTTAAACAATATTTGTGTGAAAGATATGCAAGTCAGAACAGTGGAGACAGTAGAGCTCGTCTTGATTGCAGCAGTGAATTCTTTTGGCTCTCCTCGGGCAGATGTGTATTGTTGCTCAGCTGCCTGATGGAGCAGCCTCATTACACAGCGTTTCAGCACTGACATTGCATAAGTCAGAATACCGAGCACCGTGTCATGTGGTGATTTATGGTCACTGTTCTTCACTGTACCCTCGGGTGCTTTAGTCTACTGAAAACTTTGGGTTTTTTGATGACTAAATCAAAATAAACAGACACTGCGTGGTGACTTTCTATTCCCCAGTTTGAGCGATTTTCTGTGCGGAAAAAAAGAGAATTTGTGAGCAGGTAAAACAAATACGGTGCCCACACTAAATGGCACCATTTACCGGCCGACAGCTAAAATACAATACTGAATACAACAACACACAAACAAGCCACATGAATCATTTGAAAATGTTGCAAATTTCCATCAGTAGTCTGGGAAAGAAAACAAAGAAGAAGAAAAACGGCTTTCAAAAGAAGTGCAGTACTCAGCATTGAGTGTCTTACCTTTGGGTACTGTTGGACGGGAATGAGAACTCTTTCGGAGAGCTTGATATTTTTATTGCTGATAATGTCTAGGTATTTCTTCGTGTCGCCATCTTTCCTCAAATCATCGCCTTCATACTTTTCAATCTCTGCAGAAAAACCAACAGAAAAGAAAACACAATTAATTCACGGAAAAAGCACCAGTCAACGTTTAGGACCGCTCTGAGGGAGCCGGAGCTCAAACAACCAAAACAGTATGAAGAGAATTCAAGCCATTGAATAGCGTCCCACGACAAATATTTTGCTGACTCGTTGGTGCCTCGGCAGTAAATATGTTCACATTGCACACTTCATTATATGGGATAATCCTGATGACTCCTGATTTGTCCTTTTACACCAGGCCCTGTAATCTCGTGATCTCTGGAAGCTCCAATCAAAATAACAACAGAGGCAAACAGTCACACTCGGCTCCCTGTGCCTCACTTCACTCCAAACTGAGCTCTTGTGGGCTGTCAGGAGTCTGTGATCCCCACGCGGGCTTAAGCAGATGTCGGATTAAACATATAAAGCGTTTGATATCATCGAGTAAAAGCCATTTGGGGCGGTTTAAGATTAGATCTGTGAACTCTCATATTAAGATCCTATTTGCAGATCACTGGTTCCAATCAAACAGCAGTATTTATGCTAATCATTTTCAAGATGGGCAAATTGTGCACAAATTGGCCAAGTAGTCCTCTTGTGAGTCCTCAGCCTTATTGCAATGAAATGAAATATGACAGGTAGATAATGGCTGTCCAGTTCAGCGTACTGTATCTGTTTAACAAGGACAGCCCTGAAATATTCTGAGGAGGACCTTTTTTCATCTCCTTTGTAATGATCAGACTGAACGTCTCAGTTTATTGAAGTACTTAAAAGGACAGTCCACTAGGTTCACCACATGGTTGGATCTTTCACTTCAAGCAGGTCTGAGGACAGTGACCAGATGAAGATTGATCCTCTAACCCCTCAGGCTGGAGGTCGTGTGCTGGGCTAAAAAAAAAAAAAAAGTGCTGCAGTTGAAACCACAACTAGTGACAACACTAGAGGTACGGGTGTGAAGATTGGGCAGTGGACCATAAGGGCAACGCTCAAAGGGAGCAAGTGAGCGCACAGATTAAAAAAAAAAAAAAAAAGATGCAGAGATATGGTATCAGCATTCTAGGGGTGAGTGGAGGGAACCCACAGTGGAGGCATTAGAGAGGGCGCCCCGAGAGTACCCGGGGACACATGAGACTGATAGAGGTGGAGGAGAGTGGACTAACATGGCCTGAGGAAAAATATACTGCTCAGAACAAGGCGAGATGGAGAGGGGACCTCAGTTCCATCAGCGATGAAGAGGAAGTTATGTAATCCCTGAACCGTAAGCGAAGGACCTGAAAACGGTAGAACATCACTTCTGAACACCAATACAAAAAGTCAAGAACATATTGAGATCGGTTCGTTTATTCTTCCCTGAACTGCCAACAGCTGAAGCCTGCAGCTAAGAGGTTAACGTGAGTGTACCTTCCACCAGAGATATATGATGCCTTAAATTTGAAATAACAGTCTGTGCATCATTTTGCAAATGAATCAACTTAGCAGCTGAACAAGGAGGCTGACATCAGAGGGGAGGCAATTTCTCATAAGTTGCTGAATCCACCGCATCCTTACAAACTACCTTCAGGATTTGACTTTTGCCCAAGAACGGCACAATCTTGATTGAAGTATTTTATGCATTATAGTTTGTACCAGCCATTGCATTAGGGTTTTATCGGATACAATTTCTTGAATTAAGGTCATTTGCTTTATCTATAGTTTGTCCAATCACATAAAAGAGAAATGCCAAGCACATAAAATGAGTCATTTTCTTCCAGAAATGGACACTCTCTATGTCTGATTGTCTAGTTGTTAAAAATTGGACGACCCATTCATCCTTTTTATTGATTTCAGGGTCATAGGTCACTAAAGCAATTCAAGCTGACTATGGATGAAGGCGTTGTACACCAATAAGTCACAGGGCAAACACAGAAGGGCAGACAATCACACCGGCACATTCACATCGACAGGCAAGTTAAAGTCATAACCCCAAATGCATGGTATTGTATTGTGGGACAAAATTGGAGTCTCTTGAGAGAATCCAAGCACATGCAAACTTACCATATTCTCCCTACTAGAAGTCACACCTTTTATAGTTGATTTGTTTTTCATGTGACTTTTATAAGGAAACAACTTATATATGAAAATATACAAGTACATACTGGGAACACTAGATGGCACCTTGTGACAATGAAAACTTGCAACAGTACCAAGGAAAAACCTTCATTTCTGCCACGTTTGACAGAGAGCATGAGCAAAATGGTGCAGAAACAAAAAGCTACAACGAAGAATTTAAAGAAAAAATATAAATATGCACCAAGAAACACAAACAGAGCAGCAGGCACAGCATGGAGCGTCAGAAAAAGTTGTGACGAACTGAACAAACTGTTACTGTCATTAGGAAAACAAAGAGGGCTAAATGTGGGCTTAAAGCACGATGGCCAGACCTGAAAAAAAAAAAAAACTCAACCTGGGGTTATAATCACTGTGAGGTAACAATGCTAAGTACTACTCCACCATGCGGTCACAAATTGGATCATGTTGTCTCCATCTTCTTCTGTAATCATTTAGAATCAACTCTAACAAAAGAAAATGTTAAACGGTCTTAAAAGGAAATTCATTAAGATATGAGAAGCAAATTAATGTGAAAAATCACTGTTATGCAAACTTTTTCACAGAGGGAGGAGTTTCTGCAATTACTCTCCGAGAGATGTCAAAGACAATCCACGGAACAAATCGACTAATATATGATAATGTCAAATACATACATGGCATTCTATTTTGACTTTTACATTCTCCTTCAGTGAAGTTGTAATTGGAAAACCAATTCTCACACAAACCACCGTCACCCGTCACTGGGGACGAACTCTGCCTGAAAGCTCACAGGTAAACAGACTGTAAGGCCCCTCCAGCCTTTTATTCCCATCAACACAGCTGACTCACACCTCCTTATGTGACACTTTACACAAGACAAGTGTCCCCGGATTGCAGGAACCCACAAACTGTGATTATATAAAAATAGCCTTTTGCCGGAAGAGATAAAAGAAATACGCCCTGTGGTGTTGCGAGCACATTGAATATTTTAAACTCCTTGACATCCAGAACATGGAAACCACAGTGACAAAAACAGAAACGGAAATACCACACAGGTGGTGACAATGGGTATTTATTTACAATGCATATATTTACACTGCAGGACTTGTCAAACCCGAACAATTGGTCCAGCACTTTAGGTCATATAGAAATACTAAATCATGGATTTAGAGTCAATGCACATACATTTGGTGAGGAGTGGGCTGTACGTATTTGTAATTACTTGACTTTTCTCTCTATCAGTATAACACAAATGTAGATTATGACAAAAAGCTACTAATGGACCATTAGTTCAGTTTTAGTAATATTTGTATGGCTTCATAGCATGCTAACAAGATAAATATCATCCCTCAAATACCAATGTGTTTCCACCTTTAATTACACCCCAATGAAATTTGGAAAAAGAAGTAGTCGTCACTGTCTGATGCATTCTGACAGAACCAATGACAAAATGCAAGATAAGACCGTTTTCTTGAGGAGGAAAAAAAAAAGGTTTTGTCCGTTAACAAATTCCTCAAAACAACATGTGCTGCTGTTCAAATGAGAAAACAATCTGGAGGAGTAGAATGAGATGTTGCCATTTAGCGATAGGTTGATGAGTGCAGCAGCATCTTTTAGTCATTTAGGAGGGTTCTTGCCATGTGCAACTGCTTATAGCCTCAAAATTAAGCTCATTTAACATTT
Organism: Lipophrys pholis; assembly: GCF_963383615.2. Lineage (NCBI taxonomy): Eukaryota > Metazoa > Chordata > Actinopteri > Blenniiformes > Blenniidae > Lipophrys > Lipophrys pholis. Next base: position 15,332,819 of record NC_137642.1, on the reverse strand, counting down.
CCAGCTCTGGGTTTGAACAAGATGTGTTTTCAGGAAGATTCTGAGCTCAAATTTACCCAATTATGGGTTATATTTTATTTCGACAAAGCAACTGTGTTTTTGTTTTCAGTTTCTCTGTCTTTGTAAAGTTGAAACGCTTTAACGCTGCTTAGAAAGGAGCACTTCAGTCTGGTCTCCAGCCTGCCACTGAACTGTAAAGGGGACTGTGTGACAAAAAGAGAACGCAAGAGATTGACAAAGGGGGAAAAGAAACCAAAAGAGGAAGATGAGCTTACAATAAATAAATCCGGGGGGGGAAAGCCCACACTGGTATAATGTTTGTCAAATACGCGGTAGGAAGCGGCAGCAGCCTAAAGATCAGAGAAGCGAGGATGTGCTTTGAAGGTCACTGGTTTCAGTCCTCACGCTGGATGACAAAAAAGAAAATCTCATTTGGGAAACTGAAGGAGTAAAACACTCAGTGACTATTCTGGTGCTCTTGATCCCCTCTGTTGCGCTGCCCAAACATGCTTCAGCAGAGCCGCTCAGTGGCCAAGGCTGAAGGAAAAAAAACCCTGCGGTTTAACTGGGCAGCCACCAGATAAATGTGTGCAACTGTATGAGTTCGGCGACACGGTTTTTGCTGAAAAAAGAGAAAAAGTGCTCTATCAGCGTGCCATGGCTTAAGGTTAAATACATCTGTGTTGGTCTCCACACAGCATCAGAGAACCACAACAGAGACTGGGGAACAGTTTGAAGTTCATTCATCCCGAATGCCATAGAATTGTCAATAAATATATTTTTCATTATATAAATAATATAAATGAGTCCATTAATCTAATCATCAATATTTGTATTGCACTGTTTAGACCATAACATGTAATTCAAATGCCTCCAGCATGCACGTTCATATGCTTACATGTGTACATTATAGAGTTCCAAGCACCTTTACGCCTGGTCCTGGTCCTGGTCCTGGTCCTGATCCTGACCACTGAAGTCTGCTTTCATCTTCTAAATAAGCTTGTGTATTAATAAATAATGTCACTGAGAAAAGACAATGGGATACATGGAGGAAAGGAAAGCCTTATAATACAACTGGGTAAACATTTGATTAAAAATGCTAACATAAAAGGAACAGAAATGACCTACATTGCCGGAGCCTTTTTGAGAAGCTCGGCTAGAGTTTAATAGCACAAGAAGAACGAGATTGAAGAAGCATCGTTTGTTGGAGATAATACATTCACTGCTTTGGCTGTTTATCCCCACAATGTAGCTTTATAGGATTCCTCCGGTTGTTTTCCATACAGGCTTTTCCCACTAAATCATGCAGTTTGTTCTTCTGCTGAGTAGCAGCCCATCATAAAATGTGTGCGTTTGCAAGAGTAAGGTCATTTTTGTGAGATACAATTGAAATTTATTTCGGAGCTGGAGGTCCTTTTTTTTAAAAAATTTTTCAGCTTGGTCAACAGGGAAACATGAATCCAGCGAAAACAACCCCATAGGGATGAGATGAGTCACCCTAATGAGTCCAATCCAAATTAATTCCACCCGACATAGGTTTGATTAATCTCAACACTTCTGCACTGTCATGCCATGCAGGGATTTGATGAGCTAAAACAGAGCACGTAGATGAACGTTATCGCACCCATCGGAGCAGACTCAGGACATCCTGGAATCTGACATGTGCTTTGTGTAGACAAATAATGCACGTAGTAAGCATCCTCCTCTTTTTCACTCTACTCACCTTTTATTTTGCAAAGCTGGCTGAAAGACTGGAAACCTTGAATAACCTACAAGCTGATAGACGAACATTACAGAAGAAGAAAAAAGTGCAGATAGAAAGGAAACCTATTTGAACACAACATCACTTCTGCAAGGTTTGCATGACCCCAGTTGTAGTTTGACTTCACATTGAGTTTGAGCTGTTTTTGTAAGCTACAGCTGAAGAGCACTTCTCTGGTAGAAGCTCTTGAAAGAGATCCATAAAATCTGCAGAAACAGCCAATTGGTGAAAGTTTAAAGAGTCACTACATTGTTGGTTGATAATAAACTTCTCCTAAAGCTTTGATTTACATACTGTTGAACCGCATGAGGTGCACTGGGTGATTATTACATTTTTGTGCTTTATTGCACTGCGGGCCATTACGCCAACTTCAGTCAAAGGCCAAAAAACAAAGACTTTGTAGAGCACTTCCATTAGCAGTCAGTTAAATTATTCACTGATTTCTTCTCGCTACTCAATACTATATCTACAATAATGACTTCACAATGGGTGTGAAAATGAATCAGTGTAATTACTCTCCAATAACTGATTGCCTGTTCACATCCAAATGCAGAAAGAGGTGGGAATAGCACTCCGCCTGGCAGAGTGGACCTGGTGGGGGGGGGGGGGGGGGGGGGCAAACAACAAGACGTGCAATTAACTTTGGCCTTTTTTTTTTTTTTTCTTTTCCCCACGCTGGACTGATGATTATAAAAGCATGGGGCTGGCATTATGTTCCCCTGTTTGGCCTCATGCTGTTTATGTGTTTTTAACTGAGCAGTACTGAGGCAAATATTGCAGTTGACAGAGCGCTAAAGTATGAAGTCTCCAATGTAATTATAATGTCATTCTAAAATTCTCTGCTCGAAGGGAATGAAAAAAGAATCGCTAATCATACAAATTACATAGTAAACGCAGGAAGAGTGGCTCGGTAGGCAGCTATTTTTCACAGGTGCTATATATCATCCATATGTGCGATCGGTCTTGTGGCCATGGAGGGGATTTACCGTTCCAGTTGCTCCTGTTGCATGCACAATACGCGCAGTACTGGGTTTTGTCCAAATGTCTAAAATACAGGGTTTTTTTTCCAATGGGCTTTGTGTCAAATACACTATTGTTTAGTGTTGTTTCATCTGCTGACATTCATATCTTGCAACCACAACTGTGTATTAATACCATTAAATAACTGATAGATTATATGGTTGACAGTTTGATAAATCCATCTCTGCATTCAGTGAGGGTTGCTGGAAGTATTTAGAAAGTAACTTGTCTTTGAGCTGCTGTAGCCATACCAATATACTGTGAGGAAATCGAGACAGAATAGCATCTTTAAATCTCTTGAATTGTTCACGATATTTTGAAAACTCCAAAACAACCAGAAAAGAGTTTAGGATGGCCCAATCACAGACAAGCTTCACTGGCATGTTAACCATTAGTAACATCATCCACCATCAAAATCTCAAAGTCATATTGCCGAACTGCCAGATATCAAAAAGAGATTGAAGTCCTTACTCGGTGTGCAATTTTTGTTTGTCAAACCTTTAAAAATCTCAAATACAATTATGGGGAAACAATGAGATATTCATAAAATGTCCTGACACACTATATCAAAGTATACCTAAAATTAAAAAAGCATCAAAACCTTGCTTGAACTACATTTTATATCAAAACATGTTTTATGCTTTTGCAATTTCTCCATTATCATGGTTACCTTTGATTAATTGTGATTAATTCCACTGGTTCATGGTCCCTTTAAATTTGCCTCATCAAACTTATTTGAAATTATTGACTAAGTAGATTCACACATTTATCAAACTAAACACCACAAACTGCGGTCGTGCTGTATTTGGCCCATTTTGGATGTTGTGTTATGAAAAAAACCCTGATTCCTCTTGATTTGTATACTTCTCTGATATATGTGAACATTCAAGGGGCACAGCAGCAAACTGTGTTTCCTAATATCTACGGCTCTGTCACTCTTTTCTGTTGCATGAAAAGCTTGGAATTGAATCGTATTCGACCCGTGCACTTATTGTGAGTCACTCTCGATAAGAGCGTCGGTTAAATGCCGAAAATGTAATTCAACGTCTCACTTTCCTGAAATGTAATTTTTGTGTCCTTTTGATAGGTCATACCACACGGGGTGCTGTTTATCTGTCACTGCGAGCTGGGGTCACTGCTGGATACTCAGCAGGCTGTAGTGGATACACTGAGAATCTGACGAGTCATATGTACACAAGACAAGGAGGGATAAATGAGTGATAATCAGATTGTGATTTAGAGACAGAAGGGTACTCCGAAGCAGAGCATCATTAAAATAAGCTCTAACAAAATCTAGGCTGTACACTGAAGTGCAAACATTATAAATCCTTCAGATGTTTCAATTCTTATTGCAATTCCTAAATTAGGCAATATCCTAACAGAGATGTCTAACCAGAGTGAAACTGTGCAGCCTGACAGTGAGCACTAACATGCAGCAAGAATCATAAAAACTATCTTAAACAAGAACTCCTGAATAGACTTTGAGGCCTTGGGAAGCCACTGCGATTACACAAATCCACAGAAGGCAACTGTAGATTCACACAGATATCTGCAACAATTCGAGGACCTTGAAAACTTTGCACAGCATATATGAGCACCAAGACGATGGATGCTATTTTTCAATCAAATGAGTGGCTTCACCAGATATTGCTCTCATTTCCTGTTCTCCGCCTTTTGCATTATTTGATCATTACAATGATGCATGCCGATTCAAATGCCCTAGGTTCTATGATGGCGATTCCACCTTTCCTCTGTTTTTTGCTTTATAGTTGGCTTTTACAACAAACCTAAGAAATGTTCACTTGCTTGAGAGACGGAGGGAGTTTCTAAATCCCAGGGATGCTCCAGGGTTAAGTCCTGCTCCGGACTGTGCCCAATGACTGAGTTTGTCCTTTGTTTGACGAATGTTTAAAGAAACAGCAGGTGTAACCTTGACCTTCTTCCTTTATTAAGACCTGGAGCAACAGCTATTATCTTCACTTCAGAGCTGGATACAAGGTGAAGATTTCATGGTTTTGGAGTCTACTGACAAATGTATTGTGTTCTGCAGACACACTTGAGGGAGAAGACGATTACATATTGCATTAAGCACTGAAGGAAGTACATACATGTTGGCTCGGCAAAATGTTGCCTCAGGCCTCAGTGGGTTAAAGTATCAACAATGCTGTACGGACATACAAAGGCAGGGATTAGCTAAGCAGCCGGCAGTCATAATGCTTCACCAGGTTACCATTGACCAGCTTCTTATTAAGGGAGGAACCTGAGTGAACTGCCTCAGTTGATTGTGCTCTGTTACGACTCGGCTCTGCTAGGAGAAGGATGTAGGTGTGGGAAGTAACAATCACCTGTTTGCGTTTGGGTGATGTGAGGGTTTTATTGGTAGTTCTCATGCTGACAATAATCAAACAGAAACCCAACCACACGCACAATATAACAAAGGATGACCAAGCAGGTACTACCCCACAAAAAGGGCAAACAGGGGTGGCATTACCTGATGGCGAACTATTCGATGATGGATTAAATAGAATAAAAAGGCAGCTTCTTCCCTAGAAGGACGTTCACTAAAGTTCCAAACAACACACATTTAATAAACATGAGTGGCAAACTTGAAACAAACAAAACCAGTAATTAATGCAAAACAAAACAGCTGGTACCTTCACCCAACTGTTGGACAATGATTCAAGATGACTAAAGTTTAACTAAGGCCTCGTTTACACCACAACGTTTCACGTGACAACACCTAATCCGTTAAAAAGAAAGGAGTGCGTTTACACTGCAGCAGCGGACACACTGACAGCGATGTACTTGGTAAGCCGGGCTACGGGAGGGCGCTGTTGCTTGATTTTTGAAATGAAACCACACAGACATGTGGGCAGAGAACAATACAAAATGGAGAGAACCCAACATCTGCATGGAGTGATGACGCATCGGACGCTATCAGGGGTGAGTCGCAACTATAAAACTACTGATATGGACGATAAAACGGACCGCGGGTCAAACCGCTACGGGTCCGCCATGTTTGTCTACAAGTGGATGAGCAGAGGGAAGGGGAGGGAGGGTGAGATATATGCGCATGCGCAGTAAGAGCACTCCGTAGCCTCCAGCAGTCTCTGCAGGGGGGAATAGCAAACGTGAAAGAATCTTTCCACCTTGGGAGCCGGTATCAAAACACTGGTGTCATGTAGACGGACTGCCCCAAAAGTGAAGAAAGTTTTGCAAATACACTCGTATTCGTTGTCGGGTAAACGGGGCCTAAAATTCACACACTCAAAGATCGGCGTGGAGCAGAGTTTAAAAGATCACAAACTAGTTCAAGCACAGACCAAGGTTCTTTGAGACAGACTGAGCAGACACCTTCCACATTAGCCGCCAATGGGGAGTCTGCTGGAGCTGTTAAATGGCCCCAGCTGGTGGGCGGAGCTGAGCTAATTAGCTGTTTTCCTCCAATCAAAGTGCTCCACATCAGAACTGGAGGAGGAAGTCGGTGAGGGTACTTTCTGTCAAACAGCACACGGTAGCAAACACACACAGAGGCGGAGGCAAGGCCATACAGCGTGTGGGCTGTAACATGCTCCAACGGAAAACGTTTGCAGCCTCTGAAGGAATTTGTGCCAAGGATGTACAGTATATACTTATTTATATATATATATATATACAGTATATATAATTGTATACAATCTGATTGAATTATAGTTTACATGGGCATATATTACACGTAGTGTAAGGTTTGTCTGTTTAACAGATGTTTTCTATATATACTATGATACATATTTAGTTATCTTTCATAACATGTTAACGTGACTTTGTCACAGGCGTTTTTCGTTCTTTGTTCGGCCCTGAATGAGACAGAAAGACCAGATTTCAGTATTGAAACGATCCACATTCAAGCCTGAAACTTAGATATATACCTTCGTTTTGATGAAAGGTTTATTCCTTTTAAGTACCTCAGTGATTATTTCTTATACAGGTCACTCAATCACGTTTAGCAATTGAATTTCTACTCATGGCTCTCCATTATTATCGGACTAAAACTGAGGTGTTGTCTGAGTCAATTTAATTAAAGTGACGAATTCTGTGCACAAAAAAGGAGGAGTTGTTTTTACTGAGCTTTTCATGGAGCAAAATAAAGTTGGAGAATTTTAAAGAACACTCCCTTCACATGCACACAATGCATTCAAGCAGACACCGTTAGAAACGGTTATTACCTCCTCGTTACTTCATCTCTTTCAAAGGACATTTCCAATGTGTGTCACCGGAACAAAGTGCAGCTCAAGGCTCAAGTGTTCAAGCACTACTAATAATGGCTAAATGCAAGGTGAACGCTAACAGGACGAGTACAAAACCCACAGATGGGGTCGACTAGAAAGCGCTTTGCATGCGTACAACAGTCTTTCACTTTGACAGAAGTTATCTGCAGTTTAAAAAAAAAAAAGAAAAAAAAAAAAGATCACTCATTGAAACTTAAGGACGTTCAACTGGAACGCTGAGAAACTTGACGACTGAAAAGATGCAGGGATTTTCTTCTACTCTTATTTTACTCGACGTGAGTCATAAAGTTGGTCCTCCTCCATGTCTACATTCATCTTTTATTCAGACAAGTGTGAATTCTTCACATTTCAGGGAGAAATATGAAGAGTGTTTGCAGTGCCACAGTTCAGAGGAGCACATACATGAACAGCACACATACACGCAAAGACATATATATATATAGAAACAGTGTATCTGTATATATAGTGTACATCGCCTATGCCATGGCTATGTGAAGAGATGACATGTTGCCTAAAAATGAGAAATACAGTAGAACATTCTACTCCTCTTTTTTCCTTTTGCTCCTCAGCCAGCATTGTTCTCCTTGTCTGTCAGATGCTTCCAGTCTGCCTCCTTTCCTTGTCACCTTATTAGGAATCCCATTGGTTTTCATTGGAAGACGAAGCTACGTGTTGTACAGGCGAGTCTTACAAAGAGAGCCAGTGGGATCTATTAAAGGCTTGCCTGGCTTGTTTCTGACTTCAGACCACTTTATAAAAGTACACAGTTCCTCAGCTAGAGGGGGATTAAAGTGCAGTGCATGAGAGCGAATGTAACTGTTATACGTCAGTCGAATCATTCATCCATCAGCCATTAGCTTCATGCTCCTCATGACACAAACTGACTTTGTGACCAGGACACAAAAAGTGTTGCAAAGCAGCAGACCTGATGAGAGTCAACGTCATGCTTTATGCTTTCACTATGTGCTGTAGGAGTCGATGAGGTCGACCTGCTCAATTCCAATGTTTCAATAACAACAAACACAGGATTTAATTCAGCTCTGAAAGAGAAATATCCTTCACGACGCCTTCCATTAGATCCCAGGACTTGAAGATATCCATCCTAAACACTTTTAAATCTTTTCAGAGGAATGATTTAAAGGCAACACAATCCAAACACATGCAGTAAATAATTCACATCTTGAATATGGAGATGATAACTGAGACCACGGTTAATCTGTGTTATGCAGTTTATTGTGCAGGATGTGAATAATGCAGGATTACAGGCTATGCTATTAAATGATAAATAGCTGTGAATCTATAAATTTGGAAGTGTAGTTTATCTTGCTGTCCACTCATATGCATGATTTTACATTATCTATGAGCAGAGAAGGACAAACTAAAATAACAACCGTGAATGATGAGCATTATTTCAAATGCAGCCCACGGTGGATTATTCTGAACATTGTCAGAGCTGACGGTGGGAGACTGAGAGAAGTGATAGTTTATTATACTGATTGTTCACTACTGTGCATGGTGCATTGAGGATACAGTGCTGACCTTGTGAACAAGATTCTTTTCATGGGGAAAAAATATAATTTAATACAATGGATTTCACTGTTTTATTCTTGTACCCAAGGTTATTATACATTATTGTAGGAGAGCCCAACAGAATGCTTTCCTAATTATATGAAATTGGAAGTTAATTCCATGTGCATTCGGTATCTGATTTAGTTGGCTGAAATCAATATATATGAATGGAAAAATGTCAGGGCGAGAAGACAATGACAAATCTATTTTAATGGACTAATAAGTGTTCTAATGGAGGCAGGATCGTATTGGTTGGATTGGCTTCGTGAGTCAGCATTGAGTGAATCTGGCAAAGTGCACAGTGTGACAGATGATCCCATCTGCAGCACAGTTAGTGACAAGAGCGGGACTGTCAGGTGCCTCATCAACACATTTCAACAGGAAGGCTCAAGGGGGCAGAACAGCAGAGCGTGAACACCCTGTTACTTACTGCATATTAATCTCACCAGCACAGAAGCTTCACGTCTTTAAATCCATAATTAACATTTAAGCACCCCCAAAAAAAAAAATATCACAATATAAAACACTGCCTTCACAAACCTAATAATAACAAATTAAAAAAATACTGTAAATAGTGTACTTTAAATTGAATGAGGTGTCCCAGGGGTGTTGTTCAGTCTTCAAATGCCTGATTAAGCATTTTACTTAACCCTGTTCAACATCTCAAAGCATTTTTTATTTGGTTATTAAGCCACACTATTTCTCAAAAGGTTACAGTTTTGAGCATTTTGTCTGCATCTTGTTTGTTGTGTCTCGTATCTGTCCACGAGGTAAGTGAGCAGATGGAGACCGAGCAGATTCGGGTCGAGCACACGAGAGTGACAATACAGTCATTCATCCATTCACTACATGAACACACCACTCACTCCCTTTCCGGTGCTATTTTGGGTGTTGCACTTCCACCTACTGCGAGCCGTCACTACGAGCGAACCCGCGGTGGAGATGTGTACTTGAGAAATGCCAAAAGTTGGACAGGCTGAATGAGTCGAGGTGAGTTCCTGTGTTTACTCTGAGGAGATAAGTTTCTTATCAGAGTGACGGATTCTCAGCATGTGAATGAGACCAAGGAGGAAGACATACTTTATATGCTGCGGGCTGAACTTCATTAAACCGCCCTGTTGGATATACATTATGATGAAGCTGAGCTTGAAGAACACACGCCTCAATAAGAAATAGTCTCTTTTTGTGACCTTGATGATATTCGTGGTTTTTAAGAGCTGATGTGAGGAAGAAGAAGTCTGAATGCAATTTTTTTGATTGTAGGAATCCATGACTCATGCTCATAATTTCCTCAGCATTTACATTTCTCTCTGTGATCTGTAGCTCACTTTTAGGACTGTTTCCATCTATCTATCTATCTATCTATCTATCTATCTATCTATCTGTCGTCTACGCCACTTTGTTAAATTCAGGTTTGTGGCGGGCTGGAGCTGACCCGAGACCCAGTCCATCACAGAGAGAGACAGACAGCGACATACAATAGTTTTCCATCCAGAGACACCGACTCACCTCAGATATAACTCCACAGAAAAGCCGCCACTGGATTTGGAACCAAGGATTGTCTTGCTGCAACACAACACCAATAACCACTACCCCCGAGGTGCCAAGTTCCCGAAGAAAACAGTTGCAGTGATTACCATAGAATAAGTTTTTAAAGCAAAATTACAGCTCCTACAGAAATACTGACCATATGCAGAATATGAAACAGCTGCCAGCTCGCCTGTAGTTGCCAGAGGATGAACAGCACCGCTTAAATCCAATCAATCACACAATTAAAGTGATTAGTCCTGTCAGTGTTTCTGCTCTAAGCAGGAGAGGAGAGCTCCGGGTGATGGTGCTTGACCTTGGAGGGCACTGAGTTTCAAAAAAAAAAAAAAAGAAAAAAAAAGGATGTTCGTGTCCGACTTTTCACACACTTTATTCTACTTTCTGTGCGCAAGGCTTTTCTTCACTGTACAATAGAAAATCGTACAAAACTTCTGCACAGAAGCAAATAAGGGACCGTGAATTCCTGCAACATTTACATTCAAGGGCAACGTGTTCACATAAGCACTCGGTATTCCCGTGTTTGTCCCCTTCAATGCATCCGTGCTGCGAGCTGCACTGAACGCGGCGAATAACGGTAAACACTGATTACAGTGGCTTGGACTTGGGGAAAAAGAAAAATACCTGACTTACCTTCTGCCAGGAGGCGCACAGCGTGCGCAAAGGAGGGGTCCAGGCTGTTTTTCTCCGCCACCAGCTCAGGTAAGCACTTATCTGGATGCATTGTGATCTCTTCAGCCGACACGGTGCAGGTGAGACGACAGGAGCGCTGCACGTCGGAATGCAACTACAAAACCGTTCCCGAATCTTTTTTTTTTTTTTTTAATGGAAGCAGTAGTGATCGACCAGTCTTAAGTGAGCAACACTAGGAGAAAACAAATTCCCTTCTAAGTGAAAAAAATATAAAAAAAAATAAAATCAACCGAGTGGATCCAGGTTTCGGAGATAGTTGACTGGAGGCTGAGTTGTGATTCAGAGGTGTGAGTCCATCCCTACCACCGCTGCCTGCTGCCTGCCTGCCTGCCGCCTCCCCTCACCGCCTGGATCAGTGGTCTGCAGCGCGCGCGGCTCCCCGCCCCTCACACACGTTATTGGCCATATTCTGCTGGAGAACCAAGAGGCTCCCTGCTGAGCGCATACCAATAGGGCAATGTGCTCCCAGGGAATGGATTAAAAAAAAAAAGAAAAGTTCAGGCTGGTCCGGACTGACAGCGATTCAGGCAATTATTTCACTCCAAACATGATTGACTCAGTGCACATTAGTTTGGAATAATCTGTTGTGTGACTGCTAAATAGAAGGAACATTAGAGCATTATGAGTCATTTTTAATGTATTATTCAATACCAGCCACACTTTAAATCATAAAAACAAAATAAAAATGGATAGATGCATAACAGACTCCATAAAAGGGCATCTGATTAATAGAAAACGGCCAAATTTAGTTAATGTCTATTAGTAAAGAGTGAAAGTCAGTAAGTACTATTCCTAAAGAGTGAAAGTAAGTAAGTAAGTACCATTACTAAAGAGTGAAAGTAACAAATTACAAATATTCCAAATACATGATTTATTGTTATTTGTGTGGTTGTCGTGTTTTCCCAAGTTATCTTAAACACAGTTTACTATCCTTTCCTACTTTTGATACAGTAATAATGCTAGAGGTGACACTGTGTAGTGATTAGCACTGGATCTCCACAGAGAGAATATTCCTGGTTTGAATCCAGTATCTGGAGTTTTCCATTTTATTTATTTTTTTGTTCTCCCTCTGCATCCCTGGATTTTCTCTTTACGGTCCAAAAAAAAGTTTAAAGATCTATTGTCAAACATAAATTTAGCATAAGTGTGAATGTGAGAGTGTCCTGTGAAACGCTGGTGACTTGTCCAGGGTGAATCCTGCCTTCACCCACTGGATAAGCTCACATCCCCGTGACCCTAAAGTGATAAAACAGCCCAAAAGATGGATTGATTAAATAAACCAATTGTTTGAATTAAAATGCAAACTTTTCTCCTACATTACTGTTGTCAGTGTTTGTTCTTTCAACAGAGACAATGCATGCTTCATGTCTGCTTTTGTTTGGAAAAAAACAAAAACTAAACAAAACATATACTTCAGGTTTGTGAGATGAGTGTGTTGTACTTTTAAAAGTTTTTCCTTGCAAAACTAGTCCAACTTTTAATTAGGCAATTTGGGTATCAGTTAAATGTTCTTTGGGGGAAAAAAAAATTCAGAACTCTCTCCACGTCTGATTATCTTATCACACCTTACTTACAGTAAAACAAAAGGTTGTTATTAATTGGCGACTGAGCGGAGGCATCCCTGATGAGTTCCACAAAGTTCACCGCAGACGTTTCTGTCCGCCAACGGTGAGCCATGGCTTCAGTGCGCCTCTTCATGGTGCAGAGCACTATCTATACCTGCTGACTGAGATTTCAGACTCATACGCGGTCATTTCTTAAGCCATTTGTTTTCATTACATGTACTCCAATGAGCAGAACAAAAAAAGGATTTTCTTGCTTTAATTGGTCTCCCTTCTCCAGTGTCCTCTTCAAAAGGTTTAATCGTGCTGCTCTTGTGCCTCGTGAAAGCGTTTTGTACCCTCTCAGGTTACAAAAGCTGAGCCACTCCAACTCCTCTTCGCACACACATCTCGCATTAGTTCGTGCAATCCATTATCTTTGCACAGTATAATGAGCTCATCATTAAAAGCGAGCTAATGCGGGCCTGCATGACTTTACATACGCAAAAAAAAGGTGGTTTTGTTGTTGTGGAAACAGCTGCAGACGCGGCAATAAGAGGCAGAATATAGGCGGACTCCTCCTTCTCTTTCTGCAAATAAACTCTGTCCCAATTAAAAAAAAAAAGTTTACCCTCCGAAGAGCATTTTCTCTGCATGCAAGGTGAATCGCATAAACTCTCCTCAAGACGCCTTTCTATCAGTATGTATCAAATTAAAAAAGGCCCATGTTTCGCTCAGTCCTTTTGATGCAATGTCAGTGGTGTCAGTAATATCAGCACGAACATCTGGATCGCATATGAAATGCCCCTCTTGTCTCCCAGCCGTGATATTGACTTGACATCTTCAGCACAGCATGCTGGCTGCTTTACTTGCCCACAAATTAGATTTGAGCAGATGAGGCTGCTGAACGGCCAATTCTCGATTCACTTGACCTTTTAAAGTTGTTTCCCTGCACACTGATCAGAATCATAACGACCGCAGAAGTCCACGGACACCAAAGATTCCCGAATTAGAGTTAACAATTTTGATATTTATGTCTCTGCTCACTCTGGCTGGATTGATTTATTCTTCATTATGGAAGTCATGTGACAGTGCATAATAAGACACGACTGCATTTGCATGTGGAATCAAGCCTTGCTGGTTTTTTTTTTTAAATGTTCGGTTAAAGACGGAGCGCTGAACATTAAAACATAAAAATCGAATCTTTTGTGAGAAATATGTGCGAAATCCCATTTCTTGACATTCTAATCTGAAAGAAACATGGCCATGTGTTGTAAATAACGTTACCGAAACTTCCCGAGCTGTGCCTTTCCTTTGACCTACAGTGTTTTGGCATTGAGGATGAGTAATTACTGAGAGCACGCTCTGTTTTCAGGGTGGCTGTGGCTCAGTTGATGGAGCGGATCATCTTGTAATCCCAAAGTTGACTGTTTGATCCTCTATCTCACCCTGTCTATGTGTCGAAAATTCCTCGGGCAAGATACGACATGGTGCGTGAGCACCTTGCCTGGCAGCTGTCGCCATCTGTGTCTGAAATGTGTGAAAGTTACTGGTAATGTAAAGCGTGTGGAGACTGTTGAGGTGTGACCGCGTGCTATATGTGCGAATTCTACTTGATTTGCTGTGAAGCAATTAGTGCACTTAGCTCAAAAATACAAAGCCCCTATACTCAGATACTTTCCTCCGAGAGCTCCAGTGTCTTCCCACGTACTCTTGAAATACTTCAGTTAGTTGAATCATGTGGATATAGAAGCTTGGGTTTAGGGTAGTAGGGTGCTGCAGCTTATCGTATGGCTGAAGACAGAACACACCCCGGACAAGTTTTCAGGCCATTATAGGACAGACACACAGAAACAATCAGACAACAGCACACACATTCACAACATTTGACTTCATTTAACCCTTTTGGACTGTGGGTTTAAAGTGGAGAAACTCCATGCAGAAAGGCCCAGCCCAAACTCAAACCCATGACCTTTTCGCTTTACCAGTGCAAAAGACTTCAGGCTTCCTTTAGTCACAGTTCATAACAACCCTCAACATTTGTCATTCATATTGTTAAATTGTCTTTATTGATGTCCAGCAGATATTGTAGAAATCTGTAAACCGATTCACCTTTTTCTTCATTATCATTTTTAAAGTGACAATTACTTGCCATCTGAAGTGAGATTTCTGTTACTTCTTCAACACGATGACCTAAAACATATGACCGGACCCATTGCCTAAGTTTGCATTTCATGCTTGCTAGACCTTCACTGATTTAATTTCATTCATGAAATAATTCATGACAATGATGTGATGGGAAAACTGCTGGTACTGTTGGTTACTGAGAATAATAAATATGCGTGTTGGCAGTAGAAAACCAACCAAGCGATATTAAAATTAATGTACATAAAAATAACTAACACAAGTAGTGCACTTTAAAATATTGGTCTTGATTATAAATATATTTTCTATGATCAAATAAAACGTTGAACTATACATTATATTTAGTCTAACAAAATTCGGTGGATTGTTACTGCCCTCTACTGTTCAAAGTTCTACATTACACAATGCGGCACCTTTTTTTTTACAGTTTAGTTCAAACAAACAAAGTATCTTTTCTCATTGTTTTTAAATACAGTTTTATAACCAAAAACTTAAATACCCACGATTTTCGATTTCTTTTGTGACTTCCTATAAATAATAATTAAAAAGAATAAATAAATAAAAATCAGGGACTTTTTCCACTCAACTAAATGTTCAAAGTTATTCCATTCCAGGTTGTTTTTTCTAAACTCTTAAGCTTCCAAACCTGTCTGCTCCTCTTTGTCTTGCGATGCATTGCTGACCTATCCCCCATCCGGTCCAGAGCGCAACCTTAATAAGTGGCATGGAAAATGAATGGAGATAGATAAACTGTGTATATTTGGACCATGTCATTATCCATCCATCCATCCATCCATCCATCCATCCATCAAACCAGGACACCAGTCCATCACAGGGAAAACACAGAGAGAAAGAAAACCATATACTCACATTCACACCTAGGGGAACCCAATTAACCTCACATGTATGTTTTTGGACTGTGGGAGGAAACCAGAGTACTTGGAGCACTTGGAGTACTTGGAGTTCAACCCCACACACACACACACACACTAGGAGAATATGCACATTCCACACAGAAAAGGCCTTACGGGTATTTGAACTGATGGCCTTTTTAAAACTATTCTTAAAACTTCCTAAAACCACAAAGGGAATGTTTTATATACTGGTAAAGGCAAATATTATACCGATTCTGGTGTATATGTGTAGTTATCTTGGATATAAATATAATCATTTTACTTTTATTATCTACACCGTGGTTTTGTTTAATATTGTGGCGAGCCGAGAAGAAGAAGGACGATTCAGGCTTCCTTCCGCACGCTGTACAGACAGGCGCTTTTATTGTGAAAAATCAGCAGGAACACATTTGAAGAAAACGGACCAGAGCACATCAAACACAGTACAACTCTCGTACTTGGTGCTAAAATAACAATAAATTAAATTGGGTCAACTGATAAAACAGTAAAAGCATGACAACACAAACACCAACACTACAGCCAAAACTAATTAGAACAACATTAATTGAAGTTTAAAGCCCATATTCCCCAAACACCCAAGATGCATTGCTGCATACACAGCGATCAGCTCCCTGATCGCTACACAGCCCCCACCTGAGGGGTCAGTCGTCCTCGGCGACCCCATCACCCAGGACAAAGTCTCTCAAGCGTCCAGGCCGCCTCCGCTGGCGATCAGGCCGTCCAGAGCAGCCAGCAGCCGGACCTGGCGGAGTGTCAGTCTGGTTGGAGCCTGGGGGGTTGCCATCACCCCCTCCGACAACTGCTGGTGGAGCAAGGGGGCGATATGGTGAAAGTCTGTCCTGGTGCAGCACCACAATGCGGCGTTTACCAGGCATCCGCACCCGATACACCACTTCAGACAGACGGCCCACCACCTCGCCAGGCCCCTGCCAGTGGCTGCAAAGCTTGGGGGAGATCCCCTTTTTGCGGACAGGGCAGTATATCCACACCAGGTCCCCTGGCCCAAAAGCTTGTCCTCTGCACCGGGTGTCGTATGCCCTCTTCTGCCGAACGTTGGAATTAGCTTGGGCCTGACGGGTGTAGTCATGCACAACCTGCAGTCGCTCTTTCAGTCTGCGGAGGTAATCCATCTCCTTTCCTCCGGCAATCTCCGGTTCTGGCGGAGCACCAAACACCAACTCCACCGGTGTCCGGAGCTCTCTCCCAAACATGAGAGCTGCAGGTGTGCATTGGCTGGACTCCTGCACAGCCGATCGGTAGGACCACAGAACCAGTGGAAGGTGGCGGTCCCAGTCCCTCTGATGCTGGCTGGTGAGGATGGCAAGCTGGGTAGCCAGAGTGCGATTGAATCGCTCCACCAAACCATCACTCTGAGGATGAAGGGGGGTTGTCCTCGTCTTACTCACCCCCAACCGGCGGCAGATCTCACCAAAGACCTGGGATTCAAAGTTCCGCCCTTGGTCGCTATGGAGCTCCTCAGGAACCCCGAAACGGGCGAACATCTCCTCCACCAACCTCTCTGCTGTGGTAGCGGCGGTCTGATCTGGGACTGCATAGGCCTCTGGCCACTTTGTGAAGTAGTCCATAGCCACCAGCACATAGCGGTTGCCAGAGTCTGTGATCGGGAAGGGCCCGAGGATGTCCACCCCTATCCTCTCCATCGGGGCCCCCACCAGATACTGCTGCAGAGGAGCGTGGGAGCGCTGAGTTGGACCCTTCTGGGCGGTGCAGCTGTCGCAGCAGTGCACATGCAACTCCACATCTTGCCGACAGCCAGGCCAGTAGAAGCGTCCCCGCAGGCGACGAAGGGTCTTCGCAACCCCGTAGTGCCCCGCCCCTGCTGAGCCATGGACAACCTGTAGGACTTGGGGACGCAGAGCATGGGGCACCAGCAGCTGCAAGAGGTCACTCCCTCGTCCGGGCGCCAGCCACCTACGGTACATCACCCCATCACGGGCCTCCAGATTGCCCCACTGGGAATGAAAGGCCTTGACCTCAGGTCCCAGGGCCGACACCTCAGCCCACTTAGGGCGCTGCCCCGCGTCCATCCAGCCTCTCACCACTGACAGGGTTATGTCAGCCTCTTGCTGCTGCTTCAGTTGCTCAGTGGTGAGGGGGAGCCATCCCTCAGTGTCGTAAGTCGGGCAGGCGGCCGCCACCTGCTCTGTCTCCTGACTCCGCTCTTCTTGTCGCCAGCAGTAGCGACACTCCTCTGCCTCACACGGACGACGTGAGAGGGCATCGGCATTGCAATGAAGCCGCCCTGCCCGATGCTGGATCTCAAAGTCGTACCCTTGAAGAGCCTCCAACCAGCGAGCCACCTGGCCTTCAGGGTTCTTGAAGTTCAGGAGCCAGGTCAGTGAGGCGTGGTCGGTGCGGAGGAGGAAGCGACTCCCATGCAGGTATGGCCGGAACTGCCGGAGGGCCAGGATAACCGCCAACAGCTCACGGCGGGTGACGCAGTAGTTCCTCTCTGCTCTGCTTAAACCTCGACTGAAGTAGGCCACCACATGTTCCCCATCTTTTCCTTGCTGTGAGAGGACGGCACCAACGCCCACGTTGCTGGCATCGGTGTCCACGATGAAGGGCTGTTGCGGATTGGGGTACGCCAGGACAGGGGCTTCAGTGAGGGCTGTCTTGAGCTGAGCATAGGCCGCCGCACAGTTGTCGTCCCAGTTGAATGGTTTACCCTTGTCAGTGAGGCGATGCAGTGGACTGGCGGTGGTGGCGAAGCCACGGACGAAGCGCCGGTAGTAGGAAGCCAGTCCCAGGAAGCTCCGCAGTTCACTGACGTTTGCAGGGGTTGGCCAATCTCGAACTGCAGCCACCTTTGCCGGGTTAGTAGCAACACCCTGAGCACTGACGACATGGCCCAGGAACTCCGTCTCCCTGGACAGTAGGCGACACTTGGCAGGGTTCAGCCGCAGCCCTGCTCGACGGATGGCTGCAAAAACCTCACTCAGATTGGACAGAGCCCTGTCAAAGTTATTGGCGTGCACCAACAGGTCGTCAAGATACACCACGCAGTGGCTCCGGGGAACGTTGGCCAGCACCCTCTCCATCAGTCGCTCGAACGTAGCTGGGGCATTGCAGAGTCCGAATGGCATGACCCGGAACTGCCACAGTCCCTGGCCAAGGGTAAAAGCGGTCTTTGGTCTTGCCTCGGGGGCCAGCTCCACCTGCCAGTAGCCACTGCGGAGGTCAAGGGAGCTGAACCAGCTGGACCCAGCAATGTGGTCTAGGGCGTCATCGATGCGTGGGAGAGGGTAAGAGTCTTTCCTGGTGACTGCATTGAGGCGACGGTAATCCACACAAAACCGCCAGGTGGCATTTTTCTTCTTCACCAAAACGACTGGGGCGGCCCATGGGCTGTCTGAGGGCTCAATCACCCCAGCTGCGAGCATCTCGTGGATCTTTTCCTCTGCCGCCTGCCGCTTGGAGAGGGCCAGCCGATGGGGGCGTAGACGAATTGGTTGGGCATTCCCAGTGTCAATGGTGTGCTGGACTAGGGAAGTCTGCTTACAGTCCTCATCTCTGGCAGCAAAAATGTCCCTGTAGTCATCGAGGAGGCATTTCAACTTGTGGCACTGCTGAGAGTCGAGACCGCTGCTACTGCTGCGCTGCCAGAGTTGATGTATAGCTTCAGCTGTCTCAGCAGATGGAATGACTGTTAGCCCTATGGGTGGTGCTCCAACAGATTGTGGTGGTGTGTTGCTAGTGTTGGGTGTTGGCACCTGCTCCGCTGCGGCTGCTCGACGGTGCTCTCTCCCCTGGTTCTTTCCTTCCCGACCAGACTGGAGCCTTACTATCTCATCACGGAGGGTGACAGTCTTACTCACCACATCAATTTGAGCTCCCCAACGGCTCAGCAGGTCTAGCCCGATGATACATGGGTCCTGGATATTGGCAAGCCAGAATTCGTGCACCACCTCCTGGTCTCCCGCTCGGACTGTCAGCAGCCTCTTCCCCTCCATTCCAACCTTTTCCCCAGTCACTGTCATCAGTTGCGTATCAGTTGGAGCCCACGCCATGGAAGGGGTGCCTGTGGTGTCAGGGAGAGTACCCGGTCGTACTAAGGAGATTGTGGATCCTGTGTCTACCAGAGCACGGCAGTGATGACTATCAAGTTGGCAATTCAGATAGAGTCCTTTAGAGTGGCCGCAACGGCCCACCAACGTGCATCTGCCTTGGAGGGGGAGTGGAGGTTGGAGTGGCGGTCCCCTCATTGAGCCACTCCTCTGTCGTTTCCCTCTGTCTTGATAATCGGGGCAGGAGCTGGGCAGTTGCGTGCCATGTGACCAGGCTCATCACACCGGTAGCAGCGGCCAGGTGAACGGGATGGTTTGCTGAAGCGCGCCGGCCTCTCCTGGGATGACAGCACTTGGCGTGGCGTGGCTTGGCGGGTCTCTTCAGCCTCCTCTTCCTCACCGTAGTCAGCCATTCTGACAAGTGGTCGTGGAGCAGGGGCCATTTGCCGCATTGGCTGAGAAGAGAGCACTACTTCAGCCCGTTCAGCTTCATACAGCGCCTCGGAGAGGGATTGAGGCAAGGCTAGGCGGACATGTTGCCGCAGCCTCTCAGGCGCGAGGCCCCGTAGGAAGGCGTGAAGGGCGAGCTCTTCTTGGGCAGCAGCGTCAAAATGTGGGTAGCCTTGCTGGGCATATAACTGTACATCTGCTGCAAAGGTACCCAAGTTCTCCCCCTCCTTCCGACGCCGATCAGCTAACTGCTCCCTACTGTGGTCGGTGAATCGCCGTAGTCCAAACCGCCTCTGCAGTGCTGTAGTCAGGCTGGAAAGGTCTCGCTGTTCTGCTGGAGCAAGGTCAAGAAGCACTTGCACCGCCTTCCCCTCTAATGCAAGGGCCAGATGTGTGGCAGTAACCTCATCACTCCAGCCGCTGTGCTGTGCTGCTAGTTGGACTTGGGCTAGGTATGGTGTTAATGGCGTTGCGCCATTGTATTTAGGCAGTTTGACTGGCAATCTGGGCATCATCATTGGTTGTGGGTTTGACAAAACCATCAGTGGCAAAGAGTTATCTGAGGCAGCAGCAGGAACGCTCTCTGATGAACTGTGGCCGACAGCTCCAACGGCATCTGCTGTAGTAATCCTCTCGGCATCCAGGGGGCGATGAAGCCGCGGTGCACTGGAGCCGTCTGCTGCAGTACCTCTCCCGGCCTCCAGGGGGCGATGAAGCCGCGGTGCACTGGAGCCATCTGCTGCAGTACCTCTCCCGGCCTCCAGGGGGCGATGAAGCCGCGGTGCACTGGAGCCGTCTGCTGCAGTACCCCTCCCGGCCTCCAGGGGGCAATGAAGCCGCGGTGCACTGGAGCCGTCTGCTGTAGTACCCCTCCCGGCCTCCAGGGGGCGATGAGGTTGTGGCGAGCTGAGGCCGTCTTGCCGATCACCGGCCTCCAGGGGACGTCGAGGTCTCGACGCTTCGCTCCCCTCTCCGCTGGGCTCTTTCGTCTGTTTCATCATCTCCCGTAGGGAAGCCATGCATTCTTCGACAGCTCGCTCGAGTTCGTGGACCTCCATTTCCATTCTTCTGACGGAAGATCCCACTTCTGACACCAATGTGGCGAGCCGAGAAGAAGAAGGACGATTCAGGCTTCCTTCCGCACGCTGTACAGACAGGCGCTTTTATTGTGAAAAATCAGCAGGAACACATTTGAAGAAAACGGACCAGAGCACATCAAACACAGTACAACTCTCGTACTTGGTGCTAAAATAACAATAAATTAAATTGGGTCAACTGATAAAACAGTAAAAGCATGACAACACAAACACCAACACTACAGCCAAAACTAATTAGAACAACATTAATTGAAGTTTAAAGCCCATATTCCCCAAACACCCAAGATGCATTGCTGCATACACAGCGATCAGCTCCCTGATCGCTACAATATGCTTTTAGTTATATGATTAACTGCACTCCACTGACAATTTTATTGTAAGGTGTTACAACCACAATGATAAAAACATTATTTTGTAGTTGTATAAACCACTTTGCTATGAAGAAAATGAGTTTTAGGGGGTAAGAACTGTCCCGGTTTGATTACAGCGCTCAGAAGGATTCTGTTTTGAAAGGTTTTGCCGGATGTCTCTTAAGAAGCGATAACTTGACGTCAGCGTGTCCCGCGCGCTGCTTTTACGAGTCCTGGGAGATTTCAGTAAAAAATTAAAGGTAGGAAATATCTTGTTTCCTCATCAACGTGCCGCGATCTATTCTGTATGCAATGGTGAGGCATGCAAGTGGAAATAACAGCATATTTACTGTCACAATGAAGCTCGTGCAGACTTAAGTTCGGAACTGATAACAGAACGTGAATGCAGCATACACACACGTGAACGGAAAGCTAGCGGTTCGGTGTTTCGGATTCACTGGTTTCCCCGTCAACTGGTGACTTCCTGTAGCGTCGGCCTGTCAGTGGACATTTAACGGGGACTTGTTGGCAAGGAAACCAGTAAGGACTGGGACATCTGCAGGTTAAGGTGTATCAATCTTCATTTGAACAAGTTAATACTGACTTTAACTTTGAGTTGATAATAACAAAGCTAGTGTGTTTTTCACTGAAAAAAGTGGTCATGTGAGAGTAACGCGTTACCGGCGTGACTTGGTTTGACAGACTGAAATGTCAAAAATACGAATAAAAGGTCTTTCAGGGCGAAGCAACGCACGTAAAATTGCAAAGATATTGGGTCCTGATCACAGAATTATCAAGCTTGGTTACAAAAAAAAAAAAAAAAAAAAATCAACAGGGTCGAAAGAAACGAATTGAGAAAAAAACCAAGTTACAAACAACCAAAGAGTTACAAAATGTCATTCAGGCAGCGACTAGGAATCAATTGTCCTCCAAGTGCTGACAGTTTCCAGAAGTGTAACCCACCGAGAAGCACAAGGTGTTTTGTGCTCTTGAGGTATGGCCAAGGTGAGGAAGGCTGAAATCCCATCAACCTTGTACAAGACGCGCCGGTTGAAACGTCAAGACTGGGCCAGGAAATACTCTATGACATATTTATCAAAGGTTTAAAGGACTGATGTTTTGAGAGTGATTCTTGACGGACCAGATGGATAGGTGCATTATGTTCACTTTTAACAGCTGAACTTAAACTGAGATGGGAAAATATTCATTTTTCATTTATGTAATATACTGGACTCGGGCGCGCCACGTATCATGAACAACAATCTTATCTTCTTCGGTCTCCTGAATCCAAAACACACACACACACACACACACAGTCAAATAACAATGTGTCGTCTACTAGTGACACCGAGTAGTGCAGTTTTAACTCAAATACATTACACTTTAGTTGCCAAATAATTCTGAACACTGAGATATTCTCTTGAGAAAGCCAAAACCTGACTTTTACTTTCTTAAATATTCAGGTGTGAGCTTTATTAACATTTTGGATTGAGTGAGAGTGCTGTAGTTGTAAAGAAATGTAATTAATAAACACATCTGATAATTCTGCAATGAGCTTTAAAAACATGCAATCTCTCCACATAGAGTCACAGTCATTGTGTCTAAACTTATTATAAATGCATCAGTTAGGTGTACTGACGGGTAGTGAATCAACAATAAGAGGCATTTAAGGTATTTTAAGAATATTAAAGGAACATTGTTTTTATCATGATTTTTCTCATTCTTTCAAAAGAAGCAACTATCTTAAAGTTTACAATAAGTGCTTACTCATGTAGTCTGTCACTGTCATCAACAGGACTAAATATGTAAGTAGATCACTTGTCCAATCAAGGGTTTAGGTTATACTCAAAGACAAATATAAGTAATTGTTAGAAATTAATCTAAATGTTAAAAAAAAAAAAATAAAAAAAAAGATTTCCACCATCTCCCTCAAGTTTAAGTTACTTTTTTACCAGACATTTGAGTCACTGTACCTGTATGAAATATTTAAGTTCAAAGCAGAATTCTCATATGAATAATACACTCTATAAAATGAAAAACCTAAAAAAGTACTAAACAGGAATTTTATCTTTAAAAATAAACTTATTGGTTACAACAATGTAGCTCAGAAATCTTTGAATAATAATTCATATTGTGGGCGTATTTTGTTTGCAACTCCTGCTGTGAACCACAAGTAAAACGGTTTTTTTTTTTGTTGTTTTTTTTAAAAAGTTGTTTAATGCATTTTCCTCAGCTATTCCTGGCATAAAGATAAAGATGTCATCTGTCTTGGTGGTGCACGGCGGGGCCTGGGCCATACCCAACGACCTGGCCCAGGCTTCTGTGGAAGGAGTGAAAGCTGCAGCTTGTGGAGGGTTCGCAGTGCTGAAAGCAGGAGGAAGTGCACTGGATGCCGTTGAGACAGCTGTGAGGGGGTTGGAAGAAAACACCGTGTTCAATGCAGGTATGTGAGATTATTCTCTGCCATGGGTCAATCACACTATTACAGCTTCACAGCCACTCTCCTTTTCACCTGACAATATAATGCCGGAACTCAATTTCAGCTCCATTCGATCACAACAATCATTCATTATTCATGTGGTTTGGCAACAATTCCAATCTGCTATCTGATATCTGCAGCCCGATCATTGGAGCCTGGCTTTTGTTTTCATTTCTACACACAGATATTTATTTTCTGTTTGTTCTATTTGAGAATCTTAGACCTCAGCCTGATAGATTCCTAAAGCCCAAAACTAGTAGGTTGTTTTTACGTGTTATAAAAGAATGTGGATGAAAGACCAAAATGATAAGAGTAAACACAAGTTAATGAATATATAAATTCAACCCCCAAAAATTAGGTGCATTTATAAATAGGTAAATACATGCATAAGTAATTGTAAATAAATGACTAATCAAACAAACTACAAAAATGCAGAAATAGCCTTTTATTACATTTTTGTTTAATTCACTCTACATAAAAAATTTTTTACCCGTTCAGCTCTTTGATTGATTTATAGGATGTATTTATCAGTACTAGTAAAGAATATGCAAGACATATTCTTTATTTCTATTGATCATTTTTAGGTTTTTTTTAAAGGATTGTTTGGCCCCGACTAATTTTTTCAATTATGTCGCAAGAACTAAATAAAATGAACAAAACAATATATTATTTTCTATTTCTAGATTTATTCAAATATTTGTTTATCTATTTTTTCTTGTGTCATTATCTGCCCTTCATACCTCAGACTTAACTACTTAAGAGGATTTTATCAGTAGAGTTCTGTCTCCCATCTGATGGTGCTGCTAAAATCTTCATCCTCTTAAAGACTGGGTGCATCTGTCGCAGAGTGAGGGATTAAACTTTATAATCCGACATTTTGTTTTTTTTCAATCTTCATTCATATAAATGACTATGTGAAAGAGACACTAGTTTGCGTTACATGAAGGGAATTCTCTCTGTTCATGTCAAGTGTTTTGTCCCGACTCACCTGAAAAGTTTCACTACTAGAAAAGAGTCCCAGTATTGTATTATATTGATGGAATGGAGCAAATTTGTAATAAAAACCATACAAAACATGCTCTAAACAACAATATTTGGAATTCGGAGCACAATAATGCCTATATGTTTATAATGTCACATAGTCTTACTGGTTTAGGCTCGGTCCTCGTTGCATATCAGAAAACAAGACATCCACCCATCTGAAGCGTAACACTCTTGTTACAAAGACCCTGAATTCAGCCCATGGATTTTACAGCCGAGTTTGAGCTCAGTGCCGCAGTATTTTTATGCTGCCATCTTGTGGATTTTTGGAGGACAAAGCAGGCAAAATAAAACTGGCCGTTCATGGAAAATCACATGTCAGAGCCTTTGATTCTCTCCAGGACATGGCGCAGCATTAAATGCCGTTGGAGAAGTGGAGCTGGATTCCATAATCATGGATGGAAGGACTCTTGCCTGCGGTGCGGTGTCTTCAGTGAAAAACGTCGCTCACCCCGTGTCACTGGCTCGGGCTGTGATGGAAAAGGTCTGAAATGATTAGTTCATTATTTGAAACCTTTAGTGGCTCGTATAGCTCAAATAATTACAATGTGATTGGAACGTTAAAGGCATTATCTGTATTTCTACGCTCATGACGTGAACTGAAGTGGTGAATTGGCGTTCGCCTTAGAGTAAGAACTGCAGATCTAGTCTGGCTTGAGCCGGGCTGCCTCGTCTGTGTGTAGTTTGCATGTTCTCCCTGTGCAAACGTAGGCTTTTCCAGGTACTCCGACTTCCTCCCATGGTCCAAAAAAGTGCATTTGAGGTTAATTGAAGGCCCTAAATCGGCTGTAGGTGTGAATGCGAGCGTGTTTGTCCTCCCGGCCTTCGCCCATTGCCCGCTGTTATCCTGACTTTAGTTTATATGTTCTATTCATCCATCATCTACACCACTTTATTAAAGTTTCAAGCATTATTAAACTTTTAAATGGTCATAATTATGGCCTCTGATTAAAAAAAGCAAACGACATCTGATCATACAGTATGAATTATTGTATGCATTTAGATTCTGTGATATTTGTATCAAAGTTTCAGAGTTTGCAATAAATTGTATTTAGATATTTTAGCTGTATTTGTAATTGTGCCGAGTTGTCCTGTAACTAAAAATACATATTTGAATAAAGCTACACTGTTCAAGTAGGAAGATAAGCTCCTTTTAGAGATGAAACTTGTGGCTTGTTTTAAGGGGAACTGTGTGATTTTACGAGACCCGCTCTGCTTTCCGTTTTTGCCATCCCCGTTCAATTTTGTCAGACGAAACACGTTATGCTGACAGACAGAGGAGCAAACCTTTTCGCGGAACGCATCGGCGTTGTGACTGTCCCCACCGACGCACTGGTGACCGAGCTGGAGAGGGAGGACTGGATCAAGCACAAGTCTTTCGATACTGAAGTCAGGGAAGAGTTCAACGCTCAGTGGTACGCATGCTCACGTTGAACTTTAATTCCCTCATGGAGCTCTGTTGTCTCTTCAGCTTAAGCAGCTTGAACAGAATTGACATAAAACTACTTATTTACACACGTCTGAGTCTGTTGGATCAAAATGAGACGATAACATTGCCGTCACCGTTGTGTTCAATACTGTGCCACAAGTTCATGGGGAGTTCGGAAAGCCCTCTTGATTTTAAAGGGGTATAACATTTCTCTTTGTTTAAAAAAAAACAACAAATAAGCAAAGTCAGGAATAAATGTAATCATTTGCATTAAAAGTGTATCATTTAATTAAAATATATTTCATAAAAATAAATGTATTTAAAATAGGCCCCGAGTGATATGGCTTTTTTTTGGGGGGGGGGCTGATCCCGAAAACGTTCGGAAATAAAAAATAAAACACATAACTTTTGGCAGATTACAGATTATTCTCTGATGGCTATAATTTCACCCTAATTTAAGAGTGTCTGCATTATACACAAAGATCAGCTTGCAAGCAGGAGAAATAATGGCGGTGTGCCAGGCTGAAGATGAAGATGAATTGGTCAAAAACATAAAATGAGTGTACCAAGAGGGTACCACCAAACCTCCCAGGACGGTGCGTAAACCCAAAGAGTTTGTCCTCACAGAAAAGAAAGTCACTATCAAATATAGTAATGAAAATGTATTTCACATATAGTGCGTTATGTGGTTGTTTTAACTTGTTATGTAATTGTACAGGGCCTGGTGGGGGCGGGTTCCCTCAAGAATAAACGTTAGGAACTGCTAGTCTAAGGTACAATA
Organism: Lipophrys pholis; assembly: GCF_963383615.2. Classification (NCBI taxonomy): domain Eukaryota; kingdom Metazoa; phylum Chordata; class Actinopteri; order Blenniiformes; family Blenniidae; genus Lipophrys; species Lipophrys pholis. Next base: position 15,305,707 of record NC_137642.1, on the reverse strand, counting down.
AGTGCTGTAATACATGCAACTCTCTTCTTGGATGATATTCTTTCCCCTTCAGGGCTCATGATACTGTTGGAGCGGTGGCTGTGGACTGTGTTGGTAATGTTGCCTGTGCAACATCCACAGGGGGGATCAGAAATAAGATGGTTGGCAGAGTCGGAGACTCTTCAGTCGTTGGTATGGAGTTCTTTCATTTACACGTATTGTACTGCTTTATTCAAATCAACCTTCATTATTAGTGCGGTTAAATCTCACCACAGGGTGAAAACTGTTGATTTCATAACGCCGTCCGGTTCACGTTCACCTTCTCTCTTGTTAATAAGGTTGTGGGGGATATGCCGACAATCTGAGCGGAGCGGTTTCCTGTACCGGACACGGAGAATCCATTCTCAAAGTCACATTAGCCCGACTCATCATTTCTCATATCGAACAAGGTGATAAAACTATGAACACAAAACACATTTATCAACGTTTGTCTGGCCTTACTATGCAATTAATCACTAGTCTGTTTTTGGTATATTTATACAAACTCCAAATCAAGTTATTTCTTATTGCCCCAATTACAATTTATCGGTTTATTTTATGCTCGTTTGCCTCACAGTGTAGAATTTATGATGGAGTTCATTAAAACTTTGTTTTCAAACCTTTAGGTTTTTTTTTTTAACGCTTTACAAGGCACTCACTTAAATGTGGAAAGTGAAGATTTTAACTTCAAAGTGTTGAAATATATTTACAGAACTGAAGGTTTTAAATTCATTTGGAAGATACACCGACTATACAATCCAATTTCCTCCAAAGTCAGACTGACCAAAATCCCACGTATTTGACCGATTTTAGTTAATAGTCTCTATAGAGACTTTTTTTCCTCTGTGCAGATTTGTTTACATCATTAATTAGATTTGTCTTACAATACACGGTGTTGTTTACCAAATAAATACACTTGCTGTCAGTTTCCATATACACTTGTATATATATTCAAGCTCAATTTTTCAAATATTTAAACAAATAAGATTCAGGTAACTGGGAACATGACAATTATAATAAATACTTCAAAAATGACAATTATCTCAATAATTGGTGCAATTTTTTTACCCTATATTCTCATATTCCCTCCAATTAACATGGTTGGTTCGGAAGGATACACACAGGTTGATCTCCCATTATTAAATGTCATTGGTTTCTTTTTTTCTTTTTTTTTACCTCCTTCAGGCAAATCGGTAGCAGAAGCTTCCCAGTTGTCTCTGCAGTACATGGGGGATCGTGTCAAAGGGGCGGGGGGAGCCATTGCGTTGTCTCCATCGGGGCAGTGGTCCGCCTCGTTCACCACAGAGCGAATGGCGTGGGCTGCTGTGGAAGACGGCGTGCTGTGGTATGGATTACAGCCGAATGAAAGAAAAAAAGAACAGTTGTCTTAATAAAAAATATATATATTTTTTTTAGTTCATTAGTGCTACACGGAACTGTATGGAAATAAGTTTCATTTCAATTTACTATGATTTGACTCAGTTTGATTTGAATAGTTGCTGTTGATGTAAAGTGAGACATCGTTAGTTGGGTAGACACACTTGTTAAACGTGTTTAGATTTTTTTATGCAATGTGTTTTCATTAGATAGTTCAGCAAATATCACTTTTGAAATGAGTCAGTTTACCCTAATGTTCAATGTTGTTGCTGATTGACAAAATAAAAGTGGTCAAGATGAATTTAAAGGGTGCTTTATGTTTCACAGAGCTTTTTTTTTTATTTCTTTTGGTCCACTCCGCTGGTTTTCTGACACATTTTCTCTCAGCTCAGATAAATGAATAGCAACAGGATACAAGCATCCGACTCCTGAAGCTAAATACATTTCTAGAAACAAACACTCCATCTCTTGAACGCACATCTGACCCTGCCCGTCTTAAAACACGTCGCTCACTTCCAGTAAAGCGTGTTCGGTTTTAATTGCCCAGAAAGCTTTCCTTGTGATATGAAGTGGGAGGGGGTTCTTAAGTGATGTGTGAAGGCAAGGCAGGGCAAATTTATTCATAGAGCACGATTTAAACAAGGGAATTCACAGTGCTTTACAAAGAAATAAAAGAAAACCATAAAAAGCTTTACGGAGACATAAAATATATTGAAAGAAATCCATTAAAGCTTTAAAAGAAATTAAATACATTAAAGAAAGCAATGAAGAATCTTAATTTTAATCTAGATTATTTCTAACTAAAGTATTGACTTCACTGTAAATTGAAGTAATACTAAGTTTACATTAGATAAGTGATACAACATGTTAGTTTAAGACAAGTACAAAATGTCATATCACCTAAGTGCAGATCTAACCTATTGGCAAGAAAGATTATTAAAATATTCTGTTACAAGAGACCCAAAGTTCTGTCTTTTAATCTGGATTTCTTGATTCTTGAAGTTAACCGTTAAACATGCTGCAATTTCTTTTTTGCTACCGTTACTGAACATTTTGAGAAATGCACTTCTTTAAGTGGTCTGGTTCAAAGAATTCAGCTTTGTTTGGTCCAGTTTTACCTCAAGTTACCTGGGTCTAGTTCAAAATGGATCTGGTTTAAATAATCCAAGTTCCTTTTTTAAGTGGGAATTTTCTTTCTTTCTTGTTAAAGACAGGTCCAGTTCAGGAGATATTTAGTTGGGTTTTTTTTTTTTTAAGTTTTATTGCCAGAGGGGAAATTCCTTCCTGAATTGACCCCTACATTTTGCTTCAAGATGTGTTGAAGTCTGAAGATTACCATTATTCTTTATAGACAATGTTTCCAGCCGTCTTTAAAGGTGCCAAAATAGACCAAAATAAGGGTAAGTCCACTGCTTCATTTTATGCTAATTTTGATCAAACCTTCTGTTGTTTGGTTAGTTTATCATTTTATGCTTATTGTGACAAAGGCAGCACACAATAGACCTGAACCACTGCCTTTTAAACAGAAATTATGCATGATTCTGAAAGTTAACCCTTCAACATGCTAATGTTTTGGGTTTTTTTTTGCTTATTTTCCAGAAGCTTTGAAGAACTTCAGGTCTTTAAATGGTGTGGCTCAAAGAGCTTTATTTTAGTCTACTTTCACCTCAAATGACGTGGGCCTACAGTTCAAAATGGATCTGGTTTAAATAATCGAAGTTTCTTTTTTTTTTTTAACTGGAAGTTTATATGAAATATTGTAGGTCTCTTTTAAAAAAGTCCAGCTGCGATTTGACCAACCTGGTTGTGTTTCAAACAATCCAAAGCTTACTTTTTTTTTTAGAGCATGAATCAATGAATCATGTAAAGTTTCAAACATCAAGTCTAAGCCTGTTTTCAAGAGGTCAGCTCTGGTTTAAGAATGATTTTCCATTGCTTTTTACTGAAACATGTGTTAAAATGATGGTCATCCTTTATTGAAAATGTTTGCAGCTGTCTTTAAAGGTGACACAGTGTACTAAAAATGGACGTCCACCTGCTGATTTCATGCTAAATTTTAAAGAATCGTATGTCTTTTGGTTATCTATAATCTTATGTATAAATTAGAAAAACCGATTGATTAACAAACCTAAACTGAATTCGTGCCTGAACCACCCAAACCAGGATAGTCCTGTGGCCCCCGTTTTAAACTGAGAGTCTGCAATTAAACTGTTTCATTGATCGTTTTTTAATTCACCCATTGAACTACCATAAACCTGACACGCTAGTTTTTAATCCAACCAGCTGGTTATTTACTATTTTCTTTAAATCCACGTAGAATTGTGTGATTCGAGCTGACAGCTGCTACGCTACGACCTGTAAACACAAACCACGTGACTGGGAGCCCGTCGGGGGCTTTTGCAGCATCGGGACGAATGACGGCTGAGTTGGAGGAAGTTAGCCCGGAGGAGCAACTCTGCTAGTATGTAACCTTACGCGACTTTGGGTGGGAAAACATCGCCGAGGGAGAGAGGTAACCGTTTCATCCGGACTACCAGAGCTGCAAATGTTGGCTGAGACGCATGTGGGTGTCACCGTGTAGCATCACAGCAGCTACAAACAAACTTGGTGCTTTGCGGCCTGCGCTAACGCCAGCGAGCTGCAGCCTTTCTCGCACAGTTAGCGCTTCGCTTGTCTTGACTTCTTTGCGTGCTCATTTCGTGCAACGTGCTCCAGTTTGTCCGGCGGGGGGGGTTTAAACCACGCAAAATCCCAACTACATGATCAGTTTCACAGTTGAGAACCGTGACTTACCTCCGGTGGAAACTTCCCCCATAGTTTCTCTTTTAGCATGTTAGCATCGCTCGCGCCGTGCGGCGGGTTATTTCCCAACCGTCATGTCACGTTAGCGTGCTCACGAGTAGCGTCCCGCTACAGGAACCCGGGCTATTAACGCGTCTGCTTCAAGGGGACTCTTTAAATTGTGCCAGCTGTGGTTAAATAACCTCATTTAGACTGGCGTTTGTCTTTCGTAGCGACGTGTAGCATCGGGGGCGTGTAGCGTGGATCAGCATGGCCTGCTTCATTCAGCCTGCGCTGTGTTAGCAGCAGCTTCCTATCGAGTTAAAAACACGCATTGGGCTGTATTCACTGGAAGATATTCATCTTAAATGTATAGACTGTGTGGATATGGTGTCAATCTGTTCATAAATCTCAATCAAACACATTAACAAAGTGTGTTTTGGGTTGTTGTTTTTTTTCTTTTTCTTTTAAAGAGCTGGCTGACCCAGGGAAGCGGTCAATATGGTAGCAGCGTTTGTTGAACGTATCATAGCAGCGGGAAGAGATACGAGTTTGAAGCTGCAGTGGATCGTGTGTAGCTTTGAATAGACACAAATATTATGTTGACGGGCGTTTTCGGTGATCTGTGTTCCTCTGTGGTTCATTAATACTCTGCAAGATAGCAGTGTTGTTCAACACGAACCCCTCTGTATTTTTCTTCTTCCTCTCTTTTTTTTTTTTTAACAATCACTTGTTTTTCCGGGATTTGTGAATCTCTTCCAAAACATGTTAAATTGTCACATTAGATGACTCTTCTAGATTCACATATTTTGTATTTCTAACAAGAGATAAGGGAGAACCGTGAGCCAAACGTGTTCGTAACAAGCATGTTGAATTAGTGGTTGTTTTTCTTTGTATGTTTATTAAGGCTGGCAGGGAAGCATTCATGCTCCAAAGTGACTTTACGGTCCCATATTATACAAAGATTACTGAGATAACGAATAAATCTGAAAAACCACAACAGTGAGCAGGTACTCGCGCTAAGCTGTTTAGTAGTAACTGTTGACACGCGCTAACGATTCTGAAATGTCCTCCTGCAGCCGCAGTCTGAACTTTTTCAGGAGCTTCTCCTTCTGGGTCAGATTGTGGTTTCAAACTGGTATAGTTGAAAACAGCGTTCCTACGAGCCACAGTGATAAATCCACTGTGAACGGTAGCACGTGGTACCCTTTGGTTTGAGGAAATACACTTGAATACATTGTTGGTGTACCTCTGATATCTATGTGAAATTGTTGGAAAACTGTATAATATGGGACCTTTAAGTTTGAAGGGATGAGCCCTCTATTGTTGGATGCTTTTAACTTCAAGTATATGTAATTTCTTCATATACAGTAAATTGACTTTTACTTATATAGCACATTTTACTGTTTGACTAGTATTTCACACACCAATCGAAGCAATTTGGGATTAATTGAAAGAGATTGCAAGGTTGTGAACCCAGTTTTAACTGCTTAATTATGTAATAATTAATATTACCCTTCACATAAATTCTAAGAATGTGTGATATAATTAATAGTTTGACCCTCCACTTTTATATTTTCATCATGATTTCTTCTCAACAAATGAAAGAAGAAAATTTAACCTTGGGAAAAAGCAGATTCTTTCCAAGAACTTTCAGAATTTAAATTAAAAAAGGTTTGATTAAAATCTGCCACTCTTTGTGTTGTTTTGATACAGGAAGGTCACAGCATTCATGGATATGGTGGACACCTTTAACCAATTAATACCCAGTGACCAGTTGGATGACTCCCTAATAGTCGGGCAGAATTTGGATTGTGGCGCCAGTAATGAGTTCGGGACAGCAGGACCCAGACTGGAGGACTCGCTGAGGAATATGCTGAGTGACAAAGATCCCATGTTCGGATGTGCAAGCACCCAGTTCAATCTGCTGGATAATGAAGACCCCGCCTTTCAGATCGCTGCCTCGGCAAGTATGTGTACAGGCGAAAAAACGTGGGCCGAGAAGGCCTGAATGTAGAAATGTACTTCAGATTCTGATAGAAGTCGACCGGCATGTGCAACAACTCGTATTTTATGCTACGCAGGTCAGTAGGGGTCATTCACTGTTAACTGGAAATTGATCGGGTGAGGAGGTTTCCAAAATACATTGAAAAGCTCGTTAGCATGAATAATCCGCATCATTGTAAATACGAAATAAAATGCAGATTTCGGATGTTTTTAAGAGTGTGACATGTGAGATTCACATGTTGACATAAAAGCATCAACATGTGTTTTTCTCGAATTTGCAGATCCTGACAGTGGTTCAGTCTCTGCCGAACAAACTCGTGAACTAACGGTTGAAGAAGCGACACAATCCGTTGCAAGGCAAAAGAAGCGTCCTCTTGATTCAGAGTGTGGTGAGTACTTGCTACAATATGTTCTTGTGTTAATCGTAATACAGTTTTTAAAAAAGAAGTGACACATTGTTTCACGCTCGGCTTCTGCTCTTTGATACAGAATTAGGTGATCCGCAGCCGAAAGCCGGAGGAGGACCTAGAAGTAAACGAGCCAACAAGCTCAGCAAGACATTTCTTATCGAGAAAGGAGTTGAAGGACCACAGCTGAAGGAAGAATTAACTTTGGGAGGGCGCATTGACGTGAATGATTTTGATTGTGGGTCGTGGCTGAATCCGACAGTTGTATTAAGACGCTTGACGGTCACAATCGGAGGATTCAGGATTGAGTTGCTTCCAGGACCTTCGTACTCACAAAGTGGTGCTCCAAGCAAGTCTGTTTGCTTTGAAGACGGGTTTTCGTACGGTGGGGACATCGGATTTGCGATTTTGCCAGACAACTGTGTCAGTGTAGGCAATCCCGTGTCGGAGGTGGATGCGATTGAAAAGGACTCTGCAGATGATGCGACTCTTGGACTGGGACCTTATGTGAATCCTAACGATGTGCAGACCTCCAACAGGACAACCATAGAGAGTCCCTGCACACAGAAGTCAAAACTGGACAATCACAGTGGAGTCGAGAAGCAAAACACTGCGACTGAAGTTAGAGACGGTGTCGAACAGAGCAGTGACGATAGCAAACCAACTGTGAGTAATAAGACTGATAGCAAGGACACGCCACAGATTGTAGCCAAAACACTGCTCAAGTCAAAACAAGGACCGGCATTGAATAAGAATAAGGACTTGTCTTACCGTAAAACAAGCATCGTCGTGAAAGAGCATAAAGAATCCCAGAACTCGCCATCCACAGTCGTCCAAAGAGGAAACGTGCACAAAATGAAACCTGTAAAGGAAAAACCAGACATTTCACCCCTGAAACGGCCTGTAGAGAACCCCCAAAGTGAGCATGCTCCTAAAGTGCAAAAGATACAGGGTGCTGGACAAAATAAAGTGAAGCCAAAATCACCAAGTGCAGCAAACTCTGTGGTCAAGAAGAGCCCATCAGCGAGCAACCGCACTGGCGATCATCAGGGACCACCCAAACATCCTCATCCCCCAAACAGCTCTAAAGTGGAGACCGCTCACCCGGCGCACAGCCATCCGAGCAATTCTGTCAAAACACTGGAGGAAGGAGGGCAGGAGAAGTCTAAAGTCAAAAAGCCTGAGAAGCTTCTTCAAAGGCAGAAAAGTAAGAATGTGAGGAGCATCTCCGTGGAGGAGCCGCAGCTTTTTATTCCAGACAACGCTCCTGCGGTGAAGAAGGACTCTGCCGAGGAGCTGGCCGCCAACACTGATGCTGCATGGGATGGAAACAACTGCTGCGGTCTGTGCAAAAAACACCACAACAACATGTAAGCCGGGCTCTTTTTCAGAATTCAATTGATGTTTGACTAAAGAAAAAGTCATTTTAATGTTCGTTGTAATGCTCAAAGTGCTCATTTGCAAACGTCTTTGTTCAGGTTCATGGTGGGCTGCGGTCGCTGCGACGACTGGTTCCACGGTGACTGCGTCGGTCTGGACCTGACCAAAGTACGTGAGATGGAGGAGGAGGACCAGATGTACGTGTGCTTGAAGTGCTGTGAGGAGGAAAGCCAGAAGGTGGATCCCGAGCCTCCGATTGCTCCCAAGCCAGAAGTTCCAGCGAAGCCTGAGGTTCAGGATCCCAAGCCGTCTCCGCAGCCTCGCCCAGGACCCTCCCAGAATGTCACATCCGGGGGGGTCAGACCGTTCTGGAAGGTAAGCAGCCTCACTGGGAGCCCTGAGAGGGATTTGAATTGAAACCTTTCATGTAGTGTTTCATTTGTTTCCTCCAGCAATTGCTTCCTCTGATAGTGATAGTAGCCAGGGTTACCACGATAACATGGTTTGTCTCTTTACTTTCTACTGGTGTGCACATAGGTTTGTGGTAAACAAGGTGCAGTCACCGTGGTTTAGTAGTTTCCACAGTATTTAGACTTATTTCACTTGTGTCAAACTTCCTTTTTGATTCACCTTTTGGCTGTGGGCTTTTACAAACTTTTTTTTCTTTTTCTTCTCGATTCTTCTTTTGGGAGTATCTGTCTTTGTTGAATGTTAGTGATATGTCTAATGTGATCTTTTTATTCCCTTTCCAAATTAGGATCCAGAGAGAAGGCATTCCACAGATGGAAGAGAAACGTCCCATAAAACAGGTACATTCATCAACTGCAAAGTTTTTTTTGGTTCTGGCACGAGGTTCTGATTTACTCAGTTTGGGGATTTCAGGTATTGAAAGTAGTCCTAGATTGGATTAAGGAGAACTTGAACCCTTTGATTATCTGACACAGATACAATGAGCCTGTTTACATGAACTCAACAATCAGATATTCATAAGAGGAGGATCTGCTATGTTGGGGAGGTTCTCTGTATGTCAATCCAGTTTCCTAAACTCCGATAACTGCTGTTACAGCATATCACATTATGCTGTTTATATGATCAATTTAAATATTCGGAATAATCCAGGAATCAGATTAGCCTGTTTTGGGCAAGTGACCTTATTTTTGAACTGCCACATGTCTTTTCATTTCTTCCAGCTAACAATATTATTTTAAAGTTCTTCTACCAGAATCCACACGGGAAAAATGAAAACATTTAGGACCCAGTTATAGTTGTTGATGTACAGCTCTAAAACGTTGTCAACACCTTTCTGGATTGTCAGTACACTCATTACAAACACATTTTTCCAGGATTTAAATTTTGCAGAACATATCCGGTTGTTGACATCTTAAGCCTGGCACACACTGCAGGATAATTTTGCCCCGATCTCCCCTCCTGAGCAGCGCGAGCAAAGTCCCGATTGTCGGATGTCTGCGAACAACATCGTGTTGGATTTTCCTGTGGTGCGGGGTGTGTTATGAGTGATTTTGTCCGGTCCGAGCCGCTCGGAAGGAGAGATCGTAGACGATGTTCAATATTTGCGACGAGAAATCCTGTAGTGTGTGTGGTCTGGAGCCGAGCAGCAGGAGGTGTGACGTCACGTGTGCCGGAAAGAACGTTAACCAGACTGAAAGCAACACTGCTGCTGCAGCCAAAGCCAGAAAGTTCCCGACTTGTTAATGCGTGACTTTATGAGATTATTAATTCATTGGTCACTCCTCATTGCTCTACTTTTGCTTTAGATTTTCCATCAAGTTGTTTCGAGGCTGTTTCCCCTCTATGAATGCATTTTGTGTTGGAATATTAATTCATCACCAGAGTAGATGTGCGCTCCATAAATGAATGTTTCTGCACTTAGATGTTCTATGTATTCATATAACTTAGGTAAGTTTTTCAGTATGTATGAAAACTTCTCAGACAAACACTGTTTTTCTCTGCTTTGCTTTGACTAAGTATTACCTCAAATATGAACAAAGGTTTAGTACTCTTATAAAATTTTAAAGTCTCTGGAGTCATAATAGCGTCATTTTATTTAAAAAAAAAAAAATTGCCAATGGGACTTTAAACTTTTGGTCTTTAGTAGTTTTCTGCTCTAATTTCTGATTGATATTTTTTTTTTTTGACGTTAATGATCTTTAGTAGCATCTTCACAATCCTTTCATTAAACTAGGGGGTGGAAATCTTCCCTCTCAAAAGTATTTCACCAAGTGTCCTACAAAGACATAACAAGCTCATTGACAGCTTTTGTACTAAAGAGATGAGGGAGAAAAAGTCCAGATTGTCTCATTTTGGTTATTAGGTAACAGCTTACATTGGAAGCATTTTCCATCTGTCCTTGCCTCAGTTTTTAAGAACAAAACATGTTGAATCATTAATGCTTTGAAGTTTTGTGACGGCAGATGTTCTCAGTGAATTACTTTTCATCTGTCCTCACAGGTCCTCATCACAAACAGGAGACAAGGGGTAAAACGTCCTCAGCGTCGAAGAAACCTGTGTCTGTGGAGGCGATCAGGAGGAATGTGCGTGATTCTCTCAAAGAAATTCTGACACAAAGGTAAAGATTTCGCTGAAGAAATTCATTCTGCCTACATGTATAAATAGGTTTTTATAACCAAATAGAAAAGCGTCTGAAATATGCACCACTGTGCTTTTTCCAAAGGCTGAAGGAGTCTGAGTTGAACATCTCAATGGACAGAGCCCCAGAGGTTGCCAAGAAGACCGAGCGAGAGCTTTTTCATATGTATAAAGACACCGATAACAAATACAAGAACAAGTACAGAAGCCTAATGTTTAACCTGAAGGATACTAAAAACAATGTAAGGGTCACTTTATATCAGTCATGTGTTTCATGCTTTATGAAAGTGTGTGGCTGCACTAATTGTATTTGGTTTTTTAAGATTCTCTTCAAAAGGGTTCTTAAAGGTGAAATCTCTCCTGCTAACCTCATTCGAATGAGCCCCGAGGAGCTGGCATCAAAAGAACTGGCTGCCTGGCGACAAAGAGAAAACCGACATGTAAGTCATGTTAATCTGCTTCCTCAAGTTTTCCACAGTTTGATTGTATAAATTCAGCCTGAAAGCTCAATATCAGGAATTATTGTAGTTTTCTTTCATTCCCTCTTCCAATCTTGTCCTTTTAAAGTTGAACTGCGTGACTTTTGTATTATTCAGAAATAAATTCATTGTTTCACAGACAATTGAGATGATTGAGAAAGAGCAACGGGAGGTGGAGAGACGACCAATCACAAAAATCACACACAAAGGTGAAATTGAAATTGAAAGCCAGGAACCAGTGAAAACATCGGAGCCTGTAGAGGTAAGGAGCCAGAGTGAATGGGTCTTTGTTTTATTTATACTTTTTTTTTTTTTTTTTTAAACAAGAGTTTAGTTAAAACAATGACACGAATGCTTGTTTTATCCTTCTTTTTTTTTCCAGCTTGAGTCTCCAACCAAAGTGGTAGAAATCTCACTCGAACCTCCAAAAACCCCGGACAAGAAAGCGGAGAACGACAAGACAGAGAAAGACACTACCAGCCAACACAAGTCTCACTTGTTTGACCTGCACTGCAAAATCTGTACAGGTAAACCTCGATGTGAAACTCGCCAAATTTAGTCCAATCAAAACAAACCTTGATCTGATCACTCGCCTGCTGCCATCTGACCCTTGGTGCACCTCCATCTGCTGAATCTGTGGCGCAATTACATTTTAGTTCTCCCCCCAACGTTTTACTTGGACGGGGGAAATGACGCTACGGGTGTAAACTCTCCCTCGGTCATCAGGCCCACAGCTGTTAATGTGCAGTGCTACTGTTATTAAAGGTCGTATGGCGCCCCCTGTGGAAGAGGCACCAACTAAAGTGGTCAAAGTTGCTACAACAGTGGTTCGAAGACAGTCAACCAAAACAGAAGAGTCGAAGGGCTCAACGACACCGGCAGCTGAGGAGGACCTGCACCTCACCGTGTTGGAGGAGAGCTTCCGAAATGCCCACGACGGACGGTAATTAGAAACTAATTGGGACTGTTTTGATTTGCCGTTTCCCCTGTTTGTATACGTGCTTCTTCTCTGCTGCAGACCGGATAACACCACTGGAAGACATGATGAGGTGATTTTCCTCTCAACCCTGAAGTCCCTGTGGCGAGGATTCATTCATATGCACGCTGTGGCAAAGCTGGTTACGAAAGCCTTTCCTGTCTCCGGCATCTTGGATAACTTGACTGAGGTAAAGTGTACACAGAGGAGCATACTTGGATTTTGAAAAGCTGTTGCAAAAATATTCTAGACATGAACTATGGCCTGTCATGGACAGTTCACACAGATGCATTCGGGTATTTCAATTTCTGAAATCGCCTCTTGGTAGGAAGTGAATGAAACTCATATTTACTGCTGCATGTCTCCCACTGAGCTCAACTAACTCAAACCCAAATTCACGCAGATATCCCAGGTTGTAGCTTTTAGCAGAAACCAGGAAGGCCTATTGTGAGGAATAAGACGAGCAAGAGAGTTTTAAGTACACAAAGAGACCAGGAGTCGAATCAGACATTAGAGTGGTGTTGTCATTGTGATAAATCTGTTTCAGCAGGCAGAGTGAGTTAAGAAGACAGAAAACCTTTTTTGTCCAAAAAGTCTTAACAACAAATTGAAAGAGAGAGAGTAAAATAGAAAAAATATGAATTATAACAAACTCCCACGCTTTGAGATTCGCAGGAGGACAGATACTGCCGAGTATTTTGTTCACTGATGTATAAACATGCAAATGTTCCTCCAACAGGACCTTCCAGACAGCATCCAAGTTGGTGGGAGGATCAGTCCTCAGACAGTGTGGGACTACTTGGAGAAGATTCGAGCAACCGGAACTAAAGTGAGTTTCTGAAAGCCTATCTTCTTCATGAATTGTATTACTTGTTCAAAAATCACAATAATTATTTATTCTTGACAGCATGCACATCATTTCTGGATGTGACTGACACATGCTTTCTGTTTTATTAAAGGAAGTGTGCCTGATTCGCTTCGCCCCCGAGACTGAAGAAGATGAGATCTCTTATACGCTGCTGTATGCTTACTTCAGCAGTCGTAAGCGTTTCGGGGTGGTGTCTAATAACCTGAAACAAGTGAAAGACATGTATCTCATTCCATTGGGTGCCACGGAAAAAGTTCCACATCAGCTTGTTCCCTTTGATGGGCCAGGTAAGATGACCACTTACCCAATCGTCTGTTCAGATCATTCTTTTCTCTCAGTGAATTACATGAGCAATTCTGATGTTTCAAACTTCATTAATCTTTTAATTTGACAGGATTAGAAAACAACCGTGCCAACCTCCTGCTTGGACTCATCATTCGCCAGAGACCCAAAAGGGATTTTCTCGCTGTGGATGTGACTGAGTCTGCGAGGAGCATCCCTGAAATCAAGCCCATCATCATTCCTCCTAAAGAAGCCAGAACAACAGAGGAAGATGAGAAGTTATTCCTCTCTTCCTTGACTGTTCCACACAAAAAGGAAAAGGACAAAACACTTCACACTACTGAAGAAGTTGATGAGCCAGTTGTGGAGTCTCAAGAAGGACCATCTGCACCAGAGAACAGTCTGGACGCCCAGAAGCCACTTCGCTTTCTTCCCGGCGTGCTACTGGGCTGGGGTGGAGAGTTGCCACCTCTGCCAGATGTTGGAGGTAAATCTGGAGCAACTGCAAGCGACGCCTGCAAGAACCAACCTGCTCCGAAAGCAGAGACATCAAGTGGAAACTCAAAAACTCCAACAGCTGCCGCCCCACGAGAGCGCTTTGTCATCAAGAAGAAAGAAGCCAAACCTGTTAAAAGTGAATCGGAGCTCCCCGGCCCGGCTGACACATCTGCTGCTAACAACTCATCGGGAAAAGACGCCGCCGCAGTGACTTACAGCGCCTCGGTCTCGCTGAAAGATAAGCCTCCAGATGTATCGACTGATGCTTTCCTGGCAAGCTTGCCAACAGCACCAGGCGGGACCAACAAAGGGGACGCTGGCCTTTTGTCTCAGACTGAAAAAGCGACAACTGAAGGGAATTCTTGCTCGCAGTCGGACTCCCAGGCCGCTTCAGATCACACGAGCAGCTCAAAACCTCCTTTAAGTGGAATATTGAAAAAGTCTTCAGCATATTCCACTGTGACTGAAGATAAAACAATGGTGCTTCAAAAGCTGAGAGCCAGCCCTCCAGATCCTTCAACTGCTAAACCTGTGCAGAGCAGCAAGAGGAATGATCTGATTGTACCATTTCATCAAGGATATTTACAGCTTGCAGCTCAGACCAAGCACCAGCCAGACGAGCAAAATCAAACGGTTCTTCAGTCTTTGCCCGGTGAAAAGGAGGAGCCTGGCTTGGCTGAGGCTGCTGCTGAAATAAAAGAGACCCGGTGTCCGACACCAGACCAGGAACCCAATGAGGCGTCAGACACACAGGCCTCCGAGTCCCAACAGGACTTGGTAACCACACCAGCTCTCCCAGCATACAACAGCACACCACCTTCCCCCTCACAGCAGCAGTCTCAGGTACCCGGCAGCTACAATTACCCTGTCGCTGCTCCTCCTGACGAGTTCTCCTCCCCACACATTGAGGTCGGGAGTTACAATACGCAGTGGACTCAGGATGGCACTGCTCCGGCTCCTCCCGATCCCCAGTCGCAGTACCCCGAGAGTTACTCCGCTTCGTTTCAGGCCAAGCGCCCCGAGGAGCGGTACAGTGACCCGTGGGAGAGGCCACGAACCACGGAGGACAAAGATCACCACGGGCGGCACAGGGACCCCCATCACGGGAAAAAGAGCAGACATCACGACCGCGAGCGGGAGAAAAAGCACGACCGCAGCCACGAGGACAAGCACAGGGACAGGAGTCGGCACCACGGACACTCGGAGGACCGCCATGCTGAGAAGAGAAAAGAGAGGCACCACAGCGAAGATTACAGCAGCCGACAAAAGGACAGGCACAGACAAAGACGGGACTCTGATTATGAGAACGGACGGAGAGGTTCAAAAGACAGTTACTCGTAACTATTTAATTTTATTTTTTTAAAAGCCTTCTACGTGAGCATTTTCAGCTCCAAGTGAGACTGTCACCACGCCTGGAAAAAACCCACTTCCAATGGTTTATTTAATGTTTTATACACCGGTCTGCATCTGTAACCACTCATCTATACAGTTCCATTTTACGTTACCGGCCAAGATGGTAATTTTCAGTACAGCTTAGAGTATCATCCTAGATACTTTTTAATTCAGACCAACAAAAGACACATTTTGGAACATTTTTAAAGCTTTTTTAAAATGTATATCTTATACCGAGAACAAATGGTTAGTTAACGTTTTCATTCTTGAGCTAACATGCAGCACAGATGTGGACCAGTTGGATTTCCGTTGAGCTCAGAATTTGGCCTCAGTGTGAAAGATATATTTAACTGAGGAAAGAGATTTAAAAACAAAGCAGCTTTGGCTTTATTTCAATTTTTTTTTTTTTTCAAATGCTTAATTGTTTTATAAACTTACTCTCTATTGAGAGAGTATGTACATTTTGGCTTGTAAATAATACATTAGAGAGAAAGTGTGCCTTTGCACTGTGTGTTTATGTACAGTTCGTAATAAAGCTAATCTTTTTTTTTTTATCATTGATTACAAAAGTTCAGACGTTTCTTTTTGTCCTGTCACAGTACTAACTCGTCCGTAACATATTTAATACATTCCATCCCATTAAATGCAGGTGAATTTAAATAAACGTGATTCATAAAATGTAAGTGATACAAGTAGTGAAATACAGTGTTGGATTCTTTAAAAACGTCTTGGTGCGATCAAATCTAACAAGAAATCTCCGGAGCAGGCAGGTTTTATAGTAAATGCCACAGGGAGAACTCTCAGCTATTGTAAACACAAAGAATGATGCTTTCTCTTTATTCATTGCCCCCCATAAATATTAAAACCCTCGCTATTGTTAAGAAACTGCACCGGCTTGGTGTCTCCAAACACATAAACATTTCTAAGACTTCCTTCAAACCCTTTAGAAAACAAACCCGAGGTCACAATTGTTACATTTCTGTGTAGCTCGAAGCCCCCGAAGTAAAATTGCCCCCCGTAGTTCAAGGCGACGTATCGCTCAAATGGATCCACGTCCTCAGAAAGGATCTCCTTGCCGTCCAGGTACACATGAATAACTGTACTGTTCAGAGAAATGGAGACGTTATTCCACTTGTTGCAACAGCGGGTTTGATTGGGTGACGTTAACGGGGCGGAGAGTCTCTCTCCCAGGTTGACTGCGATTTTGAGACGGCCCTTATCGAGCCCCACGGCGAGGTAGTCGTCGTCTTCGTCCGCGGCCGTTCCCATCCACACGATCAGACCGTCGTCGGAGTTTGTGAGGAAGCTGAAAGAAACCCGCGCGTTTTTCAGGTTCCTGGCGCCGTGTCTCGGGTCGGTGTATTTCAGGTAAGAGCGGCCGACAAACCTGAACGTGTCGGTGGAAGTCTGCGTGTCGCAGTAGGCGCCCTCCCGCCCCAGGGGGCACATGCAGCGGTACGAGGCGGCAGACGGCGTGCAGGAGGAGCCGTGTCGGCAGGCGTGGTTAGCGCAGCTGACGGACTGGTTACACACAGAGCCAGACCACAGTGGCGGACAGACGCATGTGAATTGGTCGCTGCCGGTTGCCACGCAGCGACCTCCATTCTGACACACCTTGTACCCGCAGGCCGTCCCGTCCCAGTCGCCGATGTTTGCGCCATTCCCAGCTCCCACCTCCGTTAACTCCACCTCCTGACCATTGACAATGAGCTCCCTCACTCCTCCGGTGAAACTCATCGGTTCTCCCTCGGTCGCGTCTGTTGAGACGAAGCTCAGGGCGGAAACCCCCCCAACAAACAGATCTGTGGTGACGTCCAGGGTGCTCATCCCCGCGGTCACGTTCGCCGTCACCTCCCGGTCGTCCACACTGAGGAAGCCTCTGTTACCAATCCGACCGGCGTTCACCGTGTGCCAGGTCCGGCCGCGCAAGTCCACTTTCTCAGCAGACTGCAGAACGTGGACGCCGTCCCCGAGATCATATCGGAGCTGCACAAATCCAGAAGTCAAGGAGAGGCAGAGGAAGTCTCCTGCAGGAGGAAAAGTGATACTTTTATTTGTGGGTTTGTGTTTTCTTTTTAAAGTTAATTTAATTTCAATGGTGGTGAGTCGTTCCTTTATAACCTGTTCACAGCAGTGATTCTTCACTAAAGTTCCATCAACATGAGATAAATTCTGAACCTGTGACACGTGAAATAAAGCCTTTATTGTCAGCTTGCCTGAATGCTCCAAGGTCCTCTGCAGAATTATGAGCTGTTCAATGAAATTATTCTTTCAAAAGCAGTCTGAATTCAGCTTACTGCATAAAGCCAACAATGGCACGTGACTAATAAAGTGATGACTAAAAAGTCATGTTTCTTTGATGAGCGCTCCCTCCAATAATGTGAAAGTCACAACTATGAAGTTTAACGTAGTTTAGGAGCATGTTGCTTTCCTGCGTGGATGTTTTTTTTTTTTTTATGAGGTCTCTTCATAGAAATATGAATATTGGGAGTAGTAGCTCTCAGATTGTTTTCAATGATGCTCGAGGACCTGCCAACCAGCTCAGGGATTCAAAAGCTAAAAAAACCTAAAAAACTTTTGAAACGGATCTGTAAATTCACAGCAAACCAGAGATACTATTAGAGATATTTTCCCTGTTGAGTGTATTGAGTCTTCTTCATAAACGTCAGCGCTTTTGGTTTTCGTTGAGCTTTGCCTCGGTGGTTATAAAAAAAAAAAAAAAGATTCTACATTATTATTCTAAAAATGTATCCATTTTTGTATTTCTTTTTTCAAGGCATTTTACATCACACACCTGCTGCAGTACCGCAAAGTGCTTTCACACAAAATGAGCAAACAAAAGAATTATGAGAGAGGTCAAGATACCAGAAACAATAATCCATAATTTGAATGCTTACTATAACACACATGCAGCAAACAAGGGCGATGTTAATCCAGATTAAGAACAGAAAACAGTAACCTGATCTATAACCAGGGCTTACAAATACATCACAGTTTTCTATAAAATCTGCCAAATGAAGCCGCATCTCTTGTTTGTTACATGTAATATGCGCATCATGTGCTTTATGCTGATGTGTCCTCACCAGCTCTGGCACTGAGGTGCTGCGCAGTGTAGAAAAGGATGCCATCAGGTGATAAAGGCTGGAACTGCAGCTGCAGAGCAGTCCTGTGCCGAACGCTCATGAGAGGGAAGGACATCCATGAAGACTGGTTAGCACTGAAGTATGGATCGCTGATTGTCACAGCTGGGAGGAAAAACAACAGCATGGCTGTTAGAAATAATTGAACAATGATGCTGTGGCTTTATGAGCAGTTTTGTGTTGGATTTTTTTGTACTTTACTTGAGTAATAATTTTTTTACTTTTAACTATTACTCAATACATTCATAACACTGGTTTAATGTCTCCCAATAAATAAATTCACCTAAAAGGGAGTTCATAGTTTCATAAAAAAATCTAGTTTTAATAATCAGCTAAAATAGTTAACTAAATTGATGTATCCATGCTGATGAACTGCATTTTACAACAATAGATGTGTTTTGTTTGTGTGCATACGTCCTCACCAGCTTGATAAAAAAAGCTAAAAATGTCATAAGCAGAAATCATGTATCAATAGAGTTAAATGTTCATTAGTCCTTGTAACATGTGAACTTGTGTACCTTTCAGAACCTGCACTTTTAAACTTTTTCTTAATCCTTCAAAACCTAATTGCAATATCTTTAGATTTTTCCCAAAAACAAAAAACTAAAAAAAAATAGACAGCCCTATATTCCCACATTGTGAGCAGTCTTTATTTTATTAATGTTTGTGTGAGATAAAATGACAAGATGATGCTACATGGATTAGTTAGTACTTATACAATAGCTTGATCTTTCAGTTGTATCTGAAGCATTAAAAAAAGGGCTAATATATTCATGTAGCCAATGTTCTCTGGTTTAATTGGATGTGTAACATCACTGTATATTCTTTAGATAATTGGTGCATTGTTTTATGCTGTTTGAAGAATAATTTTCCATCTGCACAGCAATTGTGGGACTCTTGTTAAAGTAGGGTATTTCTTTGGCAGTTCAGCTTTAAGAAAAAAGAAAAAAAAAAAATCACATAAATAAAATTTAGAAGTTTAATGAGGTAACCTTTTTCGCAGTACACTCCAGCAGTCCCTAGGGGGCACTGGCAGGTATATCCATTGGGCAGAGGGATGCAGGTGGAGCCGTCGGCACACAGAGGAGGGGGGCTGTGCTCCACATCACACACAGACACGGTCTCAGTACAGAGCGCTCCCTTCCATCCAAATGGGCACTGGCAACTGCAGGCGGACACAGTGAAACGCTGGAGGAAGCTTGTAAAACACCGCAAATTTCCTTTCCTCTACCTCTGTGGAGCTGACTTTTAAGTCTATACATAGAGAAGAGATACACCGAGCAGAACTCTGACGTGTCTTGACCGTGAGTGAAATCATCAGAAATTCACTCACTACACAGACGAGCCGGAGTCCACACACGTCCCTCCGTGGCTGCAGCGAACGTGAGCGCAGGGGGTGACGCCGCACTGACCCACACTGCGCCCGAAGGCCGGATGAGCCATTAATTGAAACTTCCTGTCTCTTCGTGTGCGAAACTGCATGTCAAAGATGCACCCTGTCACAGGAACAAACACACCGGTAGAGTGAAAAAAATAAATAAATAAAACTGCAGGTCTGATGCTGAACTATAATACAAGATATACTATTCTCTATTTCCTTTGCTATGCAGACAAAAGGTGCACAAACTAAAGTAAAATCTGAATTGTGCCTCTTATATAATCCCAACGTGAAGGGAAAACACCTCTCACCAGGTCTGCCGTGCTCAAAATGTATTTCTTTTATGATTGTTTATTTCATCATGTGACAAGTGTGGCGTTTTGACATCAGGAACACAAACATAAATCCAGCAGAGTTTCTGAGACGATAACTGCCGGGTTTTGAAGGAATTAAAATCTCTCGCTTCCCCACAGTTCGCATCCAAGACGCCGGCGTTTTAAATCCAACTTCTTCCGCCGCTTGTCATCACGAATCTCCCTCACCGTGTTTGCTTTTTGCTTTCACAATCCCATTTTTTCCAAGACAATATTTGCTTTGGCCTGTACCTGCAGAGTGCGGGGCCCCTCTATAAATATAAGGCTTGAACACAACCCTGCTAGTCATCTGCACATGCAGACTCCCATCTCTCTGCTGCATTAGTCATTGGCATAAACAGGATGCAGGGGAAATGTCATGCTCATTCATGAATATTCATGGCATGATGCTGTCTACTTGGCAGATTCAAGTGATGGTTTTGGTGCTGCAAACACAGACCATTGAAAGAGCAAAGCAGACTCGGGAGGAAGATGAGAAAAAGATGGTTGTTCTTGTTGTTGTTGCTGTTTTGTTTTAAACTCGTGCACACATCACATCTTGTATGAGGCCTGATAGACACCTGGAGTAATGACACCTGTCATAGGGAAAAAAAATAAAATAAAAATAAGGAACATTTGTTTCAAATCAGATAAATTAAAAAAAAACTTGGATAAGAAGAAAGTGTTGATGTCTTTTCGCAAGTCTGACGAAAGAAAATTCTACGCCAAAGGAGATTAAAATCAAAAAAACAGACACAAAAACTGTTTATTTGATGAAGTTGACTAAGTGATTTTTTTTTTTCTCTCCTCTGAGCAGCCGTATAACCTCCTCGTCCACCTTTCCACAGGGGAGTGTGGATCTGTTGATAACTGGGAGTGAAGTGCATTATCAGTGTGTTCACTGCCAGCCATCATGATTAGGGCTGGAGGAAGGTCACACAGATCTGATTAGACGCTCATGAGTTCTCATTACATCCCCGAGTAGAGAGGTTATGGTTCCACCGGTGTCGCCCGGCTCAGGTAGTGCTCACCAATACGGGGGACAATCAAAGGCCGATACGGCAACGGGTGAACTAATGCGCCATCGCAGCTGATTTGATTTCTGAAGGTCTCGTCGGCGAGCAGAAAAATGAATTAAATGACGATAAATAAAAGCAAACACACAAAACGGCTCTGGTCCTTAAAAATAAAAAGCTTTTCTGTTCATCCCAAATGGATCAGCCATGACATTTCATAATAACAAGCTTCACTGCTGTAGTGCAGAGACTGCTGAATATGGTTATGATGATATTCATAGCTGTTGTCATCATTATGGTTATGGCAATTTTGCTTCGCAGCTCCACACATTAGCGCGCACAATGAATGCTCTCTACAATATATTCCTACACAGGGTCACCTGAGAGAAAGCATAAATGATGCTGATGATGACAAAGATTATTTGGCTTCCACCGTTGTTCGAGTGACTTATCAGCAGAGGAATGGAGTTACACACGACGCACTGTATGGGGTGTGAAGTGATTACAGGCTGCAGATACAATCAACCCCCGAAGCTCTGTTCTGGCCTCGTACACAGTCCGAGCCCGCAACTCCCTTTTCATTACACACCCTCCCCTCAGCTTACAAAGAGACAGACATCCTGGGAGAAACTCCAGGACCCGCCGTCCTGACTGCAGATAGAGTGCTGGGTTGTAATAAAGCGGTCTTACCCTGAAAGCTGTGGCGGAACCTGGAGCCAAGTGGCAGCAGTTCAGGGGTGTATTCATTATATCCACCTACAAAGAGCTGGTTGAAAACATTGAGGCCCACCAGAGGTCCTGGAGACAATCCCGTCTTATTACGCTGCCCATCAACCTGAGAAAGACATAGTAAAATGTCAATATTCAAGCAGGAGCTGTGTGGCCACCATGGCAGGAGCACAATGCATTTAACAATCTGCCAAAGTTGACAAAAGGTACAACCTGGAATTGATTTAGAGTTCCCCCCAATCATCTCGACTTATTAGCCACAGCAGTTGCGTTATAGTACAGCGGTTTTTTTCTTTGTCTCGAAATATCTTTAAGGCACAGAGTCTCCAGAGATTTCAGCCCTCTGTCTTGGTAGCTTTTTGATGCCTGTAGATTTTCCATCCTGGAATCTGGCCTCAGCGAAGGAGGGGAATTCTCTCCGCCTCCCCCATAGCCCCCCTACCTTACATCACAACGCCATGTTTAACAAAAGGGGTTAATGACAATGACGCAGAGCCTGGGGTGGCAAGATGAGACTTTTTAGGCTCCTTGTCTGATCCTATACCGTCCACATTTTTTAATGCCGGGGGGGGGGGGGGGGGATTGGCTCCTGGGGCACAGCAGGCTCCCCCTCCTGTCTGGTCTCAGCCTGGTGGCTTGTGTCCCTTCTCCTGCTCCTATGGGCCCCTCCTGGGCTAGGGGTGGGGCCACCTCCGGGAAGATTTGCCGGGGCTTCGCTGGATTTACTGTTGCTTTTCTGCCACCATTTTCCAAAATGTCAAATTGATCAACTTCTGTTTTCGTCTCGGTTCTTTTGGTTATATATTGGTTTGTGTTTGGTAAGTGCTGCTCAGGCTCGTCTGGTTGTGCAGCTGTTGTTGACTGGGAGGTGTTTGGATCTGTGTGGTAACTGTAACTGTGATACATCATCAACAAGGGTATTGTCTGTAAATCTCTTCCTGTGGCAAGAACAAAAACTCGTCTGACATTAAAAGGCTGTTAATCATATAATACTGTATGTCTTAGCTGCCGAGCGGAACAAGGGATGTGTTGGGAGAAGGAACCAAGAATTGTTGACACACAGATAATAAACTACTTTACCTCCCTGGGTATCCTGGTAAAACCTAAATGTCAAGGGGTCACTGGTTGGTTTGTTATTTACCGTCCTGCTATACTTTACCATTATCATTTAAATTGCCCTGATCTGTGTATTTGTTTGTATTTTAATTTCCTTTGTTTTCACCTGTTTTGTTTGCTTATCATCAGGCCAGTCATTTGTAAAACAAACAGATGTACACAATCAATCTCAAATGCATCTTTTTGGACTTCAAGAGGAAACTGGAATACCTGGAGAAAACCAACACATAGAGAGAGAACATACATGGAAAGACCACCCCCAAGCACAGAATCAAACTGGGGACACATGCTCAATGTCACTATACCAGTTGGTTTTTACCATCCAATAAAATTAATTCTACTATTTGTTGTCAAAGAAATATCTTAGATATAAAGTCAGAGCTAGGGTGAAACTGAGCTCGTTATATCTCCTCTACATGTCCTCCCTTTTGTTTCTTGTGAAGGCTTTTTGAAGACTTGTAAACATGGTTTGATTCAAATACGCGCAGAAAGAAAACATTTAAAAGTTTTGAACTCATCCGATCACCTTTAACCACCCTGTTTTCTTGGACCTGCCAAACGTAACCGTGTGGATGTTGATCTGGTTGTTGAGTCGATCGCTGACTATGGTGGCAATCCCCGATCCGAGGTTGAATCTGTGCACAACTCTCCCGGCGCGTAGCCCCAACACAAAGAAGTCATCCCCGTCGTCACCTACAGAACACACCAGAGTTCAAAAATGAGTGTGATGAACTTTAGTTATGAAACACCCTTTTCTGGATTCACTGCTACTGTTCATCTTAATCAAATATTTTGAATAACAAACAATTATATTCAGATGAATTTCAGATTACATTATGCTGCTTCATACAGTATAATATGGGCTGCCTTTCTGCCTGTTTAATTATGTGAAAATTGATCACAGCCATCAAACAATTAACACTGATGAACGATGCCACATCATTAAAGCAATTATCTTTGGCGTTGCTCATATTTCATCCATTCCTACATTTTGCCTTTGAATCCGGACCACTCCTCCAGCGCGGCTCACTCCCCCGACAAACATTTCATTATTCATATTGCTCTTGTAATGTTTTGCCTCCACCTTGATGATTCATGCTCTCAAGGGAAAACCAGCGCAGGAGATCCACACAATCCCGTCTTGTCTTATTATTTATTTCAATTTTTTTTCTTTCTCCTTTTAAATGTCTGCCACTTGTGAAGAACTATGCCGAAGACACTGGCACAGCAGTTGCCTGCTACCAAACGTGACCCCACAGGAAGGAGATCCTAATTTAACGCGATCGCTGCTGACAGCATCACTGTGCACTGTGCGTCTGCTTAATGCAATTAACTTCACTACTTTTAAGACTTGCGTCTCACGTGTTCATCACATGCTCACAATGCCAACATGTCTTTTTTTGGTGGGAAAGTCAACAACAATAACAGTTTTCCTGGAAATCAACTAATTACCAGGCTGTGGGAAAACCCATTATTAATGCCTTAAAATCTGCCAAGAAAGAAAAAATCCTTGGGGAACCTTCTTGATTAGACGATCTCAGAGGAGAGAGGAAATCTGTTAGATATCGCATTACCATACACAGCAGGTGAAACAAAATGGCACTCACATTCCTTTTAAAACCCTTAATGAAGTCTGACAAGTCAAACCCAGCGAAGAGGATGTGTCAGAAGTTACTTTTTCTCTTTCTCACTTCACCATCCACATCGTTTTCAATTGCTTTGTGGTCGTCAGGATGAGGCTCACCTCGTCCTTTTTGTCCAGCAAACAGCATCAGGTTGTCTCTGAGGGCGGATGAGTTGTTTGCAAGTGTGAACTTCAGCTTGAACTCGTAGAAGAAACTGAGGCTGGGGATGGAGGAATAAGCCACAAAGGATGTGTAACCAAACTCATCGCTTCCGCTGAATCTGGCACGGGTTATGTTGATGTCTGCAAAGCAAAGACAGTTAAAAGAGTTAAAAGAATATATGCATCAATATTTATGGGTTAGTTGCTGTGGGGTCTGTCTGCTGTCGGATGTGTGGTGGGCTTGTTTAAATTCAAAGGTCCGATTGGGCTTCCGTCGCCGGCTACCAAAAGATGGCACTATTGCCCCACATTACAGGGCAGCTGGCTGGTGAAATATTTTCTTCTCTAATGCTATTAGATGATGACCTGTTTTCAAATACAACCACCTCTCCAGTCTTTTTCTATTTTCATTAGGAGCTGTTTAGGAAGGATTCTGGCAAGCGTCACTTCATACCCAATGTTCACAAGGGTGGCACAATAATCCCAACGATATTCAATTACAATCTCAAGTTTGCTTATTCAGAACGCATGGTTGATTCAATAATGCTCTCGCTTGTATTCCATCAGAGTATAACCCATCCACTTGATTTTACACTGGGGACTCAATGTAAATTTGCCTATGCTCATTCAAAATTACATGCTGCTGTGTTTTTCCCCCCCTCGTTCACAGCGGTGAGGATTCAAACAGTAGGCCACTCTCCTTCAGTGGGAACACCTTGCATATTCTTGTGCCGCCCCAGGCGATGGCTAAGAGGGGTTCAGAGGAGCCCTCTGCGACTGCCCCCAGCTCTGTTTGGCTGCTAAATTATTAATAAAGCTGCAAATTCCTCTGTTATCGTTTCCAGTCTGTTAAAGCTGCCTTTGCCTTCATTGAAAGGCTGAAGTGTTACAGCTGAACCTCATTTTTAATTTTTTTTTTTTTTACATTCCTGTGTTTGAGCCGCTATTATGCATGATCATCTTCTCCCTGTAATGAGATCCTTGTGTGCTCAGAGCGGATACACAACATCTTCTTATAACAGTTAATAACGTGCCAGACTTCTTGCAAGCTTGAATAAATCAGTTTTCTCGCTGCGATTACATGATTTGATCAAATTTGATCAAAGATTATTTGTTTGTGAATATACCGAGAGCTTGTTAAGCTTGATTGTGATTTTAATAATTACTTGTTATGTTATAGTGACAGCACAGATTATATCGAACTAATTAAACACATAAAAAAGCAGCTCAGCTTTAATTAATCGAAACTATGTTGTTTTGCCAATCGTGTGCACAGGGTACCATGGAGTTTGATAATATTGTCAGTGTGGGAGGGTGAAACCCCCGTCTTCACAGCGCTTGGAACATATTGACACACACGGTTTGTCTCATATCAAGTGGTTGTTTTTAATTGGATACATGATTTTTTAATAGTTCGGAAAATATTGTGAACAGATTTTTGGAGCCATGAAAACAAAGTGTAACTGTTCTTCTATTTTATTTGACATATAAGATAAATCCTCACGGACACTATGTAACTACTGTCACTGTTACAAATGGTTTTGTTCCCTAAGTTTTAATTGGTTTACAATTCTTGTAAGAAAAGTGTTTTAACAAAAAGTAATTGATAGATTTAACCAACATGTGTGGGTGTTTTTCATCGTTTTCAAAATTAAAAGGACTACAATCATACTGTGACCTGAAGACTTTTCTGCAGCTCTCTGGCGCCCCCAGAGGAAGTACATTTGAAAAACAGTGCTATATTGTTTAAGTTTGTGACTTTTTTTTTTTTTTTTTTGGGTCAATTAAATTACGATGCACAGACACATTTCTTACAATAAAATTCATAAAAACTTTTTTAAAAAGTGTTATTTTGTATAAGCTGCTGATTGTGTGTGTGGGTGCAAAAATCTGTGTTTTTCTCACTCACTCTCGAAATCTAATTCAACAGACAGTAAAAACACAGTTGCACAGCATTTCCAGCAGGCACGACTCCGACTCTACACGAGCTCTCGGATACCTTTGAGTATCACCAAAACAGATGAGTAATTGGATTACAGTAGTCAAATGACTCTCTCCTCATTCAGTTATGTAGTTTCTTGCATATTATTGACTGCGCTAGACTTGCATGTGAAAAGACGAGTTTAATGGTCCAGAGTTGTGTTTTTCCAATTTCACTTCCTGTTAAGTAACGTATTGAGCACTGGTGTGAGCGTGATTTGTGGCTACAGAACATATTCCTAACAAAAGAAGCTTATAGATCACCTCCATGAGATGTATCCGTCTCCAGATTATATCACCACACTCCGTCAAACAGCATTACACAGTATTTCCACTTAGCTGTGCATTTGTGTAATTCGCTGCAAAGAACCAGAAGCAGCAGAAGAAAAACACGGAGTGACACGCGGCACAAGATTGTGAAATGAATCCTGACATGAAACTGAATCGGTGTGCATCTGTGCCGCAACGGAGGAGCAGGAAAACAACGCTTCTCCTCAGGTACATACAAACACCGCACACAGTAAACGCTTGGCCTTTCCTTCACAGTCACAACAATGAAAAGGTTTGGGAAAAATTCACTAAATCAATAGCAAACTGAAGTGCTGACGCGGAATAATGTTGCACACTGTTTAAGCGCAAACATTGTAAAAAACAATACACAAGTTTGGCCCCCAGTGGAATTAGATTCAGCTGATGTTTGAAGTGAAATAAGTAAACCACTGCAACGCCAAAAGCGAGAAAAAGAAAAAAAAAAAAAAAAAAACATTAAATATGAGTTATGTTTGAAACCTTAATGCACAGCTACAAAAGGAAGCAATTGTGGTGAGGAGGAAAACTAAACTCCTCAACTTGGAAATGTCTCAGAGTTTTATCAATTTTGTTGAGCATTGAGCGATACAAATAAAGCAAGTGAAGACTTCATAATTGTCACTGAGTGACAACTCCAGACCCGACACTTACCTCGAGGTAACCGTTAACAGTCAAGGACTCTTCCAAGGGCAGTGATGGTAGGTCTGAAAATGAAGCTAATTGATGCCTACAAAGCACAGGTAGACTATAAAAAGACACCAAAGCACCTCCAGCTTGTAATTTCCACTGTCTGAAATGTCATTAAGAAATGGCAGTTCAGGGAAACTGTGGACGTCGAGACAAAGTCCTGCCGAGCTAAAAAAAAAAAAAAACAACAAAACACCTTCAGATCAAACTGTATGTCTTTTGGGCACAAAGTGAAATAAGGCTGTAGCATAAGTGCAGGATAGTTGTAATTATGTGTAACATTATCACATAAGTCAGCACTTAAAGCACACCAAGACATATTGATATATGATGTGTTTTTTTTTTAAGAGAAGTTAAAGCCTATTAGCACCAGGTAGAAACATACTGTAATGATGCCAATAAGCACTTTGAAAGTGCAGAGGAAAGAGACAAACTCCAGTTATTTTCTTTAGTTTTAATGCTAAGAAGCATGAGGCAATTATTGAAATGTCCACATTTATTTGATAGTGCTTCACAAAACATAAACAAGTTGAGATGTTTAAGGAAAAAATAAGTTCAATTTCCAAAAATGTGCTATTTTATGATGCAAAATATAGTCATATCTCCAGAAACCCTGTCGTGTTTTTGCAATTAATTTTTTTTTCTCTCTTAATTTTTCTTTGCTTCTGAAAATGTAAGTGATGTAATGAGTTGAGCTTACGATTAATTTTTCAAGAAGATCATGTTGAAAGATGCAGCATGTATGTTTTCGTAAATACACACAGGGCCACATTAGACGTTAAGACTACACGGCTAAACGTAGCGGGTTTTTACTGCTCCATAACAGATCAGATTAAACAATACAACAGATTAGAAACTTAATCAAAGGTCACCAAAGGCCAAAATAGACACCTTGGTGGCCCGAATTTGGCCCGTGGGCCACATGTTTGACACCGCTGCTGTAAAGTGACGGCGGGCAAGGAATTTTCCGGAGGGATTGTGTGACTAACAATGGCTCTTTTGGAAGGATGAGTCAAAAGTTGAACTCATCTCTACTAAAAATGAAGCAGTATGTCAGGCGGTTCTAATAAGCGACCGTTCGCGTTCTGCATGAGTCAAGTTCTTTTATTTCTATGCATGTTTTGTCTGATTATGACGAGCGAAGCTGTATTCTTGAACGCAACGATCCGTTCTGTGACTGCATGTTAAGCACCCAGTGAAACAGGACTTAGACGTCCCCTTTGGTTTAAAAAAAAAAAACCTGCTGCATCTATGTATTTCATTAATTTATTTTTTACTATGTGTACAAACAATTGTGAGATAACACTTGTTAGCTCTCCTAATTTGTATTGTTTCTTGTTGACCTCCACAGGGGACAGTCAGGGACGTATAATGTGCAGGCCTGCTGGAATTAAAAAGAAGTAAAAAATAAATAAATAAAAGGCAGTTTTTTTGGAAACTGGACAGCATATATCAGCAGACCTTCAAGGATGAGAAGAAACACGCTGAGCACCTGAGCTTGAGGTCTCTTGGACATTGCTGTAGATCTGTCGGTATGCATGCAAGAGCATCTAAAAATACCCCAAGACATGAAGTGAGCTGCAAGAACGATCTCAGGAAATCAAGAATAGAAAGACTCTTAGCTGACTAAAAGCAACTACTCATTAACATTTGATGAACGGCTCATTTCTGTAACGTCTCGTTGTGGCAGACGTTAAAAGTCAACAGAAGATACAATTCCACTCGGGGCAGCCAAACGGTTGTACACGCCCCTAAAATGTAATCACTTTGTGTGTCGATTGGGAGATTATAAGAAAACAACAGTGAGTATTACTTTTTTCCTGCACACATTTCTCTACTTTTTTGTTCACTCAGACCTGCCGCTTCACACAGACGTCTCTAAAAGTTTTTTTAAAATTAAAACAACAATCGCAGCAACTGACTTCTTCATTTCCAAACAGGTTTAATATTTCGGAACTTGACAATGAGTTTGAGTGATGAACAATGCACTGTGTTATGGAGTGTGTCGAACGTGCAGGGTGTTGTTTTTTTACTGCTTGTTTCCTGTATTGATTCTGAATGTAAATCTTGAACAGAAGCTATCGGGCAGCTTGCGTACAAAGAATGGTCATTAATATTTCTGAGAGAAGTTATCTTAAATATTCATTAAACTTTCACGAACTTGACTCTCGAGGCACTTCACCATCACTTCCCTTCACTGCATTTCCTGCTTGTTCACAAAGCACCTTAACTATTAAAGTGCACATGGGAGCCAAGAAGAGAAAACATTACATTTATAAATAACATATAACTGTTTCATGCACCCTGGCAGAAAAAAATAAAAATAAAAAATGGTTGAAGCTTTTTTTTTTTCTTTCTTCTCTTCAGTAGAGGAAAAACAAATTCACAAGATCACCTTAGTAAAACTCTGACTATTTATCTAAGGGCACCATGTGAGGAAAAATAAAGTGCTGCAAGAACTAAAGTATTGGAAAAAGCTCCAGGATGTGGGGGGACCTCAAGAGTGATCAGTCTTAAGTCTGGCAGTATCTGACGTTATCAGGATTAAAATTCAAATGCCAACCATATACCTAATGTGAAAGTAGAAGGTTACATTCCTCTGTTTGGCATGTGGGCACTGAGATGCTGACAGAAACCGGAGCACGGCTCAGCGACTTATATGCCAAGCACCCTGCTGCTACTACAGGTCGGTTTATTCAAGCAAAACCTTTTGTTTCTGGGAACCACAAAGTGAAGCGTTCTTCTTTTTTGGAACTGCCGTTTGTGAAATAAGCAAATGAAATTCCACCCCATAAAAAAAAAATCGTTTTGGTTCAAATTTCTAAGACATTCTGTACCGACGAAGTGATACAGTCAATTTCAAACAAACCAAATTTGTCAAAGTATCTTTGAACAAACAAAATATCACCACCCACCCACATTTGACACGGTGAGTCGGCAAAGACTCGTCATCCAAGACGGTCAAACATCCCGTCTGGAATGACCATTTTATAACACAAGGTGGTGTTGTGAGTCACGTGAATGTTTTGACTCTCCTCTTTTTCGAACTTGGAGGAACAGTAAGTTCCACCAAGAACCAGTATAACAGAAAGCTGAAGGCATCCGTCACCACCCTGGAAACTTTCTTCACGTCGTCGACTTTCCAACTCTGTTAAAACAGCACTTTCTTGAAAACGAGATTGACAACAATACCGCTGGTGGATTCCGGAGTGCTGCTCCCCAACCCCAACAAAATACACATTTGCCACAATTTAGTAAACTGTCATCTGCGGTCAGCAGGAAGCATTCTTACGTCAGCTCGATACTGAGTGTTACTGCACTGATACACAACAAGACACCCAAAAGTGCTTGAATGTTTACACAGTGCTGCTCTGTGTGTGCATGTGAGCGTGGTTCATTACAAAGAAACACACCAACTGACATCCAAATGTTGCTAAACGAACATGAGACCTTTCTGAAATACAAATGGAAAAAAAAGACACCATTTCCAGCAGGTTGTTCTCATTCAAAAACAACCCGAACGGAGTTGTCATCAGCGTCGCTTCTTGCCACGGCACGCGGCTCTCCACTACTAAAAGGAATTGAGTTGATGCATTTGCCTACACTGATTTGTAAACGGCTCTCAGTTCTAAAGCTGGCTTTGTAGTGGGCAGCTTATAGTTTAAGGTTAGTGACAGTGTTAATTAGCCTGACGTGTTGCGGGTTGAGGGTTCAACTTTTATAGCCTTAATAATTGTTTGTCAAGTCAGCGTGTCCTTGCCCACATGCAGATTGATCTTGACCCTCGCTGGAGCTCCTCCGCCAGCAATTAGCAGTTTATTGATGCGCAGGTAATACCCGTTACAAAAGGAAGGCTACCAATGTGAGCTCATACTTCTTTCTGTTCCAGGAAATAGAAATATTTACCCTGGAAACAAAGACGGTGCTATGACTCTAATAGAGAAAGTCTCCCACACAGCTAATAAACTGTAAATACCAGTAAATGTCATATGTGAATATTATTAGAAGGTAATAATGTCTTTTATATTCAATTGATTTTAATAATAATACTCGATGTCATTACAGTAAGCAATTGCAATATAGTGAACACATCTTAGTCCGTTGCTTTTTTTCCCAGTAGCTGATGCTGCATGTGTTGCTTTCAGCTGTGTGTAGGAGTATTTTCTCTGTTTATTAAAAACATGTAGCAAGACCTCTAGGTACGTGATCAAAGTGGGACAGCGCACATTTTCACAGTGCGTGTGAGAACAATAATTGTATTATTTTCTATTCTGAAAGGAGATAAGAAAATCACATCTACTGGCAGATAATACTGCACACATTGTGTTCCGACCAGTTCGCTGTTATATAGTAGTGTATAATATAGCGTATTTGCCTGAATGCCACCTGTCACTTTCCCTACGGCTTGGAAAATATGTTGAAATTCAGATCATCCACAGTTAACAATAAATGGCAGTAGTTTAGACCTTGTGCTTTACATAATTAATGAAGCAGTTACCTCTCAATTAAACCGAGAAAATGTCTCAGAATATGTGAAACTTAGATGCATCTAAACGTTCTGTGTTAAACAAATTATAATACATTGTGACAAATCAAAGCATTAGGGAAGCGAAACTCTTGAACTCGCCCTTGAATAATGCGACGCCAGTGAGTCCTCATTTGGCCATGATAAATGTCTGCAGAAAATGTAATGGCAATAATCTGAAATATTCATTCGAATGTCTTGATGTGGGCGGACACTTGAAACACCTGTTTTCATCTTTCAGCAGTCCGTCGTTTTGATGAATATTTTAATTTGACTGTTCAATAATGGTCAAAATTGTCATTAATCTTGCGGATATTCAGCACTTAATGACCTTAAATCAAATCCTTTATAAAGCTAGGTTGTCTGACAGAAGGGGAAGACGTAATTGTGTTAAACAGTAAGCTGGTTAAAATTGTGGGGTAACACTCTACTTAGTTAAAGTAATGAGAAGAAAAATAAAGAAATAAAGAGCTGGAATTATGGTTGTTGAGAAATAAGACATTATAAACTTAAAGTAGCTTCTTTTTTTTTTTTTTTAGGAGATTCAGCAACTTTCTCTCTGACGATCGGACTACATTGCTGGAGGAAGGAGTTTCTGCTTTTTCAGCAGAATTTAGTTCCATTAATCCCCTTATTTAACAACAGGCTCCAATTTTACCAGCTGCCCAAGGCTCTCATTCACCAACTGTTTGCAGATCAGTCCCTCAATACGGCTGATAAACCTGCGCTGCGCTGTTCGGTGTCTACTAACGCTTTGCAACACTTACGTTGGTCACAGAGCAGACCCTGTCTTCCGTAGGGGCAGAGGCAAACGGCCTCCAGTGGCGACTTGGGGATGCAGGTGGCTCCGTGGCTGCAGGGGTTGCGCTCACAGGCGGTGAGCTGGCAGAGTCGGCCCGTGTAAAGCGGCGGACACTCGCAGAACCAGTCCTCAGAATCACTACAGGAGTACAGACACACGCAGGAGAAAGACATCAGGTCAAACTTGAAAACGGACCAAGGCAAGTCAGGGCAAACATGTACTGTGGCCAGCAGGACAAACGGGGGAGGGGAGTGCGGATAAAACAAGCCTGAAATACATTATTTGAGAAGATGTCGGCACTAAATGTGTCCAGCCTGATGGAATACTTTGTGATAGATGAGATCTGCTGAACATAATATGAGTGACTGAACTGATAGCAGTGGGGAAAATATGAATCCTGTTATAGATTTTCTCATCTTGGTCGCTGCAGCAGAGACAGATGTTACTTCACATGTCTTTTGGTGAAGATAAACTTGCATACCCTGCCTGCAAAATAACAGTAGAAAGGGGAATGATTAGTTGTATGTCAGAAAACTCACAATCAGAACTCGCACTCCATTTGAGACGTCTTATTTCTACAATCATTATTCATGCTGTTCCTGTCTTGGCAAGAGGAAGATGGTGATCCAGCATGCAAAGTGATATCCAGACAGGGTCTTCATGAAATTCTCTAAGATGTGCAAAACACTGTAAGGTATAATATCAGATAGGGGAGACATTGGTAGGGATACAGCTCTATAAATTAATAATGTGTTTGGAGCAGCAGCACTGCAGGATGCATTTTGCTTCTTGAGAAAATAGCTTCAAGAAATAAAATATTTACATTCTGTCACCGTCGTGGAACATGCTTATTTATGACTGCATTGAAATACCAAAAGATGCGACGCCGTGCAGAAATTTCTCTTACACTCCAGCCTGGCTGATTTGAAGGCATTTTCAGGCTCAATGATGTGCAGCTGCACAGCGACGCTGCCATTTGTGACCACTATTTTTAAAAATAACAGGCAAAGACTGAAAATGTCATGTACTGAACCGAACAGGCATTGTTATTCCTTATAGTCTCTGACAATCTGCAAGAGGTAGAATCAAATATTTAATGGCGCTGCACCTCCTGGTGCGGTCTCGTTGATTCAGTGCTTTGAGTGCTGCTAATTTGTCCCTTGCACTGTCACTTAGTGTTTGTGTTTGAATGGCGGCGGCACACAATTTAAGATTTTCCTCCAGTCGCTCCGGTTTTCAAACGGCAGTCAAAACACACACCGGTGCGCGAAGACGCATGTGACAAAGTTTGCCTTTATGCGTTCACTAGAACAGGTTGGGACGGTTTACTGCACAAATCTGAAGATGAAAAAGTGCAGAAAGAAGATTTTTTTTAGACACGTCTCTCTATTTATGCACATCAACAGTTACAACCGCCGCAAAAAACAAAGACATTTATGCATAACTGCCACGTTGTAATTTCCTTTAATAGGGGAGAAACGAATTCCAAGACAGCTTGGCACTAAATTGAAATGTCTCTACTATGTATCTAGGAGCGTCTTGCATAAGTCGGCTGGTAGTTTTGACTCTTATTGTTGTGCATTGTGTCTTAAATTTGCCAGTTCAGTTTATGTGATTTCACTTCCCACAGTCTTTAGTGACGGAACCCTCACAATTTCTTATGACCAGTAGGTTACCTCAGTTAATGGTGAAGGGGTCTTAGGGTCGACACAGCAACTTCCTCTCAACCTCTCTGGTCGCACCGCCTTTTCTTCCATTCTCCTTCTCTATTTGTTGTACCGTGTCTGTCCATTGCCCCTATCCTTTTATGGGTAGTAAATAAGTAACTGCAGGTGTTAAATTTATAGTCTTTTGTTATGTCCGTCCATCTTGACAAGTATATGTCTGTATTGTTCACAGCCGCACTGTTTTACCCTCTGTCGCTCTCCTCATTATTAGACACACACACAACCAATGATCATTTTGTGTTCTGAGATATAATTTTAAGAAGATGTGAAAGCTCCCCATTTCCAAACATCCTTTAGTACATCTAGTGACAGATTTAAGCTCTCGCCAATAGATTTCAGAAAGATTTAGTCCATTTTTAAAGTCCATCTTTTCAGTTTCAATTGCTCGTTTGTACCGCAGGACGTGCACTTTGGGTCATTGTCCTGCTGAAAGACCCAGACCTTCACCTCAAAACCGGTTTTCTCACATATTTTCATTTAAAATGCCTCAGTGATGTTTTCATCATTCCGTTCTTACATTCAGTGCCTCCACTACCACAGGCGGCAAAGCAGCCCCTCAGCGTGAGAGCAGGTCAGCCATGTTTTACAATAGGCAGGGGGTGCTTTTCCTAGTGGGCTTCATTTCGTCACTGAAAAACAAACTAGTGGACTTCGTTCCCACAAAGTTTTACTTTGGTCCGTGTTAGATTTTCTCTCAGAACACACTTTCTTTCAGAAGTGGCGTCCTCTGTCTGGTTTAGTGTGCGGCGTACGCTACGAATTGGAACACAGCTCCGGGTCAGCCTGAAGCTCTTTAGATATCCTGTGTGCTGTTTGTTTACCCGGTCCACACCAACCTTTGCAGACTTTTTATCACTGAATTTCTGAAAAGGGATTACAAGATGTTTTTGTGATGCAGCCTCTGGAGTAGTAGACTTTTTTGATAATAGCATTTGTGATGCTCTCAGACAGTTCTCCTCTTTTCATCAATGTGAAAAAGAAAATAAACACTTTTTTATACCGTTGAGCCGCCATTCACCGAGTAATTTATGCGAGCATTAAAAGTTAAGAACAATTTATTTGTTCTCTTGAATACCACGAATGTCTGTAGATCTCTATTCCAATGAATGAAATGCATTTTGTTTTTGTTCAACAACTTTTTTCTTTTTAATCTAAACTTAAAAAAAAAAAATAAATAAAAACGTTTGAATTATGCTGAAGATGAAGATGCCCCATGAAATCCAAGGTTATACTGTATGTACTGGGAAAATAACTCTTAACTCTCACAAACTGCTTGATTTAAAATTAGTTAGTAGCCATTTATAGAAAATAAAAAGTAACCTGGTCACTACTTTTGATCATCTCTCAGACTGCTCATCCTGTGCACACGCTGTAGTTGCATTACCGCAGAGTGGCAGAGACACTGAGATGAGCTGTCAGAAGCCGTGTGGGTCGGCCCGACGACGGACTCACTCATTATGTTCAGCTGAAGTTACAATGTCGTGTCAGCTTCTCCCAGACGTGCTCCAGAAGTGTCTGAGATCTTTCTTCACCTTTGACCAACCCTCAGAAACAAAACTCACAAATAACACCCGGGTGATAAATAGGATCCATAGTAGATGAATATATTGGCAACCTCAAGACGGATTCACATAAACTCTGAGCCTTGTGGTCTGAAAAGACTCAAGACTAAAGAAATATTGCAAAAATAGTATTTTTTGACCAAAGCGACTGGTAAGTGCTGCCTTTTCTTTTTGATATATCACACTCAAATCAATTTGATTTTATTGGACAGTTAAGATGTGCTGACTAAGACCTTTGTGCCATTGAGGGCATTAGTCTTCTCTCTCTGGCCAGAAGCTGGCTCATCTTACAGCCCACACCCTTTTCATCCCCCCCAGCAGGCTCCGTTCGACCTGGCATATGCTCGTCTCGCAGTTACCCCGTGCAGCAGCAAGCTGGGTAACATGGCCTTGAACTAGCCCTGCGGTATGTTTGTGCGCCGTGTTTAACTCCAGGGAAGTGGTGAGACACACGCTGCAGGTTACAAAATGGATGTGGATGTTAGGGTACCTGACTCGAACCAATATTCACCTACACGATCAATACAGTAAATGCTACAGTGCAATATCTTTAAAGTTGCTGACCGATCAGTTCAGGATAAATGCGAGGTTGATTCTCCAACTAAAAAAACTGTTAAATTGAGACAAACGCTTTGGCCAACGCAAATACTAATAGTTGTCACATGGAGAAGAACAGAGCGAGAGCGGGAGAGAGAGAGAGAGACAGCGGCTCCGAAGCTGTTTTCATCCATGAGAAACAACCAACTAGTTCACGGAAACCTTCCCAGTTCACAGTAGTTACGTTTTATGATGGCAATCGGTTGCTAGGAGACAAAAGGGGTGTTGCTGCAGTGACACAGCACTTCAGGACAGGTTATTTCCAGAAATGATCACTTTTTTTTTTTTTTTTCTCTGCCATGCAAACCGTTTTTTTCGAGTGAGAACTAACTTTGGATCCTCAATGAACAACTCCGATCCACGCTGGTATGAAAGAAACAATCAAGCTCCCAACCCAAACTACAATCAAGCAAATAATGACATCTCTACTGAACATCGGAATGAAGAGAGAAAAAGATTCGACGTAGATCGGCGGGGAGTGGGTGGATATTTCCGTCTTGAAAAAAAGGTGAAGTGCAGATGGAGCTTGGGGAAAGAACGTGGCTAAAAACACTTGAGTTTTAATTGGCCTAATCAAAAACGTGATGTGTGGGGTGACAAAAGGTTATTTTAATTTGCCTGAGGCAATCACTTTGATTACAAAATTGTAGTAATGTTTGCAGACTCATTTGAATATGTTAATCACCAATGCATAAAGTCGGTACCTGCCATATCTCGTGCCATTCAAAACAGCACACACACACACACACACACACACACACACACACACACACACACACACACACACACACACATTGTGAATTATTAAAGACAACATACATTTTTAATCTATTAAGTACCAGATAAAATGATGAATAATTGAGCGGTTAGCTTATGATATCCCTGTCAGTTAAAACAATAAGCTCTGCGGCCACATGCATTCCTCAGATTTCATTCCGTACGCGTTATTTACACAGCGCGTCGTTTCAAGTGCTCGTTGGTATGCAAATGCACTTCCACAGTGCAGCACTGATGAGGCTCTACTTGCCATGACGTCTTCAGTTCTCTGGATGAAAGCGTTTAGCCCACTTCATCCTTTGTTACAAAAAATAAATAAATAAATAATAAAAAAAAAAGACCACTGGGTTGCAGCAGATATTATTTATAGAAAAGCTTTGCTGCTGAACCACCATTTGCTTTTCAGTATTGTAAAGTGCCAATTGGAAACCGCTAAACTCCAGACACAATGATTCTTGGTGGATGGGAGGGGAAATCTATTGGAGGAAGACGAGTCTCTCACTCAATTATTTTCCATTTGCATTTTATTATGAGCACAGGGATGAAGTGGAATTTACACACGCGTTCACCTGACGCACCCCGGCTCCTGTTTGAGCAGGCGCTCGTTCGATATTTCCCTGACCTCTTTCTGGCGCCCTCGCAAACAACTCATTGGTGGTGAGGAAGGGTGATGTCTGTTAAGTCTCCATCACAGAGTCTTTTGAAACAGAGTGCCACAGAAACGCATACAAAGACGACGCTTGAAATAAAATCCTTATAGAAAGGAGGTATAAAGCATGAGGGAACCTTTTCTCAAGGGATCAGAAAATATTTCTACAGTCCAACCTAGAACACACTGCACTCTGCAGAAAGCGGTGCTTTCCACTAACACTTTTTAAACTATATTCCCATGTTCAAACTCAACACTTTAAAAAAAAAAAAAAAAATGCAGGGGTATTTATTTAAGTTTTATATGCCTAAACTCCTGGTACACTTTCTGAAAAGGAGAAAAAAAAAAAAAAAAGCCTGAGAATGACTCAAAGTATTTTTTTTTTTAATGAACTGAATGCACAGCCTCCAAAGCCTCAGAAATAAAGTTCTGTTACAATAATTTGGCAATTCTTGACATTGCTGTATTTTCCACAAGCTGTTAACTCTTTAACCGGAGATTACATGTTGAATATTCATTATTACTGTGGCAGAGTCTTTTATCTTT
Organism: Lipophrys pholis; assembly: GCF_963383615.2. Lineage (NCBI taxonomy): Eukaryota > Metazoa > Chordata > Actinopteri > Blenniiformes > Blenniidae > Lipophrys > Lipophrys pholis. The sequence goes on along the minus strand of NC_137642.1, from coordinate 15,266,956 downwards.
TCTCCTCTGTCCTCATTACTGATGAATGTGTGCACTTTTAAGAGAAATATACATTGCATCAGTTTGTGTATGTGTGTGTTTTTTTTTTTTTAATCTCAGGTCTATGGGCACAGTTTTCATTTACCATATTGATCTGTGCCAAATAACTGTCAAATGTGATGATCAGAGTATTTTCACATTAAATGATCTCCTTTCACATGACCTTACGGGAAAACAATCCAAACGCTGTTTAATGTCTGTTAACTCCTGTTGTACTCGAGTATATGTCCTGAATCCACATTTGGATAAACCTTTTCCTGCATTTTGCAGGTCTGAAGGAGCAGCTCCAGTTTCAGATATCGTGGGTGTGTGTAACATACGCTACTACTTACCTACTTTAACCAGGAATATGTAAACATGTAAACCTAAAGAACCAGAAATTCCTCCCGACATCCTCTTCATGAGGCCTCTGAATCAAAGCTCCTGAAAGCGATGCAATTTAGTGTCAAATGGGCAACACGTATACATTCTGAACAATAAATAGTCAATGACATGGTAATGGTGGCATTTACTTCCACCCTGTCATGCCATAAAGCCAATCAGATAAGGCGGTCCCGTTCAAGGGTTTCCATTTATCGTAGAAATGAGATCCAAGCAAACCGTGTGAAGTTGGTCTGTGTGCCACATTTGTTCATGTTGTTGTATGGGTTGTCACGGTGACACATACGAGGAGCTCAGTGAACAAACTCGGGGAGGCTTAGTAAACAAAGTGAAAGTGAGAATTTAAAAATGCTTGGAAAGAAAGTACAAAACAAGCCTCAAGTGAAAAATTGTTTGTCCTTGATGAATATATATTTATGTATAGTGTCGGTGTGTGTGTGTATGTGATGCATGCATTATGTATTTGCCTTTGTTGAGATGTTTAAAGGCTCATTATGGAGCAGACTCCCCTATCTGGAGATCACAATGTTTGCTGCAAATGCCACCTGCTGAGTTGGCTTTATGAACATCTGGCTACACACATACACATGACATATTTATTTGATTTCTTGCAGTCTTTGACTGGTGTTTGCTGTGATTGCGTTCATGCTTTATTTAATCCGTTTTTCTAATTCAGGACTTCTATCTGATTCCAGCCCTTAAAATGCACAACAATAAAATACATTAGATCTGTGGACAGAAGCTGCACTGTACATATTACTACAGGTGTAAAGGCTTGTGTATTAAATTTCATTATTTACTTTTGATCACTAATACAGCACATGTACTGATGTAGTTTAACTATTCTTATGATATAATAGTTTCCCAACATTATAGAGCAGTATGAATGTGCCGGTAGGTTGTGGTTTTCTGTGGCGTTTTGCAAATTACTGAGGATTAAACATCTAATTGCATTTACCTGTTAGTTTGTCTAAAAGCTACTGAAGTAATTACAGATTATTGGGTGAAAAAAAAAATCATTGAATACTGCAGATAAAAGCTAATGTTAATGTCACAGGAGGTGACAGATTATTATTTATAGTGCTCGCAGAATAACCAAGTAAGTTGGATAATTGAGGCACTTCTCTGGTAAACAGCAGTTTAGTGAACTTGCAACACGTTTTAAGACAACAGCTTAAGACTAATGCTGAAGATAACAAAGGTCTCACGGGCAGGATAAGGACACAGCAGAGACAACAAAAGTAACAACTAACAGGCTCACTTAAACCTCAGTGATCGGGACGGTAAATACAATGCTGAAATAGTATTCGACAATATTAGAACTATTACATTACTGCCAAAAAGTAGCGGCATTAGTATAAATTTGAAATGTGAAAATTAGATCCCGAGCGCAAGACAACTCAAGGAAAAGTTGTCTGCTTTTCTTCACGAGTACCGAAGCCGTATCACTTCAACTATGGCCCCATTTCTGAGGATCGTTGTCTTATTGGAAACATTTTCACACTCAAACGAACGCGGTGAAAGGTTTTCCCAAGATGCCATTAATCCAACGAGAAGCGAGGCCTCATCGCTGAGGCTGTTTTGTCTTAAATGAAACATAAGACACATAAATATGTAAAAAACCACGTTTGGGTAAGTTGTCTATCAGTCACATCCTCACAGTCTCTGCTGTCGGGCTCCTGAAGTGATGAGAATCATTTTCTCTGACAGTTAGCAGTTTTTTAAGACCGTCTTTTCAAGCTCCTCATCCGTGACAGCCGTAATTCTTGGCTGTATGGCAGATTTTCTCCCCCCTTCACTCCTGCAGTAAAGATGTTATGTCCTCCGCAGCACGGGCCTTCAAGAAACTCCTCCGGGCCAAAACTGGGCTAACCAAGAATTTTCATTGCTGACTGACTCTGAGAGACATGTGGGAAACAGAATCCAACGCACCCACTGACCTCGTAACATTCAGCCCTGACATTTTGATGATTTCCACTGATAAACGACCTCTGACGTTATGGACACATAAAGGAGCAAGCATTAAAAATCCTAATGCCACTTTGAAGAGAAATAAACCATCTTATAGTATTAGATTTTTGAGACATTTATATTAAATCACAAAAAAAAAAAAAAGGGGCAAAATCTTTGCTAAAGACAAAACTGTAGTCAAACAAAACTTAGTAAGTCTTCAAAGATAATCTTTTGTGAGAGTTACATCCTCAATAAGAAATTAGCTGCAGAATTGACTGCTAAAGACGGTATTGCTAAGAAAAATATCACTTAAATGTTATTTACATCTTGGTTCGTGTGTTTATACTCTTTATGGTGAATACTGGCCTACTGCTCTATACATATCTAATCAGCTATGCCAGGGGTGACATACATAAAGTCCATGGGCCAAATCTGGCCCGCAAGAGGCTCCAAGCTGGCCCCCCTTAAGACCAAATAAATTTTGAGTCGCGGGCACAAAACAACACCGAGACCCCGAGATCACAATGAGGAAACTCATGAGCTGAACTCAAAGTCCTAAGACTGTTTCTATGCACACAAATGGTCCATTTCTCCCAAATATTGTTAACAAATGTGTTTAAATCTGTGTTAGTGAGCGCTTCTCCTTTGCTGAGATAATCCATCCACACCACAGGTATGGCGTATCAAGGTGCTGATTAAACAGCAGGATTATTGCACAGCTGTGACATATGACTTAGGCGCGTCACAATAAAAGGACTCTCTAAGATGCAATATCCTTTTCTTTTGAAAGTCATGGTGTCCAATTCCAATGAAGAAATAAATATATACAGGTGTGATTCTGGTGTCTCTCTTTATATTGAGGCATGTACAGCTTGTTCACATTTCAATAATTTATGTAATTATTGCCAGTTACTTCCAAGTATGCCAAGGTTACACTGAGGCTCATTTTAAAATAAGGGAATGTCGACATGCATAAAAATAACTTTAGATATAAATTAATTTGGCCAAAATAAAACCCCACTCTCGCAGTTGTTGTGAATCGGCTCGTCCTCCAAAATTCAAAGACACAAATGCAATAAACTCTGTAATGAGCATGTTTTCACAGGAAATATTCTTCAGGGAGCAAAACCGGCACACAGGATGATAGCGGTGTTTGCTTCTCACGCTGCATTAAAATAATTGTTTCTCGGACCTTGAGTTATTTTAAAGGTACTTTGGAACAAGTGGAACTGGAACTCTGATTAAGATGAAATTGGTTTCGCTTTCTTTGTGAGGAAGCAATGCTTGCAGGCGGTGGAGTGGAGGATTCAATGCTAAGTGGAGGATCGTGTGCCACTGAAGCAGGACCATCATGGAGTGAACAAGGAGGCATCTCCACTGAAGTCAATTAGCAAAGAGGGGAAGAAATAAAAAGGAATCCATAAAAATTCAGCAGTGTGAATTATACTGCAGTTCCGTCCTCTACAATAACACAGTGACTCTTTTTATAGTAACTGTCATTCTGTTTTCTTTTAACTCAATGAGAAGATCACAAAAAGATCATGTTTGGAGGAAAATACTCCAGCAGCTGTGATCAGTGATTTCATAGCAACGATAAATGAACACCACTTTTATGAGAATGGTGTCCCTCCATATGACACATCCACTCACAGTTATTATGCAACTGTGACTCAGCTTTTTAGTCTTCAACTCTTTTAGTTTTTAGCTTTATGGTCCACCAATTCAGTGTTTCAGGTCACTCTCATCAGCACATATCAATAGTACGCCTACAACGTTGCAATGAAACCAAAACATTTTGGGGAAAATAGGATTTCATGACGTTTCAACCGTGAGTATGAAGCTGCTGACAGAAGCTTGTTCGATTGAGACACCGACATAAAGAAGAGACGGCTTGTTCAGCTCCATCCAAAGGTGATAATATACATATACGCACACTCACACGTACACGCAATATGTTGTACACCCACTGAACACATGCAGTAATATGGTAACGCTGTATATATATATGTATTTCTATATTCATATACTTTTTAGCTTTATTGTTTCATTTATTCATTTATTTATTTAAAAGGGACAATTTAAACATAAAGTTTGCCATTTGATGCATCGTACCAGATTTAGCCAGAGGCTAATTCGCATCTGCAGTCCAGTTGCAAGTAAAAGACAATCCAGACATAACAAAGACATTAACAGGACGATGTTTAACACACAGAGAGACGCATACCAAGACATGAAACAACACTAAAAAATAAAATTACCCCGACTTATCCCTGTCCGCCCCTCCCATTTCAACCAGACAAGAAAACATTAAAAATACCAAAATAAGGGCAGTTCTGGACCAAAGAGAAACATCGGCTTTGATCAGTGAGTGCAGTGCTGACGACCATTAACCTGTATTATAATTTTACACTAACGTACTACAACGGTGCTTCTCTAATGTATAAATTTACTGATGAGATAATTGAACTAATGCTATCCTTGTGGAAGAAAATCATGCCCCAATCACAATTTTTAGTTCGCGCCATCGCTCCATCGCTCCATCCATCCATCCATAGTATTTCATTCAGAATAAGGGGCCTTAAGTGAAAATGTCAGGTGAGCCTGGAGGACCTCTCTCTGTGGAGATCACATGTTCTTCCTATGTGCATATGGATTAGGAGTGTGTGTTACATTATCTCTGGGGATCTTTACTGGATGTGACCGTCAGTTGGGTAAAGAAATATTGAAAATTGAATAGATGGAAAAAAAATATTTCTCATACTGAGCCGGCTGCAGGCAATTTCCTCGCTTTCTAGCTCCCTCCCCAACACCCTGCAGCATGGTGCTGCCACCTGCTCCTACAAAAGGTTCACTACATGCCCAGACAGAGGCTCGCAGACGATGGCGTCAGCATCAGCACCCCCGAAGGACATTCACAGTCGGGACGCTGAGGATGCAGGTGCCAGTCACGTCACGATGCACCTGCTGCAAGTGGCAACAAGTACATCTGCACATCTGTATGTAGAGTACACACCAAGGCTCACGTAGTATTTCAAATCAGAGATGATGACACGTTACATCAACTGATTATATAAGTGCAGGTTGGTCTTCATGTTCCCATCTGATAAAATGTTTTCGGTTTGATTTGTTTGGCACGAAGTGGTACATGCATGTGTGTGTGTGTGTGGTCATGATTTGTAGTGTTTACATTATGATGTAATGTCATCCATCCGTGCGACTCACAAGTAAGATTTCTAAGTAACAAATACAAAGCATCACAGAGCTTGCATCGATTGATCTAAAGACAGTTTTAGCGTGCCGGATGTCTGGCTATTCACATCCCTGACGGATAAATAAAAATGTATCACCAGCAAACCACAAGCCATTGTCCTTTCTGGCTCGATATCGATATATTTGGACACACCTAAATGAGCAGAAAAGGAGACAAAAACAGGGACAGCGCCAAGATCACCCCAAGTGAACCCCTGATAAAAATCTTATCCATCCTATTATGCTGTTATAGTGCAGTCCAGGGCCAATAACACAATGAAGAGAGCTCTATGAACTCCTCATGACCCTCACATGCTGTGTAGTGAAAGAGGACACAGCAATAACGCATATTCATCACATAGATAATTGCAAGGCGCACTCTGTCGCACATGACAGGCCAATGTGACCACAATGGCACTGGCTCTTAATTGGTATTCTTAGGACTATTCATATTCCAATATTCGTGGTGCCCTTTTTCATTTCCTGTTTAATAAATGCAACTGTTAATTGAAAGTGTCATAACACAATGAAGAAGACATTTCGGGCAGCTCTTTTCTGGACTACATGGGGTGAAAGAGGATGCGTGGTTACCGCACACTTAAAAAGAGACAAAATCGCTGGTAAGTGAGGTGTGATGGCAGCCTGATGAGCAACGGTAGATCTAGATAAAGGAGGTGACGTGCCATGTTTGGCCCTGAACGGCAGACTGGACATTCACTCTGGAGTGAAAATACTGTCAAATTTACAGGCTTAATTGAGAATCAACTTTTTATATAGGCTTAAGGATATGTGTTTCTCTTCTTCCTTGAGTAAATAAATAGTCTAGTGATTTAAAGCGGCGACACATGGAAGATGTTTTAGCATTGTGTGTAGCAATTACCATTGTAAAGCATTTTGCCAGTCATTTTTAGCTGGCTATAAATTATTAAGGTCGCTTCAAAATTCCTTTGATTATTGCCTTTATTATTATCAGAAGTTTTTAAAATGCATTACATTGTTGGTAAATATAACATTATTGGCAATTACACATGAAACATATGGCAGATTAACCAACACAGACAATTTACCCCTTCAAATGATGCTGTAAACTCAAATCAAACAGGTCTGGGACAACATTCACATGCGACGATGTTTCAAATGATTCCAATATTCACTTTCATTCATTCTGTATTGCTGGCATTCGAAACCTCAGAGGGAACAATGTGTCTCTTCAGCTGCTAAATGTTCTACTCTGCTCACCTGCTGGCTGCGACTGTTGCCTGTGAAGTGTTTAACAAGTCATTTGGTCTTTTCAGCTGTGAAACAGCTACCCAGGGTCTCGCTAATCAACTGCTCATAACGACAATTCTTCATGTGAAATGTAGATATGGACAACTCCATGGATTTAGATGCTGGTTTGATAAAGCAGGGAGTCGAAATGACATTTACAAGGTAGGTTTGGAGCAAAGCAGCATTGACGTTGACCATAACAACTGGAAACTGGAGAGAGGCGCTTTGTTTATAAAAATTACGCGATCATTGTTATTGTAAGATTTCTGATTGCAGCTGCATTTAGATTTAGATGGACGTCATGGGTGGGCTACATGAAAAACTTGGGAGTCATGCGGAGGGCCAAGCCATCATTTGACTTCACTTCCGCTTGATATAACTATACATGGTAATCAGAAGCAGTTTGTTACAAGTTTTTCACAAGGTGCTGTTGCTGCTCTGCTGAATTTCTCAGCACGTTTTGAATTTCAATGGCCGTTCAAATGTGAATCCCTAAATACAGCAATCTGTTCTACACAAAAGAAAAAACAAACAAAAAATAAATAAATGCACCTTTGAGTTGAATCAAGCACCTGGATTAATCCCCTTTCAACAGGTTTGGGGGGTAAAGGAGCTAACACGGTAAAAACTAGTAAAGGTTGCAACACAAGCACAAACTGTGCTCTCAAATCAAATAAAGTTGAAACCTTCAAAATAAAATCAAAGCCGTTGCATTGCACGCATCACGTACTTGCTTTCTTGATGTACATGGTTCATGGTAATTCGTGGCTGTATGATGCCCCGATCTGATCGACTGGGAAGACAGTCAGGACTTCAGTATTCATGCTTAGAATTACATTTTTCTGAATGTAGAAATTGCAAAAAGGAAATGTTCTACGCAGGAACTGAAAAATATGGGCTATGAACAAGTAACTGAACTCTCCTACTGACCTTTGACCTTGAACGTACATGTCGCTGTCCTAACAGAGAGCGGGATCAGTTCCACATGAACCTATGTTATTGCACATTTGTCGTACATTTGCAGTGATCACACAGACTCACTGACGACTCTAACTGTCATTGCCACAATCGACTGTGCTGTGAAACTCTGCAGAAATCCAGTGAAAAACAACTGCTAATTCTTCACACTTCCTGGAAGAAAAAAACCAAAAACTGATTGCTTCATCACGGACATCATTTCAGCTTGAAGACAAACATGGAATATATTGGAGATGAAGATAATCTTTTTTTCCAACTACAATTATCAGTTTTTGCTGATAGCCCCAGCAAAGCATTCTTATGGGTACAGTAACTCATGAGCGGGCCCAAACTGAAATTAGTCCAACGTAGTCCAACGTAAGCTTGACAAGTGAAAAGCTCTGCATTAGAAATCGGTCAGTGGTGGGAATAGATCTGCCAAACTGTCATTTCACTCCCTGACAGACTGTGCTTGTGTGTGCTCAAAGCACAGGATAGCACCGCCATGGCTCCATTCATGTTTTTAGAGATTGGGAAAAACAATTTGAGCTGGAATATATATTCCAACAATGGATGAACTGACAGTCCTGCTTCATCCTGAGTCACACAGGCACACGGAAGCACCGCGTCGAATTGCTAAGTAGTATTGAGCAAACCCCAATTTTTGACATTTTCCGTTTGCCTCGTGCTGTTTATCTCATTTCATTTGGGTACCCTGTACTAGAATTACAGAGGGAAAATATATTTGAGACTCTATTTCGTATGCTTTGTGGCTTTCCAACTCAAAGGCAGTAAAGACACCTTTAATTAGGGTAAAAGGCAACCGAGTACCTCACGCAAGTTCCTCCGTTACGACAGGGAAGGTGCTGGCAGACAGGCGGGTCACAGTTCTTGATGTTTCTCCCTCTGACCGCCTCCCCCGCCAGGTAAATCTCCTTTGAGTTGACCTGAAGATCCCTGATGCAGCCAATGAATCTCCGCCCTCCTCTTGCACTCGAGCCGTGCGTCTCCCAGTGGGATGAAACATCCCCAAGAAATATGGGCCCAAAGGTTCCCTGTAAAAAAAAAAAGAAAGAAAGAAGAAAGAAGAAAAACCACAGCAGAAAGCCGGTGATCAGCATTACAGTTTAGTGCATCACACTAAATCATGAGACGAATCTCCCTTCAGGTTTGAGCTTTGCACTTAAAACAGGTTCTTAGAATCAGTGCGCGATACATCATCACTGCTTTACATTAGCAGGACTCCAACATTAGAACAAGCGTTGGGCAGAGTGGCTTTAATTCAGGACATTGTGGTTATACAAGAACTATACATGCAATTGGGCTTGGGGACCATTTGTGCGTCTGGAGACACGGATTTGAGGCTAATCTGTGACTCTAAAATTGTGAGAGTGTGTGTGTGTAGTTTTCCGTCTCTGTGTTTGTGATGCCTTCCTCATCGTTAGCCAGGATCGGCTGCAGCTCCATTCAGCCCTGATATAGATTGAATGGTGTAGAAGATGGATGGATAAAGCAATAATAATTGAGTTCAATAAATTGGATCGGTCACTTTAAATCGTATATTCCTTCTTTTAGGTTATTTACAAGAGAGGGCATGGGAAAGGGGTGAACAACTATGAGAGGATTGATTTTCCACAGTATTGTGACACATTTCTTGTTTAACATGTGATTGACTGATCGCTCTTTGAAAAAAAAAAAAATCAATACAACTGAAATGAATATATTACTGAAATAATATTTTGCGGTTTCAATCTCTCCGGACATGATTAGTCAATACACACACTGATACGTTGAGAGTAGAGGAGGAAAGTATCTTGCAAAACAACTGCAAGTTTGCTTTGATATGCAAGGTAATTGTGTCGAATTAAAACAGATAAATTTTGGTGAACTTGCAGCTTATTCTACCGTAACGGTCAATTTAACAAGAATAATTATAACTGGCTCTAAATTCAGAGCTGCATGAAAAATATGGAAAATGACCATCTTGTATTAGCATTAAATTGCACATATTTCATTCCCAGAGTTGACCTCTGGACGTTCCAATGAATACTGAACGCGACTTTCTATTTAGAGGGTTTGCTTAACTTTCATACATGATGATTAATTTATAAAAGATAATCAACATTTATCACAGCTTCATTACACATTCTTTCAAGTTGCATAACGGGATGACAATAGATTTCAAAATTAAAATCCCAACCGTCAAACTCATTTTTAATGCACAAGTAGATTTATCAGCATTTATATTATGCACTGTACATGTCTCTGCTTTATATTTTTTAATTCATTCTTAGATTAATTTCAATAATAGCGATTAAAAGTGCTGATGCGGCTAATGAATTCTAAAACTCTGGAGTTTTTCCTCTTTTCCGGTGACTCACTTCCTCTTAAGATGAGATTTAAAACCACTTCAGCGTTTAGCTGGGTCACATCCAAAATAAGGAGACTACATCTGAATTAGGGGGCACATGTTGAACGTTAGTTAACAGCTCTGGCAGGTGGGGAATTAATGTGCTCGCTACTCCCACTTAGAGTTGATAACACTTGCAGCAGATAAGTAGAAAAAAATAAAATGGACATGTCTTTGGTTATCCAATAAGGGAAAAAAATAATAAAAAATCTCTTTTTCAAGATGGAAAGCGTTTCCTGTATGAAGTTGCTTTGAATGAAATTAGTATTGACTCCTACCAAATGTGGCAATCACGCAAAATGATTTTCTTAATCATCAGTCGCCATCACCTTCAGGCGTATACATCCTGATGAAAAAGGAAGAACTCTTTCATAACTGTATTATCCATTAGTAGTATGTTTGTTAGCACCCTCGGTCACGGCTTCAATATAGAACTACACAAGGCTTTTTTTTTTCTTCATCTCCTTCAATGTAAACATATGAACGATAGGCAAAGATCACGATTCTAATTGGCAGCCATAATAAAAAGATAACTTCTTGATATTCAAGTAGATTTGCTGCTTGAGTCACATTTGGTCAAAATTAAAAAAGTAAATAAAAATACATGTGTGAATAAATGTAACACTGTATTTTTTTGAATCTGCATATTCTTACACCATATTAAATGTAATGTGCATTTTCAAATTCATGCTGATCTTAACAAATTTAACACATTTTAATAATTATCAAGAATTAACTGCATGTCCATGTGGGTTTATTAAATCAATGGATTTGATTTGTTCATGTTGAAATTCTTTCACAAGCATAAGAAACTGCACAGCATTCACATTGATATTTTGTCCAAATGTGGTTGAATTGACTCTCCTTGTTCATCACGGACAATGGAAAGCGCCAACAAAAAAAATGGAGCAGCAAGTTGCCTGTGTAAGATCTAAGATGCTAAAACTTACATGTAATTTAACTGTAATCTCGAAAATCACAAAACAGAAAACAGGACAATCATGTCCAACCAATATAACAGTTATCATGCTATATCTGAAATCCAATGACAAGACTCAGATGACAGAGTTCAAACAAATGATTATGCAATATCCCCACACAGATAAGATCACTGAGAGCATCTGCAAGAAAGCTCAAGATTCAAATAAAATTCAACCAGCTGTGCCCTTCCATGGATTAGTATGTGATACCACCAGCGATGAGCCACTTGAGTCGCACGGTGAGAACGATGGGGTGATATGGAATGATTTTATGGTCCCGTCAAGTATGTTTACCGTGTTTATGAGAGGAGACGTTTAAAAAAAAAGAAAAAAAAAAAAAAAAGCCACTGATGTAATATTCATGACTGTGTAAGTGGACACAGAACACTGACTTCATGAGCTCTGTACGCTCATTTTTTGGTTTTATTTGGAGAAGCTGGTCACTGTGACACATAATTCTTTATTATATGCCTACACACTCCTCTTGGAGTTTTTTACAAAGCAGCTTTGAAACCTCTGAGGCAAATAAATCAATGTTTTAATATGATACACGGTTGAAATGTGCAAGATTCAAGACAAAAAGTACCAATATTCTATATCTGAAACCATCCTTGTTCCCCAGGTGCGGTTGTGTGAACGGACTTGGAGGCTGCTGTGCATCTCCCATGGCTAAAGTGATTTACAGCTCAGCTGGTCTATTATCACTGAAGCCTTCGTTACAGCAGATATTAGTTTTAATAATACAAGTTATATGTATATGAAATATATATTGAAATGTATTGGAATGATGCATTATTTATTGGCGACATGCAGAACAATTTTATTAACTCTGCTGGATTATTCTGGGCGTTCTTGTATGATTGCATGCATAAACTTGGATGACCCCCATGTATGAATCAGAGATTCTGCTGATTCCCACCCGTCTTTGTCGTTTCAGGAGAAGCGAGACTGAGTATTATGTAGCTGCATAGTTACAGGTCTACTAAGAAGCCTGAGCGGAGAGCTGAGCGTTCGCTTCTTGCTCCTGAGTGTCAGGGGAACACTCCTGGGTTATACTTATATCTTGGCACACACTAACTTTAGTAAAAGATGTGATTAGTGCTTCTGCAGAGCTGTCTGATGAGCCTCAGACTCAAACTGCTGAGTGACTGTGACTAACTTCATTCTCGAGCTCTGCAGCAAGGGTAATATATAAATATATATGTATATATGCATATATAAAAATATCAAATGTTAACATTTGATGATTTAATTAACTCTCGAATTTGACAGCCTGACAATTTCAGAGTGCCAATTTGGTAAGGAATAATGCATTTGTAGGATGAGCAGAACTGAGTATGTGGCTTATTGTGTTGACAATTTTTTAAAAGTTCAATCTGTAATCTTCTGACTTTCCGATGCCAAACAGCTTTTCTTTGTTTGGAGGATTGAGTGATTGAAGTCTGAAGAAACCAAATCAATCCAACAGGCTAATAGCAGGAGTGTCTAACAAACCAACAACAACACCATCAACAACAGCCTGGACCTTCTCTTAATGATGGTCGCCAGCCTGCTCGCATAATGCTGAGGAATGGACCCCGATCTTCACCTTGCATTTATTAAAAGTCAATCAGCGTACATGTTTTGATCACTCCGGCACCAACGGCACGCTGAAGTTGTTCCCACAGGTTTTCAACAAGTTGAGGCCAGGTCGGCTGGCCATCCTCTCCACTCAGAAATCCTGGAGGCAGTCTGCGATAAACCCCGCTCCGCGTTGTCATCTTAGAGGGTACAATTTGGAGATATGGGATTGCCACTGCTTGCAATATTTGATCTTGATACCGTATTCCTCTGCACTGGGAAATGCCAGTCATACTGCTGATCAGTTCAAGATTTGACACGTTTTTCATGAGTGCAACACAGATCTGCTCCTCATCCCACAAATGCACGTTCCTAACAAATAAAACACCCACAAAATAAACAATCATATCGGATTTAGTACCAAAAAGCATTGTTCCGATCAAGGAGTAACCCACCAAACATACAGTAGCGTGCTAAAGTATTCATCCATCTTTACTCTGATCCCCCTAAATAAAGTCCAGTGGATCCAAGTTCCTTCAGAAGTCAAGGAAAACAAGAAACACTCCACACAGGTCAGGGAGAAAGTTGTGGAAAAGTTTGATGCCGGGTATTAACTATCCTAATCTTTGAGCATCCCACGGAACACCGTGCAATGGTATGGAGGATGGCACAACTGCAAGCCTACCAAGACATGGCCGTCCAGGTAAACCCACAAGCCGGGCAGAGAGAGCATTGATCAGAGAAGCAGCCGAGAGGCTCATGGTAACTCTGGATTAGCTGCAGAGATCCACAGCTCAGGTGGGGTAATCTGTCCACAGGACATCTATCAGTCGTAGACTCCACATGACTACCACAGTTCGGGCCTTTATGGAAGTGTGGCAGGAAGAAAGCCATTGCTGAAGCCCTGTTTGCAGTTTGCCACAAGCCATGTTGGAAACACAACAAACATGTGGAGGAAGGTGCTCTGGTCGTACGGGACCAAAATTGAACCTTTTTGATGAAATGCAAAATGCTATGTGTGGTGGAAAATGTGCACTGCACATCCCCCTAAACACATCGTCTCCACTGTGAAACATGGTGGTGGCAGCATCATGCTGTGGGGATGCTTTTCTTCAGGAGGGACAGGGAGGCTGCTTCGAACTGATGGAAAGATGAATGGAGTCAAATACATGGCTGTCTTGGAGTCTGCAAAAGACTTGAGCCTGGGTGAAGATTCACCTTCCAGCAGGATAACGACTTGAAACATAGAGCCAGCGCTACAATGGAAATGTTTACATCAAAGTATATTCATGTGTCAGAATGGCCAAGTCAAAGTCCACATGTTAGTCCAACTGAAAATCTCTGGCATGACTTGCAAATTGCTGTTTACAGACGCTCAAGGGATGTGGATATTTGGACACTAAAAATCTGGAGATTAAGATTGCGATTCTTCATTGCTTGCTTTAATGTATATTTCTTTTATTTATTAAAGGTTTAATGTCTTTATTTTATTTCTTTGTGAAATGCTGTGATTTGCCTTGTGTTTGAATGGTGCCCTACAAATAAATTTGCCTTGCCTTGTTTTGCCTTAATTTACCTTTCGTTTAAATGGTGTTGCTAAGTGTTAATATTACATTCGTAATTCATCTTATGTACAAATATTGGTAACCCATGGTAGAAAACAGTAAACAGGAACCAGCTGTACTAAACGTGCTTGTGTAATGGTTGAATAAGGTGTAGTGGTGATGATGGCGTGTCTCTGTGTGAGTGTGTGTGTTAGAAGACTATAAATCACTGTAAGGGAGGGGGAGGCGTGTTGAGCCAGTGGGAAGGTTGAGCTTCATCTCGGCATCTTTGAATGTAAAAAAAAAACTAAATTAATAATTTAGTCACAATATGTGGGTGTTAATCAAACGAATGAGACACGGTGAAAAGATCAGCCAGTGATTAACAGGCGAGAGCTCCCTGGCAGGTGCTTGTGGTTTTAACTGGGAAACTCTTTTTATTTCATTATTTCATTCGACCAAACTACTGCTGTCACATCAAAACAGTGCACACACTGGGCTGTGATAATATATATATAACCTCCTCATGATGCTGCTCTCGAGCGCTCTGTAGGTTGTTGGTCTCAATGAGGTCATTCTGTTGGAACAGCAGGGGTTTGAATGCAGAGGAATAATAATAAGAGGACGACGTCATGCCGGCAGCTTTGACCAAACATGTGATCGGTCTCACCAATCTGTCCTGTTGAGCTCATGAAATGTAACTACAGCATTAAAGTGAGATATTAATACACCACTGACCAATCAAACAAATAGATTTGCATATTTGAAAGTTCCGTCAACACATATTCAAACAACAAATTAATCTCCGATGCACTTCCTCAAATTGCCTAATTATACATGCAGGAAGTAATGCATGGGAAATGATATGAGGGTTTTAATTAACATTTTAATATGTTGAAGATAAACTGCACATTAAAAGATACTGAAGTCATGAGTGTGGCACTGAAATGAGCATTTAAGATAATGGTTGTACAAAGGGCCCATTTTACTGCCGGCGGGTCACGATACCTCTGACATGGGATGCGACATGTACTCCTCCAGACGCAGAGCCGTCCCATTATCTGCAGCTATTTCAATCATACATGGCGCCTCTTGTTTGCCAACAGGCAGATTGTATCTGTTAAAGACAGAAAGCGGAGAGAGCAAGGTTAGGCGCAAAGGGGGCCCCCTGCAGTATCTCACAGTCGTGGTAAATCCAGCAAAGCATGAAAAGATGTTCTAAAAGAGAGACCGACAGAGCGGTCACTGAGAATACACCATTAAGTGAATATGTACAACTAGATATACATTACAAACTGTTTAATAGAACATTTTATGCGCCGGTAGACTTGGGTTGGAAGAGCTGGTGTGTTTGTATCCCACGTTATCAGCCAAAACCTATGATAACAAAAATAACTTACTGCTGTTGAATTGAAATAAGAAGTCAAGAAATCTGCCTAGTGCTGCAGTGATATTTTTAAAGTTGTTGGCTTCCACAGGAAATATAAAGCTTACAGTGATTGTAATAATCTAGTAAATTTTGTTTGGATATACTAAAATAAATGACAAACCAGACATAACCAGTGTAACATCAAAAATAAAATAAAATAATAACAACAATATTATTAATAACAACAATATTATTATTATTATTATTAATAATAATAATAATAATAATAATAATAATAATAATAATAATAATAATAATAATAATAATAATAAACAAGCCATGTATAAATAGAATTAATCTTCGTGGGTGTACAGTAAGTGCTGATTATGTCATTCAGGATTAATTAATGATAAAAATGAGGGCACAAACTAGATATACATTATAACCCTAATGAGATGGAAGACAATTTTATCATTTGACCCTCTGTGTGTCTCTGGGGAAATATACAATTGTACTAGTCATTAATGTTGCAGCCACAATGTTAAGTAGCTGGTCTACTTGTGTCATATCCCAGCTCAGGCAAAGTCAAGTGATTCCCTCTCACCACTTCATCATTGGCTTTATGCTGGCACGATACAATAGAAGCATCTTTATAGGACTCCACAATATGCAAAGGACTGTGGTAAACACAATTCTATGGGGGAATTATCTAAACAATGCACTTTTGTTCCCCAAGTCTGTACACTGTGTGCCTGTAAACATGAAGCACGGGCGATGTCGCTGAACCGCACGTTTGATTCCGCAGCATTCATTGGTGTACTCTTTGTGACTTTACTCATGATGATGAGGAGAAATTCTCAAATGTCTGCTTTAATGGCCAGATGGAAACAATCAGGCCAATCGCCCTCCTGCTAATTTGAAACAGCCTTGCAGGACGCCTCCCTGAGGCAATCACACGCATACAACTTCAGGTAGGGCTAATTACAGGTATGGAAATCACAGAGTGTTTTGCGCACGCACGCACGCACGACTGTAAACGTGAAAGGCAGTCTAATGTCCAGAAAAGCCATCCATCAGCACTGCTTCTGAGGTCATTCTCCTTCAATTAGCATAACAGGGTGTGACGTCGGTGATTTCAAGAAAGTTCAACGCTCCAATGTTTATTTTTAACTTGAAGCACTAAAACACAATGCTGATGAAAACAGTAGATCCAATAGTACAGTTTAATTTTTGCAGCAAACACAGGCCCTTTGAATCTCCTCGGCGAGCTCGGAAATATCACAATATGATTACAAAACTCCCTATTGCCCAGGGCATTTCAAGGATGTTTTGATGCTTACTACAGTAGCTTTTTATTTGGGCTGCTAATGCTGCAAAAACTGTCCCAAAGAGACATGGAGAGCATGCTCACTAAGCAAACAGGATGATGTTACTTGATGAGCTCTCGTGAGCACATTGAATGCTCCACCAGACTAATTTCCATTGGTCTTGCTGTAAGGGGAAGATGACTATTTATAAAGATGACTATAACTACTTCACTTGGTAGAGTGGCGAGATGAGCAAGAATCTGCCCCGCAGCTCCACGTTACGGTCTCCATAAGCACACTGAAGCAAAAAATACACAAAATCACAATGGATTCTTAATACACAAACAAACAAACAAACATGAATCAGAAGGAAAAGATGCCGAGGTTTGTCTGACGCACAGATGAAACACTGTAATTTCTTATTAAGCTCCCCCTGCACCACTCACAGCGGGGTCTCACAGGACCAGCACAGTCCCAACTTGAGGCAAACAAACAAAAAACGAATAAATATTGCATTTTAATTCAAAGACAGACCCAGAATACGGCTGTGATCATTTCTAGTTACTCAATCATCATTTATGTATTTGTTCATCTGGCTAATGCTCTAATCATAAGTGATTTGTCATCTCTAACGTCCTCATTTAGACCGTGTCTGGTGTGTGACTAATTCAGGGCAACTGAATTAGTGCAACTTTCCTGAGGATCGCCACGGAAATATCACCTGCAACGTTAGGGGACCTCACTAATATTTCCAGCACCGCACCTTTACACAAAGGTATTTGTTAAACCTGAAGGTGGGTGTTTGTCTTAACAATCCTATTTTGAATGTGTCTCCTTCACAGTCCCCCTGCAGAAAATTAATAATGAGGCAGTATCATTATTAAAATATTACTACTGCATAAAACATCTGAAAGTATTGGCAACAGATGGCAGTAAAACATCATGCACTGCACCGGCACCCTTGCAAACAGTTTTCAATGGCTGATAGGCAAGATGTAACACCTTTTTTTTTTCTTCTTCTTCCTCTTCCAAATGGCTAATTATTCCAACCATATTTCAGATTTGTACAAAAAGCAAATGATAATGTGGGACATGTTAGTGGTGAATTCATAATTTGTGAATCATTTAGTGATTTGGAGTCAAGAGTCTATTAGTTCTGCAAACAGAGACTGTGCTCAGCAGAGCTAAATATCTGAGGAGATAGAGTTACTGGCTCGCACATATAACATGTCGTATATGAAGACGACAAGTACCACCTGTTGCTTTTATATTAGCACAACAGGTTGCGGAGACGCATCAGGCAGGGGTAAAAGTAGAGAAAATAAACCCAACATGCTTTACCATTACGTGCCGTCTTGTCACACCACAGCATCTAAAAGGACATCGGGATGGATCTGTCTGCGGTTTCCTTTTTTTTTTTTTTTTTTGCCTATAAAAAACACTATCAGACCACCATCTACACCTACAGTGACTGTACTCAGGGCTCTGGCTCTGATGCAGTGACTTTCTCACACGCAGCACTGCAGCATTCGCTGCATAATTTGTGCTGTGACTGGCAAGCCTCAATTAATTTGGGTAGCCTGTGTTCTATCATTATATCTCCAGCAATACAATTAGACAGCAACACAGCGAGGCTCTCGGTATTGTGGTGCTTCACAAAAGAATCTCCAAGTGAGCAGGCTGAGCTGCCAGTTGCTTCTTCAATGAATCTTTTATGGGAAGACTTGTCAATACGACGCAGACTGCTGCGTAATTGATAAACATACCTTGCCTCACTTTTGGCTTGGTGTCAAGGGGATGTGGATTTGAAAACAAACAAACAAAAGCATGCTCCACATTAAGACCTCACTTTTCAAAACGAGTGCACGTGTGGAATAGTTTCTCTCCCAAAAAATGTTTCCCATTAATCTGCGGTGATTAAAGCACACTGCAGAAAGTGCTAACTGTGGGTTCTGTCCACTGTTAATGTAGTTTGTGTAGAAAAAAAACCCTCCCTGATCAATAGCTGTTTACTAATTACTTTTACAAATTGCAATGGGGTTTCTTCACCTATTACCCAGAAAAACACTAATTACTGGAGTGATTAGTTTTGAGTTACCTTACCACATTCTCACTGACGCCATAACAGACATCGGTGGATGGGCTCTACACCTCTTCAACTATTAATTTGGAACCATTTTACCTAATGAGTTGGCGATGCAATATTTCTCTCTTACATTGGACGCAAGCATAATAGGCTGAGTTTAAGTTTCAGTGAGAATAATTCGAAATGTCAGACTACTGAGACGTCCTGAAATGTGCTACTCCCAGAAAAAAAAAAGAGGATGATTTTGGTTTCCTTTGAGCACATGCCTGTTCTCTTCCTTTTACAGCAGCTGTTGCTAGGCGACATTTCTCACCCACATGTGCATTTTTACATCAAAACTATTTGGATGGTCAATGCACACATTATTAAATAAATACACAATAAATACAAAGCCATTTAACAGCTTTGAGGACGCAGTATATTCTCACCAGTTTAAAAACAAATCAAATTTAAGTTTAAACAGGACTCACTTTAGGCAAATTCTATTGTGCTATTGTGCAAAGTACCACAACAAAACAAATACACATTACCAATGATTAATGCATAAAGCTCAGTGCTGTGCTGTTGAGTGGGTTTTTAAAGTAAGAACACATTGTTTTCAGAGATATGAGGCTGAGGCGGGGGGGGGGGGGGGCTGAGTAGTTAGACTTCTAATCTTCAAATGTGAGCCAGACAGTACACGGTAGTAGGAGTCTAACATGGGATTTATAGGACCCACCGTTTACGAATAAAAACAATCATCCATTAGCCATAGGATAATTGATCTGTGGCTCATTATGTCGCACAGTCATGGAGAATGTCACTAAATCCTGATGATGGGCCACAGTGGATCACGTGATCCGCATGGTTAATTTGGCACAGTGATTTAGGCCCCGTTTACACGACAACGAATTCGAGTGTATCTGCAAAACTTTCTTCACTTTTGGGGGGGTCCGTTTACACGGCACCAGTTTGCGGATGCACTGTATCCGCAAAGTTTTTAATCCGGCTCCCAAGGTGGAAAGAGTCTTTCACGGCGCAAATCCCACCTGCGGAGACTGCCCGGCGGCTACATAGCCTGTTACTGCGCATGCACATCTCTCCCCCTCCCTCCTGCTCATTCAGTTGTAAACAAACATGGCGGCCGCGTAGTGGTACGACCCGCGGTCCATAATCTAGATTTATCATCCAGATCAGTAGTTTAATAGTTGAGACTCACCCCTGATAGCATCCGATGCGTCATCAGTCCATGCGGATGTCAGGTTCTCTCCATTTTCTTCACGTTTATAGTGTATTGTTCTCTGCACACGTCTGTGTAGTTTCAATACAAAATCACACAACAGCGCCCTCCAGTGGCCCGGCATACTAACTACACCGTTGTCTCTGTGTCTGCTGCCGCAGTGTAAACGCACTCCTTTTTTTTTTGCGGATTAGGTGTTGTCACGTGAAACGTCGTGAAAACAGGGCCTTAGGCTACATGCCTTTCCTGATGCAAATTGATCAGTGTGACCACAGAGTCCAATTGCCTATGAAATGGGTTGTATTATGTTAGTAAACAGCAAATATCCTTAGGAGAAATTGCTTTTATTTGCATTTCACCTCATTATATTTTGTTGCAGAACAGTTGGTTCTTTTACAACTCTCTTGGTTGGAGTGAAATCAAATTTAGAGGACAAGCGTGAGGTAGGAAGGGGAAAAAAAAGACGTGCTGGAAAAAAAAAAAAATCTATCCTCCAAAAAAAGCAAAAAGGCAAGGCATCCTTAAGTTTTCTGTGATTGAGCATAGCACTGACACTTTCGCAGCATCAAAGAAGTTTTGCAAAATTGGGAGAAAACCACTGATTTGATGGCCAGGTATTCGGGCACTGTTCTGCCTGAAACAGAATATTTAGTGGATTTTAAATCGAAATAAAATGACAGTCTGTAAAAACATCAGCATGAACATCAAAACCCATGAAGTGTGAAACACAAAATCACCTGTCATAAAAAGGATTTTACCAGAAAGTCAGAGCCATACCTGAGACTACTACTCCCCTTCCTTTGACTGGGGAGAAAAAACGCACCCGGAAAAATGGCATAAATTTGAATAATCATATCTGCCAGGGACTCCGAGTTCACCTGTGACAAGAGAAGAAATGTGATGCTGCAGAATGCAATGTGTCATCCTCATTGATCTTTGACAGACTGTGAATGGAAATTCCTCCAACAGTGAATGCCGTGCACTACGGGATTCAACCAATAATGTACGCAGCATCGCAAATGACCAGGGGAGCACTTGTGAGGCTGCCGCTCTCAGATTTAATAGTAACAGTATTGCCCCAAACATCCCCAAAGGAAAACTTCCCAGCATCAAAAACCAAGTCAACAACAAACGCGTCCTCCCCGAATGAAAAGTGACATAGCTTTCTGCCTGCATACACCCCTTTGTGAATTTATATGGCCGCACAGGGCATTTCAAGTAGTGGCCTTTTGTCTTGCCAACTTTTCCCTGCACCGGATTGTGACAGCACATTCCCGATATAAGTGGAAAAACAAAAACAAAACTCAAAAAAAGAAAATAAAAGGATCCCACACAATTACACATGTCTAGGAGGGAAATATAACGCAAAGTTGCTGTATTATGGTAATGTTTCGCCTGCTTCCCATCTGCTATCAATCTGCTTGTCTGTCACACAATGTTGCAGAGAGAACACAATGCACCGTAACACCATTACATTCTGAAAATCTGCATAACTATTGATAGTGTGCCTGAATAAATGTATCATGCATTCTTGAAACCAGCCTCACCGTTTCTTCACTGTGTGCAGCTATAAATAAATTATGAAGTGAAACTAAATTAAATGCAAACTCCTTTCTCCCTATTTTACACAAAAGGACTGTATTGTATGTGTCATGTATATAAAGGGCTGTTTGGACAGTTCTGATCGTTTTGGTCCAATCTTGCTCAACAAAGAGGGAAAACGTCATTCACCCAGCTATGTTTACTCTCGGAACCGGCTGCTAAACTCTTGATTAAATATTCACACCGTCTTTTATCCCTTTGTTGAGAATGATTAGCAAGATGGAGGACAGTAAGTCTGCTGAACAGCGTTCCACTCGAGCTCAGAGAAATTTAAATAGGACTAGGTCATGAAAGTCAAATGCTCCTTCACTTTATTTAGTGTTGTTGTTGTTGTAGCCTAATTTCAATATGTTAATGGTTTTTAAAAACTGCTGATTTAATGCCATTTAACTGAAGTCCTTTGAACTAACCACGTCATTTTCAAAACAAAAATGAGTGAAATCCCAGTACAGATACACAAGTATAAAAATTTAAAGCTGCAGTAGCCCAGTCACAGATATTACACAAGAAAGCAAAGTAATTTGAATGGAATGGTATGAAAAGAGAGGAACGTTCTTTTAGAGGTGCTATGTCTCTGACCTCTATGGTGTTCAAGATGACAGTAAGATTCCTAACATAAAAACAAGAGTGTGTGTGTGGTAGGGAAGGAGAAACACAGGAAGAAAAAAAGGCAGGAGATGAATGTGTGTTGCAGGGACATCAGGCAATTTAGAATTTTGCTGTTTGGTCACTGGAGCACAGATTATTCACAGTTAAATACCACCGCTACCATCCTGCACTGGGCAGATGCTGACAACTGCAAGTTGAGGCTGCTGCATTCAGTGTTTGCCGACCATCATCTAAGGAAAGTAGATATCCTGTGCTCAAACATCATTCGGTTATGTCATGTTCCCATTTGCATATGAATAAAATTGCTGAACCGATCAAGAATAAATAGAGGCGAAGCTCAGCGGCAGCCCCCTCTCTCATTTCTCTCACTGGCTCCCTCTGGCCCTTAGTGATGAGCTGTAAGCCTGTGTGTGCACTATGGAGACAGATCAGCTTTGCATGAGGAAGCATTGTTGATGGGACCCATTTGGAAAAGACAAGCAAGTAGTGGACGCGCACGTGCAGCAAGTTCAACATTTGGTAAACAAGTATTTTTGCACTTACAGGTAAACAGTTTCACTATGATAATCTGAAAGAGCAGTTAAATTCATCACTTTTGCCTTGTAGGAAATAGTTTAACCTGAAAAGGCGTCCCAAACGGCATGATTTTATGTCAAGCGTGGTAAAATTGCAGCAGTAATTTCTTAGGATGACACAATGGGCCTCATGAAAGAAGCGCTCGTACAAACTGAATCGTTCTCGAATGGTTGGTGCGAGCGATCCAAGAGAAATTGGCACATTTTCAACTTTCAAGCAAATTTCTCTTAGGCATGAACACATTTTACAGACGCTCCAAACCTGAGGTAGGAGTCTCCTTTTTCACCACATGATTGTAATTTCTATTATTTTGCGGCAACTCTCAGTTTTAAAATTCAATATTTATTACTTATTGCGTTTTCGTTTCATAAAGCCCGATATTGTTCATCCATTCATACTCTATACAACTTTATCCAGTAGCCCAAAATCAGTCTTAAAGCAAATTTACCACTGATGCGTCACCTCATGCTATCCACCATTTCCCTATCTCACTTAAGAGCCTCAGATTCAGATACAGACAGACAAGTCTCCATTCGCATCGACAAATAGTTTTGCTACTATAATGTCCCCATAATGCTGCATTTAGATCACTATTTCCCCCACTGCTTGGATTTTGCGGGTCCCTCGATCGTACTGCTGACGCCGCTAAAAATGTTCCTTTTTTCTTCTTTAATCCCTCTGAACTGGTAGTTCTTATTCTTCATCTCTGATGCCTTTTCTGTGGATGGACCCTTTCTGACAAGTGCGACAGCTCACGTAGGCCTATATGAGGCCTATATGGAATAATTATGGCAGCGATTATGCAGATTTGCATGATGTTTACGAGGATTATTTACACAACTATTTGAAGTTTTGGCGCGTTTGTTCAATCTGATCTGCCACGGCATTCTCATGCGCAATGAGGAAACAAAAAAAAATGAAAAATTTTAAGCTGTGGCCCAATATATTCCGCCTGAAAAAAGGTATGTTTTTGTTCATTTAAAAAACAACAAGTAATAAGCGTGAAAAATGTTACTAGGGCAGTTGAAATGCTTTCAAGTTAAATACAAGGGAAATTAAAGGGAAAGAAGTCATACCGGATACTGATTGGTGCCCATCTGTCATTATTGATGTTCTGAGCAGCAGCTGCATTCAAGACGCGACTGCCACCACAACCAAGCTGAGCAACAGGACATCCATCCTGAAGGAACACGTGAAGAAACTGATATCCAAAGTTTTGCTCCTGAGCTGAAAAGGAAAGAAAGTGTGTTTAGTAAAGAATATTTTTTTCTGTACTTTCAAATGTATGAAAACATTGTACTGTATAAGCACAATATTCATAAAATGAGTTGGACTGAGATGCTGAAGCCAGAAATTGGTAGTAATATGCAAATCAATACCAAAATATCAATACTTCCAGTACCACACAGCTCTGTTTTTGGATCAATTCTCAAGTTAAAATATTGATGTTTATATTGCAATTACTATTTTTAGATGACCATGTGTATGTTCTTGATTGACATCTGTGCATGAGTATTTAAACAACAGTGTTCAATCAGATTAATACGGAAACTTCAGATGTAGTTTTATTCAAACCGATCAGAGCATAAATATGCTTGAGAAGGCAAATGGTTAAATATCAACATTAAATATTAATACTGTCGGTTAACTAAAAATAAAAATCAGCACTGCCATGAGGGGGTACTAAGTTTGAATTGTGAAACATCATAAAATAACTCAAATAAAATATTTCTCACGTTATGATTTTCATTAAAGCCTGCAATGGTAGATAAGTTGGTTTTGTCTGTAGTTTTCATATTCATCGAGAACATTGATTCACGCTGTTGATTTAAACAAATCTAGTTCTCTGGCACATTCATTTCAGGTAGAATAACACAGTCCTGGGAACGATATTGTAGATTAAGAATAATAATAAATAAATAATAAAGAAAACTGTTTGGATTGGGTGTGGGTATCATTTGAAAGAAAATACCTTCATTTGGGATTTTGTGTAGTTTGATCCAGCTTGGCAAAATGATCTACATCTAACCCATCTTATTTCTATGAGTGGTGGTTTGCCATAGTCCAATGCCTTGGAGCTGATGGGGGTCAAGGACTCTGCTCAGGGCCCCACAGTGGTGACCTGTCAGCTGTGGGATTCAAACCTGCAAACTTCAGATCCCAAGCCCACTTTTTTTTTTTTTAAACACATAAATATGGGTTGTCATCCCACTTTTGGCTTTTTTTTATTTATTTTTTTACAAAGTACTGGTATTGCATCTGCTTTGTGTTTACTTTGTATCGGAGCAGAAAGGAGGTCGGTGAAATGACATGGTTTCCTGGAATAAAAATGACAAACTGAATGAATTTGCATGGGTGGTGTGTGACTACTTTAGTTTGCAGGGTAATAGAGACATATGCATGACACTCTATGGTTGCTTCTAAGTTACAGCAGCATATGGCTAACTTTTCATTACGATCTATAAACCTCAGTCCATCTGTCCTGCTCAAGAGCAAACAGAAATGCTTTAACATATCAATGTAGGCAAGTAGGACTCCGAGAGTAATAATCACAAGGTCATACTAGTTATGATGAATACTCGGGTCATAAAAAACCCGATGGAGGATTTGTGTTTGCCAACAAACGCTGTTTTCCAGCCAGTGGGTATTCCTTCTTCAGACTCGCAATGAATGCCGTAATAAACACCCGGAAACAAACAGTGTGACTTTTGCTCCTTCTAAGGATAACTCTCAAAACAAAACTGACTCAGACTTGATAAACTCTTAAATATCAGGGACTAAAAGGGTAAGTTTTTTGTCTGCATGCAAAGTTAAAAGTCACAAGATAACAGGGAGAAGAAAAAAAACAATCACCAAACAGAAGTCTAACCCAAAGGGCAAAAAGAGCGTTTCTGAAAAGTTCTGGAGAATAATAATCAATTCTCAGTGAAGGACACAGATTTTTTTTTTTTCCCATTGGGTACTCTCACCTGTGGAAGGAAATGGCTGTGTTGAAGAGAAATGCAAGGAGGGCAGATAAAGGATAAGTCCTTGCTGCTTGCTGTAGCAGAGCCTGTTTCAGTAGAACCTGTTAAAAAGTAAATACAGGGTTCCTTTCCCTTCATACCTACTGTTGAAACCGCTCCGGACAACAAAGCACAATTTTGTCCACAAAGTCACACAGACCTTGGAACACTAATCTTATCCGTATTCTAAGAGAATCTAGTTCTGACCATCTGGTAATCGAACAAAAAGCACTATTCAGCTGTGAGGAATGACTCACTACAAAGTGCATGAAGTCTGGGCCTGTGGGACTCCCTGGCAGCTATGTCAGTAAAGGAAGAGGTTTTTTTTTTTGTTATAGGCAATATGCCATATCATGGAAGAGTTTTTGGCTTCAACAGATAAAGATCCACTCATGTGCACCTTTTCCAGGAGGTTCCTTACATCCCACAAGTCCAATGCAAGGTAGCGAGAGTCAATCCTCTGCAAAGTGGTATCTTTCCTCATGGATAACTGTAGTAGAGCTCGCTCCGGATACCACAAGACTGGACATCAAGTGCTGCTTTGACATTTCAGGTTCTCACTGAACCACTGTTTTAGCAGGACAAACTCATGACAAGAGCAACGAAAGCAAATCCCTGCATTTTATTCGTACCTTGACCTTTCTACCGCTGAGAAGAGCCTCTGGGAAACGGCTTCGTCACATGGAAGTCTGTGTGGTGGATCAAGGTTCTCCCTAACCTCGTGGTCTTGATCACTAAATAACAACATGCCCTCAGCCCGGTGTGGGCTGGAAACGCTCCCTGAAGTCACAGTTGTGAGACAGCATGCAATCATATTACCCCACTCCATTATATTTGATCAAAACGGGAGTTTCTGTGTCTGTAGCTGGTGAGACAGTGCTGTGGGGGAGCGACAGACAGCAGCCACATTAATCCTCCCACACAGGCTACAGGGGTCTTTGGGAGGGAGGTGGGGGGAGAGTGCACACCACTCCCACACTGATGTCAGAGAAGACATGGGGAAAAGGAAGGCAACATAAAAAATGTCAGCCTTTGAGGGAGCCAGAGATCCAGAAGGAGTCTGCCACTCTTGACTCATTGCGAAGGAAGACATGGCTGGGGGGCAGAGGGCAACACAGCAGCACAGCCCTGTTAGGGAGACTCAAAATGTTTCAGTGCCTTCAACAAGGGAAACAGGGCACATTTCAGCAAGTGACAGGGGACCTCAAATCCAGAGGGACCCACTGAGTGGGCACAACCCAAGCAGAAATGACCTCTTTCATTTCACAATGACAATGGTAATTGTGGGTAGACTCTCAGAAACTGGACTCATGTGTCTTGTATGGGACGAGGACAGAAGTGTGTGGGCTGAAGAGACAGTCTTATGTCTTCACAATAAGTGTGTGTCATCTCTATTGAAGTAATGGCATGGGTGGAGGATTTAGACACCAGAGGAAAATGGTGCAAAAGCTGAGCTTGTTGTTTCAAGGCTGCAGAGCAACTGATATGAACGCTCAGAACAATTCCTCCAGGATATGAGGGGCATCAAGAAAATCCCCATCTCTTTGTCAGAGGGAGACTATGCTGAGCTTAATATGCAGCACTCTGATAATGCATTTTCTAAGCTGACTTGGAGGTCTTTGTCGTCATAAGACTCAACAGGGATGCACTTAACAGTGCCACATTACAGACCACTGCGAAAGAACGGACCACTGGAGAAATATCCTGCTCGTATAATCCATTGTGGTTTTATCTGTGTTCTGTGGAAGTGCAGGACTCCAACAGTCTGAAAAACAGCCGCAGTAGGTTCAAAATGCTCCCCCCCCCCCCCCCCCCCCCAACAAAAATAAATAAATAAATAAAAATAAAAATCAATCAATCAATTTGCCAGCAGCATTTTTTTTACTTCAAATCATTTTTTATTTATTTTATTCTTTATTGAAGAATATGTTAGATTCCCTGATGAGAATTTTTGAAGATCAAATGACAGAAAAAAGATGAACTAAGAACGGTTGTGTGATTAATACTAAAATAAAACATGTCTTGAACATGTTTCACAGCATGAGAGTTTCCCCCCATGATACATCCGTGTTTTACCACCACGTTTCTGCAGCAGCTGTGTGCTCCGAAAAAGTAAAGCGAAGAACTGAAGAGAACTGTGAGAGGGCAGTCTGTTGACATATGTGACGTCCATTATGTTCTTTACCGTTTTTTACTCTGTTCACAAAAATAACTATTCTTGAACCTCGACTTTCTTGTTCAATATGGTGTCTAGTATACTATATATTCTAATTCAATAACATATTATACATAATTATAGTGATTGAAGATATAAAAATGATCATGAAACATATTCTGGGAATAAACAACTTTCATCATAATTTATCCCGATAGCACCAAGGAGCCTACGTTTCCTTTTATTCCTGCAACAAATAAACAAACATGGATTGGACTGTTGGTGTTCAACATTAATACACAGATTCATTAGAAATAATAATGATCTTAAGGCTTCTTGCCACAAACATATGAAAACACCAGAAAAATATCATATATGTTCTATTACAGAGTAGAGGTAGACTCCAGCATATATTCAAAATGCAGGTCTGTTTTAACAAATCCAATAGTAATAAACCGATGAGCTGCACAGCTTTACATGGACCTAAAAGCAGCATTGTATACTTGCTACCATTACTGAGAGACCAACTGTATGTAGCAATCAAATCTTTACCTATATCATAAATGCTTGGGCAGCTAAAGGTTTCAATGCTTCTCCATGTTTAACAATGTTCAACTGATGATTTCCTTTAACAATATGTGCACTCATGACAAGTATATTTTGACTCATTGACCAGTAATTGGTCATTTTTAAGCAATTTTTAGTTGGTAAACGCTTCCAGGTGCCAGTTTTTTGTAGACAAACGTAAAGTGAGACGGCGTAGGGGTTATGACTCTCACCTCGTAGAAAGAAATTGCTTGGCTCGAGTCCGGGTTGGTCTTATGAGCTGTTCTGTGTGGATTTTCCATGTTTTCCCTTGTGTGTAGATTTTATCTGGGTACTCTGGCTTTCTTCCCACCGTCCAAAAACCTTTATTTGCGGCTAATTGGGGACTTTAAATTGCCTATAGGTGCGACCGTGAGTGTGTTTGAACTGTGGGGGACTGGTGAGCTCTATAGGGTGTGATCGGTTTGACCAATCAGCAAATGTAAATTGAAAGAAGCTTTTTACGTGTACAGATGAATATGTGTGTAATAACTGCTCGTCTGGCAAAGAAATGGAAATAAGCCATCAGACTTGATTATATATATTGTAAAACTAGTACGACGGCCAGGGTATCTTCTTAGCAGTGCAAACATTTCTGCTCTTCCACCTCAGAGGGGAGCTTAAACTGAAACTTGAAACTCGAGGTAGCAAACAAGCGAAGATGCAACATTCAAGACTCTCATCTGATTACTTTGAGCAAAGAAATGTGATTCTGAAGCGAGACGCACATCTGACTCCTGAGTTGTTTGTGATGCTCGTAGGAATAAAGAGGCAGCAAATTAAGTCACCTTGAAGAGTGGAGGAAGATTAAGATGTGCAAGTCAGGGTTTTTTTTTTTTTTTTTTTTACAGCTCTGAGCCATGATGACACACAAACGGCACTGTAATCATTGCCATCATGGCAAAAAAGCGTATCTACATTTAGTGAATAAGACTTTACCCATATTAATGTATAAGTAGTAACAGCAAAATATGGTCTAATTTAAGTGTACCATTAAAAACTATATATAATCTGCTAAAATAGTAGTTAGAAAGACCAAAGTGGCCAGAATGTTAAGTAGTTGAAGCATGTTAAATTACAGGTAAAAACATAATTAGATTTCTGTCATAATATCAACATTATTTCTGAAATACCGATCCAGTGGAGACTATGGAGTTAATGAATGCAGCAACCAAGATTACAAAAACCGCACAGATGAAACTTCTTATAAGACAATAAGGCCTTTGTGTCGTCTCAGAGCAGTTATTTCCGTTAGCGTCATCACTCATTTGTTGACAATTCTTCACTACAGACGTCAAAATGTTGCGCCATCTTTTATTTTTCAATCCTCCCTGTGTGAGGATATTGTTCACCGCTGTCCCCGTGGCCCTGTTACTCTGCGCCGAGCCTAACAGAGCGTTCGTCCTTTTGTCAGTGCCTGTCACCTGCTCGTTCTTGCTCTCTCTCCTGCCCTTTCCTTCTCTTTGGCTCTCTCTCTCTCTTCCTCTGTCTCGCCCCACCTCCTCGTATTTCTCTTCTCGAGCTGACAACTGAAGTCCAGGGGGAGACTCGTGGGTTTGCTTGGGGGAGAGGTGTAAAAAAAGGGGAGCAGAGAATAAGGAGCAGCTCTGGTGAGGAGATTCTCTGCATCTCAATGCACGTCTTTTGGTTTTCCTCTGATTAACTTTGTCTGTTTGATCTCTGGAGTTTTCTTTTCAGCTCCTATCCTCTGATGTGAAGACGATGGGGCACTATAAGCCAGGAAGCATTAAGAGATAAAAAGGCAGTGTGCCTGCTATATATGCTTTCTGAAAATTCATCTCTCTCGATGACAAGACACACAGGCTGCCTCCTCCATTCCTCCTTTTGTAAATATGATCGAGAATGGAGAACCGGCTGCTTTAATTGGTCCCGCTAACTTCAAATTATGGCCGTGGTTTCTAATTTGCACTTGTGTTTCCAGCTGATCTGGAGTGAGCTGCAAGTTTGGTGCGAGGTGAAAACAGCATCAAGTTGACGCAGCAGTCCATTTTTCAAACTGATCTGCAGTGTAAATCTTAAAGGCTTAGACATGCTGGCTTAAGATCGACGCAGCCAGACAACTGGCGGAATATATGAGGCACCTTATGACAGCGTGAAGATGAAACAATTTTGCCGGCTTGACGTCAAGCGTCGGGTCACATCTGACAACTGGAAAGGTGATTCAAGGTGATCTCCCTGCAGCTCGTTCGATCAGACGGCTTGTATTTCTCTACATTCAAAACATTATCTGTTCAGGTCAATCACA
The DNA here is from genome assembly GCF_963383615.2 of Lipophrys pholis. Taxonomy (NCBI): domain Eukaryota; kingdom Metazoa; phylum Chordata; class Actinopteri; order Blenniiformes; family Blenniidae; genus Lipophrys; species Lipophrys pholis. The sequence continues at coordinate 15,235,835 of NC_137642.1, read as the reverse complement.
ATAGGATCAAGGTCATTCAGGTGTCGGAGAGGCTCCACAAATGAGTGTGATCTGCACCTGCAATGTAACAAAACAAATCTACTTGAAACGAATTTCAACCGAGTTGAATTGGAAGGGTCTCTGCGCTCCCATTTCAGTCACAAAGGCTAAGGCAGCAACACACCATTGATCAGACCCTCCCAAAAAAAAAATGGAAGCTGATAGTGATTGTGAGGAAGAGGTTTCAGAGCAAGAAGACAGTGTGAAGATTACAAGAGCAGGTAAGAATGGAGACGTTTCGATTAAAAATAATACGAAATCCTTGGTCTTCAATATGGCAAAGGAAAATGTTATTTGAATGACATCAGAAAACTTAACAGAAACTGGCCATCCCCAACATCTTACATTTTGTCTGCATTTCAGCTCTTCCTGCCTTGCGACAAAGAAAAACAATGCCATTGGAATGACTAACAGAGGGGATTCAATGGTTTGGATTAGAGACAACAAATGTAATTGTTGACATGCAAAATAAAGACTGTAAAACTGAGACAACCTGCTGCAAATGTGGGAAACCTGCAAGTTCAACACGCACAAAGTTTTCTACTACTGTTTTGATTCCAAGTAATCTTTTGAAAAAAGCAGTTTTGATGTTTTGTGAGGTAACTCTGCAGTGTTTATGCATACTGCACTTTCAAATTGTTCACATCATCGCAACTTCAAAATATGTATTTAAAAATGAAAATGATGAGTATGAGTCATTCAATATGAATTAATCAACTATTTCTGCATGTCAGACAGGCTATTGATATAGTGTAAATTGGTCTGTAGGTCGTAATTTGGCATCCTAACTTACGATGAAGTTTTTTTGATTGTCAGCATTAAAATTGACCTGGACAATAGTGTGCAGCCACCAATGAACAATATGTATGCTTAAGGACAAAACAAACTAAGTATATGGAAGCAATTTGACCTCAATCTGTTGTCAGAGCCTCTGACTTCGATTTGATGGCAAAAATATAGCCAAAGTGGAGCATAGATAAACACAATTGTTCAAACACAAACCTTGTGCATAAGCTGTGTAGGCATGCTCTGCAATCAAATTGTTCATCTCATATTTTCAAATAGTTCTTACTAACACTTCTTAAATATTTCCATATCTACGTTGTTGAATCCAGGATATAAAATACATAAAAAAACAAAACAAACAAAAGAAAAACACCATAGCCATATTCGCTGATGACACCATCTGATAGAAATGAAACCTGATCGCAAAGAACAATGAAATAGTCTCAGAGGGTATTCAGGAGTGTTTATACGACAACACAGCAAAGACCAAAGAATTGATGAGACGTCATAGAACTGAAGCACACCAAGCACGCACTGAGCATACACACTGAGAAAGTAGACAGCTTCAAATCCATTCAGCTGACCTCACCTCAACTCCAAACATTTCCGTTTATTTAAAGAAGGACCAGCAGAGACTGAACTTCCTCAGGAAGCTAAAACCAGCTCTTTTTCTTCCACCCCCGGTGATTAGTTTCTCCTGGCCACAGAGAGCGTCCTGAACTACTGATGTACAGTGGACACAGAGAGGACCTGCAGCGGGTGGTGAGGATGGCAGAGCACCTCATAAAAAAAACAGTGAACTCCCCCAGAGACATCTACACTGACTTACTACCAAAGGATGCCTGCAGTATATTAAATGACTCTTAAAAACCTTTATAAATAGACTAAGACAGATCTGACTGTCAAGAAGCCACACAAGGCTTAATGCACAATATCGTCCAATCCCCTACATATGACAAAAAAATGCACTAAATATGTATCTTTAAATACTTAAAAAAATATTTTTTTTTTTACTTCAATCTAACCTGACGTTATTTTTCTAGTCCAAATAAACCTAGGGTTGTTTTCGGTTTGAATTTTGATGCTCTATCAAACTAAACACAATATATTTTCCTTTTTGATACTATCATTGGCTGCATATACTTAGTGTATTTAAGGCTCAGCTGAATGACCTTTCAAAGTGCACCAACTTTTTATAAAGCGCTAATTTACACTCCTATTATGCCTGAGAGCGGGCTAATTAATAGCGCTTTAAATACAAAGATATAAGTCTTTGGCGGCACACCGAGGCACTCAGCAGGCATCATGGGAGGCCAATGTCAGCTCATAGAAGGGGAAGCAAAGATTGTATTACTCTCAGGACTGTTTAATATTAAAACTAAATAAAAGAACTTTCCCTTTTGAAAAAGAAAAAAAAGTTGTGAAGAAATGTATCCCATAAACCCAAATACATCTTATGAGAAATAAAAGTATTACATAACAAAATTAAGAAAATACAATAAAAAAAATAAAATTAAAAAAAAGGTAAACATATGGGCTTTGATGGGATTAATCGTGGGGGTTTTGGAAGAGGATTGCAGTCCTGGCTGCTCTTTTGCAATTTCAATACATATATTTTTATGCTTGAACGATTTTCTATTGGCTAAAAGTATGAACTGCAGGCAGGCCAGATAAGCAGTCTGACTCTTCCACTGTTAATGGACTTCACTTATACAACTGTTTTCAATACTTCAACGGCCTCAAGGCGCATTACTGTGTTCGCGAAATTCACCCAATCATGCACACTAATGGTGACAGCTGTTCAACCTCCATCAGGAGCAACCTGGCATTCAGCATCATGCCCAAAGACACTTTGACATACGGACGGGGCGAGATGGGGAATCAAACCACTACACTTGCAATGGGAAGACAACCCACTCCAGCACCTGAGCCACAGCCTCAAGGCCATCTTGTTCGGTTCGATGCAGGATGCGATTTACCATTGGATTATTAAAATATGCCAGACTTCCCCTTTAAGGAAGATCTGAATAAAAGCACACAGAAATGCTGTAAGATGTTACACCTGGTCGACGTTCTATCAAGACAATCAGGTTTATGAGATTTGCAAATGACATCATCCTAACTTTTCTTTCAAACTCATTGACAGATGCAGATGGGACAAACATGACTTTTTTGAGAAATTACAAACAATTAATCAAAGGGTTGCTGCATGAAATTTCAGTGTCACAATCACATGTTCCGTGCTGGAGGGAGAATTCAACACCTGGATTTGAATGTCATCATCTCTCCTCAAAGTTACTCACTCCAAAACAAGCCGAACTCTGATCAATGCAGAAGCAACACGGGTGAACCTGGAAGGTGCATTGCAACGTTTAATAGGTCTGTGAATGTAAATGAGAGGCCATGATCCCGAACATTGGGTCAGACATAACTCACTGAACTAGATTACACCAATAAGATGAATGTTATGATGTCTGTGCTCAGTTGGTGAGGAATAAATCACCCCCGATTGCCACACAATGCACGGTGGTTACGGTTTTCTCGCACTTGCACCTGTCTCATTGCACTACAACACAGGGACGTCAGCTTGAAGAATAAAAAGTAGCAGCAGTTTTCACAGCGAGGCGCTGCAGTTGCGCTCCACTGAGAGACACAGTCGGATGTCTCTTGGAGTCATTAGAGGACCGATAGCTCCAAGGTGTTCGAGCACTGGCTTCACCCCTGAGCTTGCTGGTACTTAAAATATGCACGTATACTTTGAACAGATGTGTAATAGCTGAATAAACGAAGCAAAGTTCTCATGGCTCAGCTTTCTCAAACTCCCGAAAAAAAGAAAAGGAAAAAAGAAAAAGAAAAAATCCCCTCAAATCTATAGAGTCTTCTTCTTCCAAAACAATGCTCCATTGTTATGAGGGCCTACTCGGGGGCTGTCTGGCCTACCTATCACAATCTCCTTCTGTAACAATGGGTAGTGTGTATGTGTGCAGGTGTGGGAACAAAAGAGCTGGCAGGAGCAGACAAACAATGTACAGTTGACATAAGAGGGTGAGAGCGATGCGCTCCCGACCTCAGAGTGACCAAGCTCGCCTTGTGAGGATTCCTTTGTTCGCTTTTAGGTTGTAACTCAATCAGTTGTCCCCCCCCCAAAAATAAAAAACAAGGTGGTACACAGTAGTCCTTTAAGTAAGGAAAACAAGACTTTCTGTGATCCCTTAAGTGAGAATTGTGTGCCTTGATTTTTGTTTTTTATACAGCACAACACGTTAACTTATACCTAAGACTTATGATTTAGACGAAATTCCCGGTTTAGTTGTGAACATCCTCAAGAATTAAATTAAATGTAAGATTAGCCATGAGATGAGCTTTGTAAATTGCTATGGAAAACAGCAGATTGAGTCTGAATGGTTTCTTATTTGTCTCCTGTAGCAGAAAAAAAAAGAGGATATCAATGTGTGCCACACTATTTTGCGCACCACCACGAGTCACAGTGTTGTTGTCCTCAGCTGACCTCTACTATTCTTTATTATTTGATACTTCTTGAGTGCCTGTTTTCATAAATGTTGTACATTACAGTCAAAAAATGTGGGAATTAAAATTGGATCAATTTAGATTTGCGGTGTTGTAGTTTTTTATTTGCCCAGTTTTTTCTATTATAGCATAACAGCTGCCGGAGAGGGAAACAGCATCATATTCTCTGCAATTCAATGCCATTAATCAGTGATGAGGAGGCCACAGGCTGACACATCATTCCAACAGTTTTAGTGATTGAAAGATGAAGAATAAACCAAAAGGTTGGGGGCAGAATTAGAAGCAAAAATCAGCAAAAAGGATACATTTTCAGTCAGGAAATTAATTGTTTTGAGAGCCACGCTGATCAAAAACTGTGCAGTGATCATTTTACAAGGTAGCTGAAATGCCGCCCATCAAAGAATTCTAACCAGCTCTTAAGAAATACGGACAGAGAACTGACGATATGTGCATCAAACAAAGTAAGTGAATGTGTCCATATGTTTGATTATAGTTGCTAATAAGTCAATAATCAATTGTCAGCCCATAGATTAGGATCGTGTCATCTTTTTTAAACAGTTTTTATTTCAATCTCCAACATAGCAAGAGCATCAGATAACAATATAATGGGTAAACGATAACAGGGGTCAACGATCCAATTTGCATCTAATTTTGTATGTGAGCATTCATTTTTGGTAGCTTTAGTGGTTAATAACTCAATTTTCTGTGGAATGAAAACCCTGGACACAGAATCTTTGCTGGCTCTACAGAATTTTCACAATTATAGCTGAACAATAATGTTTGGAGGGCGGGGGCCACTGGATTTGTATCATTTTGAATGGATCAAAAAGTTGGTCAAAATAATAGTTGTTTAGTTTAGTAATAACAATCATCTGATGAGGGGGGAAAGCATGGTAAAGACATTAGAAACTCAATAATAACTAGTAGTGTTGTTCCGATACCAATTTTGTGTCCCGATACCGATACCGATACCCGGTTGCATAGTATCGGCCGATACCGATACCGATATTTTCCTATACCGCAGTGTTTAAAAAAGATATGGCCTGTTTATCTTCCAATTCTTAAGAACTGCATACTCACTTGGTTGTATAAATCATTGCTATTATGGCTTCATCTGGCACTGCTTAAGCCTTTGTGAAACAGGAAAAAACACCAACACAGTAAATGTAGGACAACTTTTTTATTTCCTACCTGGTATGGGTGAAACTGAAAAAAGAATAAACTTTTCTTAAACCTGAGATTTAGCTCACAAATGCAAAAAAATTGTGCAATATCCATGTACCGGTAAATACATGTAAAAGTTTAGTCCAACCCCAGTTAAATTAAAATCAAAATAACAAATAATATATATATGAGGCTTTTCTTGGCATGCACTGAATACGTCACCATACATGGATCAGGAGTCAGGGCAGCAGTGAGTGAGAGTCGGGAGAAAAACATGGCGCTGCGCATCGGCGAGTTAATAGTTCGTACCTGCCGATACCGATACCAGCTTTTAGTGTTGTATCGGCCCCACCTCCCGATACTGGTATCGGTATTGGCACAACACTAATAACTAGATTCATATAGATGTTGTAGAAGGCAAAATTATGTATTTTTTTAATAGAATTATCCCTTAATAGTAAATAGTGAATGAATATGTTATATTTTATATATCTCTAGTACACAGTGTAAAATCTAAACCCAAATAGTCCAGTAAACCCTGATCGGTCCTGATCTGGTGGCACAGCTGCAGTTACATGTGTGAAAGTGGACTTTAATTGCATCAAGATAGCAAAGCCTCACACCTCATCTCACTTTAAGACGTGACAAATGTGTGCACATGCGTTTATGATCTGAGCAGCACGGGTCCCAGATGGGAGAACGATCATCAATCTGACGCGAGTGCTGCGTTTGTGCCGTGTTGGACTGGGAGTAGGACAGGACTCAAAATGTGTTTTAATCCAAGGTACTCGGAAGGTGGCTCAGGTAGAGCAAAGACAGCAGCTTCCCCCGTCTCTCGTCTTTCTGTTAAGCTCAAGAAACCAGCTGCTGGCTGTGACATATAAAACAACTGCTTCTAATGCTTCTCTGCAACACACTGAACAAATGTAATTCTCTTTTTTAAAAATGAACTATTTTCTTTTTTAGTGAAATAAAGAGTAATGCGTCTTGACACGGAAAAAAGTTAAAAACCAAAACCCTCAGTTTTTAACATCCACTCTAATGCCTGAATTGCTTTCTTATTAAAATGATAAAACTGAATTTTTAACTAAGTTGAGTGAAAGTAAAACTGCCAACTCTAATCTTAAATTATATAAAAAAAAAAATCCCTACATTTATGCACTCTGGAGAAGATCATTTTAGTCTAACATGGTAAAGCCTATTTAAGTAGCTGCACTGTACATCCACAAGAGAGCCAGACTTAGTTTTTGCGATCTGAATAAAAAAATAACCTTTGTACACCCAAAGAAAAAAAGCTGTGAGCAGGCATTCATCCTAATGTAATATAAGGATTGAAATTGTTTCCTACTCTCATCACTTTTGATTACATTGGTTTTGTGTTTTACAATTACAGTAACATAAGACTATACTCACTGTAGAGAATGGTGCCCTGTGTGGATCTCGTTTTCACTGTCAGAGAGAGAGAAACCGTGTGGTCCTTGACTGGAGCGGGTCGATTACTGCCGTCATCGGAAGGCTGGAGAAGAAACGCAAGAGGCTGCAGCTCCAAATAGGATGTGCCATCAAACGAGGGGATGTATACTGTGGAATCTAAAAGAGAGAATTTCGAGAGTGATTAAAATCAAATGAACTGGAAAAGAAAAAAAATCATGTTCAGTGGAGAAACATTTTTTTTTGCAAACATGCATGAAAGTATGATCAAATTAAACAAAGATTAATCGTGGACCAATGCCAGGACAGTTGTCTGTTTGCAAACTGAGCAGCTAATACTTTCTGGTGTATGCCTTTGCAACAGCGTTGGCCCGTGCTTGAGCAGAGTCAGCAGGGCGCTTGTCAGAGCTACGTGCTAATGTGTCATTTCCCGCTGGATGACAAAGCGGTATGACTTTAAGGAAAGGGTGGAGGAGGTACACGCTGAGGTCATCAACTCCACAAGCCCAGCGATGATCCGCTGGCCTCCTACACTGAGGACGCTGCACACCTGGTGGATGGCGAGCTGTTCAGGTGCATGACAGTCAATTCAAAATAGGCCAACACGGCCTCGGCTCAGGGGACTCTGCCTTCAGGGTTTGACTCTCAAGAAAAACTGCAGTTTATTCTCAGCTGAGAAGTCCTAATATGAAATATGTGTAGATCTGCAAAAAACACATCTTCGTGAACTTTGGTGTTGTAGCAATGCCTCTCGGCAACAAATATTATACGGTACAACTGGAAAGCTTCATTATTTCCCCTTTGAATGGTGTGATTCAAGTAAGGAACATGCATTTGTGAGATGAGAGGCTGAGTTGCATTTGTGCATTGATTCTTGACCCATGATCCAAGCGTGGCTGAAGTGTTATTGACTTGTTTGCACTTGCATCAGCAGCACTTATACTAGAAGATGTGCATAAATGTTTATCAGAGACGAGTCCACATTCGGTGTCAAAATTCAGGAAAACACACCGATAATGGTTTGCTAATTGTTGCGCAGTAACATCTTTTTGGTGAAGGCAAGAGCCGTGGTGCAAGCTGGCATATCTCCGACTGGAAATACGAGGCTCGCCATCATAAGGAGGAAACTCTCGATGCGACGAAATATCAAGATTATATGCTGCCGCCGGTAGTAATCCCATATCTCCACAGTTGGGGATTAAACTCTACAGTGACCAACACAGTCACTGCAGCTGAAAAGCAATGAGTGCTGGTTGAAGATCAGGACGCCGTCACACACAGCGGTGTGCTGGAGACCCACCGTGCTGTTGTGATTCTTTATGGTTCTTACACTTGCTACTGAGGCTCCTTTTTGTTCAAGGAATCATTTACATTGTGCCTAGTTTATACATTCTCTGACATAAAACCTACGGCACTTTGGATCTCACTTTCACCGTCCCAGTCATGCTGGGCTATGTCAGTGACCCTTGTTCTTAAAGGGTGGGGCCAGTTTGCGCGTACTGCACTTCACCTTAAAGTCTCGTAGCGCAGGCCGAAGGACATGTCCACGTCACGACCACAAACTCTTAAAAGTCCTGTAGCGATGGGAACGGGGCGTAAACGGCAGGTGGATGATGTCACTGGAAGCCGTAGTCTCAATCCTGCATGCAGGCGGTTCGGTGTACTATGGCCGCTTGACTTCGATGGAGACGACGAAGTCATGAGGTGTCGTCCCGAGCGTCCAAGCAGCCTTTTCTAGGGATGCACTGCTTGCTCCACATGGAGAAGGGTCAATAAAAGGCGGCCTAAACAAAGCTTGTTTCCACTCGGAACCCAGTTGGCTAACCGCGGTCAACGGGCATCATATCTCGCGGTCGACAAAATAAAATAAAAAATCAAAAGAGAAAATACACGGTTACGCTCCCTCAGATGAATGGACTAAAAGTAGCTTGTTGGAATATCCGAACTATGTTAGATCTGAAAAACAGCAATAGACCAGAGCGTCGGTCAGCACTGATTGCTCACGAACTCTCACGTCTAAAAATTGATATCGCAGCTCTCAGCGAGGTGCGCTTCCCAGAAGAAGGCAGTCTTCAGGAACGTGGCGCTGGCTACACCCTCTTCTGGTCTGGAAAGCCTGCTACAGAACGGCGTCAGTCTGGCGTCGGTTTTATGGTAAGGACATCCATCGCCTCCAGGCTGGATAGATTGCCCACTGGTCACTCGGACCGTATCATGTCCATGCGCCTCACACTCGACTCCCATCACCACCTCACTCTCTTTAGCGTCTACTCACCAACTCTTCTAGCAGATCCCCCAGAGAAGGAAAAGTTTTACTCAGATCTTCGTAGGCTTCTATCGAACACCCCCACTGAAGACAAAGTCTTGATTCTCGGTGATTTTAACGCCAGAGTCGGTCGCGATTCCGAAGCATGGAAGGGCGTCCTCGGCAGTCATGGAGTGGGCAAATGTAACGACAATGGGCGTCTGCTTCTCGAGTTCTGCTCAGAGCAGCAACTTGTCATCACCAACACTATCTTCCAGCAACGCGACAATCGTAAAACCACATGGATGCACCCAAGATCGAAGCACTGGCATCTCCTTGACTATGTGCTTGTCCGTCAGCGTGACCGGGTCGACGTCCTTCACACTAGAGTAATGCGTAGCGCCGAATGTCACACAGATCATCGTCTAGTCCGTTGCACACTTCGACTACGTGTCAAATTGAAACCTAGAAGTAGGGGGGTACCAATCAGGAAAAAGTTTCAGACTAGCTTACTAAAGGATCCTATCGAAAGAGAAAAGTTTCAATCCAGTCTTCAACCACGTCTCAACCAAAATTCTGATCCTTCTCCGGATGCACTCTGGGATCATATCAAGTCCTCTGTCCTTGAGACTTCAGAGGAAGTCTTAGGCTTCGCTAAAAAGAAAAATAAGGACTGGTTCGACGAAAATGATGTTCTTATCCAGGAACTGCTTTCAGAAAAGCGTTCTGCACATCAAGCCCATCTAGCTCAACCCTCTTGTTTAGTAAGGAAAGCAGCATTCCGTCTCGTATGCAGTAACCTACAGCGTAGGCTCCGAGAGATGCAGAACGATTGGTGGACCGATCTAGCTAAGACTACCCAGCTATGCGCAGAGCTTGGTGACTACAAGGGGTTCTACGAGGCCGTCAAGGGTGTGTATGGGCCAAGTCATCAGGTTCAAAGCCCTCTTCGTAGCTCTGATGGTCAGGAACTTCTCACCGACGGCACCGCCATTCTCAATCGCTGGTCAGAGCACTATCAGACTCTCTTCAATACCGACCGCTTCATCCAGGACGCCGCTATCAACCGTATCCCCCAAGAACCTATGAGAGAGGAGCTAGACGATCCTCCCACCCTTCAGGAGACAACTTGCGCTATCCACCAGCTTAAGTCAGGCAAGGCAGCCGGTATAGACGGCATTCCTCCAGAAATTTGGAAAAACGGTGGACCTGCTTTGCTGTTGGGAACAAGGTGAGCTACCTCAAGACCTCCGAGACGCCGTCATTATTACCCTGTACAAGAACAAGGGAGAAAAATCAGATTGCTCCAATTACAGGGGGATCACCTTGCTCTCCATCGCAGGCAAGATCCTTGCTCGTATATTACTGAACAGAATCATCCCGACAATAGCCATGGACCATATACCTGAAAGCCAGTGTGGCTTTCGTTCAAATAGAGGAACTACTGACATGGTTTTCGTATTACGTCAGCTGCAGGAAAAATGTCGAGAACAAAATAAGGGTCTCTTCGCCACCTTTGTCGACCTTACCAAAGCCTTTGATACCGTAAGCAGGTCGGGCTTATGGCTGATCCTGCAGAGGCTTGGCTGCCCTCCAAAGTTTGTTAATATGATTATGCAGTTGCACTTTAACCAGCAAGGTCAGATCAGGCTAAATGGGGAACTTTCCGAGTCATTTCCTATCAAGAATGGAGTTAAGCAAGGTTGTGTCCTTGCTCCAACACTCTTTAGCATATTCTTCAGCAGCATGCTGAAACAGGCCACTGAAGATCTTGAAGACGAAGACAACGTTTATATCAGGTATCGTCTGGACGGAAATTTATTCAACCTCAGACGCCTACAGTCCCGAACCAAAACCTTCAATCAGTTAATTCTGGATCTGCTGTTCGCTGATGATGCCGCTCTCGTCGCCCACTCTGAGAGAGCTTTGCAGCATATTACATCATGTTTTGCTGAGGCTGCCCAGCTTTTCGGGCTGGAGGTGAGTCTTAAAAAGACAGAAGTTCTGCATCAACCCGCCCCCCAGGACACGTATATCGCCCCCCACATCACCATCGGCAACACTGAACTAAAAACAGTACAACAATTTAAATATCTTGGCTGCATCATCTCCATTGATGCTCGCATTGATAAGGAGGTTGACAACAGGCTTGCGAAAGCAAATAGCTCATTCGGCAGACTGTACAAACGAGTTTGGAAAAACAAACACCTCAAATCCAACACTAAGATCAGTGTGTACAAAGCAGTTGTTCTTACCACCCTTCTCCACGGTTCAGAAGCCTGGGTTCCATACCGCAGCCACATCAGTCTCCTTGAACGTTTCCATCAGCGATGCCTGCGCACCATTCTAAACATCCACTGGAAGGACTATGTAACCAACACCAAGGTCCTGGAACGTGCAGGAGTAAGCAGCATAGAAGCCATGCTTCTAAAATCACAGCTTCGCTGGGCCGGACATATAGCTAGAATGGAAGATCATCGTCTACCAAAGATCATCATGTTCGGCGAGCTTTCGAGTGGTCACCGGGACAGGGGTGCTCCAAAGAAACGATATAAGGACTGTTTCAAAAAGTCTCTCAACATCTGTGGTTTAAACCCAAGCAAGTGGAAAACACAAGCAGAGGATCGAGTTGGATGGCGTCACACCATCAACGTAGCCGCCTCAACCTTTGAGAGTGAACGTAGGAGCAACTTAGCTGTAAAGAGACAACAACGGAAAGACCGGATAGCACAGCCATCAGACCCAGATGACCAATCCTTTATCTGTCGACACTGCAGCCGAGCCTGCCGTGCTCGCATTGGACTTATGAGCCACGAGAGGTCTTGTGGGAGAAAACGGGGTGGACCTCCTTCATGAATCTTCGTTCGCGAAGCCAAAGCCATGATCATGAAGAGGAAACATTTAAGTAGTGTTTTTTGTTTTGTTTTGTTTTGTTTGACATTGTAAAACCAATTTTTGAAGTCAACTTCGAGGACTGACAAAAAAGGGACGACCAGGTAAAAGAAAAAGAAAATGTATGACAATTTAATCAATTCTAATAGTGCAACTAAAAGTAATTTGCCTTTGTAATGTTGTAAGGCTCTGATTTATAAAATGCTGCACTATTTCTATATACTGTATGTAAAAAAAACAAACAACTAAAACTAAATATAACTGTACACTTGCATAGACAAATAATGTTAATTTATTTTGCTAAAAGGCATTTTGTAAATGGAACAGTGTAATATACCCATTTATAGTGCATTAAGAGCCACACTGCCATTCACGCAAAACCAGTTAAGGTAAATACACTTGCATTTTGTATGAAACTGCACTCACATTTGCTCAGATTTATTTAAATATACCAATGTCATCCTGACTAATATAAAAATCTGTTTATCAGAATGTTGCTATGAAGTATGACTGAACACTATTGATAATCCAGACTTTTTCCATGTGTTTTTCCACTTTTATTGGAGGTTTATCACTCTGTGGTTGCAAGCTCAAACTGAATATCTATCAAAAAAAAATAAAGCAGTAAGCCCTGAGGTTTTGGGATATTACAACATGTAAAGCTTCTGGTGCCTCATTTACAAGCATCTTCACAAAAAACTGGGCAGTGTTTTTGAAACATTTTCTGTTGGTGTTCATGGTAAAATACCAACACTCCTGTGTTCACATTCCTTCCATGTTCTGTTCTTGACAACTATTTACCCATGAAATAGTACCAAATAACCGAATAATAGTTGTTGGAATCTTTTTTTTTTTTTTTTTTTTACGAATTGCAGTTTGACTGCTTGTTACACGACTCAGACAGTCCCGATGGACAGTTAATACTTTGTTAGTGAGTTTGTTCATGGCAGCAGTGACAGATAACAGGATTCCTGGGTATCAATCATTCATGTCGACAGGGCATCCTGAAAATAGCCCTAACGAGCCAGAGAAAAAGGGGTCAAGAAAGTGAAAATATCAGTGAGGTGAATTGCGGGGATCGACAATAAGGGCTGCTCAGTGGCCCGGGGGCCCGTAGGACATTGACTTGTTCCAGTTTAATGATTAGTCACTACATGAACACCCATGAAGGTTTTCTGTTCGTGTCAATTCCGTTGGTCCTAATCCTGTTTTCTTTGCCTGCACAGTACAGCGCTTAGCCATTTCTCTATTCTTGCTCTTTCTTCTGACCAACACGAGTGCGCAGCTCCTCTGAATTGTGCAGAGAATTACGTTGAGCATACACGACAGCCAAACGCTTCAGATTACAAAGAGGGCATAAAAATGGACTCTTTTTGTTGTTCGAGGGAGTGGCTTTCTTGGGCTGAAAAAAAATGATAAATCAATCCTATAACATTCGTTGGCACTCTCCGAGTGAGGCAGATTGAGCTGGCTCATTTTTAAAAGGCACCAGCAATTACAGCAAACACATAGATGCCCACAGAAAGAGCTGGCAGCACCTAGAGCCCATGTGTTGGCAAAGCAGGAAAACAACAACCTCTCATCAGGTCCCATTAATGTCAAACACAAACACAGAATAGCTCAGCACCTTTAAAACAGCCTTTTCTGTTTTCTGTTAGATTTTTATTTTGCCCGATTGTTATTTTCTCTGACACTATTTACAGTCAGCCATCTCTCTGACTGTATAAAACGGTGTCTGCTATAATCTAATACTTAAGTTTGCATTCAAGTGAAACTGTTACGTTCCTTCATTTATACTCAATTACATGTAAAAGTTGTGAAATAATAAGCACCTCAGTAATTTTCTCTAAAAGAACTGAGTTTTCCCAACTTTTTTTTTTTTTTTTTTTTTACCAGCACTGCCTCTTACAGGCAAGTCATTAAATACATTTGGATAAAATATTTACTTTTCAAATTGTATCACTTGGGGGGGTGGACACTATGGGAAATACATTTAGATATTTTCCCTGCAGTAGTATAAATGTGTTGGCTTCACAAAAATGCACAGCAAATGGTTTGAGTATTAATTCACACTGTCTGTGTAATATGGTTATGAAAACACCAAAATGCATTACATGGGGCAAATTGTACTTTGACCAAGAAGTTGTGTGTGTGTGTGTGTGTGTGTGTGTGTGTGTGTGTGTGTGTGTGTGTGTGTGTGTGTGTGTGTGTGTGTGTGTGTGTGTGTGTGTGTGAGACCCAATATTAATGTAATAATTGTAAAGATAGAATTTTTCAGGCAGGTCAGTTGCAGAGGTTCATCAGAGTTCTTACTTTAGAAACCAATTCAACATTTAATTATTGACAAAAGTCCTTTATTGAGATTAACTAACAGCTCTTGTCCTGTCCATAAGTACAAGTGAATTTGCATATTTGAATAAATACTTGAACAAAAAAGTTAATCAAAGTACCCCCCCAAAAATGTTGACTTAATTCCACTTTTTTCATTACAATTCAACTTTTGAGAATGGGAAATTGTTAAATGAAATTAGGTCTTTCAGACTTGGCATTGCGATCTCATGCACACATTAGTTATTACAGTTGTTAAAAATGCTGTATTGTAGTTAATATGGTTGAACGGATTTTGCCTGTTTAACTGCAGGCAGTAACAAAGAACTGAACTCTCCTCAGAAATGAAGCTCACATTTTCTTTTAATCCTCCTTAGCTTTGTTACCCGGCAGTGTTCTGTATTCCCATAGACAATTTGCTTTATAATTTGTGGATCACAATTATATATCTATAAAGAAAACCCAAACTGTATTTATTTGCTTGGATTTTTTTCCATTTAACGATGTAATGGGTATAACAAGATGGTTGATTATTATAAAATTAACTTCACCACAATATAGGTAGATAAAATGAGGGCGAGGCAAAAATCACATTAGAAGCAACATTTTGAAACAACTAATGTAAGACAGTTGTGCTCTGAATGGGACCAGTTACAATAAAATGACTATGAATGAGGACAAAGGAGTGCACAATCTTATTTGGATTAATGCCTTGGTTAGGTAAAAGTTGTTGAAATGACATAAATGGGACAAAATGGTGCTCCCAACTTTCATTTTATTATTCCTTTCTGGCTGACTTCCTATATCACAGCTTCAGATATACGAGGGCATAAGGACATAACTCAATGAGCCAAAGAAGGAGGTCATGATCAATACAGACCAAGCCTGAATAATTTCCTGCCTCAGTGGGTTTGTCTTTTATGCCTTCTTTCTTACCTGGCAGCAATTTACTCCATAACTAATTTCAGTGATCATTTTCCACTGAAAGCTTACATACTTGACAGAATGTCTTTGGCAAGGTCTACAACCTGCTGTGTCTTCTTTGACGAGACAATTTATCATAGCTTGAGACTTTGACGCACCCAGCTGAATTGATTTTTATCTTGACAAAGCCTGTCTTATGGTGGGCTCCATGACATCCAATACTCACTCAACCACCAGGCACTGGCCTGCATTGTGGGACACCTGACCGGGGGGTGCAGCCCACGTAAGAGAGGGGGGGCTCGTGTTAGACATGATTTCTGACTGCTTTCATGCACTGAAAGGAGAACAAAAACATTTTCTGATTGTGCTGATTTAGTGGATATTGCAATGTGTTACATGTGTTGTTGGTCGACGTGTAATTCAACCCTGGAAGTTGCGTATCTGTTGCAATACGTGTGACAGTATGACGCGAGGCATTCTGGCCACAGAAGAAGAATCAGGAATCCTGCACGGCCAGAGTGTAAGATCCATCTGATTAAGAACATTACTGTGCAGGTTCTGCTGTTGTAACATTGATTCTATCACATGTGAGCAGATCCAGATGCATCAATCAGCAATTAAGCCATTAGAATTTGGCCTTTGTCATACATTTGAACCATGGCTATATCGTTGTCATGATAAAGACATAACTAATGTTAGTCACGTCATCTGTCGATGGTTCTAATGTTACAGCTCATCAGTTGCTGTGAGTACAATTTGGTTCATTTGAGATTGAGATCACAAGTGATTTCTGCTGTGATAAATGCCCCCCCCCAAAAGAAAAGTGCATTCCTATCATTATGTGCACCAGAAAATGTGCTAAAGTTGCATCAGCATTAGAGAAATGAACATAGGCTGCACAGACTAGTGCAAGTCACATTTCCTTCAGGTACAATATGTGCTGTGTGACATGTCAGCGTTTCATCTAGGACACAAACAAGTCCACATCATTAGTCACTGGCTGGTATGATGCATCTATAATTAACAGAGAGCAGGGGTGAGCAGGGGCTCTACTCTTCTCTTGTGGCTATTACTTAATTCAAAGAGATGTGAGGACAAGGTTGTCACCCACCAAGTTGCAGCAGCAATACACACTGGCGAGGCAGTCAGCATGTAAACAGCCCCCGGACTCTGTCTGCAGGCTAAAAACCGGAGTTGCAAAGCACATCAGTACGAGAGAGCTCACATGAGACTGCACTCTGTTAAACCTGCGAGAGTGGACTTTTGAGGAGGAGCAATTCCTCAAAGTCAGCAGAAATGACACTAAAAGGCCACTGCTGGTATTTAAAGGAAAAGTTTATGGGAAGGAGAAATAAGCAGGAAGTTACTTTATGACCCTGGCAGAAAATATGTGACGCATATCACAAGATTGTGAAAATATATTATTGCATCAGACTTAACATGGGATTTATTCTGCAGGTAATGCAGTGAACGCCTCGCTACACATATTTTGGCACGATGCCTTATGCCGACTCACGCGATGTAATGGAGGCAGTGTTTAGCACTATTGCTTCACAGTGATAGTTTATCTAGTTCGAGTACGAGCTGGGCCTTTCCGTGCCGCGTTTTCATGTTCGTGGGAAGTTGAAGTTAATTACCGAGTTTAAAAATTACCCATAGGTGTAGATATGAGTGTGTGATGGACCTTTAACCTCGTTCATAATCAGCTGGGAAATTCTCAATGCTTCCAGGTTGGATAAAGCGTTCCAGAAAGTGGATAGCCGAAAACAGTAATGCGGAAACACTGAAAGAAAAGGAGGATCATTTATTGTGACGTTATGCTTGAACTTACTTATATTATGTGTTAACACTTTATGGTGTGGTTAAGTTTTTATAGATCCTAAAGGTGCATTAAGATGAGAGAAAAATGAATGAATCTTAATCCCTGGGTCTTCAATAACTGGCCTAACAAAGCAGCATCTCTGTCGTAAAAGCAGAGGGGGGCACTGCTTTCCTCGATGTAACCGTCTCTCGTGGGAATAACAAATGAGAGTGAAGTCTTAAAAATAGCACCGTTTTTGTTACAGTGCCTGGAGAGACAAATAACATTTCATCAGATTACTTAAACACCTGTAAATTAGCATTTTTAGAGCACAAGGCAGACGTGTCAGATCAGGGTGCCAGGTGCACGCAGGCTGCTCGACTCATGTTAATGACTGTTAACATTAGCAGTAAGCAGCACTCTGTCAAGATTTCCATGTGTTCAGCAAATACAGGATTATGCCTATCAGCCTGCATCATGTTCAAAGGTTGCAAAGGTAAAAATAAGGTCGACTGCCAATGCTAAAACTCTATTGTTAATAGGAATCCTCCTTAAAGACTGTCTAGGCATTATTCAATAGAAGTTATTTACAAAAAAACACACCAGTCATGACTCATTGAAATAGAAAACTAATCATATTTTAGTATGTATGGTATATTGCTTATGGTTAAACAGTTTTGCCACCAAGTTTTTTCCTATTTTTAAGTAAGGATGCTGCAGCAAAAGGGTCAAAAACTTTGCTTTTCATGCTTTCACACTTCTTTTAATTAGCTCAACTATTTTCCCTTCATCCATGCTGAAGTGACCAAATGCGGTCACTGCAGAATGGAGGGTGAAGGAACATCTCTTGTATTCTTCAGAAAGAGAAATGTGTTTTACTCCAGAAGGCAAGAAGTGTGAAAGCATTGCTGTTACATGAAATATATTTTCATATTGTGTGATTTTTCTTTCCTTCCCATTAAGCCAGGTTTTTCTTGTTACAGGTTCATAGTCTTCTCTTCCTAATTGACCCTACCTGTAGAGTATTTAAGAACGAATTCATTGCAAAAGTTCCAGGCAGACAGACCATTTCTGGCTTCTCATTTCTGCTCTATAATTGTGTTTTTTTTTGCAAGTTTTAAATCAATTAAATGTTTTTCTGACAGATTTAATCAGCTTTTTCAAGATAAATACATTTACATTAGCTATGTTGTCCCTGTATGTTAAGGAAGAACTCAATGGTGTTACACTGTTCTTGGGAACGTTTCAATGAATAACATAAAACTATATCTTTTTTTAGATGCATTTTTTATTATGTTTATCCTTACGCACATGCAAATTATTGTAACTTAGTCTATCAGGCTTGTTGCACTGATCCACCTGAATTCAGTAGCAGCTATTAAGCTTTATGGGATAAAATAATTTCCGTCACTAATCTAAAAACGGATATGTGAATACTTATTAGGTGACCCGAACGCCAACTTTTCTTCAATAACCATGTATATTGGCCTCACTTTAAGCTCAGCATCAACTTGATTTTTACTGAGTGGACTTGATGGTACCAGTGAAATCCTAACTTTTGTAGTATGGCCTAAAAAAATCCGTAATAGCCGTCAGACTTAATTTTCAATCCATTCTTCATTCATATTCTGTTCTGGAATTTATAGTGTTCAAGGAAATTAATTCTGTTAAAACGTCTAGCGAGACAATCAATTCAAAACACTATAGCATCAACGCTTCATCAAATTAAGCACTGATCAACTGCTTTTTCAAAGAAATTATGCAAATCTTTCCCTGTAAAAATGCCTTAATGCATTGTGATTGACAGCTGCGCTTTGTGAAGCAGTATTTTGAAAGTGGGTCAAAATAGCTCCACCACTTAAGTGTCTATTCAGAGGCCTTTCCAGTCGGATTTGAATCAGGGCCCCCCACACTCAAGGTCATGGCTGTTTGCTCCGTATTATATCAAATCAAATCAAACTTTATTTATATAGAACTGTTCATACAATTGATTCATTCAATTCAATTCCTATACTTTAAAAAGAGAAAAACACACACACACACACACACACACACACACACACACACACACACACACACACACACACACACACACACACACACACACACACACACACACACACACACACACACACACACACACACACACACACACACACACACACACACACACACACACACACACACACACACACACACACACACACACACACACACACACACACACACACACACACACACACACACACCACCAACCCCAACTGCCAATTTCAAAATATAAAAACTGATGTAAGAATGGCTGGGCACTCATGAAACAAGTGGGAAAACACCATACTAGGGGGCCAACTACAAGGAGAGGAGCCACAGCCCACAGCTATGGGGGGCACCGCCACAGCGGACCGCCCTGACCCAGCTGGTCAGGAGCCTACATCACGGTCAGTGAACCACAGTGCAGAGCTCCCACCGCCGTGGCCAAAATGGCCCCCAGGACGCCCCCCTACAGGCAGACCAGACTCAACTCCCCGATGCCAAGCGCCCCCATGAGGATACTATACAGAGTCCAGTAGCCAATCAGGCCACCAAAATAAGATTGTATTGTCAGATTTTAATTTTAATTTTTGCCTTAGTCTACCAGGAGGAAGTGATGATGCACCATCAGTCCACACATAGGACACAGGTCAGATGCTTAGATGCGTCAGTATCAGTCCTGTAATTATCTATTAATGTGCCTAATTTATGCTGGCAGTGCTCTTTTAATCTGTGTTGAGGGTTTAATCACATAGAGCATCGAGAGTGCAATGCAGTGAACAGTTATCAAACCACAGAATCTGAAATGTGTCTCAGTTATAAGCGGCTTGGCCTTTGTTATCAAGCACGCAAGCAATTAATTCCCACGTTCGACTGTCGCTGCTGCTGTCAGTGACAGAGGCCGACTACAATGGTACGGCACAAGATCCTGTTTTCAACACTGACAGAAACATCATGCTTGGCAACAAAGGTAAAAAGGGATATCAGAAGCACCATCAACAGCACTGTGACAAAGTCTGCGAAGGAGAAAGTCCTTAGTATGTGTGTCTGGTACTGCCGTCTCCTCAGTGTTAGAGCCTTAGTGGCTGCAACAAAATAAATATTTTTGGTTGGAACAAGGGCGAGAGCTTCAGCTGAATGTTGAGCAAGCGCTGCAAGGTCGTCTTCCCAGTCGCATTGAGTGTTGGAGGTGAGCGTGGACACACGGCAATGGTTCAAGCTGCTTATACAGGTCTTTCATTTCATTAATCATACACTGAATAATTCACATCACTCAAAATTCTTAATGCAGCCGACTCCATTCTCCCTCATACTGAAACCTATTAGCCAAAAAGGCTCAGCGAGTATTAACCGACGTAATTTGTTGGCTCGCTCTTGACGATACCGCCATGTAGGTCACAACCCAGTGTGTTTTTATACTTCACGTCACGCATGTGTGTGATTTATATATCATGGATAAAACACTGAGCTGAATGCAGAAATCCCCAAGCCTACCTTTCTCGCAAAAGGCTCCAGTAAAATGAATCGGACAGTGACAGGAAAGGAAAGCGGCGCCCGGCTGCAGATGACACGTTCCTCCGTTACGGCAAACGCCGTCACTGCAAACCTGAGGTTCACGGAGAGTGCGCTGTGGTTTTTGTGCGGGAGCTGCCACTGTTGTTGTGTTCACTGTGCCAGAGGAAGTTGATTGACTTGTCAAACTTGAGAAACTTGCAGAGGCCTCCGTAGCATACATAGTATATCTGCAAGACACAAAAGTTTGAGTAGTTTGAGTTGGCGAAAATCCAATTTTGTATTACGATGGTGTGCTTTTAAAGCTAAGGATAGAGTTGAAGTGAGTTTATCTCGTCAATGAGATGTAAATATACAGTAGAGTCATTTACCAAGTAGACATATTTTTGACTACAATCCCAGGAAGTAAAACCAACCCATACGACTTTGCTTATTGAATCTGATACAGAAAGAAAATTATTTATCACGTCCGATTCCCTGTGCATGTGCCGAGGAGTATGGGAAACCACATTTAACAAAAACAACAACAAAACATGCCAGGTGAAAAATAACCTTTAAAAGGTTGGTGATTATTTCGGGATTCAGTCTCTACCTGCATCGATCGATGTTGCTGCCGGCAATGGCATCAGATGTGTAGAAGCTCCTCAGTTCGTTCATTTCAATTACTTCGATACAGCCAGTGTAGTTGTCGAATGGCTTTGCTCCCTTCAGGAGAAAATAAACGCAGAGATGGAATCCATTATTATATTATGTGAGATACATGAAGGTGCTAAAGCTTTCATAACGCTGTGACTTCAGAAAAGGATGCAGAACAACCAGATCTCACCTGATTTGGAAGATACTGCTGCGGCAAACCACCTGTGAAAACGTGGTTAGTTCTTTGAATGGTGTGTCCCAGCCAGTAATTACTTGTTGTACTTTTGAGTTTCCCATAACCAGAGAGGGTCAGCTCTGCTTCACAAGGGGTGAGATGTTGTCTGTCAGAAGGGTACAAAAATAAGACATTATTGTACAAGCAGAACTTGTAGTATAAGTTATCATTTCTCTGAGAAAAGCCCCCCCCCCCTTCCCCCCCTCGTAAATAGCTATGTAGTTGTACTAGGAAGGGAGTGCTCCTTATTTGAGCTGGGATTACATACAAGTATATTAAAATTGTTCTGTAATATTAAAATCTGCAATTTGTACTACTGCACAGAATAAGAAAACGTATTTTTTTTTGTGTGTTTACGTTTGTGGCCATACTCCAAAAAAGACCCCATGAAACTCACAAGTGTTGATAGCTGAAATAGTATAGATTTATGGTCTCTGGTAAACATGTATAATTGAGTTGTTGTTGTTTTGTAATCACAATACTTCACTCCGTGGCGATAGTGCCGAACCCCGATTTGTTTTCTCCAGTTGTCTTATGAGTCTCCTCACAACTATTACGGACCCACCCCACAGCCATTCATGGATTTCAAAAACCAATTCTCCACTCTGAAACAACAGGGGAGTGCAGATAATTACCTAAGTGCAGATTCTGGACTAACTGTCTGCAGCTCGAGGGTACTCAGACCGCAGATGCTCGGTCCCCTCGCCAGTGTCTCCTGACACCCCTTGTTCCCTGAGTGAAAGTTAGGAGGTCCATGAAGCAATCTAGTCTGATTTGTTAAGCCTGTGCTTTGCAGGCTGTTGCATATGCCTGCTAAACACTCGGGGCACTAACTCCGAGCTGCATAAGTCCTTCCTCCAGAGCCAGCGTGGAGAAGCGGTTAATTTAGAAGCAGTCTGCCAGAGCGGCCTGGCCCTCATCCAGAGGGCACTGTGCTCACTGTCCTTGAGAAGTCGGCCCCGCTGGGTTTCTGTTTAACATATTGAAAAGCGTCTTTGACGGGAAGATATATTAAAAGTCTATAATGAGTTAGGCGGTGACGTTGAGGATGGCCGTGGTGTTGTAGCTCTGGGTCAAATCAGACAAAGATGGACGTACTCAGCCGTCAGACAATTACAAAGAATTTGCTTTGTGACACCAGGAACCATTTTTCCATAGTCCCAGCCCTGGAGTTATGACAGCTCTCTTTCTTGCAATGTCTCGAGGGGTCGGTAACAGAACATTATGATTGATTCACACTGCTGTTGTATTTTTCTTCCCGAAAAAAAAAAAACAGGGGTGGAGCTATAGTGCCCCTTCAACCCGATTGGCCTCTGGGAAATTTAGGGCAGTGCAGCAGTGAAAGCATGAGGCAAAAATCCCTCTCATTAGGGCTCCTCTTTGTCGGTGTACATTTAACATCACTTGAATAATAGAAAGAAATCATACCCCTCGCTGTATTTTAACCACATTTGCCACTGGACTAAATGGATTTTTTCAGATTTTATGGCTGTAGGATTATCCAAAAATGTACAACAACTGTCTTTTTTGCCTAGTTCACTTGAACTTTCAGTATCTGTCAGTGACGGAATATTACTGTATGTTTCTGATGGCTTGGCGGCGCTTGTGTTACAAATGTGTGACATTCTGGTGAATGTACAGAGGAAGTCCCGAGGGCCACCGTCATAACTAATGTACGAGTGCAAAGCTCAATTTCTCTGCTTTCTGGTAGTTTTCGTATTTTCTCAATATGGTGAATGGTCAGGAGTTATGATTTTTGAAAAGTTGTTGAATCCTGCCAGTGGCGACAAGGATTAGGGTTGACCGACAAAAATGACCATTGTCCCAAAACCACAAAAAAATTTGAATATACCAGCGTTAGAATGTCACCCAGTTCTCTCCTGAGAGGCGAATTATTCAGATCCGATATGAATTCAACATTAGTTGCTTTCTTTCAGCTTCCAACATACACATAATAAACTGTGTTTCTTGAAAAGAAACCACGATCCTCCTCATGTCAGAATATAATGGAGAGGCCTGCCAACAACAGTGCACATGGGCTTAGGGACACTATAACTAAAGGGGCCGCAGCCTCACTTTAAATCATTTAAACATTGATTTTGTGCTCAGCTCCCGCTTGTTAATCTTTTCGTAATGAAAAACTGCAAATGAAGACTTTAGAACAGCCAATAAAACATGGCCAGTGATCACTAATGCATTTTAATAGGCACATTCTGACGTTTGTTTTACTTCCTTAAAATGTAAGCCCATTTGCTTCTAATAAAAACTACATTTTCAATCTGGAGATTCCTGCCAATTATATATCTTCCACTTGTGTATCAGCTACAACCTCCACATTGAAAAAAAAAAAAAATGGCCACACTCAAAATAAGAGCGATAACTCAGGATCAAGCTAATACCACCTGAGGTGCCAACACTGTTTGCACCAAATTTGTATATTACCAAGGTCTAAGTAGCTTATCATTGTAAATGTGCCTATTTCCTCAACATGAAATGTATTTCTGCCTGAAGCGGAAACACACCACACTGCATCTGGTTCGATCTCTATTTAAATCCACCCTGTAAATTAAGAGCTACAAAATGAAACCATAACTTTTCACATCTGTTAAAAAAGTAATTGGCTCACATGGCAGCAGAAAATCCCTTTCCTCGGAGTAATCTGTTTAACTGACCACAGAACATATCTGAACGTTCACACTCACATTCAGAAGGTTTAATTACTACAGAAGATACATACCTGACATTTACGATGTGAACCGAGCCGTCGTCAACACGAGTTAATGTACTCATCTGTGTAACCTCTTCCTCTTCATTACAGCAAAAAGCATACTGAAAGATTTGAGAGGGAGTGTCAAGACGTGTTTGATACCACAGCTTTATTAGCCATTAACTTTGACTTTCAAGGACAACCGTGAGAAAAACTGCGGCACGGCGGTGACAAAAAAAAAAAGAAAAGAAAAAAACATAATCAAATGTAGAACTTGCTGACGTCTATTTTTACCTGCAAGACACCATCCGAGATGAAGAGTTTCATGAAAAAGAAATCCCCATTCGCCGGCCCTTGGTCCACATATAGCAGGAGTCCTTGAGACGCTGTGGTTTGAAATCTCACTGTGATGTTGTTCAGCACACTGAGGTCAAGACCACCAAACTCCAGGTATGAATCCCCAAAATAATGAACGAAACTCGAGTCTAGGAAATAAAAAAAATACACACAGACAGCTGACATGGAGAGAAAAAGTAAACAAAAGGGAGACAGAGTGGTTTTTTTTTTTGCATTTTCTTGGTAAAATCCGCTGTGATTTGGTATTGATCCCTGAAAGACAAATTCAACTTTTCATTTGCTTCCCTATAGAGGAGAGCAGGTCAGTGCATGAGTACAGAGCAGCGCCCTTAGAATTAATAAAGACTCAAGAGTTTGACTAAGGACACCTCAGCAGGGCAGATGCCAGTTGCTACGCATGCTCCAAAATGGACTTCCTGGTTTTTGTTCCGGCTGAAAACAGAACTGTGTGTAGCGACAGAAAATGCAGCCGTGCACTGTATTTATCCAATCACGTCGAAGGCACTGACGGAATACAGCTGAAAGAGATGAGCGTAGTGCGCAGTAAGTGCAGGCAGTTAAATGAATAATCATTTTCAAAGCAAAATGAAAAAGCTTTAAGGTACTCCTGGTATCATCATGGTTTCTTCTCGCTCACTGTACAGGCATACTGTAAATAGCCTGATTTGCCAAAAAGCCATGAAGCATGCAAATGACACTATATTAGGCGAGAGAGGAGTCGTGGCTGAAACGAGCATTTTCATGCAACTTTATTACATGCCTCATTTTATATTGGAATAACTTGGCTTACATTATCCATGAGAATGGGCAATTATGGGGCATTTCAGTAAAAGTCCCCCTGCCCACGAGCTTATTGGGGGTAGTGACGCAGACAAACTTAAAAGACTGACTCCAACTGGAAATTGTGGGCAAGCATTAGGGACGCTCATGCTCAATATACTCCTCATTTGAAGGAAGCGGTGCAATATGTTGGAGAGAAGTCAAACGGGAGAGCTTGTTAAAATGAAACGCATTCCTGGATGCACCCGTCTCATGCTCTGTCCGTTCTGATCCAGGAATAGAAAAAAAAAACATTACACTAGAGAAATCAGCCGCGCGCCTTTAAAGTTGTTGCTGCAATGATTAATCGAGCAGCGGCAAGTGAGACCTTTATCAATATTTGTTAGACGTTAGTCCTATTAGGCCAGACCCCTTTTGATCTGACAGCGCACCCCGTGGGGTGTTTGCCAAACAAGCTAACCTAAATACCCCCATTTTCCCCTTGAGAGCAACATGACCAACACCCCGAGGAGAATCCCCGTGATAGGAAAAAAAGTGAGAATTATTAGGAACAGATACTGTGATCTGTGAATTAATGAGGATAAATGCATGCGGCAACAATGCTGTGCTGTCTATTGCTTTGCTCCTTGACAATGGGGTTTGCCAATGCTGATGATGGAAAATTACCCCTCAGAGACAAAGCTATTCATTAATTTTAAAGCCTTGTTTAGTCTGATGTAGTCTTTGATGCAGTCTGAGGCCGATGCCAGGAGGCAGTATCATGCCTCATTAGCAGTTAGCTTCGGTCTCTCCTTCAAAGGCCTCTTGTTTTTAACCACTACCTTGCGGTTTTTTCACATCATATTTTTCATGCTAAAGCTTTGACTACCTAGTCGAACTAGATCTAAATGTTAAATGTACACAATGGAAAAGTAGCTTTACATTTCTCTGCCTCATTCTATTATCCTGACGGCACCTCATGACTATTTCTTTATTTCAAAATTCACACCATTAACATAATGCTGAGCAAGGAGTTTGCCACTACTGTACTTTGTTCAAAAGCTTTTTTCTCATTTCTATAAGAAAAAAGAAAGTCATCTCACTGGGAATATTCCCTGATATAAATCTTTCAGATCAAATATAATTAGTGGCC
Organism: Lipophrys pholis; assembly: GCF_963383615.2. NCBI lineage: Eukaryota > Metazoa > Chordata > Actinopteri > Blenniiformes > Blenniidae > Lipophrys > Lipophrys pholis. The sequence continues at coordinate 15,209,310 of NC_137642.1, read as the reverse complement.
AGTCCTCAAACATGACCATAAAGGAGGTGAATAAATTGATACACGAGCCATATTTTATGTAAAGTCTAGAAGTGGAGCTGGATGCTCCAGAACGTCGTGACAGCACAAGATGTTTCGCTGGAAAAATAAATTTTGAGAAATGTGAACTTACGATCAATTAATAGGAGGCGCAAATTGGATGGTGAGATTTAATTGATATGGACTTAATGTCCCATTTATTTGAAAAAAAAAAAAAAAGCAAGGATGTAGGACCGACTTTGTCCCTGATTTATTGGGGAAGGTAATAGACTGACTGATTGAACTTGTCACAGGACAGAGATAAAATACTGCTGAGGACCATTCTTGGACCTTTGCAATTTCAGAGCCCTGAGGGAAGGCAAAAGGTCATTCTGCACTTATAAAATTGGCAGGAAAAATATATTTTATGCAAGATATGAAATGTTAGAAGATGTACTTTAAAATAATGCCACAGTTGAGACACACGGGGGAATCGACACCTAAATATAAGATTAAAAAAAAAAATAGTTTTTTAAATGCAGCATCTAATTATATTTCTGTCAGCCGGTATTAAAAATAACTGATACAATTACTCTCCAGACTCCTCTGTCAGGTACTGTACAGGAGGCACAGAGGCCATAAACTGAAATGACAAATTTAGATGCTGCTTTTATTTCCCCTCTTGCAGAGTGTTTTGTTTTTTCTTTTCTTCTTCTCATGAATATTCATAACTCTGCATATTTTGTAGATGTCATTATGACTCACTGGCAATTTTGTGTCACTGAATATATCAGAATAGTTTAAGGCACGCTTATCAGGCACTGTCATCTCAATTGCAAACAAAATTAAACAACTAAAAAAAAATAAATAAAAAAAATAAAATAAAAAAGAACAGCAAACACACGCCGGGTAAAATGAAGGTTAACGAGGTGACAGCCCTGAGACATGTTTGAAACTTCTTCCTCATCGCGTTGATTTTGAGGAGCTTAAGTAATTTCATTTCTGCTACACTTGGCAGCAGAAGATAACAGCTTCACCTGTGCGGTGCTGTGCTGTGCTGTGGTGATCACTCCAGGAAAAGTCAACCAAATCGTGGCTTAGCTGCAGTAAGCTTCCCACCAACAGCAATGTCCTCTGCAGATCCCCATCAGCTCTCACACTGAAAGGCTACGGTGAAATACCGCGCTGCTCAACACTGCATGCACACCAACAGGAAACATTTCCTTTTGAAAATCAAGGAGCTCTCCTCTGAACTGAATGTTGCTTTTGCTTCAGTACGGTGAGGAAAAGAAAAAAGCGTGACGGCTGAATATTTATGTTTATTTGCTGAAAAGAAGGGGTCTCCTCCTGTCAGGGTACGTCCCCCTTCCTGCATCTACATTCCCATAGAAGTGATACTGTACATTTCAAAGGTTGCGGAGCAGTCTTAGGTTTAAAGGAGCACTGTCTGAGTCTATTTCAAGCAGCACCAAGGGCACTGCATGTGTTTAGATGGTGACCTAGTTAGATAAACTCTTAAGTTACTGGGTCCTCTCGCTTTAAAACTTATTTACTTTGATTGCACCCATATATTTAGGAGACTAAAGCGGTCTTCCTGTGTGTAGGTGCCTTTGCTTGTTTGTTTTTAATGAGTGTTTTGTGTTCTGAAGTAACTCTTGGTAAGCCGGTGCAATGTGTGCCGGATGAGGGGCTGGATCAGGTGCGGAGAAGAGGAGTCCATTATGTTTGGCCCCGGGTGAATTTCAGAGTGTCGCACTGAATTGGTTCAAGCTTGTCTGTGTTCAATAGGTCTGCTTTACAGATCTGTGAACAGTTTCAAAGGTGGACACATCTCATCTGTCAAAGAGTAACGGTCTGCCCTGTTTTCTGGATCCCTCCTCACACACAGTTCCATATACACACTAACAAGTATATATATCTGTATCGTTAAAAGAAAAACTTTTACTTTTTATTCACTTTCATAGATTTGGACATCATCTATTGGTATTGGTGTGTCTATTATGTTTGCTGAAAGATTGTTTGAATGTTCTGTCAATCATTCGTGAAGCACTTTGAAGGATGTCATTGACAGAAATGTGCCATATTAATAAAGACTGTTTGATTCTTTGATTAATAGATCACTTAATCACATACTTGTAATACATATTCACACATGAGGCTCACGATCATATCGATGCCAATCAACGATACGACTTTTTGAACTCTTTGCTGATTTGATTTCATTGGGTGCCGTGTTAAATTACACTAGGAGTGCCAGCTCAGTGAATACATAATGTGGGTTTAAAGGTATTTCTCTTTCAGAAGTTGGTGAAGGTGGAGAGAAGAATACAATTTACTCTGGAAACTTAAGTCACCTCCCACCACTACATGTACTTACAAGCAGCGCAGCGTGATCCGTACCTGTGGCTTGCTCAGCTGTTGGTGCCGGCCCGAGTGTTGCCGTTGGCAGCCAGGGTGTGGAGCCACGAGTGATGTTCTCGACTACAGTCTCCAAGGGAACAGGATCCGTAACAGGAGGCAGGCAGCTGACCTTGTTGATGCCGTCTACACAGGAAAACGCTTCTGGACATGGATTCAGCAGGCAGTCATCATAGTTGTGCTCGCAGTTCCTCCCCTGTGTATGTAAAGTAGACAGCCCGGAGAAGCGTTGTGCAAACCCCACATCGAGATGCTAAATGGTATTCAATGTTTAGAGCTTTACACTGGTATTATGTAATAAAAACAAAGATTTTCTAACTTCACAGTTATGCAAGATTCAACCTTGTATATATTATTTGGATTTGATCTCAAACACTGAAGTCTTTTCTTTGTTAAATGTTTGTTTTCTAGTGCAACGTCCTCATTTGATGAAGCAGAAGTCACAAATAATAATAAAACAATTACATCATGAACAAATAATTAATGAGTATAATAGGTTAGGAACGGCAGGTATCATTTAAATAAGAGACACAAAAGATGTGAACTAAATTTTGAGCAATTCAAGCTTAAATCCTGGGATATAGACTATAATTACAAAACAGGAAGTTAATCCACCATGAAAAATAACATTTATTTTGTAAAAGTACAGATTCTACTTTTTTCCTTTACCTTCCTTAAAATGAGAGTAAAAACTGAACATTAGTTTTAGAATTCACTAAAATGAAATTCCATTTTTGGTGGTGGATGTGACACATCCACAAGCACCGAAAACACAGCAACTATTGGTGTTGTAACAGTGTGAATACAGCAGCATGATCATTAGCAATAGAGCAGATCATGGTTCAGATTGTATCATAATTTTGAGGGAGAAATCTATTTACTAATTCTGAAAAAAAAAAGGATTATAACTTGGATACATTTTAAATCAACTTATTGACTTCAATTAATTATTATTATTATTAATATTGTTATTATTCTATCATTTTGACTATCATTTATATATTTTGCTTAACTCTGAGCCTTCGTGTGTTTTATTTAAATAAAGTAACAAGCGTTTTTTTTAATGGTATATGAAGAACAAAATACATATATTTTTGTTTAACTGCATGAATTTAATGAGAAGCTGTCTGATCTTCTGCACCAACATAATCAGACCAGGAAGGACGTCATGCTGGTTGACTGAGAAAGTTATCACAAATGTAACTGGTTCAAGTGATTAGTGCCAAGAAAGCATTCAAGAGTTGTGGGTGCAGGAGGGTAAAGGTTGTGCTAAAAAAAAGAAAAAAAAAAAAAAACAGAGTAAGAGAGACAAAAGAGATAAGGTGGAAAGCCTCACCACAAATCCAGGACGACAGAAACAGGTGTAGCCATAGCCTGGATCATTCTGAATGCATATCCCCTGGTTGCAGGGCTGTGGAAGGCACTCATTAATGTCATCCTCACAGTGAAGGCCTGTCCAACCTGCCAGGAACAAAAGCCCACAGAGTGCCGTGGTGAGCCCAGGCTCTCCCACTTCCAGCCTCTGAAGTGAATATCAATCAGATTCTCTTACATTGATTTGCCTCTTTTTGGGTTCACACACATACACAGACAAGAAAAGGCTTTCACTAAAGACCAAGATGCCACATACATTTTAATGAGCCGAGGTAGTAGCGTCTTTTTATCACTGTCTTTTTCAGTACTGTATGACTGCAAAATCTTCCCCTGAGGAAACCAGATGACTTTTCAATGGCTTCGAGGAACAGGCAACTATGTATGCATTATTGTAGCCCTTAGTGGCGCTTTATATGGCTCCTTTCAATCCACTATGGGTGCACTATAAGCACCGATATAGTTTGCATATAGTAAACTACCCCGCCACATCTGGGGCACAAGAGAAGAAGGAGGCTTCCTTGTTGACTTGATAAAATGTCTCGACATCTAAACGACAGAGACTGTAACAGATCACGCAGATGGATTAGAAGGAAAAGAAAATGCTTTGGTTGCCTTATTTCAGGTAAACCGAGAAACTCACAGGATACCTGGGTGACTCACCTGACCTGCAGTGGCAGACGTAGCTATTAATAAGATCTTGGCAAACAGCCCCGTTGTGGCATGGAGCTGAGCAACATTCGTTAACATCCACTTCACAGAAATCCCCCATGAAACCTGGTGGACAGCTAAGAAAACACATCATACTTTAAAAACAGGGAGGCTGTCTCGCCGCGCTGTCACTTCCTTCTTGCTGGTTTGACACGTTGTCTCGAAGAAGTGCTTCTTTTTGCCATTTCATATCAAGAACCGCAACCATTTTTCTGTTCCTTTTTTCAAACTTTGCTACCATCGACAGACACATATAATTACTTTTTCTTTTTTTTTTAAACAGACGGTTTTAAAACAGGCAATAAAACAAAGTGTGAGTTTAATTAATCAGATGACATGTTATTGATAACAAAACAAAAAAAAAGGTTGAAAATGCTGTAATTATCTTTTGATTAATTACCAATTAATTATATTTTTACATTTCTCTCATGAAGGTGAAGGACTTCTAAATTATCTTTTTTTTTTCTTTCTTTCTTTTATCTTCTTTGCCCTTATTTTTCAGGTAAGATTTGATGCTTAAAAAGTGTGGGAAATACACTGTGCTGCGATTTCTAATCTTTGTAATAATCTGTTTGGTGTCTGAAACCTCGTGGCCTCCCTTTCTGTCACTCCTCACTGCGCATGAGGGTGCATGTTTGCCTTGTAATTTCTGTCGGGTACATACAGTTTCCCTCCTGGTGGAGTGTCAGATTAAGCCTTGACCTTGACTATGTGGGACCTGGGTTTGAATCCCAGTTGCAGCAGGACGAGCATTGAGCTTGAAAAGACTTAAAACGGAGCCCCGAAAGTCCTACAATGGGTGATTTTGTCTAGGTGAAACCCTGCTGAGGAGAATTTTGTGCTGATGACTGCAAGTCTAATGCACCAGCCCTCACCAGTGGTGTCCAGGGGCCTATTGTCTCATAATCTGCCTATGCAGAGAGCCTGGACATTACAATGGAACAATAATGAAATGTAATTCCACTCATCATAGTAATAACCTGTGGCCTTAACAGAAGCATTAACCAAAAAGGGGGGGGGAGGGGGAAAAGACAATTTTAATGGGAATAAATAGATTCCTATATGGCCAGTTGGCCTGTGTCAACACGAGTTCTGCACTCAAACTAAAGGCCTTGTTTGTTCGTGTGCAATTACATAATATCAATACAACCCTCTTTCTGCAAACTTCATTACTGTTAATTTAGTTCTTGCACAATAAATAGAAAAAAAGAATCATAAGCTGCTGAAATTTTAAATTAGCTGTCGCTTTACAAATTTCAGAATGGCTGAGTAAACAACTCAACAGTCCATACGAGACATAGAGGGATGGATTGATTGTTTAAGTGGGTGATTTACACAGAATAAGCTTCATTTATTCCAAAGAGAGGAAAAACTGAAGTCTGCATATATCATACTATGCACGGTTTAAATAGTTGTTAAATAGTTCAGATTAAAACCCAATCGGCCGCGGTCTGCTGACCTGGATGAATCCCCCCCCCAAACTCTCTGCATTTCAAACCCACCAAACACACTGACAGGAACGGTCAAAAATACTGAACAAAGACAAAAAAAAACCCCATAAAAAAACTGATTGTGAAAATAATCTGAATAATCTTCAGTGAAATGCTACTGAAATGTTGGGTGTGTTTTGGGGGCTTACATTCCTTTACAGGGAATTTGACTTCAGAGGAAACATCATGTCTGTAAGGCACCATTCATTTAATCATGAATCGCTTCAACAACAAGACAGTGAGCAAAGGGTTTCATGCATGACCTCTTGCCTCCACCATCACAGAGAAAATACAGGATTGAGTGGTCCTGAGACGATTTCCTCGACACAATCGATGTGTTCCACTTGTACCACTTCACACATAACATGCAGATAAAACAACAGCCTGGATTTCACGCGTAACAGAACTACTTTAGTAAAGTGTACCGCATGGCTGAGTTTATATTTTATGCTTTGGGCCATTATTCAGTGTACTAGCCAGACTGGGCTCTCTTCATTTAAGTGGAAAACAAAATATGTGGATGCACACAATACGGCTCGCCGCTTTGAAGTGAAGCCACAGTCTAAGATCAGAGGTAGAATGTGTGAGCTAATACCCGTTTACTACAGAAATTAAAACGGTGTGATAACTTTTCACAGTGAATCAGTAAATCTGGGTCTCTGGTTTTCACTATATAACCGCAGACAAAGAGGACGAGCGCACGCACATACCGACAGACACACACACTCTTTTATGCACATAGATTAACAATAATTATTTTAATAAACTGAGAATGTTGTGATTCTTTTTAATCGTAATTTTTTTTCATATTTAAAACTATGCATACTCCTCGAAAGAGAAAACTGCACATATCTGTAAATATAATCAAGCTCCACTAGAAGTACCAAGTCTCAATCAGACACTGACTCAACTATTCTTTTGATGAACAAGGAAAATGGTATTAGTTTTTCTTTTTGCTAAATCCATCAGAGATCTAAATGTGTCATTTTAAGCTATTAAACCATTGCCACTCCTAATTCATTCATAAACTTAAATCTGTAAATACAAGCATCATAAATCATTAGAATAAATATGATTCCAAAATTTCATACAAAATCGAATTTATATCCAGCAAAATGATTGTTTTTGCAGAAACTGCATGCGGTGCACATTTATCCTGCAGTTCAGCAGGACACAGGAGGACATTCTGTGTGTATGTAATACTTCTGCGCTCGGGTGCACGTTTTTTTGTGAATGCACAACATACTGTATATTGCCCTCTTCGCCGTATACGCACAAACCGGCTTTAACTGAAGGCAGCATCGTGAAAAATGCTGTGCTGGAGATGCAGGCAGTTCAGTGCGTCAATATATAACACTGCAAAGAGCTGCAACCTATTTGGAGTTGTGGTAATCATCGTCACATAAATCACGACACGGAGCATATAGGAGCACATCAGCACAAGGTTAGACAACGTAATTAACTGCAAGGCATCCGGGGAGCTGCTGTGTCAACGCGGCACACTCTTACTACATACACCTTGTATTCAGATACACTTCATCACTCAGGGGATAGCGCGCCAGCAATTAAAAAGTAATGATTCACTTGCGATCATCGTGGAGGACTGCTGCTATACAATATGAGCGCACAGATGTACTGCAGCACCTTTTTGTCAGGTAAGATGCATTTTTAATGAGCAAAATTATGTACGAGACAATGGCGATAATCAGTGGTTTGAAATATTAAATTTTAATCTAATTCTACTAGATCACCAGTGATGCAGCCACCTGATGTTTAGTCAGCTTCATTCACAATAGCGTTACGCTGTCTAATGACATGCACACTGTCATACACTTATATTGGGCAACATGTCGTTGCTGCCCACTGTTGCATCTGCCCATATGCTGCCATCTCGCACATGATTCCAATGAGAAGTCATGTGGAAAAAAGTCAGAATTTAGGGTGAAGATTTTGAGCTTTCAGTTATTGTCTGAGATTTAAATGTGGCAGTGGGAAAAAACTTCTTAACCATCTTATTCATAGAAAACCTAGCATCTGCTCAAGGACCCACAGTTGTAACCCGACAGCAGCAGGATTCGAACCTGCGTACGGCCAATCCCAAGACTGCTTCTATAACCTTTAGGCTACCACTGCTGTTTTAAAAGTTTCTTGAACAGATGGTGACATTTTCATAGCAATCACTGTACATATGGAAACTGCAGAGACACTGTAGTTTGCATGTCTCCCTCTGCTGTATGTAAAAGTGTTCCCATACGTGGTCCAGACGATGGTTTAGTGAATACAGAGTTTGATAAATTCGAAGGAATGAGCAGTGCAGGACTCACTCGGGACTCCATTATTATTTTTGTCCATTTATTTACACAGCAGAAAAGCTATTGACTGCCACTGTAGTGAACCGTTTCATATAAGGGCTTTAAACTGAGACGGACAGCGGTGCGCGTCAAATGGTGGAAGTTGTTTTTGGGATTGATTCAAACGTTGTCGTGGAAACAGGGCCCCCTTCTCTTCCTATCAGCTATTCTTTGAGTGGAATAAACATTTGGTGTTCATCCCTTCAATCCCCGATCTACGAGATCCCTGGTTTGAATCATGGTTGGCTTGAAGTTTGAGTTCTCTCAGTACGAGCTTGGCTTATTTAGCGTTTCCTCCCACCTTTCTAGAAACATGCATTTGAGGTTGATTGTTTCTGTGATCTGTGCAGGGTGAACTCTGCCTTTACTCGTAGCGGGCCAGGATCCACTCCAGCCTCCCGAGACCTTAAAATGCATTAAGTGATATAAAAGATGACGGCTGTTTCGAGCTGGTTAGCAGGACATGCTAAAACGACTGCAGCTTAAACGCACTGTCGAGTATGTCTTTTAGTCCAGCCTCATGTAAACAACCACAGGAAGCTTGCCAGGCCCGTCATGTCGCGTTATCGTTGCGAAGCTGTCAATTATCGTTGACGGGAGGCATGGAGCAAACGGTGAGTGACCGTGTGGCCACGTTGGGTTTGATAGGAGTTGTGTGCGACACGCGAGATTGCAACAGGACGCGTTGCTCCGCTTGCTTCAAGGATGATCTCATTTTGTCAAAATAACTTCGAAAGACAAGCTCACCTGCATGTAAAGTTTGATCCCTCACCATCGAGGCAGGTCGCCCCGTTGAAACACAAGGAGACATTAAAGCTGGTGTCCTTGCATACGTCCACATCGTTCTCACACATTTTTCCCGTGTAGCCGTCCTGACAGAAGCACGCGTATTTATCAGTCAGATCCACACACGAGCCGCCGTTTGAACAAGGATTAGAAGCACAATCCTGTAAACGGAAAAAGCCATGAGCATTCATATTTTCCACAAGTTGCACTGTGAAATGTATAGGCTGTGCTGAAAAAAACATAAATAAAAAATGACTTCAGGTAAGTGCTGACAGAGAAACCTTGTAAGCAACTCAATGTATTATCTCTGGAGTCCAGTGCAAAAGCTGCAGTTTGAATCAATTCGGAATTAGACTAAGCAATTTCTTTTAATCAGGTATTTGCACAATGCCTACATGATCCTGCTCGTTCAATTGTCTTATCTTGTAGAAAAGTCAATAGAGTTAATGATACAAAAGGCCACAGAAAGATACATAATCCTTAAGGCTTTTTCGTTAAACCACCCATTTTCTGTGTGTGTGGTTTTTTTTTTTTTTTATATAAATTTGGCTCAACTTACATCGATGTTTATTTCACATCTGCTGCCGGTCCATCCAGCTTCACAAAGGCAGCTGTATGAAAATATTCCATCCTCACAGCTGAGGAAGCAACAACAGACAGCGTCGAGATTGATTCATCAAAATGATACTGCTGCATGAAATGAATGAGAAGACATGTATTTTCACAGGGGGTTGTTTATGCAGATCCGTCCCAGAGAGAAAGAGAGATGCTTTCTGAATGAGTAATTCACCTTTTCGCTGAATTAATGACTATAATTTTGGCACCGCTGAGAAAACCTGTAAGTGCATCACATTAGTCCTTTACATGTGACACGTCAGTATGTCTTCTCTCACGGCGCCGGTAAGAGAGTGTAATTAAAAATAATTCCATGCCATCGCTGCACCGTTTGCCGTGTTTCTGACTTAAATGACGGAGGAAAAATCCTTACGTCCCGTGAAGACAAGGCGCCGACGCGCACTCATCAATGTTGGTCTCGCAGTGGAGCCCGATGAAGCCAGTGGGACACGAGCAGTGGTATTGATTCGGAGCGTCAATACATCTTCCACTATTTTGGCATGGATTTGAAGCACACTCATCGACGTTAACTTCACAGCGCAGTCCTGAGGACAAGAAGCAGATTTAAAAAAAAAAAAAAAAAAACATTAGATATTTAACAACTTAATATGAAAAAAAAACAAAACTAATGTTGCTCTTCAGAAAGGAAACTGTTCACAAAACACTGAGCACCTGGAACACAACAGAGAGGTGTGTAGCTGCAGGGCAGTCAGGGATACGCACAATTGACTCGACATTTGGAGATTTGCATTGATTCTACTGTCAAGTCGGAGATCAATTTTATTCTCTAACCTCCTACAACCTTGTAAACAAAACAACAATGAGGACATTTTAAAGCCAAATTTTGATAATGCTGAAACGTCGCCCTCTGCCCTGCTCAGGCGTTGCTGTGCATGCTTTGGGCCATTCAATGCATTTGACATTTTGTGCTTAGTCTGACCAAGGGGGCGTGAACTACCAAGGTTAAGTTTCCTGCAATGTGAAAACATACAGTAGAAATGTGTTCTTTCAGTCTATAACAACATCTCCAACAGTTACCACAAAATCACAAGCTCCGCTCAGGCAGTAAAATGATAATGTGTGAATGCTTATATCAAACTGCATAAAACAAAAGCTTCTTCGTTTATAATTTCTTCCTTTGTCGTCTTTAATGAGCAACAATATTTATTTACATCCACTGAGCATATATGACACGAGTATATAAACTATGCACAAAAAGAAAGCGAAATGGTCAGATTATTTATTTAATGCCATGATGTTTCCAGGCAATAGATCTTACACCACTGAGAAGTCTGTTTATTTTTCTTTTTAAATGGTGCATTTGTGGAATGAGCAGCAGAAGGAAGTATTTGGGTTGTGCCGAGGCAAGATATTCCACATCCTCTCTTCTAATGTTGAACAGCTGGTTTGCATTCAGAATATTCAAAAGGTTATTTACATTTGACTGATTGGTTTACTGGCTTGTCATTTATTGTACTCCTTATTTTGGTTTGTTTCTTTTTCCATTTTTATTTATTTATTTATTAGGTTGATTTAGGGAAACACTGATTTATCATCTTGCCCTTGGTTTCTGAGTGCTTGTAAGTAAGCTATGTATAATCCCTGACAAAAAAAATAAAAAATGATTCATTTCACACTAGTGGTCCTAAATATTATCAAAGTCAGTTCTTGGTCATTCATTCTGCTTGATTGCAATCCTGAAAGATCGAGAGAGCCGTTCTGTTTTTATGAATTGGGTAGACTTGGCCTAAAAACGGGAAAAAACAAAACAAAAACAACAACAATATTCTGGGATCACACCTAAATCTTATTATTATGTGGTTCCACACATCTTTGGGTCTGGGAGGATGGGGCCCTGGGTGAGCTGGAGAGTCTGCAGGCCCTGAGGTTGTCAAATACGCTTTCAAATGAATAAAAACTTTGCTAAGAGATAGTTCAATTTTGAGAGGAGAACAGTAAAAAAATGCTTGTTCCTTATATGTTGATGGCTCTCGCTTTTGTATGTTGGCAGGAGTGGGCGTGGCTGGCACCATTTGATTTCACTGTCCCCCGAAGACAATCTGCAAAATTTATTCAAGCTATTGTGGAGGGCTTCATGTTCAAAGAAAAAAGTTGGCGATCAGGGCTAAAAAAAGATTAGTAACTGTGTGGTGCCTCAATCAAGGGAGGTTTCTACACCAATTGTGAGATGCATAAGAAAAGAAGTAAATAAACAATCTCCTTATTATTGAAAACAACAAGACACCAACACTTCTGTGTCAATGGACTTCTGACACCTGGGTTTTGTTTACAGGGGTGCCAGTAATGAATAACAAAATGCCTTGGTAACTGTTGTGACACGCTCATCCGTGTTTTGGCTAATTATTATTTTGGTGCAGATTTTCTAAATCAGTAAACAAACTTATGTTACATTCAGCAAAATGTAGAGTAGATCAGTCGAGTCCTAAATCGCAAAAAGCTTTCTTTCAACCAGAGCGCGTCCAGAAAAAGAAGTCTTAGCCAGCATGACATGTTTTTCCTCTCCGGTCTCGTTTCGTAACGTTTGATATCAAATGATCACAGGTCGACAGGAATGAGTAAACATGAGCGTTGTGTATGGATTGCATTAAAGGATTTCTGCCTTCAGTAGTTTTGTCTTTTCATACCAACTTACCTCTTGGTCATATATTATCACATTGCTTGTTTTGATGTCCAATAAAACAGATTTCCAAAGAAATGCACGATTCTAAATGACTAAATTGCATCTCATGATTCACTTTGACCTTTCATCTGTTATGAAGCAGAGAGGCTTCATTTAGCTTCTTGTCAACACAAACTTTAATTTTAGGTGTCGAGCTTCAACAAAAATAGCAACTGGGCCACAGAATAAAGCAGAGATATGATTTCCTTTTTGAAGTTTTAAAGCTCAGTTATTTAAATATGTAAATTGTAAGTTATGAAAGTTTAGAAAGCTGAATACGACTTGTAGGAGCAGTAATAGTTTGATTATATGCTGAAAGTAAATGTCAGTAGGGTATATGTGCAGATCAAAAACTGAAGGTACGGGCTTATATTACCAAACTCTGATTCTGCCTGAAGCATTAAGGCGATTAAATTAGCGCTAGGCAATAATTGAAACTTATAATCAAGATTAATCCAATGATTTTTCTTCAATTAATTGAAATATTCAGTGCCAAATTCAAGGATGAACTCATATGTAATGTTCCCTTGATTTCTTGATAAGAAATAGTTAAATATACAGAATTATACGACCACTTGTTATATGAACAATAATTACAATAAATTATGTGCTTTAAAACAGCAATTGTCTCTTTACATAAATAACGGAAATCACAACTTTGAAGACAATAGAATCAAACAATAAAACAAAAGTTATTTGCCACTACCAGGACAGAAATATTTCATCTTGTTAAGTTCACTCGGCGACCATAAACAACTTTAGAATAATCCCTTTATGGTTTTATAAGCATACATCTTTGTAAAATGTAATTTAAGTGTCAGTACTTTTTCATTCACCTTCTCCACTGCTCCAGTACGTTTTGAACTTGTATTACGGAAGTCTTAAGGCTTTTGGATTTTAACTGACAACAGGCGATTGGTAATTAGAGTTTAAAAATGTATCATTCATTTCTGTATTCATACGCTAATTGACTATAGATAAAACATATAGGATGCAAGAAAAAAGGGGACAAAAGAGACAATATCACAAATTATTCATTGACATTGATGTGGATAACATTTTTGTACAGGCCCAGCACTTCTGACTTTCTGCAACTATCACACAAGCGCACACACCTTTTTTTGCGTCTGTCATGTTGAAATGGAGGCACGACTTAAAGTTTGGCAAGTTAAAAGCTGAGGAAAAATAAATCCAAAGCTTTTTGCTTGGCCTCATGCCACAACAAAGCCAAGTGTGAAAATTTGTGCTTTTTCTGTAGCAATACTTGGCCCCGAGAGCACTCAGTGAAGTGCAACACTGAACTAATGGAAGAGTGTGGCACATGCTGTAAAAGTACTGTATATCCTCACAGCTGCAGCTACAATAACACGTCTATAATAGCACAATCGCAAAAAAAATTGTGCCGTGCCAAATGTGCTGACTCACTGGGAAGCCATCCCTTATCCTCAAAGCAACTTGTATCGCCTCTGTCAATCAGGCACATTTCAAATCAAGTCGGAGTATTCACTGATTAAGTCGGCTCGAGTCGGAGTGTTGACAATATTCCTTATTTACTCACAAAAATAGCAAAGAGATCACAGAAGAAATGAAGGGGGAGGAGAGAGTTCAAGCTGTGAAGGAATCACCGGATAACGCAAACTGTCAAAATTAGTCTGCCTCCTGTCAACAAATGAGAACACAAGTTGGAAAACATACTGATGATGTTCATGGTAGTCCAATATAATGTATCTGCTCCATTAGAAAAATCAACAAAAAGGACTTCTTTGCATCGGTGATGAACTTAAACAAATGGCTGATTCTGCAATCAGGGATTTTTAAGATTTATCTTTTAATATTCGCCCAAAATATATTAGCTTCTTCAAATATATCTGTGACTTCCAGGAACAGAAAGTTAAAAAAAAAATAAATGGAAAAAAAAAAAGCCGACCCATCATTCGTCATTTGGTTTGCTTTTGATTTGTGGGCTGATGTAAACAAACACAAAGACAAGAGGAGCAGGACTTTACATTTTGCCTGCCGTGTTTTATGATAAACTCTGTATTGTACACAGAATCTATCATCTTATCTCAATACTGAATGAAAAGAGAATGCTTTTCCCCCCAATATGCTTTGTTTAGTACAAAAATGAAACATGCTATACAAGGTGAAATTTAATACACACACACACACACACACACACACACACACACACTGATACAGGGCAGAAATAGATGCTTATCAAAACTATACTTTTGAATAACGGACTTATCTCTATATAGCTGGATATGGTCAAATGTATGGTGAGGTTAGTCCTAATTTATTCAAGTGGGCCATCGCAAGAAATAATTGCCTATCTCTGTTTGTTTAAACAAGCAAATAACTTGTGGGACTGAAATAGCAAAAAAAAAAAAAAGTATTAAAAGCTTTTCATGCTTGCTCAGACAAACAAATCTTTTTTTTGGCTTACACGAAAGAGTGTCCTCCTTGTTAAGATTCACCCAAAAGAACAATTGAGTTTGCAATTAATGCAAGCTGACTTGATAAAAACAAAACAAAAAAACTGCTATGAAGTCTTTTCAATTATCTAAAGTCCGTTAATCTACAATTTCAAACCTGCCGGCAAGATAATGTTCAAACAATGTAATCCATTAGTTACATTAGTAAGTGCACACTGCAAAGCTGTATGATGTTTTTAAAATCAATCAGATAACACTTTTTAAATAAATTAGATGTACATTTATTTATTAAGAGCTCTGCTTACCTCAAAATAGAATAGAAAGGTAATGAATTGGTGGATGAATAAAATGTCATAGACATATCTGAATTAATACAAAACATCACTGCACACTGCAGATTTGCAGACAACAATTACGTAATTTTACTTATACTGCATAGAAATCCTGTTGGATTTTCTTTGACTGCTTCCAATAACTACAAATAAATTAGATTGTATATGTTTTCTCGAAGGCTTTAATTGTGGGATTCAGATAATACTGCAATACAGCTAAGCATGTGAATATAGACAAGTACAGCATTTATTCACATTTGCTTAGCTTCACAACCTGAGCAGTGACTGATATGACTGATGACATAAAGTGCTTGAGAAAAGGAAATGACATGACAATGTAAAGGTTCATTAAACATTTAAAGTGAAGATTATAGACAGACAAGGACAAGTCAAGTGACAAGGAGGGATAGTCTGTTTTTAAATAAAAAGCACACGTAGAGGCTCTCTCACAGCAGCAGGTCCTTGGATTTTAACCGATTTAAAATCAATGCAAGTAATAGATTCAATGGTATTTAGGTGTAAAGTCTACTCCGCCACGCTAGACATGTACACAACACCTTTTGAAGACACACAGCCCTGCAGCGGCTCAGCGGAGGAGACCAAAATAACAATCGTTTTTGGCTCAATCTTTTGCTGTGGTATCAAGTTCACACAGCAAAAGATTGAACTTACTGAAGCTTTGAGAGCGAACGGCATCGCAAAGGCCAGAACATCATCATCCAACAATGTGCTGACTGGGGAAACGGCAGCATTGTGCTGATTGCACTGTACTATCACTCAGGGGAGCGCCCCTGCTAATGATGGGTGAAGAAGAGAAAACAGAAGGTGACCAACACTCTGTGATTTATATGGACAAGAATGCAGATTAATCATGTCACGTAATGACTTCTGACCTCGGCGGAAAATACAGCACCCATGTACGGTTGGACAAAACGTAACATCGCACAGTCTTTGAATCTAAATAATGAGCTGACTGCTATGATCCTGGCAGCTGCTGCAACTGCTTTCTGTTTCTGTTGACGCGTGGGGTGCCAAATGACACTATCCATGCCAGTGAAGACAATTTACAAGTGATTTGGTTTCAGCGATGAATAAAGTCGAGAGAAACAGCTGAAACGTCTCATTGGCTGAGTCAATAAGACGTGAGTAAGACTTTTAGAGAAAAAAAATAAATGAAAAAACACCGCCAAAGAAAACCCTGGTTTTAATGTAAAAGTTTAAAATCTAAGTGGGTCATACAGACTTTTAGAAAGGTAAAGAAAGCTGTTGAAAATGTGGGGTAAACCATTTTCCAACTTCTTTTCAATTATTCCTCAAAGCTCCAATGTGTTCCTAAATTTCCACCCGCTTCCAAAATGACAGGCACTTTAGACCTTTTTTTTTTTTTTTTAGCAAAACTTTCCATACAAAGATGTGCAGGCACCGTATTTACTCAAACGACAGAACAATAAAATTCGATATTGGGAGCGATGGAGGTGGGAACAAAGTGTCATTATCGCTCAATCAAGAGTGCAGATACAGCAGCAGGCAGATTTATTAGTAAGCGGCGTCAACTGTTGCAGTCGAAGTGGATTTTTGGCTTGCGATATACAAATATACGCCCCTGGGCTCCGCTGATGGCTGAAGCCAATAATGTGTTAATGCCGCCAAGTGACACAATGTGTTACAGTGATTTGAGTGATACAGATGAGATAGGAGAGGTGATGCAGTAAAATGGAGTAGCATTTCAATCAAATCTAATAAGACTGTAAAAACCCTGTGATGAATTACCTTCTGATGAAGAAATTACCTTCCAAGGTGTAAAAAGCACACACAGGACAGATACAGAAACAGCGTGGACCTGTGTGCCTGCGTGCCTGCGTGCCTGCGTGCGCCGTGCGTGTGTGTGTGTGTGTGTGTGTAAGAGAAAGAATGGTGTTACACATGTTACTAGAGCAAATATTTTGTATGAGTTCTAGTTGGTTTGAGCCAATCCAAACTCTATCCTCTGGCCACTTGCTCTCTTGGGGAACCCTGCTTCCTCAGATGAGCTTAGAGCAACAGAAAAAGTAATGACTTGTACTATACTGTGCGTAGGCCTAATAATAAAAGCTGCTTCTGTGGGAATTGGGCCATGCGTGTCAGGTTCTGCTCTCCAGAGTAGCAATACCTCAGAGATTTCCCCCCTCGCTCAAATGGGGAAGGATAAATTGATGATACAGTGTGGAAGACAAATGAAATTAATCTTCCCAGTACCTGACAGGAATCGGCTTTGGATGGTGCTCCTACACACACACACACACACACACACACACACACACACTCACATGCTGACACATGCGTGCACACACACACGCACACTCGTGCACACACGCAGACATCGTTCGATATCTGTCTGGGTGGAAAATAAGACAAATGGATTGAAGTAAAACAACAATAGCATTTTGAGACTGAAGAGACTGATGAAATGAAATAAAGGCAACTAACAAGACAAAGGTTTTCATCAGATAAAATAGGTGACATGAATTTATCTCTTGTTAACTTTACTGAAAAGCAGGCACTGTATCTCGTCGAGGCAGGCGGGCTAATTAAAAGCAGGCATTGTGAAACATTTATTTATTTATTTTTTTACACTAAGCCAGATCTGTGTCAGAGTTGCCTCAATAGCGTGCAGCCGCTGCAGTCATGATAAGCTTTTTAGACTCTCATATTGATCTTCATGTCACTTAAGGGCAAAAGAGCTACCTGAGTATCCAGGACGACAGACACACTCGAAGCCCCCGGGCGTGTTGATACAGATGCCCTCGTGTAGGCAAGGTGAAACTTCACACTCATTCACATCCAGGTCACATCGCGTTCCAAAATAACCAGGAGGGCAAACGCAGTGGAACCTAAGGAAGATGTGATAATGCTTAATGATCCGGAAACACAGAGAAGATCGTGTGAAGACCAACGTATCAGATAGTAATAGTACACGCCCATATTTACTTCCCATTTCAACTTTGAAGTATCATTTTTTTTTTCTTTTTATCCCCAGTAACAAATACACAACAGTCTAGCGGAACCAATTAAAAACAGTATGTGTGCGTTTTCTGAACCCACTGAGACAAACTGCGGTGCAGATTTCTTCGACTGACCGGCAGCTCTTCTCAGTAAAATTAACTATATGCACAACAGCAATTAAGTCTCCCAGTGTGTAACTAAATTCAAATTATGTTTGATGATTTATTACTGAAGGGAAGAGCCTAATCTGTCCAATGATGTGGTTTACTCAATTCAAATCCCTCTCCACAGTTGACGGTGGGTCTAATATCACCTGACCACACTCCTCAGAAGAGACGGTTATTAAGTTTGAAAGGTGCAAAGCAACAGGCTGAACTAAAGCATCATTCACTGGTAAACCCGTTACGCCGTATTAAATCTTCTAAAATGTGCTAAATGCTATATTTATCATCAAGTGGCACATCACTGCTGCACTGAGAGTTTAAAAAGGCAGCTAATGGTAAGAGACAGAACTGATCTCTTCGATGCACCTTCACCGGGTCAGGCCCGCGGTACCTTAAGAAAACTTCTGTGTGAACACACAAAGACAGTGACGGCTCAGTGAGTGGACTGCAGAGTCTGATTCATCAGCGCAGCGCAGGCGGACTTGCGAGGCTCATTGGGTCAGGGGGATGTAAGTAGAGGCGTGTGGTGGGCAGAGAGGTTAAAACACACCTGATGTGAACTCCCTGGACTGTGCAAGCAGGGGAGTGCTCTGAGCCGGGCCGGGTCACATGGGAATGAAATCATGACGGGAGACAAACTGGAGACAAACCATTTAGGACTCAAATTGGCCCTGGGACTTTCCTACCCATCTGTCCGACTAAGCCTGGAAGCCCCGGGGCTCCCATTAAGCACAGCAGAGAGAAGCACCAGTGGAGTAAAGCCCAATCTAGATACATGATGCGTTCCTGCTGAATTCGCTCTCTGTCTTTAGAATAGCAGCTTATGTGTGTCAAGGATGAAGACCGGCTTGTTATATAAACCGGAGCACTTCTGAAGCAGAACAACACAACCTCCTATGCTTTCTTGGGGAGAAAGGAGCTGTCCGTGCCCCCTTCAAACAAAACTGGAACTTTTATTCTGTCTGGCCTTTTCTTTATGCCTTATTTTTTTTGTTTTAAATGCAGCAGTGAAAGTCAAAGAAATTATATTCATGCCAACCTGTTCACAAGGTCCTGACAAATGCCGGCGTTGATGCAAGGGCTGGAGGCACACTCATTGATGTCTTCCTCACAGTGAAGGCCAGAAAATCCCATTTTACAATCACAGCTGGAAAAGAAAAATAAAATCACTGATATTGATGTTTTCTCTCGGATGGAGAATAGAATATCGTTTTCCTTCAGGCACATGCAGAAGGAAAAAAAGATCCATAGAAATTTACTGATATTAATTACACATCATATCCAGCCTGATTGCTTGACCAGTAACATATCCCTGGATTTACACTGTTTTAAGAAGTGACCTCAAGTCTTCACGAATAATACATTTGAGTGAGCAATTACAGCGGTTGTTTAGAGGCTGTAAAGAGAAATTAGATTAATTGAAAATAGACTCTACTACATCCTTTCAAAATACAGCATGAAGTTATAACTAAGTCTCGCTCAGTATAATTTGCTGGGAAAATGCAATTTTAAAGTTCCTCACTAATAATCTTGACCTTTCCTCATCTCTGGAGACATTAAAACCTGGTTGTGGTATGCATTTTTTCTTTACCTGTAACTGTTGACCCCGTCCACACAGTTGCCCCGGTTTTGGCATGGATCTGAACCACACTCATTGGTGTCAATTTCACACCAACTTCCTTCAAATCCTGAAAGATAGATGAGATGGTCATGGATCAGCAAACCCAGCTCCATCCTGAAAGCGTTGGGGCCGATGATAACAAAGGCCCCAGTGAATGCTATTTTAATGGAACTAGTAGCCCCTGTAGCATATCTCATCTTCCAGCTCTCAGCACTCACTGTTTCCCCTTTGAGAGTGTGTAAGTCTAATAATACTTTAGTGCCACAGACAGATTGGTCTGAGGGTTAGTGGTTTGGGGTTTGGGAGCGCGAGTATGTGTGTGTCTGTGAGCGCAATTGCGCAAATATGTGTGTGTGTGTGTGTGTGTGTGTGTGTGTGTGTGTGTGTGTGTGTGTGTGTGTGTGTGTGTGTACAGGGAAGCAAGTACGGGGACATCTTGTTAAGTTGGGGTAAGAGGGGGAGGCTAAGCCCAAGAGCTCTTTTGCCCTTGCTCATTAGGGGGTTTTGGGGGGGGGGGCAGTATGGCTAAGCAGATCAACATGAATGTTTTGTTGTACATTTGAAGGCTGGCTCTACAAATGTGCCCACTGAATAAATGGACATTTATTCTTTGATAAAATCCACTCAAGAGTGAAGCGTTGAAGCTTAATATATGTTCAATATAGGTTGGACACAAAGGATTTCCTGAAAAAGCAACCAGCGAATTGTGAAATATTATCAGTCATGATAATCGAAGCACAATTTAGCAACCATTAAATTTAATACAGTTTAGTTTGAGGTCCTATTATGTGAAGTTACACTCAATAGTTCTTTGTTAAACATAACTGCATAAATCAACACAACAGCACCTCCTAAGATCCTACTGTATGCTTATATTCAGTTTTTACATGGATGGATGGACAGGCATAGTCTAAAATCTTTTGTTTTATTATAAACAATAATGCAAAAACGATACACATTTGGTGCATATACAGTCAATCAGTTATTTCTCTAGAAATAAATAGCAGCATTTACCCTCCACCTATTTATTTTCTAAAACACGTTTTCCTCTCAGCATCACTGTGACCCCCTGGATTTTTCCTGTGGATTTTTCCGTCTCTCCGCAGTACCACTCAGGACAGGTGTGTCCCAAACTTTGAAAACCAAACTTGTATAAACAGACAGTTTGACAGGTGGAACTGACTCATAAACTAAAATAATTCTAAAGGTTTATCTTTTTGAATCACCATGTCTATAATTTGCCTCCACACTACTAATTTTCAACACTTTGTGACAGTTTCTACTATTCCAGTTTACGCATTATGAACCATTACACACAAACACAGTTTTCTTGCACAGCTCTGCTATTTGATGACTATAAACATGAAAAAAATAAAAATAAAAACTGGGGGAAAAAAAACTCTTGAGCTCAGACTTACAAAGACCGCTACTGAGATGCCCCTGCAGAGCGCCATCTGCCTCGAATGATTAAAAGTGAAACAAGTATTTAACAACGGTTTAATAAAACTAGCTTATAATGAGTATTGGTGCACTTATTGTTTCATTTTGTCATTATGCTCCTCCTGCTGCTACAAGTTAAAGTGACTCATCGTTGATCTGTGATGGGTTTCGGTTCATGCGAGTGGTAACTCTCTGCTGAAAGAGGTTTTCGCATTAGCGCTGATGATTTTATTGAAAGAATCCTGTGCAGTTGAATCTTGCACAAGTGAGAATTATGAAATTCTAGGAGCAGCTAAACAGTGTTATCGAAATCATCGTTCAGCTTAATTGTATTGCCTTGTAAGACTCAAAGGAATAATTTGTGATATTGGGATTCTGCTGTTCATGACAGAAGGTAGGAACATGAATTACTGCAAAAGCTGTGATTTTAGGGATCTTTTTCAAGCCCCACTTCAAATAGAACAGGCGGGCACTAATGAAAAAAAAGTACAGCAGCGACAGTGACACAGCTCTGTGCATCGAGGGACGTAACAATGAGCGGGACTCCGCGAGACCACAGCGAGCACAGAGCATCTGGTGAATTATGGGCCAGCACAGGTTTCCCAAGCTGGTCTGTCAGTCAAAGCAATGGTGGGGCACCTTGGGGACTATTTCGAATGTCACTGCAATGTAATGCATCTTCTGCCACTAAGCAGTGACTGCAGGCTTTCTCTTTGACAGAGTACAGGGAGGGATACCCAAGGCGGGTGCTCACATAGTCATTCCATCATCTGGTTCGTACTACAGTATGTGATCATGGCTGCTGCCAGTAAATGTCTCTGAGGAGATGGAATTGTTGGTAATCCCCAATGGATAGAAAACTAACTTTGATTGACGGCTCAATTGTAATACGAGGAATGTCTTCATTTCGAGGGTGTGAGTTCCACTTGGACTACTACATTTATGGCTGTTGTCTTCTGACAGTCTGATGGAGCATTACTGCGATAGGGCTCAGTTAACATTACTTTTGGTCTCAAAACAAAAGGCAATATGTTTGAAAAACTAGCGGCAAAGAGTTTTGGGCCCCGTGCATTTCAATTTAGAATATAATGGAAAAGCAATTCATTCTCTTCGTTTCAGAGATGAATAAGAGCTCGGCAGCTCCAGCTGGCAGTTCAACATGAGGAAAAGCATCAAAATATATCCGGATCCAGAAGCAGTGAAAATCAGATGCGATTGATTAGGAAATGATTACACATCGAGTCTTATCTGGACGGAGTGTGTTAAACAAATTTAACATTTGATAGTCAACTAAAAAAACACCACACATGTAAATGGCGTCTTTCAACAGATTATCACTCCTGTACAGCAAACTAGTACTAAATCAAATCAGTTAACGATGAATGCAAATGAAATGACGAACCTGTCCCAGTAACCATCATTGCTGTGTTTTTCATAATCAACAAGCACAGCATGCGTGTGAGTCCTTCACATGCAAAGACCCAAAAAAACTGGGTTACTTGAATAAGTGGGTTAAGAATAGAAATCTCTTTGCATGTAAACACAGCGACTGCGGCGAATTTACCCCACTGCTTCACACCTGGACCACCTCCTCAGCACAGCTAATGAAGGCATAAAATGATTAAACACTTGAGTTTATTTAAAATGTGTTTACTGTACAGCTGTTAACACACTGAGGTCTATTTTTATACATTGTGTATAAATGAAGCCACTAACCTCTTCCTCACAGTTGTGTGCATATACTCACCCACAGCTACTGTTTGCCTCAGCATGTACGTGTTAACCTTCTTCTTTTTTTCTTCCCGCCACTAGTTTTTTTCACATCTTAATCTATTCATGTGGCATATTTACAAATCATGCTGACAACTTTATGTATATATTCTTACATGAAGTGATCATCAAAACACCTGACAAGTTGTGTATCATTAGTTTGCTTAACTGCATATAATAATTGCCCAGAGTTCCACAAACTATTAGGATCCGAAGCGCCACAGAACTGCAATCTCATCCCAGCCACGATAGAAATGCATTAAGGCTTTTAAACTGCTGAATATAACATTTATAATGATTTTACCAGGAAGAATTATATGCAACCCCCAACACTGCCCATGATCTTTCCCTCCTGTCTATTTGGAAAATCACATTTGCTGTAAAACCACAACTCGATGAAATGTTATAAAAGAGAGATGAAATAGAAAGAGCCCAGCAAGCCTGGGCGCAGGTGTCTTGTCTCTGAGGTTTCCGCCAAAGACAGACAGCACCATTAAATGTGCTATAATAATGGACATACACAAGATAGCCAGTGTTATTCCACTGGATCTCAAGAATTGCAAACTGCTCTGTTCGGTAAAAGTGAATCTGACTTTGCTGTGAACTTTGAAAAAAATAATCACTTCTACTGCCAAGTAAATTTCCACGTCCAAGAAATGTATGTTGGTATAGTGGCACATAAGTCAAGAAACCAAATATGGGTTAAAAAATACATCCTCTGTACACAGTGGAAAGAGAAAAAAATACAGCTACCCAGGGAGCATTTTGGGAGGAAACAGGCATTTTTACCACTGTGTGTCTGACTGAAAATGTTTGAGATAAGTTAAAATCGTAAAACTGATGCAGCAGTTGTAGTCCACACACAAAGAGCTCCATAATGAACTACCTCTAACAACAACAACAACAGATCTTTAAGTTAAATTAAGTTAAATACATCATTTTCGCTCTTGGTGTGAAACATTTGTCAGGCCTTCTTTACTAAAATCCACACATACTATTATTCATTTTGTTCTATGGGATTCAGGCTGCCTTGACAATAAAAAAAACAAAAAAAAAAACATAATTCAGCTTATCAAGAGACCAGAGTGAGAAACGCTTCCCTTCCCTCACCGCCCTAGCACCTCGCACTTATACTAATAGAGGCGTGATATACACAATCATCCATAACATTTTGACAACCTTTCTAATATCATCAGTCCATCTTTTGCAGCATCTGATGCAACAGATTGTGATGAACTGTGCATTTTAACCCCTTTCTATCAAAACCAGTATGAACAATCTGTAGAAATTTGAACCGCAGTAGCTTGTCTGTTGGATCAGACCACGCTTTTTAGCCTCCGCTTCACACGTGCATCAGTGAGTGTTAGCGTCCCATGACCATGGCATCAGGTCATCGCTTTTCTGGCTAATTAGTGAAGCTATATGAAGGACCTTTGACTATAAGTACACGTTTTCTCTATGAACGAGCAAATGAGTGAAACGTTTAATCATAAAGCGATTTAAAATATGTCACAACGTGAAGCCCACAGATTTACCAGAGGTGTCACAGAGAGGCCTCGGGAGAAAAATGGTATTTGTGTTTAGGGTGTCTGATCAAAATAAACCTCAGTGTTTGGCTGGAGGGGCATTTTTGAAAAAAGTTTATGACTGGGTTGGCAGGGCCCAGTCACAATCCTTCTTGCTCAGTGTCCTGGAGGCATACAGGTCCGGGAGGGACTGCAGGTTTCGCCCAATCACACTTTCAGCAGAGAAAATGATACCCTGCAGTCTGCCCCCGTCCCTGGCAGTGGCAGCGGGCGACCAGATGGTATAAAAGGAAGGTAGGACAGACTCAGCGAAGGCGGTGTAGAAGTGCATCATCCTTGGCTTAAGCAAGTTGATCTTCTATTGACACTGAAAGAGACGTTAATATTCTGTTTCCACTCGAAGCTTCAGGTGATAGTGATTCCCAGGTGGCGTTCTCAACACCTCTGACAGGGAGCAGGTTAGACTGAATTCTACCGTCTTCAGAGTGTTGGGATCTGCTTCCAACAAGATGGTCAATTTTGGACCTATCGACGGTTTCGTTATCAGAAAAGATTCCTCCAACAACAGGAGTGTTGTCTTAAGGTCAGGTGCGTGAGTGCAGCAGTATGTAAACAGATCGGAGAGCAGCCTGGAAAGAACTCAGCCTTTAGGGGAACTGGGTACAATCAGATATGCATAACTGGGAGGTTGTGCACTGCAGCATAATCAGGACGATTTGCTAGAAAGTCTATAAAACAAGATCCAAGTGTAGATTAGAGCAGCATTCAGGTGCTCGTGCTGATGAAACAGAAGACTATGTTTTTTGCGCTGACCACAGATCTGTTGGTTCTATAGGGAAACCACGGGGGGCCGTCAAGCTGGCTCTCGGAGATTGCCAAGCTGACTGGTGGCTCGCTTCCCTGCTGGTGTGTGGACAGTTGGAGACAAAGGCAAGACTCGGTGAGGAATGTGACACGGCTGTCCTTTTGTCTTCAAAATTGACAGCAGAACTCATTCATGTTCATGGACAGGGGTGAGTCAGTAGGGGAGTGCGCAGAGTGGGCTTTTGATTTCAGGCTGGTGGTCTTTCTTGCTCTCCCAGAGAGTTCATCAAAGAAGTGAGGTCAAAATGTCTTGAAAGAAATTTGTTTGGAATCTAGGTCAGTATAAAAGAAAACAACTTTAAATAACTATTTTTTGGATCTGGGCTGCGGGGTCGAGTGATGGTTAGTGCTCGTCTCAGAGAGAAGGCTGTAGGTTTGAATACAGGCCCAGCCTTTCTGTGTGGTTTGATTGTTCTCCCCATGGGTGTGCCCCCCCGTGTTTGCCCTTGTGACCTGTCCAGCATTCACACTTAGGCAACGTACACGATGGATCAGTGACTCTGAACTGGATATAGCAACATCAAAGCTGGATGGATTGTTTTAAAATTCACCAAAATACATTCTTTTTAATCCTCAGATCAATAGCCACTGAGTTCAAATATGTGGTGTACTCATTCATTGTTGGAAACGGTTCCGGAAAAAAAAAATTGCCTGGTGGCGCAATCCAAACAAGTGTCAAGACTCTCTACAGCGTTCCTGGTCCACATGTTGAATGCCAAAGGTCAGCGTGTCCCTGTGTAGCCAGGGAAACCACCTGACATGCGCTGCAGATTGTAGTGCTGTATAAAATCGAAACAGCTTCTTTCTCTCAGGCACATTTGAGCAGTTGTTGTGGTGCAGGTCAACATTTGATTGAGGGGTCAGTGGTCTCATTGCCGTCTCTACCTGACCGAAGGTAAAAGTGTCCTTGGGCAAGACACTGAACGTCTGGAAGGGTGGCAGGCACCACTCATTTCTGTCTTGTCGCTGCTGGTGTTTGTGCCGTTGAGGACGTGATTGAAATTTTAACACATGTTGAAATCACTGGAGTGAAAACATGTCCAAACAGTACATTTACACTTGAATATTGTATTTAAAGAAACCGAGAGTCCCACTGTGGTAGAATAAGGATCCCATTTATTTATTTATTTTTAACATCCAGTTAAATAACCTGCAAGCCTACCCTGTTCGTCTTGTAAATAGCCCAGCGCTGTTAACGCCAGTAAATGGTCAAAATCATGGCTCGGAGAGGAGAGGAGTTTACAGTTGATGATAAAAGCTTCCCTCTTCCTGGAGAGTGCTGCAGAATGACTGTCACATCTTTACACCAGCTGCCGTTGGTATAAAAACGGACACCTCCACCCTTTGTTTTGCTGGACGGCTGTGCGTCACAAATGCACTCTGAGCAGCTGGATGCCTGCCAGCTGCCGTGGAGAGTCCGGTACCGAGCCACACAGCCAAGTTTCCATAAGGTACAAAATAAGAGGACGATAAAAAAGTCTCTTCTCTCCTTCACTGGCATCTTGAATCTGTCCACTGTGTTGCCGAGTGAACACATTAGATAAAAATATTTCTGGCGATGGAGAGTGTGAAGTCTGCGTCTGTTGGGATGCACAAGTGCCCAGCATGTTTCTCTTCCTTTTTTATTGCACAAGCAAAAGTTGAGTGCACTTTAGAACAAAACGCCCAATAATCTCATAGACACATAAGTTGTTTTCCTGTTTCATGGAGTCTTTTTGTGATTGAAGCTCTATAAAGCAATATTATGTGAAGAAAAGCCTTAAAACCAAATCAAACACCAATTGTGAGAAAGATTGTCAGTACTACAGGTCCCACTGGCAATCATCACTGATTTAGTCATCTGTATGCAATTGTCGGCTTGGTGTTTGCTGGTCCGCTTACAAAATGTTTCACATTCTGTCGACCAAGACATTCCAAGTCATCTTCTTTTTTTTTTTTTTTTGTCAAACAAGTAAAGATGTGTCTTTCTTGCTGCAATCCTGCACATTCAGCAGCCATGAGTTGAGAGAAAGTGGACTAGAGCGTTCTAAGGCGTCCCATGCCTGTTTCTGGTATATTATCAACAAGCCTTGGTCTTAATATATAAAAACAAATGTGCACATGGTGTTTTTCTCTGTCCGGCTTATTTCTGCATGCTCAACCAAACTGTGATATATATGTGAACTGCCGTTGGTGTTTGATTTAACTCCATGCCTGCCCTGGGTTACCAATATCGGGAAGAAAAAAGGCTAAATACAACAAGCTTCCATAAATCTGAAATCTTACAATATGTGGAAAATATATATTACGTCAGTGCTCCAGCTAGTTACACACAGATTTGCATGAGAAACCTTTTGGGTATGTCCATCTGCTATGAGTTATTCAGGGGTTAAACACCAATGAGGTCAAATCCAGTAATAAGAATTTACAAGGAGCAAAGTTCTCTGACACACGATGTGATCATTGACACTTACTTTCAGTCTTTACATGAAATCGTTTTCCTCGAAGGCAACAGAGGTCTCCAATGGAAACTGAAGAAACAAAGCACCTTTTGCCCTCAGCAATGGAATATCACTAGCTCGCTGTGACATTTGCCTACCAAAGGATTGCTCTCTCACACTGAGGGTAAGCACCTGCGACATTTCAAGATTTTTTGCTTTGCTGTGCGACTGTGTTTAGAGTTCAGGAGACTATGGCTGTCTGTGATTTACAGAATGGACTTGGCCGGATAAATAATGTGACTGTGACAGATTATCATTCATAGAGGGACTTCTTGATCTTGGTCATTGTACATGCGACTGTGGAAAAAAAAGTCCCCTCTTGAGGTTTTAAATCACAATATATAGCATAAGACACACACGCACACACACACCCCTCATACTTTTTGATATTATTCTAGCCTGCTTTTGAAGATAAACTGTTTTGTTCACCAGGTTGCGGCAAAGCTTATCAATAAAAGTAATGAAGTAATAATCATTTTTAAACAAAACAGTAATTTGTCATAACCGCACTTACAATACATACAGCTTAAACAGTGGCGGCTGGTGGTAAATTTCTCAGGCGGGGCTCTTCATTATTCTTCACTTTCAGCCCGTGTTAGCTTTATTTAAATACAGTGCGTTTATAAACCACATTACAACAATCGTATTTTTAATCAGATAGTGAATAGAGAACACTTATTAAGATGACACTTGTGAACAAATGCTGAATGGATTTGTTTTGGGGCTGGTTTACTTGACAGTTAGCCCGAGTTTAGGAAAAACAAAAGTCAATCTCAGGTATATTTTTGTATTTTCACCCAACACATCCATCTTTGAAAACATTTTAGGATTGTGCCTCAGAAAACTCAAAAGAACTGTGTCTTTTTAAGCTCTTGTATTTTCAGTCATTAACAAATACGAGCACATCGAAACATTTATAAGCCATCAACACACCTGGAACAACAAACTGACACAAAATGAAACCAATCAGTCACTCATATTGTTGATCAGTAGTTGGTGAAACGGCCAGTAAACCTCCCCTCCTCTGGACGCTTTTCACAGCGCCCAAGCTGCTGGCACACCCACACACACGCACACGCAGTTGTTATTTTGTTGGTATAAACATGGGGCATTATTAGTTTATCAATTTATTAAAAGAAAAATATATATTCCTGGGTCCGTCTATTGGCCGGCCACCACTGGATTTAAAGTGTATTTCCAGAGTGTATATCATTTATAAACCTTGTTTTTTCTCTTTTTATCATTATTTGTACAGAAAACATACGAGGAGGCGTGAACCCTTCTGTTTCGGTCACACACGTAATAACATTACATATCAATAACCTTTAAACAACACCATGCTCGAGTATCTCCTTTGATTTCAGTGCCAAGAGGAGTAGGAGTAAATTTCGAAAACATTGAGATTTCATGCGCAGTCTACAAATGACCTTAAATCGTTTCAGTGTTTCTTTCCAGTCACATGTTGGCAAAACCTTGCCATTTCTCAGAAAACAAGATTTCCACAGACTTTAGCATGCACACCTTCACAAAGCCATCCTCACAGTCAAGTGATTTTGCAAGTAAAGACACAGCGAGCTTCGACTGCAGCAGTTCAACATCTTATTATTGGATTGTTTCCTGATCTTACTAAAACAAGTCACCCATCGTGGAACTATCACACGTCAGTTACTTAGATTGAAAAAAAAAAAAATGAAGTGAATGATTTCGTCCTTATTTCTGATGCATGGTTATCCTGCAAATCAGGCGGCGCCAAGTCTGACCCACAGGCCATATGTTTGGCACCCCTGCTCCAGAACCCCTTGCTACACCAGCCAAGTGACACATATAAAAGAGTTTTAATTTCAGTGTGCCACTTTCCCCATCTATCAAACTTTTATGAGTGTTAAACATCTTGTGAAATAATCCAAATCAAACAGTGAATGTGGTTCAAATGAAACAGTGAGAAGGATTCACGAGGATGTTAAATTTGATAGTGTTAAAGCAGATTTTTTTTTTCCAGTAGGAAGATTGACAGGAGTGTATTCATTATGTTTTTTTATGAACGCAATGTAAAAATGAAAAGGGTCAGTGATATTCGCATACACCTGCCAGACTTTGTAGAATTAGACACATACAGCATGCAAAAAGTCCTACTCTGTACCACCTCGATATAAAGAAAATATTCACTTCGAGTGAATACAATGAGGGGAAACTCCATTCAGCACATCTTGTGCGGATAATGTGTTGCCAATCTTTTTCAATATCATATTAGGTATGTGTCACTTCTCTTGTTGGCATAGCTCCACAGTAGCTCATTAACCAACTGTTTGGTAGGACACAATCTCAATCTCGTGGAAGGTGAAGGCTAGTGTAGCGTGCCATGCAAATAAAGGGGTTTGTTCTCCATCTGGCCGGGAACACCTCTGGGGATATTCTGAGCCATGGAGACCAAATGGTTCTTGCATGTAAAGGGACCACACAAAACCTTTGAATGAATTCCCTACACTAGAAAACAGCATTTCTCCCCTCTGTGATGAAGCGACTGTCCATCAATCAAAAGAGCTCAGTAAACCCCGATATATGCCAGCATATCAAACAAAAGCCACACCACAAAGGTGGTAATGAGCATATGCCCCTTG
The DNA here is from genome assembly GCF_963383615.2 of Lipophrys pholis. NCBI lineage: Eukaryota > Metazoa > Chordata > Actinopteri > Blenniiformes > Blenniidae > Lipophrys > Lipophrys pholis. The sequence continues at coordinate 15,178,659 of NC_137642.1, read as the reverse complement.
ATAGAGAAAAGATCTAATTATCAAATGTATGCATCAAATGTATCACATATATGTTATCTTCATAGGCATGTAGTAGCTGTGGTTACATGAAGCAAAGTGATCCGATTAAATGCATATCGGAATACAATTACATCATGTAAACACATTTAGCTGGCTATATTGGTTGGTTGAATATTTGCAGGTGTACTACCATTAGCAATTAACATAGGAATGCCATAATAGACAAAAATGATGTAGAACATTTAGTAACATGTGCAACATTTATTTTAAATCCTTTACTAAAGTAACGAAGCAACAAAAAACACAAGTGGCTAATACAAACTGTTTGGCAGCAACTGTTTCATTGCCAGTGTTTTCCATTCTGTCTATTCTTCCACATTTTCGTGAAGGCAGCAGAAAGAGTGCAGGTGTCAAATATGATGATACCCATGAGACATTGGTTATACTCAGATAGTGGATGGTCCCTGTCGAATTTCATAGCCAGTCATGTGACAGTATCTGATGGAAGCTGACAGGGGTCTTTAATAAAAGCTAAGCACCTTAACTGTGAAATTTAATGATCTTTTTTTTCCCTCATAGTGGCACCAGTGAATCCTTTATAAAGCTAAGCGTTTGGTCATTGTTTTCCCAAGACACTTTCCCAGATGATATTCGTCTCCCAAAAAGGTTGATGTGGCAACTTCAGTGTTCATCAGTTCAATGGAATCTAAAAGTCTGCAATAAGGAGGTTTCTACTGGGAGTAGTATTAAAGGGATTTGTAAAACACAGCCACAATGGAAATGAGTTTTGTCTACAAAGATACACTGTAAGAACCCCGGGGGCCAGAATAAAAACCAGAGCTGGCTGAAGGAATCTTCCTAAAAGAAAATATAAGCGATGCATTATCGCCTCTCCATTGCAAGGTGCTCTTATAAGACGTTTTCTGCTCTTATGAGCAGCAACTCTCTGCTGAGGCTCTGGCCAGGAGGCCTAAGTCATCTTGCCTGACCAGCACAGATGTTCCACTTTCCCCTTAATGAGGAGCCTCAGCAGGGAGTGCCAAACCTGATAGAAGAGCAACCTGAAAATGGGAGAGTTAGGGTAGAGGTTGGGGTGAGGGTTGCTGTCCAACATCTAGAACAAATGAAACAAAACAAAAACCCACAGCATCAAATGCCTCGACTGCATTACCCAGTGCAGTTACATCAGAGCACTCTAGACATTGCACATACTTTGGTGTCCTTGCTCAATTTGCTGACTTGTTTGAACAGAGAAGAGTTTGCGCATACAAACAACACCATGTGTTTTAATCTTATCAAGGACCTTTGTTGCATGTCCTCCACCTTTCTCTTTCAGTATAGAATCCATTTACTTACACTGCAAAAAGGCAGACAGCACTATATAAATATAGGTTCTTTCTTTAAATTCGAAATATTAAAACAAAGAAAAACTTTGACATTTTTCTTTGCAATAATAAAACTCGAATATAGTAAATGATACTTATATTCTATTTCATCATTAGGGGAGGAGATTTCATTGTAGCTGCCAGATCATTAAAGTTACGGATGTGTTATCATGCTTACCCAGTTAAAATTGGTTCACACTGTACAAGATAACTATTCAGTTTTCATCACTGATTCTAGGAAGGATAAAATGGATGAAAAGAAAATATGATAGAGAATATTAAAAGGAAATTATCTGAAGTATATATTCTTTTATTTTTATATATTCTTAAGGCATTTCACCTCTCCTGAACTCACAGATTTTTCAGAATGAAAGAAGCCTTTTGGATGAGAGGTTAAAAATCTTTAACTTCAAGGTCAAGACACAGCCGATGTAATAGTTAGGACACAATTTTACTAAACTGCTGCTTCACAATTTGTTTGAAGGATGAATTTATAAATAATCTTCTGGCTGCCCTCTTCCGGGAGTCGCCACCGCACACCATGTGGACCACAAGTTTGATTTGGCAAAACAGATGCCCTACCTGATGCAACCTCACTGGGATTTTAACCCCGACCTTCGAGTGACTAACTCGCCGCTTTAACGTCTCGTCCACAACTGCGCCTCGATTTGATTCAACAATGAATAATTTTATACATGGTATTTTTATAGGTACCATATTATGAAAAATTCACTTTATAATGGTCTTCCAACAGTAATAAGTGTCCCCAAAGCCTGTGTATGAGGCCTCAGAAGTGAAGAAACTCTGTAATTTCGTGATTGTGTGCTCATACTGGCAAATCACAGATTTTCCCTTCTTGACGTCATGCGGGGAAATAACCACTTCCTCTGGACGTAGATACTCCCTTTGACCCTTCTACAGGTAGACGAACTCTGCCCACTAAATTTACAAGTGGACGCCATATTTTTCTCCTCGCAAATGCTACTGGAAAAGACATGGAGTAGGCATGGACAGACACAGCTCGTTAGCATTTATAGGTAAAGACACAGAAACAACCTGTTCTCCATAGAGCTCACTAGAGGGATTTTTAGATTCGCCGAAATTCAGGATAAAGGCTGGATATACATATATGTAAGTACAATCAGCTAAAAGTAATAAACAAATAAAACTAACTTGGCGAAATAGCTGTACTGCAAACAAATTCTCACAAGAATATATGGCCGACTGATACGTTCAATAATACAGCAGCACTAGTAACACAAACCTCTATGTTTATCCTCAGGCATGTTTTACCATGAGGCAGCTGCTATGACTTCTAACTGTGTCTGTCTTTAAAAGCAAACACAGGCTACATTTGCATTTGGACCCAAAACAAAAAAATGCAGTCGGAACATGTACCCCATGTTATTTGAGCAGTAAATCAACCACGGACTGCAGGTATCATATTTCCATCACAAAATTCAACCAATCACTATGTAAAAGGAGAGAAAAAGTATCAATTTGAATGGGCTTGCGCATGTATCAGCAAGCTCATTCAGTATACGTATACTGAAACCACAACGGCCTTCATTCAGTGTTTCAGGACAAGGGGTTTGAGACATAAGCCATTTCATGTCATTTAAAAGCATCAAAGTGTTGTGGTGTTGTGGACCAATGAAAGCTAACAACTACATACCGAGTGCTGAATGAGTTGGTGTTTTTATAAGAAGTTTGCCTTGATTACGTTACTTCCATGGTGTCCATCTTCAGTGTGTGGGATGAGGTTTGCTTATAGCTGTAAATCTGGCAGACAGGCAGACAAATTCTAATTTAATTAGGCTTGGGAATAATGTAAGACCTACACAATTTCCTTGACAAATAGCCTACACTGAAGGGTAAATAACAAGTCTTTAAAATTGCTGCACTGGGATCAAGCCATGCCTTGTATAACATCGCTGTGTTTTTTTGAGTAGTAGCTATGTAGGATGGATTTATGGTGAATAATAATGGAGAGTAGTGAGTCACAATGCTTGTGTGAAGTGAAAACGACCAAGCCCACGCAAAGCTCTTGATGTAATGTATGCAGCCAGCACCTAATTTCTATTCCTCTCCAAGGAAGCTTTCTGAAACTAACCCAGCCGCTCTATTTATATCCGGTAACATCTTTTCATCTCTGTGCTGATAGAGCCATTAGGAACAGCACACCCCTATAGCATCTTAACCTGCACACTGAGTCCGGGTGTTATAACACTACATAACATTCCTATGCTATCAAGAGCTTACTGATGAAATGTCCTCACAGGTCATTTTCAACTAAGAAAATGCTCATTGCAGTTTTCTTCTTCTGAATGTGTTCCTTTTTTTAGATGACTGAGCTCCTAAATTGAACATGGAATAGATTACTCTTTGTGCAGTTTGTCTTCAAACGTCTTTGCTGATTGTGCATTAGGGCACAGGACAGTAAAGGAATGACAGGAAGTTTGTTTGACAGCAAAAAGTACTGATTACCTTAAATGTCTTGAATGGGGTGATCGCTATTTGACTTTTGGAATGGTTTGCCTTTTTAATTATCATTTTTCACCCACTGTGTCATCATTCATATGTGTATTTTCAAGTTCGTTAGCATGGATTCAAACTGGGATATTTGTTGTTGGTGACAGTCTATGATACCAACTCGTATACCGCAGTTTCATGGTTTGGCATCATTTGGAAGAAAAAATAAATAAACTGAAGAAATATGCGAATTTCAGGATATACATGAGACAGTGAAAGTACAGTTTTGCTTTAAAAATTATTTGAGATACTTTCACCATAGAAATACAGTTTTCTATTCCTCAACTAGGGCTGTCACAGTATGCTGGTACTCATTTCAACCTGAAAAGCCTCACAAACACAGGCATGCGTTAGAAGAGCTTTCTTGGCTTAAGAAGTTATTTGGTGCTCAGACCCCGGCGGAAGACTGCGACAGTAATGGATGAATGAACGCGATGATCTAGGATTAGTCTTCCCTCCGGAGTCTGGACATTGGTGGTGGCGAGGAAGAGGATGGCCTGGGGCGAGCAGGGGATTCGCGCTTTTTGAACTGAAAGAAACCCAACTGGACCACATCAGCAAGCAGAGCGACTGCGGACAGGAAAAACTCCCTCTGACAGGAAGAAACCGTTGCAGAACCGGGCTCAGAGGTTTTCTCAGATGCTTTCTGCTAACCGGCTGGGTGGAGGATAGCGAAGAAGAGCATGAGATGGGGGGGTTCAGGTAGGGTATGGATTTGGACTCGACGATGAGCGTTGACGGCGGCGTGGAGGTGGGTAGCGATGCAGCCGGAACAGCTGAGGCTTGAACGTGTGCGCTTATGAGGCGGAACCTGGCTGACGAGTGGCTGGGCGGAGGCGAGCTGCGGCAGGGATTGGCTGCCGCAAGTGGGTTCCCTGGAGACAAGCGGTGGTTGGACAATGGCTGGAGGTTGGTCTTCCAGGTTGAATTACCACTTAAAGCTCCATGACAACCGCGAATATGTTCAGGATGTGCATGGTATAATATAGTGTAATTGATGTAGTACGACTCGTCGTTTGCAGAGCCCTTCAAGCCCTATTACCAACAACACGTTATAAACAAAACAGCCACATAGCTTATATTGATACCGAGAAAGAATCCATACAGACTGTAGTCGAGGCTGAACAAAGTAAAGACGTGGTTGGACTGAGGTGGGCAGCAGATACAGTTTTTACCATGCAACTTCCCCGAAAAAGTATTATTTTTAGACACAAGCAAGACAGTATGTGCTAGTATGTTCCTATTGATATCATCATAGTATCGTCATTGTTATATTTATTTTGCCCCGTGATAATTGTGAAGCCAAAATCTGTTATCGTGACGGTCGTATCATGAACTTTCAAAGTCCCGTGTTCCCAATGTCCCCACTCCTTCAGAACGTGTTGCTGGCAATAAATTCAAAATGACTTAATGATTGCAGAAGAAAAATAACTAATCTTGTTATTGAAAATTAAATACCCCGAATTTTAGAATTTTCAAACAAATAGACAGAAAAGTTGCAAATCATTGTATTCTCAACGTCCTATACAGGCTGTTGAAGTTCCAAAAATAACAATATCAGGTTTAGGAAAAAAAAACAAGAAAAAACGTTTCTTCCTCTTACTTGTTAAGAACTCTTGACTGGTAACAGAGAGATTAAAAAAAAGAGATTTGAGTTCATTTGAGCTAATTAAAAAAAAAAAATTAACTGAACTGCTGAATTATGAAGAGAACTATTTGATTCCAATAACATGTTTAAAAGTGTGGAAAATTATAACTTACGATGACATAACACCCCAAAAGGACCATTTAATTCAAAATAATGAAATTTGTAAAATATTTGTGCACGTGTGACTTCAGTAGAATGAGGTAAGGTTTTGTCATATGACGGTATTCATTTGGTTTAAAACGCATACACAGTTGCATTTTTACAGCACACGGGTAGTCTTTTGTTTAAGACTATCTAATTATTCTAGAATAGTTAAAAAAAAACAATCTGATAACACAAAACAAGTCCTGTTTATTTAAAATCATGAAGAGTGAAAAAAATCCAGGATAAACTCGTGCAGCACACTTCAAGATTCATAGCAAAAGTCAACATTTTCAACTACTTTCTTGAGGGAAACTGCAAATTAGAATGGGAACCTTGGAAAATGTCAGGAAACGCAATGAAATAAATTTGAATTTGTAAGCCACATTTTGTCACGCTTGGTTGACTATGTGACCCACAATCAGCCAGTGATCAGCCTGCCATCATATAATATGTTTCACTTTATTCTGCAAGTCTGCCCTAATTACTAAATGCAATGCAGTGTTTTGTTCCCGCTGGTGTTGTGGAGCACAATAGTTCAGTGGCAGAGGTGTAGTTCATCCTGTGACTTGTGTATTATGGAAAAAAAAAGAAAAAAGATATTCTTGGAAAATGTAGCTGTGTTTTTTTGGGGGGTGTTTTTTTTTTTTTTTTTTGATAAGCTTTGCCGCAACGTAGTGAACAAAACAGTTTATCTTGAAAAGCAGGCTCGAATAATATCACAAAGTATGAGGGTTGTGTGTGTGCGTGTGTTTGTGTGTGTGTTCACTCACCAGCTGGGCATCTGCAGGAGGCTGTTCCATTGGAGCGTGTCAGGCAGGTGGAGTTGTGCAAGCAGGGATTGTGGAGGGGGTCACAGGGGTCATAGGGCTGGCTGCACAAGGGGCCACTGAAGAAGGGGGGACAGGTGCAGGAAAACTCCCCAGGTATGTCTGACTCTTGACACTGAGCTCCATTTAGACAAGGCCCAGAATCACACTCGTCCACATCCTCAGTGCAGTCTGCACCTGTCCAGCCTGGCGAGCATAAGCACCTTGGATACACCAGAGAGGAGATATGGCACTGTAGAGGTCATTCTGGCATAGATTAAAACCACAACTTGAACAAAGCAATAAAACACTTTATTTTGCACTTTTCTCTGGACATAAACAACTATGCAAAATATTGTTATAGCTAAAGATGTCGTGAGCTGCTGCAGATAAGCTACAAGGGACTTTTTTTTTTTATCTTCTAAAAATTCAAATGACCCAGAGGAGACATTTTTCTACATAAAGCATACAGCATAACTGTGCATTGGCACCACTGTCCTGGATCTCTGTGTGAGACAGTGTGGGAAATTTACAGGTTAATTGCACGACTGGTCAGAGCAGCTTTTAATTCTGGACAGCTGAATGTAGGACACAGGGGGTTAGACTGCTGAGTGGGGATTAAATGGAAATGTATGCATGGTAGACATAGACAGAGAGCTGAGGAGAGAAGGGGACCGAGGAACAGTGTGTGTGTGTGTGTGTGTGTGTGTGTGTGTGTGTGTGTGTGTGTGTGTGTGCGCTGAAGTATCTGCTCTCAAGGCAGGTGAATATTCCACTTGGTGGCAGTGAGTACCTGAGCACGCCGACCAATCCACCTCACATTCCTTTCCATCCCTCAACTTTTCCACCTGGAGCGGTTTCACGTCTCCCCAGCGAGAGAGGGGGGCATTAGCTGGAGCAGATACACCAGCTTTTTCCTCCAATGAGTCACAGATCCCCTGAAACCTTTTCATGCTGTGAGCCATTGATTGACTCATTTGTTTTACCTGCCATCTGCAATTCATTATCTGGCGCTGCCAGTGGAAGGACATATTGCTATCTCTGAACGGCTCCTTTTCCTGCATTTATTAAGTGACTGATGCACCTCATGCGGACAGCGCCCTCGAGCCAACTCGCGCACCTACTTGAAGCTGTTGAGGAGATCGGTGCAGGTGGCGTTGTTTTTGCAGGGCTGTGATAAACATTCATCAATTTCTTGTTGGCAGTATTCCCCCGCCCAGCCAGGGTGACAAACACACTCATAACTCTGGAACAGATAAAAAAAAAAAAAAAAAAAAAAGGGGGATCACTATTAGATATACACTGAAATGTACCGACACCTCAAATCTATACTTGGTATTAAAAGTACTTTGTGGAATTGGGGTCTATTATTAGTCCTAAAAGAACTGTATATGCATGTGGGAGCTGTTAATTAGGTGCAATTAGAGGACATTGTGCCAATGATGCGTTTGCTTATTTACACCTGGTATATTTTAGAAAACAAATGGTCTAATGTGTGATATACTTCATTGAATTCATCAGTTGTTTTCCCCCTTTTTTTTTTAAATAATGCTGAAGGAAACCTCCTACGCACAAAATAAAATTAAACAAAAAAAAAATAAAAAATACAAAATCCCTCTCTTGTGGAAATCTGTTTAAACTGTGGAAGAGTCATGCTTGTCTTACATTCTCACATTACTGCTATGTAGATGTATTCCTCCTACCACCCACCCTCTGGACAAAATGCAAGCCTGATTTTGTTTCCTTCTTCTTTTCACGCCATTCAAGGTATACGGCACAAACCTTTATCAAGCATACAATATTACCGCTGCAAAAGGAATTTTCATGCACAGACAAACATGCAAAACAAGCTTGATTTAGATGGATTATCCTCTATAGCCAGTAGATGCATTACTACTGTACTTTGGGAAAGGGATTTTTTATGTAGTGGCATATGCTGCTAATCTTTTCCAGTCTTTCTCTCTGAATTTAGAGCAGAGTACTTGCCCTTTATTTCATCATTGTACTCTGCTTTATGATAATTAATCACAGCATTGTAAATTAATGGTTTGTTGTCTATTACATTCCAGGGTGCCAACTTAATTCTAATTCCTCTTTGCATATATTATGAAGTCAGTCATATGGCCAACATCCTGTCTAAAGGTCTTGGATGCCTCTGGTTGAATGCATGCTAATCTTTATTTCATGCACTGGAGGGGAGCCGTTAAACTTTGTCTGATATAATTTGTACACTGTGGGCCCAATGTGGTCGGGGGAAAATGCCGTCATCGCATGATAAATTAGATACCTCCAGGAGACTCCAATTCCTTACCCCTGGCAATAGAACATAATCTAATTTTTGCTGCTAAGTCACCTTCAGGGACTGCAATTCTCCAAAATAAGCTGAAGCTCTGTGGGACAGAGTGTTCAGAGAGAGGAAGGGCTGCACTGTAAACAAGACTACGTGAAGGGGCTCCAAAAACCGCCCCCATTTAAATAATGAGTTGTTGGGGTGGTAAAAAAGGGTGAAACAGTGGCAAACACAATATGTTGTCATATTCCTCACATCACCTCTCATTCCCTTCTGTTGCACTGCCTTTTTAGTCTTTGGATATTAAGGGTTCAATTCGTTCCAGAAAATGAAGATTGCGCCAATCTTTCAGGCAGGTATGTAGTTAGTAGTGCTTCGTCAGCTGAGCTATTAAACAACCGCTGCTCTCACGAGTAGGTTAGTATTCTATCCACACACCCATAAGTTTCGCTTCCTGCACCAGTACTGTAGTAAAATAGAGTTTTAAGACAAAGAGCTGGGAAGGAAGACCTGTCTAGTGGTTAACTCAAGGTAGCATGTATGCTGTCAAAAAGAAACAAACAAAACTAAAAAAAAAAAGACAGGTGTAATAACACTTCACTGGAGCAATCTGCCGACACGCTGAACTCAAGCATTTTGATATTGATCTGAGCGGATCGACGGCTGCTGCTTGAAATGCTAGCTGGGGCCAGTTTGACATTCTTTACCTTCACACACCGAGCTTATGCACCAACGGTGATTCTTCAATATATGCTTCCACTAAGCTTCATTGAAGGGAAAAAGCTTTTAGTTGACAGACAAATTAGGAACATCCCTGGTAGGAATACTACATAATATTCAAACTACTTAGACTAACAGTTTTTTTAATCAGCTGATTTGATTGATAGCGGCCTCTTCATTATTAAAATGTTACTTTTGTTTTGATAGTTCCTGTGTAAACTTACCGATGTTCAGTGTTGTCAGTGTTCACAAAAGCAAATGAACAGCAGCAAATATTAAAGCATTAATTTCTCCTGCTCAAAATGGAACACACTGACTGTGAAATGTCAGAGTAGTTCTGCGATCTATAGCGAAGCTTTAATTATATTTTGACAAAGGACAAAACACAAACCGTTTTCAAGCAGTTTCTATGGAAGAAGGTCACTGCCACAAGTTGAAGGCTAACAGCATAGCTTTGAAAGACCAAATGCTGATTTCAATGAATGATTTTTATTTTTTTTTGTATTAACGATGAAAATAAATAATTTATGTATATTTCTCTGATTCCTGAGATTGAAACATTAGAAGTTTGCTAGTAAACCAGAAGGTATTTAATGAAAAGAAGAAAAAAACAAAAACAAAGACTTTATCTATGACACATCTGTTTCACCACTGCAATCTGTTAGCAAATAAGCAGCTGTTGGAAAACGGCCCCTGGTAGTCATTGCACAGTTTGTGAGCAGCGTGCAGCTCCCAGGGCCTTTTCGCAGCTGCAACAGATCAATGTTATTGGCTTAAAAACACTTGAATAACTACAGAACTAAAAGCCGTGCCTTACAAAAAAGAAAAACCTTAATATGTTCTATGTGTTTTGTTTCTTTGCTTGTTTTTGCACTTGAGCGTTGACATTTATATTCAATGTTGTGTCTGCACATGGTTGATACTGCAAGGATGGGCTAATCTTTACTGAAGGAATGCGCAGTACTCCAGAGGTTTATGCAATGTACAATTGCTTCAGAACTTAGAAAATAATTCGGTATCAACTCAAACTCTGTATGTAATAATTAATCATTCACTACCAATAAATGATCTGTGTGGATGTATGTAATCCCTAAACTAGGGTAAACATGCACAGTTTAGGAGATCGAAATGATAAAAAAAAATTAAAAATCACACTTTAATATGTTCAATGCAAATGCCAGTGATTTGATTCTGAGTAATGTTATGTAATAACATAGTCTTCATGTTGCATTAAAATTAACTCAAAGAACATAAATCTATTAATTAATGTAATTTCTCCATTAGGTGTAGCACCAACAAAGTGCACCTAAATATTTCCCATCCCTTCTGCAATCTAAGTCATTTGATTATACAGCTGCTCGTGCTGAATTTATGTGTTTTCAAAACAAAAAAAGTCTGTCCCCACTGTCTGCAGCAGAGTTCTCTTGCAAAAACTCTCCACCATTGTTGGCCTTTCACAGCTGTCCATATTTACCATGACAGAAGCTGTCAGACATTTATCATGAATAACTATTAACTCAGTTGTAGTGATTTACAAGACACTGGCGTCTTTTTTAGGTGTTTGAGAGGAGAAAACATTAGCCCATTATGCTGCCAATAAATGGGTATACTTACCAGATGGAAGTCCTTACATACTGAATTGGTGCTGCACAGGCTGTTCGCGCAGTCATCAATGTCTTGTTCACATCTCGAGCCGACATAACCGGGACTGCACAGGCAGTAAAAGCCATCTACAACTACAAGAAAATGGGCAGAATAGTTACAGCACCTTGCATCATCAACAAATTCACTCGCCTCTCTGTGGGTTCTACATTTCCACTGAAATAAGTGTGCCGATTATGAACATAAAGGAAAATCGCCCCTGTGAAGCCATTTTTAATGGATATGACCATTAAATAAGCCTCTTGCACTTGATCAGTGAAAACCTGTTGTTGCCAAGTGTGTGCGACAGGTCACCTCCCTGTGCATTACTCAGACAGCATGACACTCTAACCATCTTTAAATGAACCTGTCTGCAACAGACATCCACTCCTCCTTTCTCCAGCTACTTTTCCTGTCTCTCTGTCTGCACTTACCCATTCTTTGTCAATGGAAGCCTGAAAGCCTAGTCATTTGTTACCGGTCCCTCAACTTCACCAGGAACACATTGAATGAGCTGGAAAAAGACACTGAACATTAGGAGAGTGCCAATTCCAGTAGGGATTTTCTTTTATTCAGATGTTACAAACGTGCCATTTTCCTCCATCTGAATTTACAATCTCCCACCTCCAATAATCCGTTCTTTCCGCTCTTTAATTATTAATGATGTTAAAGAGGGATGCATCATTCTGTTTCTCCAACACAACACGGGTACAGGCAGCCAGTGACAGAGGTAATTGCGGTTCTTACAGGAGTGAATTTATTACTTCCCCAGTCAGGGTCCCAGGATTCTTCATTATCCCAAAGATTTACCACGTAATCTATGCTGTCACTCTGTCTTGGTGCGTGTAGATGCTATTACTCTCATTAAATGCTTTAGGTCCTGGGTGGCAGCAGCATTACTCATCGCAGCCACTGTGGCTTTGCAGAGCTGTCCCTGGTGGCTGCCTGGCTGGCTGGCTGCTGCCGAGCACCGGCCACTAGGTCCTAAAGGCCTGCCTCACTGACCGAAGGTGAACTGGCTGTTTTCACAATTGGTCAAGACAGCTGGACGAGCTCTGCTGTAGCACTGCGAGGAGCAGATAGTGATCCGCTTAGATTCAGTGTTGTCACTGTTTTACTACCACATAAACTAGCGGAAACTGGCAGAGTATCAGGAGTGCGATGAGGGGTGGAAAGTACTAATATTATTGCTACTGGGAGAAATGTTCTGTTAAAACCAGTCCAGCGTAATCACGTGTATTTGTTCACAATATAGGTCTCTGGCAATTAGTGCGTTTTTTTTTTTTTTCTTTGACCAATTCATTATTATAAAGATTCATTTTTTCTCTATAAATTAGGTCTAATGTTGATCAAAGATGCTTTAAATGAAAATTACTAAAGCTGGAATACACATGAGTAAAATCTGATTAAAAATACAAATTTGGTCATTTATCACCCATTATTCAAATTAGATCATACATGCTTAATTGATTTCAATTCACAGTTGCTTCAAGGAACTAATAATGTGCACTCCAGCACAGCAATGTCCGGGATCCTCGCGTCACATGAAAGACTTGTCTCCCATTAACACCCATTCGCTGCAGTGGTGACCCAGTTGCAATCTGCCTGTTAGACTGTGAGCGAGCGGAGCGAAATTAAACATATACACTGTGTGCGCGGGTGTGTGCGTGCATTCATTGGAGCTTCCCATCTCGAGTGCCTGTTCTTAAGAGTGTTGGCAAGATAAGCTGATTCGTACCATCATAGCAGAAGCCATGAACACAGGGGCTGGAGCTGCACTCATCCACATTGATTTCACAGCGGGGGCCACTGAAGCCCCGGCGACAGTGACAGCGGAAACCCAAAGGGAAATGGTCCTGATCCAACTCTTCCACACACACTGCATCGTTCTCGCAGGGATTACTGGCCTCACACGGTAGGAACTCGCAATTATGACCTGTAGAGAGGCAAAGAAGCGCACATGGTAAGACCAGCGAGCAGACAAAATCTCTTGAAATCCAATATAAAACTGGAGACAGGCAGGTACAATAGAAAACATTGTTATTGTTCATTTCCTGTCTTTGTGTTTGAATACATGCTGTCCCAAGCTGATATGTTCTGTTCTTTAGCAAAGATTACCATTTTAATAGTTCCTTTTACACAAAGAACTGCCCTCTTTCACAATGCAACAGCCTTTTCTTCAAGATTGTGACAAAATAATAATTATTTGCAGATTATCCGCAGATATAAGCAAACACACAATTTCAGTATGAAAACACGTGAAAAAAAATGGCATTAGTATTGTTAGAGCCCCCCCCCAAAATTATAGGAATCAAAAATACACTTCTGCGCTTGTTCCGGAACATTTACCAAATGAACAGCGTCAGTCAATGCAATCATGATCTATGCTGGTTTTAAACCACTGATAAAGGCACACCCGTGGACAGCTGGCACTCAGCTTTGGTTCTAATGTGCTAAAAAATATTAGAATTTGCCGAATTCCTGTGTCAATTAATTGTCACTGTGCTTTGGAAAAGTGTAAGCACTGTACAAAGAAAGTGAAGTGGCTGACATCACCATGAGTAGGGCATGCAGGAGGCAACATCTGCTGGAAAGTTCAGAAAAGTTTTGAAGTGCAACGGGAATGAAAGAAAAAAATAACGTGCAAAGACAAATTATATTAAAAGGGAGGAAAATCAATCAACCCAAACCATGCAAATAGTAAAATAAAAAAGCCAAACATACAAAAACCAGAGCGGATTTGTGATGAAACAAAAAAAGAGATCTTTGTTGATTGTACATTCTATATATAAAAATATTTTACAACCGAATATAGACCTCCATGATAAAATATGCAAACCCATAAGTGTAGCGGGTCAAACAGTTGCATATATGTACTAACAGACCCTCCCACGGTCACTTTTCATTTGCTATGGATTCCAGTAGCGACATCCAACCACCTAATATCCAGGTTATCCATGGTAGCTTTGCAGGGAGCAGATCACAGTTTACTATGAGTGAAAGCAGGCTGTATCACGCACAGGCCGCACATCCAACACGGGGCAAACACATGTTGTTGGACTGTTGCATGAAACCAGAAGAACATGTAAACCCTGCACAGAACCTCAGCTACGTCACCCAGCAGCCTGGTGGTCATCAATATCTTTTTATACCGATAATGCAAGACGTCCGGTATTCAGCCCAAAATGACAAATTAACATGTGTTCAAACTATGTGCCAGAGTTGCCCCGCTTCAGTTTTGTCTTCAAAGTCATTTACTGAATAAATGTTAACATTTACAGTAAAAATATTTTTAGCAGACGCTGTGATATGCTACCCAAAGGGGGAATCATGTGCAAATAGCAAGTGTCGGCCTGTATATAACACAGAGCTTACAAGTTCTACCTCTGATCATTTCTGTAAACACACACACAAAAAATAAATAGAGCATCCAGTCAGTAACAAGGCTTTTCGATGAACTCCTGCAATCTAAATCCTCTTCCGTAAGCTTTTAGTCAAACTCTTTGTCAGGAACTCGTTAGCTTTTGGCTGAGTCAGCAGAGGCCGCAGCTGATTGACCTCCGAGTTATTAAAGAATCTGACAGGTTCGGAAAGTTTGGCTCCCTCTAAGCAAGCTCATGTAGCGGAAATATCGACTCTGGTATTTCAAATGCTTCAGACTTACAATAGCAGATTGCCGTTACACAATTTGCAGCAGACAATCACACAGTCTTGCTGATAAACTGTTCTTCCACTCTAGTGCGGAAACATTTGCTTTAGTGTACTCGCAGTACTGAAGCTCCAAGAGGAAATGCATCCAAATACACACATTGAATCATTTGAAATGCTAAGATAAAACAGGTGAAACCAAAGATGACAACTGACTATAATAAAGGCTTTTCTATAAATATAAATAAGAAAATCCTTTTAACTTTAACACTCAAGAAAAAAACCATTAATTTTTTTATCATAGATACTCAAAAGCAGACACTCAAGAGTTCAGTATATGTTGTTTAATGTATTTTTTTCCCTTTGACAGTACCAGCACATCATGAAATAACCACCGCCACACCTTACAGGAAATGGTGTTTCATGGATAATCAGCTGTGCCTCATCTCTGCATTACTTTCTGCCCTCCTTTGAATTACAGCTGAAGGCGTCTATTTTCATTCCCATCAGGGCTTTGAGTTTTTCTCCTTACGCCGTCTGTGTCTCTTTGAAGTGCCTTTTTGTAAATTCTGTGTGCCTTTTTCAGGAGTCATTTCCTTCTGGTCGCTCTGCCGCAAAAGCCTGGATTTGTGAAGTGCTGTCCCGACTGTTGTCCTTCCAGGACGATCTCACAGCCAATGAGCTCATTAGATCTGTCGGAATGGTCCTTGGTTGTTCACCAAGGTCTTTCTCGACGAGTTGCTCGGTTTGTTAGGACGAGCGCCGCTCTGGGAAGGTGCTGGCTGGATGGACTTTTTGATTTTTTTTTTTTTTTTTTTTCACATCCATCAATGATTTATGGTTTTGTGCTCTTGTGAAATCCCAACACTAAAGTTTTATCTACCAACAGATATTCAAGCTTTATGACGGAGTCCCTCCTCCAACATGCACAGTGAGCAGTGGATCTATAATAACAGCCACGCGTGTGTTGATGTAAATCATACCAAGAGAGCTAAAGTATTAGACATAAACCAAGCAGCGCCAATATATTATCCCCGTTAAAATAGTCTCATAATTTGATATATAATTTCAAAAAAAGTCAATGTGCATTACTAAAAAATTTTTTAAAATTGACATTCAGAATAATTTTTGTTTTTAAATGATCACAATCAAAATATGGGATATTATACAGATTAATAGAATTAGGAAACAATAAATAAATTTTAAATGTGAATAATTTGAGACAACTGAATAAAACACCTATCTATATAGATGAGTAGGTAAATAACCAATACATAAATACTCAATCAGTAAAATAACTAATAATACTGTAAGTTAAAAAAAGAAAAGTCTGTAAGAAAGTAAATGCATAAGTAAAAATGGAAATAAGTAAATAAATCAGTAAATAAGCATAAATGCAAGTAAATTTTTTTAAGTAGCTTCTATTTATTCTATTGTCAGTTGGATATGTGGCTAAATAACAGGTGCGATTACGTAAAGTCTTACTCTCTTCCACTTTTTTTTTGTGTCTTTCCATTTTTATGTCAGCAGTTCAAAGGTCCCCGAAGACGACTGACAAAGCCACAGAGCTTTGCTGGCTTTTCCCACTGAGAAATAACTGATGGAAATTGGCATCAACTACCATTTACATGTCTCTAATTGCAGGTTTCCTTTATTTAAATACAGGTAGCATATGAAGACTAATATGAAGTACTAATTTGGTTGAGCCATGTGAAGTGAGCTCAGACAGGTGAAAATAATAGTATGTGAAGTTAATTAACTTTGCTTTTTGTCCCCATTCCCTCAGTGCTCATTACCTTTAAATGGAGCTGCACACTGGCAGAAGTAATTACCAGGCTGGTCAATGCAAGTGGCTCCGTTCTTGCAGGGAGATGAGGCGCACTCGTCAATGTCAAGTTCACATTTTGTACCTTTGACAGGAAAGAGGAAAAAAAGAAAAAGAAAAAAAAAAAGAACGAAAGTTCAATAAATACGTACTTTTAAAAAAAGTGACAAATAATTACATCACATACATCTCGTCATAAACTGTTCAACTGCAGAAAATGAGCTTTTCTGAATTCTGTGTACACCGTATGTCAAGGTAGTTACCATTAACTTACCATTAGTGTTTCATCTGGGTATAAACAGGAGTTAAACAACATTAATAATAATGTGATGTTTTGCAAATGGTTTTCTGGAGGAAGGAGACCTCAATAACACACAGAATGGAAATGCTACTCATTTTGAACTGAGGTGCCGAACAAAGCTCTAATACCTGAGAACTCGCAAAGAAAGTCCTCAGTTCTGAACGCAAAAAAAAAAAGAACGTTTTATTTAGTCTGTTATCCTTAAGAATTTTTAAAAAGGGAGGGATAAAAAAAAGAAAAAAAAAAAAAACCTCCCTTAGTGATCATAAGACTCAGCTTTGCAACCTCATCTATTGTTGGCAATGCACCGTGAATTCTTCTCTGCAGGAATTATTAGCAATTGTTAGGAACAGTTCAAAAGCCGTTACCGCGCCTGACTTTTTAAGAGTGGAAATGTCTCTTTGTGCGGATTAATCTCGAGACGTCTCTGTACTGGAAGCAGTAGGCTTTCCAACACGTCACGCCGAGAAAAAAAAAAAAAAAAATTACCCAGCAAGACTTCAAAATATCTACAAGTATTAAACTGGTTTGCTGATTGTGGCTGGCTCCGCTTTGAAATCATTTCTGTAGCGCTGGCAATACATAATTCACGAAAAAAGACGTGATTATCTGAATAGGGTGGTTTAAATCAGCGCGTACCACAAATAACAAGTAACATTGTTAGACGAGACTAACGGCACACAAGCCGGCGTAAATGTGCGGTGCTTTTTCTTACTGGACACTACTGGCGCTGATTTATGAAATATAGTATGCTGGACCACAACTAAACTGCCCTCAAACAGAAACAATGATAAATATATCATTCACCAAACCTGTAAAGCCAAGCGTACAGACACAACTGTAGCCATGGACGAGGTCGAGACAGGTGGCGTCGTGCAGGCAGGGGGAGGAGATGCACTCGTCTATGTTGACTTCACAGTGGTCCCCTGTAAAAACCATGACATTTAAATGATAATTGGCCACAAATGTCCAAAAGGCTTCCACTGCCTACAGAAAACACGACTCATAACATAGTCTGACTGGCGCTTAGTAAAATATGCCGCATTTGGCTTAAAACGAGAACGTCATGTTTGACGATTGGTGACACATTTAATTCCTTGGTTGTAGCTTATTGAGACAGTTCATATGCACATCTTTGCAAACACATTGGGGAGTGTGTGTGTGTGTGTGTGTGTGTGTGTGTGTGTGTGTGTGTGTGTGTGTGTGTGTGTGTGTGTGTGTGTGTGTGTGTGGTCAAAGTTTAATGAACAACCTTGAAGCTCAGCACACAGTCAGGAGTGACACAGAAGCAACATGTTTTGTACTTTCCATTCATTCCAGGGGACACGTAGCTGATTTCATTAATTTTGCACAATATGCTGAATGCAAAGCAAATAAAGGTGTAACACATCAGACATTGGTGGTGTTTTCAACGCTTAATGACATATTAGCTCATGAGCTCCCAAAGCAACTTTCCACAACAAGTCTCGGGCGCAACATTCTTGATGCAACCACGAATGGAGTGCATAAATATTCAAAATCCCTCAGTATTATAAATCCTTTGTGGATAGTCTTAAGACATATTTTAATATTTACAGATTCTGTTTATTTGATTCCACGATCAGTGGAATTCTAACTGAGCAGGCTTGAAATATCTCTGGAATTTAGAAATTGAAATCAAATCGGTGAAAAAAAAAAAGAAACAAAATTTCAATAATATTTTGCATATTTGATTGCACTCGTGCGCTGCGCTCTTGGCATTCCTCCTTCATTTTGCCTCGAAAAAGAAGCAGATCGGCAGCACACGTGGGTGTTGCTTATGCACTATCATTGTTTCACACGTTAACGGTCTCCGTGAGCTTTAGAGCAGGCTGTGACATGGTGTGAAATGCCAAAACGATAACAGGCCTTTGAATTACACCAACACTCCATGTAATTACAGTACACTGTTTGTGCTGCTCTTGTAACACTCTGTTTGGATGTGACCTGAAGGGTTGCATGGGGTAAGTGATGACGCCCCGAGGTCCTTGTGCTGTCCGTGCTGATGGTCACTGACTCCAAAAATAATGTGATCCCCCTGCAGGGACCTTTCAAGATTTTTTATCATGCTTCTGATTGAGTCCTTCAATTTCAGTTTGCTTGGTTAGAGCACTTACCAGCCACTTCATTGTGTATGGATGTATAATCTGATGTGTGATGTAAAAACAGCTACAAAATTAGTTATGCTTTTACAAAACAATTTAATAAAAATGTTGTGATATAAATACAGTTCACATAGGTCACAGTTCATTGTCATGCATACTTCAGATTTTGCAAATAGAACATTTCATGTGCAAGCACATGTGTATTTCATTCATATCTGGTTCAACTTGATGCAAAAATCCTTTATACTTATACATTTGGAGCGCGGATATTCTTTGAAAGGAGGGTTTTGAATTGATTTCAAACAGATACAAGAACTTACAATGAGCAACGGTGACTGTCGCTTGATGAGCTTTGATCAGAGATGTATATGCAACTCCTAACTTTTATCAAGTGAATCACAATCGATGATCAATACATACACAAAAGAATATTAGCAAATGCAACACCTATGCAGAATTGGACATGATGATCACTCTACGGGCCCCCAAAATACAATTCTCTCTATCCTATGACCAGACTGCCACACTGTACGAGAAGATGAGCTAACTGTTTCATGGGAATGGTGAACTCAATGGCTATAAATGCAGCTTGTTGAATCAGAACGCACACATTGGATGATTCCACTTTAAAGTTTAAATTCTCAAACATTTGAGGATTTGTTTATTTGACCTTCTCCTTCGCGTCGCCATTTTTAAAATTACCCGTTGGTGTGTAGACAGTAATGCTAAACTCCATGTTTGACTGGTGTATAAATAGCAAAGCATCGACACCAGACAGATTGCATGCACATGTAGAACGCAGCTTGGCAGAAAACACCAGGCAGGATATTTTTTATAAATTTTTTTTCGCATAAATGAACAGGTGGTTAACTGCTTTATAAGCTCATGCAGAGTTTAGCTCTCAAGCATTAAAAGCTCACACGGACAGATATGAGTACAAGTACTCAAAAGAGCATGTAAAAGTACACCTATATATGTGACACTCCACCTTCTAAGCATGCTGTAAGTACTTCTAAGAAAGGTTTGATGGCCGCGTTAAGAACATAAGCTTATAGGACAGTTTTACTCACCATCATTACCCGATGGAACACATGAAGTAATGACCACATTTATGGATTGAGAATACTTGGGTTTGATGAATATGTTTCTGAAATCCAAGCCTAATTCACTCACACCCTTTGACGGCATTAGTGATAAACGCCACGTGGAGGTTTGAGCAGTTGTGGTAGGAAGCAGATGAAATACCTGAGATCCCAGGAGGACACCGGCAGCTGAAGGAGTTGAGCTCATCTATGCAGGAGCCTCCGTGTCCACACGGCTGGCTGACACATTCATTCACTTCAATCTCACAGTTATTTCCTACAAAGGTATGAAAGGGGTCCAACATGTTGACAAATGGCTTTCTGCGAATAAAACAGCACTTTAACTCACAAAGAATAACTTTGAGATAGCGTTCACTTACCAATAAATCCAGGTGCACAGAAGCAATTGTAGCCATTCAGAGCGTCTTCACAAATACTCAACACTCCGCACGGCTCCTCTTCACAGTCATCAATGTTTATCTCACAATACTGGCCTGTTAAACCTGCCGAGATGGGACAAGACTGCTTTTATGACACGGTTTGGGAAAATAACGTGCTTAACCACACTCTGGCCTTAAAAACAACATACTACATTATTACAAAGAAAAAAAAAAAAACGAAAATCCTTTTAAATGTTGCATTTTTGAAATATACAAGAAGACACTTATTCAGTAAACTACGGTGCTTTAAAAACAAATCTGATTATTGTCCTGATCGCAATATTCAAGTGTCCACTTTGGACTTGCCAACCTCGATTCAACATCAGAGAGCAATGCTTTGATGAACGTGTCACCACTTTGCTGTGGCTGAAGCGTGTGCTGAACATTACTGCTGACATTTTCTCACCGTTTGACCCCTGAACAGATGGTTTGGGTGTTGGAGGACGTGTCACAGCAATAATACGCACACAGATGTGGAAGATATGGAGACAAACAATGCAGACTGTCATGATAATGCTGGATGTTAATACAATTATGTTTACAAATTGCCCTCTGACGTATGTTTGGACATTTGGTTTCTTTATGATTTTTTATTTTTATTTTTTTTTTTAAATGTTAACGCGTTATAAAGACTGTAATTAGTAGTGCTTACTTTTCTTACGATATCATTTGAAGTTTTTGGGAAAGACTGAAACAAAGCGTTGACCATGCAATGAGCCACATGGTATAAAAGCTCGCCGGCGTGAGCATCAAAGGATCTCATGGTCAAAGTGATTCTGCACACCTGCTGCAACCCCTGAAGCACCGGGGTTTTTCCACACGCTGCGCCTTCCTCTGAATGAAACGTCCCTGGATGCCAGGATGTGCAAAGCATCTCAGCTTGCTTATTCAGTTTGCTCAGAAAGATGAAATGTGGGTGATTTTGACAAGGGAATGGTTTTGATGGAGGGCTGAGGTTTGTCATACACAACCACCTCTGCGGCAATCACTTTACACCAGATGGTTTTTATTGTTATTTCATTTACGGCGGGGATGACTTGATCACTGCTACAGCGTGCGATAATGTGATATAGTGGCACAGAACTTGCTTCAAATCATCTATGGTACAAAGATTCACTGTTCTGGCTGAAAGGGACAAATCCACTATCCACAATCAATCGTAAATGACCACCGAATCCAGCAGGTTTAACATAGGCACATGCGGTATTTGGTCATCGCTGGTGCAGATTGACAACACATTTTTACTTGTGGCTGTGGAACATGCACAGCCATGCAGCATTGGTGCATTCAGTTTTAGCATCTTTGGTGAACAAGCTCCGACTGCTTGAGAGGAAGGAGCCGGTCAAAGTGAAATCCAAAGTGCTGCTGCTCAAGGAAAAGTCCACATAAGCTTTTCTAACAGCAGAATAATCCAGCCAGTTTAAAAAGGCTGCTCCTTCTTAATTACTCGTGGACTCTTAATAAATGAACCAATCGGAGTAGCGTCTCGTGTTTACCTTTTGAGACACAGAGCTTTTCAAGGAACTCTTGCTCGTGTGGAATTGCTGCTTTTTATTCTGCATCTCAATGTCGCCGCGTTTATAAATGACTCCCATAACAGGTGCTGTAAAAATAAAACTGAAAATATTTTGTTTTTTTCACTTGGAGGGCAGATTTGCGGAGTTGTGCTGGAATTGAGAAGATTACAGAGGACAGCTTCTGAGCAAGAATTTACATCTTTTTCCGTGTGACAGTTCACTTGTGTGAAATGAACAGAAGTACAGAAAGTCATGTGCTGTCAGATCCAGACTTTAAATTTAGTTTCCTGATGGACACAGATTCATACATGCAAGTTCTGTTCAAGCCATGCACATGCTCAACGGCGCAATGATGACCAAAACAAACAAAAACAAAAGACACTAGTTCTAGTTCATCTGGAAGGATTTCAAGACTATTTTGAATACTTGCCGTATAAAGTGTGTGGTAATAATACAGTTGTCATTTGTGTGACAAATTCAGAATGCAATTGTTTCGCTACTTCATGCAGAGTTTAGACAGACCGAGACATCGTACAACCCAAGGGTCACAATGTGGGCCTTTGGAAAGAAAAAGAAAAATGCTGCTCACAATCAAAATGAACAGGTGTGACATAGAGCCAGTGTATTTAGCTCAGCTTCATGGGCATATGGGGATATTAAAGTAATCATAATAAAACAAAGCACATAAAGAACCTCGTGTTACACAGTTTTTTTTAAGTATACTCCTGTCACCATGTTTATTTCAGTGGTCTTATCTGCTTATCTGATTCGTTCCTTGTAATGCTGCCATTGTTGCTATGCTTTGCTTGTAAATTTGATCATATGACGTTAAGCTACTGCCTGGTGAAAATAAAGGTTAAAAAAAGAGAACTAAAAACACAAATGTTTGTCTGCAGGAACAATAGTTGATCAAAACCATGTAATCAACTGATATTCATGAAGTGATTTTTTTCCATAGAGCACATGTGGTTTGAACTCAGCTCCCCAATATCTCAAGTGACCCTCTTGGAAAAATGATTTGCGGAGCCCTGCCAATAATCAAGCAAATATATATTATACTAATTGTAAAAAAAAAAAGTTATTCACACAAGAACTCTTTTCTTGTCGCATTCTTCAGTAATCTCTCTCTTTTTTTTTTTTTTGGTTTTACTTTAACATTTTGGCATGACAATGCAAATGTATTTTAAGTAAATTTCTTCAATTGTACACTTTAAAAAAAAAAACAGACAATTCTAATGGTGTAATCGTCAGCAAAAGTATTTTAACTGATGTTCATCAGATGAACTTGTTGAAGTGATTGTTGGTGAGTACCTTAACTTCTTGTCTAATAATAATAATAATATATCATTACATTGAACACATGTTTTTTTTTTTTTTTTTAAAGAGAAACACATTTTTCACACTGAATATAAACAGACTGACTGTCAGACAATAAAATACAGATTATTAATATTACATTGACCTGATGGTAAAGTATTTCTTACATGCCCACAGAAAGCCAGTAAATCATGAATGGGCAAACAGACATTCTGAGCATCATCACTGCTTTGAAGTCAGCTCACGACCTGATGAACTGAGCCCTTACTTAGACATTTCATAAGGCTGCTACGTCTTGTTGCTTAAAGCCAAAGAGATTAGACTCCCACAGAGAAGAAAGCCGAACAAGTGAAAGCCGGCAATGTGTCTGCAATGTACATGATTCATTCGAGGAAATGCCTCCATCTCGAGCCAACCCCCGGCTGAATGGTGAACCTACCTGGTAAACAATCACACTTGAACCCTTCTGATAGATCCATACACGGTGAACCTTGTTGACAAAAGCCATCAACACACTGGTTTCTAGGGGTTTTGCAGAGAGGCCCACTGTACCCATGTTGACACACACATCTATAAGTATTTTCCAGCGCTTCACAGAGGAAAGCCCCCTCAGGGTCGCAAGGATTTGACACACATTGGCTCACAGATGAGGAGCCATCTTTGCCATGGTATCCTGTAAAAGGTGGGATCAAAGAAGTGATTGATGTGCCGTGTACAGTATCTTTATGCCGTCCCACATCTGGCAGAAATTACGGATTGTGATTTCGCGTAACGCTCCCATTGCCAGTGTTTTTCGTCTCGGCCGATTTACATAATTCACCAAGCTGGAGCATAAAGGACTAAAACCAAGCCGGGATTTCAGCAAACACAACCTATAGTAGAGAGGTAAACAATGGAGCGTGGCTTTTTTCACCCATTGTAACTAATCTGTGGATGTATAAGTGTGCTTTTAAATAGCATTCCTGCTGATTGTGTAGTAATCAACAAGGTGCGAAGTACGGGGTGGGGGTGGGGGGGCAGGAGGGGCTCAGCCCCCCTTAATGAGACAGGAGCCCCCCTTAAAACATGATTTGTGAAATGTTGGGGGGTCTCTAAAATATTGCTAAAATGCAATTTTTTTCCTATGCATTTTATTTTTGTTCATTTTCGGTTTTGTCATGATCAAGTGTAAAATTAGGCTACTTTTATTTATTTTTATTTGTCCATGAGGGTGAATTATCACTCTTTCACTTTAATAAAGTTGCCGGCCTGCATGCAGTTCTTGTTCTTGCCATTGAAGTGTGGGGGCGCTAGTCTTAAACATCACTTTAAATCATACAGCTGCTCAATTTCAAACAGGGAGACTTTGTAAAGTTTGGATTTCCTAATCAGAAAAATTAACTGAGGGACTCTGAGGAACAGCAACAGAAGCTGATCCAGGTCTGTGGTGGCTTCTGTCTGAAGGTAATGTCGATAAACTGTATTATTAATATTCAGCACTGGGTTGTATATGATGGCGCTGAGGACTAGATCTCTGGTAGTCTGGAGCATATTTTTTTTTTCTAATTCTGATGGTCATGCGTGTTTGGTGTCAATTATTGGTTTGTTGATGTGTGTTAACGTATTTCAGAGGTCATTTTATGCATGTGAATGTTGATTTGATTCCTGGTGGACTCGCCCTTTTTTTTTCATTGACGTTCATAAGACTTCCAGACAAGACATCCATGCAATGTCCATGAAATAACCCCCCCCCCCCCGAAAGCTGCGGTATAGTTTGCACGCTGGTAATCAACAACACTAATATGTTTTCACATGTATTAATGACTGAATTTAGTAAAGGAATAAATGAACAATTAAGCGGGGAGAACACATGGCTAAATGTATTTCTAGGTTAGTATCATTTTTATAAAACACCCTAATGAACGTCTATATTTTCATTAGAGCAGCAACTGAAGTGCAAGAGTAAAGCCTGAACCATTTATAAAAACAGAGAATTACAAAAGCATACTGATGCATGTAATAAAAAAGGCTTGTTTAATACCTGGAGGGCAAACACATTGCAGGTCTCCAGCTAAATTGCGTGAGCAGGTTCCTCCATTTTTGCAGAAGTCCACATCACATGCAGAGACTGATATGGAGCAATTCTTTCCTGAGAGATAAATAAAGAGTGTTAATATATGGTTAATGCATTTTCTTTTGGGGGGGGGGGGGGGGGGGGGTCTCGACAATGACACACACACACACAAAAGAGAGAGAGAGAGAGAGAGAGAGAGAGAGAGAGAGAGAGAGAGAGAGAGAGAGAGAGAGAGAGAGAGAGAGAGAGAGAGAGAGAGAGAGAGAGAGAGAGAGAGAGAGAGAGCGAGAGAGAGAGAAATCAAGAAGAAATCTGCTCTTTTATATGTAGCTAGGTAATGAAGTAACATACAGTTAAGAGCCTATTGTTTGGCTGCAGAGAAGAATAAAGTGACATGAACCTGTGCGATATGGAGTACAAAGAAGCAGAGCCAGTGAGAGTGTTACTGCACTATGACAGCCAGATATTTCACTGCATGAACTAACTGTGCCTGAAGTTGAAAGTCAAATTTCTTTAAAGAATGACAACTATGCTTTAAGCTAATAGAGCAATTACATCTTAACCACCATGTGCAGGAAATGGGTATGGTCAAATTTCCAATCATACTTTCATAAATATAAATCTACATGTCTATAATTCAATAAGACACCTCAAATGTGGAACTACAAATACATTACTATAATAAAATGAGCCTCATATTTAGGTATAATCCCCACAATGTAATGTACTGCACCACTTCTAAAATCATACATTGCTATTGACCAAGAGCCCAACAGCATCACATTATAAGCTTTTGATTATGTTTGTAGTCAATATGTTTAATCTTATAACAGTAAATTCTTTATTGATTTATATCTACATATGATAACCATAGTGTCACTTGGGTAAATAGAATTGTCTGACGAAATGTGCTTTCAGTGCAGATATTTTTTTGAGACACAGCATTTCAAGTACTTTGGATGGCTTGTTAACAGCAAGTTCCTGCAGTGTTTCTTAATATATTTACAGTAAAAAAAAAAAGGCTCATTCAATATGGTATTATCTGAGATGTTGCTGTACTTCATATAATAAACAGGGTACCATAACTAGATTTAAATTAGCCCGTAGTTTACCTCAGGGAATCTATGCTATATTACACTGCTGCAGGATGATAAACAATGTCTCTATTCTTAATCAGCTAAAGACATTGTGAATTTGGTGAACGAGCCCTTAGACGGAACATGTACACATTTTGATGGCTTCCAATGCCATGTGACGACACTCAATAGGGACTGTTAGGAAAAGGACAACAAAGACAACTAACCAGCAAAGCCCAAAGGACAGATGCACCCATAGTCTGCAACCAGGTCGATACATGTGGAATTATTGGCACAGTATCCTTGGGCGCATTCATCGATGTTGATTTCACAGTTCAATCCCCAAAACCCTGGAAAGAACAGAAAAAGAAATCTCATCAGAGATGGCGCGCAAATGTCAGTAAACACCAGACATGAAAAGATACTAATTAGAATCAAATTACACCTCGGAGCAGTTTATTGCTGTCGTGAAATTTTACAAGACTTTTCAGTGCAGGCTTGTCACTTGCTTACAAGTGTATACGACAGAGAGCTGACTGTGTCACCGTCTGTGTGCCTACCAGATTAATATTTCCCTCATAGTAAGTAATTCTATGTTATATCAGCACATTTGATTTCTGAAAAATAAAAGGTTAAAGTCATCAAGTAAAAGTGAGTGCTGCCAATTCTTGCCATTTTAGTCCCCCATAAATATATTCCAGCGCATGGTCACGCTACAAAATGACTATCATTAGCACTGTCACACACTGCCGCTACAGGAGGCCCATGACTAATGCTTGGCTATCAGCACCATCGGTGCAGGTCAAATTCTCATCATTTCTCAAACTGACCATGGAACCAATTTCCACCTCTCTCCAAGTCATAAAACTTGACAATTATCCCGACTTCATTAAAAATGCATAACAGGCTTCACCCGCAATCAAGGTTTAATCAGAGGCATGTCTCATAGGTAAGATGTCAACTGGAGCAAGAAATTATCAGAAAAATAGCGCAGGATTTATTCCTTCTTACACAAATGATGCAAGTGACACCGGGTGATGGAATGACTTTATGTAATCCGAGAGAGGGAAGCAAACCTACCAAGAAGCTTGGGCACGTCGGTGAATAAGTGACGTAGAGGGAGCAGTCAAGGTCATGTGATTGAGAGGAACATTTTGTGGGAGTTTGCGGTTATTAAATGTGAACTGGAAGTGTCAAATGATGCTAAACAGCAAAAGCCTCGCCATTTCTCTTTCACATGGACAAATGTTAATTTCACTCTCATTTGCAGTGATGATATCAATTACGCTGAACAAAAACATAACACTTTCGTTGTGGCTCCAATTTTCCAAGATCTCAGAAAATTCGGCAGTACATCCACGAAACAAAATAATTGATGAGGAATATAAAAATAAATACATTTTGTTCGGCTAAAACTGTGTCTTACTACACTGATAAAAGTAGTTTGGTACTTAAAAGATAAGGTCACATTCAAACCACTAAAGGGAATTAAAAAAACAAAAGCAGTTTAGATTGAAGACTTTGTGTGAAATTCAATCTCTACATTTGGGAGTGATGCTTCTCGATTATGCTGATAAACAGAAAAGACACACTGAAGTAGAGAGGAGTCCGGGGGGGGGGTTAACAATTCATTTCATGCATTAATGAGTTCTTGTGTTGAGAATGTCAGCGGGATTGGTTTGCGGTAGATGAAGTTTCTGTACTAATTGTTGTAATGATTACAGGCACAATCAATTATTCTCTTTGAGCAGCAGGAATATAAAGGATAACAAAAAATAACTATGGGGTCACACTGGTTGAGTAGAGAATGGGAACAAACTCATGATTAGTTTACTTTACAACTTCAACCAGACAAAAGGCGGACTGTGAAGACTGGGATGTCAACCCTGCTCACATTAACGATCTGAAAAAAGATTTTAAGATATACTTTTTTTTTTTTTTTTAAACGAAGGGGAGAGTGTATACTGTACTTACACTGTCTAAAAAAAAATTACAACAAAAAGCAAGTCTGGAAAATTGATATCAATAATAATCATTGCAAGGTTGTCCTGTTAGTAAAGTTTCAATATGCCGACAATATGTTTTGGGATAGTTTGAGAGGTTTTTTTTTCTTGAATGTTTCTGAAACCGTGGGAACAAATAGACGGGCCTTTGCTTTGAGATTTGAACTGCTGCTGCGTAGGAAATAATTCCAGGTTGTCATCATTGTTTGCCCATTTATCCACAAGAATAACGGAAAGGTCTTCAAACAGCAGAGTACAAAATGCGCGAGCGTTAAAAGTGTTCGAGTGTGGCTTTTTCAATAAAGTGTGAGGCACACCATCAGGGCTCCGATGAGTTGGTTGCAAACTTAAGACAACCACTTCATCGTATCGCCTCAATCTATCACGGGATGCAACTGTACTGAAAACTTACCTTCGGCGCACAAGCACTGATACGGGCCGGCGCCATCGACACAACTACCACCGTTTAGACATGGCTTTGACTCACACTCGTTGAAATTTACTTCGCAAAACCAACCTCCAAACCCTGCAGGGGAAAAATAAAGGAGGAATCACTGTTTTCAGCTGGTTTCATTCCTCGGCCAATTAGGATCAGCATGACTTTGTTTTCACAAACAAAAGCTGGTTTTCAAAGCTTGTATTGATTCAAAGCGCTCAATGGGCACATGCAGACTCAGCTCACTGGATCATTTAATCATGTTTAATAAGAGCCAGTCATTGCCCTTCTGATTTATTACATTAAACAAGCCAAATCCAGTGATTTTCAAGATCAAAGTCAATCTATACACAAAGAGAACCACATGAAACAAATAACATGCACCGGTGCACACGTGTAAACGCACTCGCACACACACACACACACACACACACACACAGGCTATTAAAGAGCAGAAACATCCAAGTGTTTAGAGCACATTATTGCCGGTGCTACACGGGCAGCGTGTGGGTTAATATCACACTTAAAGAGGGTTCATTATGAGTGGGCCAAAGACTAAAGCAGGCAGAGGAGTGTAAAGATGATCATTAACAAGTAAGACCACCGCAAACAATGGCTACAAAAAAAAAGTCACCACAGAGTTGGTTGCGCTGCTGGATAAGCTGTTTTGCCACACAAATACAACAGTGGCACGGTACAAAAAAGAAAAGCCAAACAAAAAACAACTGTACTGCAAAAACCTGCCAAGAAGAGCTTTTCATGAAACAAATATTGGAGCTCTTTGGGCACAAACAAGTCTTGCTCTGGAGAAATCCCACTTTTAAATATGCTAATCAGAAACTAAATCAAAGTATTGTCAGAGTGTCTTTTATGTATGAAAAAGCATTTATTGTCCAGCAAAATCTGCTCTTCAACAGTTTAATCAACATCGAAATGGAGGAAAAACAAGAGTGGAAGTAAATAGTAGGTCAAAAAGTTGAAAGCGTGGGATACAAAGTATAGCAAGAGAGGGTATGAGTAACATGTTTTGCAACACCTTAAGTTGGCAGGCATTAGATAATCTGGATGCCAAGACAGCCGACCTGAACCATCTAGACAGAGACGGCATCTCTGCAGTTTGCCCTTGAGAAGTGATCTGAGGAGAGCAGCTCGCCGCAGGTTGCTTTGATTTACATAAGAAATCACTCACGATCCTTCACTTTGACATCCACCGAGCATAAATGCAACCAGAGTAATGAAGTTACGGTTATTGATTGAGTTACATGAACTTCCGTGTAATAGCCATTCATTTGAAAATAGACACCGGAGCTGCTGTGGAGTACCGTCGACTGAATTATGGTCAGCACGGCGAGCAAAATGTTTCTTTTCCGGCACCCCGACGGCATGCAGAAACACCCTGCACAGCTTCCTGTGCATGTACAGCCAGCACTACACCGACACACTGTCACTTAGGGCAGATCCAGATCTGACTTGCAAGACTCTGAAGCCCAGAGACTGCGGGCAAGCCTCAAAGCACCTCAAGGCTCTTCCACTCTTGTGTTATTCATGTCACCTTTAGCAGTGACTGCAGACATGATCACCTTCATAACGATGATCCGTATGACGGTAGATCAGAAGGATTTGACCTACAATATTAAAATATATGTATTTTTTTTATTTTAGGCATCAGCTTATTGGAGTAAATCAACTTCAGGAGGGCAACATGAAGTCCAGGGTGGGTGGGGGTCCTTTATAAATATGTTCTATTTTGTAGCCGACTAGTGAGAATATCTGTCTACATCATCATACAGCAGAAATAACTTCATGGGAGTCAGTAAATGCGAGTGCAGCAGTGATTCTCATTCTCTCCTTGTACTCTTCTTCCTCTACCTGTTAAAGGTCTCGCTCACCTCTCTCACATGTGCAGGAGACATTCTGTCCATCCTTGGTCTCGGAGCATATTAATGTATGCTCGCTGCACATTCCAAGTGAGCAAAGGTCAATATCCAGGGAGCAATCTTTCCCCCTGAATCCTGAAGACAAAATTAAGTTAACAATGCAACAACAGAACTCAGCCAGCCTTTAGGAAATGAGAAACAAGGCCTGAATGTGTGAAATAACAGTGGCACACAATATGTGGAACGTCTTCATGGCTCTATGTTTTATTGGGTAAAGACACCTTTTCTTTAGCAGATTAATGGGGGTATTGATTCTTCCCACTGCAATCTACCTTCTGTGCAGTATGCTAATTGAGTGAATCATTGACAGAGACCTACCATACAAGACTGATCTATATCACATTTATCTGCCCCCATCAAAGCAACATCTGCATGTCACTGATAGATACACGTGTCAATATCTATTGTTGTAAATAAGGCACAGACAGATGGGCCGACCAATACTCATTACATGTGTTTGCACAAACAATGGATTATTTTGCTTTTTGTTCACAGACAACACACGCAACCTGCACCAGATAGGTGATGTGGTTAAAAGACACGAAGACCAAAAGCTCATATATTACATTGTGTTCCATGTATACAACAGGATGTGAACGTAGAAAACCATTTATATTAAATATTCCATTTCGGTTAAAGCAGGCTTTGCTTTTTTAGATTCTTACCTGTATCCAGAGCCTCTACTCTCACATCAACACATTAATCCTGATGTTTGATGACCTTCCAACTACCCTTTTCCCCATCATATTATGTATTGCCTTGACTAGTTAATGGACAGCTATTGCCTCCAACAGAGTGTTTCAGAAGTGTTTAATAACCAATTGTGCATGCAATTCACTCCGGGGTTAATGTTGCATGAAGGAATGTCACATTTACAGTGTCACTATCTCCAAATGGGACACCCTATTCTATCAGACAGTTACTTGTGGCTCCGTCTATCTCCACTGAAGGGAAACAAAGGCAGGACTCACTCTTTTTATATTTTAACTTTTTTTTTTTTTTTTTTGCAAAAAAATGACATTTTTATCCGTCAATACAATAAAGTGTGTTCTGTGAATATGCAAACTGCATGTAGTGACATACACTGACTTTTTCCTATACATGCCTCTCTACCTTTGAAAGGGACCAACATAATGGGAGAATTAGCTGTTGTGGTTGTTCTTATTGTGTTATTATCTCATTAGTTCATTTAAAAACGGCAGATAAAAGGTCTCCAGCAGTGGCTACCAAAGTGTGGGTCATGGTCAAACCCGAGAGGCGTAAACTTTAAGAAATGCATTGAAAGGTTTTAAATTTTGTAATAGAGTTTAGGATTGAGGCAGTTCGGGCATCTGATTAGGATGCCCCCTGGTCGCCTCCCTGTAGAGGTTTACCAGGCACGTCCACCTGGGAGGAGGCCCTGAAGTCAACCCAGGAATCGCTGGAGAGTTTATATCTCTGGCTTGGCCTGGGAGCGGCTCGGGGTCCCCCCCAGAAGAGCTGCAGTAAGTTGCGGGGGACAGGGAAGCCAGAGCTTCTCTGCTGTCTATACTGCCACCGCGACGCCAAACAGACTAAGCGGGAAAGAAAATGGATTGATGGATGGATGGGAGTTTAGAATTATTAAAACATCTCATAAGTGCATATTTCTATTGAAAACATTTAAAAACAGGTTTCCCACTGTAGGCTGTGCCACCCAATGTTAAACTACATCTTGCGTTTGAGTGAAAAACAGACTTCAACAAAACATTGAAACGCAGGTCGTATCGTCCTTTTATGTTTTGTGACTCTTTAAATACTCCCACCTGCATCCCAGCAGTGATGAAAAGCATAATGATTTTGTTGAAAAATATGCCTGGTAATTTTTTCCCGTATTGAACAAATGTCTGAGGAAAATTGTTCTCATGTTTTGATCAAATAGTGGATATTAGTGGATATTAGTGTTGGTTGGCCCCAGAGGATTTTATGATTTTCAAGTGGGCAGTTCCATTCTTTGGAATTTGTGAACAACTGTTTAGAGACCTGATTCCAACTCTGATATGGTAAATGTGCAATTTCTCACTTGTGGGATTAATGAAGATTTACCTTATCTACTTAATTGAAATCTATTGAGATAAACTCAATATGATATCCAAATATTTATATAAGCCATTAGGATTTTAAAAATAAAACTCACAGAAAACCAGAAGGCTGAACAGAATGAACATGGCAACAGAATGCTTTCCCCGTTCCAGAAAAATTCTTCACAATAGGTGACCAGATCAAGACCACTCTCCAGGAGGTCACACCATTTGTGTCAAAGTCGATCAAAAACAGAATGAAAGCTTAACAAAGATATCTGGGAAAGCTTTTTGCAGTTCTGAAACAACATTTTCTGGACAGATGAGAGAAATACCAGTTTATACCAAAATAAATGAAAGAGAAAAATAAAAAGAAAAGGTATAGAGAAGGGAAGGATTGGCTCAAACTCTAAAGCACACCACCACCTCGGTGAAGCCTGGTGGTAGTCTAATGGAGTCTGTACGAGTGGCCATTGGAACTTACTGTACTTTTGTATTTATGGATGACAGCTGACAAAAGCAGGGGAGAGAATTCTGAATCATTTAGAGCAATAACCTGCTGAAATTCAGCCAAATGCTTTAGAACATTGAACATTGAATTTTTTTGGGGAATTTTTTTTCCTTTTCTTTTCTTTTCTATTTGTTTAATCTAATTTTAATAAATAAATAAATAAATAAATCAAATCAAATAAATCAAACAGGGTTTTACTGTACAAAGCATACAGCAAAAGCAACCAGACTTTGAAACGAAATATTCTGCAGTGAAATTGAACATGAATGGACACAACTGAAGTTAAAGTGCTGTCAGAACGAAGGAAACCAAGCAAATTGGTGGGTCTGTGGATTCAAACATTTGGAACCAATATTAAAAGTGGTAATTGTATCTATGCATTTACTGGTTTCCTTAAGTACCTCAGGTTTAATTAAAAGGCATACAAAATACAGAATTCCAACAGTGTTCACTTGATTTGGATCTGAATACCCTCAAACTGATTAAAGCTCTGTCAGTGTCCCAATAGTTGACTTTTTGATATTCAACATATAGCTTCCAGTCTTCATGTTAATGTGTTCAAAATGGAACTCTCATAGAAATTTTAAAAACTTGAGAGCAGTTTTTAAAAAAAAAAAGACTTTATTCTGGAGAAACTATGATCGGCCAGGAAGAGGCGATGTGGGCAGATCAGAAAACATTCACAAATTACAATCATATTCTCATTTTTTAAACATCCATGAACCCCCCCCCCCCCCCCCCCCCCCCCGCATTAGTCCGCTTAAATAAAAAATCTACCATGCCTGCTTTAGAAAAGGTTGATTTTGAAGTTTATTATAGCTTTGCAAAATTTATTTGAAGAAATCTGTGAATGGAGGTGAGGGTGCATGTTACACTGACATAGTATAACATGCTCCTGGAATCACTTTTAAACTTTAATTACCTGATGGCTTGAATAAAACATCACATTTACTGAACATGTGAAGTTGCAGTTGCAAACAGGTTCATAAAGAACAAGTTAAGCCACGCTGCAAAGTCAAATTTTTTTGTTTGTTTTTTTTCCCCCACATAATATACCATTGTTGCTGGCTGTTGGGATCCATAGACAATAGCAACGATATTTATTCTTCTGCTCGTTGAATGCTTTCCATTTGAAATAAGTCTTTACATGTAGTCTGTAACTGTCTAAAATGTTACATTTATAATTCAGGAGTTTTTTTTTATTTATCTTTTCCTATTTCACCCCAAAAAAAATCTCTTATGAAATGTGTTCTTATGAAATAGACTAAAAACAAATCTAATTTTAAGTTCCGCTTATTCCTTTATATTATCATTAATTGTGCGAAAAGACAAAAAATCATGCTGAGAATGAGGCGTCACTCTTGACTCCAACATTTTCCCAGCTGCTGAGTCCAGGAAACCCTCAGGAGAGGCTGGCCTTCCACTTTGGAAACCATTAATAGTTTTCAGGTGTAAAAAAAAAAAAAAAAAAAGAAGTGAGAAACAATACAAGTCAAAGTGTACAACATAAAAATAATGTGCTGTGGGGACGAAAGGGAAAACAATGGCAGAAAGCTTTGAGAATGAAGAGTTTGAAATTACTCATCGTATTCCTGTGTTTTTGTGGGAGGAAACACAAACTTGACAGACCATTCATGTAATTGAATTTCGGAAAGGATAAAGTGATCAAAAACACCTGTCTATAAATCTGTCAGTGTGATTAAAGCATTAATGGAGGCTTTAGTCACACATTGGGGTTCTGGTTTTGCCTAAATCTAATTTGTCCAAAAGACAGAAAATGGCATAAGCTGATTATTTACAGTGATGCATTTCCTCTTCCCATAATGTCATAAAAATACACCATATGAAAGGCGTTGCACGTGTTTCGAGCGAGTAAATGTTTTGATGACTTTAACTACATTTGTCCTAATTGTGCTGGGAAGTCGAGTCAAGGAAAGCACATCAAATTGGACTGGACACTGGATGTTCCATCACAAAATTAAGCTGCTAGACAAAATCAATGTGTATGGTTTCAATGGGATGGTAGGTGTATTCAAACATATATATAACATCTAATACTTCTGTGTTATCCTTTTGGGAATACATCAAAAGTGTAATATACCAAACTCGACCAATTGCCCTATGCCACATGCCTTTCCATGTTCTGTCAACACCTATGGTAAATATTTGTCTGTAAATCTCAATCTGTGGATTGTGGCTGTTTACAATTGAATGTGACATTGGAGTTGTGATGCCAAGTGGACTGGATGCTGCTTCCTGACGAGCGCAATCAAGCCGTGATTAAGTATTTTATTACCGGGGGGGGGGGGGGGGGGGGGGGGGGGGGGAACACCTTCCTCCACCATGGACTGATTATGGATCCTTTCTGGAACATGCGTTATAAATAATTGTCAGACATGCAGAAATGTGAGAAACATGTTGTCACTCGATTAAAGGGACAAGCCGACAACAAAATCTAAAATAAATCATGGTAGGTGAAGTCATGTTTGCATCTATTAGTCGTTAACAAGATAAAGAAAAGTGCTTTTTATTACAAATCTGTAGACATTGATGTTAACCTCGATTCTAAAGGATAAATAGAGAAAAAGAAATAACTATTTTGATTCTGACCTCAATCCATAATGCAGATTTATCACATATATTTTTCCTGTGTGGAGCTTGTGTGAAAGCCTGCATTCTCACTTTCTAAAAACTGTAGCAAACAAAGAGCTTTCTTTGTCTTTTGTCTGAAGGGCATTGTAGTGAAATGTCAAAGTGAACAAACAAGTTGCATGTACTGGTAAGAGAAATACACTTTCATGTACTCCCAGGGTACAGTATTTGGAAAATTAATAGCATGATATTTTTGTAAACGTGCCCAATAATATGCAAGTAGATGGTACTTACCAAGAGGACAGTGACAAATGTAGTCGTTTATCTGATCCATACAAGAGCCTCCATTTAGACAAGGCTGCGACCAACAATCGTTTACATTCTCAGAGCACGTCCTACCTGCAGGATGAATGTAGAAGAACAAACTTTGCTTAATCTTACATTGAAAAGTGGGTAACATAGATTTTCTAATAATAATCTCAATTGGAGGAAAACTAACACTTATTGTGTACAAACTTCTGTTTGTGAGCAACACAGCAACAACAAGACTTGAACACACACAGCAGCACAGAATTATGTCCACTGTCTTCAGACCACGTCTTCAATAAGACGTGGTCAATGTCGCCAATAAACCAATTGGTTTATTGGCAACATTTTATTTCATGAGGCGGCTGATTACTTCTGATTCCACTGGCTCAAAATGTGATTGAATGATTATGTGTTCAGCATGTTGCAGCTTGTATGCATGCATAAATGGTGCAACCTCGGTTTTAGTATCCTCGGGGCAAGTGTTAGATGTGGAATTGATTGAAGATTTTACTGACAAATTTAAAGCTACACTAGGTCTGGCCTCTGGCAATATTTCAGACCTCTTAGTTCTCCATGAGCCACAGAGCTCATGGAGAGCCAACAGCCCGACGTCCTCGGGCACTGCTCCTCCATCTGCACCGCTGTCTACACCAAAGGTAGTTGTGACTTTTGCCATCATGACCCCATGCGCTGGCAAGCGCTCTGTTAATCACTCACTGAGAGGTACCCACATAATTAATGTAGGTACTGACTAAAGCTCTTTACAGGACACATATACTACAGCCTCTGTGAGTAGCATGATACTCAGCTGGCCTTTGATAATCAGGACCAAAATGACCATTTTTAGGAAAGGAGGGAAAAGGGATAAATAATACATTTTACTACAGTGCATTTCCTCAATTCCCTTCAGGGACTTAAGAGTGTGCGAACCTCAGGTTACAAGCTTAATGCACCAACCTCTAGGTCACTGGCGGCAGAGTATTTACTATTATACCAATTCCACTTTTAAAACCTGAATACAATTTGAAGAATTAAGACAATAATACTATTCATACGTTCAACATGGAGTCTTCTACTTGTCTCTGGATCCCAAACGCCATCAATAACAATGTAATTCAGTAAGAAATCATCAATGATGTATATCAAACATATTTCATCCAAATATGGTGGCGCTTCATGTGGATCACTGTGTATTCCCTGACACCTGAATTTATAACACACTGCTCCATCCACATTTCTTTTACAAACAAGTTGAAATACGACAACCTTTTTTCATTTTGTCAAAAAATACAATATTTCTACAGATAGATCTTATAATCTTTATGAGGTCTATCTGTAGAAATATTGTATTTCTACAGATAGATCTTATAATATTTATGAGGTCTTGTGTTTTTTTTCCTATTTCAACAAGAGGCATAAATATTCTCAACGTTCTACCTGTAAAATCACTGGTGCCCCTGAAATGTAGCCGTACTCTGATGTGATCGGTGATGCGGTCTAAACATGCCGACTCCAGTAAAATAGCCTCGTTTTCTTTCAGTGCTACTGGCAGTACGTCCACCACGTGTTTAATTTTTTGGGGTGATTTTGCACCCCCAGACAAGTCCCGAAACCTTGTGGATCTGGCATCTGTGGTCACATGAAAATGATTGTTTGCTTTTCGGTATTTTGAATGCGATTACCAGTGTTACACTTTCAAACATGATTTACAATTTAAATATATGAAGCTGAAATGGTTATTACATTATGCGTTGCTAAATTGAAATGAAAGAAATGTATAGTTTTTTAATGCTCGAGAATACATAATTGCATTAATCAAGAACATAAATCCCAACACTTTGCCAATATACAGGCTGTATAATAATTGAAATATATAATCTATCTGCTCACTAATATGCACATGTTATGCTCTCACTTCCTTCATATTTTCCCCCCCAAAAAAAAGAAAAAAAGAAGAAGATCAGCTTCATAGTTTGATATTCTTGTCGCGGGCCACAATAATGGCTATGAGAGATGGGCTCGCACCTTCAAAGCCTGGGGGGCAGGAGCACCTATAATCAGTGATTAGATCCACACAGGTGGCACCGTTTGAGCAGGGGAAGCTGTTGCACTCGTTTGTTTCCACTTCACAGAGCGGCCCTTCAAATCCAAGTGTGCAGCGGCAGGTGAAGTCATACTGCTGGTCCACACAGGCGCCATGTTCAGAGCAGCGATGGCCAACACAGTAATCAATGTCCTCTTCGCAGTAGACACCGGTGTATCCTCTGGGACACAGGCAACTAGCAACAGATTAAAGAGAATATCTTAACACTGTATAGAGTAAGAAGAAGTCTCTCTGTCCCAAAGGAAGAGAGCAGTGAATGCCACGGCTTTTACAATCATTGACATTCTGGTGCAAGGATGCCCTGAAGACAATTGAGATTTGAAAACTCACCTATAGCCATCAATCTCATCCACACAAGTGGCTCCATTTTGACACCAATGCTGGATGCAATCGTTGACATTTACACGGCAGTCCTGACCAGACCAACCAGGGGAGCAGATGCAGGTGTAGCTGCTGGCGCTATTCAATACACAGCGTCCCCTGTTGGCACATGGCTGTTGGGAGAAGACACATTGATGAGACACGTACGTCATGGAAAGTCACAGCTTATGCAACTTCTGTCTTTTGTATGGAAATACTTCAGATTAATCTGAGTTCGGTGTAGTTGAAAATACAACCATTACTTTACAATGCAAGCCCTAATCATTCCTTGCTTCAGGCTGCCTAAAAATGAGCTTCATTACCGCCACATGACACAGTCATGAATACCGATTCATGCTTTGCATTGGATTCACTCAGTATTCCATGTAGCGTCTACATCATGTAATACAAGACATGATCAATGGTCAATTGAGGGCTCAACCTCCCGAGAGCTCTTTGTAACACAAAAGATAGCAGCCTGCTATCTGCTCTGCGTGTATGTGTGTGCGTTAGTGAGTGCGTGTGTGCTGCATGCGTGCATTTATATGGTAAAAGGAAGCAAAGGGACAGAGGAGGGGCTGGCTTAGGGAGAGTTGTATAATGCAGACATCATGGCATTTCTGTGCAAGGGCCAGCTCCACAGTAAGTGATCTTCTCCATCTGTCATCTAAAGTAGCTCTTCTGTTCAGGTTCAGTTGCCTTTTTGTATAGAAAAATTCATTCATGAGGACAGAAACACTTTTATATAGACATGTATCGGAATTCTTCAGAAACACTTGTCCTGATGTGACAAAGCCCCTTTTAGCCATGAACGCGTACTGCCCTTTTTTGAAAAGGTAGAAATCCTGCTAATGCCACAATTTCACCTTTGTGTTCCTCCAACATGGCAAAAGTAAATAGAGATGATTTATGAATAGGTTTGAAGGAAAAAAAATTAAATAAAAGTAGACAATAATGATCAAACTAAAAAAAGATGTAAATCATCATTCAGCAGGTGTTTTGTATGCATGCCGTCAAGCAATAGATGTGAATCTTTAAATAGCTCAAATGTTTTCACTGGTTTGTGCTTCAAACAGAATAATTCAAAACAAACGATCCAAAATGTCCCTCATTAGTCAAGAATTTAGTACAACTTTCCTCCCGCCACCCGATCACCATACTGTACAGCTTCAACAGCATCTGACTGCTGTGTTTATGGATTAGCGCATTTGCTGTCAATCTTCCTGTGGGACTTATGCTTATTTTTATCCCCGTGTATAACAAAGGATTATCCCACATTTTAGAAATACTGACACTGAATTAATATTTGATACCTTCTCAATGTTATGTTTCAGTCTGAGGTGACATTTGGAAGATGTGTCACAGCCCCTAACTTTTTTTTTTTTAAACATCCAAAAAGTTAGGCAACACAGTTCAACCCATAGCTGTATCACCCTGTTGAATTCATCATGTAACATTGGTCTGAGTGCGATTGTAGCCCTGTGTGACTACCGTTTTCTTGTTTCTTGTATTTATTGTTAGAATTCCTTGCTTCTTTGATCAATAAAAAAAACCATTGACAAGGTGAACCCACTTTGAGGTTTTGAGGACAAGGTGCCCGGCAGGTGTACTCAAGGCCAACGGGGAGATCCAAACATTCGGTCTGAGGTGGACACGTAGTGTTGAGGAAAGCACAAGCATCAAGGTCAACTTCACAGTTTTTTCCTTGAAAACCTGAAAGAAAACATTGAAGATAGGTTATCTGACTGATCTGTGAAGGACAGGTGACCTGTTCAGGGTGTACCCTGCCTTTTTCCATTGTTGTGAGCTGGGATTGGCTCCAGCACCTTTAACTGCATAAAGGGGTACGGAAGATTGTTTAATAGATCTCACTGAGATCTTGTATGAAGATCTAAAATCAGTCTGACAACAGCATCAGTGCTTTACATATTCTACAGTTTCATGATTTTTTTTCCTTTCCTTATCACTCATTTATATTTATAATCATCATCATAGGTTGTGGTTGAAAAAAATTGAAAAAAACTATTTTTCGTGTTCCAACAGGAAAACCTGTCCAATAATTAGAAATCACCAATGTGTTCAAACAAGATGAGCTGCAAAAATTCAAATTGAGGATGATGAATGTGGAACATTTGT
Source organism: Lipophrys pholis (assembly GCF_963383615.2). Lineage (NCBI taxonomy): Eukaryota > Metazoa > Chordata > Actinopteri > Blenniiformes > Blenniidae > Lipophrys > Lipophrys pholis. The sequence goes on along the minus strand of NC_137642.1, from coordinate 15,137,684 downwards.
TAGTTTTCCAGAAACTGCTGACCTTCCTGGATTTTCACACACAACTATCTATAGGGTTCACAGAGAATGGTAAAAAAAAAAAAAAATCCAGAGAGCAGCAGTTTTTCTTTTTTTTTTTTATGACGGCAACACGGTAAACCTTGAAGCTGACGGTATGACAGCAGCCGAAGACCACACTGGGTCCCACTGTAAGCTAAGCACAAGCCACTGATGCTACAGTTTGCACAGGCTCAAACAGACAAACTGACAAACTTTACCCGGTCCAATAAAATCTTGTTTTCTGCTGCGGCATTCAGATGGTAGAGTTCAAAACGGGTGCAAACAACACCCACGGTGCCTTGTATCAACGATTCAAGCTGCTGTTGCTGATGTTAAGAATGGGGGATTTTTTTTTCTTGGCACACTTGAGGTCTCAGTTAACTGAGCGTGATGAAAACGCCACGGCCTTCCCGAGTGTTGTTGTTAAACCATGTCCGGCCATTCATGACCCAAGTTTACCGCTCTACAGATGACAACTTCCAGCAGGTCATTTTACCATGTTACAGAGCTCAAACGGCTTCACTGCACTCCAAATAGCTTCCACTGTCACCGAGTTTCAATCTAATAGCATTAGAGGTGTGGTGGAATGGGACACGGATGTGCAGCAGACAGCACAATACCGTGTTATGTCAATATGGACAAAAATCTCACGGGAAAGTTTTCACAGCACCTTGTTGAAATTATGGAAAGACGACTTAAGGGAGATCTGAAGGCAGAAATGCAGTCCAATCACATGCTAAGAAGGTGCTTCTCATGAGGTGCGCACGGTGTAAAATGTTAGTGGTTGTGTAAGTTCAAACTAGTGTCATGCGTCCTCACAGAGTTGCGTAGGATATAAAAGCATTACTGACACAGTGCAGTACATTCAATGGCAGGTAGGGATTGAAAAGGAAAGCAGCTATAGTGTCTTATAAGTCCCACCATGTCTTAAGACTTTGCTTAGCGTGGTCCAGCACTCTGGACTATTTTCTTCCATGGCAGAACTCACTTCACCATACAAAGATGCAGCAGATGAGATGTATGAGTGGAAGAGGCTTAGGTTTACTGAGATTATAGATGAGATTTAGTAGCAACTCTACAAAAGCAGGGTACGCCCTGTGGAATTTTGTTTCCATGGATCTGTGGCCACATCAAGTACCAGTTTACTCAGGGAGTTAGGGATTCATGATCGGGGATTACAACTGGCTGCAAAAGCAGTTTCAGAGGCATCTGAAAAGAGCAACGGATGGCTCGAGCTGAAAAAGAAAAGGCAACAGCTTGTGTGCAAAGTATGGACATCAATCTCAAGTGGGAAATAGGAGATATGGCAAATATCAGTGTTAAGTCAGTGGTCAAACAGTACTTTCTAGCAGCTGTATAATCATCTTATATCATGAGGAGCTTTTTAGCTTAGAATCAAAATGGGCAGTTTTGATTTACCGTTTATATTCACAATCTGACAGGAGAAATTCAGTCATTACATTAAGGCCTTAGAGGACCTAAATAAACAGACTTGCCGCTATATGGACAGCAACAGTCATTATCGGTTCTCTGAGCAGGTGTAACGGGGGTGGTGCACGATAACCGTTGAGCCCTCTGGGGTGTTATGGGTCTAATTCAAGTTGACATCTGTGATGGGAGGTTCCCTCTCAATAACCCCAATGACATAAGCTTTTATTTCCTAATCCTCACACGTCACACTTTGATGCCTGCTTTTATCTGATTTTATCTTTCATTTTATTAGTGTTGTTATGTCTGCATCCTCACATGTAGCACTTTGAGATTTGTTCCAAAATGTAACGTGCTTTTACAAATAAAATGTATTATTTTCATTATATGCAGCCCTTCATTCTTTGAACGCCACAGACTTTGCAAGAGATTTTATTTTATTTTTTCTTAAATCAGTACTTCATTTATAAAGAAAAACTTCTGTGTTAAATGCTTTCAAATATTAAGACAATTCCTGCCGGCTAATTCAATGTGATTATGCTTAAAAGGGTTAAAAGTGACCGTCTGTAATGTTTCGCCTGCTCATAAAACAGTTTGTTCGACGTGAGGTTTGAATGCTATTATCGCCGAGTTAATTGTTTTTCCTGAATGCCTTGGCTTCAAACCTGGTCTTCGTAAGCTCTGTTTGTGCCAGCAAAGGTTCCCTTCAGCACTCGCCGTAAAAATTCAAAGACATGCCTGCTAAGTGAACTGGAAACTCTGAATCCCCAACGGGTATGACTTTGTTTTTCCGTCTGTGTGTCAGCTCAGAGATTGACTGGCAACCTGTCCGGGGTGTGCCCCACTCACATAATACAGGCTTATGTAACTGCACCCTTTTTATGTGCCAACTTATGGAAGTGTTGAGGGGTATTTTAAATACAGGACAAATGGTACTATCACAAACTATTTACATGTTTAAAAAAAACAACCGATAATACATTTGTACAAGTTCAGGGAAAATGTATCAGCTTCCCATATCAGTGCATTTAAAACCAGAAAATGCCCCGAATTGCATCATATCACAAAATTATAGTTATTCTAGGATTCTCGGTTTCTTTTTCTGATAATTGTGGTCATTCCCTTTTGAGGCAGACCCACAGACTACAATGCATTTTCAGGTCTGGTTTTTAGGAGGACAATTATAAAGTAAATTGCTATAATACCAAAAACCCAGGATTTCATAGAAAGTAGCTGCAAATGTTTAAATGTTTCAAGTCTCTTTGCTTTGATTTATACACTCCAAAAAATATATCAAATATTTATAGTGAATATCGTATGTACATATATGCATATATGCCTCGAAATGGTTATTAGTCTATTCAGCACTTCTTGGCACAGACTCAACTCAAGGTCAACCTGATGCACCAATGTGAGTCAAATCAACAAATCACTCAGCCGGCTCCATTGTTTAAAATGTGAATATTTAGTCTATTACATTCTCGATGTAGGAATACGTTCATGGAAAACAGCCATTTCAATGGATTGAATTGAACTACGCGGGAAGAGGAGATCTTTTTCTTTTTCTGCAGCCCTGAATATAACGTTAAAAAAAAAAAAAGCTTCAAGCAGTCTTGAACTGTCTTTTAACTCTATACAAAGTCGAACCTTGGATTCTTCAAGGGCTGACACAGTTCAACAGTTGATGAAAATACAACGGCCCCTCTGAAAGTCGCCCTAAAATAGCGACTGTAATGTTCCTTGCTTTGGCAGCCGATGAGGTGAACAGACTCTGTGACCTCTGTGTCATTAACACCGGTATTGTGCGTTGGTGCTTAATTGAACACGAGTGAACAAACAGAGTTTCATTACCACCAGTGTTACATTTCCCCAAAGTGCCTCAAACATGAGAGCTGTGAACAAGTGCTAAAAATATCGCCGGCAGTTTCTTGTGAGAAAAAAAAAAAAAAAACCATCACCTGGACACAGAGAGGCTCGGCCCACTGTGTCTTTATTCTGTGCGTGCAGAGAAATGTTCCGCTGAAGTGGGCAGGAGCCATCGCCAGACAGACAAACGATGCACTGCCAACAACAGAGAGCTCCCGCGCGTCATCCATCAGTGAATTTATATTCAGGCCGGGCCAGCGAGGCACAGCAAGCAATTACTGGAAAATTATACTATTTCTGAATTTCATATTATGTTGTTTGCGCAACTTGGTTGTATTACTGAACTCTGGAAAATTGCTTGGTGATTTGTCTCAGCTGTCAATCACAGGCCAAGACTGTAAACTGATACTGTGAATATTGTGGCAAAGACCCTGGCGTGGTAAGATGCTGCTGCTTTTTTTTTTTTTTAATCCTGCAATGCATTCAATATTTTAGAAGACATTTTGAAGAGTAATATACAATTTCAACTAGAATGAATAAATCACAAAACATATATATATAGAATATTTTCATATAGGAGATAAATCTTGATTTTTGCTTAATTTTCACTGGCAGGATGTACCATATTGTAGGGACCCTGCTTGCAGAAGTAAATATCCTTTGGCTTTGAGTCTATACAGAGATGACCACGGGGGTTGCCTGGTGGAGTAACACTGCAGACAAGTTTGAAAAAAACAAAACAAAGTTTTCTGTGCTGCCTGCTGCCACACCAAACACAAACACCACTTAGAATGTCCATCACACCGCTGTCATTCTGGACGTAGACTAACCTACCTGTAGGGCAGCGGCAGTCGTAGTCTCCTCGCAGGTCGGAGCATGTCGCGCCGTGCTGACAGGGGCTGGAATCACACTCATTGAGCTCTGTCTCACACTTTGGTCCTGAGAAGAGAGGTTGGATAGAAAGAAAAAAAAAAATTAATTGTGGTTACATAGTGTCTCTTTATGAAACATAGTCAGAGATTGTAATACCTTCTAACATTCAACATGTCCGTTGTCTTGCTAAATAATACCTTTACTAGAGGGTTACTTATGAATTATATTTAATTCTTCTCCTTTGCTTTTCCCTGTTTCCATGTTCCTGATGTGCTGAAAATACTGTCTGTAGCAACAAATAATGTGATAATCACTAATAATGTCATAATTTATTACCTGGATCACATAATAGTTCAATTAGGGTTATTATATCTTTAGTTCGTTTATAAGTAGTCTCTTTTCTTCTGTTCAGGCAAGTAAGATGAAGTAAGCCAACTTTCCTGAACAGAAGAAAAGAGAATAATTTTAATAATAATAATTATAACCCATAACCATAGTTTGTACCCTTACTTAAATGTTATGTCCATTGTATCCATTTTTGACTAGCAAAAAAATGCCAAAATTATTTATTTCTAAGAAATACAGTGTTTGTCATGTATTTCTAAATTATTGATTGCAGTTATTACTTTTTTATTTCTTAAAATAATATCAAAAAACTTGCGATAAATGAACATGTATCTGGATTTTAAGAAATAACAAAGATATGCTAATGGAACATTTACCCAATTACTTTTTTATGTTACAGTAATAACATATAAAGGTCTGTTTATATTTGATTCAGATGCATAGCTTTTAGTGTATGTTTTGTTTTTATCGATTTTATTTTTATGCACGGATGGGATTGCACTTTTAAATCTTGTTTTACTTGTTACAAGAAGAATCTATCTGTCTATCTTATTGCCAAGATATTATGTTGGCCAAATATTGGATTAAATTAATTAAATTATTGAATTTATTACACTTAAAAGGGCCCAAATTATTGAAGTTGACAGTTGATACAAAATCATTATTGGTTCTTACACTATCTACTTTGACGTCTACTCCATAATGTAATGTGCAAAAAAAAGAAAACAAGCATCAACACTCTTGTTAGACAATAAAGTAAGTATATTTCCCCATTATTGTCCCTTGACAGTTATACATAACTCTTCCAGTCAATTTATCTATAAATGATAATGAGATTGTGAAAAAGCCTCTATGAAGACATGGAGTGACATACATGTGGCGAGCCTGCGAACATCCAAAGAGAGATGTTATGAGAAAATCCACCACTTATTGGACAGGTTGAGTTTCTTATTAAGAGGATGGATCCTTGATGACAGGCTGTGTCTGACTGAGGGCTGCAGATGAGGTGAGAATTCAGGTTTCTGTTGGGTGCTCAGCTGCCTCAGCAGCTGCTGGTTCCACCGCTGTGGTTGGGGTGGGTGTCTTCCCAGTGCAGGTTATTAATTTAAAATGTCCTATCATCAATAACGGAGCAGCAGTGACATGTAGTGAAAGTCCCTTCTTGACAGCGGCAACCTCGCGCTTGAGCACAAACACTATGATTGATATCATCTGCGCGGTGGCTGATACAGGTCATTATATACAAAATATGCCATGCTGTGCTGCAGCACATGTACACATTTGTCCGACAGAAATCTCACTCTACAATCATTTATTGCTGTGAGTAAAAGTTATTATATGGCATCATAGCTTTTTTTTTTTTTTTTTTTTGAAAACTTACATAAAATGTAATGATTAAGATCGGCGAATATTAGCCATGCATAGCCATGTGTCATAATGCCAGAAGAAAAGTAACAAAGATTGATGTGAACTGAAGTTTTATTAAAACGAAAAACATCTTGTTGTTATTTGCCTGCAGGCTCTTTATTATCATATATTTGCTATAATTACTTAAAATCAATGCCAATGCATTACACATTTCGCAGGTATTCAGCATGAAGAATCATTGAGCACATTCCTCTTCTGAATCGTCAGTGGGCTCCAAACTTTCACAGCAGAAAGCATTTTTGCTGTCTAATCCCCATGGCCTGTGGCATTATTGTTCACACAATTAAAAAAAAAAAAAAAAAGGGGGGGGGGGCATGTAGGTCTGAAACCAGCAAAATGTATTCCAATGCTTGTTGTTCTGTGAAAACTAAAGCCTTCTAAAATGAATCCTTGCAAGGGCTTGAGTAATGCATCCTGAGTTATGATCTATGACGGCGTACAGTGGGGTTTCTGGGCAGAGCTTGAAATTAAATTGGCCTTTCTATACACCATGGCTCAAAATTCCAAAGCAAAAAAATAAATAAAAAAAATCCTGAGATGCCGGAAAATGATGAATTCTATCCGTCACTAAGAAGTGCCACGGTGTAAGAGACAATTTTCCATTACTGAAGTGGCAACAGATTTCAGCTTTGAACAGAGAGAAAAAAAAAAAACCTTGTTCATGTAGTGCAATGTCAGGGCTTATCTGACTGACAGTTGAGTGTGTCAGGACTTAAAGCCAGATTGTGAAATACACTACAGGACCAAACCTGAGCGAGCTGGATGGGGGGGGGGGGTTAAAATGACATCGGTTGGCTATGCAGTGCTGTGTTACCATCTTCCCGTTTCTACGTCTCGTCCAAAGAAAGCCTGGAAATATTTGCTTATTGCATAAGCACAGTAATTAAAATATTCTTTTTTTTTCCTGATCTTCTAATCATACAGTTTAACTTCATTACAGTCTGAAAATCACACCTTTGTCTATTTTTTTTTTTTTTGCGCAAAGTTTGCCCAATCTTTTTATAACAGAGGTTAGACTCTTTCCTTGAGTACAATCATTTTCCTTAACAACCACTCAGCTTTTATATCTCTCCTTGCATGCTTTATTTTTAACTGTCACTGATGGCTTAACCAGTTCCGGCCATGTTCTGAGCGAGCAGCTAATTAGGAAGCAGTGTGCCAGACTACTTGGATTAAATGTAATCAGCTGCAGGCCTTAGAAATGTCAAGCAGGCAAGGCGACTGGTAAATAAGCTTCTGGGTTCAAAAGAAAACAAATTGGCTGTTGCTGAAAAATCTGTGGTTGGATTGTGATTTACAACTATAAGGCCTCAAAGAGTCCTTTTGCTATCAGTTTCAACTGAAAGGTATTCACGGATGATTTCAGATGTAAATAAGTTCTTCTGTGCTTCTCTTTTTGGATTTATCCATTCCTCTTCTATACAATTTTATCTAACTTAGTGTCAGGCTGTTTCCAGCCGACTGTGTGTGAAGGCAAGGCACACCCTGGACATGTCACCAGTCCATCGCATGGCAAACACAGTGAGACAGAGCCACACACAAGTCACATTTAAACAAATACTACAATTAGTTTCACGATTGTGAGGGGAAAAACTGGAGGACCTGGGGAAAAAAAAAAAACATGCAAGCATCGGGGTGATCATGCAAACTCTGACTCTGACCTTCTCCCTTTTTTGGTCTTATGTGTGGCGCTAAACTCCATTGGACATAAGAGAATAGTTTATATTCTATCTGACCCCCATCATATTCAAATAAATGCTGATCACTGGAACCTGTTCTCGTCAGGTCAGTTAGCAGAAATGAGGTTACCTCTAATATAATCTTTGCAGATATGAATCAAAGCAGATCTTTATAGACCTGCTGGTTTGAACCACATGAAGGCTGTGGTCCCTCTGACCGTGTTACCTTGCTGACTCATATCCAACCAGTGTACATTAACAGTTTGCTATTTATTGTCTGTGAATTCAAAAAGACTTATAACATGTGACCTAAAATGCATCAAACGAAGTATAATTGAGAACGTAACAATGTTAAAATAAAAAAAAAAAGAAACTAAACTAAAATGACTGTGTCACACCACTCCTCAACCAGAGGCAGCGTCCAGGGAGCGAGACCACTGTTCACTGGTCCTGAATCCTCTTTTCACAAGGAGCTATATAGTATCTTGGGTGCTGCTTCTGGGGTCAGTTGAGCCACAAGTTTTACCTTCTGGTTACATGTTTGCTTTTGTAGCTTTAACGTGATCACGAACCGTCCTCCTTTTACATGAAAAAGTTTTTCTTTGTTTCTTTTTATGGTAACTTCAAGTCCTAAGAACTTAATAATACAGCTTTAAGTCCAGTGTTCCGTATCGTTAATATGTTATCTGCAATGTCGTGTCCAAAGTTAGTACGGTGCTCATCAGATTAGAGGAATCTATACACCTGACAGGCTTAATGAAGATGGTGATTTCCTTCTCGGACAGTAGTTTGTTTGTGGCCATAGTGGCAAAACTTCAACAAACTAGTGTGCTCACTACCGGTATTACTGAGCCTGACTTCACAGTCAACTGATGTGAGTCTCAGACAGTCTACGACTTTACGTTATGAGAAATAAGAGACATTACACCAACAATACATAAGCTATAATCTGGAAGCTTTTTCTCTTCCAACGCTTCAGCATCCTCACAGGCTGAATACTTCAATTTCTTACCTCAATTATGTCGTAAAATGAGCAAAATGATGACCAAACAATGTCAGCCTCAGATTTCATAAACTATAAACAGCATAATCTACATTGAGATTAAAAAAAAGATAAAAAAAAATCTGTTTTGTTTATAATATTTTTCTACAGGTTTCCACAGTTAAACTAAAATAAACAAACTTCAAGGCCATTCAATTTTGGTGGAAATAGACCTATATCAAACATTTTTGCCTTAACTGATAATCAAGGTCTTTTCCATAAATAACCAGTACCGTGTCACTCTTAAATGACAGAGGGACAGATGTGTCTGTGTGTCATGCAAGCACATATAAACAAATGAATACACTGTATACAAGCCAGTTACTTTCTTGACTTCTCAAGTGGAAAAATGCAATCTAACGATATGAAAATGAGTCTTATAATAGTTTGCTTAGGTTGATTATGCAATCCTCAAAAGGTTTCTCCCAAAAAGGATCCTCGGTTTAAATCAGATAATTTGCTGCGTGGCTTTTTTTTTTTTCTTTTTTCCCACAACCATCTTTAAGTTTGTTGCTTGGATACATAAACAGGTACATGAGGTTTCAAGTTGCAGTGGAGTCACTCACTGCTCTAATGACTTCCTCCTGTTTTTCCGCTGTATGCACTTCTGGTCCTAAGTAACCTATGTGGAATAAATTGTTCCTCTGACAAAGACACAATAAAGAATGCAGTTTTTTGAAACTATACATCTGACATACAATTTTAATGCATCCCTGCCAGCCAATTAGAAACAACGATCGTCTGTGACCATAGATGGTCGTACGTACTCGCACAAAACAAATTATGCACTTTTAATGGAATACAGAATGCGCTCATAACTTGTTTATAGGCTTTATGCCATTTGAATGCTGTCTGCCTTAAAACACCAACAAAAGGCAAAATAGACAAATGCATGATTTATGGATGGCTCTCAGCATGAGCGCTTCGTGTCAAACAACTTGCATGCTGATTCACTCTCTCAAACAGAGGAAAATAGACAGAGAACAGCAGCCTTTTCAACTCATGGTGCATCTGTGCTTCAAACCTTTTGTGTCCATGCTTCAATTAAGTGCAGTTTATTAAGCAACACACCCAGTAAATGTCAAGGTACATAGTGTGCGATGCCAGTGTGCATCAACCTTCCTTTAAGGGGCTGTACAAGTTTTGAGATAATTTGACAACAGATGGACGGACAGACTGAAAGGGCAAAAAAAAAAGAAAGAAAAAAAAAGAAGACATGACAAAGCAAAGTTATCTCACCTATGAAGCCAAGGGGACATTTGCAGACGTGCTTTGGGGGAGATGATGGCTGGCTGGTCGCAATGCATGTGGCTCCATTCGAACAGCTGTCTGGTTTTATCAGGCAGGCGTCGCTTACAAACTGACAATACTCTCCGGTCCAACCTGAGGCGCAAACACACTGTAGTAATAAAGCACAGTGCACACGTGAGTACAATAGTGCAGTAGTTTATACATTTGCGACACAATGTAACATGCGGACAAGCACTGGAGCAAACTGATTGGCCTTTTTTTTTTTTTGTCCATTCTTTTCCAGCACAATGATATTCAACTCAAAAAATTCTGGGGTCAAGTTGTTGACTTTCAGTTTTAAAATGTGTTTGTTGAGTGCAGTTTTGCATCTGGTGAATAGTGTCTCTTTTTACCCTTGAGGAGTGTGGTTAAAAATCCTCTCGAATAAAAAAGGGTCAATTCACTGAAATTACAAAAAGCACATCGTTCTCACCTTCATCGAGCGATATCTACCCACACAGAAAAGTTTTATTCTGCTTTGAGACGTTCTCGTCCTTGAGATGTGCAACGCATCTTGGGTATCGGGGAGGTCAATAAAATTTCGGGTCATCACAGCATGTAAAAACTATGTTTCTGAATAAAATCTATAGTACCTTGAATGTTTTCTGGACGGTAGTCTAAATCAATTCTGAATTAACACTAAACTGGATGATACTGTTGAGAAGACAAACGTCTAAGATGGACACAAAAATGAAAATGAGCCCATACCTTAATGAATACACATTTCGTTCATATATAGGATGGACTTCGCTCACGTCTTCATCGCACATTAAACATACTGAAATACAGAACCAAAACTATCGGCTTCTTCGTGTACATCTAGTTCTGCACAGTGCGTTGCGACGGGTCTGGTAGGTATAGAAGAAATAAACTGAGCACGACCCATCAACAGTTGTTCTTCCCGAACTATAAATAAATAAATAAAAACTGAACTGTAAAGAGAGAAAAGGGCCCATTTGCAGCTAGCAACAATTTTTGATTATGTCTGACCTCGGTTGGAGCCTCGCCAACACAAAGCATCTAAAGTTGCTTTTAGATTAAAGCACACTCTCAATGGTCTAATGGAACAAGACTGATGGAGGATAATTAGGAGCTATGGGGCATTAAGGAGCAGTCTCAGGTGTTGTAAGAAATGGAGACATTTGAGAAGAGTGAGCAACACAGAGGCAAATTAAACCAGAGACTGTCCGTCTGAAAAAAACATTCACACACTTGCAGTGATTAATGGGTTGGAATTGGATTACTGCCTGCTTTAGACACATACCAGTGACATTTCTTTTATCTTTTTTTTTTTAAAGTTCAATCAATGACTGATTATATTATAGATCAATCTTCAGCCACAAAATATGAAAATACTGTTCAAAATAAGATGTGTTCAGCATACAATATGTCTGTTTGAACTCCACTGTTCGAGGTCCTGATGTGTTCCCATCTATTCAAAGCACTGAAGCACCAATTGGTCAAATCAGTCAATTTTTTTACTCATAAAAATACCAATACTTGAGATACATTAGCCTTAAATTCAAATGTAAATTGAAGAATTAAGAAGGGATTTCAATCATCAAACATCCAGATTTCACGATACTTGTGCATGTAAATATCCATTGCAAACAGATTCATAAAAATGCATTGAAATTAATGTGTTTTTCCCTAAAAGAAAAATCTACTCAAAAGATTGAATGCAAACCCTTTGGCCCCATCTCTCAATGTAATGATCTTGTCCCCATATTGTAGTCCCTATTAAGGTGCAGGGTGAGTCATAGTTTGTGCACTTTGGAGTATTTCATTATGACTGAAACATTGAATTACCTACCTGATATCCGCCAATTACACTCACGCACAATCCCTCATTCAGGCAGTTGATATTGAGCAGCCTGCAGTAGTCAATTATTTCTTCACAATTCTTTCCAGAAAACCCACTCAGACATCTGTTGAGAGGAGGTCAGAGTCATCAAAATCAATTCACTCCTAGCCTTAACGACTAACACGCCTGTATTGTATTGTTTCTCTTCCAGAATACATGGGGTTATAATTTAGTTTTCCCACATGATTTGATTGGGATAGGGACCTGGTTTAATAGTAGGATACACATTAGTCTATTTTCTTTTAAATTGTTTGATTCTGATATGCCTAATTCCACCTATTTGACAAGTCAATTAGAAATCCATTTGGTTCACTCCCTATGCTGCTTATTTGACTCGCCCTACTGTCTAATATAACAAATATACACATCCCTTAATGAACCTCCCTCAAAGGCTTTCCTATCCCATCTGTCTGATGCTCATTTACATTAAATCCTTGGAGTGTCTCAGCTGTTGTTATGACATAAACAAAACTGCATCCCAGATTTCGGGAGTGATTCAAGTGCGGGATGTCGATTATGCATTCAAACACTATCGCAGAGGTGAGACAACACCATATCTGATCCATGTCTAATATTGTATAAGAGTCCAGATAAAAAAACTACTTTACATATACACAACGTTACAGCTCTGTGATCTGGTGTGTCGCAATAACTGGATTTGAAAGACAGATACAAACTCAAACTGAAACGTCTTTATACAAACCCAAATGGCCATTAACAAAAATATTCTGTTTGTAAATAGCAGGAAAAATAAATAAAAAAACAGAGCATAAGCAGGAGTGTAAGTGTGCATCAGGAATAGGTTTCAGTGTGACGATAAGTATCTAGAGGGCATCAAAGGCAGACTGTAATCTAGTGGAAGCCGGTATCCTCGAAGAAGCAGCTTGGCTAAACTGCTTTAAGATTAAAAGAGAGGTCTGCCTCTCTCACTTTCACTAGTTCAGAGCTGAGCCAGTAATATACGACTGACAGCAGTGGGTCTGAAGTCATTTGTTCTTGTTAACACAGTTTCACAAATGCATTTATTTTTTTTTTTTCCAAGAAAAGCTTGGTGTGATTCTACATTTTTGTATGGTAAAAAAATCTCTAAGTATTGGAGGATAAACCCCTGCTTTTAGCATTTCAACAACATTTGCTGTTCACAATAGAAGATATTATTGTAAATTGATGAGCATTATACAGACAAACTACGAGGAAAAAAAGTATCTATATGCTTTAGAAAAATAGTCCTTTGTGTAAAAGTGCAGCTCCTTAATATTAATAATCATCTGGAAAAGTGGGTAATATTGCCAATATATAGTCTATATAATGAGACAGATTTTCCAGTAATGCTAAACCCTTTAAGAGAGATGTAAAACTCTATTCCTTTCAGAAAAGGGAGAAAAGAAGAAAAGAAGCATTTTTCATTTACTCTCCAAGGAAGACAAATTCACAGGAATTCACTCGAATCATCTCCGAGGGGGACCAGGCGATGGGCCTCTATTAGCTTTCTCTCTCTCTGTGATTCACCTGCAGAAGTAGTCATTTCCCCTGGACGCACAGGTGGCATTGTTCAGACACGGTGATGAGCCGCACAGGCTCTGCTGCCTCCTGCATGCTGGGACCACATTACCATGTGCACAGACACACTCAGAGGCCTGCGCGGAGAAGGAACACAAAGCAGGTCACGGGCGCGGCTTGGGGAAAACGGGGTTAGATTACACAAAAGATTCCCTAAATGCAGGAAGCTCATCAACAATGCAATGTTTACCTGAAGCAATTAAGCTGTGCCTTGATTGACTGCAATACTATTTTCTACTCAAGTTCATTACATTCAAATCTAAGGAAGGAAATAATACATTTTGCACATAAATGTTAATGTGCTTGTAATTCAAAGTTAAACAGATTAAAGTTCTGGCAAAATATCTATGTCAAGCAGGCATTATAAAGATAAATTCCCCGTTTAGTGTAGTAATCGTAGGTGGGTTGTGAGAATGTGCAGAGCACTTGGCAAACTGTAATGAACAAAAACAAAGGTCACCGAGAAAGACAATTAGACCACTACTGTAGTCTCCCCAGGGTATTCTCCAGAGCATGAGAAACAACACTGCCGCTGCAAAACGTATGGTCATAATAGCATTTCCCGTGAAAAGGTGAAAATTACAGCAGGCACCCAATTACAGAAAGGTTTTGACGGCAGCCATTTCAAAGTGGCACTTAAATATGTGTTGGGTCATTCAATCAAAATGCTAAAGGAAGCGGGCACTGTCCCTTAGCTCATCTTCAGCAGGAAATATTAATTGCTGCTCGAGTTTTCAGAATGAAGCCATTTGATCTTGTTCGGAGACACTATTAATTTCCATGTGCCATTTCTTGTTTATGTCCCACTGAGATAAACCAAATGCGGGGAAATGAAGTCCTCACATGCTCCCCTGCAGTGCAAATTTGTTCCTCCTGGCATGCCTGTGACAAGCAATCGAAGTCAACCCAAGAGTCGCAGAGGAGGCCCCCCAACCTTTCTGGACAATGACAAACAAATCCATTGGGGCTTTCTTCGCACGTGCCACCGTTTTTGCATGGATTTAGGTCACAGGGGGCTTTGCTCTTCTCACAAGGTGGCCCTGGGAAAAAACAAAGAGAAATAAAACCATGCAAAAAACAACAGGAGATTACATTTACTATGGAGGGGACTGAATTTATGTTAGGAAACCATAATATGAAAGAGCCCAGACACAAAGGTGACATTGTCTGTCGGTGTTCTGCTCATCGGCACACTCCGTTCAGTTCACGCCAATCATGGAACGTAAAGACACAAAATCATTTTCAAGCAACATCCTGCCTGGATGACAATTTGTCATTTTGAATTTGTACAATTAAGGCCTTATTTTTACAGCACAAAATACAACAAAATCAACTACAAAAGTAAATAAACCAATCATTTTGTTTCTGATGTAGAATAAAAACAACTAAATAGCGGCATTACATAAAGGATTTGTATCCTACCAAAACAGCTGACGAGTGTTTATCGTATTCGACCTCGGGGACACTAAACATAGCAGATGTCTCTAAATAAATTACCAGAAATGGTTTGCTTTGATCACATAGTGGGTTTGATTATATAGGCACATCTCAAAAAATGACACTCTCATACGAACATTTATTGTTTTGTCAGTTCTTTTCACACTCAGAACATGAAAACTGAAAAGCACAATTCTAAACGTGACGACTCTGGCTCCAGGTACAAAAGTAGAAACAACATCTGAGATTAGGATTTTTTTTTTTTAATTTAGATCGACTTTAAGAAGTTTAAGTATATTTAAAAAAACTCTTTTGCAAAAGTATTTTCCTGAAACTAGGAGGCAGAGTTTTGTTCAGTTCAGTAGCTGCTAAACGATCTGTGAATACACAGTGGCATTAAAAGAGAAAATCTATGTATTAAGTCAAAATCTTATGCAAGTATATGGAGCACCACTATTGTTTCATACCATAGATTAGTCATGTTGGTGAATATGAGAAGCATTTCTTTGTGTTAGTGCGTTACATTGACAAACACAATTTTCGCCGGTCGGCACTTCATAACCAAGCTTCCGTTATTGGGGGATAATGATATATGTGCCTGCAAGAAGATGCAATCTTTTATTAATACCATGGAATTGAACAAAAGAGAACAGAATAGAATTTAGGATCATTGTTCCAGCAATAACATCAGATGTATGCTTAGCAGCTATAGCTGCTCCTACCGATATATATTTATTTCATTGCATTGCCCACACTGTGTCTACGCCGCTAAAACTAGTTTACACTATAACTGAAACTAGCAACCTATATTTATTTCAAAAGGTTTGAAAGGCTATACTTATGTATGCGTTCATAGTTTGAAGAAAATGAGCAGTTCAACAAGGAGACCTGAAATATTTGGCATAATTGCAAATGTCCACAATCCAACTTTGGGAAAACTTGTGAGTTTGTGGTCGCAAAATGCAATACAAACAAAATGGTTTTTTTTTTACATGAACTCCTGTTGCGTTATTCAAACATGGATTTTTTTTTCCTTCCAGTACAATAAAAAAATTTAATCACTTTATCACAATGCGTTTAACTTATTTATTTCAAGTAAATGACTTGTAATGACAGACCAGGACCGAAGTGAACTGAATAGACACAGTCAACACAGAGACTCATTTTCTGATCTTGAAAAGCATCTTATGCGCGTGGTCGTACAGCAAACACAAAGTCAATACCCTTGTACCCAGTTCAGTCATAAAATGAAAGTCATCATTAAGACACATCAATTATTTTCATGGATGGACTTTCACTGAAATGTAAACTAAGTAGTCAGAGTTGCAGTTTGTTTCATACTGTGAGCATTCTATGTGATAACGTAATTACAAGTCAAGGAGTGGCCAGGAGTTTGGTTCTTTTTGTAAATACCAAGGAATCACAGGACTTTTGACACAAGAAACTTAAGCCAGAAACAGAGTAGCGCTGAAGTGACATTGTAAGCAAAGGATAAAATTAGACTGAATTCACTGCAGGTTCAAGGTGAATAAAATCTGACGCTATTCCCCAGTGAGGGTTTTCATTTTTTTGTGTTCTTCACGAGGTGCCTACACATTTATCTTTCCACTGAGTCTTTCTTTGCATATTCTGTTTAATCCCCATGCTGATACCAGCGCTCATGTCCCAGAGGCTCGCCACAGTCTCCTCTGTGGGCATCAATCTTTTCAGAGTTTGCTTTCGCTGTAGCTCATCCAACGGCAGAAAGTGAATTTTCTTAACTGGTCCACTGAAAAAAAAAAAAAAACTGCACCTGTACAAACTACTAACTTTTAGCTACATTTTCCATCTGTCACATATATATTTAAGACACTTACAATGGTTATGACACTCCATGCTCAAGCAAAAAAAATCATAATAATTTTGGTTTATGGCAGCCGTGGTGTAAATAAATCTTTTTTATTTTTTTACTGTTCATTTGCATTTCTGCTGTCATCTTAAGCCTTATTATCACTGCAGTAATTATGAACTGCCGCAATCCAATAAACATAAAGAAACAACATGTGTCAATATCTGATTAAATTCTTTCACAAGGGGTAATGACCGCAGATCCGGTCACAATTTGATACGACTATCAACGAGATTGTAAAAAACAATTAGCACCTTATACCAAATGGAAATGACCTCATAAAGCTGGTAATGCGCTGCAACACATACCCCTGAGGTGGTGCAGTGGCGAGTCAAATCAAAAGAAAATCTCATTTGAAACATCCCATGAGTTTGGCTCATTATTCTGTGCGCATAGACTTTGGCCTGTGAGGGCAGCCAGCGCTGGAGCAGCCACTAACTTCCAGTTGATTAATGAGCCAACTGCAGCAGGGAGGGTGGAGGAAGCACGAGCTCCACAGAACTCCCAAGAAGCGGATGGGACAGCAGGACACCATGAGTGTGTGAAAGCACCCAGCAGAGCCTGCCTCCACGAGAGAGCAGCGGCAATTAAGGCAAATTAGATAAAAGCTGCAAAGGCAGAGGGAGCATGTAGCTTGTATGTTAATGTGTTTGTGAAGTGAATTATATGAATTACCCACTTAAAACTTGATAAGAGCCGACATTTTTTCTTTTTCTTCTTCTTTAAGAAACAATGCCGGCTGTGTTTTGATTCTCCTATAAGTCCCATTGGAAGTTTGCTTATTGTTGAAAGTGTAATGTATTTTTCCCATGATAAAATATTAGTTTTGGAGCTGGATTAATCAAAACAGTAATATAAAATAATTAAATCATATCAAATGTACAGCCAAACCATAAGTACGGCAGTTATATATGTGAAGAATTTGAAGATATTTCAAATTAATTGCATCTCACTTGTACAAGAAGGGTTGCGCTATTGCTATCCAAACACTCATGTTCTAGTAAAAATATGAAAAGAAAATCATTGCCAAGTTCATAAGAGGTCACTTTGATATACAGTTTGCTTGAGTGGTGTTCTTGCCCTTTGTCTGATTAAAAACACGCAGCCTTCGAGTAAAAGTAAAATGGCATTCACTTCATACAAGAGGATAAATGCAATATTTTAATGTTACCTCTCGAAAGTTCAGAAAAAGATAGTGTTTTCTTTTCTTTTCTTTTTTTTTTTAAATCCTTGGTGCCGTTTTCTAAATGGGTTCAATGCAACATTCCGAAATACTTTCTTCTTCAATTGTATTGCTTAATAACGGCTCTCGTTCAAAATAAAGCATGCCAGATTGCACTGGTAGTAACCTTGGAACCACATCCACAGAATAATAAGCTGAAAGCATGGGCTGGACTCAAAAGACAAAGCTATAACACTTCAAGAATACTGCCAGGACAAAATGTGCAGGAAACAAAACAATGAATCAATGTGAAGAGCCACCTGGAGGTTTTACTGTGGAAAGTTCGTAGCGGGCGTGTTTGCGTGCAGACAGTGATATCCAGGGCAGCCCGCGGAGTATCCAGGTCCTCCAACCCAACGGTGTGTTTCCCATTAACTCAACAGTAAATTATCACATAGAGACTAACTAATGAACAACACAATCTTGTCTTGAATAAGACGAGCCAATTCCTTGCACACAAACATCGAATGAAAGCACTAAATCCCTCTGCAAGTTTGGATGATTCTCTCAAAATGTTAGAAAAAAAAAAAAACCTGAAAAAAAAGCATGAATTATAGTGTTTTAATTCATGTCTCACTCTTTATCTCCCGTCAGTTTTTTTTTGGTTTCCGGCAAAGTTTTGATTTAAGAGGCTTCAGCAGAAACAACATATCAGAAATTACATTTTAGGTGATTGCTGTAAACCTTTGTTTTATCAACTCTGACACGCTCAGTTAGGCAGCAGTTTAACCCCCGGCCTTTTACAGCGCCACATCACCGGTTGTAGCACGAGGTGTTTGTGAGGTAAACGATAAAGTCGTGCATCAGGAACGGCGATGCCGATATGATATGAACATTTCGTCTGCAATGGAATTGCCTGTTTTGGCTCAAAAGTGTGTCATCATGTTCAAAGAACACAGCTTCACTGTTGCTATGATATATATAATGAAACAACAATAATTGTGTGTGTGTGTGGGGGGGGGCTTACCAGAGGATCCAGCATCGCAAACACATTTGAAGGAGGTGGGCGACACTGGAACGCATGTCCCACTTTCACAAATGCTCTCACAATTGGCTCTCCCAACAAATTCAGAGCAGGTAACCCCTGAAAGACACGACAACAAAACTGAAGATAAGAAGAAATGCACAGATTGAAGTTTGTCTGCGAGCACAGGCCTCTGGTGCTTTTCATCTGAATTTAATTAGAAGTAGGAGAGTAAATCATTACTGTACATAATAGAGTGCGTGTTGGCAGTAAAGTGAAATCAGCAACGTGGAATTGTGGTGGTTTCAATAATAATTCTGTTTGCCTTACACAAGAATGTGGAGATTTATGTTGCATAACGTTAAATTTATTATCGCATAAATGCATAATTAACAAAGGTGGTCACAGAACATTTTATAAAAACAAGACTAGGATAGACTATATACAGACTTACTAAACTGACAGATTCACGGCAAAAGGCTCCAATTAGAACATGTAACAACTGATAATGTCATATTGGCCAATAACAATACCTGCCAATGTGACATAATAAAGTCATTAATTAGATATTGCCAGTAATGTAACATAATATTACATAACATGCTCTACAACACTCTCAATCCCCAAAAAAATTATTACTTTTTCATTACAAAATTGGCAATTTATTACATTATTGGGTTCATTACATTTAGAATAGTCAAAACTGTGTTACTAGCGGTTATTATTTTATTGGCCATTATGTTATTGGTCGTTACATCATGGCTCTTGTATTGCTTTCCATTGCTTAAGAAAATCTTTTGAATTTTTTTTAAGAGGCCACTTGGCCCAGCCTTGCGATACCATTAAGAACTGACATTCTTATGGATTTATAAAAGAAAAAACCTGAATGCCAACGACAGGATGTGAAAAGAGGACACGTCCAGGTCAATGAGAATGTTTGGTCGTGCTGTGAGTGATTCTGTATGGAATAGTTTGTGTTGGCGGTTCTGCTTCACTTAATAAGATATCTATTACTTGTCTGCTGTGCTGATGAAGTAACTTTGGTCACCACGAGTGGGAAATTGCTTTTATCATAAAGAAAATGATTAAGCAGAGTTAAGCAAAGTTGAAAAGGGAGAAACAGTGATATTTGTCCTTACCTGTAAAATGCGGAGGACAGAGGCATTTATATGTTCTGTTGTTGGGATCTGTGGATCCATTGCTCAAACAGACTCCTTTGTTTTCACAAGGGTTGTCCAAACAGACGTCGAACTTCTCACAGAACCTCCCGGAGTAGTGGTGGCGACACCGACAATGGTACGCGGCTTCCCAGAGGCCCGTCTGACAAAAGCCATTCCCGGAGCAGAGTCGACGCAGAGGAGAACCCTGGCAGAGCTGAGCTTTCACGGAGACGTTGAGCCTCAAACCAAGTTTGCACAGCTGAGTGTCTCCTCCGTGCAGCGCGATGAAGTAATGGTGACCTGGGACGAGCCACTTGGTCTCAACCTTCTCACTCCCATGGAGATTGTCGGGGAAAACAAACTGGTCTTTCATCGGCGTGTTTGTGGAACAGCGTTCAAAGTCTTCTTCTGACACATTGAGGAGCTTGATGCCATATGACTCAAGTGTTTCATCAGCAGACATCAGCAGTTTGTCTCCGTGCTGCAGCTGAAGGGGACATATCTGTGCAAAGTTGAAAGGCTTGTGGATTGACTCGTCTCCCTCCAGAGAATCCCAACACTCCGACACGCTCCTGCAAAGGTTTCCCACAAGAGTCCAGTTCGTTTGGATGGTGCGTTGTTTCAGGTGCCATTCGAGTGACGCCTGTCTTTTGCAAACGGTTTGGCAGCAGGTCGCGCCCATTGCCACAACAGCAGCAATCAAGCGAAACAATGATGCCCCCATGTTTTCCCCCTACTTTGGCTGTTTAATTCAAATCGATCTTGGACTTTTAAAGCCGACTTGTGTCATCAAGGGAAGGGAGTCAAATGTGCTGCATTCTGCTTCACCTGACACTTTACTCCAAGTACCCCCAAGAAGTCCACAGGAGTAGCAATAACCTGAGGGGCGGGGAAAAAAAGCTTTTATTACAATTGGCAAAAGATAGGAGAAAATGTTACTCAAACCTTTTTATATTGTCCCAACATATGCTCTTTATCCAGAGTATTACAACAGCTATTAGGATGACATTTTGTTTTCCAATTCAACACTGCAGACTTGTGGCTTCAGTGAGCCTAGGATGAGCTGTCGTAATCACATGCAGTGCTGCTGACCACTAAGTGTGTCACAGCAGCCGTGGCCTCCTGGAGGTTTCCACAGAGAGTGACAATGTCAGATAAAATATTCTCTCTCTCTCCCCTGCTAGTGCTTGATACCTCAGTGTCAGGCACCGAGATGAGTTGAAGCAGACAGCAGCATTGTCTTACTCCCTCGGGTCCTTTTCATACGTGTGCGCCAGATAAAACAACGAAGTCGAGGAGCCTCGCTGCACAAAAAACCCGGCGCTTCTTGATCAGCTCGCATGGACTGATATGAATAACTGCATGGTGATAAGTAATAAAACACTGAATATGGAGCGCCTGTATCAATAGAAAGGGGAGTGATAAACTAAATGAGATTGCATGTATTGTCGTGGGGGCTCTGCGGGAACCCTGAAGACCTCATTTACATGAGATGAGCTTTACATTGTAATTTCACCTGATTTGTAAAGGAGAAAAAAATAACTAAATTAAAATCTGAATAAAAAGGACAAAATGTGTAATTGGTTTGGGAGAAGAATCTCCATCATTAGCAGCAGTGGAAAATCCAATTCCATTATAGCTATTTGTTTTTAATTTACCTTTTATTTAAGGCAGCTCTAACTGATACCTGTAATTGTGTGTCAGCCGATGAGTCGAGAGGACGATGTCAGATATAAAAGAGGCAGTTTGTGAAACCTACAGATCATTATGTTCTCAGCTCCAAAGTGTTTTAATGCAGCCTGGTTTTATGACCTGCAAATCCACTGTTTCTGATTCAGCTCACTTATCAGTGTCATTTCCTGCAGGCGGCGGTTTCCACAGAAAAAGCTGGAAAAATAAACCGTACTGCGCGCTCACGCATTACCCAGGAGGGACGCAGTGCAGACCCAAGAGACCAACAAGGAAAGGTGCAGAGAGCGCGGTGAACTTTCTCACTGTCCATCATTTTAATGGTCGGATTGCTGAAAAACTGGCTGAAATAATTATACAGTACTTGTCATTTTAATACTGTGCTTACTTTAATTCATATTGTTGAGGCATTTCTAACATTCAACAATTAATCATTCCTTCTTATTTAACAAATCAGAAGCAGCTAATAGAATTCAATATGGAGCTGGAAGGAGACGTCAGAAGTCAAATCAGAGCAAATACAGGTAGGATCATTTACAATTACCATTAGTTGCTTTTACACTCATATTTATTCATGCAAATGTCGCAAATATATTTAACCTGATTCAAAAGCCAATATAAGACCCCAGGTTCTCTTTCTGACTTTGTCATTTGTATCTGTGGTCAAGCAAAAAGACTTCCGGCAGTGTTGTTCACATCTGCCAGGTGGAAAATCCCATAATAGATCTTTTTCACAGCCGATATTTTGATTTGTCACAGGTGGAATTAGTGGCAGCTCGGTTATATGACAGTGAACAAGAGAGCACAAAAGCACGACGTTCCCACAGTCACCCCTTCCCACACCCGAGCTTTCGCTCTCTTGTGTGGCATGCCAAGACACCCATAAAGAAAAAAAATCTGTTAAGAGCAAAAAAAAAATTCAATTAATTGAAAACAAATACTACAGAAAATAATACTTTGTAGCTGAAATTCAACTGATGTAAAAGTGTAGATAATCTAAAGTTCATACTGTTGCACATCCATATGTATTGCAGAACAACTTGCTAATATATAATATAAATAATATGTAATCAAGAAAATTCACAGACGATATAAAATGCATCAAAGGTACAGGAAGCTGCGTATTATTTATTAGTGGATAAATGAAAGAGACTGATTTATTAGTTCTTCCCTCGAGCACACATTTCCATTTATGTATGTATGCGAGTGGATATATATATATATATATATATATAGATATATATATTTATAGTTGAAGTAATCTTTTAGTCTTGTATTTTGTTTTGGGTTTGTTTTTTTTCCCAGCAAGTATTTAATCTGTTTGCAGTGTATTCCTACAACTGGCTGTATATCTCTTAAGATGAGATGACTTTGCAGTGTCACACTGAATGAGATGATCTGTCCGCTCTAGACGGTGGACAAAAGCTTGAGCGATGTCTCACAGCAGAACCAACATACAGTATTATTGGTTTGGAGAGCAGTATTTAGCATAGCTTACCTTTGGATGATATTACTATCCAAGTAGTTTAAAAACTTTTTTTTTTTTGCAAAACCAATATCCTACTTTGATTCAAAAACGAAATGTCCTCGCTAGAATGACAGGATCGTTCAAAAAAAAAAAACTGTCCATCCAAAAGTCATATTCAGAATTAAGTGGTTATTGGAAATTGATGGATAGAGAACCACTATTAAAATGGGCACGATAAACCCAGAATAAAGCAATCTCAAACTTGCAGGTGAATGAATGCATCCAGCAAGAGGATTTTTGTTGTTGAAGAAAGGTTTCAGTTCCTGTAGATATGAGGAATACTGTCCTGGAAGTTAGTGTTTACCGGCATCAGTTTGCCGGTAACCAGTAATGTGATTTAGGTATGAGGTCACGACTTGTACCGCGGATAGGAATTGGACTTATATAGCAGCTGCTACAATTCAATAATACACTGCATGATACAATATATAGTAATACAATGCACTTATTTTCATCTCAACTACCACATAATAACATGACCCGGGTCACCTGTACAGCTTCCTGGTCTCACAGAGAGCCGTAATCCAAAGTTGGGGCAGAGACACGGCTGGGTTCAAACGAAGACCATATTATATCGCCACACGTGTGACAACTAGGGCAAACCAGAAACATCCACAAGCAGCGTGAGCGAATACAAAGATACAAAAAAGGAAACCACTGAGGCCATAGAAGATTGCATTTTCTCCCCTCAGCTTCCACAGGCATGAAGCAAAAGATGCAATGGGCATACAAACCAAGTGCTTTGACTCGTAGTCAACACATTTTACCCCACTGTTGAATTTTCAACTTCTGATATACTGAAGTAAATCTGCTTGAGCACAAACCAATGCGAGACGTTTAAAAGCTGTTTTGAAGCTCGCAGGTTTGCTCAATGAACGCCATTTAAACCCTAAATTACACTCAGCCCTCTTAATTGTGTAGGAGTTCAAATTACTTTAATCTGAATTCAACTCGATACTAATTAATACATTTACAGCGATCCATACCTCGGCCCCGCACTTAAATAAACAGACCAAAAGATTTTCTGCGATATTAAGACGCCTTAAAGGTATCGATCAGTCGGGATTAAACTCTGGGCCCCACACGGGAGTGGTTCAAGTAAGAAGTGTCGTGGGGTCAGAAGCAACTAATTGTCTCCTACCACCACTTGCTATCATTCTATCTCAGATCAACCCACAATTTAGGATGCCAATCAAGCAGGTGCACCGAGGGCAACGGATCAAGGGAGCCGGGTAAATCCTCACTTGACTGATGACAGAGAGACACAACAAATGATCTCGTGAAACTGGTGGGTCAAATGTCAATTGTTGGCTGCAGTAAAACCACGACTCAAGTTGAGGACAATTATACAAAGAAAAACAAATTGCAAAATACAGCCGTTTCAGTATTCGGATTGAAAATATTCGCTCCGTTAAATCAAAAATGTAACGAGAAGCCCCTGACTCAATAAAAACCATCAATATCTGGGGGTCTGTAGTCAAAATTTTAAAAGAGATGAGCACGAGATTTGCTCTTTCACAAACAGAGCTCTGTCGTTACATCCTCATAAGAAAGTGGACTTCTTCTGAAAACATTTGCAAACTTGCCAAATAATGAGAAAGCTAACTTTTTTTTTTTTTTTTTCTTTCTTCTCGGTTCAAATGCGTGGCTCATTAGTCTGATGTTCGAATGGTGATGGTGCGAAGCAGTCGACAGTGATGAAGATGGTGGCTTGTGAGTGAGGAGCAATTGCTTGTCCCACTACGACGGTACTTCTTCAACAATGAGGACGCACAGGTGTAAGTTGAGGCAAACAGTGTTGCGATAAATAGTGCAGGCCTCCGCGTGCATGCTAATTCCTCATTATCATCTCTACAATTCAGCCTGACAGCTGCAGTGACTGAATCCTGCTGGTGTTTGCTACTGTGCTGGATATTCCTCCGTTTCCTGTACAGAGACTGAGGATGACTTCTCTGTGATTGTTTTTTTTTATTTTTTTTTTATTGCGCATTCAATAAACCAGAATAAAATTTGAATTCATGTCTCAAACCTCTAATATTGATGAAAATCTGCTGCTGCTCATCAACCAAAACAAGACAGAGGATCAACAAAGGGTGTTGTACAAATGTTTTAGTCAAAAATGGAACTTCAAAAATAATTAAACCACAAAGGAAAAGCAAATCATCTTTTTGATTTATCACCACTGGGATGAAGCGTAAGACGTTATGGACAGTTATTACAGAGTTCATGGTCATATTTTTCAACTCAACAATAATTTTGATGAGCAGGATTATTTCTCCTGAGCATGCCAATTCATTGTCAGTCCTTGTCTGTGGAAAAACAGTGCGGGGAAGAAAAAAAAAAAAGATAATATTTTGCCTGAGAAAGTCTCACTGCAGAGTATAGCTGATTTCAAATTACCCGACACAAAACTCATTTCATAGTCCATTCACCGTTTCAGTCAGTTCAGTCAACGAAGAGGTGAAGTATCTGTTCGATGATGTCTCATTCCAGAAAGGGTGATAGCACAAAGAGGTCACTTGCTTCCATTACTGGAAAAAAAAAAAAAAAAGATCTGTTGGGGGATCATTTTACAAGAAATCTGATACATTATTCGCATAGTACAAATCTAGGGATGCACCAATACGGGGGGGGCAACACTGTGCACATGTACCTCTATATCCCTAATTATAGAGGTGCTGTAAAACAATTCCATCAGGTACCACTTCACAGCAGCTTAGCAAGAACAAGCGTCATTCTCTAAGCAGAGCAGGTAATCGGTGAGCAGTGTCAGCTGATCTCATTCTGAGATAAACAACAGCAACACAATTTTATACCATTTTAGTACACATTGGGCTTATGCAAGATGACGACTCAATTGTATATTAATGATTAAGGGAATGAAGAATCCTAGTTTTTTTTTTTTTGTTTTCGTTTTGTTTTCTTTAACTTGGAAACAGTTAACCTTATTTCGACAAAGCAAACCACTCAGGAGTGATTCATGGCCCTTTTAGTCAATGTTGGAATTACTACGACAAGCTCCGAGGCGAGTTTCAGACACGTCCTGGAAGGGGTTCGGTGTTCAGCGGATAACAGTCAGACTGAAAATCCCCACACAAAAGGCTAAGAAAATATAATCAGTTTCCATATAAAATATGTATTTATTGTTCTCAGCTCATCATATTAAACTTAATTGATTAACATAATGTTAGACCTGGTGGCAACAGACCAGACGAACAAAAATCGATATAAAGCGATGAAATATTTAAGAACTGCCTTTGAAACACAGCTGCTGCTAAGATAAGTAAAGTTTTAACATTGTATGTTGATCATTTAAATCCACAGACTGTTTTTATTATGGTTGACATTGTTACTCTAGTGAAGAGTTTAAATGCCATGTTTGAGGAAAACAGTGAATTTTCAAGTGTCGGGGAAACAAACAGCATTGAAAGACAATCCACTTTTTACAGTAACTCTTTGACTTTATGTCTTGTTATTAAGTACTTGAATCTACTTGTATTCAGTTAAGAAAGTGGTATTAGTGCATCCCTATGTATGACATCCGACTCTGATATTGTGCAGCCAATCCTGAAAGGCAAAGAAACCCATTTGATTTTCTTTTGGTGGCACAGACTCAGCTCTGATCCACTGATGCCCGAGAAGACAAACACCGGCAGGCCGCTGACCACAACTGCCTCAATTGTCCACCTCCAAATATGGTGGTAAATAATAGCAAAACCAGGTTTTTAATTAAATTCTGTGACTGAAGTATCAAGTCTCCCGCTGTCGACTCACAAAAGCATATAGTGAATGCAAAAGTTACTATTAGCATTTTTTTTTCTTCATGTGGCGCCTGTAACCCTGAGAAACATTTCAAAGAACAGTACAGGCAGGATGTTTTCAACACCTCAAAGAAGGTACAACCAGAGGTTAAATTAGCCCAGAGCCAGCAGCAGCACAGCTTTGCCAGTATGACTTCACCTCTATGAATTGCTTATTTTTGTTTGAGGCGATACCTTTATCAGTCACTCGCCTGCCCCGTGTGTCCATAGTGTTTCCTGTTTGTTTGGCGCTCTGGTGCAGAACCTCAATAAGGAAACGCGCTGCCTGTTTGTTTGTTTGTTACACTTGTTCAGTGCTTAAGGGAATAGCAGAATGTACACTCTGCCACACAGAGCATTAAAAGCCCTGCGTAAAAGGAAATACTGCAGCTTTACAAGGCTGCACAATCACATTATCATGATCCAGAGCAACGTGGCACACCTGCAGACTGGGACACTGACTTTATGGTTCTGCCACCTTAATGGATAAGTCAAAGTATGAATTGAAAGTTTTGTTCGCTTTCGCACCAACATGGAGCTGGAGGGGCCTCAGTGTTAACGGGTGTGTCCGCTGCCGGCAGCCGTGCAGTTCAGCTCCTTTCAAATCAGGCAAACACGACACTACTGCTTTTAAATCTTCTACAAAGCGAAGGTGAACAAATCTGAAAAACTACACGGTGTAAAAACACCCTGCAGTAAACCAGCCACACGTGCCAATTTAACATTACTCAAACAATGTGCAGATCCATAGTAAGAATGGAACAAAACAAAACTAGTCTTCCTCTATAGACTGGCACAAACAGTCTATTGAGGAAGATTAAATAAAAGGCTACTTTCCTGGAAGTCTTAGGCCATTCAGACTTATGAACACGTCTACCCTTATCCTGACACACCCCTAACAAGCAGACCACTCAGGTCACTTTGAGAAGCAGGTCTCAGCATGCAGGCAGCAGTACAGTTGGACTACAATCAGGCCAGCAAAGCCAAAACAGGTGAAAACAGACTAAAAACAGGGCATATCACACTTTCGAGCTGTGGTGTCAGTTTTGACACTTTTATACGTTTCCTAGATTGGTTTAGTTGGTAAAAGAAAAAAGAACAAACCAACATGGGCTGTGTTGCATTCAGCACAGCGAAACTAGTAATGTGGAAGCAACATTACATGTCCTATACAGCTAATGTGACATAGAATACAGAGGATAAAGTGAACAGGACCCATTTACAAACTTTCCTCCTTTTTAAAACTTTGGTTCCTGTTACATTGCTGCCAGAGTAGTATAGGAAGAGAGTGTCCTTTAGAGGGCTGCATGATTTTAGGTGAACACGTGAGAAGTCAAGTATTGCAATCAAGGTAAATACAAACACCGAAGTAGATAATGTTAATGCTTTAGGATTTGTTCCTAATAACAAATGCATTTCAGAATCTGGAACATTTCAGAAGCGAAGCAATTGACTTTATTGTGTTCGGTCTTCTGCTCTCTGCCTTGCGGCCACCAGGTAGAGAGTCATGTTTATGTATTGAAGCAAATCACAATTCAATGTCAAAAACAATCTGCAGCAGCAGTTCTCCAACTAACTGTGCAAACATTGTGTGCTACATTTCACAACCTCAGTTATATATTTGATTGACATTTTCAGTCAATTACTCTCTATATGCAATTCACACTCCTGCCACATGCAGCAACTATCTGAAAGAGCAAATCAATAAAAGAAAAAAAGACCCCCCCTACAAAGCGGCACATGCCTCATAACAGTACGGGCGGGACATTGAATTTTAACCAAATATTGTTATTAGATGCAGTATTATGGAAAAGCCTCCAAGCGCAGGATGAGTCATCAGACACTTGACACCATTTTACAGGGAGATGAATATTTGATGTGGAAATACTCCAATAATATTTTCGACACTATGTTGGCACAGGTCAAGAGGCAAATGGACAATTAGCCCATAAACTAGGGATGGGCAATTAATATTCCCAAGGGGCCACGTGAATAACTGGGACGACTGTAGGGGGCTGAGCCATAAGCCGACTTCAGGTCTGCTTAATATAATTAAAACCCTTAACAGAAAAGCAGTAGCTACTGTTCCCGCTCAGTCTTGAATTTGTCAAGTGTGTTCTGTCTGGAAATGGTGACAGAAATTTTACTGCTTGAACACAGCGGTCTGTTCTCCATCATAAAAAGCACACTTTTCTCATACGAGTTCAGTAAACTTGTACTTAAATGTCTTCAAAGACTCCACATTTAACATCAACCTTTCACATAATCATGTTAAGTCATTTGTATGTAATTTATTTTCATTAATCTTCAACAGGTGACACAGGGACAAAGGGGTGCATGTGGCCCCGCAGTCATTTACTGTTGGTCTACCATTGACACAAGAAAGAAATGGGTGGAAGCATTGTTCATTAAACTACCCTTCTAAATGTCTTCTTAATTCTTTTGATGGCACTTTTTCCAGGATGAGTCTAAAATGCACTATAACCTTTAGAAATTAACTTAATGTGACCTTGTCTAACGCTCTTTTAAACGCACATGTCCAACCTTTCAATGTTTTTTCAATGTACTTCTTGCACGACCCGCTGCTCTTGAACAAGAAGCTTGACGACATAACTCACAACAAGTGTTTCATCCATGGATGGACCAATACATTTCCTGGTTCAATTAGAATTGGTATTTCATATAACCTTTTTTTTTTTTAATTAAAGCAACTGCTGTTCTAATGTAATAATTGTTTGGAAGTCTAAGTACATTATTACATCAGAAGAAGACCTGAGCTGATCAATTAGTGACGCAGGAGTGACGAGCCTTCAGAGTTAAAGTATTACTGTGAGGGTGAATTTGTAATTACATGCATGCTGAAGGCTGCAAAATGCTGCAAGTGGAAGACTTGTTCACTGTGTTTTGCAAGAGAATGGATCATTAACAATGGATGTTGCATTGAAACAAAGAAGAACACTGTCCACTGATTTGTATGAAAAGGTTATAATGCGATCGTTGGGATCCATGTGGCCCCTGAACTAAAATTACTTTGATTTAAGGACTTACGCCTGTATATTGGCACGCTTTTCCAGCAAGAGTTGCATTTGAAAACTTAATTCAAATATCCCTTTTTCCCTAATTACTTAAGCCAGGAAGAATGTAAAAGAGTTTAAATCAGTTATTTGAACCCGCCCTGTCCAGTCTAACGTGACGCTAAATGGACCTGCACGCACTGACAGCTTGAAGTCAACCTGCTGCCAAAAGGACAGAATGCATTGAACAACAGCTTAGCGTTAAAGCCAGCCGTAGATGCGAGGCCCAGGATTTACTATGGAAGGGGTAATCTGACTACTAGGACCATCTGCTCCAACGGCCACGTTTCTGCACACAAGACGCACCGCGAGGTGCGTTCATGCTCACCATTAAGTTGAGGAGGTGTTCCGCCATGGGACGGCGACCTGCCACATCCTTTCGCGGAGCTTCCTGTGGCGTGTGCCTCGGCGGGGGTGTGCGCGTCTCTGTGGGGGAGTAGTAAAGGGGCCGCTGAGCCGTCGGAGCGCGCGGTGGGAAACGTGCGGAGACGCACGGCGGTGGCGCACGGCGGGCAGGGCACGAGGACCAGGACTGGGCGGGGATACAACCTGCCTGATTGATTATTTAATTAGGCCTAACTAAATATTCATTAGCTTGGCCCAGTCATTATCTTGTGTAAACAACCGAGGTGCTCCTGTTAAGTGGGAACGATTTTAAATATTACCTTGAGAGGCGAGAAGAAAAACAAAATTGAAAACAAATTGACTGGGCTGTCTGAAAGCCTCAGATTAATTGGACCATAGCAGAACTTGGAAGCGCATTTAAAAACAAACCATCCACAAAATTGTTCATCTCATAGCTGTTCATCTGATCGCTATTTCATAGATTTTACAAACTATAAATACACGCTAGAGTCATACCTTTGACATGCATGAGATCAGTGAACGGCTGATGAACATTTCATTGTAGGGTGGCACAATGCAGTCCTTCTGAGAGGGGGTCAACTATGGTACTGGAAAGCCCTCTGTCCAACATGTCGCGGTTCACTCCCAACTGCAACACACTTGAGTGCAACATTATTGGACTTTCAATGGCGCTTAGTCATGAAGCTGTGAAGGAATTAATACTCTTACACACATCTTAACTTAAAATCATCTTTTCATGATTGTTAAAACCTCTAATTTTGGAATTGTGAGAAAATGCAGTGCATATACTATACTGTATATACTGTATCTGCACTGTGCATGTGATAATGTGTGAGTAAATACTGTTTATTCTTCTTAATATGAAATCTGATGTTGATATTTTATAGCCCTGTATTAACTCACCAGTGTAGCGCCACTATTAGTAACAGAAACACTTCCCATTACCAGTCAGCCTGTAAACAGATTAACCTTTCATGTTTCAATTTTTGGGGATTTCTTAATGCTTTTAATGGGTTTGACTTCTGCCAGTAACTTTTACTCTTTTGCAATGGAGCCATGCCGTTTTATTACACACAACACAATGAGGCTGAAAACAGGAAGCGCCACAACTGAAAAAGAGGCATGCATGGCTCAAACATTTTATCAGAGCTTTTCCTGCGCATGGTTGTGTACAAGCCTTTCATGCACTCCCATATTATCATAGATGCTGCGTTTTGGCTCATGTGTTTTGGCTCTGCTACACAGTTACAAGGTTTCCAAGGTAAATAATGTCCTCTTTGGGCCAAAGACAAAGAATCAACATTTTTTTCCATTTATATTTTACAAAATATGGAGGAAGGATACTTTTCTTTTCCAACTCAGTCCATCTTGCTTTTTTGAAATATTCTAACATTAACTTGAAATAAATGTTCTGCTAGATGGAACTGTTTGCAATAACTTTTGAAACTACCATAATGAGCCCAATTATGACTGTTCATTTAATAAGAAATTCTGACCATCCAATACTGAGTTTCATCTTTTATAAATCATGCTGAAATTGACTTCCCACAGGCCATTCATTTTTTCAAATGAGGCAACATTTTTCTTGGATATTGTATCTTTACTATTTTAAGACAAATAGAAGTTTAGAATTATTTGCATATAATTGTATTCTGCTGTCATTCACATTTTATGCAATGCCCCTTGCTGCCAGATGCACATGCCTGTTTGGCAAATATCAATCAAAATGTGTTGCAACAAATCCACTAACTGTCATAAGAGCTGAATTGTTTGCAAACAGCAAACACTTGTCTAAATGCTGTTTAAACTAAAGATAAGACCGGAAATGTTGATGAGTAAATCTGAAAAAAATCTGGTAGGCAAATCTCATTTTGGTCTGAGCCAGGATGAATGTCACCACGTTTTTTTGTAGCTCAAACTTCCATAATCAGCTACAATGGAAATGACAGAGCGCAGATGGTCTTTTCTGCAGACAGGTAATGGCCACACTGTAAACATTATTCCTATCGAGTTAGAGGCAATTTCAAGTGTCACCCTTTTTTCTTTTTTTAGCATCCATTTCCACAAACACGCAAGCTGTGAAAGAGAGAGACCATAAAGCAGCCTTATAGTTTTATCATATTTCATATTTATTTGCTCTGGGAATGTTTTGACAATTTGACTCTCTCTCTCTCTCTCTCTCTCTCTCTCTCTCTCTCTCTCTCTCTCTCTCTCTCTCTCTCTCTCTCTCTCTCTCTCTCTCTCTCTCTTTCTCCCCTATTTTGCAATGACCTACATCCCCATTCTTCATTGCACAGGTACATCCACACCAGGGAGTTGCACTGCAATCAGTCTTGTGCTGATAGTTGCTGAAAAACAATATAAGTATGGGGGTTAAGTGCCTTGCTCCAGGGCAATTCAGTGGTGGCTGCCAAGGGAGAGGAGAGTGCTGTCCATTTACATTCACGGCGCTTATTCCTCCAGCCGGCCATTGACTCTCCGCTCACAGCACTGTTTGACCAGGACCTGTACCAAGTGTCCCTATAAAGTCAGTTCACTTATTCAGCAAGGCAGCGTCCACCTTTATTTGCAGTGGCACTGAGGTTTTCCTGACACTGTTCCAGCTTTCATTTTTTTGTTTTTTTTGCAGAGGGGAACTATTATGCAAGCGGTATAGAGAAGCAGAAGTCGTGTGTGCAGACAGGGTCAATTACCAGAACATTGTTTCAACTATACAGCAGAATCTTCACAGGTAACAAAAAAGAAAGAAAAAAACAATTAGAAAACACAAGCAGATTGCATGTGTCTCTGACCCACTTTTAAGCCCTACCAGGTGAGAAAAAGAACACGATGACAGATGTTTTCATAAAGGTCACTGGCTTCCTCAATGCTTCACTTTTCCTGATTGTTTGGCCACAGTAGCATTCACATCACACTCTTTTTTTTTTCCCCCCCTGAGCTTCCTCTAGTTTATACTCCACTCTTACTCTGCCCTCTACAAGCTTTTGCCCTACAGAAGCTCTGCAAATCATCTTGTCAGTAGTCAGTTTCGAGTAATTCCGGGATCAATTTTAAGATGACTGCTCTTATCAAAATACATCAGTATGAAGCACCTGCCTGACCTTAAGAGCTGACATATTCTATCTCCTATGCTTATCTCGGTGAAAGACATTTAAGTTCTTGAATTTGGTTTGCTTCCCCACTGTGACTAGATTAACGAGCTGCCCTTTTGCTTGTAGCATTACCCATATTTCCTGCAGCTTTAGGTAGCTTCATTATATACAGAAATATTGACCTTCAGCTCTTTTTATGAGAATCTATAACAGAGAAAAGCAAGCATTTATCTATATAGCACTGCAAACTATTCTCATCACTCCAAATCTCCCTGCATCGTGTCATAGTGTACAATGGATATGCTATTGTAGTGTTCTGTAGAAAACCTCCCTTTTGTTAAGGGTGCTGTTATGTTATAAGACAAGCCTCAAGAGGTTCTTACTGTCATCATAAAAATAAAAAAAAAAACACCTTGTGTGTATCAGCTGCTGTCCAATATATCTGCTTCTTAAAACATCTTATTGCACAATACAATGTAAAAGATTACGCACTTGTACTAGGACTCGTTTTGTAACCACAAGGACGTTTCACCAGGAGTGTCAGCATGGTTTACCTTATTATTATTTTTAATAGGTCCGCCAAGGATGTAATGAAATCTTCAACGTATATTTGTCTGTCTGTCTGTCTGCAAGATTACGTCAAAACTACGGCAGAGATTTTGTCGAAATTTTCACCACAAATAGATATTAGGCCATTGAATATTCCATTAAATTTTGAAGGTGCTCCGCAAGTCCAGGTCGACCTTTGGGAAACGTCACAACTTTCTGATGGCTATTCTTCTTCTTCTTCTTCTTCTTCTTCTTCTTCTTCTTCTTCTTCTTCTTCTTCTTCTTCTTCTTCTTCTTCTTCTTCTTCTTCTTCTTCTTCTTCTTCTTCTTCTTCTTCTTCTTCTTCTTCTTCTTATTATTATTATTATTATTATTATTACTTTACTTACTCACCCTCCAATAAGGGGTGACCTAAAGGTCTCTGTGTCACACTTCCACAGATAGACATGGCAAGATGGGGGATTCAAACTCCAACTTCATGACTGAAAAATGACTCACTCTAATATTTGCTAAGCTATATATTGTTATTGTGGATTTGTGTTTTATTTCTATTAATGACTTTGGCTCGGGCTAAGTATTCAGTGACGAAAAGGGAAATTTTGCACACCCAGCAAGACACAGATGATGTCCAGGGATGCGTCGGTTTGATAATTTCCATTTTTATTCTGCAAACAGCAACACAAAACTCAGTACTACTGCTTGTCTTCTACTGCACATGCAATCCACATTTGGTTTTCAGAATAATGTGAATCCATAGGACCCATGCAGGTGCGTTTGTGGCCTAAAGGAATTGTATACTTCATGGGAGAAACAAATCCACAGTGCCTATTCCCATGTACAGTGTTACAGCCAAGAGGCATGGATTGAACATCATTAATGAACCATAAGGCAATGCAAGTTTATATGTATAGTGCCATTCATACACAAGGCAATTCAAAGTGCTTCACAAAGTAAAACACATAAAATCACATTAGAAACAATCAATATACATAAAACAAGATATATAAAAAATTGAAAAGCATTTAAAAGGCAAAAGCAGTAAAAAAAAAAACAGGAGCATAAATAGTAAACAACCTGAAATGAAACTAATAAAAGGCATTTAGAATAGGAAAAAATTAGAATGATTGAAGGAGTAATGTATTAAAAGCAAGAGAATGCTGCAGTGAACAATAATGTTTTCAGCCCTGATTGAAATAAGCCGACCCTTTCAGCAGACCTCAGGTGTTCGGGAAGTATGTTCCAAAAGTGAGTAGCATATAAACCGAAAGCTGCTTCATTTTGTTTGGTTCTGGTTCTAGGAACACACAGTGGACCTGTCCCAGACCACCTGAGGGGCCTGGATGCTTCCTAGGGAACTGATGAGTCTTGAATATATTGTGGTACAACAGCAATTGCAGTATTAATACATTTAAATTAAAATAGCCAAGTATCCAATGTTCGACATAGACGTAATTGTTTCTCCCACATTGGCGTGTCATCAAAGTATAATTATTAGCCATCACTATATTTTAGTTGTATTTGAACTAACACATAATATCGACCGAGGAAGTGTACTGTATTTCTTCTTACCCTCTCGACATGGATTTTTAGTGGCGTTCTGGCATGCAGCCGTCTCACTGTTAGAGTTCACAAAGTCTTACACCAAGCACTTTTAAATTGAATCAACAATGTTGGTAACAAACAACTTTGAAATAATTACAGGAAATCTCATGTAAAATTTAAGTGAAACGAATGAGAGTAGACAGTAATTGATTAGCCGCAATTTTGGGTACTTTTTTTTAAGCGCCTTGCTGTAGGTTGGAAAAGTCTGTGTGCCTGCTGCACTTTACTGCAGAAGTGCTGACTCAACAACTTGTTAATCAAGCCTACAGTTATGCACACACAGTCAGCTGCTTGGAGCCCGCTGAGAAATACTCGGATCCCTCTTGAATATAGATATAATTAGATTGTTACACAGGAACTTGCTTGCTGAATTATGAACACAGGCACATGCTGTATGTTCACTAATCAGAATTTAGAGGGAGGCTAATAATGGCGCGCTCAAGATAAGAACCAAGGTCTGATTATCACAGTTTTCAACCCAAAAAGTAAAACCTGTATCACAAGAATTTTCAGTGTCGAAAAATATTATTTCTGCTTCGGCTAATCACTTATAACAGTAGTGCAAATACCAAAAATCATGCTCACACTACTGATATTTTCATGACTCTCTGCTCGGAATGTCAAATATTAAAATAGACCTGAAAAGTGAAAATAATAACTGAAATGTCACTGAAATTTTTCATGTAACAACTACTGATTTATGAGCCAAATGCCATCATGGCATTGCCTGGAAACTAAAATCTTTAAGTTTATAAAATATGAAGACAAAAAAAGCCATACATTTTTTATAAAGTTGTCGAAATTAATCAGTAGTTACGCTTAGTGGCGCCTATTCCACCTCTGAGTTGCATGACCTTTTCCATTCTTGCTCACTGTGGAGCTCCAAGGTAAACGCAGCAGTACTGTATGTAGCATATGCTCATTTAATAAAAGTGCAATATATTATCCTGCAGTTTCCCGATTTGACCTACAAAGAATGTATTCCCGTCAGGCTCTGGGGAAGAAAGTGTGCACAAAATGAGTAATTGTTGCAAATGGGAGGAACGGCTGTGTGTTTACACAGTTAAGAACATCCTAACAGGCACACAACAAACACATATAATCACAGACAACACAAAGACGGGCCAGTGCAGCCTTAAGCCCCACGTGAGTTTGTCAAACAAGACAATACGTGGGAATGTGCGGAGAAACGCGCAAACAGACATGAGAATAGGTGCACGCGTTGAGCTGATTTTTAAATATAAATCTCAAACGTGTAGCACATTTTTCTTTACACATATGTGATTTTCATAACCTTTTAACAGAGATCTATTGGAGCTCTGGTGGAAAATACGAATCGTAATCATAAATCCTGCTTTGGTGTTTGACTGATTACTCCGGACTCAGTTGATAGAGTAAAGAGGGCGCCTGAAACAAGGACACCACCATCTTTTTTTTCTCTTCCCCCGGGATTTAAATATTAAACATAAAGGATGGCAGATTATTATCCCTGTCACCTTGCCTTAAGCAATGATAGTCTGTCTTCACAGTGCCATCAAATACCTGCTGTGTCAAATATTAGCCTGACTCCGGGTTTTGTGGGGGGAAAAAAATGTTTGTGAGCTATGTAAGTGAAAGAATAAAGCATTTCTTCACATATCCCAGATTCTCCATACATAATATTTGGTTAATAACTGAAGGGAGTCTATAGTGGAAACATCTCAACAAACTTGTTTTTTGTCAACTTTATAATCATATTCAGATGTTATGAGGTGTTTTTTTTAAATTTTGTTTTAGCATTCTTGCTTTATATGAGAATATGCAAACTAATCTTTGAACAAGACAAAGAAGCAGAAGAACTAGTTCACAACCTTTAACATTTCATTTCAACACATTTTGCAGCAACCGAAGCTTTATGTAAATAAAGATTTTAAAGTATGCAACTAAATGCTGCAAAAAGAGCCTTACATTTATTAAAGGCTCAAATTGAAATAGCAATATGTTGAATGTACTACTAATTTGCAGATTACTAATTGCTTGCGGCTTGAAATGCTTCATGAACTCTTTAAAAAGAAGGTCAAAGAAATTAGCGCCACCAATAAGACGCCACAAAGCTTTGAGAAAACGCTATTAAAAATCAATCATCAGAGAAGTTTCTACTCAGAGCGATGGAAAAGAAAATTGCATAAGAGCACAGGAAATACAAAGTAAAGCTGCACCATGGACTGAAAATTGACAAATTAAAAGCAACAAGAGAAAAGAAACGATTTTCCATCACTCGATAGCTTTATTTTGCCAATATCATCATGTCCTTTTGAATACTTAAAGGAACTCTGGGTATTGTTATGAATTTATTCTTATGATATGTCACTTATGTTCAGTCATTATTATTATTGAATGTATTAATTTATAGGCCAGTGTTTTCTATTATTGTAAGAGACTATAATTCTACTCATCATCGTCTCTCTCTCTCTCTCTCTCTCTCTCTCGCTCACACGCACACACACACATCAATCTACTATTACATTATTCACACATTCACAGTTTTAAACTTAAAGGAGGTACTTCACTCATCAGATTATTTTCAGTGCTTCTTGTCATATTCCCGCATCACCCAAAGTTGGTAAAACAAAACAGACTCACTCAATACCCAACAAGGTTAAACCAAAAACATTTCTAGTTTTTTAATGGAGAATGAAGCATTCACAGATGCAGCCATTTACAGTTTTCCTATTGAAAGATAAACTTCTTGATGAGTGTTTATACCAGACCAGAAATGCAACTCTAAAGCAGCTTTAAAGCTATAGCTGTTTTAAAAAGAAAAACTGGGTTATCTTAAGCACCACAATAGGATACTGTAGGAGAGATATAGTTGGAGACTTAACTGTGACTGTAAATAGACTCAGATGTGTAATATTCTCAACCGCTTCAGCAAAAAAACTCGTTTTCGCAAACTTTATTCAGCGAGCTGGCTGAAGGATTTCATGGTAGTTTAAGGAAAGCTACAGAGTCAGAGGCATCATATTACAAGTATCAAACTTTGTAGTGTCCTAAGAGAGCTATGTGAAATCCTCAAAGCCGGCAAAACATAAATCATCACAGAAGCACAAGACGTATCAGTTACCGAGTTCTACGCTCACATGAAAGCCTCCGTCCAAGTCGGAGGGAAATCAGTGAAGTAAAAATGTCACTACCTGCCTTTACTGGGGTGTTTTCTGGCTGTTCCTCAAAGTCTCTCCATGGTTTCATCCAACCAATCATTTGGATCCATGCTTCATGACTCACACAGAGAAACTACTGTACCCCAGTTTCCTTGACATGGTGTCTTATGTTATAAGAGCCACCCAGGGAGGAAATAGTGAAGTAGCACTATACTGGAGTATTTCTGTTTTTTAAGATAAGCATCAAATCCCTTTATCAAAATGATACATAGAAGATAAATAACACCGGTGATTGTTATGACTATAAAAGAGAAAAGACATGCTTCTCTCTTCCTTTCTTAGATCAGCAGTTTTATTTGTTTTTTTTTTAAATATCTTCATGAAATTTCTTGGATATGCTTCTTCTTTTTTTAAGATTTTAAGATATAATTGTCTGGCAATGCATTTGCTACCATGTCCTCTCACTGTTGAAATGAAGAATCCTTTTGAAACAACTTTGTGACCTCAACTTTAGCCTGCGCTTTGCGTTGTCTTGGCATGAACCTGAGTGTTCAGCGAAAAAAAACATTGTTTTTAATGGGAATCAGTGCAACAAAGGAAGTATGCCAGCAGACAGCCATAACCCCAAACCAGCCCTGGGACTGCATTTACATCGGTACAGTAGCTCCCTCCTTTGATGTTTTGGGGCTGTGTGCTCTGCCGTGTGCGCTTGCACCGCCACAGCCCTTTTCCCGTTGCAGTCGAACTCATACGACTCGGCCTGGAGTTTTTCAACTGCCAAAACATTATAAAATATGTAGCCATCCATGACATCCTCCATGTCGTTATCATGGGATAGCTTTTTTTTTTTTTTTTTTTTTACTGTCGGCTGTGCCAACATCGTTTATTCATCTTTACTGAGAGGTATTTTGGAGTAAGTGATGGCTCTGAGGAGATCATTTATTCAGTTGTGAAGTAGTTTGGATATACACACTGCACACTGCACTATTTTGTCTTTTGAAGTGAACTTGGATGTGTGGGGAATCTGAGAAGAAGTACACATGCCCGGATTGGAGCTTTTGTTGTTTATTGTTTGCAAGACTTTGATGCAACATTGTAGAGGTCAGCTTAAGGAAACTATTCAAATCAAAGCACTGGACTGAAGGGAATATCAAAGGTCCAATTTCTGACAAAGCCAGATAAGGGGATGTTTTTTTCCCAGCATGCCCTATTCTTTGTAATATGTGAGAAGCAATTATAAGAAAAGTGCAATAAGAGTTTAAAAATGATTCATATTTCATTTGAAAATCCTTTAAAACAGAAATACAATATAAAGGAAAACAACTAATAATTCTACAACAACCTTAACCAAGGAAAGCATAAGTGTAGCAGGTCCTACAACTGACAGGCTTCATATGAATATAAAATAAATGGATTTCACTTACATAGTGCTTTTCCACTGCTT
This sequence comes from Lipophrys pholis, assembly GCF_963383615.2. Taxonomy (NCBI): domain Eukaryota; kingdom Metazoa; phylum Chordata; class Actinopteri; order Blenniiformes; family Blenniidae; genus Lipophrys; species Lipophrys pholis. The sequence goes on along the minus strand of NC_137642.1, from coordinate 15,097,315 downwards.
GAGCAGTCCCCAGAGTGTGTTACACTGTTAATACCATTCACCCATTCACTCCCTCCAATGGAAGCAGCTGCCATGCAAGGCACTCAATCCATCAATTGGGAGCAGTTTGGGGTTCAGTGCCTTGCACAAGGACACTTGGTCATGTGGACAGGGGGAGATAGGGAGGCAAACCTCCAACCATCCGATTGAGATATGACCACTTTACCAAGATACAACCCCAAGATACAGTATCATTTTCTTTTCATTTAACCTTTTTCAATTCAGGAGAGCCGCATTGAGATTAATAATCTCTTTAACAAGTGTGTCCTGGCACTATCATTTTACTTTCCAGCAGACTTGTGACACTCCTTTTATATTCTTTACAGAGTACGTAATATATTTAATTGTGAAAATGAAGGAAGTCCAGGATTCAGTCAGAAATGACAACTTAGTGTAGCCTTTCCGTTTTACTATCGATTTTACGAGTTGGCAGACACTTGAAAAGACATTTAGTCTACTCATTCTTGTCCAGTAACTTTAACTGTAGAATGTTGTTTGGTACCCAACGTTTATGCGACGGGCGTGCGAAGAAAATAATCGTCCATGAACAACAGGTAAATGGTTTTATGATAAACCGTTTGCAATGTGGCTTGCCATAGCCATGTGAGGTTTGCACTGGTAGCCACAGAGCTGTGAAAGATTTTAACTTTTGTTGAGGAAGACTTTGTCACTTCGGTAACAGGATGGGGTAAGTTGAGTAAAAATGGCAGTTAATTTTGATGGGTTTGTATAAAAGATGAAACCTTTGCTTCAAACAGACTGCTGGTGACATTTACATGCTCAACATTTCACCTTAAGATCTTGTCAGGCTGTGACAGAATATAGAAAATGTATCCCCGGATACTCAAATAATGTCAGACTTTATTCTAAATGTGTTATCTGCAGCTCAGTTTGAAAGCGTCTCGCAGATCTGTCAAGAAATCGTGCCACTATGCATTTGAACTTGTCCAATAAGATCTCCCCTCAGATGTATAAAACTAGAATGAAGTCCAACTTTAAAGTGTCATATATATATTTAATGCCATCCATCAGCAATTACAGCTGAAGCATTGATCATGACCTCCACATTTAATACTCCAAGTCTAATTCAGATTCTCCTATTAATATTAATCCACATAACCCATTAGCAGGGAGTCCTGTTTCTGATAGTTGATGAACATGCTTTTTCTCCTGTTACAGATGAAATAGACTTTCTTCCTCCTTTTTATTCAAAAGGGGGAAAAAAAGGTAATTGAAGCCAAGTAGTAGCCATAGGTTAGGGGGGGAAAAAGATCAAGCACATCCTTTTTCTGACCGACTTATCAGTCACATTGGCCACATTCCAACTGAATCATTACATCTGCGGTGTGAACCGAACCAAACGCCACTGTTGTCCATTACCCACAGGTGTCTTCAAGTCGCTTCTGACTTTGCTCAGTCTAGCCGTAATTCCCTTGATATATTACCGGATGGTAATTGGATGGGGAGTAGCCATGACTCAGAGAGGCCAGAACATGAATCATGTCGGACAGAGCATATCTTTGGAACCCAATGTCATTCCTCTTGAACTCCATGGTTTTCCTTTTGACTGATAATGACAAAGCTAAAATCTTTCCTGTGATGTTATGATGACAGCTACTCTGATTGCTGTATGGTACTGACATTCAATAGTTATGTGAACCTCACACCGACTGAACACGATTGTAAATAAGCATTATTTGTGTGCACCGCATCACTAAAGTGATGTGTCTGAATGGTTGAATATCCCTTTGCCCTCAAGGAAATAGAGATGTCTAAACATGGCTGCCCTCTTTTAGGCCATTGATTGCTGACTTAGCAGCAAAAGATGCACAGGCCCCAAGTGTTTTGCCTATAATCTTAAACAACTTTCTCAAACTGCTCAAAACACACATAAAACTTTATTTCTGGCTTAATCTGTTACAGAAAATCTCAAAGATACATTTGTTTGGAGTTTTCACACTCCGCAGCGGTAGACCACGGCTAAAGAAGTAGTTAGAAAATGCATAGCCTGTGAACTGTCAAAGCCCAGCAAAGAGTAACAACAGGAGCATCACACAGGGGTTATGCACTGGACAATTTCCCCGCTGAATGAATGAGTCTCGTCTTGGAGTGCCAGGGAGAATGCTTTCAAGTACGTCTTAAAGTAGAGTTTGTCATCCAAGGAGAAATAAGTGTGTTACATTAGTGGAAGTACAGACCTGTTCGAGTGATATTGGTTTTCTCTCAGAAAAAGGAAGTTACAAATGATCTTAAAATGTTGCATTAGTCCTTCTGAGGATGTCTCTTTTTCTGAAACATGTGACATCAGTTTTTATGCAGAGTTGTGACTGGATGCCAGGTGTAGGCTTCGTTCTGATCACTCTGGATTCAACAGTGGCTTATGCAGGGGGACCAAACTCTTTGGTAAAAAGGAACTGCACAGGGTGTCGGGAACAACAGTGAACAATAATTCGTCGCTTTACAGGAAGTTGACAAGCGAGAAAACACATCTCAGCCACAGGAAGAAGAAATGGAGTACATGTTTAGTTCTTAAATTCATTTTCACAAATAATATGCTTAAATACAGTTTCTTGTTAGTATGTAACGGAGTAAATTTTTTGCACTTTAAAATGTTTTTTTAAATAACTAGTTGCCTAAAGAAAATATTTGATGTGTGCTGATATTACTGTGATTCAGCTGAGCCGTCAGCACTAAATAAGTTAGTCTAAAGAATGAGGAATTCATCAGGTTGTCAACCATCCTTTTTAAAAAACAGTCATCCTGTATGCATAGCATTTTGATATTTTTTCATGTGTTTATTTGTCCAGTAAGCTTTTAAAAAGAGAGCTATTATTTTTGTTATATTTTGCTTGTCTATATTTTTCCACACAGACAGGAAGCATTATTCTATTTTTATTTCATTACAGACCGTATAAGTATTAGAGAAACCTCTAAATTGTGTTATCCATACAGATGATGCATATATCTATGTTAAACTGTGTAGTGTGGTATGCCGGTCGGGGTCAGGTGGGTGTGGCAGCTGATCACACCCCTCTGTTGTTTAATGTTTTTGATTCCTGTAAATAAAATCCGAGTTCGGAATTCCAATCGGAAGCCTCGGTTATGTTTTCATTGCACGCCTTGTCGGTGCTGCAATATGGCATATTTGAGTAACTGTGAGTACATTTTTCAGATTTGACATTATTTTTAGTTTTATTTGGTTTTGACTATTTTTAATTTCAGTAAGTTAAACATTTTCAGAGCAGATTCTAAAGTTCTGTTAGTTTTTTGTTTTTTTAATGCATCTTTCTTTAGGTTTATATTAGTTTGAGTGTTTTTAGAATTCAGATGCATAGCCAGATTCAACTGAAAAAGTCTGGGATAATAAAAATCTAACCAACATAAAATATGTATGAGGAGAACAGACAACCAGACAAACACCCATCAATCTGTCAAATGAAAGAGAGCACATGCGAGCAGCTTTAAAAACACAATATGTACAAAAGAACTTCTGCGATCAGATGCCCTTTGTGTGAAATGCAACAAAGTCCACTGACTGAAGACCTACATGAACATAACATGAACCCATTCATGAGTCACATCACATTTGTTGAGAGCGAGGAGTGTTGGACTACTTGATCTGAGAAACAAAACAAAAACACGAGCAGCTTCCCAATAGAGCACAATAAACTCTATTTTGCCAACATGTAGACATGCAGTGGAGATGCAGTAGTCCAGTGGAAACCACTGCAGCTGAGGGACAATGCTGTACCTGACATGTTGTATTTGATCAAACGAAGAGAAAAGAGGGAACGAAAATGCACATTTATCTCGCCCAACATAGAGTCTGTTTAACATACCGCTTTGTCTCAGCTGGATGTGTTTGGATGAACTAAACTAGATGAAAACGAAGCAACTTTAGTTCGTTAAACTTAGTTTTTCACACATGCAACTTTTGGTTTTGCTATATTGTGAATTCTTTTTTTTGTTATTTATTGAATTTTCAGTTGACCAAAAATTATTTTCCAATATTCTTTATTTTGTTTTTCTTAACTTCATGAAGCAATGTAAGTTTACAAAATATTACAGTATTGTCAGTTTAACAAGTTCAGAAAAACTAATACCAGTAGTATTAATTAGCTGCATTTTACAGTATCGGGTGAACATGTACTTTAGTAAATTATCTTGATTGGAGTTGTGCTTTGAGATTTGTTTTTCTCAATAACAGTGCTCTTTCTCTTGCCCACATTTTAACACCAGCTGTGACCCAGTGGGCAGGCACAGGCAGCAGAGCTCCTTCTTAATTAACATAATATGTTACATATTCTGGTTCTGTTGATAATCAACACTGCATATGCCTGTAAGAAAGTTTTTAACAGCTGGTGAGTTATAAGAGTAACTTCACACCAACTGCAGCAATTAATGTACACCTCTGTGTGTGATTGACTGTTTGGCAAACGATGTGAGTATACATTTAATGTGTTGGTCAGTTGGTGTGTTTATATCATTTCCATCAAACACCACAACCTTGGTTGGATGGCAGCGATAAATGCCGTTACTTTAATGCTTTTCTACATATTGCAGCAGCACAGTGGGAGCGTTGTGTGGGACCCCGAACAATGACTAAGTAAAGCACCGTCAACAAAACCTCCACACAAATAAAAAAAATCTCAATATCAGCATTTGTATTTGGGAGTGGGAGGAATATGATTGCGTTAACAATATTGGCTGGTAAGAGAGTGTGTGTGATCATATCTCTGAAGACGCGTTGAATGTGAGGCGCATTTCATTGTGCTCACCGCATCCAGCCTTCGGTTATTTAACCGGGTGCTTGGACCGGCTCAATTGTGCGTTTGTGAGGCATGAGAGGCTGTCCACCTTGGAGGTTCCCTGAGTCAGCAGCCAGGTTTCTTAGATGTAATATCCTGTTTCTATAGTGTGCACTGCAGGTTATTTGTTATATTTCCCCTGGCACTTCACACAATATGGTGTTCAAATGGAACTGTGCCTGTGCAGTAAAATGACTGCTTACTGTTTACTTTAAGTATATTGCAAAATACTAGATGAAATTAGAGGTCAATGATAAGAAGAATATAATGCCAGAGTGATATTATAACGTTGTATTGCTATTTGTTTGATCGACCATGTTTCCTTTTTCTCCCGTTGTACTTGCGAAACACTAGGGTGCCGTGGGTTTGTTCTGTATCTCTCTGCTCTGAGGATTTGAATGCTCCTATTTCCGATGAACCATCCAAAGTAAACCCGAGAAGAAAAAAAATGCATATATTTTTTTCCTTTAGGCGCATATTATATTTTTCCACTACAATGCACTATATTGTGTGCAATGTAGAGTAAGTTCCTCAGGACATGTATGATCAAGTCACCTTTGCAATGTGACTTATTTAACCCTTTCAAACCTAGTCTATTTTTGTTAGGCTTGTTTTTTTTTCATAATCTATAGAATCTTTTTATTTGTCCTAAAAAACAAAGCAAAACCATTTGCTGGTGCCGCTTTGAGCCTCTTTGCTCCACACCGATCATCTGAAACTGGTTGATAATGTTGATATTATTGAAGTGAAAACTAACCTCTTAAGTCTGGCTTTCATACATACATTGTGTGATTTACAGTCTTATCATAGCATGTCTGAATGTGTTTATTTACATTACTCAATCTTTCTCGATGCATTTAAATTTTCTTTTAGCTTCTTTCATTTGTATAAATTTTGATTCTCAAACCTTTACATTGATTTTAATGAACGTTTTGTAGCATATATTACACACGCACACACACCCACACACACGCACGTTACATTATTCACACACATGTGGCAAGTGGTTGAGGAATTTAAGCTACATGGATGTTGGCATTTAGTAATTTATTCAGTTGGTATTGGAATTGCATTAAGATCCTGTAAAATAGCCGATATACAGCCGAGGTTGTCCTGTGTAATTTGATGCCATAGTATTTCTACTTCTACATGATTAATGTATGAATTCAGTCTGCTTGGGCCTGAGCTTTCTGTTCCAACCCCCCCATCCCCCAACTCAGTGTTTTTAAAGGGTTAATGTGTGTCATTATTTTTGTATGTTCTATCATCTCCCAAATGCTATCGGTGATACTAAAATCAATAATATTGTTTATTCCATTACATCCCCTTAAGGCTTGATACGATTAATAAAGGGCCGTGAATCTCAATGCCAATATTTAAACCACAGAGGAATCACTTGCAAGCTGTGGGAATAGAAAAAAAACAAATGTATGTTGTTTTGAAATGCTGTTATTTTGACCCATTTACCCATCAGACTTTATTTGCACAGACAGCAACATTCTTTGCATCTATGCTCGGAGGAAGAGATTTACCCGCTCATTGCATAATCATTTCTTTCTCTTTGCTTGCTATACTTAGCAGGCAGCCTGACATGCCTCGCCACTGAGGCCCACAGACACCTCCATCCTCCTGAACTGTTTTCCAAGGACTTTATGCTTTGATGTACGGGGACCTGGCATTGTTAACACCGGGAAGGTGTGCCTGGCATGCAAATATACTGCAGATATTTATTATTTGTACAGGGGAAGCAGTGTTTCTCAGGACCCTTTCTCCTTGCTGCCTGTGCTGAAGGTTAGTTTCCAAATCTGGCTGTGTTCTGGACGTGTTTGTGCTTTCATTTATCATACAAAATAATGTTTCCCTTAGAATCAGTGCTCAGATTGTTATTTTTTGGGGGATTTACAATTCGTACTTTGCATTAAGCTTGTTCCCTTGAGCTTGTAAAACATTGAATGCTGACAGGATATGTAAACAGCATACTAATTAAATTGTTTCATTTGATGCCAGCTTGCCAGCCCTATTTAGATATTTGACACAAAGGGATTATCATTAGTATACATTGTCATGAAATATAAATATATGGGATCAAAAGCGGCTGGAATTAAGACTGTATAAAAACCCAGAGGGGCATTAGTCCTCACTGACACACCAAAGAGCTGTTAGAAGGAAAGTGAAAGCCATTTCATGTTCTCCACTGAATTGCAGCAACTGACCAACAGCTATAATGATATCATGTAAAAATGCAATCCACAAGCTGCAGGTAATATCTCCGACCGATCTAAGGGCCCAGAGCCTGAATAATGATGGTATCACGCTCTGAAAGGAGGTGTTGAAACAAATCACACCGTAGACCATGAGGAGCTGCAAGGAATAAATACTCTGTGGCTGCAGTATTTGCCTTAAGATTTCCAAAACCTCATGGAAAATGTTAACCCATAATAGAGCGCTCACAAAATTATATGACTTTTTGAAGGGTATTTGAGAGTCAAATTTCAACAAAGAATTTTTTAAGTCACAAAGGTAAAACATTATTTCTAATATGTGCCATTGGTTTATAATAAAATCTGTTGTAAGAAAGATTGTAACACTGATTACAATCACAAATCTTCTATGATTTCAAGCCTTAATGTGTCTAAACACAATATATTTCTCACTCCTATAGGAGGTTCAATATATCTTAATAACACGCAGTTACTTGGAACTACTCTCCTACAATGTGATGTGTTAGTTCCAACAAAGATCAGCGAACATTTCTCCAATCTGTCTTTTACTTTTTGTTTTATGGTCACTGTGATTCAGTCAGGTGAAATAATGTACTACCTTGGAGTAAGTGGTGCTTTTCCAAAAGCGAAGGGCCAAAAGACACCAGGGTGTATGTAAATATGATTTGAAAACACAAATATAAAACACACGTGTCATGTTCAGTCAGTGTTTGTTGGCAGATTCATTTTCATTGTGTCGCATAACAATTTTCCCATGTTTTCTGTGTCTTTGAATCATTATTCATAGGAAGCAAGAATCAAAGCAAAATAAAACCCACTTTGATGAATTTTAAATGTTTACGGAAAAAGTACCAATCAGAAATGCTACAGTAATCTGCATCATTCAAATGCCAAGAGTGTCTGTGAAATAAAAAAAAAGAAGAAGACATATTTCATTGTTTGATTTAATTAAGAAAATACCCTTCAGAACACACTTCAAACCCTCATGTGAGTGTGTCTTTGCTTCATTAAACCGTTCGTCTGGTAAATCTGTTTGAAGACATCTGCAGATCAATTGGTGACAGCGCGGCATTATGTAGAAATACAACATGAGCAATAGATGTGAGGCAGTGTGCTGGCACCAGGAGAGGGATTTTCAAACTGACAGGGAGCTGCCTTCGCCAGGTAGAGATGCAGCAGCGATGCCAACGCTGTGACGTGCGTTGATACACAGCTCCGACTGCTAATTTTAAAGTTATGCACACTCTGTCGACTGCTAGACGAGGGCAGGTGGAGAGGAAGCCTGAACAACAGCCTCTGGAAAGTGAGTCCTAATCAGGGGCTGATTTGTGGAGGGGTCCCCAAGGAAACAAGGAATAGCTGAAGTTTAAAAGCATTTTTTTTTTTATTTTACTAAACCAGATTTCCACAACTGAAAGTAATATAAAGTCTTTACTGGTTGATTCAACTCAGGGGAAGCTGGAACCAAATTCCGGCTGACTGTGGGAGACGGTAAAGTTCAGTCTGGTTCCCACCCACAGGGAGAACATGCAAACTTCCCACAGCGAAGAACCCAAACCAAAATCTACACGCCCAATGCTCGCATTTCAAAGTGATAGCTTTCATCTAACAATTGAAATATTTTAGGCCGTCATTGCATGATAGCATGATTCTTAATGTTTATCAGCTAGATTAAAAAAAAAAAGACAATTGTTTCTCACTAGAAATGCTATAAATCTTCTCAGAAAATCCTTGCTTCCTGGTAACCTGGGCTTTTTTTCCTCAGTATCTCTGAGTATTATTGGGCCCAGTTCTAATGGCTCCCTAACTTCACTGAATACACAGTGATTCAACCGTTAAGGGCATGTTTTGAAAGCTTTTTAACCCTCCAAACTAATGACAGAATGAGTGCTCAGACACAGCAACCGTCTTATGAAATACACAGACAATATACTCCCACTCACTCTGCTCTCAGATTCCGTGCTCCGCAAAAAATACCCACTGCCCGACGCTGCTGGTCTGAGCTGCTCCCACTGGGTTCCTGTCTCCGCCGTACCGGGCGCACTACAGATAGACATGGAGCCTCTTTCCTTCAGCAGGTCATTCAGCCACTGAACCTAACGGAACAATAATAATAACTCCGGCATCTAAAGGGGAAGCAAGGTTTCCTGCCAACAAATATTAGCTGAATTAATGCATTTGCTTTCATAACTGATGTATTTTTGTGTCTGCGGTTCAATCCAATCCAGCACAATGCCCCGAAACAACCCTAATAAATATGGAAATATGAAACAGATATCGAATGGAATTACATTAAAGCAAACAGATTTGGGTTAAAGTGAACTGAAATTAGCCGAGGCTCTCTCGAATGAACTGAGTTTCTGGCTTAAATTGGAAAAGAAAATGCTTCTCCAGACATGTCAAATGAAGTGCCCGCCAAATGATATGTGAGCATGAGCAATTAAATCTTCTCCTCATCTTGCCTGTGCTGTTGCTCAGTCCTGCTGCAACTGGAGTGGAAATACTGTCTGTTTCTGGCTTTAGGGTTGCTGCACCAGGAGAGAGAGAGAGAGAGAGAGAGAGAGAGAGAGAGAGAGAGAGAGAGAGGAAAAAAGCTGCAGCACAAAAATCTTTGACAGGCTGTTGATGTACTGCAGATTTTGCTCATGTCTGGTGTCTATTTGGTCTCTGCACAGACAAACACACAGACTTGGTAGTATTTTCAGCCACACTTGCAGCAAGAATCCTTATTGGTCCAGAGTGAAACCAGCCAGAGCAAGATTAACAAAATCTGATAAGGACAATAAATGCTTTTTTGGCTCTGATCTTTCTTAATTTTGACAAGCAAATCAAAGTCTGAATCTTCAGGCCAATGACAATTACATAGATTCATAGTACACATGACAGCAGGAATTGATTTATTTATTTATTTATTTATTTCAAATATCCTTTCTGTCTTTCGTGTTCCTTTCAGGCCAAATACTACACAGTTATCTCAAAACATCTTTTTTACTATAGCTCATAACCCAGTAAAAAGACATTGTCATTGCCCACAGCTGTGCATTATGTGAAATATTTATAGTTAGCATGCCGACATGAGCTGCTGACATTAGCATTATCATCATTATCATCATTCAGAAGGGGCCTGAAGGCACTACTGGCCCCGCAGAGGTTAATGATTTGCATGGTAAATTGACATGTGTAAAAGTCACTGCTGATTAGGGTTTATATGTGTTCTATTGGCCACTGTTTGTTAGCACAAGGTTGCAGGATTAATTCACTGAACCTGCCAGAGGATCTGGTTGGAAACAAATTTCATCACAATGACATTTCTATTTGTGTTAATGATGGACAAAATATTGGCAGAAAAAAATAATGTTTCGCACAAATCAACTTACAGCGTGCAAACTTTGGAATGAATTGTCCCGAAGTGAATTCTGCATTCCGGGTAAAATACTCCACTCACACTCAAAGTGAGTTGGGCATGGCCCAGTCATCTGCCCCTGGCATGGCCTTGATTCATCTTGTTAGTGTTTCCATGCTGGTCGTGCAACATATGTAGGTTCTGTTGAAGCTGCAAACATAGCTGCAGACTTATTTCAATTCAAAACAATTCACGTGTTAATTTGTATTTTGGCTCCAGATGTAGTATTTCTCCTCCCATATATATGACCAATGGAAATGTAAGGTTTGCTTTTTCAAAGTCCCAGCACTACATCTCCATCTCAGACAATAACACATTTAACCAGTGTTGCCTTAAAAGTTGCTGAGAGTAATATAAAACACATTGGTGCCACAACATTAAAGCAATAAAGTGTTTGTTGTGCACAAATGCATATTACTGATGCAGTCTTTTTGCGAGGAGCAGCTGGGATGGCGAGGAGGGCAAACAGGCTGATTTCATTGTTTAAGCCTTCTGATAAATTCTTTAAACGCACCAAAAATACCCACCGTGTTGCACACTGATTTGCAGAGCTGTGATGTTGACCTTCCCTTTTCATTACAATTACTTATTATGTGAAGGTGACTGCGCGGGTCAGGTGTAAATGCTATCGAAGATCTGGATATGAAAGAGTCAAGGAAAGCTAAATAATAAAATTGTTAACAATCCTCAACTAAAAAATTGGCTGCAGGTAAATGTGTTTTTATTTGATAATGACATAGGAATGGCCGCATTTTGATAAGGCATGGTATTTAATCCAACATCAGGTTTGCAGAAGTGCTTCACCCACTGACTAATTATGATGGGGGCTGTATCTGTGACTGGTTGATAAATATGTGCAAGAATTGGAACAATGTGACCTTTTGCAAATATAAATGTCTCTCACTCGACGATATAATTGGCTGCACTGAATACCACAGGGAGAACAATTAACCGTAACAAGCAAATATCTTTGTCCCTCAACAGTACCGCGAGAGAGTGAACATAAATGATTCAAAGCTGTCTCCAGCACTTTGCCATAACTTTGAATAGCATACAAAAGATCACTCTCGCTCCATGCATGTACAGTATATGTACACACTTTGCTGATTACAAGTCATTCTCCGGAATAGATTAGACACATGGTGTGCCGCGGAGGTTAAGCAGAGTGCTACACGTGCAGGAAATGACAATGTAATTACGGGGATGACTGCAGCATCTTGGAGACCTGTTTTAGCTCCCTACACAGCTAACAATAAGCAAACTAAGCTCCTAAATGTGACTTGTCAAGCCTTTGTAGGGAAATCTGCAACACAAAGCAGTACATGGATGCAAACTGTTCACAAAAGTGTGAAGGCAATGCCAGGGAAATGATCACGTCTCTTTGCACGCCCTCAGACCTGCAAGATCTCTAAAACTCTGTCTGTGTATGTTTGTGTGATTTATGATTGAAAGACACTGTAATGATAAATTATTATTATTTGTCTTTTTGCTTTTTCTGCTGAAGAGTTTTTTTTGCCCATGTAACATTGCGGGTCCAGTATAGCTATGCTTGAGGAGTCTGTTTTTTGTTGTCAGGGGGATTTTTTTTTTTTCTTTTTTGGCTCCTGCATAATTCATAACTCTGTCCTTCACTTTCATATAGTTCTACTTGAATGCAAGTCTCTCCACACAGACACAAAAATAGATTTTAGTTCTGAGCATCCTTTTCCTGCCACAATAAACCTCCCAACTCACAAGGACTTGAAACAGGAAATCCGACTTTGGCACAGAGAATTGAGCGGCACCGCACCAGTTTCTCAACAAGGTGAATGAGAGATTTTAGTGTGCAATAATGTACAACTAAGTAACAATTCTTTTTTTTAATATATAGCATTGCGACTATTTTTCACATCCTATGCACTGTTAACGTAAATAATATATAGGACTCAGACATCCAAAAATCTTTCACTATTGCCATATTTAAAGGTACAATGCTTAATATTTCAGTTTGATATAAATCAATACTACTTAAGATAATAAGCAGAATGAGACAAAGCAGTCAAGATGTCACCTCAAAGACAATGTTGTGATGTGCTGCTTGTATACCTACCAAAACCAGCTAGTCATCTATTTTGTACCACCACATTAAATCAAGCAGGTCAAGTTTGTGCCACGAGTGCCACGTACTGAGTAGCTGAAAGAAGCAGCATGATGGAAAGTTAACATGATAATAGCTGAAGCTCTATATTTACCCACTAACCTCAATCTAAACCACTGGACCTACCAAACAATGTGACTGCATGTGTCAACACCAACTTCAGAGGAAAATCTGAGGTTGTTTTTCAATTTCCACCCTGTCTTTCGGCCTGACAACTGGTTTCTTTTTAATATTGTGGTTTAGCCTTCCTGCTTTGCTTCTGTCATTACTACTGCTGCCACCAGAGGTTGCTGTACATCTTTCCCTTGCTACTCCAGTTGGAGAGGTCTGGACTAACTTACCTATGCCTGTTGTACCAATAAAAATAGACAGTGGCCAATTGTTTGGGCTGGGACACATTGAATGGTGGTTTTGAGGTTGAACCAGGTTTACCTTTTCCCTGTGCATCTAGGGATTCTTTTTATAAATTTTTTTGCCATCATGACCTAACTGGCCCAGTAGAAACAGCTTTATATTGTAGATACATTAAATTGGCATTGACTTTCCAGACACAATAGAGAATGAGCTTCATCTCCAAAATGAGATTAAACTATTTGACGAAATGTGTATATGAAACATTAATTTTGTGTTTTATTCAGAAGGAACATGGGCGACGGAGCTGCTTTCACCAACTCAGAATTGGTTTTCTGTCATGATTCACCGAGGCTCGAAACTCGGACATCAAAACAGTGCAGAAATCCAAGTTGAGACGATCAGGTATTATGTATTAATCTGGAATGGTTTATCTTAAAAGCAAGATTATCTCATTTCATTCTATTTAGTCTTTATCATGTGCCATATGGGAACCGCAATAAAGTCAAAGTTCTTCAATCTAAATGTGTTAGCGCTGGCACATTGAGGGCTGCATCTCCAGAATAGGTCAAATCATGCCACCATTAATATTTCAAACATGCTAAATGGAAAAAGATGTTCATATGGTCACAGCGTCCAAATAGCTGTCGCTTTTTCTAATAAGATGATGTATATGAAAGACAATTTCCTACATCAGATCGGGTAGATTGGCCTATCTATTACTTGTTGAGCCATTTATCTTACCAACATTGATGAATTCATTATGGTGACAGTTCTAGTCGCTATAATGAAATGCCCCACCCTAAAATTGGGTGGTTGAAATGGAGAGCAGAAGATATCTAGCCCAATTATTGTAAAATTTCCCTCCTTGAGAGATTCATCTTTCTTCTCTAGGCTCATATTACTCAGCATGTTATTGTCTCTGCCATTGCTGAAGGTCTCTCTGACACCTAAATGAGTTGAGAAAACCCCCTTCCTCAGCAGACCCCCTTTTTTTGTTTTGTTAATTATGAGGTTATACAGGTTTAGACACGAAGAGGAAACTTTGGTTGAAGCATATTATGAATCAAACTGCTATCATAAGCACCAATTAAGATTTTATTACAGTATCATTTTAGGTTAAAATAGCTGTTAGTATTAGATACATAGTTTTTAGACCTGGGAGATTAGTGATGAGCACACACCGTAATTACAACATTAATATTCACAAATGGGGACTTTCACTAAAATCAGTGGCTTGAGGAAGACACATAATTTAACAGCTCTGATTTGCTTTAATTTGTATTCCATTTCATTTACCTAAGTTTGTTTGTGGGAAATGTGCTGACAACAAGAACGATAGACTCAAATCAGGCCCTAATGGGATATAAGTATATAATAGCTCCCGAGCTGACAGTCATATAAAAAATAATGCTCAATAACAATAACTTCTCGAAAGGCTCGAGACTCATTTGGCACAATATGCCTCACTTAAAAGGACACAGTGTAGATGGTCTGAAGGCAACATCCCTCACGAGCTTTCGTCACTCCCGGCTGCCCAATGCTGTAAAAGTTTTGATGGGATGTGTGTCACTGGATTATCTCGCCTACATTCCCCCCAGGCTTTCATTGTAGGTCTGCGACATGGGCAAAGGCATTTAGTGAGACTCCCAAGTGTCACTGGCAGCACAGCAGGACCATGCAAGGCTCCAGGAAACACCATCTATCATTGTCATAAGACCAATCATCCACATCAGCAAGGGCCTTCTCTCAGCAGGAACCATGACACCCATTAAGCAGTCTCACTGACCCTTTTCTGGCTTATATTTTCCACTTTTTTTTTTTTTTTTTTTTTTTCTTCCTGTGGTTAATATCATCTAAATAGTGTCACAATGTCAAAGAATCAATGCGAGACTTATTGACACCTTCTTAGTCACAATGTGGTCACGTTTTATAACCTAAGGGCAGACTTTGAGATGAATAATAAGTGCCTGCACAATAGGTAGTTGTATTTGAGGATAAAAATATTTAGTAATTTAAAGTCACAATTAATTGATCAGTATACCGACTGAAAAAGTTGTAGTAAAAGTGACTTAATATTGAAACTCCAATATTTGCCCTTTATTGAGTTGCCCTGTAATGAACTAGATGTTGCCAGAATCAGATCATGAAATTCAAACCACAGAATAAGGAAAGCTTGAGTTTTCACGAGAGCACACTCAAGTAATGTAAGGTCAGAGCGGAAAATGCCTCACATTCATGAGTGGTTCATAATGCAGAGATGGTAGGATGCATCACTGTATTGAGGCAAAGTGTCAAGTTGTGGAAAATAAAATCTAAATGAATCATTCCCTCGGTAGCCAAAAAGTCTTGCTCTTATTTTTTGTAAAGATTATTATATTTTTGCCTCTTCTTTCTTTGTATGTTTGCCCTGTGATTAACTGGCTGCCTGTCCAGGATGTATCCTCACTCTTCCCAACATTAACCTGGATCGGCCAAAGCACCTGCCGATAATGATTGATGAATAATGGTAGCATAGGCATTTTTATCATTTTGCGCAAGAACCTTGCTCATAATATGTCTATCTAATTGCAAGCTCATGCAATATACTAAATCAATTATCTACCGCCATAATGTGATTTGATTTCACAAGAAGAGAGACATTGTGAATGAAACAAAACACAATTCAAATATTATTATCATTGAAGATATTTGCATGAGGGAGTTTTTAGCCTGAGGGGTACACATTAGAAGTCCCCTGTGCGTGGACTCAAGCTTTCTCATATGTTAAGATTATAAGTATGACAATAACGATGTATATCATGGAGGTACACATTGCATCTGACCAGACATTAACTG
The DNA here is from genome assembly GCF_963383615.2 of Lipophrys pholis. Taxonomy (NCBI): domain Eukaryota; kingdom Metazoa; phylum Chordata; class Actinopteri; order Blenniiformes; family Blenniidae; genus Lipophrys; species Lipophrys pholis. The sequence goes on along the minus strand of NC_137642.1, from coordinate 15,081,517 downwards.
TTTTTGAATCATTTGAACATTCTCCATACGGAGCAGTTGTTCCTCAACTTCTCCGGCTGCCGAGCCCAGTTATTCGAGGTTAAAAAGTGCGGTGCACAAGAATTCACTAGCTGCAGAGCCTAGTGAGCCAAGAAGTTAATTTCAAGCCAAGGCGGCAGTACACAAATGAAATGCGGTTTATTTTGGTCACTTACAAAGTTTTCATGAGCCTGTATTCCACGCGTGCTTGTATTTCACTTTACACAGCCTGAAGCTCGCACATAAAATCCAACAACAAAATGTAAAAAACACTGGTCAATCGAAACAGCACATCTCCAACCTCAACGCACTGACGATTCTTACAAGACATTCACAAGCCTGATAGTACATGCAGAGCTCTCTGCCCACACGGCTCCCACGTTCCCGCAGCTTGTTAATGCAGATTGCAACAAGGAGAAGCCTCTTTCCTTATTCTCCCGGTGCAGATCATGAAATAGGACGCTAGCTCATTCGGTTTGATGCAGCTTGCCGCTTTGGCCTACAGAGTGAGACAGAGTCTTGGCTGATTTCTGTGCAAAGATGAGCTCTGGCTGTACACATCTGGAGTGTTCCAGCTGCACCTCGGCAGCGTGGCTCAATTCAGGGCACGCTGCCATGTTTCAGCTGACCCACGTCAAAACAGCTTACAAGCCGGATCATGCATAATTTTCTCTGGTTGTCCAAGCAGCCAATGGACATTGTCGTCATTTGTGTCGGCCATTTGATGGATATAGTTACACCAGATTTTGTTTTATTTATTTATTTCCAAATAACACCCGCAAACAATCTCCCCTTCCAAGATTTGAATGTTTTGAGGATTTGAGCTCGAGCCACCGTCTCTCCTCTGGTGTGTGCATCCCCCTCTTCTGCTGAATTATTTCTATCGCAGGGTGGGATACAATTTTTCCTCTCCTCATGGTGATTAAAGGTACGTCACCAGCAGACTAGACAAAATACATTAAATCAATGTAATTCAAAACCTGAATAAAACTGAGATAAAAAAACATAAAATCTGATGCATTTAAAATGATTACCACAATTACATATAAACTCATATTTGTGCCACTCACTGTTTCATACAAAGTACTACATTGAAATGTTGACCTTAATGTTATAAGATGCTGTTGCTAATAGTTAGGCAATATATAGTAATGCACACACACACACACACACACACACACACACACACACACACACACACACACACACACACACACACACACACACACACACACACACACACACGCGCGCGCGCGCACGCACACGCACACGCACACGCACACACACACATGCAGGTATTTCATTACTACTTTCTGTAAGTATCTGCTAATGGATGTTCGTCTGGGATGTCAATATGTGTGATTCTCTTTTACTAGAATGTTTGACTGTAGTTAACTCAGAGTAACCCTTTATTCAGACCGTGTACATCAGTACTAGATGAGCACAAGGCTACAGCAGACAGCTGTATTGCCCCGAGCAGGAGAAATAACTGCTCCTGTGCTGTCCTTTTCGCAGCATTGGCTGTGAGGGACTGTGTTGAACAGCAGAGCTAGAAAACATCCTCCGGCCTAACAGCCATAAACACGATTGATGTCTGCGGCCGAGACGTTTGACTTTATCCAGTCGAGCTTGAGAAAGATCATTCGGCTTCATTGAGCTGTACTGTGGTTTTGATAGAATTGTTTTTGCTGTTATGTTTTTTTCACATGTTGCCAGTTATTATCACGGGATGCCAAGTAATGGGAGGATCAAATGTAAGCCAGTAATATAAGCTCAAAGCTATGTGGCGAGATGGCACTTAGCGCCACGTAATGACATTTTATCTTTATTGGGATGATATTTTCTCTGTTTGGTCTTGTGTATCCCATGTAGGATCAAAAGTAACAAAACATTCAAGTTACAGGTTGAAAATAGATTTCATTCGTCTGAGTTCAGAAGCTTCAGAGGGTGCTCACGGTCTTTTATGTCTTGGTTAACATCTCGAAGTAAACCAGGCTCTGGAACAGCTGATTTAAACTGGTCTATTTCCATTTGTCCACCTTGTTCCTGCTTCTTCCAACTGAATGCTGCAGGGAAATGGTCCATTTGTTTTTGTAATATGTTTTGGCATTTCAGTAAATAACTTTTAAAAATTACATTCATCTTTTCAGGCTCATCTGTAGCGAGTGATTCAATTAACTGAGCTCTCAACAGCAGAATGAAAAGACATTGGAAGAATAGAAAATACTGGAAATACCAAACAACATATAAATTTTAGGCATCTGAGAAATATAGTTTTTTGCTATTGCTGCAAGGTTTGATATGAAATACGGTGTGTCTGTGAGTGTGTGTGTGTGTGTGTGTGTGTGTGTGTGTGTGTGTTCTTTGTATTATTATGTCAAATAAATTTCCAAGACAAAACGTGTCAAGAATAAAGATAACCTGAAGGTGCTTCCCACGCTTCATTCACATAAATTTATAAAATGCATATAATAGTGGCATCTTCAAAGATATTTCACTTTCTCTTAGTGTTTATGAGACCACTTTGGTATTTCTTTAGTAGCGTGGGGGGAGGTATTAGCATCAGGCAATACTGCAGCATAATGAGGAAGCGCTGTTTGAACCACAGGATGCATCTGGGCCTCTGAAATAGCCTCATATTGGTAGCTACTCATAATGCATTGCAATCATGGGAGCTATTGTCTCCCATGACTTGGCTGTCCATACTATTACAGGACCACTGACATTATGTTAAACAGTCTGCAGCAGCCATTGCATCCCAATGCAGTCTTTTATTGTCTCCAGACCGAGGCCCATCTGGATTGAGAGAAATGGCCAAAAGAAACACATTTTACTATTGCTCTGAGGTACAGGTTTTGTCTTTTTCTGGATGCCAAGTTATTTTTGTGCTCCACCTCAGGTGGATTCTGGTTAATTATGCGAAGATTTAATCAGCATAATATAACTTTTACAGTGTAGTGGCTGGTAAATACAGTTTCACACATTTCTGAAGTGATTTTCAAGAATTAATAATATTTTTACATTTTGTTTATTTTCATTAAATTAGCGAGTGGAGAAATAGTGACCCTCGTATTACATTCAGAGTGATAAATTCACCAGCAAACTGAACTGAAAAAAACCCAACTCAATCTAACTGTGTAAGTGCCTACCTGACTGCTTTAATACTCCTTTTAAAATACATTTAATCCACTATTATCAGTGTAATTGAATGTTTTTTTTATTTATTTAAGCTTCTAGTTACTTATTTGAAATGCAGTGGAGTTGTTTTACTTCTTACAGTCAAAAAAAGTAACTGTTTAAAAGATAATGTTCATTTAAAGACAGCTAATACAGCACAGGCACTGTTAATGCAGGCTAAAGGTAAAATAGTTTAAAGGCAAACCACCAGTGGACCAGACCCTGCCCACGATCACAATTAGAATTGCTAATGCTAATGAAGGAGCTACTTTTTTTTGGCAATATTTCAATCTAAAATTCTTAACGACCTTATTTTATGGTGAAAAATGTGTTTTTAAAGTCTGGTACTGACCATGCTGATTTTTTTTATCTCATTGCAACCATGTTAGTTCAAGAATCAATTTGTTAAGTTTCGGCCAAATGAACACATTGAACAAGTATTCAGGAGACTCAGCAAATATTCATTCATGTATATTTCTTTATCAAAAGAAGTACAATTCCCAACAGAGCATTCAAGAAAGTAGTGCAAGCATATAGATTGAATAAACGTAACTGATGTTATGACATTAGTGACAAAAACATTTTGCTCTGTGAGAAATGGATGCATTAGAGAGTGATTTGCTGCCTGATTTGTCTTTCTTTTTGGTACAAATGTCGCAGTTAATGCATCACTTTAAAGATTTTTTTCCTACGCAGGTAGATATAGAGGTCTAAAATGAGATGGGCTATTATCTAAAGTTAACCTCTGCCAAACTAAAATGTGTTTAGAACTTGAACCAAAGCAAGAGCAGAGGTCTGGCGAGAGTCCCAGCTCCATTTCATCTTTGTCATTATCATCCATTTAGTGTATGGTCTAACACACAGCCTGCGTTTCCTCCCTGCAGGGAAACCAACCTCCTGCAGTCTGCCTGGATATAAGCTTGTAGTATAATCTGTGGCACTATCAGCTCACAGGCAGACATCTCCTAGTCGTTCCTTATCCAGAAAACTTAGTGAAGTGCTACCTGCCACCACCCCCCCCCCCCAAAAAAAGAAAAAAAAGAAAAATTAAAGTGGGATGAGCTATTTATTGTAAAAATCCCTTTCAAAATGACTGACTGAATGAATTTTGAATACACAATTACCCTATATTGGGTTATATTGCTCCCTTCAAGAAAATGGGAATAACAAAAAAGCATTAATAATAACTTCACTAAAAAAAACATTCCTTGACTGATTAATGGGCCACAATTGCATTCATTTGTTGAAATGCAAATATTTTAAAAGTTCTATTCAAATTTGATCCCAGATGAAGCCTTTTTTGGCAGCTTTTCCAGGAGAACCAGGGCACAAAAACTTCAAGGCATGAAAGCGTAAAGTGAAGAAAAATACAGAGCGTGAATTAAAATGCAGGATCCTGTTTCCCAGAACTCTCGCAGCGTCATTTGCATGTTATGAAGTCTGCAGGATGATGCACTTCTCATGTCTCTCGTGTTGAACTGCCAGAACCATTACAGTTCACATGTACGACACTTCCAATGAAGTTTGGACGCCCAAGGTGTCCCCATCTGTCTTTCCAGCCATCTCTCTGTGTCATTACCTAATGTTAATGTCACATGGGGCCCATAAATGAAAGCTAACAGTTCTCTCTGCCATTTAAATGCCATTAATGTAGTGGATATATAGATTCAGGAGGATGCAAGCTACTGTATACAGTTATGTAAACATGATCCGTGTTTGTGGAAGCGTTTCAAGTGGAAGGAACCTTTTTTTCACTCAGATCAATCATTTGTATTGCTTCTACAATAAGTGTTGACTTCAATGTATATATAGAGATATATTTTAAAACTGACTTAATCACACACATTTCAACAGTTAAGCAAAAAATCTCTGAATTTGATTGATGAGTCAGATGATTTCTGTTAAAAATTGCTTAAACATTATTTAGTCCTACTATCCTCAGATAAATACAATACGCTACAAAATGTAATAAGGCTGTCTAGATGCATTGGGCAGATGTGTGGGGGAAAAGAAAGCATATAGTCACTTGCACTAGATGAGATAGTCACCGGTGACTAAATTAGATGTAGCTGTGGACGTGAGTCTGTGTTTGCCCTGTGATGGACTGGAGACCTGTTCGTAATGCCTGTTGTCTATTGTAAGCGTGAATCAGCGCCAACGCCCCGCAATCTTAAGTCTGAATGAAACAGAAAAGGAAATGAATGTAAAAATAGAATATTTTGCCCAGTAAGGGGGTTAAATCAGTTAATATCTCGAAACAGTTGAAGATAACTCACTGTGATGCAGTTTTGCAGAGCCATGAGGAAGAAGTCCAACCTCTGCAGTGCTTTGTGTTTAGCATGTTGTTGACTGATAGTGGCAAGTAAATTAACTGATCATGCAGATCGCGCAGACACGCCGAAGCGATCATATGTCTAACCCGCAGTGACATGTTTACTTTGCACCTCGCAGGAGTCATGAGCAGCAGCGTGCTGCAGCAGCAGCCTTGATCACTAATGCACCATGTGATGAAGAGGGAATCCCTTTTGCGAAAAAAATAAATAAATAGCCTAAACCACAATATTTTGAATACTTCCAAGCGCATTGGCTGTGACTGTAATTTCTCCTTAAATTACAGAGCTTTTCTGTTAAGTAATGCACTCTAATTTCTTATTATTTAACATAATCATCTCTGTATCCCAAATACAGAGAAAAACAAAACATGTCGTCAGCTCTTTCCTTTGCGTATCAATTGCTGAAAAGATGATTAATAATTAACAGGAGCTCCATTTAATGCTCCGAGAATGCTGATGAAATGCCTGCTCACATACCTAAAGAAATTTATACCCCACATTAATATATATTGGAAATGGAGTAGAACACATTAATATAAATTGGTATTTTCTATATGGGTCAGTTTAACTGGTCAGATGTCATTAATGTAACCTAGGTTTATGAACATCATTGTCTCATTTTTGGACATGATCTATTTACTAAAGTGCCAGAGACTGATTCTGAGATGGAAACGCACAGGAAATTCCAAAAGAAAATGAAAAGTAGTTAGTGTCCTTCTATCAAACTTTGTAATACATGGAAGAATTGTTGTGTGATGTTGTTTAATGCAAACTAATTTTCCACTGTGTAAAAATGCACTCATTTGAAATCACTGGTATATTTGTATCTCTGATAAATAAAACATATGCTGCTCCTCTGATGGGCTTTTCTAAAGCCTGCGAGCTCTAAATCAGGGATGAGCAACTTTTATTATTGTGAAAGCATATTTCACACAACCTTGAGGGGAAATTATATGACTCAGCATTTTCACCACGTGTATATGAAACAATTATGGCTACAAAAAAAAGAAGAAGGGAACTAACTGTATCTCAGCGTTGAGCTTATTAAATCAACATGCAGTCACATACATTTCGCAAAACAGAATAATTGCAATTTATTTCTTGTTCAAATGCAGTAAAATATAATTGCTCCATCTGTGAAAATAGCTGCAAACAAGGATGCAAATCGTCCATTATCAATTGGGGTATCCATGGATCAGTATTCGGGTTGCAGGTTACTCAAAACTTGATAATTTTTTTTTTTTTTTAATAATTTAAAATAATATAGTTTAAATCTAGAATTTCTTTAAATGATAGAAAAAGGTGGCCCAGACCTCTAACTTAATAGAATTTTATATAATTTGAGCTTCATTTATTAAATTATTGTAAATAAATAATACTTATTTATCAATTATAATCAAAATGTTTATATTATGTTATAATATAAGATAAGATATTTTTTTTTAACTAAAGCAGTTTGCCACATTTACAAAAAAAACATGCATTCAACTACAAACTAAGGAAGTGAACAACACGGTGCCTAGGAGTGTGTACATTAATGTATATATCTCTGAAGTGAACCTTTACTGTCCTGTTACTTTAAGTGAACACCCATTCAAAGATGGCTGTGGTTCAGCTGGTGGAGTCGGACTTCTTCCAAACCCCCAAGGTTAATGGATCAATCCGCCATGCCCTCGTCCATATGTTGAAGACACTCAACCCTTCATTTCTCCCAACAGAGTTCCAGCAGTTTTCATAGCTGCCATCACTACTGGTGTATGAGAGTACTGTAAAGAAGTGGTTTCATTTTCTCCTAGATCTACTATACTAGATTAGTACGGGACAAACGTAATTTGGTCATTTGACTTTAATTTTTATGATTAAATGGTTATATAGGATCAAACATATTGTTAATTCTTTTTTTTTCTTTTGTTTTAATAGTAAAGGAAGGCAGAACGGGACCCACCTATCTACTCAATGAAGAGTGGGGACAAGGGACGCTCATCACCATTTCTCCTCTAAATTACTATTATTTTTTCCCCGTTCTTCTGCATAAGACTTGGCATTTTCAGACATTAGGACAAATCAATACAGGAATCTATTTTCAAAACAACAACAATAAATACAACATGTGCATCATATATTGGATGTAAACACTTTCAAATGTCATCCCTCTTATATTTCTCTGAATGGCCTTTGGATAACCCTCTCTGTGTCCCTCAGCACCACATAGTGATTGTTCAACATGTTTGTGATCAATATTTCACATTACTGATAGTAGTGTTCATTCATAGATTTATAAAGCCACAGAAATTATGCTTGGTTACAGTTTACACACCACCTTCAAGCTATTTTTAGGAAGTCAATTTCTGTAACAAGCCCAGATCAAGACACATTCTTTTCCTTCCTCCATTTCTTTCACTTAAGTAAACAAATTGGATTATTTAAGATCATTTACTTTCTTATGAGTGTGTGATGACAGTAAAAGAAGGAAAGTGTGTGTGTGTGTGGGGTGGGGTGGGGTGGGGGGGGGCTGGAAGTGAAATGCGTCTATTATGATTAAGGTACTTCAAAGAGAGTTTCTGTTGCTACTGTGTTCTTTTTAGCACCTCAAGAGGAATAGGCATTTTTCCTTGAAACATTGTTTTTTATTTTTATTTTTTGGTACAAATCGTGAGTAAATGTCATATGCTTTGCTTTCAAATTCTGCACGCATTACAAAAGAAAAGGCTCTGAGCAGGTACGTGAGCCCCTTGTAATCACTGCAGCAAGAATTCAAACCATAAATACCAAGAGAAAAGCAGCTCAAACAGCTTTGTAGTCAGAGCAAGGCTTTGAAATGAATGTGAAATGAAAGCGTCAGTGTACTGCTACATGCAAACTCTTTCTTCAACATATTACTGTTCAAATAACACATGTATTGGCCAAGTCTTCAGCGAGTAAGTTGAGGGTGTTTTTCCCATTTGTGATTGTTAAGATGATCCAGGAGTGTAGATCAGACTTTATGAGACATTAACCACTAATATCTCTGTGCTTCTCACCACAATGAAAACACCACACTATTGTCCCTTGGTTGTGTCTATGCTTTTTATCCTCCTTCAGCTGGTACTACCTGTTTATAGGTCTCACTCCTGGGGGCCCAGTGAATATTGTTGCTTTTAACACTGCAGCCTCTAAGCTGCTCGACAGGCTTTGCTTTTCATTGGATAAAATCAAAGTGTTTGCCTCCTCTCTGGCTCCGCTTCTCCAGGAATTAATTATAAACGAGAATACAAACCAACCAGCCACATCACGCTGGCACAACTGCAAATGGAGTCAAGTACACCGCTCATCACCTTGTGCCGACAACTGGAGATGGGTTAGTTTATATTAAAAATTAATGTCCCATTATGGCCCCAGGCCCACTGTTGCTAACCTTGGTCCAGATACACTCTGCACTGCGTCCTCGGGGAAGGACCTGTGCCACCTGGAGTTAGTTGGCTGACCTAAATCCTGGGCAACAGTAGTAGCGCCCACTGTGACTCACCTTCTGTCTTTTGGTCTCAGCATATAGCAGGCAGACTACCTGCTATTTTGTATTCTCTTTGAATTCCCTCTGTGCAGCCTATTGTAGCTATAGCATCAAAAGTAATGAGATGTATGGCGACCTAGATTTATGTTTTACCCCCTGAACATCATGTTCTCTCAGAAATGAAAAGGGGAGAGCAGACTATCAAATGCCTACACAAATAATCCCTGTGAAAGCTTTTTTGGAACTGATGATTGCGGTGCACAAAAAGTAAGAAATATATGTGAACAAGTGTATATCAATAGATATATTGACGGGTATGCTTCAAATTCATTCTTTTTCAAGTTGCTTTTACTTGCAAGGTTTGTGATTTACTTTTCTATTTTTTTAGGATCAAGCCTTTAGAAAGAAACTTTAAAATATTTAGGAAAACACATAAGGACACTGTGAGAGGATCAGTCTTTCCAAACTCACACATTTGCCTTGTTCGTAGTTCTTTGTTGAATGCTGATTTGATATGGCTTGGCAATATCTGTGCATATTACTATCATCTAGGTGGCATAACTAACAGACAACACCAGCACTTATGGCAGCCCCGAAACATGATTCAACTCGTCGTTACAGGAAGGAGATTATAGAGTTTACAGAAGTTACAAAATGTTGGATTCAATGATCCCAACAGAACCTCCATCTACTTCCACAAGCATCTGTTCCAATGCCAAATGAACAACCAAAAGTTCACAAAGACAGCGCCCCCTCAGGCCCATTTTGAGCTCTATCAAGTCTGCAATAGTACCACTAAACAAGTAGCCAGCATCTCAGAAACATTGGCGGGAACGACCTCCCATCACACCCAGACTCTATAGATTGCATGAACAAGGTCCAAGGATTGGAACAGGTTACAGATGGAACAGCATCGACATGCTCTAAGACATCAATCTCCTTAACGGAACCAACCTCAGCAATGATCAGATTTGCTAATTACTTGAACTCCATCTAAATTTCAATGGAAAAGAACAATGTACAGCTGGGCTCAGGTGCGCCCCAATGTGGCGATCCTGTACATGGAGAAAGTCGAGAAGACAGCTCCAAATGCCTACAGACACACAATTCCTCGTCATTGCTGCAGATTTGGGGATGTCAATTGGTTCACAATAAAAACCAAACAGCTACAGCATTCACTGAACTTCTCAATTCTGTGGAAATTAACATAAAATTTACAAGGGTAGATGTCAAGAACAATAACTTCCGTTTTTTGAACGGAAGATGAACATACTGAGAAAGATGGGTGCCTCTACATTAAGGTGTACAGAAAACCCACATGTACAGACGAAATACCTGCTCTTTAACTCGAACCACCCACTGGATCATAAACTGAGTGTTATCAGGAACTAATACTATACCCATCACCAGTACACAGAATCACACTGAGGAGGACAGTATCAGAGGGAAACTCTTAAAAGTTGTTGTAGTTAAAAGAGCTGGACTCTATGACATTGCTGCAGAAAGAGAAACAACATGGTGAGTGATGATAAAACGAATGTAACAACAATGTAATTCCCTATGTGTTGGATGTATTTGAGATGGATAAACATCACATCCTGTTGTCTTTTGGCCTCAGTAACACTCAAACAGAAACTGGTACATCCCAAGGACCACACGCCACACTCTGAAAAAAGCAATTTGCTGTATGCCATCCAACAGTGCAATAACCTTTATATTGGCAAAAACACTCAACTCCTGAATAAACATATGGCCCAACACAGAAGGGCTAACTCCTCGGGTACTGACATCGCTGTATATTCACACCTCTAGGAAGAGCCACACTCAATCGAAAACAGTGATGTCCACATGAAACCTGTGGACTTGAAAAATTCTGCAGAGAAACCATAGGCCATTAGCACACGAAATCTTGAGTTTAATTACCTGAGCTCCCCCATATTAGATAGACTAGCCAGCCTAGTGTAATGAACAGCATGAACTGATAAACCCATTCGAATAAAGGGCATAATGTCTTTTAAGGCACATAATTGAGTCCAGTTGACTTGATTCAGTTTGCTTTGACGTGGACCTGATAATGTTTTTCATGTGAGAAATGATTTTAATTAACAGATGTTGTGATCCATTGGTGGGTCAGAGAGTTGTGTGGTGGTAAGCACTCCTGCCTCGTGGAAAGAATATCCTTGATCCAAGTCCGGTTGTGCTTTGGAGCCTTTCTGTGTTATTCACATGTTCTCTAATTCCATTACATGCTTTTTTTTTTTCTGTGTACTCCAGTTTCTTCCGAGAGTACAAAACATGCATTTAAGGGTTAATTGATGACTTTAAAATTGCCAGTAGCTTTGAACATGAGTGCACAGTTTCTCTTTGATGGACTGGCAACCTGTCAAGGGTGTACCCTGCATTTGCCATACTCAGCTTGGATTGGATTCACCCTGACTCCCATGAAACGAAGTTGGATGAAGAAGTAAAGAAGATGGATGGATGAGATCTATAGGTAAAAAAAAACAAAAAACACAGATATTCTGCTGCTGGTTAGAAGCCTCTATAATGTACAGTCTGCAACCATCTTACAAAAAATTCTGTTCGGTTCGATTAAAAAAAAGAAAGAAAAGGAAATGGCATCCCATAATTTTAGGCACGCATGTATGTTGTTATGAGGGTTAAAAACATGTGTGTCTTTTCTGTTTTTCTGAGAAAGGATTGAGATTCGAGCTGGAAAAAAGGCGTTCATACATGTCGCAGTGACAGCACATTATTCGTGTTTCAGGATCAGTTTCATGCCACAAAACCTTTATGACATAAAGCTGAATTTACAATCATAAAAAAAATGATATATATCTCTCAATACAGACAGCCTATCTATCACCAGAGCATTATTTCTTTGTTGTCTGTCATGGTGGTCTGCGACTGCTAAATGAATCTGCTCCTCTCTGCAAACACTGCCAGCTGTGACTCCAAAGAAACAAAAAGCAAAAAAATAAAAAATATACAAAAATACACAGCTTTTGTCCATCTGGGCAACTGCTCACTATGGCAGCCAATGTTTGACATTTATCAAAAAAAAAAAGAAATTAAAAAAGAAGGAAGAAATTGACCTGCTACAGAGTATATCGTTTGTGTTAACAGTAAAGTGTGCTCTCCAAGTACCGAATGAAATTAATCAGGTTCAGTCAATATGAAAATTGTCGAGATGTGGGGGACCTTGTTTTAAAGGACTTGGGGTTGAAGATAATGTGAAAAGATTTCCCATTTTCTGGACTTTTTCATTGGGAGGAGCACTGAAGTGTATAATTAAATGTAAACTACCCAGTGTAATTTTTCACGTCATGTGAAGGACCCAAGGCGTTTTCACAGAGAGCAGATGCTACTCAGCAATTCTCTTGCAAAATCTTTCATATGGGTCACGGTTTCCTTAGTTGTTGTTCATAGCAGATGGCTAAGTTAGGGGGCTCTGACTTTTCAAAACCACTTATGAACCCCCTGTAATAGCCTATGAGTGCTTGTATTAATGAGAAACGTGTTTTTAGTGTTTTTCGAAGCACCCCGAGGCAAATCAGTTGACCTCCAACTGCTTGGTGATTGGTTGTACTGGCCAGATACTGGGGTATAAACATATTGGCTAAAAAAAAATGAGGGAGGCTGCAGAGAGACTCAACTCGCCTTGGATAATTTAAGATATCAGCAGAGAACTGACAGCATAATCTCACTGAAAATATCCACATGAACCATACAATTTCCTCCGAGCTGAACTCTGTCATAATATATTTAAAAAAAAAAAGGGCACACAATAATAACGTATTAGGAGTCTAACAGTTTTTTTTAGGTCTAGGATTATGCCAATTTGTTCTCTATTATCTTATATGACACTTTAGGCCTGATGTAGTTACGCTGCCTTCTCTCTGTCAGACAATGTGCAGAGCTCAACCCTGGGCTATTTTTTTTACATTTCCATCTGATAAAAAAAAATAAAAAAATAAAAAAATAAAATCCCAAGTTCAGTCAGTAACAGCTGCAAAACTGTAAGGCCAAAACAAACAGCCGCAGGCGTCATGAATAACAGGCACTTGGGAGACTTAAAAAAAAAAAAAAAAAAAAAAAAAAGTGTCTTTACTCTTATCACCAGAATGTTGTAGAATCTGAAATAGTCTAGCAAAAACATTGTTACATCTACCAAACCAAACTGTAAATTACAGAATAAATGCCAACCATATAGCAACTCATTCACAAAGATGTCCATGAGCCTGGTCTTTACATTTATTTGTTGCGTTTGTGTCAAGTTTGACCCAAATCGTCCACAACAAGTTTCCCTCTGGATCGGCTGTATGCTTTCATTTAAAGTTTTGCGATCAGTGGAAGAATATATTTTTAAACTCACTACAGAACAAGAAAAAAAAAACAAGCCAGGGCCTTCATGGTTTTAAACTATGAAGGCAATCTTCGCTGTAGCCCACAGCATGACTGATGCGTTCTTTTGATTGAGGTTGAATGAGATGCCGAGTGCAGAAGACCCAGCCTGATGGGGAACCTTTGTTTCCTCGGTTGCATTTTGTATCAATTACGGAAAATCAGCATGTGATCACATTTTGTCCACTTTTCTTTTGTGTTGTGAGAGCAATTTAGTAGGGAACATGCAAGCTGAGATGATATCTTCCCCTGTTAGTCATTGTTTGACGGCCATTTCCAATATAACAGCAATTACCTAAAAAAAAATATTGAACCAATTGGAAGTGTTTTTACATCTATCCTGTTTCCAGCTGTTTGATTTGGTATTTTACTGAAGCACCTTCCCATGTGAATAACTAGGCTTGAAATATAATATAGGATGTGAACTTCTCATTGAAGGACAATAGAAAGAAGCCTTTAAGTTGTCCATCCGTCCATCCATCCATCCATCCATCCATCCATCCATCCATCCATCCATCCATCCATCCATCCATCCATCCATCCTCTACACCACTTAATCCTGTGCAATGTGGATTTCCAACTTGTGTCAAAGAAGTTTAATCTCTCAAGAGTTGTTTGATATCTGTTCCACAACATGTGGCAAGAGTCTATTTTTCTTTGGCCCAAGAGAAGAGAACCAGATTGAACCATTTCAGATAAGATGTATTATGAGAAAGACATAGTGACAACAAATAGGTATATGTATCAGGGTTAATTTCAGAAGCACTCGATTGCCTCCGAATTGCTGCGTCAATACCTCTGGGTGCGACACCTGATCCCTTAAGTCTTCGGTTTGCTCCACAGCTTCTTGTAAGAGCTTTACTTTTAGCTCTCCCCCTCAATTAGGATGTGTCAATATCAATCAAATCTCCGTATTATTGTCGAATCGCTGTCACGCAATAGCTGAGCTGTCGGCATTGAGTGGCTCAGTCTGATTCACTCATTAAGTTCATGCTGAGGTGAAAGTCAAATGGTTCACCGGTTGAGCACAGCAACGGAAAACATTTTATATTTCAATCTGTGGTGTGAAACTATTTTCAATAGACTGATAACAAAATTAAAGTATAATATATTGTGGGGGGGGGGGGGGGGGGGTGGATTACATAACTGAAACAGGGAGATCATGATAACAGAATTTGCAAACTGACATATTGATTTATTCATATTGTATTTAGCACTTCCTGAAAAACATATATTATAGTTTTAATCAGAGCTACTGTGTATACGGGCTAAGATAAATGTCACAGTGGGACATCTTTCATTTTCATGTCAGTGAAATCGACATGCTTAGCCTTCCTAAACATATCTCTACTTTAATTGTAGCTGTTGAAACAACAGTTTTCAGCTTATGTTGAAGATGAGAGTTGGAACTGGCAGCAAAAACAGAGACAACAGCTGTTTTCATAAAGGACTGTTTATTAAGTTTATAATAGAAATCTGCATTTCCAGTAAAAGTAGTGACGTTACAGCAAAGTGTCCTGGTGTTTTATTTATTACTGGTGACATTTCAATGATTTATTATATTTTCCGAGAATGCTTCAGCAAATAAAATGTTTTGATTTTCATCCTTCTCTTCAATGTGGGAGCGACAATCTTTTTTGCCAAATAATGTAAATGGTAAAACTTAATAAAGAAAGACAATTTGTAAATTGAAATGCGACTGCTGGAAATAGTCACAAAGTGGCAATATCTACATTTCGCAGCCAAGCATGAATTAAAACCGCTAACGTGTCATTGCTACGATTTTTACAGAGAATAATAAATGTTCTGACTCTGGATTAAGTAAACTGGTGGTTATCTTTTATTCTGTTATCTTTTAGTCATTAGGCCCTGCAGACCTAATTTGTCAGTCGTGCCATAGTAAGCCCCCGTCTTAAAGATTGCCGGTTGTGTGCTGGCACAACATCTGCAGTTATTGATCCTCCAGACTCAAATGTCCTTCTGATCCATATCACAGTGAAGCCTTATCAGTGACATACAGAGATTTTCTGTGAAGCTGATAGTCTCCACTGAAGTTTTATGTATGTGAAGTCCAGACAGGATGCTAAAATATGCAACTTTTACTTTAGCGTGGAACAACATTATGTGAAAATGAGCACCTGTTGACTTGCAGAAGATTTTAGCTGTTTAACATTATTTTGTCCAACAGGAACCGATTTGCGATTATATTTGACTTTCCGTTTGCACGGGGATACAAAGCCGGGTTCCTGCAGAGTATGATAATGATAATAAGTTGTTATATCTATAATGGTTAATATTCAGCAACCAAATACATAAGGAAACACTTTGGGTATATATTTCTTTCAGCTGTGGGAAGATAGAAACCTGTCCATGAGTACCATTATATATCAAAGCTATGGAGTGCTTCTTCCTTCTTTGCTTTGAAACCCGATGAGTCCTGTTGGGATCCAGGCTGCATCTCAAATGGGATCCTCAGATAGTTCACTACCCAGCCTGATAGTCTGGTGTCTTCATTCTGTCTCTGTCTATTTCTTCAGCCGCTTAACAAAGGTGAGGGGAACCACACTAACCTGATGTTTTCTCTTGTAACTGTCAGTGCATTAGTCACAGCAATACAAAGGTTAATGTATAGTTGAAATAGAAGACAGTCATTATCAGTCTATTATTTCTGTTTATGTTGCGGCTGTTATAAATTGCTGGGTGCATTACATTTCCATTGGCTGCTTTGTTAGATAAATGGGGCATGTTTGTATAGAGTTCCAATGGAGGGCTCACACCA
Source organism: Lipophrys pholis (assembly GCF_963383615.2). Taxonomy (NCBI): domain Eukaryota; kingdom Metazoa; phylum Chordata; class Actinopteri; order Blenniiformes; family Blenniidae; genus Lipophrys; species Lipophrys pholis. The sequence goes on along the minus strand of NC_137642.1, from coordinate 15,065,316 downwards.
ATGACTGGGCTTTGCTTTCAAATCCTTTCCTGGGTGCAGAGGTGGAAATAACTACAAGTACTGAAAATCAGTTACACAAGTTGGAATTAATTACAAGTAAACGTACTACTATTGCTGAAAGTATTCTGTACTTTTATTTTTTTACTTAATATTTAACCAAATGGAATTATTGCTACTAATCACAAAATCAATGGCTGATATTTCATTCAATTTACCTGTTCAGTATATGAAAACAACATTGCAGCAATTGGTTCTGGAAGCATGAGTCACATTCTATGATCACACCCATGTGTGCACTAAATAGGGGCTTTGGTAAGAGAAGCATCAAGGCTTTGGATAATAGTAAAAAAGAAAAAATTGTGTTGGCAAAAACATTGACATTTCGTCAAACAGAACATACAAACTTCATATTTGTGTTAGAATATACTAATAAAAAAAAAATACCTTTACACATATGGACTGGATGGTGAATGTGCAACTGAAGATATTTACAATTTAATCTAATCAAATCTAATATGTTGTTGCAAATCAGTCAATTTATATTGGATGTGGCTTTTGCAATAATACTGTTAAGGTTTATGTTATCGAACAGACAAAACCATTCATGGAATCAAGCTATGGCTGCTTTGTTTTCATATGAAATGCTTTCCCCTCAAGCCTGAGCCCCCTGTCCCCTCGACTGATCCCCCTAATAAGAACCACCTCTTGTTAAAATTCATTTCTTCTGCTGAAATCCAAGTTACCATGATAACCTTATTATACAACTCTCATATTCTTCCCAGCCCAGAGTTGGGTCATGCCTCTATTACAATATCATGAAATCTCTGTGGTGAGATGTCCCGCTTCTTTCCACAGTGGCCCACTCTTCGAATAGGACTTCGACCCTCATTTTCTCTCTTCCTGCTCCTGTTTTTAGCTCCCGTCTTAATTCCTCCTCCTCCTCTTTCTTATCAGTGCAGAATTTCATTATGGTTTTATTGCAGGAACCTGAAACCGCCTGGTACGATACAAATGGAGACTAGAGAATAATGTTAACTCTTTCCAACTTAACAACCCCTTTAAAAATGAAGGTTGTATGTCAAAGGACGCTTCGGGGCAAATTCACAAGACATTCATGAATACGCCACAGAGTCAAGAAAATAAATCTGTAATGTACTACTTGCTGTTATTTCAAAAATCACTAACTTTATAAACCTGCGCTGATAATAAAATTTGCATTCATATTAGATGAGACTATTCTGCTGTTAAACATATTTTTTTGATTTGTTTTTGACTGTTCTTTATGACCATTAGTGCCACTGACTCGATATCAGTGTTATTAGTATATGATGGTGGGTAGTGGTTAGCACTCTCACACAGTGAGACGCTCACAGTGGGATTGCAGCCCACACAGTTTCTGTATGGAGTTTGCATGTGTGGTTTTCTATGGATTCTCCTCCTCCCTCCCACAATTATCAATGTATTGGGGTTTTTTTTTGTGAGTTTGTTTTCATCCTCGTTATGAGTGTTTTGGTTTATGATTGTCTCTTTGGCCTGTGATGACTCAGACAGGGCTTAAAAGATGAAGGGATAAATTACATAGTTTGCATTTCCACCCTATATGAATATATACTTCCAAATTATTCTTGACTAAAGTTCAATCCAATGTACGGGAATATTTTGAATTCTATGACAACTATGTCAAAAAGCACTTTAATAACTATTTTATCTCACTTTAGGGAGATGTTATTTGTTAGATTACCACCTATTATCAAGCCTCAAAACTGAAATTATGGTCACTTGCAAATAAACAGCAATTTCCACCAAGACACAACAGTAAAAACAATATATTTTTCTTCAGCTTAGTGGTTTGTGAAGCTTCTTTGAACTAAAACAAACAACAACGAAATTATATATTTGGTATTATTTTACTGGACCTATTGACTTAATCTGTTTTTTAAAAAAAGGTGTTTCTACTTTTTCTAAATCATCACAGGAACACGAATTTCAGGCTAACAAAGTCTGGGTTCATTGTATGCAGTAGCTTTATGGTCATGATGTGTGACTTCTTTGAGTAATGTAGATGTAGAATAGCATTTGAGCTTTCATTACAGTGTCATCACCTTCTTTTATCAACGGGTGACTAATGGATAACTTTCAAAGATCAAAGTGTTGGTTTTTTTCCACTTACTGCTGCTAAAACCCATAAATATCAGGCTGGAAATCACTCTGATGAACTCTATTTTCATGTACCATTTCAGATAGAAGTGGTCTTTTGATGTTCCTACTTACACATCCTCCAAGTGGATGAAATTATCCTCATTTCTCTTTTGCATTTGACATTTTCAGGTACATTCAGTCTTATTATGTGTAAATGAATGGCCTAAAGGTCATTTGAAACAACAAGAAAGACAGGGAAAATCAGGAAGAACACAAACTTAAGTCAAATCTAATGCTTCCATCTCAGTGTTTTCCCAGTTAGTGATGAATATCAGTTTCTGACAAAGAATCGCATGTCTTACAATCTGCCATCTTTTGCCAACTGCTTAAGCAAATCCTAATTTTGGCCAAAGAAATGAAGCCAAGGGTGGAAATGGAAAGAACAAACCGCAAACACACATGCCAAGACATTTTTCAGTCAAGAAATTATGTCCAATAAGAGACATTTTTAAGAAATGTTGACGGAGCTCTGAATGATATTGAAAAACAACAAACAAGAAGGTTTAGATAAAATGTTCATTTATGAAACAGGATGATATTTATTCATCAGACCCAGCAACGACACAAATAACTAAACTACTCATTCACTTCCAAAGAGATCACTCGTGATGGTGACAAAAGACTATACAAATATTTTCTGATTTATTTTCAGTTGTTTTTTTTTTTGTATTGTTCATATTGAGGAAGGATATTGATTGGTAATCATAATACAACCTGCTTTGGCTTGAAAACAACTTTGATTGAATATATCAGGCCGGTAATTAGATTTTGACAGTGCAAGCAAGAAATACCAAATATTTACACTCTATTTACAGTCACAGATATTGTTATGGGTTGAACACAATTGGTTGCTTGAATTATTTCTAAGATAAAGGTACTTGTTTCTTGTTCAAATTTAACTAAGCAACACAGCTTGAAGGATAATCGAAATCTAGGTGTTTTTCTCTTCTATTGGAAATTTTTTGTTTTCTGTGTAAGTAAATGGTATACAGGACACCCACTGGGATGGAAATTCATCTCTATAAGGCAAGTTCTTCTTTTACAGGTCAGGTAAAATGTTTATTATGCAGTAGCGACAACAACACAGATTTCACTGGTATTTCTAGTCCCAAGTAAAGCACTTGTGTTATCCTAGAAATAGATATATGTGTATTTGCAAAACGTCTGTCTAAACATGTCTGAAAAAGCAGGACAAGGTTTGTTAGGAAGAGAATTCCAACAAACATCCCATGCTGTGATTTTGTTGTGAGAGCTGGAATCAGCAACCACTTGTTTTACTTCCCCTAAAGGCGCTTTGGCACTGGCATCAAGTCTAGATCATGGTTCGGGTAACATGGCTTGCTGCCTTGTGATGGATTCCAGGCTAAGCCTAACATATGTCCTCAATCACAATGACGCTGGAGTCGGATGGTTGGCTTTTATCTCATTGCCATTGTTGGTGAAATTCAGGCCCTGTCACCACACAGTTTACCATTCAATTTAAAGTAGTTTTCTGAATACAAATAGAATGGGAAAGTTTCTGCAGTGGCAATAAAACACTTTTGATGTATTTCAGGTTGATAATGTCATTGTTTTTCCAAGTTTCTTTTTGTGTCTGGGGGTACGTTTATAGCTCTGACAACTGCAGCAGTGACTCATTAAAACAAACTGAACTGGATTGCATCACTGTCCTGTGCAAGCAGACGCACATTGTAGACTTACGTGATCATCCCATATTATAATGTTCCCTCTTTTGTAAGGCCAACGATTCATTGGCATCATAGTTCGTAGTTTCATATAAAATATTAATGTGTCTCTGCAAGTCTTTCAAGTCAAGCCAAGTTAACACTTGCAGCACACCTAAACCCCATATCAAACAGCAGCAGCTGCAGAGAAGCCCCAAGCCACCTCAGCTTAATCCAATTTGACTGGCCATCACTGTGGGCGATGCTGGATGGAACATTATGTGAGGTGGATGGAGCTTTTTACTCTGCATTAGTGGAAAGGGATTTATCAGTCCATGTTTGACTTTGCCATGAAAAAATAAATTGGTCAAGTGCTAATATCTTTACAGTTATGTCCGACCACAGGGCCGTTTAAGTGATAAAATTAATAATCTGGCATTCGTCAATGTTGGCGTCATGCAATAAATGGGGGTGAGTGTCAATCATGAGTGTTAGCGAGGTGTGCATTCCAATTTCTCTAGTTATTTACTAGAGATGCAACACATTTGTTAAAATGGCTCACAATACTCCAACTTATTCATAATTTGACCTTGAAATGTAAATTAAGGGTAGACGCACAAGTTGGGTAACCTTCATTTCTGTTGCTTGGATGCTTCACAGGCTGCATATAATTTGAGAACTGGTGAATTGTCTGAGGAGTCTGAGCTCCAGTGACAGAGAAAGAGCAGAAATAAGCTTTTAGCTAATCCATGCCAAACATATCAGACATCTGTCACTTGCAGCGCCGGCCAGCCTTCTGCTTCGCAAGCTCATTTGGCACTTAAAACCAAAGATTTCAGGGACAATCTTCAGATTATGCTGCTATATATCTCTCTATAGTTTCGTGGTGCATGCACTGTTTTCCCTGCTGCCAACATATCAAGGGGCTCCCTGCGGTTTAAATGTCAGAAAGATGTTCATTGCTACCGACAGAATTAACTTACAGTCAGCTCAGCAAGCTGTGGCCCCAAGTGATGGGATGCACCATCAGGAGATAATGTTACTCACCTGAACTGCAGCACTGCGAAAACAAATAAGTTGAGAGCAGATGCGGAAGCACTATGGCGCTGTGATGGCCTCAAAACAAACATTTATCTACCCGGATCTTTTATTCTGGAGAAAATATGGCAAAGTGCATCATGATCTTTCTCTATCTTTGACAACAACAAATAATGCATGAGCAGGTACTGTCGTTTTTTCTCTCTCCACACACTCTAAATATATGATCTGTGTCATGCTCTCTCTTCTTCATAACAGATGGTTGGAATGAATCAGACTTGGGTCAGATACACAGAACAGGTAGTATATATAGTTAATACTGTATCTATTAACTGCAGTATCATGAACAGCTTCATGTTGTGGAATTTCAGTTCATGCTCATGCTCATCCTTTAATTTTACACTATGTTTAGTTCTTAGGCTACTTCCTGATCAAGACCTTCATGGGATCAGCAGGAAACATGTAGGTGTCAGGTGGACTTTTCCCAGCATGACTTTGCTTGGAAATCGTAAAACTAATGTAAAAAGAAATTAAATAAAATCAAACGATTATTTCTCATAACAGAAGACCAAACAAGAGTATAAAATAACATTATTGAAACCATAAGTACAACAGTTGTGACAGTTGTGGACTATACATGAATTGTTATATTTCCCAACAAAAAGATCTGTGTAATTCATTGCTTGATGATTCCAAATATGATGGTCATCATGCGAAAAATACTATAAGTTATAAATCTGATGAAACATCACTACTTGGTAGGAGCAAAGCATGTAAGGCTATATATATGGGGGATGCAACATGTTTCGGGCTCTTTGAAGAAGGTCTGGCCCTCCCACTCTGAAAAACCATCTTCCATATCATGTTTCTACCTCAGCTTCTGACGAGCACAACAAGATTCTTATGAAGTCGACAGCGGATGGGGTAGTCAGCTCTTAAAGCACCTGGGAGTGAAGAACGAGAGTAAAAATAAGCTGACAGAGCTCACAGGGACGATGTATTATTGGTGTTTGACAACATTAAGGGGGCTTTGCCAGGATTTGGCCTTTGAATTGAGCCCCTCCCCTCCTTTTCAATTTAGAACAGTTGGAATTACTGAACTGATGAAGCGATTGTATTTCTTTAAATCGTGAACAAGACACATAATCTTGTGTCTAAATGGGGAGCTTGGAAGGCACTGAGACTCAGCGTGCCCGGGTAGAGTAAAACTGAAAAGCTTTGGCACCCTCTGCTGTTAAAGCCATTTGCAGATGGCAGATATTTGCACAGACCTGCCGCAGGGACACACAGGAGACAGAGGGCAGAAAGAATGTCACGCAGGTTGAGGGAGGGGAGCGTAAAAATGGTCCTCAGCGAGATGACAGTTCATCATTATGCCTTGGTTTGTTTGTTTTTTGAGGCACGTTTGCATCATTTGGATGCTTTTTTGACTCAACTGAAGTCTTTGTTCTTTTTTATCACAATAATCTGCTATTCTTCACATAAAACTCTGTTTCCCCTCTTTCTTTTTGTTCAAAGCTCCTTTTCCCAGGTGATGATTCCCGAAGGAACACCACACTAATTGTTGCTGCTGCACGTTTCATATTCACACACTACCAAGCTGCTCCCTTGAGTACTGCACATTTGCTCGGGCTGTTATTTGCCAGGGCAGCGCTTTGCCTGCATGGCGTACCGTGTGCTCTGGTTATCCAGGGTAAAGTAAGACAAACATTAATTGGCGACACTGGATGCTCTGCTCTGTACCTGCTGTGAGACCACACCGCGCTTCGGTGTGGCAACCCCATCATCCCTCCCATCCGAAATCTCCTCTGACAGGGCCGGCCGCACAGAGCTCCTAGTTATCATTTATCATCCCAGCAGATTGGCTCATGTAACACGTGGCAGACTGACGGGTCACCCTCATGCTGGGGACCTGGCTGGAGTAAAGCCGTGGCGAGTTGTCTGCATGATTGGAGAGCTGAGAAATGGTGAGGCGGGCTTGTCATTAAAAGGAGAGGAGGGACTCTTCTAATTCATCTCTCGAGTCATCGCTCCACGTTTTTCCAGACAGCTCCGATATCGTATTAGCACACCTGCAAGCATCCCAAGAGAGAGGAGTGGGGCTTCTTAGTGGTGTTCCTCACTTGTTCCCTCAGAGATGTGCACCAGAGATTACCCCATTAATACATCCCACTACTCACTGGGGAGGTGTGAGGTAGCTCTTTCCCATTGCACATCTGTAGCATACCACAGGTGGCCTCAGCACACAGGGAAGTACCCTGATGGTTTCCTATGAGACATCATCAGCTCATTTGAGAAAGTTTGGTGGGCTTCAATGACACCTGCAGAGTAATACAGGATAAAATCCTTCAAATAACTTTGCCCGTTTTGGGTGCAACGCAGTGCAATGATCAGCCAATTATATTTTTGACTTAAAAAATAATGCTTTTCATCTTCATCACTCCAGTTCATTTATTGTGAATGCCTCGAGCTGATCAAAGGATGGTGGTTGACAGGTCATCAGTAAGTCATAATCCCCCCAAAGCTCCTTTCTTATAACTAAGATCTTGGGAAAAGCAATAAGTACATACTTGCTAGCACCTTCTATTGTCCTGAAAAGGTCAGAACTGACACATAAGGAGACATACTGTGGCGAGATACCAACTGCTCCATCAACCAAGAGGTGCATTTTCCTTTTCTGTAGCATCATGGGTTTAATTCTAACATAATACATAAAGGAATAACATCTCTGCGTCCCACCTGAATGTCACCATGGATACTATCTCTTTTTCCGTGTTGATGGGGCAGAGATGGACAGCTTTGCTTTGATGACAAATTGATGTATTGGATGGCTTTCATTTGCTTTTGAAAAAATATGTTTTCACACTCAAGCTTATATTTTATTGTCCAAAAATATAGAATAAAATGCAGTTTTGCCTGAATATAAAATCCCTTTTACGTTTCACCTTACTTAACCATCATCTTCTTCATTATTCTGTTGAAAAGGATGAACTCTGGCAGATCCTTTTTAAAAAATAATTAGATTACACACAGGCTTTTTGGATAGGTTTGGGGTTGTACCTGCACCTGTACTTTGGGGTGGTTGGAAGCCTCTCTATGTGGATTTTGTACTGTGCATGCATGGATTATATTTGATAACTCTATTTTAATGCAACTATACAAAAACATGGATTTGAGACAAATTGATGACTTTAAAGAAATTGCCTGTTGGGGTGTCTGTGTGTCTCTTCCCTGTCATGAAAAGGTGACCTCTTCAGGATGCAATCCACTTTCATCCACCCACCACCCTCGACCCTAAATTGGAAAAAACGGGCATGGGTTGCATTGTAAAAGCGAAAACATTGTCAAATTTCACATGAGGAGATATTTGAGGACAGATTAAACTAAGCTTTTGTTAAGTCATATATCTGTGTGAATTCAGTCGCGTACACTGAAAAGTGAGGGAAATTCTTTCAGAAGTTGTGTGGTGCGATTTACTGTCTGTTCGTGATGACAGAGGCACAGATTACCATGACCATTCATGCTGCTGAAAGCAGCTCTCTGAGCAGATGTGATCAGCAGAGGCAGTGTTTCCCTCCAGCCCAGATTGACAAGCCAGACCAGACTCATGAGATGGATATCACAAGGGACAGCTGAGCTGCAGGAAACCAGTGGTGCAGGCAGTTTTCAGCCAGTCTCATTACAGTGGACAGGTTGATCCAGGCAATTGCTCCCCAGACAAGGTTGAGTCCAAAATACTAATTGTATGACGAAATACAAGATGACGATTATGATAGCGCTCCTGCATCAGAAAATAAATTGTGGTGTTCACACTTGTTTGAATTTAACACAGATGTGCGAGCTGCAGCGTAATCAGCACGCTTGGCTACAGTAGACGATAAAACATGAGCAGAAATATTCCTCAGTACAATTGTTAACCAAGTTCCTTTATATACTACTTCAGACAGGGCACATTAGTCAGAATTGAAACAGTGAGAGTGAATAGGCAATTGATTTAAACTGTTTATGCTATCGTAATCATAATTAGTGTAGTGAAGGAAACATCTTGTCCACGATTTGCTAATTCGCCTCACGGTGTAACAGTGCGTTATTTAATGCTTGCCTACTCTTTAACATAAAAGCACGAGATCAGTTGAAGCCTATCCACGGTCCGTCTGTATTTCAGTATTCTCTCATGTGTCTCACTCAGCATGGCGAGAACATTATCTTTGAGCATTAATCTTTATTTTCAGAAGAGCCACTGCAGAATTCAAATCACTCACCATACATTCAAGGTCATGTTGGGGGAAAGAAAAAAAAAAACGAAAGTTAAAATCACACAGATTAATAAATCAGAGTACATGGCCCCAATCAAAACATAAGTGGGACACTCAGTATTGATTGAGGTATCCTCATTTTACAGTCAAACAGATTAAATACATATTTCATAACAGTCAAAGACACTAAAGAGATTCAATTAAAAGATGCTTTTTCACATACTTTTCTCTCTTTAAATCTTTCCGTTTCTCATTTTGAGTTTGTAGTTTTCATCTTACTGTACTCAATTGCTCAGACAGCCTTATACAAGCAGTTTTTCCTCGAACTCCCGTGAAATCAGCCCAGTTGCTGTATAAGTCAGAGACTGGACTTCACAGACTATCTGTAATCACCACTGTGCCGAGCAGTAATCACTACAGAGATGTTTCCTGAAAATCTCCCCCAAAAAATCTCAGACATTTGGATTTTCTGCGCTGCTTGAATTTCAAACGGTGTTTTCCTCTAGCAAAAGTCGGAAAGTCTTGAACTTTAGTTTCCATAATTTAGTCAAGTGTAGGACAAAATCAGTCTTCAGCATGTCGGTTTTGTCTTTAGTGAAGTTTAGGTCATCTTCCAACAGCTTCTGGAATTTATTTTTAAAGAGGTCACTTTTTTCTATTTTTCCCAATGTCTGATGACAGCATTTTTGCTTGAGTAGGGAGAGACGGAGTGAGAAGCAAATCACAAACAAGTACCAATGGACCAATGGAGTGACAGTCATACAATATTCCATCATTTATGTGACAGACACAGCACTATTTCAATGTGGTTTCAAGTAAAATGTATTACTAATTAGAATATTTTGGCAAATGCAATGATCTGCATTCTCACTATGGAGGACTACTTATTCAGATCACAGATGGACAATCTGGATCAGTGTAAGGGTTTCAAAATTGTATTCCTCACTACCAGAGGACAGAATTATGGCAATGATGTAAAAAAAGGATTGATTGCATTTTAATCAACATTCATGTTTTTAATTGTCTTTTCTTTTTTTTTAACCCTAAAATGAACTTAATAAAACAGCTGTAGTGGTTACCATTTGGCGAACTAACTGACCGCTATAGTCAGAATCTTTAGGCTCTATTCCAATCGCTCCACTCTCTCACTTCATTACAGACGGCTGTGGAAAGCTCTTATAATGAAGGTGTATAAAAAACAATGGGGACCTTTTTGGTTTGTTGGCTTCTGCTGTGATTCATCACATCTTTGAAGACTGGAATGTGGGACTCATATTCCATAATTTTAATAAACTTAATAAGGGATTTTTTTTTAACTGGTTTGTTTTTTATTGCACTACATTGACCATTTTAACATTAAAACCATTATGGTTTAAATGAACAAAATTAGTACTGATGCGTGGTTGTGGTAACCTTGTGTGTGTGTGTGTGTGTGTGTGTGTGTGTGTGTGTGTGTACTATTTTATTTCACTTAAGCACACTGAGCTATACCATTATTACCTATTTTGGCTCCTTATTTTGGCTATGTACTGATATGTGTGAAGCATGAAAAATAAACTATGTTTTATAGTCTAAACTTTCAATTGAAATCAACAAGTTATTATTCTAATACTCACTTAAATATTTAAATCAAGTTATATCAGGAATGTCAGACACATTTTAGTTCAGGTGCCACGTATAGCCCAATTTCATCTTAACCGGGCCTGACCTGTAAAATAATACCATAATAACTTTTTAAATTTAAACTTTAAAGTTATGTTGGTGTTGCGGTACTTCCAATATCTGAGCTCAGGTTTCAGTGTCGTGGTGAGTCCACGAGTCTTTAAAAAAAAAGTCAAAAATCAATGTTGTCTTTGAAATAGTTACAATTTATTTGGTGGGTTTGCGGGCCGGATTACAGTCTCTTGTGGGCTGGTTTTAGCCTACGGGCCTTATATTAGACACCCCTGACTTATAAAAAACTTAAAAATAAGCAACTGTGATTGACATTCCTAAGTGTTTGATGTTTCTTTCATGTCAGATAAAATCACAGGTTTTGAGAAATATGCTCAAGAGTTGAAGGGTTTTACAGTACCAGTCTACCACTTTACAATAATTGCTTTGCAATGGTACTTACTACAATGGGCCCTTCACATGAACATGTTACTAAACTCCATAGGGCTTGGATGATGGTCGAAGGGAAACAGTGAATAATTGGAAAAATGTCAATAGTAATGAGAACATGTTTACATCATGGTAACATTGTTGCCCCACAGCTATGGCTCTTATACATTTGCAGTGACACAGTCATTAATTTTATGCTGCAATGTAATATTTACTCTTGTATTTAACTGAATTAAATCGATTTTTTTATTTTTTATTATATGTACTTTAATATTCTGCTGTTGACACTCTTCATGCATGCTAATGTCAAGCACTTTGAGTTAATTTGCTAAAATATGCCATATAAATGAAGTTGCTTTGCCTGAATTACAACACAAATGCACAGAAATATGTGTTTGCCATATTGACAATGTACTGTGACATGGTTTAGGTTTAATTCACAGTGGTATTTTCAAATAAAGCTGTATCTTTGGGTGGCAAGAATGGCAAATTAGTTAACACTGAATAGCACAGCAGTCAAAATATGTCCAATTAGTGGTCCAAATAGAAGTTAGGACTGATATAGCTATCTTAACTGCTTTAACCCGTATTGGTAATTTGTTTGGACCAAATCTTCACGTTGAGTCCAGACAACATGCTGCTGTGGCCACAGCTGGAGAAAAAGGAAGAGGTGCCCCACTGTGTGATTAGTGCTTACTATGCTGACAAAGTCAGATTTGATTGCTGTCACCGGGTGACAGAATACAGCAGGTTGTCTGCAAAACAACGCAGAATACACATCCTCCGTAAAATAATAAAATAAATATAAATGATATTTAAAATAATAAAAAGTAGGAGTGCACTGTTGTGGGTACTGGTTCAGTGTGAGGATTTGCTTTGAGGAGGACTTAAAATGATCGCCGCCGCCGTTGGTGGAGCAGAAGGTCTTTTTTATTCCAGCATGAAAAACCAAAAATCTAAATGACCAAAATCACAAAGAGATCGAGATCACAGGAGATAAGACACTGGAAAGTTTGAACATGCAGAACACAGGCTGGAGAGCTATGAATACAGACAAACTAACAACCAGAACACAAAGGAAATGGCCAATATATACCACAGCCAGCAGGTGAAGACAATCACACACTCAGGCACAGGTGATACACATCAGGGGAGCAATCAGACCTGAGGAGGGGAAGTCAAGGAGCCTGAAACCAGAGACGGTATAAGCCTAGAAACAAAATGTGTACCATGACATTCCGTCTAATACTCACGCCTTTCTGTGTGGACTTTGCATGTTCTCCCTCTGGGTTTGTGGGTTTTCCTTGGTAACTCAGGGTTTCTCCCACTGTCTAAATAGCATGGATATTAGGTGGGAGTGTGTGTGGTTGTCTGTATCTGTGTTTGCCTTGTGATGGACTCAGGCATGTACTCTGATGGTAATTCATTTTTAGACTCCAAATATGACAAAATGTTATAAAAGGGGTTGACGGGATACAAATCAGACAAACCGATTTGTATAGTGTAATCTTGTTTGTTGCTGCAATATACAACCAACAACATTCAGGCGAATTAAAACCTGACAATCTCAAACATCAGAATAATGTATATCTAAGCTGTATTTGACCCCGACAGAATATACAAGCGACTAAATTAAGTGACTAAATACTCTCCATGACCTGACTGAGGTGTGGACATTTATCCTGGTAAGGAGCTTTATTTTGTTTGTTAGAAACATTAAGGCATGCATGGCCATGTAAACGAGTATGGGGGGGGGGTCTTTTCGACTGTAAACTGTGAGATGCTTGAAAAGTTTCTTATCAGTTCATTTGAGTGATTATGAAAGAATTTCATTTTCCATTGTCTGCCAGGAAGGCTAATTATTTTATCAGAGAAATTTTAATTAGCAGTATCTCAGTGTTGTCCACAGAGCTACAAAAGCTAGATAGAGCCAATAATGTGTTAGAGGCTTTTCATAGGAAGAGCTATGCTTCAGATAGAGCGGTACAAAGAAACTCAGGACTATAAAGGATTAATGAGGAAACGGTGCTCATGCTGCTTTAAAAAGAGTCTGTACATGGCATTCTGCTATGCATCACCCAGTGCAGCTATAGGCAGTGTCAGTATTAATATAGACTTGTTGCACAAAGAACTAAGTGGTAGCATGGATGTTTGAATTGTAAAACACTCACCAGCATCTGATTCGTACACCCTGTGGCATCAATAGAAAATGAATGTGATGAAAGGTTTGCGTGAAAACTGTAAGATCATCAATAAATTCACGTCGGTGGAGTATGTGAGCGCAGCGTTACGTTAGAGGAGCCGAGCGGCAACCAGAGGGTGAAAAGTGAAGGTGACTGAGATTGATCGGCAGCTTATGATTGATTACAGAGTATGTCCTGCACAAGACAAAGGATTGACCAGCATATATCGCCAATGACAAAATTATGGGGTTCACTCATATTTATCTCCATTAATAATGACTAAGCAGCTCCCCTCAAAGCCTCTCCATGATTGACAATTTCTTTTTCTATCCCACCCCCGTTCACTTTCTCGCCACAAAGACTCAAATAAATTATGGACAAGAAAATTAAAATGTGGCAGGTGATTTGTCGCACAGATAGTTTGTTATTGTCTGCATTCAGGATTGATAATTGCCAAGGTGACCTATGATCTTCCTGATTAAGAAAGATGCAGGTTCCAGCATTAGGGAACATTTCTTCAGCCCTTTGTGAGCATTTTTCAATTCATTTTTTCCCCCTACACATTTAAGCTGCACTTATAGGGCTGCAAACTAGATATTTACCTGTTTTACCTTCGCAACGCATGGCATTGAATGGCAAAAACAAACAAACAAACAACCAGAAAAGAGAGAAATTAATAAGGATAGGGATTAAATGAGGTTCACAAGTTGCAATTTATTTTCTCTTGATGTAAAGCTGTGACTTTCTTTTCTACTGCTAACATATCTAGCATTGCTAGACCTGTTGCTGTGAAGCTTTACATTTGCAAAGAGCAAGTCACGTTAAACTGACATGGTGAGGGAGAGGATTATAATGCATACCTATGACTACATGCACTAATAAGATGGCATTGTGAGGTCTTGCTCTCCAAGACCTTAAATTTCCCAGTGGGAAACTGAATGGCTGTTTGATGTGTTCAGATTCACTTTCCTTGACGCAAAGCCTTTTCCAATTATTCATGAAAACACATTGATTCACATCAATACCCTATGTGCACTGTAATTCCTGTACCTATATAATACTGAACAATGTAAACTATATATGTGTATTTAACTGACAAATTACATATAAACACTTGGGAGAGATATGCTTTTTCATCTGATTAGACATCTACAACGACCCCAATAAATACAGTAATGTTGAAGTCGAAAAGAAAAACCCATTTGTACAATAAAGCACAGACATTGTGTGTTTAAGGTTATTCAGCCAAACCGCTGTTAAAGATGAAGTTTTCAAGTCAGGAATGCTTGTCAATCCACAGTGTGGGGGCAGCTGCTCATGGAATATTTACATAGCCAGAGAAGGAGGTTTGTGGGAGTCTAAGGCCTGGTTGGAACCACATTCAAAGGAAACGGATAAAGGCCCTGAGGATTCATGCAGTGCAGTATTGTCTCTGACGAGAAAAGAGGAAACAGAAAAAAAAAAAAAAAAGTAGGAACACTGCTGGGGAAAAAATACCTTGATTTAAAATTCAGCTCTAAACCCAGGCATGGAAAAGGCAAATAGGAGTGTGAGTAGAATGTAAAGCAGAGCTGCATGCACCAGACTGGCATAGTTTAGGTCACACATGCATGACAGGCACTACATTTTTTTATTTTCCCCTGAATGATAAATCCCAGTTATAGAAATTGTGCCTCCTGAAGCTCAGTAGTATCTCGTCCTTATACCGCTTCCCAAGAAGCATCTGCTCAGCTCCCAAACAGGTTTTTCCTCACAAATGATTTCAACTGATTTATTCATCTTTTCAAATTATGCCCGGTTTCTTACATATGCATTAAAAATGGAAGTGAATTTATTAAAATTTTAGACAGCAATTTGGTAAATAAGTGACTGTATGGCTGTGAGATTTGGTCCAGTTTGTTGAGTGACAGCTTCATTTCACTTGAAAGCAGATTTGTTTGAGGAAAGAGCAGAGTGGTATGTTAATCCTCCAAAATACATGGGGGGGTGGTAAAAAAAAAAAACCTAAACAAAAAATGAATCTATAAAACCCTCTTTTGTCATTAGATTATGTCCATCCATTGTTCAGGTTTACATTGAACAAACTCCTGGAGATGCTTTTCCTCTTTGTAAGATTATTGCAATTAATCAACTTACCTTGTGACTATGTTCTTAATTTTTCCAAAATCATCCAATTTTCATCATTCCACACTGCCACTGTGTATACATAAAAAAAAAAAACGAAATACAGCCAATGACACTGTAACAGGGTCCTGAACCCATTCACTTTGCTCCAGCCCTCTCTGATCATATAAAAACTGCAAGGCTGCAATTTCCAAGGCTGGAAAAATGTTGTTACATCTCTTGGTCTGCACCTGTTTTCATAATTGTGTCGCTGTAGATGGAGTGTATCTAATTTCTTATGGAACCAGCGATCATTTTCATTTCCAAACCACCGAAGCAAGACACCCTCAGTTGTCCTGAATGGGAACACACCTCAATCACCCAAGGTTTTAGACAGTGCTGCATGTTGGTTACTGTGTGTGCATCTGTGCTTTCTTAAAGTTATTTTGCAACAATTAATTAAAGACAGCATCCACAACTGCTGGTGCGCCCAGACTCATTTTTAAGTCTCATCATCTTCACTCCACTCGGCATTGGCAGACTGTTATCGAAAAACACATTGTTTGTGGCAGTCAACTATTCATCATCGGACAGCGCAGAGTAAGAGTTAGTCCCAAGAAACACATTTTTTTCCAAAAAGACCAGCTTCCACCAAAATAAAGCCTCACTCACCCATGTGCATTGTTCCAATAGCTGTTTACTGACTGCAAAAAGATCCAGCTGTGAGACAAATTTTCAATTTCAGTATTTATTACTTCATTCAAATCTTCTGTTTGACAGCAAGCAGCATCTGGACGAGATTATATCATTCCTATAGGGATCCTTTATGTTCAGTTTCTGTGAAGACTCTGCTGGGTCACAAGTACAGTTTCATGTACACAGGAAATAGAGATAGACCTTGACCTAATGTCTCCGAGTGGCGATGTTTCAAGAGTTTGCTCTCGGTGCAGAGGGTATCAGAGTGTACTATGTCAGTACAACGTACAGTTCACCTCATTAATCAAGCAAGGTTATTCTAAAGTGCGGTTTGAGTTGGAAGAGGATGTCCAAGCAGCAAAGGCAGCGCAGACCCCGTGAAAACACTTGACATACATTTTCACTTATAAAATAATTAAGTGACTTTAATGATTCAGAGCTTTTCCATTTTTCAGGAACCTAAAATTTTGAGAGAAGTTGACCCCTGAAACCTTAATTTATTGATGTAGGACAAATAAATAAGTTATCCATGTTTGAAAGATCTTCCTATGATGAGTTTGAGATAACAAACGTGCATTTTTCTGATGGGTTCATTGGGAAAGTTTCACTCTTATGAAAAATGCAATTGCACGTGTTGATATTTACACCGTTTTGGAAGGCAGAATAGAAACTCCAAGGGGAACCTGTTTTACTGCCGTTCCCCACCACTGAGGGCAAGATGTTTTCCGTATTATGTAAAAATTTACATTACAGTCCTGACAAAAATAAATGTGTTTAAGATTACGTTGGTATTGACTCGCAAGGATTACTGTATATCTGCTAAGGAGTCAAAATCTCACATCCCACATAAGAGAAGTCGTTTTGATACATCGATCGCATGTACACTATATCTTCAAAGAGCCCTAACTATGCATCTTTTTGACAGGCATTGATTATCCCATACAGTTAACATACATGTCCCTTTGCACCCACTTGAAGTGTTTATGATTGCCATACAAGAAGAAGTGCAAGAACTGCCCTCAGCACTTAACCTCATCTAGACGACCGCACTCTGCAATTTCTGCAACAGTTTTTAATTAAATATGAAGAAAAATGGGAAAACAGCCCTTGAAGGAATGCAAGGAAAGCACTCACACTTTAATTTGTTAATAGAGAGGTACGCCATTAGAGTAACGATTGCATCGAACCAGAAGATACAAGCCTGTATACACTCGCGGTGACGTCAGGTAGGCGTGACACACGAAAAACATTACAGCGAGCGTGAATCCATAATGCAAATAGTTTATGAGTGTGTTAGTCACACATGGAGTGTTTGTGGACACCTCCAGTCTCGCAGTTCTCCTAGTTATGATCACAAGTTTCTTTGGCACAAGCCTGTCTGTGAAAATGATTATGCACTTTTATTCCAGTCCCATGGTAGGTTACTGCTTCTTTATTTAATCATGTTGCTCTAAATAGTATGAGATCTCTGAGTTCTTCCTGGGAGATTACTGTTTTTTACATGAAGCTGCAAGACAAAGAAACCCTTTACAAAGGTTCACAAGTATTATTTTACAACAGTCTTACTTCCACGCCAGCTACTCCTCGAGACGGCACACAGAACAGCTGACATGGAAGGAAATGCCAATACCGCGCAACAATTGTAACACACTAATCAGGCCAGAAGTTCAAAATGTTATTTCTTTAACTTTATTGGAAAACCAAGAGGGCCTCCTGTGAATTTCAGTGTAGACTTTAATTGGTGTGCCAAATTTGATGGAAATCCATTAGCTATTTCCATTTCATTTTTTAAACACGTTTTGGAAAAAGAGTCAACAGATTATCAAACTTATTAAGCTTCATCAACTTTAGCAAAAATTAGTGCAGCAAAGAATTCAGTGCACTTAAAATGTATGATTTTTGGAGGCTCTGATGAAACATGGATCACTTTAAAACACTCATCCATTGAGACTCAATTAAAATGTACCGTCAAGCCCCCTTATAAAAGTTGAGATTATTTCATTTTAGTCCATACTGACTCAAGAAATGAAAAAAAAAGGTTACCAGTATTTAACTTCCATGGAAGCAGGATCTGAATTGGATTCACCTAAAATTGAAAAGAAATTGATGCACAATGAATTATCATCATCAACCTGGAACCAAAGACAAGATGAGAATCATTCAATCTTTTGATACTGAGGTTGTTTGCGGTGTGACGGGGCTTCGGCCACACGCGAGACAAAGCACACGACTGTTTTGTCTCATGCCAAACAGTTGTTTTTGAATGTCAATATTCCATTGCGTTTTTTCACATTGTGATATTGTATTGTTAATGGATGAGCAAGACTCTCCCTGTGCTAGTTTGGCCTTTCAATTTCAAATGTCTGGTAAGTCTCCAGCATGACATCATGCTACTCAAATTACACCCAACACCTTAAAAACCATGTGGCATAGTGGGGGGAAAAGAAATGTTGCATTCCTCATGGTACTTTGTGCCAGAAAAATTAGCAATTTAGTGGGAAGAAAACAAAAAAGCATATTGAGCTTTAACCATTACAGAGATAGATAACTTCTGTCATATTAAAAGGTGTAATAAGCTATTTTAAAACAACACAGGAGAATACATAATATCTTTCGACACGTCAAGAAAAGCTTCTTTGAGACAAGCTCATTTGGGGGTTTTCCAGTAAGTCATCCAACTGAGATTCCTCCAGGGAGGAGCCCATTATCACTGTGATCAGACAAATGTAACATATGGACTTCTTGGCAAAGACGTTGAACTCAAACTCTGAATACATTTCAGTGATGTCTGGAAATTGTACCCTATATGCCTGTGTGTGGGTGTGTGTGTGTGTGTGTGTGTGTGTGTGTGTGTGTGTGTGTGTGTGTGTGTGTGACCAAATGACAACAAAGATCTATTTTTGTTGAGACAGTAATTCAGTTTATGTATTCTTAAATCCCTCACATTCCAATGATTTACGTCAATGAATTGCCATTGACCGCAAGATCAATGGACTGATGTTTATCGCATTAGACTTTGTGATGGACATGAATGTTGTGGAAACAACCATTATATCAAACAGACACTCTGTTCACTCTTTTTAGCAGCCTCTCTCTCTCTCTCTCTCTCTCTCTCTCTCTCTCTCTCTCTCTCTCTCTCTCTTGCTTGAGTGCAGGCTCAGTCACACAAACAGGAGCAGGTGATAATAGGGCTATTCTTTATGTGAGGCCATGAATAATTCAAAGTCCATGTGCTCAAACAGATTCTTGAGTTGACAGAATAATATGACAGATTCTGCAACTGCTATTAGATGGGAAATATCACAACTGTTTTAGAGATTGAAGCAGGGGATAAACTGATCCGCTGTATGTGCTATATGACTAAGCTCTGAGTGAATCCAACAACAAGACATTATGGAAAATTTAATAGGGCTTATGAATAAATACATGCTTTAAAGCTGTGGGGGCGGGCCTTGCCGGGGGTGCCAGGTAGCTTCAGGGGGGATGCAGCAGCAGGTCAGAACTGGGGGCTAAGGGAATGCCTTTTCCCAGGAGTCATAATACAAAGAAATGAGTGGAGGATAAAACTAATGACAATTAAATTGAAAAGACTTTGAATTTCTTTTGGGTCTATTGGAGATTCATTTGAAATGACCAAAATGGTCTTTAGTGCAGAATTGTAAGAGTGACAGTTGCAGGCTATATATAAAGACCTACTAGTGGAGATGATGCAATAGGGGAGACAAGAAGGGCTGGAAGTGGGCCCTCCAGAGAAGGCTAACTCACACAGGCCCAATGGAAGAACATTTTAAAACCCTTTTACTTAGACACTGTTTGTAACAATGACAAAATGTCAGAAAAGCCCCTACTTACTGTCACTGGGTGACGACTGAAATGGCGCCTCCCAGTTATTGCTGACATTTGGTACCAATCATTGGTATCAATGACATGACTAGAAACCCCCTTAGACTCCAACGACACATTGAGAATCTCTCTAATGGCCCCCCTTCTAGCCGCTTGCTGTCTGCTTCTGCTGCTGTGAGACACAATGAAAAAATAAGTGCACCTATCCATCAGGGCATGTGAAAAGCAAAAAAAAAAAAAAAAAAGAGGAGGATGGAAAAATCAATGAGACAGTGGTAAGTGAGAGAACGTTTGGCAATAAAAAGTAGTTATATCACTTTGTTATAGTTCCACGAATAATCAGGTAAACTTCTTGCTCAACTCACAACCTTAATTAAACAGTAGATCAGCTTCTAAACGAGGTGTTGGTAACCTGTCTAACATTGACTGACAATTGTGCCACAATCAGTAGCAGGCTAAGATAGAAAGACATTTCTGACATATCTGGAACTTTCCGTTCATACATAAAGGTCACATCCAGGCATTTTGCATGTATCCCCCTTAATAATACTAGTTTTGGTAACATTTGAAACATCTCTCCAATTGTATTGGGAGAGAGAAAAACCTACTACAGTTTGTCAAATACGGAAACGGACACATGTTTAGACTTCAGCTAATGTAGGCTGAAGTAACAACAAATGAATATTTTTGCCATCAATCACATCAGTCTTTTTTAAATGCACTGACTTCAGTCACTTCCTTGAAACATTTTACTCCAAGGAAGTATTAAAAAGGAAGTCTTTTATAAATTCCTCAAAAAGAAGAACGGTACCACATATCAAACGTTCACATTAACAGACTGAGAACATTTAAAACATTCTGTTTGTTGAATCATTCTTCATGGTGAATAGTTACTGTTTAAGGCCAGTTGCGTGAGGGCGGGATACTTTCTACCAAAGTACCTGTTGCCTCGAGCCTTCAGAGTGTCTAGAAACACCCCTGCTTCCTTGATATTTTAAAACGAAAGCATCCAACTTGCTCAATAGAAGTCTTTTATTGCTTTTTTATTGCCTATGGATTTAACAGCCATTAACAGCATCCTCCCACACTTTCAAAATCTCCATTTTAAAATACATGTTTCCCCCAATAGCATAAGGAACAGTCTAAATTACTTCCCATTATTATTTACTGTCTTTATTGGGTCATTTGTAACTTTCAAACATTTGCAAGAAACATCAAGATATTACATTTTCATTGCAATTGCAACACAATGCACATTATTCAAATATTTTTTTTTCAGCTTACACAGAAACACATCTCTGCATGAATGTATTCATTTCTCCTTCTTGCTAAACGACCAAGCATGCAGGCTGCCATTTGGACTGTGGCAACGTCTTTGCAGAGGAGAGCAATGGCAGCATTCCTGAAGCTTGGCAATTGGCCTCCCCATGAGTCAGTGGAGAGATACTTATTGTGTTTTCATTGTTCAATAAGGCTTTGCATGAATTTCTTCCACCTCTCAGCTTTACCGAGCCAAAAGCTCCCTAAACGCCAAAGTCTTCATTATGGCTGTGTAAAGTGGGCTGGCTTGAGGTCACCCCTGATGTTCCTCTGCCTGCCTGGGGAGGACTGGAATTAGAAATCTACCAGTCACAGGCCACGCAAACCAACCGTGCTGACTGATTCCACTCTGCTGTGGAAGTTTGGCAGCAGATTAACAGTGTTACACAGCACAGGACGCTGAGAATATCAACATATTCTCTCAAATTCTTGCAGCACTGTGGCTGATAGTCTGTGCAGTTCTGGAGTATTCTTTGGAATGGCTGGCTTTTTACAAAGGATACAGACTGAAACTTCCTGGAAATAAATAAACAAATGGTCTCTTCATGCAGCATCTGCTCAGATGGAACAAATTCAGTCAAGGCCTGGAAAACTATGGCCAGGCTAATGAGAGTTAACTGTTCACAGCAAAATGATTAGAGCAGCTGACCCAACCCTCTCAGAAAATTATAAAAAAAC
The DNA here is from genome assembly GCF_963383615.2 of Lipophrys pholis. Lineage (NCBI taxonomy): Eukaryota > Metazoa > Chordata > Actinopteri > Blenniiformes > Blenniidae > Lipophrys > Lipophrys pholis. The sequence continues at coordinate 15,043,233 of NC_137642.1, read as the reverse complement.
AAACATAAAAAAATAAAACATTGTCAGTGTGCACAAAAAACAATTGCCTCTATCTGCAATAGCCAGTGTAATACCTCCCTTTGACTATGTATATAATTTAAAAAATGCAAATTTACCAGTCACAATAATTTCTCAGTCTTTATTTTTTCAATGCAATGTAAGAATGTAGGTCTTCAATACAGTATGGGAAGTTTTATTTGTGCCTGACGAAGAACACCCACCTACACGAACAAAACCCTTCCTCCATCTTCAGTGGGGAAAACAATGTGATCAGCTGACGATTCAGATGACTGTGAAAGTCCCCCATCCCCATGTCCATTACAGTTCCATTCTTCCCATGCATTCAGCCAATAAGCAGCGAAGGCTATTGCAAAGCCATTGGTGCCGCATTGTTACACGGGACCTAATTGACTGTTGATTGTTGAATGAACGCCATCCCGGAATATCAGGGCAAAGCATTTGGAAGAAAGAAGAAAAAGGGCTATGTGAAGCTTGGGGAGGCTGTCTTCAAAGTACAAGGACACGCACAAGCATTTTCTCTCTGGGGACACACGTGGAAGACGGCTGCAATAGAAAAAAAAAAACCAACAAAAAAAAAAAAAAAACCGCGGCAGGTTTTATTTCCACCTGTAAAGGTGCAAGACAACCCGGAACAAGTTTACGAAAGTGCGCAAGTTGCCTCAAAAGCGACGTTTCCTCCAGCAACGTGACGGCGGCGCGCAGGAGGACGCACCGACAGACTGCGCACTGACACACCGGTGAAGGAGTCAAAACAGCGGCTGTCACCCATCAGGAGAAAAAGGGGGGGAGAAAGAAAATACCCAAAACACACCAGCAGCTTGCAGCAGGTCCCACCGACTGGCTGTATTTATGACCATGTTATGCTCATACACTCCCCCTTCCCTAAAAAAAAAAATAAAAAAAAAAAAAAAAAGAGAGAGAGAGAGAAAGACCACAATAAAAGTCCACGTTATAGTCCTGGTTCGGGGTGCTGCAGCAAAGCGCAGCGTTGTCTGAGCACAACTGAGAGGGTCCAGTTCAGGGGGGAAACCCTTTTGACTCGAATTAAGGGGAGGCTGTATGAGGGGAGAGAAAAAAGGAAAAGGGAAAGAAGGAGGAGGAGGAGGAGGAGGAGGAGGAAGAGGAGGAGGAGGAGGGCAGGGAAGAAAGTGGTGGTGCCAGACGCAGCAGCAGTAAGAAGCGTACGTACGTGCTTTATCTTCGCGGCTGAGTGTGACGTGATATTGCAGCCTGCTCCTGGAGCTCTGCAAGCATCAAGCAAAGCGCGTCTGTTTCTCTCAGTGTTGTAACTCACTAGCCCCCAACATCCACCCACTACGGATCTTTTTTTCCCCTCCTCTCTTTCTCTCTCCTCATTTTCTTTTTTCTGCTTTTTTTTTTTTTTTTTAAACCAGAGGGGGGGTTGAGCGACTTACTGGAGAAAACATATCAGTGGAAATAGAGACGTGGAGCCTTCCGATTTAATTTATGGTAATTCTGTAAGAATTGCTCTCTTCTTCTCATCACTCCAAGAATTTCTTCCCCTTCTCTGTCTCTCTTGGTCTTTCTCCCCTCTTCTCCCTCTCTCCCTCTCGCTCGCCCTCTCTCTCTCTCTCTCTCTCTCCCTCTCTCTTTCTCGGTGGCTGTCGTGTGTTGGTTGTTGCGCTTCGTTTTGATGGGAAAAACCCAGAAGAAGAAGAAGACGGGGGGATATGAGCGGGCAGACCGGAGTGTAACGCATTTTATTTTCATCCATTGAACCATCTTGTTGCGCTGGACTTCTATTGTCGGGAATGGGGAGTATTGATTCACTGGAGGGTTGCAGAATTTATTTATAAAGGATGTGGTCAAGTATGTTGGAAAAATAGCCATAGCTTCCGCAGTGTAAGGTAAGACATTATTATTATTATTATTATTATTATTATTTTTGTCATTATTATTATTATTATTAATATTATTATTATTGTTATTGAATGGAGCAACCGAGAAGCCGATTTTCATTTGCCACCGGTCAGTTAAAGTTTAGCCTCCCCCGTTAAATATTTGTCCTGTCTATTCAACATGATGGCTTTGGAGCGTTCATCCGCTCGCATTAGTCCAGGGTGCTTAACAGATGATTTTAAAGCGCTGATCTCTCTTAAGAGGCAAAAATCACTTTAAAGTGCCGTGCGTCGAGCTGACACCGCATGAGATGTGGCTCGTACGTGTCTCTATATTCAGATTTCCTCTCCAGACGAAATTGCTCTTGGAAGCCCGACTATAAAAACCAGCGTCTCTTGACGACCGACTTCTCATCCCCAGAATACTGATTTTTGGTGGAGCCTTGGCCATGAATCTTGCGGAGGGCGATGTGGAAATCATGAGGATTTATCACGGCAAAAAAAAAAAAAAAAGAAAGAAAAAAAAATTGCTGATATAACTCCACACGGCTCGCGCAGATCCTTATATAACACATATATTATTCTAATGTGGTGTGACGGGCAGGTTTTATCAGTCAAAATGGGAGAAGTTAAGAGACTGCGAATGTATCTGCTCAGTGGGAACTGGTTGGTATCTATAGCCTACTTCGGATTTGAACGCCTACACACACACATACACAAACACGTACACGCTCGCACACACGCACGCGCTGCTGTGACACTGCTCACAGCTGCATTGCCTGTAGGATTAAAGCAATCAGGACATCGCATTGCATTCTCTCTCTCTCTCTCTCTCTCTCTCTCTCTCTCTCTCTCTCTCTCTCTCTCTCTCTCTCTCTCACACACACACACATACACACACACACACAGTTTGGAGCGTGCACGCACACATGCAAGCTTAGACACTCAGCCACACACTCACGCTCACACACACACACACACCACACACACACACTGGCTCTTTATCAAATTGCATTGTCAAATATGTCAAGCCCTGAATTTCGGAGACACGCAGGTCGTGTCGGGGACCGAAAGCGCGCAGTAGGGGAGAAGCCATAGTGGCCGTGCAGGCGGACGCAGTCTGTGAATCTGTCTTACTCACATTATCCAACTGTCCTGCTCGGAAACAAGCCTAAATTGGCAGTAAAATACAGCTCAGTTTGAAACGATCTGATATGGACTGCGTAAAAAATGAACAGTTCCCATCCCACAACTCGAGGGGACTGCGCAGACTTGCATGCCATCTTTACCGTTTGTCGACTGATGTCACATATTCTGAATAGCTACATTTGAATATCTCCAGGGATCGTGTCATACCAAATACGACCCAATTAATAATGTCTAAATGACTCACATTATTGCACCCCCCTCCCTCAAATAAAATAAATAAAGAAATATATAAATAAATAAATAAAGGCCAAAGAAGCCACAAGGTGGCAGTGTTTGCACAAAGTACGTTGATGGAGGAGGCTGCATAGGGATGCAAAGCACATGTTGCTGAGGTTAATATGTCTCTATTTTCCTTCTCATGGCATGACGTAATAAGACCAATATGAAGCAGATTGATTTAGACTCCGTAGAAATAATCCAAAATGTTTGATGTGGACTCTGCTTTAAACTTGCTTTCTGTAATTCTCTTCCTCTCTTCTTGCAGGCCAAATGACATAGGATGAAGGCTGTTCGAAACCTGTTGATTTATATATTTTCCACCTATCTTCTGGTTATGTTTGGATTAACTGGTGCCCAAGATTATTGGTGTTCCACTCTGGTCAAGGGTGTCATTTATGGATCCTATTCAGTGACTGAAATGTTTCCCAAGAACTATACAAACTGTACATGGACGCTGGAGAACCCAGATCCTACCAAATACAGCATCTACCTGAAGTTATACAAGCGAGACTTGAGCTGCTCTGAGTATTCTTTGCTTGCCTATCAGTTTGACCATTACTCACATGAAAAGATCAATGAATTGCTAAAAGTCAATGAGTCTATAGTGTACCTATGTGATTCGAAGAATATTTACGTATTTTTGCTGTATGACAAGAATTTCGTTCAACTTCGGAGAGTTTTTCCGTACGATTACAATGGATTGACGCCACAGAAGCTGGATGAAGAGGAGAAATCCATTGTGGAGTTTCTTGTGTTGAATAAGGCAAGTCCTAGCCAGTTTGGGTGTCAAGTGCTTTGTACCTGGTTGGAAAACTGCCTGAAACTAGAGAAAGGGACAGTGGAGACATGCGGGATCGTGTACACGAAATGCACATGTCCTCAGCATTTAGGCGATGGAGAATCAGAGAGCATGCTCATGCTCAACAACGTGGTTTTACCTTTAAATCCACAAACGGAGGGTTGCTTGTCACCTCAACTACAAGCCGGGCAGATCTGCAATCTGAGCGCAGAAGTGAAACGGCCCCCTAAAGAAGGTGAGTATCCTTTTCCTTTTCGTCTTTATGCTGAAATACTTGAAAACTTACTGGACAACTGTTTGTATAGTTTAAGATATTGATCATGTAAATTAAATGTGCACGTCAATCACTCCTACTTCTGCCCTAATTGCATGTCTGAAGTGTGATGGCCCATGAAACAAAGAGCACACATAGATATATGGCCTGTAGATGGCTTGGAAATGAGTCGACCTCAAGAACAAAGCTGCCAGAGGAGTTGGGTGTAGTAAAGACCACACCAGCACAAGCCAAAACCACCTAAAGGGGGTCTTTCATTTGGTTGGACTGAAATCAAAATGCACTATCACTGCTGTGAATTTTAAAATGGCTGTTTGTACACATCAGCTCCAGATTTAAAATGGCTGCAAATCTAAAGATAATTTTGGTGTTTTCATACATTTATGTCAATGTCATTCACATAAAAAGACCAACGGTGGACACATCCTTCATTATTATTGGCGTGTGTGTCACACAAAGAGGATTGAGACCATGGCTGCAGCAGTGTCTGACTGACTCACATTGCTGAAGCAATGCAGCATTTAAAAATTGGGGATGAGATTTGGGCATTTAGTGCTTTTTTTCCAGCTCTGCAAAATAGTTGAAAAATAAGTAAAAATAGATTTCTTCTAAATGAAAAGAAGTCGAAGTTTTTCAGAGCTGGTCTATAAGGGAGCTCCTTGTGCAGTGTTGCCATAGAGCAATGCAACGTGTTTTCACCATATGTTGGAATTGAGCAATAATCTAAAGCTTACAGAAGAAAAGGGGATTATCAATAGATCTGTTTGCGGTTGTGTTTTTCTTTTTAACATGTGGGCAAACGCATACATAGCACACGAGCTGGCCCGTAGGCAGCTGATTGAACATTAAACAGTGAGTGTTTGTGATAAGGGTCATAAAGATTTTGTGCAACGGTGTCACCTGCTAGCAGGGGGAGATTCTGTGTTTAACACATACATGTAGCTCATTCATGAATTACAAAGCAGGCCCCCTCCTGACACATAGCTGCTTTAACAGATAGCAGAGGAAAAACCCCAGAGGAAAATGCTCCACCGATCAGAAGTCAGGTGCGTTTAATGTTTGACATCAATAAGAGGCATTCATCACACACTGAGTCAAAAATAATGAGTCAACCTTTAGATTTAAAAATGAATAAATATATCAAATAACGATAGCAGGCTATATAGAGCCACATTCCCTTATGGCAGTTACTAAAATAACAGTTGCTATAATGGCACCCTGGATAACAGGTGTTGGTGTCTGAATCATAAAGAGCAGATGAATGTCTTTTGCAGTTATGCAGCTGTGTAGTTGTAGCTCCTTATGAGTGGCGCTTTACGCTAAACCACATCCTTCTGTAACACAGAAATGCATTTTTATAAATACAGACATTCTAGCCAGCATGCATTAGTTATTTTTGCACAATCAAGGAATATACCTAATTGCAATGTGCAATTATAAAAAAAGAACTTCTTTTCGATTCTATTCTATTCTATTCTATTTCTTTAAAAAAAAAAAAATGATAAAGGCTGACCTACATGAAGTTAAAAGATTAATTCATTTCAATTTAACTTGCCTTTCCACTAGAGTTCTTAAGCATAGAGTATCTATGGTATACACATCAGTTCACATTTGAAATGGAGGTGCAGTAACATTAGAAAGTATGACTCACCCATGTATTTTATCAGATAATTTCATCATTTAGTGAATCTCATGCCCGTGTCACAAGTCCTAGCCGGAAGCATTGTGTTTATTTTCACAGGGAAACTCTCCGCTCCAAAATAACATTTGACATTTTTCCTTCTATCAGCATGTTAATAACAGCTTAAGAGCACAGCTTATTTTATTTTTTTTCACTCAGAAGATTTTCCACAAGCTTCTATTTATAGGATTGGTTGATGGGAGGTTTGAATAAATCCGTTTTCATCTGGATAACGGGGAGATCACCACTGGGTTTAAAAGAGCACTGTGTCTCCGGTGGCATCACGGTGACAGAGTAGGTGTTCCTGATGAAGAATAAAGCATTACAAACAGTCGACAAGAGCTCCATTTGATAAAATCGTGTGTCTTTGATCTTCTCAGTTCTTGGTAGGGGATGGCTTCAGAGCACATCAAAGAAAATCAGAGCTGGAGGTTGTATACTCCAGCCATGCCACTGAAACCCCCCACACACCCACTTACCCACCAGGGCTGCACACACACTGAGGAGAGCAACATTTTAAAAGGTTACAGCTCTCAAATCTTTAAGGTGATTATTCAGATAAAAGACAGGCCCTGTTCCTTGATACCATGGCATTTTGAAAGCCACAGTGACACAATGAAATCCAGATGTACTACTCAGATGACTCATTTATGCAGTTTTATTTTTTTATCACATTCTCCCATTTCATGAATAAAAAAAAGTTGTAAAAGGAGGCAGCACAGTGGCGCAGTGGCACTCACAGCAAGGCAGATTTAATTCGCCTTTTTTTTTCTCCTCTCTTTCCCCCGGTGGGCTCGGTATTTTTGTAGATTTCTTCCACATCCTACACAATCAAAATCAAGTAGGCCGAGGAATGACATAAACTGCTCGTAGGTGAATGAGCGACTGTTTGTGCTGGAGCTTTGATGTCCTGGTGTCATGTCCTGGTGGCTCGCTCCGGTTTTTTTCTTTTTCTTTTCCTTTTTTTTGGGGGGGGGGGGCTTTTGAGCCAGTGAATGCTTGAATTGACTCCAGCTAGCAGGACTCTGAATTCTAAGGAAGACAAATTAAAAAGCCAAACCTGAGTTAGGGATGCTTTATAGATAACCAAGCTCCTACAACCACATATTTTAGAGTGTATTCTGCATTGGGACAACAAGTTAAATGCTTAAATGCTGACATTTGAATGACACTCCACAATTAAGTCATGAAATTAACCGGGCTGCATAAACAGCATGATGTAGCATTGCCTGGTGTTGTAGTTGAGTGTGCTTGTCTGTCCTTGGCAAAGGAAAAAAAATCTTTTATTCTTTGTCCCAAATGGGTGGAAGTTGCCAGATTTCAAGGATCAGGGTCAAGGAGTGTCATTGTCTGAGAGGATTGTGCTTTGTTGCATGTCCTTTAAGGCGATCACTGCTAATGAAGCATCGAACAGTGATGTCTGTGTCACACTCTCTCAATGCTACGTTTACCCTGCCTGTCGACAAATAGCTGTGACAATTATCTTATTATTCCCAAACTGACTTTAGTTGTTTAATTAACTGTTGTTTCAAATGAATCTTTCTAAAATGAAAAAGTAAATCTGAATAGTTACACCCAAACGTTGTCTTTGTCAGTCTGTCTGACTTATATATTTGCTGCATATATTGGGCACACTCAAACATACCCACCCTGAAAACACCTTTTTCAATTTGCTTTTTAAATAGAACATTGGTAATAATAGGAAAATGAAAGTAATGTACTTTTTTGGGATACAGGTTTTAAATTAGTTTTTGAATCAGGTTTAAGGTTATAATAATAGTCCAACTCTTTTATTAATGAACATTTTGGTTAGAAATAACAAATCTGAGTCCTGATTGTCAGTGATTTGACTCCTATATGAAACACTTTTGATCTAAATCAGTGTCTTTAAAGCGTGGAGCGTCAGAGGGATGCCTTTTCCCAACATGGCATTGTCATTATAGTTTTTTAGGGGGGAGGAGTTTAAGCAATTTATTAGTCATCTCCACATATTATCTGTGGAAAACAAGACAGAAAACATTATATGAAAATGAATGATTCCTAATTATAAAGAAAATATAGAATAAGAAACAATAAACAAATTGAAACTTTGAGATCTACATCTGACATGACAGTCACATACATTGTCATAGTGTTGGGATGGTAATGTACATTAACATTATTGAAAAATTATTTCAAAGAAAAACTGACGTGTCCTGTTTAGCAACCTGACAACATACAGAAGACAGATAAAAAAATGAATAGAGGTAAAAGTGATAATTACTTTCTATGAAGTGCAATGGAGAAACATTCAAAGTAGTAATAGTCTTCATTGGGAATCTACAAGTATCAAGACAGTTGCAGACTATATATAGACCTGAGTATATTTTAACTAGCACAAGAGGAGCTATGCTTTTTTATTGCCTATTGATCTCAGCAGCTGTTTCTAATATTTCATGTGAAAAAGATTAGCGATTTCGAACTGTGATCCACACACCGTGAGGGCTCGCCCCACCACACTTTAAAAACTGATGGTCTGAGGGTTTAGTTTGAGTCAACCACTACTGAGCTCAAAGAGAGGCGGGAGAGACGCATTTGAGGAAACCCAAAAAGAAAAACCCACTTATGGAATAAATGTGGATGCTCATTTGATCATCACGACGTAGACCGTGTGTGGAAAATGGCAATAGGATTTAATGGCAAATGAAACGTGTGCGAAGTGTTATGATGCGCTGTCACCCGCCAAAGTCCTGAGCACTGCAGCAGCTCAGCCTTGCTGCCTCACATAGTGAGGCCTTTTATTCACTTTGGATCTCAGTCAAGTCACTCAGTAGTCACACTGCATTATGCTCAGCCCCATTGTTCAGTACACTTGGAGGCCATTTTAGTTCCAATTCAGTGAAGAAGAGTGCCGAGATCAACAGCACAGAATCTGTTTTATCTTAGACATGCATTATTTGTCTTTAGTTATGGTAAATATCATGAATATTCTGTGTCCTACTCCCTCGTGCAACGCCTGCATCAATTATTGCAACCATTTAGAATGAAATTTTTAACCTACTGCAAATATTGCTCTCATCTTCAGTCTTTTGGAGCTTGGATGTCCCCTCGGTTTTGTGGCTTTATCTTTTGGTTTCATTATTCTGTTTTCAGCTTCCTGGGGCAGCTGATTTTAAGATCGAAATGCTTTGAGAAATTGTTGTTGAATGACAAAGTCAACATAAACCCTTCGTAGACGGAAAGACCCTGTAGAATCAGTGTGAAAGTGCCGACCAGCTTCTTTGTTCATTAAGTATGTATCAAATTCAGTCTTTTCAAAATAGGACAATACGGTGAGGAGTAATTGCTTTTCCTGCTCTCATCAGCTACACACAGCTTTGGGTCAACTGCAGTCCTTTTTAAAAAAATAACTACACAGAAAACTGCTAAAGTGAAGCCTGGCATTATCCTCATGATGACTTTAGGAATCACAATGCTGTGATGTGTAGGTAAAGACAACGGAGATTGGAGGTGCGTTGACTTTTTAATGAAAATATACAGAAACTTCTTTGAACTATCTAAAATGGATGAAAATTTGAGAGAAAACCATAAAAACTGTCAAAGATCTGCTCAAACTGCTCTCACTGTCACAGATGGATGCAAATGGTCTATTTGGAGAAGTCTCTCTTTTTCAACAATTGCACTGATAATAGAACAAACCGCAGCTTCTGCCACATTGTGGTTAATACCCCAAGATAAAAACTTGTCTATTTATTCCAAGTACCACATAATGTTTTATGATAACTGCTGTATCAAAGACACTCATTACCTGTTTTCCCCAAGGAGCTTCTAACAGGGGGAAAAGGTCCACCAAAAATGGGCTAATAGAGTCCTTGGTTATTGTGATATTTTTCTAATGCCCACATCCTTCTGCAGACTACAGTAATAATGATAACCTGGCAGAGGGGTGGACGCAGATTGGCTTCGAAAGCTGTTCATTTGACATGGATTGGTGATCTGAGTCTTGATGCTCTATTTCAACAGCATGACGAATGAAAGTCAGTGACATCGCTCCACCATATAGCCAGACTGCGCCCCGCAAATGGCCTTGGAGTAAATTAAAGCTCTGTGTTGTCACAACTGAACTGCAGACAGGATGCAATGAATTGCTGTGCGTCTGGAAGAGAGCCTCAAATGTAATTTTAAAACGCAAAGACATAACTTACCACTTCCATGCTATACATAAAGCATCACACAGTCTGAATTAGTGATGTGAAATACGGCTTGTTTTCATCTTGATCCGATAGTAAAAGCAAAGCTGGCGGCAATGACACTGATACCGTACTCGGTTTTAAAAATCCAATGTGCTTTGAGGAGGGACTTAAAAAGCAGGTTATTTCAAATAATATCTATGAAATTACATTACTATTCTTTCATTTTCCACATATGTCACTGCTTTGGGTTTTAGCTGTTTCCATATTCAAGGTCAGAAAAGTTTCTCACAGGACTTCTTTTTTGCAATCTGCCATGAATTTCATCTTCTGACTCGAAGCTCATACACCTGCAAGGGCCATTTTTACAGTTCAATACAGATCACATTATTCTGACTGACGGAAGATGTAGTAGTTCCTGACAATCTATGAGAAGTGGGTCCTCTAAATACCAGAAAAATGTATACTGAATTAACATAATCTTATAAAATAATAATATAGATTGAATGCATTTTTTTTAAAGCCACACTGACATTTGTAAGAAATAATATATTGTTAAAATTTGATTAAACTGTTTTCTTTAAGTGTCACAAGTCAAAAATGTAATATTGCTGAAATGTGTCCGGAGAGTCTTTGTATATCACATGATTATTCATTTATTGTACTGCATTTTTGAATTACATGATTACAAGATCAAGTTCTTAAAATATTTTGGTTCATATGTAAAAAAAAAAAAAAAAAAAGTATTTCTAATATAGCTGATACTTTTGAGATGCAGTTGTACTAATAGCGGATGTGTATTCTTCATCATTATCTTATAATTCATAGACCTCAGCTATCGGTGTAAAATAAATTTCTTAAAGAAAAAAAAAAATGAGGTCCTTCAGATTTATACAGACAGAGCTGCATTTACAAGCTAAACATGCTGAAATAGCCCAAAAACGGTTTAAAATTGCTTCAAATATTGCATCAACCCAGAATCCCACTGTCGGCTCTTTTGCAGTGTCACCGAGGTGACAAGTCCACCTTTTTAAATTTATGAACTACAATAAACGCAATTGTAATAAAATGTGTGCATAACAGTTGTTGCCTGTAATAATGTCATATTAGAGCAGGAATTGTAATCAAAGTAATGGGTTACGCAATGTCGTATCTAATTCTCTGATGTGAGGCAGACACACATCTTATCCTGAGAACTGTCCCGCTTCGCCAGTAAAACCCTGCATAAGCAATGAGGGATCATGCCTGCCTGATTTATTGGTGTGTACATCCCACCTGTATACATGTTTCCTGTAATGAATTCCAAACACGTGTAAATTTGTGTGCGCATGCATACGAGCCGCACTCGTAAATTTGTCACGAAATGCCAGCGACTGTTTCAGCGGGCGAGTTTCCTTTCGGCTCTTCATTATTTGAATATTGAGTAAGAATAACAGAAAAGCAACAAGCCAGCACCTCCACTGTGAGGCTGCTGGTTTGATACACTCTTGGAAATATTAACGCTGAATATGAAAATAAATAAATAAATAAAAACAAGAGAGAAGTAGCACTCACTTACCTGCCAGCATGTCATCTTTCAATTTATTGTGCCCATGCTTCCATCTGTTTGCATAAAAACCCATCAATGTTTAAACATGTTTCCACGACTGTAACGTTCACATGTAACATATGGCCTGTCTTGTAAATGCAGCAGCACGGTTGGAAAACATTTAAGCATTGGCAAGCACTGAAGGTTTCCAATTGTGAGATTATGTTATTGCAAAGGCTGGTTTATATGATGAGTGAATTGAAATGAGCATTTTCCTTTTTTTTTTTCTCCACAGGAATTAATTTCACATCTACTCCTGTAAGACATTATTTATCTTTCTTTTTTTTTGCGGTGGTGTGTGGGTGACATGTTGCTCTTTGTCCTCGGCTCTGAGCGAGTCTATCAGGCCACGCCACAACACACACGTATCATGGAAACATTTCCATTGAAATTACATGTTTCCTTTGACATCGCAGTGCATCTCGTCTTTATTTTGCAATTTGAGTCAATGGTTAGTGAACCTGAGACATCAAAGGAAGAGCCACTGTTGTGATCTAGTTTCCGTTGCCTTCACAAAGGCTTCTATACGAGCACAAACATAACAAGGGCCCGATCTCTGCGAGTAAAGACAACGGCGTTGTCGTCTTATAATACAGATTTGATTTGTTTATTGCCGTCGTAGGCATTCTGATTTCACACCACAATAAAATAAACATTTTCTCTCCTAGTTTGGCTGAGGAGAGGAGTATGCACTATGAACTTGTTTCCATTATGTTCATCTAGAACTCAGTGTGAAATTAAAGCTGAGCATCTTTGCCTGACAGCAGACAGGAGTGACTGAGTTCATTGTGAAAACAAATGTGGACAGCGACGATTGTGATTCTCACATGACCAATTCATTTAGAAAGCAAAATCCTTTCAAGCAAGCCTCAGCAACTCCGCTATTCATCTTTCTAAGAAAACACGAACAACATTCGCGTGAGTTTGTTGGAGCTCTGCCCCACAGTTCTGAAGCGAGGGCGAGACTTTGAAGCGCTTCGCGGATGAACACTGTGAAATGTTTTCAAAATTATTTAAAATAAGCTAAAAAAAAATAAAAAATAAACTAAACAAAAAAACAGTCATATTTCTAACTTTTGTGTGGGCGCTCTCAATGTGGTAAATTTTTTTATCAAGCCCTTGTTGTGGGGTGGCAGAGATTTTAATGTGAATTATGCACTGCTTTCAGCCTCTCAGTTGCATGCTCCTGCATTTCAACCCAGTTAGTTTTGGCCTGTCACTGGATGGCTATTTCAGCCCACAGAGGAGAGGCATTTGCATAAACATCCACCCACAAAACCTGGCAAATGAGTCTGTCACTCAAAAACACTGTCTATGTGGGAAAGTGGAAACAAAATCCAATTTTTTTCTCTCGAGGGGCTTCAGTAGCTGCTCTCACTGGCAGTCCCTCTGCAGGGGAAGGCAAGTGGATCCTCATGTAGCTGTATTAGATGCAGCCTTTAAAACTTACCATGATGTAGGGCAGCATGTACTCACATGATTCGCATTGCATCATGATATCATGCAGTGTTCACAGCAACTGCTAAAAAAACATGATCTGCTAAAATATACATTTCAAGAGAAGATACTGCAGCAGCTACATGCAATTGTAGGGTTTCAAAAATAAAGTGTCTGTGAGACCTTTAGCTATGACAAGCAATCAGTTTGGGTTGCTAGTTTTATTGTAAGGGCATAACACCACTTAAAAAGGAAATGTGAGAGATACTTCCGTAAACAGGATTAGTTTTAGACTTTTTACCAAAAATCCCATAATTGAAGTCTGAATATAGAAAGAACTGTCTAAACCGTCAGTGAAATTGAAAATGTGTTTTTACTATAGTTTCTGTACATAAATGTCAGCACCTCATGACTATTATACGATTATAATAGTACAAGTGACAAAAATTTTCTGCAGTTCAAAGTGTTTAGCCTTTTGTTTTTAATGTGACTTCTCCGAAATTAGAGTTGGATTATACTGACACGATAAAATAGGGAAATATATATCAAAAAAAAAAATAGTGGCAGCTGTGGCTCAGGTAGAGTCGGTTGTCTTCCAATCGCAAGGTTGTGGGTTCAATCGCCCATCTGGCCCTGTCCATATGTAGAAGTGTCTTTGAGGAAATAAGCTCTGATTTCCTCCCAATCGAGGCTGAATGCCTTACATGGCAGTTGGTTCCCAGTGCTATGTGTCCAAACCTAATTTTACCGGGACCACATGCTGAAAGTGTAATGAACAACAGGGTCAATCAGTAGAGGTGAAATATATAACTCATATTGTTAGAAATCTCCTGCAACTTCTTGAAACTCTTGCATTTAATTAGTTTTGCCATGTTTGGTCCCTTGCAGCAACATTTGTCTTTCATGGTCTTGCTAAAAATTGAACTCACAGGTATCAGGGCATCATTTCTAAAGAGTGGTCAGTATAAATGGAATGGAATTCAGGACGTTTGCAGTGGAATAGCTATTTGTATTTGCTTTGAAGTAACTCTTATTTCAGAGAGGCGAATGACCCCTGAGCACTCTTGTAGGGTTAAACCTCAGAAGAATAATAGAGGCAAGTGTAATTTTTTATGTGTGGGCCATATTCCATGATAATTAAAATTTTGCAGCCAGCCAATTAAACATAAACATTGGATTGTTGTTGGCTTGATTGTCATCACCTTCTCTCCATCTGTCATAGCTACCGTGCTCTGGTTCTGCATGCTCCGCCCATAGCGTGCCACTCGTTCAAAACATTTGGGATGCACTATTTAAAACCTTTAAAAAGGCCCTGTTAACAACAAATTCCAGCACATGTATCTGGCTTGCCATCCTCCCAGTATGATCACCGAGTCACCGTTCATCGTGTCTACATTTGACTAGCGCAGTTACAGTTTTTCTCGATTGTTTACACACATTTCTTGAAAGCATGCCTCATACTTCCAGAACTCTATACACGATTTAAAAAAAGCACACATACAATTGGCAAAACCCCTGAATTCACCAGTAAAGTTGAACATCGCATTCAAAACAACGTTATTTCTTCTCAGAATGATATTTTGTTTTCAAATGACTCACACACATCGTCATATGAGTAGACACTATGAGAACCAGTAATGTAAAACACTGTGATGAATGGAAAACACTTCTTCATTCATCATAAAGACTTAGGCCTTTTTTTGTCTTTAGTGTTACACTACAGACAGTACATACATACGTGTTTGGTAAAATATTTTAGAATATTGTTTTTCTACCCAGATTACACAATTACAGAGGAAAAAATATATTTATTTTTCCGCACAAAAAATGCCCACAGTGTACATCCCAACCAACACAAATGTGTACATACAGTGGTCTACATGTAAAACAACATAATAATTTATTGAATACAAGTACAGTTAACCCAAGTACAGTTTTTTTTAAATAAAAACAAAAAACTATGCTGCATCCTCTTGTCGGTTTGGGTCTGGCCAAAAGCTTCTCATCCAAATTGCAAGCAATGTTTTCCCTGGAAATTTTGCCTCGCATGGCAAATCCGGCCATGAAAAGCATCAACTGCTAAACCTCCACATCCAACCTCATCAATGAAGAAGAACTGGTGCTCCACTGCAGTCACCTCGAGCTCAAGTACTCTCTAAAACAGACATGGCAATATCAGAAACAGACACTAGAGTGGTCACTATTTTGAAGTGCAATCCTTGTGATTATACACTAACACAGAAATATGTATAATTTATACAGTGTTGAGAGTGTGCATCAATTATAGATTATATAAGACTTACTGGCACATAGTTATATTGCAGTTTTTTCACTCTTTGTGAATTGCATTCACATGACACCCTGTAGGCCTGCTTCACCCTCACATTATTTCTGCACAAAACATGGTCCAGTGTTCACAAGCTTACCCTATCAATACTTAGACTTGTTTTCATTGTTTTCTGTTATTTTTCTTTCTTTTATTTTTTTAGGATCATGTTCATGATTGCAGTTTCTTGTTCAGTAGACACAAAGGGTTCCCGACCACCTCGTGTTGGTAATCAGTTTTGCTAAACAAATAGTAAAATACTGTAAATGCTATGTAGTAATACAAAGTAGGAATACATTTCCCCAATACTTTTTGTCAGCCCATGGTTGAACACATGGTCAACCAAAAGTGGCTCGTACTTCAGCAGAAATTACAGTACTTGGCCTTCCTCGTCCTCCTCTTCCTACTGTCACTCCTCTGGCTCTGCCTCTGTTTCCAGTGTTGGCAGCCATCACTCCAAAACAGAAGAACTGTTGCCTTTTTGTGCAAAAGCGCTGATCGTTAATTGTAAAACTGTGTGAATGGTGTTTGCCCATGTGATGAGTTAGTGTGCATAGTAGAGCAACTTTAGAAGTTTGGACAGTGTGTTCCTCATGAAAACGAGAAACTTTCTTCATGAAAATGTGTTTTCAAAAAAGTGTGTTTTAGAACTGCAGAAATTGTGCTTGTTGTTCAGCAGAATTGGCTCGGGGCGTTGGTGCATGAGTTACATGTTGTGGTCATTGTGTCTCAGGTACTATTATTTGTGTGTAAACAATTGAGAGAGAGCGTCTATGGGTGGCATCAAGTTATGTTATGTTCCTCTTGTTTTTGTGGTCCCTGTGCTGCAGAAAGTCCATTTTATATTGGGGTCTGGTTATCTATACAGTTCAGTACAGTCATTCATTGATTTTCCTTGTGACCTCCAGTTGTAATGTTGAATTCATAAGTAACTGGGTGATGGGAAAGTTGTCATTTACTGGTAGCAAAGGTCACATAGCAGATATATATATATATATATATATATATATATATATATATATATATATATATATATATATATATATATATATATATATATATATATATATATATATATATATATATATATATATATATATATATATATATAATGAAAAGTGATTCATATTTTGACCAATTACCAATAACCGCATGCAATAGAAATATAAAAACCTATTTATTTGTGTATTCAGCTCAGTTTATCAACCCAAACAAAAACATCTCCATCAAATCAAACACAGAGCTGCCTTGGCACATTTAAGCTTGTGTTTACTTATTTGTCAATTTGAAATCTTGAAGGAAAGAGTCTCTTGAATGGCAGAAGTCCTTGACAGATGCATGATGGGATATTTCAGTAACTGCCATCACGAGCTCAGACAGCTGACATTTGCTTGGGCTGCCCGCATTGTGGCTATTCAGTTCCTCTCACTGTACGGAGAAGAGTTACGTAACGCAGGCCGAGATTCTGAAATTATCACTCCTCAACACTTATGTGCCAAATTGTCAGGCTGTCCACAGCTCGCTGTCGTTCAGAGCACAGAGACATGAACAGTAGTGACTCTTCTGATGGTCTATTATAACATATTACCAGCAGTGTGTCAAGTAAGTCCACAGAGTGAGAAATTCTCATCCAACTGTTATCCTCTTAGAGTAATTGCTACCTTCGATTCAGCTCATAAAGCATTAAAATGAACTGAATAAACATTTCTGTGATATCAACTAATTATTTCAGCATTTCGTTAAATTTCTTACTTGATTATTCAACGAGTCATTCAATCATTGCAATGTAATACTGTATATTAGCAAACAAAAATCAGCTAGGAATGTTTCTCATTATTATTTATTCAAATGAAGGCAGTGTCATGAATACAATAAAAAAAAATGAAAAAAATGTATGGCCAACTTTCACTTCAATCTGTCAATTCCCACATTCTTGAAAACAAAATAAACAGAATAGTAGGAAAAGGATTGCTTCATTGGCTGAAAGCATTTGAGTTAATGCCACTGAATCTAGATTTTCTCGCCAAACTGAAATAACACGCTTGCATCAAAGTCATTGATGGTTATCGTCGGTTCAGAACCACCGATATTTGGCAGGTCCAGACTGCAATCAATGATATCAAATTTTGCAGGGAAACTTAATTTATGACTGAGAGATTGCACAGAACCAGCTTTCATTATCTGCCATAATCAGATTTGAGTAAAATGTCTGGAAACAGTTTGTTTCACGGTCAGATCAGATTTCAAACTATGCCCGACACCACTGACAACAAACGCGCCACACTCATGTTGCATTCAGAGCATGGTTAGCCTGCCGGCAGCGCTGCACATTTGAAACGTGTGTGTCACTGATACTGTCGGCTGCAGTGGGCAGAGTTAATATGGTCATGGCACGAGGAGAAATATGGACCTACAGTGTGTTAGTCTTAATCTGTCAGTTAGGATACCTACACATGGCTAAGCTTTCATGACAACTCACATTGATGGCCTCACGAATGCCTGAGCATGTAATTCCTAAATGAATGTGGCTCCTCGAAATAACCTGTGTCTATTGACTTTGCTAATGCCATAAATGCCGCAGTCATACAAATCATTGATGGGCCTCACAAACACCCACAAGGAGCATTTATGGATGTTCAATTGATTTTGAAAACACAAGTCAGCGATTAAAGTCTGTAAAGATTGTGCTCGGTGACGATAAGAAACTGCATTGCTGGCTTCTCAAGGAAAGCTTTTACCAGAGTACCAATACCCTCCTACGTACTGTCAAAATCAGTAATAACATACGGATATTTACATGAATAACAATTTCATTTACAATTCTAGCCAGCTGACATTTAAGAACAAATCAAAATTAGGAGCATTGCGAACAAGTCAGCCCCACAACAATCTACAGAAGAATTACAAACGTGATATAAGCAAACACAAATAAAATGATAGCAGGAAAGGAGGCACTTCTACTGATGGAAATATTGACCTTTATTGTGGGGCCAATAACTACCTAAGCCATGGTAACGTTAGGTGGCTTTAATTGGGACGTTATTAGTCCACTACAGAGTTCGTCATTCATCAGGTGCTCAATGCAGTTGTGTTAATTCATGCATATTTTCTGGCCTAAGGAAACTTACTCTGTTTGTTTTCCCTTTCTTTTTTATTGTTGCATTTTCTGTTGCTGCATTTTGTATTTGGTTGACCGAATAGGCTATTACTACTAATGTACCATTACTTACTGGTTGCTATGGTGACACTAATAAAAACATGTCTCATTGTCTCAATTGAAAAACCGAAACGATAGCCTCCCAGGTAAAGGTCCTAATATTTCCAAACATAATAATTACTCTCTCTTCATTGCTTTTATCATCCTAACTATTTACACTGCAGGTCTTCACCTTTCTTCTCCTTCAGCTCTAATCTGTGAATTTGTATGCCGCTAGGCATGACTGGTAAAACCCTATTTGACTGACTCTAAACCAATGATCATTCAGCGATGTCCTTAAAATAATAATTGCATTTCTCTTGTTTTTTATAAATGAACGTGACTGTAGCTTAATTGCATCTGTCTAACAAATGACCCGTGCTTGAATAAATGACCCGTCCGTTGAAAAGTGTTAATTTTCAGGCATTCGTTTTGCAGCAACCTATTGTACAATCGTCACAGCCCTGTTTTACTCTTTCTCTTTAGATAATTGTTCCAGGAGTAATTAATACCAGAAATATGTTATTTTACTTAAAAAAAAGAAGCACTCCCTGCTAATTTACTCGCAGTCTCGGTGGAGTTTCAATGGCAGAATCTGATTGAAATCTGTAAAGTAGATGATACGAGTAGATCGCACCCTATGAATTGGTGAAAGCCTCCTGCAGGGAGTCCCATCCATCCCTCCGATACAGACGACACATCAGATGGTTAAATGCTTTCTGTTGTATTGTATTAAGGACAAAAGTCTTTCAGAGCACGAGAGTCATAATGAAATGTGACAGATAAATCAGAAACGCTCCGGAGATGTCTTTGGATTACTGAATCAATACTACACCACCACAGCTAGTCCAGACTTCCCTAACCTGCTGTGATTTACTAGCCTCCGGTAAAAGACTTCAGTAGAGCTTGCAATTATTTATCCTAGACTATGATTCGATTTTTTTTCTTCTTCTGCAAAGCAGAAAAATATCCAGTGCTGTGAGATATAAAAGCAGATATGCAGATCAAGTTTTGAGAAGCGCATCACTGGCTTGTTATACGAGATCTTTTTGTACTTTCCAGAAAGTTCAGCCAATACTTCTGCCAATTCTAAAGGGCTACATTTTAATTTTGAAATGGTAATTTAACCGCAGTTGGAAATCTTTGGTTTTGCTGACTGGTTATAGTCCTCACCTTCGTGCAATGACGAGGTGCGAGTGTCCTCAGGGTGTGTTCAGACCATGAGGGGTGCTTACAGGAAGAACAGTGCTGATCGGTGATCACAGAAAGGATTAAGATGATGTGCGATTTTCAGATTGCCGTTATCCACCTTGAACATGTGGCGCAGACTGATTCGGAAATACGGAAAGTGGGAAACGTATTGTTGTTGCCTTTTTGCCAGTAACAGCGAGTGCATAATTGTTCAAAGTCATGAAATGGAGTTTTAGGAATTTGATTTCTCTATTTCTCAGTGTGAATGATGCCAACAAAACAAATGTGTGAGGCAGAAAAGCCAAATAAGCCCCATCTAGGCATAATGGACCTGCCAAGACACGTTGTCAGTTGAGGCACCAGTAACTGACAGAGTTCATCTGTGATTACAGTTTCTTACAAAATCAACTCCGTGATCGGATTAAAGGGGAGAACCAAACACATCGAGTCAGTATCGGCAGTCCTCCCTCCGATGGCGGTGGAGACGTCTAGTTTGGTTTTTCATGACTGGAAACTGAAGTCAGGCTGTGACCTTAGTGACTATTATCCATGTCATCTTTGGACAGTCTGGTTATTTGAATTTGATGTATGACTCCTCGCACAACTGACACAAGGGGAAGGAAAAAAAATTGCAGTCAGAGCTGATTTTCTAAAAATGTCGATCATGCTCGGCTCCTTTAGGGAGGCTGTATATAGATATTTGACACCATATCTTGTCTTAAACAGTGATTAAAATTATAATCTGAGCTGTCATAGTATACTGCATTACACAACCACCAGGCTATCATAGTCAAAGTATACGTTTGAGTTTGTCTGACACGTGGTTCCTAATGCTTTTAACTATAAAATTTGATTAGCGGCTGATGAAATTCATAGGCAACACAAACACTTTCAATCTGTCCTCATTGTTCAGTAAATTAGCCGATAGTGTGACCCTTTACGTTTTTGCTTTATCTTTCTGAAATGTTCATAGTGAAAAATCGTGCTGGGGAAAGACTTCCCGTCGACTGCCGGGCTTTTCCTGCTGCTGTGCCCACATGAAGCTCTCTGGCTCTCAGGCCCACTCTTTAAAAAAAACTAAAAAAAAAACGCTAAACAGATTAAAATAATGCAGTCAAGGGAACTAACCGTTACCATCTTTGGATCGCATGGAAAAATAACAACAGGAAAACATGCTAATTACACATAATTGTTAAGCCCTGTTATCTATAAAGCTGATTATTGTTGCACGGGTTTTTCCGGCTACCAGACTATGATGCAAATCAAATATGGCTGCCATGTAAATTCTGTGTTCACTTTGGTAATTTGTTTAGTCTTTGATTCGGAGCATTCAAAGACACCTTTGTTTCCAAAGGAAACATTAATGGAGCATTTCAATGTGTGAAGCAGCTTTCAAGCCTTTGATTTTGTCTCTTTGAAACACACATCTTAGAAAAGAGGTCATGTGATACACAGCTGCTGTGCGTGTGTGTTTGCATGTGTGTGTGAGTGTGAGTGTGTTTGTGTTATATTATATCAAGCTAATGAACATGGAGCAAATGGCACTCAAGTGATAATGTAGAAAATAATCGCCCTGTGATTCTTCGCCCTCCACTGAGCTTCATTTGGTTTTTGTCACTATTAATAAACATTTCTTGCCATTCTGCTTCATGATGACTCAGTGTGTTGCAAAATTCTTTTTTTTTTTTTCTTTTTTTTTTTTTTGTGATGCATTTGTGCCTCCCTAAAGATGATCTTGTAGTGCAGGTCTTGTTCTTATTCTATGTACAAAAAAAGAATTATATGTTCCTGATAGTTTGGTGGCAGTTACATTTAAAGGGATGTAATTATATTAATTCAGTAAACATACTTTAACAAATACATTCATATAATGTGTCCATTTGCTTCTATGATTGCAACTCACTTACAAAATTCTGTCACTTGGTTGTTAATTGTATGGTTTTCTCAATGCAGCAAGAAGCAGGCATTTACATCTTGTCTCACTCTCAAAATTCCTCAGTGACTGTGTCTAAATAAAATAGCTAAATAAAGTGCAGAATCTGGAGCTTACTTTGATAAATGAAGGATTCATCATCAGCACTCAGTCTCTTTCCTAACTTTTGCTCTAAAGTGCAAATAAAGTGCAAATAAGATAGCGATCATGTGTGCATGCATCACATGCCTGTGTGGTCACTTTGTCCTCATACTCAGGTTCATAAATCCGCATAAAGGTTGAAAAATCCCCACAACAACTTCCTGTTGCTGATTCAACAGATACATAAATGAATAGTTTTGGTTTGTAAGTTAAGGTAATTTATAGATCCATCAATGTATTTATTCCAAAATCTATATTTCATGCTTTCCTGTTTGAGATGCTGGCACACACTGGGTGCCACAGCACAGAAGTAATAATAAAGTAAAATCATAATGCTTTATGGATTCCTTGAGCTTTGTTTGCATTGACGAACAGATTGCTACTGAGGCAATAATGACCTGATTTATTTTTCTTTACAGTACATGTTGGTTATGTAACAGAAGTTACCATTCAACATTTCCTCTGAAAATCGCCTTAAAAAAAAAAAAATCAACAAATCTTTGTGGTCATAAAAACATAAAACCCCTAATAGAACACATCATATTTGTAAAATCCGATTTCTTTGAACCCGTGGCACCCTAATTTTAGATAGCAATACCAAGCAAACCCTCATTTCTGTGTGTGAGGAAATCTCTCTAAAGAGAGTCGTATCCATGGAAACCACAGCAAATGGATCATGTATTCATAGTTGGCTGTGTGATGCTGTACTGTAATCATTGTTCAATGTGAAGGGCCTGCACTTTCTATACATACAAGAGTGTTCTCCTAAAACAGAGCAGATTGTGTCTCTATAATGATAATGGCATTTGTATTAGCTCAGAAGTAAAAAGCAGATGTTTGATATTTGCAGGGTTTTATTAACATGAACCTCCTTCTCATGAGTGTCAGACAAAGCCAAACATCTAACTGTGCTAAATGAACTCGTTCTGATTTGGGACATTGACAAAAACAAACCAAAAAAGGTTAGTGGAAAACCTTCATAGTAATTTCCCTTTCACTTAACATCTAAAATTGGCACATGAAAAGACAGCAGAGGAAGCTAAAAATATGTTTTTTTAATGAATAAAATGTTATTATACATTATGGTTTCACACTTTCCATCAGTTCTTTGTGTAGAAGTGTTGCAGCTTCTTCAAGCATTGTCATAAAAAAGTGCTTCCACAATTAAAAAGGAGGAAATACCTTTCTTATTATATTTTGACTGGGGAAAGCAGTATTTAAAGAATAGATGCATATATTAACACAGGTGGCGATCAATGAGGGCCGTGCAGATTAGTAACTATAATGACAATGTGGCCCAGGTGATACTGTCTTTGTCCTGATGATGACATTTAGAAGATTTCCCAATAATAGCAGAAGTCTTTACTTGCATGAGCAAACAAACTGATTAGTCCCATAAGTCATTTAATGTCAGCTAATTGAGAAACCATTAGCAAAACCAATTTATTTATCGTGACTGATTAATGTCTGCAGCGTAGCGTATTGATGTCCAACACAAATAAAGAAAACTATTCAGGATAATATCTGTCTGGACAAAATCTCTTTTATTAGGAAGTATATCACTGTGGCAATTTTGTGTGAGATTCGTTGTGAGAAGTAACATACTGATATATTTTTACCATGAAAAAAACTTCAAATTATTATTTTTTTGAATAGTAACTGTCCTGTCAGTAACCTGAATGACGTGCGTGGATGTCCATAAACATAAAAATGCATGGCAATAGAGTCACTGCAGCACTGACGAATTCAGATTCAGACACCTGGGCCTGTTCAGTGGGTTTACTGCTCTATGGTAACATTTATATGAAAATGTCCATACCCTGCAGTACTCTCACTCAGTGATTTAAAGCCATCGTTTAGCAGGTGCTTTGGAGCGTCGAGTGTCTCCAGTTTAAGGGCTCTGCTCCTCACACCATCTTGCCTAACCATCAGCTCAGCGGTGTCCAAAGCTCCACTGTTGTGATGTTGTCTCAACAGTTACTGAAGTGCAAAAATTGCAGCTTTCTTCTCTGATGTGAGGTGACAATTAGAGGAAGGGGGCGAAAGAAGAGGATTAGCTGTGAGAGTGAAAGAATGCTTTGCCATTTGGCAATGCTAATGTGTACACACACACACACACACACACACACACACACACACACACACACACACACACACACACACACACACACACACACACACTGAATCATGGGGAAAAAAAGAATCCATGGATTTTGTAAACATTGTTCTTTGTGGGTGTCAAGAGATGCAGCGCTGACATTTTTTTCCAGAGTGGCTCCAGATAAGTGATAAGGCCTGAACATATTCTGATGCTAAAGCAGGGACTTACCATGCCGTCTTTTGTCTTCCGCTTTAACTCTGTAGAAATTACGCGTTTGTGCGATTGTGATGTATAATCAGCATCTCTCGGGTCAGTCTTTCCTCATATCTTTGATCCAAGTGACAAATGAAAAATAGTTGGATAAAGATGCTGATTTTGTTATCTCTGTTTTCTGCATCGCATTAGCTACTGAGGGTCAGGGTCAGTGGGCGGATGCAGATCGCTCACTCTAATGCCGGCACTTATCACAGCTGCTTGTTGCAAAGTGTCCAAGTCTGTGTCACCCTATTATAGCGAGTCCTCATTCACAAGGCCTCCGTGTTTAGTGTCGTTGATGAAGTTCTCCCTTCATTTGTCTCCTTTCCTGTCCTCTGTGCACTTTTAACACTTTTCCCATCTTAGATATTGCTGGTTGGAAATGCCTTTCTTCCACATCCGTTGTGATATACAGCATGTTACTGACAGAGGAGTAAATAGTGGGTAAGACATGTTAAAAGGGTTACAGATTACTTGTGGTTACAAAACCACTCCTGGTTAGACGAAGGAACAGAAACCTCGGACAGAATTGGATCAATAGGATGTTTAAAGGCCCTGAAAACCGATTTTCTTGCTCAGCTTCTAACTATGAGAAATGTGGCCCTGCACAAACATGAGACATGTAGCAAAAGCAAAGACAGCTTATTTTGTTTGTTAAAAATGAGCCATTTTCCCTGTGCTGTTTGAAGTGAATGGACAAAGTTAGATTTACAGGTATACAACGTACATTTGTGAACAGTTTGAGATACAATGATGCATATGAGGTTTTGATAGTAAAAAATAATGAGGATTTATTCTCATTCTGATTGTTTGCAATTGTATCATGAATCATTAATGCCAATGGAAAAAAAATGTAGGAGTGTATTACATTTTCAAGACTTTAAGAATCATTAGAAGTTTCATGCGATGAGGAAGTGAAAAACAAAATGTGGCTGGAGCTGTAAAATAATAATCTTGGAATTCATTGCTTTTATCACTGAAAATTAAACATATTCAGATTTTTGCATTTATAGGTTAGAAAAACTGAGCAAGTGTAAGCGTTAAAAACAAATTAGGAACTTGTAATTAATTGCATTTTTCTCATTTCTGTTGACTAAAAGATGGGAAAAGGTCTTTATCCAGTGTAGCTCAACATAGCAGCCACTGTATCATGGATAAAGAGGGTGGTCTCAGTGTAGTGCATTATTCATTGCACACCCTCACAGGTGTATGCACAGGCCTACGGCCACACAGAGGCACATGTGGTAGAAGACTTATAACACTGTGGAGACCGAGCGCAAACGTCCAAGATCACTCACAAGAAGTGACCCAGAAGTAGAATAAAGACCAAGACCAGAGATACATGTGACACATCCCGCTGATATAGTGCCGCATGTGGCATCAACACAGGAAACAAATTCAATAGGCACACTGCTGGACTGAAACTCCTGAAGACTTGATCGGTCTGACTTTACCCGCAGTTGCCTCTCGATTGCGCGCGCTTGCTGAGGTAATACTGTGATTAAATCACATCAGAAATTTTCCTTAGGGTCTCACCGAGCTCAGCGGACCGTTCTGAAATGTGTTTGACAATTTGGATATTGAGGCAGGAGCTATTTTGACAAAGGGCGAGTAGAACCGTGGATGTCAGTGGGTGGATCATTATCAAAGCAGCAATAGCCTCTAACACATAAAATGATGAACGTCATGTCAAAAGCTGCACGGACGCTGCAGTCAGCCGCACCGCAGCACCAGAAATGTACTACAGCAAAGTATACGTGGGACTACATCATTTTCAATAACACAGTGCAGGTTGGAAATATGACGGGTGAACTCAAATGATGTGGTTCAGACTTTATCTGAAAGAAAAAACACAATCATGCGATACAGGTTGTTACTTAAAGTGTAAAAAAGGCACTAAAGGGTCTCTGGGTGTTTCAAATTGGTCGAACCTGATGGTGTATTTCTATTGTATTCTATTTTGATTGCTTCCAGTATAAAGTTGAATGCTTTTTGTCGCAAGGTTTTTCTTTTCTGGTCGCTCCTGCGTCACCGGATTCAGAGAGGAGTTTCGGCAACAGAATAGAAAATTGTATAAATCATATAATTTTTTCAGTAAATGATGTGAGTCTCAGTGCCTCACAAATCTGAATGGAATTTGACCTGAATTTGAAACACGTTATTAAAAAGGAATATAAAAAATATGGCAGAGTAGCCAGTTGTCACAGTGGTTTATCGGTTTAGTTTCTTCAAATTAGAAAAGAGCAAAAAATGAGGAATGAGACTGCGGCGTGTCAATCTGGTCCTCATTGAGGTTGAGGTCTTCATCCAGTAGCTTCTGCACGTCTTTCATGAGCTTCACTTCGCCTGATGTCTGATGACAAAACGATTGCTCGACTGGGAAATTCTCACACCTGGCACAACTGTTGCTTGGCTGTTTCATGACATTAATATGTCTGTTCAAAAGGGATTTGGAAGAACCGGTCTGCCAGATGTCTCTCTTCCAAATGTCATGTGACTACTGTGCAAATGTTAAGCAAGCGTCATGCGACATGCATGCAGACTTCAGCAAGGTTTTCCAGTCAGATTTCATCAAAACGTCATGCAACCTTCTTGGAACGTCCATGGTTAATATGGGAACAAACAATGACAGTGTTAATCAAAGTTAATTGTCTGTAACTCATGTTCAGTGTTTCTAGGTCGTCACAGGTTTTCGCAGGCCCGCTGGCATTGGCGCTTCAGAAATAGTCGCGCAGTCCAGTTCTCTTTGTCTTCTCCTCTTTCAGCCTTGCGTTTTTCATAATTTTTCCAACCATGTCAAATAACTACTATGAGGGCTCTCATGTGGTTTACATTTTGTGGACTCAAACCCCCGACCAAATGTCTCTGTATACTCTCCACCTTAGGGCCACTCGTGTTCACAGAGAAAACCAAACAATAGGGTTTTTTTTTCTTTTCTTTTTTTTTTTTGTTTTTTTTGTCCTTGAGAGTGGAACACGTTTGGATGTTTGGCCACTACTTTATTTGTTCCTGTCCTACAAATGCCCTCCCATCAATTCCTTCATGAGTCACTCTGAAAAAGAATTGATTTATTGGCCTTGCGGTGTTTTTGGACATTAACGGTGGAAAAACAAATTTGATCTCAGAGGGAGTGTTGGTTTGTGTCCATTCTTGCAGCATGTCAGGTGTGTAACTCCAAGCCGGCATGAATTCCCAGATGGACTGAAGCCATCAGCAACGGCCAGACGGATGAATCTAAAGCAAGCAATGAGATTTCTGCGGGACTCTCTCTTTCAGGACAGAAAGGCAATGGTGATCCTAGTGTGAAAGAGGTGTTTGGTCTAGACAGCGTATCCCTGCTTTTAATGCACAGAGCCGAGGCTTTGTTTAGGAGGCCCCTCACGTTCTGGGGTAGGTCAAAGCCTGTCAAACAGGGACTGTCAGAATACCTCCTGTCTTTAACAAAAAAGAGTACCGCGCCGATGCCATTTAATTATTCAAGACCTCGGAGTGCAAGAAAAAATAAACGGCACCCATCAGATAATGTCAGTGTTGGCTTAGACAAAGTAAACACCCACACAAATCTGTCACTACCGTGGTATGTTAGTACTCCATTTTCTCATGAGACTTTAGGTGTAAATTGAACGTCTATGAAGAATTGTGCATATAACGCAACGTATTTTCCATCACAGAATAAAATTTTGAAAATGCTGTCACTGTTGGCATAAGAGAAGAGCATTTATATCAGTTTTCTCGATTGTTACCAACTATGTCAGGGGGCCACAGCACAAATTTAAGTTGCGATTTAACAAGTAAATAAATAATGATTTTTGTAGCACACAGTCATGTAAACTCACATAAACAGAGTTTGTTGTCTCTTTCACAGAAAGAATGATGTAATCATTTTCTCATATTGTTGGTTTGGTACTTCTTGAAGCTTGTTTTGGACACATCATCTGGACAGAAGTTTTTTCTGGTGTGGGAATAAATTATGAAATGTTCTTGTTATTGCAACTTACAAAAAAGAAAGGGAAAATATATACAGTATATATATATATATATATATATATATATATATATATATATATATATATATATATATATATATATATGTTCTTGCATAGCATGTATCAATCCTTACAAATGGATTTACAAATTAGATTTAAGCTGCGATTACTTTAGATTCTCCAACACTAACTAAAGACATTATAAGATAAGGTCTTTTTCAGGTCTGAGTTTGGACAAAATTGCAGGACATCCAGAAACTCTTAATATGGAGGGCACAGAAATATTTTTACATTTAAAAAACTGACAGAGGCACCAATGCCAGGTTTATATAGATTATTTTAAATAATGTAACCTCGTCGGACCTTTGTGTTGGTTTCTGTTGCCTTATTGTTGTACTAGTCCTGATTGTGTCGAGGTTTGCTGTGCCAGGAATTGTGAGGACAAGCTGTGATAGACACACACAGAGGGTTATTGTGTGCGTTTACCCTTTAAATTCTTCACAGTGGGAGAGAAAACTCCTAAAACCTAGCAAGTATTGTAGCGCGAGCTGCAAAAACTAACAAAAGCCAACACTTTTGTTAGAAATGTGCCCTCTTGATATATTATATTTTTTTAATTATATGTTCTGTTTGTAATATTTCTGGAATACAACAAGAGCCTTTCAGACACAGTGTAGTTGATGATTTCCCAGATGTAATTTATTCCCCATCAGTCTCTGATGCTATTCATTGGATTACATTTTGCTGGTTAATAACAGCCTAGATGTGCTCTGTGCTTATAAATTAGTCTGTGATAAATATAAATAAAGAAATAAATTAATAATTGAAAAAAAAAAAAAAACACACTGCTTTTATGTTTTTTTGCTGCTGTTAAAATCACACAGTTGTTTTTTTAATTTGTAATTTGTTGACTAGAGAGTGATGATTAAACCCGATTTACATTGATGCATTTCAGCCGTCATGGAAACATGAAGCATTTTTCGCCACAGTAGTGCAGTTTATACTGGACACAAAGCACAATGTGAACATACTCCCTCCTGCTCAGCGTGAAATGGCAGATACTGTAAAAGTGACAGGGGGAGAGGAGAAGGTTTAGAAGACACCAAACGGATTGTGAGCCAGATTGAGAAATCACAGTACACAGCGTGTCCCGTGCGTTTTGAGCAACCAGGACACCCCGTGGCATGTTATATTTTGATATTTTCATAAACATGTCCTATTATTAGCCTGTCCTCCAGCACTTGTGACATCAGTCTGACAGCAGCAGTCTCCCTTCATGTATTGGCTCTGCCCATTACACTTCATGTGACTCATCACAAGACTGCGCCTCCCAGCTGGCCATCGGCTGACACCCCCCCCTTCCACCTCATTACCAGGGAAGCCAGTGTATGCAGCGAATGCACCTCCCAGTCTAGTTAGAGGTTGGCACCGGGGGCTGTACAATACCTTATGTCGTATACCTTAGAAGACAACAGAGAAAACAGATGTAGTGAACCAGTTAGGCAAGTAGCTGTGCAGCTGTGAGATTTCTTTTGAAGTTCATAGTTGCCTGCACGAGATGCAAATTCAGACTGCATGTATTTAAATGTTTCTAAGGAGCCCCTTGCAGATTACAGATTTTGTCAGATGCTGGCTCGGAAAGGGATTTTTACCCTCTCAATGTTGGAAGACTCCTGGACCCAACTATATTCTCACATCCGCCTTTGCATTTGCGCTCTAAAACAGATTAAAAATGCATTTATAACAGTGATAGTTGTCAGAGAATTTTCATATTCTGTTCCAAAACACTGAACTGGATGTAAATCCATAAATTTGTCCCCCAGTAATTTGGTGACAGAGTGATTTGTTCTGTGACAATACAGACTATGTTTGGTCTGTGGGTCCGATCTGTTTGCAGTCAGAGCTGATTAGATTCTTAATAGAGAGCAAAATGCAATGCACAATATATCAAGTTTTACTCTCATCTATCAGACTTTTAATTATGTCTCATTGAATGATTGTGTTGTCGCTCTGTTTTGAGGAGAGCTGGGGGAAGAATTGCTTCTTCCTCAGGTAAATGTAGAACTTCATATTAATCTTTGTGGTTCTCAATGTCTGTATTGTTATCAGCAACACAATTTTTTATATGTCAAGTATTTTTAATAGAGTAATCTACATTATTAGTAGGTTGTTTGAAGTAAAAGCATAAGGTCCCAGGCCACACCAGATTTGTGATTTGGAATTTGGCTATTTTACTAAAGACAATTAATTATGAATGGGCTGGAATGAGCATTTATCATATTTCACACCCAATATTATGACATATTTGTCAGAGTATTAATTTAGATTAATGGCATTGGTGATCTGCAAAGCCCTTGACAGCTCATCCCTTCAAAGTCAGATGGTTTAAATTTAGTTGCCATCTATCTGCCTTCAGTTGAAAAGACAGTCTCAATAGTAAATGTGCAGTAATTGGCCTGCCTCTGTTCTCCCGTCCATGTGTGTGCAGAATAAAGAGGAGGCAGGTGCTCAGACCAAATAAATAAATGAAAGAGTGGGGAGAACTCTTCTATCGTTAAAAATAGATCAAAAGAAATGAAAAGTGGGTTGGTTAACAAGGGAACCGTCACCTCAAACAGCTTCAGTGACCTCAGTGTTCCTCCCAATTTTGAATAATCTAATGTTTAAAATCGGCCTCTTCGCATTGTAGAGACGCAGATGATTGCTTAAAGTGGTTGTGGTTGACAATATAAACAGGAGATGTTACTGAGGTTCAGTCAGGCAGGTGCTGGAGCGTTAGTGGGACATCATTGTGTGTTTCCATGTGCCTTGTGTCCATTACCTCAGCTTCAACATCCCATCCAGTGAACTGAGAACGCCTGCATTATTCAAATGCATTTTGTGGTTCAGTCATCTGTCTTGCAGAGGGCTGTCAAGAGCCATAAAAAGGTGGGTGGTATACTGTCCTCTGCTTCCCCGCCTGATGCTGAACTGAAATGAACTTGACACATAGGCAGACGGCACATAAACATAGGATGGATATCTGTTGTGAGCGGGGATGCTCAGGTAGGGGGCGGATGCTTTCTGGGCATTTACATCCCGTCCTGCCTACTTTACTCCACGTAACAAGGCAGCTGTGTCCATAATACTATGTGTCAGGTTATGTTGGATGTGCTGGCCATTTGTACCAAGCTACGTTGTGTCATAAAAAAATTAAAAAAAATCAATGGGAATTGAGTTTTGTAGTGATCTGAAAGTTACGCGTGAAGATGATATAGATGCCCTTGAGGAGGTTTGTTTTCCAATAGTTTACTAAAACTTTAGACAGCGTGTTGTTTGCATATTTACTGAATTAGCATGTTTAGGAGTCATTTCACGGAACAGCGGTCAATACCATTTAACCGAGGATCTCATCTGTCCTGCTATATGCACGTAATAATCAATGTCTTCTTCATGTCTCCGTGATATCTTGACTTAACTGATTTTAAAAATGAAGATGCATGAATCCGATAATTATAAAAGCCTTCTTGGCTATTTCTTGTGTCTAATCCACTTATTGTGGCTTGGTCCCCCCCCCCCCCCCCCCCTCTTCTTTTCAGTTGCATTAAAACCCTGCAGAGAATTTATTGCCCTCACCACCATCACTCGCCAACTGCTTTGAATTCGAGTCACATCAACTTGGGAGTCTCAATAATGCCTTTAAATGAGCCAAGTACACATTAAAGGAATTTCAAACACCCTACTCAGTTATCCACATTCCTTGTGCCTTGTCCATTAACAGAGTACATCCAGAAAGATTCCTTAGAAATGAACAGAGAGAGCCGGTTCCCCTCATCTTGCATTGAAAATGGACAGGGTAGTATACACGTTGGTTGACTTGGTTGCCTGGAAACAAGGGGCTAAGCATGAAATTCCCTTCTCTGCTTTTTTAGATTTAATTATGAAACAATTTTTTAAGTGATAGGTGGATTAGCTCATTTTGGCGATGTACCCATCTGAGACTGCCTGAAATGACCCAGCTCAATATCATACAAACAAGCCAGTGATCCAAGAGCCAAGTGAGTAGAGTGTTGACGCACGGTAAGACTCAGAAAAACAATCAGCAGGCTATATTTTAAATCCTTGATGCAGTTTAGTCAGATTTCAGTTGGACGTGAAAGCCAACACAACATTGCTGGTTCGTTGGTGCTGACATTAATGAACGTAGTCGTTTTCCGGGACAAAAGTTAAATCAAGCAGACACCAGAGCACTGAACCCCACTGAGTTAGCAAACAAATGTCTTCTTGTTCTAAGTCCAGAAGCTGCACTTTGTGCTGCTTGTGGCATTGCGGTCTCCTTTGCCCTCCCCGGCTCGCTCAGAAATGCTGCATAGCTGAATAGCGTGACTTCAGCGGGGTTAAAAAGTAGGAGGAGGTGAATAAGAGAACATCCTGTAAATTCAGAAAAGTTATTTGAGATCTTTTATAAGGATTGCATGACTGAATTAATAGTTCTTTGGCTCTCATATACTGAATTTCTTGTTTGATTACATGGATATGCATTGCTGCGGCCTCACTATGAAACAAATCCAATATGAACGATTTAGACAGCTCTTTTATTCTTTTACAATACTTGCAGCTCTATAAAGCTGTACTTACCCACGGTGGCACTTCGTGCTGAACGATCGAGTCAGCATGATGCCACGCTCTTAATGACGGTATTAACATGCTGATGTTTAACACGTATAATGATTACCATGTTCACCCTATTAGTTCTGTCTGTTTGTGGGATAACAATGGCTAATTAGCGCAGAATGCAAAGGGCTGTACAGACTGATGGGAATGTCTTTAATCCAATAAGTCTGATGAGTAAAAGTTTGGACACAGTGAATTGCCGTTCCACTGTAAATCTGAGGACTGGTATATATGTATGTATATATATATATATATATATATATATATATATATATATATATATATATATATATATATATATATATATATGCACTTACAATATTGTTATCAATGATCAAGGAGTCAGTGATAAAACAAATCCTCTATTGATCATAGCTGCTCTTTGAAATATAAAGTGCAGTACCTCAGCATTTTAGGCATTAAAATGGAACATGATATCAATTGATAGTCAGATATGTTAATTATTTAACCTACTGTAAACTAATCCCTGCAACCTCTCCTAAGGACTAAGTATCTGCACATGCAGCCACTGGATGCAGCAGTGACTACTTACATTCGATATCTACAAATTGAATTAGGTGGCTAATGAGTTATTTCCTGAAATAGTCCCTAAAGAGACTTTGTGCTATCAACAACATATTCAGTATATTCAATAGTTTGTTTATTGTGACTCACTGGAGGTCTACTTAAAAAGTATATGTCATTCTACTTTACTTTGCTAATTACAATGAATAGAATGAAAACTGAAAACTTCCTTTGAAATGAAACGAGACTTATTTTTATTGCATACTTATTGGTGATGGATGTCATTATAGATTAAGTTATGCGTCTCTGCAGTGTGAGTGTCAGTGCATGTAAGTAAAGCATGTATAATTTGATTTATTTTTGTTATTTGCTATAAAGGGCTTATAAACTAGAATTTATTCTGGTTCGAAGGAAGCCGTTTCACTTATAGTGGTCAAAGATAACTCAGCACATTAAAATGTGTGAAGCCAAAGTGTTTCAATTTTCAAATAGCTTGAATCAATATTATGAAGAGGACAAGTGTTATAGCATAAATTACTTAACTCAGTTAAAGCTGTTATTGCTCTATGAGGCAATATTTCACCGTTTCACAGGTTTAACTCAAGATCAATCCGGCCCAAAGCCTCAACAAACCATTCATCAGATCATAAAGTCTTAGTGTTTCAATGAGACAGTTCATATATATTGAAGAAAGTCTACCAAATGTGTGGATCTGATTCAAGTTCATCTTATTGAGTGTAATGTCTAATCTTGTAATGTGTCCTACCACAATAGACCAACCCAAATCAGAGATCATGTGTGAGGATCATAAAGTTCTCAGTTTCTCAAAACATATGAAGTCTAAAACTTTCTTTCTTTCTTTCTTTTTTTTCTTTTTAAAGAAAAAGAGAGCTGGGCTGCCATTAATTGTCCAGATCGCAACAGCAGCACAAAGGCGAGTTATACAATGAGAAAGAAAGGAAATGAAGGATGAAGAAGCAGTCATGAATTACTGTAGCCTGCCATTGGGAAGAAAAGCTAATGAGAGAAAATCTCCAACTGATTTGTGCTTCTGTGAAAGTCCCTCTGGAAGTTACATCCTCTGAAGGTGTCACATGGCTAAAATGGGATGTGTGAAAGCAAGTACCTTTGTGGTGTGTGGAAGTGGTTTTTCTTTCCCAGCTGTTCGCAGGTTGGTCATGGAGATAGTCAGGCAGTGCAAGGTGAGAAGACATAGTTGAACAAGACATTAAAACAAGGGGAAACAGGGACAGCTCATTTGTAATGAATTATTGAGAACGTCACATAATGAATCCAGTTTCCTGTCTCTGTGGGACGCCTGGAGACACCGGGCTCCATGATTACTCTAACTTCAAATGAATATGTTGCAATTTGCATCATCTTATAAATATAGTCATGAAGAAAACGTCTGGACTCATTATTTTTAGTACTTACGTGTCATTGTATATTACCTGAGACGTGATACATATTGCAAATTTACAGATAATTACTCTGACGGCAGAAAAGAACCAGATACCAAGCCTTGCTTTAAAATTTCTCCTTTAATTAGTGCTAAATCTGACACCTCAATGAAAAGTGTTGTTATTTCAACTTGAATCAACAAAAATATGAGGGTGCTTTTCTTTTAATTTTTGTTTGCAAACTGGATGTCCTTCAATATCACTCCTGCTGGATACTTCACTAATAATGACCAGATTAGCCACATCTATCTTAAAAAAAACAACAACAAAAAAAACTATTAACTTCCTTCCATGAGTAGACACTGACTTGCAGAAATAATTGACTCATTTGTATAAATATCTATTAATGTGGTCATAGTGAAGAACCTCATCAGTGGATGGGAATGTACCTAAATGTCACCGATGTCTGCCTCAGGATGGCCACCAGTAATTAACAGGAGGGAATGTTAATTTTTGCTCTGAACAAGACTGTGTGGGCACTAAGTGAAAAAATATGTAGCATTTTAATGTGGGAAAGCCTCAACAAGCACTCAAAGTTTGCCTTGTGGGACCAGACAAATCAATATTGCTATATGAGCAGACCAACTATGAATCTGAATTGGTCTTTTATGAGTAATTCACACAGACTAATCGAATAATGTCGCACGAATGGGATTGTCTTGTGAACCGAGGGTTCCAGCACTGATGTGAAAAACAGCAATCTGAGGTATTGGTGGTAATGAGATAAAATGTATGACCAAACAGTGGCCTGGTTACGGATGTGACTATATGCATGGAACTGTGCAGGAGATGGTAGCTAAAAAGGAGATGCGTCTGTCAGTCCTCTCAAAGACCAAATGAGAGAACATCTTGTATGACTGATGTACCTTGTGGTGGGTAGCTGGCTGTTTGGGACTGGGATTTATGAGCTGGTCTGGAAATAAAGACTGGAGAACAGGAGCTGTGTGGGAGCTCTTGGATTAGTTCTACCGAGCACCAGATAAAAAAAAAAAAAAAGAAAAAAAAAATTGGATGAGGGAGGCAAACATAACATCTATTTTGAGGTTGACTGCAGCCCCTAGAAGCTTGTACATTTTTACATTTACATTACATTGAGCATTTCATCAAGTACAGATCCCTGGAGTCTTGGACATATGGTATGCTGTCACAACCTAAAACATATCAGATGCTGACAAAAATAAATAAATAAAAAATCTGCATTATTTTTGGTTGAAATAACAAGCTGCCTTCAATATACTTCAACAGAAAAACACGGATTTGGAAAATAGTAGAAAGAGAAACACAAATACAAGAGAAGCAATAGAAAATACTGTATATTCATCTTTGGATTGGTCATAGATCCACACAACATATTCAGATTGCACAAATGAGAGACCTGATTGGTACGAAGCTGGATGCACAACTAGAAATTGGTTTCTGTTGAACATAAAGGAGGCAATAGTGCAACTGTATAGCAATAAAGCAGAGGAGGTCAATTCTTCCTCTGGAGGCTGATGCAACTATTCAACTCTCTGGTGGCAGTGAGACCAAGCATGCAGTTAATATTATGTACAATTATTAAAATCAACGCACACACATTGATTTAAAAAAGATGTTTTGTTGAAACCAGTATCATTATTTATCCACATAACAATAAGATATGCCATCAATCAATGAGTCAATGAAAGGAGAAGAAATCTCTAGAAAGGACTGAAAGGAAACATTCTCGTTTGTCTTTTTTTCTTTTATAAATGTCTGTAATATGTCCTTTTCAAAGTTATTATTTATTCAAACGTAAAGCCCCCAGGAAAACAAAACTACAATCAGCCTCATGCTCATGAAGGGGTAACTCATAAAATAGCTTTTATACGTAAAAAGGTTTTTTTTTCCGTCTTCAGCTCCCTTTCTTTGGTTCCACTTACATGTAGTTAATTTTTTCCATTGTTTGATGTTTGTGTGATCCGTCAAAACACACATATTCCTGCCCACCACTGATGTTGGACTCAAGATGAGTTTAAGTTTTGTTCTTGCTTTGATTTTTTTTATCGAGGAAATACATTTGGTTATACGTCTGTAAGGGACAGTGACGAAGCTAAATCAGAGATATATGAAATAAGCACATTAATATATATCCTTGATGCATTAAACACGTTTTTAGATGCCTCAGTGCATTGTACCCACATGACTGTAGCCAAAACCCTTCATAGTAGGATAGGAACATCAAAGTTATTCAAATTTGGCACAACTAAATAAATAACAGAAAGCAAACTAACATTCTTCTTTAAAAAAAATGTAAAATATACTAACATATTTATGCATCTGTGCAATCCATTTATGCATTTGACAAGGAGTAAATAGCAACAGAATCTTGTTTTGCAATCTCTTGCAATAATCTATGTTTGCCCTATGATATTCTACTGTATAACTGTGTGCATGGGCGTGATAAATACCTATTTTTTATGGCAGTTTTTAATGCAATATGTACTCTCAATTGAATGAGATAATATAATAAAGGTATAATCTGGTTGGACTATTGCTCGTCTGCACAGTATCCTGCACAGTATATTGTGCCCTCTAATTACCCTCTATTTTTTTGTATCATCCTATGTCCATGGAGATTCAATTACTGGCTGGGCATAGTTGATTTATGTGACCATTCAGTGCTACCTGATTTAAAATCAGGAAGAACTACAGAAAATATAC
This sequence comes from Lipophrys pholis, assembly GCF_963383615.2. Lineage (NCBI taxonomy): Eukaryota > Metazoa > Chordata > Actinopteri > Blenniiformes > Blenniidae > Lipophrys > Lipophrys pholis. Next base: position 15,005,528 of record NC_137642.1, on the reverse strand, counting down.
ATTTATCAATTCCTCTAAATGCCATAATGAGGTGAAAGGATAGCCATTTAGTACACCCATTACGCACACTATTCTTTTCTGCTGTCCAACCAGCGAACTCTGTGTGTGCGGCTATTGATGCCCTTGAACTTTTGCCTAGTTTAATAAATTCTAATTAGATGAGATCTAAAAAAAAAAAAAAAAAAAAGTGCATAAAAAGACAGCATCTTTTCCTCTGCTGATTAGATCCGAATAAACTAAATGCATGTGGCGACATTTTTTTTTTATTTTTTTTTTGCATTGAGAAGCTCATTAAAGCTGCTTTCACAGAAGTGCAAGGGAAGTGAAAGGAAATGGTTTTGTCATTCAGCCTCAAAAACAGACTGCATTTTGTTTGTCGCGTGAGGAAACACAAAAAGAACAGGCATCTCCCTTCATATGAGGAAATGTTTGATTCTCTAGCATGGCAGCGATAAATAATAAGTATGTATTGATTATACAATGCATCCGCACAGCTACATTTATTCATCACGAGTATCTCTCAGAATTAGAAGCTTTTACAATTTCTCAGATGAATTTACACATGGAGAGTAATCTTGTCATATTCATCCAGGCAAGTCACCAATAAAGCGGGAGACTTTAATGTGGTATATTCACCCTGACAAGCAAAGTATGTTTTATAAAATTAACTGCTTCACCTGGTACCATCAGGGAATTGAAGAAAGGGCTATGTTTTAAATCACCTCCTTTTTTTCAACACTTACAGCTCTGGAGGGCCAGAGAGCGTTGACTGCATATCAGACAGGTACATCGACAATAGCGTGAACTTGCTGACAATAGGTCAGACAGGCTATTCAGCCAAAGCTATTGGAGGGGGGGGGGCTTCGGTGTCACAGGCCTTTAAAGCTCCATGTTCTCTGCAGTGAGTGTGTGTCCAGCTCCCTATTTCAGTGCTCTGCAGAGCATAGCTGAATGGACAGCAGCCATTGTGTGCCCAGATAATGCACCTCAATCATCCTTAATGTCATCATTGCCCAAAATGGCCAGGAACTAGGTTGAAGGGGTTTTATTTGCCAAAATATCCTAGAACAAAATGTCTAACTTTTAAATTTAAGATTAAGTGTTAAGATTAAGTTTGTTTTGCAGATTATTTCTACTGGCCAGATATACTGGGAGTTGTGCTGCGCGTGGAGATGAAAACATGGGAAAAGGGTTGAAGCTGTTTTTGATGCACATTTGGTCGTGGCCTCTGGGTGAAAAGCAATTAATTTGTCACGTTTAGGTGAATACATTCACTTTGTTTCGTTGTATCTTCTTTTACATAACACTTAATATTCTGAACATGGTAGGCTGCAGGAAAAGCTTGCGGTGTGGTAATCAATTCCATACATTGGCCAACGGTGAGACGCTGAATGGCTAATTGACCACAGTAATGGTGCATAGCTATGTGATGGTGGACGATGGAGACGTTCACATTAAAAAACAATTAATTCCCAATACTAATGTCACTCTTGGCTGCCTCGGCAGCTGCATATAACAAGAAGCTGTCACTGATAAGTCATTTCATACTCCAGCTGAGATTTGATTCTGGCCTGGCAAAAGTTAGAAGACATTTTTTTGTTAGATTAAGCACCTTTTATGGTTTCTTTTCCAGGGTCATCTCATGATAGTCTTTTTTATTTATTTTTATTGATGAGTTCATTTAGCGTTCGATTTTCCTCCTCCGCACAACAACAATGTCACAGTGTAGTCATGGACTGATCACATTTTCTGCTTGAAGCCATTCATCCAAAATTCTTTTGCTCTTGTTTTCGCAATACGCATAATTTTGGGACTTCGAGTAGCATCACGTTACAGAAACTAAAATAAAAACAGCCGGCGGGTTCAGCCTCCTGATGAACATTGTCATCTTGACGTAGAGGGCTTTCTGGTCGGAGATGATCATTATTTTCAAATACCCCCCCCCCCCCCAAAAAATCATTTATTTATTTATTTATTACAAATGACTTTGATCTAATTTCTCTTACAATTTACACCCATCAGCCATAACATGACTAATACTGTGTTAACGTGTCAATTCGCTATTCAAAAAGCCACAAACTGTGATGCGACCTCTGTGATGCTAGAAACACACAAAAAAGGGCTTTACATTTTAAATAATGTCCCACCCAGTTGCCAGGCCATCACAATTTGGTTGTGTCACACAGCCATCCTTTTATCTGCCCATTTTTGCTGCCATTGACACATCAAGTTTGTGGGCAAGACTTTCACTTGCAACTGAGATGATTATGGTTATTCACTACATCTCTCAGTGTTCATAATAGTATGGCTGATTTACACGAATGCGAATTACCATTTTGATGATGTCCAGAAAAATATAGCTGATTAAAAGATTGGTAGTATAGGAATATTTAAGACAAAGAAAACCTAGTTGTTACAGATTGCTGATTAGGGAAGGACTCATTAGTCCAATGAGCAGGAGTTTGTTTTATTAGAGAAATAGGGAATAGAGACAAAAATCCCAAAATGTCCAAAAATTCAAAGAGAGAAAAGCCTGGAGCACAAGGAACATAGAGATTAAAGAAACTGAACCATGAACCAATCGGCCAACAACCCAGAAGAAAAGCCCAATGTATACCACAGTCACCAGGTGCAGACAATCACACACTGAGGCAAAGGTGAAACACATCAGGGTAGGAACAGAAATCAGACACGAGTTCGGGAAGTCAAGGATTATGAAACGAAAGAGAGTTAGAATCTCCGAATAACACAAGAACACAAACCTGAACCATGACAATAGTGTTTTTTTTCCCTCTGTGTTTTATTGAATGAATGCTGATTTCATTATGATCATTGATGCCTTTGTGTGATCTCCCAGTATCACTGCAATACTGCCATTTGTACACAGACTGTGCTTCCCACTGAAGGAGATAGGCCCAAAAACGACAAAGGGACAAATGAATGGAAATGATCTATTATCTGTTTACCGTCCACTCTTTCATCAGTTTTTATCAGGTGTGTTTCTAAGGCTTTTAGCGGATAATCACCCGAAATCTTTTTTTCCTAGGGATACAAAAATGAAAACATCATGAAATAATCATTTACATTTCTATAATACGACTTTCCTTTTAATATTTTACACATGGACTATGCTCTACTGAAATTACAGTTATTCCTCACAAAGACGCGGCACAATTTTAGTAGCACGACTCAGCACCATTTCAAATGAATAATACTTTTTTGCTTCTTTGCTTTAGCAGGTTTTTGATAGAAGATAGAAAAGTTGAAAAAAAAAAACCCTCAATGCACAACGTTACAAAGTGCACTCAGTATCATTCTATCTCAAATAGTGAGGAGGTTTGTGGGCTATTTTGTTTTTGTTATTATTTAATCGACGGCATTGTGTTGTTGTCGCCTCGTAGCTGCAATGTTGTGGGTTAAAGCCCAGTCAGGCCCTTTGTAGCCCTAAATTACCCATCGATGTGCATGTGATAATGCCAGTGTGTATGCCTCCTAGTCTTTTTTGTGTTCGTCCTCGGAGGGACTGGCGACCTGCCTTCTCCCGTGGTTAGGCGGGCTTGAGATATTCAAAAGAAGATAGAAAGACCAGCATACAACTTTGGACATTTGAGTTGTGTGTTGTGTTTAAAAATTTCATGGGTTTCCAAAAATTCACCAAGTGGTTTAAATCCCCTGTCTCTTCAACTAAATGCTTTTGTTGCTCTGGGACTGAATCCCTACAGGGCTGTCTTTCCTATGTTTTCAATTTTTATTCCTCCCTGAACTCTTTGTTGCAGTCCATATAAAGGATGAAAAATACCACAAGTTTAACCTTGCTTTTAAAAGAAAATCATTTAGAGATTGCGGGTGTTCACCTCTTTCCCTGCTCACAATAAAGGAAAGATCAATACATGCCAGCTGTTAATAAAATGATAACAAAGAGCAGACCAACGACAGTTTGAGCCCAATTTCTATTTATATTTCATTGCCTATAGTTAGTTGTGTTCGGTTACACAAACACAAGCTTTGGCCTCTACAAATGCCTCAACAACAGAGAAGCCACTCAGTTTCAATTTAAGTCAGAGCTGTTGGTCATCTGGTTATGCTTGAGTGAAGAGCGTCTCCATGTAAACACTGCAGATAAATATTAAATCAAACATTCTTTGAAAGTGGAATAATTACGTTAAATGAACACAGCCTGAATGCTGTAGTTTTTAAAAACACAGACAGAAATTACAACCAGGCGCAGCCAAGCGTGGCTTCAAAACTTGTAATAACTGTGATGTGTCTCGTGTTCCCAGACTTGGCATCAGAATCCATTAAATGAAAATCCTATTGCGCGGCTGTTGTGCTCAAACTTGTCTGAGGACATTTCTGCATCGCGTCCGTGTCCTTGTAATTATTTTGGAGAGCGTATTTGGTTTAACATGAGCTTAGCCAATGAGCCAAGACAGGGCATGTTGCAGGCATCTTCCTCATGACTAACTTGCATATGACACAATGTTCCCTGTGCTGATAGATGCAGGGTGGCAGTCTGAAGCAGTGGGTTTTACCACTGCAAAAGGATCAGACTTGATTGGTGCTGTGGAAAAGCTGACAGCATGAATTATGAAAGTCTCATTAGGGGCTGTTGGATATGATTTATCTCGCTATGAAATATGGTCATCCAACCACATTTGTCTCCATGGTTACAGAGACTATATTGTGTTTTGCTCGTTTAATTTGTTTTAGGTGTATCATTCTCCATTTATTAGTGAGGAATTTCCATGGACGCCAAACCATGACTCTATTAAATCGAAGGTCACTACTTGGTATGCCAAGCAAAATGGCTCCGAAAAGGACAAGGTATGCTCTTTGAAAATTGGCTGCAGTCACAAAGGTGCTAAAAAATGTGTCATGTTTCTCACTTGACAGATGCATTGCTTGGCATGATGGCGTTGAGCTTGGCAGTGCGTGCGACTGCCAGGTCATCTACTGGGGTTGTGTGTTTCTATAGCGATGCCAAGATTTGCTGCCTTCCTTTTCTGATGTCCCCTGGCAGGAGGGTTGTAGTAAAGCACATCTCTGTGGATAATTATGCAAAATCTACAGGAGCACATAAAAAAAAAAAAGAAAGAAAGGGAGAGGCAATTGACCAAAACATATTTTCATCAAATGCTTGAGACGGGTTGTCCTAGATTTGTCATGGCTTTAGTGTTTCATGCCGTATTCGGTGTGTAGTTCCTATACTATTCATGTAAGTTGAGTTCTTCTTTTCTGAAATGGTTTCATTAGTAATCCGCATCCATCCTTGTTTCTGTCAGTGCACAGTAGTCCTTTCAGCTGTGTCCCTGCAGCAGCCCCACTTTTAGTCACGGGTGGTTCAGCAGTGTTGCTCTTTGAAAAGGGCTGGTGATTTTGTAAGTTATAAGCTGCAATCTTGGCATTGCTTTCAGTTTAAAAATGCTCCATAGGCAGACCCATTTTCTGATAGCATCATGCAGCTCAATAGAAAGCGCAAACACATTGCTCATATTACCAAACATAGGGAAGGCTACATCTTTGAAAAAACACAGAATAGATGATGGGGAAATTACGCTTTTCTTTTTCAGTTTTTCATTTCCCTGTTTTTTTTGTTGTCTTGTTTATTTAACCACAATTAGGTCTCTGTTTTTTACAGATTGATTGAAAAAAAACTAATGATTCTGAAACCACTGTATTGCGACTGATCGTTCTTTGTGTGATTCATGCCGTGGCTGCATGATCTAATCATTTGCATAGACCGTGTGTGGCACCTGCATCGAAACTGAGGCTCTTTGGACAGTATGCGAGATTATATGAGTTGAATTAGAACCCCCCGCCCCCCACAAAAAAAAAGCAGAACTGAAGTCCTAAAGTGAATGGAAAAATAGGAGGAATGATCTGCTCACAGCACCCAGCAACAGGGCTTCCTGATGCAGTGCTTTGATAACGTCAGAGCTCCATCTAGGTTGCTTTGTGCGGTACTGCTCAATAACCTTGTGATTTAACATTGTGCTGTAAATTATCGATGCAATCTCCACCAGCCACTCATTTGCCTGCACATCAGCAGTACAAAATATATCCTGTCTGCTCAGAACAAACTGTATTCCCAGTGCGTGTCTCACCTCGCTCGGTCCATTTTTAGGCGAGTTCACATGACTTCTCAATGAGGTGCAGTGGCAGTTGCACAGAATTCTAATTTGGCTTCAATCTAAGTCATTAGGAGAGTCAACAGGAAGCAAACAGATGGCAGAAGGAATATGATGGATAATTGTATGTCTCAGAGGACAATCCGTAATTTGTATCTGATTCCGTGCAACCCCCTCATTTTCTTAATGAAGGACTAATTGAGTTTTTTTACATTGGCTCAAGCATATGGTCCCACCAACGATGAAGCGTAATGGTGGTAAGGAGATATATTGAGGACACAGCAGTTCAACATTGTCTTCAGAGTAGTAAAGTTGGACCAATGCTCAACCACAAGCTAAAATAGGACGTTTCTTCATTACGTCATTATCATTGTATCAATCATTGTCATCATTTTTATGTTTTGCTTCACTAAAATTTACTTTTTCACAGTTTTGTCTTAAACCTTGGTACCTATTGAAATAATAAAACACACGGTCCTGCCTGAAAAATGCTGAGTATCATTTTCTTAAAAAAAAAACAAAAACAAAAAAAAAAACAGCATCTGTATCTGTGTGTTCCAAAAATGTGTACTTGATGCTTTTTTTTTAAATGTCATGTAACTTTATGTATTCCACTTTTTACTCATAATGACAACTTACCTGTTCCCTACTTGTAAAATGTTGCGCTGTTATTATATATATTTTTTTCTTTTGTAAGTGCAGCACACTTGATGTTAATAGTAGCTGTAATGTTTATTTTTTTTGTCAAGAAAAATCCATAACCCATCAGAACGAGCTCTGATCATTTCTCTGCACTGACGCTTAGGTGTCAATACCAAGCAGGAGAACAGGTGCTGTTCCCACAAACAAGACTTTGTAGACCCATAAATTATAATACAGCTGTTTTAGCACGTGGCCACCTGTTTTTTTTTGTTGTTCTTCTTTTTTCGCCATGATGCTTTGGCATTGAAATTCAAGAGTCAAGGATTGAGAAGACCGATATCTCTAAATTGATTGAATTAATTGAACAACACTTCTAGTTGATAACAAACAGATTTAAGACAAGGGGTGGCTAGGTAAGCAATCCTCTTCCTGGTCTGCGTGGACCCAAACTGCAGTGGTAATGAAGTGCCACTCATTAAAAACGTTACATTTGTGACAGTCGGTCACTCAAGAGAGGAATGCATGGAGGGCAGTAAGTGAAGCGCCCCTGAGAGGAGCTGCTCAGAGGGGCTTGTGTGTAAAGGCTCATTTCATGCAAGGTTAGACACATCAGTCATTGGACATGGGGCCGGCTCTTACCGCCTTTCAATAAAATTACACACGGAACATGTTTGCGCAGTAAAGAGGAACCTGGAAATGAAACGTCTACCATTGGATTTTCAGCGACTGCCATGATTGTGACCCGTGTTTAAGCTTGAAATGCACTGCGTGCTGTGGATCCATAACTGCAAAGGTCTTGGACCCGGGGACCTTTTATTCCCTTTGATTGTCTACTTCATTTTTATTTTGTTTGTAATGCGTACTGCGTGTACTTAGTAGCAGAACAATTAAATCAAGCGTGAATGTCTTTGTAAATATGGCCGCTAATTAAGGCTGAAAGCATCAGTGAGCTGTGATGGGTCAGAAAAGCGTTGAGCCCACCAAATCAGGATCGCACAAATAGTTTGGCTCGGGCAGGAAAACAGCGTCCAGCAGTTTCCATGTTTGCACACCTTTGACACTGCGATGAAGGCCTGGCTGGGCTGTAACACATGCACCAACAGCGTTGTGTGAAATTCTCGGGCCTGGCATCCTTCTGTTAGTCCCATCATTTATTATCGTCTGCTGAGGTTACAGCCCAGTGGTGACTCAGTTGTTGAGCCTGCATAAGCAGTGATTCGAGCAGAGAGTTTGTTACATTTCAGCCAGAGCATTTTTATTGTTTTGGCTGCTCCACAGCTGCCATGGCTGCTTCTGTTTCTGCATGCAGTGCTGGCTTTGCTAACAGACGCACCCCCAGAGATCTGCTTCCAAAGCTGATTGGAACAAAAGAGTTGGGTTTTTTTTTTTCCCCCCATTTCCTTTTTCAAAAGTGGCCAGACAATATCTCGCAGTAAGATCAACTCACAAAGCGGCCTAACTCACATGAGAAGACCCGCCTAATCATTTCACCTTATTTAGGTTGAGAGGGAAGTATTTTTTTTCTTCTTCTCAAAATAGCTTAATCTCATTCCTCACCTCTTTATTACTCACCTGATTTGTTGATAATCCCTGGCAAGCGGGACAAAATGGCTGCCTTTATGAACTGATGCCGCAGCATGGTGGCAGAAAGCAGTGTTTGCTTGCACCTTTTAAAAAAATCTTTTTTTCTTTTTTTTTTTCCAATTCACTTCGAAGTAATTGCAGGTTTGATGTTGTGAAGTGTTGCTACATTGGGCACTAATTCTGCTTCTTCCTTTTGCAAATAAAAAGCTTTTAAAGAACTGAAAGATTTGAGAGCCAGGGGACGTTATCGAGAAAAAATATTCTGTGATTGTGTGTGAATGTGTTTGTTCACTGCATTCCTCCTTTTAATTTTATATAAATTGTTTTCAGTCACTGTAGTTATTATATGAGATGTTCCAGAAAACAAAGTCAAAATCACATTTAAATCAATAATAATAATAATAATGATTATAATGTTGAACCTTCTATATTTATTCTTTTTCAGAGAGAGACATTTTAACCGAAGTTGATAGTGTAGTACATTACAATTACTGCTAATCTCGTCATTAAACTTATGTATGCAGTCACAGTCTTAGGAAATATCATAAAGATTGTTGTTTCAAAGAGTTGTATATTTCATCCAAAGGGAAACATATGAAAGTAATGTGGCTGTTTGCGTTTTAATAATGCCTTATGTAAATATGAGTCTGTGAAGGAGGTTAAACAAATATCCAGTAAGACCATATATTCAACTGGTAATACAGTCTCAGCATGTACACTGTCCCCGCAAAAAGGAAAAGAAAAAAACACAGCAGTGTTATTTCATGGTGATGACAGGTTATTATGTTAATAGTGGCCTTTGCATTGCTTTGTTTGGTAAATACGGTATACACACTGCAATTCCTCGACAGCATCCACACAATCAGATGCACGTGGTTGTATGAATGCCACTGGTAAATGTTTAATGTTAAATGTTTCCTCTATGATTATCCGTTGTGTGTAACTGTATTAGCTATCATCTAAAACAGAGGTCAAGGAAACTAATTGACATCTCCATTATAAACTATTTGTCTGGATCTTGTGTTAATAGGTGACGTGGTAGGAAATGTGATTATTGCCGTTATGCCTGCTGAGGTCAACTAAGACTAAGTGAATGTATTCAAACATTTTCATCTAATGTATTGGTTTTTTTTTCTGAGAAGCAACATCAAAATAATTCAATTCAGCTAATCATTAAAAATTTATTGGATAATGCAGTAGCTGTAATTGTTTTAAAATTGTCTGAGCTCTACACTACAGGCTTTGTTAGTGGCATATAGAGGTTAGGGGCAAGCAAAACAGAAGCGAATCACTCATTGCGCAGAGGAAAGAAAGCAAACGGTGATGGATTTCTTTGAATGCCATTGTCTCTGCTTTGTTGTTGAAGCATGAGCGTTGATGGATATCAATAATAAACATTCTCTTTAGTCCTGACTGAAAGACAACCACCTCATAAATCTTGAACTTATTGTTTTCTTTCACGCACACGGTTTAAAAGTTACAAATAATAGCCATAACTTCAAAATTATGCTGTCGCAAACAGAAGAAGTGTTTCTAAGTGATGACAAGCTGAATGCATCATCTGCGCTTTTCTGCCTCGTAATACAGTGGAGACACATTGTTTTGGGCTGTTTTGACAAATGACAACAGTCTTCCCCTTCAGTTATTAAAATCCCTGTTTGTCTCCCATGCTTACCATTCTATGGCCACAGGCTTTAACACAAACCTTGTATTTCAATTAAACCTTATTTCTCAGTGCGTTTTCCTGGTGTCATGTTTTGACTTGCCGCTCCTTTTCGTTCTACCTCAGGCTCTCTGAAACACGACCTCAGTATCACGAGCTTAAAACTGAGACGCCTTGTGCTTTATAACAGCCACTTCTCGTTTGTGCGCCAACAGGTTTCGCCTTTGCAGTGGCTTTTTGTCCAGACGGGTGCAGATTTGATGATTTGATTAGTCAAATATCCGTCAGGAAGTGATGAATGCGTGGTGATAAAGCACCTCTATTTAAAGATGCGTGAAGTTTGATTCATACAGTACATGCTGCATAATAACTATTTTCCATCGACGTATCTTCCTGACACCACGCCTAATGAGACGTTGAAATGCTTTTGTTGTATTGTTCATCGTGAGCTGCTGCGCGATGGATTAGATTAGGTGTGATTCACCGTGGGGCTAATATCACCGCTGAGCGGATCAATATTTCTCAGAGACAAATAATTATGAAAAAGCGTGCAAGAGATCAATGCTTTCTGAAGTCAAGTCATTTCTGATTAGATTTTAAAAGCACAATACAGAAAGCAACAGCCTCTCATACCATATAACGTGTGTTCTTGACAGTATAAACAGTGAATTATATCATAAAGATCAATTATTACGTTTGTCATTACTGATTAGCATTTAAAAAGCCAATATGGAATGCAAAGCTTCCAACACAAAATGGAGGTGTGCGGTCAGCGATCTTAACAGTGAATGATATTAAATGTGCAGAAGAACCAACGGGAGTCACATCTTCGTCAGGAATTGTTCTTTCTCATCTCGTCCCACTGGACCGAGTGGTGTGAAAGCACTCCTGTGTGTGATCTTATAGCTTACAGCGTTTAGTTTCACTGGCGTAAACTAATTGAAATCCTGTGTGCCCTGATATGTTTCCATATAATTCCCTGCAAAGTAGAAGACATTCAGGCTGACTAACTCAGACAGGCCTTTTATTCTAATCCAAATGAGGGATTTGTTCATGATTTAAGACACCACAGGGTAGAGCATGAAGCACAGTAAAGAGCGCGTCAAAGTATCCGCAGCAGTTAGCCTTACATGACCGAACATTAGATCAGCTGCCTGTTGTCTGTCCGACCATCAGCGTACCTGCACAGTCTTTGTCAGGCGCAGAGTTCACACTGTGCTTTCTGCTTGATTTCAGTCGAGCAGATGCAGACACGATCAAATCAGACCCAAAGACCTTTGAATGAGCTTCTGAGGTTTTGTGCGGTCACGGTCCTGAAGATCCCAATCAGCATCAAAAGGCTGACATGTTTGTTTCTACCTGGCGGCTTTACCTCCTTTTATTTTACCTGCTTAATATTCCTTTTTGGGGGTTTTTTTTCATGCAAGCACAAATATCTTTTCCCCTGATGCAACTATGTAGGAATTTTGCTGTAAACTCAGGTCCCTTTTTTGTCCCGAATAGTTTCTCCCCCCCCCCCTCCTAATCCAATCACAAAATATGTTTGCTGATAAGATTTGGTTAATGCCCGAAGTTATCTATTTATTTATTTTTTCCAGTGGATTGATTTACCGTATTCATAAAATCTGTAACTTCCTGTATAACATGCTCAGATCAGGTGACAGATTTCCCTCCACTAAGTCAACGATTAAACTTAAACATCCCTCTCAATGGCTGATGCATTGTATTGTCTAATGTACTAACATAAGTTATGTGTGAACCTGTTGTTGATGCATCACCTGTATTGCTATTTGCAAATGATAAAAATCACCGCATTCGGCCCACACTGCCAAAAATGATGCTCGTCTTCAACTGAAACAAGATCCCGGCAAACAATTTGCATTCGCTATTTAAGTGTGTGAAAATATGGAGGTTGCTTGACGGCGTGGCGAACGTACTTAAAACAGCTGATGCAAATTCATATCTAAATGTAATTTTTTATTTTATTTGAATTTTTTTCCAAGCACCACTTTTCTCAGTGTGGCGTCACAACACTGTGCTCATTGTTTCTTTGTTCCTTTTTTTGGGGAAACAAAGAGGGCATGCTTTGTAATGTATACAGCTCGGAATACATTTGTCTCAGGCTCACAATATTTTGGACTGGGTCATACCCCCCACCCCCACCCCCACTCCACCCCCCCAAAAAAGAAAAAAAAGTAAGAAATCACACCAAGATGACAAACTGTCGAGAAAACCGTGGATCAATAGCATGTTATGTCCATGACCCCCTCCTCTGTGGCTTTCTGATGGCTTACACATTTTTACTTTCATTTCTTTTTTTGTTTTCTTTATTGGGGGTGTGCAGGTGGGAGGGTGGCGGGGTGGCGGGGTGGGAGGGTGCGAGGGGCGGAGCTGGTCTGATGATAGAGTCTTATAAAAAAAAAAAAAGAAGAAGATGAATTTAAAAAACATTGTGAGTTTATCTGCATGTTTGCTCTGTGTCTACACTGTGCTTTCCAGCTCAATTAATACTTCCAACTCACCCTTTTATAGAAATTCGTTGCATTGTTCTATGCCATAGAGGGGAAAAGAAAAAAGAACAAATTAAAAACAAACTTGTGTGGTCTTTGTTTCTAGCCATGTACTGCAGTTGCTTCGAACCTGCTGAAAACAGTATGTAATAAGCTTTTGTTCTCAGAAGATCCTGTTTAAGCCTAGCTTTCATATGAACCTCTATTTTGTCCCATAGAATATGGAATGATCGGAGAGCATACAGTAAAAAGTCAGCGGCCAAGATCAGTTCATGACACAAAGGCCCTGCAGGAGCAAGCTGAATCTGCTAAATTTATGGCACAAACTGGTAATATAATAGATATGTTTCTTTACTTTATTTTGTTAACTAAACTTAATTTCATCATGCATGCTCTCTCTTGTACTGCACCTTTTAAGTGGAAATGTTTTGCATTATTATTTTTCCTACTCATTCTCTACTGCTACATATGAACAAGAAAGATAAATTTCCCTTTGCTATATGAGTATTTACTTTGAATATCGACGATAATTGGGTTTTGTGGGTCTGTTTGTTTTATTGTCACATAGTGAGATGGCAAGTGGATTACTCATACAGCATATTCACAGCATATTAATTAAACAGCAGTTTAAAACTAAGGCCCAGATGTAGTTAATCATTTCCTCCAAGGCGTCATAAATTAAATGTCATTCAATGAATAAACCCACCCCTTCAGCCAAATACGAAACACATACTTGGCAAAAAAAAAAAAAAATTGAACTGATAGATGTTGCCCTTAGAGATAAAAGGAAAGTCTGTGGCTTAATCAAGTGTAGCATCCAATAAATTAAAAACTGAGATGATCTAAATTCGTAATGACTTTTATAACCTACCACCTTAACACTTTTGCTAAAATCAGAGAAGGCAAAATCAAACAAAATCTCTATTGCTTTCATCCTTATCTGTGTTATCTTTCTTTGAGGTGTTTTTCCCTATTCTGCTCTAAAAATACTATATTTATTTCAAGCGGGTGGGTTTAGACATAGCTAATAGTAAGACTCTTAGATCTTTTGTTTTAAATTTAGTTTTTTGGGAAATGTTTCATTTTTTTTCATGTGTTGTTCCATTTAAATTGCTGTCATTGTTTGAAAACTCCTCTCCTTTCATTCCCCTTTTTGATTTACGACACACGATACATACATGCATACATATCAGTACTAACATAAGCTCATTAATGCCTCTCCATTGTACTCACGCAATAGGAATGTTGTTTCCCTGTCCAGTCACATCACTGTGCTTTTCTGTTTCTCATTCTCACACAATTTACTTTCCCTGTACTGCCTCATTTAACAAATTGATCCACCTTTCAGTGTATTTTATGATCTACAAAATTAAGAGCAGGGTTAAGATCCCTATTTGGCCGAATCTAGACGTGTCCTTGCGACCACATGCTGAGAAGCAACTCCAAAGTATACAGTGCTTAATATTCCGACGCAATTTGATGACTTGCAATGACATAAATGTATTCAGAGCTGCAATAGAAAAACATTCCTCTTTTCATTGTATTCGTTTCCTGATACATAAAAAGCCTCAAAGAAAAGGCAATACTTCACCTGAGGGTTTAACATAATCAAACATCAATTATTCGGTGACTACTCCCGTGTAGGAATTTGATTGTCCACTCGCTTGTCACCAAATAATTTATTCTTCTTTCATTTAGGCTATCATGGCTTTTGGAAACCGCCCCACTGCCTCTTCATAATACGCAGCTTTATTCAGTATTTCACGGCTTTTTAGTACCTTTTGGACCATGAAGATGGAAAGGCTCCATGCTCTTTCTTCTAATGTACCTTTTAATTTAAAAAGACATATTGAAATGAACGTTAGAACTATGGTCCTTTACCTCAGTAATCTGCTTCCAGCTGCTTTGGACGATTATCTAATGATAAGTCTGCACGCAGTTCAACAGCAGCAAAGCCTTCGATATGCTCAAAGGCCTGGACCAATAGTATAAATTCCCATTCTATGGCTTAAATACTACTTGTTACATTTCCCTCTGGGCCCTCACAGTAGAAATTGGAATACCATGAATACACTCTGCTGTGAGCCACATTCAGACACCTGAAAATAAATGGCCGTGATTTGCTGAATAAAATCAGCTAACTTCCTCATTTTCTTTCATCTCCAGGAGTTAACGAGTTGAAACAGATTTGAAAAGGACTCCAATTGTTCAAAACCCAGAATTTGCGTTTAGATTGTCAAAGAAACTAGGCAGTTTGCTGCAGTGCAAGGGAATCTACATCTTAAACCCCCTTCCAAACTAACACTCATTAAGTTCCATTTTTATTTCTCAGATGTGTCTTTCTTGCATGGCACCATGTTCTTTGGAATTTTCTTTCTTTATGACGATTTTCTCACTTTGTTCAAAAGTTTCATTTTTGTATATTTTCTTTTAATTGCAATGCATGGTTTTATTAATGTTTATAACAGGTAGATGTAAGCCCAGTGTTCGTCTTCACATTATTAGCTGCACCTTCTCTGTGATCTTTGCATAAATACATTTTTAAATTTGCTGTAAAGCGGCTCATTGATATACACATCTCTCCCTCCTCGTTATGAGTAGCATTGTTAATGCAACTTCTCACAGTGATTGCTGCGGCCACAAACCACTTTGTTGCTGCATACAAATGAAATCACTCGTCAGAAAAACATTAGGCTGCCAATTCAGTATTCATCAAAGATCACATTAAGGTAGAACAGACTGTATGATAGTGCACTTGTAACCCTCTAGGACCCCAACTCACCTAGTCGTGACTCATGTTGGCCCCTCCCCATTTTACTCAACCCTGCCCACCTTGCCCCACCCTGCCCTCCGTAAGCCGTGACCCAGGACCATATTGCTGCATTTAACTAGTGTCACCCTTCTCCCACACAGGTGAATCAGGTGCAGAGGAGTGGTCCCAGTGGAGCTCATGCTCCGTAACTTGCGGTCAAGGGTCGCAGGTGCGAACAAGAACATGTGTCTCACCATACGGAACACACTGCAGCGGCCCTTTAAGAGAATCAAGGGTTTGCAATAACACTGCCCCTTGTCCAGGTAGTGTTAGCCGCAGATTCTTGAATATTAATGTTTTGCTCCTTTGTTGTTTATATGGGAGGAAATGTGCTGTTTTGTTCTTAACGATTCCATTTGAATGTGTCTCTTTAAGAATGTATCCGTATTCCTTTTGCAGATAATATTATACTGGATCTAATGTTTTCTTTCTTTGATGTTATTTTGTGATTTTCCTTTCCCTTAAATCATTGTCAATTTTGTGTTTTTCCATTTCATATAACTGTGAAGCAATTCATCAGCATTGAAAAGGTTTAATGACATGTGGATCTCCATGGATCTCGGAGAGCTGTAGATACCGATAGGTCGTCAGCTTCATTTCCTTGAAGGTCAACTGTGCATTTTAAAATAGCTTGGCAGCATTTCTTCAAACATGCTGTAAGGCATTTCTTCCTCAGCCCATGATGTCGTGGCAGATGAGTCACTGGTAGTCAGGTAACGGCATCAGATGCTTTGCTGGCTGGTGATTGCAGTACGGTAATATTTGCCAATATGCATCTGGTAGGAGAGAGGGTGTCACAAGTCTCGATTAGTCCGTTTTCAGAATTGTTTATACAAACAAATATGTTGATTTAGTAATGAGACTCTGCTCTCATGCTTACTTAAAATATTTGATGGCGCTGATAAGCGCAGTGCTTCCGAGACCGCGTCACAAACACGCAAGTAATTATGGCTGATCAAAAATACTGCGAGCAGCCTCCACTGACAGTCTGATCCGTGATGTACTGCACTTAATTTTTAGATGTCACATGTGCAAGTGGGAAGCTGGTTGTTTTCAAACGGGTCATTCTCTTACTGTGCGTGGACATCGAGAGCGAGAACACGAATGAGTCATTTCAAAAGAGCGGTTGCTTAAATATCACTCCTTGTCGGACTCCTCTATGGCCATTATCATTTTACTGAAAAGAAATAGCTACACAGGTAAATGTAATTATTCATACTAAAAATGACTATTAATTTACAATCCAGAACTTTTTCTGAAATCAGAACTACTGACATATCGGATGACTCGTGCTCATGGCTAATTAAGGATCCAGATTTGATAATAACAGCAAAATGTATCACTCAAAAACTTGGAATCTGCTCACAAGTTTCAGACTGTGTCATAAGATTATTTTCTCTCTGAAGGGAAATAAAAAAGGCAGAATCTGAATGAGTCTTTTTTAAATTTTAAAGTGTATGAACTATACTCCTCCAGTGTTGTTAAATCACATTGCCAGGAATATCTGAATGAATATGGAGGTTTTTGGTTTTTTTTCCACTTCACTTCCATTAAAAATCTAACACTTGGAGAGATAGAAGTTGTTGTTGTTTTTTCCTCTCCTCAAAATAGGGCTGATATAGCAATAATGTTACTTAGGCACTGCACCAAACTGGTACAACCAAATCCAGCTTGGCACTGTGCCACATCACCACATCAAACATGCAGGCTAAATCTAATATTTTGTGAGACAGATGGATAGATGTGCTTACCTCTGACAGTAAGTACTATGACAGGGTGGAAGGACACCTCCATAATGCAGAAAGCTTAAAAAAAACAAACAAAAAAAACCTTTTACTTATAGTCTAAAAAAATAAATATGCTTACCTTATAGTCACCATCTCTGAAAACAGCAACATCATCTGTGAACATTGTTTTGGGCACCGCAGGCTGAGATCAAGCATGCTGTTAGAAATCCTGGGCCTCCATACATGCATCTGCCAAAATACAGCAGTGTTTCTGCCTCGCGAAAATATCTCTTTTGAGTCGCTCGTGTCTTTACAACCCAACCAACGGCGTTCTTTTCGAGGATGTTATTCTGTAAAAGAAAAGGCGCCCAGTCTGCAGGAATTGTGATCGTTTTTCACATTTTCTGCCACACACGGTTGACAGAGAGCGGCGGCATCTGTGCAAACACAGGATTAGAGTGCAGTTCTTGGACTGCAGCACAGAGCGAAGCAGGCCGAGGTCAAAGTCAGCATATGCGATTGTTCTGCATGGAAAATACAAATTAATTTCATTTGCAATGCTTCTCCTTTACAGACAAATAAATATCACTTCCAGACATATTTTTAGAAGTCAATCAAATGTTCTACTTTTAATAACAATTCTTGGAGTATATGTTTACTTTGAAAACAACAAGAGAGCATTGAAAAAGTAATCATCTTGTAGGTATACAGGATAATTGATTTGTCAATTATTCCAATCAAAGTGCAGGCTCAAGCTGAGTACAGGTTTCAGTTGTGACGTCACCTTGTATCCAGAAATTGATGTAGCAATGTCTAATAACCTAGCTCACCCACAGGTAAAGGTTTGAACTCTTTTGAAGAGTGGTTTTGTTGTTTTAGTTTGTACTTTAGGCCAGTGTTTAAGTGGGGGAAGATTAAACTTAGTAATTGTAATCTTAAATCTCTAAGATCTGCTTAATTGTGGTCATTGACAATTAATGTGACACAAATGAAAGGATCCACACATCTTAGTACAGAACAGAAGGACATCGTTGTTATCACAATAATCAGTAAGAATAGAAAATAATAAAAAAAAGGAAAATAAGCAGGGGATTCTGGAGAAGAGGCTCTGTTTACGTTGAAAGCATTGGAATCTTGTAAGGATGTCAAATAGTCATTTTATGAACAATGAGGGTTAATTTGTGACCCTGGAAATGATATGTGATATACCAAAAAAAAAAAAAAAATACATCAAGTACAACTCGAAGTAGAAATCATACAACTACACACTGATACTCACAAGGTATCAGTGTTTGGGTTGTTTTTACCTGCTTTTAATTTAACCTGGCAGTAGTAGAAATGTTATTAAGGATAGAATTTCTTTGTTCAAAGTGTATCGGACAAACCATACAATCAAGAAAAAAAGCAAGATATGAAGCAATTTCAAGAAATGTTCTTTTTTAGGGGGTGGGGGGGCAAACGCAAGAATAACTACAGACAAATCCCCTTAATTACCATAATATGGATACTCATAATTCAATACTTCCACCAATGAGTTCAACTAAAAGCAGACATTTAGTTTGCATAATAGCTCAAACAAAAATATTTGGCTGCAATATGTTGTAATTAGAGGAGGGTAAGACTTGCTGGATGGTACATTTAACATGATTAAGGCATGTACTCTGACAGATGGTTGTGTTTTCAGGAAAACACTCAGAACCTACAGAACAAGGGCTCTGTCATCAACCAAAATTGCTGCTTATAGAAGCAGACCAACTGTAACTCAACATCCCTAATGGTGTTGTCACTGGAAACCACTTCAAATGACTCCATGTCAAAAGAGATGGCACTCTGCACCAAAGCAAATACTGTGTGGTGAATACAGTGGAGCAAAACAGACAATTTAACAAGTTAAAAAGGTGAAGCCTCAGTGGAGGACTATGAGAAAGTCAACCAAATCCCAATTTACTACAAATTAATTAAAACATTATTGGCAAATGCTAATAGTGGTCCAAGAAGCTCACCCTTAAGCGTCACTACGACTATTTGTGAGTACACCTGTAATGTATGGCTTCAGTTCACACACACACACACACACACACACACACACACACACACACACACACACACACACACACACACACACACACACACACACACACACACACACACACACACACACACACACACACACACACACACACACACACACACACACACACAGAGGTGCACAAATAAGCAGAAACCCATTCCAGCATTGCAAGCTGTGGTGGCTGCGTGCTTTGAACTCAAAATTTTCAAAGTAAGTGCCTCAACCACCACGGGACACTTAGCTAAGAGCATCAAAGCAGTGCCTGGAGGCAGGGGCTGGGACAGGCTGTGGCTCGCTCCATGACGGACCCTCGGCTTGATCCTGCGATACTGCAACTGTGCAATTGATCCTGAGATCCAAACATTGTATTGCAGGAACTTGAAGCTTTTGCACAACTTACAGTTAGTGACCCTTTTGGAGAGGAATCATCATTCCTTGTGGACAAAGTAGTCATACAAATAGTTTTAGGGTCTCATGTTTGATTCCTGAGAATATTTTGTTTAACTCTTATTTAAAAAAAAAAAAATCTGCCTTTTTCTTTTCTTCTTTTTGTTTAGATATCTGATGCTTCTTTAAAAACACAGAAATTGATAATGACAGCCACACCTACATCTGCTTGTTAATCCTATTACAGTTCCCTTGTGGCTCATTAGATAAGAAGAGCTCTACATAGTGTTTTGTGCATTGTATATTTCTTTCTTTTTTGCACACTTCTCATGCTCAAATGCTATTTTAATATCATACAATGACTGTTCCCTGAAAGCGCATTATGGGATGTATTTCAATCAGTAAATTTGCTTTAATATGGGGAGCCATGAGCCAACAGTTGCTTTAGAAACTAAAAGCAGAGGTTAAACGTTTACACTCTGAGAGAAATGTGCTCACCATTTTATATCTCTGTACATTCAGAAGCACTGCGAGTGTCAACACAAGACAGGAGGCGTCTTACTTCTGTCTGCCGCTCTGATCTCCATATTTTACTGTCTAAAGTAAAACTTTGGAGCCTATAGTAAATACTCTCTGCGGTTTTGTGAAGACTCACCATCTGTCAGCTGGAATCTAGTTAAGCTCACACTCAAACCGACATGCAAGTGGAACAATTCTTTTTGACTGCTATTGTTCATAAAATTGCAATAATGACAGCAAAGGATGCTATATGTGGAAGAGTTACACAATATAGACCACTGTTTATGTGTGGTAAAATTACCTGTAAGTAAAGACAGACAAAATACAAGAACAGTTTGGGACTTTTTTGATGAATAAAGCATATGTAAAGCATCTTATATTATTACTATTGCTATTATTATTATTATTATTATTATTATTATTATTATTATTATTATTATTATTGTTGTTATTATTATTATCATTAATGTAGATTTAGAGTTGGTTCACTCGTGAATTTCTTCCATAAAAAGTATGAAATGTGTGAACAACAGTTGCTCATGTATTTTCATCTCATAATGAAATAGCCTCATTGAAAATTTGTCAGATTTTGGCCTAATTGAGACATTAGCCGAACTCTGCTCTCCTAACAGTATGCACTTATTCTTGAAAACTTAAGATATTACCTAGATAATCAAGCTGTTGGAATACAAATACCTAACTTAATAATAAGGGTAGTTTTTTTCAGAATTTGATTTTGAATTTGGAAATCAACATTTCATTATTGCAGTTGCTTGCCCAAAAAAATAAAACGTACCCAGCTATTCTGAATTCTGCAACAAGGTTAAAGCTGGTCAGCTTCGTGTATAACCATGATTAGTATGTTAGTGTAATGGCAGTTTTCCAAAGCCATTGTCAGCTCACATTAACCTGATGGTCCTCCGCTATTAGATTCCCAGTCAACCAAGAAGACTCCAGAATGTGGATTCACTTTGCTCAGGTTTATACAGTTGAGATTCCCACTGTTCTGTATGCGTAAACCATGTGTGAGGGTGTCAGCTTTACGCCGATCTATGTCTTCATCACTAAATGAAGCATTGCTTGTAAAGCAGCATTTGTTGCTCCCGTGTCCATAATAAATGAGTGACAGTGGCAGTTGGTTATGGCTGAGACTCTGTGATCCCCCACGCTGTCTGTGTGCTCCGTGTTTCACTTCTTTTTTTCTTTCTTTCTTACCTTTTCTTTTTTCTTTTCTTTTTTTTTTTTTTTTAGCTCTGTGGCTAATTGTTTTGATTGATTTTATTTCATCTGTGGCTCAGTGCCGCCTGTGAGGCGTTTGTTTATGCTTTAGCAGAGACAGAGAGACATTGATTAGGCCTGACGCATTTTCTGTGCCCGCAGTACACGGTGTATGGGAGGAGTGGTCACCGTGGAGCCTGTGCTCATTCACATGTGGCCGAGGTCACCGCACTAGGACTAGGATGTGTGCCCCTCCCCAGCATGGAGGCAGGGCCTGTGATGGACCTGAGACCCAGACTAAGCTTTGCAACATAGCCCTATGCCCAGGTATTATCTGTCTGCTATCTGAATCTTTTTTAAAGCGACATTGCACACAATCCTTTAAAAGATTGAAAATGATAGGTGTGTAAAGAAAGAGGAATGGAGATAATTACAAACATCCATCCTTCGGAGTGGTAGCAGTATCACCCTCATATAGCTATACAGTCATTAGTAACTGTAAAAGGTAAGTAAAAGGTGAATGAATGCAGGCTTTGTGGCGCATTTAACATAATTGTGCTTACAGAATATTGCAGTTTAGGAAACCCTGCGAATACTGTACCACTGACGTCAAAATCACTTACCAGCAATTGCCTGTGAACAGTAAGCAGATTAGTGATGATGACTTTTTCCACACGGTAAATGTTTGCTTTGCTCCAGTAACAGACTCAGTGGAAACCACTCGGTTTCACATGCTTTCCCAGTGCACAAACAATGAGGTGTGAGCTGCTAACAAATACTTCTTTAATGTGATTCTTAATATGAAGAAGCTTTAATCTAACCCTTATAGCTTCCTCTCTTTTCTGCTTTGGCTATTTTGGGAAATTTTAGTCTGTAAAAAAAGCTAATCCATTGCAGGGATCCAAAATCTCCTAGTAGCCATGTAATTTGTTTGCTCTCCATATAATATCTGTTTTATTGGCTTTCAATCTGAGAGAGAATAGTGATCTGAATATCTCCCCCCCATTTCTGTCTGCCCTCTTTTTCCCTTCATTTGGGACATGCTTGTTGGGTTGTGGTTGGTGCCTCAGTGGACGGACAGTGGCAGGAGTGGAGCTCTTGGAGCGATTGCTCGGTGACCTGTGCCAATGGCACTCAGCAGAGGACCAGGCAGTGCTCAGCAGCCGCCCATGGGGGATCTGAGTGTCGCGGTCACTGGGCAGAAAGCAGAGAGTGCCATAATCCTGACTGCACAGGTAAAATCCTGAGCCTCTTAATTCTATATCAGCTTTGATGTCTAAATTCAAAATAGCGATTTCAAACGAGGAAATGGGAGACAAAAACCTAGCCTTTGACAACGTACTGTCATCATTATTACCGCCGTTACAGGTATCATGGCCATTGCTACCAACTTTACATTAACCGATTTTACTGAGCTGCAGCAATCTTTTCGTTGTGCGCCAAAAAACCTGGTCACAAGAACCAAAGCTGTGTGGTAAGAATCAGGAATGATGCTTGAAAACATGCTCTATCAATTGGATTTGAACAATCCAGTTAGACATATTGTATGCCTTTCACATAATTCAGGGTTCGCTGCCCCAACTGTCTGTCAACATCATAGATGTATTAGAGGCTCAAAGATGTCAGCTTAGTGGTCTCGATCAGGCTTCGAATTGTCTGATCATGTGAAGGGTCTGAGCATTCTCGTAATCTCCTGATGCAATTTTCACGGCAGCAGAGTAAAACAGCTACGTCTATATTCTTCATTTCACTGATACGTGTGTGACACATGTAGATCTCACTATTTGTCAAAGTCAGTCCAAAGGTACCCAGTCGGCTAACCTTATGCTCCAATGGACCGTTAAAATAGAGATGAATTCGGATGATCGTCAATTTGTGATTCGTGCTCCTGATAATGAAGAAGGAGATACTGTTGTTTGCCTCACAGTGAGAGGTCGTATTATACAATTCATTCATTTAATGAGGCCCACCTATTTAGCAATTCCTATTTGTTTCCAAGGTGAGTGATCAACCATTAGTGAGACACCAACGACCAAGCCATCGAGTCAGCACATCTCCAGGACTGCGAGGCATTGCCTTGACAGAGAATTCAAGGCTAACATTGTATATCTTAGAGACCTTGTCAAATATCCATTTGATTAGGTTTGTGTGTTAAAAGAGATTGCATTTGAAAAAAAAATTCAAATCAAAACAGAATAAAGCACTAAAAAGAAAAATGTCTTTAGAAAAAAACAGTCTGTGCAAGAACATTGAATCAAAGTGGTGTGTTCAAAAATTGAATTTCTCAAGGACTGCAAGAACAATGAGCTCTTTGAAACACATGGCTGTGCATCCGTCTAAGAAATCAGCCGCTGTGGTGTGGGCAGAGGCATGAGTCGTTATCAGGATTTGATCAATGTCTTGCAGATAGTTTTAGCCAACAGGTCACAATGGCTTCTGTTTTCTCTTTCTTCTGGTTGCAATCCTGACAGAGGTTAGATGTAGGACATGAAATATGCCCGTATATGTGAAGGAGGGGGTAAATGGAGGTTAAAACGAGAGTGGAGTGTGTTTCCTGCTCACAGGGTGTTGTACCTTTCTGTTCAGACAAGGGCATGTGATTTACTACATTGCTGAAGGGTAGCATCTGGGTTTTTTTCTTTTTTTTTTTGTCTAATGCACAGTTTAACAGTGTTCATTACAAGGGCGTAAAACACAGATTTTTGAAAACTTCAGCATAAAATGTGTTTTAGTATAGGCAAAGCGATGCAAATAAGTACCATTCTCAGAGCTGAATCTTTAGCCATAAAACTGCCATACTCCTGATTGTTACAAGTAATCTTGTTCATTTTTGAAATATTACCAACATCTACAACGTAAATGCATCAATAGGGAGGGGGGAAAGATGTAAAAAAAAACATTAGATTTCAGGTGTCACACATTAATTGCCAGTGTGAATGGCAGATAAAACCTTAAAGAAAAAAGGAGAAAACTGCCTATAGCGCTGCATCTTTTTAACTGATGTTAGCAAATGTAATGCCCCTGAGAGTGTCTGTTTGTGACTGAGTGTGATTCTGTTGTAGCTAACGGCCAGTGGAACCCTTGGGGTCCGTGGAGCGGCTGCTCAAAGTCCTGCGACGGTGGATGGCAGAGGAGAGTCCGGGTATGTCAGGGGGCGGCGGTGACTGGGCAGCAGTGTGATGGAAACGGAGAAGAAGTCCGAAAGTGCAGTGACCAGCGCTGCCCAGGTGAGACACGTTATAATACGGCTTAAATCAGAGCGGCTCCAGCGCCGCTGAATCAAAAGCAGTACTGATGATTATCTCTGCAGAGTGAATGACATGTCTCGTTACAGCAGATCAGTCCTATCTAAAGACGAGATGCAGATAGGAGGAGGTGGATGACTGAGCATGAATATGTTCCAATAAATTAAGAAATTTAAATACTGGTGACAGGCATGCTGAGCGATAGATGTATCACCAAAGCTCATCGAAAGAATTCCATTATAATCTCTTTTTGAAGTAGAGTCTTAAACATAAAGACACATAATACGTCTTTTCTCTGAAGTAAAGAAAGCAACGCTCCACATAAACATTCAAACCTTTTTTATGGTTCTAATTATGTTGCACCTACGCTCACACAAAAAAAAGAAGAAGCTGTGACTTAAAAGAAGGGTGCATTTTGTTATAATCTTTAAATGTCATGCCCAAATTCACTGACACAATACAGCTTTGATCTCCTATATTTCCATACCTCAGTTGTGCGGGCAATACGAAGAAACTGTTGCATCATGTTTGAAATACTAAAGCTGTTTGCATTGATGCAGTAACACTTGTATCACTTTGCTCCCCAGCTCCGTACGAAATTTGTCCCGAGGACTATGCAGTGTCGATGGTGTGGAGACGGACCCCTTCAGGAGAACTTGCCTTTAATAGATGCCCGCCCAATGCCACGGGTGAGCACAAGATCAGAATACACTCATCTGGATTTACTATTACAGCTCATTTTGGTTTAGATGGAGCCCCGTGGGATATTTCTGAAATAGTACCCCTGAAAATAGCTTTCAAAAATGTGACAGAAACAGTTTAATATAATGTAATAGTAGCCTTTTTGTTATTGAATATCCAAGTTATTTGGGTTATTTTGAAGGAATAAGCTGTTCAAGTATTGAATAGATTAGAATAGAATAGAATAGACTAGAATAGAATAGAATAGAATAGCTTCAAGGGTAAAACGTATTGTGGCAACCACTGTATAATTAACACTTAAATAGATTAGAATGATATAGAAGTTAGTACCATTGTTTCAGAAACAACAAGAAACCCTTTAGTGTCTGTAGCTGGCAGTATACATGAGTAAAATTTAAAACAATAATTAAAAATACAAGAAGCATGCATATTTTCCAACAGGTTCAGCTGTCACTTCACAATGTTGGAATACCTCTTTACTGTCACATCAGTTATGCGGTGTCAATGTATGGATATATATGCATTTTGCTACATTATAGTAAATAATGCTCGATGTCTGTTACCCCGGTACGCTTTCTTCAAAAGACAAAGCTTTTTATCTTTTTGGGATGTCTGCACAATATTTGCACAGTGGACAAAATCAGTTTGAAAGTAAGAAAGAGGCACATATTTGTTCACTCTGTTTCCATATGCTGCACATGTCGGTAAACAAATTGAGCAATGGACAGAAAAAATGGCAGCAGTGATTCTCAGGGCCTTGTGAGGGAAAAGCACACAGAGGCAAGCCTTCAGACATTAAGCAGAGTCTTTAATGTGCACAGGAAGAAGAGCATTAGAACAGAGGAAGAGAGTTCTGTAACGGGGCGAGATGAACTCTCAGCTCTTGAAAAGAGGCATAATGCAGAGGGGAAGCGGGGAGAGGATGAAAAGGCTTGCAACCTCTGATAAATCTGCTATGATACGGGTTAGCTTTGTTCCCACTGAAGGTCAGTTTGCCAACAAACAGACAACAGGACACTGAGGGACTGCAGGACGCTAAAGTTAGATGTTGGTTTGAAACAGTGAGCTGCTGTAAATTGTAAAACAGTCCGATGTGCTGGAATGACATTTCCTTCACAGCCATAAAAAGGATAAGTGGCAAACTGGATGTAATAGCAAACAGAGTGTCATTCACAGATGGCTTACCTGCGGCAAAGTTACGTGGAGCGAGATTTACTCGCATGACATTAGCTTTCCGGCTTGACATTAGTTTTATGGCTGATAACTGTTTGGAAGTAGGGTGCTGTTTCCAGTTTGCAGCTTGGGCTTGGAAGTGGATGTGTGTGTGCGCGGGTGTGTGCGAGTCTTCATTTTTCTTTCTTTTTTATAGGAAAAGTAACGCCTTTACTGATTAAGAATTTCATTTACACCAAGTGGTGTTTTTATGGGCCGGCTTCAGCCCAGTCAGTTAGTGTGAGACACTTGACTCTTTACTCTCCTGCTCTGAACACAAATTGTATCGTGTAAGTCTTGGCTATAAAAGAGTAATGCTTCCTACATTGTCTTTCTTTCTTTCTATCTTTCTTTCTTTTTTCTTCAGTTCAGACACAATTCGGACAATGTAAATACTGCAGATGTTGTCAGTGTCGCCGGACAACACAGTGTAGAGTTTCACAACAAGATCAGAGCTGAGTGCTTGGGGAATGTCATTGTTGTAATGCACTGAATGGTTTGCGCCAAATGATAATATCAGAGTGCCATTTCTTTCTGCCAGAGGACCTGGTAGTGCCTTAACAGTGTCTGTCAAGATAAAAGGAGAAAATAGCAGCCGGCAGACATTTCTCATGTGTAAGTACGGTGCATCCCCCTGTCAATGCTGGCACTGACCAGTGGAAAAAGACCATGATAGACATTAGTTCCGGTCGGGTCAAGTTTATCTGTAAAGCCATTAATCACAGTTCCAGTGTCAGCGGGTTTCACAAAGTCCACATTATGAAATCATAAATGAGACCAGCGCTTCCCAACCTTTCACCCATAATTAGATCAAGGTCAAAGTCACATGCTCAATGAGAAAGATTTGAAAATAGACACCTCACCGAGAGCCCTGCTCCTTCCTGGGATGTCTCTGACACATAATGGGAGCAGAAAGCAGGCTGAATGAGGATGAAATATTGATCTGTAAAGGACCGAAATGTGTAACATGAATGCGGCACGGCTGAGCGTTCAAGTGTGTCAGGGGTCTTCAACACCTACTCAACCGTAGTCTCTGTCGTCATCAAGGTCATCACAGAGAAACAGCAGTCAGTGCAGAGGCGTCAGCATCTCCTTGGTCATCATGGATGACAACTGCCACCAGCGGCATTAGGAGAAGTGAAGTTCAGGGCAAGCTTACATGCTGCAGATGAACGTTGTACTATCAAATCAGAACATTCAAAAACTGATAAACACGACATGAATAAAAGAAATAAGTGGAATGTGTTTTGATATTTTCAAAACATTTGAAACCTATGGGGTACCATAGCTGTTATTGTGGCTTTATGATGAGAGTCACAGATCCCAATGAATAATTAAAGTTCAAATAATCCAAATGAAAGAGAGCAAAATGAAAGAGTCCAAAATCAAAGGTGAACAAAGCAAACTCTTCTCAGGTTAATGCAAATAAAACTATCCTGTTGTGTCTCATAAATAAATTAGACAACATCCTCTGAAATCTAATTTAGAATTATTACTGATGATTTGTCAGAAATGCCAGCAAGATTTTTCTCCCTAAAAAATTAAAGGGATTGTTTCCTCGTTTGGATCACATCCAAGAACACAAAATTCCTTCCCAGAGAGTGTTTTTAATGATGTCTCGTGTCAATATCCTCAGTCGGTAAACAGTGTTTTAGCTTTCTGAGGGGGAATATTTGAACAGAAATTTTCAAAACCAAGCAGGGAATGCTTGAAGCTGAAGTTGTGCACAGGCCGGTGCCATAGTGGCAGACAGCCGTGGTTTTGATCAGACGTATCTTCACTGACCTATATTTCATCGTCTACCTGCTCTACATACACGAGTGATGATGCAAAGACAGATGACAGATCGGTAAAGGCTTGGACTGTTTGTCTCTAACCCTGTTTGATCCTACTGTCAACAACAATGAATAAGAACAAAATAACATACTTTTATGCTGTTCTGGATAACAACGCTTAAACTGAGAAGCAGAGCACAACATTTTTTTTTTATAAAAGCAAGAAAGCTTGCATCTCTATATGTTGATAGATTGTAGTTTGCTGGAGGGACGGGATAGATCGCTCCACCGCAACCCTCTCATACCCACACCCACCCCATTTCCTGAATTTCCTGAATTATTTTTTATTGCCAGTCATGCCACACAACAACATCAGCCTTAATCAGTTTTGCAAAAATCTGATTTGTTTTGTCCAAACTTTTTCTGTAAATCAAACATCTGGACATTTGTCTAAACTTACAATATGTATGACTTTGAGAAAATTCTGAGCGCCTATCTGTGTTAACATCTATACTGCTACGTCATGACTTTTGTGTGTGCGTGCGTGCGTGCGTGCGTGCGTGCGTGCGTGCGTGCTTGCGTGTGTGTGTGCCTCAATACATTTATACAGTCGTTTAAGTAACTTTTTAGGCTTATCAATTTCAGAGAAGTCCTGAATGTGACCTCTTATTAATGGTGAGCGGGCATTCTGCTTTTTTTTAGTTGACATTGACCTTGAGAGTCAAAACAATGAAATGGATGTCTAATTTGCAAGCATCAAAGCCACCATAAAACAAACTTAGGAGAAAAAAAAAAAGTAAGTGAAAGTGCTTCTTTGATTGCTCTCGACAATAAATGTGGAGGTAGGCGTAATGACAGCGAATAAAACCACCCAGGTGAGGCCAGTTTTGAGGCAGACAGCTGCTCAGCACAGTGTAAAGCAATGGGCCTCTCCTGCTGCCCTCTGGGTTGTCTCATGGTGCTGCTTGGATGCTCCCGGCACATTGCAATGTTTTGTGTGCACTCATGGCTTCAGCGCCTATCGCCAAGGAGTAGCTGTGGAGAAGGTGGGCGGAGGAGGTGTGGTTTTGATCTCCCTCTCTTTGTCTGTGTGTGTTAGTGTATGAAAGACAGAGAGAGAGAAAAGGAACAAGAGATAGCGGAGGGTTTGTGTGAGGCACGAATACCAGGGGAAATGTTTTGTACGGTGGGAGTTTTCCTCAGGATGTCAGGCACCTGTGTTGGAGCGGCGGGGCGATGTGTGAAGTGCATTTCACCAGGTCGACAGCCGGGATGTTGTGATGTTGGACCCCTATGTAGGCTGTACATGACGACGTGGGTGGATATTGGGTTGGATCTGCTATTTCTGGAACAGTGTTTAAAGCCCTGACAGCTATCACAGCTGAGCGGCTGCATGTTTCAATAAGCTGTATTATCACGACACACTGTGCATTTATTAAAAGCCTTGGGACTGCGTTGTTTGTTGTAATAATAAGCCACTTCTATTCAAATACTGCATTATTTTCCTTCTAGAGAGCTTTCTCCTTCTTTCTATTTGTGCTTCGTCTCTAATGCACGCTGTAATGGGTGCCATCAAATTTTGATGATGAATGATGGGCAAAAGAAACGGACAAAAGGGAAGAAAATAATTCCTCTCTTCTTTTTTTTCTTCCCCTTATCCTCCATCCAACTCCACCCCACTCCTCAACTTCCATCTGCCTTTCTTTTTTCTCTCCTTTGGTCCTAATCCTCCCCACCCCCCGCCGCCTCCTTATACGCTCTCTGCGCCTGCTCATCTCCCCTCTCATCCCTCCCCGACTGATTCTCCTCTCCAAATCTGTCGCTGTCTCCTTCCCCCTCTACAGGCACCACTAGTCGACGCTGCTCTTTGGATCACCGCGGTATGGCCTTCTGGGAGCAGCCCAGCTATGCTCGATGCATAACAAATGAATTCAGATACTTGCAGCAATCAGTAGGTGCAAAGTCAGCTCCCTCTCACAGCCTCTGTTTCCAATGCATCATAAATTACCTCCCCAGTGTTTTCCCCGCCCCCCTCCTCCATACCCATCATACTGTAGGCAAAGATTAAACACTTTCAACAGCAGAGCAAATTAAACTACACATATTTTTTCCTTTTTTTCACCTTTGTGAAAATAGTTATCAGGTCCTTAATGTTTCGGACATGTTGTCACCTGTATTTGTTCCCCTTTTGTTTGATGAAACTACACAGTGAAAACCTGATGAATTGCTGTTGATCATATAATTAAGAGTCGTGTGTTGTGGCATTTAAAAAGTGGAACTCCTCACTTGTTGTGTTGGAGCCAAAATCCTTTGTTCACTCACCCTCATGAGGAAGGGGGGGGGGGGCGAGGAGGGGGGTGAGCCACGTTTCTTTGAGAACAAAGAAACCATGTGCTCAACCCTGGAAAATTCGCCATTGATCACATGACCCCCCCCTGGGGGGCCCCCGGGTCCCCCCTCCTCTAGCTGCGGCACTGCAGCTCGACGGCAGGGGGACCCAAAATCCCGTCATCACCGGGTCACCGGCCCGGTGACGCGCAAGCCAACCCCGCGTGGATTGGCTGAACCACGGCCAACGCCGCGGGGAGCCCGGAAGACATCATAACGGTATAAATTCAGGCCCGGGAAGAGATCCAGCCTCTTCCAAAACGAAATCGCGTCAACCCAGACGCACCTTTTCGTAAGGAGACAAAGCGCCTCGTGTTAACGCACCTGGACCGGGCCTGAATTTTCTTCACCTCGCTGGACGAGCTCAAGAAAAGCGGGAATTCCCTTTATTTTTGGTTTCCCCTTCTTTTTTTTCTTCCTTTTTTTGTTTGCATCATCCGGACCCCGAGCGCGCGCTGCAACCGCACGCTCGTCTGCAGACCGACCTGAGCATCGCTTCTTCACTCCCCCCCTCATCGCAAGAAGCTGCTGATCGCCCCTCGGATCACACTACGGGTTTCCCCTCCGTAGTCCACGTCAGGTCTCTATTTTCTGGGACGCCAGAGAACCGCCCGCGGCCACAAATCGACGGATTTCACCTGGCCACGGAAGCACGTTTCCCCCTCGTCCAACCAAGTAAGGCTTAGAGTCTGGGCAGGAATTAGAATAACGTGATATTATTATTGCTGTGTGTTTATTGTTGGTACTTGTAACTTTGGGACGCCGATCCCTGTTTCTGAGTACTTTTGTGTCTACGCGTGGACGGCCATCCACGCGAATCATCGCACGCACGCGCGAGCCTCCTCATCCTCAGCTCACGCTTCTGCTCCCAGAGTCCATATCTGCCTGAACAGCCGTTTTTGGACTCTGTACGTGTAAGCTGAGGCGGTCGCGTCAGTGTACACAGTCAGACACCCCCTCCTCTCTCCTCTCTCTCTCTCCTCTTCTCCTCTGTTTCCCTGTTCACTAACCAGCGCACGGTACGGCCGCCGCTGCCTCCAAGCGCCTCCTTTCAGTGCGTCCCTGGGACCGTGTGTAGTTCACTGCGGCTCGGATTTCTCGGCCACAAGGAATCCGGCGCGCTCCCGACGGCTACGGCCCGTGCGGAGCTCAGTGACGTCACGCTATCCCAGGCAGAGCACGCCGAGCGCCTCTGGTGACCGGGTGGGTAATCACATCGATTTCCTCGCCGGGTCGCCGAGCCGTTTGGCGCCCTCTGGTAGTCGCGTGGGTAATTGCAACCGCTCGTACCGCCATCTGGTGGTTGCATTAAGTCATCACAACTGCCCCGCGCGCCGACGCGCACCTAGTGGCCAGATCGGGTGATTACACCGGACCGCCGACGTCTACCTCCCTCTGGTGGACGTTCGTGGTCATTACCCTCTCACCAAGTCACGCCCCTTTCGCTCCACAAACCCGCACACACACACACACACATCGCTCCCCACACTCGAACACACACACACACACACACACACACTCACACACACACACACACACTTTATTAGCTGGCTTTGTTTTGTATTGTGTTGTTTTATGAGATCTTGCTTGATGTTTATTGATTAGATGTGATTCATAGATTGATGATTTAGGAATAGACGTTTGTTAATAAACACTTAATAGTTGAATTGAACGATTCTTGGTGGTTTTTGTGTGCTTTTCAGCGACAACTGCTGGTTGTAACAGTCAGTGCTCGGATTTACAGC
Organism: Lipophrys pholis; assembly: GCF_963383615.2. Taxonomy (NCBI): domain Eukaryota; kingdom Metazoa; phylum Chordata; class Actinopteri; order Blenniiformes; family Blenniidae; genus Lipophrys; species Lipophrys pholis. Next base: position 14,973,200 of record NC_137642.1, on the reverse strand, counting down.
CTTCCTTTCCTGCTTCAGTTAAATTGCGATTATCATTTCAATCAGAAATAATAATTTAAACATTTTAATTGAACTTTCTTTTTTAAGACTGATGTTTCGTTTAAGACCCTAACTTCAGCTGGTGCCCCGACTTTGATTAAGTAACGGTAATATTCAATTGATTAATAGTTTGAATGGTTTAAATCAATTTCAATGATTTTAACGCTTTGGGTAATTTAACACACCTAGGAGGCGTTGGCGAATGAATGCAGGTTTTCCACGGGAATAACCCGCATTGCTTTTAAATAATTTTAAGTGTTTCATCGCATTTTCTGTGGTTAATTACCCGCACTATTATTGATTGATCTGTTACCCAGTTAACCTAATCACAACTTGAATTGTCTCTAAGCTATTGTTCATTTATTTTTGTTGCAGATAGATAATTTGTATGCTTTATTAATTAATAAATTAGTCAATTTATTCAATTAATACTCAAGAGTGCTTTTAATCATTTTTAAGTGGTTTTCGTGCATCTCAGCATCCAATTATCCAGTATTATTAATTCATAAAGCGCAAGTTTATCCAATTAATAATCCTAACTGCATTTAATTCAATTTCAATGGTTTAGCTCATTCAAATAACTCATTGTATTTAATTAGTAAACCCCGACTTTACTTAATTAATTCCAACTCCTCCTTGATTACTCCCGATTGTTATTAGATAAATAACCAAACTTGTTTGATTAACAATCCATTCTAAATTACTTGCAGATCACCTTCGGTGGTCCACTCCACCGAAGTAATTCAGCCTCCCCTCAGTTATTGACTTACAAATCGCAGGTTTGTTTCATTGATAACTTGAATCATAGGTTGCTCTCCGTAATTTAATCATCACTCGTAATCAAGTACCGTTGTTCATTGATAGGTCAATAGCCATTTGTGACGCCTTCGCAGCTTGAGCTTTTCCCCGGTTACTCCAGCGAGTCGCCTCCTGTGGGTCCACAGGCGCTTCGGTAGGTCACGCCACTGACCCGCAGTTGTCAACAAAGGAGTGACCCGTCACGCCTGTTGACCGGTCGTGCCACTGGTGGACCGCCTTCGCGATTGGACCCCGTGGAGGTTCCTCCCGTCAGGCGACCCTTTTTAGCTCAAAGCTGTTGGCCGATAACTGACTATTTACTCCAATCAACCTTTATAGCTTTGCATAACTTACACTTGGTACATTACCTTAGTAATCTATTACTCCAGTAATCCATTACTTTGGTGGCCTACCGCTAGTGATCAGTAATTGTCAACCCGTAAATAACAATTTACTTCTGTTTGGCGATTCGTTTATATGTAAATTACCTCTGACAGGGTAGAACCTTCCGGTAGCCTACCACTAGGGTAATTTGCATATTCTGATCACACGCTGACCCCAACATAATGGTGCCCCGTGTGAGGCTGTTGTAAACCAGCATTGTTACGAATAACTGCACAAAATAATCCTGAATCGTTCACTTAAGGTGTAGCCGTTAACTTTATTCTCCCAGAATTGGTTTTCAAGATACACTTTTTCAGCACTGTCGAACAAAGTCACTTGTGGTGTGAAATCAGTTGTGAAGTGGTTAGTGCCTTGCTTTCCCTGCATTCTACGCATGATTAACACGCTGTGTTAAGATTTCTGACTACGATTAATAGACACTAACAATATTGCTCGCCAAGGTGTTAGACGCATCTGACTAACTTGGATAGGGTGCAGCTCGAGCAATTAACGAAACCGAGAGGTTTGTAAGACACAGGTACAGCCGTTACCTGTGCAGTAGCAAAGCTAATTTGCCGTTAACCACAGCTAACGTTGTTGACTTCGGGCGTAAATCTCAACCACTCAATGGAGGGTAAGAGTTCCCGGGCACAGGGAGCCGAGGCTCCGCCGGTGCTAACTGAGCCGGCCATACGAGACGTGGTGTCCCACCTCGTCCGTCTCTCCTTGGAGGAGAAAGCAAATCTCGAACGCTACAGCGTTGAGATTTGCGAAGAAAAGATCCGAGAGCTGGTAAGTTTTGTCAACAACCCAGGGGACAAGCCGGCACGTACAGTGCCGGACGTCCTGGGCCAGATCAGCCTGCTCTACCAGCGTAGAGCAGAGCTACAGTCAAAGGAGGCGGAGGAGCGTACGGATCGGCTGCGTCTGGACAACCAGAGGCTATCCAAGGACAACGCTCGCCTCCGACAGGAGCTGGACGCCTCCAAGGACGAGGATCAGCCTTCAGAGCCCGAGAAGCAACGGGCTCTGCCTCCTCATAAGGAGACGAAGGTCGATGAGTGCACACTAGAGAGTGAGCCTCAGATCCAGGAGTTAAAGGAAAACCTAGAAGAAGCTCAGTCGCTAATCGCGATGGGCATGGAGAGGGAAGAAAATCTCCGACACCAGCTTTACACTGCCACCCTAGGTGCGCAACGTGACCCTAATTGGGGTCGTCGTAATCTGGCTTCGCCAGAGAGGTCTGGCACTATCGACTCCTCATGCGCCACAACGCAGAGGTATGACGCCTCATATAGCTTAGATGGTGATTCTTTTCAGCCCACGCGCAGCCGCAGCACGGTGCGCTTCGACGACTCCGCCACTCCTTCCCATCTGCAGCCCCCACGCGACGCTAGCAGTCGGGAGCAGGGGTCCAGGAGGGTGCCTCTACACCCCAGTAGACCTCCCTTGTATGGCCCTAGCGGCCCCGACCCGCGTCAGACAGCAGTCCACGGGGAACTGTCGTCAGAGGACTCTGACGGCCCCAGTCCCGTGAGGGGGTGGGATGTCCGGACCCGCCAGCTCGAATCCCTCGCAAAGGACATCGAACGCTTTGACCCGAGCAACAAGGACGCGAGTATCGAGGACTACCTCCGTGAGGTTGAACGCTGCCTCCTCGACATCGCACGTCCTTCCATGCGGGAGAAGCTAAAGCTTCTCTGGAAAACAACGTCCAGAACAGTCCATGTTTTCATGGAATCCCTGCCGCCAGACACCCGAGACCGGTACTCCACCCTCTGCCAGGCTCTCCGGGAAGAGTATTCATTGTACAATGACCCTGCTTCGGCAACGTTTGGTGCATTCGCGATCACCCAACGGAAGTCTGAACCTCCAAAGGAGTATTACAGGCGCCTACGAGTGGCCTACTTCCAAGGCCGCAATGCACCGGGGTTGGAGGAAGATCACGCCTTCAAGTCTCTGTTTGTCAACAACCTCCACGACAGTGGGAGGTTCGATGTGGCTCTATTTTGCAGGACCGCCAAACCCACCATGAAGGAACTGCGCCAGCACGCGCAGATGGTGTGGGAATTGCGTCAATGCCCGGGTAAGAAGCCTGACATTGACCAGAGGGTCCTGGAAATGGAGCCAAGGGAAAACACGGATTTGAGGCTTGAGGGCGATGAGTTGCCGACACCCAGAACGAATGCTGGAGGAGGGTCTGGTACACCCTCTCCGTCTGAGCAGAAAGGCGCACACCCGAATTCAAAGTGGAAAATGAAAGGTTCGGAAAGGGACCACGGTCGCTACAGAGCTGACCAGTTAAAGACTGAGCTACAGCAGTGGGTTCAAACCTGCATCAAAGAGGCTGTACAGAACTTGGACCTGTCCAACCAAAGGGGGCGCCACCCCCCCTCAAGGGGACGGGGACGTAGGCCCCCTCCCTCCTGACTAGAGCGGCGGCCCCGACCCACCACAAACAAGGTTTACCTTGTCGGGTGGGGGGGAGAAACAGGTGAGGCGGGAGAACGTTCAAGAACGACAGCTTCCCAGTCCACCGATTTGCCGTTCCTGACTTTCTTAGGCAATCTCGTGCACCGAGAGAACGCCAACCGCATCTACACATCCGTGGTGGTGGGAGGATGTGTAAACGCCCTCGCGCTGTTAGATTCCGGGTCCGAAATAAGCCTAATGTGTTCAGCCACCTTCGCCGAGCTTGCGAGAGCTCTGCTGTCTCTTGGAAAGCCACTGCAGGTCGAAGCTTGCAGCATTAACATCAGAAGCTTCACTCAGGACACTTCACCCATCACCCAACGCGTCTGGGTGGATGTCACTTTCCAAGAGATGTCTTTGGTGCATCCCATCTATGTCACCACGCTGGACACAGAACCATTACTCATTGGCCAAGATCTCCTTAGAGAAGTCAGTTCCTCCGTGAGTAGCCTCAGTACCGGGAAGATCCCCACGTACTTAGTTCCACTAACACTGGTTGAACAGATTCTCAAGACCACTACCACCACTGTTGTACAACCTTCACAGGTACATCTGGCATATAGTCTCGGCAGTGCTATTCCGATCTCTGTGAACCCACAGAACCTAGAGTTAGGATTTATCCTAAACCTACCAATCATTGAAAAGCAGAATGTGTACCGTTTAAAAACCGTATTGAATGTGGGATTCTGGGAGGGTAACACACACGTACACCTCCGAACGCCACCCACACTCGCCTACCACGACGACAACCCCTCACTCTACCTGGTCCCCAATCTCAGCATGTGCACAAACACCAAAGACATTCACTGGATCTGTCCCAGCAACCCTTTCATTAGAGATGTCACCAACTATCTATGTGGGCTGAGGGCAGACGCCCCGGAGCAGAAATGTCAAGGTAGTTTGTCCATCAAAGATGAAGGAACCGAGACCAGAGTAGAGAGAGCAGGTAGTCGATGGCTCGTCAACACACCTCATTCTGAAGCGACCATGTCCTACGACCGCCATGATATAGCCACCAAGCTCACCCTGCCCAATCAAACAATATTCCTCAATGTCCCACCAGGGGCTACAGTACACATTGACGACATAATCCTCCATCATCTCGATGCCGACCGACACGAGGTGGAGATTGAGATGATGGATGCATTCGTCGGGCACAATTTCACAATTGATGCCACCCTCCAAAGCCAGCTTCTGGCTGAGGGAACCAAATTGATTAAATTCAATTTAAAGCCCACAGGGCTCTCAGCCACTTTCCCTAGGCGGGCAGGTGGACACCCATACCAAGACCATCCCATCAGCATGGCAGCGCTCGGAATGTTGCTCAGTGGCTGGATCATCACGGCCGTAGTGGCGTACGCGATGTACAAGTACATCCAGAAACTACAGGCCCGACTGGATTCCCTGACCCTGGTCTCGCCACGTTTTGTGGGCCCATCCACAAACACACAATAGGCCAGCCCTCACCCAACCAAGAGGTGAAGGCACGGCCTACTAACCCTTTTCCTAACCACCCGTTCCCTTCCTATTTCTCACTCTCCTGTCCCTTTCCTACCTCTTTCATGTTCACTGGTGACGACCCTTAAGAAATGAAATGTATGTGTGCTTAGATAGTTAGAATAGAAATAGTAAGTCTGCCCAGACTAGCCTTAGCCTGCCCAGACTAGCCTTAGCCTGCCCAGACTAGCCCAGCCTGCTCAGGAAATAACCTCACATGTGAACTGGTGGACAGAGAAGGACAGTATGTTTCACAGGACATGGGGACGTTCACAGATTCTATGGATTGTTCGGCCCAGGTTTGCTCCAAAGACTGTGACCTGCATCCCACTCTTCGGAACAAAGGGGGGATGTTGGAGCCAAAATCCTTTGTTCACTCACCCTCATGAGGAAGGGGGGGGGGGCGAGGAGGGGGGTGAGCCACGTTTCTTTGAGAACAAAGAAACCATGTGCTCAACCCTGGAAAATTCGCCATTGATCACATGACCCCCCCCTGGGGGGCCCCCGGGTCCCCCCTCCTCTAGCTGCGGCACTGCAGCTCGACGGCAGGGGGACCCAAAATCCCGTCATCACCGGGTCACCGGCCCGGTGACGCGCAAGCCAACCCCGCGTGGATTGGCTGAACCACGGCCAACGCCGCGGGGAGCCCGGAAGACATCATAACGGTATAAATTCAGGCCCGGGAAGAGATCCAGCCTCTTCCAAAACGAAATCGCGTCAACCCAGACGCACCTTTTCGTAAGGAGACAAAGCGCCTCGTGTTAACGCACCTGGACCGGGCCTGAATTTTCTTCACCTCGCTGGACGAGCTCAAGAAAAGCGGGAATTCCCTTTATTTTTGGTTTCCCCTTCTTTTTTTTCTTCCTTTTTTTGTTTGCATCATCCGGACCCCGAGCGCGCGCTGCAACCGCACGCTCGTCTGCAGACCGACCTGAGCATCGCTTCTTCACTCCCCCCCTCATCGCAAGAAGCTGCTGATCGCCCCTCGGATCACACTACGGGTTTCCCCTCCGTAGTCCACGTCAGGTCTCTATTTTCTGGGACGCCAGAGAACCGCCCGCGGCCACAAATCGACGGATTTCACCTGGCCACGGAAGCACGTTTCCCCCTCGTCCAACCAAGTAAGGCTTAGAGTCTGGGCAGGAATTAGAATAACGTGATATTATTATTGCTGTGTGTTTATTGTTGGTACTTGTAACTTTGGGACGCCGATCCCTGTTTCTGAGTACTTTTGTGTCTACGCGTGGACGGCCATCCACGCGAATCATCGCACGCACGCGCGAGCCTCCTCATCCTCAGCTCACGCTTCTGCTCCCAGAGTCCATATCTGCCTGAACAGCCGTTTTTGGACTCTGTACGTGTAAGCTGAGGCGGTCGCGTCAGTGTACACAGTCAGACACCCCCTCCTCTCTCCTCTCTCTCTCTCCTCTTCTCCTCTGTTTCCCTGTTCACTAACCAGCGCACGGTACGGCCGCCGCTGCCTCCAAGCGCCTCCTTTCAGTGCGTCCCTGGGACCGTGTGTAGTTCACTGCGGCTCGGATTTCTCGGCCACAAGGAATCCGGCGCGCTCCCGACGGCTACGGCCCGTGCGGAGCTCAGTGACGTCACGCTATCCCAGGCAGAGCACGCCGAGCGCCTCTGGTGACCGGGTGGGTAATCACATCGATTTCCTCGCCGGGTCGCCGAGCCGTTTGGCGCCCTCTGGTAGTCGCGTGGGTAATTGCAACCGCTCGTACCGCCATCTGGTGGTTGCATTAAGTCATCACAACTGCCCCGCGCGCCGACGCGCACCTAGTGGCCAGATCGGGTGATTACACCGGACCGCCGACGTCTACCTCCCTCTGGTGGACGTTCGTGGTCATTACCCTCTCACCAAGTCACGCCCCTTTCGCTCCACAAACCCGCACACACACACACACACATCGCTCCCCACACTCGAACACACACACACACACACACACACACTCACACACACACACACACACTTTATTAGCTGGCTTTGTTTTGTATTGTGTTGTTTTATGAGATCTTGCTTGATGTTTATTGATTAGATGTGATTCATAGATTGATGATTTAGGAATAGACGTTTGTTAATAAACACTTAATAGTTGAATTGAACGATTCTTGGTGGTTTTTGTGTGCTTTTCAGCGACAACTGCTGGTTGTAACAGTCAGTGCTCGGATTTACAGCCTTCCTTTCCTGCTTCAGTTAAATTGCGATTATCATTTCAATCAGAAATAATAATTTAAACATTTTAATTGAACTTTCTTTTTTAAGACTGATGTTTCGTTTAAGACCCTAACTTCAGCTGGTGCCCCGACTTTGATTAAGTAACGGTAATATTCAATTGATTAATAGTTTGAATGGTTTAAATCAATTTCAATGATTTTAACGCTTTGGGTAATTTAACACACCTAGGAGGCGTTGGCGAATGAATGCAGGTTTTCCACGGGAATAACCCGCATTGCTTTTAAATAATTTTAAGTGTTTCATCGCATTTTCTGTGGTTAATTACCCGCACTATTATTGATTGATCTGTTACCCAGTTAACCTAATCACAACTTGAATTGTCTCTAAGCTATTGTTCATTTATTTTTGTTGCAGATAGATAATTTGTATGCTTTATTAATTAATAAATTAGTCAATTTATTCAATTAATACTCAAGAGTGCTTTTAATCATTTTTAAGTGGTTTTCGTGCATCTCAGCATCCAATTATCCAGTATTATTAATTCATAAAGCGCAAGTTTATCCAATTAATAATCCTAACTGCATTTAATTCAATTTCAATGGTTTAGCTCATTCAAATAACTCATTGTATTTAATTAGTAAACCCCGACTTTACTTAATTAATTCCAACTCCTCCTTGATTACTCCCGATTGTTATTAGATAAATAACCAAACTTGTTTGATTAACAATCCATTCTAAATTACTTGCAGATCACCTTCGGTGGTCCACTCCACCGAAGTAATTCAGCCTCCCCTCAGTTATTGACTTACAAATCGCAGGTTTGTTTCATTGATAACTTGAATCATAGGTTGCTCTCCGTAATTTAATCATCACTCGTAATCAAGTACCGTTGTTCATTGATAGGTCAATAGCCATTTGTGACGCCTTCGCAGCTTGAGCTTTTCCCCGGTTACTCCAGCGAGTCGCCTCCTGTGGGTCCACAGGCGCTTCGGTAGGTCACGCCACTGACCCGCAGTTGTCAACAAAGGAGTGACCCGTCACGCCTGTTGACCGGTCGTGCCACTGGTGGACCGCCTTCGCGATTGGACCCCGTGGAGGTTCCTCCCGTCAGGCGACCCTTTTTAGCTCAAAGCTGTTGGCCGATAACTGACTATTTACTCCAATCAACCTTTATAGCTTTGCATAACTTACACTTGGTACATTACCTTAGTAATCTATTACTCCAGTAATCCATTACTTTGGTGGCCTACCGCTAGTGATCAGTAATTGTCAACCCGTAAATAACAATTTACTTCTGTTTGGCGATTCGTTTATATGTAAATTACCTCTGACAGGGTAGAACCTTCCGGTAGCCTACCACTAGGGTAATTTGCATATTCTGATCACACGCTGACCCCAACATTGCATTTTAATTAGTATACTACTCTACAGTAACATTGCATGGCCAAGAAACCAAGTCAAGTGTCCAGAAAAATAACAAAAACATTTTCCTCAGTAGAATCAGTAGAATCATTTCAAACCATCCATGTGTGAACTCTTTCTTTCTGTATGTCTGATGAAATATTTCAATCACACACACAGAACAAAGAGGTCAACAACAGTTTATTGGAGTATTTAGAATACACTTTAGCTTTTATCCTTGCAATACAATAGTGCTTCCACTAGAATGGCTAATTCTGGTGACTCTCCATCACATTTGAAAATGAAATAATTCGAAAGAGCTGAGATAGCACATATAGGCCTGCACCTGTGAACGTGTACATAAACCCTGTGCAATGATGTGAAATGTCATTTCACTGTGCAATTTCTCCCTAAATGTGTGTCTTCTGCTCCAGTTAACTCTTTTATTCATATTGGCTCATTTCAAAACATCCGCAAGGCAGAATACATTTCGGCCTGGCTTAGATATAAGTGTCACATAAAGGGCCTTAGAGAGTAGTGTCTTTCTTCCTGATTTTTGCACTCCATTTACTCCAAATGTGTAGCTTAGTGTGCATCTTGCGAACCGTCGGAGTACACCAATGCCCCAAGTTCTTTCTTCTCCTGTTTTTGGAGGTTCAGGGGCACCTTGCTAAGGGCCAGAGGATGCTGGCGGGGGATGGGATGTCCCAGGTCACCAAAAACCTACTGGATCTCACCCAGAGGAGAAACTTTTACGCCGGCGACCTGCTGTCTTCAGTAGAAATCCTTCGCAATGTGACAGAGACCTTCAAGAGGGCCAGCTATGAGCCATCGTCAGATGATGTGCAAGTAAGTGGTCACAAGGTTTATTTCAACCCGGAGACGCGAGCCTCTGATGCATGCGGTCACTGCTTGGTCAAATGCATCTTTTTTGACAAAATATTTAAGTGGATGACTCTAAATCTTGATAGATTTTAACACCATCTCTATATACAACAATAATGCTTCCTGGAATTGGAGGAAGATTAAAACATGTCTTGTGGCTCCATGTATCAAGCAATATCCTCAGTGTCCTTAACGGTTTGATCTCATGTTGGTTTGACTTGAGACTTGATCCTCTTTTTGTCAATAGGATGATGGAGATTATAGCTAAACCTCCTCCTCCATTATCAATAAGACAGTTAATTCCCTCAATGCTGTGCCATTTTCACAGACAACCATTGTACATGCATATTTGGCATTATCATATTTCTCTTCACAATGTATAGATGCTGTTTTCATGTGTGTCAGGCTCATGGTGCATTTGAGATTAAGCAAAAATGGATGGAGGTCCTTGCTATGTGATGAAAATAGAAGCAGATTTGAAATACTGGAAGTTCGAACTGATTCTGCATCACAGTTCTTTTGTGAGGTTTAAATCCTGCTTTGTCGCCATGTTGAGTCTCTTTTGTTGTGATTATTTTGGATGAAGATGAAAGTAATCGTGCTAGGAAATTAGAAAAGTATGAGTGGAACCCAGTAGCCATTTTCTACTTAAAAGTGGAAATAATGTCTGTTTTAATCATGAAAGTTGAGTCAGTTTATTTCCACAACAGGGAGAGGAGTATCTGAAGAGTGATAATAGTTTTGGTATACTAAACACGAGAATATGCACATCTTGTTGTCATGCTTTTTTCTGAGAATGTGGTCTCGGAAGACAAAATGTAAACTAAGAAGAGGCCACCGTACACTGCTATTTTAGCTTGAGATGTGATGGGATTTAATTGGCATACGACTCCCACTTCAGGTTAGGTTATAGGTAATTAAACCATGAAAATGTTCAGCTCACTTAATTATGCACTTGCAACGTGCGGTGGTATTTGGACTATAAAATGTCACGGATGCTCTTTCTCCTCCTTGGTCCTCTGTTGGTTTAATGCACTTTGATCAATTGCTGCAAAGCATACGGTCCTTCAAATTTTCCACAGAAATAAAAGCTCAATGTGGCTTCTGTAGATGGCAAATCAGATCTCAGTTCCGCCATTTCCCGCCCATAGAAAATCTATAAGATGAGGAAAGCATCCTGACTGTGGTTATTAGGAGAGTTCTATAGTGTGTGTGGGCAGACAGGAGAGCAGCCAGCCAGCCCAACCCCTGCGTGTGTCTCTGCGCTAATGCAGTGTTAAAGTGGGCACATTACCACCAGAGGGAGCATAAGCATTCAAGTAGAAAACAAGATAGCCTGTGTCAAGAGAGAGAGAGAGCCACTCCCTCAGGCATATTGTAGACCAGATGAAATAACAAGGCTAAAGATCAGACAGGGGTCCCATTACTACTGCAGGCATGCACCCCAAGAAGCCCCTGCCCGCTCTCCAGTGCTGAAGAAGACAATTCACACAGCTGCTCAAACATTCCCTTTCATCTTTTTTTTTTTCTTTTTCTGATTGCAGCTTGTGCCTTTCACCTGTAGCATTAAGTGATTGCTGCAAGCTGCAGGAGGTTCAAGTTGTATTTTCTGTCAGCGCTGATCCACATTCACCATCTCTATCGCCTACCATCATGTTATCATCAACACATCTCAGGAAAACCTGCCAGCACAGCATTGCTCCCTCATTTAATTTCCCAAATTCCCGGGAGCACACGTCCATATATTATCCACAGCAGTCCTGCCTGATGTCAGAACTTTTAAAAAGACGTCTTGATACACTGCCTGTAATGTTTGTGTGGGTGTGTTACGTATTTTCTCTTTCATCATTTCTACAGAACTTCTTTCAAATCATCAGCAACCTCTTGGAGGAGGAAAATAAGGAGAAATGGGAAGATGCACAAAAGGTAAGCATGTGGCAGTAAATAATTCAGGTTGTTGCAGGAATGTTGTTCGCCTCCAAATGCGACCCAAAGCTTGTTTGCGGTGACTCTGTATGAATAGCGGAAAGAAGGAAAGTCGGGTTACTTTTTGAGGTCGTGTTAGACTCACGCCCTATGATTGTGAGGTCACTTAGCAGGTGTGACATCTGGCCTCATTTAGAAAAATCAATTCCTCACAGCTCCACTTGGTGGCAGCAACACTGCCATAGAAACAGCTCTACCGTTTACTGCAGGACCCATTCCTATAGCAGTTTCATTCAGATGATACAGCTCATGGCACACTGGTGTGATAAGATATTTGAGTTGAATCCTCTCAAACATTTTAGATTTTAGTGCTTGTTTTATTGCAGGCTCAAATTCCTTTCTGTAATATAGCTGCCTTTGTGAGGCAACACTATTGCATCAATTGAAAACCATAAATGAGAAGTATAAATTCAAACTTGGTCAGGAAACACAGCTCTTTCTAGATACCAAGTTTATCTATAGAGGCTGGCTCTTAGCTTTGTCCTCTGTTGGACACCTCTCTCAGCTCTAGAGGTGGCAAATCTCGTTTTCAAAGCTGCGATTTGTGTCTCAGACACCCTGAACCCTGGAAATCACGCACATCCAGGCTCTGACAGAGATACCATCTGCAGTGACTGCAAGTCTGCAAAGGGCATCTGCTCTGTTGTCACCTTCACTGGTAAATCGACTTAAATTAGGTGTCACACGTTGACACACAAGTGAGCCGGTTGCCTTAAAATAAGTCAGATCTCTTTTTTTGTCTCAGTTGCTTTACACCTGACTTCAACGGATACAGTATGATGGAAATGCAGGCAGTTAAAACATTGCTAGACGTGCCAGTCCTGGCACTTTATAGAGCCAGTAATTAGGTGTTTACTTACTGCAGTTTGAGTTTGGCAGGCACCAAAGGTATGATCTCGGTGAGAAGTCTCACAAATGAACAGTTCTGTCTGTGAGAATGTGTCAGAGACAAGGACAGAGAGATCAGAGGGAATATAGAAATAGAAAACATTGTCTGTGATCGAACACCAAGAAGGCATATGTGACATGATCAATTAGTCTTGCTTTTAATAAGCCATTACCAGAAAAAAAAATATTTAGATAAATAAATCAGCCACAAAATATTTTTAAAGGATGTTTATCAAGGTTTTTCCTTTTTTTTAAGTGAAAGTATGATATTCTCTAAATGTAAATAAGAAAGTATTTATATAACTTTAGATGTTGGCTGAATGAGATAAGCCTATTTCTGAATTTCAATAACATGATATGCAATGTTCACATACCATCCACACTAGTGTGGACATATTGTTTCTTGGAATAGTTTTATGTGCTCAGTGTTTTTTCTATTTATGTCTTAAATCTCCATGCCAAATGTGTTAGACGCTCGGAGCAGTAAAACACGATTCTGTTTTGGTTCAACATGAGAACTGTGTAGCAAAATGTCATACTTTTGTTTATGGATTCTGTAAAACCTGCACATGCAGAATCTTTTTAGATATTCAACACAACTGTTTGATCATAGAGTATTTTACTGTCATTAACATACCATTACTACCTAGGAAGATTCTGGAGAAAAAAAACTTGAAGTTACTCAAAGAAGCCACTTGTCAATAAGATTTAATGGACTTGTCTGAGGAGAGCTACTTCAATTTTGTCTTTGCACCAAGCTCAGTGATGTTGTCTGGTTCCGACAGACGACGCCTGGACTTCACAGTTTAACATTTTTCTCACTTGCTGGGAATACTTGCATTAATCAGTGTTCCGGTCTCACTTTGCACAGCACCCACACACTGCACGCTGTGGACATTCAAAATGCTCACATGAAACACCTCACTATGAGGTTTTTACTGGCTGTAGAGTTGGCTTTGTGCACAGATCACTATATATTCACCTCCTGTCACTGTTACCATGGCAAGGAAAGGAAGAGCTCTGTCTACAGAAACTCCTCTGCAGCCATTTCCCTGCGCTGCCTTCACATCTCATGGTTGCCATGGAGACCTGCAGAACGAGCATGACTGCACTCTGCGTCAGACATGCCGGAAGGGGCGACGTGATGTGCTTTTCTCCCCCACCATGGCTTTCACTCTGCTGTGTCAGAGGCTCTCAGCTTCAGCATGGCTGAACTTAGCAGCCACACATGTAGAACCATGTGCGAACAGAGGACACAAGCTGTTACAGACAAGGGAAATACCTGCCTCAGGTGTTTGTTGAATATCCACTGGCAGCAAAGTCTTAATAACGAAATGCCACTCAAAGTCCTCACTAATTGCTTGATATCATTACTGTATCATCACAAGTCTTGCATTATTTGTTGAACAACACGCACTACCCATACAGAATTGAATAGCTATCACAGCAATGTCCTGTGTGCATTTTGTGCAACAGGAGCATTTAGACTCTGGCATAAATGTGGTCAGAAGTAGGACTTCCCCACTGTCAGTACATCCCAGTCCAAAGCCTCTCATTAGATTGGACCACTCACCAGCGGACTGGCAGCCATGACTGTGGTCCAATCTTTTGAAGGTCAATTATTGGATTAACGCGCCTTTGATTTATTGACTTGAGGGAGAAAGAGCTGACTGGACTCGCACTGTGGCCAGTGGAGCCATGGAGCTGTCCATGGTCCTGAATTCCCGCCTGCATGATTTCTCACTGTGTGGTGAAGTCCATGAAGCAGCACATCAACTGAGGCAATCACCCTTGACTTGGCAGGGCCTTTTAGAGGAGAAGCCAACTTGCTACTGTGTTGGCAAATGTGTCGGTCATGGGTCTGATGCCGATGTCACATAGACGGTTCAATTAGAGCTGCAACTAATGATTATCTTCTGATACCAGTTGATGAGGAGATTATTTTGTTGATTCACTCACCAATCTGATTATATGGACATCAATTTTTTAAATATATAATCAATCAGTTGAATGTTGGGGTGACCTAAATAAAATGTACGTATAGCAACACAAAATATAAAAGCAAACACAAATTGAAAGATATTTTAGATAATTTAAAAATCTCAGACAGTCAGTTGAAAACTAACATACAGTATATTCCTCCACAATCGATCGAATATACATTTTGTTTCTGTTTTGTTATTTTGCAGGGTTTGTAGCTATTTCTGCGGTTTTAATCTAATATGTGTTAGCAGTCTGCCCTTATTTTCTAGATAACTAGATTTTTATTTCAACATCAATCCACATTTTCGGCATCTGTGAAATGATTGACATGTCATTCAATTCAAAAGTGTCTTCTTATCTGTGTCGCTTCTTAACTGTCTCTCTTATCCTCTCTAGATCTACCCCGGAGCAGTGGAGCTAATGCAGGTCATCGAGGAGTTCATACACATTGTTGGACTGGGCATGAAGGATTTCCACAATGCCTATCTGATGACTGGAAACTTGGGTAGGAATCAGCCCACTTTTCCCCTGAGTCCTACAGCCAGCATGCTCATCTTACATTGCATTTCTGCCCAGCGTGGACACATAATCCTTCTACTCTGCTGACTTCCAGTGTCAATTTCTCCCTACCATCATTAATTTAGGATAAATGGCGCATGGCGGGGGTGGGGGACTAAAATTACAGCAAATCAATATTGTTAATTAAAACTGATCTTGTGGTCTTAATGTGCTAAATTCCTATGAAAACACTTAACACCCAATCCAATATCAGGTGCATGCAGTTCAGGAGGCTGGTACACCAGAAAAAACACACACACACAGCATTTATGTAGAAGAATTGACACTTAAGTGATGATTATCCGAATACAAAACATGTGTTTCTTTTTAAAACATAAGTTAAAACATCTACAATTATGCAAAGTAGTGAAAAGAAATTGTATTCAAATTTGAAAATATTTGAGTCCAATCACAGACACGCTTCCCAGCTATATTTTCAATAATTAAATATAATATTTACTTTATATTTAGAGGTCTGATGCTGTGCTTTCACTGCAGTTCTTTGAGAGAGGTGTGATTTAGTGGAGCAGCCCTTTGAACATGTTCCGTAATAGCCCAGCGCCATAGAAATAAGGATTGTTTGTCACTTTCTTGTGAGATTACAAGTCATAGAAAAACATACCGCGAAAGCATCTGATAAAAGACTGGAAGTTTAATTACACACAATACTATGTGGCTTAAATGAGCTTTTCTGCATTGCTGATTTTTGGCCAGATTATAAGTCCCTTTTTTTAGAAAAGAAGAAAAAAAAAAAGGAGTCTTTAGATGTGAGCCTTTGAGTGCAATATTTCTCCTCCCCAGTGTGTCTGTGGGTTCTTTTAGCTTGTGTCGCACAGGCTCTTGGATGATCTGAGGTCTCAGTGGCATTTCATTTCTTACTCAGCCATAAATGGTGTCTTACTGGAATGGAATAATAGAACTGTGGGCTTGATTTATTCATGCAACTGAATGTGAGCATGTACTGCCGAGCTGGTAGGCAATTCCTCTTGAAGAGTGAGGTTTTCTTCCTTGTGTTCTTTACAATAGCAAACGTTTGACCCACTTCTAGCAAACATTCACTCTAGTGAGCCCTTTATGGTATATGATTTCCATAATGATGAATAGGTAGCCCCTCAGAATCGCATACCAAACATGGTTCAATGAATGCACCCATCAAAATCCCATTAGGAAACACAGTGAGAGTCAAATTAACTAATGGATTCAGACTTGGACATAGGGTTTGAATGCATTCCACAATGCCAGACATTAATGACTTTTTCACAGATATGAGAATATTTCTGTGCCCTTCGCCTATATTATACTCCTTTCAATTTGGCTTAATGATAGTCGTCCGAACCTAGTGTAACTCCCTCCTTTTAATGCTCAAAAAAGCATTAACACATGACCTCTGCTTTATGCGCAATGAGAAATCAGTGCTGTGAAAATGACTCTAAATTGACGTCTAAGTGTTTTGTCCACATGTGTTCATTCCTTGAGCCGTGTCTATTGCACTGCTTGAATATGAAATACTTGATTCCAATTGTATTAGTCACCTATATCATGTGTCTGGCCTCAAATGGGACTTTGGACTGAATCATATCTATACGTCAAATGTGACACGACAGAAAGCAGCATTGTCTCAGTAAAAGAAAGCAGTGACTGACACAATCAGGAGCCCTGCTTGATGCAGATGCTCACAAAGTGAATTTTTAAATTTTTTTATTTTTAATTTTAAAACCTATTGTTGTATGGTTTCATAAAGATGCAATAAATTGCATTCAAACTGAAAAGTGAGCACAAAATTGAAAGACACAATTTCATTGCGCGATAAGTTAACATTTCAGACTATCATTTGCAGGCTAAAGAAAAACCTTCAGATATAATAACTAATCTAAAAGTGATGCCATAAACCTTTACTGACTTTTTTTTCTTTTGTAAGTTAGACAAATGAATTGACCGAAATTGATGGTTTAATTGGGAAAGTGACTATAATTAGAGAGCATGAGAGGTTTTAGTTTTATGCACAGTTTTAATGTCATCACATAAAAGTACAAAGCACAATTGTTTTTTAATGGCTCCTTTAAAATAAGGCAAGCATCATCTTCTATCAGACTGTTAAAGAACCTCCTTCATAAGGATATGTGAAATGTCGGAAGGGCGGTATCATTATGATTACAGAGACACATTTTTAAAACAGCTTGTTTGGAGCACAGAGGCCAAGCAGGGACATTTTGGGTTGGTTCTTTTTTGCAATTATTAGGAGAAGTGTGCAGCAATGGGACGGCGGCGGTAGTTCAAATCACGCAGAACCTCATTGACTGCTGGTGATAAAGAACAAAGATTTTGCTGCAAAACCTTTTTTGCACAAGGATGAACTTTAAGTTTTACCACTTTAATTTCAAATCAATACTATTTTCTATTTCAACCCAAATCAACTCTTACTGTGAGAAATATGAATGTCTTATCTATCTATCTATATAAATAGATAGATAGATAGATAGATAGATAGATAGATAGATAGATAGATAGATAGATAGATAGATAGATAGATAGATAGATAGATAGATAGATAGATAGATAGATAGATAGATAGATAGATAGATAGATAGATAGATAGATAGATAGATAGATAGATAGATAGATAGATAGATAGATAGATAGATAGAGATATAGATATATAGTATATATATAGCTATATAGTATATTTATAGATATATAGTATATATATTGTTATTCTCTGAAGGTGTGAATGTGTGTGTAAATGGGTGTCTGCCACTCTTAGTTTTCCTTGCAACCTGTCCAGGGTGGATCTAGGGAAGTCGATGGATGGATGGTCTATGTTCGTAATCTTTCCACAACAGCGTTGTGTGTGAAGTGGATCAAAACTGTGACACTCCATTTGATAATACATGAGTAATGTATGGTGACGCAGAGTTTTCTGGATGATTGTTTGGTATTGCACTGCAGGCTTTAGTAGTCAGCAACAGTATTTCCAGCTTGCAGCATGAGCCCTGGTGACCACGTGGCCCTTTTGATTAAAGGAATGGAAAGTTTTGTGGGTCCATCATTGAAAGCCAAGTGTAGAGCATCTGGCAGAGAAAGATATTGCGGCATCATTTTGTCACTAATTTATGGCGGCCTCTTGACACCTAGATAAATAGTGGCTGTCACCACTGGATCGTCCTCTGTCCTCCTACTTTTAGTCAAATAACCTTGATTGGAAAAGGCTCTCTACTCCGGCAACTTATAGTTTGTCCTCTCAAGCAAACACTTGGAGGGCACAGTGAAGCTTGGTGGAATACATCATGCACTTTCATCCATTTTCTTGTTTTTTGTTCTGGTGATCTATTGTGAGCTGCTGCTTCATTCCTGAGAGAATATTCTTACACATAATAGTGACTAATTTCAATTACACACACAATAGCTGCAAATGCTCATTAATTTATTTCCTGTGAATAATGTTTTTATATATATTTTTTGTTGTTGCTTGACTTCAACAGTATACAATGCTGAACCTCTCATGAACGCATTCAGACGTAATGAGCGATGGTATAATTCCCTCTTATGAAAATGAGCCGTACAGAACCCTCTTAAGTCTCTGAATCGGTGTACTGAAGCAACGCTATCCTAAATAGCACTTTATTTATGCTTCCTAGCCTCATCAGCTGAATGCAAAGCCCCATTTACCTGCAGAATTACCCAGGACTCTGAGAGACAGTCTTCTTTGCACCCTGTTGAGTGTCACAGTGTGATCTGTGACTAAAACCACACACACAAATAAACACACCCTTGCTGCTGCTGCTCCAGACATCTGGTGCTATGAACAGGTCCCGCTGCAAGCGTCAGGTCTTGTGGTGCTCTGTGATTTCCTGCCCACTGCAGGATCATCCCAAACACAGGCGCACTTTGACTGTCGCCCGTTTCAGTCGAACGTGGACTCTTGCCAGAATTCAAGTTGTATTATTGGCGCAGCAGAAGGAACAACGAAGCGTTTGCATCAATGGTAGGATTAGCCCCAGATTCCCCCTGCTGAAGCGCCACCTAACTGGGACTGGATGTGACACCAGGAAAAGAACAGGACAGCTTTATCCTTCCCTTGTAATGCTAAGGCCTTTTTCGTTGATCCTGGGGTTTTTCCTTGTCGTTGCCTCGGTGCACAGATTGGCCTTTTATGGCACCGCAGCAGGGAGGTGAGAAAAAGAAACAGTGATTAAGGAGATTACCTGTCGACTGTGCATCAGCTGCCAGTTGTACCTTTGATTTGGTACTTTGTGGTAAAAGAGTACATGACTCACTCAAATGCCCAGTTGGCTTTTTCTTTTTCTCCCTTACTTACATTTCTTTTTTAAACAATTGCCTGCTTATTAACATTATCCTACCTCATGATAAATTTAATAAATGTTTGTCATACCTTTTTTTTTCTTTCAGAAACATTATTGATAGGTCAACAACAACCAATAACTTAATAATGGGTATTAACG
This sequence comes from Lipophrys pholis, assembly GCF_963383615.2. Taxonomy (NCBI): domain Eukaryota; kingdom Metazoa; phylum Chordata; class Actinopteri; order Blenniiformes; family Blenniidae; genus Lipophrys; species Lipophrys pholis. The sequence continues at coordinate 14,953,658 of NC_137642.1, read as the reverse complement.
TGATTATTTGGGTCATTCTGAATGTAATAAAGACAGTAGTGTAAGAAAACTGTAAAAGATCTTTCACAACCATGATTGAGAGAGAGTGTGGCAGAGTTTGTATCCTGAATGAATACATTTTACTATTATGCCTTCCACAACAAATTTGGATAAGCAAACTGCACAGCGCCTGCAAAAAAAAAAAAAAAGCACCCCTATTTAAGTTTTATTACATATTGACTGCATCTACTACATTTTGAAAGGATTTTTTCAATGCTACTTCAATCATCTAATAACTTAATACTTTATTGGCAAAATGTTATTACGATAATGGATGAAATACAATACTGGTACGTTATTAAATTATGAGCTTTATTACACTGACAATTGCCAAAATTATTACATATTTGATGGGTTTTATGTTATTGGCTGTCAATACAGTATTGGTTGTTACATAGGTCAACACTCAGTCACAGTCAACAATATACCGTTTGACACGTCATCATTATATGAAGGATACAGCTAATAGTTTTTTTTTCCTTGAACACATAAATTTCAAATCAATTTCAAACTATGAAATAACTGCAGGATGATTGAAAAGTGATATGAAGACACTCCTAGTGCATTAGCAATTTATTGGAAAAATATAAAACTTTTACTCAGCATCAGCAAAGACGTCTACTTTACTATGGATATCAAAAGCCTTTAATAATAAAAAAAAAAAAAACTCTTCACCATCTCTTGAGTTTTTCGGTTCTTATAACGTGTCAGAAAGCCGACAGACTGTTTGCTTCAGCTTCACATCGACTGTAGAGTCAACCCAGTGGCATTGATCCTTTTCTCTCCTCCAGATAGAAAATGAACAGAAAGTTAACACTCCTTTTCTTTTGAGTGACCGGACTTAGCAGCAGAGTTAATACCTGTATGGTTGGATGAGTGCCCTTGTAACACACTCACATCTTTTCAACACTAACAAAGTTGTTTTGTTTTTTTTTCTTCTGTTTTTTGGGAATACTGCAGTGGCCAGCATCCAGAGACTTCCAGCAGTGTCTGTGATGACTGACATCAACTTCCCCATGAAGGGTCGTAAAGGCATGGTCGACTGGGCCAGGAACTCAGAAGATAAAGTGGTCATCCCAAAGGGACTCTTTGTTTCCCAGTCAGCAGGTATGTGACTGATCACGTATATCACAGAGCCATCTGACTTCCAGTCCAATTCATCAATCTTCTAGGGTCAAGAACTGTGTGAGCAGTAAAAACAATTACCGACTGAGGATATACTGCAAATGCAGCAACATAAAATAATCTTCACTGCAAGATGAACGCATATTATGGAATGGAAAATGAAACGTTCACAAAAAGTGCATCTGCTATCACAACATTGTGTGCTGGATCAACTATTACATAGGGAAGGTGAAATAATACCTCAGCCCTTGAAACAAAACCAGTTTTCTTGCTTAAACTCATTCAGACACCTCAGTTGTTTTTGTTTTTGTAGAACTTCAGCATTCTTAGCATCCTGCCAGTGTTTCCTGTATATCGCAATCCAGAGCCAGACAACTTGGTTAATTTGTTTAATCAGTCTTATCTGGGATATCGCAAATATAACAAAACGAGGGACTGATTAGGAATCGACACAATGTGCTTAATCCCAAACGCTCTAATTTGGACAGTGGAAGATACGGATTCTAAGGGAGATTTTAGTTTGTTTGTGATTGGAGTCAACAAAGTCTGTGGTACTTAAAGTTAGTAGAAGAAAAGTGAGTTACTGGTAGAATTTGCATTGACACTTCAAGGTGGCAGGTTTATCAAAGCCAAGCAAACTAAAATCCAGTTAAAACTCTCATTTGAATTATGAAAAATCACCATGTAAACATAATAGAAGTAGTTTTCAGTGTTTAGAGGGCAGCTTTCTTTTAATTCTTTGAGTTTAACAACACCATATTCAGATCTGTAAATTGGCCCGATTTTGATATAAACTCTGTGAAATGTGTACATATTTACCCTTATGTTAACACCTGGTCACTATGTCCACTTGTATAATGAAGTTCTGTGATTTTAAAAAGCGACAGGCTGAATGTAGTTCTAAAACATTCCGCCTTTTCTCTTCCAGATATGGAGGGATCACCCGTCTTCATTTTGGGAACCGTTCTCTACAAGACTCTTGGACTCATGTTACCTTCACCAAAGTAAGTACAGCATGTTTGTATGTTCTGGTGAGCTCGCACGAGGAAAAGAGAGAAATGTAATCCTTTCAAAGCTGCAGAGGTGTCCGCTATTTCTCACAGTAGTAGATTTAAATCTGAAAAAGCAAGCTGCAGCTCTGAGTGGCACAGGCATTTTACAACTTCAGAGACTTCAAACCTCAATCTCACTTCATAAAGCCGCTTTCATGCAGATTAGTACAAGTCAAAGTGCTGAACAGATGATTGGCACAGTGATAATAAGACAGAACAAAGACAGGGCGAGAAAATAGGTATTGAAAAAAATATTTACAATAAAGTGAGCTGAAGGTGAATTAAACATAGTAAGATTACAAATACGTTAGATAAATACAATCTTAACAATAGCAAATTCAATGGAAACTTACAAGTCAAATTGATCTTAAAAGATGATTGGAAAAAATGTACTAAAATATAATAAAAACATTTAAAAAATACACACACACACACACACACACACACACACACACACACACACACACACACACACACACACACACTTGTGCGTATTTTGACTTTAAATACATCTGAAAGAGTTTTGTGCCTAACCTATCACAAGTTGGAAAAAAGTTGATGATTTAATTGAAAAGATGAATCTGTATTTGTATATGTTACACAGAACCGGAAATACCCAATGCCCTTTTTGTTGTTGTATTCAAATGACAAATTAACAAATTAGTTATGAAAATCAAAAATACTCAAGAAAAGAATTTCATATTATGAACTATTCTAATAATTATTATTACAATGATTTTATTTTATTTTTTAAACATTTCTTCTTTGTTGAGAGTGTAAAAATTAAGAATGAAGCTATTAACTTTTTAATGATATTCAAGCTGTACGGGATTTGTCTGTACAGGTTTTGTTAATGAATAAAACATTAACAGTAGCGTAGCATATCTAGTTAATTAAGGATGACGTTACTGTCTGAAAAAGCAGTTGGATGTTACAAAATAACACCTGGTGTCAGACCCCAGTCAACAAGTCGTTGGCGCCAACATCCCAAGGACAGATCGGTCATTTCAGGACCCGCCAGGCCAGCTGTCACAGGTGGAGCAGCAGCCCTTTGAGATATATGTAGACAGGAGGTCATCATGGGACACTCAAGCATGATTACTCTGGAAAGACGTGAAGATACGATGTTCAAAATAGTATTTTCCATTTCACAGTTCAAAAAAAAACAAAAACATTTTTTTTATCCTACCAGGTGTTTGGAATCTGTCAGTGCACTCTCAGCAGGGAACTAAAGAAGCTATCCAGTTAGTCATTGATTTCAATTTGAAAATAAGTACAGAGACAGGGACTTGTACCAAATAAGAAAAAAAAAAAAAGTCAGATAGAAATATTTTCAGCTCAAGTGCTGCGTGGATCACAGGCTGCTGCAGTCTCACCTCCACTTCTCTTTGTGTAGGTGATGCTTTTCTTCCACGCAAAAAGTGCACATAGATTTTCTTTTTTAGCTTGAAATAAAAATGAAATATATTCTGTCAACTATACAATAGCTGGAGATGTTTTCTTGAAACATGACTGTCGTGCCAGATTTTAAGAGCAGTGGATACAAAGAAACATCTTGTTCAGTCCAGCCCAGCTTTGTATTCGCTGTTTTCTGTTTTTTAGCACCATTTCTGGCAAACATCCCGTAAATCGATGCTTTCATGTGAAATGAGCAGCTTTTTGAATGTCCCTGTTATTAAAAGAGTGCAATATCTTGGTTAGTAGTCAATGCAAGAGGAACTAGTGAGACTATTTAGTTTAAAAATTGATTTGGAAAAACTTCGACTGCAAATTTTTGATTTTTTTACTTTAGCGAGCAGAGAGAGATGTTGAATTGAAAATATCTAGAAAATATCCTACCTTAAAAATCCATTAAACAGATGATGATATTAGTACGCTGCCTCTGTCAGTGAGATGCTTTACCTACTAGTACTTACATTCTCTACTAGAGGCAAGGAAAAAGGACTTTGGTAATAGGAAATGTCAACTCAACTTGTATAATAGTTTTGAATCAGGAACTTAATTATCTTCTGAAGACGTAAAAAATAAATCATAACCAGTCTGGATTTATAAAACACTATGACATCTATTCAAACTTTTATTTATAAATGATTTTTTTTTTTTAACAGAAACAGGAAGTATCAATGTAACTTGATCATTCATAAAGTCATCATCATCTGCATACTTACTGAGGAAGATAAACAGAGGTCTAAAGTGAGCAGCAAGGCTCCTATAAAAAGGATCTCGGAAACAGTTAAATAAAACAATATGCGGGCACTTCAGTGACAATTGAACATCCAAGAGGTTTTCTTTACTTTGTGATTTCTTGACACGTTTGTCTCACTCAGGAACCACACAGTTGTGAACTCCAAGGTCATCGCTGTGACTGTGAGACCCGAGCCGAAGACCACCGAGTCCCATCTGGAAATTGAACTGGCTCACCTGGCAAATGTAAACACTACAGTCGTTCTCTCACGTGCAATCTCGGTAACAAACACGATCATAAACAGCAGGTTGACAACGAACGATAGTATATCATTTGGTTATGCACGTATTGATTTTTTTGCTTGATTCTTCACATCATTAGAGAGGGAGAGCCTTTGTTTATGAACTGAATGCTGTACAAAAGACCACAGCACATATATCCTCCCATTAGCTGACACACAAGTGGTGGTTAATTGTCTTGATAATTATTCCCAAGCAGCCAAGTGTCAGAAGAGAGCAGAGTGTTCGGATAATTACGAGACAAAGCCTTTTTTTTTAATGATCCAGGCTTTTTTATTTCATCTTGGAGATGAAGGGCAAGTAGGTCTAAGCATGTCAGCTGAAGTGTGTATGCCTCTAATAGCGCAGGCTGCACACACATCGGTGGTCCCTACGTGAACCTTGGCACACGTTGAAAAAGAAAAACCTCCACATGCAGTTGGTTTATGATGATGATGATGATGCAGGTGGTGGGGACGAAAATGATGATCAGTTTTCAGTATAATTTACCAAACATTTTGTCTTTCCTTCCTTCCTTCCTTCCTTCCTTCCTTCCTTCCTTCCTTCCTTCCTTCCAGGGAACAAAGAACCCCTACTGTGCGCTGTGGGACAGCACCATAATGTAAGTGGGCATGCACTTTCACTGTGTTAGCTTTTTGTTGTAAAGTTTCCTGGGTTTGTTTTCACTTACTCTAATAAATATCAAAGTATCGTTGTGAATTTTCAGGAACACACACATTTATAACTTACTTTAACTTTTCTGTCAACCTGGATTTTTATTAGTATCTATTTTCACATCCCAAAAAGGAAAAAAATAAATTTATCTGTCAAATATCTTGGCTTCATCAAGATTCTTCAAAGTTAATTAAAATGAAATCATTAGATATTACGTTTTTCAGAGCCTTTTAAATTATGTTGCCATGGTGCTAGAGTTGCTGCACCTTTGCGCAAAAAAATGCCGTCGTGAATCTGTCAAGACTATCAATATGAGTCACGCATGACTAATAAGTTCACCCCTGGAAACCGCACTCACAGCTTCTCATTTCTAAAAATGTTGACAGTCATTGTAGTTATACTGCAAAGAGTATGAAACTTTAAAGTATTAATTGTTTCTACAGACATTTGAAGAACAGATACACCTGATAAGAAGCAACTCCATATGATGATTGAATACTAGTCCCAAATGCTAAAGAATGAGATACCTGAAAAGAATTAACACAGCCTGGGGCTTTTCTGTATGGAGTTTGTATGTTCTCCCTGCGTGTAGGGGGGTTTCCTCCGAGGACTCCGGTTTCCCCCACAGTCCAGAAAACATGCACCAGGGGTTCCTGAGCAAGACCCTCAGCCCCCACTAGGTCCCCCCCCGAGTGCTATGCTATGTGGCTGCCTACCTATCGGGCAATTTGGTGAAGACATTTCCCCGAGGGGATTCGTAAAGTACGATTCTACAAGTTTCCTTCTGTAACTACGTCCCCATCAGCACCCTCTCTGAAATTATTCTTTTTTACCTTCACAGTAAATGTTCCGTTCAAAGTGAGACAACTAAAATTGTGGAATAATTTTTCCAACTATTCTTGTTAGTGAGACACATTTCCATTCTTAGTTGAAGAGCAATTGCTGATTAAAGATAAATTAAACGTAACTGTTGCAGAATTTGAGGTGAAAGAATGACACCTGAGGTGGACTGCCTGAGGGCTGGAGTAGAGAGAAATGGGGCAAAAGAGGTGAAGAGTTCTGCCCCGGGGCTGAAGAGGATGAGGCCGGTTAGCAGGATTGTCAATGAGCAGAAGCTACAGGTTATTAGGAAGATAACAACCAGAAGGCAGGGGAGATAGGTGAAGCTGTCGAAGAGGATGACTCAAAGGCAACGCAGATGAGCCAAGCTGCTTAGGATCACGATGTGAATGCCAGCGATGTGCACTGAGTCACTGGGGAGAGGACAGGAGCTTGGCGACACCAAGGACACCGAGGTGCCGTGGAGAATGGAGCACAGGCCATTTTAGGTCAGACGCATCCGGGAAAATTGGTCAGATGTCTGGCCAAGAGAGGGCGTGTTGGGACATAGCGCAGGACAACCCAGAAATGTCTTCGCAAGATATTAGACTGGTTTAGATGCTGAGAATAAGGTAACGTGGCTTGTGGCTGGAGTGCTACAATGACAAACTGCAGAGGGGAAAAGAAGAGGCCAGGCAATTTGGTGGAAGACTGATGGCCTCAGAGTGAGAACACAGCACCGGTTGCCTGAGTATTCTCAGTGGTGACCAGAAGCTTTTAGGACGGGATTACTGGCAAGCTAAGGTAACTTGAGTAGCAGTCAGTTGAATATAACAGAGCTCTACAGCGGTACTCGACAGCCGTGAAGCCCAAAGACCTGGAGCAGCTGTGACGGTGGCAAGTGGTTGTAACACAGGGCGGGCACAGACGAGTTAACAGCAGAGGCATCAACATCTCACTGGGCTTTGGCAAGGGCAACTGACAGATGGATGAGCAGAGTAATGACTGGGGTGGCAGAAAAGAAAAGAGGAGGCAGCTGCAGAGGTACCACATAGCAAAGAGTCAGAGCGCCCAACAGATGAGGTTCTGCATTGTTATTCAGTGGAGGCGCCGAAACAATGGTCACCAGACAAGACAGTGAGTTAATAGGAACTTGTGAGATCACACTCCCACTCTCCAACCCTAAGGTCACTTTCGTAAAATGGCAAAGTCAAGATCCAAACAATGGTGGCAATAGTGTCACAGGTTACATGGTCACTAAATGTAGACTGTTAAAAAAAAAAGAATAACAGGAAAAGGTAAACAAGTGGGGGGAAAAAAACACAAAGAAGCCTTGTTGTTTGTGGAGGTAATGCTGCCATGGACCCATGGTAAAGGTGTGGAAATTAACATCTTTAGAGATCGAAATACACATCAAAATGAAATGAGGGAAGAACCAAATGTAGACATTGTTCAAAACCGTAAGAAATTTGTATTTGATGATGAATACGAGAACAGAAGTCTTTCCAAACAAAACAAAATGCTACTAAATTGAGAGGGAAAACAGACAAGATGGACCCAACCGCATTCACAAACCCAGGATACTTTCAGATTTGTCAATGTAAACCATGTGCTTGTTTGGTGTCGACAGAAATGTATATTGGGTATATTGTCGTTCACATTCACAGTTCTTTTGCTGCTGTATTCAACACCTGGTGGAGTCTCAAATTTCCATGACGATCAAGCCTTTTGTAGTGCTCCAGTATTATTCCAAATTTGATAGGCAGCACATTGAACCACCTTTTCCTTTTCTACCCCATTGGGTTCTGTTTCTTTATTGCATAATGCAACTTCATATATTCCGTCTATACATTCTGCTCTGTGCTAGTCAGGAGCCCTTTTAAGTCAAACTTGTGAGTATGTGAGACAAGACTGGAGATTGAAAAAAAAACAAAAAACAGGCAGCTGGTGTGGTTTCTTTCACACCACTCTCGCAACATACCAGTGTGACTGCAAAGAGACCGTCTCATCAGGCTGGTCTCGGTGTAGCTGTTTCAGACCAAACTGCCTTGAACCACACCAGATTGGAACCCTGCCATGCTCAGTCCCGTACACAGTCCCAAAAGTCAACTAGATCCACCCTAAAAACATCAGGTGTGAAAGCACTCTCAGACACACAAGGAAAGGTGGATGAGTCACAAATGTGATGCACAGGGCAGGTGTAATCACTGTGGGAGCTGCACAGGCCACATACATATGAGGGGAAGAAACGGGAAGATCTGACACGGGTGTGGCATCAGACAGTGACTAACCAGAAAGCATCCAGACAATGGAGAGGGAAGTCCACAGAAACCTGACACAATAGCAATGCACAACTTAGGAACACATAAAGCAGAAACACTGAAACGAAGGTGGGAATACAAACACTTTGGAAAACACTACTTTGAGGACACACAACTGCCAGTTATAACCATGTCATTCAAAGACATGTTTTGTATTTTATGATAATACAGGTCTTTAACCTGTTTCCAGGACTGAAATCTTTATCTCTGCAATGTATGCCTGTGACACGCAGAGACGAGACAATTCACTTACTAAGATTAAGCCAGATTTCTTCTGTGTAAGTGAAGTTAACTCTGCATTTTCAATTTTTTTTGTAAATTTCTCAAAGTCTCAGCCTAACACGAAATTAACAGCAGATATGTATAGATTATATCAGGCAACAGTTGTTTTTACTTTGAAATAGCTTGTGAAATGTGCGTAGTCTGCCTTCTCATCTGGTATTCAAGGGCATCTGGGCTATTTTTGAACTACTGGGGCAAATCAGCTCCATCCTCTGTCTCTGACTTTCCCCAAGTGTGCATTATTTTCCTAATGTGCTCAGAGCCACTTTAATCAGAGCAACAATAAGTTATACCACATCATGATAATCATCTTCCTTTCAGATATTTGGCTGCTCCAATTACCCAATAGCAGTTATTCTCAGGACTTCATTATTAAAGGGCACCATCACCCATAATGCACCGTCTGTCAGCCATGTTGGTTCCATCTAAATGATTAGTGATCAATTATTAGAAAGAAAATATTCACAAATCGATCATGGAGGAAATCTGGACCACACTTTCTGCTGTTTATGTTTGTTGAAACTAACAGATTTACATAATTGTAAACAGTTAGTTGATTGGAAAAAGTAAGTACACTTGCTATGATTTATTTATTTTTTATTAAAGAAAATATTTTATTGACCCACCCAGCATTCAAATAGTTTACTATTTGAAATGACATGTAATTAACTCCAGTACTAGAAATACTGCAATCTAGTATTTTAAAACTCTCTTATGAACCCTTGCTAAACATCTGATTGAATTACCATCCCCAAATTTATATGATTAGAATGGTAGACTTGACAGGTTTCTTTATTCATTGCTTTAAAAGTGATAGAGAAATCATATTTGACAAGATAATGAGTTTCCCAGCAATCTTCATTCAATTTTCGACTGAAATAAACCAACTATTCCACCTGTCAGACCTACTTTTTGTGTTGTCGATGACATTTATTGGCATGTGCTTGCTGTGTTTTGGCTCATTTCTATTACCCAGGCCTGTAGGTGAATCTGTTCCACCTGGCTGGCGTAATGATTATCCCAATATAGCAGAGGAAATAGTAAAAAAAGAAAATAGTAGGGTAAATATTGTCATAGAAAGTTTCCAAACCACATTGCCACCACATCCAATATTACTTTTCAGGTCTGCAGCTCCACTGCACTGAGCATATTAAGTCAGACGCTGCACTTTTATTTATTTTTTTCAAATGTTGATATTTATTGCTGCCAAACAAGCTTGAAATTCCTATTATCCCACCACTGTCTCATGAAGAAAAGATGAAATACAACCCACTGACTTTAGATCAGTGAACTTCCCCACTGTGTTTTCATTTCCCTTCACATTATTCCTAATTTTAAATTAAATAATGCAATCACTGTTTTGACAGAAAACATTGTACTATCTGGTAAATTTTCCATCATCCTGACCCCAGCATGAGATTAAAACGCATGCCTTATCCGCCAAGCTAAACGTGGAACTCATCACTCTTGTTAGAGAGAATAATTATCGCCATTTGAGGACTGTAATCACAACAATAAAATTCAAATTCAGCCTTGTTTGTTGTTCTTTACCGACTCTAAATTTGCAGAACAGGAAAATTACAGAATGACAACAAGCAGTCAAGCTGGTTTAATCTTTTGACTTCCCCCCCCCTGCAATTAGATGTTTTTGAAATCCTCTGTATGCCTGTAAAGCAGTGCATGGAAAGCCTCTGACATTTTAATCACAGATATTTCAGCATCATCTCTCAAATTATCCATCACAGTGGCCAAATATGAAACAGAAAACGACCATCTTTACAAGTGAAGATGAGCAGAACCTCAAACAAGACTTTTCTGGACAGCCTGTTTGCCTCAACATACATATCTTTCCATTTATTCCACACATAGGCCACTCAAATCTGTACAAGGGGGTGATTTGTTGAGACAAATTGAAGGATAAACCCTCTCTATTATTTTTTTTGGTCCATGCATCTCCAATTCTGTGAACATTTTTTTATCACATGTATCAAACCATGTAACTTCTCCTGCAAAGTGATTAAAGCTATTGAACCAACAAACCAGGAAAAAACATATCAAATAAAAGTACAGTGGTTTGCAAGAGTGTTCATCTCCTTTTAAACTTTCCTACACTTTGTCACATTACAACCACAAATATAAATGTGTTTTGGGAAGACTTTTTTTGTGTTAGACCAACAAAATGTATCACATAATTGTGAAGTGGAAGGAAAAAGTGTGCAAAAGTATTCATCTTCTCAGAGTCAATACTTTGTGGAGCCTCCTTTAGCTGAGCTGCAATCACAGCTGCAAGTCTTTTGGGGTATGTCTCTGCCAGCTTTTCACATCTAAAGACTGACATTTTGCCCATTCTTCTTTACTCGAGCAATGGTTTCATGCAAACCATTGCATTCTAGCTCTTGTATGTTTATAGTCTTTCTCCTGCTGGGAGGTGAACCTCCACCCAGTCAGGTTTTCTTCTAAGATTCCCCTGAACTGAGACTAGATTGCACACATTTTGACTCTATTGACTAACTAGGTGACTTCTGAAGGCACTTGGTTGCACTGGATTTTATGTCGGGCTATCAGTGTGAAGGAGCATGAATACTTTTGCATGCCACACTTTGTAGTTTTTATTTGTCAAAAAAAAAAATCTTGAAAATCATGTATAATTTACTTCCACTTCACAATGATGCAGCATGTTGTGTCGGTCGATGAATATTTTTGCAAGCCACAGTATTTAAAAGTAAATAAGAGCCGTCATCTCTCACACATTGATGATAAAATTGTTGCTATTAACTCCAAACTCACATCAAATGTAAACACTTTGGCTGAAATACAGCTATCTGGGGCTTTTATCCTGACAGTAGAAACTGTAGTCAATTTCTACAACCTGCACATCACTCCAGCATTCATTGATATATCCTTTTTATGAAGTTTGTATTATTATACCCTCGTCTACTTATTGCTCGTAGCTTCCATTTTTATATATCACCTCCCCCCCCCCCCCCCCCCCCCATCTATCAGAAACTATTCCCCCTCCAGCTCTCATCACAAATCACACCCCATATACAATCAGATAAGACAACCTGTTATCTCCTTTTTCAATAATTCCATAGATCAAAAATATTGATTCAAATATCTGACATCACTTTAAAGGGTACACACAGGTCTGCTTGCAATCTGAAAAAAGTGCAAAGGTGAAACTAAATAACAAATAAACTCCTCAAATGGTACATCTAAAGGTAAAATATTTTATTAGATTCAAGAAAAAAGAAAAACGTGATTTTTAGAGTTCTGTCATTACTTCGGTGTTGTCCACTGTTCTAGTTATTTAATTTATCATAACAAAGACAAAGGTTTCAGTCAAGAGGTTGTGATCATTGTCCTTGGTATTGATAAGTCTTTGTCAATCATGTCTTCATGATTGACACTTATATCATGGCTTTTCCTTTTTTAATATCCATTTCTTTTAGTTTTATCTTATCTAGTTTTATTACCGTATCATCTCTCTCAAAGCACTCTGATGGTAGTAAATCATATTGTTGTCCCACTGCTTTTATCAGCGTAAAATAGAGTTTCTTTTAATGTAAGAATTACTAGCTTTCAGCCTTTATGGTCAAGCCTGAAAGAAACAACATAAATCCTGCAGGAAACATGGTGGCAGATGACTTAAACAAAGCACATCACAATATGTATTTGGATGAAGCCCACCTAATTAAAAACCAGAGCGTTCAAACCTGTGCTTTAGAAAAATCTCTAATGAATTGCCGCAGTAGCTTTGTCTCAGATTACTGCACAGATTGTTAGTTACATTTGAAGGAATAATTTACAAAGAACAGTGTAGTTCCTAAGGAATAAAAGCCTATTAATTATTTACATGTCAGGGTGTGAAAGCAGCTGTCACAGCATCGGGTTGCACACAGATGCTGAGCTTGAGCCAAACAGGGCGCACCAAACACTGGATAACTGCTGCAAAGCATCACAACCAGGAGAATACTGACTTTTGTATTCCTGCTTTGCACAGGGCATACTTTCATACTTTCACTTCACGATCTGCAAATTTACAGTTTGTTCAAGCCTTTTCAATGCACCCCTGCACCTCAACAAATTCCTCGTAAGTGCACACTTATCCGGAAATAAATTAATTCTAGATTTGATGTTCTTGCTTAATACATATCCTGCTTGTTAAATGGATGGAGAAAAAGCCATTCCTTCTCAATGAGTCGTTATCAACACACTTAATGAATCCTGTAACGGCAGGTTTACTTCTTAGATCTGGTAAACTCCTTTTAATACAAATAAATCCCATACAGTCACAGACATCCTGCAAATCAAATCTAACTGGCCCAGATTATTATCAAAAATCTTCAGCAAAAATTAGATTTTGGCATTAAACATTCATTCCTTGTATTCATTCTATGCGATCATTTCAATTGAGTAAACCCTGGTAATCTTCTGCGGTCATTATCAACATGATATTATCTGTACTGTGATAATCAACTTAATTTAACAGCTTTTTTCTAAACATCTGAATTCACCCGTACATATTTAAAGCCCCAAATTCACATTTCCTATTTTATCTTTCAGTTTAAGTTGATTTTGAGTTGGCGTTTAAAGTCTCTCATGGTTTCTTTTTATGACGTAAAGCTCCTTTGACATTTCCACATCTGAGATCGGCAGTTGTCAAACTTTTTCACGTCATCGACCTACTAAGAGACACGTTTGCTCCACTGACTCCCACTCGATCAGATTCAATCCCAAGGACCCTTGTGGGAATGTTTTTGTTGTTTTGGGGCAACTTTTGGATTGCAACTATTTACAGTGCAGATGTCGGGATGGTGACGGTGAGCGATTGCTTGTTTGTGCTGGATTAATAAACCTAAAGCACTTGTGGTTTTGCTTATGATGTTTGGTTACTGCAGCAGGACATTGGCAGACAGACATGGCAAAAATGTTTTGGATTGTTCACAGCTTCAGTAGAAGATTCACGATGGACTGATAACACTATTCACTATTTGACAGCAGCACGTGTTGTTGGGTTGGTGTATGTCAGAGCGCACAATGTAATTATATGTAGACACACATGCATGCATATGACATGTATTTATGGCAGTGGTGCTGTGGTGATACTCAGTGATGCTTCATGTAATGAAGACTCTCATCTGCTTGATTTATTTATTCATTTGCCCTTTCCAGTGTAAGATTATATGGCTTTGATAGTGAACCTGTCACTGCTATTTCATCATGCACTTTGGACTTTTAATTTACTAATGACCTTAATGTAAACACCTGTTTTAATGCCGGGCCACCAATGGAACAATAAACACCCTGCCATTCAAATCAGTGCATAAAAAAGGATGAACTTATTTTGTTGATGACATATACATTAGGCGAGCATCTATTTCACGCTGATGTCCATCAGGTAACAATGCATGTACTTGCATAGTAATGTAATTGCTCAAAACACAAAAGCATATCCAATCTGTATGGTGTCATATTCAGTGTGCTATAATATGTGGATTTAACCCCTCTCAGGATCATTAAGCATTTTCCCACTACATAAAAATATGCGCTCATTTTTCTTTTCTTCTCACTCAGCTAAGACCCGCAATGTGGCACACAGGCTGATATAAATGGCCCGTCATCAAGCGGTCCAAGATGGATGGTATAATTTCCCAGCATGGCCCCCACCCTCCTCTGCCTGTCATTGTGTGTCAGTCTTTCGAGGCTTCATGAAATTGCCCAAAGTGCATAGCCTCGGGCTTTCTTTAAGCCCACATCGCAGAGTCTGGATAAATCTAATGGGGGCATTCAACAAATTTTAAAAAGAGGTTTTTTTTTACTTGCCCTGAGCTATGTACAGCAACCAATGCTCATATGCTGTCTGAAATGTGAGAACAATGTAGGCGAAAAGGCTCCAGGTTAGGCTGGTTTGGTGAGTTCTATTCAGCTGCACCAGTTTCTTTGAGGGAACATTAATAAAGGCCCCTGAACATTGGGATAAGACATATGGATTTATTAGGCTGACTGGAGGAACTCAATCTGTCAAAGTTTAGGCAAACCTCAAAAGCCTAATTGGAGTTTTGTCCTGTTTCTGCAAGACTCCATTGCTTGAATACTTCATGTGCCCTAGACTTTGTTAGCCCCTCATGTCACTCTGCTGTCAGTTATCTTCCATCTTGACGCCTAAATCTGTAAAAAAAAATAAGACGTGGAGTGGGATCAAGTTCTGTCACAAAATTCAAGTCCTGTAAGTTGTGATGCAAAGTTGTCAATACGTCACTGCATGGATAGAAAGTGGTCAGCCAAGAGTAGGTGATGAATGTCACATCATCAGACTCAGTGTGGCTAACGTCAACGCTGACACTTTCTCTTGGGGGTATTTTATATTCTCGGGCCACCAAGGCCCAATAAGGTCAGACAACACATCAAAACGTGGCATACATAAATCCCCAGCCAACCATTGTTCTCCTGTCAGCTTCCCCCTCTGGCACTATAAGGAAGCAAACATCTATAGCAAGTCGAAAGTTATGAACAGATCATGAGGAGGATTCAGTCCTCAGCAGGGGAGCGAAGAATCCAACGTTATCTGAAGAAGTGGAGGCTTCAAAAGTGCTATCAGCCTGTCACATCACAAAGGAGCATGGATGCAGAATGGGTTTGCATCAGCATGTGACAATGAGGTTTTGAGCATGCTGCACCACCCTGCTCAAAGGGTGATCTCAAGTGGGCAGCTGTGGAAAGATTGTGATTGTTGTTGGTCGCCAAGCAAGTGCGCATCCTGGGGAAAACGCCTCAGATATTTAAGATGTTTGGCGGATGTGCAGACTGCCTCTTCAAAACATTGGTGTCCATCATGTATGACCACTCAGTGAGAAGGCGTCTTCTCTGAAATGACATTTCTGAATAACTTCCTCTTCAAGGTCCAACTGTGCAAACATTTACACAGTTTTAAACTAACACTTTATTTGAAAACTGAAACTTACAGGAACCTGAACACCTCTACTGGAGAAAAGCTCAGGCATCAACAAGCTATCTAAACTAGAATAGAATAGAATAGAATAGGTACTGATTTAATATACACACACTGAAAATCAAAAAGAGGTCACAATTACCACAAATAAAAATGAACTTTTTTCAAATGGATAAAATATTTTAAAAGTTTTACTTTATATATCGCAAGTGTATAAATAATCAACAAAACATTACATTGTACCTGCACTTTGTCTATTAAGGTGCTATTAGCAGTTTGACTGTGACGTCTTAGTGGGGTACATGGATGAAAACAGTTTTAGAGACAGTTTTTCCCCCAGATCTTAATACAAAGCTTCTGTTCTGTTGATTTTAATATTTGTGCCTTGTTTTCTGGAAGTGAAATTGCTGGTAGGATTTTCTTTATACATGCCACATTGTTTTTCTGTATTTCCCAGAAGATCAGATAAGAAACCTTTATCGTCATTGAACTGTACAATTAAACTGAAGTGCCCTTTGCAGTGCACTTTACAGACCATTGAATGATACAAATGACACGAAGAGACAAATATCAAAAGACAAATGACAATATTGAGGTTTGGGATATTTAAAATAATATATCTATCAAAAAACAACAATGATAATATCATTAAAGTGACATATCAGTAGGAGAACAACTTTATTTGTCCATCCATCCATCCAGCCATCCATCCATCTATCTAACCCGCTGGCTATGGGCACATCTTGAACAGGTCAACAATCTAGGGGAATTTCAAATTCAACAGGACATTTTCAAGAAATCATAAATTTTGTAGGGGATTTTAAAATTTCAAACCTGTAGAGGTGATCTTCAAGATATGGCGCATGACTCAGCAGTGCAGTACTCTAGTCTACATCCTCCAATCTAATCAGAAAACTGAGTTGAAAGGTCTGTGTGTTTCACCCATAGGCAGGGCCAAGTACATCAAAATGCAGTAAATGCAGTAACTGGACAAACATAAAGTTCCTTTCCATTTAGTATTCCAGATTTTGAAGAGTCGACAGTGGCAGCATATTTCTTGATCTGCCTTGGTCTCGGTATTTATTAAAAGCTGCGAGTCAAGCTTCAAAATACAGGGCATTAGCTGCCTTCAGTGTTTTGATGGGTGCAGATATGCACCAGTTGGATATGAAGAATAGTCCCAATCCAGTTAAGAAGAGGAACGACGAGCTTGAGAATAATGTTGAAGGTTCATTTATCTTTGCTTTGCTGTGCACAGACAGACAGACCAAAGAACCGATTGGCCCTGGTTGGGAATTTGCAACTGGCTCCATGGTTCCCTTCCAGGAATAATAAATATTGCTGCCATATTGATCAAATGACAGAGCAGGATTGCCTTGCACAGCAGGCACGGCTGCTCCCACAAATCACAGAGCTCTATATCGTCCTAAATCAGATGTATGCGTCTTGTTTTGCCTTTGTCACGACTTGAGTGGGATGCTGAAGAGTGAAAAGATTGCCAGGTGTTTTTCTTTTTTTTTTTGCAAGACAACAGGTGTTTTGCTTGTGACCGGCATCTTAATATGGGGGCTCGTGTTGTTGCGGCAAAACTGCTCCGTGATCACAGTCACGTTCGGGTTTTCTTGTGTCAATAAAGTTTATAACGGTGCTTTTTTTTATTATGGGGGTGATATTTTGGGGTTTGTTTGTGTTTTTTTTTTTTTTTTTCCTTGCAAAGACTGAAAATGAGTCGCGGGGCGAATGGAAGAGAGACGCTCCTTTCATTTCACCTACTAGTGGTGTGAAGTGGAGACCGGCTGCAACCATTTGCGCTGCCTCCGCGGGGTGGTATCACTTCTGCGGTGTTTTTTTTTTTTTTTTTAGTTTTTTTTTTTTTAAGGAGCGCTTCGCGTCGGGGAGCGACAACACTCGTGTAAAAAAAATGATTTTCAGGAACAATTCAAAAGCAACATTTAGTCCCGTCGCAGTGTTCGACTTGAAGCCGAATGAGCAGATGATGCGACAGCGTGTCTTTATTTTCTCCTTGTATCAGCCTCCCCCCTCTCACGCCAGCAGAGAGGAACAGAGTATCAATCTGATGCTGTCCACCGTTTCCAGGGTGAAAATGCCCCCAAGGAAGCAGTCAAAAAGCTGCTAATTAAAACAGCCGAAGGGAGAATAAAGAATAATTTAAAAAAATTTAAAAATTAAAAAAAAAAAGCATCGCAAAAAGACGGGATAAAACAGCAGGAATGTAGTCGACTGTGTGGGGGAAATAGAGAGGCATGCAGGTAAATATACGCGCTTTTATTCCGGAGCATATCCAAAGAGAATGTCGGTGTTTGAATGTGAGTGAGGTAGTTGGTTTTTTTTTTGTATTTATCTGCGTATAGCGAATCAATCAGCACCGGTCTGCTTGGACAGCTCCGTGCGTCCTCCCCCTCCTCCGAGTCTCTATCTGCTCCAAATGCTGCTCGTAGCCACACAAGAGCCGAGCCGATTCCTCTCTCCGATTTTCTTTTTTTTTTTTTTTTTTTTCTTCTCCCCTACCCTTCTCTCTCGTGCAACAATCCGCACGCCTATTTAGCTTTAGATGCATATCAGCGTTTTTTTTTTTTTTATAATAACAGTTGAGGAAAAAAAGAAAAGAAGCGATGCCGATAAGTCCTGTGAAGTCGTGTCACCGCTGGAATTAAGCCTCTAATTGCCTCTTGCCTCCTCCTTGCAGGAACGATTCTTGGGGAGCCTGGTCCACAAAAGGATGTAAAACGGTGCTTACAGATGCCTCCCATACTAAATGCTTATGTGATCGTGTATCTACCTTCGCCATTTTGGCTCGGCAACCAAGAGAAATAGTAAGTGGGCTATTGATTTGTTATTCACTGTGGGTTTTATGGGCTAATGTAAAGGAAGAAAAGCTGTGCCTGTGTTGCGTGTGCGTGTGCGTGCGTGCGTGCAAGTGTGTGTGCTTGGCGAGAATGGAAATTGAATATTTGGTGTGCTAATCCCGTTAAACAGTATTCCGGCGCTGAAATGGAGATGGTGGGGGATATTTTCTAGTTTGTACATAGATTCAGATAACTCTGTGTATATGGACATGCACGAGGAGGGTGTGTGCATGCTGATGTGTGTGTGTCAGCCTCTCCTCATCAATCAAAATGCACATTTCATAAGGGATTAGGATTTCTTTTTTTTTTTTTTTTTTAAGTTTATCAGTTATACAGTTTTGTTGCATCAAAAACAGAAACAAATTCTGGGTGAAGCCATATGTAATATTTTTTTGTTTTGGTTTTTTTCCTGCAAAGTGGTTTGATCCTATGTGCAGACATTTTAACTGTAAATGAAACAGAACCCTGTAATTTCTTTACAAGAAGAAGAAGTTGAGTATTTACACTTTGGCCTTTAGTACATGTTTGAAACAAGAAGCTATCCCAAACCTTCTTCTTTAAAAGGCCTGAAACATTGAACACCATGGCACCAAATGTATTTTCTACAAAACAGTGATTCTTGGTTTAATTTACTGACTATTGTACAAAAACTGATACCACAAAATGTACTATATGTCCAATCCCTACAAAGCCAGCTCATAATTGGCTACTTCACATGACTTCATGTATGTGATTTGAAAGGCTAATGTAGACTGAATTAAACAAACACGCCAATGTAGTGCCCTGTGTTGTTTAGTATAATCTCAAGACACAGTATGAATAGCTTTGGACCATGTATCTAAACAACCATCAAGCCCACGCATGTACCTCAAACCTCACAGTAAATTAAGGAATCCACAGTGGACTATTTACATGGTTGGTGGTGGTGGTTGTTTTGATTGGTTTCTTCACTGGGCAATAATAAAGATTTACTGTCCTGCATGAACCACATCCAACCACCCACTGACTGGTTTGTCTTGCCCTGTCTTTCTCCACAGACCATGGAGTTCTCAGGGGTCCCATCTGTGACATTGATAGTTGGCTGTGGTTTGTCTTGCCTTGCCTTGATCACATTGACAGTGATCTACGCTGTGCTATGGAGGTAATTACAACACTATAACAGCATACGCTAAAGCATATGATTGAAAAAAAAACAACTGATTTATTTATTTATTTAATTAAAACGTTTTTTTTCATCTTTAACAGTGCTAGCCTTGCAACTGATCACTGGTCTACAAGTAAAAGAAATACATTGATTTGTTTGTCCTTGTAATTTGTCTCCTCCCTCCAGATATATTCGCTCTGAAAGATCTATTATCCTGCTCAACTTCTGCTTATCTATAGTCTGCTCAAACATATTGATCCTGGTTGGACAAACACAGACCCACAATGTTGTAAGTATCATTTAATAATTGTTAAGACACACTTTGCAATGTCTGGAGGGTCAGTGGTTGTTGAGTCCTTTTCATGATGGCAGAATGGAAACATTCAAGTGACACAGTACTGTGTGGCCGAGTGTAGCTTTAACACGACTCCACTGTCTTTCTTTAGAACTTTACTCTTTTGAGACATTTGAATCAATATCCACTCATATTTTTCATTTGCTAAAAGTCCTATAAACCGTCGGACCTTTCAATGCCAGTCACTGTGATAGATTAGAATAAAGAAAATTGCTGTTGGGTTATTACATCTTTCTGCAAAAAAACATTATTTCTCCCCCCACTGGTACGAAGATGGTTTTCATATGTAATGAAAATGGAAAATCAGGTGTTTGTAATCCATCTACGAGTTGTAGATCTGCTCTGTATCGGCTCTGGACTACTGGACTTTGCTCAGGTGTTACACTGCCCTCTGGTAAACTTGCGACAACCTCGGCCTGTTGGCAGGGAACTAGTGTTGGTATGTAATTGTAATTAAGTATGATGCCATAAAAAAAACTAAAATAATGAACTATTGATAGTTAAAACAAGGACAATGCAATGAAAACATGTTTGAATAGTTCAGTAATGAAGCGGAGTTAACTGTGGGGGAGCAGAAAAGCTTACTTGATGCACACAATGGACATATCAATATTTAACTGTCGCAAGTGGCCAAACTGATGTGCATTGCGCACGGCTGCAATGATGCACAGCCGTCTCAGAGAGACATGACACTGTTTGTGTTTAGATGTCAATGACAGCTGACTTTCAGATCGAGTCAGAGGACGATTCAAAAGAACAACTGCTGTAACTAAAGCGGGACTGCATCCAGTGAAATATATCACTTCCTCCCTCCAGCTTTGTAACTGGCCAGTAAACAAATGGCTAATGTAAAAGATTGTTTGGCAAAAAGTAGTTGGGATTTACAAGCTGCCCACACAGATGCCCTTCTCAGTCATTTGGCAGCTCTTCAGAATGACACATTGTCCGATTACAGATATTTTATTGTGTAACCATTTTCTCAGTGTGTCTTTACCTTTTGCAAGAGGCGCACGGTGTTTTCCCCCTGAACTCATTATCTTCTCCTGTTTTTGGCCATCAATCTATTCTCCTTTGAGGGGGGGGGGGGGGGGGGGCTCATTAAGAGCCATTGTTTTAACATTTGTCTGTTGTTACAATGCAGCAGTCATAGCTTTTGAAAGAGTTTAACTGTGCATGGGTAACCCCAGCAATAGTGATGCTTTTTTTTTCCTGGTGCTGTAAAACATGGATACCTACAATGGGTTGGTGAAGGACTTACAGTACTCTTGGAGCAGATGGACCGAGCAGATGTTTGGGCTCATATCTAGCCTAACCTCATTCTTAAATCAAAGTGTGTTGTTGTCATTTGTCAATGCTGAGTTAAGACAGAATAGGAAATGGACTGATAATTTTTTTGTTTATCTGATGAAGCCTCTATCAGACGGGTATTGTTGGTAACGACTGCTTACATCTGGACAAAATGTGCTCTGTAAACATATACCCGAAACTGACATCTTTTGTTTCACCTAAATATTGTACAGGATAACAAAAACTGCATTATAAGTTCATCTGTTTCCTCGGCCTCACATAGCAGACACAGAGCCAAGTCTATAAATGCAAAAAGCTTTAGGGCACTTTTTATGGCTGAGCTTATTTGAAGCCCTGTCAGATTTAATCAAGGCTCCAGTCATCTCCTGTCTTGATTATGAGGACCACCACTTAACATGAACACTCACTGGGCTTGCTGCTAATAAGATATCTGTCTCTAGAAGCTGCAAAGAGATTAGATGCTTTTCAGAAAATCCACGAACATGCTGAATTTGACATCTCAACGTCTGTTAGACAGTGAGCAAACTACACTGATGGATGCTCAAAGCTCCAAATTCACAAAATTGTTTGTCATGGGACAATATGGTTATTAACCCATTAAGACTAGGAGTGAAAGATGATGCCATCACTTGTGTACATGACGCATGCAACAAAAAAAATGAAAGATAGATGAAAAATACATAGTTTCTTTTTTCAGCACGGCCTGGACATTTGAGCCTTTATTTACTAAAGGCAAAGGTAAAGCTGTGTGCTTGACTTTAGATCATTTAATGTCAAATCCAAGGAGAAATTCAAGTACCAGGGCAGAGCAAACCATATAACATGCTGCTCTTCAACACAAACTGAGTGAAATTGAGTTGAACTTACGACTCGGCCTTCACACTGGTCCTAGTTCTTCATGCGGATCCTCATAAAAATTAATCCCTCCCCTCCTGGCATAGAATTACAGGCAAAATCTTATTGTGTTGACCTCTAAAAGGGAGACGCATACCAAGTCTGACTGAGAGTCATGTTGGCATTGCTTCAGGTATTTATAGGTTAGTGCTGGACATTAAATCTGCATGAATCTATAGTATGTATTAAGAATGTATGAATTCACTTTGTGTGTAAAAGGAAAAAAAGAAACAGTTATTAATGAGCCCGCGGAGAAGATCATTCTGACTTCATCAATGTCTTTGTTCACTCATTGTTTTGCTTGCAACTGGTTGGTGTACTGCCATAGTGTGTCTGCTGTGAGTAATGCAAGAAAGAAAGAAAGACAGACAGACATGTTCTTGAATCTAAATGGTAAATGCATTAGCCTTAAGCCTGAAATCAGGAGACCACAAAACTACAATAATAACTTAATGACAACACATTTGATGTATTAGATTATTCATGTGGATATTAGCTTGTTGACACTCCCGTTCCCTTCCACCAATATTTAATTGGGTTTTAATTAATCCTTCACTTGTAATTTTAACTTCAGCTTCTAGTTATAGCATGCACACACAGGTTTGTTTTTTTTTTCCCCTCATTTGCATTGCAATGGCTAGGCAACCTGTCCAGGGTGTATATTGTCTGTACCCCATAACCTTGAGTTGGATAAAAATGAGATAGAAGGTCACTATTTTGCACTCTACTTGTTATCTACTGAAGTGAACACATGGAAAAGCGAAAAGTGCGCAGAATCATATATGTAATACAATAACTCAAGATAGCATTCAATTAAATGATACTATACCATGTCCAGATATCTAAACCAATTTATGTTCCCGTTTAACTACTTTCCCACATGACCTCAACTATCCACATTAATTGGACACCTCGGTACCAAACCAAACTATCTCTGTCCTCTCATCAGCAGGAGTCACATACATATGACTGCTCAGCAATCCTATTGATAAGAGCCTGCAGGTCAAAGTATCTATTGATATATCAGTTGGTCTTGTATCGAACATCCTGTTGTCATAATATCTGAGCAATACTCTTTGATCAGACACACTGCAGAACCAGTGCTGGAGTGGCAGGCCAGCAAGAGGAGAAAACACAGTCCCTGTGTGGGTTTAATTGCCATGCTGCCTGACACTGCCTCACTTGTTTTTCCTCCATCTCCTGTAAGAAGTGCATATAATTGGCTCCACTGTTTGTGGATTCAGAGTTGCTCATCATCTAATAGAAATCATCTCTTTGCTGTGGAGGTGTCCTCTGGGAGCAGGAAGTCAGTGAGTCACCTTTGCCTGCCTGTGCTTTTCCTTTGTCCTCTGTCGCTGTTCCTCCTGGTTCATAGAAAGACGACAAACAAAGAGAGAGCCACATGCTGCTGGTATTGCCAAGGCAGACAGAATTAGAGAGTCTTGGAGACAGAGGCGGATGCCGCTGTACAACCTTATGAGTATAATGAGAAAGTACACATTTGGTGGTTGGGGGTTAAAATATACAAAGTCCCCCTGAAGAAGAAAAACAACATACACTTCGTAAGCATTAATCAGCCAATGTGTCTGCAAATGAGTCATCAGCAGTAATCTATGATTTTGGGGGGAAAAAACCCAAAAGCATGTGTTTGTTAAATTAAAATTCACAAACTGCAACTAAAACTTAATAGGCTGAAACTGAAGACTTTCCAGTGCAAGAATAGACAAACCTGAACATCATCCATCCATCTTCCATATCGCTTTATTCAACTCAGGGCTGCAGGGCGCAGGAGCTGAGGACTAATTGTTAAGGCAGCGTACAGGCTGAGCAGATGGCCAGTCTAGTACAGGACAAACACACTCACACACACATCTATGGGTAATTTACATTAGCCAGTTAACCAATGTATGTTTTTGGAATACATGCATCCATGCATGCAGATAATGTAAACTCCAAACCACATGGACTCAAACTTGGGTTTACTATGATGGTAGAGGGTTGCTTTTTACCAGCAGACATCCCTTTGTTATGATTGGGAAAATATTTGTAAGCACTAATAACATTTTGGCAGAAGTGTGCTTTGCTATTGGGCTCAGGTCACTCCTGGTTTGCCTGTGGGATATGAAGTAGCCAATAACGGACTGTTGTGGCAAAGTCACTGCATTTTTCTACTGTTATTTTGCATGACAATTTGCTTCTATCGGCCACTTTGTTTTCTAGAGTTTTTAAAGGTCTTCACAGTGAACATGAGGGTCTTTCTGTGTGGAGTTTGCTTGTCTGTCTTGTGCATTCATGGATTTCTTGTACTCTCGTTCCCTTCCAAAAGTCCAAAAAATGAATTTGAGGCAAATTGGTTAATTGAAATCTTTCCTTAAGTGTGAACGTGTCTGTAGTTCTGTGTTTTCCCGGTGATAGGCCTGTTCAGGGTGTATTCTGCCGTCACACACAGTCACCCAAATTTGGCACCTCGACACACAAACTTACATAAAGTGGCATGGAGGATGAATAGATTGAATGTCCTCCACCTAAACAGCCATTAGTTGAAACACTGGAACACTTAAACCAGAAGAATGCCCTTTCAATTTGAAAACTTAAACCTGCCTCTTCCACTGGAAATTAATGAGAACTAGCTGGGGAAATAGAACATACTGTCTTAGATATACTGGAATAATTTGAACCAATGTGGTGGCTCTCCACAGGACAATACTTTAATTATTGCAATAAATGTGCTCTCCACAGTAAGGTAAATCTCAGCGCTCATTAAGTGGTGGAGTGTTAGTGACAAAGATTCACTGTTAATGGGACCTGAAGCCTGCTTCACTCTCCTCAACCAATGAATCGATTCCTAAAGAACATAAATAACATAATGGCTTGTAAATAATCATGCCTAAATGTCCGAGGGGATGAACATTAGGATTGTGTCATTGAACTCACTATGAATATAAGTAAAATTGATATCTCACTCCAGTAATATGTCCCTACTCTTTCTTAGCTCATCCAGCTTTCAGTTATTTAAGATAATGAAACAAGGTTATACTCAGATCTATTAATCAGCATTTTATCAGTCCGCATTAAAGAACTCTTTGGTAATGGCAGTTTAAGATTACAACAACAAAAAAAATTCAAACTGGCTTAAAGTGCTTCACATCACCCCTTCCCTTTACCTCTGTGTCTGTCAGCTCTGCAATGTTTTAACGTGGTCCCTTCCTCGGCTCCTCTGTTTCCATGGATACTGACACAGTGTGCTCAACATCTCTCGGCATTTGCCTTTCTAAAGGGCAACATGAACTCTAGGTTTCAACCTCATTTTTGTGTGAGCGCCTGTGTCCAATCCCCGCTATCGTGATACTGTCATAGCGCATCTTTCTCTCCATTCACATGCGTTCCCTTTTGTTTCAGGGGACTAATGAGGCTGGATGGTATAGGCAACCAAGTGAAGCATGAAACATAACGGCTGCATATGACCTGTTTCCAGGAAACAAGGCAGGCTCTATTTTCAGCACCTTGGACAGCACATGAGCAACAGCAATACCCGAATTAGCTTTTGGTGGAAGCCTACAGGCAGCATAGCTTCTGCATATACTAGACCCACAAGGTTTGCCCATCCCCCATGTGTCTTCTTCGCTTAAAATCAGCATGTAAACTGCTTTCACTTTCAATATCTGATATTTCTCACTGGCTGTTCGTGTTAATGCTTGGAAATAATCACAAAAAGCACCACAATACTTCTACAAACAGGTCACTGAATTCTTAAAACCACATCGAAAGGCATGAATATCTCAGAAGTGCGTGTCAGACAGCTATGATTTAGCAAATAAATGGTTGCTTATTAAATGAAGATTTACAGGCCACAATATTTGTGATTTCTGCAAAAAGCATCTGTACGCACCTGTAATTACCACATGAGCAGGTGGTCAAGTATCATGGGAGCGTCATGTTTTTTTGATTTATTCACGTTGCTTTGAGACGGGCTTCTGCAGAATTAGCAGCTCGAAAGTGATTAAAATCAATGAAAGTCACTTTCGATTAAGGTCAATTGCATCTTCTTTAAATCACGATTTCAGTCATGACTTCATTGTCACAGAATGTTAATGTACAAAAACACTTTGGAATACAGACATGTGCAAAATGTGGGATCGAACTGCCAACTTTGTGACAAGGAGCTCTAAAAACAGGGGTATAACTATATAAAAAATAATCTATATAAAAAAAAATTGGGGTCATCTTAATTGTCTTCTCTCAATTTTTATGGAAATCCATTTAATAGAATCTTCAAACTGAAAGAATAGTCCCAGCATTTTAATACCATACAATGTGATTATTATGTAACTGAGCACCATGCTGATGATTCAACAGTGGAAACCTGCCCAAACTGACAAATACTATAGTTTAGTAATGCAGCACATCCATCACTGTCCACTCAGCAGTAGCACTATTTCTTTCTGAAATGAAAATTATTAAAAGACTCCACATTGAGTAATTGACATCTGACATTACTAACATAATATTCATCCAACTTTGGATTATGAGGCGCCGGAGCTGATCACAACTCAATATGGGTGAAGGCAGGATACATCTTGTACATGTCACCCATCCATCACACAGACAATCGCCACACTGACTTTCACACCTGAGGGCAAAAACATTCACCAATTGACTTTCAGAACATGTTTTTGTGTTGTGAAAGGAAGAAAACCCAGGCATGAACTGGGAGAACATGCAAACTCCACACAGAAGGAAGGTCATCTAGATTTAAAATGGGGATGGTCTTGCTGTGATGCAAGGGTGCTAAGCACTACACCACTGTATGACCCAATGTCATTAAATGGTGATTCTATTTCTGCCGCCTTCTGGATGGTTTTTAAAAAAGAACTCCTGCAATGATATTTGAGCATTTATGTCACTTTAGATTTAAATTCCATCCTTACAGTTGAACGTTTTCAAATCTCGACAAAGATTTTCTATTTCAGTCCACGTTTATGTAATTAATATCTCTCACTGACAAACAGCACCTCCTACTTCCCAGGAATAAGGTAATGCAGGATTATTGTCTTGTGTGAGCCCCATGAACGCTGCAGGGGATGGGAGGATTGAGTGTGGCTCTCTCAGTGGGAATGCAAAGTGGTTGGGAGAGCTCACAGTATGGTGTGGACGCCCTGGGAAGAGATGATGCACTTCAATCTTTTCCCTCTTTGTACGGTATTACTCAGATTTCCACAGCATCACGCTGCAAACAATCTAAAAAGGCAAAAAACCTTAATCTCTTCTCTCTCACAAATATCTGTGTGCAATGACAAGAGTCTTAAGGCTATTTCTCTATTCCTAATCCTCATCCTCCTCTAAACAATCCCATTTGGAGTCGCCTCTCCTCGGAAATAAGATGGACGGGCTATTGAAGCTGATGTGTGCCACTATGTTGTGAAGCCTGGATGCAATCTGCTTCCTCTGACATATACTTTCTCTATCATTTAAGCAATATTGTGGGTTTCCCCCCTTCTGTCTGTGTTAAACAGTTGACCTTGGCTCACATGCCTCCAGGTGGAATCTCCAGCATACTAATGAGGGTTAGTGCAGAGGAATGCTATGCCATAGCGTTCTGTGTCAGTTCGCCGGGCTCTGATCTTAACTACTATTGCCACCTCTGTTGCTGCAGTTCAGACTGATGCTTTGTTTCATTCACTGCACATGGCGGGACTTCAGAGGATGGTCTAGACAGACATATGCTGCTGGTTCTGCAAGAATAGTTCAAGGAAATAAAGAAATATCAATAGAATTGATGCATATCCTCGGGGAGCATCTTGGAACATGGGAATCTGTACTGGTGGAATTGGATGGGGTCTGCATTTGTTTCAGTGATGCAGCACTATTATGTGAGAGCTACGCATTGATTTGTATACCGGCCCTTTTAAAACCTTTGTTTTTGTATTAAGCTACATTTCTGTAAATGAGACGCTCCCTTCCAGCCCACAGATGATGACTACGTCTCTCTCTGACCCTTTACACTTGTCCCAACAGGGTGTCTGCATCATGACGACAGCCTTTCTGCACTTCTTCTTCCTGGCATCGTTCTGCTGGGTCCTCACTGAGGCCTGGCAGTCCTACATGGCCGTGACGGGAAAGGTTCGGACAAGGCTCATCCGCAAGCGCTTTCTGTGTCTGGGCTGGGGTGAGTAAGCCGCATGTTTCCATAAACCTCTCTATTATCTCCCATCGTACCTTGCACACTGCCATTTTCTCACAATGTGTTGGGTGCACAGTGTCTTTCCAAGTAACTGTATGCCTTCTCCAATAGCTGCTCTCATCCTCTCTGTGGGGCAGCAACATCCTCATCCTGTCAGGCTCTTTGTTGTGATGCTTTTGTGCTTCAGTCATGCTCTCTGTGGGCTGGGTAAATGGACCGGCCTTGAGCAGACTAGTGCAGCTCTCCCGTAGCAGGTTGCGCTGACCCTATGGATGATAAAGAGGATGTGATGCAGAACATTTTTCTCTGCAACGGCATACATTTTATCTCTAAGGTAAAAGGGTTCCGGGGATCGGTGTGTTAGGAGAACTGGCAGTTTTACACTCAAACCTTTGTAATATCAGATTGTAAAAAGGTCACCTATCACAATTGAAATACAGGGAGGACCACACTATGCATACAGTGTATTTATTATGTGTATTTTGACAGTATTTTGTATTGATTATGTCAAGAACCAGAGATCTTCAAAGTACTAGTGCATACACATGTCTGTCAATAAACACAGATAAACAAAGTATCTGTATCAAAGGATTTGTGCTTCATCTGATAAATGTCAGTGTGAATCCCTGTCCAAACAGTTTCTCCTAACAGACTAGTAGAAATCTCTCCTTTAAAAAAAAAAAAAAATCAATTTGATTATGAAAGAGCCCACACTCATTCTTCCTGTTACCTAGCAACAAACAAGGCTCTCTTAGTCATTGCGGTGCCAGTGCTTGCTGCAAAAAAAGAGGAAAAAAAATGGACAAAAGGCTGTTGTACACTGCACAGATTTCTCAAAACACACCATAATAGATGATCTGACAATAAATAAAACAGTGTCTTGTTGTATTACAATTTAGAATAAAAACAGTACGGCGCAAAATATGAAAGCTATATTTACATGTAAAGACCTAAAAGTCAAAATGTCTAATCCCCTACGGATTACATGAAGGCATGACATTTTCACAATAGATTTCAGATGCAACGTGTAGGAACCTGTACCTGTTGTGTCTTAATTCAGGCTTTTTGAAGTGCAGCATCTCCACCGTGCAGGCTGTTGGCCCGCTCTGTGATTTATGACATGCTTGTGTACACTCGGCACTCTTTACCTCTTCAGCACTGCAGAGAGGCTCTGGATGGCCACAGGGTCTTCGCCTCCTGCCTCCAGGAAACTGATTACATCAATAGCACCTGCCTGCGCCGCTCTAAGAGGACAAAATGTTAATATTCCAAGCACACGGTAGTAAAGACGGAATCAATTACACTAATCTATAATGAGGAGCAATACGGCAAAACCCTCCCTATGAACGGTGTGGAGGGGAGGGCGGAGGAATTTCTTACAGTACAGTGATGACAATTCGCCACGTGGCTTTTGCAAACTCAATGCACTGCTGCCATTTTGTCAAGGCTGTGGCACAGGCGGTTCTCCTCGGCTACCTACTGGAACACTGTATAATATGTTGATTAACAAATTGAAATGCATAGCGTTGATCATACACTCTAAGATGTGCACATTCTCTCATACTGTGGCTTTCAGTGGAATCAATCTAGTTGCACTTTGTGTAATGAGTGGAAGGCACAGCGGCTGACTAAAGTGGGTTCACGTTCTCAGTTCTGCCCAAAAGGAAAACTAGAACTGCTGGAATAACTATCGATTGTTTTCTCTTTTAAAGGATTACCGGCTTTAGTTGTTGCTGTTTCAATGGGATTCACCAAAACAAAAGGCTACGGGACACCCTCATAGTAAGTTTTATTTTCTATTAGCCATTCAACATGCATGCAGTCGATTCATAGTCACACTTAAAGAGTAATGATTAAGTACGTCTGCATTGGCTTACTTATCCTAAATAGTACCATAAACAAAGTCCCATGAACCCAATCAGTTTTTAAAAATAGCACAGCAAGGCCCCAATTTCATGTGAGTGGTATCCCTGCTGGATACCAAATGCATAAACACTGCTCAAAATCTCTTTAGCATTTTATTACCCTTTGAAAGTTTGGATATGGCGTTACAGCATATGGCACTTCCCCCCTGATGATTGTGGGAAATACAACTGTATGCTGGTGTGCACCATTAACTTGGATGTTAATGCCTTAGTGGGAGTGAACGGTTTTTGTTTTTTCTTGCTTTTCCTGCAGCTGTTGGCTTTCTTTGGAGGGCGGGCTCCTGTATGCATTTGTTGGACCTGCAGCTGCTGTTGTTCTGGTACGTCTCAGTCACCAACCTACATAATTTACCTCTATATGCCAAGATTGAGAAATATAAATTTATAATATACAATAATAAAAAAAAAAACAACTAAAACCACATGAGAAATAAAAAAATTTGATTTGTTCTGCAATTTCTAAACTTTCCTTACACTGTGCACTGAACGATATTATCCATTTTGAGGAGACATCAGTTTGCAGCTTGTTTAAAAGCAGAGTTGTTGAATTTATTTTATTTCAGTAGACATATACTTTACAACCCAATTTCATCTCGGGCTGGATAGTAAAGGAGAACATAATAACCTGTAAATGCTGACAAATGTGAAAGTTTCAGTTATGAACATCTCAAAGCTCCCTCTTGATTTCCGTGTGCACGTGTTTACAAACTCACCCTCACAGTGTTTATTTGATGCAAATGTGTATTTTTCTAGCAGTAGGGTAGACATCTTTTACTGCCGTTTCTTTGCAGTGCATCAGTTCTGGGTTTCAGTCTTGAAGGCAGTTAATATCTTATTTGTTCTTACACTTTTCAAGGTCATCACCCTCATGTGGGATCGTTTTTTTCCCCTCAGGCCACCTGTTTGACACCCCTTTTTTTAAAAGAACAAGACTCACTTGAACAATAAATCTGTTTTAGTGGTAGTTCAATATTGGATGTACAACTGCACTGTGCAGAAAATCTGAAATGATTCAGTTAAAATGTCTAACAGAAGGACCACGCGGTGGTTTTCAAAGTCACAGTAATGCGCGACAGCGTCCCATCAGGCAATGTGCTCAAATAATTCCCTTTGATTTACCATAATGGTCCTCCATGTAGCTGTGAGGTTATTAAGTATTTATGCATTCGATTTGTCCAATATCTAATATACTGGGGTATTTTAATCATCTTGTATTTACATAGTTGTACAGAGGAAATTACACAAAGAATGTGATTATGCAAATGACGAAGTCTGTGTCAGAGGGACAGAGCACTCTGGATATTCTAATATTTTTCACTGTCAAACTTTTGTTCTGTGGTGGCATTTGAAAGAAGTGATTTCAGGATTTCTTTTTTTTTTTTTTTTTTTTAATGACAATGTCTCAGTTTGAGACTCAATGTCACAAAGACTTGAAGTCTGGATTTGCTCTAAGTTTAATTTGCTCAAACCTCAGTGGAACACAAGCTAATCTCTGCAAATAGGGCAAAAACAACCCTCTGCAGTGAGCATGAACACTGCTGCGCAGCTCTTATCACTGTATTGATACCATAACATCATAATCAGATGTCTCATAGTAACATCTTGTTGAATAAAAACGGACCCAAATGTGTTTGCATGAATACTTAATGAGCTCTTTATCTGAGTAATGGGGATTTGAGATAGATTTTAAATTTTAAAGGGTTTTCCAGCTCGCTACTGTAAAGCTCCTTCAGTTCTCTGCTAAAAATAGGAGGAAAAGATGCCTTTAAAAAGACAAGGGCTTCTCATCGGGCAGATCTTTTCTTGAGGCTGTTGTAGCGGCTTTGCTTCACACACTGGCTGACATGTCACCGAGGAGCATAAACAATAGAAAGTAGAGGTCAAAGCTCATTGCAGCTGGAAACCTTAGGCTAAACAAAGGAAGCTGCAGGCAAATGATATCAATCATCAGGAGACCATTGAAAGTCATAAGGGTCACAGGGGATTGAAGACTATATATAGTTTTGGAATAATCTTTTTGGTGTTGACTTACGAAACGAAAATGTTCTCTTCATTTCTGTTGCTAGGTCAATATGGTGATCGGTATCCTGGTGTTTAATAAGCTAGTGTCCAGAGATGGTATACTGGACAAGAAGCTGAAGCATCGAGCAGGGTATGACAGCACATCCTTGTTAGTACCCATTTTTTCTTCTTTACGTTCACATTCTTAACACCGTGCAAAAATATACACAAGCTTTGATTTGCATTGTACATCTGCAGACGTCGGCCTCCTTTTGCTTGCTGTTGAAAAGAAATTAGAGGCATAAACATAAAGAGGTCAGACCTCTCTCGGGAGCGACATGGCTTCATATTTCTGTGGCAGAATCAGTCCAAGATGAAAATCATTAAAAACGCCCACACTTTGGCTGGTTCTGCTGTTGCCAATATGACAGGGAGAATTTGAAGTCGGGTGAGTGGCTGTTAGCATTGTTTGTTATGATGTTGTCTCTTATGTCCCACAGACAGATGAGTGAGCCGCATACAGGATTAACTCTCAAGTGTGCCAAATGTGGTGTTGTATCAACAACTGCTTTATCAGCAACTACAGCTAGCAATGCAATGTAAGTGCCTGTCAGTGTCAGTGAATCAATAACACGATGCTACAGGGAGTCTCTGAATGTACAGCATGTCCACCTATATCGTTTTAACCAACTCCTATGTACATTCAAGCTCCAGTTACATTCACTGAACAATAAACCTCTAGGTAGGAGTTGTCTTTCTCGTAAAGATGAATAAAACATACAAACTGTTCGTATGCATTCCTAGAGGTATATTTATATATACTATGCAGTGCGTAGAGGCCTGGCCATGTAACTTACATCATCTTTCTTGTTTTGTTTTTTTTTGTTTCCTCAACACCATCTTTCTTCTTTTCCCTCAGGGCGTCCCTGTGGAGTTCCTGTGTCGTCCTACCTCTGCTGGCTTTGACCTGGATGTCCGCAGTTCTCGCCATGACGGACAAGCGCTCCATCCTCTTTCAAATCCTCTTCGCCGTCTTTGACTCGCTGCAGGGTTTTGTCATTGTGATGGTGCACTGTATCCTACGGAGAGAGGTAGAGGATCAGTTCCACCTCTGAGAGCAATACAACTGTTTTTTTGATAAACAAATGTCACTGCAGGTGGTTTGGTAGTTAAATCCATAACTCATTTATTATCGGACTTGCCTACAAATTTTGAGCTCGGATTGTTCCCCTGTGTGAAACATAAAAAACATTGAGCAAAAAAAACAAAAAAAAACATGGTGCATTTAAAACCAGGAGCTAAAAACAAAGGCAATAATAGCTAAAAGTACAGCTTGCAGTTTGTACATGGTAAAAACTAATTCTTCTTGTCCTCCAGCATGGCTTCTGGCTTTCTGACTCTTGTTTTTATCGTTCTCTGGATTTCCGGTCATTCATGTCTTCTCAATGTAAAGCAAAATCCCTGTTGCTGACATGTGCTATACATAATACTGTTGCCTTGCCTTGCCTTGCCTCAGGTCCAAGATGCTTTCAGATGTCGGCTCAGAAACTGCCAAGATCCAATCAGCGGTGATGCAACAGGAACCTTCCCTAATGGGCATGCTCAGATAATGGTAGGCACAGTTACCCCGCTATCTGCAACCATTTGAGCTTCTATAATTTAAGCAGACCCAGTGTTTCCTGCTTATTTAGAATCCACATGCTCACCTCCTTCTTCTTGACTAACCCTAATTTGGCTTGTGCGCTTTGTGCATTTTCGCTTTTAAATTATGTATGTGCATTTGTCCCTTATAAACGATAAGCCATTGTTCCCCACAGGTTTTTAATTCCCCACAAAATGCTTTTGTAAAGTTGCAATTATTTGTAGGGGCAGACACTTGGCCCTTTGATAAATGGCATCAATTCTCTTTCGGTTTTCTTAGCCCCAAAGCCCGATCCTTTATATCTGTTTGATTGAATTTGCCATCCATGTTTGCCATACATCTCTCTCATCTCCTCTCAGTGGTTAATGGAGGACTGTTCCCTTCCTGACCTTTCAAATGGGACACCAGTCTCTTCATCTCGCATGACGATGCCACTGGCACATCATAGCAATGATCTGTCATTAGTATTCTAATACCCCTCAGAGTGAAATAGTTTTCATGATAGCAGAATGGTGTCAGGGCCCCCTGGTTCAATACAGTCATTAACAGCCGGCACAAACTGCTTCCCAGCTGCTGCTGCTGCTGTTGTAGCATTATTTCCTCTTGATTTATTATTTATTTAGTTTCTCACTTCTATATTATTGGGACAGAGCAGAGAGAAGAAATTGTGTCTTATTTTTCCCATCCACTTTGAGATGATTAAAAAAAAGTGTATTTATTTGTAATGGACAAAATTCCTAATTTTCTTGATTTGAACAAAAGGATGTTTTTGCCTGAGCCAGTTGTTGATGCTCCGAACTAGTGGATATTTTTATATTAGTTTACACATGCAGGACCTGATCGACTAAAGTTTTGCACATACAAAAATGGGCACCATGTTCACACGGTAGAAGCTGTTCTATTTATAGGACACGTGTCTGACAGATGTGTCCTTAATGTAAACTACTGAGAGGAGTTTATGCTTGTGGATGAATTTACAATGTATAATTTGAATTGGCCAGTCTGTTAATGTGGTGAGAGGCATTTCCTCAACTGGCTCCCAATGACTGTTTTCTTTGGACTTTATTCTAATATATGTGATGTGCTAAAACCTATTTGAGGTCTTGAATTAATTTCTAAATATCTTCTGTTGCCTTGTGTATGAGTAACAGTTTTACCCTTGATTTTATGATGATTCCTTACTGAAAATTATAAAGAGAAACTCCCTCTAGGTTTCTGTCTGGTGCCTCCCAGTAAAGTGCATAGAAATATAGAAAATATTGGTCCACATTGTTCAGATGGCAAGTGAATATGAAATTTTTTTTTTTCTTATGTGTACGTCATGAGCCATTCTGAACATCCAATTGTTTCCCATCCACAGACGGACTTTGAGAAGGATGTGGACATCGCCTGCCGATCAGGTAAAGAGCATTTTAGTCTCTTATTAACATTCCTCTGGTTTCGCATGTAGAAAACCCAAAAGAGGTTAGACAGTGAAAAATAGAACAGGTTATATAACAACCAACAATCCCCACAGGAGGTTTTTTTGTTTTTTTTTGCTCACAGTTACCAAAACACTGACTTTAATCTGAGAACAAAACACTATAAAGGGAGCCATTGGAGATTCACTGTACTTCTCAGTTTTACCACAATAAATAACTGCAATAAACGAGGAGTAGCGACAGTTTTTCTCATCTTCTGGCGGGTGCGTTTTGTAATTATGTTTTTCATTAAGACGTCGCTGCTGTCATAGAGAAGGTGTGTAGGTGCTGCGTGTCTAATTTTGAGAGGATTTCTTCCTCCACTTACACCAGTGTTAAAAAACAAAACAAAACCAAAACATTTCCTTTCTAAATTCTCTGTGTCACTCCTGGGTATACGAGCCACAGTATTTGTTGTAGGGACGTGTATGACTACATGTTTCAAAGGACTTGTGCAAGTTAGCATGCTTTTAACTCGTAGTGGCAACACACACACACACACACACACACAAGCCCGGAGCTTTGTCTCTCTTAAATCTTTTCCAAGTCAATGAAGAGCACATCCTTAAAGGATCTCCTGGGAATCACTAAGCTGACCATTATTCAGAGCTCTTAGAAACACAGGTTGTTAGGATACGGAAAAGGGCTGCGTAGCTCCTCTGAGCCACAATACACCATGCTGTGCTGCCTTGTAAAGCTAAAAGTGGACATCACCAAAACAAAAAGGCAGAGCAGACAGGTGTCATTTATAAATCATGACCAGATTGAGAAAGCCTTGCTGAAAAACACAAGCACACTCCACAGATGACTCCGCAGGCTTACGGAGTATAAGTTGGTTTGCTTACAAGCAGCGGCAGAGGTAATATTCTGCAGTGTCACTCCACAGAGTATAAGTGTAAACTTTGCTCAGACTGTTTTCCCCATGTCCACGCAGTGCATTAAATTAGCCTCAAACAGAAAGGAGCGCATTCGATCTTGTTTGTTGTTCTTGTAACGTCCTTGCAGGCCAGTTTTGAACAGACCACATAATTCCTGGTGATTCATGAGGCAAAGATTAAAATGCTCAGTTGGGAGGAAAGGGGGTTGTTTTTATATGTGAATGTATTTCTGAGGAGATAACTTTTTTTTTTTTTTAGGAGAATATATATTTTGTGTATTACAAGGTCATCACCGACATCTCAAAGTTAGCAGCAGGATGCTCTATACTATATTGCAGCGGGGATTTCTGGGCTGGGTGAACCTGTACTAGCTTATTTACAGCAGCATCCCCCAGAGACACAGACACTGTTGTCGTCTCTTCCTGTATTTAAGTGTTAATGTCACACTCGGTGCATATTCACATATTCACAGTAATTCATCCTGTTGTTACAGTTTTCCCTCTGCACCACAATCCCCTGTGGGAATAAGCTCATATTGAATCCACATATTTGAATTCTTTTGTCCTTTTGGTCATGTGCTGTGTAATGTCAGATAGACTGTGACACTCCTTTCATTACTGAGGAACTCCTCCTAATCCTTGTATCACCCTGCCCTGCAGCACTCCACAAAGACATGGGCTCTTGTCGTGCCGCCACCATAACAGGCACCCTCTCCCGCATTTCCCTCAACGATGAGGAGGATGAGAAGGGCCCCGAGGGCCTCAACTACTCCACGTTGCCTGGCAACATCATCTCCAAAGTGATTATCCAGCAGCCTTCGGCGCTACACATGCCGATGGGGGTGGGTGAGCTGAAGGAGCAGTGCATGGCCGACAGCAACGCCGACATGCGCCGCACCGTTTACCTGTGCACCGATGACGCCATGCGCCAGAGTGACCAAGACATGGGCGGCCTCGACTTGGAGAGCCACCTGGCGCAGGGGCAGATGATGGAGACGGACTACATAGTCATGCCTCGCGCCTCCGCAGCAGCGGTGTCGGGGTCTGGTAACATGCCCACTCTCCTGAAAGATGACACTAAGATGAACATCACTATGGATACGCTGCCACACGAGAGGCTCATGCATTACAAGATGAGTCCTGACTTCAACATCAGCCCGTCAGGCATGGACCACATGAATGTGAACCTGGAGCAGCAGCAGTATCCTAGCGCTCCAGAGCAGATGCAGACGTTGCCCTTTGAACCTCGCACGGCAGTTAAGAACTTCCTCGCTGAGATGGAAGAGTCTGCCGGCCTCTCGAGGAGTGAGACAGGGTCTACAATATCTATGAGCTCTCTAGAGGTACATATCGGATGAAACACCAAGGACACAGAGTTGCAATAAACACTTTTGTCACACATCTTAAAATATGCCTCACACATATGACACATTTTTCTGAAACCAATGGTTAATAATGTCATTCCTTCATGTTTTATTTTCACAGAGAAGAAAGTCACGATATTCGGATCTGGACTTTGAGGTACGTAGAGACAGTGATTCTTTTCAGTGGTACATGCATCGAGCTTATTTAGGCAGAAAGGCCGTTTTTTTTTTGTAGTTGTGTTTGTCATTTGATTTACTCGTACTTGTGCCTCTTAAGCTTATTGGAGTTACACAGCCTTGACACGAAAAGATTTATTGACATGCTGTGTAGTTAAGGTAAAAGCAAGGCTGTCAACTGACAAACAGGGCAACAGTTCTCATCTACATTTTGTCCTCCTCCATCTCCTACATCCATTAGCTATATGTTGATTTTCAAAATGTATGCTTTTAAAGTCATTTGCACATTTCACATCTGATTTTACCACTGGTTTCAATAGTGATTATATTGGCTTGCAAACACATTTTCAAACCCCCTTTGACAGGTTTTAGCATTTCCTTTGCATTGTTAAATCAGGCTCTTCTGCATATATATTGTAAACTCTAAAAAATAAAGGAACCATTGAGATTCTGGATGATATTTTGGCTCGGGGCACATTGTGGTTTCGCTTAGCTCAAATGGACGCTCGCCCTTAAAGTGGATGCTTTGTGCCAAGGTTTGATCATCAGGATTTCCCTTACACTAACAAAACTCCAAATGAGGCAATCTATCAGTAAAGAATTATGCTTCAACTTTAAGTGTCCTCTAACACTAACTTTAATTATCTCGGTGTTTCCTTTATTTTGGCAGCCTCTTGTATATATGCAGAGACGAGTAGATTTGTTTCAAACCTGGCCTATAAGTAAACTACCATGACACTAACAAATTGATCAAAGTTGGAGGGGGTGGAGAGGAAGATGCATTTCCATTATTGGCTGTCAATACCAAAGAGAAAACCCTTGCCATTGCAGAAAGTCATGCACACCAGGAAAAGACACATGGAGCTGTTCCAGGAACTGAATCAGAAATTTCAAACCCTGGACCGATTTCGAGACATACCAAATATGGGCAGCATGGTGAGTAACAGGAAACCAGGGGGGTGGCCATTAGCCAGCTAAGGAGAGCAACAATCAAATGCTCGATTATGTAGATACTCGCTGCTGCAGGACACATAGTGTGTGATTGTGCAAAAGAGTGATTATGACACTAAAGTATACATCCAGACACTGACCTGCCAGCAGCAGGCGAGTGGCGAGTGAAGGCGCTGCCCTTTAGAAAGAACCAGACTATTTTCTCTACAAGGCCAGTCACAGGGAAGAAAGACCTTTGGTAATCTTGTTGCAGTAGAGTGCATCCATTCCAATGCAAGGCCATGAATGCACTTTTATTTACATGCACATTTACCTACCTAGCAACCCCATCCCTTTATTTCCCATTAATGCATGGCAG
The DNA here is from genome assembly GCF_963383615.2 of Lipophrys pholis. Lineage (NCBI taxonomy): Eukaryota > Metazoa > Chordata > Actinopteri > Blenniiformes > Blenniidae > Lipophrys > Lipophrys pholis. The sequence continues at coordinate 14,914,426 of NC_137642.1, read as the reverse complement.
ATTTTTTTAATCTATCAACATCTATACAAATATTACCCTGATGTAGCTGTTGTCCGACGGCAACTGTATAAAAGGGGGAAACTTTTCCTTGTCAGGCTAATTCTCCAAATTCTTCATGACCTTGCTGCACATGAAAAGTCTCACCATCTGTCTCCACACCTGGCTGGAGCTCTACACAATTGGGATGTCAAGCTTTATCCGTCTGTCTCGGACAAGCAGCAATATTTCTGGAGCGAGTGCAGCAAATAGAAATTTGGCTTGTGACGAAGCACAGTAAAAACCAAGAGACAATATGTGTTATCCCATAGCTTTTTGGTTGCATATATTCCTTTTTCGCTCACATTTTTATCACCTCCAGAGTACAATGCAATTTGAGGCTCGTTGCTTAGTTACTAGTGCAAGTCCTTTTGTATAGAAAAAGATAAGTACAGTACATTCACACTCCCCACATTTCCTTTTTTTTTTCTCCTGCTAAATGAATCTGCTGCAGAGCTGACTGCAGACATTAGTATCCATTTTATATTCCCTGACTGGGAGCAGCTTGTCTGCCTTATTTGCAATAGTGTCTTTGGGACTGTCAATGAGAGCACATTCAGATGAATGGCTCACACATGCAGCCCATATAGTGCACCAGTTTCTGAGCTTGGGGAAAACACAGTTCTGCTACGACTCCATGAAAATAGCGTGAGCATGTTCATATTTAATACACTACCATTATCTTTTGTTATTTGATGCTTCCCACAGCATTAATCCATTATTTTCAATTAGCAGTGAGTAGGATTTTCATATAATGCCCTTTTGAATGAGCTGATTTCATTGGAAAAGTCTTTTTTTATATATATATATATTTATATATATATAAAAAAGAAAAGAAAAAAAAAAATAAATAAATAAAAAACTGTTTAGCTCCGGAGGATGTCATGCCATTAATATCACACCCCACTGGCCATGTTTCACAGGACAAGGCAATGCCAAACAAGAACCCATGGGAGAGCTACAATCCAGCCTGTGAGTACCAGAACTACGCCACTATGAATGTACTAGAATCTGACACCAAGGACTCATTGGAGATGACGCCTGCAGAGTGGGAAAAGTGTGTCAACCTACCCTTAGATGTCCAGGAGGGAGACTTCCAAACCGAAGTCTAGAGGGCGAAGAAGGAGAAAATGCAAAACTAGAAAAAAGGAGGAGAAAGGGATGTATTTTGCACTGAATAAAGCAACAGACTTTTCTAACAGCCTTGGCATACATATCTGGATTATATGAGCGTGGCAGGGACATTATGTGCCAATACAATATAAGGACTGGTGAGAGAGAAAAAAGAAAAAAAAGAAAAAAAAAAGGGATTAAAAACATCAGTGTTACTTTTGTATTCTCACTAGTGTACTTAGTGTGGGGCAGCCTGGTGTACAATATTTACCATCATGTGTTTCAAATTATCTGTTGGAATTGGCTAAAAAAAAAAAAAAAAAAAAAAAGGTAATCTCTCGAGACGAAACCTCACAAAGCAAAATGACATGCCATGTCGTCCCAGCTTCATCGGGTCCAGTTTTTATTTCATAAAACTGGACCCGGGAGCACAATGTATATATTTATGCAGGTTTTTAAAAAGTTTATAACAGTCTGTTTGGCCATTACTACACTTTTTACTTTATAATATAAAACATGGGAGGCAAAGAGGATTTTTCTGTCATATTAAAATGAATGTTTGTCAAGCTACATTCTTCATTGCTTTAAATGCAATAAAGATAATACTCACTTTTATATAAATAATATATTTCACAACTTTAATACTGCAGAATCTGCTTGAAGGATCCCGGCAAGCTCTCTCATCTGCAGCTCTGTATAAAATATTTAAAAACAAAATGTTGTATGGTGTAAATAAACTTTTGTCTACATATGTTTTACTTGTGCCAATTTATTTTAATGAGAAAAAAAAAAAATGCCAACCTGATCAAAAGTTATAGCGAAAAATGTTAACATTTGAAAAGGAATGTAAATAAAAGAGGAAATATGTTCGTACTGCTTCAGAGGTTGTGTCAAGTTTATGTTGTGTGTTTGGTTGTGAAGCAAATCACTCGGCACGGTTTAGTCAGAAAATGTCTGCACATGACTGGATATGAAGTTTTTGCAATATATGAAAACTAGACTTCTCAATTAAGTTGACGTCTCATCACTGCTAAGATCATCCTTCCAGGTTGAGTTCATCTTTCACTGAGCTGTGACAAATTGCAAACTTTCAAAAGTATTTCGAAACATCTGCAAACTTATAAGACTTTTAAAAAATGTGCACAATCATTTCTTGCAACATTCTTTTCAATTCAGTTTCTTTGCATTAGATACTGCGAGATATGTCCATTTCCAACATGTATTCACTTCTTTTATAAGACCTGTTGAGTTTGACCTCTGAAGACACAATGTTTCAATGAACATTGAAAATTTTACAATTTTTGGGGGGTATAATTTGAACGACAAATTTGTTGCTAATCAAATTTCTTATTTTGGTGCATTTTTGTGTCCCCAACTTGTTGCAAGTTGTCGCAGCCCTACATAAAAGGTAGATAAGTTAGTACATGGAACTCATGTCACTCCTTTGACTGTCAGTAGAGGCTTTGTACCGCAGTTTCCCTGCCTGACCTCACAAGTTACCTCTCATATCTGATGTTTGAATTCGAACGGAGAACATTTAAACTCCCAATGGGCCTGTGCGCCTTTGGAAGGCTGGCCTGATAAGATCAGTTTCATCAGACAGACGGGTCCAGACAGTGCGGGGGGGCTCACGGGGAGGCTCGGGGAGGGGCCTTGTTTGTTCTGTGTACCGGTCTGTGTGGTGCAGTCGACGCTGCCGCAACAAGAGCGCCGCCACAAGACCCTGTCGTCCCTCTGCAAAGCAGCAGACCGAGAGGAGGAGAAGAGGATGTGCCGGGAGGAGAAGAAGAAGAAGAAGAGGAGGGGAAGGAGGCGTGACTCAGATCTTTATCACCAGGCGAAAAATAAGTGTGAAAGGAGAAAAAGGAGAAATCGGACATAAAGCAGGACGCAAGTCGACGGGGACTCGGCTGTGCTCTTGACGTGTCACAACATAAATTAAGATGCAGGGCTCAGTCTAGACCTTAATGTCTGAATTTACAGTGCATTTCAATTTGGACGACCAGACATAATTAGGTTAATTATACACAGCAGTGCTGTCTTTGACTAGCTTCTTCTTTTTTTCTTCTTTTTTTTTCTATCCATTAATGAGCTGCCGTCTAATAGATGGAAGTTCCTTTAAACACACTGACTGGTTATATGCTTCATGCTGAAAGCTGCTTTTTTTTTTTCCATGCACAGAAGTGCTCAGTTTATGGATCTCAAGACTGAAAGCTCATCTTGACTCACAGTGGTGAGTGGAGTGCATCTATTAGCTGTGAAAAGACTCAGTTCTTCTGCAGTATTGTTTTAACGCAAAACTATTGGTTGTCTGAAATAATTACATTTAATAATTTTGGAACTATGAGGCATTGCTATGTTTTTTTTTGTGTTTTAAAGCCATTAACATGTTGCAATAACAGACTTTTTTTTTTTTTTTGCACACTCAACAAAAGCAGCCCTGCTTGCAAGGTCATCTGAAGAAAACACACATCATGAGCCATTGAATGCATTTATTATATTTATTCACAGAGAACAATGAAAGCAAAGGATTCAGCGTCACGTCTGTTATTACGTGAGCTAACAAAGGATTATTCTTGGGTTAAGAATTTGTCACATAACTGGATTGAATTGAAACATATTCTGCGTTTGAGCGGGTTTGCGACTAATCTTGCAACCCTTTCCACTAAAAGAGTAAATCTTGGTCCCCCTGTCACTGATTTTATTTTAAACGTTGGTAAATAGCTTTGCTTCATGTCATTTTAACACGGTTTTTAGCCATTTTACACTCTTCCATCACTGTTGTTGTGTCGCTAATGTCTCTGAACATTTCAACCATACAGGTGAGCCAGCATTGTTGAGTATTTACACACTGAATTACAGTGATAAACATTGTTTTGCAGGTGTGCAGTGAGTAAGATTTTGTATGAAGGCAAAGGATAACAAAGAACCAAATTTTATACCCATATTGTTTTCTAAATACAAGGAGAGCCTACGACGGCCCAGAGAACTCCCAGAGAACTCAATATAACCAGTATGGAGATATAAATCTTTCACTGTAAAGCAAAGAAAAAAAACCAATGTTTCATACATGTGATTTATTAGTATTTGGAACAATCTGTGCAGTCATCTAACATTATTTTTTTTATTAGGAACTTCCCAACAAATTCAAAATCTGTGAAAAACTTGTCGGCTAAAACGCCCCCTGGAAAGATGAAAAAAGCATCTGTTTATCATCTATTGGATTTTCAAGGAACTGGATGCAGAGCTGCAGAGCTGCAGGGTGTATAGTGAGAAACAGGACAGGATAGAGAACAACAAACAAACAAGTTGACATCAGACAGCAGGCTCATCCTCCGGCTGCAGATGAGGGGTTGGAGGTATACCGATCGTCACATGTCCAGCTCCACTGCTGGACGGAGAGGAGAGAGCAGACCCGCTGGAGACGGGAAGTTTTGTTGCTCATAACCTGTTGTTGCATGTTTGCAGTGCGTCTCAGTTGTTTTGATGCTCCTCGTCATTCACTCATTAATAGGGTTCTTTCTAGAACAGGTGTTATGTCAAGTCTGTAGAGCACTCACGCTTGAAAACAAGGACTATACTAATGACTGGTTAACTCAAATACACTAAATATTGTCTCGACAGAACAACAACACAGATTACGTTAAGTATTTCACACTTTACCGGGCGTTCAAAACAAATTTCTGATGAATATTGAAATTTTTCCGAGCCCCCAAATTCAAAGATTTATGGCTCCAGTTGCCCTGCGTACCGTCTCAAAGTGCAAAGTCGTGTCATTTAGTTGCTTGTAAACTGAGCCGGGACACGTTGACAGGCCTGGTGGGCAAGTCTTCATAAACAGCAGTGAGTGAGTGGCAGGTCCCACAGGCCCGTGAGAGCGAAGAGGTTAACCTGCTCGGGGGTCTGCAAACACTGAATCAACATAATTACATTGATCCTGCGTCACTTTCCTCCCCAGAGGCCTGACTGCGGGGTAAGGCAAACTGCTCGTCTATCAAGGGCCTGTCAGAGGAGTTAAAGCCCAGAGGAAAAGCTCCAGGCCACCCAAAAAACATCACTGACACCATGACGGTGAAGGAAGTGGAGGACATAATGAAAGTGATTTTGGGGGGGGTGGGGGGGGTATTGTTTGACAGTGCGGTTATGTTTTAGGGACACACAAGTTGTAGGACGTTGCAAATGACCTCCGTTATGCCCGTTTTGGTGCGTCTGTCCATGTTGTTCCATTTATTTATTTGCCCTTTTGTTTGCCCTAGAGAGTTTGGGGTCTTCGTGCGCCACTTGTGGGTTGAAAACAAGCTGCTACACCGGTGCAGCGGTTGGCACTCTGGCTTCATCGACGGATAAATGAAATAGAAACAAGGGTTATTATTAAGATCTCCATCATTGCTGCTAAGTTAAGCGTCTAACTTTAATATGTGCCAATAAATCCGGTCATGCCTCGATCCTAATGTTCGTGTTTGATTTGTCAATTTTTCAGCTACAAAATATAAAACTTTAAACATACTTTTGGGGGTAGTTTCACAGGAACCGAAGAAAAAGTTCTGAAAACCTCAATAAAAAAACGAAACTCTGGAAGGAGGTACTTGCCATGCACTGTATAATGCATTATAGTCTCATTCTGTGGAGCAGTAAGATAGATGATGGGTACAGCAGCCCCCTGACAGTGGTACAGTCTTCTGCAATTCCTCTTGGTATCTACTGTATTTCACACAGTCACATCTGTTATATTTAAAAGGCCCTTAAAAAAAAAAAAAAAAAAAAAAGGTAAAGTAATGCCAATACTACTCTAAACGCCATCTTGTCTTTTCAACCTTCAATAAATTGAAAGAGGGCTCATAATAATACCAGAAGCTTGTTTATGAAATTTTATATAACAAAAATGTGCATTGATTAAAGCGAGTCACATGAACATTCAGACCGACTCCCTGAAATTGGGACGTATACTGTTAATTTGTTAGTATTGTATTTGCCATTTGATCCAGCAGTGTGAAAACTGTTTCTTTTGTTCTTGGACCTTCGATCTTAGCAAGGGCAGCAAAGAGTTCATCCTCAATACTGCAGGACCAAACAGATCTACCACAAGGATTTAAGAGATAGGGCAGCAAGTTTGACAAAAAGTACTTTTTGAATTAACTTGCATTTGATAGTTTCTTCTTCAAAATAATTTAATTTGAAGTAAATCTATTTGATATGAATTGAACGCCTCAGGGGATGACTCAATGTGCTGTTGGTGGAACAGAAGCTCATTCTATTGGAGCGAACCAAAAACCCAACATAACAAAATGTTAGAGATCGAAGGAGACTATTGCTGAGGTACGAGGAAGCCCAGACATGCGGCGCCCCAGACTGAGACGCTGCAGATCTACAAACACAGATGACCCAACCACCAGAACACACAGAACAGTCCCAATATATACCACAGCCTCCAGGTGAAGACAATCACACACTCAGGCACAGGTGATATGCATCAGAGCAGCAATCAGACATGAGGAGTGGAAGGCAAGGAGCCTGAAACCGGAGTCAGAGATAGAATCTGAAAATAACACCAGAAACTAAATGTGTACCATAACGTCAACAGAATTAATAATGAAAATACTAGTTTAAGACAAAGTTTTGGGACATTTTCACTGCAATCTCCACCTCAAAATGATATAATGTTGAAATTCTCCTCTCTTCTTTATTTTTCAAAGTTAAATTTGATTAAATGTTGACATTTTCATAATGTTAAAAAAAAAAAATCATTGCTTCAATTGTGTGTCAAATAAATGATGGGATAAGATTGATAGAAAATGATCACTGAACTATGTAATTGTGAATTCAAATTAGACTGTTGCTACAGTGTAAGGTTGTTGTTGGCTTTTTATAATCTTATTATTTATTTTACGGTGTAACCATAATGCAAATTCCAATGATTGCACGTTCATCCAAGTGTTCTCCCAACCACACGAGAGCGGTAAAAGTAATTATAAATTTCTTCCCGTTCTTACGAGTAGAGAATCTTATGTGTATATGTGGTGTGACAAGCTCCGAACAGTACTTTAAATCATTGGACACGTAGCCAAAACAGCCCAAAAGGATGTTCAACAATGAGTCTCGGATATAAACACTTGAGAAAAGAGAATCTGCACGAGAGATTATATGCATGCATGGTGCAAGTACACAGACAAATAGGCCTGAATAAATTGCTTTATGTGGCCCTCTGGCAGATGGAATGCTGCAGATTCCTGTTTTATTTTTCCTGAACAGATCCATTCATTTATTCATTAAAACGTATCACTGTCCCCACATACTCAGAGCAAAAGGAGCCTAAAAGGATCTGCGGGGAGGAGAGGGAAGATGAAACGACACTAGCTTTTTGAATACGGGGGATAACAAGTAAAGTTGCGCAGTTGAACAGCAAAAATCCTCTGATCTGACATGTTGATCACACAATCCTCTCTGTGTGCGTCCTCCGGCTCGTGTTTTTTTTTTTTTTTTTTGCTCAAGGCTTATTTGGTTTATTAGCGAATGAGGGGGTGGCATATCACATAATGGTTCAACTCAAAGCGGGCTTGCACAATAGTTATGACAAGGTATGCTTACCACAAACTGTAATTAGACACGCACACAAAATTTCATGCAAATCCATCCGAGGCAGCCACTGAGTGGTTACGTGCTAATCCCGCAACGCACGCACTTAACTGTCAGCGCCACTTGACGCGTGTCTTTATTACCGGGGAATGTTTCGTATTTTTAAAACCTGAGCCTCACAGTGGAGCATTACATCCTCACTAACAAAATCGCTCATTAAGACTTGGTGCTTCACAGCTCTTCAACAGATTAAGCCATTTCTGGCCACAAAACAATTGTCACGCTGTCGCAGTATTAATAACAGTCAATAATTAAAAGGATTGCATAAAGTAGCTACATGATAAATAATTAAGGGCTTGAAAATTCCGTTTTCAACATTACATTAGGAAAATATAACCCGCGGGGCGAAAAAAAAAAAAAGTGAAATAAGGTTTTGTGAATTTAAGCTGCCTAAGCTTATTTTCCAGATTATTTCAGCCGTGAACTTTAAGAGGGACATAACAAAATAACTATATATAAATGTATAGTTGTTTAGTGGTTGACACTCTTGCCCCACAGCAAGAAAATCCCTGGTTTGAATCCAGGTGGTGGCTTTTCTTTGTGGAATTTTCATTCAGACAGATCTTTTACCTGTCGCTGCTCCATTTTACCTTTTTTTTTTTTTTGGATGAGTATGTATGTCTTTCTTACCTCTGCATTTTTACTGATCTTATTTCTGTTTTATTTATTTTTAGCGCTATAAAGGACCTTGCGATCCATATCTGGGAAATGTGCTATATGAAAAAATTTGACTTACTTACTTACTTACTTTCCTCCCACAATTACAAAAAAAATGTAATAAATGCCTTTGAGGATATTTGGTATTTTGAAATTCCCCACAACCCTGAAGTGAAGAAAACAATATGGATATATCATAGCAAGAGTTTCATTTTCATTTTCAAGAAGTTCGAGCAAACGACTGATAGCTCTGAGCTCATCTACATGTTTTGAGGTAAACATGACCCAATATTTAGATTTCATGAATGAAAATATGCTCTGGTGTTAATTCATGAAGATTGTATAGAGTTAGAGACAAATGAAAACTAATGTGTGGTCAAAGGTTCCCAATATATGCAATAGCTAACCAGCTGCTAGAGCGTATAGAGCCGCGATGCTACAGCATGACATGTGTCAGGACATTCTCAATCATCAATGTCCTGACACATATATCCACGTATTGATAAAATCAATAATTTTTATTTTTTAAGGTTATACTGAGGGAGAAATTAGATTTCCCACCATCCCCTGCCTCGACAACGATCACTTTAGGTTTCCTGACGAACTTTCAGAGTTATTAGACATCTATCTACATTCTCTGCATTTGAATCATCCCCTTCACTCCAGAGCTGCTCTGCGCCTCTCACCATGAGATGAAGATAAGACCATATGGCCATGGTCACTTTTCATTCTGTCACGCTTTGTCACAAAGGAACTGCTTTGATTTCAATCAATCGCTCCACTTCACTGCCACGTCTGGACTCATATATATTTATATATATATATATATATGCTGAATGAAGACATTAAAGACTGCTTCAAATATAGACGTTGATGCAAAGTAACTACGGATTATTTAGGTTCAAGGCTCCCGACATCAGTGTCACTGATTTCACGTGTGAGCCGATGTGACAAACGGTCATAATCTCCTCCTCCGTTCCTGAGTTATGACGTTGGAAGTGCAGCCGGAAAGAAATGTTTCTCCGCGACATTATGTTGTCAAAGTGACGTTGACCTTTGACTTTGCGCACATAAAATGTCACCGCTTTATCATTTCATCTGTAATCTTGAGTCACATCCACAGTGGCACACCGGGAACACGCGCTGACCTCTGGCCACCTTATTCTAATCAATTCATCTTTGAGTCAAAGTGGAGGTTTGAAAAGAGATTCCCCTCTGGCGCTCACGAGAAAGACTGTGCTCGCGAGAGCGAAACGGCCAGACGGCCAGACAGACAGCCGGAGAACATAATGCCTCGGGCCACAGCTGTCGCTGGAACGGAGGCATTAAAAAAAAAAAAAAAAAAAAAAGGTCCGACTCAAAGACGAGGCTTAGAAGAGAAATAAGAACTGTACGCCTGACTCATCATGACGCCGTGAGCAAATGAGATGAGTGACAGCATGTACGCAGCAGCGCTCACTGACAATGCCCCCCCCCCCCCCAAAAATGCCTCACAGAAATAATTTGCTGCAAGTTCCTGATTGACAGTGTCGATAGCGGGAGCAAATGTGATCTGAAGATAAAGGTAAAATCACTTACTCGGGGCTCTACACCTCTGTCATCTACGGAGGCGGCAGCTGACATTAATGTCTGTCCAGACTCAGGTAAGAGCCAGAATGTGGTGAAGACTGCTAAACAGTGTCATAAAAGAGATGAAGTGTCTTTTGTTCTTTTTTTCTTTTTTTAAAAGGAGGTTGTCACTCATATTGTTTTGACGTCTTCAGTAAATAATTTCCGTTTCGAGGCACAGTGTGTTTTTTGGCGGAGGCTACAGAGAATACACATGAGTAAGAAGTAACAGAAAGTGATATGACAAAGAGATATGATCTAATACTCTTCACACTGGTCTTTAGGTTTGAACACAATGTGCTCAGCTTGAGTTCAGGCCGACGTGTGTGTGTGTGTTGAATCTATAAAGCTTTATTTCATCTTGTTCCTGAGATATTCGATGTTTGGCCAAAACTAAACGGTGAGTAGTTACATAGATGGTGTATTTTACGAGAATGCAAATTCCTTGTGAACGGAAAGAAACTGAGCAACACTTTTCACATAAATTCACATTTCTATTATGGCATGAACTCTAATAAAGGGAAGTTAATAGTTCAATCCAAACATGAATTATAATACAGAAGCTAAAAGCAGCCCACAAATCTAAAAGTACTTTTTACTAAAGGCATAAATCTCTCGAAACAATTGGAAGAACACGTTACATGAACTGATATCTTTCTATAAAAGTTGCTGTTAGTTCTGTAGTTCATAGCAACAAATCTTTCTCTTGTCTCCCGTCTTAACTCTAGAAATAAAGTTATATTTTGGTTTTAGGCTGTGGAATTCTTAACAATGTGGTATTGATGGAGGCGTCGTCTGTTTCTTTCAAAACTAAACTCAACCGACAACAGGATGTTAATTGATATTTTCTAGATGCCATAACGTCGGGAGCGAAGATTATAAGATCCACAGCAGCCAAATCAGTTAACTCTGATAGTGGTGGAGTGTTAAAGCAGCAATGTGTAACATTTACATCATGCTTCTGTTGCACACTGTGACAGCGTTGAGTCACCATTCGGTTCTTCAATCGGCGTTTTGGTTTTGGTTCTTTCTATTTTCTTTTGGATGGTTATTGCAGTCGACCAGAGCGTCAACTGTGTTTACCCGCTTATCACCACTGTCGTCTCCCCACGAGCCAGCTCGTGTTAACTATTCCTCATCCGATCCAATCTTCGTTTTTTTTCTTTTGTACATGTTCACAAATAAATAAATAAATACATAAATAAATAACACAGTTTGGAATTATTTGCTTTTAGCTTCCTGTTGGATAAAAAAATAAAAATATAGCAAATGAAAATGAGTGGTATGGCACACAAAGCCACACCCAAATAGAGGTAAAAGTGGATAAAGAACATAAAGATGAGGACTGCAGTTGTTTTATTTTTTATTTTTTTTATTTCTTTAGATACAGATATAATTCAATAACAATCCACAAATGCAGCCGTTTCACTAAATCAGGGATGTACAATCTGTCATCATCATCATCATCATCATCATCATCATCATCTAACTCCGTCCACTGAGGCACAACACCAGAACCAGGACTCGCATCGCAAAGAAAAGTCCAAATGTTTAAACCTCCGGAAGCCTACGTCACCGTACCATATAGACGTGTGGGTATGTGCCCGTCATGGTGCCACACATTCATGAGGCACAAACATTTCCTTTTAAAATTAAGTCCTCACTTTGGATTTATACACAAACAGCTAATACGCTGAGCAAAACATGAAGAAGCTCTACGCCGCAAGCCCACTGTTGATAAACTGGAGGGTGTTGGCAAAACAGTGCTCTTCAATAAAATAAAAAAAAAAAGACACACAAAACACTTCTTTCTCTTATTTCTTTCAAACACAAAGGGCAGAAACTGTTGCCATAATTAAAAAACCTTTACTATCTGAAATCCTATGAACACAACAGACGTGATTGGTCCTTCACGTTTCACACAGTGCACAGGCAGTTTCAGCACACGATGCTGTGGGACTGAGAACGACGACTGTATAAATTGCATCAATGTCAGTAACACTATATTTAACCTCAGATAGAAACAAGCAAAACAGACGCGAGTGTTTTTACACCAATTAGTTTTTCACAAACTGCCTCGCTCACTTGATAGTTGAGCTTAAAAAGTACATAGAAGCCAAATGAGATGCTCAGAAAGGGCTTAAATTATGTAAAATGGTCAAGAGTGATTTCAAAATAAAGGTTTGGAGCAGCAAGCAAAAAGATCTCCCTCCTGAAACAATCTGTGACTTTCAAACCGTTGAGAAGGTCTATAAGGTAGGTTTTGAGTTGACGGACGCTCCCGGGACCCAAAAGTCATCAATAATATTGACTGAGAAGGACACAACAATCATTCTGAAGCGATCTAATTAAAGGGAGCGTCGCGACGACTCAAAACAAAGCGGAACGTGGCGAGGCACCGCTCCTTAAAAAAACCCCAACAACAATAAATTAAACCAAGACGGATCACTGACAGACATGCATTGTGTGATGGAATTGTACTTTCTAGCCTATTTAACTTTTGGTTACGTTATCTACAGGTGAGGGGTGGGGGGCTTTCAGTGCACGTATTCGTCGTCGCTCATGTCTGAGTCATCAGCCTCCACTTCTCCTTCGATCACAGACTTTTTCCCTCGGCAGCAAGACACAACCAGGCCGATGAGGAAGGCCTAAAAACATAATAAGCAAAGCACACATTAGGGAGCATTTCGTAAGGATCATTTGATCAATAAAACACAGCCAAAGCACGCAGGAAAGAGGCTATTAAATATTTTTACTGAGGAGATAAGCACTGTGCAGTCATGGAAAATAAATTTTCCAGTAGCCCTTCTCCGAGTCGAAATTAAATGATATATATCTGCTCCCACAATCTTCTTGAAAGGCTTTTTGAAGTAAATTAAAAAAAGCCACTGGTTTTGATTAATCTCTCAAAAGAGTCAAATTTTACCTGCGTGAGCTCGTTCTCCACCTCCAAATCCTCACAAAGAACAGTTCAGATTCTCACTCCACTTCACACAGATAAGGACATTTTAGACACGCTGTTGGGACTCACCCCAATGAAGGCCCAGTTACCAAAGTAGTAGATGGTGCTGAAGAACCAGAACTTGTGCAGGAAGAGATAGGACCGTGTCACAGTGCACTGATCTGAAAGAAACCGAGATGAAACCAAATGTCAACCCATAGTCAGTGCTGTCGACCAGTCCAAAATAATGTACAAAAACACTTTTAAATAAAAGAACAACAATATCTATCGACAAATCAACATATAGAGTTGATTTTCTACGTATGATCCACATATGGGAGACGTCACTCTGAAGTAGGCCGGAGTCACTGGTTGTACTTGTTTTAGTGGTGTTTTATCAAATTACCTTTAATTACAATTAAGTTGATTTATGGGTTAGACCTACAAAATGTGCTGAATATCTGTGAAATGGAAGGAAAATTATACATGTTTTTTTTCTTTTTTCTTTTATAAAAAAAACCCCCATAAAAGTGAGCAAAAGAATTCACCATCCCTGATTGCAGCTGAAGTTGTCGCTACAAAGTGTTGGAACTTTCAGTCTCTAGATGTGTAAAGCTGGCAGAGATATGCAAGGTTTTGTCAGTTGGATTAACGTGTGGACTTTGACTCGGTCATTCTAACACATGAATAGACTTTGATGTAAACCTTTCCATTGCAGCCCTGGCTCTATGTTTCAAGTCATTGTCCTTCTGGAAGGTGAATCTCCACCCAGGCTCATTCTTTTGCAGATACTAACAGGTTTTCCTGTATGTAGCTCCATCCATCTTCCCTCCTGAAGAAAAGCATCCCCACAGCATGATGCTGCCACCATCATGTTTTACAGTGCGAGCGGTGTGTTCAGGGTGATGTGCAGTGCTAGTTTTCAACCACACACTAGCATTTTGCATTTCGTAAAAAAATAAATAATTTTGGTCTCGTCTGACCAGAGCGGCTTTCTCCTCATAGTTGTCGTGTCCACACCATGGCTTGGGATTTCTCCTGGCTTTGTTTCATCAATGGCTTTCTTCTTGCCACTCTTTGATTTGTGGAATCCATGACTGATGGTTGTTCTGTGGACAGATTATCCCACCTGAGCTGTGGATTCCCGCAGCTCCTCCAGAGTTACCATGGGACTCTTGGCTGCTTGTCTGATCAATGCTCTCCTTGCCCGCCCTATTAGTTTCGGTGGACGGCCTCATACAGGGACGGCACGGTGGCGCAGTGGTTAGTGCTCTCGCCTCAAAGTGGGTTCCATGTACCAGACCTTTCTGTTTGGAGATTGCATGGATGGATGGATGGTGATATGTTTGTCATAGACTCAATCACATTCTCTAGAAATGATATCTCTCGTGTGGTATCTTCGTTGTCACATATTTGATTTAGAAACAAAGGTTGCTAAGTGTATCAGAAAAGTGTGATTCTTCTGATTACCTATATCTGTAAATACAAAGAAGTGATTTCAGAATGGTTTTGAATTTTAATAGTTGGGCAAAGGACAGGGAGGGAGCTGGAAGTTCATGCAGTGACTGACAAAATATTTGAGCTAATTAAAGAATAAATGAACAAAAATAAGCAGGTTTTCTTTGTATGTTTGTTTTTAGCAGCTATTTGTTTCACAGAAATTTGATTTACCTTCTATTACTTTCAAATGACAGGCTCTGGACTAATGTGGGACCAAGTGGAGAAGAAGCATTTTGTATCTGCGCCGCTTGAGTTTTTTCAGAGACGAGGCTTCTGCAAGAGGCAGATAACTTCTTCGTTGGACTGTACCCCATTCCAGAAAAAAAAAAAAAAAGAAAAAAAAAAACCTCAGCAGGAGTGCAATAAAATGTGACATATCCGTTGCTACATGGTGTTTCTAATTGCACAAGTGTAGCACTTGTAATACATCTGTGTTATAAAGAGGCCCGTGCTCACTTAAGAGCCCAAAACAGGCTGCTATTACTACATTGAGCAGCACCTCGGGCAATCGTTTGTTATTGTAACTAAAAAGGACAACCAGTCGCCTAAAAAGAGGAAAGCTATGTCCCTGTCAATGTGAATGTAGCTTAACCGATGAATAAAACTGGAAATGATGTAAGATTTAATGGAGGATTGCATCAAATATATCTGCTGCTACACACTGAAAAGGCAGAAAAGATGAGCACGCACGCGCACACGCACACACACACACACACACACACACACACACACACACACACACACACACACACACACACACACACACACACACACACACACACACACACACACACACACCAACAAACCGTGCAGACAGTGAACCACAGGTTATGGGTTATGCATGCTGGCCCAAATTCTAAGATGAGGTAAAGGGAATGCAACTTCATGAGCTCCAAAGCTCTTCAGACTCGTATGTGAAGGGAGACTCTCAAAACATTTTCATATTGAAATCCCGACACACACATGCAGCCAGCAGTACAAAAGGATAACTACCCTCTGGAACATTGAAAATGACTTCATTTGTGTAATTCAGGGGGGCCCCACATAATGAATTCAAGACATGGAGACTACAGAAAGCAGGAGGATATTGAAATGCTAATGAAATTTAGGGAGGGTAAAAGAACATTCACGAAGAAGGGAAAGATAAAGAGCATTTCAGGTCATGTCAAGTCAAAGGCAGAACAAGAGGCTAAGTGTGCAAAGAGTGCAGATTTAAAATGTGAAAAAGAACATTTGGAACACATTTTAAGATAATAACTAAATTTGATGAAAACCTTTGGGGCTGTTTGGTTATAGGAAGCTTTCTTTAAAAAAAAAAAAAAAGAGCCTAAAATAAACATGAAACTGAAAAAATACACAAAACACTCTGGAAATATTGGTTACATATATGCAAAAGTAAAAGAATGCACATATTTTAAGAAGACGCTGACACTACCTGCGTCAGATCGTGAGGTACAGAGCAAACCCATTTGAACTCGGCATGTGTAAACACTCACTCCATCACATTTCGTTCCAGCGAGTAAAATGTAAGCCGATCTCAGTCTGTGCTGCTCACTGAATGAGATTTTGCTGCAGTGACCAAACACTGTTGTTGTGATTAGAAAACAGAATTAATTGAAAGATCTGCGGGAAGGAAACAAATTCATAGCTCATAGAATCCAATTCCTCTGTTTGTCTGTGGAGCAGCACTCTGCTTTATGCTGGTGACATCACCTCTGAGCCTACGCTCTCCGGCTTTGAAGAGAGCCGATACTGTTATTGATCCGACTGGGGTAGATGCAAGAATGATATAAAGAATTCTTAAGCTGAGTCATTCTCCCTCTATGTGCTTGAATGGGTATTGGCAGGCATGGGAAATGCAGGTGACGTCAAAGGAGGAAAGTGCCAATGAAATGCATGCAGTGTCTGGTGTTTCTCCTCCGTGCTCCAATTGTTTTAATGTGAAAGCACAGGAAGAAAGCAAAGAGCGGAAAAACAAAACAAAAACTGCTTCCCTTCAGATGAAATTTATTAATGTTTGGCATAGCATAATGAAGCAGCATAGGGAAGAGAAAAAAAAAAAAAAATGAAAATGCTCTCCTAATAAGACCTGTGTCGATAGAAAAGCACAAGGCAGGAGGAAAGAGTCCACAAAGGAGAGACAAAATGTACTGTCTGGCTATGTCGGAGAGCCATCTGGAGCATTAACGCTAACCCTGCTGAGCTGCTCCTCTCACACTGTTTCTTCCACAGCTCCTCACACTGACTCCAACCCTATGAACAGTGTAATCAGACTTACACAAAGCAGCATGACATCAAGGTCCCCAGCAATAACTCAGTGTGGTTGAGAATTTATTCATTAAAGCCAATACTTTCAAAAGTTTCCCTCACCAGAGTGCAGAATTTTACAGGAGCAGAGAATACTCAGGTCTGTGGCGTTTTATCTATTATAAAGATTAGAAGGAGCCGACCCAGGAGAGTTGTGACGGTGTAACAACAATCAGCTTTGCCTTCACGAGGATCAACAGATAATAGAAGAAGCAAGTTTATCTTAGTTCCCCTGACCCCACTCTTTTTCTCCACTGCCTCAGCCATCTGTAGTTCTCCAGCTGCTTACCTGAATTGCAGGGTCTCCAAGTGGGACCTACAGATGGTTCACAACAGTGGTCCGCCTAAATATATTATCATGTACACCACTGACCGGCTTCACCTTGAAATCATTACCATTCTCCGATAAGAGCACGGGGCAGTGTGCGAGTGCAGGTAATTTCACCTTGACTCGTGATACCCGGGCGAGTGCTGCCCCGTGCAGCATGATGCATTATGTATAACTTTCATCTCCGGATTCAAGCCCAAACACATGCATAAACCCAACATGCACACATTGTGCTCTCGTGAAAGGCTCTCCATCACAAAGTGCTCTCGTACCAACACTGTATGCTTTTACTTCCTCCCTATCTAAAAAGCAGGAGGGCACTTTTATTCCAGTGTCCTTCGAGGATGTTGAACTTCCTCCTGCACAAACACTTTCAAACCCCCAGCTTCTTGTACTTGTATTTACCATTATTGTTCACCAAAAGCATCTTTTGATAGACTGAAAATCCATTTCAGGAAAGTTGAAGACCGCTAAGTGCAAACAACGTGATGCACAGGGTTGGCTCGGTTATCTTGACCTAATCAAAAAGCCACCGATCACATCAGTTGGAAAAGCAAAAACACTTCCCATTTTTTAATTCTGCAAATCTAGTTTTTGGACGAAGTGCGAGAACAATATCTGCATAGTTGACGCTGACATTAGGTAGTGTGCAGCGGATATGTTGTCAAACACTGATTGGTCAGCATTACATATTTTTATTAGAGTTCACCAGAGCCAGGTTGTGACTAAAATGTGCTTTTATTACAATCTAATACACGTGGAGGTTGTTGAACACAATGTCCTTGCAAACATGCATTGTGGGTGAACCTCCAGTAAAAGGTTAGAGGTATCTGTGGCTGCCAAGACATTTATCTTTCAAGAGATTAACTTTTGATTGACAAGTTCCATTTGTCATGCAAATTGACTATTAATTTGTGTTGGGGTTGAGGGAGTTTCCTTGTGAAAATTGCTTGGGCACCCTACATCTCAGAGGTATACCAGAAAATTGTGACCATCTTCCCCCTGAAGCTCTCTAAAACAATACTGTGGGAACTGGCAAGTTGCTAGGAAACAGACATCAGTGTATGCTGTGAAAGAATTCCTCTGTATTAGAGGTTTCATCACTGGGATTCAATACAGTAACCGTATATGTCATCTAAGGTAAAACCTGGACTTCTGATTGTGGTATTCAGCTTACAGAAGCTGCTTATTCTCCCTTTTAGTGGTGAAAAATACAAAAAGAAATGACTCCAAAAAACAACAAAAGTAATAAATCCGCTAGGATTTATATTCAAACTAATGGATGAAAAGTAAAATTTGACGTAGGATTTATTGATTTGTATATGCCTTTCCAAAAGAAAAATTAGTGCTGTAGATGCACATCTATAAATGTAGACATGAACTCACAATGCAAAGTGCAACGCAGATGACTTTCTGAGAGAAGCTTTGGGTTTTTGCTTTCCAAAACCAAAACAGACAGCAGGACAGGAAGTCATTGAATTATTGGTCAGACTGTCAAGCCAACTAATGTAACCAATAACGGAGATTGCTGAACTGATGATAGGTGTTGGCACGCCTGCAATAAAATAAGAGTTACGGACAGTTAATTACTTAGGTAGGGGAGTGATCATTAGAAATGGACGCCAGTAGTGCAGTAATAATGAAATAAAATCCAATGGATCAATGAAAGAGACAGAGGGCTACCTAAATAGCCCTGATGGATTATTGGCATTATTAAGGTCTGTAACATCTACCCAGTTGTCGATCAGAGAAATAGGTTGAAAAAAAAAAAAAGAAATAAAAAATACTAATAAGGTTTTTCACATTATCATCAGAGAGGACAGCACATTTTGAACAAAGCAACGGAACCAAGCCAGACACTTGACAAGGTCATATCATCGATACTAATTGTAGATGCAAGACAGAGTTTAAGATCAAAGCCCACCCTCTGCAGATGCCGCATGAGCATCATGTGGCGAGAATAACTCCTGAGAGCAGCCGAACACTAACATATTCTGCGGGTTTCCGCCAGACTTAGTGAGGCTGTAACATAGTGAAGGGGGGGGGGGATGGTTCCGCAAAAGTTCAACTTTGTGTCAGTGACTTTAAAGATGCTATGGATAAAAAATTTAATGGATTGAGATGAAAGCAACACACTACTGAGCAGAGCTTCCAATGATGCACAAACAGACCCAATATTCTTTTAAAAACAGTATAAACTGACGAAAAGAGGAGAGGATTTCAAGGTTCAGGTTGTCTCATACGTTGGCAGCCAAGTCCTGAGGATTCATTTCCATTACACTGAGTAAATGAGTAATAGCGTGGTAATGACCTCAGACTAGATAATGGAGAGCTTGGCACTGAGCACCTGCTCACCAAGATGTTAGTGTCATTACCCCACTGTGACCAATTGGCCAATCAGTCACCAGCTTGACTTCTACCCTTTTGTGCCTGGGCTGTCTTTTGACCCTGTGTCATACATGGGGATTTTACAAAGTGATGGCCTTCCTGAGCTTGTCCAGATATTTATGCAGTCTTCAGCCATAAACTATTGTACTTTTGAAGAAGTGCCAGGAGCAGCCTAAACTTGTGTTTTTGATCTAACTATAGAGACAGACGTTTCCGTTTTCTGGCTTCCAGGAATTAAAAGCATTGAAAACAGTAATGTGAAAACAATATTAAAATATTGAATGCCTCCATCAGCCGTCTTACAATTGACTTTCTCTTCCCACATCTGTGCAAAAAAACCCAACAACAAATATAAAAATAAATATATATATATATATACACATATATATATATACATATATACGAATCTTTCTGACTTTTTAAGTCTTGAGACAAATGCAAGGTCACATTGACCTTCATCTTTTACAAACTGACTGACACATCATCTTGGCAGCATAAAGATTTGTGGAAACTGTGGAGACATTTCATCATAACAAGACATCCATGAGGCCAATGGCACTTGGGAGATGATGTCTTAATAGGAAAACCAACTGGAAAAAAACCCAACTGTGGATATTTCAAAAAAATAAGTAGCAGATAAAAATAATATAATAATGCCCCCGGTCTCTGGCTGTGAGCAGACTGAGGTATGATAGGAATGTGACTTTAAATGAGAATGACGCACTGAGGAATAATGGCCAAACCAAGAAATAAATGGTTGTCTCTAGACCTTACAGCCTATAAATGGTGAATGCCTCCCTCGATTATACCAAAATCTGATTAGGATGTTGCATCAGCAACATGATGATTTCCGAGACTGGATCAGACCCTGATGTTTTTTTTAACTATAACAATCACTGATGAAAATCTCTGGAATAAAAGGTATACAACAATTTTCAGAACTTAAGTTGAGAAATATTACAATATTTTTGAAATGCATCAACTGTATACAACAGTCTACCGTGTTGCCAGTTGTCTATAAAGAACGTCACTAATATAACAACACAGTTGATCGAGGAGGAAAAATTGCTTTCTTTCAGTCAGGCTAAAATATACACTGGTGTTAGGAAAGAATTCTGACTATGTTTGAAAAGGTTTATGTTATGTCTACACACAACATAAAAACTAAAAAGCTTATAAAATGTTTCACATTTGTAATGGTCATAGTTTCTCTTTAAGACAAATAGCAGAAGAATCTGGTATTATGACATAATATAATACTTTGGGCAGTGCTTGTATATGTTAAAAATAATTGGAAAGTTTAAGGAAGTTCATCTCTTGTTTTGTTTGAACTGTCATGTATGACCAAAGACCACCTGTAAAACAATTTTCTTCTAAATGTGCCATCATATCAACTTACGCTATAAAAGTGGCCATTATTAGAGACGGAATGCTCTTCAAGGTTGACAGACACGTCTGAGTTATTAAAACCGGATCAGAGCAAACAGAACACTTGCTGCTCTGCGACCTTATGTGCAGACTGTACAGTCTGCTGGACCGACCAGCTCACTGCAGCTTTTGTTTTGTGTCCCCGCCTGCTCTCCTTTTCCTTTTCAGGGAAGACGCAGTTCTGTTCGACGAAACGATTCCATTTTGTATGGAATGGGCTGATTGGTCGAGGAGTTGTTTGGTATAACTTTTTGATTTATGTAACAATCCCTTTTGGCTGAAATACCCCCATTTTAAATGATGTCACGTTTGTAAATGATATACATTACCAGTCAGAAGTTTGGACACGCCTTCTCATTCAATGTTTTTTTCTTTATTTTCTTGACTATTTCCATTGTGAATTTCTCACTGAAGGCATCAAAACTATGAATGAACACATATGGATTATGTAGTAAACAAAATAAATTTGCTTTATATTTTGGATTTCTCAAAGACAGTGCTGCAAACCCATGGCCTTCTTTAGAGCGTTCTTTTATTGTGGCCAGCCTACGATACAACGGTGCAATAATTCTGCTGTTTAACCAATAGCTTGATATGCCGCAGCAAAGAGGTGGAAATGCTCGCCATCACAGATTTAGACACATTTGTGAACAGTATTTGAGATAAACAGGCCCTTTGTGGTCATAGAAATAGTCTTAGATCTTTGAGCTCATGCAAAATGGGAGCAAAAACTAAAGTGTTGTGCTTATATTTTTCTTCAGGCTAGTTTTGATGCCTTCGCTGAGAATCTACAATGTAAATATTCATGAACGTTGAATGAGAAGGTGTGTCCAAACTTGACGAGTGTACATGTGTGGCATGAGCAGCAGGGCTGAGAAACATTGCTAATGTCCTCTGCTTCCAAACAGGTCTTGTTTGTTTTTGACTCTTTTTGTGGTGGATTAGGGGATTTAAATCTGAGGAAGACATATCAAGATTTTAACAATTCTTTCTTTGCAGCCTCAGTAGAACTACACAGAGCAACAGCAGCCTGTTCACACAATGCTGTGGGATGAATCCCATTCACCAGCCAGCATTCTTTACTATTGATCCAAAGTGAGTGTGATAGTCACTGATCCCACAAGTGTCCTATGGTGTTGAGGTCAAAACCTCTGGCTGGTCATTTCACCTTCTCCCCTCCCAAATGTTGGAGGTCGTCTGAGAAACCGACTCTGAGGAGGCGATCATTGTCATCTTGGAGTTGACAGTTTGGATCCAGACTATGGAAATAAAACTGTGGTGTGCAGCTCGTTGCAAAACGTTATCTTGAAATGTCTCTGCATTGACATCTCCACTGTTGACAAGTGAGCGGGGTGCCAAACCACACCATCACATTACCTCTATAGAACCAACTTAGCAATTTGCAAAGAGTTCCCCTGATGCAGGTTGCCAAAGGGAGAATCTGGACTCATCAATGCACACGACATCCTTCCACATGTTCAGGTCAACAGCATCGTCTGAGAAAACTGGACAAATGTTTAATGGGTTCAATCCACATATTGACATGTGCTGCTCAATCTACGAATCCACTTTAATTACAAATGTGTGATCATTTAAAATGGAAAAAAAAAAAAAAAAAGGCTTTTCAATGGTAAGGACTTCTTGTTGCAATACTTGACCAAACCTATACGGTCTCACAATTCCTCTGTGTTTTAGGTATAACGAGATTTAAAAATCAATTGTGTGATAAATCCACAGGTAAACATCATACTTCTCTTATGAAAAATATTAAATGAGATTTGTTACTTCCATTCCTTGTACACTGCAGGTATTCACAAATGTGTTACAATTTATTCATGAATAGGCAAATGAGCCACAATCATGGTACAGTCAGCAGGGCATCGGGGCCCAAGTCGATGTCATTACTGAAATGTTTTACCATTCATGAAGCGCAAACAGTTCTCATTGTTTATACTGGATCTAGTTCATCTTGGGGAGTTATTTTTTTTTCCCAATAGAGGTTTACACTTAGATTAGACAACAGAAATTGTGCACATTATCTTAGACATAGATAACTGGTTCCACCCAACCAGTCAAGAACCTTTTCAGCTACGGACAAGACTCCATATCTAGTAGCAATGAAGTACTTTCTCTTCCTCAAATATATGTTGGATCAAAAAGAGAGAAAGGAGGGAGGGTGTATATAATGCAAACTAAATCTGTCACCTGTTACTTTTACACTGGATCATCTAATATGTGTCTGTACGTGTCTGATTATATTCAATCCCTGTCGCATGTGCTGTCTCTGCTTGACACTTCCTCCTCCTCATGGTAGGTGGTACAACGGCTGTTGTGAAAACAGGAGCCATTTCCGAGGCGGCCAAAATGGGTTCTGTTTCCCTATGCTGGTCAAAAGAGAAAGTACATATTCGGTTGGCCAAGTGACTCTGGCAGCTTGGAGCTTTTAAAAAGTGTTGAAGTGCTCCAAAACGTCTGCGTAAATGAACAGATCCCACAATTATCGTGGATTTGGAACAAGATGATAACAGGGGCTCACAATCCGGAGGCCCTGTGCTGTTTGACTTATTGCTTACAAATATACAGCTAAATATAATGTTTTATTTCATCAGATAAGATGTTATTTTTGTGCCGTTGTAAATGGTAAGTGCTGCAGAAACCTGCCAGGATCTGAGTGGGTTATTTGTGGTAGTTGCGGGGCTGGGAATAAATTATTTGTTTGAGGAAAAACAAACAAACTGACAAAAAAAAGCTAATCACTTTCCACAATATAGCCTTAATAGGATCGCTATCTTATGTAATTACTGTATGTTGGCAGAGTTGGCTTCATTGTCTTATGTAAACATAACTAGAGAAATCAGATAGAACCTCATTAAACACAGTAAATGTGATAAAACAAATATTTCACACATACAATCCTGATTCCAAACAAGTTGGAAAAATGTAGAAAATGAGTATTTCACTCATAATAGCACAGAGACAAATAGATGTGAAGAAAAGGATCCTAATAATTTCATGCGATTTAGAATTAATTTTTATTTTGCAGCAAGAAAACTAAAAAGTATTCACACAAACCAGAAATGAATGGTGCGATGAAACTAATTCATTTGAAATGTGACATCCATAAAAATGTTGCAGCCAATTAGGTTCATTTGGTCAGTAGAATGACTTTGTATAAAAAAATGTTTTGGAGAGGCAAAGACTCTTAGCAGTGAAACCGGGTACAGTCACAGCAGTTTCCAGTTCGCTGAGAACTCACTAACCAAAAAGTGTGGTACAATTGCAGAAAACGGTTTCACCGATACCACCATCTACAGAATAACATCAAACAATTCAGACCAATTGGATAAATCTCTGTGCACCACGGACGAGGTTTAAGGTTTGATTTGAAATAAATCAATTTTACGAATTGGATGCTTGTGATTTTTGAGGTCGCTATTTTAAAAGCACTGGACAAACCCGGGAAACATGTCCAGAAACCTGTGAAGCAAGACTGCTGTAAAATCCACAAATTGAAGCTGTATTATTCCGGAGAGAAGCGATATGTGATCACAACACAAACGCTGGTCTTCTCTTGACCAAAGTTAAATTGAAAAACTGGCAAATATGGATTTTTTTTTTTATTTTTTATTTTTTTTTGAGGGTGGGTGAAAAAGAAGGATGCCATGTTCTTTTGAAAAGCATACAGGGGTCCATCCAGTGCTTTTATATTTTAAGACAGCATAACAACATTGGTTTGCAGGAAAGATGACAGGGTACTGAACCGGCCGGCCTGCATTATACATATCATACCAAACCTTATAAAATCTGGGGCTTTGTAATATTTTATTTTACATTTTAATTGTATCCAAGCATAGGTGGATTCCAATGTTTTTAAAAACAATTGGTTCTCCTCAGCCAATATATGAAAATAATGTGTTGATGGCATTCATATTTGAAAAAAAAAAAAAAAAAAACAGCTCTGAACTGTATTTTTTTTAAATAATTTACTATAAATGTCACAGTGCTACAGCTGTAATTATTGAGTGTACTATGTATTTACAATCATGCACTAATAGCAAAAACGATTACAGATTTCCAGTCACAAAAATGAAAGTCTCTGTAGTTCGATTCCTATTTAAAGTGGGATTACACAAAATCTCTTTGGTTACATTCAATAGTTAGTTGCTTATGACCATTATTGCATTGTCCCTACTCTTTTATTGATGATACAGAATTGCTCTTTCAATGTTTGTCTGAATTTTTTAGTAGAGGGATGCCAGTTTTATTTTTCTATCACCCCGATACACATCATCACACAACAATACACAAAACATAAATTCATACAAACCCCTGAGCATATTACCTCACAAAACTAAGAGACAACTCATTTAAATTAGGTTTTTCTATGCAACTTGTTTTGACGTATGCACACACTCATCCAAATAGAGCCACGTCTATGAATCAGTCAGACTCCTAAAAGGAGTTTCGGGAAACAGGGAGTCACACATTTCTATTGCGCCACCATTTTTTTTCTGAAATGTATTTGAAAATATGTAAAATATCAAAACAGTAGAAAACTTACAGTGTATAAGTAATTAGTCGGGTAAGACTCTGCTAATGTGTGCTCAGGTCAGCTATAATGGTGGTACTTGGAGAGCTCCATATTTTCTCGGGGCGTTACACACTGCCAACATTTTGAGAACCACCTCACTAAAGCGATTAACAAAAAAAAGACAAATCCACATGTTTGCCTCAGAAATCAAAACAAAGTGGATTGAGCATCTACCCAGTCAGTAAATGACATCAATATGGTCACCAATTTTCACCATGGACAAATAAAATTCAGCTCACAGTATTCCATATTCTTAAATAAAATATCTTGTTTTCTCAAAGGTCTAAACCACATTGTGCAGTCTTTCTTGTAAAGTTTGACTTTCGAGTACATTTCAGTCTTGCTTTGAACTGGCCACTAATTTAAACAGTTGGCCACTGACAGTTTAAACAGACTATCAAATGCCCAACACATACTGGACGTTTGCGCTTCTATTTTGTAAAGGAGTCAATCAAGGGCTAAGCCCTTAGATGAACATGGTGATCCCTTCTGGATTCTTTAACAAATCAGAAAATAATTCAGTGAATCAGTCTTGCTTACAT
The DNA here is from genome assembly GCF_963383615.2 of Lipophrys pholis. Classification (NCBI taxonomy): domain Eukaryota; kingdom Metazoa; phylum Chordata; class Actinopteri; order Blenniiformes; family Blenniidae; genus Lipophrys; species Lipophrys pholis. The sequence goes on along the minus strand of NC_137642.1, from coordinate 14,888,354 downwards.
GAGTCATGAGCCTTTTAGAGTACTGCATCCAAGACTCATGTCAAAGTGTCAATCCACTGAATGGGCTCGATTCAGTTTCGGTAAACAGCACTCAACAATAATACTCCTTTTTTTTGCCGTTTGTGCAAGAAATCAACAGATTTATCCTCCCTGCAAAACAGTTTTCTGTCACAGGCAGTTCAATGAACAGACAGACCAAAATAAATAAATACATACATTTACATCCACCCTAATTAGGTGCCAGCACATGCTAAATTAAGTCTTCTTTCACTTGCATATTGAGTAGAACAATAAAGATATACATTTGACTGTTTTCTACATAACACCATTGATATGACACAGTCATCAACACTAGCAGGATCTATGTCTGCCTAAGTTCTGGAATTGAGAAGATACTATTTTAATGACACCATAGGGCCATGCTTCATTTTCAAAATGAAGTGTGCCCTATAACAAATATGTGGCAGAGCGTGGTTGTGAATATGCACTGCAGTACGCTGAAATGAGCCATGCAGGTGACTCTGTTGAGCCTTTTTCATTTGACATGATTTGTCAAAGTTGAAGATACTGTGAAAAGGTGCAGCAATATGTCATCAACAACTCTACCACCAAAGGAAATAGTTTTTTTTCTTCTATTCTATAACGCCAACATAATTAATGCAACAACATTTTGATGTGAGTTAACATCAGCTGTATTATTCATGCACGCTGGTGGAGCTCATTAGTCTGGTCAAAGCCTGCAGATCACAATGTATAAACTGCATGTAAAACCAAGCAGATAAGTGAAATGTATGCTTCTACAAATCACACTTTGCAGTTTGTCTCATGCCTTAGTTTTACGTTTGTATTTTTGCCCATCTTAATGCATTTTCTGTCGGATGAAGTGAAGAATACCCATGAAACCCAACTTAACAGTGGCTAATATTATATTATATGTATATTCAGGTTGACAAGAGGTCATTATGTTATCCAAGACGTTACTGCAACTCAACATACAGACGTGATAAATACTCTCAACAGTAATCTATCTTTTTACTGATCAGCATTAACGTGTAACTCTTAATGTACCCCGTCCTACAAAAAGTTTGTTCCAGGTAATGCTAGTCAAATTGAGAAGTGCTTCTCTTTATATTTATATAACATGTGAGGCATGTCTGGTTCATTCACCAGACAACACAAACACAAACAACACAAACTAATCATAAATGACTACAACTGTTATACAATGTTCTAACATTCGGCTTAGTAAGTTAATCCAAAATATTTGTTAAAAAATAAATAAAATTATAAAAAATGCATTTACAAGTAAATGATTCGAACTATGAAATGACCTTGTCTGTCAAAAATAGACCACTCCCATGTAACTGTTGACGCATGAACTTTACTCCGTTCCTTTATTACATACTTGACATTTAAACTCATCAACACTCATTAGTTAATCTAATTGCATTCACATCCTGTGTCTTCAGGGAAAACATTTATGACCCAACATTGATTCATTTAAATGAAAAAATAATTAGTCACTGCACTAATGGATCTCTGATGGCAAAAACAAAGATGCACAAAGGCCCAAATACGCACACAGATTGAATCTAGACTTGGAAACGTTCCGACTAGTCCACATGGAAAAATCAGCTGAAGGTGCCTTTCTGATTGTGTTTCTTTTCATCAAACCTTTTTCCTGGGATGGCTGTGATGAATTTAATGCCAGTTTATGTTAAGTAGCATGATTTAACTACTCAGCGACCAACACTGTGTGGCTTATTTACTGCAATCCTGTATAACGTGTCTTAAATTGCATGTTCACACAAATCAATGGGGCAATTCGCTTGCGTTTTGTGGGTGATCATCAAAGAATAATAGTATTTCAAATTAGGGTTTTGCGTGCATTAGGCCCATTTACACAGGAACTATCTGCTGGAAACATCATTGCCATATTCATTTAGATCCCCATGGAGTGTTTGGTTGGAGCGTTGAGCCCCGAGAACCACAGAATGAATAACATAGAGTTGGACATGTTGGAGTTTTATGTGACAGAAAATGCATCCGATTTTTGCAATAGGTAAATAAATAAACAAGATAAATACAATAGCGTAGACGATAAATCACAAAGTCAAAGCTTGGTTTAAAAAAAAAACAAGCTCTAAGAGGGGGGGAAACACTGAAAATATGCTAATATAAAGTTGTGGAGAGCCAGCTCGTGAAATGCTTCTCAGCACAATAACATAAGACATTAATTCTCGATATTCCATATTCATAAAGTCAAAGCTAAAATAAGACTGCGTAACTTTAGGAGGGTCTGTCACAAAATCGCCAGCTTCCACACTTGTGTGGCTGCTGGAATAAGCATGTGCCCACTGTAATGCACAAACGTTTAGTAGATTAGGCCCTATGCTCAGTGGAAGTACAAAGGGAGAGACTTGCAGGCAGGCAGAGGAGCCTTCACCAGATAAATCATAAAGACACCTTTCAATGTAGACATCTTGAAACAAAATACACATTTTGTGATTATAAATCCATCCGACCCTTCATACCTAATGAGTATCATCTACACCATCAGCAATAGCCAGACTTGAGCTCTATCCAAATGAATAAATTATCATAATAAAGCTCAGTGGTATGGTGTATATTCACACATTTGTGTTTTCATGGCTGATTTACTGTAATAAGCGTTGGCATGGGGACAGCAAGAGGCCACGTACTGCATTAGGAAATGTTTGTCCTTGGTATTATTCGCTCTAATGAATAATGAATGGTGATAAAGATTACTGAACAGTGGTCTACATTGAATGACTTGCTTGTGCACCATACTTTCTGTTTTCAGGTAAAGACTTAACACGTGTAGAATTAATCTTTGATGCCGAGTTGTAAGTTAACTCCAACATCTCAGTGTTAGACCAGAGGTACCTTACTACAGTAGCAGAGATGACAAACTCACCCTCGGGCGCTTCTGCATCACATATCCTTGCGGTGCCAAAAGTAGTATTCCCAGAAGTGGGATCGGGTGAGGGCATCTGATCAGAAAACACAAGAGTCATGTTAGTGTGAAGAACAGAAGCACCAGCAGCGGCTTCACCCTGAAAGGGGAGATTTAGGCCTGAGCGGATGGAGTCGTAAATACACTATCTTTAAATATGTTTGACTTAATTTATATCAAACAAACAACACAGGTTTACACAAAAATGATAGAAGATCAATGGCAAGTTTTCATTCTGAAAGAAGCTGTATTGAATGAGCATGATCTGAATCCTGAGGTAAGGCTTGTTATATCATTTATAATATCCACCATCGGTTAGAAGAATGTAATCGTCACACTTTTTTTACTCTTTATATTTAGATCTGATCAGAATCACAAGGTCTTGAACATTGTTCAGGGGTGTCCAACATAAGGCATGTGGGCCAAAAACCGGCCTGCTAGAAACTCCAATCTGGCCCAGCCAAACCACCAAGCAAATTACTACAAAAAAAAAATGAAAACAGATTTTTTTTTTTAAAGCAAATTTCTCAATAGTAGTGGACACAACACTAGCTGCCTCAGTTATGTTGAGTTTGGCTGAGTTTGTAAAAACATGCATAATGCAACAGCTATAGGAGATGACATGTCACTTTATTTTGCATCAGACGGTTTTCTTTAAAATGTGAGAGAAAAAAAAGACATTTTCATCAGGTATACACTGCGTATATAAGATGAAAATGTCTATTTAAAATCATTATTCTTCAATTATGGCACTATATTACCGGTCCAACCCACTTAAAATGAAATTGGGTTGTATGCGGCCCCTGAATTAAAATGTGTTTGGCACAGCTGGTTTAGATCATGCATTATGAGACCTTTCATCCAATTTCAATTGAATAATGTCACCTAATCCAGTTCTCATTTGTATATTTATAGTTTCATTCTGTTTAAAATATGAATAAATACAGGAAATAAACAATTGTGGGGTTTTTTCTAACAGGCAACGAGCACATTACTAGATGGATATACTGTATCCAAACTGAAGAAAGTAGATCGTCACACTAACAAATACATTAATCATGTACCCATTCTTGGTTGAGAAATTTGGTTGATCATATATAGACATAGATAGATACACAATATTCCTACCATTCTGCTGAAACATCGTTACTCCTGATTCATCCTGCATTCAGGGGTAGTTACATAAATGCATCTAATTTGCAGTAAGTTAACTATGCCTGCCATATCAGACGACAAGCTGTGGGTAACAAGCAAAGCAGTGTCAAAGCAGGAAAAGGATATTAAGATTTGATTCAGTAACACAGCTCAGATAAAGACGTGTGTACGCCAATTTCCTTTTCCATATCTAGATCTTCTTTTTAGGCGATCTGAACATAAGAATAATGTATTGTAAAAGGCTTGTAAAAGAGGTAAATATGACAATTTATCATAACATTAATTTGAATTGCTCAATTCCACATATTCAATATGTTTAAGCAACAGTGTTTAATTAATACATTTCACAATAAGATGATGTATTCAAGAACTGCAGGTGAATCGGGAGTGGCAGATGACAATAAGCCGTGTTTACTCGGTGAGTCATGTGGAGCTTTCTTTCTAAAGGGTTCTATTCTCTCATTTATCAAGAGGATGTTTCGGCAAAACAACACAGCGGTTGATTTAAATTAGGTTGTACACAAGATTTTGTTTTGTTTTTTTAAGGCAAAACACAGATAAAGGGGTGCATCTGTACCACATGCACACACCCACACGCCAATAGAAAGCAGAGCTCCACAGGATCACACAGAGGGCTGTCAAACAACTGATCCACACAACAAAAGACACACAGTCTGATACGGGGAGACACAACTCAAGCCGAACAGGAAACTAAAAGCCCCCGCTGCTAGCCCAGGGAGACCCATGCTGCTGTCTTTACCTGGGTGGACCAAAGTGGTTTGAGCGCACTGACAAAGTGACACTCTCATCATTACAAACCCATCTGAGAAGCTCGCTCTGATCACGGGACTAAAAGCCATACATGCACGAAGGCACATACATTATTTCTCACCTGCACAAGATACTTCTGACTGCCGTACATGACATACTGCGGAGCCAGGCTGTATATCATGTAGCTGGTGTGCAGGACAATCAAGAGGAGAATCATGCAGAGGAAGAGGAGAGCCTGGGGACGAGTCTTCTTTGGTCTTATTTTGTAAAGCTGTAAGCGAAAACATTAAAATGTAATTGTTTATATCTGTATGTTATTTGTAAAAGTTCTAAAAAAAACAAAAACAAACAAACAAACAAACAAGTAGAGTCTTTGTTTACCCTTATCCAGAAGAACCAGATGCCCATGTTGCGAATGCCGGCCATAGATGTGAGAACAAAGTACATGGTGATGACTGTGATCAGGATGTAATCCAGTGGGAAAACCTGTGATGTCAGAGACAGAGGTGAGCTCTCATCTGTCGTGCAAACACAAATCATTCAGACGTTTAGTCTGTCAAAGAGGCTTTCTGTTAACAATAACCAGCTAGAACTGATAAATTGGTGTTTTCGTTAACATTTGGCCTTGCTAAGTTCATTTGAAGCATATTTAAGCCGGTTCGCATGCACATCGTGAAAACTGTAACAAGAAACACTTGATTCGACTCAGCATTCGATTGCAATGTCTTCAGGAAGTCGTCTGCATGTTGTTCAGTTAAGTTCCTAAAAGTTCATCTAAACTCTGGACTTAAACCTGTAAGCGACGTCGCAGTGCGTGATTGTAAGTATTTAGAGTCAATCATTTCTTCACCAGAACTCGCTGGAGGAAAACAAATTATTCTGGACTTTGACTTCCTACATTTTGATCCAAATATCTGTATTCCTCCTTCACTTACATTCTTTAAACTGACAGATTATTTATTGTAAATGAATGAGAAGGTTTCAGTTACAGTGAAAGGATCAAAGCAGTTCAAGGTAACAGCTACCAAAATTAAAGCTTCAAAAATTGAATTGAAAATTGAAAAAATTGGAGTTTTGAATCAATCATGGTTGATTCAAACAACTTCTTGCGTCCATCCAAAACTACAGGATTAGAAAGTCTTCATGTTATTTCATATACAGTAAAGCCGGATTTTTCTTTTTTTCTTTTTCTTATTACAAAAATAATGTAGCAAGTACAGTTATGATTAAACAATGAAAGAGATAGGTTAAATGGTGAGAAAGAATGTCCCCAAGAGGAACAATAATAAACCAAAACTTCAGAAATCAAATGAGAACAATGACCTCTTCGAAACTCTTTTCAAAAATAAATAAAAAGGAAATTATTATTTGGATATCACGAACAAAACAAAGATGCATTACCTGAGATATTTTGTAAGAACACACATTTCTCAGCCATACTCTTACAATCCTACTTGAATAACTAAAAATGTTTCATATTGCGTAAATAGCATACAGAGTAAATTTGGGCCATTGACAGTTTTATTTTGATCCTTGTGTGCATTTGCCTGGTGTGTGGCTCACTTGACATTTGAGCTTTTCGATTCCTCTATCCATAAATGACACTGAAATGCCAACAATTAGACCTCAGTAAACACAGAAGCATCCATACACAAATTTAGTGTGTTTTTGAGGGGTTTTTGAAATGAGGAATTTGGAGATACCGCCATAAAAACACACCTTAAGTCTTTAAAAAAATCATTCAGGTGGGTTGCCTATGCTACAGCAGGCACAATCATACTCATCATTCACAAGAGAGTGATCCGTCGGACTGTGCCGACCCACAGGGTTTTCCTTATTCGGTCAACCGATTCCAATTCCAGGGGTCAAAACAACAATAACCTGTTTTATATCCACAACGTTTTAATTGACTGTTTCATAATCAAAACAAAAACTTGGGACAACTGTACAATCCATATTTTGTCAGAGCTGTTTAACAAAGGAGTTGATTCATTTGTTTGTTGATCTCTGAGAGTATTATGTGGAGATACAAAACTAACAACAGTACCTATCCTGAACATTTTGCCCTCAGAGTTGATGTGTCAGAAGAAGGAAAAAAAAAAAAAGTCAAGTGTAAGGAATGGAGCAAGGTTGTGATGGCAAGATGACTAGGCGAGAGAAATTCATGAACTGTAGCTGTTGTGTAGTATTCCTGGTATGCAGGCATCAGGATCAACTAAAAATGACCCAAGAATGGGAAAGCAGTGGACTGGTGAGAAGGTCATGGGAGGCCAGGGCTCAATGATGCACGTGGGGAGCAAAGGGTTGATTAAACAGATGAGCCCTGTGGCTCAACATGCTGCAGAAATTAATGCTGGTTGTGATAAAAAAAAAAAAAAAAAAAGTGTCAGAATATTGTTACGGGTTTTTCTCTTCAGGGGACTGCTGGCAGGGATGGAGATCGGGCTGATTGGCAGCAACTGTGTGCCCCTCGCTTGATGTTATTTAAGCCATGCCTACTCATTCTCTTACTGCTCTCTTATGTCACACAGCTGGTTGTTTGTCCTTTGTGCTTTTCTTTTTGGTTTCACCCTGACAACACTCCCATGAACACCCACACCACTCATCAACACACTGCACAAATGAGTGAAACTCCTGACCTCACTACCTTTTATTCACATGAAATTACGCGATTTGTATCCAAACCCCTGTCCACTCTCTTGTCGCTCATTATGAGTTTGTCTGGGATGCAACAATATACAGTGCATTGCAGTTTGCATCAGCGTGGTTGTAGAATATTATGAGTGCTGTCCACCACACCAACAGTGGCTACATGAGCATCAGAACTGGACCACTGAGCAACTGAAGAAGTTGGCCTGGTTAGATAAAATACATTTTGCTTACATCACTCGAACAGCCAGATATGTGTGTGTGTGTGTGTGTGTCCACTGCTTACCTAAGAAAGACATCAAATTCTAATGCACTGAGGAAGGAAGGCAATGTGATGCTGGGGAATCTTTGAATGACACCTCCCACCTACCTGAGCATTGGTGCAGACCACGTACATCCTTACATGGAAACAGCGCCAGATACCATAACATACCGACAGGGCTGTGTCGCAACAAACGGGGACCCACATAATATCTGGCATAATATTATGGCTGATAGGGGTATGGTACTTGTGGCTAGACTTTTTTCTTTCTCTTTTCTCCCTAAGAGCCAGTTATTTGGAAGATACCGCAGAAAGCAAAAGGGCGTTTGGAGAATGACTTGTGTATTTATAATTACCCCGTTATCTAATTAAAAAAAGAAAATTGTTGTCTTATGGCATTTAGTCAAACTTCAGTGACGCCTATCAGACAATATTTAAAAAGTGAGAAACTGCCAAGTGACATTTAAGGCAATTAGTTGCTGCTTTTGTGATGTGGCTTTGGTTATTTCAAAGTTCATCTGCAGCATATTGATGCCCACACACGTCAAAACTATTATGAGTGCATTTAAGAATAGCCAGTGATAAAGCTTTTAAATTATGCGTCATTTGGTTTAATGATGATGGAAACAAGGAAATATGGCTTTAAGCATATCTTAATTGAAGATAATCATCTTTTGGACATGAGGGATGAGAGGCGACTCACTGGTTGTAAGGCTAAGAGAAGTTCATTCAGGGGATTGGTGAGGTTGGTGCCAAAGATTATGAACCCGGTGCTGATGCCAGCGGAGTGTAGAGCTTTGTCCAAACTGGAAAGCACAGGGAAAAAAACAAAACAAAACATTAACAAAACATGAATTTTGTGTACAACATTACTATATATAGCTGAAGAAAACAATTACAATAGATTTCAGCACAGTGGTTGCTTGTATTACCCAGCGTTGTCCACTGTATTTTGTGAGCAATTTTGTGTAATCATGACTTACTTTGAAATGAAAAGTGCAACCGTGAACAGCAGTGCAACCAGGATAAAGAAGATGCCCAGGACTATCTGAAAATAAACAAATCAACAAACAAAAATAAATATCAACACAAGGAAGTGGTTTCTGGTTTTAGATGTTTTTCTAACCATTGAACACATAATGCTGAGCTTCTTCAGCCTAACAAGCTAAAGAGAAATGTATGTGTTCGGTGTATCTGGTGGGTCAACACATATAACCTTGCTGTCATGTCTTTTGTCAAGGAGAGACCATATGGCATGGCCAGCCACAGTTTGGCAGCACCGCCTATGGTGACGGGGAGGGGGGCGGTGGGGAGGTGAGATGGGAGGGCCCAGCCCAGATAGGAGAGGGAGGTTTCAACCAGGGAGGCAAAAGCCTGATGGCAGCCAAAAAGGCAATAAAACCTATAAACTGCTTGCCTTTGAGGTGAAACATGTTACTGGACTATCTCATACAAGCCCCAGCAAAGAAAAGAACCACGTGAACCCTTATGAGAGAATTTTGTAGGTGGAAGCAATTTGTATTTCGAGTAACAAACGTACGAGGAGTCGTATTGAATTTTTCGGATGTGTTAGGAAGTACTCTTCTTACTAGATATTCTAAATCTCCGAGATGAAACCTATATTTGGCAACTGAACATATTCAGTAACTCCCAGCTTTCGTTTTCATGGACAACAATAATAAAACCAGGGAGTGTATTAAGTAAATCATATTCCGGGCAATAACTTTGTCATACTGGAGAAGTACGACTCAGTACTGTATAGAACGTGACAATGGGATGTAAGAGCCTTTTTTAATCAATATTTCCAAGCTATAATCAATGAATTTGCAATTTTAGATAAACATAATACAATGGTATTAATAAACTTTCTTCTTTCATATCTTAATCTCCATAAAGATTTAAGGTACCACTCTTGGACACTTTACTAACTTAAATGACTTGTAAAACCTGTAACTGACTCTTTTTTATCCTGCCTAATGGTGGCAAAAACACTCAACACTGGAAACCTCTAAATCAATGTTTGTGAATGGATACTGACATATTTAGAGATTATTTATTTGTAAGTCCACGGAGCACAGGAAGATGTAACAGTCATTTTTAACTAACCTTGTAAACCTCTAAGCATGATACAGTGTGGGAGATGGGGTCCTGGATAATTCAGTAGTTACCTTATTTGCATTTTTTTAAATGTAAGATTTATTTTTGCTTTGTGGGAATAGAGTCTGACATCATCTTTTGTGTGTCTCCGTTGTTAACTTGATATCTTCAAAAAAGTACAATTTAGATCACAAGCTATCTTGTCTCATCAAATAACAGTAATCAGACATGTGCAAAAGTGCATTGATCAAACACGTTCGACTGTCTGACATATCCGTATCAATGACTACAACAAATTATATCTGACAAAGCATCCCTTCAGATAATTCCTCAATGATTGCTGCAAAGCATCAATTACAATCAAGAAGCTGATGATCAACACACTTATTTTCCTACTATTGTTGATCACATTGCTTTGATATAAACAAAACATATTTAACAAAAGAAAAGGAAGGAAGGAAGACAAAAGCGAGTAACTTCATTATGTGAACTCTTTGATGATTATAAAGTCAAATAAGAAAAAAAGCTGTCACATTTGGAAAGAGGCACTCTTTAAAATCAGAAGGAGGAGGCATATATTTTCATATCTTAAATGTTTGGGTGGTATCACTTTCTAATGAAGAGAAGTATATACAGCACAACGCTTCCCTCGAAAAGCTTGTTATTTGTCACAATTTCTTCTGTAAATGAAATGAAACCACTGAGTATTCAGTGAAGTTGAAGCACTTCTGAGCTGTCAGGTTCCATATGCTCAGTATTTCATTACTAGTGCAACTCTGAGATTGATATAAAAAGGACAGCATGTGACTGAGAAACACGAGAGCAAGTGAAATCACTTTCATCTGGCTTTGACACCAGTCTCTCGGTATACAGTAAATAAATCTCCCAACTCATTACAGCTTAAATTTGAGTCGGGGGACTGTCATTAGCAGCAACCCCCGTGGTTAAAGACAGACTGTTACAGACACTGGTTTAAAATGTTTGCGCAACCCTGCAGCGCAGAAAAATGCCTTAAATGAATAACAGTGGGAAGGAAAACGTGAACAGGGACAGTGGCGCTGGAAGTTGTCCTTAACATAAAAAGTGACCAAAACCACAACAGCTGCTGCCATTGAAAAGCTCTACTGTATATAAAAAGACTGAGGACGAATACTGTTGTTCCTGTGGGCATGAGGTGGATTTGTGTGCGTCTATGTAGCTCTCCAAGATAGTTTGCGTCATACAAAATGTATATGGGAGGATATGGAGATTATTGCAGTGAATCATCACAGTGGCACTTGAGCCAACCACATTAGTCTTCTCCTATCAGCTCTGCAGCCGGAGCACCGAGTGAGTGAGTAACAGGAGTATTGTCTGCATGGTATAACAAGGTGACAAAAATGTAAATGTGTCACCAAATGCTGATCAGGTTTTTAGAAGTGATATCGTAAAGAGAAAGATATATATATATATATATATATATATGAAATCTATTCAATTTAAAAAAGGAATAAGTGAAAACACAAAGGGTAAGATTTTAGAATGTTGAAGTGCTCTAGAGCCAATAGTCCCAAATCATTTCAAATAATAATAAAAATGATTATGGTTATTATGTATAAGATAGCCGCAGATGAGCTAAATCTGTCTTCTCATTAAGACAAATGTGTTATACTACTTTCATAACTTAGAAATTTAATGTGAGGAAGGCAGTACTGGGCTGATTTGTCCAAACACTACATAATTTCTGGGTATGTTACACAATCGTGCTGCTAATATGAGTGACAATAAGAATTACATATAATATTTAATTATTCTGATAGTGCCAGAAAAGGAATAATCTAATAATATTTTTTTAATTTTAGATTTGATTATGTTTGCACGTAACTTTGAGAAATGAACCGAAGAAATCTTTTGTATGTACCCTTTTCTGAAGTCCTGATGTTAGACTTCCTGGAACTATAATATTATGATTGGCCAATGCAAAGGTTAAAAATCATTGATTTTAAAGCTGTCATCACAAAGATGGGATGCGTATTATTCAATCTTCTGTATTTTGTCCATCATTGCATCATCTCCAGATGTGGGTCTGTTTATCTAGTGTAGGTGTCCTTAGAGTAGCAATGTTTTATGATCCCTGCTGTCCTTGAAACTCCAAAGGTAAGTCTGAATATCATCATAATAAAACTGCTCATGTCTACTGGTACTTTGGTTTACCTTGTGGGAACCATGATATCCTGCCTGACAAATGTAAAACTCCCTGAGAGACTTGAGAGTAAATTAGGTGAAGAGACTACCCATGGGAGTCAGGTAAATATGCAGTTGAGCAAAGTAGAACTGGAAGTAAATCTAGAGCAGTCCAGGTTAGAATTTAGAAACAAGGGAAATGTTCAGGATAAAGTAGATGAAATAAATAAATAAAAGCACAACATTTTTAATTTTCAAATATTGCAACTATTAAGAAATTAATCATACACTAAATATTGCAACTATTAAGAAATGAATCATACACTTTAACACGTCGTGCATCCAAAGCCACTTCTGCTCTAACAATAATTAAACCAACTGTGATTATTGAAACAAGGTCACAACAGAGGCACGGCGAGTAACTGTGTTTGTGTATTTTGCATTCAAAATACAGACATCCACGTGATTTGACTTTGTGTGGAATAATGTCCAGCCAGGACGTGTCATTTACTGCTGGGAATGGGAGCCAATTCCATAATGGAGACTCACCTTGAAAGGTCTGAGAGCACTGCCCACTTTAGTGCAGCAGTGTCTCTCTGCAATCTCCAGGTGTCTCCCCCTCCGCTGGAGGACCTGGAGTTTGCCCTCCAGCTCCTGCAGGTTGTGTCTATCCCTCGAGGACAGAGGACGTCCGTCTTTACACTGGCAAGCAGAACAACAAATAACCAAATGAATCAATACACGCATGGCCGGATGAATGTTCTCTTCTCATATAACATAGCTGGAAGCTTTATGAGGGTGTTTAAAGCAAAGCGCACAAATAATGAAAATATATAGGTTATTGACCTTCCTGGCCATTGTGAAGAATATCCATTAAGAAAAATCACTTGACATTTAACCCGGCATTTATAGTTATTTATGTCAACGTGTGTGGGCATACAGTATGTATCATTAAAATGCTGATGTCTGCATAATTCAGATTGAATAAAACTGATGCCAAGAAATCAGGAATGTTATATACAATGGGATAAAATCTCTCCTGTACGATTCTAAGAATACGAGAAGCTATATTCTTTACCCATTAAACAAATGTACTTGTGTTTTCCTTTTTGTCTACATGGTTTAAAAACTTGATGACAGACACACAACATTCGCAGTGCGTGTGTGTTCACAAGGCACAAAACAGGGAATGGCAAATCCACTGGTCATTTGTATTCAACTTGATGTTGCCACAGGCAACTAAGAGCATCTAATACGTGTCTTTATTTGTGTTTTTGCTTGTGATGCCTCTGTTTGAGAGGCCAGCAGGCACAATGCTAACTATACTTGTCCTCTGCAAAAACAGAAGGGCATAAAATCAACAATGGAAGAACTGATCAGATGTTGTGAACCGGTCATGTTAACTTACTAGTGAATAGCTGATCGTACAAACTGTGTCTAAGTGAAACGAAAGAACTGCAATTCATCGATCATGTTTAGTAAAATAAACATTGGTACAGTAAAGATACACACTTTGCTTTCGTTCTATGATACTCTTCTTTAACTCAATAATAAGCCGTAAGATAATTGGTACATAAGTCTAACTGTTATTGTCACGTCTGACTGCTTTGTGTGAATTGATGGCGCTCACCTTAGACTTCAGCTTTTCTATCTGGTGCTCAACATCATCAATGTCCTCTGTGTTCTCCAGGCGTTCGTACGCCACACTCCGTGTGCCTTTTATCAGATTCAAAGGCATAACAGACATTCCGTATGCCTGAAAGACAGAGCAAAACTACCATTATAATCACACATTATTGTCAGAGTGAGATGGCACATATGGCACGTGTACCCACCCACACATACCCTTCTCCTGCCGGATGGCGAGCCCACCACAACGTGAGACACGACAGTCAACAGTCAAATGAGGGTAAGTAAACGCACACATAGCAAATCATATAGTTCCTGGCCTCCCAGGCTGTCATTTTTGGTAGAGGAAAAAAGATTAAAATGGTGGAATCTATAATTGTGCTGAGGTTTATTGGAGAATGTGCTGCAACCATTTTGTGTGGATATCACTGCTTCATATCACCCTCATGCATTTACAGCTTAACAGTGCCCCCATGTGACAGCACTACCTTCTATCCAGGATTGAATGAAATTTTCATGAATATAATTTTAGGGGGCGAAAGCTGGGATGGACGCAGAGGCAACAAGGTGCCATCAATGTTGAATTTAACTGAATATATGTCTTTTTTGTTGTGTTTAAGCTAGATAGTAGATAGTGAATCTAAATAAATGATAAGAGTGTATGAATAATAAACAATGGCAGTGCACATACAGTATGGGATAGTGGTATTTACCAATGCAGACAAACAAGGACAGAAAAAAAAACAACAAAAATAAACAACTGAAGAGAGAGGGATTCATAAAGTGCTCTGAGCCATCAGTGGTCTTTAATCACCCTGAAAGAGGTTTGAACTTTAATTAAAAATTAGAGACATCTTCAATACCAGGAAACACACAAATCAATACAAATGAAAGTAGTAGCAACAGGGCAACGCTTTCTTTCAACCACTGTGCAGTCGCACTGTTACCAACTTGGACAAGTGCCATTTTATGTGTTCATAATAAAACAAAGGGCCCTTTTGTGCAAAGATACTCTTAACCCTGTCAAAGACACTGCCCTCTCTCATATGCTAAAACATCATAAATACATACACATACACACATATATATATATATATATATATATATATATTGTTTCATATATATATATATATATATATATATATATATATATATATATGAAACAACTTTTACTAGGTTTTGAGTGTTAGGTAGCATTAAGAAAAGCACATGGGATACTAAGTCAGGCTACACTATTATTAGTCTCTGCTGTGGATGTCTGCTATGGGCGAATGTCGCCTCCTGCAATGAATCATGGAGCTCTTAAGGCCAGAGCATGTCCCGAATATCAAACACACTCATAAAAGGAAAACCTGTCCCAGATCCCAGGAGAAACATTTCCTTTCCTCTCAAATCTGCAACTACATAAGAGAAAGAAAACAACAACAAACACACGCACACACACTCACAGGTGTCCCTCTGCTGGGTGTATATTCTTAGTGCTCACATATTATTGTATGCTTATTAAAGCTATTTTAAAACCAACTGTGGTGGATGATACTCGGATATAACTTAAGAGTCTTGGATAAAAATGTGTGTGTGACTTTGGGTGTGTGTGTTTGGTCGTAGGGGGATTTCAGCTTCTGGCTAAAAATCATTGAGAGAGTCATGTGCCTGCTGAGTGGGAAGAGGGAGAACGAGTTGGAAGTACGTCTCCTGCACAAGCCCCCTCTTTGTTGCTCTTTCTGCTTGTGATAAAGGAGCCAAAAAGAGAGGAGGTTGTGGAGTTTTCCCCCTACATCCTCCATACCTACTGAAAAAGAGAACTCAGCCCAACATACCTGTTAGAAACTGCTCAGCGCACATGTCGATTTATAAATAATCCCATTAAACAGAGCTAATCTATTAAGAGAGCTACAACTTAACACATTTCCATTAAGCCTACAAATTTGTCAGTGTTGCCACATATTCCTCAGCCATTTTATTAGAAAAGACAGTTTGGGGGCGTTGAACAAGATAAGCTGCAGAAACCTGATGTAGAACAGTCTAGTGCTACAAGTCATTTGAGGTAACAGTTACACCTTCGATTTTGAGCCGTGACAACTGAAGACATCCTCGCCACGTCTTGCTCCTCCATGTGAGCTTCAGCCAATGGAACAGTGTTTCAGTGAAATATTGACACTATTTTACAGTTGATAATGTGTCAAGCTTTGCACTCATACCCTCTTTTCTTAATGCCTCACTCATACAAGAACTTACCCAACCTGAAAATATTACTACAATGACTGGAAAAATCGATTATTCAAGGAGGAGGAGACAAAGAAACTCCATATGAATACTGGCTATATTTTATTTTCATATTTTTCTAAATCTTAAATTTAGGGCAGTGACGGCTTAGAAGTTAGTGAGGAGAGCCTGTAACTGGAAGTTTGCTGATTCAACTCCCACTGAGGGTCCTTAAGCAAGGCCGACAATGCCCAACTGCTCTGATTGCGTCAAGTTGCGTCAAGCCTTGCTGCAGCGACCCCTGGGAAAGGGAGCAGCAATTAGACACTTTTAATGACATATTATATTTAAGATAATGGACTGAACTGCTTAGATCAACCATTTAATGACATTAGTAAGTTTAGTTGAGGTTAAATACATTCCAAAGATTACAGAAGTAATGACAAAATGTATTTTGGGATCAGAACATAATGCTTCATTTGAGAAATGCATTACTTTTTAAAAACTATTTAATTAACCAATAATCCTACTGACTATTTATTTATTCTATATTTCTTTAAATTTAGGTTTATCTGATTCTTAACACAAAATTGATGTTACACTTGGTGGCTTTAAAGCTATTTTCAAAATCTTGTAGTCTCTGAAATATTTGGTATTCTTTTTACACTTAACTAGTAAAATTAGTTTTCTTGTCCTTAACCTGCATGATTTCTGCTGTATAAATGACGTTGATTGATGGATTGTTTTGCATGCGAGTCTTGTATAGACGGAAATTACTAGAGATTAGTCACCCATTACACTCTTCCATTGTATCTATGGACTTTTTGCAGTATTCTACTGGAAATATGGACTGAACCATTGTAGAGAAAGATGGGGGAAAATTCATATTTCAAAATGTCTAAAGGTACGATTTTATGCATATGATTGGCATTCAATCATTTTATATACTTTGAATATATTTATATATAACAAGGACAAAAGTTCCCGCCTGCATGTGGCCAGAACTGCATAGCATCTGTTAAATCATGAAATCACACTTTGAGAAGCAGAGCACAAACTCAGCAATAAACATGATTAACTTCACATTAAGAGACATAAAAAAAGAAGGAAAAAATCCAACCTTGGCCATTTCGAAGAAGCTTTAAAGACTATTTGTCTCCTTCATGGTCAACAACATTCAATCTTCAGGGAATTAGATACATGGTGTCAAGGACACTTCACAGTCTATTATTATGGTTGATTTAGTTGTGGCCTCACAGCAATTGTAACTTCATTACAACCTATTTAGAGCCATATTGACATGTTAACATGTTTACAATCAGATGTAAATTATTGAATGAAAACAACGCGTGCAAGAAAAGCAATAATTAGAAGGAGTATGTATGCTTGGTAAAAAAAATAAATAAATAAAAGTTCTTGTCAATACATCAAGCTGCTACTTGCTGTGTACATTCCTGATCCTGTTACATGACAATCTAGGTATTTGAGCCTTTTACCCATCCAAAGAGCAGAGACGCCTTCAGCACGATGGCCACTGTTGTTGTGGGGTAGGTAGATCTGAATGCACAAAATGATCATGAGGCCCCTCAACACACCTGCAGTAAATTATTTAAGATATTTTTCCCATGATAAGTTTTAAAATCTGACTCAATTCAATTTAATCATAGAGTGCCATCTAAAATAATTTAACGTTCAAGTAAAACATAGAGAATAAAACAAACCCCACAAGACCATGAAAACCTGCAGTAGAACTTGAGTCAAAGGTTGAGACAATTGGATTTGAAGCCGCAAAATACCTCAACAATAGATGGAGGTAAAGGATACTTTCCAAACAAAAGCATGACAAAGTGGACTTCTTACAGTATTCAGAATTTGGATATTATTGTGGATCTGTCATAGGTGTAATGATTTTTGCGATGCAGTGTATTATTTGAAGTATTTGCGACATATGTGCTATCAGAAATGCTTACATTTTCCCATTTGCATGTTCAATTAAAATCAATATACTTTTTTTTTTTTCAAATAAAATGTAAAGTCCATCTCATCCACTCAAAGCACCAACCTTTACTCGATGGGAGCACAAACAGCATGATGTGGTTACAATGTGGGAGGCTGTGGATCAGTTGATAGAGGAGGATGTTGTCTATTAGCGAGGTTGCGAGTTCGATCCCCCATCTCAACCTGCTGTAAGGGTCATTAGGCAACACGCTGAAACATGAATTGGTTCCATTGGAGGTCAAGCGTATTGCATGGCAACAGTCAGGATTGGGATGCCAGAGTTTGCTTAAGTATTTGAAAAAAAAAAATGCACTATATAAGTCAAGTCAATTTTACTATTTATAATGACAGGAACGGTTAACTAAAAGGGATCTACAATTGGTGAGGTGGAGCTGAAATGTAGATGTAGGCCTCATACTATATATATATATATATATATATATATATATATATATATATATACTGTACTATATGTTAGCAGATAAAAGTACGAAGTAGAAACATTGCACTCAATAACTAATGGGATCCATATTAATTCATCTGTTCAGAATGTGTAAAAGTGAAACAATGAAAGTGCCAATAAGTTGATGTTCAAATATTAGCTTCTGCAATTTGGTCCAGCATAACATTTAACTCCTACACAAACTACATAGGTCACAAATGACAAACCATTTTAATGCTGCACATTTTGTACATCTACATCTCTAACAAGAAGAAAACCAATGTTTTTGTGGCATCCCTCCAACTGCAGACGTGAGGAAGCTAAGCTTATCTTAACAGTTTGTAGGAGTTGCCAGAGCTTGCCAAGTATCTCTTGCAGTTATTAAAAGTGAAACATTTAGCTCATGGAATCGTCGATACAGTAAAAAAATGAAATGAAATTTCCAAAAAATTATTTAGGGGAAAAAAGTTAAACTGGGTTGAGGGTTTTCTTATTTGATAAGCAGGAGCACTTGTCATACACTGACTCTTGTGTCATAAAATTAATTATTCTTAAGTCTATATCACTTCAAATGGCAACCATGTTATGCAAAGGCCTCCTGGGATAGAGTAACAGACTTCCCACGGTGCCATCAACAATCAGTGGTGTGTGAATTTCTTAAGTTTGACCCATCAGTGCTAGTTTGTTTGAAGTAATTGAAGTTACAAAGCCTATAACAATAATTGATGTCATGCTTATATACTGTAGTTGTTGTCTCATACTAGAAATGAAATTTATGTGAAACATTTGCTGATCAGCACACCTGTATATATAAGTTAAACCACAGGCGTACATTTATAAGTGCATATAATCATACAGGTTGCTTAGAAAGCCCGTTTACCCAGGTCAATCTCACGGTCTGTGAATACATCAACAGGCATTAGGGCTACAAAAGAAAGACTCGTGAAAGTCATTAATCATTATGCTGGCCAGGCTTTTAAATGAAGGCAAAGGACTTTACATGATGCATGAGTTTCGAGATGCCTCTGATCAGTCTCATCTTGTCACTGCTGGGTACAATCACGCACTGAGTGCAATAACATAGAGGGAATATGCATGCGCACAGCACAGAGTGAAATGGCATGTATTTTCAATAATTAGCAGATGATTGAGGTATGCAATAATTACAAGCCTTCAAATTTCTTTAATCATTTTCTTTTTTTTTTTACTGAGAAAACAACAAACAACTGCAAAATAAATAGCTGAGTAACTAGTATGAAATCATACTTAGAGTGTGCTAATAGAATTTGTTTGGATAAAACTTATGTCTGTACTAAAAGATTTATATAAAGTAATTATTGGAGCTATATCTCCATCTGTATATCCAAGTGTTTCCAGTTAAAAATGCTTCAAAGTAAAAGGGGATGTCCACACATCCAATTGTATGTTACACACCTGTAACAGCGATCAGAAGCCCATGGCGCTGCTGCTGATGCTGTTGTTGCAGAAGCTGCTTATGCATATCTATTGGTTGCAAAGTTAGTGATCACCCTGGAGTGCATAGTGAGCCATTAGACATCAACCACAGTTTTCCAGGAAGAGAAAAGTGGGCAATATGATGAGAAAATACCTAATCTGAGTAACATTTTTTGACAATTCCTTGGCACGGAGTAAAAGATGAATACAGAGTGTTTCACCCAAGATAAAAACTGGGGTAAATGTAATCTTCATTTGGTATATCTACATCATCTGCATAGGCGATAAGAAAACTTATTTTCAAGAAGAAGCAAACATTTTAGCTTTCATTTGGAATTGGACACCAAATGTAAAGGTACTGAAAGATAGTGTTTGCTTGTGGTGCATGAAACTATTTTGAATATGAGTATGTGTGCACAGGGAAAAAACGAAAGCAAAGGACACAACCTACGATCTTCTTAATTTTTTCCTCTCAATTTTATGTGCTCAAGGCAGCAGTGTTATATACTGTTTACGTCACATAGCTGCTTGCATTAACAGCAGAAGGCCTTGGTCCGCACAGCGGTTGGTGATAAATTTGCACGGGAGTCATGGACAACATTCCTGTTGCTCACAGAGCACATGACTTGGATTCCATTAAGTTAATCAGGCTTTGGAGTAACAGATAGTAACAGATGATAAATCACACAGATTCTTGGGGAGGTTGCCACAAAGAACAGTTTTCCTGCTTGTAGTTATTAGATACACACATACAGCTGAAGTGGGGATCGAGAGAAAGATAAAAGTGTGTCTGCATTCAGTCAGTGAAAAGAAAAAGGAAAAAAAAAAAAAGAAAGGAGGGGCAGCTGCTGTTGGTACCCAAAGGCTCGATTTCTTTGATTGACTTCTTCAAAACAAAGAACTTGAAAAACAAGCACACACTGGGGGTTTTGACTCCCACGAGGCATACGCAGCATCCGTAGCAACATAGGCTAACACTAAATCTGAGCACACTTCCATCCTGAAAATGTACTCGGTAATTATACGCTCTTTAGTAAAGTGTTGGGGGGGAAAGTGAGAAAACAGTGGATAAAATCCCAGCTGAGATGGATTATATGTCCTAAAGGGAGATTGTTTCTACAACTTACTTGAGTAGGTTGTGTATTATTCATTAAGGGCTCCACATTCAATTGTTGTGTAATTTGTCAAATAGAGACTCTTTGAGCTCACCAGAAACGGTAAAGATTAACACTGCCTGTCAATTTACCTCACACTCGCTGGGTTGATACCAAAGTAGTATTTTTCCCAGTAGACACTGCTCTGTGTTACTTCACTCTGACACAGGCGCTACCAGCTCCAGGGAAAATTCACAGTCTAGTTACCAAGATAACAGCTATGACAAATGGACAGCATTAACAAGTCAATTTTTATTTTTGTGATCGAGGAAAAAAAATGAAAAACCGCAGAATGCTGAGGGTATCAAAATATAGGCATATATTAATGGACACTGAGGTAGATCTATATATATAAATAGACAGCAGATAAGTGGTTGATAAGCCTGCAAGGAGAGCCAATACATCATGCAAAAGTCTCATGTGCTGAGGTGAAAAGACAGCAGTCTGGGCAATTTGAGCAATTGAGTGCCAGCGCTCTAAAAACCACAAGGCAATACGAATTTTGAAAGGCCACTTCATCATTAAGGCTTCGCAACCCAGAATATGGGAATCCATTTGTGCACAAAAACTTAAAGAAACTACACTGTCGTTTAAAAAATATATTTTAGAGCATACTGTTAATGAGACAATATTCTGTTCAGTCTCTCTCCACAGCCGCCACAAGCATTTTATAAGACAGATGCCTCAATGACCACAGATCTTATTGCAGGGAAGAGTTGGCAAGATTTGTATATCGCCCCGTTGGATGATTACTTAATTACCATACAGACATATTTCGCTCCAATGGGTATATAAAACAGCACCGGCCACGTGTCTCAGGTCTCTACTCACCGTGTAAGTGATCACTGCCAACATGCCAATCAAGGTCAAGGTGCTGATGGAGAAGGACAGCGCAAGCAGGCCAGCTGCAGGTGGAAAATCAGGACAGCATTTAGAACACTTCAAAAAGAGGTACTGAGTAACTTTGAACCATAAGTGCAAACAACAAATTTCACAGAGAGTGTGTTAACGATATTTAATTTAGGTGTCTGTTACAAGGTGAAGCCATGGGGGCTGCACACTCAACTCAATGCAAGAATATCCTATATTTGAGTCCGTCAGTTCTGTGTGGAGTTTGCGTGTTCTTCCTGTGCATAGGTTTTTCTCTGGGTCTCCTCCTACAGCACATGTAGTACCGTCTGTCTCCCTGGTCACCTTGTCGAGGGTGTACCTACCGTTACTCAGGAGAGACCCAAAGTTGAGCCACTAATCCGGCTGACATGTTTTGAGCAAGATTAACTTTCCAACTCTCTTCTAAACTGTATTTGTCAATAAGGTAATGCAGAGGTTGTGGAATGTTACTGTCACACTGCTGTAAATAGTCCAGTGGAAAGGTTTCAAACAATTTGACCATCTCATTACATTTGGAAACCTGTCACTGCCTGTCATTTACTATTCATTTCAAAAGCGCCAGGAGTTCATTTTGTTTATTTTTTGGTTGCAAATGCCAAAACTTCGCAAAAAATGTGTGTGTGAGTGTGTCTAACGAATCCTACTGTCACCTCACATTTGCAATGGAAGAAATTGCCATCTTCAGTAGGTGTGATCCATGGTATTTGATGTGAAGCTTTCTAATGTAAGTAGACAGAATCTAAGAACAGTAGAAATGTTCTCCATCTCAAACTATAAATCGGTGAAAACTGTCCAAAAAGAGCATTTGTATTTAATTATTCTGCGTAGTTGGGAAAGCAATCTATAGAAAGAAACAGTGGATCTGTGCATGAGGACTTTCTCTGGAGGCTCTGGTTGAATGTTGAATGAAGGGGGTGAAAAAGATTGATAAATTGATGGATGAAAGTTTGAGCACACACAGCAAACTTTAGATTAGAAAATGTTTCAATTCTGTGGGAAACTAGGAAATTCAAAGCAGTTCACATCTATTTTCTTGGCAAATCCCGTGTTTGGGTGGGAGATTTAAACAAACGCTTAATATGAATCTGTCGTGGCGCCTAATACTTCCCCTAATCACTTTTATTAAACATATAAAATGTCTTGTGTGATTCCCCAAAACTTGCAAATGAACAATCTTAAATCACTGTATTTTTCTAGATGAATAATTCAGTGTGTTAGTTGAGTAGAAATTGTCAATGTTTTTGATGTTTTGCAGGGGGGGGGGGGGGGGGGGGGATGCCCCAGGAAAATGCTTAACCTCAAACAAAATAACAAGCCGAGAAGTGAAAGAAATTTAAGACTTGATCACACTCAAACACTAAACAACTGCACAGCTGATGTTACAGATTGTAGCCCATTATCAACTGCAAGGATCCGTGTCTGTGGTAATGTTCTTAAAGGGAATAATCAGGAAATTAATTATCTTGGAAGCACCAGGGAGCCATGTCATTCTCTTGGACAAGGACAATGCACTACGCTGGTATGCGGGTAGTCCTTGTTTTAACTTCTGAGTTTAATGAATGCGCGGTCCCCTTTTGGAGAAACATCTGGTCAACCGTTTTTGTCATCGTTGTCTTTTTGTGCATTGATCACAATAAGTGTTTAAACAGCTGGGCCGTTCAATATATGTAGGCTCAGTTGATGTGTGTCACCTTTGATTGAGGCAGAAAGAGGACCACCCATCAGGCAAGGGCAACAGTAGGTGTCACACCAGCTGTCAGAGTTGGAGGAGGAAGACAGGGATTGATGAAGAGACTGATTGCCTCACTCCCCTGTCAAGATCCCACCTGTCATAGGGCTCCACGTAAAAAGCCACACATTTGTCCCTTTATAGATATCCCACATCCTCTCAGCAGCAACTTCATAAAACCCAGCCCACCTGTCAACACCGGCATAGGTGGCTCTCTGCTTGCCTTTCTCTTTGACAGTGTCATTTTATTGGGGATATTAAGTCAGTATTCAGGGCATGTGTAATTGGTGCTGTTTATATCATTTATCACTTTCTTTTACAGGCATTTCACAAG
The DNA here is from genome assembly GCF_963383615.2 of Lipophrys pholis. NCBI lineage: Eukaryota > Metazoa > Chordata > Actinopteri > Blenniiformes > Blenniidae > Lipophrys > Lipophrys pholis. Next base: position 14,864,443 of record NC_137642.1, on the reverse strand, counting down.
CAGCAGGACAAAGGGGTGGAAAATGGAGATAAATTATATACCTGCTCCCTATTGTATTGTATGCAAAAACAAAACTTTGAAGTCTGACAGCTGGGCAGAACATTAACATGTGAATACGCGTTTCCTATTCCCGAGCGTTTCATTGCGATTTTGCTGCCATTGTTTAGTGGTGAGCTTGGTAAAGTAGACAATAGCTTGATGTTCTGCATAGAGAACATTCTGCTCGTGAACTCTGCACAAAGCGAAGGATAGATGTTTGCTGCCAGACTTCCTAGGTTTCTTGAGCAGATTTTCCGGGGATTAAACATAGGGAATGTTGTCTATTATCAGCGGGGCTTCCACATCTGTACAGTTTTGATTCCACCAGCAATGGAATGAGTTAGCTCCTATCTCACCCTGCATGTAGCCCTTCAGGCTCCTGTAAAGAAAGGTATTTATTCAGGAGCACTCTTAGCCTGAGCAGCATATTTCCAAGGAGTGGTAAAATCATCAAAGGTAACCAGGAGGAAGCTGTACATTCAAGTGATGGAAGACATTGGAGCAATGCAGCACCATTAACCACATAGAGCCGTCAAACAGCATGCACAGAAATAAACAAAGTTGGATGACTTATCACCGGTCTACTTTTTGCACAAGTAAATTGGAGAAATGGGGTAGCTAAGTATTTTTGTGTTTCAGTTGATATTTAGTTTAAATATATATATACATACACAATTTTGAAAACATGGGCCAGTACTGAAAATTTAAGTTTCTACAAAGATACAAATATTCACATTAATTATTGAAAATGTAATAACGATAAAGCTGATTTCTGAAACAACTACAGTGAACAATAAATCAAGAAATATGCAAGAGATCAGGAAAAACTAGATCCATGTGGGTTTTTTTTTGTTTTTTTCAGTTGCTTGAATATCAGTAATTAACTTGTGATGAGGTGCAAACTTGACAAAACAAAATTATGCACAAGCACTCATCCAATAAAATATTACCTTAAGAAGTAGAGTCACACTTCATTACTATGTACATGTAAATGTGAAGTCTAAAAAAAATTGTTTTAATGCTCAGTGTTAATCTGGAGAATTTTGATGAATAGATTATCAGATTTCCATGTATTCACAGTGTTTATAAAAAGAGCGAGGGGGAGAACACATCAGCTAAATGCAGAAAAACCCTAGTAATGCTTCAAAAGAAAAACCAGCGAACTAACTTTAAAGTGTGTTTGATGTTGAGTTTCACACATGACAATGAAGAGCAATTAGATAATCCAGGGCTGTGTAATTATATCCTTTGGAAGTTAAGGTCTTGTCAAACTATGTGTAAATATATTATATAATATATTTAAAAAACTATTTAGCAACACAGATTGTGCTGCTGGTCATCTAAAACGCTTTATGTGATCGTTTGACAGAGACTCCAAGGTAAGCAAAGGAAATCTTTTTCGAGCTTGAAAAATATTTCAATGTATTTATTTTTATCTATTTATGATTCAGATTCATTAAGTGTAACATCTGTCATCACAGATGGCATGATAATATCTCCATGTCCCATGTGAGTCAGGGTTAGGTATAATATATCACTGCTATGTTTGAGACCTGCTTGTCCACACTGGATATACATGTGTGTATGTGTATGTCAGGGTCATGAGTTTATTACTTCTTTTCTCACTGCTGGAGCCGGGAAAAAGAGGCAGGACAAGTTAAGTGTGCTGGACTACCACCCACTTCACTCCCCCGTGAAGCGTGACCAAAAATACAAGATTGCATTGTAGGGTCCGGAATAACAACATTAAGAGCTACTGATCTGAAGTACATTCAGGTACCACTGGATTGTTGAAACCCGTGCAATGCTGGAGCCACTGAAGATGTACGGGCCTTAATGAACAGTTGTTGCGACACAGTCTGGAGGGTTATGTGGCCAAAGTGCCTTTTCTTTACACAATTAACCTCCCATCTGGAGAGTGGAGAGACAGGGAATTAGAGAAAGGATGAGCTTCACATTTCCTCAGCAGCCGAGCAATTTCCTCCTGTGCCAAAGCAGGAAGGTTAGGGAGAGCATGTAGGGGTCCACTATTATGCGGAGAGGCAGATGGTTCAACTTCCTCCTTGATCCTGAGATGGCAAAAGGCCAAAGGACTGTTAAGAGTTCACATTTGGCAATGCGCCTTCATTTCAATGAGCATATTCATGAGGATTGTTCAACAAGTGAAGAAGCCCATGGGAGGTGTTTCTACAATGTGGTCAACACCAAACACGACAAGGTACAAAACCAGATCAGTTCAGATTTTTTTAAAATTTTCTATTCCTGGATTTTGGGACACGGTTCATGAGTTAAGTGAAGTATTTCTGGAAAAATCAAAGCATAGCCGCACATCATATCATTAAAACGTGATTTTTAGGGTTGGGGAAGGCGCCCTCTTTCTGACATCAGTACAGAAACGAGTCCATTAGTTAATAGCAGCCTTTCTCACTACAATTCATGGCAATCAAATCCAAAAATATGAGGATAGAAATACTTAAAAGGAAAAAAAAAAAAAACCTCTATTACTATTTAAGATCAGCTCTATCATGATTAGCAAGCTATGTTCGGTCATACGAAGAAAGACGAGGAAAAACCTTTGCGGGGATTGTGCAAATCACTACATGATGAATACAATTTTAAAAGTACCGTCAAGAATTCAGACCAGAGCTTTACAAAACTAATTGGGAATAAACATTAAAACTACTACACAAAGTCAGTGTAGCCTGGAACACAAAGACCTTTTGGTTCATTTTGAGGTTCTTAATAATTTAGCACATAAGCTTCTGTCCTGGGATGGTTGGCTGGAAAAGCCTCCTTTCATGTGGATGGAGCTCCAGTCTTCAGCTCGGTTTTAGTTAAAAAAAGACATTTGACTGATCTTATTTTGCATTAAACTTGATCTAATAAAATAAAGTGGTAGTACTGCTATGGTTCAGGAGATAAAGCTGCGTACAATGTGGCGGTGTATTATAATAACCTCTGTATTAAAGTTCCCTTTGTGGCTGTTCTTTCTTGTCAGTGTCAATTATTAATCAGTATAGCAATGGGTGGAAGGAAAGCCTTCTGAAAATGAAAAGAAGCCGTGTGAGGTAACGCTGTATATGACGAAAGCCCAGCAGGGAACCTGCTGTGAAAACAGTCGGTAAAGGTTCTGACTTGTGAAGAGGACGGGGGAGCTGAGGGAGTATGTAGGCTGCAAAAACAGTCCCCACCAGTACTTCAATAGGCTAAAAACACGATTTACAACTCATGAACTCTGTTTGCAGGGTCACGTATGTTTTTGTTTGATTGGCATTACACAGCATCTTGAAATGAGCTTGTTAAGTTATCTAAACGAAACTGCACTCTTACTTTATACTTTGGTTCAAATAGCTGGATAGCAGACTCAGGCATGGATGCAGATTTAAGAATGTAACCCTTTAGTAATGCAATGTTTATAAGACTGGAGTGACGGACTCAAAATGTGTTCAGGAAAATAAAATCTGACAAGTAGGGAAAAAAAAGTTGAAGCTAACAGGATGTGATTTAACTTACTACTACTTCCCAGTTCCTCAAAAAGGTACTGCACTTTGTCCCACTGAGTAGAATTCTGGCTGGGTGGCGCCTTGAGAGGAACAAAAGCCCTGAAAGCAATGAAACAAAAAATTAGGAACAGTGATGCACTTGGTTACTGACTTGCTTTCAAGCATATGACTGGCGGGGATAGTTTCACCTGGTGTTATATTCCATGTTAGAATAACGCATAAAGACCAAATACGACATGAAAAGAAGAAGAAGCGAAAAATCACCAACAAAAGGAAACATGCAGGGCAATGACAAGTCCACGGATATTTGTAAACATAACTAACAATGTGTATTTAAGTAGAAAATGTCAATTGGAACATACTCTACTATTGTATGGTGATTCTTTCAGGAGAATAAATTTTTTTATTAAATAACAGTTTTAACATCTTCAGCAAAGGTGGCGGAAAATATATTAAAAATACATCTTGAAAGGTTCGAATGAACTAACTAACAAAGACTAACTTTAATGTCTCAATATGTCTCATCAGAAAACACATCTAATAACAATAATAATAACAATAATTATACATTTAATTTCAAAACACTCAAGGACACTGTACAAAACACATGTTAAAAATGCAGTTAAAAACAAGTTAAAAAAACATTTGTAGCAGTAAAGCAACAAGACATCTATTTGGATATCATAAGGATAGACCCTAAAATTCAATCTTTCAAATCAATTTTAACTAATGCTATGTGTCATTTTTCATTTTGGTTAAAGATTTTTTTAAAAAGGTCTGTAAAATTGTACTCTATACTCTGGGTAGCTTTTGAGTAATACAATCAGAAATCATTTAATTTGCTTCAAATGTATACTGCAGCAAACAACACCAACCACACAGACAATGTCATCAGGAACTCTGTGGCATATAGAAGAACTGTAAAGTAGTGGAATCTATTTGGGGTTACAGGAAGAGACGGGAGCTTTCATGTTTGGAATAAACCTGCCAGCAGACATCCTTAAAAAAAACTGACTGCAAGCGTGCTGAGAAGGAAAAATGTTGCGATTCCTACTTGGTATTATTGGGAGAATTTTATCTATAGCTTTTTTTTTTTTTTTAAGTTGGCACATTTTTTGCTTTGTTTAGCACCATATATCTGAAGCTTCGGCTTATATAAGTGAGTGGTTTTGAGTTCCACTGATTGCAGGTCAAAAGCCTCGACTGCAGTTGGAGGGGCAGTGTCTGTGCTTCAGGGAGTGACATCCCAAAGACGAATCAAACATGCAGATCACATCTAGCGATCCAGGAAGAAGTGAGCAGGCAAAAAAATTTTTTCCAAAATGATTAAAAATAAAAATATCTCACTCAAGAACGCAGGATTTCTTTAAGCTTAATTCAGGAAAAAAATATCTGGATATCAAAGAAGCCAGTTCTTGCTTTGGTCTGTCTGCAGTTGTTGTAGAGCCGTATGGCCAGGCTTCAAAGAGAAGGTGGACCAAATAAAGTCTTAAGGGCAATTAAAACTGTATTATTTACTATCACTGTGATCTGCTCCCTGCTGAGGTTGCTTCATTATATTAACTAGTCTATCAACCAGCAATCAATGCATGTGAATGGGTGTTTATTGTTTTTCACAATAACAGAAAATGGAAGTATCGACAGAGACTAAAAAATGTCTTGACAGTATAATAGCCCGGGGGGGTAAAAAGCACTGTAACAGTGAAATAACAGAGAATTTCAGGAGTTTGTAGCTTTGCCAGTTACAACAGAAGGAGGAAAAAAAAAAGTCTAGGAAGTTTCAGGAAGAAACTTCTGAGTCAACAGACAGCACCTGATGACTTTACGTCTCCTGGTGGTACAGTAGCAGTATGGGACAAAAGCTATCATGTTGAAGAGAATCAAGGAACCCAAGTAACAACTGCCAGAACAAAGCAGCAATAGTTCCAGTTCATGGGGTAAAAAAGCTAAATTGCTTCTGTCTATAAAAATGTCCAAAACTTTAGTCTGGAAAAAGGTATAGTCATGTGTCCTTTAATTTCCCAGAGCAGATAAGCCTTCTTCCATGGCACCATTTAATGGTTGAGAGAACGCATTCAATCGTATAGGTTGGATACAAGGTATGTCGCTGTCACGGCGGCGAAGGAAATCAATTATGTGGTGCCGGTGCTACTGTACACAGCCACTGTAAAACCTGAAAATAAACAGACGGTGGCTGAGCATGCATGCGGTGACAGGACATATTTTCAGCCGCAATGTCGGATGTCAAAAAAGGATCCAATATTCCTTGTAAATGTAAAATTCACTGAATCTAGTTTAAACTTACATGGACAAAAAAAAGAAAATCTATATGTGACATTCACTCGCTGAAAGGCTCATCGTGTTACGCACCCGTCCCGTTTACCTGCTGAACTGAGGCACAAGAAACCGTCCGTGTCGCCAACTCACCCAATTAAAAGGAGCGCCACGCAGACAATGGAAAATCCAATTGTGTACTTCAGAGCGTTTTTCACTTGCTGTAATGAAAGAAAAAAATTAAACTGGTCAATCATGGCCGTGAAGTGAAATATTATGATTCATTGTGACGGAGGGAAAACGGGGTCAGACTCCATTTAGTGAGTGACTGTAATGTGCGGCAGCCATACAGAGTCGGTGTAGATCCTAGTTTGACCTGGTGGAGATAACATGCAACTCCTAATGCTATTCAAGGTGCTTTTAAAGTAGCAATACAATAGACCTTCCTATCTGGGACTAAAAAGTGCTTCCGTCAGCTCAAACCTGACACACTGAGGGGAGGGAGGGCACAAAGCGATAGCTGGTGTTTGGTACTCAGTAATTGCTCAATATTGTAATCATTTGCTAACACATCTTCTAAAGATGAGGATTAAAATGTTATCAGGTGACCAGTAGGAAGAGCTACAATCCACTGCTTGAATGATGAAAAAGTTGAAGAAAGGCAGGGAGAAAAAAAAATCTGGAAAGGTTTAACAGTGTGACTATTTGCTGCACCACAACTTGCTTTTGCTTGCAAAACATAAGCAACCAATTGTGACATTTTCATTGTGTTGTACATCTCCAATCCCCATAGAATAAATTGGCTTGAAGTCTTATTAACTGCAGTTGTTTTTTTTATATTGTCTTTTTGTATTTAAGCCATTTTCTCAAGCCATCAATATGCAAGGCTGATAACAGTAATCTATTTGGAAATATGATGGAATTAGTTTTCAAAATATAATGTATGTATTACATAAAGTGACGGTAAAAGGACAAAATCTTTCATTATAATATGCAAAATTGAGGGAAAATAGCACATTTCTATATTCATACCATGTATTCTTTAGATGTGGAAAGCAGCAGCACCAAAAGAACCTCAACAAAGTCCTAAAGGTAAATTGCTTAAGAGAAATAAAAAAAATCTAAATAAATAGAGCAAAAGACATTTGCTTTCATTGTACATCAAAAAAAAAAAAGAAAAAAAGAAATCGAAACAAATCAACTTGTGGAGACTTCAGATGAATGAAAGATGCACTCATGACATGCTCAGGATGTTATTCCTATACATTTTTTGTCCGATGCACATGAATCACCTGAATAAAATCTGAATTTCCTACATCAAAGCACATGGCCTCTCCCGCGTGTTGAAAACAAAGCGTGTGTTCTTACTGAGCACTTGTTTTCGTTGTTGTCATCTCGTTCTTCATAGTAGAAGTACACAAAGGGGATCCACAGGAAGACACAGAACAGTATGATGGAGTAAAGAGCTGTGTGGATATGAAGCAAAAAAAAAAAAACAACAGCAAGTCAGTAAATGATTGCATTGCGGCACATTCAGTTAATATTGGGTACTTTCTGAATGTTGTTAAAAATGAAATAGTATAACCCCTTTTCCACATCAGTGTGTTCAAACTTGCTCTACCTGATTGTTTTGCAATGAGACAATATTATGACGTTATAGGTCATTGTTGTCAAGTACGGCGCATTAAAGGTACAGAAATTACAGTTATTTGTATATTTCTTGAGATTTAGTGAGTAAGCATGGTTCCCTCATGCAAGTTTAATATCACTGTAGTTAAGATGTACCCTCTTCATCCACTTGCCTGGCTGGAGGCAATGTTAAATTCACATCAAAACATCTCAGGAAGGAATATGCTGTGGAATCCCTCCTCGGGCGTTAGACAAACACCATAATCGAATAGCATCTCTGTTTATGATGTCTTCTTTGTTGCGTCACAACAAAAACCATATGTGAATTTATGGATGTCTGCTAAAGATAAAGGAGACAAATGAGACTTATTTAAGAGCAGTCAATGTGTCCCTTTGGACAGTTTTATTTAATTGTGATATTAGTTTATAAATCTTAAATGGAACTGCACCGGTCAACCAAGATCCGTCCACTCTATGTATGAGCACATACGTTCAGACTCATTTCCAGTGAGAAACCAATAAGACAGATTAAGATGAACGAAAGTAACTCACAATTCTCACACAAAACTGCACATTTATGAAAACCTAACCGGCTACATTACGAATCAAAGCGAGGCCCACAAAGCTTATGCTGCGTAAAATGTACATGTGAAAGAGTGCAGTTGCCCAAAGAGGCTAGAGAAACAGTAGAACAGAGACAGCATTAACCAAAGACAGCAGTATCTGATATAAAAATAACTACAGAACATCCAAGTCCCATGATGTGGCAGAATTTCTGCAGATAAGCCTACTGGAAAGCACTCTGCTTTCACTTTTTGTGTGTGTGTGCATGGTTTTTAATTGCCAGACGTTGTGTGCTCAGTCCCCTTCTCGAATCTCTTTCGTGGAGTTGCAGTCCAGATATTTCATCTTTAATACCAGTAACATCTGATCACTTGAGCATGCTTGTGGATTTGAGAAAAGAAACAGTTTTAGCACATTATTTGAAGTGTGTGTGTGTGTTTTTTTTAATGAATATCTCCCATGACATCTTGTTGAGAAACTTACATTAGATATAGTTGTTTTTTTATAGAAACAGACAATTCAGTATTGCCTGTGATGTATTAAAGTCACAATGTTTTGTAATGGTGTCTCATAACTGACAGATGAAACCTACACTACGATCCCATTTGTACTTGGCATAGAGATGAAATCTGGATCCACATGACTCATCTGCACTGGGAAAGCTCAGGTTCATGCAAGATGCATGCGCAGCACATCAGCGTGTGAGTGTAATCGCATCGGCCAATGGTCTCAGTCAGGTGTAAGTGCAATCTCTGCAGCATGACCACATTTTCACCCCCCCCCCCCCCCCAAAAAAAAAATAAATAAAAATAATAATAATAATAATCAGTCAACAACTTCTGAAAGGTCAATTTTAGTCTGACAAAAGCTGCAGGAATTGGCAGTAATATTAGCTCAGCTTTAGAGTGGGGGAAAGAAAAGGGGTTGAATCCGGGCTACAGCTTTTCCTCCTTTGACTTGGGGTTTGTTTACAATCGAGTCAGTCACTTTGAGGTATTTTGCAAATGAACAATGAATCAAATTGTGGGACAATCAAGATAATAACAACAAATGACAAACACACTCATTGAAAAGCCACTGTTATATTTGCATCTACTAGGCAATGCTGGGTAAATGTTTTCATCCATTTTAAATTCTGTTAGCTACCACCTATAATTCCCGAAGGGTTTGTTTTGTACCTAGGTTTGGACAAGTGCCTTTTCATGGTCTGGACCGTGATTGTGGAAATATTTGCAAGGAACTATTAAGCTACAAACACTCAAGCAAATAAGTATGTACTTCTTAAAGATGTTCATGTGTCTGATTATCAGTACTGTGTATAGTACTTCTACATACATTTTGTTTTACAGCATTAGTTCTTTGCAAAAAAAAAATCCAGAAAACAAATCTGGAGACTCGTGAAGTGTGAATATCAACCCGGACTCCCCCCCCCACCCCCCCCCCCCCCCCCCCCCCCCCCCCCCCACAGATTTTTCTCATCTTTTAATGATAAGACGGGCCGACACGAGTTCTTGGTGAACCAAGCCGTGGTGCTTTTTCTCTTCACATTATGACACACAGCACTGAAACATTGATTCACTTAGAGGGAAAATATGTTGTTCTCCTGCCAATGCTCTGAGTGCGTCTCACAAAGCAAGTAATAATCAGTTCTGGCAAAATAAAAATAAAAACACAAATTTAAAAAAACTCATCAGCTTCATTTGCTAAAGCTGGTGCCGCTCTCCCTGAGGAGTGGACGCAAACCACCTGTCCTTTGAGAAGAACCTCTCTTGTCTCTGATCTAAGTCTCTTTGTTTGCTTTTTGTTGGTACTTGCAGCTTTTAGAGAGAAAAGACCAACATCCAGCTACATTAGAAATTCCTAGACTGGAGTTGTGGCAAAAACACTTAAATAGAGAGATTTTATTTCAGGCTGGGGGCTTTTCCCTCCGCAGCAAATGGATGCGGGTGCACAAAGCCCAGACAACCCCAAAATAACTTAAAAGAAAAGCATGTCACATAGATGTGTTCAGCAACATAGTTGGCATTGTTAAATACCACCTGAGGTGATAATGTGAATCATTAGCACAAGTTACAACTGAAGGAAATGTGTATGAATGCAAACAACTTCCACGGAGCATATCTGTTAGCTGTTCTCTACATTTACGGTAACCTGATCCCCGTGCTTCACCATTTAAAGTATGAGCTGAGCCTGGATTCAAAATCACCAAACTCAAACAGAATGAGAGCATTAGAGTTTAACTGATAACTGAATAACAGGATCTGGGCTCACACATTATAACAACTGTACACCCCGAAGTAATGCTGCTAAGGCATGATAAACTGTAGATGTGACTTTCGAAATAGAAAGTACAAAGTTGAGGTGGGAACAACAAATCGGAAACTTGCGTCTGATAACCATTTAATCCATAACGTTGGTATCGCACTTCAACTTCAATGTACATGTGGAAAACAACCGTTTCATATCAGTGAAGAATGTTTGGCCTCAAGCAATACAAGCATGGCCCTGTGTGAAAGGAGCTGCACTTCACAAACTCTCTCTCTCTCTCTCGCTCCCTCTCTCTCTGTGTTACAAACAAAGGAACGTCACTGTTGTGGAGGTTTGCTTTTTGCCAGCTGTGATTGTGACAGGGCATTACTTTCAATAAACACATGCTCGTTGCTCCACTAAGGTATCCATTTACACTCATTTACAGCCAGACAAACTGGGTTGAGGATGATGCCAGGAGCCTATAAATGCACACCATGCACAGTATGCAGTCGCACGCATATGCTTGCAGGTTAAACCAATGGGTAAAATTAATCATAACACCATGAATATTAACATACTGAGAGAATAGGTCATACTGCATTACAATGAATCATCCATTACGCTCTATGAGATCCCCCGAAGAACGCCTGACCAGGGACCAGGGTTTAGCACATTCATCCAAGTGACAAGAAGAAGGGACTAAATAATTAAAAACTTGTTAACCCTTCATATATTGTGTGGATTCGTGTGTTGTGTAAATTCCCGTTGGACAAAAATCAAAACAAAAGCAACAGATTTCGGAGAATCTTTTGCTATAAAAGTCTACAGTCTACCAGCTGTGGAAATATCAGGTACTAGTTCTTTACCTCTTTGTTGTATCAATCGATTCTAACTCAGCGGTTACTATTTATTAAGCAACATAAAAGTTCTAATTATACACACCAGACCTATGACCTGGGCTTTCACTGGCCGTTTACCAGGACACTTGCTCCTTGCAAACAAGCAAAATGCATCACAGGTAAATGTGGGAATTGTCACAACAACACAGTGTCTGACAAGAATTCTCCCGAGACAGATGAAAATATCTGACACTGCAGCCACTTGCTGAACAGTATGACACCACGAGCGTGCACTCTTATTTACTGTAAACATCAAGGAGGCAACCTCTTTAGAGGGCCAAACATGGGCTAACCCAATGGTGAGTATGCAACTTAAATTTGACTGGCAGTACAAAAAACTGCAACATGACGGCCGTGCTGCTCTGAAAAACAGGTATCATATTACATAACTGGTGCAAAACAACAGAATACTGTATGTTAGCCTGTCTAAATGTAATTTATGGCATTGAACTGATATCTTTAATCACATTCATACAACTAGTGAGCATGCTGCTGTGGGTTAATTGTTTATTATTATATATCTCAAACATGTTAACACAAACAAAACAACAAAAAAAATAATGTCAAGTTAATGTCTTTCATGATTTTTCTATTTAAAGATATAAGCAGAAGCAGCGTTAACAGTTTGTAGTAGAAATAGCATTAACCTTTTGCCACTCCAATACTGTACACAAACAAAAAAGACCAGTGTCTCAACACCACAACAAGCACCAGTATAGCTCATTTAATCTGTTCAGACTCCGATTATTCACATAGTTTGCAGCATATCTGTACTGCTATCCATCCAACCATCCATCCTCTGCCTACAACAATGTCACAAAATCACCCATATACACAATCACACACACACACACACACACACAATTAAGGCCCTGTCCACATGAGCCAAAATGATCTGTTTTCTCCCCGATGTTCTCAAAAAGATGTGCGTCTTAATCCGCCACACCTCACAGCCAAGCCGGCGTTTTAAAATTTCTCATTCTGGGACCCGGTGTTAAAAAAATAAATAAAAATGTCTGGACCCTAAAACGCCACCCCGTGTGGATGAACGGCCAAAAAAGGTGCATTTACGTGAAATGGCGTTCTCGTGTGGGGCAGGCCCCAGAGAGTCACCAACGAACAGAGGAAACAAGCAAACCACCAAGTTGTCCTAAACAGTGCCAACCACTGCATGATTCTGAAGGAATGTAACTCAGCTAAACTGACTACATTTTATCACTGAAACAACTCAAAATACTTCATATGTACAGTGAAAAAGTGTGTTATGTTACTATAAGAGTTCATTCTGAATGTAGAACATTTAAAATGTATATAGATCTCTCAATGCATGATAACCCAGTTGACACATGTCAGCTCTACTTTATTTATCACCATGACAACTGTCAGAATTAATCATGCCTTTAAAACATACGACTTCTGACAGACACGCACACAAACAGCCCTTTGTTTCTGTTTGTTTGTCAGTTTTGTTTGGAATTCTGTTGGTGACGAATTTAGTAATTTTGTAATGCGTGTCAACCGATTCTACACATAAATTTGGAAAAATTAAAAAAAAAAAAAAAAAGATTTAATCTCAAAAGTCCTTGTAAATCATTTGCAAGTATTCACTTTTATCCCCGCTATACAAGTTATAATACTATTAGAGGATCAAATCCCAGACAGGTGACCTCAGGCTTCACATTTTGTCCACTATCGAAATGTGAGTTAATATTTAAAGGTAGAAGTGTGGAGTTACAAACCGCAGCAAATTTTTTTATTTTATTTTTTATTTTTTTTTACATGTGTACTCACTTGCCTGTATTCAAATTGTTGAAGGTCTGTTCTCCAAATGAAACTACAATTTGTCAACGTTCTCTGAAATCCTCCTAAAAGAAGCTCCAGCCTTTCCATGAATCTCAATCGGCACATGCAGGTGGGCAAAAATCCCAAAGTGAAGGAAAGTCGTTTGCTATTTCCAAGATGGCGAGTTCCTCTTGCGCTTCACTTCTACAAATGGCAATAAAAAGGCAGGGAGAAAGTCGATGATTTATTTAAAGGGCCCAAGGGTATTTTGCCCTGTTGCTTAAGGGTCTTATGCACCACTGCTTTGAAGTACTGAGTCCAAGGAAATGTATAAATGGACAGAGGCCGGAGATTGAAAGGCTAAGCTTTCAAACTTGGGGGGGGTCATCAAAGATCCTCAATAGGCATTTGGTCACTGGAAAGGAAGTTGGTGTTCGCGCTGCAAATACTCATGCCCTTTGTCAAGTTAAAAGTATGGTGTATCCAAAATTACACCATGTAGAAGCTTTGAACAACGGGTGGGATTAAAAGGTCACATTTTATTTCCAAACAGAATCTCCTTCCATTTCACAGCATTAGAGATGTAGTCTAGTGGAACTGCCATCTTCCTGTCGTTTTACCATGTGAACTCCTTCTGATTGCACTCATGAATTCATAAAAACATACTTTTCCATGTTGTAATATGGCTGGAATGCATTTACTTGACCTACTTATACTTCTGTTGTATACTGTCTACACGTCACATGACACAGTAACACAGATTTTATAACAGAGACACAGTGAGCCTAAATATAAACTGAGATTAATGAATAAAATGCTGCAAAATGGCCTACTAACAACAAGAATCACTACCATTGATTTTCTTGTGAACAGAAAAATGTCATTCTGTTAAAGTACATTTTAAAAAGTCAAATATGTGTTTAAAGAAAACAAACACTAAAATGGTGCAAAATTTGTAAAATGCTGCAATGCATCTCATCCTAATTGTCCTGCAAAGGAATGATTGACGCTGCAAGACATGCACTTGAAATGCCAGCTATAGATTTTCCATAATCACACCAGTCGACATAATTTACATGCTAGACAAATTATCAAATGACACATATGTAAAGCCATCAAATGCCTCCAGTTATTGTGTTAATAATGAAGGACAGGCACATGGTTATTAACTGTGGCCATCGATGAATGCAAATGTGTCTACCCTGGAGAGAGACTTGCTTCACCAAAGGAAACAGAAATCTCTCTGTCAACCTGGTAATTATACTATTTGTGAAGAGACAAATGGACAGCGCTGTCAAACGTGGCCTGAAGGAAAAATTCAACCTAAAAGGTTAGATTTGTGAGGAGGCTGTGCACACAGTACACATGGAGCTTGGTCTCCACCTACTGGCAAATCATAATGTGATGTCCATTAAAAAGAAGAAGAAGAAGAAGAAGAAGAAGAAGAAGAAGAAGAAGAAAACACCAGAGTGGGGTCTCTCTCTCTCTATCTACAGACACATCAAGAGTTCGATGGTATAGGGCAAAAAATATGTTTATTAGTATTTTCATTTTCATTCTTTCAAACAGAAAGTGTGTGCATTTTCCATAAACTAATATATCAGTGAAGTATGTACCAGTCTATGCTTACTGAATCAAGAGCAATACTCTATCAAAATGACTTATAATAATGACGGCTTTGGAATAACAGCAAACAGCATAACATGTGCAGTGAACTGACGACCGCGTCACAGTAGCTTTAAAAGCTTCACCAATTGAATGTATTTGCTCTGTTAAAAAACATTTGCGATGTATCAGTGTTTTTCAGAAGAATACTCCCAGGCATGCGGTATATTATCAATAACAACTAATGATTCTGAAACACTCTTCATTGATCAAACGTGCTCATGCATTTCCCAAAGGAAACAAGTAAAATCCTCCCCATGCTCTTGCACGACCTCTCTCCAAAAGCAGCAAAATAAAATGCTTTTGTACTTTGTCCTTCCTCACAGTGAATCTGTCCCCAGCTCAAGTCTCGGTTTTGGATTCTGTGTGGCATTTGCATGTTCACCCTGCTCATGGGTTTTCTCCAAGTATTCCTGTTTTCTCCCACAGTCCAAAAACATGCTTCTGATGCCAACTGCTGACTACAAATATGTCTGTCTCTCTGTGTTTGCCCAATGATGGGACTTGAGACCTGTCCACATGTGGCCGGGGCCACGTACAGTCAGCCATAATTGGCTCCAGCACCCCGCAACCCTATGCAGGATAAAGAAGCTGGAAAGACTTTCAATTCCTTTTTTTCAGCCGTCTGTACAAAAAATTTTAATACCCGCTGAACGAACAGCATAAAACATATTGGGAGAAGCTTGGAAAAATATGCACCGCAGAATGAAGTGCATCTTCAGCTGTCACTCAAACCAACGACAGGACCAGTGAGTGAGGATCTAGTCATAAACCTTCAAGTCTGACAGAGCCATACATAATAAACCAATTACCAAAACAACTACATGTGCTTTTCTTTTGATGTGTGACAAATTTCTTGAGTGTAACTGTTTCTTGGCAGTTGGGTCATTAAATGAATTAAATTACTGACAAGACTCAGCCCTGTGCCGACGACTAAGACTACTGAATTATTCATACCTAAAATCTCTCAAAAGCAAACTTTCCATTTAAGAGGATGTCTAATAGCACCTATACATAGCGCAAAAGAAAATCAATCTCATGTATGGAAACATATTTATGCATCCAGAAGACAATATTCTTCAGACGCTTGAATGCAGGATTCACATGCAGTCTTCATGGTCTGTGAAAGCCAATTTTCAGATGCCATTAAACCCATGGAAGTGGTTTCTTTGATTGCGCTGTCTGGGCAAGGAGACAGCTTGTTGTCCTTGCATTTGGCATTTTTGAACAGACGGTATGTAACAGTGTTGCTGACAGAGATTTTAAGCCAGCATCTGTTAGAAAACGCATGATCTAGTGTCAGTGGCATGACTGAATCTGCAACACAGACATCCCCCCCCCAAAAAAGGCAACAAACTCACATTGAGCTACAACATAACAATGACAGGGAAATGTCAGTGACACTAGGAGCTTACAGTTTGAAATCTATCAACAAAACGGCTCAGATACTGTCACCATGGCTTGGAACTGCACACAAATATGGGAACTGGACCTGCTGTCTCTTGCAGCAAGGGGATCGAGCTGGATGAGTCAAAGATGCTTGACTGCATCCTCGACCAACCTGCTAATGATGCAACGCAGTGTGCCACCAGCCAACAGCGAAGCATCAC
The DNA here is from genome assembly GCF_963383615.2 of Lipophrys pholis. NCBI lineage: Eukaryota > Metazoa > Chordata > Actinopteri > Blenniiformes > Blenniidae > Lipophrys > Lipophrys pholis. The sequence continues at coordinate 14,848,228 of NC_137642.1, read as the reverse complement.
TGCCAGTGAAATGTTCCAATTTTGGGGGTTCTATGCGAAATGTGACAATCACTACAAGCCACACAAGTGTCCCTGGGAAGTGATGCCTAAAGACTTCCACGGAGGAAATTAAAGCAGCTCGATTATATTTGTTTGTGGAACGTAGCACTAACTCTCAGACGGCCACAGTGGTTTTTGAAAAGGGCAGCACGATGTTAAGTCAACACGTGATATGCCCTCTTCCTCTGTCAAACCATTTATCTTTTTCAAATGTTACAAAGGGTAAATGCAATAATTGCAATCATGCCGTTACACACATTTTTCAAAAATAAATGCAGTTAATTACACATTTTCTTCATATTTAAAATCCTGTCATTTTGTATTTATTGCAGAGACATGTATACTCTCCATTTTGATATTAAGATAATGATCAATTTGTGACAAAAGATGCATTACTTTTTTAGACTCAGCTTTGCTAAACAATTTATTCTTTTTATCAAGATGAAATCAGCACTAAAGGGGCCTCCATAGTTCATGACTCACAAAAAAGTAGAGCTAACTTATCCGACAACCTGTTAACCAAGCGTGCCCATCAAGAAACTGGATGGTATAAAATAAGAATGTAGGTGGACTTTATGCAGTAAATTTTAGTTTAGAACAACAAACAATCGACACTGTTATTACTTAAAGTCTGTGTGTGTGTACTAGATTTTTCGAGATAAACTGGACCTACCTAGCTCACATTAACTAATAAGATTCTTCATGTGGAATAAAAACCAAACCAATGCACAGGCACCACTAATAACCACATCTCAAACCAGAGAGCAAAGCACTTCCCTTTAAATGTCTGCCAAGCGGCTGGCCACAACAGAATTAAGCAGACCCGTACATTCGACTCACAAAAACTGTAAAAATGATGCTCGTAATTCCAACCAACCAGATATTGAAGCACAGCAGCCTTCCAAATGTCCCATCCTCACATGAAGCATGAGTAACAAACATGCAACATCAATAAATGCAAAGCTGCAGACTTCATACATGATGAAGCTAATGGCCCCAGAGGGAGAAACAAAGCTGTAACGGCCAAAAAGAGAAAAAAAGAGTCTAACATAGAATATATATCATGCATACAAAAACATATCCATGTTAGATATGGTAAGACAAGAAAATAAACAAAAGTCAACTACTGTAAATAATTGCATTGACATGAGTAAATATATATAAAAAAGCAACGGCGCAGTGAAGTGAAATCGTTTAGACATCTACAGTTCACCAGAGCGGGGGTGACTTTCATATATTTTGCACCATTTAAAAAAACAAAAAAAATCACATTAACTTGTGAAAAAAGACTTTTATACTGTCTAATATTTCAACAGAACTACCACTGATGGCTCCTCATCTTCTTGGCTCAGTTCATTACAATTAAATATATATTTTTTTCTTTTTTTTATCACATCAGGGTATGCGAATATAATACAGTCTAGAAGTGATTCTCAATATTGAATAGTCTTTGAAAAGGTCCTCAAGTCATTTTGCGGATGAAACACAGCCCCGAGGGAAGTAACACAGACGTGCAGCCAAAGTTACGACCCAGATCCAGAGTTGACCTGTGTGAAAATGAGTCACCGCTGAGGGATACAAAGAGTCGGTGCGAATCCCGGAGTCAGACTGCTAACCCTTTAGGATTACTGTGTGGGTGAGTCAGGCCCCCGGGTGTTATTGGAATTGAGCTGGCACTACCATCAATTCGAAGAGGAGACAGAGGTAAGTCGTTTGAGGTGAAAGAACAGAACATGTCCCAGTATTATGCAACAAAAAAAAAAAAAAAAAAGCTCCTCTTCAAACATATTCTTTATACATTTTGTTTTATCAATACAAAAACTACAGATAAAATCAAAAATGCACTTACTGTAATATCCATATAACACAGTGTCTTCAATTTGACCTCTGGTCTCGTTGTTTGCGGCCCATTCCTGGGTTTTGCCGAGAGAAAAGCAAACGTGCAAGGTGTAAATAAGGCTCAGTTTTATGATCAAAGTTTAGATTAAAAATCTGCACGAAATACTGACACAAGACTTCAAAGTGTAACACACATCTGAACGACACCAGAACTCCCGACAGGTTAGAGCATGCCAAACTAGCATTTACAGGTTCATGAATATCTGGATAGAATTTTGGCTCAGTGCATCAACAGAATAGTTGTGATGTGAAACAATGGAGGTGTGCCTGAGTTTAAGGGTGATTACACAAATATGTGTGATTTGATTCCTAAAGTGTTCGTACATATTTTAATGTAAATACCCTCAAAATTAAAACTCAGATTCAACATTTACAGCACATCTTGATTGCTCCATTTTAAATTCATTGTTGTGGTGTACAGAGCCAAAATGCTGTACATGGTGTCAATGTCCAAATATTTATAGAGCTGACAGTATGTGGGCCACAGCGGTTATCTGACAACTTTGATTTTTTTCCGGGTTCAAAAACTAAATTTAGGTACAAACAGAAAATTACACAACACTGACAACCACAAGGGGGGGGTGGGGTTGTCAGGCCTTTGTCTGAATCTATTTTTATTCAGGCACAGATGTGAAAAATTGGCCCTCATAATCCTCCATTTCCTGCATTTTCTGAAAAATAAGCCCAAGAACATGTTCTTGTGCAGCTGCCTGAAAATAAGATACACAATACGAAGCTAAAAGCTAAAATAATACTTAACCGATCAGATGTTAAATTTAAAAATGTTTATATATTCTACACCTAACCAGGTCAAAGTTTCACTGAGATTATACTATCTAAAAATTTAACAGTGATATTAGTATTGCGTATTTTCAGTAGGAAGTGTCCCTTCCTTTGATGCATCTTTCTTGTTGAATGGTGTAATCACGAAGAAATTGTGTTTAATTGTGTTCCTGATGAGTTAATGGCTTTCGCATATGTTAACATGACTGTGACTAAATGGCACCATAATACAAATACTCTCTTACAATCACTGCAAATCACACAAAGCAGCAAATTACCTGCTGTTCAAATGAAGGTGCCATTGCACACTTTGTTAAATCTTTGAAATGATATAATCGAAAGCAGCACCTTAGCACAAAAATACTACCATGAAATGAGCTCTGCTTTAGGATTACACAAAACCAATTTCAATGACATCTTAACATCAAGGAAAATGTTAAAGGGTTTCAGAAAACTAACCTTATAAGTACCATTAGAATACTTCATGAATGAAACAAGAAATATGTCCACTGGTAAAAGTGCAGACGATATCAAAGCGATGGCCAGCGAGCATATTGCTGTGATAGTCGAGACAACCTCGCTCTCCTGACGGCTTTGAAATTTCCGAATGTAGATCCAGCAGAACGCTAGGATTACCTAAACAGGGGGGGAAAAACAACAGTTGTTACAATATGATAATGCCATGTGAACACATAATGCATAAAAGTATATCCTAGCGAGATCTAGTAATTGTGCAACAGAATATATTACTATGACACCAAACACAGTAAAATTAGATACAAATGATGTAAGTTAGTATAGGATATTATTTTTAATGCCATCTCCACATGTTTTCAGGGTGTCTAATACAGTGTATTGACTCCAAAATACTGAAATTCTTATAGAATGAGGACATTATTGGCAGAAAGCCTTAAAGAAATACAATGATATTCATGACAACATTTAACATGTATTCTAAGCTTAATTGATCTGAGTTACAGTGATAGACTTGTGTGAACTTCATCACACTGTGTTCCCAATATTTGACTTCCTTTTAAGCCACAAAGCTTGAGAATACTATGGCTTCAATAGGCATTGTGATAGATAGTAAAGATACATAGATAGATAGATAGACAGACAGACAGACAGACAGACAGACAGACAGACAGATAGACAGATAGACAGATAGATAGATAGATAGATAGATAGATAGATAGAGTATAATGCCAAAAATATATGTATTTTAAGGAATAACTGCCATGGACAGGAAACTGACTAGGCAATGAAGTGGGGTAAAAGGGGCCAAAAATCCAAAATGACAAGGTTATATTCCAGGCACACGAGCTGTGAGAAGAGGACACTACAAACACTGCTCTGCTCAGATCAGGAGCCGCCAGGATCAATTGAAAGCCCACCGCTTTAAGCCTCGAGCCGCTTGTTTTGCCAGGTAATGACGTGGACTTTGCATCCAAATAAGATCTATTGAAAGGTACCTTCAGATCAGATGGATGCCAGCGTTGGGCAGAGAGACACAGAGCGGGTTATTGGCACCGGGGCATTCTCCCCGAGAGCCTCAGACTCAGCCATGTGACAGTGAGTGACAGCTGATGTAATGAGTGCTAAACTGGGCCGCAGATTAACGAGCCACACAACTTTGAGACAGTCATTTAAGGAGCCTACCACTCGAGTCTCTCTCTAAGTGGGTCACTAATTGTGCTTCAACGAATCAAACAGGTTGTGTTATAAGTGCCGATGGTAAAGAGGGTTGCCTGCTCCACTTGGCAACACTAAATTATTAATCCCAATAATGTATTCGAGGGACAATAACAAATCAAGTGTAATAACTAGCCACAAGTGAATCGGCTTGCTGCTACGCAACAATGTGCGATACACAAGTCACGACACCTGTACAAGAAACATTCTATGTTGAACTCAAAGCTACATTGATCGATTATAAAACAGCAAGCTGTAAGCGTGCCACAGCTAAAGTTAGCTAAATCCCACATAGACGTCAATACGCTGGAGCAGCGCCGCTCCCGCTAACGCATGACTTAGATTTAAACCACTTCTTTCATTACTGACACGTCTAAAACTGTTTTTTTCTGACGCTTTGGAACTTCGCGAGGCGACAGGACAGCTCTGCGTTCGCTTACCAGCAGAACAATGGTGAAAATTGACCATCCGAGCACAGACTCTGAGATGATCGACTGAGCCGCCATCTTCACTTCCTGCAATAACAAACCCACGTGCTCCCGATGACGTAGGCACGGCGGAGGAAGGCAGCGCGAGGCAGCGCGAGGCGGCGGCTCGTGACGTCTCCCCAGATCGGGTCTGTTGAGTTAAATTAAGTCTTAAACTTTTTAATCTTATGTGAGGAGTACAACACGTCAACCCTCGGAGGTGATAGTATAAACAGGACAGGGTTTGTGCTGAAGTTTCCATTTTTCATCGCTGTAACAAATTACAGACTATTAATAACTAAACTATTACTACTACTACTACTAGTACTACTACTAGTACTACTACTACAAATAATCGAATACGTCCTGTATTGGTATACTTTCAGTATTTTCAGGAATGTAATTTTCCTCATGAAGCTCACTTAATTACAATACAGAGCATGTAGCTTTATCCACTTTTAAAATCACAAATAGCTACTGACATTCACACCTTTTCAATTATGTATTTTTGTAGCAGATAGATTTATTCCTTCAACACATGCTTTACTACTTCATATGTCTTCATCAATGATATTCATATAGCTACAATATTATTTGTGTGAGATGTGTGCCTTAAGCTTGAATGTTTATTCAGCTAAATTGGATTGAATGTTTTTGACATCTAAAAGCAGGTTACTGCTAAGAATTAACTAAAGTTTAAGTAAGCACAAACAGCACACATCAATTAGGCCTGAAATGAGGCACAGATCTATCTTTTAACAGCATCCGAATACATTTTAAAAAAAAAATGCATTTTGTACATTTTAGAAATGGTGAGAAATGTACCTTTTAAAGTACACTTTCTTTTGTAGTGGGTGAACATGTTGATCAAAAGCAGGCTTTTGAGAAGCACTCCAAAAAACCTATTATGAAAGTCACATAAATCAACTCGAAAATCAACTCGAGACGAATTTTTTATGACAAACTTTTCCCCATAATTATGACATCATTATCCCATAAATTCTGAAAAACAAGAACCGAATTATTTTTTTTTTCAGAAAACAATTATCACATAAATTCATAAAAACAGAGCCAAATTGTTTTTACTATTGATTTTTTTCTCATAAATATGAGATAATTATGTCATTAATTCAGAAAAACAGAGTCGATTTTTATTTTTTCATGTGAATGCAATACACTTCCGTACATTCCAGTGATGGATGAAAAAAAAATAGTTTCTAAACTTATCTAACTTATCCTTTCCTACAATAATACCTTTAATATGTGTAAAACTTGATAGTGAGAGGCATGCAGTTGTCAGTCCAGCAAATGTGTTTGAGACGATCTAATAATTTTTTCATTTATTACATTACATTTACATTTATTCAATACCATCAACTTATGTCCTAACACCCTGGAATATGCTATCAAAAGGCTCAGTTACCAAAAAGAAAAGAAAAAAAATTGTCTAAGCATGCATGAAACATGTATGTAGTGTAAAGGGGGGAAAAAAAGTTATCATTCTTGCTTTTGAAATGCTTTAACGTTAGAATTTGTGTATTGCAATTTTGTGTACTATGTTCTATTGTCAATCAACGGTGATTATTTGGAACTAATTACCATACTTAACAGTGCAGCTGCACACATTTAGCAAGGACAATCGTTAACATCTGTGGTTGCTAAAAACCTCTGACATGTTCATGAGCCTTAACTTTTTTAGTCATGTGCTTGCCATATTTGCTTTTCTTTTCTGAACTGCCAGATCCTTTCTTTTTGCTACTCCCTCTGAATACCCATTTACATGAAATGGCTCAGTCCTGCCTGGAAAACATCTGTGACTGCTTCCTTGTAGCTGCTGGAGGAGGATAATGATAAGTCTCTCCAAAAGCACAAATCAGGATAGTGAAAATGAAGAGAGATCCACAAGCAAGAAGAGAACACTATGCTCGCTAATGATTCCCAAAGAAAGGTGTGTGTAGTCTGCCAGATGTGTAAATTAACCTGTTAGCTTAGTCTATTGTCAAATGGGCTATAGTTTGCTCCCCTGACAGTGCAACTTTTACGGCCAGCTTTTATTTTGGCCAACATTAAATCAGTGTTGGTAAACCTTTTGCAAGCTGTTCATAATAAATGAGTTTCCCTCGCTTCAGTTCAGTGCCAGACTCGACAGATGTAGCTTCAGGCTCAATAGCTCTCTGTTCCCATCACCACATCTGCACTGACTAACCAGTCCTGCTCTTACCTGAAGGAGGTGAACAGTATTGTGGTTAATTATGCTAAGTGGTGCTCCAGGGGGTCTTCCGGGAGAAAAGAGAATTTTTTTTTGTCGTTTTCAGTGATCGTAAAAAGAAACATCCTTCTTGATGAAATGGTTATTAAGAAATATCAAATAGCAATTTTATATTTTAGAGTACAATCTTTCAAAGTCTTGTATTAATGTTAAGAATGGATGTTGGTCTAATGAGACATATAAAACATAATGATGCATGTTTTGCAAATGTGTTTATTTGCCCATGACGGTAGTGGGATCAAATGGGTATTTTAAATCCACTAAGTTGAAAGTCTTAACAATCATAGGCCAAATAAGTCTCCCTGTCAGGCACCATGTTCTCTCCAGCATTCATTTTGAACGAACCAAATCAACAGACTCTGCAGAAGACAGATGAAAAGAGGGGAAAGGTCCAGATGGCTATGGTGGCATTTAAAATAAGAAAATGTATTGTTTCTCTGCGAACACATCAAGGTGCCACCTGTGCTAACAAAAGGAACATTGAACCGAACCTGTACTTGTGTTGACTACACAGACCTGTGTTGCTAAGCTGTGGGAAACCCATGAGGTCCAACCTTTCTTCCTCCGGATTGCCTCTAGGGCAGGCAGGAAAACGTTATAGTGAAGGCAAATTCTGGCACGCCCACACTCAATAGCATACAAAGGCAATGTATAATTTCCAGGTCTCACAATTCTAAGAAGTGTGTTATTATGGTTTTCTTTCACATCCAATTGTGACATAACTTAACAATAACAAAATTCTGGCTGTCAGGAGGAAGTCACGACAGGACTGTCTCATACAATGTGTATTCTTATTTTCACCATATTGTCTTATAATGTCATAGACCATTTGATGAAAGTATTATAACTTCTTTGGGATCTCCGTGTCAGCTTACTCGTTGTGTCCCATTTTTCTGGCTATCAAAATATCTTACAAAGCAGATAATAGTATCCCTGCCATGAAGTTGGTGCCTGCTCAAACGGGCATGCCGCATACTTACAGTCAGTAAGGTGCTTTTGGAAAATGTATCTGGCTCATTAGGCCTTAAATTAGCTGGTAGATCTGGGTCATTAGGAATTAGGGTGCAGACAGTGCACCTGTAGAAGCATTCCCAAGTGTAAAGCTGATCATTGGGGTAATTCTTACTATCAATTATCCACCACGGTGGCTCATATCAACTCATGGCCGCTGGTTTTGGTGCTGAGCATGTTCCCTGTGAGGTATTGTACAGTCCTGCTCTTTGTATGTTACATTTAGTTTTTTCAGCTGTATTCTTTGGCTTTGTCCTCTTGCATGTGTACATTCTTTTTTTGTGTGTGTGTGTCATGTTCTGTCTTTTCTATGTTATACAAAAATCATCTATCCATTCATCTTAGGTCACCAGTTAGAGGGCACACACACACACACACACACACACACACACACACACACACACACACACACACACACACACACACACACACACACGCACACACACACACACACACACATGCACACACTACCACCAATCTTTAAAAAATAAATGTCTTTATGTCAATAGAATTTTGAGAAAAAAATAGAAAGACTCCTGTATATTGTAGGAATATGCCAGTTTTTTTTTGTTTGTTTTTTTTTTTGCCAGAAACATTCATTACTTCTTTCAGTTTTTAACAAATTCATCTTGCTTCAAGACCCCGAGGTATCTCCCAAAAGTTGTTTTTTTATGTGTTTTCATTCTCCATTTCGGTTCTTTTTTTTACCTGCATTGTTCAAGACTTATCTTCTATTTATGAGTTGTATTGTTTCCTACGTTGCAAATGTCTGCCATGCATCAACATGTCTGGAATTACAGAGACAAAATGTAATTATTACTTGAGTAAAAACTTTTGGAAGTCTGTGGCAACCCATGGTGATATTGAGAAGCTGAAGTTTCTAAAAATGAATATAATATAGCTCTGTTTTATTGGGGAAAATTGGTCCAACAATGATTGGAATGAAGAACATTCTTTCCAGTTAATTAGTTGGTCACTGTTGGTTTGGACATTTTCAAATTCAGCTCACTCAAATCAATACCCATATATCCAAGCTTCATTTGTATGGCTACTGTAAGAAATTTTAATTAAACTGATGAAATTCATTCAGAACCCATTATTCACTTGCGAAGGGAAGGTAGGACTGCTTAATTCATGCAACCTTTCAAAACTGCAAATGCCTCTATCGAGCAGCTTCGCAATGAGCCATAATGGGTACCCGGGACCGCAATCTCTTAATACATCTATTGAGGCTCGTTATAGGAAATTATGAAGATCTCTGTCTGTCCAAGAAAGTTTGTGTGGTAAGAAAAGGCATCTGCTTGAAGCACAATGCTTTTTTATTACATTGTATTATTTCACAAATATACAACAGTCAATAGGATGGATCGCTACTGTGAGCAGAAAACAAAACCAAAGTCTTATTTTTCAATGTTTTATTTATATTGCTACCTAATGCTGGTTCCACTGCAGTCAGATTATAGTGCCACATTGCACTTGTCATCTTCACTCCTCTGTTTTTCACCTCAGCTGATGAGCAGGAAAGGAGCTGCAGGAATCGTTTCAACTACACATCAAAGTCCCGCGGTCGCTACGCGCTTATTTCTGTATCGAATTAAACCCTTTTCATTTTTAAAATGATGGTCTTTAAACAGTGTCTCCTGCATAGTGGGACAGAAAACAGTTGAAGCAAATGTGACATAGGCAAGCGGTGATTAACGACAGGGAATTTTTCGAGATGAGACGCACGTGACTGATATCTGATGAAGTAATATGATGGAGTACCACGGATAGGCTCTCTATTTTTAAATAGGCAGCTGCCCTCTGACTCCAGTTCAATCGTTTTAATTCTCAATGACTTCACCTTACTCTAACCTTGACTGACATAGGTTCATTTGCAGGTCATGCAGGTCATTGAAAGTGAATGTATGTGAAATGTCTTGATGCGACGCGACAGAGGATGCACAACACAGCAGAGTGCATACTGTCGCACCTGAATAAATGCACAAATCCGAATGCAGAATATTGTACAAACACACTAAGTGCAATACACAGCATGACGTGCCTCCAGTGATCAACTATTGTTCTATTGATTGCGGTGCCATGACTGTAATGATAAAATCAGAACGGCTCATTTGAAATACCCATGCCTGCTCCCTGCGTGAGCCTCATGTTTAACAGGCCCAAACCACTGAATCTTTGAGTTCCTGTCAAAGTTTCACACAGATAACCCAATGAGCTTGTCGACAACTGATTTTCTTTTATTACTTTCAATAGATGGGTCAATTATATGATCATATTTCAAGAATATCCCACACAACTATAGCTGCGGGCCAAACTGACAGGTTATTGTGTCTTTTGATTCGTCTTTTAGTCTTTTTTGTCTGCCTACTGGAAGCTTTTATGATCAGGTGAGTTCTCAGAAATGACAGACTCTTTAATGGATATGTTGTTTTTGAATGGGCACATGAAAGGTCCACATCAATGGTTATGTCGACATACAGATTAGCGACACACAATGCCACGTCTTTGTCTGGTGCTTTGCCATATGACAATTTAGTAAATCATCTTCTAAAACGGCAGGTGTGTCACCCCCGAGCCCCTTCAACAATAATGGTTCGACTAATGAAGTATCACAATACAGCGATTAGTGTGTTTGCCTTCAAGACAAACAACTATTGTTCAAACAATAATGTTTGCGTATATGTGTGCTTCCAGTAAAAAAAAAAAAGAATATGGTGGTACACAGCAGGAACAGCCACATGTGCACCACCACCCTGAGAAAAGAAGACTGTGTTTGTTATTTGTTTCATAATGAGATTCATTAATGCAACATTGGATAAAGCAGAACACTGGTTAACAACAGTAAAGTGTTTCTATTCAGCCTATTGAAAATGATCCACTGATACACATGGGAGTACTGTGCATACCATTAAATGTGTGTTCTTTGCCACTGTTTGTCGATCGCTGTATACGTCTTGTGTTATTTGGAGATTAATGAAGATTTTTTTTTAATGTTCCCAAATAAATTCAATGAAACATTTTTAGCTCAACATGTGAGGATTTTATCAACTTAATTTCATGACACACTTGTGATCATTTGACATGTTAAAGATGTTGTCATTGCAACATCTTGTACTGATGATTCTGTTTATTATTAGTATAAATAACCATGTTGGATGGATAATTTGTTTAACTTCTCCATCAATAAAAACAGTTTCATTCAGATCTATAGATTATAAGTGTAACCTTGGATTTTTCTTTCCACCCGGCAGAAGCAGCTTGTTGAAACTGTCAAGGGAGAAAAAGTAACAGGTAAGATTGAAGAGGATCATGTGAGGAATCATAAACATTTATTGTACCCATAAAAGAAAAAACAAACAAACAAGAATAATCAAATCATTAAATCCATCCATCATCAATATCATTTTATTTAAATTAGGGTCAACCCTGGACATGCCACCAGTCCATCACAGAGCAACAGCCAGTCTCACACACACTCAAATCAGTTTAATTTAAAATTACAGTTTATAACGTGACTGTCGGATTAGTTTACGTGGTCTTTATATGCAAAACTGATATGTAGAAATAATGATTGCTTCAAAACACATCATCAATATGTTACAACCAAAATTAAATCAAGAAGAACCGAGAGACTGAAGATGGTTTTGTATTTTTCCAGTTGGTCCAGCTCATCCTTTATGTGTGGAATCATTAACACACGCCCACAGATCAAAACAGATCACCAGTCTTATACTTGGATATGGTTTGTTGCTCTGTAGATTACCTGGGTTAGTAGAGGCTTGTTTTAGCGGCATATCTTTGGCTCTAATCCAAAAGAATGTTTCAAGCTATGCTTCCAATTGATGGTTTTTGTGTGGGCAGAAAACATAGCAAGCCCTTTCTTTGAAACAAACCTGAAAAACATACTCTTTATTCATAAGAGCTTGTAACTGAAACAACTGAGAAAAGCAGAAACATGCTCAAGAGCTGTGCTCTTGAAATGTGGTTAAAATGACTTAAAACATATTCGTATAGCTTATTTCAAGGCACTTAAAATGTAATATTTTGTCTTCAAGTTCAATCCCTGTAAACTGCAGTGAAGGTTTTGTGTGGAAATCTCAGTAGATCAGTAATGTATGAAATAATCCGACAAGCATGTTTGGTACTTAAAACCTTGTTTCTTCTCTGTTCTGATGTCTGAGTTTCATCAGTCAGTCTCATTTATGTCATGTGATGGTCTACTTGGATATTTGTGTTTATGACCAGTTATTGAGAGGGTTGGTAAAACAATAATAAATACACATTTTACTGTAGTGAAGTCATATTTTTTGGGTACCTGCACATTTCTGACTATATTGTCCTATATGTAATTCACACTTAAGTACAATTTACATGTTGAAGTTGTTGAGAAAAAAGCACTATATACACGACTATAGTATATTTCTAGACAATAATTTAACTTCAGTTTATCCAAAAATGCACTTTTTCAGTCCTCTTGGCACCTTTGGTTACAAGCGGACTCGTCTTTATAACTGGAGAGTTTATGTTTTTCACTTTTTTTTTCAAACCTTCTGAATTATATTTCATTGATTTCACTGATGCTTCTCTGTGGAAAAACTAAAAATCTTAATTTGACCCAATGTCAGTGAGACCAAATATTTAATATTAAGTGTGTTTCCTGGTCAATATAATGCTCATTATAGGGTATTTTTCATTCATCTTCCATATGTGCTTTTTCAATCTTGGGGACGATGGCTACAGCTGATCCCAGCTAACATTAAGCAGGTAGCAGAGTATTTCTTCTGGATTACGGTAGCCAGGTTGCGAGAAAACAAAAACCCCAATGTTGTAATCACACATTTAAATGACATGAAATCACACATTTAAATTACTGGCAATGCTGCATCATCAATCGAACAATCAAGCATGACTGGAAGGAAACTGGAGCAGCCAAGGAAACCCACACAAGCTCAAGAAGAACATACACATCCTTCACAGGAAGTCAAAGATTGAGGCTGTACTTGGTCAGGATATTCTTTGATTTTGTTAAGCTTTTTTTTTTTTTAGCTTTTACAAATGTGCCTTATGTTGGAACTTATTCCTGCAGTTTTAGAAACTCTTGTAGAAACTGGACCTGTGAAGGTGCTGTAAAGTTGATTCACACCCATTAAAAAGACTTTAAATTCCCCACTACTGATGCAAACTGTTTTAAAGGTTTTGGTTTAAATGCAGTCTGTGGGCCAATAAAGGTCCATGCTAATTTTATTCTTGTTACCATTTACCTTAAAGGGTCATTTCATGCAAACTCGACACAAACACTGACTGGGATATAAAGACAGCGACTTGGCTAAGACGGGAAAGAATCAGTTCATTTTTACTACAATTGTCATGATATTTATTCCAGCCACTACCGCTCATACACAGAGGATATTTTATGCAGGATGTTAACTTTATTCTAAAGTTACAGACTCTTGTAAATGTTTTATGCTAACTGTGAGAAAAGCAGTAAACGCAAAATACAGACTGAACGCAAAGCAGGAACAAAGTGCAGAGGATCCATGAAGCGCAGACTCTTCGGAGAAAGAAAAAACAAAAGAAGCTTATGTTTATAAAACAACAGCGACAACAGAGAAAGAGCCATCTGCTTCATTTAAATTTTTTAACTTTTTCATTGCATTCGGCTAAAACAGATGAAGTAGATAGACGGGCGGGTGGATGGCTGGAAAAGCAGAGTTTGTACGTGTTTGTCTGCGTGTGCATGTATGTGCAAGCGCAAAGACATGTTTGTCTGTGCATGTGTGTGAGTCCCTTTGGTAAAAGGCTGGGTTATTAAAATCATCTGTCTAAACAGTTACATGTGTGCAGCCTGAACACCTGTTTCTGTGGAGTGGGAATGATGGTTTAAATTTTACATTCTAACAAATGCTTCCTTTTGTGAACTTAAAAAAAATTGTGTGTTACATATAAATCAAAAGTGCAACATATAGAAAGTCTGCTGAGATTTTCATTGGGCAGCAGGAAGTGACACGGACTCCACTGAGTGACACTGCTTAACCAGCTCAGTACATCAGTGGTGAATGTGAAGGTACTTGGCTTCCATATAGAAGTATAGTATTGCAACATGGCATTTAGGTCTTCTGACTAAAATAGGATGTGGGCTGAGTATGTGGCTGCAGCACCAAGGCTGAATTCGGAACTAACTCAAGCAAAATGTCCCATTGTGTGGGCGAATATAAAACCCCTTTTCTGGCTTTAATATGTCATTTATTTGCTGTGATGAATTGCCAGGTAAGATTTAAATATGTGTTAACACGTCTTGTGACTTGCGAAGCTTGACTTGGGACGGTTAATACACACGAGGCTCCCTTAAATACGAGTAAATCCTTGTGATTTTAGGCCTATTATGCAGATACATTTGATAAAATAACAATACATCAAACGGCATTTAATTCCTGCACCTGGCTCTCTCCAGTAACAGTTTGTTTGAACTGCCCTTGGGGCATTTATTTCCACTAATATGAAAGCTTTCAGTGTGTGTTCCTCTTGTTTGCTGAAGTCTCTGTCAGTGCATTTCAGTAATAATGACAGAGTGGGAGGGCCACTCGGTGCAACTAATAAGGACCGCGATCGAGCAGGCGATCCCACTGTGACTTTTATTTCTAAGTCCAGGAATCCGGAATCGGACTGATCGTAATCACACATGGATTATGCTTTTTGCGCTGCCTTTTGTTTGTTTTTGCCTTAGAGGAAACTTTACCAGCAACTGTAAGTACTTACAGATCATATGAATTGAAAACAAATTCTGCAAGAAGAAGAAGAAGAAGAAGAAGAAGAAGCAGAAGAAGAAGAGAGGAAAAAAAAAAAAGATAATCGGCTTAATGTAGAAACAAGCGTGTTAACACGTCGGAAATGTATTTTAAACGACTCGTTTCTCAGCTTTGTTTATGTGTGCGTGTCGCTTAGTATTTTATTCACTCAGTCTTGATGTGCCTAAGTTGTGCGCGAAGTGGGACGCATGTCTTGTGAGGGCTTATTTGTGATTTATGAATGCTCTGCAGCAGTAAACATGTGCCGTATTGCATCACTTTGTTAACAGCAAAGTGCGAAATGTGTCGGACTCTGAAGGAACAGGAACCTTCGCATTGCCTAATTATGAAAATAAATAAATATATTTATATATTTATAAAATTATCCAGCCAATCAGCGCTGGCGCGGAGAGAATCACGCTTCTTTGAATATTGCAGAGTCTCACTTAGACTGAGTTATTGCCCCTGACCGAAAGTGGCTGAATGAATGATGGAGCGACAGAGTAACCTAAGTGCCCAAGGTATAGCCTTTCTCAAGCTGTGACATATATGTGACTGAAGCTCACTCTGTCCCGTTTTCAATTTAGATTTCAGATCGATGCCTGCTCACAGCAGATAGTTCAAGCAGTGTTGCAGTCCCCAGTACAGAAACTAAACCATGTGTGCTATAAAAGTGCCCCCCTCCCCCCCCCACACACACACACACACACACAAATAATAACAATCCGTCATGTAAAGATGTGGAATAACTGTGACTGCTGGGTCCGAGCTCCACAACCGCGTGGAGTGCATGCAGAAAATTGACGGGAATAACGTTACACCTTCACACAGACAGGCAATGTGATACTTCTGTAGTGCTTCTTGTCTACGACCCATGCATGGTTTGTAAGTTGTAAGTGGCGTGGTCACATCGTCCAGAAGCGCCATGATACTGTGGGCCCTGCATGCAAAACTTTGTGATCCAGTGGGAGAAGGGCAACAGCACTATGACTAAATTCATTTAGATGTAACATGAAGGCAGTGAAAGAAGGAAAGTATCATGAAAAAAATAGCATCGGTCCCTCCCTGTGACCTCTTCATATGAATTAAGTTAATGTGTTGTGCCTTTTCTGTGAAGTTCAGTTCTCAGCTTCTTTTTGTTCTGCGTGGTGAGATCAGATAAATGTACACAAGGCAGGAAGGACTTTTGTCCCTGACTTCTGATGTTATATCACAAAACTAACACAAGTGCCAGTAATATCTTTAAAGAAAATTCAAAATCCAAGATCTGAAAAGTATTTTCTTTGGCGTGGAATGAAATACTATTATTGTACAATTATAAATTCTCGCCAAAAATCTGGATTTTTTTCTGTACACATCTGACTGTCAAACCTCTGCACTCCTCTTTGTTGAGCCCCGTTCTATTTCTTTTTTTGTCTTTGAAACTTCAGACAGTCCTTGAACAACCCATCTTTTTTTTTTTTTTTTTATAAGCTCAGTTTTCATTATCTGACAATGTGCTCGTTTTTCAGGCAGGTCTGATTTAAAAGAGTCGGATGAAGTTGTATTTTACTGACTGTACTTTGAATGGAACTCTTTAGCTTCCAGGATGACTCTGCTCTAAAAACGCTGCCTTCACAATGGTATGAGAGTAATGCACAGGATTTGGTTTGGCAGCATAGTCAAATTGTTCAGGAGACGTAGTTGTAACTGGAGGTTTCCCCAGTTGCTCTTACCGTGTGACATCCTTGACCGAGCCTGTGTAAACAGATCAAAACACGGACAGTTAAATGAGTATGATCCAAACAAAGAGGAAGACTTTGGCATTTGGATTGAGAGTTGATAAAAGCTTGCAGTAGAAGCTTGCCAGTTACAATTTGACCTGCTACAGTACTTTGTCATACATAGTTTGAATATAATTTGAAAAAATTCTATTGGGTGCAGAGTAAGAAACACAATCCAAATGAATCTTAAGCTGCGTGTTCGCAAGAAGAAGTAAATAATCATCATGCTGATAGAGACTTAAGCTTGAAGTAGAATGACTACTGTATTATAGGTGCATTCACAATTGTGGATTATGTAAGTGCATATGAGGGGTGAATTAGAAATACCACAATGATTCATTGCTTAGTGTTTATTACAAACCTGTGACTTTTGTGGAACATAATATGTGGATGTTTCTAACAAGTGCAACATTTTAAACGTCTATCTTCTAAGCTGCCACAGAAACACCTGCCTATTCTCATAAACAATGCTACCTGAATGAATTCCCCCCCGTCAAAGTTGTTGGTGTGTGCAGCATGAAAAGATGACTGAAGCAACCTCATTGAATCATTATCAGTGTGTTTGTTGGCACATGGATGGGCTCAGTGTGTAGTGCCAGTGTTTCATTGATTATTTGAAATTTCCCTTTCGATTTGATTGATCTTATATTTACTTATTAATGTTTTGTTTGCATCAAGGTTTTCATGTGGACTGCTTTCTAGCACCAAAGCCATGATTTGCTTCCTAAGATGGACTGCCGCCTTCATTTGGACTGCGATTTCCATTCCTTGCTCTTTTGGAATGGCAGTGAGTGAACAAGCAGGTATACGCTCAAAGTGTTTGTCCACAGTAACACTTTCCCTTCAACAACATCAACGACACCAATATATTGTGACTGATGCTGATGCTGCAGCCTGAGAGTAGCAGTTGGTATCATCTTCAGACAGCACATCTAAAACATATATACTGTATGTGTATGAGGCTAACATAACTGGCTTATTTAGGATATGCTTAATATTTCTGAACAGCTATCAGTATCTTGGATTTACTCACATTGGAGAGACTTGTTTTAACAGTGAGATGGTTTTGCAAAATTAATGCTTCTATCTAAAAGTGTAGATTTAGAAGAATATTTCAGGACAGAGGTGATTGGGACTTATCTTTGAAATACATCACAACTTTCTGTCTTTTTAGGGTTGATTCTAAAGTTTAAAGGAACAATACCTCAAGTATAATTGTGATGTTTGTGCATTAGATGGCTGTAGTGAGACAGCATAACGCTTAGTTTGTTTAACTGAAACTCTTTTAACGCCACATTATAGTTTTGGCAGTTTCTTTCTTCACAAGCTTCAGTCTCTGCTGTGTTTAATATTCAATGAATGTGTAATTTTTCTTATTAGAGGGAGGACAGACTAGATCCCGAAGTTAACATGCTGCGGCTATCTGGGGAGCTCCCTAACTTCAGTGGCCATATCTACTACATTACAACCCACAAACTGTTTGACGTGATTGTGAAGTTTTGAATTTGAAAATATTACATATGGGAAAACTTGTGCCAGGTTCATGAGCTGCAATGCCGACCTGAAGGGAAAATCCCAAAGAGGATCATGATCATCACATATTGTGCTCATAAAGGGAATATTTGAATCGTATTAAAAGGAGATATTACATTTTCTGCCCTGATTTCGATTTCTGCTAAGTAAATTTGTGCTTCCTAAATGAGAGGGAATTTGTTCACTATTTCCTTCATTGCTGTCGGCAAAATTGGTTAAACCATAAATGGACTGTAGCCAACTGCTTTAATTATTTTCCCCTTAGATGGCTCATGTCCCTCTCTGAGTGTGGAGGAACACAGGTTTTCTGAGGTTTTAGACCGGCCTCTGGACATTTCAGGTACGTACTGAAATAACACAGCGACTTTGTGAGTCACTCGACGCTCAAATCAAGTAACGCGCCGTCCACTTCTTGCAGGATTCGATCTCACAGACAAGTTTCTCCTCAGAAATGGGACAGGCACAGAAGAACTGCCATCGTATCGATTAGGAAGCAGTCCACTAATTAAACCAACAAAGTAAGTAGCATGCACATGTCGGCCATATGTGTTTATCATTTGCATCATTTGAATTGCTCTTGGTTATTGTCGTATGGGTGCAGAGTTAAAGCGTACTCTTGAGTTTGCCGCCGCTGCTATTGTGCTCCCTCATGTACTGATTCAAAATAAAAAAAGAGCTGCTTATTTCTAAATAGTCAAATATTGTAAAATCACTTGTAAGATTACATAAAAAGCAATACTGTTATCATGCTATCATGATGAGAATTTCGACTGGCTTCATCTCATCTTTTTTTTTTTCTTGCTTTCAAAAGAACAAACAGTTTAGTCATCTGCCATGAAAGGGTTGAACTGAGGCAACCCACATGTAACCTGCTCAGAGCAATAGTTTCATTTGCCTTGGCTAATAAGGGCAGGCAGTGAGGTGAGCTGGTAGACAGGGAATAATTTGAACAGAATTAATATATATTGCATTTATTCTAGAAACCTCCTAAGGGCAAAAAAATGGGACATAAAGGAATGAAAAAAAGCTTGAGCATGTATAATAAGACAGGAATATTAAAATAACTACATAAATGACACACTAAGGTGCCATTTACTGAGAACCTTTATTCCCCGGTCAACTAGCAGGGCCATGCTGTGACTTCACCATTCTGAGGTTGATATGATGATATAGTGCTCGTTTAATTTGATATAATATTTATAAAGGCCAGCTGCACTTTTCATTTAATCCCGTCAGTTGTATCACAGACCTGTGGCATACATAAGCCTATAATGAATGCTCAATCTAGGCTTTACATAAAGGCTGTGAATCAAAAGAGGAAAGTTTTTTGTTTTTTTTAAGATGTTCATTGTTTTCTGTCCTGAGGTTGTAACATTGAAAGAGAACACTCTGTCATTCTTCCAGGAGGGGTGGGTATTTTTAGTATTTTTACATGCAACCGTAAACATTTACTGCCAGACTCTCTCTCCCTGGCGAGGTGAAAGAATCTTTGAGCCAGGTGATTTGTGATCTGCTTCCCTGTTCAGTCAACCAGCTGAAAATACATTTACTTCAGCCCCTCACTCAGTCTGGGCCCATAGTGCAAGAAGATGCTGGCTCTCAGTGACGCTGCTGACACTGTCATTGGTTATAGTGGCAAGACTGCGATCCCTCTCATATCCAATTATCTAAGTACTTTGACAGGTGATACTGCACGTCAGCTGAGGAGGGAAAGCGAGGGCAATTGCATGAAGCAGGAGGCCCCTCTGCCCCTGCCACAGCCACTAAAACATTGCTCACTTTATGCAGGATATGCAGCAAAAGATGCTCCATTCCGCAGGTCTGGCTGACGCTCTGCCAACTCTTTGGCACTATCCAAATTGTGGCGCATAGATCACATCTGACACAAGCGTGGGACTGAGGTGTGTGAGACAAATGACTTCACAAAATGCAACATGCATTCATCCATACAGTATGAAAGCATAGTGGTGCAGTGGCTCACTGCCATTAGGGACGTATCTTTGTTTGATCTCGCTCCCTTATTGCCCCATAGGTAACTCATATCTCACATTCCTGTCTGATTTATGTAACTACTGTATGCACAGTATTTGCATTTAAACAAGGCCGACAGTGTCTTCACGATCAACATTATGGATTTTCCTGTATAGTTGCACACTCCAAACTATTGTAAGTTCAGTGAAGTTTGCAATAGCAACAGTCGATTTTTTCAAATGTTCCAAGTTTTTATTGCAATCTGTAGTTAAGTAACAGGCTGTTGCACTGGATTATAGTTTTTTTATGGATGCTCCAATTGTTTATATCAAAGGAAAACAAGCAAGAAAAGTTAGAATTCACGCTGTTCGCTTTGTATTTCTACCTTAATAGTTGTGCTTTGAAAACTGACAATTCTGTTTGTTATTTTGTTTGTGATCTTAAGAATCTTTCAATACGAAGACATTATGTCTCTTTTCGATTCGTTTTTCATTCATGTAGCAGTAAGTTGTGTTTTTAAAAAAAGGATTGTTTTAACTTTTCTCTGTAACGTCATCACAAATCCTCGGAGTGCACGGTTGCCATTTTGAAACTGAAATGTAGAGCATCAAAAATAACATGGCCATTAATATGCAGTTTCAGTGCTTTGCGATTGTTTTGTCAGATAATTAATCACATGGGCTTATGTGAGTCAACCCCTATACTGCTAACTTTCTTTTGTATTTATTTTCCATGTTAATGTTTTAGTTTGCTCCAGTTTCCTCCCAGACCTCAAAAACATTTAAGGTTAAATGGTCTCTATGAATTGACCCTGTTTTAATGTGAGAATGTACCCCTGTTTTTTGTGTTTGTTCAACGTGTACCCTTCATTTGCATATAGTCAGCTGGGATGAGCTGAACTGGATAAAGTGGTAGAGAAGACGGATGGGTATGTCAGTAGCTTTAAGATTACAGCTTCACCGTCGCGCTGAAGATATCTTTAATATGCTTTCACTTGTTACAAACCACCATCCAAGAAATGTGAAAGTGAAAAGGTACTGAAACTGTTTGGACTGATATTATGTGATTGTTGTGAGGATGAGAATTAACAACATTTACCTGAAAGGGTTGAGCTGCAGTACCTTGTAACTTTAATGGTTTCAAATTTGATATATTGCTGAAAATCATAGCTTTTGATGAGCTATTAAAGGTTTGCTGCTGTTGCAAAGCATCTTCCCATGTTATCCATTCGGTGTGCTTATTTATGCTGGAATAACAATAGCATACTGCCTGACACAGCTGCACACATGGACACTTATTTGTGTCGGCTCATTTCTCCATTAAAATATCGCGCTTGCAGATTGCAGGCATGGTTTGATAGTGTCATGCTGAGAAACGCAGCTCTTCCTCCACATTTCATCTTAGAGGCGGTTTCACGCTGAGAGGACGTCATAGTCTTTCCTAGCATGAATGATGCATTTAGAGTATAAACTGTCATGGTTGAGTTCACTTTGATCTTCTGGTGGATTGAGTGTCAGTAATAGGGACGCCAGCCAACTAGGCGAGCATTTGAAGTTTGATTGTTTCCACAGTGGCTATTCGATTCCTGCAGCTCGTTTGGAAGTATCCACCTGGATAGGGTTTCTTGTGAGCCACACCATCCAAAGTCACTTCCGTGAGATCATCTACTCGGCTGGTAGTGTTGCTGTGACACTCTGTCAAACCATTGTCCCTGATTAAACAAGGGTTAGTGTCAGCCAAGTAATAACTGCGGTCAAAGTCATGTTCCAGGAGGGGTGATAGTTTCCAGAAAGTCCGTCGTCATTCTCCATAAAAATGGAATTAGGTCTGATTATAACTCTTGTGTGCCAAAGTGCTACTCTGTGACTGTTGTCTGAAAAATGTTACTAAGGAAGATTTATATGATCCTCCGTCTTGATATTGCCGCTTCAGTAATTTGGATGGAAACCAGGCCCCACTTCCTAATGCGCTACAATCCAACTCTATGGTACACAGTCCTGACATGACTTGCATTGAAGCAGAACTTTATGAATGAATCTATTCCAGGATGCATTTCAAATTCTTCCAGAGCATGCACTGTTTGCCAATGTAAATTACTCATATTTGAATGGGGCTAGTTGGCAGAATCACTTACAGTATATTGTAAAAGTTTTGGCAACGTAGGGCATGAGGAGGAGGAACTGATGCACATCCTTTGCATTCACTCATTATCACATACTTGAACGTCAGGAGTAGATTTAAAAAAAATAAATAAATCTAGAGAGTCAGACAAACAGTGTTCCCAACTTAAAGACACTGAGTGCCAGGTTTAGCCACTTATCCACCAAGGGCAGTCAGCAGCAGGTCAAGACCTTTGACTCTGTTGGTCCTCAGAGATCAAGAGCAGCACACTGTAGACAGGCTGTGTTTTGAAATAAGAGGAGCCTCAGTTAGGGGCCCCATAAAAGAAGACTTGAACTATAAAGCCCTTGAAAAATATGGCATTTCAGTGTATTCTACAGTTATATTCCGTTCTCCTTTATCCATTTATATATGATTTCTTTAAAGTTATTCTTCTATCCAAAACAATATTGCGTTATACTTTAAGTACACGCACTTATTGTATGTGCAGCCTGAACATATTCTGTCCTGATGTCTTTTGAATTTCTCATTTTTATAAATTGCTTTGCCACTTTTGATATTGAACTGCAGCTGAAATAGTCCTTTAGCCCCCGGGCAACAAATGACCTTCCCAGTGCTCGGGCTCTCGCAGAAGCATTTGATTTTTCAGCAGCTTTAACTTGGTGTATTTATCATTTTAGTCATGTACCGTTTACACCAAAAATCTCAAAGAATTCGAGGGACACAATAGAAGAGGGTATGAAGCTCAGAGAGAATAGGAGATGATATATTGGAGTGAAAACTAATTTCCAACCTGTCTAAGGCAAGTCGCTCTCTCTTCCTCCCCCAGGCTGTGCTCTGCCTTCCCAACGACCTTATCATTGCATTATTATTATTTTTGCTGATCTTGATTTATTATGTTTATGCTCTTCCACTTTTGGTTGTTAATTTGAGTCTGGTGTTGGGGTTCGGGAATAGTGTTTTGAAGGGGACAATGTTTTGTTGCTGGGGTTTTTTTTCCTTTCTTCTTTTTACATAGTGTATGAAATTAAGAAGGGAGCGGGGGCTGTGGGTTGAGAGATGGCTTGGTGAATAAGCTGTAATTCATTTGAGTGTGGGTGTGATTTGAAATACGATATTGTTTTCCTCGCACATTTTCTATTTTGCCCTTATAGTTTGCTACTACTAAAACATATTTTTACCTGTGTGATTGGACTTTACAGAGCAGCTAAGGGCATAAACATAAAACCGTATGACTGCACTGCTGAAGGCCTCCGTAACACTATAACTGCAGCGCGCAGTATCGCAGTGAAGTAAAAGATTGGCGTCTTCGACATGGGATCAATGTCTATATGCTTTCATTATCTGAATGACAGGGGCGCCTATATAAAATTCATCAGGATAAATGGAATCAAGTTTGTCAGGTTTATTTATGTGAATATCTCAGCAGCAGGAGGCTACTGAAATGTTTTATTGATCGCCGAATTTGATTGGCTGGCGCATTATTCAGCCTCTGAAAGCTTGAAGCAAGTTTACATACCATATTGAGAAATGATACTGGACACTAACATCTTCGGTTTTTAAGACATTTTAATATTTAATTTGTTTACCAGGCACTGGTAATATCGTGAGTGTCCACAAAAAGAAGAGTGGGAAGATAGAGTTAATGAAATATACATGACGGGAAAGATCACGTTCTCATTTCAACTACAAATAGGTAGACTCGCTAAGCTTTGTTTGTTTGTCTGCTTCTTCTTTTTTGGGACATAAAACCCATAATCACAACAGAAAGGATTACCACATCTCCATAGTGTCTCTTCGTCTCTTTTTTTTTTCATTATTTTCTCCAAT
The DNA here is from genome assembly GCF_963383615.2 of Lipophrys pholis. Classification (NCBI taxonomy): domain Eukaryota; kingdom Metazoa; phylum Chordata; class Actinopteri; order Blenniiformes; family Blenniidae; genus Lipophrys; species Lipophrys pholis. The sequence goes on along the minus strand of NC_137642.1, from coordinate 14,824,062 downwards.
TAAATTTCTTTCTCCCACTCTGATGTTAACACACACCTGTTTCCCAGTATAACAAGATACTTATTAACGGCTCAAATAGTATTTGTGCTAATTGTTTCAATGTTAAAACCTCTTTGTGCGTTGTCTTTACACCAGAAACTTTAACATGATGCATTTATTTCCTTAAAATGATATATATTCTTTTGTATTTGTAAATACTTGAATATCTTTTGCAACAACTAGTTTGTCATTGTCATGTTGTTGTTTTTTTCATGTGCTTAGATTGATATTTCCAAATGGACTGTCAAGCGAGTACTCCCTTGTTTCCATTTTCCGGGTGAGGAGAACTACAAAAAAAGACCGCTGGTATCTTTGGCAGATCTTCGACCAGTCGGGAGGCAGTCAGGTGAGCTCCACTGCACATTACAATGCTGCATATCTACCTGCACGATTGGTGTATATTGCTGTGTAGAGATTATCCTGATCCGATACGCTTCCCTCTGCCCCTCAGGTGTCTTTGGTGGTTGACGGTGGTAAAAAGGTGGTGGAGTTTTCTTACCAGGGTCAGCTGAAGAACGCTCTCCGCTACACATTTAAGGGCCGCGACCTTCATGCCCTCTTTGATCGCCAGTGGCACAAGCTGAGCATTTCTGTCCAGAGCAACATCGTGTCCATTTACATGGACTGCAAGCTGATCGAAAGAAGACTGACTGAAGAGAGGGACAGCGTCGACTTCAGTGGGCGAACGCTCATAACGACACGCGTGGAGGACGGACGGCCCGTGGATGTATGTCCCATGCAAACTTTGCCAGAACATGTAAAGGTTTACGATTTGAGGCGCAATGATTTATCAGAAATTTCAATATCAACTCTTTATTTTCATAAGCTTTTTTTAAAATAGGGTGCATTTCTGTCTAATCTGTGTAAATAATCAAGAGTGTCAGATGTGTAAATTATTCACAGAAATGCTTGGTCAGGCCTCTATTGAAATAGAGATCTTAATCTAAAACTCTGACATCGTAAAAGCAGAGAAATCATAACAAAGCTTACTGTTTGAGGATCCAGTGTTTCTGTGTCGGATTTGCATCAAGTAAAATTCACAGCTGGCTTGTATAAATACCCAAAAATATGGTAAAGAATGCTAAATAGAAGCGAGAAGTAATTTAGAAAATAGCCTTTCAAAAATGCACAACTTGCATTTTAAATGTGAGGAGTGTATACTCTGGACCGGAGATAGAAAAGATAACAAATGAACAAAGTGTATTACCTTAATCAATTAATAGGACATATTTAATATGTAAGAGTGGAACATGTTCCACCCATTAATCCTTCATCTTGAAAGCTTCTTCCCACCTATTGTTGTGGGAGGGCTGGAGCCAATCTTCAGAGATTATATGTGAAGGCAGGACAAACACAAAGAGACAGACTCTCACAGACACTCGCACCTAAAGGCAATTTTAAGAACATGACGTGATACCAAAACTGTCATAAGATGCCCAGAAAAACAATTAATATACTGTCTCCCCCACAGATTGAACTGAAACAACTCCTGATCTACTGTGACCCTTACATGGCAGAGATGGAAATCTGCTGTGAGCTGCTGGAGGTGAAACACTTTAATGTCTTACTACAGAACTGACGATTACTTCTTTGACTGTAAAAGAAGAGGCAATGAGATGCCAGAAACCTGTCTGTTAAGTTCACAAGTTAAGGTACAAATGAGCTGATTGCAAGGTTACAACTTCAGAATTACACATGGTATCTGTGTACTCCTATTAGAGTGGCATTAACCTATGTATTGAGATCAGACAGTGAACGTCTTCACAAGCTTCTCAGCTATAAGGACGTGCTTCTCCTCATAGAAACTTGATAACAAAGAACTCTCACCATAACCATAAAATCAATGCCATCTAATGTTACACAGATTCCAAATGGAGTGCTGATCTCTGACCCATTACCATTACACGTCCCCATAAGCACACAGTCACGTCAGTGTAAAGTTACTCTTGGGGAATTGTCACAACCTTCAGCCCGACTTATTCAGAGTTTGCTGGTTTCTAACTTTACAATCTTCACTGCACAGCGATGTGAACAATGAATATGGGTTACCTTGGGTGAAGTGTGCTGTGTTTCAGTGGATTCTGCAGATTTTCTTTTCTTTTCTTTTCTTTTTTTTTTTGCCCCGAAGCACACAAAACCAAGGAAAGTGTCTAAATGGTGAATTTTTTTGTATTGATCTAGTGCGGAGCCAAGAAGACATTTAATGGGACTTCCCCTCCCCTGGTTTCAGCTCAGATCCCCCAGATGCTGTCTCAGCCAGTCTCACCGTCAATTGACAGATGTCACTGTCCAGCTGAAAAGGTACAATCAATTCCACTGAACAAAGGCCCCTAATTGAGTAAATGTAATGTCGATTGTAACTGAACCATGCGGATTTAACTCCATAGGTTCTCAGTTATTTATGGATGCTGCAACATCAGTTAGAAGTCGAAGGCATTTACTATATGTCAAAATGTATTCTCTTTGGAAGCCAGCCAAATATATTTCAACCTCAACCTTTTAATAAACACATTAATGGTACTTTCAAGCAAATGCAGGCAAATTCATTTGGTAAAAAAGTGGCATCTTTTGTTAAACAGCAGACACTAAAATGCAAATTGGGAGTTAAAAGCGTAGAGCCCCCTCAGAAAACAGAAAATGATGCAGCTCCATGGTAGTGTCCAATCCCACATACGCTTGTGAGTTTAAGATGTTGCCTGCAAGTCAGAGGAGACTGTTAAATCACCATTCTGAGGTGCCTCACAGACATGGCTCATTTCTGACAAGAGAAAAGGATTCAGGATATCACAACATGCTGAAACAATAATATTATACTATATTTAAATAACGTTTAACTCTATAAAGTCTAATATCTTAGTGGAGTGGTATAAATTACTTAATGCTTTACAGAAAAAACCCTTCTGTTAATTAGTACTGTTGCAGTATCTCTCCTTTCATGCGATGACATGCATCTGTGTCTTATCATGCGCTCACATTTCTTTTTAGTATTCATTACATCGAGAAAATGCAGTGGTTAAGTGAATATTAGAGACGAAATATTCGGTGGATCTCTGTGCATTCCTGTTGTTGTGCGGCGTCATGTTCAGCATCCACACCGCATTTCACTGTGTCGTGAATTTTGCCCTTTGTTGCAATAGACCGTGTTTTTTCGTTCTGAAATGATATACCTCACCTGCTGCCGTTGGTTTCCTTCGTGGCCGGTGCGGCTGGTTTTCCAGGACAGCTGCAAGGTCTAAATGTCAAGAAAGACAGCAAGTCCCTGTAGGGCGAATTTATACTTCATTGTTAGAGGAAGGGCAATACATCTCTCCTCTCTCAAGCAAGCAAATGTCTGTGGTGTAGTAGTCTGGCAAAGTTTCATGTTCTTCAGTCAAGGTCTCGTCAAGATGCTACCGTACAATTACTTTCACAAGGTGATCCCCCACCCCAAAAAAAATCTCCCATGAAGCATGAATTGGGAAATCATAGATTTGTCCAATCACTAGAAAATGGGTGTAGTTTAAAAAAAAAAAAAAGTGCAGGATCGTTTCACTATGACAGCTCAGCAGACAAGTGGATTTTTAAATTGTAAATGCCCACTCTGTGAAAATTGTGGGTTTTGTATCAGATTGAAGACAAGAAAAACATGAAGGCAGGACCAAATATCCAGACGAAAAAAGTGGAATTTTTCCGGAGACAAGTTACAGTCTCTGGGGGGAGCACAGCCTCCTTTTAGCTGTCTGTAAAATGTTCACTAAAAAAAAAAAAAAAAAGACGAGAAAATGTGTTCAACATCAGGTTTTTAGAGGGATAAAGAGTTGATTCTAGCATATGCCTGATTTGACCTTGATTTTTATTGCCAATTAAAAACCATCAGAATACGTCTGATGATCATTGGATAGGTCATAGTTTTGTTAATGTTCTTATTTTCTTTCTATTCATAACCTATTAACTAAATAATTCCAAACAATTTTCATTCAGCCGTTTCAATCATGGCCTCGAGAATGATTTTCATTTATTTAATGCCATGATATATTATAATATTTCAAAAGAATGTATTGTTTAAATCTTTATATCATATAAATTCAATTCATTTTATGTGCAATCTAAACTACTTTTCATAGTTTGCTGAAAAACTATAAGAAAAAAAACAAACAAATTTTTCCATCATTATTCTTGCTTATTAGTTTGCTCTTGCATATACGGTTGCTCCTGAAAATACATTTTCTTGAAATGAAGCCATTCTTTAAGTTTCCACCCAGATCACACCCTGGTGGTGTGATGTTTGTGGAGTTTTGTCCGGCGGATCAAAGTTGGGGTTTTCTAACCTTTCAACTTGCTGTTCTTTCTGTTTGAGCTAATTAACAACAAATTGAGTTTTTTTACATTATTAACAAGCTCGAGCTTTGCATTAAGCTTGTGGTTTCTCTGAAAAGTTTAGAGTAATGAGCATGTGCCATTGTTCATTTGGGTATAGCAATTATGTGGATAGGTATGTAAACAGCAGTGCTTACGGCTTAAAGTCTTTCACGCAGCAGGTAACGTTGCATTGAATAATGCTATAGTGGGAGGTGACACCTTTGTTCACAACAAATGTTTTGATACAGCATTTCATTCAAAATTGTGTGTAAAGACAAATTGTCCTAATATGATTTGTAGACGTGTTATAATTGGCCTCTAATGATCCCTAATTGACTGAACACAGATCAGCTCTCGAGCTGTAATAGTGTGTGTGTGTGTGTGTGTGTGTGTGTGTGTGTGTGTGTGTGTGTGTGTGTGTGTGTGTGTGTGTGTGTGTGTGTGTGTGCACGCGCACTTGGAGTGTGTCTCTGTTAGTGATTAATTTCTTGCCACTAATTAGTGTGACGATATTCAGGGAGCAGGCATGCATCATGCAAAAAGTAGCATGTATAAAAATGGGGGTGTTGCGTGTTGTCAGTGTCTCACGTTTTCATAAATAAATGTTTATACACAGCAGAAGTAAGAGAGGTGCTGAAGACAAACAGCTTTGTGTGTTCTCTATATTTGTGCAGATAATTAAGCAGAGCTGAAACAATAATAATAATATTAATATTAATATTAATATGCAGGCCACGACTTTAGCTTTAAGTCACTGACTCAGACTGTTAACACCTGAAATCTAATTTCAGGTCTTCAACAAATCAATACCTGGCACCTTTTGCTTACTTAGTGAACAACAAAATTCATAACAAATCCTATTACAGGCTTGAACACTAAATCAATGAAGTTAGAGAAAAAAAGAAAAGAAAACATGATCAGGGACCTCATCCTCAAGACTAAGCCTTCTAGGTTGAGTCAGCCCATAACGCTTCAGTGCGGAGTAAAGAAAGAAAACCACATGACATCTGTGATTTTTTATTTTATTTAAATGGTAATGCTAGAGCAGTTGCTCCACTTTGTTTGAATAGTGAGCCTCGTTTGCTTAAAATTTATTCCTTTTTAAAGACAGAGGCACCAAGGAGTAATTCTCCAACCTCTCTCTCCTCGTGTATTCCTCACAACCTTATGTCTTGAGAGGTTCAGCTTCTTCGTTCTGACCCCATTTCCCTCCTAATCTCCCTGTTCATCTCCTTCATCCCTTATACATGCATGGTGTAATGATTTGTTGAAACTGCTTAACACAAAGTCATTCTCCATGTGGACACACACCATATGGAGTTCAAGGTTACTCTCTCACTCAATAAACGTCAAGTGGGAAGCTATTTAAGTGATGTGACATATACCGTTTCATAGCCACTCTGCTCTAGATCTCCAGTGGCTGTTTGTAATAATTAGCTGATTTGTAATTTGAATGCACTTCAGCCAGATCTGCGGTGGTTTTGGTGACACACTTTATCCAACAAATAACTGATATATTTCACCTCGGTCTGAAATGGCGAGAAATACATGGGAAAGACATGTGCAATTACAAATATTCCGATAACATCATTCACAGCATTTTTGGGTACTTGCAGTACTCATATTACAACAAAAGATCAGCATTTTGTGGCTAATACTTTGTATTCTTTCAACTGAGAAAATTTGTTTACAAAGATGATTCCCTCAATGTACATTTTTATTTGTGTCTTGAACACAGACAATATATTGAGGAAATTGTTTTGAATTCCTGGAAATAACAATACTTTAATATCTGAAAAGTTAAAAGCAACCTAAATTAAGTGTTTTGAACAATTTTTTTTTTAATGTTGTAGTTTGATGTAAGTAATGTAACAATAGTTGTACTACAAAATCTTAATAATCTTTCTATCTATGGCGAATTGAGCTACTACCCGTCCCCCCATTCATGTTCTGTACTGCCTTATCTGACATTGGAGTTAATACTTGCTGACTATGGGTGAAGACAGGGTGCATCCTGCACTGACCGCCAGTGCGCCACAGAGCAAACACAAGCGCTCACATTCACAGCTACAAGCAATTTGAAATCGCCGATTAACCTCAAGTGTATGTGCTTGGACTGTGAGAGAAAACCAAAGTAAAGCCCCAATTCCTTATAAGGAGACGGCGTTAAACCCCTCCACCACTGCGTGGCCCAACAAATAAGATTTGCATACAAAGGGCTGCCAAAAATCTCATTGCGTTAGTCAGTGAACATATTGATATTTCTGAAAAAGATCAGGAGAAACTTGAATAAATCAAATGTCACAGATCATTGAGCCAATGTGTTGTGGGATTTGCAGATGTTAATACATCTCCACCATCGTAAGTATTTCACTTTGAGCCATCCAAGCAGTATATCAGAAACACTGTTGTGGCAGTCTTGGAGTAGTTCCTTCTTTTTTTATTCAGTCTGACCTTGTTACACATTAATCTGCCCGGTAGCTTATGGTAGCAGTTCACTTCTGTTGAAGGCATATTTAATTCATAATGATTGATCTCTACATTTCTAAGATTGTTCCTGTGACTGTTAAATGGCAGTGCAATTTTGCACATTTACTCTGCAGCACAGTAACGGGGGGTCATAGCGAACCCCGACAGTAAGGTAAACTCATGAGACCGTCAATTACCAACGTGAGATCCCCTTCTGCGTGAGATCTAAATTAGTCCGCCCATACTTACTAACAATTTAGCATGACTTTGTAGAGATTAATCAAAGACATCTGGGCTATTTAGAGCATTTAAAACACCCATAATGAGAACCGCAGGCCAATCATTGTGACCTACACAATAGGGTTTCTTGGGAAAGTGTGTGGGGATTACTTTGGCTGTGTTACTCCAACAGAAAGCAGTAACCCGCATTACAGTGAGAGTGTGATGGAGGATTCTAACGCAGTGCAAAGGGATTAAACTGCTATGATTAATCCAGGATCCCTCAGGAAATTAAACAGATAAGTAGTAGGTTATAAGAATGCAGCTTACTTGAAAGGAAATCCATTTTCTCTGGCCTTGCACATAAACCCCGGTATTACCAGAGTTGCAACTCCTGCATGTACATGCAAACAAAAAAAAAAAGAAGAAAATAAAATAATGATTAAAAAAAGACCCATAATTGTGAAATTAAAACTTATTTCCTTTTTGCATTGCCCTTAATTTGTTTTGCAGCATTTATAACACTCCTGCTCTTATGCTTGTATTTTCAATTATTACTATCTAATTCAATTTATGGTCATTGTATCACCAAAGTGTAATATTACAGCAATTTATTTGAGAAGCATTATTTTTTTTTTACGATATCCTTTCACTCAGACTGAATTTTGCTTACATGTCAAAGCCCTATTATTCCTGTTAATACGTAATATTAGTGTATCCTTTTATTTTCTTAAAAAGGTTTTGTGTCAGTACTTATAAGTAAAGAGGGAAGGTCAAATATTCTGTGTTTGTGTTTATAGTGATTTTCTTTTGCTCCTTTTGCAGCCTGTTTGCATGTATTTTGTCTCATACAAATGCTTGAGGTGAAACCACATTTTTATGTTCATTGCTTATTTTGTACAAGTGCTGGATTGGGTGTGTTGTCTAGAATAATGGGGTAGAATAATAGGTTTCTAATCCATTAAATAGAGATCGCATCTCAGTTGTTAAATTTGGCAGCATTTTCTTGTTCTGTCTAAGTAAGCCTATTGAGCTCTAATAAACAGGGCGTATAATGAAGATGTTACCATGAATGGGCATTGTCTTTAATTGGATTCTTAGCTTCCAGCAAGTTATGTGTTCATTTAGCCGAATAACAATCTACCTTTGCTCTCTTATCAGTTATGTGGATAGTTCACTTTTTCTTTTCTGTTTTTCTATAACTAGTCTTTCCTCTGCTCTGCTTGTAAGCGTGCACACGAAGGAGAATCCAACTTTTAATACCTTCCAGGTCTGCTTCATCTACAATATTAAAATGTGACTCTGTTATTTCACAAGGTTTGCCCTTTCCAGTTGTTGGAAGACAGTATCCTGACCTGCAGCTGCTGAGCCACTGTGTCAGCATTCGCTTGTCCCAACAGCTGCAGGAGCAGTATCGCTGATGAAATGACAACCCTCCTCAAAGCTATTCACTAATGTGCGAACGAGAGACCTTTCACTAAGAGTTCTGTGTGTTGTTTTGGTCTCAGGGGGACACAGGGGAGGTCAGCTCTCCAGGAAACCCGGGACAAAAGGTGGGTCACTCACTGATTCCTGAGATTTTCGTTGCCCTTTGAGTTGTGATTAAATCCATCTCACACAAGCCTCATAAGATTCTGTTTTTGTGCGTGGTTGTTTTGAATGCTGTTTGACTATCACACTGATTTTGTTTGACTGGGCTCCTCACGAACGCAGTGAATAGCAGGAGGTCCTTCGGTTAAGTGATTTATGGAATCTGCCACTGCTTCTCTCTGGGACAATTTTCTGATTGAATCACTGGCTTGCTTTTTGTTGACCTCAACTCAGCAACAGAAGAAAACAAAAACTACATTCAGAATTAAATTAGACCAAAAAACGTGGGTGCCTGGTTGGCGCAGGGTGAATTGTAGTGCAGCAGAGACGTAAGTTCAATTCTAAGCAGCGGCATTTCTGGCTTGGCCGCGTGCCCTAACGGCCACAGTTGGCAGGTGTCCTGAGTTCGGGAGCCAGAGAGGGATCATGTCCTTGTCACTGCACAGGCGACTTCTGCGAGATGTTTAGGCTGTCTGTGCAATGAGGGCTCAGCTTTGAGTGTGGACATCAGTTAGCATGCCATTCATTCATGCCTTCCACCACTGGGTGAAAAACGGATGACCTGCATAACTCTTTGTGTATTTGTGGAAACATGTGACTCCGTGCACCCTTGTCCAGCTTTTAGTGGAGGTCAGTGAAGACAGACATCTTCACATTAAGAAAAATGACCATTTGTTTCATCATTACATATTCTTCGTTTGGTTGTTCTTATATTCATTACTACTGTCAAACTTTCGAAGTTATTCATGTTTGTAAAAAATAGAAGATTATTGACAGACAATTTTTTCTTGCTATGTGGATTATAAAGTATCTCCTTGAATAAGATTGCTGTCTATGTGGCATCTTGAATTCATGTTAATCTCCAGTAGCAGAGGAGCCCTGGTCACTCGCAACAGCTGCCTACTTTAATGCCGCTCCTTGTGTGTCGTCTTTGACTTTTAAACTGAGATTGCCCTATAGTATTATCACGTAGTGGAAGGAGAGAGGATTTTCTCATTATTTTCTTCAGAAAAATAAAGAAAACGAAGAGCAAGAAAATAAAACATATCCACTTGATATTTTATTGCATTCAGGCAATCGATTGTCGAGTAGATTGTTGTGGAGGCTGTTTATGTATCTGAGGAAAATAGGATTATTCCTGGATGTGGAAGATGGTTTAATCCTGGGCCTATATCAATTGAAGACGTTAAGCTCCCTGTGGGGTGACTTATTTGCTCACGCACCTTTATATATGGAATATAGAGTAACATTTAATGACACAGCTAACTCCATTTGCGCTGTCTTAAATGAGGTTCAGGATCCGGCTAAAGCTGTTCTGTTACACCACACTGAACAGGAAAAGTCTACTTTTAAGAGCAGTAACAGCAGTATTGATACAAATGCTAATACACACTACCATGTTTTGCTGTTTTTTATAGCTGTAATGAGCCTGCCTAACCCTTTTTTTGTATTCATTCAATGTTTTATTGTAAGATGAATGTGTGAATGTGAGTTCAACAGAAGTGTGAAGGAACAAACTGATGGGGTTGAACGTTCAGACTTGCTTGATGGTCTTATTGTGAGAACAACACTTTCCACCAGCTGTTGATATTATAAGCGTAATGATATGGTTGCCCTTGGACACTGTAATGTTGCAGTTTGCTCAGGGTTTTTACGGACCAGCTGAGGTCATTAAACTATAGATTACACTCTCACAGCAGAGCCAGCAAACTCCAAGACGTTTCACACATTTTTGGCAGAGTGACTGGAAAGCAGTGGCTGGGCAGCTTGAGAAGAAACGGTGATCAGCAGGGTAATTGTGGAAATAAGCCCGTAGCAGCGTGGAGTGAAGAGAGGAGCAGCTTTGGTATTTCTTCACTAAACTCCTGTTTACTGTTAGAGGAGCGCTTTATTAATCTTGGAATGACTCTGTCACGCAGTAACACAAACGGTCAAGAGTAAGAAATGTTAAAAGTATATACACAGTACCTGTGATGTATTACCACGCTTTAAAAAGTGAGCATACTTTGTTAGAGCTTGTCTGCGGCTCTCTGAATGTCTGTAGTATGTCCCTGCTGGTTGCTGCTTCTCATTGTCGTCGTTGAAAACAGTAAAGTTTAGATCACAAAGCGTCTTGTTACGCCCAATATCTTCAGTAACTTTTAGCTCAATTTATTGAAGGAATCAGATTGTTCGGCAAATTTGTGACCGCAGCAGCACAACATGAAACATCATTTGGCATCTGAAAGCTGTTTGATTAAACTGTGCAGCATTAATGATCATTAGAGGAGAAATAATTGTTGTCTTGAAAGTATAGATTTTATTTTTGGTTTTAATTCAAATATTTCTGGATTCATGCTTACATCAGTAAATATTTCCTGATCATCTAATTGGTGTGAAAACTTTCTGTCTTGGCCACTCTGTGTCTCCTGAATTATGCTTTAGAGCTTCCGGGTGTAAATTAAAGACAGGTTAAAGAATGAACTTTTTCAGCATCTTTTTTTTTTTTTCGTTGCTTTTTAACTTTCCATCTTGTCAATGCAGGGGGAACTCGGATCAGAAGGGCAAAAGGGAATCGATGGCGTGAAGGTAAGTACCACTATCTCCAGCGGACATATATTCCATACGTAGCACATCAACCAGATCTAGTTTCGTCAGGGAATCAATTCTTATAGGCTTTTCATTTTCTGTGTGATGCCCTAGGGGTAGGAACGAAGCTGCGTTTTCTGTGTGGCATTTTTCAGGTGCCTGTCATATCTGAAGTGGATCTAAGTGTTCTAGCCTGCAATGTCCTTCTGCACTGAATTTAATTGATATGTATGCTGCCAGGTCTGGCATACTAATGGACTAAACTAATTTTTCAAATTACTGTGAGCCCTTCCTCTGTCAGTCCGGGTCGCACTTTTATTACATGCTCTTAAATCTGCCCGCAGTGATCAAACTAATGTATCTAGTCGAAACAACAATAAGAAGAACCAGCAAATGAGAAAATAAAAAAAAATGCAGTATGAAAGAATGACAGTTCTGTCCAGATCATACTGATGTTATTTTGGGCAAAAGGGATTCTTTCGTCCTTCCTTTTTGAATTATCTTTTTTAAATGGAAATGTGTTTTGGGTTTTTGTTTGTAGTCGGCACACAATGGCAGAATCTCAGCAGAAATCGAAGGTAGCGGTGCAGATGGTCAGTTTAAACTGGCCTAATAAAGGGACTTTCTTTTCATCGCCATCTTCCCCTTGAGTCTGCAAACAGCTGCCACAGAAATCGGCTTCCCTGCAGGCAGTGGGCTTTTTGATCTGCCCTCACTCAGAAAGAAAAAAAAGAGAAGAAGAAGAAGAAGAAGAAAAAAAAAAACCTATTTACTGATATCATCCAGCAGAATTACTTTTCTGTCTTTCATCACTTTTCAGGCTGCATTAAATGGATGTCTGAAAGTGCGCTTTTTTTTTTTTTTTTTTTTTCAAAATGAAGAGAGCACATCCAGAAACAACATAGAACTGAAGGAATTAAAACTCAATTACTCTTTGATTTACATGCATTACACACCAGTTTGTGATACCGTTGCAGATGACAGCTTCAAAACACAAGCATCCTGCCGCTGTTTGCTCCGGAGAAATGATTAAGTAGGTGGATAAACTACACAAGATCCACTCCAACATGATGGGTCTTGAATTTGTTGCTTCCTTACTTTTCTGTCTTATCACCCTCCATCAGTGTGCTTGCATTAGCCCAAGAGGGATACAACAGATAAAAGTAATTGCAAGAGAGCAGTACACCAAATAAAATTCCGGATGAAGGGGGGGCAAAGATAAAGAGGAGGAGAAGCAGAGTTGGCAAACTTGAGCATCAGTTTGGCTCCCCACAAACAGCATGGCTCTCTTTGTTCTACCGTGAGTCACTAGTGAGTGTGACTTGATGTCACATGACCATTTGCAAATGATTTGACATGAAGCGTATTTATATAGAAATTTGATTAGAACACACCACCTCATTTGTAGTCACAACATTACATACACTATAGAGAAACACTGCCAAGGCCCCTGATTCTGTGGATCATGTACATTAATTCCTGATTGCTACTGTGGCAACAGCAATGAAAAGGGAAGAGTGACACAGGCTGTAAATTGCCCTATTTTGTCACTCAGCGGTTCAGCCTACACTCACTAAAATGGACATCGCTGATATATAAACCGAAAACAGCTGGAAGCTTGTTCTCTGGGGAGCAACTGAGACAGTTTCCAACCTTTTTGTAGGAAAAACACACAGACAACTTTGCACAAACACTAGTCTACAGTATTTTCCCATGAATCCACTTTGCCTCAGCCACATTACAACATCCACTGTTGTTAGACCAATTAAAATTAGTTAGGTATTTGCGTACATATAATTTGTCATCAAATATTTACAGGACTCAGCATGATATTGATTCATGGTCATAGAAATGGCCGCTTTTGAAATTAGTGTCAGCAGGGGGTGTCTGAAAAGGGTAGTGAGTCGCTACATTGGCAGAATTGGACCAAGGGCCTGCTGAGAGGCCATCCTGCTCCCCTCCACTCGCTCTGTATGTGGCAGACATCATCGTTAGTGGTGCCCAGTTGGAAAACTTTATAACCAGAAATGAGTTTCTCCATCTCTTGTCGGTATTCTGTCCATGATTAGAAATGTTGAAACTGACAAATGCTTTCTTTTTTTTTTTCTCTTTAAACCAATGTCCTAATGTTCAATGGGGCCAGTTTGAGCACGAGTCTGCAACGAAAACATTTATTCCTCAAGAAGTGACTTGTTTTTGATCTCTGTGCATCCCTAGGAGGTCGGGTTTTCTTTGGTCACACGCACTTGGCTCACCACGCATATGCTCCAGGGATTTATTATACTATACCCCACTTCCTTCAGTTCTATGAGACAAAGAAACGTTGAGATATGGTTGCTGTTTATCTGAAGCATTGCTTCTAGCTGGCATGTCTATCCTGCATTTCAGACACCCATCAGAGATAATGATGAACAGGTCTGGGAGGAGTTCAGTGGAGCTTAGCAAAACAACAACTGCAGTAGGTGAATGAAAAGTGAAACAAGAATAGATTCACACATTAGATTTCTTTTTTTTTAAGAGTTATTCAGCAATGTATCAGATACCATGAGAGTACTATATTGTCTTAAAGTTAATGTGGGTAAACATGTTAACCCAACTATCTTTGTACCGAAGCATAGAAAATAATATGAACAACTATATTTTCCTTAAATTTCACAGTTTTCTTAGAGTGCTGTCTGTCTATGGTTTGTATATTGATGTGGATGTAGTGAAGTATGTAGTGTAGTGAACACATGTACAGTTCCTTCAATAACAATTCACTTTTTAGGATGAAGTATATATTTTTTAGCTGAAAAACTGTCAGTAAGCATAATTTTCAACAAATTGTTTTATTTTTTTGATACTTCACCATGAGGTACCAGACCGACCAGTAAACTGTCCTTTACCACAACCAGCACCTGTTGAAAATGATCTATTATTAATTCTTATTTTCCTTTGCTGTTTAAAGCTTTCAATATACTCACTTATCCACTGCTATCCAGTGTTGTGCAGGTGGTATCAGTACAGAAACTGTGCGGATCACAGTAACGAGAATGAACCAGATCAGTAAAGTTGTGCTCCATAAAACCAATATAACACCGGATTGACTGTGTACTCTGTAAAGTTGGAAGACATGTCATGTGGTCATCCTATGTCAATATAGAAATGGCCAATCAGAATTGTTTGTCGGTTACTGTTTGTGTGTTCTGGTCAAAAAATGGTGCACCTTTTTTCAAAAAAGGTTCATGGCAAAACAAATTGCACAATAAGTCATGCTGTAGTGGGGTGTTTTCATGATTAGTCTTTTTTCACTGCTGTGCTGCGTCTGATGATTTATTTAGATTTATTTACATAACCCTTGTGTTTACTTTAGAATAACATGAAGACAGGACACTGAAATAAAAGGTAGGATCTACCCAACCTCCATATGTATGAGCGAGCAGGGAGCTGATTAATAGGTTACAACCAGTATTCCCAATGTCTCCATAAATGAGTGCATGAAGTTGAGCCTCATCGACTAAATAAGCCTGTAATAAGGCTGCCCCTTCTTACTAGTTAATCACTTATAGTAATAAGTTCTGAGAGACTGAAAGTCCCAAAGACATAATTTGCACTAACTAGGTAGCAGATGTTGAAGATTACAAAAATAAATCTTAGGAGTATTTGAATATGTAGATCTGGTACTGTATTTAATAAATCCATCCATCCAGCCATCCAGCCATCATGTCAACATATGTTATCTAATCTAGTGAAGACTTGGCCAGTTTCAACTCAGTTGCTTATATTTGCTAAAAAAGACATTATGACATTTTTGCTGAAGTCGCTAATTACCCCTCTAAAGATGTGTAATTGAACCATATTGGCTGTAAATTTCAGTTTAAGTGCTGTATTCGTTCAAAGGGTGAAGTGGAGGGCAGGGTGATAATGAGAGAAGCAGAAAATCTGAAGTTCACTGTCTTTGACTATAGACACACTGGAAGCTGCTTTATGAGACACGGTTTCAGTTCATATTTGCTACGACCACAAGCTTGACCAAACTCTACTACACAACCTGTCCTTTCACTGCAATTAGCTCATATTCCGTTTTTAAAGCGAGCGTGTTATTTAAAGCTTCAGTAGATACCTGAGAAGAGAGAATTCTATGTATGAGCATGTGATCCGGTATCGTTTTGCAGATACGCCTCCTATGAGACAGGAGGAGTGCACACCGTGTTATCTGGTGGGTAATTCAAGTTACATTGGTGGATACAGGATGTTCAGCTGAAGAGTGAAGTGTAATTAGAAAAAAAAAACAGCCCAAAGACACCAAAACAACATGCAATCCTCTGCACTGGAGAAGCTCTGATATCGTAGACTGATATCCTCACACAATGGGTACAATGTTAATGCTAAATTGGTAAAGTGTACCTCCTCAAACCGTGTAGTGGCCAGGGTAATGAGCTACCCTCTGTACTCGTCAATGTCAGCATGATTAGTCCTACACCACCCTGTACGTGGTGGTGTATCGCTGAGCAAATGGAAAACCACAAAAGGCATTTCCTGCTGTAACCTCCCTGGCATTTGTAGGCCGGCACTCAAGATATCTATGTTACTTACAGATCCTGTTCCACAGAGCTTTAAACTTCTGTCATTCAACGTAATAACATTTAACCCCACAAATAATCAGAATACCTAACATATGGTCGATACAAATTTAGTTTAGCCTCACCTCAGTGGACAAAACCGAGTTTACAATGTTTAAATTATGCATCGTTTCTAGAACTTGCAATCAGTGTCAGACAAGGGCATTAACCTACAGCAGCTCCGGTTGTTAAAAGGTATAAGTAAACATAATTAGGCTGCATTTGTCCATTGCCTAGTACTCTGGCTCTGTTTATTTGCTTGCTTTAGTTGTATTGTGCTGGGGAGTTGCCAGATTGTCTTGTGGCCCCACCGCTGCTGGAGTGACGAGGCACAGTGGTGTGTGTAATTAGCAGGCAAGTGTACACAGCTCCCCACAGTGTTCTGACCTCGTGCTGCAGGAACAACTGCTGCACAAGCCAGCACCAGCTTATTCTCAGCCGCTTCTCCCTGCTTTATCCTTCCCTGCAAATTCAAGAAAGCCCACAGCTCACAACAGACACTAACAATATAACCCGGGCCCCTCTGGTCTGCACCCCCCCCACATGTCATTGTGCACCTGTATTGGGCCTGTGGGCTCATGGTTGAGTCCATTAGATAGAAGGGCAGCATCTTAACTAGGCTATAGTGTGCAAGCTATGATAACATATAAAAAAGACACAATGTTTCCCTAAAGGAGTCATTAGATGTTTCCTACTTCAGAGAGGGGACCTTTTTGACTATTATGAACATGGACCATAATGGAATTATTTACTGAAGGTCAGGAGAGACTATTTACAGCATTGTGTTATAGAAGAACTTGTACAACAGCACAATTATTGCTGTGATAACATTGTATGTCATCAGTTCCTATTTTAAGAAGAAGCATTGTGTCGGATATAGTCGGTGCTTATTTCATATATTGTATTATAGAACTACACTCTGCACAATACAATAATTGCTTCAATGGAAACTACATTGGTCAATATTATTTTCCTATGGGAAGGTTTATGCAGTCTAAATTAGTTCATTTATTATAGTTACCCCATTTATATTTCTTAAACACTGGATTTGCTATTGAGGAGGTGCAGTATTCATGGTTTCCTGTCTCATTCAGGCTGTATGTTTACGTAGTGGCTTCCACTTGAGTCTCAGAGCAAGGTTTGATTCTGGGTTCAGGGGTCAGGCGTCTGTGTGGCGTTTGCATGTTCTCCCTTTGCATGTGTGGGTTTCTTTCTTGCACCAGCAAGCCACTGACACGTGTGTCAGCTAATTGATGTCTTTAAATTGTCGTTTTATAAGGTGGGCCACACGGTGGTATAATGTTGAGCACGACTGTTTGCACATTCTCCCTGTGCAGACTTATTGTAGGTTTTCTCTGGGTAATCTGGTGGTGATGCACCTGACAGAGGTTGGTGGCTCCTTACTGAGAGAGCTTCCTCACAACGACACAGATCGTAGGTACTTCCGAATAGTCCCTCCTTTCTCCTTTCCTATCTACTTTACCTTAACCCCATAGATGACGTCACGGTGTTAAGGAAATATGTTAGGAGGCTTACTAAAGGAGTTAGGGAAAGGCAATTGCGTTGGTGTGACAGTCGGACCGCACTTCCACGAGGTGACGTAATAATAATGGGACGGCGGTGCAGGTTAGTGACGTCATCAGTGGTGAAAAAACAAAATAAATTTGAAAATGGACTACAAAAAGCACCTTTATAACACTTTCCCCCATGCCTCTAAACACTGATATAATATCAAATATCATAAGGTTTGAATTGAAATCAAAGGAAAAGAGGTTATCAGGTGAATAAATAGCCAATGCAAACTGAGAATAGGCTGCACAAAGAAATTTACTTTACCGTGTTTATTTTACAACATCCGCATAATATTCAGAGTTGGGATATGAGTTTTAGATTATTTAAAGTTGTTCAAGGCATATTATCGCATTGGTAACTGAACATGATCTGATTTGAGTCATCATGAGTTTCCCTGAACGCTTGGATGAGCGGGTCTCTTTAAATGTTGTCACTGCAGGGAATTGTGGGGCAGCATGATCTCGTCTCCTTTGATAAAGGATGCTTCAGTGTTTCCTAGGCTAAAGGAGGTTCTAAAGGAAGCCCCCCATTGAGCACCCTTTCCTTAGTTTATTGAGAATTCGGATGTTCCTTATCATGGCCGCCACTCAAACACTTCACACACCAAGGAGATAAGAGGGACTATTTAGATGTACCCTTAGTCTTTTCCCCTGTGGTCTATAACCCTGGTCCTGGAGAGCCCCTCCCCTTTTTACAGGTTTTGAATGATTTTGATTCTCCTGTCTCAAATGAATTTTTTCATTGTTTTCTGTATTTAAGCCTTCTGGAAACAGAAGTACCAGCTGAGAGAATGCCAGCCGCTGAATTTTACTTACAAGTGTAATGTCAACAGCTAACAAGTTGTAGAACCTTTATTACAGTGAAAGCAAGCAGTTTTAACACAAACTAATCAATTTCGGCTCAGAGGAAACATTAAAAATATCGCCATCTATCAGTTTAATTTAATTTAGTATTTAATTATATTGGCTACCCTGAAGGAGAAACTTAAATGCCTTAAACACTTTTTTTTTTTGCTTATTAACTTAATTTACAAAGTATATTATTAAAACAGCATAATTCCTATTGGATGATTAATTTATCTGAAATAATCACTGAAGATATTTGGGATTTCTTTTGACAAACTAATCTGTGCTGAATACCAACAACTATAATATGTATGTTTAAAAGTCTGAATATGTTCAGAAAGCATCAAGTGGATTTCCAGTGGGAAATTGAGATCAGTGTAAAAAACAACAAACTAACCAGTGAGGTCTCATTGTGCAGAATTTGATGCAGAATATTCAAGACTCCCAGCATTGTCACCTTTAAAAGTGAAGGCTTACTTTTAATTGCTTTTTGGTTGTTCTCATGTAAGCTCACGGACAGGTCCAGATGTTGTGCAGTCCCACCGTGGCAGTCATCTGTACTGTCACTGACAAAATGCACTCATCTGAGTAATCACACAATTGTGCCAGGATTGATCAAAAATACCAACACTTTTAGCCAGAGGGTTTTCTGTCAGTCTAGGGTTTGGCAAAAAACAAACAAACTGTAAAGCTGTTTTGTTGACTCGTGTAATTAGAATATTTGACTGCACAAACATTTTTGTGGCTCATAGATGATTCAGACTGTCTGCAGAGCTTGGTTTGACTGTGAAACATGGACAGGCACGATCGTTTGATATTTGGTGAGAGAGTGACTTGGGGGCTGACTGAGCACCTGTCTGACCTGCATGCCTGATACGGACATGTTGTGCCACTGGTAAAACAGCTCAGCACCTTGCAGAGCTTTTTTCCACTTCTATTATTCAGCCTGCATTCTGGCAGCGTGCTGTCAGCTTTCTTTTTTTTTTGTCACATGTCGGCAGCTGACAGGAGATGATGCTGATAAAGAAAAGTTATTATGGAATGGAAATATTAAATCATATCTACATTTGCGTTAGCATTACTACTTCTGGATTTATCTGTGCATTGTATTTAATAGTAACCTGCGTTGCACAATGTGGTTGCTGAAGTGGTTTGCGCGCTCACCTCACCGCGTGAGAACTACCCAGTTTGAGTCCTGACATAGAGGCCTTTACGTTTACATGTTCTCCCCGTGTATGTGTGGGTTTTTGTCCGTGTTCTTTAGTCTAAAAACTCGCATTTCAGTTTTTAACTGGTGACATAAAATAAATAAATAAATCGGTGAGCAGAACATGTCTTATTTGTGAATTTGGAATTAAATGTGAGGAAGACCACAGTTTCAATGTACAAATGATCCGAGTACATTGGACGTGATCTTTTTCCATAAATATTCTTCAGGCATAAAAGCAATAAAAAGTTAGCATTCTGTGTTTTTCTATGAATATCGTGAATATCATATGAATGCTGGTTCACTTCACCTGTCTTAAATCACTCATGTAAAACTCATGCAACTGTTGAAAAGCAGCAGACATGGTTTTGTCCTCACAAATGTGATAACCCTTTTTTTTTTTTTTCTCCTTTATTTATTCAGCTCTGAAATCAGCCAAATTGACTTGAAACACATCAGGAGGGTCGAATTCAATGTGACCAACACGAAATGCAGCTTAACCATTACTCAATTTGTGTTTGTGTGAATATGACTTTTGTGGCTTTTATGCCTCTACCAAATGCTTAATTACGCCACATGAGTGTAGCTGGCAGAGGCAGAGGCTGTTTTCTTTCTTCAAAGATTCAGTGACTTTGTGGCTGCGGTGTGAATAACCGGGTCAGAAGTGTGATAACAATCAGCAAGGCTCCGTGTTAACGACTTGTTAATGGTGCCTTACCAAAGAGTGGGATTAACAAACAGTCCCAGTCTCTCTCCAGCTGAAGGTAACTGGTAAAATGGTGGATTCATCTCCAACATCTTGTGTCCTTGGCTAAGCATTTATTATTGTATTGAGGTGTAATCTTCTTTTGATTGCCAACATAACAGATGCCTCATGAAGAGAGATTGTAACACTGCTTCAGTTTACTAACCGACGCAATTTGCCGCCTCTCTGTCGCAGCAGCACTTGTCGGTGAAAAGGTTAAAATACCTCTCAAGCTCGGTCTCTTGGTAATAAATCAATACACCATGTAAAGACATATCAGTCATTTCAACATTTTTGTTTTTCAAATCAAAAATGTGTTCTGATGCGATGGTTGAAATAGGTTCAAATGTCCCTCTTAACAAGCACAAGGCTGTGGGTAAGTACAAAACACCAGCCTAATGGTTTGCTTTTCCAAAAAGGGAGAAAAAAAAAAAGGGATCACAATAACAAGAACATTTGTTTATATTATGTGACCAATCTCATCATCGTAATGAAATGAGCCTTGCTTATTACGGAAATGGAGGCAAAATTCATTGATAAATCAAATGCTCTTCTGTAACTGACAGTCTGAAGTTGTTTATGTCCTTGCTGGGCCTTGTGCTCAGATGCTCCTCAATCCCCGCTGCAGCTCTCATAATACCGAAAAGGGAAATATGCTTCTGCATCCCTTTGTGCCAGATTGCACTAGCAAAGTGGTTAGGCTGTTGATTTAAATAAAGAACTGGGCTCACGTACAGCTATGGGACTTCTGCCCTATTATCGACTGCGTGTGTGTGGGCTGAAGGGCTGTATATGTCGATATAATCGGATAAAATCATGATGGAGTCATTTCACTATTTGTACAAGTTATGTGGAAGCTGTATTTTCCGATGCTGGTGTTGCCAGAGAGGCATTTGTTGTTGTTTTCTTTTTTTTTACCAGGGTCTCAACAAATTGTGTTTTTTGAATGGCAAACGTTTATGATGAGGCCAGGAATGCAGGGACCAGGCAATGAAATAGTCACGTCTCTGGTAGCAAGACTTAATGTGATAAGAGTAGATAATCATCCTCTGCAGATATGTAATGCACTATTAATAGCGTGTGTGAATACCAAATTCAACTATGACAAATTATTGTGAATCTGTCATTATACAGACAATCGTTTTAACCCATTCCTCCAGTCCCTCCTGCAAACAACCTGTTTCAAAGAGTTGGTGCTACTGGCCCAAATGTGTCACACCTAACCAGGCTCGCTGCAAATTTAGCCTGTCGATACTTGTCAAGCCTCATTTATCAGCTATCGCTGTTGATCTGAGCTGTCCTTCTACTTTCACATTTCAGCGCCGAGAGGCTCGACTTTGCCCTTAGCATATTCAGTTCAATCCCACCCCCAGGTGAAAAAAGCCGTGACAACTGCTGTCCTTGCTCCACCTAAAGTGCAAACAGGGGGTGGGTTGGAGGGTAAATACGGTGTAGCCAACTGATTGGGAATCTCTCGGCAGGATTTGGCTGCACTCAGTGTTTCATGGTGATTGACATTATCTGCTCTTTTCTCGTTGACCCGTTGTGACAGGCATGAGAATCTCCCACCTGCATGTGAGACTTGTCTGCAGCATGTCAAACGACGGCTGACATACAGTAACACATGTAGGCAGTTTTTCTTTTTCTTTTTTTTCTCTCTCATATCCATGATTCTCACTGAAAGGAAATATACTTCACAAAAATTTTTGTAAATATTTTTCTTCCGACGGCCCTAAAAGTGACCGAAGGTCTGTTGGTACCAAAGGAACCAAAGTGAGTGAGTCTGCCATTCTTACCAGGCTGGACAGAATGACACTATAATTGTTTTGTTTTTGTTTCGCCAATAAAAATAAATAAATAAATAAATAAATAAAAAACACTTGAGAGGATCTGATGTTTATGAGCTGTAATTCCAGTCTCAATAATGCTTTTTTCCCATTTGCTTGAAGTGCTGCAATGATTGCTACTCCAAACATGGCCAGCTAAAGAAAATTGTTATAGCTGTCATAACTTGGCAAGAACGTATTGATGGTCATATTTAGTAGCTTTTATCACAGCTGAGGGAAAAATTTACCACTTGTGAGGTGTTTGTATTTTCAAGAGATATCTGCTTGTAATGGACATACCCAACACATTCTGTTATTGTGCGGGATGAAAACACTTATTTTTTATTATACTAAATACAACTGCATCTTGCATACTCCTGTTCCTTGATATAAGGGCTGCTCTCAGTGTGGAATATATCTGTCAAATATCAATACATAGAGCAGGTATGTCCTGTGCGGAAAACTTGTGACTGCTCTCATATGACTGCAGTTTAAGACGAGCTTGGAAATGCAGCCACAGAAAAGCTTGATGTGAAACCTTGTTCTCATCTACAGCCCCTTTGGAGTGTGTTCACTGACATCAGTAATGTGAATTAGATTAACTCTTGTTACAATGCAGGAAATATTGGTCTTTTTAAAGTTTTCTTTCCTTTTCATCCCGCAGTGGGGTTATTTTCCATGTATGAGATGGAATGTTTTTCCTGTAATTAGTTGCCATATCTCCTGCTCTTTTATTTTTCTTCCCTTATTGGGTCTTTTTTGTTGTTGTTGTTGTCTTTTGGTGGAACTCACCACATAATTGTAGGTGCGATGCTCTGTCTGCCAGCCTTGAAGTTATAATGAGGTCTGTGTGTTTCTGTGAAGACAACAGAGAATCACAGGGTATTTTATCCTATTTTCCGGATGGGAGGGTGGGGATGGGGGTGGTGAGAGCGTTTGTTTGTATTGAAACTGACGGGGGGAGGCAGGTTTGGAAGCATAAAGTAATGAGTCCCCCGAATATCCCATAGCAGGCATATTTTAGCTGTGACATTCATTTAGACAACAAAATGGATATGAACTACAAGCATGCCATTTTTTCTCTTTTCTTTAATGCACATTTGATTAAAGGATACTGCCAGTTGTAAAGTCCACTGATTCTCAGCTCAGTGCCGTATACCACAATGGTGGGGATTGCAGTAAAAAGAGGATGGTAGGCACAAATACTGGACAGTGATGCATGACTTTTATCTTAAAAGACACCAAAAACAAGGCAGGGAGCAGAAGGCATTGGAGATCATTGCTTACATTGGCCTATGCCGGTGTCAAAAGGCATCTACTTCTTTCCCTTATATGACTTTTTGTGACCGCCTGTATGTCAGTCACCAAACAATGTTATCATACCTGTCCGTTGTTAATATGGCAAGGCTTTCACACAGCTGTGTTTATTTTAAGGCCTGTCACATTTAATAGCATCGACCCACCTGCCAGTTGTCAGACAGTGTGAAAGTCATCAGACTTCATGCTTCATTTGTTGACATTCTGTAAATACAAGTTAATGGTCTTCTATAGAGCACATAGCACTATAACATTACAGCATTTTTCAATCTGTCTTATTTTCTTTGACCTTCAGTTTTTTTGTCGCAAACATGATAGAGAGTTTTCAAATTGGCATTCTAATTTTATTTGAAGTATGATTTAGCTGTGTGATTTAAACAAAGAGTTTGAGGTTTTAGCTGTTTCACCAGTTATTTTCGCCCTTTACAGGGTGATATGGGTCTCTCCAGATCTCCAGGGCTGCCTGTAGGTTCACACTGTTTCATTTACATCTCATTATGCAATCTGTATTTGAAAGGACATTCAAGGGATCTAGAAATTTTGAGATGTACTCACGAGGGTATGACCTAAAATGGCCACGCCGAGCTTTGTAAATATCACAGCCTTTTGGCCGATCAGACTCTGCACACAGTGTTAAAACATGTGGCCCACAGAGATGTAGAGTCAGGCACTCGGGTGAACAGCCTCTGTGTCACATTACCGTCGCCTGGGAATGGGTCAAACAAGGAGCAGATAGACAGAGCTCAGTGGGCATCCTCACTTGGGCCAAAAAGGATAGGGATGAGCAGCCAGGCAGAGAAGAATGAAGCTCCAAGCCTCAGGGTGGGGGTGGGGGTTGACAGGTAGTCACTGATTGTATCCTACATGGGCGAGACATGCACTTATTGGGTTGGTGGCTGTCCCTGCAGAGGCCTCACATTTTACAGACAGCCGGCAGGAACTACACCATGCTTTATGTATTTCGATCTTATAATTGGACTGGCTGTACTTCTGCTTTTTCTGTGGTCATGGTAAAATCCAGGGGACAGACAACACAACCTGGGAATGTGCTGATCCCAGTTCACACATAAGTTAAGGCTACATATGTCACAAGACAGCTCATATGTGGACTTACAGACACTTGAGTAGTCAAAACATATAGTGCATGTGAATTCACAAATACTACCAGGCATGCTCTCAGCGCGTTTTAGCCCGGGAGTTGACGGCTGGTGTAGATTAAAGGTATACTGCGGGTGGTTGGCTAATTAGGTGCGGATCATGAGGGGATCAGCCTGACAGTTTTAATCAGCACCAGAATGAAGCAAGAACTGGTTTCACTGCTTCTGGCTTGCCCCTTTTATGTCACTAAAGGGGTTTCAATACTCAAGGAACACTGCCACCTTTCATTATAAATTTGCTGGTGCTAATTTTACATCTCAACAGACAAGCAAATGACTAAACATTTCCTGACAATCAAACATCGATTAAGCAAATTTTCTCATCGCATTCCAGTAAAAAAGTTGCGGAGCTGGTGCAGGAAAATGTTGTTATAGTTAGGAACTGGCGTCTTATGGATTTGCATTGTATTGCTTGTGAACCAAGGTCAGGACTCTGGGCACACAATCCCAACTGAAGACCATAGTACCATTGTAGATGAATAATTGATTTATTAACAAAACAACTGCAGGGAGACTGAGGCATGTTTTATTTAAGGTGCCACAGGTCAGAGCTGATCCACTTGTTATAGATACAGCTGCAAAAATCTTCCGGTTGTCAGTATTCATCTTTAAAAAACTTTCATTATATATATATAGTGGATCTTTATTTTTGCAGCTGTTTCCAAGAAAAGTCAACACTCTCTGACTTCTGGATGCCTATTGAAAGCTGACACCAATTGTTTAGGTTGTATCTGAAAGCTGATACGTTGTATGTGGCCTTGTGTTCATGCTGCGGCCCGGTGGATAGACGACTCTGTCTGCCCTTTCCTGACAGTGGCCAGCAGGATGTCTGGAGAGTTGTAATAGTCGAGCCCTGACTTTTCTCCAGGTCATCGTGGTCAAGAATAATTACTCCATAACCAATTGTGGAGCCTACCTGTAACCAGTCAACATGGAGTATAAATATACTATGTGTGTTTTTATACTAACTGACATGTTTTTGTATTTGTTGGATCTTTTTAAGTTGATGTGGAATGTTTCAAACAAAATCTGATATTTTAAATCAGTATTGAACTCATATAGACATCCTGCATTTTTGAGTATTGTTTTATTTCTTTAAACTAAAAACCTCTTTTTTTTCTTCCCCTACTTTTAGGGACCTCCATGTGCCAAAGGAGAGAAGGTAACACATATTTTACATTGTTGGACTAAATGCATGTTACATATCCCTTGTCTGACTAAGCAGGGCTGTGAGGGTCAACGAGCAGTTATTGAAGGGCTACAAGCAGATCCTTGCACAAGAACATCAAAATAAAACCACAACTCAGCATATATCTTGATTAACTTTGCTAATAGTTTCTTATCAGGATACTTTGTAGAGTAATGGAATTAAGCTCTGATCAACTGAGGCTGCAAATTGCCTATTAAGGGGATAGCGAAGAAGTCACCTAGAAGCTTTTCACAAGTAAGATTTGAAGCTGCAGCTGTACATTCTTTCCTTGTGTTCATGCACTTTTAACTTGGCCAATGCAGTTTTTTCCTATCACGGCGAATAAACTTACCAGTTATTCATTGTTCTGCTGAGAGCGTGTGGCAAAAACATCTGTCTGCATCAGTTTTTAAAAGAAGCAATTTATAATATCTTGCCCGATTCACTGAGATGCACGTCCTTTCCCCAGGGATTGGCTGGAGTACCGGGTCAACCAGGGGAACCGGGCAAAGAGGGCAAAAGGGTGAGTAAACACAAAGGGTTCACCAGTTCTTTGGCATGGCTGGTTGTTGTGAGGACTACTGGGAGGACCTGACCTGGGGGAAAGGCCAAACAGCAGCTGAGGGACTTTTGTTGTTTTAAAGGAAGCAAAGATGTTTTTTGGCAAAGGGATCACAGGGGCCCTCAAAAAAGAGAAGGAGTGGTGTGTGTGTGTTCACTGTCTGACAATTAATGAATGGGCTATGTGGTCAAGGGGTCACACACATACACACACACACATACACACACACACACACACACACACACACACACACACACACACACACACACACACACACACACACACACACACACACACACACACACACACACACACACACACTGATTGACTGGCAGCACACATGGTTATGTCCCTGTTGGTGACCATGGTCAGTGGTTTTCAGTTTCTGCAGAAGGCCAGCTCAATTTAGTTAAAATGTCAGCGATTGGCTCCATGTGTAGTATCATATCACATGTGTGTATGTATCACTTCAGTTTACAATACCTGTGGTTAGGTATACATGTGTCAGGATTAATTTTGTAATGTGCACTTTGTTTAATTCAACACTATGTAAAAACATTTTGTGGAAACATGAATATTTCCACTTTGTTTGCACTTGTTTGGACATTAGAAACAGGTAAATGGAAAATCAAGTTTTTGCTCAGGACTTCCCAGCAACAAGGATATTTCTTGATAACACAGCTGTAAGGTTCAGTAACAGGTGAGCAGGGACTGCTTTTATGTCCAACTTCATTGACCTGGTATGAATATCTTTTGCATGCAATAACATACAGTATAGTCTCTTGACACTCTTCATTGTTGCAAACAAAAGAAAAAAAAATGGCTTTGCTGTAGTAAACTATAGAATACATGGGAGGTTGAGCTGCACAACAACCATAACTAGGTCAGGCTAATGCTATTTTTCAGATTGACAAAAGCCAAGATGATGCGCACTTCTCCAAACATCTGGACACATGCATGTCAGGAATTCCACCCTTCTTGTGTGTGAATACATTCAAACTCAACATTTCCTTCAACATTAACAATTTACGACCTATCATTGTTTGTGGTATTCTCCAATGGCTCCTTCCCTGCAATGCATGAAGGAGCTGTTTTGAGTGTCATGGTCAAGAAGGGTGTTCGCTGATGCAGGTGCAGATGTGTTTTATGCAGTTTTCTGTGTCTCATTAGTCTGGCATTTCATTCCTAGCCCGACGTGAGCGTGGGAAATGCATTCAAGGCATCAATTATTGTGTGCATTTTCCTTTTGGACTACAGTGTTATGAGGAGTCTTTCAATCATAATTGGGAAGAAAAAGAAGAAAAGAGAAAGTCACCCAGTGTTTGATGTTGTGGCTTTTTGATTTCCCATATCATCATTTTTTCCCCCACTCTTTATTTCTTTTGAAGTTTTTGTAGGTAAAACAGCTACAGGGCTTTAAACCAGCAATTCCAGACCCTCTGCTGTTGTTGCTGAAGACATAGTTCTGATCTATTAATACTCCATCTTTGATGGCTGGCTGACTTCATGGTGACTGTTAATGTGCTAAGGTTTCTGCTTATTCTTAGCTCAGGGAGTCACATGGAGCCCAAGTTGTTGACCAACCTGTGTTTTTGCAGTTTGACAGCCTATTTTAAGAAGGTGGACATGTATCATTATCAGGGGCTAGCTGGTGGCCAGCTGATACAGCAAGAGACTCACCCTATTAGCCACTCTTGTCCATGCCTGTAACTTATTGGTTTTACTAAGAGCCTTCGCTGCTGCACAAATGTTGCAGAATAACTTGATGTGGACTGACCACCCCACAACCTTCATAGAATTGCCGCGAGTGGGAAGCTTTCACGAAGCCTTAGATTCAAGTCAGACCATCTCTCAAACTGTCTACTTCAATTTATTGTTGAGGAAAATACAACCACTCTAAGCCATCTAGATTTACTTCAAGGAGATGTGGAGGACTTAGTGGGGAAGAGAAGTGGAATGATGCCATTTGCCCCAATCCTGCTCTGAAGCTTAAAGCAACATATGCAAGAGAGAATATCAAGGGCATCCATCCAACCCTTCCTCTAACCCCATGTCTAACATTCATAGAATCTCAGTTTTACCTTATTACCTTGATGTATGATGAGTTAACTCTGTCAGGGTGAAGGTAAGGGCCAGTTCAACCATGACTTGGGATTTATTGGAATGTATTGCCCCCGCATTACACATTGCCAATAATGGTAATGTGGATATCTCAGCTCTATCTATTATAGATGGCATTGGCGCAGAATGGCAGGAAAAGAGTAGGACTTTGGGATTCAGTGGAACATTACAGCAGCTCAAAAGTGAAGAGTAGGAGCAACATTAAAAAAAAAAAAAAAAAAAAGAAGAAGCGATGTCCCCCTCGCTGGCTATGGTGTGCTAAAATATTAATCGCAGTCTGTAATGATGAGCTAAGCTACAGTAGGTGTTATCACTGTCGCCTGTTTCTGCACTGCACAGGTTAAGGAGGTAAAAGATATACACACCTAAAGAAACAACATATGGATTGAAAAGTTTTTAGGTCAGTCATTTTTAAGGGCAGCAGCGGAAAAGAAAGTCCATCCTGACGCTCAACATCAAACGTGACAGATTTTCTAATAAAGTCTTACCTGCATTCAAAATGGCAGCTAATTCTGTGCCAGAATGCAACATAAAAGAACAAATTACACAATTGGTTGTTCTCAAAAATAGGAATGAAAGCGTACCTTTGGTCAGTGTACATGGCTTCCTTAATGTCTGGAATGCCACAGCAAGCAAGGCTTATTCATGTGGTGCCAAATCTCTCCTGCATACCTTCATCCAGCAGCTGGCACAGTGTTGTGAGTGGGCTCAGTGCAGACATGGGCTCATCCCTGGGCAAGGCTGTAGCTTCCTGTGGAATAATAAATAATCACCTTAAGAAATCCCCCGTTTCAAAGTGGGTCTTTGGGTTTTAATCCAGACCTAACACCATATTAAACCTTATTAGCTGTATAAATGTACCTGTATACAAAAATAACTGTGTGCTGGAGTCACTGACAAATGTGATTCTTTGGTTTTCTCCTGAATGATATTTGAATCCATCAGAGGTAACAGCATAATTGCATAGGAATTAGTTATATTGAAATGCTTTGGGATGAGTGAAAGGGTATATTAAACAGATATACTTTATATCTTGAATTGTTCTACAGATAGATAATGTATTTTCTCTTGTGCTTTTTCTCTGATGTTAGCACAAGGTATGCAAAGTACTTGAACTCCACTTTAGTCAGCCGATGGCTTCTTCTGTGTCAAGGTTTTCTTGTCTCCTGCTTTGGAAGATGCACGTCTGACAGATGTGCTGCACCGTGTTTGTTCTTATTAGACTGTGCTAGTACAGTGATGATGAAACTCCAGCAAGCCCTGAAGGAAGGAGAACATTGTAACCTCTCCGTCCACAGATGTGTTATCTTCAAATAAATTATGCACTGAAGATTCTCTCACTTATTTATTTATTCATGTATATATTAAATTCTTGTTAGTTGCTTATTTATGTAGGTATTCAGTTTACAGAGTGAACTAGATTTCACTTAGTAAATCAGTTGGTTTGTAGTGGCTGAGCCCCAGCTCAGTAATAAACATGCTGGTGTAATTTGTGCTGCACAATGTGAGATTTGTTTAATCTGCAATGAAGAATTTGACATCAGGTAAAATTGGTTTATGCTGCTGTCTTTTGTAAAATACTACATTAATCCTAGTCATTGAAATGATTTAGATTTTATAGCAGGTTATTCACCCTCTTCTGAATCTCTATGCTTTACAACCACTCCGGTCATTACGTGCCCTGGCATGCACAGGCAGAACATGCAAACCGATAGGCCCCCAAACCCAGACATGAACTCAAAATTCGCTCTGTGAAGCAGGATTCTTAAACACAACAGCTCTGTGTAGCCCTTCCCACAGATCATTACTTATTAATTTCCACGAGACTGTGCCTTAACATCCCTTTTGATGTATAGTATACAGGGTGTATTAAAAAATGTAGGCGGATGATCCCTGATCACCAACCTTCATCCACATAACCCCCTCGAAATTTTTCACATTATAGCAAATTATTGCTCATTGGTCTTGGTGGGACCCATTGGCAATAAATAGGCATCACCCCTTCTTGTGCTTGTTGATTGGGTTTACTTTTCTATACAATGTATGGACTGCAGTTGTCACAACTGTTACACTTGCGGTTTTGCATTAAAGCTGATTTTATAATTCAAATGTATTCAAATGAAAATACTTCTGAGAATATCTTTTTTTAATTCTCAAACATTTAAAGTAAATGGCATGCAAAATGCCTGACTGCTTTAACTGCTGCAGTGTCACATCAGAACCCTCTGGTACATCCTTTGAAAATCACTGATCTGTGGTACATGCTCTGGCCATTTTGGTAGATACACATTTTCAAATACGCGTGAATGCAAAAAGGGAAAAGGCCAATCACATGACAACAACTCAATGTGCTTAGACATGTAGATATGGTCAAGATGAGCTTCTCAAGTTTAAACTGTGCATGAGGTGATTGAAGCGACTTTGTGACATATTTCTTTGATGCCAGACGGGCACGTATTTCTGAAGCTACCAATCTATCCCACACTCCTTCACGCAGAATCATCTTTTGGTTTTACATAGAATGGTCTGAAAGAAGAGAAAATGTAAAGGGAGCTGGATTACTCCGTGCCACAATCCGTGCAACATTAACTGAAATAGCCAGTCATTACAATCAAAGTATGCAGAAGAAAAATCTCACACATGTAGAACCTTGAAGCTGTTGGGAGCTGTTGTCAGCTAAGAACAGGAAACTGACAAAAGATTAGAAAACCGCTGCAAGATATGATGAGTCTTGATTTCTCTTGGGACATTCAAATGACATCGTCAGAATTTTGTGTGAACAATATGAATATAAATGATCTCAAGGTTTTTTTTTTTTAGTATGGCGACGGGTTCACTGGACTCAAAAAACATCCATCGACACCAGATTTCAGCCAAAAAAAGTAGTAGTTAAAAAGAAGATTCACATCATGGATGTCCAGAGGACAACTGTGCAATATGAGGAGAGCAAAACCTCTGAGAAATCGTTTTAGAACCTTTTGAATCTTTGTAGCTAAGAATAAAGATAAATGGTTAAAACGTCTCTAACCTGCCAATAGCCAGGCCTACCTAATGTTTTGGAGGTGAGGACAGTTCATATTTTACGTGACAGATGCGAGCTCACACGGTCCCCCTAAAATTGGAAATATGTATTTGTATCCTGTGACAGCAAACACGAAGCAGCATGGGGCCCCATATAACTGCACCTGTAACTTCACCCAAAGCACATTTCAGCGCAAGTCATGGGACTCGCCAGACATGTGATCCTTATCCCGGAAGTCAAATGAAAGTGGAGAACAACACTGGTGTAAACATGATCTTCCCTGTTTGGACAGATGACTTTATTCTCAGTTACAAGACCGCTTTTTTGTTTTTTATAGTAAAGATAACTATTTGTAAAATAACACAAGTCTGTGTCTCAAAACTGTCTGCCGTCGCATTGCATTTTTCAGGTGTCATCACTGGAGATCATGTGATAGCATAATCCCAGGTCAGTGCACATTAGTAACTCTGGTTCACCAACAGTTTCAGTTCTTTTATCCAAAATGCCAAACAAAGTAACATCAAGAGCAGCTGCCTGAGCTCTTAAACGTGCCATGGGTATTATCTGTCAAAACTAGAAAAGATCATCTGTCCCTTCTAAGCTTGACAACCAGACCATATCTGCCCTTAAACAAGAAGGGAGGTAATTGCGATCTTTTGACAATTATAGTGGTGTTTACATTTTTGGATTCTTGCCCTGTGCTGAATGACAGGGACAGCTGATTGTTAGTCCTGACCAGAGGCACAGGCATATTTTTTTCAATAATGTCCTCTTTTATCTGCTTGCTGACACATGTCCTAAAGGCTGTCTGGCCACTGGATGCAAATTAAATGGTGAATGTTTTTGTTTTGTTTTGTTTTTTGTCGAGCAAAAGGCGATCTATGTGATCAGGATCGGCACAAGTTTTTAACCGGGCACCATCAACTCACTGCTGCTCCCTTTTGGATGGCTTTACCCGCTGCCCATCGGGTCAAACCATTAGTGTCAGAATAGATACAATCACATTCATCTGCTTTAAAACCAAATCGCTGCATTCTAATCACGCAGTTTATAGCTTTTGTCATTTAATCTAATTTGAAAAAGCATGCCATTTTCTGAAAGCCAAATGCATGCTGTAACTGGAATTTAGATGTCTCTCCTTTACAGGACAGACCAAATGTTGTTTTGAGATAATTGAGCCACCACAGTACATATATAATATTCCTATTATACCTAATGGACTTGGCCGAGGTTCATTTTGATCAGTCTGTGTGTCTGCAGGGACCAAAGCTGTAGTGACAGTGATAGGGAAGGAGTAATGGCTCAGTTTGTGGGGACTAAAACATTTGGCAGTGGTTTTTTTTTTGGTTTTTTTTTGCTCCATAGGTGGAAGCAGGCATGAATAGAAACTGTAACAGACTGTTGACCTCTACCAGAGCACCTGCAGTGCAAGATTATTAAGTAACGAGTCCCCGGTGAGAATACCAGCCTTCCTGCCAGAAGTTCTCCATGGGAGGCTGCCGCAGAGTTGGGTGTTACAGTAAATGCATGTAATTACAGCAGCAACTATTTGATTGTAGTCGTGTTTTTTAGCGCAATTGCTGCAGTATGGATTTGTTTCTCCAGAGAGAGCATTTTAAAAAGAGAGAACATGTCATTTTTTGACACACAACTGAGACCATTTGCAGAAGTAACTTTAGTGCTACTTTTAATTTCCTCTTTGATTCTGTCTGCTGAAGTAGCACCAATCAGTTTGAAGTAAAGTGGGGCTCCACGCACGTTAGTCTGGCCTGTTTGAGTAAAGAATACGGCAAGCAGTCCACTGTACACGCTCTTCTTGCTGGAAGACAATTTTCAGCAGTCACGCAGAACTCTGCATAACACCTGTTCGTAAAAGAGAGAAAATGATGCATGAATTAATTGGCGTGAGGAAGCAGCAACAAAAGAGCTGAGATAAACTTCCAACATGCAGACAGCCACAGACAGCTCTTGTATAGATAAATTAATGTTTATTTAGGGCCGCCAATACATCTCCGGCACTGTGGAGGCAAGTTAAAGTCTGCTGATATCAAAGCCAATAGCCACCTCAGGCTGCAGGACAGAGAGCGACAGCAGGACAGAGAGCGACAGCAGCCTTTCAACTGTGTTCATTCATTCATTCATTCATTTTCTTCCGCTTATCCGTTTCCGGGTCGTGGGAGTGACAGTCTGAGCACTGTCACCCAGATCACAATGCACCATTTAAGAACCTTCCTGCAGGTGGTGAGCCCACGGGAAGGTGGCACCTGGCGTGGGACACGAACCCACTACCCTGAGATTGTGAGTCTCATGCTCTACCAACTGAGCTAGCCAGCGGACTCAACTGTGTTCATCTACCACAAAAGTAATGAGTTAACAGAAATAGCAGTTATTTCACATGTTACTAATATATACCAATATTTGTCGTGCTGAAGGTGTGTTCAGGCTTTTCAGTCAATGATATCTATTTTACCACGTGCTGTAGCTAAAAAGTCACATAATCGGAACTACCTTTAAGTAC
The DNA here is from genome assembly GCF_963383615.2 of Lipophrys pholis. Classification (NCBI taxonomy): domain Eukaryota; kingdom Metazoa; phylum Chordata; class Actinopteri; order Blenniiformes; family Blenniidae; genus Lipophrys; species Lipophrys pholis. The sequence continues at coordinate 14,790,157 of NC_137642.1, read as the reverse complement.
TGGACTGTCATCTTCCTTATAAAACAGCATTTTGATATATTTAGCCCTTTTAATGGACAGTATTGAGATTTGGTGGTTTTCAAACTGCACTGCATTAAGTCTCGCTTCATCGATTGTAACTCAGCTCAGTTTAATTGTAAAACAACTGCATGGCATATTAGACCACTGAGACACAGTCAGTGACAATATTCACAATGTGTGTTATTAAAGCGGTGGTTAAACACAGTAGCGTGATGTGGATATGTAGTTACCGTTTCGGCTCGACCCGCTGGAGCTCAATGACAGAGTAACACAGAGGGAAGAATTTACAGGTCAGCAGGGCTCACAGCTGAGATTTTATGGCAAGATTTACACCCTGTGTGATTTTACAAGCAGGGAGAGGATTCATTAACCCTTTGCAGAGCAGAACGGAATAGGTTATTCTCCTCTCGTGTATCTAAATTCACTTTGAGGAGATTCAGAGAACCCTGCATTTGACACCTGTATTACACCAGGAGGTAACACGTTTGCCCAGTGCACAAGGCAATTAATCTTGTCAATGTCAAGTGCATTGGGATGGAGGATGAAACAAAGATTTGTCCTGATTGGCTATGAAAAGGTCTCACATTTGGGCCCTGTTGGGAAGGGGGAGGGTTACAGGGGGAAGCGTTTGGCACAACCAAGGACAGATGCACAGAGCTTTGATTTATCTGTCTGACTCTCGTCTTTCCCAGAGAGCCCCAGTTTGGCTACGTCCATTGGTGTCGAGAATAAACACACATTAATTGGCCAATTAATTACAGGGACGAATACAAGGGTCAAGACTTTGAGAGGGCCACTTTGATGACTTTTACAGTCGTTGTGTATGTACGTGCATATGGGTCTGTAAATCGACGTGTGCATGTATAGGTATGAAAACCTGATGTTCAACAAGGGGTAATGCAGGTCAACACCTCCTCCGAGCATTTGATAGACTTGCTGTTGTCTGTCAGAGTGTCAGAGCGTGGCCTCCATCCACACATCTACAGCCTTTTTTGCAGGAGAGGCACCACACTGCAGGGACACTGCATGCATCCATTTGCTCAAATACATCGAGGGCCGACACCTCATGCTTCATGTCTAATACCTCTCTAACATTTTCTGAACGTTGTTCCAATGCCTGCCTGATCATAGCAGCACTACTAGGGTGTTATGTATCAAATAAAGTCAGTCGGACTGAATTTACTTGACTCACTGCAGCATGTCAGTGGACGGGGGGGGGGGGGGGGGGGGGTGACTACTCCTGAACCTGTGCAGTCCCCAACATGGCCTTAGTCATCCAAACAATGGGATTCATCTGGCTCCGAGCAGTCTGGCCAGATACAAATACATCCTCCTAACACTTTAGGTGAGGGTGAGGAGGAGACACAGTCTGAAAAATGCTGTGAATGTAAATACCTTTCAAATGGTATTTGTAATCTAGAATGCTTGGATTGAAGCGTGTCCCCAGTAAGTAAGTAAGCTCTATTTGTGTCAGCCGTTTGAGCCAAGCTGACTGAGGGGAGGGAGGAGGACATGGAGAGCAGGGGGAAAGAGGCTGGTCGGGGAGGCGAGGTAGCCCTGAACACTGCAGAACACAGAGGCGTGATGGTGGGATGCTGCATCACTTACAGCACAGTTACTGCCTACCATCCATATTCTGATTCTTCACACCCTCATCCTGCCTGCAAATTTAGATACATTCATCTGTGTCCACTTTAATGGCATGCCAGGGAGCAGCGTATTGACAGTGGCCTGATAATATACAGATGGTAGTGTGGGGGACCTTAGTGTAATCTGTTATGCGTGGCGAGTGATATGAACCATAAGACTCACTGAGGGCTTCACTACGCACAGAGAGCGCCCGCCTGGAGCTTTGCACAGTGTATTCTCACTGACCTCAAATATTTGGTTTGTAAAATGAATCAGGGTTTATTCAAAGTAGATTTCTAGCCTCTTCTATTCACTTGCTGGATAATGCATTAATGAAGCACTCAGTATCTGTAAACATAGGACGGGAGCAATCTGCTCTGGATGAATAATACGGCCAAAAGTCCAGATGAGACTGTGAAATTGTGAAAGAGCCAAGACTAATAACAGCATCCATTAGGAGATGAGAACATTCAAGAGGCATTGCTGGCCTAGTGAGGAGCCAACGCAATAGGCACCCAGCTTGCATTGAAACTCTGCACAGACATTCAGCCGGTCGGTGGGAATTGAGCTCACAGTTAAATATAGATTTATCATCGCTTCTTCACCACATAAAGATGCAAATTCAGATAATATCATCAGCCTTCTTTCCTCTCCTTAGGAGTTGTTAAAGTCAATGAGCTCTTAAAAGTTATCGCTGAAGACGAGGCGCAAACGTGGCTGTTGTAAAGCGCTGTTCTGAGGCTCCCTTGGGACTTCCGCGGCTTAGTTTCCATAGACATCCACTGTCTGCATTTCCTGTGTTTGCATTCAGCTCTGGTGTTTGCACACTGTGTGCTGGTGAAGAGTTGAATGTTTACTGAAATAGCACTGTAAGGGTTATTTTACCCAATGATATGCTGCGTTCTGAGTCTGGGTACTCTTGTAGTGCCACCTGTGTCCTTTTGTATTGTGTGGCAGCTGAAAAGAGGCGTAATGCGGTATGAGAATTATTGTCACACTCCCTCACTCTCATGCAGCTTCTTGCTCTTGTCTATTTCCTCCTTCTCTCATCGTCGTAAGCCTTCAGCTGAAAAAAAAATAAATAAAAAATCTCCTTTACGGTATTCAGTGCCTAATTGCCAGACTGCCTAATTAGGGATGTTACCCAACACACATCATACATTCATGCATTGAGGACATCCATCCCCTCTCTGCAAGAACTTGCAGTTTCCTCATTGGCTCTGTCCCTGCCATGTGCAAGAATTGTGATGAAACTAGTTTGCCATCTAGTGGCACTTGAACAAATAGCCTTTTAGTCACATGGGGTCCATGATTGAGTCTCTGTGAGGAAAGCCTTCATGGAAAGCTTTAGCCAAAAGACTATAGGTGCAATCTTGGTCAGCTGAGCTGTCTCTTAAGTCGGCTGCAGTGTCAGCCATCTCTTTATACGTCCCTGAATATTTAGATGGCTGGGAGTTAAAGAGAGCATTGTGTGCCAGTCAGAATGGTGAAAAATGCTAAGCTGCATTTGAGCCCCTGCCAGGCAGCTGTCGGCTTTGCCGTTCTCTTCCTGCCCCGGCCGCTCCTCTTAACCCTCAGTAAACAACTGGAACAAATCCTATTTTATTGAGGCTTTTACCAAGTGCAAGGGATCTCTGCAAGCTCCAGTGCCCAGGCATTTTCTGAGCCTGTGCAGTGTCCTAAGATGGCATCCAGTGAGGGCGGTCACAAGTGGGGAATTTGCAGCGTCTACCTCTAATTGGGTCCTTAATAAGGAGCAGGTGAGGCCTCATCCCCACCGCAGTGTCGTTTGTGACATTTCCAGCAAGCAGCATAATCGATATTCACCTCCCGAGCATTGATAGTTGATTTGACACGGTGAAAACGGGTGTGCTGAGGATCCTGACAAGTGGGGCACACTGAGCTGTGTATCTGGGGTAAATTCTCAGAGTATGTTGTCTCCTGCACAGGCTGATACTCACTGTTTTGAAACCGGTTCTCGAGGAGGAGCTTGACTGATGCTGACTTTTGTCAGTACGTCAGTGTTAACGATGCAAGTACAGCTGTAATGATGTAAACTGGATTTGGATCACATTGAGAACTTTTTTTTTCTTTATTTAAAGATTAATATCCTTTCTCTTGAAAAAGATGGTTTTTGGAGCATTACTTGTACATTCAGTAAAACTAGTAGTTTGGGCTCAAACTGGCTGTGATTTAAATAACTTTCACACGTGTGAGCATAAAGTATGTACAAAGCTATGTTTTTCCTTTTCTTCTTGATTCTTACGGTTCACGGTGCTGCGCATATTTGCAAACGAGAAAATATTTACAAGTGGGAAGGATGACATTTCAGAATTAATTACAGAATAAATTAGTTTCTGCTGTAAGTGTAAGTAATTTTTAATCTTGTCTGTCTGGATAGTGTAAGCGTTCTCCAGAGGTATAGGTTTAATGAAATGACTGTGTGCGGAGAACTAATGTACTTAAAACTGATTTTCTTTTTTTTTTTAAGTTTGGGAGGGTGAGCCTCCAACTCTCAACCTAAATCCATGCCTCCAGGCATTTTTTTCAGATTTCCTAATATCTTTCAGACTGTAAGACTATTGTTGGGATAGGCAACAAAAAGCAGAACTCATCTGGTGCCAGTTGTTTAATTTGACTTATATAGTAAGTCTTTAAAGTATATTAGTTTGTGACTGTCAGAACTTTTTCCCACAAAAGTTTGTTTTATAATTTATTGCTTTTTTAGGACACTTACAATGCAAAATGCTCTGGAACATTTCTAAAAAATATATATATTTTTACCTTATTTATTTTTATTTCCTGATTTTTCTCCAACATTAAAAGGGAAAAACAATCATGCTGGGAAAAGGCATTCCATCGAACCCAGATTTATGCCCACCCTACACGTTGAAATGCAATGAGCTTGAATATATTGGTGCTATTGTTTTTTTTTGTTTGTTTTTTTTTTAGTTTTTTTGTACTCTCTTAGACCAAGGGCGGTATTTTATTGGGGGATGAATATTGTGGCAGGGTATGTTTGCATGTGCATGAAGCGTGTGAACATCCGTGCCTTGTTTGTGTGTGGAGGACTCACGTTTACAACCCCAGGTATCTCTGCGGTACCCTGGGTCGAACCGTGCCTCGTCACCGGATCTCCTTTTTGCTCAGTCAATCTTATTAAAAATACATAATGGAAATTCAGAATTGTCACTGTTTTGTAATCATTTGCTTACCAACAAAATGCTAAACAAGGTAAACAGTCAGGATCCTGTCAAACCGAGCACACCGGTTAGAAAAACGTCTCAGGTGACCCGAGCACATGTCCCCAAAGGGAGACGGGCCTTAGCTCAGGCAAAAGGAGTGGGAGTGGCAATGTGAGTTTTTCAGTCAAGAAAAGGTCATCTCTCCCATGAGCTACATACTATCGGTGCACATTGAGCTGGCTTCATAATGTCAGAAAGTTTAGCCCCGAGGACTCTAAAGTTCTGTGTTGCACGCACCAAGTCCAGCACATCGAGTCAAAGCAATGTAAAACATTCCTCGTCATCAGCTCATCAAAAGCATCCTGCAGGCAACGTCTTGACTATAAAGGTGAAGATTAAACAACTGATTTTAGGTATCAATGTCAAGAAATCAGGAAAAATAAATAAATAAATTGAATGAGGATTCATGAGGATAATGAAAAATAATACTGGATATTAAACTTGACATTTCAAACTTTTTCTCTTCAAACTTTACTCTCACTTTTCTTTTTTTTCCTTTTACTTCAATTTCTACACTTTGCTCATGACTTTTTGACTTTTTCCCTGAAATTGTCTTTGGATTTTAGTCTTCACATTCAATTGATAATTTTGACATTTTGGCTGTTTGTGACATTTCCAGTTTATTCTCAACATTTCAGCTTCAACCCAAACACTTCACTGTAAGCTTGCCCATGTTGACTTTTTCTTGACATTTCGACGTTTGTTATCATTTCCACTTTATCTCAAAATGCAAAATATTGAAAAAAAATAAAATAAAATGTGTTTTTTACCTTTGTGTGACCACATTTTACCATAACATTAAATAAAAAGCTTTTTCTTTGGTTAAATGCTTTGTAAAAACAAATATTTATGGTTATTTTTACATATTAGCAACTAAAGTACAACATGCAATTGTTTTCAGTGACTAATGTCAGTTGTTCATGTCTGCTTTAAATGTTGTGTCTTTGTATCCTGCTCATGTTCCGGGATTGTGTCCGAGATTTGCTGGAACATGCGGTCTTCTTTGTTAGGGGCTTGTAAGCCTTTTTTTGGGGGGGAGGATCCCTTGGGTTTGAGGATGCTACCTTACATTTGCGCTCCGGTGTTTTTCCCAGTTTTCTGTTTGGTGGCTGGAGTTTTGCCAAAACAGAGTAATTTGTTTCTGGCTTCTGGACGTGTGGCATAGGACACCTGTGGTGAGCTTTGTTGCATTAACAAACAAGTTGATTTTAACTTGAAGGTCAGAGGCTTCCCTGCTGAACACACTGCTCAAAACACACCTCTAATATGAGTTGAGTAGTATTTTGCAGACTAGTACCAGTACTGGTTTTTGTAATGGTGCAATCATATCAGCCAGTTTAAAAGCAAAAGAAATAAACTATGATGTATTTTTCCTGCGAGATCCAAGGTTGATGAAAGGAGAAATCAAATCCTTTAAGTTGAGTTGGACTGTAGGGAGAAGAACAGCTCTGAAACAGCCAATTCAAAACTGTGAGGGGATATTTTGTTGAGGTGGAACGTAAATGCAAGAGGGGAACAGTTGAAGGATCTTTCACCCCCACTGCTGGTTTTGATGCGGTTTTATTGCACCTCAACAAAACAACTGGAAGATAGGAAAGCTCCCAATGTGTCTGGTAGCTTCCCACTGGTAAAAGTGGGAGGATTTGAGAGTTCCCGTCTGACATCAGTCAACATGGCAGCAGTTTTACTGAAAGAAATGTACTCATGCATTCAATAGTTTGTTTCATCTTTTTTTTTGACTCTCTTTCTAATAATCCTCTTCTAATAACACTAACCCTGTGATGGACTGGCAACCTGTCCAGGGGCGTACCTTACCTTTGCCCATAATGGCTGACTGTAATATTAATATAAATTGAACCACCTGAGCTTTATTTTATACCACTTTTGATTGATGTATGCGATGACAAGTTTGCCATTTTCCTGGCTCTGATAACAGCAATAAAGTGGCACTGCTGGAGGCTGTTTCTTATTTATTAGCATCATGTGAGCACTTAAAATTTGGAAATTGGACTTTCAAAAATTGGTAACTATTCTAGTTGATAGTTGCATGAATGCAGCATTCCTCTGCCGAAAGGAGAAACTGGCTCACAAGGTGATTATTGTAAGATAAAGCAGCTCATCTGGCTTTATAAGCGACACAATAGCCAGCATGCTTGGTGTATGGGGGTCTCTTATAATGACAGTTTAATACACACATCCATTGTTTGCAGACTTCCACACTCTTGTTTTATACTGTCTTGTTGTGAGCATATTTGTTTTGGGTTATTGTTATTGTCACTCTTTTTGAGATTGAGATTTGTTTGTGACCAGATTTGTAATAATTATATAAGGAATGGACATTTTTAAAATTTAATGTGAGCTCTGTTTTTTCATGCTGAGCAATGAAGTGGCAAATAAAATCTGAAATTAAATATTTTGTTTAAAATGTAAAAATAAATTTTAATAATTTCCCCCAGCTGATTTAATTCATTTAACCAAAAAGAAAAAAATAACTGCTGCATTTTTCTGTGTGTGAGCAGTCTGTCAGGTGTGAGTCGGGCTCCATGGTGTTTACTGCAAAAGGTTCCTACGGCTTATCTACTGACCCCTCTTGACAGGGGCATTTGTCAGGTGGATTATGTGGCTTTTTCATGGTGTATCTGCTTTATTGCTAAAAATGCGACACATTCTGCCTCCTCCATTTTAAACTACTGTGTCATCCCAGGATGGGTAGTGGGACATGGGATGTCTCAGAGAACATGTTGACATTTGGGATAAGGATTATGGAGTCATCATAAAGGAGTTTCTCTGCTGTGTGTCACTGTTGCTGTTGACTCTGCTCTCAGATTGGGGCTTGTGTTGCAGGACTGCGCCGGGCCCTGTGCCTTCCTTTTACACTCCGCAACTCACAGCAGGGTTGAAGCCAGTCAAGGCTTGGATTCATGTGGATTAATGTGGAAGTTCAAAACATGCTGTCAGTCTACTGAGGCTTCTTCCTTTCCGGTCCCCACTCTGGCTTTCCCTTATGCTGTTATCGAGTTAGTTGTTAATACGGTTTGCTTTTTCACACTTCTCGGATATGATTTGCTGATTTTTCAGAGTGGAGCAGATGAATAGTACATGTGAATTTGTGTTTGGTCTTTCCATCCTATTTTTCATTTACTCAAACAGCCCAGTTCATCTGTAACTCTGTCTCTCCCTCCTTCCCTCTCCTCCACAGCCCCTTCATCTTTCCCCACCTCCTTACCTCCCTCTCATCCTTTATTTCCTTCCCCGCTTTCCTCTGTCTCTCCCTTCCTCTAATCTACTGCAATGACCTGAAGGAGGGCTTCACACTGCAGCACTCAAATAATAATCAAGCTCTAGGATGTTGTCAAATTTATAGGACACTGAGCGTTGCATAGCAACAGAGATTGCTAGGGTGATCCAACAGGCGCTGGAAGTTGGGTGAGTGAGAAACGGGGCAAATGACAGGAGACGAGCAACGAACGAAGAGATGACAAGAAAAGCAGGAGGCAGGAGAGAGGGATGGGATGAGACTCAGAGAGTTATGATATACACAAATTGAAAGAGGACTAGAGGATGGAGGAACACAAAAGGAAATGAGAAAGTTATGACTGCCTTAGCTAAAGCCACTGCGGGCTGGTTTGATGCGCCTGAAATTCTGTTGAAGACATAATTACAATCATGTTGACACATTTTATCATGGCATTTGGTGGCGTCCAATCTAAAAAAAGAAGTCAACTTTCTTTCCCTCTTACTTCTTTGTTCTCTGAAGTTGAATCTTTCATCCTTCATTTTATCTCTAGCTGCCTGCAGACTGTTTTAGCTTTTTGGACTATAGTTCACTCCTGACATTTATCTTTCTTATAGTACAAAAGTACAGTCAGAAAAAAAAAAGACAAAATCAAAGAGAAGGTGTAGAACTTCTCTAATTCACTTGAGGTTAGTTTTGTATGGCCACACTGCAAAGAACATATCAATTCGATGTTTGTTTGATGCACAGTGACAGCAGTATACTGAGCTTTTTAACATCAAATGGGCCCTTACCGCTCACTGAGGTGAAGTTCCGAGCATTCGATTACAAAACTTGTTTTCAGACTAACCTCTTAGCTGATGGACATTTCAGATGAAACTGGCTATTTATTATTTTGTTAATGGAAATGTGCTTTGGAAGTTAATGTAGTGATTTCACTTAAACGCTAAGTATGCAGGTTGTTACTACATTTGCCAATTAGGATAGCTACATGGTGAAATTGTCTGCACTTAAACAAATGGATACAAAATTACTGCAATCAGAAGTAGCTCTCAGTCTCTGAAATGACCTCGGTTCAGTATCGTTTTCACGAGGTGCACGCACGTTAAATTGACCTGATCAAACCAATAGAGGGGCATTAACACAGAAATAAACTTAAATCAAAAATCCTCAAATGGGGAAATTCTTCTGACGGAGGATGTGTCGCAGTGTTCGGATGCTTGTAAGGCGCTCCAGAAGTTGTCAGTATCCCGACTGTGTCGATATTCCACCGCCACTATCTAGTTATCTCACTATGTCACTGACAGGTGTCCCAGTTCGGAGAGTCAAGTGAGTGCAAACAGTGATGACAGCTGTGGTCCTGACTAATTACTTCTTGTGACAGTGTACAGATTTGTTGGGGACGGCACACTAACCAGAGGTCCTCTGCACTGAAAAGTGCCAGCGTCACCCCAAGGTCACTCGATATAGTCATTCTAATGAATTGCTTTGTTGTGAAAATGATTGCCTGAGCTGTTGGTGTTGATGAATATTGAATGAATGTTAATACATTATCAAAGAAGTGAAACTCTGACATGGACTTCCAGCATAGTCACCCCCAACTGAGTCTGCCTGCACGCAGCCAAATGAGATACACTTAGCTGATACAAACAGCTGCACCCGGCCTGTTTGTACCAAAGACAATACACTAAATACTTCAAAGCAACGTTGTTGAACACCATACAATATAAATACTCTGTAGATAAAGTTTGTCATTACTGAGGTGTACCTAATGAGTTGGCAAGTGACCGCAGTACGACTCTTGTTATAATGATGTTGAGTAAGTTTGAAGTTAGAATCAGTCCATCTGTGTTTATTCAAATTTCATGGCTGTGAAATTTTGGTCAGATTGCAGTTAAGTGGTTGGTACTCTTACCTCACAGAGCGAAGGTCTCCTTTTTGAATCCGAGTCGGAGAGTTTTGTGTGTGTGGGTTTCCCTCTACAGTCCAAAAAAGATGGTTTTGAGGTTAATTGTTGACTCTGAATGATTATTAGGAGTGAATATGTATAGTGTCTCTGGTTGCCCTGTGATGGGGTGTTGACCTGTCGAGGATGTACTCTGATTTCATGGAGAGACGGTGGAGTTTGGCTCCAGTGTCTTTGCAAGCTTGAATAATATAAAGCAGTATAGAGGATGGGTGACTGTTATATTAATGAATAAATAGATAAATAAAGCTCTGTGAATGAGTGAATTTGCCCCTCTGTCAAAGTTATCTTCAACTTTCAATATCGGCCAATATTAGTATTTGTCTTTAAAGGTATTGTGAATCTCATGTTACATTTGGAGATCCCTGCAGCTGCTATACAAACTAGTTTATGGAGGCACACTTAATTTCTTTGGAAGTTTTTGAATTTCTTAATATTAACTATTTTGAAGTTATGGTTATGAAGTGTACACATATCTATATATATATATCTATGGCAACAGGGGCATAAAGGGGTTGGAAGTCTAATATCGCCTTATTAAGAAACACTTTATAAGTTGGTCACTGTAAGTAAGCTCCAGCTCTACATTAGCTACTGTGGAGTTAACCTGTGTCATAATTTGGCTGTTTTCACTTCACTGGAGAAGCCGTGCAGATGTAGAATGCCACTATTTATTTTGATGATGATATGCAAATACATGGACATAAAATTAGTACGCACTTTGGAGTTAAAAGAGATTTAAGGGCAAATGTGGGGAAATAATTTTGAAAACTGCATAATTCATGACCTACTTGGCATAATAGCATATGAAATATTCATTAGCTAAATTACTTATCTGTGTCATCTGCTTTTGTTGTTGCGTTCGGAGGGGAAAGGGCAGCAGCAGGGACTAAGGCGAGAACAAACAGTCAGATCTTTCTGCGAACGTAGTAGTGATTCAGCTCTGGCCTGTAAATTATCAGCCAAAAAGGAAAAAAAAGTAACACCGTTCGCCCTCACCAAAATGCTGCCTCGTGAGACGTGAACCTTTTAACGCTGAAATCGGTCTGAATCTACACAAAGAGCCATGATGCTCGAGCCCTCACTGAATTCCAGCCGCAACTCTGACTTCCCTTCTTTTGCCACAAAAGTAACCTGCCTCAATTACATTTCAAAGAGCTTTTTTTTTTTTTTTCCATGTCATATAATCTCGCTTATTTCAATGAAAGGATTTTGAGGTTTGGAGATGCTGCTGCTGCACATCAAGGTAATTTGATGCCTTCCAGCTCTTCTGTGGAGCCCTCATTCATGCACGCTTTAAAGCACATAGCCTATATAGTGGCCTCCGCGTTGTATAGCACAGATATCAAAAGATGCTGGCCAAGGCTTTGTTGACACATCAAACAGCATGAACTGAGGGAAGCACAAAGTTCCCAAGAGGAGGCATACACTGGTTCTATTGTGTCATTATTAAGGTTAATATTTACTGTACATCACTTTTTTTCATTATCTGTAAGCTATGGAGGACAAATACAAACACACACATGCTGCACATGAGAGCGAACGCACATGCAAACAGATGATTAAAAGCAGTAGCTGTTAGTGAAGTTCCTTGCTTTGCCTTTGTTGCTGGCAGACGTAGATGTCAAATTCGACCCAGTTAATCAAAGTGCATATACGGAGTGTCAGCGGGAAGAGTCGGGGGCGTCGCTTTGTGATTCTCAACTTTTCTTCCAGCAGCGAGCGAGCTTCTCCTCTCCACAGAGATACGCAGCCACCATCTCGGTGGAGGAGCGAAGTGTTTTTTCTTTTTTGTGTGTGTGTGTGTGTATCACCCGCACTGACACGTACAGTAAGAGAGGAATACAATGCCTCAATACAGCAATGGTGTCAGCTGATGAAACCCATACTAGAAAGAGGTAATCATGCTCAGCCGCAATACAGGCATCTGCTTTGTCTTGTCATTTTGCCATTGATCACGCCGTTGTACAGTGAATTGATATTGGCCAGAGAACTCCTGCCTCCTAATTGAGTTGATCTTACATCTGTCTTGTGTACGTGAAAGCCAGTTAATTCCCAGCACTACTCAACACAGAGCCCATGATGTTCTGCCAGTGGATATCAGCGCGGGTATCCACAGAGCTTTATCCTCTTCTCTCATGAGGACATAAACCCTCTTGATGTAAATTACAGCAACTTTGGTTTGGTTTATACAGCATTACATCTCATTAAATTGTCAGCTTTTCAAGTGATTTTGAAGAGGTTTTTTTTTTGGGGGGGGGGGTTTACCAGAAAAGAAATATGTCAAAAACAAAAGACTGTGGCTTTGCTTTGACCCCTAGTGGAAGGCTTGGCGTGTTTGCTGCTGTATGCCCTCTTTGGGCTGATTGATGCACCGAGGGACTTGCACAGCTGGAAAAGAGGCAGTAAACCAAAGGAGGGAACAAAGAGTAGTGGGCCACACGGGGTGCGGCAATTAAGCTGTTTTCTTGTTGTTAATTAAAAGCAAATTAGAGACTGCAACAAGAGTTGCTGTGTAGCCTTAATTGCTGGCAGCATGCATGCCCAACCACACCTGTTGTTACACATTCACTCATCTTTGTCTTATTTTTTGTGTCCCCTTTAGGGACGGAGAGGAAAACCCGGCGATCCCGGACCCAGAGGCCTACCCGTAAGTGATATGGTGTAACGCTTAACATTTTTCACTTCTAATTAAGCATCAGGACCACGATTATGCTGTTGAAAATCAAATAAAAAATCATACTGTAGCCATTGGTTTTTATGCATTACTTTCAACACGGTGTTTATTAATGCATGGCAACTCTGATCTTAAAAACCTTACCGCCTCCAGCGCTTTAGTTAAGACCTAAACATTTAATGCAGTGACGTTAATGTAATGGCACATAGTAGAATATTGTATTGATATTTTATAGGACATTTCTTTGTTTCAGAATCACATACACATCAATACACCCCTAAACATCCCCTAAATAGTTATAAAAAAAAAAAAAACTACAATTACAAAATAGTCCAAATAAATAATTAAAAAAAGTTGTTGTGCCAGGATCTATTTAGATCTTATAATGGACGCCCGATAGGACACTTCCCTCCGAATAGTTAATAGAGCTCCTCCACATCTTACAAAGTTATTTCAATTACAAAAGCATATCAAAGATAATTGTCAACAAGGACAGCAGGCATGTAATGCAAATCCATCACGGAAAGAGAAATTACTCTCTTCATGGTGAAGAGTAACTAATTTCATGGTTAGACTGCATTGATCTTTTTCAAATCGTTTTCCACACTGGCTATATCATTACCAGTAAACCACGTGAGGGATATTAAGGTAGCACTTGGGAAGGTTTGTATTGATGAGTAGGACACGTCTGCCTGGAGGGCCCATTGACTCCTTGAATTATGGTCTTTTCCTCTGGCATCCAAGCCAATACCAGACACTGTTTGTGTGTTTGTGTAGTGACCCACACACAAAAGGGCACCAACACTGCGATGCGGTGAAGGAGACAGCTTGTCAGACACTTAACTGAGCTGATGTCAGGACAAACAGGAGTGTTTAGGCATCATGTCGCTCAGATGCTTTGGGCGTCCAATTATTTTCACACTCGATTGCCCTGATTACACTGCTGATCGGGACATAGGGTTAATCTTACTTCATTTTATGCAGAAATCAAGGAAGTTACTTCTATACATGCCCTGCCTCTTCAATAACCAATGCAATTGTACAACACAAAGTCGTAGGAGAGAAGAAAGACAGGACAGCGGAGGTGTGACATTTCTAAATGGCAGTGTCCTGATGATACCCTTCACATGTGCCAGATTTTCCTCCGTCCCCTGGTATTGGCATTTATGAGTCACCTGTTTTGCTGAGGTAGATCTCAGGGGCAAAATCATCTATTCAAAACACACTCCGGGGCATCACTCTCTCTTGTCCATTGGCAGTAGGATAGTGTGAGGATTTGAAGGGGGGGGGGGCAGCGGTTATTTTTCAAAGTCACATTAGCATTTCACAACAACAGGGAAGTCTGTGAAAGGCATTTAACAAAGACCTGCTTAAATATTATGTGTAGACTACTGTGATCTCACTATGTATTTATGAGTACTAATGCATGTTCAAAGGTCACAATAGCATAACACAGGAGTATGAAATTAGGGCGAAGAAAGGGTTACTATGGTAATAATGTGTTGACAAATAAGATTTGTAGCGTTGACAAGAATATTCATATGATTGTCTTTTGGTTTCGCAGGGCCTCCCAGGAACATCTGAAGGAGTAAGTGTCAAGGATTCTCTCCAAATATCATTCATCACAAAACAAAGTACTGACATGTGGCATTTATAGTAGATTCAAGCTGTCTTCCAGTGTGATAAACTGACCCTTACCTGCACTTCCAGCAAGTGTGAATTGTCAAGATGACTGAGCAGTGTTGGTTGTAGCAGCCGTTCAACTAGGGGAAGAGTTTAATCATGTGTGTTGCATTGACTGTATAAAGATGTACCTACGTAAGTCTGGGGCTTGTCCTACAATCACAAGGCTGGGGGTTCAATCCCTTATCCGGCCAAAACTTTTTAGTCCCCAAAACAAGATAAGCACTTTGCATGGCAGCTGTGACAATGGATGAATGTGACTAACAGTGTTTTTATGACTACATTGATGAATATCATCAATTGTTGCACATGTAACCAGAAGCTAAATCCATGGTGCACTTCACTGCCTCTTTGTGTGATAAAAGTGAGGGGGAAAAAATATTTCTTGTTGCAAATGGCATCTCTCAGTCAATTGTAGCCTATCTACTGAACATGTTAAATAGCATCTCCCACCCTGCGCCACCTGCAGTGCAACACAGCGCGACTCAGTGCTCATAGTCCAAACAGACAGATGGCCATTACATACAGTGCTTTTGCAAAAAGGGTCTGCAATCA
The DNA here is from genome assembly GCF_963383615.2 of Lipophrys pholis. NCBI lineage: Eukaryota > Metazoa > Chordata > Actinopteri > Blenniiformes > Blenniidae > Lipophrys > Lipophrys pholis. The sequence goes on along the minus strand of NC_137642.1, from coordinate 14,775,146 downwards.
TTTTCATGAAGCCCAGGGGTGCTGTAGCTCACTGGAGGAACATGAGATATGCAATGTAATAAAAAAAAAAAAAAAAAAAAAAACACACGTGGACCTGTACCAGGCCTCCTGCTGTCTCCGATGCAACCTGCTTCCTTCCCCTAACCCCCCCCCCCCCCCCACCACCACCACCCAACCACCCACCAAGCCTCCTGTGGCCTACTTGTGATCATGCAGAGAGTGAAAGCTATTGTGTAGTGGACAACCTCTTGACCGCAGCTGTTCGTTTGATGTATAGTTGCGTCGTTTTGCTGTGGTGTCAGCTCAGGCCGCAGATCTCCTCCTGTTCCCTCTGCCCAGAGCAAGGAGACGGAAGTGTCAGCCGGCCAACCTTGAAAACAAAGTTGCCTATATGGGGACATGCTGATCATTCCTAAAAAAAAAAAAAATGGGATCACAATAGTTATGACACGGACGGAGGCACAATGTACAGTGGTTTTGCCTGGGTGAAAAAAGGACACAGCATTACTGTGTAAAATAAAAAAGACAAACAGGGGTTATTTAGTTTTCATGAGTTCTCTTTAATTAGCCGCCGAGTTGCCGCTTTGTTTTGAACGAGTCGCATATCATGGAATGAAGCCATAAAACTCAAAGCTTCTCTTGGCAGAAAGGAAAATAGCTCTGAGATTGTGAGTTTTAGTGTCATCTTTGCAACTGATACTATATTTTAATGGGTCTTTGTTTAATAACTGGAGGATTTGAAACCGTTGAGGAAACAGGCAGATCATGCTCAATACTTGTCAGACTATATAGTAAAAGGTTGGAGGCTCACTTGTTCAAGCATGTCGTTGTACTTGCAGGTGATGAAGCTTGCTGGAGACAGAGATGCGTAGTTGAAATTAAATGTATCACCATAATTAATAGGACTCATTTGAAGCACTCACTGTAAGATTTTCGACTCATGTAGACATTAGTTCAGACATGCAAAGAAACATTGTTTTGGTGCTCTTACGCGTACATTAAATGTGCATAACAGGCTTGCCCCTGATATAAATCAGTCATGGCCCTACTTTACTGATACATCCTCCCTTCGTCATGATAAATTTATGCTTCCAGTGGATGACAAGAGAACCTGTGTCCCAGAGAAACACTCTACGTCTTAATATGCTATAATGAAACAACTATAGCTTTGCATTTAAACTAATTTACACAGGCTAATATGATAACTGAGGGAAGATAAAGTACTAGACCTCCGAGAGGAATGGAAAGAAATTGTTTTCACGAGCAGAAATAATTGAACAACATCAGGGATCCTCGGTATCTCTCACTGCCATCCTTGTGCATTTTTTAGCTTGGACAAAATAGATGCAAGTTAGACTAAACTGCAGCTTGTGTAACATCTGCGTGAGCGGAGCCCCCCTCTCACTCACTCAACAGAGTGTGAATGTTTTAAAAGTTATGGAAAAAAAATAGGTCTGTATGAATGATGTGCAGGAAAGACGGAGTTCTCATGAATTACATCTCCATAACTGCGTCTTTCACTCACAGCCTCAAATGGACTCTGATATTGAAGGAGAACAGGATGCGTGCAGTTTTTATTGCAGTTTGACAATGCAAGGTGTCTCTTAAACACAACAAATCATATCGCATTGTGCATCCATCCATCCATCCTGCAAACTTTCAATGTCGAGTCCACTTCTATAACCTCTTGGCTACCACTGTCTCAATGACAGAATAGAAGGCAAAGATCTTTTTTGCTGAAAGTGGCATCTCAGTTGCATTAATCCGATTTCCGTCATGATACATTGAGTCATCAGTCAATGCAAACTCTATCCATTGTCTGTATATACATTTTTGTTAATGAAAAAGCATGTGATTGATAGGATCATCGCAATTAAAATGTTGGAATTTCTTTAAAAGTATCATGATGAAATTATGAGTTGCCCCATGGTTAATAAAGCTGTACAGAATTCAATTAGTACTCAAAGTCAATTTTGCGAGTAGTCCCTCCTCTACGCCTCAAATATTCATAAGACAATCCATCTGTTCATACATGGCAGCAGTCGACTGATTTAATAACAGCTCCTAATTTGGACGAGGAAACAGTGACTATATCTCATTAAATGAATGGTATCGCAGCCGCTGTCATTAGTGAGTCCAGGGAACAGAGGAGGGGCTGAAACTGAATGGCAATTATTGTCTATTGGAGTCCAGGCACCGCTAAGGAGTGTGCAAATATGCCCCAACTTTTCTCAGATGTCTTTCTGTCTTCTCAGATTGCTAAACAGATGCTCCATAATGTCTCAGCACAGAGCTTCTCAAGGAATCTGGTTAATTCTTCACGCATGTCATGCAAAACCACAATAATCTTGAATGAATGACATTTTGTGTTCTCCCATGTGTGTTCAGCTGTTAAGATTAAAGAGAGTAGGGCAGTTTATTTTTGTCAAAGGTTTTTGTCATATCTGTGGATGAGATATGAAAAGGTGAAAAATACATGTGAGAATTAACAAAACCAAAAAATGTAAGAAAATTGTTGCAGTTTTAATTGCTTTTAAAAAAAAATAAATCAAAGTTTTATTATTGTCTTATTAGGCCACCATGTACATTTGACCCCGAGTTTGTTTTTCTTAAGTGTATGACTGCCAAGAAGAAATCAAGGTAAAATGTTCAAGGACAGCTCACGAGCAGTCATGAAGTGCCATCTATTGGCAGACAAAGGAACTTATTCAACTTGGATTCATAGATAAATGCTGCAGTGCAACAAGACCCATTTTTTTTTCATTATCCTGCTACACTCATATAATGCTGCAGTTACATGAAGCCGCTGCATTTTTTTTGCCCCCCGCCCTCTGTAATTACAAACTAGTTTCACTCTCCGATGACCCAGTATTGTACCTATTTTCTCATTACCTATTCATAGCAATCGCCTCTGCCAACATTTCACTCTCGTAGCTTTGTGTCTTTTCGCTGTGCCTTCAACGTCAGTCACTGTCACTGATGTGCTCTGCTCACACACAGGTGGAGAAGGTTGAGTTTGGAGTCCCCCAGGAAAAGGGGGAGAAAGGAGAGAGCGGAGATCCCGTACGTATTTTCCTGCGGTGACATGTACAACACCGCTCTGTTACACAGTCATTAACCAAGGCCTCCTCCCACAGGGTCAGCCCGGCGACGAAGGGACCGACGGGATGAAGGGACAAAAAGTAAGTCGCGTCAATGTCAAGTGTCATATATGATGATTCCCCCTGTTTGTACTTTGAGACACAGCCAAGGATTGTGTATGTGAGTGTGGTGGAAAAAGGGGTAAGCCAGTTCAAGCAACTTAATTGGTAGGAGGTGGCAGAAATCAGAGGTGACACCTTTTGAGTTAGTTATCTTCTTGAAGCCTGCCTTCCTTCCTTGAGTCTTTGAAACCTTTTGCAGCGTTTAATGACTCCACAGGTTTTGTTTCTTTTCTTTTTTTTTTCTGTTGTGCTTTGCTCCTAGAAGAATAATTCACGTCTCTGTGTGCATGCAAGCGTGCGTGCCTGTATGAGTGTGTGCGCACACAAGCGTGTGCATGTCTGCCTTTTTTTTATCTTTTGTTGGTGAAATTTTGGCAAAATTTTTCTTCTTCAAAAATGAGCTTCGACAAAAAGGCTACAGTTTTCATTTTTCTCCTCTTTAATCATCTTAAATATCACTTTATCTGTCACTTAGCAGAATAGCATCACTTAAGAATTATTCCACTAACTCTTGTTTTAATAATCAAGCAGTGTATCAAGAAGAAACAACAGCACCATTTACAAAGCTCATTTTGGCTCTTTGCTTCTGAACTGTAGTCGGAATATTAAACTTCACTCGGTCACCAGATTCTTATATGCATTGCTCATTTCGCCTAATTTGCCATTACTTTCATTGCAGATTTTTGTAATGTGCACACATAATGAAATTCATACCGATGGAAGTCAATCCCGAGCACTCCTTTTTAAATTAGGTCGAATTGCACAGTAATACAAAAAAACATTTAAAAGGCACTAACTCATAAGGCTCATTTCATCAGTGATCAAAGACAGAAAAAGCCCCTTAAAAAGAAATGAGAAGCTTGATTCAAGTTCTTTTTTATGGACTTCAACTGATTGCATTTGTTCCCAAACAGCCATGGCTGCAGCACTGTCACTCTGTATTCAGGCACAGCGAGGCTTTGAGCGAAATAGCTAAAATCCTAATGATAGCAATGAGATCACGATGTAGAACAGGCTAAACACGCTGGTGCAAGTTATAATGTTGCTATATTGCCCGAGTGATTGCCGTTAGTCTCGATGAAGGGATGAGTGCATGTGTGCACCGGGTTTTGTGGAAGCCGGTGATGCCACAGCGTTTCCCTCAAAGCATTCATTTCAACCTCATGCAGGTGCTAGAGAAAAAGCTAAAAGGATTATCAAAGTCATTAGGATGAATCGTCAGAGAGGAGATTGCTGACTATACACAATTTGGTGCCAATCTGTCCAGGGGAATTTGAGAAGTAGTAATTTAGACCTGTCCGTGGCACTAGAGAAGAAGCCAGAGATCACTTAAGTCATTATGGTTCATTTGTTCTGAAGCCATGAATGTCAGCATCAAACTGCATGCCAGTCCTTTGAATAGCTGTCAAGACATTTCAATACGGTCCAAAATGTCAGCTTCATGGTGGGGCTATAGAGAAAAAGTGAAGGGATCACACTCTGTAGGAGTCGTATTCAGGGTATGACAATTGTTTTAAGTTGAGAAATGTTAGGAGGTAAAGGAAAACTTTTTAGAGCTGTGACACAAGTGCAAAAACCCAAATCATTTACATGGTTGGATTTATTAAGTGGGCAGCATTGAAAGACGTACTGTTGTTAATGATAAGCCATCAAATCCAAAAGTCAGAAGAAATCATCATCTTGAGATCAGCTTCACAGCGATCTATCACTTTGTGATTTCTCCTAAGAAATTGACATTCCTGGTATTGCTGTTCCTAAAGCGACATCACAAATGAGTTATATCTTATTTGACGAAACCACTTTTCTCTTTACTTAGTGGTGGTGCTCTAGAAAATTCCCTTTTTCCTTGATCCACATCTAGATAGAAATTTAAAACTTCCGAAACCCTTTTCCCTTAATGAAATTACAAATTTAGAGGATTATGTAGTACAGCATGCCTTCTCTCAGTGCATTTGACTTGTTTGTGGCACTTAATATGGAGATGCAAGCTTTGCTTGTGTTTTTAAAAGCTCTTTTATTATAGCTTGTAAATTATGAATGGGAAGAATTGAGCTTCCCTCATGCAATTGTTCACAATTAAGTATCTTCCAACGTTCCCCTGAGCGCGTATTACAGTGGTAAAACAGGCTACATGATGGGAGTCCATGTAACATCTAAACAACATTGTGCAAAAGGTTAAATGCAGCGTCCCCATAGGCTTTTAAGAAAAAATATTTATTGCTGTTGTAGTTTCCACTCTTCCAACGGCTCTGTTGTGTAATTTGAAAGCTACCCACTCTATTGTTGCATGCATACATACATACATACATACATACATACATACATACATACATACATACATACATACATACATACATACATAAATACATACATACATACATACATACATACATACATACATACATACATACATACAATACCCGGTGTTAGACAGATTAATTATCGATGCACACACCTCAGTCTTCTCGCTATAAGGTGATAGTTCTAACCACCACACCCTCATCCACCCATCTTCCTACACCCTCTCTATTCGGGTGATTGAAATTGTCAGGGTCAAAGCTAACATAGGCTTAAGGGGAGGGTTGTTCCTGGACTGGTTTCCAGTCCTTCGAAGGGTCAAAGCAGAGAGAAGCAACAACATAGGTGCAGAATCATTAATTACCTCACCACGCAGATTATCCAGGAGCCACTCCACACACAACAATCGATCCTGGATCATCTCTCCGAGCCAACGGGGCTAATCACAACACCCCCGTTCCACCCACTAAGTTAAACCTGGCAAAGGGAGTACATGTAAACATGCCCCACTGACCAGCAGGTTCAGACCAGGAACATCTTTTTTCTCATGGGTCAAGAGCAGTAAACCGAGTGTGCATGTGTACTAACATGCTGCCCATCTATGCTTATGTCATCTTATTTATTTGTTTGTTTTAGTTCTCATTGTATAATATTGACTCATAAAAAGTAACTGACATGAAGTTTTGCGATGTGTCTTTTCAGGGTGATGTTGGTCCTCCTGGTCCTCCTGGTCCTGTAAGTACAATCAAGTGGAGAAATCCAAAGTCAGTAGCCTTATTGCATTAACCAACAAACTAACATTTTGATGAGTAACAATAATAAAAAGAATCAGTATGACATTTTTTTTCTCTGTTTTCTCAGCAAGAAACCCAACAAATTGCCTCTTGTGTATTAGAAAGCTCTTAATCTCCTGCTGTGTGAGCGTGAGGGAAGAGAAATCAAAAGCAGTGCGGTGTTCCCTTTTACTGTCACACCTCCAACATGGTGACATGTCATCTCGTAACCAATTTCTAATCTTTGACAAGCCTGCAGATTTACAGTTTTCATTTCTTTTTCTCCATGTGAATAGTGCACCGGAGTTGATGAATGGCTTCAACATAGAAAGCCTTTTTCAAACCAGAGGAGATTTGTGGTGTTGCGTTCTTTTCGTATTTTTTTTTTCCTTCGAACATCATCCTTGTTTTGTTTTTTTTGGGGGTTTTTTAGGTAATGAAGTCCCAGATAATTGGCCGCAAGCTCACTATGAAGGCTTTTTACAGATGTATATAGAAGAAAAGAATTCACAGAATAGCTTGCAGGGCGCTGAACTCTGTGCACTGTGATTTCTTGTACTTTTGGTATAAAGTGAAAACATTTGAAGTTGTGCTCGCATACTGACGCTGCCAGCCTTTCACTCGAAACAAGTGTTTCTTCATAGTGTGAATTAATGGAGGTCATGTGGCTCATGACCTGTTTGTAATGTTCACGATTCTAAATTATAGATAAAACCGCTTTGGTTGGAGACACTGGTGCCGCTTTTAGTGGAGAAGCAGATATAAACAGAAGCGCTGACGTCACGGAGGATGTCTGATGAGTGCTGAAGGTGACACAGAGTGGGTGGCGCTGAGATGATAGAACCCATCGCTTAGACATTTCACAGTCAAAAATACACTGTGACAAATCGGCGAAAGATCTCGTAAGGTGGCATTAATAACCGCAGAGGCATGCTTTGCGACGACGTGTACACTATTAATAAAGATGGAAGGATAAAAAGAGACAAATAAAAACAGGATATTGGAGCCTTTGTGCTTTGAAATGATGGCTTTGACATTTCAATGACTTTGTCCGAATGTGTTTTGTTCTAAAGATCTGCCGCATATTGAACTGCAGAGGGCTTCAGACATTAGCTTGGAAACAGAGTTTGACATCTTTCATTCTCATTGTCACTTGTATGGCTTGTTAGCGAGTAATTCTTTTGGAAATTGGACAGCTTAATTATAGGGGGAACAAATATCACTCCACTAGTTTCACTTGATTCTGTCAAACCAACATGAACTCTACTGGCCTCATAAGAATATATATCAGTGTAGCTGCTTTTAATAGCTGTTTAAAAACAGATCCTAAAATTTTTTAGGATCGGATACAAAGAAAAATCTGTTCAAAAGCGAAATGCTCGGTTGTGTTCATTGTTGTGCGATGAGGTGTAGCCCGCCCAGGACATAGGAGATTTGTGCTCTAGCACACAGTAGAGGGGAAAAATATTACTCATTTGATAAATGACACAGTTTGAATATTTAGTACCAGTCTCTGTCTGTGCTCTGTGCTTTCCCATGGCAGATAATTTTGGCAGTTAAGCATCGATTTCCCTTACACAGCAGAAGCTGGGGTTCAGATCATTACCCTCCCTTCATAAACCTTCTTGTGCCTGTGTTTATTAGTGACAGGGAGGAGCAGTGGGCTTACGGGCATGCACGGCCGTCACTACCCCCGATGCCCTTAAAGTGGCAAAGCAGTCTTTGTGGTTCTGAGACGGTCCTGGTTTTATTACTCCATTGCTTTATAATGGAGTTTTATCATCTATTAAACTGAATCTGTTATGCCAAGTTTTGTTGAATAAATGGTTTTAATGCAGCATTTCACATTGTTGGATAAAAAAATAAAAAATTCTGGCAGGAATTTCATCAGATACTGATGTCACTGTATCAAAAAAAAAAAAAGAAGTGAAAAAAAAAAGACAGCAGTCGTTTTGTTGAGTAACTGCAGAGAATGAGTGGACTGTTTAAACGTGTTTTGGCCATTATTGCTGGAGGAGGAGAGGGGACACACCATGTCGCCTTTATATAGCTCTTTAATCAGAGTTTCTCGCTCAGAGAGCTCACAGGCACACATTAGTCAGGATTGGAGAACACCTGCCCAGGTGGACAAACTCAAATAACTGTTAACCGGGAGTCACTCGGAGGAAATCACCAGCTGCAATTATGTCAACAGCAGGCACATCCCTCTCAATCTAAGTGCTATTGGGACACCAAAATTTACAGATATTGGTTCCTATTCTCTCTTGTGGTTCTTAAATCATGAAATCGGGCAAGGGTGACCTCCTTACAGGGGTGAAATATGTTTACCACAACACAAAGGACCTTAAGACATCACGATTGGATGAAAACAGTGACCATGAGAATTGATTTCCAAACTGTGGTATACATACCTTAAAATGAATGAATGATTGACTGAATGAACGAATGAATGAATGAATGAATGAATGAATGAATGAATGAATGAATGGAACAAAATTTATAATACTTATTTCTAATATTCATAATTTAATGGGTTTTTTTTTTATATCTTTGGACGAAAAAGAGCTGTTTTTTTATGTTCTGGCTTGAGATATAATGGAGAGCAGCACTTTGATGAGAGTTGAAGCTACGGCTTGTTACTGTGTGTCTCTGTTTGCCAAAAATCCTCAATGGATGAGCTTCATATTAGGAGTCAATTTCCCCTTCGTGATCATGTAAGCTTCTGCTATTGCATCATCGTGCTGGTCCTAGTTTGAGTGCTTTTAGAGTTCATCACTTTTTCTCAGGTGGTAAACACAGTAGAATGTTTGAAGACTACTGATCTAAAACATTTGTTTTGTTGCAACATTTTTGTGCATCTCATGTTTTAGTTTGTATCGAAATGTGCTTGTACAACTTGACTTTCTTATTGTATATATTATATCCCTTAATGTGATTATGAGTAATGCTACCGTCTTCACATTAAAGTTCCATCTCGTTACTGAATGAAAAATATACTTAATACAACAGAGTATATATTTGGGTTCACTACGGTCTTGTACTCTGCGTGTCTTTTGTGTGTATTTTCACCTGTGTGACCATTTCATTCAACACTAACTGATTCTATTCTGATTCAGTGGAATGCATGTTCATGCGAGGTCTGAATGAGGTCTTTGATTCAGTGAGTGATGTGACGTGCGGTTTGTACAGAGAATGATTTAGCTCTGAGGAAACGCTTTGAAGCCGAGTAATTCCGGTGATTCAAGTGGTCTTGACCTCTTCTCTTCCGTTTCATTTGATTTAGTCGTGGAGGGCTCTACCCAGCTGCTCTGTCACCCAATTTCTGAGCTTTACTAGAGATATGAAAGAGGAATAGAAATATTCTATCTAAATACAGATTAAATCTTTTCTAATCAAGCCGAGGTTCACTCTGCTGGCAGGGGAGTCACATTGTAGTCATTCATTTTGTCAATCAGGAAGAAGCTGTGACTCCTGTATGAGCTTTAAAAACCATCTGTGGCTCAGCTCAGTGTTTTCTTTAATTTTTTTCACTTCCCACAAGCTAAATGGAGACTTTTAAAAGAACATTGTGTGTCTGCTTCATTACTTCTAGGTGATGACAGCTCACGGATTACGACAGCTCTCTGGAACGGTGAGCAGTTGTTTACTTTTTATATTAAAAACAACACATGACAAGTACTGCCTGGTTGTATCCTGTTGTTCTTTGAGCCCAAAGTAGACTGCAGTAATTTCTGATATGGTCTCTCTTCTCTTGCATTTAAGGCTGACATTATGGAACGAAGTCAGAAAGGGGAAAAGGGAGATAAGGTAATTATTCATGTCTTTATTGTTCTTTGCTGAAAAAGGTAAAAGTCACTATGGTCGCCAGGTTTTATTGCATTCAAGGGCCCGGTGGGTGTCTTTTGTAACATCAACAAAAACAGCATTGACATTTGATTTTGAATGAACAATTGCGCGTCACCCACTGCTCAGATGGTGAGTTTGATTTCATCCGTGTTCTTTATAGAGACTCACAAGGTGAGGCTCTACATAAATTGCCAAACAATTATTGTTTGGGCCTCTGAACAACAGATGTATCTACTTGAGGCGAGCATATTACAAAAGCCACTGATGCAGCTATTGACAAAACATCAAAAGATAGTCAGCTAAATGAAAAAAGAAGGGGGAGGGGGGGGTAAAAAAGCTAATTACGAGAAGAGTTACAGTGCAGATCGAGGGTGTTTAGGAGGTAAAACTGTTGTTCAGGTTGGTTTTTTTTAATAACAGAACAAGAATAAACTTTCTTAAAGTGCCCAGATTTGGCTGTAATTGGAGTAGGTTTCTGTCAGCGTTGAAAGAACAGTGTGTCAGTTACAGCCCTTTTAGTACATAATGCCCAACTTGCTCTGGTTCACGGTTAATTGGACACTTGGCCGCTAAATGTTGCTTGTGCTGTTGTGTGTATTTCAGTGTTTGTTCATACACTAAAGAGTCCACATGTGCCTCGGCGATGATTGAAAGCCAAGAGCTGCCATTCAGATTGATGCAGAGTTGTCTGTCAATTTGAAAGGTGTGGAGAGCTGCACATACCAGAAAGCCATCCATCCATCTTCTGTACAGTTTTCTTCCAGCTTTTGGTTGCAGGGGGCTGGAGCTGATAGGCGAGGGCAGGGTAAACCCTGGACAGGTCACCAGTCCATCACCGGGCAAACACACAGAGACAGTCAGGCACTCACATTCACACCTGCCTTTCACCAGTGTTGTTTTTTTTTTTTTACTGTTTGAGGAAACAGGAATAACTGACAAAAACCCATGAATGTACACACAAGTAGAACATTCAAACTCCACACTAATGTTCTGTATTTGCCAATTGTGACATTTGCCCATGCAACAAGGCTCAAGCAGTACAGAAACATGCAACACTTGAGAATACAACAAGGTAGCCCAGAGATATCCACTGTGGTTTATCCGGCAAAGTGGTTTTGTAGTTAGGCACAATCTAAACCAGCACACAATGATACAAAAAAAAAAAAAAGTCATAAAATGGCCACAAAGAAGCACAAGGGGATGAAATCCTATGTGTCAATATCTTCCATGTCTGAGGTAAACAGTGAAGTTTATTACCATAACCTCACTGGATTCACCTCCAGATGTAAACTTTAAACAGAGAATGGATTGAGTGCAGAGTTCACAGAACATATAAACAAACAACAAAGTTATTTGGGAGGTTGAAACAAAATTAACCTCAAACAAAAAGAATTGAAAAGCGTAGAGACAGAAAGGACCAGCTTATGATTGGAAGAGAGAGTGAAGGTGTCAAACACTGCGTTGCTTCTGAGGCAACAAAATTAGAGCAGGAGAGTCTGTGAGTGATAAAAACTCAGTGGGTGACTTTTCATTACCCCGCAGAACAACCATCCAAAACATACAGTTGAAGCAAATAACAGCTTTTCCAGGTGAAAAGGTGGAACATCCTTAACTGTCTGAGTCATTCAGTGTAATTTTGATCGAGGACTCCTTCTACCTGCTGGAGACCGGGACACAAACATTTATCCTTCGACAGGTAGAGCGAAGGTCTAGTAGGCCTGTGGACTTAATACTGGTCTCAAACTGCAAAAGAATGAATATGAAGTTAATGTTGTTTGACTTTGTGCGTATGTGCCCAGTAACTCCTACACTTCAGGTTATTAAAGGTCTGCATCTCCCAATTGGTGAACTCATTAGAGCTGACACATGGCCCTAAAATGTTTCAAGGTATTTTATTGCAAGTTGAATTTGCCGAAACACAAAAGCCTGGATACAAGAAGAAAAAAGGGTGGATTGTGGAAAATCTGCAAAAAGGAAAAATTCAACTTGTATGCATCAAAACCCACAAATTCAGTTGTGTATATGATTTGAAGTGAAAAAAAAAAAATGTTTTGATAAAATTTCCATTCTCACCGCAAAGAAGCATACTTTCCCAAGGAAATATTCTACGTTCGTAACCTTCACTTGATGTGAAAGCAAACTTCATGAAAGTCCTTGAGGATTTTTCTTTCTCCAAATCGCACCATAGTCAGCAAAAGGAATGGCTTACTTGACTACTTTCTTTATGCACATCTTAAAACGGGATGATTTCCAACTTTCTTTATTTTTTTCACAGGGAGAGGCTGGAGTTCAAGGACCGCAAGGCTTCAAGGTGACTCCCTGAAAACTCAGCCCTGGCTCTAAAACTTTGTCCCCCTTTTTTCCACCAAATGCTACTCCGTGTGTCCCTCCACTGGAGGTGTGTGGCATTAGACAACAAAGTAGGGCCATATGGAGTATGCAAGCTCTTGATCAAAGTCTTCTTTTGACATGTTCCTCATCCTGTGTGAAACAGTGGTCCTTGCAACATGCCATGTCTTTGAGCTGCTATCAGAGGGCTTCAAAACTCTAGTGGCACACAGCGAGGAATCCATCTCTGTTTGCTCCTGAAGCTCATTCGTCTCTGCTGTTTATACCTCTCTAAACCTTTGCAAACCTTCTGAATGTACAAAAGTTTTACTGTATATTGAATTCAGAGGGAGGAAAAAAACCTAACACACTGCCCTTCTTTCAGGATCGTATCCCAGAATACAAATCTGAAGATGCTTTTCTATTTTTCTGCCTCTCTTATGTCTCTTATCCAACATTATTGGGGCTGTAACAGGGAAACCTTGGGCCACCAGGACTTAAGGGAGATCAAGGACCAGAGGTGAGTCTTTTATTTATCTCAAGGAGTGCCTCTGACAGTCAGTCAAAGGAGGATGACTAAAAGCCTGCAGAGTTCTGTATAATACAATATACATATAGAAATGTGCAAATATGCTAAAAACTAAAGCATTCTAGTTTGATTCACCAAAAGACTAATGTAAAATCTCCTGGGAAAAACATATTTTAAGACTGTCGCGGAAATATTGATATCAATCACTTCACTTTTGAATAAAATTCATGCAGACGTTATATAATGTCCACAGCAATACCACTGCATTTTCTCCAGTCAGTGAAGGTATGCATGAAGACAGCAGCCGGGAAACGCTTTCCTAATTCAGCCACCATTTAGCCCTAAGTGCTGTTTCCATGGCAATATGTAGCTCATGTAGATCAAAAAACAGTTAAGATCTAAAAAATAAAATGCATAAACAGCTTACTCTGAAATAACAGCAAGAATATAAGCTTGTATATTCAGTAATGTGTACATGTGAAGTTACTGCTGCTCTCAGCATGTTCTCAGCATTCAGTAATTGCCATGAAACAGAGCTTGGCCTATTAACAAGCAGCACACTGCTTTTTGACATACTCTGGAAAGCCTCTGGCATGATTGGCTGTGTTTAACACTTCAAATTCAGGCAATTCAGTAATCAAGCAAAAGGGCAGCATGGCCAAAGCAATGTGTTTTTTTAATTTTCTGTTTTTTCTTCTTTTTTTTTTTCTCTTTTTTTTTTTGCAAGGGGAGGGAAGGTCTACTAGGGCCTGCTGGACTCCCAGGACTCCCAGGCGAGCCAGTAAGTACGCTGGCAATAGACACCAGCACTTCATGTCAAGCCTTGCTTTCTCTCGTTGCCTTATCTGTCACCTTGCCACATCCTCCACTCTCCTCACTCCGGCTGCCAAAATGAAAGCGAGAGATAAACAGATAAACCTCAACAGGCAGAGACCGAGAGGAAGTGGAGAGAAAAGTCCGGAATTTTTACACAGACGATCAGTAATCAAATTTAAGAATTAATTAGTGGAAAGAGGCAAATCTAAGCGCTTTATGCCAGGAACGGAGGCAGAGGCCCAATCTGTTCTCCACACCTGCTTCAGTAATGAGCATCTGTCTTTATTCAAAAGCAGGGAGGGAAAAGAGGCATTTCATAAATCCTGGCTAAGGGAAATTATGTTGGAACACAGCAGCCCGCTGAAGCAGTGAGGAGGAGGAGATAAATGTGTGTGAGGAGATGAAGGTCTGGTGATAGATGTGTCTCTTTTCACCGCTATTTACAGGGCTCGCCGGGGGACCCGGGGGTGCCCGGGAGAGATGGTCTAAAAGGAGAAAGGGTGGGTAAACTTCAAATCGAGTTCTCACCTCAAAGTAAAATAAAAAGCTATGATGTTTTATCACAGGTTGAACATGCTACACAACTTGTGAAGGCGCACCTCAGAATTGCCGCCCAGTGTGCCATCCTCAATCATGTCTGATGCCTCTCGCCCCTCCGTTATTCATCGTGCACAGGACTCATCTTTCAGTTGCGTCCACAACACGGCGCAAAGCAGAAAAAGTGGAGAAGTGTGCAGTTGACATATGTGATGGGGTGTGCAACACGTCAGAGTGAATGAACTTTCTTTCAGGTCGCCACACCCACCTGAATCACTGTTATTTTGTTGAGCACTTCACATGACTGAATACATATAGGAGGCAGGAAAAATAAAATCACCTGAAGTGCTTGTCTCCAATATCCATGATATAGTTGAGACAGCTGCAGATGCACATTCAAGTGCATCGCCTGCTAGAAATAGGAAAACACTTGAATGAGTGTAAGAGAAAGTGTTCAGTTTTTTGAAACAGTCAGAAAAAAAAAACAGTCATTGGCGGTCCATGTGCTTTTCTCAATAAATTGATATTTTATATACAAACTGGCGAGCACACCAAAAATAATCTTCTGTGGTGCTTAATCCAATTTCGGGTCACGAGGGGCTGGAGCTGATCCCAGCTAACTATTCCAGTTGCCAGTCCATCACAGGCCAAATACAAAGAGACAGACAATCACCCAAACTCACATTCAAATCTCGGGGCAGCTTAGAATTGAACATATTTTTAGACTGTGAAAAGAAAAATGAAGTATCTGGAGAAAACCCAGACACAAGGGGAACATTCAGAATAGAAAGTGCCCCACTGGACTCGAACCAGGAGTATTGTTGTGGTGAAGTCAAAGTGCTCACCACTACACCTCAGTGCAGCCACCATGACAGTTTCAAAGTGTTAAAAAGAAAAACAGATACACGTTAAATTGTGTTTGTAGATTTATAAAAAAAAAAAATGCTGGTTATTTCTTTACCAAATATTAGGTTGGCTACATTCATAACACACTAATCAATCCAGCTTTGTTGACGAAGACCCATCGCGTTCTCCTTGTGGTTGGTTTTTATTGGCTAGTTCGAGCAGGAGCGATGTTTGGCGAGGGTGTTTAAGTGTCTGCCGTGCAGCATTGTGTGTATGAACCTCAGTTCATGTTTGATCTGAAGCAATCACGTCATTGGTGTCATCTGTACAATGTCACCCAGTGCTTTGTAATTCACCTTATAATCATCACCTAATTATTACAACCTTGTATTGCACCTGAATAATTCACAAATTGTTAGACTCCCAACAGGTCGTAATGTTTGTTTAGAGTCTGTGGAAATTTTACTGAAAATGTTTTCAATCTCTCTGACTCTTGACTCAAATAGTAAAGAAAAAAGCCTACAAATTCTTTATTAAGAGACTATAAATGTTAATGTTTCTTATTGGCTGGCGTACAACATGCAATGTTATACTACACTTGAAAAAGAGATTAATAATCTGGTAATAATGTGGTTCTCCTGGCTAAATTAAAATTAAATTAAAATTAAACTCTAAAATTAAATTACATGAAATATAATGATCCAAATATTACCATACAGGTATAACTGGCACTGTTATTTATCATTGATCTATTTCCAATAGTCATTATCTTACATGCAGTTGAACAGTAGTCCCACATTCAGAAATTCATGCCACAATAGGCATTCTCACAAAAATAACCTCAGTATGCAAACATACAGAGCAAGGTTCTATGACTTCCACAATACGACAAAAACAGGGACAGAAATACAAGATTAAGACATTGAAATGGTATTTCCTTACAATATATTTAATTATAAACTTTTTTCACATTGAGCACAGATTGTTTAAAGTGAACTACACATTTCGTCATAGTTAAATCTACCCAGATACGTGCAAAATATTGCATTCTTTACCCATGGACCACTGGAATGCAACCCATTATACAAGTGTGTCTATCATCTGATTGTGGCCAGTCCCGGAACTCTTGTCCTAAAATGCGTGTCACAACAAAAAAGTGCTATAGACGCATTAATCCACGTGAAGCCTATGACTTCACATGAAAATATTAAAGAAGTGTGGGAGAGCTGTGATATACTCACGGAGACCATTCACTAATGGCATTAGAGCAATAAGTCAATTGATTTTAAATCATAAAAGACTTCTGTGAATCTAGAAGTTGGACCTGTAAAATTATATGAATTATATATTTTAATATATTGTAAAAGGCATGATTTTAAATTGAATTTGGCTTCATTTTATTATTTGTGTACAATATTCATTTGGGTCAATTCATTTGGATCAAGATTTTTCACTGCAAGCCAATGCAGTAAATAAATTGTAGAAGAAGAAGAAGAAGAAGAAGAAGAAGAAAAAGAAAAAGAAAAAGAAGAAGAATGGCACTCCAATGAAAAAAGAAGCCACCCCACGTTCATTGTGCCCAGTGTATTTCTCCATCTTAGTTGGGCAATTTGAATGAAACAGTGTCCATGGCCAGATTCACAGAATTGATTTGGGACAGGGGAGATGAAAAGCGGACTCTGCTGTTTCTGCCTGCAATTTTAAACCTGCCGACTAGATGGGTTGGTAGCGTCCACGCAGGGTCATAAATTGTCCCCCTCTAACAAACAGCATTGTTACCAATTGTGCATCCCTCGCACATCTTCGTAAATTGTGCCTCACCAAGCTTCACTTTCTGGAATGCAGCGCCTTGTTTGCATTGATGAGGGGAGCATGGCCAGCTTGATGCTTTCAGTTTGTAATACTAACCGTGTGTCCATCTGCAGGGGGATTCTGGAGGAGTGATTGGGCCACCAGGGCCTAAGGGTGAGCCAGGGGAATCTGGTGGTGGATACATGGTGGGTATTGGATCATGGAGACTGACAATTTTATGCTGTCACAAAGCACCTCAGTGGACGGAGTCATTGTTGCAGGAAAACAGAAAACAAAGTAACATATACATGTATGAATCATCTGCATACAGGTAGAACAGCAGTAGATAAGCTTGAGTGAAGTAGTTCCTTCAGCTGAATAGATAACACAATGCTGTGTAGTAGCAATGTCATTAAGCGATCCACCTTTAGATAACCTTAGCCTGGATAATCACTTATCCTCCCATTATAGAGCTTATAGTGTTTGAAGCGCTATCTTTTATGGCCATGGCTTTGCATATAGAAATGTTCATTACCGCTTCACCCAAAAAAAGCAGCACATATGCAGCCAAAGCCTCGGTCTTGGTTGATAGCTCTTGCACTCCCCAATTACCGGCTGCGCTTTTCGGCTTTAAACAATCAGGTTTGTTTGTGTGTGGAAACATTGAAGTGAACATTATGCCTGACAGCAGACCCACTCATCAAGCAAGGGGTATTGTGAGCAGTGTAATAAGGACACGATTGCATTTAGGCATAAGTGTTTAAACCTCTTTAGCATACTGCAGCAATGTGACAATTGAAAAAGGATTGAAAAAGAGGGATGTATGAGAGACGTTCACAGCGTCCCAGTGACCTTTTACATTGTTGCATAGGTCCAAAATGATAGACAAACTGCTTTTATCCTAAGCTCACATTGATTTGCTTTTCTCTGTGTGGAGTTTTTTTGGGCCCAAGACTCACCCACTGGAGTGCAATTCAGTCACCGGGTTGACAATGCAAAATTGTTAAAATCACAAAGACACATAGGCAGCAACAAAGTGACAACTCTTCTTAATTTATTCACTGGTTGCAGAGGGACACTACATTGAAACTCAACGCTGAACAGCGACATCAACGACCACCGTAAAGCAGCCGTAGCTACAGTTTTGTTACTAGCGTTAGAATGAAAGCCATACCCTGAGAGAGAGTTTCTGAAAACGTGCACAATGAAGCTTTAATCATTTCATACTTCTTCATTTTGAAACTTCAAAAATGTGCCGTTACAGTTCAGTTATTTTACTGATCCACCTGAACTGGACCATTCTCCAGTGTCTTGTCATATAACATGAGGAAAAACACTAGAAACGCAGCTTCAAATGATTTTTGCATATTTAATCAGTCACCAAGCTGAAGTAATCCATATGTCTGTATTGATTTTACCTTCAGTTGATTAATGAGCAGTTCTCTAAATGTTTCTTTTGCTCTGTCGTTCTTTACTTTGATTAGTAGTTAGAGTCAACCTTCATCCACTGATTCAGAAGTTTTTGTTTATCAAATGAGGCTTAATGGAGCATTTCAATTCCAACCAGAGAATGTAGCTGTTGGATTGTATTTGACTGAAAAAAGTTCAGTACTTCTCAGAGTTAGAGTTTTATGTTTGATTGAATTACGACTTTCCTCCCTGAAACTGCTGTGTTCGTTCAAAGTCCAAGTACAACGCAGCTAATTTACATTGTGCAATGTTGGACTTGTAACACTAATACATGCTGACCACGGAAATCAATGTCTCATCTGGATGGTACAGTAAATAATGCTTACACCAGACTCCACTCAAATCAAGCATTTTTTTTCTCTGTGGTACGGCCTTATCACGGTGCCTCTGTAGATTGCAACTAATAAAAATGTTGTAAATAGTATTGGACTTGAGCTCATCATGCAGCTGCGATGCAGATTCGGGAGTGCTGTTATATTTCCGGCTGCAACTTAGTTCTCAAAGTGAATCGCTGATGAATTTGTACCGAATCCTCACGCTTCTGTCTTCTTCCCCTTGTTTTTGCAGGGCGATGGCTTGTCTCTAAGCAGAGGGTCTCGTGGGCCTAAGGTAGGAAACATCTCCAACACAACAGTTTTCTACCATCATTTTTGCAGTGTGATCATTGACGTACACTCTGTTTGACCTCAATATATATGGAGAGGTTTTTCCAGTAGTTTGAGCTACACGGACGCATGTACTCAATATACAGCATATGGTTGTAATGTTATGGCTGAACTGTGATACTTAAACTCCAGGAAAATATATCCGTAATGACTGTTACATTCATGTTTTGTTTGTTTTTTTTAAATTTGTTTTAGCTGGTTGATATTTACTTTCACTTCCTTGTGCTCAGTAGAAATTAATCCATTCTACTGACACCCACAGAGAAGAGCTGAGTTCTTGCTAGAGTATGTGAAACCAATACTTGTACATTACTGATCTAGAGTGACCCTGGAGGGGGGGTTAATTAAAATCTATTATTGTAAAAACCCATACAGGATTTTAACAGGGTCTGTTGCAAAATTGAGTGGGCTTCAGTAGAATTGAAAAAAAAAAACTGTCATTATGTTCCGTAAATACAAAAGTGATAGTGCAGCCTAAGCTGTTTAGATATGTTCAATATTTAATTATATTCTTTACACAGTCTGCTTGGAACTCTTTAGTCGACCGTCTGTCTTCTTGGGGCTTCTTGAAGACTTATTTTTGCTTCAGATGCTTCTTCTCTTGGGCTGAATTAGCTGGAGCAGCCAGTCTTGAACAAATTGGCAGGAGTTTGAAATCTATGCCACTTGTAGTGAATGTTCCTCATATTAAAATGATTTGTTTAAGATCACATGGAGAGCTTTTTTCATAGCCCTGAGACTCATAGGCATTCACACCCCCTTTTTATTTATTTATTTTTTTTTTAATTAAGACCCCAAAGAGCTCTTTGACCGTTGGCATGACGACACGGCACACTTCAGTAGCAAAGCAAACAGCAGGTGTGCTAAATGTAGGGGTGCATTTACGTTTTCTGAATGCTTGAAAGAGCTTTAAATTGTGAAATGAATATCATTATATTTGAAGTACTTCACATTCTTGCTTGTTCATTCAAGTGTCTATTTGGCGACTCACTTCTACAGGGGTCGTCACGGCAAGTCACAGCAATTTGCACCATAGACTTGACAAGTTGATATGCCGGATGCCCTTTTTGACTCAGTCTGGATTTTGACTGGGTTAAAGTGGTTACTGGAGGTTAGGGAAGCTCCCTGGTTCACATCGCTCTGCCACGGGGTCAACTGTCGCATACACATTGCATCAGGAAGAGCATCCACCCTAAAATACTTGTCAAGTCAACATGCAGAAACTATAATTCCCAGAATAGAGCAGCCCAAACACGTTTCCTCCCATCTAAGCTGAAAGCACTGCACAGATAGGATAAGTACAAGTGGCCTGTTCACGTCTATTGATATATCAGAAATGGTCACATACTGAATCGACTTTAATTTAGTCTGAAAAAGACTTTTTTTGATGATGTTATGCTCCAATTAGTAGGAGTATTGTTATAGGAAAAAATGGTAATGGTATGAATATACTGTGTTTATCAGCTCATGCATGACTTGAAATGCAGAAAGATAATGAACATGTGCATGCCTCTGGCCTTCACCATAGTTATGTTTCTCATCCTTGAAGCTACGAAAGGCAAAAGATAAAGGGAAACGGGTTCCAGCAGAGTTTGAATACTTAATGATCATGCACTGCGGCAGCTCTCCTTCTTCTGGATTCACTCAATCTCCACCCACCACTCTCTTGTGTTTGTTTCAGGGTGAGAGAGGCATACCTGGACTGCCAGGAGACCATGGTGAGAAGGGAGAACCTGGCGAAGGTGTCATAGGCCCGCCTGTGAGTATGATGCATTGATAGATTCATTTCAATTCAATTTTATATGTATAACGCCAAGTACAATACAGTTGTCTCAAGGCACTCGTACAGAGTAAAGCCCATAAATTCCACACGAGCAAGCATAAGCGAAGATGGAAAGGAAAAACTCCGGAACCAAGCTTAGGGGTGGCGGCTTGCTGCTGTTACGATTGAGTTTAAAGGATAGAAAGAGAGAAAAAGATAGGATAGAGACAGAGAACCACAAGCAAACAGACATAAATCCACTCACTGCAGACATACTGGGGGCAGTAAAAGGTCTCCCAGCAGCTTCAACCTAAAGCAGCTTCACTAGAAAATGGTCCAGGGTGGCCTGAACCAGACCCAACTGTAAGCCTTATTAAATAAGAACGTTTTAAACCTGACCTTTAAAGTAGAGACTGCATCAGCCTCCCTAACTGAAACTGGGAGCTGGTTCCACATGAGAGGATAGCTGATAGCTGAAAGCTCTGCCTCCCATTCCACTTACAGAAAACCTAGGAACCTCCAGTAAGCCAGCACCATGAGAGCTAGGGTAATGTGGGACTAACCGCTCTGAGCTTTATAAGTGAAAATAATGATTTTAAATTCTATTCTAGATTCAACAGGAAGCCAATGGAGAGAAGCTAGTATTGGAGTGGTGTGAATTCTCTCAGTACTCTCCCTGCAGCATTTTTTAGGCAGTTATTTGGACACACCGATAATAGAGAATTACAAATGTCTACTCTGGAAGTAACAAATGCATGATTTAGATCCTCAGCATCTTCCTGATTTTCGAGACACTGAGCAGATGAAAGACAGCAGTGCTGCCGGCTTGTTTAATGCGGGAGTGAAAGGATAAGTCCTGGTCAAAAGTGAGTGCCAGGTTTCTCACAGTGGTACTGGAGATCAGAGCAACACCATCCCCATTATCTCAGCCACATCCATAATTTAGCTCAAACTTCTGTTTCTCGCGAGCATTTATTTTTTTTATTCAGCTTTCCATCTCTTGTGCGCTGCGTGAACTATTTTCTATTTTTGTTTTCCGTATTTGTTTCTTCATTACTTGAACAACCAAAAAGCAGGTTCATGCACTGTAATTATCCATTTATTGAAAACTAAAGGCCACAAAATTCCTAATAGCAGAGACAAATGAGCAGATCCTCTGTTAAGACATTTGCAATTGTCATCTGAGGCCTTCTTCCATTAATGCTCTATGAAGCTTCACAAATGGACTCTGCATGTCACAAATTGAAGTTATTGGACTAAATTATGAAAAATACACAGACTTCACAGTTCCTGCTGTGACTTTAACTCCGCTATGTTAGAAAGGGACCAAGAACACAGTGACCTCCATCACTGATGAAAGAAAGCAGTAAAGAATCACCAATCAACAGTCTTTTTAGATCTGGACCTCCAGCCAAACTGAGCCTGACAAAGGGCCTTGATCACAGAAATAACCGAAGGCACAGAGGTCACTATCTTGAAAATGAGCTCTTTTGCGACAATGGGAGTTCCTTACAGAGGGACAATCACGAGGGCAGCCCTACAGCAATCATGTCATTATGGTAGACTAAAGCCATTCCTCAGCAAACGGCATGTTACATATTACTTCTATCAGGAGTTTGCCAAAAATCAGCTGAATGACATTCGAACCTTGAGTACCAAAACCCTCTGGTGTGATTAAATGAAGATTAAACTGCCGAGCGATTATTTCCACCGGTGTTCGAGGAAGAAACTAGATATTCATTAATACAGCCCCTACAGTCAAACCCTGTGCGGGCAACATCAAGCTGTGAGGATGTCTGTGCAACATGAAAAGAGAGGAAAGTTTTCCATTTCAGTAAGACAACATCAGGTATGCCACTGATAAACACATCAGGGACCCGCGGTGAAAGTCCTGAAGTGGCCCACCCAGAGTCCAGACCTGCACCCAATAAAGAATCTCTGGTGAGGTCTGAAAATGGCCGTGCACTGACGCTTTAATGATTTTGCTCAGAAGAGCAGCCGACGTTTTCCAAAAGGAAGGTGTGCCAAGATTGTGGGATCATTTTCAAGATGACTTGAGGCTGTCATTGCTGTCGTTTTGCCAAAGGCACTTTTAGCAAAGTAAAGCAGTCACTAAACTGTATGGCCATGAATGTAAATACAAATTTTAGTCCTTTGCTTTTTATTATTTTTGCAATTTCTTGGGGAAAAGGAATGCTTTTGCTTTGGCTCTGTGGATTTTTTTTTGTAGATGAGGTAAAAACAACGAATTAACTCTGAAACTCTGAATTTGAGTGCTTTAAGTGTTCATAGCAGACACTGTCACATGACACTCCTGGTTCTGTGTTCTGCGAGGAGCTGGAGTATCGCCCTCCTTTGTCATCATAGATCATCCCCATCGTTAGTTTGAACCTCACAGATTTTGACTGAGCTAGAGACTGTGTTCTTTTTTCTTTTTTCTTTTTTTTTTTTTTAAATACAGTATTGTTGGAGACAAAGAATCAATAGAGCATGAGGTGTCTTAATGCAATTCCTTTATTGGATCCTGGGTGCTAGAGGCCAGATGGTGTTAACAAGATTTGTGATGTGTTCTTAGGGCCCCGTGGGATCCCCAGGCAAGCCAGGAATTCAGGTTTGTGGAAAATTCTCCAAATCCACAACACACAAATAACATGTGCTTTGTTTTCTTTTCTTTTGTTTTTTTTCCTCAGTGTTCAAACTTTTTAATGCTATGCCAAGACGTCTGGCAATTTGGATCCAGCATGTGTTTGGATCCAGCATGTGTATGCCAGTGGTTAGCAGTTTTTCATAAAACATGGTTTTGCAAATCTACCTGTGTGTTTGCAGGGCATCCGAGGAGCCCCGGGTTTATCTGGCCCTCCTGGAGCTCCGGGAAGAGAGGTGAGGCGAGATCGGCTTGTCCTTTCACTCTTATTCACTCCCTTACACATCTGCAGATAAAAGATGGCTTCAAGCATGACAGAATGTCAGCTACCCTCTGTGGATGAACAAGCACAATGTACCAGAGCTCCTGGACACAAATCCCCGCCAGCAGAGAAAGCAGCACGTTATAGCCTTTGCATGGCTGTTTGATATAATAGCCAGGAGGGCTGTTAACTCCTTGCTTTGTCTCCATTAAAGGGCTCCCCCGGGAGACCAGGTCTACCGGGCCCAGCAGGACCTCCAGGTGAACCAGTAAGAGAATCTCCCTTCTGCAGTTCAGCTTCGCTGATCAGCAATATAAAACAACGAGTTTTCATCTTGAAGTTATACTCATAGTAGTCTGACTGCAACTTTGGTTTTAGGATAACTAGCAGTCGGCCAGCCAGGATAGGCACCGCCACATTCAGGGAAACGTTGCCGTTTGCGACTAATTGGCAGCACCCGATTGTTAGCGTGTCTTCATTTCCCTCTCGTCCCGTTTAAAGCGGAAACATTTACATTATTTCTAGTCGCTGCAGTGTGAACGTCACACAGGTGCTGCAGCAGCTGCTCCATCAGAGCATTCGAAACTGTTTATATTCATGTGCGATAAAGACGCATGAGAACCATTCATAGCACACTTTGTTTTGTTTCGCTTTTATATCAAATGTATATCGGTATACTTCCTCCACCTCTGGAAGCCAAGAATAATTTGTCTTCCCGCAGCAAAGTTATTAAACTGTTTCCTCAAGTATTGCAGATATCAACTGAAAATGAAACCAGAAATGTGTTGAAAGGCTTGTAATAAATCATCATCCAGTCACATTATTATATAAGATGATCTCGTGTCAACTGTGATTTTTTGAGGAACTTATGAACCGTTGCTTTGCTAAACAAACAAAAGCAAAATTATTCAAATGCACAACAAATTATTTTTGAAACTGAGACTTCTACTCCTTTTTCTGACAGACTGCCCTGCCAATTGTTGGAGACATGGGCGTCTTACTTAAGGTATTTCATTTTTTCTTTCTTAAGAAACATGGGAAAGGATGTCAGTGTTGGTATTTAACACGATCAGTTTGTTGATGTGAAACTGTATATAGCCACTAATTCATGATTAGGAGATACTGCAGTAAAAGCCCATGAGTGCCTCCATCAGGAGGACCGGGAGAAGTATTTCCAGAGAATTATAGCTAATAATTTCTCAACAAATCCAGGATTAGTCATTCACTGCAGGTGCACAGTCTGACAACATGTTTAATAAAGTATTTCAGAAAAGATAATGGAATATAGAAATATCACACCCGTGCATTGCAAATAAAGTGGAAAGCAGGTCAGTGCAGAGACGACAGTCTCAGAAGATAAAACTGTGCTGCGTATCTGTAAAAACACTATGCATAGATTCAAAAAAGGTGTTTTAATATCACTTTTTGGCTTTTGATATCATAGGTTTTTTTCTAACCCTCTAATTGCAGTTGACTATCAGTTATTATATCATTATCAATTGAGGATTGCTATGCAAGATACCATTAACGTGCATGATTTAAAAGAGGAATTTCTCATTTAGTTTTGCAGGATCAGATATGAGTGCAAAGCCATGAATACATCTGCTTTGTTCCTAAACTCAGTATGTAGCATGTGTATCTCAATGGCATATGTCAGCAGCAAAACATAATATTTAGAACACTTATTGTGCCTCCAACAGCAAAAATATAGTCTGGCAACACATTCAGGCTTTTGACATTATGGACATTATGGCACCACAAAAATACACCGATTAACATAAGCTGACTGAAACCATTATTAAAGTTTTCAAACTTGAAGTAAAAGCTTGAGTTTTCCTCTTCACCTCAAGAGGTTACTTGTAGCAGGAGCGCATAGTGTGGAAATAGTTAGTATGCAACCATAGTATTCTCAGTCAACTCAACTATTATCAGTGCAGTTTAGTGTAGCGTCAAGCTGTCAGAAAATACCCACATAAATCTAATTAAAAAGGTAGGCGTTCTCGGTGCTGAGAGTTGCATGGGATCTTCTGATTAAAGCAGCTTGAGCATCTATGACACCATCCAAACTACCCCTAACTTCAATGAAAAAAAACAAAACACCTCATGTAATTTATAATCCTTCAGACAGTCGTCACTTCTCACTTGAAACAGCTAATTTGTCTGATATTAATTCTTTGTCTAATTTAATTTTATCTATTAAAAAGATAGGAGAACATTCGAGCTCCACACAGCCCTCTTAAGCCAACCTATACTCTAACTTACATTCTTTCTATGAGTGGGCAGTGATGACCACTACACCGGTATGCAGGTATAGTTACTGCAGTTTTTCAATTAAATATATTCATTATTATTATTTTGCTCAGTCCACTTTACTTTGCTGAGCAGAAGCAGTGAAACTGTACGGTGAGGCTGAATGTGAAGGATTTCTCAGCGTGTGTTTTTTGAGCAGCACATTAAGTAATCACCTTTTTAGCCTCAACTTTCATAACCTGGGTGTCACGTCAAGATTAATGTAAAACACTGATGCATTTCCTTTTTTTTGTGTTTGATTAAATTACGGATCAGTCATCCTTGTGTTGTCAACAACTGGACGGTACTTGGCTCCACTGAAGCTTTTTCATTTTTCACTTAACACGAGTCAACTTTGACAATAAATGCAGTCCTTTTAAATTATTAGTTATTGACAGATAAAGCCACATGCCGGCGGCCTTATAATTGTTTGTCACCCCTTTTGCAAGTGTCAACTTCTTTTATCCATTATGTGCGCCGTCAGATTTAGCTTCTGTTTGCGGTCCTCATCAAAGCTGCATACTGGCACTCTAATTAGTACTTTCACCACCTTGATTCACCTTACTGCGTTCAGACTACACTTGTATATTCCATTTCATTAACCTGCCATGTTCTGCCATGATTGTCGCGCGCACTTCCTTTTCTTTTATACTGATGATGTTTCCTTGAACCTTTGGAGGATTGAAAAGACAACTATTATTCTGAGCTTACCTTTCATTTGGTCGTAGATTCTGGTTTGGTTTTAACTTTTAAATATAGTTCTTTTTACTGCTTCTTCCCGACTTAGAGATTGTGATTCTTCCCTGTGTGGTGCAGAACCTATATCCAGACAAGATTGGCGACCATGATATTTAGGATTCTCACCTAAATGTCACAGTCAATGAGTTTGACAAAGTTCACCACTCACTTAGATGGGAGACACTCTTGGAGGCACTCTTGGTGGGTTCACATTATTTCTGGTCTGCAGACATTTAGAGAACTCTGAGTGTCAGTGGAGGGCTTGTCCTCCACCCAAGGGATGTGACATAATAAAGGGCGAAAATGCATTGTTCCATCTCAGCTTGATGAAATCTTATCTGTGCCTCCTTTTTTTTTTTTTTGCTTGTTTGTTTCCTGCCCTGACGGTGCTGGCAGAATGCCTGCAGTGTGTGCCAATCAAAAGTCCCGGGGCTTCCTGGGCTGAAGGGAGAGAAGGGAAACCCTGGAGTGCAAGGAGTGGAAGGCTTGGTGGGAGAAAAAGTAAGAATATCTTGTTAGTACGGCAGACAATCATGAACAGATGCTCTCGTTATTTATATGCTACCATGCTTTATGTTACTCACACTCTAATAGGGATATATATGAAATGTTTTGGAGTGTGTATGCTCGATGAGCCACATTCACGGTGTACTGCTGTCCTATACAGGGTGATCCAGGTGTGAGAGGTCCAATGGGAAATCCTGGGAAAGAAGGCCCAAAGGTAGGCGAGGGAATATATCCTAAATTTAGAAAAGCCCATTTAACAACATTTTCCCCCAAATTAATCATTCAGTTTTGTATCAAGGCAAGAACCCGTGAAATGAATAACCTCATTCTGTGATCGTGTTTGTTGAATTGTGTGTAGAACCTGGTATTGTGAGATTTACAATCACAAATGTTTTTCATAAATTTCCTTGTGGATAATCGCGAGAAGCCTATGCAGCTGTTCTACGACTCGTATCATTCTCAACACTAGGTGCTCACTGCAGAGGTTGTTGCTATGGATACAGTCTCATACCACAGTGAAACAGGCTAGGCAATTTAAAGTCGGGTGCTGGAAGAGACATTTTGAAGTTTACACCCATCAGGATTTAGTTTAAGGCTTTTTTTATGTTTGGTGGAAAACATTCACGTTTCCTCCTCTCATCCATTCTGATCTCCTGCAGGGAGTGAAAGGGGAGCGAGGGTTCCCAGGCCCCACTGGAGATAAAGGCGATGAGGTAAGTGGGAGGAAGAGGAAAGTTTAATATAAACAAATTATTAAAGTAGTCGTCTCACCATGTGAAAGTCAGCGTGGCATTGAGAAACATCTCTATCAAAAGAATGTAAATATATTGTAATGTCGGCCTCATCTAAAGCCTGTCTATTCTCAGTCTGTTTTCAAAAGAAGCTATCAAAGGCTATCCACGGTGCTTTGTATGCACCGTGCCCTCCATGTCTATCTCTCTCTTTAAAAGCAGCTTTATTTAAAGGAAATGCCGCCTGTTCAAAAATACGCTCTCTGAAGGAACCAAGAAACATTTCATAGGTCAAGCAGTGAAATGTGATGGTTTGAGACTTTCAGTAACAGCCACACTTGTGACTAGATTATACCAAGAATAAAACAATGTTTTATAGTCCTTTATGTCAGTGCCCTGCTCTCACAGGGGAATGGAGCACATCCCAGCCAACAGATTCACATTTAGAGCCAGTTCATTGTTGCATGGTACTAAATAGACAGTGGATGGAGA
Source organism: Lipophrys pholis (assembly GCF_963383615.2). Classification (NCBI taxonomy): domain Eukaryota; kingdom Metazoa; phylum Chordata; class Actinopteri; order Blenniiformes; family Blenniidae; genus Lipophrys; species Lipophrys pholis. The sequence goes on along the minus strand of NC_137642.1, from coordinate 14,746,619 downwards.
CAACAGAATGCATGGACAATGCAAACTCCACACAGAAAGGATCATGAAGCAAAGTTCAACCTTTATGCTGTGAGAGAAATCAGCTTTAACACTGTACCACCTCAGCTGTTAAACAGTAATGTCCCACAAATGTGTTTTCCAACATGCAGATTCATGTGTGTATTAAAGACCAAGTGATACACGATACATTGCAGGAAACCAACTGTCATTAGAGCAAGAACTGTATTTCTCTCAAGAAGTAGACTGGTTCCTCCAACAAAATGTATAAACAGTTAAACATGACATAGAAGTCAAAATAATTATATGTAAAGGTGACCAATAAATGTAAAATTGAGAAAGACATTATGATACAAAAAAATGGTTTCGCATTGCATTTATTGCTTTTAAGAACAGAAGCATATATGTAACTGCACAATGTCTGCTGGAGGAAGTGTGATGAAATAAATGTATTTCTGCCCCAGGTATTTTCTAAAAGTTTGATGGGATGAACAGATTGGATTGGATGGATAGATGCATGCATGTATTTACGATGGATAAGTGGATATATCACTTTTGCAACAACAACTTACTGTGATAAGTAATGTTCAATTGCACAGCATACTTGAAAATATTTTCCATTTAGCACTTGTGATTGAATTTGTGGGACTTGAGGCCTGTTTGAGATTATTGAAGGTAAAAAAAAAACAAAAAAAAAAACTCTTAACACATGTTGGACCAATAAACTGCTCAACCATCAATATTTTTAGAAAACCTACCTGCTCAGTGTTTTATATTCAGCAAGGCAAGATTCTTCAACCACCTATTTCACAGGCGATGATGAAAATATCAGAAGCAGACTGACAGTAATTAATGTTTTACTTTGCACATGGGGGAACACATCTCAAATGGCGTGAACTGTTAATCTTTCATTTCAAAATCAAACCAACATCGAAAGCTTGTCGGATTGATTTCTTTTTTTTTAACACTCATGAAGGCGTCGATTTATGCTGTATTTCTCCTTATGCATGATGTTGCAGAAGAGTTCGAGGAGGTGTATTACAAGAAGACTGCAAAAGATAAAGCAAAAGAAAGTGATGCACTGTCTTTCTTTGAATGATAGTGATTGGTTTTGCTCCTCCAGGGGCCTCCAGGAGTGCCAGGACTTCCCGGGGTGACGGGTCGAACAGGGGCCCCGGTAAGATGGCAGTTCTTCATGTTTTGTGGAATATTTCAATCTTTTTTAGTGTTTGGTCCAAGAAAATATCCTTTTATGGTCACAGTGGAGTGCAGAGACATGTTTATACATGGTTCCTCATCAGAATAGTGTGTTGGACTAACATTATCAACACATAGTCACCTAACTTTCCAGTAATGTGCAGTTTATGCAGATCCTTGAAGACTGATAAGATTCAACTATTATAGACCTATTAAACCCTAAAGCACTTTTTTTTTTCTTAATTCATTGTCACTTTGAAGTATGGATACTGTCAGTGTGTTCTCAGAACAGACATGTCATTATATTGCTGCTCTACTTACAGGGGCTCATGGGAAGACCTGGTCCAATGGGTCAGTCAGGACATAAAGGAGATAAAGTAAGAACTTTTCATATTTAAGTATTTATCAATAAAACATAGGTGGTCTGTGCATCTGCCCTAATTCCTAAACACAGTAAAGTGGTAATATTGTTGGTGCTGAGCTTGATAAACACTGATGGCGTCCCCCACGTTTCACAAATCCTGTGTTTGCATTCGGCAGGGGAGTGAAGGACCTCCAGGCAGACCAGGACTTCCAGGTCCTCCAGTAAGTTTCCAGTGTCTAAAATGAGAGTTAACTACTGATAACAAGCCTCAAAACCTCCATTAAGGTCACGGGTCACTTGGTGCGATTCATGTAATTCACTTGCTGACTCTTCATGCTGTGAACTATTCAGCACTTGTGTTTTTCTGAGTCTCTTTGTTCTAAGAAGGAAACAGTTACAGACAAATGTGTACAAACATGATGGAATTGTAGTGGCCTGCTTGCTGGCATTGAATCATGTCCTGTTCCTTTAAAAGGCGAGTGAGTAAGCACTTCCAAAGGCAAATCTATAATTCATCAGCTGTCCCCTTGAACCCGCTATGCCCCCCCCACACACACCCTGGTCTCATAAACTGCAGTCTGGGAGGACAGGGGATGGCTCAGTGGCCTGAAAAGGGCACAGGCATTCACTTGCTTTTAAATGAGAACCTTGATTCCTTCTAGGTTTACAATAGCCGCCCTCTATCAGTCTGTCATGGAAAAAACATTCTTTCATGTTCTAATACTACCCAAGAAGTCTAAATTACCTCGTCCCCATACCCAAATCTTTTTTTATAATCGGTGTGCTCTTTTGTATCTCTGAGATGCTCACTTTGTGAATTACGATCAACTCAAGGATTATTAAGTCTACTGTTCTCTGCATTTTTCAGTTCTTCTTGCTTTTCGCCCTCTTCTTTTTCCCGCCTCTATGTGTAATCACTAAATGAGCTATTGATCTTTCGCGTGCAGCTTTTAAGGGCTTAGGAGTGTGTAACTGGCCCAGACCTACTGTATGGGCTTCTGTAAAGACTTTTGGTGCTTACAACTCACACCACAGTGAGAGAGGAGGTCTGATTGTGTTGATTGTGTTTTAGGGTGTACCGATTGTGGAGGGCACTGGGATGAGCAGTCTGTACAAGCTGCAGGTAAAGACTTTTTAAATGACTTTAAGTTGGTGATGATGTCGATATGATCCACTGCACTGTTGTTGCATTGCCTTTAGTATTATTGACCGAACCGTTTTCATGCTTGTCACTAAAATGTGTTTGACCTACATTGTATAATATGTAATCATCAAGAAAATGTCTTTTCAGAGTGGTGGAGCTCTTTTAGGACCCCCTGGAGCTCCTGGTGCTCCGGTAAGCATAATCATTGTTATGCCTGAAGCAAATCCTTCGCAGTGTGCTGTGGAGGAACACCAGCAGACAGACATGCGGATGCTATATGAGCTGCACAACCTGGGAGAGCTCAATAACAAATAACCTGACCAGCCCTCCAGTGTTATCCCGGCTTCTGAGGCCTTTATATCACAGTCAATCATCCTCATTGAGAGTTGGCGGTGAGAGAAGGCCAAGAGGCTCCCCGACTCTCAAACAGTTGCCTGTGATCCACCCCAGGACGCACCACATCATTGATATGCAAAAAGGGCTGGGAAGTTCAGCTGCTTCGCACAGCGCTGAGCCTAAAGTGACCCGATTTGCTTATCGCCCCCACCTCCCTCCCCCTCCCCCTCCCCACTCCTCCTTATCAGACTGTTTGGAATCGGGTCCAGTCCTGGGAGACATTCAGTCACGGGCCCTGCAGGCGTCCATCCACCACAACCAACACTTAAGGTGTTCACAAAAAAAAATAAAAATAGGCACTCTGTTATCCCGGGTGCACGCTTCACATGAACCACAGCTAGATGGTGAAAATGCTTCTTACCATACTGCATCCATCATAGTGCGGCAGCTCCATGGAGCAATCAATAAGAGAGCATCTTCATCAGTGTAAAAAGGAACAAGGGATCCAGTTTATCAATAACCTCTTGGGGTTTTTTTCTTAGTGGGGTAAAATGCTATCGTGGACTTTTAAAAACACGTGGCCGGTGTTTGTCAAGCTGATGTGATAACCGCACCGGATTTTACGATCCTGGTCATTTCAGAGCGTTAACATGATTTAAAGACAGGAACTGTTTGAGAAAAGACCAGCTATAATGAATAATATAAATTTTAATGACAATAACATACTGCAGCCGCATGTCATTTCAGACTCTATTCATGGTTTTTATGGTGGCAATTGTCACATTCATAGGTGTAATCTGTCCTTTTTTCCCCCCTCTTTTAAGGGCCCCAAAGGAGATGAAGGACTGGCCGTGAGTTGAAGCTTTTCATTCTGGGCTATATTTTTCCAAGCACTTGTCTATTTTTGTGCTGCGCGCACAAACAGATAAGCCAGAGTTGCCAGACTTGCTTTTTATCGTTGCGTCTGTGGTTTGCTACTACACAACATAAGTCAATACACCCTCAAGCCTGAGCACTTAACCACTCTCAGTCGAGCTTCAACATGCAGTGAAAAACATGATCATGTCTCCGACAAATATGAAACCTTTGTACTAAGTTGTCTTGCCAGTGGGAACCCACGAACCTGCTCCCTCCACCCCTACATACTGACACCTGAAAACATTTCACGGAAACGTGGAAACAACTTGACGTTCCTGCCGTCATCTTGAATTCTTTATTCTCACAGGGCCAATTGCTTTTTTTTTTTATTGTTTTGTTGCACAGTGATTTTTCACCAGGATGTTAATTTGACATTTTAATAAATTGTGGGAGCGGTCTCACTGCTGTGGTGGAATTGCCCCAATCTGTCTCACAGCTGATCCTCTGACTGGCCCACTCTCCCTTTACCCTCAATAGCTTATTCATGACAATCTACATGTGTGACAATTACCTGGACAATCCGTCTATGTCAGCAACGTTTGCCCCTCTGTTCTGTGTAATGGTATTTCTCCGTGGCAGTTTGAGCAAAATGAGGTGTATAGAGGCCATCACTTGTTTGGGCCCCAGCGGTGGGTGTCTATTTTTAGTGCACAAGGCAATTCTGATTGTGATCATGAGAGGGTTTTTTGTTGTTGTTTTTTTTTTTTTTTTTTTTTAATGGAACTACAGACAGCCAGGTGTGGCACCATGCGTCACAGATTTGTTGAGTTATTGTCCTCTGTGCTTTTTCATTATATTGACACAGGATGAGTTGTAACAATACGCTACCAAAATTATCATGTGGCGGAAACGAGATGCGTGAAATCTTGGATCTAGACAGATATAATTTACTTGCTTTCACGCGACTGTGATCTATATTTGCTTATTTATGGGTGACGCTTACTGGCGATCTCATAATAATACCTGTTCCCTTCCAATAGCTCCTATTGGAGAGTCAGGCCAAAAAAATATCTTGCCAGTTTCACATACAGTAGAAGGACCTAAGAACCATTAGTTTATATGAGGAGTGACTTTCTCATCTTAACACAACAGGTGGTGTTTCTTGTTTTATTTCTCACAGGGGGACCCAGGCGCCATGGGATTACCTGGGCTTGAAGGGTTACCTGGTGCCAAGGTATGCAAGTGTCAGCACTCAGAAAGTTCCCCTTTTTCACGACACACGGATTGCAAAGTGGGAAAAGGGGCTTTTTTTTGTACGACATTCCAGTTTTAACATATAATACCTTTGTTACAGGAAAAATTTGTCAATGTGAGGGTTACACAGCTGATTCAAATTGAAGCCATGGGTCAACCAAATTATTGTCCGCAGAATTAAGCAATTTTCTTTTTAACCAAAGGCATTTTTGAATTTAATGAACCTTGTGTTCGGTAAATCAAAGCCAAAGCCATAATCGACTGTATTTCGTAACAACTTGCACAATGAACTAGTGAAAGCATTTTTCTTGAAGAAAGAAACAGCCGTGCATACAACTTTTTACAACTTCCAGCATGTGAAAAAGTTTCCCCTGATTGGCAGTGTGCGAGTGGATGTTGTGTGGAAGTGTGGAGGGGGTGGAATATTTCAGTTTCTGTCACATCCAGAGTAATTTATCCTTTCGGGGAATACTGTCAAAGATTTGACATATGCAAAGTGTTTGCTGCTGAAATATGAAGACGGCCCCAGTTCTTAAGGAATGATAATAAATCTGTATTTGTGATTTTTCTGAGGAGATTTAAAGTGTTTTTAAGTGCTTCACCTGCTTTACGTTGCTTTTGTTCACACAGTACAGCTGCATTCATTACACCCAGATTTCGTCTGTTTGTCAGATCACTCTCTCTGTGCCTGTGGCTTATTGTTTCCTATATGTAATGTGCATGTCATGTAACTGATACATCTTGTGTTTTCAGGGTGATATTGGTTTGCCCGGTCTACCTGGGACTTCAGGTCTTCTAGTGAGTATGACTTTTTTTCAATTACTTTACGTCATACTTCTCCCTGATCAATGTGTGTTGTTTAAGTCTACTGCTGGGGAAAAAAAAAGAAGAAAAAAGCCAATGATGTTTCCTTAAGTACACCGAGTAGCAGCTTTCAGAGTACAAGTTCCACAACACTGCATTACTTCGATCCAGAGACCTACAGCCTGTTTTGTGGATTTTCGTTACCTATAGGAGGCTAGTGGTTATATTCTACATGGACGGGTGCAGAGGTGCTATAGATATGAGACTATTGAGGATCTGTCATACACAGTCGGTTCTGTTCCTATGTTTGTGATTGACAGGGGAAGCCCGGCCCTCGTGGAGAGCCAGGGATCCCAGGAGAGCCGGTGAGCCGCAGCCTCTCACTCTCTTTGAGCTGTCAATCCATATGTCATTCCTTTGTCACCACCGCCTGACACATTGGCTGTCTCTGTTCTCTGACAGGGTGAGAGAGGGCCGCTCGGAGAGACAGGATTCCCTGGGCCCGAGGGACCCCAAGGTGTTGCTGTAAGGATGCTACATGAGTTCTGTCGCTTTTCTTCTCTGTAATCATGAGTAGATGTTGCCAGAGCACCTTCCAGTAATGTCCAAGCTACAAATAGAGCTTTGAATACTACACTGTTGCTTCGTACCGGCAGGTCCGAGGTGTTTTCACAATGACATTGTGTGGAGGTAGAAAAGAAACATAATTCAAGGACAATATGATAAAATACGTATGTTCGAACAACCACTTGTCCTGCAGGTGATTGCATTTCTCTGCGTAATTACCATCAGAGATGGTTTCTGTAATTTTCCCTGTAAGCGCACAATGGAACAGTGTTCGCACAGCAATCAGCATCATTATCCCTTGGTTGAGATATCTCATTAACTGTGGAGATTACTAGGAGTGCAACGGTGCTGATCCAATCGAAGGTGGGAGCTGATACAAAATGTCTTTGTTTGTGTTGCGCTCCTTGAGCAGGGGAGACCGGGAAAAGATGGGACTCCTGGATACAAGGTGAGTTGAGTGAACATGCTGCAAATCCCCTTATAGAAAGTGCTTTACATCAGCCAAGCTACAGAAAGATGGCACAGCAGATTTTTATCCCCCCCTCAAGCTACAGCATGCTGACTGCATTAAACCTATTTGCATATTTGAGATTTTAATGATAAAAACTAAATGGAATCCTGCAGATTTAAGGCTTTGTTGACTTTTAGTCTTTTTTTAACTTAATTATATTGTTAATACTTCCAGGCAATGATAAAATGTTTATAATAGAGGCCATTAGACACTTAAAATTAATTGTGCATTATTCTCCATGCTAAACCTGGTTGAAATTGAAATTAATAATGGTAGAGAGTAGCCTACTTTTAGGTGACTGATTAAATATATTCTACAATATTCAAGCCTTAATGGCACAAAATGGTCTCACAGGATGCCGACTGGGTCTGCATGAATAGCCATTCCCCACACATTACATGATCTATTATCTAAACTGCATTGGCTCTGATTATTACAGTTTTGCTCTGATTCACACATTTTCTGCACCCTCCACATTAATGACAGCCCTGACACTTTATTGTTTTTTCCCGATTAGTTAGTATTCTTCCTCCATAATCCCAGCATTACGCAGAGCCTCTCAACATTGAGCCTGAATGTTTGGAAGGGCAACAGTGCCACCTAGCAGGCAGCTTCCCCCCTCTACCCAGATTTCTTGCAAACTACTTTGAGGTTTAATGTAATGCTCAGGGAGGCACATTTCAGTGGGCAAGATGATAGATTTAAGCCTCCCATCAGGCAGTGGGGAATACAGAGCACTGCAGATTAAAGCAGGCAGGAGAGAACAGCATCACAAAGCAATGCCCGCTTTAAAACCACATCATGCCAGATTGTCTTTTGCATGGCTCCTGTAATCCAGCAGGAAATTGATACAAAGATGCTCCCGGAGGTATTGCTGCTAGCAGAGTAAAGGGAAGCAATGAGGAGTGACAGGGAGGGATCGGAAGACACAAGATGTTGTGACATGAAGCAAGAGACAGGTATTTTCTCCCAGCTCCTCTGTACAGTACAGAGAGCATGTGGGAAAGCAGACAATTGTCAAACAAAACAGGAGTGATGCAGAGGATCCATGACATTGCAGAAGGTGAAACACTACGCACTACAGGGAGACATTATACAAGTGATACACCTGAGCTGAGTAGGAAGCAATCAATGCACAGTCATCTCAAAAGTGCACATTTCTCAAAGTCAAGTTATTCAGAAAAAGCTTGCTCAGTTTTTTCTTGAGGCTGCAGAACAGAATCTTCAGCAAATATCAGAGTAAACATGGGTGGACTTAACAGAATTTAACCCGTCACATGTGTGCCTTTAACTTATACAGTGTATTGATGTATGGCCCTGCATTCTATCAAAAAAGCCTGATGCTGTGTGCACTGAGTGAAAGGTTTTACTTTCAGTATATAGAATGGTTGTTCAGATGTTTATTTCCCTCCTTCTCACAATAAAGATGCAGTGTGTGTGTGTGTGTGTGTGTGTGTGTGTGTGTGTGTGTGTGTGTGTGTGTGTGTGTGTGTGTGTGTGTGTGTGTGTGTGTGTGTGTGTGTGTGTGTGTGTGTGTGTGTGTGTGTGTGTGTGTGTGTGTGTGTGTGTGTGTGTGTGTGTGTGTTTCAGGGAGATTCTGGCAGACTAGGTGATAGAGGATCCAAGGGAGAGCGTGTAAGTAGCATCACTCGATGTTATTTAAACAAAAAGCTGTTTTATGACTCAAAATATGACGCAAAAGAGAGCTTTTGATGAATAATAATGAAAGTTGTCTCTTCAGCACAAATATGACTAATCCCCACAAGCACATAAGCGCTAGATAAAGGCATTTAACGCCCGGCACAGTTTTCCATTGTATTTTCAGGAGCTCTGTCACAGTTGTGCAGTAATCTATGGCAAATGCTGGTAATAGAGGATGCAAAATGAGGCTTTTAGTTTTGTGCTGACAACAGAACCCCAGGACAGGTGACTGACTGGACACATTAAGAGAAATAGATGATTGCGCACAGCGTGTTAAGTGATACAGTTAGCCCTCTAAAATTATAGCCACAGAGCTGCAGTGTGTGCCAGCGTGGATGAGCTTGTGAATCCTGTCAGACCAAATAAAGAGCCAGTTTCAGATTTTATCAGTCCCATTTACCTTGGGTTGTAGAGTGAAAAGGCCAGAGGGGAAGATGCGTGGTGACCTCTCATGGCCATAATGATTATAACAAAAGCAACGTAGATAGGCATGAAACTAAGATCAGGGTCTTTGCTTTTTAGTTAAATAACATCTTTATTATACTATATTTTCCTGAACCAATATTGGCCATTTAATTGGGACGATGTCAGTCAAACAAGATGAACGGAGTGTAATAGTTTAGATATTATATTTTACTGATTTTTATTTATTTATTTATTTTTACTGTGAAACTTCATCCCAGCCATTACCTACACAGTAGCTGAGATACAAATCTGTCCATGTTTATTCCAGGGTGATCCGGGAATTCCTGGAGAAAGGGGTGTTCAGGGTGAGAGGGGTCGCATAGGGGACGCTGGTCCAGTTGGACCGATTGGACCTCCAGGGGAAAAAGGTGATGTTGGTCCTCCAGGCAAGTTGGGCGCCGTCAGGCTTTTGGTAAGTTGTGAATTTGTCAACGTGTATGATTGAAAAAAAAAATAATATTGTCCAAGATAATTGAAGGCCTGATCAACCAGCTTGCTTCCTCAGCATTTGGAACGAGTTCAGTCTTTCTTCACTGTATATAAAACATTGTAGCTCCAGCTTCCCCGCAGGAAACATCAAACACGTCTGTGCAAGTAAGCTTGCTGTTCTCTTTCTGCTCAATGCTTCCCACTCCTGATCATCTAGGCGCAACAGAAGGTCAGGGAGGGAGGCAGAGACGGAAACAGAAAGAAAGACAGAGATATGTGGGCGTGCCTAAAGCTCTGCAGAGCGGCGAAAACACCTCCATCTGTCACAGACATTTTACACTTATTGTACACAGCCACAGTGGTTATATAACATTCTCATACAGTAGATGAGAAACCGTTTTGAATGCAAGATAGAGAGATTCAAGGTCCAAGGCTGCTATTGTTTGCCATTGTTAGTGAAGCAGTTTGGAAAGGGTCACATGGCACATGACATAAATTATGCTACCATATTATTTTGAAGTTCAACCCATTGTTATTTTGCCCGACCATACACTTGGAGGTGAACGCAGCTGATATGCAATGGCACATCATCCCACACAGAGTGCATCAGAACTCAAATGGGCATTAAGAAACACCACTTTAAAGTTATATCATCCAAATTTTTCATTTCCCAAGCTCAATCTGTTTTTGTCCAGTGTTTGCATGCAGCTGCTAGATTAAACTGCAATGCAAGGTGGGATTTCATCAACAAGATACAAAAGAGTTTTAAAATGAATTTGCAGGGTAATATCTTTTCCCCGGATTTGTTTTTTAATATGTCTGGATAAATGCAAATGCCTAGAAGACATTTTTGAGATGAGATACATGTCAGATATCTACTTAATTTCCATGCCGAGATAACTATCATCTTCACAGCATCCTCTGTGCTGTTTCTTCCTGTTGTGGCCTAATTGCATTTTCTTTCAGTCTTGTGCTGCCTGTGCTTCACTGAATACGGTATTATCCTCTCCATAAACAGGATGATCCCAGCTTCACAGAAGAACTCAGACAGTTTATCCGAAATGAAGTTTTGAGGATTTTTGAAGGTACAAACTGTTCCACATTGTGATTCCATGCTATTGTCCGTCTGTACTTTTCCCCCCACTGTGTATTACTTCTTAGCAATCTCCATGTGGCCATTTATTTTTTATTTTTCTCTTCTCTCAGAGAAACTATCGAGTGGTGCCATGCCACAGAAGACCCCAGCAGGCATCTTGGCTCAACAGATGCAAGGGCCTCCAGGACCACCTGGTCAGAATGGATTACCAGGCCCGCCAGGAGAGCCTGGACCTCCTGGATCTCAAGGTAGGAGCTCAGGTTGATATGCCGACGTGTAAACATCATCCCAGTAAAAACTAAAAATGTCTGTTGAAATATGAATAAGAAATAACATGTTTGACATTTTATCACTAAAACATTCTGGTGTAAAATCATTAAACTGTTGTAACCCACTGTAACTGTATTTATGTTTGTACATGTGCTTACAACAGATGTGTATGCATTATTGAAGCGTTAACCCCCCCACCCCCCACCCCTCACCCCACCCCACCCTCCCCCCCCGTTGTTTTGACTCATGCCAAGCAGTCACATTTCGTTGAATGCTGTTAAGACATTATTGATAATGGCTTTCGGCTCTTGGCTCTTTGTATCCACAGACAATAAAAATAACTTCAAACCTTTTAGTTGAAATATGAAGTAAGTCCTCACATTTAGTCTGGAAATGTTACATTTATTGCTTTGTCTTATGCTCATTTTCTAATTTTCCCTCTTGTGTAATTACATTTGCAATATGTAGAGTTCTATCATTGTTCTATTATTGTGTCTTTAAATTAATAATTAGTTCTACGTATTTCTTTTATCATGATGTTTTTTTTCCTCAACAAAAGTCAAAATTGATTTTGATTTTGGAGAAAGAGATCTCCTTCCTCTAGATTTCCCCTGCTAATCCACTGGCCACTGACACCCCCCTCCCCCCACACACACTCTGAAAACCACTGCTTTAAATATATAATTTAGTCCAAATTACCATACTCTGTGCTGACCTTATTATACATGTAATCTAATATTTACAAAAGGGGGATGTGTTTCTGTCGGATAAGTGAGGCGTTTTGTTGAGTTTTCATGTCAACACTCAGTTTAACATGATGTTTATGATGTGCACAACTGATAATAAATACTAATGATTGGCTTTATTGAGGGTCGGGCTGACACGTACGTTTTTGCAGGGATTCATGGGTATTTTTCTCTTGCATAGACCCATATATCAATGCAGACTGAGGGGCGGGAAGCTGAGGAAAGGCCAAGAGTGCGGTGCACGGCGGCTCTCTGGGAAATATGAAGACAAACGAAGAATTGGCTGTGAATAAGAGAAAGCGTTATCAATGTGGACAGGAAAGAGCCCCAGTATTGATACCTCACTCAAGAAAAGAAAGCTTCTAAAATACAAACTGAGCATAGTCAGGGAAGAGGTTGGACGTTCTTTATCAAACTAATGCAACTCTCTGACTGCTCATACAACACTAATGGTTTGTGGTCAGGCTTTGTACCTCGGACTTGCTTAGATTTGTATTGTGTCTGCAGCAGAACTTTGGTATCTTAACTTTTGAAGAGGAGTGTTTTATGTGTTGGTGCAGAATGAAGCACCATAGCATCGGCCTTTCTCTTTGAGCTTTGTATCTACCTCACATCATTCAAGACCATTTACATTTTAACCCTCTGCTATAATATGCTGCTCTCATTCATGAATAATGTAGTTAAAGTAGGAAACTACTCAACTAGAAATGTTTGTGCCGTGTTAATGCAATTTGCATTGCACATGTCTTGGATTCTCTTTTGGCCTGTTTCATTTTTTATGCTTCAAACAAGTGTTTTATAGGTACTTCTTAATGCAGCTTTGCAATAAATATTTATTGAAAGTAAAGAGGAAAGTTATTTCCCTTGATAAATAATAAAAAAATAAAATCAAAAAAACACGAACTTCTTAATTTTTATTCTTTGTTGACTTGTGCCTCCACTCAGCTGGTGAGAGTTTTGGGTAATATTTCCTCATTATTTCTCGTCATCCTCGGCTGGAGACTGTGCTCCTCTGGAATATCCAATTTGACTCCTTCTCCAATATGCCAAAATGAATTGTTTATGGAGAAAAATAACCCCTCTGTCCATGCTCTCTCTTTTTTTTTCCTCATGGTTTGATCTCACTTGGGTGGAAGTCTGAAGTTGTCCAACAAGGCCCAAAAGGACTCGTGTCAAAGAGAATCATTTCTTTTATTTCTTTCCTTTGTTGTAATTGAGTGCTCATTTATCATTCTATTCATCTTTTTACTTTTGAGGCCCTAATGAAATCTTTGTCTGATGAAACTCATTGTATTTAAGTGCATACTCCATAAATTCTACATTTTGTTGGCTTAACCTTCATTTTTTTTTTATTTTGTATTGTTATGTATTTTGTATATTTATTAGTACTGACTGGAACAAAGTGTCTTTAATTATAACTGGCTGTAAATTCTGTTTTGAGCTACCATGCTTTTGACTGTACACCATGAAAAAAAATCAGTAAATATCCCAGACTACTTAATGGAGCAGCTGCCTAAAGCAAAGTGTTTTGTTTTTTTATTCTTTTTTTTATAAGGTATAGTTTGAATCCATAGATGTTGCTGTTATGAATGTTTACAACAGTGTACAACAGGTGTAGCACTGCAATCCTATCAATCACGCATGGGCACTCTTGAGCGATATTATTTTAGCAAACGTACTTTGTCCATTAGTGCCCCTGGAAACGATTTGTTTTCAACCAAGTACACCGTATGGCATTTACGATTTATCAGATTGCGCCAATCCAGTCTGCCACCCAAGCTTATTGCCCTGTGTGCTATTCAGTATTTTTTTTTTGCTTAAGGTACATTGCTCTTTTCTCCATGGAACGTCTCCTCCCTGAATGAATGCCCAAGGCTCTGTGAGTGTTGAAAGAAGTCTCATTATTGTGGCAATGTGTGGATAGCCCCTCTCTCTTTGCGATTCAGTTTTGGAGCATTCATAAGGCTTTTTTTTCCTGAGATTTTCCCTGACATGTAAGCAATGAAGCGTTTCCCCTTTGGGCCAGGCGGTGCTATGCTTGATACCCCTGTCAATGTTTCTGATGCACTCCATGCAACTGCTGGTTGTGAGACTCCATTACTTGAAGTGCCTCATGGGGAAATATTCTCGCAGCCCCTCAGATTTGCACTTGGTGCCGTGTGCTGCTGGAAAGACTCACTGACTCTGCATGCCGTAGAGCGTTATGATTGTGTGCACACTGTCATAAGCAACACACAAGCGGATTTAACCGGAAGAATTGTGACAGCGCTTCGATATTTGTTTCACTCACCGGCCCGCTCTCTTTGACTAAGCATGTGCTTGTGTTAATCACTGCTTGTTTGTTTTTCTTAGAGGTAATCATGCCACACCTAGCCTCCTTCACAGGAGAGGCTATAAACAACATGAGCGTCAGTGCATACTTGTCATGAATACTGTGATTGTTTTCTGCATCTGTTTGTTTTGTATACGATCGACCTCTCTCCGGTTCACCTTTGATTAGGCTCGTCTTATCGCTCTGAATTCCTTCGGCAACCCATATTTCTGACCTCCATCTGAAAAACCCTCCTCACTCTGTTTTGAAATCTTCAAAGACACATGCTTGTGGCCCTGTTGTTGACAGAAAGCTGTACAAGTCCGCAATGCCTCTTCCTTCAAATGCTAACGTGCAGATGGCTTGTTTGATGATCTCTGTTTTGACAGGATGTCAGTACGTCTTTTATTATTCGAAGAATCAGAACTGAAACCAGGAATACAGAGATGGCTTTTTCTCCATCACATACTGAAACTGCTGTTCCTCAAAATGAGAGCAGACATGATGTCTGACATTGTTGTCATGGAGGTGATGTTTATATTGTCAATGAGCTGCTTTGTTTGAGTCCCTGGACAGATCTGAAGGTTGCAGGAGTGTGTCCTTGTCTTGACACTCCTTGGATTTCACCATGTCATGGCATTTTTACTAATATTACTAACGGTACTGCACAGTATGTAAACAGCACCACTCTGTTCTACTCAACACTCACTGTGTGTGTGTGTGTGTGTGTGTGTGTGTGTGTGTGTGTGTGTGTGTGTGTGTGTGTGTGTGTGTGTGTGTGTGTGTGTGTGTGTGTGTGTGTGTGTGTGTGTGTGTGTGTGTGTGTGTGTGCGTGCATGCCCCTCAGGATACAGAGGCCAAAAAGGAGAACGAGGCCAGCTGGGACTGGGGTTATCAGGAGATCCAGGACCCATGGGGCCCCCAGGTATGAACGCCACACTTAAAACATTCCAGATTTAATGCCTAATCTTAAGTTATCAGCTTGCTGTTAAAACCAAACATTTGACAATAGGAAATCCAAAGTGTTGGACAGCAGCGGTAGATAGGTACATAAAATGGAATCTGTTGGTTCATTTCAAATTTGTGCATTGTGGCTTGTTCTGAGGAGAGCAACAGTGATGCTGCTGTGAAAATGAGCTACGTTTTCACAAGCGATATTACATCAGCATCATATCCACATTGGCGCGAGCTTGTGACAACAAGCAGAATGTGTATGGCCTGATGAACTTCAGGCTTTTGCCAGCATCAGTTGACAGAAGTTCACTGTGACCAAAAACAGGTTGTGGAAATTGTGTTCAGGTGTCATGGCCCTAAAACTAGCGGGAATTCGTAGTTGTCCTTAGAAATTAATATTCCATCATTTTACTGATTTAAACCTTTAACACCTATTGCTGCAATTTCCAAACTTATTCTGCACCCATCAGGAACTATATCAAATACGCTGTGCCCCATCCAGGGGTCTGATTTTACTACTTTCCTTCATAATCTCAATTCATATACATCAAACAATTCGCCATATTCAAAGGAAACATTTCTACTTCATATAGTATCTGTTAGAAAGAAAAAACACAAATCATTTCTTTATATAATTGTTAATAAATTCAGGCAAAAGGGGGTTTAATTATCAGAGTTCAGGACTTTGTTGCATGACCTTTTGTTCCATATAGCCTGCAGCAATTATTATTTTGTATCGACATGAAATGTCTTCAGGGAAGCTTTTCATCGATAGTTATGAACTTAAAAAAGTATCACCCAAAGCCTGAGTTTATAGGGAAAAGCAGCATTTAAGAGTCTTTAAGCTCCCCATTTAGGTTTTATTTTTTTTGTACACAAGCACGTCTCTCGTCTCTGTTTCCAGCCACAGTAGGCAAGTGTGTTTAACATAAGCCCATTTTATTCTTCCCGCCCGGTAACAAATTATTATTGCTCTTTTATCTGGAACAATATGTCAGTGTTGTGTTTACAGCTCGTCACGCTCCTTGCCACTGGCCAAAAAAGAAAAATGAACACAGCTTTAAATCTTAATCCAAATCCTTGACTTTTGGCAGAATAATTGATGTTTTTAATTTCTTTTTTTTTTTTTTTCTTTTTTTTTAACTTTGATGCCCCTCATTTTCACATCTCCTTAGAATTAGATCTCAGAACGCAGAGAAATCATCAGTGGTATCTTTTGAAATAAATGCAAAAAATAGACAAGGACAGAGGACAGAACAGGGTGTGTAAGGCATCGTGAAAAAACACTTGTAATGGAAAAGACAAACAGACAAATACAGATAATAGGACAGTATTGTGAGTGAAATCCTGGAATTAATTGTTTACCTCCAAGGGGAAGGACAAGCAACAGACAGGACACAATCAAAAATCACAAAATGAGAAAGGGAATGGAATTTTAGACTGTAGTGGACGTTGCTGTGCTGGTCCTAACACCACTTTTGCTTTAGGCTGGAAGGTATCAACACAAATGTGAGAATCCTTTATCAAAGGTATTCCAGTAGAGTACATGATTTTAAATCGTACAAACCTTTATCAAAGTGTAGTGTTACAAGAGTGAAATACCTCCTTCTGGGTTCCATCCGTTCTCTCAGATGTGTCGCAACAGAAGCTGTAGAGTCGTGGAAGCAAAGATGAGAAATTGTCACCAGGGCCCAGATAGTCCGCACCCCAACACAGCGCAGAGGCAGCCCAAGCAGGCACATCTTTTACCATAAAAATGACTTACCTAACTGCCTAACTGCATAAAAACTACAAACACAGAAGTAAAAGGAAAGAATTTTCTTTTATATATTTATTAAATTCGTATTTGTATAGCGTCCAATTCAACACGGTCATAGCAAGGCACTTTTACAGAGAAAAACCCAACTATTCCACATGACCAAGCATATTTGATGGTGGAAAGTAAAAATTCCCTTTTAACAGGAAAAAAAAACCTTTGCAGAATCAGGCTCAGAGGGGGCAGTTTTCTGCTCATCTGGTTGGGGTTAGTGGCTAGAAAGACAGAAAAGGATAGGACAGTACCAGACAGCAACAAGCAACAGTGGATTGTGGGGAGGGATGCAAACCGTGATTCTGGTAGGGACGCTTCAAGTTTCTAGTTTGACAAGTTGATCAACATGATCAGGTTTTATGGATAAATACATTTGTGTATCTGCTGCATAACAATGGCAGGTAATCCAGAGTTTCCTAGTCCCTACAGAAAGAATGCATAATCTTAAATGGATATGCCTTAAGACAGAACCCTGTGGAACTCCATGGTTAACTTAGCTGAAGAGTCATTGTTAACATGAATAAAGGAGGCTCTGTCTGGTAAATATGATAGAAACCAGTTTAGTGCTGTTTCTTTAATCCCAATGATATGCTCCAGTCCCTGTAGCGGAATGTTACGATCAATAGCATTAAATGCAGCGCTGAGCTCTAACAGGGCAAGAACAGAAATGAGTCCTTTGTCTGAGGCCATGAGATCATTAGTAACTTTGACTAGATCTGTCTCTGTGCTATGGTGAGCTCTCACTCCTGACTGAAAAGACTCAAATAGATTGTTTTGCCTGTATACATATAACGCATTAAACCAGGTGAGTCCTTATCCCTCAGTTATCGCGGTTTTTTTTCATAGAATGACCCAACACAGCTCTCACAGCCTTTATTCCTTCACATCTACCACCATTTCTCGAGTTCTCCTACCTGTTCCCAAATAGTGAGGGAATGCACTGGTGCTGTGTGGAGCCTCAGACCTTAAATTCTATTTCAGCATTCATTTGGTGTCTCAGCATGTTTGAGATAAACACGGATCCCAGATTGCTTTATGTTTTCTCCCAACCTGGAGCTGCTGTGATACAAATGGTACCCTGATAGTGGACAAACAACCACTGCAGCAGAAACTGACATGCATCCTGTAAAGTGAAATCCCTGCTTGGTGTTGCCGCAAAGAAAAAGGCCACCCTCCCCCCAGGTTATCAGCACGTTCCCTCCACATGTGAACGGGAAAAAAAATAACCCTCTATATCACGACGGAAGATGAGAAGAGGATTGCTTTGCAACTTCCAGCCTGTGGCAGTAGGAGTTTGTCACTGAACCTGAAGTCAGTCAGCCTATCTAGCTGTGTGCATAATGCATGTTTGGGGCCAATGCAGCTCCTCTGGAGAGTATAAATAGCAGCTGTTTAAAGACATCACCTCTCAAGGAAGTTGGAAGACGCCATGGTGCTATTGGTGAGGCTTCTAGTCAGGGTGTGGTCCCTTCATAGAAGGAGTTGGAAACTACTTGATGAAGAAACTATTATGAATAAGGCTTCATGCTACTCTAGTTTTCCCTTTGCACTTGGAGCCTGATAATAAAATGTAGCTTTTACACTTGGCATTTACATTCAGTTGGTTCCTCTTGACTCATGGAGACCTGGATGCATGAGTCACGGGAGGGTGTATTTTACTATTAATGTCCTTCGTCAGTGTGGCTTGTTGATATATGGACAAGTTATTTATGTGTCAAGTGACCATAGTGTCTACTCGCTGTTCCTGTCCTCTTTGTGTCCGATGGTAATTAGACCGGATAGTGCCGTGGCTAAGTCGTGCCTGTGTGCAGTGAATTTGTTCTGTACTGTAGTTAATTAGCAGAGTCAAGCTAAGCTGCGAACACTTAAACTTGCTGCATGAACACACATATTTAACAGTCTGGGAAGCAAAGCAAACACTTGCGATGAGTGGGTTTTTTGAACACCTTTCCCTTCTTTTGCCAGCACGAAGTGCTGCAGTACTGTGGATGCTGCGTGCGTGCGTGCGTGTGGTTAAGGAGCAGATGGACGTGTTAGTGATGGAAAGGGCAAGTCCTGTTTTCATAGGCGTCGCAGTGCCTTCAATTCCCTCTGTAGAAAACTGTAGAGGAGTTCAGCTTCCCCTGAGCTGTGACCGGTCGACTGATGTAATGGACACTTGGGTGGCAGGACGGCAGTGGAGGGTTTATGTAATAGTCTTATCCAGATCCATTCGAGATGAGGTGCAATCACCGGGTGTTGTGTTTGTGGTGTGAACTGTATATGCGAGACCACAAAGCTATGTGGACTGCTTTGCCACACTTCAGCAGGTGGTTGCTAAGTAACATGAGATACTACTGGCTCATCTGCCGGGGTGACTTCATCATGTTAGTGAGGAAGTGTTCATTTTCTCTCCTTTACTGTGTTTATACTGGAACTGAAGGATAGATAAATTATAAATGGGGTGTACTTGACTGTGAATGCTTTCCAGTGTTCCCAAAGTCCCTTGCAGTATATTAAGGCATTGGATGCTCCATGTTATAGTCATAATCCTACTAAATGCATGACATGCAAATAAATTAGGATGCAATGATTTGTAAATAATTTTTGGTTCATAATGGTCCATGGATAACTTACCGGATATTAAAAGTAAGACATTTTAACCACAATATTCAATCATTAGAACACTGAAATAGTGGGAGAAAGACTTGAAAAGTAGACACAAGTTTGGGAACACTGAATGGCAGCCAATGCAAAGGCAAAAACCTCCAAACAGATAAGGGTCAAAAACCAGGCAAGATCGGATAAGGGTGAAGGATGGGACATAACAAATGGAACCTGACAGAATGACAATTGGGCAACAGACCAAATATATGAGATCTGAAATGCAAGGAGCCACAGCATGAAACAGACCCAGAACATGACTAGACAAGCTAAACACATAATAAACATATCCAGACTAGCCATGTATCAATCTTTTTAGGGTTGTTGGCTTATGGAGATGGTCTCACCCTTGGGCAAACACAGAGAGACAGACAGACACAGACTTGCATCAACAATAACAGTCAGATTCAGACCCTCCAATTAATCTCAAGGATGTAGTTGGAGCATGGGGGGACACAAAAGTACCCAAGAAAGATCCACACACAGCAAAAACATTGAAACTCCACACAAAATGTCCCCCAGGCCTGGATTTCAACCGGGGAAGATTCTCACCTCGAGGTTAATGCTAACCAATACACCATTGTACAGCTCCAAGACCAGGAAATAATAGATATTTACCTGTTGAAAAAATATATGATCAAACCTAACCTAGACTTGACTCTCTGATAAATACAGTTCAAATGAATTGGGACTGGGTCCCCCCAAAAAATATACCGTATATATATATATCTGGAAGAGCATTTTGCAAAAAAAATGTACTGGTAAGAGTTCAGTAGCATGAGGGGTTATATATAAAAATAACATATTTCAAAGGCAGCTTACCACAATTCTGTAAGAAAATATTTATAAAACATAAAATTGCAAAGACTTCAGTGATACCATCGTCGACATTACTTGATAATACCAAGTAATTCAGAGAGTCTGAAGGGATCTCTGTGCACCAGAGACAAAGTTCAAGGTCAGCATTGGATGCTGGTGATCTTCATGCGTCCTGCGGCGACACTGCAGCGGCATTGTTTCTGTACTAGAAACCACTGCATGGAACTGCTGTCACACATTAATGCCTGTCAACACGGTACACTGTGCAATCCACCAGTGCAAATTCAACCTCACATCCACAGAAGAGGTGGTATGTGAATGAAATTCAAAAATGCAGCTCATGTGAAATGGACTGAGAATAAATGGAAATCTGTTTTGTGGACAGATTAACCAAAATTTCAAATTCCAGATTCTTCTATTAGTGTTTTTGTTGTTGTTGTTTTCTGTTGTTTGTTTGTGTTTGGGGGGGGGGGGGGGGGGGGGTTCTTCAAATAATACCAAGTGAATGAATAGATTAGGATAAACACTTTCCATAAAGTCTTTGGTGTGGCAGTTCTTTGCCTTTAAAACAGCATCATTTCTTCTTCACACAGTTTCTGAAGGAGCTCGGCAGGGTTGTTGTTTCAGGCATCTTGCAGAACTAACAACATATTTTCTGTGGCTGTAGGCTGGTTCAAATCTTTCTCTCTCTTCATGTAATCTCAGACAGACTCCTTGATGTTGAGATGAGGGCTCCGTCGAGGCCATACCATCACTTACATGACTTCTCGTTCTTATTTATGCTGAAGATAATTTGTCATGACATTGGCTGCATGGTTGGGGTTGTTGTTCCCTGGTGCAGAATAAATTTAGAGCCAATCAAAACGACTCCTTGATGGCACCCCACGATAAGAAAGTAAAAAAATTTTTTTAACTCTTCCCGAAACATTTTTGCACTGTTCTGCACAGATGGAATTTCTGTGTGCAGCTTTTCACAACCAGGATTTGCAACTTTGTCCCGATAGCGCATGACTGTGAGTGATAGTATGAGGGAACATGCTGCTTGTGCCGAACCAGCAGTTTTAGCTCAAATGGAAACGTCTTTGTGCGGGATGAGAAACTGCATCCCGGTGCAGAAATTAATAATATCTAATTCTCTGCTTAGGTCCTCCTGGGATCGGCTCTGAGGGCCCTCCTGGCTTTCCAGGCCCCCGTGGAACTCCTGGGAACTGTGACCCCAGCGACTGTCTTCTTCCATCCTTCTGAACCCTGCATGGTAGTTCAGGCTGACTGGAAGACAACCGCCCAGCTCTGAGCTGCAGCCACATTGCAGGGAGAGGACAGCCTCACCCTACGTATGTGACGGCTTCCTGAGCTCTGTATTTATTGGACAGACTCACATCTGACCTCTTTTTTCTCGCTCTACAGTAACATTTGAATAATATTGGGTTTTTTTTGTTGCTGTTTTCTTTTTTTTTTTGTGGGATGCCTATTGGGTTTGTTCTGAATGCAGCTAAAAACCTTTTACTGTAACATTATATAAGTTATTTCTTGTTTTCATTTCCCCCTACTGTGATGTAATGCATTCCTCCTCAACTCTCAATTTGTCCTTTAAAACCATGAAATGACTTTTTTGTTTCATCAGGTTCAGCACTGTCTGAATTGCAATCTTAATTATTTGTTTGCCACTTTAATGGGCATGTCTATGCACTCTTCTGTTCCTATCCAGATAAGCCATTGTGCTGACAGAAGGTACATCTCATAGTTGTTTGTGTACGCGTAAATGTGTGTGTGCGTGTGTGTGTGTTAGAAAGAAAGAGATTACCTGAGTGGATGTACTTGTTTTATATGTAGGTGTGACAAGCTGTTAGATTTTTTTTTTTTTTTTTTTTTGAAAACTCCTTATGCAACCAAAGTGCAACCAACGTGTCTGATATAGAAATTATTTATTCTAAATGTGTTCTTCACGAATGTATTTTAAAGATTGTACTAATTACTGTACTAAATGTAGCATGAATTTAGTAACACGACAAGAAAATTCATTTATTTATGGATTATTCACAATCCCTGAATTTTATTTTTTTGATTGACCTTCATGACATATTGTGTAAGATAATCATTTTTAAAAGCATTCGCGGTATACATGGTGTCATCCCATATTCTGAAGGTCTTGTGTTGGTTCTCAATCCTCTTCAGTAAAGTTTGCCAAAGCTTCCGTAACATAAAACCCACTAACGACTCTCAGATTGTTTGTCTGAAACTATTTGTATGACACACATCAAGGGCAGATTTTTTTCCCCCACACAAAAAGAATGTACTTTAACTTACATCATTGTTGAGCGAGTGCAATGTGAAAGGTTCTTTTACCTTCACTTTTGATTTAATATGAAAAGGTGTAATTGTGATTTTATTTTATTTTTTAATCATTATTATTTCCGGACTAATGGGGTTTATTAAGGGACCTGATAGTATAATTTCATCAGCAGGTTGTCATGGCGACTCATAAAGGTTTTCTCATATGTTTTCATTACAGCAAATGGTGACAATTTCTTTGAGTCCAAAATGATTTATAACATATCTTGTTTACATAGTGTTGTATATGATGATTCCTCCGATTCATATGTATATTTTTGTTTCTCGGCAACACACAGGAAATCGGATTACTACACTACAACTTTCAGATTTTGTTTATTTTGATGGGACATGATCATCTACTTGAACTTCATTATCATGGTCTAGATTCTGGTTTTTCACTCACTGACCAAGACTGTTTTTCTATGTGTAGTTTGGTTTGATGTGTCTTATGACTTCAGTATAAATGTTTTTGTTATATTATCCTTTAAATCTAAAACCATGTTGAGTCAATCTTGCCTAAACCGGCTCGAAAAAAATGTTTCCTTCCTTTAGGACCTGCTGCAACAGCTACATATTTAACCTTTTTTAGGGTCAGCGTGAACACTTTGCCAATTTGATCCTGAAGTTTTCAGAGACTTTTGCCTTCATAATCTTCAGAAATAGTGGATTAAAGGTGGAATCACATCAGACTTGCTCTAAAGATATTGTCTCAGGTCCTAATGGATTAAGCAGACCCACGCATAGAAGAAAAAAATCTTGTTAACTCAAAAATTCAAGTATCAGTCTCCAAACTGCTGATTTGCATGACAAAAGTTTTGGATATTCAGTCTTTGCATTTATTCATTTATTTATTTTCCCGTTTGAAAACTTTGAGGTCTAGCAGTGTGTTCATTTATAAGATAACCAAAAACATTAAACTTTTGTATGCAAAAGAAGAAGATAATTGGCTTGTAGTGTTATTCTGCATTCATTTCGAGTTCTGTTTAATGAGAGTTTGACTCAAAGGCGTAATGTTACTTTTGAGTCCTGCTGTGATTAATGTTTGAGGCTTCCTGTGGGTGTATCTGAATTTTTTGTGACATCAAGAAGTCACTTCTATCTGTATTTCATCCTTCAAGATCTTTACTGACGCTTCCTTCCTTTGTACTACATGTCTCATATCATAGTCATTATGCTTCTCTTACACATGTAAATCATACCTCATACCACACTCAGAAGGTACAGGATATATATATATATATATATATATATATATATATATATATATATATATATATATATATATACAGGTATATGCCAGTTTTATGATCAGTGTGACTGGGTCTAGTTTTAAATGGGCGGTGACTCAATGCATGCTCCTGACTTCATTTGTGAGTTGAAAGAGCCCCCTGCTGGACATGTGTTTTATTTTATCATTGCTTGTAAAGTCAGTGGCGAACCATCGCTCTTTGGTTTATAGGCCACATAAAGTCTCCTCCTTCTTCTGGCTTCTGTCCTTTCATCACACTAATTTTCATATTTGGTTTAATGGGTTCCCATCAGAGACAATAACTCCGACCTTGACGAGGTTCAGATGAGACAGCGAACTAAGGCCATCTAAACTTTTTGGGTGCACTGATGAGAGAGCCTCTCTCCATATATCGGATTTAGCTGGAATTGATATTAATGCACACCAGTTTGTGGCTTCGGTTTAGCTAAACACTTTGATAAGTAGGGAGGACATGAAATGGCTGCTGATGTCACAGCTCACTTCACTGGAAATTTGGAGCCAGTTCTCATCACCGCCAGAAGAAATCTAGTTAGACTAAATGGGAAATGTCAGATGGAACGGAACTCAAAGGACAGAGTTGTTTTCGATTTAAACACCTTTTAGCAAATGCAAGGGGGGGGGGGGACACTTAAAACAATAACAGTACTTTCATGCATTTACATATTTCAGAAGTGCTCTTTTTTATCGTAATGTAAGTTGATCTTGTTGCCACATATAATCTAATGTTGTAATGAGGGGGAATATGGATCAGCCTCCCAGCATGGTCCTTTTGGATTAAAAATGTCTGCCTACTGCTTTCACTGCAACTGCTCCCTGCTCCTTTATAAGCTCATGTTGTGCTGGGTGGCTTTAAGGTTGTTATTGGTTTTTTTTTTTATCTCTGTTTCGCTGAATATCTACCTCAGTCTTGGTTTACCACATGTCTACATGATTCACTATTGTGGGAAAGAATATAAAACATTAAAACAACTGTTGCCTTTTATTCACAAAGCAATTGAAAGCCTCATGTGTATGTAAATGACACATTGTTTGCAGTTCGTTTTGTTTCATATTGGTTCTATTTGGCTCGCTGAAGTATTGGTAAAGAGGACGGGCACTTATGTCCCTGCGATGGATTCAGTGTGTGTGTGGTTACCAGATTTCAGAGGAGGTATTGTACAGTTTTCTTTGCAGCATCTTGATTTACATTGATTATTGGCATCTGCCTTACTTGTGTGCAATAAATGTCCTTTTGTGCTTTACTTCCTGTGTTATCTTGTTATTTCTGCTGTAGTACAGCTTGTTTCAGAAAATGTAGCAAGAGTTCAACTTGGGGGGCTTAAAGTGATTTAAAAAAAATATATAAGAAAAAAGGTGTGACACTGATGATGCATATTTCTTTAAAACCTACTGTTAAAACAACAGTTACAGAACAAATATCTTGTGAATTTCTCTCAATTTACTTTTGGGATAGTTTCTTTTGTACTCAAGTGAAATATCTGTGGTCATTTGTTTTGACAGGGACCACAACAGATCCTACTTTATGTGACTTTATTATAAAAATAAATAAATAAATTGTTGTCTTATAACAAATGAACAGACGTTAACTTTGACCCAAAGTGGTCTGTGGTTAACAGTTTGCTATGTTTTACCTGATTATTTCCTATAGTCAGAATTTGCAAAAACATATGGGTATATGCAAAGATGTATATACTCAGTAAGTAAGAAAAGTAAAAAATAGAAGTGGAAAAATTGTAATGTTCACGAGATAAGCTGAGATGAATATTTAATACAACAATGATAAAAATGATAAATATATATTATTAAACTATTTTAGTGCTATTTATTGAGTACTAATAGAACTTTTATTTTTGACTGGGAACACAAAACATGAAATAAGAAGGTTAAGTAACTAAAAAACAGAAACAACACTATTTTACCATAAACATTCAGAAGTAATCTTAAAGTTAAATCAAGGCTATACTAGCAATCCGACAAATCCTCAAAGTACTTCTTGGGTCAGTTAAAGCATTAACACGGCAGCGCTATTAATACAACTATCCCCCTGGGTTCCAGTTCTTTACGGAGAAATCACCATCTAAATCATGTCTTTTTCACTCTTTGACTGTGTTAACTCAACAAATATCTCTTCTAAAAAGCTTCATTAATTAAAATCCTCACACTATCAAAGGTGCTTGGTTTTCAAAGACAGTTGAGACTTGTAGCATTTAAAAAGCCTTTGTAATGCAGTAAAGTTAATAACAAATCAAAGACATGTACCAACAAACCAGTTGAGAATTATCATTTTAAATAACTAGGGTATCTTTGTTGAGACTTTTAGTGGCTGTTCTCCTGCTTTGCTATTTCAAATCATCAATAGGGAAGAGAAGAAAATACAATTTGAACACCTCCAACTGTGAATACAGTGCTGGAAAAGATCAAGTGATGGGGGTAAAAAGTGCGTAACAGTTACCATATTGTGACTCTGTTATGTAAAGTGTTCATATCTTTATTTTTTGTTCCTGGGACAAACAGTTGGGGGCATGTATCTTCCATTTACCTTTCATGAAATATATCTAATATCCAAACAAAAGATTGCCAGTATTCAGAATAAATAAACACTGCATGTGACAGTTTCATTTATTTGTTCCATGACCGAGGGTTATCCCTCAACCCTAAATATATATATTTCCATATGTGCGCGGCAGTAATCTGTTGTCATTCTGTACAAGGAGGCAAAATCTCACATCAGATGGTTTTAGTAGGAAATATAATTAACCACATTTCAAACATTTTTACAGATTTACAACATACACTGGCGTCAATGTGACTTGATGACAGTTTCATCCTCTCTCCTTTTTATTTGGAACTGCAAGGCTGAAAAGCGGTGGTGTTTTACAGAGGGATTTCAGCAGGTTTATCGAGACATGAGGCTTGAGGCTGGAACTGACTGGGATCCTGGTGATTATTTAGCACAATAAGCAGATTCAGGATGATGTACAAGGAGAGTGGGACAAACAAACATTGCTGGTCATTTCTTATCATCTCAGAAACATGAGCACAGTCCAGAAAATATCAAACATCTCTCATATAGATAAAAGACACTGAAACCATCTCTATTTTTGCAGCACTGGAAAAACAATGTTTTTGTGTGTTTTCACAACTCAAAGCGACTGGCTCCTTCTGATGGAGATGTGTTTGGCACAAAAAAAAAAGAAACATGCTCACTGGAGAAAAAGGGTTAATGTATCAAAGGCACGTTGCCAGCCACAGCCCCTGGGAAGACAGTGTGAAAAATGTTGTGTGCTCAGGGGAGATAATCCAACTGTCTTTCTGTCTCTGCCAGAGTGTCTCTTAGTTCCCTGCAGGTCCCTTCACATCCAGAGACTGGTGGGCAGCTCCTGCCTGGAGGTTGCAGGCTGACGGGTCACAGTAACCATTAGGACCAGATGCACCAGGAGGCCCAGGCACGCCGGGCTGTCCAGGCACTCCAGGGGGTCCCCTCTGCCCATCCCGACCATTCTGACCATAACCAGGTTTACCTGGCTCCCCTGTGAAGGCAAAGATAATCATGTTAGTCACTGGATTTATAGTACAGGTTTAAATTTGCAGACAAACTTTCAGGATAGCATTTCCCACAGTTTTTTTTTTTTTTAATGTAAAACGGGATTTACTCTTGAGTGGTTTATGAAGCATCAGGTAAAATTCCCTGAATGTTGATCCAGTGAATCCAGTGTAAGCACAAATAGTCTTAACACTTGATTACAGACTCAGTCGTCAACACCCTCAGCACAAGCAACCACCAGAGGCAACGTCCACAAGCTATTTTGAGACTTTCTAATTGTCGTCCTCAGTTACAGTGTAATTAAGATCAGATTTCTTTCATGAATGTCAGTTTGAATGAATCTGAGCTAATTATTTAAAATGAATCAATTCATACAAACATGAACTCACCAGGAAGTCCAGGAGCTCCAGGCTGACCTTTTGGTCCTCGTGCTGTGGGACCTCTGGATCCTCTGTCTCCCATGTCACCTGTCACATGCATTGTGTGATGAAGGCATTTGAATTTCATTCTCTTACGTCACCATAACCAGTGAGCACTGAAGGTGTTCTTATTACCTTTGGGTCCTTTTATTCCCATCTGCCCTGGAGGCCCTTTGAGTCCTGGAAGACCTCTTATACCTGCCTGCCCAGGGAAGCCATTATCTCCTGGAGATCCCGAGGGTCCTGGAGGTCCAGGTTTTCCAGGTAAACCGGCGATGCCTGATTCTGGCCTCCTCAAACTCGCAGCTAACTGAGCCAGCTGTTCTGTTAAAGCGCAACGGGAAGAAGATGAACAATTAGATGTGAAACTGGCAACTGGCTGACAGTTTTCGAACCAATAGCAGACGGCCACCCTGGGATTTTTGAAATAATTGATGCTTCAGTATGAGCAGGCTCATCACTGAATACTCAAAGCAATTCTCTTGGACAGGACGGTCCGACGGCGATCGTACTCAGAGTGAACTTGAGTGAGGTAAAAATGTGGTCACGGTATCCCTCGAGCAGCTCCGTTTGGGTTTTTTTTCTTTTTTTTTCTTTTTTTTCTTTTTTTAATCGTTTTTTGTAGAATCTCATAGAATTGAGCAAAAAAGAGATAATAATCTTTTTTTTCAAGCAATCAGCAAGATAATCTTTATGTCTAAGGCAAATCAGATCAAATATTAATCTCCTATGGCTGCTTGCTGCATGGTGTCCTGCACTTAAGATTCCAGTTTCCTGGCGGCTGATGAAAATTCATGCAGCAGCTGCTCGACTGCTTTTTTTTTTCCTTTTTTTTTTCTCCCCGAAGTTTTCCTTTTTCCAGGCAGACTCTTTGCTTGGAGCAGAGGAGTGCAGGTCTGCTGGAGGTGAAATTAATTTTTCAGCACATCGGGTATAAAAAAGTCATGAGTGTAGGAGATGAGTTGAGAAGACGTAAGAGCAAAAGAATAAAGAGAACAGAGGTTGTGACTTCAGTGAAAGATTTCTAAAGCTGGGGGAAGGAATCTTTCATCCATCACATAAACAAAGGCTGAAGCTTATTTCATGTTTTGGTTATGAGACCTTCCCTTCTTCAACTTCAGAGTGTGCCGCTTCCAGCCAGATCAGTCGAACACTAGAGGGGCGGCTCTATGTGTGGCTGTGTAATGAGGCATTCTGGGAAATATTAAAGTTATGAAATGAGACACGAGGGAGTGATAAATGGGGTCAAAGACCTGTCTTTTCTTACCTTGCATGACTCGCATGCAAACTTGTTTGATGTGCTGATCACTCGGCTCTTTACCCTGGGAGGAAAAAGATGACTTAAAGACTTCACAAAAGCATATGAAACATTTATATAAAGGCTCTACAGTACTGTTATTAATTTAAAAGTGCTCTCCTCCTGCTTTATTGTTTCGCTTTGACTGAATGACTAGTTGGTTCCTTAGTGGCATAGAAAATTGCAAATGGCTTGGATTTGTATAATAAACGCAAAGTGGACCATGTGTCCAGCTGAAATGAAACGAGGTTAAAAGGCTTCGGTTTTGGGTATTCAAGGGATTCGATCTGTTTTGATATGAAAACAGCGCTTCCATCTACAGTGATGTCAAAGTGCATGTGGGCTCAGAAAAACGAGGACTTTGATATCGAAACACTGAATGAGTGCAGAAGCTTGAAATCATTAGTGTGCAGGATTCAGTATCATCTATTGGTGAGGATGCAGATTGCAGCCTACAAAAACCCTTTTTCAAGTTCCCCAGTGAGAATCTATAGTGGCCACAAAATTAATAAAAAAAATAAAAAAAACAGGCCTTTGTAGAGGATCTGATGGTTACATACAAATGAACAATGTTATAATTTCCTAAAAAATTGTTTTCAATCCTATACATTTTCCTTTTAAAATCCTCCTAAAAAATAAATTCTTCCAAAGCATGGTACTCTTGCAGTTTGCTGGAGCCTCTACTACTTACTCAGACATACTCATAGTTGATTAATTTTGCACAGAAATAGAGATAAAAACAATATCAAAGAGAAAGAATGTAGCATCCGTTCAAGAGTGAGTAATTGCTCCCACTTGAACATCTTTATATGTTGTGTAGTTTAGGAAAGACCTTCTATCAGTATAAGTTCCTGACGTTTTCACTAATGAACTGAAACTACCGAGTAAAAACATTTTTTTCTGTGTTTCCACCCTTTTCTCTGAACTTTCACTCTAAGCTGCTTCCTCTTGGACTCACCGCAGGACCCTGTGTGCCTCTGACTCCAGGTGGGCCCCTGTTTCCCTGCATGCCTCGCGGTCCAGGTGACCCCGGTGGCCCCTCCACTCCAGGCTGGCCTCGACTTCCCTCGGGACCTCTATTGCCCGGCTCGCCAGGGTTACCACCCTAAACAGAAAGCGAGTAGAAGTAGAAGACGAGATTAATATTACAAAAGGCACAGCACTTGGAAATAGGCACAATCTGGAAAAAATAACATGCTTGAACTCACCTCCCCTTTAGCTCCAGGATCTCCTGGCTCGCCCTATAATACCAGATGAATTACAGATGAGTTGATTAACTCTGATAAGACGGATATGACTAAAGATAATGCTTAGTTGTACAGCGTAAGCACTTACAACGTCTCCTTTGTCTCCAGAATCTCCCTCATCACCTTGTACTCCCTATGAAAACACAGTCTGTAAATAATTTATGCAAAGAAACCCACTTGTTATTCAATTGGATCATTATATCTATGGGAAGAGGATTGCTGTTTAGTATCGGGATCTTTCATACTTGCTCTCCTTTGGGTCCTGTTTCACCACGGTCTCCCTGTGAGGAACAAAGCCACGTATTGTATGATCTTTGTTCAACAGTACAAAATATTCATATCTTCATTAGAGGATGCTACAGGGCTATTTGTTGCTTAGTTTAATTCTCATTTTCACGTTTTTTAATTTTTTTTTAAATAGTCAAATCTGAAAATTTGTAATAAAAAGGCAAATTTCCTACCCGCTCTCCTTTGACACCAGGCAGGCCAGGAGGACCTGGCAGGCCAGGAAGACCCGGATCACCTTTGGGTCCCTGTAACAAATAAGTATGTGATGTGTAGGAACATATAAACAGGTACAACATGTCAAGTTTTTTAATTCAAAAACTCAATACCTATCAACAGCACTATTATTGCGTAAGTAACTAACGGTAAATAACTCTCACGTATTAGTATGTATTTGCACACTGTGTCAGTAATCGAACTTTGTGAAAACTTGCATTGTTGCTTCTTCTCTCAGGCATGTTTGTGGGTGCCATTCAGCCTTTGATCGCTGACCGGCTGTCTGAGGAATGCCAGGAGAACAGAGAGCTCTTTCACTCCGCTGCTTGGTCTCCCCTTACTGTGAAAATAGACCTCATGTGAGATCTACCCCAAGTCTATTCTCTGAGACATTCCAGTCAAACAACAGGCAGGACCTCAGACCTCATTGCCTTTTAGTTTCTTTCATTCAATTTATCAAAAATCCTGCATATAATTAAGTTTTACCTCCTTATTCGATGTTTTGCTTAATAAGACAGGTTTCTTGGATGTGTGTCAGATTCTGCCGGCGTACAAAGATATATTTTCAAGATAAATTATGTTTTTGGAGTTTAATTCTCTCATCCTCCTATGTTTTCATTACTTACCCGGGCTCCTGGTTTGCCAGCTGGACCTGAAGGACCTTTCTCGCCTACGTCTCCCTGTGAGGCAGAGGAGAAAATAATAAGAAAGTGATGACATGCTAATTGATTGAAATATTACACATAAAGAGAAAAGAGATATTCGAAATACTCACAGGTTCACCAATGGGTCCAATAGCCCCCAACTCTCCCTGTTCTCCACGCTCGCCCTGTGGTGTTACAGGGAAATGACACGGTGATACATCAGAGAGGACAAAAAGAACCCGACAGTTCAACGCGCTCTGTTCATACATACGAGTTTCCCAGCAGATCCTATTGTTCCAGCGAAGCCTGCCTGTCCAACATCTCCCTGAGAGAAAACAACCAAAATTATATCAGATTTCTTCTCAAAGAATATGGAAAGTAATAACTCCAGAAAAAGGGGGAAATGTTCAACAGCTGACAAACAAACCTTAGGGCCGCCCAAGCCTTTTGGTCCAGGTGCACCTGGCAAACCCTAAATACACAGAGAACACACCTTGAAGACCTTCAACGAAATATGATGCTCTTTTTCTCTGAATGAAGTACAACACATGCAACAAGTGTTCTTTCCAGAATGAAATACACCTCACTCAATGGATTGCAGGATTAAGACAGGCTTAGTAAAAAAATAAAAAATACAATTATCTGACCTTTTGACCCAAATTAGTGCCTCTCATGAGAAAAATCACAAATTAGAGGACCAGCAGCAAATACTGCTCCCACAAATCATTTCTCTTTCTTTCAGTAATCAGTATTTCTCAGCTCTACAGGTGCATCAAAAAACATGTTGCTGAAAATATGAACTCAAAAGTCCAAAATATGTTTTTATTTCAGCTGTGGCCTCTGATTCAGAATATGTATATAGTGAAACTGTATTAAATGAAACTTAAAAGCATGAAACGTTTGACTTTGTGTGTAAAAAGTCTAAAATAACTGAATTGTTATAGATATTATTTGTGATATTTACTTAATGATATACAATTATCTGTATTTATAGAATGAAATTAGTAGTCCTGAACCAAATATAGCAATTTTTTTTAAATGATTAAAAAACTAAATTACAACATCACTGTTTGTTACAGCAGAACAGGGTGAGTGTTATAGGGGATGGTGTGTGACCCGTGGAGCTTTAAGCTGCACTCAGGTGCAATCCAATCACTGTCAGTTGTGATGGCTGAGGGTCAGAGGTCGTACTCACAGGAAGCCCCTGAAGTCCAACCTCTCCGGGAACGCCTGAGTTCCCAACGCCTCCCTGCAGGGGAGACAGGCAGTGGAAGAATCAAATTAAGTTCTGTGGCTCACAGGAAAACAGAAAAGGGTTGGGGGGGGGGTTGTTTGTTTTTTAACTTTTTATAACATTTCCATATTGTAATGTAAAATACTAGTCTGAAGGTAGACAGTCAAAGCTTCACCTTTGATCCTGGCATACCGGGAATTCCTTCACGACCATCCACACCTGGCAAGCCCTGGCAATACAACCAAGAAAGTTAAATAAGTATTTTGAAAACAATACTTCTGCGGTCATGTGATCATTTATTATCATCGACACTCACAGCCTCTCCTTTTGGACCTGGAAGGCCTGTGATTCCTCTTGACCCTTGAACACCCTGAACAGCACAGATACACAATCACAAGTCAATTCCTAATATTCTAAAAGTTATACTTAATGTTTTAGACCTGAAACTGCTTAGGTCCTGGAACATGGGTGCATCTACTCACCCCTTCACCTTTCGGCCCAAGTTCACCCATCACGCCTCTCTGACCTTGATCCCCCTGAACGACAAACACATCAAATCTTAAACAACATGTTGCCATTGACGCATGTTTGCTGCATAACTGCTACTTACCAAAGCCCCTGCGACACCCTGCGGACCTGGATCTCCATCAAGGCCTCGAGCTCCCTACCAAGGATGAGATGTATTTATGACGAGCATAATCACTTAAAATGACAAACTTTTCACAGAGACTGAGTTCAGCAAGAAGGTTATGTATGTAAAATGAATCCCAAACAAACCATCTCTCCCTTGGATCCCATCATGCCTGTGGCTCCACGAAGTCCCTGTGGGCCCTGAAACAATACAACGATTCAATAAATAAAAACACAATCAGTGGGAAACTGGAGAAGAATTCAAAGATAGCAAGAACTGCTCCTCACCGTTGGTCCCTGGGCTCCAACGTCCCCTAGAATTC
This sequence comes from Lipophrys pholis, assembly GCF_963383615.2. Taxonomy (NCBI): domain Eukaryota; kingdom Metazoa; phylum Chordata; class Actinopteri; order Blenniiformes; family Blenniidae; genus Lipophrys; species Lipophrys pholis. The sequence goes on along the minus strand of NC_137642.1, from coordinate 14,712,900 downwards.
CTTGGTCTCCCTCCTCACCCTGAGTGGAGGAAGACCATTAGGCAGAGGTACCAAAAACACATATTTTCATAATTTGAACAAAAATACAGATGCAGAGATGAAATGCCAGGTAAAACTAGCTGCCCTATGATGGACTAGGGACTAGGGGACTCCAATGCCTTGCTGGAGCAGAACAGTCAATGGATGGATGCCCTGTGTGAAATTCAAACATCCAAATGAAGGTTGCCTATTTGTGATACTGTCTCAACCATTTAGACTCGAATCAGCCATCATGTAAGAGTGAAACTAATCTCATGAATCTATTTCTTTCTGTTAAGTTACATTGTTTAGATATTGGTGTTGAAGTGTAAGGACAAAGTAAGTTAGAAAAAAAAGAGAGATTTCTCATATACCGGAACACTCTATTTAAGGACAGTATGACGATTTGTTTGTACTTTATCTCTGGCATGAACACAAAACAGCCTGAATTAATCAACTAAAACACAGGACATAGTTATCCACATCCCCATTTTCTGGAACAAAAAAAAAAAAAAAAGGAATGAGACTCCTAACTTCTGAGATTTGATTAAAAAAAAAATTAAGTGGGTGTATTTAACAGCCGCTGTTTATGGATTGAAAGGGAAGTCAGGCTGACAAATATTTAGTGCCAAATAAGTGTTTTCCAGCTCTGCAAGCTGCAATGATGCAGGCTTTGCCTGTGTTAGAGCCAAGAAAGCTTCATCATCAATCCATGAAAATAGTCTTTGAAATCTTTAGCTACTCACATTTTGTAAAATAAATTAAATTAAATAAATAAAAAGGCCATTTCTGCTTAGAGTATAAATATGTAAATGAGAACTATAGAGATGAATAAACAATGTTCAAAATGTGATTCAAATATCACAGAAATGAAATGAAAGGAATGAAACAGGTCGGCACCCGTTTGGATGTTAAGAGGAAGAAGGAAATGAACATTGTTTTAATACAGCTTCATTATCCAAGGTTTGATTGAACTTCAAGAACTCTTCCGTTTTTTTTGTTGTTCAAAAAGAAGAATTTCTCTATTCCTTGTGGTTTGATGTTACAAAAAAGAAAAAATCTTCCCCATCTTTTTGTGTCGCGAAGTAAAAAGCTGCATATTTTTTCCATGTAATGCGAAAACTGAAGCTGTTCCACCACCATGTGTCAGTAGGGTGTCACCTACACAAACATTACACACACTTGATATTTTCACATATCTTTTTGATCACATCAGACTTAAAAAAAAAATAAAAAAATCACTAAAACCCCAACATAACATCAGGTTATTCTTCCGTTGACTATAAACATCTTCATGTTGGTGAATTTGTGAATGAAAGGCATGCGAAAGGTCCCTCAAACGAAACTCTCTGTGAAGGAGAAAATGATTCTTGAGGACGCAGCGCAGACTGACACTAAATCATATCCTGGCGCGGGATGATAAAGGGAGATGGGCTCAGACTCATTTCCATTTATATAGTGCATAGACACATTACAGGGAGAGGCTAGTTGTGCTTCAACATCATTTCAAATAAATCATCCTCTGCGCATCACAAGGAGTCAGAGGAATTACACACAGGTTTGTATCATTTCCTCTTGAAATAGAGCGGCATGAATAATACTTGTCTCAAAGGTGCGGGAAATGTCTTTTTCAGTTTAAGTCATGCATGCTCCTCTCGTGAAACACATGTGTGACATGTTGTGGGAAGGATTACATGTTTCTAAGTAATTATTTATGCATCTTTGGTATTAAAAAGCCCACAGTAGCTTTGAGAATTCCCCCTACATGTTACATAATTTACCTTGTGCCCTTGTTTCCCAGGTTCTCCTGCTTCACCCTTTACACCTTTGTGGCCCTGGAAAGGATTTAAGAATACAAGTAGTGTCAATTAAAATGCACTGGCGGGACTCTGTGATGTTAGCACAACTCAGTACTGTCCTCTGATCACCTTCATGCCGGGAAGGCCGGGATGACCGGGGGTCCCAGGTGGACAAGAGTTTGGACACTGCAAAACAATGTCAAGATAAATGAGAGTTGTAAAGTGTATATGAAATCCTATGTGGGAAGGAAAAACACGCAATCAAATGATAGATGGGATTCGGAAAACAATTGTTTACCAGGTCAGCACTGCCAAGCATCCCAGCTGCACCCTGGAAGTGACAGGACAAGTTGACAACGTACTACTAATAGGTCAAAGGAAAGAAATTCGAGAAGACTATAAGAACAGCAGGATACTGTGGCATCTCCAATGAAAGCCAAACTCAAGTTTTTTGGAAGTCTGTTTTGCTGAAATCAGATTAAATAAGTTGCAAATTCTGCCAAATCTCAAGCAAAGCTTTTGGCTCCTACCCTGGGACCTGTTGGTCCGCGAGGTCCCTGCGGCCCTCGAACTCCCATCGCCCCCTGAAAAGAAAAAGACATCAACGTGTCACTTACTACACAGGGGAACTGAATGCACTGATGACAAATAAAAACAAATCTTGTCATTTGTAATTAAGCTATTTTAATGTAATCTGGATGTAATATTTGGAAGACTTTTAAGACTTTGCTTAATTATTGTTATTTATCCAAAAACAGCAAACAAAATATAGTTTTTATTAAGATCAAGTAGTTTTTATTACTACTTTAATAGTACGAAGTGCACTTTGTATGTGTGTGTTCGTGTGTAATGGGAAAAGCTCAATTTATGAAATTTGTAGTTTCATAGAAAATTGGAGGACAAATGTTCTTTTTTGGACCAATTTCTTAGAGGTATTGAGTATTGATCTGAACTCTTTCAATTTAGTTACACTGCAGCTTACAGTGGTTTACATATCAACATATCTTCATTTAATGAATCATATTAGGTATTTCTCATTATTGAGGACACGTTTAATCATGTGTAAACAAACTGCAATGATGCCCATGATTAATTAAAGAGACTCCTTTATCATCTATCCATCACGTTAGCTGTCTTCAACACCTGAAGAGACCCTAACCCTGCTTTTGATGTAGTCATGAATTTGCCATACTTTGCTACCTATCATGCTAAAAAGTAATTCTTTCTGTCTGTACTCACTGGAGGGCCACCTTTTCCCACTTCTCCCAGAAGTCCTCCAGGCCCAGGTGGTCCCTGTTCATATTTCAGGTAAACAATATCAATCACAAATGTTTGGGTTAAGACCAACAAATACAGTACAGTTATTTTTTTAATATGTTTTGGAAATGGAGATTACTTACAGGGGGTCCGTCTGGGCCAACACCCTGAAGAGACATGAACAGTACAGCCCAATGTGATATATATATATACTGTATATAATCCGGTATGATTAAAACTGTTTTATGGTGTTCGGAGTTCCACATGGTGATTGGTTTCTGATCAGTGGACTGGCAGGATTGAAAATGCTACTCACAGCAGATCCACGAGCTCCAACTTTTCCAGGTTCACCCTACAAGATGGAAGTAAACAGACACATTCAGGTAGAATTGAGCTGTGAGTCTGCAGAAGGTCCACATTAACATTCCTCTAGCTCATCACATGACTGAGCTGGGCACACTTGACCCAGCAATGTTTAGCCTAATGAGGACTGATGTTGGGGCTTCATGCCCCACGGAGATTACAGAGAAGACTTGCAGGATTAAGTCTCATTTGTCATGAAGAATTGGTTTATGCACTGCGGCTCTTGCTGCCATGCCAAAAGACTGGACAGCAGCTTGGCAACACTTGCACTGGCAACTCTCTGAAGCAGGAAAGCAAACGCTCATTAGTCACTCACTTTCTGTCCGAGGGGACCGTCAGGCCCAGGATCTCCAATGGGGCCAGTCAAACCCTGCAGAGAAGAGCCATCCAGCTAAATAATACATCACAACAACTCTCGATTCACTTTATTTTAAGGAACAAGAAACAGGTATAATTTATAAATTCATAAGTCAGCAGACATCTGTGTCCCTACCGCTGTTCTTATTTCTAAATCCATAATTGTATTTCCACATGTCACTCATCAAAACACAATCCTACACGTATGAGAGGATTTCTTTAGACTCACAAAAGGGATTAACTTGACTGAACGCTTACTCCTCTTGAGTGTGTGCTACACTACTGCTTCACTTCCATCAGTCACATTGAGATTCCAAGTCTTTTTTTTTTTTTCTGAACATGTCGTCATAACAACAAGTGCGTGTTCATCTTAACAGGCACACAGAAAATGTCAGCAGCCGGGGAGAGGGCAAAAGTCTCCGACTGCAAAACCAAGCAAAGAGCAGAATTCCTCAAGCTCATCTCAAAGAAGTATGCTGAAACAAGTCACTGCACACTGTTTTGAGCATTGGAAACACCGAGCGTGGACAATCCACAAAGCGTCATTGTTTACAGAGAGTCTTAGATGGTGTGTTGTCAATGCAGACAATGCATCATTACATATGAAATAACTCACGTTGCATTACTTAAAGTAAACTGACTCTAAGTACTTCAAACTTAAAGCTGGATTATATTCACCTACAAATGTTTTCAGTCTGTCATCTGACCCGGTATTTTGTTTGGATGTTTTCCTAACACACCTTCAAACTCTCAAAGGAGTCAAACTTAATTAAACGCTGCCCTAAGACAGCCTCGTTTGAAAGGAAATTAGGATTTGTTCATCCTGTTTGATAAATTCCTCACATTTTTGCACACTTCTCTCCCAAAAACCCTCATTTTGAAACATCAATGGTCACTGTGAAAGGACAATAAGTGTGGCTGTGTGATGTGGGAGGTTTGCTCTTTGTGGCCCCACCCCCTTGCAAGTTTGAGAAATACTTTTTGACCACATCACAGCCAACAATGCAGCACAGTCTTATCATATAAAGTGTCAGATGCAGAGGACTCACATCATTTCCAGGAATCCCAGGTAATCCCGAAGACCCGGCTTTACCTGCATCTCCATCAGGCCCCTAAAAACAAAGATGCACACAACCCTTTTCACAAAAAAAGGTCTTAAAATAGAAAAGATAGCGACGCTTCATGTAATGTTTTGAATAAATGAATGTACCTGTGGACCATCCTCACCCTCGTCTCCTCTGTCTCCCTGAAACAAAGACATTCTGTGAGTATTTTCAAAGCCTCTGCCCTATTGTGTTGGTAAAGTTACAGAGATACAAGCTCTTACAGCAATGCCATCAATTCCAGGGACACCTGCTGGTCCAGGAGGGCCAGGAGATCCTGTGCTCCTCTGTGCGGAATGATAAGAACATTAATGTTAAATAAATATATATTGGATGTCTGGAAATAATAATAGTGACTTTGCCCATTCTTATAACTATATACAGCACCATCAACAACAAGAGAGAAATAGGAGCAGGTGCAATTCCTTATTATTTGGCTTTAACAGATTAAGCTCTTTCTCAGGGTCCCTGTAAAAGCATACAGCCAATTAGCTTTTTCTTCTCAAAGTTATATATAATTGACAGAAGACTGTAACTGGGGAGGGTTAAATAATTAAACTCGCCAAAAAAAAAAAAAAGAAAAGAAAAGAAAAGTTGAGCAAACTTTTTAACAGGACAGACTGCTGATTAAAACTAATTGCTTTTCCACTGCTTAAAGTATGAAGATCTTATTTGCTATGATCACTGAGAAAAACTCGCCTGCGCCTCTGTCAAACACAAATAAAGAGAACAAAGACCATAAGAGAACCATAATGTGACTTACTTGAGAGGAGCAAATGAGCACAAGCTGCAAAAGCAGCACCAAAAACGGCCCCTTAAAGCCTGGGGCCCCAGCCATGGTCTCCCTGTGAGCAGGAAAGGTAAAGGTTGTAGTCCTTTCTCTGGGATTTGGTGGGCTGAAGCAGACCCCAGCAAAACAACCCGACGGAAATCACCTCGGCTATCTAGACCGTCCCAGGTCGCATAGCCATCAGAGGCTCATGCATATTCATACAATGAATGGATGCAGGCAGGGATTGGAGGGTCTGTGTGGGGGGGGGGGGGGGGGGGGGGGGGGGGGGGGGGGGCACCAGGGAGGGGCCACACTCCGATTCAGACCAACAGGAAGGGTCAGCGGGTTGTTTAACTGTAACACTGCCTTCAGATGTTGTTCAAACAAAACTTGAAGTATAAAAGCTTTTAAAATACAACGGACGGCCATAGCGGATTTGGTTTTTACATTTGACACACTTTAGTAATTTCAAGACAACAGAAAAATCAACAACTATGTAGTAGTTTGTGAGACAACGTCTGGATTCTTTAATCGATTTGGTTCTTACCGATGTCCCAGTTGAGAGGTCACGGAAAACAAAGGAAACAATGTATTAACGTGTTGTGTTTTCACAATTACAACACGAGTCAATACTGGCAGTCACATGAAGCTACAAGCAGCCATAATTTTCGAGGTTATGGTGGGATGAGATGAATATTGAAGGACGCGATTTGTGCGTAATTGATCACTGCACCTGCGCACCGTTTTTAGAATGTTTATTAAACCTGGTTGTGATCTGCTCAGTCCTAAAACTATACAGGATAATTTAGCCTCGTTTTCAACACCATAACTTGCAGAAAAATCCCGCATACTGCATGATGAAACAGCATAGATAGACGGAGTTTCCAGAGAAAAACGCAAAAAAGTGAAAAGAAAATCCAGAGATAACCACAGCTTTCCATCCATGTGTCAGCCCCCCATGCGTGAACATTTTATAAAACGAAAGTCGTTTGCGTGTAATGAAGATGCTGCCATGTCAAAAGTAAATTGAACAATTTTGTTTGTTTGTCTGTTTTTTGTTTTCGGAGTTTAAATAATACAATACCACTACCAACAACTATTCATCAGATTCTATTCTACTATTCTTCAGCAAAATTATTACTTTAGGTATGTCAAGAATAAGAATAGGAATATAATAATAATAATAATAATAATAATAATAATAATAATAATAATAATAATAATAATAATAATAACAATAAGAAGAAGAAGAAGAAGAAGAAGAAGAAGAAGAAGAATGGCGTTGTTGTATACGTTTCAACACTACCCAAGTCCCCTAACTATTGCAGACTGAGTGTTTTGGGTGTAAATGTACTTTTACTTTTGCATACGATGCGATGTATTCCGTCTTGAACTTGGACGTGTCGGAATCGCCATTCCATTGTCTTGGGGTTTCCCTATCAGTGTGAAGACATCCAGACTGACTGTTCGTTGGGCGGAATATTCTCAGCATCGACCATGACACAGTCCAGTAAAAGTGCAACAGAGTTCCTTCTGATCTCCAGAAACATTCTGTGCCACTGATTATGAAAAATAAAACCCAAAAACCTGAAAACCACAGTGCGCCTCCCGGTGTCCAGGCCTCTGAAGACGACCTCCAAAGACTTGGTGACCCCATTCAGTCTGATGGCCACCTGCTCCTCACCATTTAGGTCCTGAATCTGCCAGATAGTCCAGATTTTATTTAAAGTCCTGCCACTCATTGTAATACGGCCACAAATGTAAACTCCTCTGGCAGTCCGAGTGGATGGCCTGATCTGAAACATAAATATCGTTCAACAGCTCTCCACATAATAGTGATTCTTTTTTCATATTTCTTTCCTTGTCATTTAAAACCTGCCGCTATTACATGAATGAAGTGTGTTTGTGATGGTCAAAGTATATTTTCAATGACGTGTGTAGGTGTGATGTGGTCTAGTTAAGAGACGCCTTCGTTCTTCAGGACCATGGACAGGGTAAACTGCGTTGTACTACTTTGACCGCTAGATGTCAGAGTTCACTCATGCATGTTGCCATGCTGCAGCTCACCGTGTGTTGATCATGAAGTTGAAAGCAGGGCCTATTTGATAGGCAATATCTCGAGGAGATGGCCCTTCGACCGTTTTGACACTGCCCCTTCTTGCCAACTCAGCAACGTGGAGCTGAGACATGATATGTAATCCTGAAGGTGTAGGGAAAGAGCTGTGGCAAATTTTAAAAAAGAAGAAAAACATCCCGAGGGCCTGTTCTTTTTGGTCTTGAGTTAATTTATGTGCATGATTAACAGCCATTGGACTTTCATGATGAGTTATATATAAATAGATAATTGTAAATAACACAAGCTGTGCACATTTAACAATATGCAGCATCGTCAGTATAGTTCTTCTCAGGAATGACACAGTGGAGGCTTTTTAGGTTTTAGGTTTTTGGTTTTGTTTTTTTTAATTTTTTGATAGTGTCTCCTTTCTATTTTTAGATTGTGCTCAAATGTTTGTTCAATGTTTTGTGGATCCACCTGGGAAATGATCGTCCCCAACGCTGATCTGAGTACACATGGAGTGCTGCTCTGCATGAATACCAACTTGAGATGAAAATGTCACAGCTACGAGACGGAAAGAAGTAAGCAGACAGTCAATGGTTTTGTGTGTGTGTGTGTGTGTGTGGGGGGGGGGGGGGGGGGGGGGGGGGGGGGGGGGTCAGTGTTTGGAAAGCTGCACCACTGCCTTGAATAAATATTAGGTTATCTGTGAGTGTTTGTGGTGTCCTCCTTAACACTCAAGTACTAAATTTGAAGTTAAAGGTCTTCATGAAGTTTGAATACATAGTTTGCATACAACAGACACTTCCTTTTCCCCAAACTGCCGTGATTGATATCAGCACTGAAAAAATCTGGTTCTTAAACTCTATGCCCCAGGATTGATAGTGGAATGTATTTATTTCATGTACTTTACGAATGAGAATTAGTTTCTTCACTGAATATATTTACATGCACACAGCTGATCTATATAATACTGCAGTGTTGGTGCTACTAAGCCCATGAAATATAGATAAGAGGAGTGATGTGTGCAGAGGGTGGAAACAATAAACGCTACATCCTGCAGACAAATCATTAGCCTATCATCGAATTGGCGAGTCTTTTAGCTTTAATATACTCTGCAACTTGAAATGAAACATGAAATGTGGCATGGTCAACTTGTTTGTCAACAGGAGCAGCGGGCACAAGATGAACAAGTGTAGGAAAACCGCATCAAGTGAGAAAGAGCAGTGCAAACTGAGAGGCAGGGATATGGTTAATACAGGGAGTCTGTTTGGGATGACAGATACACCCAGCCGATCATGACTCATGCTTGCAGCAACGCACTGTGCTGGTAGTTTGCAAACTTCAAGGCTGTAACATTTTCCTTGAAATGTTAGCTGCATTTTGTCTCATTTTTTTATTGTGGTCTGAGCATCTGCACTGTGTGGTGCAGAATAAGATTTACTATGAGAGTGAAGTTCAGTACAGAGACTCTGCTGAATCACACAGCACAAACACAGGGAAGACAGCGTCAACTTTCCTTCCTCCAGGACTTCTCCTCCACGCATGTTGGTCTCATTCCTCAGATGTATTAATGCTTCAGTGACACATTCACAGGATAGGATCCTGTGTTGATGAGCCACATTTACAATTCTGATGAAATACATTCACACTATGATCAATCATAAAGATATGAAGTATTATTATGCACATAAAGTATGGAGAGATGAAAGAAAAGATTAATCTTTTTTTCCATGTATGCAACCCACAAACTCAAACCTTGATCATCCCACAAGGCTGTATGAATCAAATAGCACGTTGCTTTCCATTGCTATAAGATTTATTTCCAAGAACAATGGTTACAACAAATAAATAATGGAACTTTTACGAAGAAATATAAAGCCAACCAGATTTCAAATGAATATTTTTTAACTAACACAAGATGAGTTGCAGTTTTTATTGCTTATGGACCACTACAGTTCGATTATATGTTACATTTTGAAACATTCAGGTAAATCTAGCAATCAGTATTATACTACTGATTACTACAAAACGTGCAGCTTGAGAATTGGCGAGGGCTCATCCTCGCACACTCTAAGAACAACTGCAATGACTTGGAAAAGCAACATTTCTCCGCACTCTTGAATATTGACATTTATAGTTGCACAGTGCAAAGATTGCATTGTTCCCAGTGCAGGTAGAACTCAAATCAGTACAGGCAGGCAAACAAGGCTTCTGTCTGCAATATGACATGAAAACAATATGAGGATACAAGAAGTTGATTCATTTGCAAATAAAGTGCCCGTACAGTGTAATAATGTCTGGAGTCTGAAGAAATACAATGCATCAGAAATCTCTGCTTATCACAATGCTTATCACTGGAAATTGTGAGCACACAAAATAAAGAAATGAAACTGCTGATGGTAAACCTTTAACCATCCCCCACACTTCCTCCCTACATCCTGCGATTTTTCACTTGTTTCATGTGTATAATTGATAGGCCCCTTGTAACAATGATAAGTTAAATCTTAATTATTCCACACAAAATCAAATGCACATGTGGTAAATGATGGGAGTGAAGTCTGCCTTGTTGGTCATTTGGAAGGAGGGACATTCACACTGAATGTAATGTTAAAGTCAAACCAACCGAAACATATCACACATCAGTCACATGGATGTCCCTTTGCAAGTATATTATAATGGATGTTTGAACATTGAAACTGCATTGGGAAACTCTGAAGAAAGACATGTGTCACATGAGCAACATGAGTGATTACAAGAGGAGGTGTATAGGGTTCCCATGGCCCTCCAAAGATATAATTGACCACTCAGGACATTGGTCAAGTATACCACCAGTCAAGTGGGACAAATGCCTCTCAAAGTGAAGAGAGACAATTATCATAAATTGAGCATTTCTTATCAAATTCATCCACCCGACTGTCCACCCTCTGCTTTATCCGCACAGACATTTAAAAAGAAGGCTATTTGAAACTATGGTATGGCGATAAGTCGAGATAAACATTTCTCCCCAAATATAACATGTACAAAAATCAGGATTTTGTTCTCATGGAAAACATGTAACCTAACCTGGACATAATTACCGATTAAAAATAGGCATGTAAAAATAACTACATGGACTGTGACAGGTGGAAGTGGAACAACAAACTGAATCTAGAGCAACGCCAGCTGTTCAGCCAACTTTATTTATTGTGTGTGGTTTTTGACGTAAGAAAAATGTATCGAGGATGAAAACAGATGGACTTTTGAAAGTCATTTGATTCACCTGTGTATGAGCTAAGGTCATGTGGAATTATTATTATTATTATTATTATTATTATTATTATTATTATTATTATTATTATTATTATTATTATTATAGTTATTATTATCATCAGCATCATCATTATTATTATTATTATTAATAATTGTGCTGAACGTTGTTTCGCTCCTTGGCGATGTCTCAGTGTTGCGTGTCGTCGGCTGCGCCTCTGGTATTTGCAGTTACCGCGCAGTTGGATGTTGGTGAGCGTTCAGCTGCTGTCAGCTCTTCGGATTGAGACCAGTTAGCTCGGCTCTCTGAGCGAACACTCTCCGCAGAGGCGGCCACACGTCCAGGCGTCCGTCGGCATCCGTCTGTGGTTGTTTCTACTATCAAGGGAGTGAAGTACTCAGGAGAGTTGCGCTTTCTGCCACAGCGAAAAGACGGCCAGACGACTGAGACCGGGGGTTAGCTTGTGGCTAACGTTAGCTCGCCAGCGCAATGGTGAGTAGCATTAGCATAACTGTGCGGCTAATGTTACCCCGGCGACAACTGCTCGGTGGGTGGATAACTTTTACTCTTCGCTCTCTCGCAATCAATGGACACTTTTTTTTTTTTTTTTTTTTTGGTCGGTCTAATCCAAGAATGTTATCCCCGAGCCGAATGTTTCCCGATCTTCTTTGTGGGCCTTGAGGAAAATGTTTAGTAGCTTGCCACCTGTAACCGAGATTCAGCTTGTTTCTCTCCTCATTATAGTGACATTAAAAACACCCAACTGGCTGTAAAGTCAGACTGTTGTTTTTAACTACTGTGTGTCAGGATGGGGTGTTAGCTGTTGTCATTGTTGTAAAAAGGGAATCTGTAAGGGCAAGCTGGTGCCTGCCCAGGCCTTACCTTTATATACTGTTAACATGATTACAACATGCTTCATTTCTACTTTCACTAAGGTGTCTTAAGTACAAGTTGCAGCTCCTGCTGCCAGGAGTCGTTTTTACTAGAGATCAATATTTTATTTGGTGTTTTTTTCCTCTATTAAAAAAAACAACCAAATGTTAGTTTTTGTGTGAGGTTGAACCAATACTTTAGTGGGTGTGTGTCTGTTGAGGCCAACTCATCTGACTGCTTTATGAGACCAGCATTCCGGCCAGTCAACATCTCACTACACCTATAAATATAATCTTTATTAATAAGATGTAAGGACAGTCTTCTTGTCTAAAGACTGAACCTGATTAACCAGTTGCTCCCATTATGACCCATGAACTCGACACGAGCCCTGGACAGTTGTGTAAACATTTACTTGCCTTGTGCATTACACGCGATGCTGCAGAAGCTGTTTTGTCTGTGTCATGTTCCCCATGTCATTACTGCAGCTCTTGCAACTTTGTTATGAAGTAGGCTCAACAGAGGCACCTGTCACCGAGTTGGCTGCTGATTCAGCTCACCCCAAATTATGTTTGGTTGCTTGATTCAGCTGAGTTGGAGAATTGTCTTTCAAACACAGGACTTATTATCACCTTTTCAATGTAGCAGAAACGTTCTCCTCGCTCAGTTTGAGGCGTCTGTGTGAGTCAGGTCAGATTCGCTGCAGCCTTTTGTGTTTTGCCGGTTTTCTCCTGCACAATGCTGTTCTGTCTCCACCAAATGATTTATTCATTTCATACATGACTAATTTAGGGAGCGTCTGTATAATTATTTTTGCCAGTTCTATTTTGTTTCCGCAACGGCTGAATTTAGCTATATGACCTTTTCTTTAATTAGGCCTAAATAAATCTTGACTTATAAATGTTTCCCCCTATGACAAGGAAGGCTGTGTTTATTTCCAACACTACCAATTGATGTTATTGTGTTCCAGGCCTATTTTCTTTGCATTGATGATCATTGTAGAATCAATTACCCAGCTACATTGATTCTAGAGATTAAACTGCTAACAAATTCTGTCCAGAAGACAAGATGCCTCCTAACGTTTGTAAAAACGTATCTACATATAGCTTAGATCAAATGCACTGTTGAGCCTGACCTTGTGACTGTATTATTGCTGCCCCCACCCACATGATCCCTTCACATATTTTTTAAGTTGATAGGATTTATCTGAAGCTTTGAATGACTTTGAGATTAGCGCTACGGTTTTTCTATTTAATACATAGCTATTTAATCCTAGTTCAATTTGATCAAGTACAAAGGTTGTTTTTTTTTTTTTTTTTTTAAGCAAACTGGAATAGTTAGTCCATTTGTGTTGCAGAAATCATGAATTAGATCCTGTTCCCGGCAGGCCCACAGGTGTGTCCTAGATGATGTATGGCATCTCTGCCTGTAGACGCCCAAGATGACTGAAGTCCAGGCCACAGTGGAGTTTTCTGTGGAGCTTCACAAGTTCTACAATGTGGACCTGTTCCAAAGAGGGTGAGTTTGTCTTACAAACATAGTCCTCTGTGACTAATTGGTCTTGTTTATTTTGAGCATACAGTACAAATTGTTGTATCCAAGCTGCAATTTGGAGACAACAATTTTACTGCACTTGAATATGCTAAACAAACAGTGCTTCACTATAATGCATTATATAACAGAAATTAGATGTACATTTTTGGCCTAATCAAGTATGTCGATGCCTTGTACTACATCATATATCCCATCAAATCAACTCTGATTAACATCCAGCTTCATGCGAGTAATTTCAAAATGTCGTAATTCGCGGGAGACAACAGTAGTAAAATGTCATGTTTCTATTAAGTGTTCAACATCTGGAAATAGGTTTTTACAGCAGCAGTGTGATGATACTCCTGCTCATTGGTCCTGATGCATCAGTGCTTTAAATGCTGACGTTTACTACTTGATTGACTGCAAAAGAAAGTGCTCATTACTCATTTATGAAAGGTGTAGTGTCTTTTTACAAGTGGAAGCACTTGTAGCCAACCGGTGCGGTTTATTGTTCTTTGACAAAGCCTCTAGTGATATCCAGGGCTCTGGCAATAGTGACAGTCTTCCACAGCATTGCTACTCTTTAACAGATTTGTATTCATTTCCAGGTTCTACCAGATGCGTGCCAGTCTGAAGGTGCCACCACGTGTCCCACACAAAGTAGAGACCAGTCTGCTTCACCCGGGAGGTGAATTGCTTTTTAAAGATCTGTATAGTGCAAACTGTACAACATTGTTTAGTGTCTCTCGCTAAATGTGGTTGAGATTGAATCAAATATCTTTACACTTCTAGTGGAGTTGCATGTTTGGACGGATTTTCAAACTCTCAGATAATGAGGTTGTTTTCAGGGAAAAGTGCAGATTTACGTATTGTTTTGTTGGCTGAGAGCTCTTAGTACACTGCTTTTTCTCATAAGGCCACTCCTTGTTTCGAGTGTTTCTCCAAGGCTTTGTGCATATGCCTCAGCCCCTCAGGAACCTGCACTGCTCCTTTCACACAAAGCCCAATTCTTTGTTTCATAAATAAATAACATCATCAAGCAGCCACCTAATTCCAATCCTTAAATATTCTATTTTCCAGTTTGTGGACTTTTAACTTTTCTTTGATTGTGTACAAAAGAAACAATTCCACTTTTGATAATGACTTAGTGATGTTGTCAGATTGTTCCTGACAGTTTAAAAGATGACCTTCACCTTCCTGGTGGTTCTGATGTCTTTTCTGTGGGTTATACAACGCATAGATTTTTTGGGGGGGTAAATTCACTCATTTCTTCCTCCTCCTCAATACATTCTCGAAGGCTCCGATCTGGCTTTTCCTGCTTCAGTCCAAGATGATGTCATATGCAGCAAAACTTTCCAAATCCTGTACAAGAATGAAGAGGTTGTGGTCAACGATGTCCTTCTCTTCAAAGTCATGATGCTGCTGGATGAGAAAAAGGCAAGTTGAAATGTTTTTTGCAGTTTTCCTTTTTAAAATATGCAGGTGATTCCTCTGCTTTGCCTGTTTGACATGAGGTATGTGCAGATTAAATGCAAATTCTCCAAGAATATTATTGCATTTGTTTGACAGTTGAATATAGTCAGCATAGCCGTGTCGGTTGTGTTTTCTTGGATATGTCCCACAGTCTTGTGTGCAGAATTGGTATGGAAAGCAGTAGGTGGGAAACTTTCTTTGGGAAAATATTGTTTGTACCTTCCTCATACACCCATACAATCACAGTTTTACAGGCCATAAGCGCCGTGCACCTGAGAAACATTGCTGAAATCTAAAATTGTTTACTCGCTTTTTTCTTACTTGCTCCCAAGCGACACACCTGTCAGGGTGAATATGTTTGTTGTTGGTTCTGCTTTGAAGTGTATTCATTTTGGGGGGGGGGGGGAAGCCCTGCATCAGGAATGTGGGGTTTCCATTGTTGTAGCAGGATGCAGTGGCCTCGTTTTAGCCAGCTGCAGTGTCTATGGGGCATAGGTCACAACGATGAAGGCCTTCAAAATTCACTAACCTCATAAGAGCCCATATCTTTTCTAGAAAATGTGTTTATGGTCATCCCGTATTTTTGCACTTAAATTCTCAATCATCTGGTTACACTGTTTTTAATCATTCTTAGGTGGAGGAGTCCCTCAATGACATGGATTTCCAGCTCTTCTTGGATTTATATTTCACAGATGGTGATTACACGTAGGTGTTGCGATATTTTAACTGCATACGCAGTTTTGTCCAAGTCTCTCATGTTGAAAAGCAAGTACTTTAATTGTCCTCCCTTGCTGTGTAATTTCTACAGGCCAGATGACCCCAGCTCTCTTCAGAATATCAGCGGGCGCTCACTTCGATTGCACTTTAGCCTTCAGCGAGGCATCCACCAACATGTCAATGTCATGTTTGACTACTTCCACCTGTCTGTCATCTCTGTAGCTATCCATGCATCCCTTGT
Source organism: Lipophrys pholis (assembly GCF_963383615.2). Lineage (NCBI taxonomy): Eukaryota > Metazoa > Chordata > Actinopteri > Blenniiformes > Blenniidae > Lipophrys > Lipophrys pholis. Next base: position 14,697,091 of record NC_137642.1, on the reverse strand, counting down.
GGCACTACATCAACCCCTTATCAGGTAAGAGAAGAGGAGAAGGCTCCTTCACGCTGAGTATTTATCATGCGAGCTTCAGTCAAAGTCTGTGTTGAAGTAGAGACAAGTTGTTTCAATGTACCTCGGGATAATCTTGTGAGGATTTCCGGAGTTTGATTTCAGTGTGTGTTTGACTAGTTTCCCTCGGCCGGTGAAAACCACATGGCTTAACCGCAACGCCCCAGCTCAGAGTAAGGACTCTGTCATCCCTCCTCTGGAAAATGTGGTTTTTGGCAGCAGTTATGTCAAGCAAGTATCACCAGATGTAAGTAAAGCCATTGTAAAGCATTGAGCATGTCTTTGTGCATTTGTTGTGTCATTTCTTATGTTCTCAATGTATTAATAATCTAAAATTACCAGATCCTCATAGAGTCTGACATAAATCTTGTATTGCATAAGTTATGTAATTCAACTTTGATTGTTTCACTATTATTAGAGAACAATGCTTAAAGTAACAAAGCCATTTGATGCAGGGAGCTTGCCAGTGAAGCAGGCTTTAATTATTACATGGTCATGACTGAAGTCACAGAATTTACAAGCTCTACATCTCAACAGAGTGGTTTGTTACAGTCATTGCATTTGAAGCATGGGGCGATGTGTCAGGCAGTTAATAGCCGGGGCAAATAAAAAAGAAAAGCCTCTCAGAGCACTGTCACATTAAGCCAGGAATACTTTGCCTGCTGCGATAGAGAAAGGTGGCCAACTAGCTCTTCCCCCGAGATGCAGCCCTGTAAATGTAGCCCAATCATTCAGGCACAACAGAAGCAATGTCTCTCCTTGATGTATTACTGAAGAGCAGCTTGGGAATTACAACAGATCGGCGACTTTTGATTTCTCTACAGGGAGTTGTACTAAAGCCACAGTGAAGCATTTACACGTTATTTCACAAAAGATGGATGTCCACAAGTAATTGGCAGGTTGTTTTTTATTTAATTTGTATTACTGGCCATATTACTATTGGAAGTATTAGCTACAGGGTGTACAATTTAAACAGTGCCCTCCACTGGAGAGTTATTCTGCTGTAAATTCCTCAGAGTGAAAGTACACAATAATAAGATAAAATAATATTTTGTTTACATTTTGTTACTCATCACTAAGTGTGTAGTTTCAATGCATATTAAATTATTGATCCGAGCCTGAGGAAAACAAAAACAATTGAACGTTAGTGTGAGGTTATGTCGGATCCTAAATTATTATTTTTATGTAGTAGTAGTAGTAGTAGTTGTAGGAGAGTGGTTATATTGGTAGTTATACAGGTTTATGGTTGACAGCACCTGTAGCCTGTAACCTGTGTGTTTTGTGGTTTCAGGGCAGGACATTCCTGGTTTCTGACCCCTGTCTGCAGCATGCCTTCAGTTTGCACCATACACTTTGTTCCAATCTCCTCACAGCCTACCAGGGACTCTTTGGATACTTCACCTCCATTACCAAGGACCTGCCCTCCTCACATCGTATGGAACTAGGTATGCTGCCTCGTGGCTACACATCAGCTCAGGTTGAGTGTGAGTTAACAAGTAGTTTTCACGTAATATAATCCTAAATCCCAGATTCCCAGTCATATGACTTTTTATTTTATTTTTATTTTTTTTCTTCTTCATGATATACCATCTCATTATTTAACTTTCATTGGGAGTTTGTATTTTTTGTTTTCAGCATCTGTGTTGGTTGCATGTAAAGTTTGTTTTGTTCATATGCCATTTCCCCCAGTCCCTACACATATCACCATATTCAGCTATTCAAAGAGACCTGGCAAACACCAACCTACCATGCTGTTTCAGTGAATCCAAATGTGATTCACTAATCTTAACTCAATATTGTTTTGTTTTTTTTGACGAAACTATACTTGCATTCAAGCAAAAAGTCAGTAAACATTCATATATATATAAAGACTCTCAAACCTAAGTGATTGTTGTCACTAAACCAATTTCACTTGGATGAGTAGATCTTTACTCATCTTCGCTAACTAAGTAATATATGAGAGGTTAAATATGCCATTATGTGCAATCTTACTAGCAAAGCCCAGCATGCAAGTCCTATATGAGAGAGTACTCAGAAGACCCTATCCCCGAAGTCAGAGGCACGTCTACATAGGTATGTCCCGATCATTGCCGTACCTCCAATCAACTTGCTTTTCTCTCCCTTTTCCTCCGCTGCGTTTTTCTTCTTGCACAAGCAGTCATGCCCTCTGTTTTCCTTCTTCTTCTTTTTTTCTTTTCTTTTTTTAGCGACGCAAGACTTAAATTGCTGTCATGTTATGTTATCTTTTCCCTATGTACACTCATCCCTTTCTTCCATCTGTAGAACTAAGCCTTTGCTGAGACTTTCATAACTGTTAACTCTCTGTGGTCATGCCATACTAAAAATACTTTTAACTCTACTGCTGTCTGACACAACTTTAATGTGGTCACAGGCTCTTTAAAAATTGTAAGATGTAGTAATGACTTGTAGCAATTAATCTATGTGGCACTGTTTGCCCTCCCTCCTCAGAACAACTTGACTTGGAGGCCCGTCTGTCTGAGCTATGTGAACAAGTTAAGGTAGGTCCCGTTTGGTGCCGTGTTCAGTTGCCAGTGAAAATACGGAGAGGAAGTAACAAGTCTGCCGCAACACTGAAGTGGTGCCTACTTAATGAAAACGCTAAATGGAAATATCGCTGAATTTTAACCTCGGGACAAGTGTGTGAAATTGAGATTTATTGTACGTGCCAATGCACAGTATATTAGTGTCTTTGATTTGTATCTGGATGTAGCCTCCTCAGGAAAAAAATGAAGTCTGCATTTTTTTTCATTTCAGCAAGGAGTATAGTAGTGGCAACAGTTATTATCAAGTGATAATGAAGTGCACAGAGAACTAAACTAGTCGGTAGTGAGAATTTTTAATTAATACCTGCTGAATTAAGGTGTGTCATCAAATTACAGAGAGGATATGTCACTGAATGCAGATAATGGAATGAAAACAGACAGAAAACCAGATGTTTCATCATGTATAGTACAATGGTATTTAAAAGAACTGGTTATTAGATTATGTGTTCATTTTTAGTGGTGGGGGCCCAGATCCTTGTGATTCAGCCCCCCCCCCCCCTTGGAGTTACAGTAATAGAAAATGTTTTGCAATGCTGCTGTTGAGTAATGTAGGTTTCGAGAGATAATGGTGAGACATCAAGTGCCTCTTGTATGTTCCTGTCTATTGCACTTGTTTCCAAATATAGCTGTTTATGGTAAGTTAGAGAGTGGCTGGTTGGTGCAGCAGTTTTAGCACGGTGGCTTGGGCTATTCAGTCAGCGCAACAGTTTTCTGGCTCTCTGAGTCTGCGTGGGTGACCATGCTCCTGAGTATTCTGACTTCTTTTACAACCTGAAAACAGGCAAGTTAAGGTCATCTTTGACTCTCAATTGCCCTCAAGTATGAATGTGTGTGTGGGTTGTTGGTTGTGTATCTCTTAGTGTTGGTCATTTGATAGAGTAGCGACCTCTCCAAGGTTTACTTTGCGTTTTGCATGTCATCTGGAGGGATAATCTCTCGCTCTATGTGATCATAACTTGAGTAAAAAAAGGTTAAATCAAGGATTGAACTTAATTTGATGCCAAATATAACTGACTGAGTTTATTTCTTTTTGCAGAACAAAATTATTTAGACTTCATTTGTTCTTCTAAACCTTTTGTTGGGCGGTCTGTGTCTTCGTTCTTTCAACAGAAAGCTGAGTCCCCTGACGAGCTGGCTGAACTCGTAAATATGAACCTGGCTCAGCTTTGTTCTCTGCTCATGGCACTCTGGGGGCAATTCCTGGAGGTTGTGTCGCTGCAGGAGCACGTTGCTGCTCTGCTTGCGATGGAGCACCACACACTAAGAGTATGTTCAATTTGTTGAATCATCTGCAAACCGTTCAACGATCATAGTTGTTGTTTGAGCTGAAAAGCATTAAATATCTGTAATATTGTCTGAATCTTATACGTTAATGTCATTATAGGTAAGGCGATTTGCTGAGGCTTTCTTTTGTCTCGAACATCCAAGGCAATCAGCATTGGCATATCAAGAGTTACAGTAAGTTATACTGGCACATTTGTCTTGATTGTGAAATATGTGGTTGGTGATATCAAGTCTGGACCTGTTCAAACTTGCCACAAATACTATAGCTCAAGTTTGTTTTTCAGTGTGTTTTACTATCTCATTTACTTCTTCCATTCCCTCATCAGTGCTCACAGTCACCAACAGATGACTAACGCCATCAAGAGCTCCAGCTACTTTCTGTCTTTGCCGCCGCTTCCAGTGGAGTGTGCTGAGCTGGACGGTGATGTCAGCTCCCTGCCGATCATCTTTGAGGATAGATATCTAGATTCTATCACTGAAGGTGTGCACAACAGTATTGCTGCACTGCTGGGTATACATGCTCATTGACTGTTTTCTGAAAACCAAGTAACTCTTTTCTTTTCTTCTCCTTGTTTCGTGTGAAAGATCGCGATGGACCGTGGCTGGGCATGCACAATACAAGGGCTGGCTCCGTTAACAGTAAATCAGACAAGCCCAGTGCCAAGGACTGCAGTGCAGCTGCCAGCCCCATACCTGAGTCACGATGTGGCCCCATGGATAACACCTGGCCAGACAACTATGATCCACCACCTAAGTCTAAAGGAAAGTCGGTCAAATTGAAGAAAAACTCAAAGACTGATAACTCCAAGAAGTTGATCAGACAGGGATCTAAGGACTCGGTTGTGTTGGTGGGCTATAAGAACCTCAAGGCTCCTTACAGCAACAGCAGCGCAAAGTACAAGGAAGAAGAAGCTCCCCTCAACCAAGTCGGGGAACGAGATACCGTGCAGCAAGAACCAAGTGGTTGTTCAAGGACTAATGCCAGTTCTGTTTTTGACTCTGGTGCCACAGCAGCACATTCTGGAAATCGTGCTGATGATGCTATGACAGATGACAATATAGCTACGGCTGCTTGTCAGAAATCTATTTTCAAAAATCCTCCAACATTGGATACATTAAATGATCCCCAGGCGGGTACTGGGGCTGTTGGTTCATGCAACCAACCTATTCTAAAAGAAGGACAAATGGACAAACTGTCACAATGGCCTTCTGGGCTAAAGCAGATTGAGGTGAAACCAAATTTAAAGGACCCTTACCAAGGTGATAAAGTAATGGTTCTTTTACCGTATGCGCACGATCAACTTAGTCTTAGTACTAATTTCCCTGGAATCATGCAGACAAACCTTTGTGACTCACAACAGCCACAGCTTGCTGATTCTTTGTTCGATCGAGCCGGGAGAGAAGCTGCACAGCGCAGCCAGTCCCCTTTAGTCTCAGTACAGGTAAAGAGTGATTGTATCAGGCTGCCAGATGCAGGAGCCCCCAGTGCCTCGTCTCGCCTCTCAGACTCCGGTATCGAGAGTGAGCCCAGCTCCTTTGCCACTCAACTTGCTCCAGGACCACAGATGTATGGGGGGCCCAGCATCTTTGAATCGGGTGTCGCTGCCCCACAGCCTGATAGGACCCTCCCTAGCGTTGCACCACGGCCTGGTCAACAAAGTGCAGTGCAAAAGCCAAGTGGGGCAGGAGAGATTCTGATCCCAGAAAATGCCAGTGTTGTGAGTGGAGTCCAGTCCTCTCTCACGTCTATCAATTCTTTGCCTTCGGATGACGAGGGTGAAGGCTCCTCTAGAGGATCCAGTGGAGCAGAAGTGCGAGGCAGAAAGTCCAGTGTCTTGGTGCAGGAGCAGAGTGTAGCATTTACTGGGGATCACACCACGAGAGCCGATGTGGCTTCTATCCCTGACTGTGCTATGGGTGACTCGCAATGCAAAAAGCCTGCGTCTGACTCGGAAACAGATTCCAAATTAATAGGCATGTCTGATTTTGGACTAGAGGACACAGCGAGCTTGGGGACTGTGAAGGAATCTGGTAGTGAACCGCACACCACCTGCCCCTCCAGTAACTCTGCTACCAGCAGCACTGACCTGGTAAAACGCGGGATGGTAGAAAACTACTTTGGCTCGTGCTCAAGTACAGATGCGTCTGAGATCAGCCCTGTAGAAACATCTGCGATCACTTTGGGAATGCAGCCAGGACCACCGGCTGAAGAGGATGAGGACGAGACGGAGCATGAGATGATCGAGAACGGCTATTATGAGGAGGGTGATGGCTACGCTTTTGTTAATGGTGTTGCAAATGACGAGCCAGCTGCGGCCGGGGAAGCAGCCGCTCCAGATACAACTCTTCTCTTTGAACAGCTTGGTATCGGATACCCCCATGAAAAAACGGATTTATCCAAAGCTCCCGTTTGCGCTAATCCTGCCTCCAGCAGCGCCGGCCATAGTTTAGGAAGACCATCTCTTTCCTCCACCACCCTTTCTTCCAGCCTCAAGTGGTATGAGTGTGCACCCACACCACAGATGAAAGCGTGAGTCATCTTTCAAATTTTTCTCAAGTCCACCTAATGTTATCCTCAATGCACACATTCATCATATTTCACACATTGCAAATGAATATCCGTCTCTCTTTTTTTTATTTTTTTCATTATTAATGTGCAGATTTATCAAGGCTAAGGAAGATATGAAGCAGCTAAGGCTCCCTGGGTTCTTGTACAGTGAGGTGCCTGAGCTGGCATCCACTGTGCCTTATTTCAGTCTGGAGGAGGATGAAAGCTGTGAGGAAGGAATCCATCTCATAGTGTGTGTCCACGGCCTCGACGGTACGAAGGCTTCCTCTAGTATTATTCCTACGATCATCTTGTCCACCTTATGAGGAATATTGAAGTACTATTTTCCGATGCTGCAGGTAACAGCGCAGACTTGAGGTTGGTGAAGACGTACCTAGAGCTTGGACTGCCTGGTGCTCGTATAGACTTCCTCATGTCCGAGAGGAATCAGGCAAGTGGATAATCTTTTCTTAGATTAAGTGGTCATCAGATTAATGTCTTTGAGCCTCCTGAAACTGCTATGAATCCAGCGCCCCGTGGAGCATCCTTGGCCTTGACTTAATCCTTGTTTCATCACCAGAATGACACCTTTGCTGACTTTGAGTCCATGACCGATCGGCTGCTGGACGAAATAATCCAGTACATTCAGATATACAGCCTGACAGTGTCAAAGATAAGGTAACGTGACTCGTTCTGTCCAAGCTTTGGCAACTAAATGTTCAAAGGAAAACCAGTTTTTCATGTCTTAATGTGCTCAGGCCATAAGTCGGTGACTCATCTGGCATGTTGAAATAAAGCCACAGTGAACAGGATTTTACTTGAGTCAATATAGTCACACCATGAAGAGACTGTAATATAATATTCAGTCTCTTTTAGAGCTCACTGACAGAAAATGCAGCATAACCTGTTACTGGAACACTTTTGCTCTCCACAAGCTTAAACATCCGTGTTGACGTCCCGCTATCAGCCTGTTTTTGTTGGTGTGTAACTGATAGAAAATGTGTCAGAGCTGATTTTCATTTTTTCTGTCTGTGTTGTTGTATTCCTTGTTTTCAGTTTTGTGGGCCATTCTTTGGGGAATCTTATAGTTCGCTCCGTGTTGACCAGGCCCAGGTTTAAGTGTTACCTCAGCAGGCTCCACACCTTCCTTTCTCTGTCTGGACCTCACCTGGGAACTCTGTATAACAGCTCTGCTCTGGTCAACACAGGTGAATTCACACATTCTACTTATTTTTCTTACAGTCAGCTAACTGCTGATTGCAGTTACTGTTCTCAGTCGACTGCCGCAGCACTGCGTCCTGTGAAATTACTATTAAACATTGTTTTCAGGCCTGTGGTTCATGCAGAAGTGGAAAAAGTCTGGTTCACTGCTGCAGCTGACGTGCCGCGATCACTCCGATCCCCGCCAAACTTTCCTCTACAAGCTCAGCAAGAAGTCTGGTGAGCACGGCTGTTTACCGAACAGTTCAAGCTGGCGATTTGGAACACGTGATTGTGAATATAACTTTCCTGTCCTTCCGCACTTTTAGGTCTGCAGTTTTTCCGAAATGTGGTGCTGGTGGGGTCACTGCAGGATCGCTACGTCCCCTATCATTCTGCTCGAATAGAGATGTGCAAAACTGCGTTAAAGGACAAACAAACAGGTGAGTGGAAGCAGGTCCTGTGATTTGGCAGGAACAGCAGCCTTCAGTAAACTCAACCTTGTACTGACGCTAAATTGAGGCAAGCAGAATGAACCGTGTTCTCAGGACGTTGACATTCTCTACTGATGGGGTGTCACCCATGTGAGGACATTTCCTCTTGATGACAACTTCTAATTCGTTTTAATGCGTTTTCTTCCTGTTGGATCAATTTTCAGCTTTTTGTTTTAGAAATTGATCTAGTGTTCTTACTTGTTTAATTTCATTTAAGTATTATATTGCTGCTCCTGTTTTCTGATTATAGCACTGTACAAATGTGTTTGGCAAGAGTGACAAACTGTTGCAAATTTAAAACTCAACAATAAAAGTGAAAATAAAAATGTAAATCTCTTAACACAATGCAAAGTGAATATATGTAATTGAAGTTAGTGTCTAATGTGACCCACTTGTACCAAAAAAGGCATCGAGGTAAATTTGCAGACAAGCCTAAGGAATTGTTCATGGAGTTAATTTCAGACACCTTTCAGAAGTGACTCCAGATCTTCTGAGGACTCGTGCTATTCTGTTTTGTCATGTAATCTCCAATGGACTTCATATGATTGAACTCAGAACTCTGTGGGGCCATACCAGTACTCACATGACTCCTAATTTGTCTTTTGTATTACATTATTTAATAACATGAATCTATCATTTTGTTAAGAAGAAAAAAAATACATATCAGCATTTGGACAACAATAATTTTTTTAAAGTGAAAGTCTTTCCACACTTGAGGAATATGAATATAACTCGTGTGCCGTCTCCCGTTGAACTTTTGCCTGCACCAGGTCCTGTGTATGCTGAGATGATCGAGAACCTGCTGCTGCCAGTCCTTCAGAACAAAGACTGTAATCTAGTGCGATATGATGTCATTCATGCCCTGCCCAACACGGCCAACTCTCTCATCGGCCGGGCCGCCCACATCGCCGTCCTGGATTCTGAGATCTTCCTGGAGAAGTTCTTCCTCGTTGCAGGTCTCAAGTTCTTTCAGTAGACTTGTGGAGGAATCGGACACTTGGACAACGAGCATGTGGCGCTAATACCTCACTGCACCTAATGTATTCTGATCGCTGTATCTAGATGATTTCTTGGTTTTTGGATATATGAAATTTTCAAGTGCATACGAACAAAATTAACTTCTTTTCATGTTTGTATTGGAAACGTGGGGTATTGAATGAAACCATTTTTATTTTTCTACTACCATTTTTTTTAAAACATGTTTTTTGTGTGATTGGGAACTTGTTTACTGTATACTATATTTTCAGTGTTATTTATGTTTCGAATTTGTATTATTTCACTCCCAAGTCATCAAATTATTTTTAGATGCTGAACTGGAAACGTAGCTGCTACAAAAAAAAATGAAAAGGCCGTTTTGATGAGCTGACCCAAGTTAAGTCTGCACATAGTTCCCTCACTGTCGCAAATGTATTTTCCACCAATTAAAAAAAAAAGAAAAAACTAAACACTGCATTGATTTGCACCACAACTACATTTTACAAGCTTTTGTACTGAGAAATGGTCATTTGTACAAGTTGCTTTTTTATCAACAATTTTCCATCATTTTTAAAAGCAAGGGAAGGCATTTGAAAAAGGATTGTTGCTCAAATCTTGCAGCTTTGTTCTAAATCTTTTATGCTGTTCTTTGCCATTGCAGCATTCTGCACAACATTTACCCAGCCTGGTGTTGGGAGAGTTAAAGCTTTGCCTACAACATGACATTTTATTATAGGGGTTTCCAAAAAAAAAAACCCATCCATTTAGCAAAAGCACATGTAGGTGTTATGGACTTGTTTCATTAAAAGTATTTGCTTTGATGAATATTTATGTTTAAATAGGAAAGTACTGGTTGGAATTAAGAAATGTTTCCCGGACAGTTGTTTATATATCGACATAATCTACCATTAAATATAACTAAAATGATTATTGCTGTTTTTGTTTCGTTTGTTTTTTGCTGACATTTACACTTATGAACAGCTTGTATTTTCATTTCAACCTCCCCAATAATTAACTGCATTTCTCTTCTAGTTTATGGTTCAATATTTGTTAATCGTTTGGTGGTGTTTTGTTTTTGCAGTGAAACAAATGGCCCTGTAGGTGGCAGTGTCAACATTTTTAGATGTTTCTCCTTCAACCTTCTGTATATGCTGGGATCTTCACTTTATAAATGTTAAGTGTGAGTAGGTTTGATCCCATGTTTAAATGCAAAAAATTGTTTAATGGGTAGTTGTGCTCATTGTTACAGAAAGAATGTCTGACAAAGTTTGTAAAGGTCTATACTTTTCCAGATAGTGATGGAAAGGCACACTTTTTTTCTACCTCAACAACATATCCTGACAGAGTAGTGCAATGTCTATGGTAAGCTGAATGACACTGAAAATATTACATTAATATTATTTCTCTTGAAAATGTTGAAAACCCTAAACAGACTTGTCATCCAGTGTTGCTTTAAGCAGTGATCTCCAGTGATTTGTAAAAACATTACTGTCAAACTAAACAGTGGCGGACTCATCCACATCAGCAGGATTACTTTAGACTCTAAAAGGTCTTACGGCTTGGTATGGCATGTTAGATTTGACAACTTCAGAGTAGGCAAAGCCTCTGGGCTCCCTGAGATTTCTAACTGGTTCCCCCCAAAAACATCCCAGACACAAGTTTGGGAAACAGCAGTGCAGGCCATCCGGGAAACAGGAAATCATTTGAGAGAAAGCCTGTTGCTCAAACTCCTGAAAATTGTCAGAAATTTAGATAAGGTTCAAGCAATTCCAGGAAAACCCTGTGATCTGTTGTTACACTCGCTGGTACCACCGCAAGAAAAGCCAAACTTTTCTGCTGGGATGTCGACATTTGCGTGACTCACTGCACTACACAGAAATGAGGGGTGCCTGTTCTGTCTAATTAGAAGTTTTCGACAATAGTATACATAATGGATTTTATAAAGTGTTTATTTAGTTTATACGAATGGCATCCAACTAGAAATAACGACAGGAAAAGGCCTGGCAGCATTGTGAACACTTCTAACATGAATACCTTTAAAGTATTCCACCCCTACAACTTTCCTAAATGGTACGGCTCGCTGGTTGGGCTTCGGTCTAGTTGAAGCGGAGTTCACAGAAGCTTTAACTGAAGAGGGCGAGAAATCTGATGCTCTCCTCACTCCTCTAATGTTTCTGCTCGGATAACAAGCAAAGCTGACTTTAAATACGACTGAAGACAACCTGCGAGTGTCGTTTCACCTCTTATACCGAGACAGTAAGTATTTGCTGCATGTTTCTAACTCGCTAAATGAGCCGTCAGAGTTTGTGATGCACTTGTTGCGCTCCCATAAATACACGCCCATAAAACTTCCTTTTGACTTGTCGCTCACTCATAAAGCCTCCATTTAACCTAAAGGGTGTTAAATAGCACGGTTTTTTTTTCACATTTCTATCACCACTGAAGCACATTAAGTTTCAGAAATGCTTAAACATGTGTCTCATTGTATTGTTTTAAAGTTGGATTGAGCCTACTGGCTGCACCCCCCCCCCTCCGTTGTTCATCCAGACAACCCCCCCCCCCCCCCCCCCCTCCTCTTCCTCTCCCTGGTCTTCTTGTATGGTTTTAGCGGGCAGTGGAGGGGGTCCCTGATGTTGTCTTTCCACCAGCCAGCAGTGTGCTCAGAAGCAGGGATTATAACAGTCTTGCAGTGGAATTAAAGCATACAGATGGCTGCTCTCATGTGACGCCAGGTTTCCCCCTGCTCAGCAACATGGGGGATGTCTGGAGACGTCAGTCACTTTGAACTGATGGTGAACTTGTTTAGTTGACAGATTGCAGATCTAGTGCATTTTACATATCTCGTTTAAGTTCATGTGATCTGTCTTCATTAACTTTTCAAGATTCAAGCATGTAATTGCACACTGCAGATACTTTTTTGCAAATTATTTACAACATTTAAGGGAAATTTGATAATTGTTTTGCAAGTATAGTGTAGCTGTAAATATTTCGTCTCCAGAATGAATGTTGGTTCTTTTTGTGGTCTGATTGCTTTCCATATAAACTATGCTGTGTTTTATCCATCCATCCATCCATCCATCCATCCATCCATTCATACTGCTTTATCCAACTCAGTCCTTGCTGACTATATGAGCAACATCGGGAAACGCACTGGACAGTTCACCAGTCGATCACAGGGGAAACACAAAGGGACAGGCAGTCGCTCACTTTCACAACTACATGGAATTTAGTCTGACTAAGTAAATGGTGAAATACTAAAGGGATTTCACTTATATAGCGCTTTTGCACCACTTGAGCAGTCCCCAAAGCGCTTCACACTGTTAATCACGTCCACCCATTCACACTCCAGGAGAGGCGGCTGCCATGCAAAAGGTGCTCAGTCCATCCAATGGGAGCAGTTTGAGGTTCAGCGTCTTGCTCAAGGACACTTCCAGGAAAATCGAACCTGCAACATCCCCATTGAGAGATGACCACTCTACCAACCATGCCCCAGCCGCCCCATAATTAACCTTAAATTGGCATCATTTTTCTTCTTCTAATTTTCCAAAATCAAGAAAAAGAAACTAAAATTGAACATGCAATTGTTCCCGTGTGTCATCAGTTTTAAGATGTAGCTGACATTTTAGTACTCTCACCAACCAGAGTGTCAATCTACTCTGCTCTCTACAATTAGAATGATTCATGCATCCATTAATTTTCTAAACTTGCAAGGGGTGAGAATCCAAATGACTTGGCAGTGGGCAAAATGGCCAGAGTGAATAAGGCTTTTGTGGGGGGAACAAAAAAAAAAAAAGGCAAGTTTTATTCATACAGAATCAGCATTAAAAAGGTATTCATGGTTCTGTTGAGAGAATGTACCATTTGCTACGCTTCCAGTGCACAGATACAGTTGAGTGTGACAATGTCATAAATGAGTTGGATGTTGAAGTTACAGGAATTTCAGGTTTTCTTCATTCTGTTGACACCCAAATGTCAGTGAGACCATGTTTGAACACGTCTGAAAATCACATTTGGTATGACAAATGTTTTACACAATGAGCCCCGAGCATTTACTGAGAAACCTTCCACATAAATGCGAACAGCATTTCTGCATATGTTTGATGTTCTTGTTTTTTAAAAATGACAAAGGTCTTCCGCTTCTGGTGCTTTTACTGGAACGCTGAACTGCTTGAGCGTTCAATGTGCAATGACACAAACAAGACGGTTTGGAAAGGAAAACTTGAAGACAGTTGGTACAAGAGCAGACTGCTTCACTTCCCGATCACTTGTTTTTCTCTTTTTTTTTTTTTCTTCGTTTGTGGTTATCTTCCAGAGCAGGATTGAGGGGATCAGAGTTGGCGGCCAGCAGTAATTAACCTGATTAATCGATTCTTAGACGTTAATCAGATGAGCCTAGTACCAGTTGGGGCTTTGGGTCAACATCGCAGGGCCAGTTTCAGGTGGAGCTTTGAGTTAGACTGCTTTGCACGTGTTCATATGTCCACAGTTATGTGTCGCGTGACATGCAATAACCTTAAAAAAAAAAAAAAGAGAGGCACGGGTGTTTATCTGAAGGTTTGCATTTAATGCCTTTTACTTGGATTTGATGTAAGCTTGGTTGAGTTTCCTAATTATTTCACTCTATTGTTGACTGAAGATTTAAGTTGTATTTTTTATCAAGATGGAATACCTTCCGTAACTTATTATATTCACTTTTGGGATGCTCCCACTCCAAGTTATTTAGAGAAATTGTAAAAATGTCCTTTTAAGATGGGACAGACATGATTAGTTAATCCTGTTGTGGGATAATGGGACAGATTCATGTACTTAAGTCTGAGAACGGGATTTGTTTTCTTTTCTGTGCCTGATTGACAGCATGTGAACGTTTGTCATATAATTCTATAATTGGGGCAAAGTATTTAGATTTTGTTGTCCATCCAGACACATACAGATTCAGTTGTTTTCACTGTGTGTATTAAACAACTTATCAATCTTTTTTTTTTTTTTTAATGCTTATCTCACTGTTATGTCATCTTATCTTTTTAGATGCAGTATGGATGACGCGCCCAGGGCACTGATAACAAAGTGAGCGATATAAGAAGCACAGACAGAAACTGAAAGACTTCAACACCGAGAGCGCTTCCCGCAGACGTACACACAAGACGTCATGTCCACCTCGATAAAGCAGGAGAGAACAATTTGTGTTCTACTCCCCAACAAAGACCAGCTGGACATCGCTGTCGGGGTGAGTGTTAAAGGTATCTTGACTATCACCAACGATTCACAGATGGTCACAGTTCTGCGTGCAAGCTTTTTAGAGTTGCGTGGCGCAGGTTTGTCCAGTGCCAGCGCATGTTTGAATGCAGCCTCGTGTGTCTCCCTCACCCATTCCAGCTAAAGTCCACTGGGCAGGATGTTTTTAACCGTGTGGCAGAGATTCTTGGAGTCAAAGAGCTGCATTTCTTCGGCTTCACAGTGGTCAGAGGTGAGTTCAGGCCATCAACCTGAAATAACTCTTCACTCTAAAGCACAGCGTCTGCAAAGCATTGAGGAATCGGCTCCCTGAGAGACACGAGTGCAGGACTTTCTAAGGTCTTTCATGTTAACGGATGTTTGCATGTCTGGGCAGTAAAATCAGTGGTTGACTAGTTCAGTTCATGTCTTAAATACATTCTATACTAAATCTGGGACATTTTTATACACAAAATTAAAATAAATGTTTTGCTTGTCTTGTTTAACTGCAAATTTAATTTTATCAGCAATGGAAGAGTTTATATAACCATATAACAAAAGATCATTTGCCTCAACATTCCGCAAAATATGCAAATTTAAGCAGGTGTTTTGTATTCAAGCTCACCTCACAGAGCTTGAATCCCATTTCAGTCCTCACTATCTAGGCAAGATCCGACATCTCCCGGTCCACCAGATATTTCCCCCCACTTAGAGGCCTGCCCAACACTTTGAACACCGCTGCCCTTGCTTACACATTGGTATTAAGGGAAGCGCCAAAAGATTCAAAGCACTGCATTTCAGCACCCTCACAATGGAGTAGTTTATATAATGTTTTAGGAGCACTGGGGAGCATTTCACTGGGCAAAAAGAAGATCTCTCGGCTTTTCAGTCTGCATAACTAAGTGGTGTAATCCACTTTAACGACTGAACAAAGTCCTAAACTTTCTATTTTCTTGTGTCCGTCTTGTACAAATATGTTGAAATGAGTCGGTAATCTTGTGTGGCTCGCCGCTTGAACAGGCAGGCTTTTGTTTTTGTGGTGTTTGGCGATCGCTTAGGCCTGGATTCCTGCAATATTAACTTCATCAAGCCTGGAATGCCCCCTTGCATTCCTCTACTTCACTGAGGAGGGGTGGATTGATGATGGGAAGGGGAGAATGGGAGTGGAGGCGAAGAGGGGGGGGGGGGGACTCGTCATGATACAGGCTGCCTTACTCAACTCTTACTCAAAGGCCTCAATGAGGGATGAGAGGTGAAGGAGGTGGAATGAGTCAGAGAGGGGATGAGGCCGACTGAAAGAGGAGATGGATGGTTGAAGGAGCAGATTGTGAAACGGCATGGTGAGCGTGATTTGACTAGGCAAAGTTGAACAAAGGCGATAAGGCCGATCAGTTGGAAAATGCCTCTGTCATGACTCACAGGCGCAGGCGGAGAATGATACCACATCCCCCCATGATCCCCCCGGTGCAAGTTGCAAACAATTTGTAATGCAGATTAAACAGTGAGATGAAGATAAATATGTTACACTGAATTCATCTTCTCATTTCTCCACATTCCTGTGAAACCGCACAGCTTGTCGTCGCGGCATTTGATCTGCAGCTTAAATAAGAAGATAAATACATTCCCATTGGCATTGTTGTATAGCTTCCCCGTAGCCTCATTCACAAACGGAAGAACAAGGGCTTTTTTCTTTTACCCTAATGAATCCCATTGTTGGGCAGATTTTACGCTCGGTTACATTATTGTTTTGTTTCTCCCCGTTGTCTGATCGTCTTTCTCCGTCGCAGACAATGAGCACATATTCCTGGACATGGAGGAGAGGCTGACCAAGTACTTTCCGAAGGAGTGGAAGCAGGACCCGGTGAAGGTAAAGCTGAGTAATGCACCGAACTTCAGCTGAGAAGTTGATTGATCTGAACCATGTTAATGCATGTCATTTAATTAGAAGGGGAAACAGTTCAGTGGCCTATTTGTCAGTGCCTTTTTATTTAGCATGACAAAAAGATGCTGACATATTTATTTTTTTTGTCCAGGGATTACAGAAGAGACCATTGCCTCTCGTGCTTTGCCTTAAAGTCCAATACTACGTGGAGAATGGTCGACTCATTTGGTACGTTCTTTTGTTCGTCTTCTCACCGCTGCACAAGCTTCTTTTTTTTTTCTTTTTTTTTTTTAACTTGTCAATCTTTTTTTTGCTAAATGAATCTTTGTTGTTTACGGGTCCAGTGAACGAAAGGCCCGGCATCTTTACTACTCTGACCTGCGGGAGCGAGTGCTTCGCTCGGAGTGCCGCCAGCAGGAGGAGGTGTACTTCCAGCTGGCAGGTTACGCCCTGCAGGCTGACCTCGGTGACCACCCGCTGCCAAGGGGGGGTATGGAGGTCGCCCCTTACTTTGAACCTAAGGAATACTTTCCCCCCTGGGTAGGTAACATCATTTAACAGCCACATTTAAAAAAACGTATCAAATGGGAACCATTCTGAATGATACCACCTTACAAAGCTTCAGAGGTGGAATCTCATTTGTTCCTTTCCTCCTGCAGATCATAGCTAAACGTGGCGTCAACTATCTCCTCTGCCATGGACCCAAAGTGCACCAGGAGCTGTGGGGCATGTCGGCTCGGGACGCCATCCTTCACTTTATCAGAGAGTCCTGTCAACTGGAAGACGTCCCCGTCAGGTTCTACAGACTGCAAAAGGTCAATTCTGGTTACATTGATTTGAATGGACTTTTCCTGTAGTCTAACATGAAGAAAACATGCAAATCAACCCAAGCTTGAACTAGTTTACGCTGAACTGTTGTATGACAGAAATGGATTTCTGGTTTTCGGTGCTCTTGCAGTTCTACACTATCACAGAGATTGTCAGTTTGGCTTCGATCCATGCCGAACTAACAACTGTGGGGCAATTATGTAACCCCTCCACCCATTCCAGTTTCTTGTCCTCCCAATTTTGAAAATCACCCATCAGTGATATTGTGAAGGCTGGCCCATCCGTTGCGTAATGCGCTATCACATTAAGTTTAGTTGTGAGCATCAGGTCGGTGCTTCCCCAGTGAACTCAGCGTGGGGAGTCGAACTGTGAAGCGGCTATGTTATCTGAGCCTTTCAGACGCCTCTCTCACATCTCATCATTCGTTTTGTCCAGGACAAAAAGGAGGACAGAGGAACAGCGCTGCTCGGTCTGACTCTGCGAGGAATGCAGGTTTATCAGGTGCGTGCACGTGCGAGCGTGTTATTGATGTACAGTTTTTTTTGTGTGTCAGCACGTACAGAATGTACACGGCGGGGGGAATCTGCCTTTGCTCAAAGATTTGGTCTCTGTATCTGTAGTCCTCTAAAGACGTCCGCCTGGATGTGAGAGGAATGTGTGGGATTGCCACTAACAGCAGTCCATCAGTAGATTGGAGCCGCCCGCCGTGCCTGTCAGTTGTTTGATCCGTCCATCAGGGGCCATCTGGGGGATTAGCTCTTCTTGCCTGGCTGGTTTAAAAGCCAACAGACCGTGAGATATCTCGGGATGCTGCCGGCTTCCTCAAGGTCCAGACGGCTCCAAAAAAAACAGATTATTGATTGCAAATGTTGAAATACAAGTGAAGTGGGTTACAAGTCTGGATATTTTCTAATGTGTTTCTGTTGTTGCTCGTAGGAAGCGAACAACGTGCGACAGCTGCTCTATGACTTCCCCTGGTTCAACGTGGGGCGTCTTACCTTTCTGGTATACCAATTTGCATTCTCTCTTAACGATTAAGTGGCATCCTCGTAATTTTTTAATGAGCTTTAGCTACGTACACCGAGTATAACATGCTGGCTCTCCCAGGGCAAGAAATTTGAGATCCAGCCAGATGGCCTGCCGTCGGCGAGGAAGCTGGTTTATTACACCGGGTCATCGTTTCGCTCTCGCCACCTCCTCCTGCACCTGAGCAGCAGCCACCAGCTCTACCTCAGCCTTCAGCCTGCACTCAAACACCTTCGCCAGCTCGAGGAAAGCAAAGGTAAAGGAAGGCGGAAGCAATTACACAGACAGAATGAGCGCCAGCGATAATTACAGTTTGGTTTGGGGCCACGTCGACTCAGTGGAATACTTCTTCAGCAGAAGGGAGAACTTGAGAACAAACACCCCATCCCAAACAAAAATTAACTGTTTAAATAACACTATTGTTTCACCTCTGTGGTACTTTTGTGAAAGAACAAATTTATCTGTATGGGAGCAACTCGCAAATCGTAATGGTTTGTGTAAAGAAACAAACAAGCATAAAGTACGGATAAGCACAGTCAAATGCAAAATACATATTTTATTAATTGTGCGGATAGAATTTATTTTTCTTTTGATATGCGCCAAACTTTTTCCTTTAATTAAAACTGCATTAAACATCTTGGGACTCAGTGCAGACCAGCATCCTAAGAATATTTAGACATTATAACTCAGATCGTGTGTTCAGTGATTCACATCAGCTTCTGAACGAGTGCAGTCAATCACCATATCTCCAAATGAGCTATAATCTTTTCTCTATTGAAAGTTTTTAGAATTTTTTTATTTATTTTTTTTAGTGAAGCAGCGATACCGAGAGTCCTACATCAGCGATGACCTGGACCTGGACCCACCCGGCAGCGAAAGCAGCCCCGGTTTGTCCCGACACTCCACCAGCAGCTCCGGGATCGAGGCAGATGCTCGACAACACAGCATCTCCGCAGACATGGCCTGCATGGAGGAGGAAAGTCGGCACCGAGCAGGGAAGTGCTTCAGCTCTACAGCCAGCCGAGGCAGCTCCAGCACCTCGGGATTCGACACGGGCAGCAAGGCTCGAATGGAGGACGAAGGGTGTCCAGAGGAAGGTGAGCGGATTCACACCCCGAAGCTCCTCTCGGCTCATATTCTTTGTAAACGCTTTTGAGTACTTTCATCGTCGCCTTCCACGTTCACAGTACTGGAAACCACAAAAGTGGAAGTATGCTAATGATAATATACAGTATGTAACGGAATGAAATGTCAATATAAAGTGTTGGGTCTTTAATAAGTAATTTATCGTCGCCATCTGCTCAGGGGTTTTCAGTTGCTCCACACCATTACAGATAATTGTATACAGATTTACATTGTGCTCCCTGAGGCTGTGTATTATGCAAAACATGTTGCTCAATAAAGATAATCATGTCGTTAGTCCAATCGAATGCCTCACCTGCCCCACTACAAGCTTTATGCAATTTGATTGTGTTTTTAGTGCGTTTTAGTCGTGCTTTTGATTTTATACAGGCGCATCCTCAAATATGGAAAAATATCTGAATCATTTTTCAGATGTTTTAACTGAAGAGGCTGGAATCAATATAAAATTAAAACGTGAAATATTTTTGTTTATTTGTTGTGAGTGTAGAAATAACTGAGTGAATAAAAGTTTAAAATTATAACAGCAGTGTTATTCAGATTTCTTTTTAATAATCTGATTTGTGAAACGTATTTTTCCAGAGCTGAAAACAAATGTCGGGGGTCCAGAGGAGGTTCTTGTGGATGATCCTGAGGAAATGTTCCCACTGGCTGATCTTCTTGAAGGAGTGTCGGTGGACTGTACAGAACTGTCCTCAAATATTCTGCCATCAGGTAATTTCATTGGGTTGTTTTTTTGTTTTTTTTTTCACTTTTAATTTTAATTTTATTTTAGAATACATATGTACATTAAACACAAAACCTAACATGGAAAAACAGTAATTAAGTAGCTATGTCCTCTTATAATTGTAAGTAGTAATTGAGTCTATTTTGTTCAAGTGTCCCAGACATAAGAACAAGCAAGGTTGGGACATATCGTAACCAAAAAGAAATAATTTCATCTTAATTCAAATATTGAATTCACAAACCATTGGGCTTTAATTTTGTTTTTTTTTAATTACTTAGAAAAACTGTGTGTTATTCACAGAAATCAAAGATTGCCCCCGAGATGATGAGACAGAAACTGAAAACCCATGTGACCAACACGTGTTAAAAGAGGTCAGTCATCTGTTTTCTCTTCCTCGCGGCTTCTTTGTTTTCTTTTGGGATGTTTTCATTCTATTTATGTTTTGCTCTCGTTTCTGTTGCAGATGATGAAATCCAGGGCCCAGGTTTGTGCGGACCGGCACAGCCACAGTTTAGATGATGTCCGCCTATTCCCACCTCCGGCACCGCTGGGATCGGCGCTGCCACACGATTCCTCCCACAGCTACACGTTCGGGCTGCCAGATGCCTCAACAAACACAAAGACCTCTGTTGATCCCACTTATTACTCCCTGTTGCACAGCCAATCCAAGCCTTCTTTCTACGGCCGCAGGTCCACCAATTGCCTCTCCCTGGACATGTTGGGTGATGAGCAGTTCCTGGAATTCATCCTCTGAATGCGCCCTCTTTATTTTACAGCACAACATGGACGTCTCAGTGACGATGGTCGTTGCAGCAATGAAACTCTCTTTTCAGAACGGCTGTACTCCACATTTTTCTCCTTTCGGATTAGATGACAGAAGCGCTTCAGCAACATTTCAAAAAGTAAACACTGCATATTTATTATTGTTGTATATTGTGTAAATATTGCTTGAACTGTTCTATTGCATTTCAGCCTCTCTGAACAAAACATATCTAATCAGGTTTATTGTCTCTTGTAGAGTTCATGTTGTCACTGTCAGATTGTATGCCCTTGACATTTTTTTATAGACTTTTAAAAATCATGCAGTTTTATTGGGCATTCATAACATGTGGCTTACGTCCCTTTGTTAACCTTGTTTTTAACCAACACATCCTTTTAATAAGGAGAATCGCCGAAGCCACGAGGGTGTATCCTGCTATGTTCCTTTTCTATTTAAAATCAGATTTCATAATGAACCCTGTTTTCGTATAGTGTGCTCTGTCATGCTTTTCCTATTAGTCTTCGTCAAGAATGTAGCCACTGATGTGGAAAATTGAACCTCTTTACAGCTGGCAATGCATTCATCCAAAGCTCCTCTGTTCTATATGGTCCTCCCGTGGTCATAATTACAACAGAAAAGTATTATTTGTGTAGCACTATTTCTGTAACCACTAAGTCTATAATGAATCTGCCGTATTTTTCTATTATGTAACCCTGCCACCCAACAAAAAGGCTTGTTTTTTTATTCTATTTTTTATTCATGCATTGTCTGTTTTGGAAGTCATAATTGGTGGGCAATAGACGAGCTGTCTTTAGCCAGTGTGAGGTCAGCAGGAAAAAATGTTGGTCATTAAACTGAAACTTTTACTCTGTGCCAATATTATATCACAAAACTGCTTTTTTAAAAATCTAAACACCGTTTTTTTTTTACGTGAAAATAAATTCTTAATTCAACTGAACCCAGAAAGTTTTCTTTGTCTAACATTGTGCCACTTCTCTGTCAATATAATTCACTTATTCTATTTGACTGATGAGCAACCTACTTGGCAGCAGAAAGGGTGGTGTCAATGACATTATTATTAAAGTATCAATTTTGCTTCATGTACATTTGATGGAGGAATAAGGTTCTGACTATAGTGACTTCATATTCGTCTTTCATAATCAAATCCTGACTTCAGATCACAAAAATGCAGACTGATAAAGAATAGGATTACGTTACATCTTTTCCTGAATATGAATTATAGTGACATTATGGGCTTTTTGAACATTTTAATGAGACGTTCTAGGCGAGGTTTAGTTGTTCATATTAGTAAAAACCTTAAAATAAATGGTTTAATCACATATATGAAAACTAATTATAGGGTGTTTATTTGTTGTGTTCCTATTTGTAAATGTACTGAAAGACTGAGTCCATATCAAAATGAAAGTATCTATCTATCTATATCTCTATCTATCTATATCTCTATCTATCTATATCTCTATATCTCTATCATACTCTCGCGCTCTTCTGTCTCTCGATTTCTCGCGAGAGTTTGAAGTGACGTTTACGGAAGTTTACATTCCTGTAGGAAAACGTGCTGCCCATGGCGGCAGAGAGCAGGGACGGAGGCTGACGTGTATCTTCATTTCCCTCAATATCGGTATTATAACACACCTACCATGAACTCAGTGTTACTGAACGCGGTCCTGTCCGGCTGTCCGGACTACGACGCGCTGTTTGAGGCTCTGTCTTGGCCGGAGGAGTCCTCTCCGCAGGCTGAGCGGGTGGAGGCGCTGACAGCTTTCATTGAAGCACTCGGGCCGCTTCTGGATGACCACTCGGGGTCGTCTTCTGTTTCGAGTGCAAAAAGACGCTGCATTCATGAGAAAATCGAGTCGGTCATTTGGAAAAAATGTCTTCCACTCCTGTGTAAAACCTCAGCAGAGGCCGGGGAAGTGGAGCCGCGCAGGGAGAGCACGGCCGCTGCCTGCAGGCTGCTGGCTGTCTGCGTCCGCCTGTGTGGGCAGGACGCTTCCAGACGAGTGGCTCTGACCGTCCTGCCTTCCCTGCAGCTGGCAGAGGAGGAGACGCTCAGCCCGGCGCGACTCAGTGTGGAGGTCGCCGGTGAAGTTCTGGCCACTCTGGTGCCTTCTCTGTCATCGGATGAGCAGTTCACTGTCAGCACCGTGTCCGCTGCCCTGTCCTGCATCAGACAGCTCCCTGACCTGCAGGTCTCCAGAATCATCTCCAGGGTCCTGGTCCCTCTGCTGAGCAGCTGCAGCAGTGGTGTGGGCTTAATAAGCGTCCTCGGGTTGATCCTGGATGATCTGTGCTGCTGGCACTCCACCTCCCGCACACCGGTGGTGACAGAGCGGGCACTGCTGTGTTTGACAGCCCTGTCAGGTTACCTCCTGAAGTCTCACAGCCTTTCCCCCACCGCCACTGCTTCCTGGGCACCAGACCCCCGACTGTCCTTGCAGTTCTGGAGGATGATCCAGGATGGACTGACTCACAGAGACAACCTGTCACGGAAAAGGGCTCTGTACCTGCTGAAGAGGTGTGCAGCCCTGTCAGAGCAGGAGGGCTCAGACTGTCCTTCCTCTCCATCAGGAGAAGGTGAATTACTCCGGTTTGCTGAAAGGGATCCACTTCTAGGCTTACGTGTTCTTTTTAATTCTTCTAACTTTTCCTCTAATAATTTCAGATGAGACCTTGTTTAAATGGTGCCCCAACCAGAGCAGTGTGCTCAGAGAGTTCTGGGAGGATTATGTACTGGTAATGGAAACACTGGAGGAAAACCAGGTAGGAAATCACATTATACTTTTTTTTCACTGTTTGTTTCAAGTTCGGCATCATGATACAGGTTTGCTTTTATTGTCTCATACTCAGGTTCATGTTGTACGGCCAGTTTTAAACAGAATAGACACACTGATCCAAACAACAGTAAATGACAGTCAAGGTAAGTCTGAAATTAAAAGTGTCTTTGGTATTTCCATCAGGATAAATGTTTATGAACAGCTTTATTATCCTCTGTTTTGGCCACCATGCACAAATGAATTAAAGTTGGTCTGTGCTTAAGAAGTGATAACATATAATAAATGATGCTTGATAGGAAAATACCAATCACCCAGGTTAAAACTGAAAAATGTAAATGTCAACTAAAGAAAGAAAATAGAGGCTGAAAGTCTCACTATCAAACCGCAAACCAAACCTGAAACAAAAAAGAATAACTTAATGATAAGGAGTCGTCAGTCCAAACTAACACAAAGAACCTCTGAACCCTAAACATGCATATAAGAAGAAAAGAAAAAAAGAAAGTTGTTCTCTCTGTGTGCTGCAACCTCTCTATCGCCCCGACCGGACCACCAACTCAGGTCTGGAGCAGGTTGGAGGAGGGAGATGCAAATAGAGAGGAGGGAAAGCTGCTGACTACACAACATATTTATCTATCCTCTATAAGCTACTTGTACCACATGTCATGAAACAGACAAATACACAAATTAACAATCTATCAGATTTGTCTTTCGGTGAACTTGACGGCCCCTTTGACAACAGATTTCTTGTAAATGATACTCTATCGTCTCATGATATTTTGTTATTATTTAAGGTGAACTTGGAGACCGCCCCGCAAACCTTTTGACTCACTTGAAAATGTAATCAAACTGCAGATGCAGCTTGGCTTTAGAGCAACCCGTTTCAGCCTTGTAGTCCGTTCCTCTTTCAGACGCCAGCTTTCTGTCTGTGCTTTACCGCCAGGTCAAGGGCTGTTCCACCCCTCCTGGCTGCTGTGTGTTTACCAGCGCATGTTCCACAGTGAGAATAAGTCCTTAATGAAAGAAGGAGTGTGTCATCTGCTCGAGCTGCAGGTCCTCCAGCAGCCGGCCTTCGCGTCAGCCTTTTCTCAGGTTCGGACTTGGAAGCAAGGCTATTACAGCCATCCAAACTTTAGTTTCCTTCTTCACTGAAAGAACTCCTTAATAAATGTACTTTTTTTTTTTTTTTTTTTTTTTCCTCTTCTGAAGTTTATTGTCGGCCCCTTTATGGATGTTCTCTCTGAAACATCACTCTTCCACAGGTGAGGACTTAAAATCAGTTATTTAACCAAAGTAATTGATGTGCATCTGCCTCAGTTAAACTGACTCTTTTCATCTTTAGGTCAGCCGAGCAGAATGTAGGAGACTGTCCTGAGCTCGGGGCGAAACTTCAAGTCTTCATGACCACCTTCTTCAGCAGCCTGCCGTCAGAGCAGAGAAGTACATGAGAGTTCATGAAAACGCGGATACACGTCTCATGGTTTTAATTGCCGGCTAATGGCTCGCTGTGGTGTTTGTTGTGTAGGTTGTGTGTTGCTTCAGCTGATCCAGCAGCTGGCCTCGAAGCACTGGTGTGCGGTACCCATCCTCTTTGTTTCTCAGGCTCTGTCCAAACTCCCCCCAAGTCCACTGTTGGCAAACAGTGGTCTCACCGCTCTCAGGTAACTCACTCATCATGTTTACTAAGAGACAAGCAGATTTACCATATATTGAAGATGCTGATGTCTTTTATTTTGTTACAGAGAAGTGCTGCGATGCACCATGATCACACACCAAGTCCTGCTGAGAGGAGCTGCCCAATGTTTCCTGCTCAACAGTGCCCTCTCTCTTACTGTTGTGGTATGACAAAAATAATCATTTAAATACAGGGATGGATTTATTTCATTGTGAGGGCCTATGAAAATTAATCCTCAATACAAGAAGACCACATTATAGTTTTTAAAGTATAATTAACGTTCTTCTACCACAAGAATATATTTGAAATTTCACAATTTAGTGAAAAATTTAAGCTATGTTTGATTCATTACTGTAATTAAAACATTTCACGCTTGGAAATTAGGTTATAATGTGGTCAAAATGATTTTTCTCTTGTAATCTGTGAAAACAATATCGTATTCATTTTTGAAAATTGATTTGTGAGCTGTGAAGACTGAGGGTGGCTTCTTTGAAGTGCAAGTTGCCAATGTCTGCCTCCCAGCATGACACATTAACAGGAATAAAGAGTACAAAATAGGCCCCAAAGTAAGCAGAAGTATATGGTTTTAAGAGTATTAACAGACTGTTAAACATTACATATTTTGTCATGTCATCAAGGATCATAAAGGAGGAAACTGCAAGATGAATATTTAGTTTAAATGTTTATTAGTACCGTGACTGTTTCACCAAGAAGCTAAACTAATTTGTGCTTCTGTACATTTGCCATCTGACTCAAGTATCACAATAATTGAATCATATTTTTTTCACAGAGTGCAGTGACCCTCGAGGATGTTTTCAGTTTCCTGGTGCATTTCCGTGCAGACGAGTCCCTGTGCAGAGGCACGACGCTGTGGGACCAGGTGCGCTGTGCTATACAGAGATTGATGACGCAACAGTCGATTTAAAATGTATTGAAATAACAAGTTGTGGCAACATATGGAAGGTTTGACCTCATTCTTCATCACTGACATCTCTGCAGGTCTGTTCCTGGTTATTGGAAAATGAAGGCAGTTTCCAGCCGGGGACTGTGGATGGCGATGGCACAGGTGCTTCTGCAAATAAGGAAACTGTTCAGGCTTATGCTGAAAAAGAGATACAGTCGTATCTCCGAGTCCCTGCCAGCACAGGTACTTCTGAAGTGACGCACCCCGATTTAAAAACTGGCTTTGCAATGCATCAGAAAAGCCATTTACTACTACTTAATATGTCCCAAAATGCATTGAAGACCATTTTTTTTCTGTCCCTCAGGTCAGGCCGAAAGGCTGCCTGACTCGAGAGAGGCCTATAAGTTGGCCCGGGTTATTTTGCTGTGTGTGGACATGCAGAGGAGTCGACAAGGAGCAGAGATCAGCAACACTCTGGAGTCATTACTGTCTCCCCTGCTGGACACCTTGAGCAAACTCAGCACCCATATCTACTTGCCACTTCAGAAGAGTGACAGGAGCCTGCAGCTCGTGCTCAGCCTGCTTCAGCTCGGAGCAGCGCCAAGCTGCCGGCGTGTTGGAGAGGAGCAAGGTCTGTCATGATAGTGCTGACTCATTCCTGTAGCTGTCAGGCCCAACATTATGAATATGCAGTTTGCGCAGCAGATAGATAGGTGCACTTATGCAGCAAACAAATCAATAGCGCTCTCCTGCTAATTGTTTGTCCGTGTCCTATTGCATCAAATTTTTTCTCACTATATATTGTCTGGCATCTGCTAATGGAACTGGAATTCTCTACATTTATATTTTCTACCTGTGAATTAGCATTGAGAAAACTTGTATCATCAAGTTGTTTTTGTTTGATAATTTAATCGAATGTCAGGAGTTTTCTCTTTCATTTTTACTGAGATGACTTTCAATCTTTCTCTTTGCACGTCTGGCTTTTTTATCGATTCAAACTTTCTCGCATCTCTTGCCATTACTCTCCCAGTCAAAGCTCAGATCCTGAATGGCACAGGAACACGTGACATTCACCTCCTTTCCTCTCACTCTCTTTTTTTTTTACAGAGGACAGTGTTATGGGTGTCTTGGAGAAAGTAATCTCCAAACTTGTCAATCCAATCCAGGCTTTTATCTTCAGGCGGTTGTCTGGGGAGCTGCAGGAGGTAAAAAGCAAACTAAGCAAATCGGCATCACTCCAATTATGAAGATACTTGTGGTTCCTTACTCTGACGTGTTCTCTAGGTACAGCTGTTTGACATAGAGCGAGCGCAGCTGTATCTCTCGGTCCTGAGGCAGCAGGTCGTCATGTTCAATTCCACAACGCGGCAACAAAATGAAATGCAGCACAGCGGTTTCTCAAAACTCATCAAGTACAGCCTGACAGTCCTGAGAGAACCCAGCCCACAGGTACTAAACTAAATATTTCTGCATCTGTCATGAAGCTCATTGTTCAGTTTGATTGTGTGTTCCACTCATTGCTGATTGTTTTTCTTTGGTCAGGTCCCTTCTGTGGTGAGCCAGGTAACTAGAGCCATTATCATGGCCTCCCTCGCCACAGTATGCGACCTTCTGGAGCAGAAATTGATCGACGTGCGACCAGAAAGTATTTCGGATTTGAAGTCGCTGAGTCATTACTTCTACAGTCCAAGGCCTTCAGTGTCACAATGTCAAGCGTCTCTGGGAAACATCAATAAGCGTCTCCTTAAACCACTAATAACAGACGGCTCTTGGTTAGTATAGTAATCGAATTACTTGAAAATCTATTGTTTCTAAGCACCAAGATGAAATGATATCTTCTTTTATCAGCGAGGATCTGGAAGAACAAGGTCTTCTACTGCAGGAATGGGGTCGCGTTGCTGCCAATTTCATGCGGGATCAGTGGATCTGTCTGAACTTTCTGATGAAGGCTGTTGGGCTTCCGGAGCCTGTCCATACCTCCGAGGTGTCGGAGACGCTCAAGGCTGTGCTGAGTTGTAGCATTGAGGCTTTATCTTTGCTGCCCAGTGACCTGGTGCTGCCTGTGCTCACCTTCATGGAGACGGTGCTGCCACAAGTAAGTTTTGAGCTTAAATTATGAGCACAAAATCTGTCCATGTGCATTTCAAATAATTTGGGTGATTTTGTTTGTTTCTTGCAGTTGGTGCAGGATGACGAGGCCCTCTGTGTAGAGGCGGTCACTCAGAGCTGGCAGCTCGTGCAGGGCCTCAGCACCAATGCTCATGATTTCTGGCCGGCCCTGAAAGGCTTCATCTCGATGGCGTTCCAGCAAAAACTGCTTCAGCTGACACACACTCAGGCATCAACACTTCTCTGCACCTTGAAACAGGTCCGACACATCAGCCTGTTTGGCATCGAGAAACTGAAGCACAGAAAACGTCACTTCCGGCTTTTACGTTTCTGTGTGTTGTGTTTGTAGATTGGTGATGAGATAATGGAGTTGTCCCAGTCAAAGAGTGGAGTGTTTGGTGTGCTGCTTCAACACTGCTGCCAGACATGGCTGCCTGCCGATGATGGCAGCGGACTGCCGGACGACGCCGTGTTTGCGAGTGTTTTCAGCCACATTAACATCATCACCGAGGCTTGTATCTATGGGCCAGTGTTCAGGAGGGACCAGCGGTCAGTTCTCAAAGCTATACTAAGATTTGTTCGGTACTTTCTCTCAGCTAATTTACTGTTTTTTCCTCCTGATATATATATATATATATTTTTTTTTTTTTTTTATATAGACTCGTCCAGGATGTCCACTTATACGTGGAGCAGCTCGGTGAAACGTGTGCAGCAAACGTTGCAGTTACAAGGTGAGCTAGAGTTTTCTGCGAGCGCTCGCTCCACACGGCCGTGAATCCAAATCTTGCCTCTAGAGGTCTCTCTCGGTGTGCAGATGACTTCACAGCTCCACTCCTGTTTTACCTTTACAGTGATAACAGGGATGATCAGTTGCCTCGCACGTGTGTGATGGCTTTTCTCAATCGCCTGGATTCTTCCAATGAGCACCATGAGAGGCTGATGGAGGAAATCGTCATGGATCTGTTGAAAAAGGTAAGCTGCGCTCGTCCTGTGCTGTGAAATAGATTTAACAGGAGTCCAAATGAGAAACCCGCTCTGAGTAACTTTTCTCACCTCTTTAAAAAGAGAAACAAATGAAGTGCCTGAAAACTTCAACTCGGATGCTATTTTGCCAGTTCAGCAAGATTATTTCTCTGGGTACTCAAACATGCGATTGAGGTTAATTTGTGTGTATATTTTCCTTAACTCTTAATGTGAAAGTATGTCTGATCACCGCTGTGTTTTCCCTGAGATGGACTGTGTCCTGTCCAGGATGTGTTCTGCTGTCGCCCAGAATCAACTCAGATCATTGTTGCCGTTTTCTTTGAACATCGTCAGACATTAGAAGCGTTAATACAAGAACTGTAAGCTCAGAAAGTGGGTCGCCAGTCTTCTGCTGAGAAATACTTTGGGGTTATTCCGACCTCTCGAGAGGAGGAAGAGAAGCTGCTGCAGTAACTCACAGTCGGAGAGAAATAAATCTGCAGACGAGGATGAAGAGCTCAAAAGTAGTCATCAGTTTTAAATTACAGATGATATCATGAAAGTGCTGCTGTCGTACTGAAGATATCACCGGTTAGAAAGTGTTAAGTTTCAGACAGATTTTATCCAGCGAGAACCACAGGAATCCTAATTCAAAACTTTTGAATAGTTTTTGTTTTTATCGAGACTCGATTTTAAAGTTTGGAATTTTGAGGTTGTGACTCTTGGCTTGTAGCAGTTTGTGTGAATGTGCAAATTATTACATTTCTTATTAGATTTCATTAATAGTATGTGATCACTGATTAACGTTTGAATTGTTACGATTGCAGTTAAAATGCAGGTAGGAAAAGCTGAAAGCAGTGAGTTGGTGTGCTTTAATGCTTGTTCATTGGTTATTGTTCAGGCTTTCAGGGAATTGTTGGTGTGTATTTGCTCTTTTTTTCCCCCACAAAATGAACGTAAAATTTCATATTGTGGGCCACTGGAACCTCATAGAAACCCCTGCTGTATTGTTGATCCTCATCCAGAAACAGTTCAGTGGATGAACTGTTGGACATCACAGTTCACTGTTTTTCTTTCGGATAAAGTGTTTCTGCGATGTGATGTTTGGATTGCATTTGATGCTCGATAGTGAGCTCAGCACGGCCAATTTAACATCATTTCTCTCTTACCAGGATAATAGCATATCAAAGTCAAAAGTGCGTTACTATAGCAACTCCCTTCAACATCGTGTCAAAAACAGAGTCTGGCAAACTCTGCTGCAGTTGCTCCCCAAACTCAAAAAGGTAAAGCAGCTGCATTATGACGAATAATCGCATGTCAAAGAACCACTCGGGAAGTAAGTGTTTCCTGTCTCGTGTGTGCAGGAGTTTGTTGCCACTTTGTTGAACGGCGTGTATGAAGCCGCGTTCTGTGCGAACCAGGCCTCGGTAAAGTACCTCATCGAGTGGACGATGATTCTGATCCTGGTCCGCTACCCACAACTCATCGACAGCTTATGGCCCTGCTTCAACATGGTGAGCTGCTTCTCACCCTCCGTCTCACCAGGAAAATACAACAGCGTGTGTGGAAATGTTGAATTATCAACCAAAATGTTTTCTGCACAGGATCATGACAAGACCAAGACGAGCGTCTGCACCTTCTTGTCAGTCCTGGTGCATTTTAACGTCGTCCTTCCCAATGTCAGGGATAAGGTAACACACCTTTAATGTTTCTCTTCCACTCAAACACGTCTCTCTTTGTATCGCTGCTTGCTTTTTTTTTTTACAACATTTCTTTCCCTGTGTTTTTAAGACAGCACAGCTGCATAAAGCACTCGACGTCGTCCTCCAGTCCTGTTTCAACCACAACTTCAGTGTTCGCTTGTATGCCTTGCTGGCCCTGAAGAGGGTGTGGAGCCTGGCAGAAGACCGGGCAGAAGGAGAGGTCGATGAATTGAGTGGACTGTCCTCCGTGATCAAGGCCTGTCTGAACCAGGCTGAGACTATGCAGAGCACCGGGTGAGAGCACGTCGGCTCATATCGCTGTAAACCGCTCCCGGTGACACAGCAGTATATTTCTTATAATGTGTATTTGTTATCTATTGTTTAGAAATGCGAACAAGAACTGGATGAGGATTCAGGAGCACTTCTTCTTTGGTGCCTTTCATCCCATCAGGGATTACAGTGTTGAGGTTTGTGATCATACTTCTGCTCTACAGATCGATTGTGCCCTGACCATAGTAACGCTTTGTAACATGCTTTATTTTTTTTCTTGTACTCTTTTGCTTTCTTAGACCATATTTTTCACATTCCCCAGCCTCTCAGAATTGGCTGATGATGAATGGATACCAACCTGGAAGTTTGACAAACTCCCTTACTTCTCAGAAAGTCTGTCATTTCCTTTGAGAAATCCCGTTTCTGATTTGAGCCAACTGCATCCCGGAGACTGGATCCAGCAAGACAAAAGTACATGAAGACGTATCCACCGAGCAGAGGTGCACGCTTACAGGACTCGTCTCCTACATGTGTCGATGGTGTTGTGCTTTCCAGGTGAGCAGGATAAGGAGGGGCGCTGGGCCGAGGTGCAGAAGAAGATCACTCCCTGGGGGTTGGGGATCCACGAGCAGGAGCTTGAACTTCAGCTGGTTCCACCGCAGAGGGCAGCCCGACTGGGAAAACTGCACGGCGCCCTGCTGGTTGTGGCCTCACTCATCGACAAGCCCACCAATTTGGGAGGTCAGAGGCAGATCCACTCGAGATTTTTTACTTCTTTGAATCTCTTCACTGCTGAACATGCAGATATCATGATCCGTTGTAGGGACTTGCCTTCACGCACTAAAAATATATATATTTTTTAATTTGTCTCTCAGCTCAGTAATTCTTTTCGTCAATACGATAGACCAAGTAAAATAAGCGTCTGAGACAATCATTTATCCTCTTGGTCAGATGATTAATAGTGAGTACTGCAAGAAGGATATATCGAAATTACGGCTAGTAATAATATCTGCATATCTTACATTTAATTGTATGTAGGTATTATACATGTGTAGTATTTGTCACCTTAGAATACATTAAATAATACACTATAGAATAATTGCAATGCTTAACCGTTTCAATTACAATTAAAACGATTGACCTCCTTTTATTACTTGTCAAGCTAATAATATTTACATGCAAATGGAAACTCAGTTTCTTGTGTCATTTTATGCTGACTCATTAGTGGATGGATGACTCGGCGCTGACGTCCTAAACACTGGGAAAAAATGTAATTGTGTGAAAAGTTAAT
Organism: Lipophrys pholis; assembly: GCF_963383615.2. Lineage (NCBI taxonomy): Eukaryota > Metazoa > Chordata > Actinopteri > Blenniiformes > Blenniidae > Lipophrys > Lipophrys pholis. The sequence continues at coordinate 14,664,688 of NC_137642.1, read as the reverse complement.
GTCACCTTATTTACTTAATGTGTCACAAAAAGTACAGCCTGGCTTTGTTTTTGTACGGTACAGATTTTACTTAGCCCCGTTTCGTTTAGTGTTTTTTTCTTTCCCCTGGCAGGTCTGTGCCGAACATGTGAGATCTTTGGCGCCAGCGCTCTGGTCCTGGACAGCCTCCGTCACGTCAGTGACAAACACTTCCAGTCTCTGAGCGTCTCGTCTGAGCTGTGGCTTCCGCTGTTGGAGGTGAGGCGCAATAAATCAACCGAGAATATGTTCTCATCATTGTGACGGACATGTTATTAAAAGCGGGTGAAATTAGGGTGAAGGCAATCTTTTTCAGCATTACAGCCTTTCACGGCAGTGGAACAGCTCCCTGTCCTGCAGCGATGAAGAAAACTGTCAAAAGATCACTGAAACTCCAACTTCTATCACATTTGGTAGATTTTTGGTTTTAGTACAGTAACAATTCACTTGAGAAAGTTTTTTTTTTTTTCCCATTTAAGTTTGAGGCAAATGATACAACTTGCTGATACCCGGGAGTCTGAGTGTGAAGATTCTTTCTCCATGTTGAGCACAAACCTCTGCTGTTGATGTGAACAGAACACAGGAGAATAGAGCAGGTTTCAAAATGTCATGCGTTTTGTTTTGAAGCTTTCTGTAAGAAGAAAAATTCTTATTGAAGGTATTTCTTTCAGAGATTTCTTTTAAAACGAGTTATGAGATCTTCCAAAAAGCATATTTGTATTGAGATCGGGATGTAGATTTAATACAAATGGAGCAAGTGCACAATATTTATTGTTTGGGTTTTAATGTTGTTTCCTGTGGAATACTTTATATTAATTTGTCTTGGTATGTCACGACAAACACTGTCAAGTCTGTTTTTAATGTTTGTTAGTGTGGATTTCTGCTCTCTGGTTGAAACATACATGTTACTACAGGTACCAACAAATCCACCAGAATATTAGTGTTACAAAATGTCTTTACATCTCACCTGTATCGTGCTTTTTATTTGATTTATATAACTTTTACCTTGCCAAATTGGTAGGGTTTGTATTGGCTGTATTATTCATGCTCGAGTGGCCTGTCATACACTCTGCAGCATTTCATCCACGCGTAGGTTGAGTGTTTTACCTGACTTTGCTTGAAATGAGATGAGAGTTCCGAATATTTTAGAGAAAGTAAATCCTGTACAATGTACTTTTACACATTATTTCTAATTGATATTTTCTATATTTTTGTAACGTCGCTACTGTATGAGCCCTGCAGCTCGTTAACATGCCGGAAGGCGGGCTTACGTGACGCACCCGAACGCATCACTCGAAGCTGGCAGCGACGAAGCGGCGTTTTAACTTTTGAACTGCACACCCTGTTTGTTTTCAGAAATACGTTTCTGAAAACCGCATGGCCGCTTCGCCCATACCCAAATCAGCTACTGCTTCTGTTTTTGTGTCAAATATACTTTGAAATCCAATCCTTCAAATCAGTAATGCTGAAAAACAAAAGCCATGTACGAGTTGTCCGCGGTTGCAGTTTTGGTGGACGAGTTTCTTCATCGGGGCCACAGTGACGGTGTGCATCTGTTGTTCAGGTGAAGCCGATGGAGCTCGCTGACTTCCTGGAGACCAAGAAGGGTGAAGGCTACTGTATTGTTGGAGTGGAGCAGACGGCCAACAGCCACAGCCTCCAGGACTACCGGTTTCCTGAGAAGACCCTGCTGCTTCTGGGGTGGGATAGCATTAAATATTAATCTCTCTCGCACACACATGGAGAGAAAACACACACACTCACACACAAAATCCTGTTAAGCCATCAGTGGGGCTGCTTCCACACAACCAGATGTGTATGAATGCGTGGCGGCCTCCGTCTTCCCGTGCCCCTGTGACTCGCTCAGATAAAGGTGTGAGCTGACGAGGCTATTTAATGTTATCTCGTCGGTTGAGTGTGGCTCCCTGTGGGGATCGCGCCACTTCTCTCCATTGTGTACCTGTCTGGGCATGCTGAGCTATAATTGCCTGTCCCTCAGGAAGGAAGGCGAGGGAAATGAATTAGGCAAACTGGTAATACAACCTGTGCCGTGACGGCATCGCAAACACCTGGACCTTCTTTTGCAGTGGCTGCAGTGCCCTGCAACACCCCGCGGGCATCCTTTAATTGACTTAATGTGAAACTAAAGCTCGGTTTTCACAAACATTTGCGTCTATGGAGAAAAATCCCAGCTTGTACAGCACTAGTAACTTGTGTCCATGTTCAGTTTTCCTGGAGAGAGAGAGCGAGAGAGAGAGAGAGAGAGAGAGAGAGAGAGAGAGAGAGAGAGAGAGAGAGAGAGAGAGAGAGAGAGAGAGAGAGAGAGAGAGAGAGAGAGAGAGAGAGAGAGAGAGAGAGAGAGAGAGAGAGAGAGAGAGAGAGAGAGAGAGAGAGAGAGAGAGAGAGGAGAGAGAGAGAGAGAGAGAGAGAGAGAGAGAGAGAGAGAGAGAGAGAGAGAGAGAGAGAGAGAGAGAGAGAGAGAGAGAGAGGAGAGAGAGAGAGATGGAGAGAGAGAGAGAGAGGAGAGAGAGAGATTGATATTGATCCCTTCTGCAGTAACGTCCTGCTTTGCTTCACCCTGTCTGGTCACAGAGGTGTGAGCGACGCTGCTCGTACGCCATGTACACTCAGTCTGGAGTGCGTTCACAGCTGTGCTCTCCTCAGCACAGCATGGCTCGGCTCTCATTTCTCATCAGCTCGCTATTATCTCAGCCACTTTCACTTCAGATAAATGTAGCTCATCAAATCATGCATTCTTACTGAGTGGCACCCTCTGTGGGGACTGAATGTCAAATTTATTACCCGTTTGTTTGCTTTTCATGGCCCATATTGCTCAGTATATACTCGGCTGATTACTCAATTGCTCTTAGACCGGCACTCGTCTGTCATCTGTATTAAGAGGTTATTGCACATAATTGTAAAGCCTTGAGTAAACGAGAGATTAACTTGACCGCTGCCTGTGAGGGCTCTTAAATTAAATCACATGGATGTCATCAGAAAGTCGAATGAAAGCTGCACAACACTCGATTACACACATGGAAAGATTACATGTAAAATACAGCAATGTTAAACTAGTTTGGTGGTTTGGGTTAATATTTCTATATTAAGGAAATGCATTTCCTTTTATTCCTACATATTGAAACTAGAGAATTGTATTTATTCCAGATTAGTTTGAATTAGTGTGAGAGTTTGGTTTGAGGTAAACGGGAACAGAAGTTTAAAGTACTCGATGATATTGTTGGATTAAACCTGATTTTAAAGAGTGTTTAATAAAATGTTTAGGGTTATTGAGCAACTTCAATTAAATAAAATACTTGAAATATATAATCACAGGCATGAAATATAACTGCACATATATTGATATATTTTGCATATATAGAAGTTAATCTGGAGGGGAAAAGTCTGTCTGATGCCTTTGGGCAGGTGCTACTTCATTTTCTTTCTCAAAAACTGAATGTCTTAGTTATTTAGGTCCATTCCGCCATCAAGTCACTGCTGATTTGAACCGATTGCAACAGGTGCAAAGAAGAAGTAGTTTTGCAGGAATCAGTTTAGCATTAACTATAAATGTATGATATATTGTACAAACCTAATGACAACCGCTGTGTGCCTCCCTCGTCCCCATTTTATTACTGTGGTGTTGTGGGGAAACACTCCCGTCGTGAAACTCTTTTCCCTTTCCCTCCCATAGCAACGAGCGGGAAGGCATTCCTGCCAACTTGCTCCAAATGTTGGACGTGTGTGTGGAGATCCCTCAGCAAGGAGTCATCCGCTCTCTTAACGTGCACGTGAGCGCCGCCCTGCTCATCTGGGAATACACACGGCAACATCTCAGCTCTGGAGCCACCGGTGTCAACCCAACGTCCGGCTGAGGAGGAAACCAGCAGAGCTCAGACTTCCTCACTCCTCTTCCTCGTGCAGAGAGTTTGACATGTTTGTAGGTTTTCAAAGTGTGGGAGGAAGAGCTTATACTGCAGTGCTTTTAATTTGAGATATGATGTTGGTACAGTCTGCAAATGTTACATTCATCATTTCAAACCATAGTTTCTTTTTTTTCATCACAAAGGCTTCTTAAAAAGTAATAGAACATTATGGGAAAAGCCCCCCCCACCCCATCCTACACTTTGAAAACTGCTGATTTTAGAGAGAGACTTGCATGAAGATGTAAAACCAAGCTCCTGCTGCTGCTGCTGTGTGAAGAGCATTCTCCTCATGACCTTAAGAGAGTTTGATGCTGTGTGACGAGCAGAATGGATCCTGTCGGGTTTCGGTCCGCTCAGCAGTAATCACACTTGCCCCTGTGCCTTGATAAGAGCCGTGAATAAAACTCACTTCTGCTTATTACTTTTAAATCTTCCACTTGGCAGGCTGTTATAATCATGGAGGGAATCTCTGCTTTGGTAGGACAGTTTTATGAATGGAAACATCCTGGTTGAGGAGGAAGGTTATATGAGCAAATTACTGATTACATCTAAACCCTGAAAGTATTTATTTTTTGTTTTTTGGGGAATTGCATATGAATAAAACTTAAGTCTTGTATTTTTTTATTGGCCTCCAGCTGTCTTATTGATCCAAGAAGAAGAAAATGTGAGTGTTAAATACAGCACAGTGCCCGTGCAGGTTCATCCCAGCCCATTAAAGAGTCGTTGTGTTGGTTCACCTGGAGACAGTCCGATCAGAGCGCGGGGAGCAGAGGGATCGCTCATTGTTTAGTTAGTTGTTTTTTTCCTGGTTCTTTGCTCACCATGTGAGGTTTTTCCTGAAGGCTATGGACGGATCCTGGTCGGGGCGCAGCTCTCCTCCGGAGGCGGCTGCAGGCGCCAACAGCAGCTGGACCGGAGACGCGGGAGGCGGCGTGTCGAGGCGCGTGCAGCCGCTGCTGGAGCTCCTCACGGTGCTCATGTGTGTGGGAGCTGTGGCAGGTACACGACGACCTGTGGACTCTTTATTCAATAACTGGATATTTGAATAATCGCGGCTTTGTAGAGTAATTCTCCGTTAATCAACACATTTTTTTTTCCAGTTTTCTCATCTCAGCAGGCACTAGATTAACGCGGATTAGAATGGATTGAAGTATTAACACGATGTTTTATGTATTATTTCTAAACTAACAAGAAACACAAATAAATGCATTTTCTTTTTCTGTTTTGTACTCTATTTGCCTTGTTTTTACAGATTTTCAGAAATCTTTGATTAATTAAATAAATCATTATTTATTAATTTGGAAATGTTAAACTTAAAATAAAACATATCTGCAATTGATATAAGTGCATACATCAATTGCTCATGATAGGTTGATGCCATCAACCTATTATGACTATAACCTCATGGATTATTGCATTAACTCAGTCTTGCTCTGAAGGGGTGACTATAAGATACATAAATGATTAAATCAATTAAAGAGCAACTGAAATTGTCATTGTTTGCCTTTGTTTTGGTTACTAATCTGTTCTTAGTATAAGTTTTCCATTTTATTAGACGTTGAACATTAAAATCGAAAAATATAAGTCCAGATTCAGAAATAAGCCTCATTTAATGATGTCTTATGACCTAAAATGCAATAAAAGGACCACATTGCGTCTTGCAGCATTAGACATGCATGTTTTAACATATTTCATGCTAATTTGTCCATTAGAGAGCTTGCTCAGGTCTCAGTAGTGTGTTAAATCCCCAGTAAATAAATCACAAATGGTAACTTTATCAAAAATAAAATCGAATAAAAAAATCTCTCTACAAAGTCATCCTGTGGGCTGGATTGGGCAGAGGGTCCACTATATGTTTTAGACCCCTGGTTTAAGTTATCCTGTTGCTGAACAATCTGTGCATTGTTCTACATTAGAATGTTATTTAACCTTAGGTCAAATCATTACACTTTCTTGACATATAAATTGTCATATTGTCAAACACTATATCTTAATATGATCAAATACGGTATCTTCTACCAAATTTTGAATTAAGGCATGTTTTTGTTTTTGTTTCTGCTTTTGTGTTACAGATGAAAAATATGTGCTTGTAGAACTCAGCCAGTTTGACCTCTGTGGCTGCTTTTCAAGCTCCGTGTGTTTTTGTGTAGGTAACAGCCTTGTCATTGTAACTGTGGCTGCAACAAAGACGCTCCACTCAGTGACGTCGGTGCTGATCATGAACCTGGCGATCAGCGACCTCCTGGTGGGCGTAGGGGTCATGCCTTTTGCTGCGGCGTCCATCCTCAACCGTGGATGGGTCGATTTTACAGTACGTCTCCTCTGTGGCACAGCAACATTTCTATTTGAGCTAAAGCTGATCTTACGCCTGTATCTTTTCGCGCCATTGCGTGTCTGTAATGTGATTGTCACTTTCTTTTCTGGCAGGGTCTCTGTTGGTACGTGGGTTACACTTCCTCTGTGTACTGTACAGCCTCTGTACTAACACTAGCCGCCATTGCTCTCGACCGCTACCACTCCATCATGGACTGTCTGCGATACAGCTCCCGCTGCACCATGTGGAGGACTTGTGCCGTGGTCCTGTGGATCTGGCTGCAGGCCCTGGCCACCAGTTGCCCCCCCTTGCTGGGATGGAGTTCCATCAGATATGTGACTCCTATGTACACCTGTGCGATCGACTGGGCCGGCAGTCCCAGCTACACCGCCTTCGTTGCGGTGCTTTCCTACCTCTTACCGGCAGTGGTCATTCTCTTCTGCTACGTCAAGATTGTCCAGGTGGCCCGTAGCCATGCCCGGAGGATTAACACTCTGGAGGACTCTGTCCAGCGCTGCAGGGGTCCCAGCTCTGCCATCGCCTCCGCTGCATCATCTTACCAGCACCGTGGGAGCCTGCACAGCCCATCGAGACTCATTTATCACGTAAGTGGACAATTTATGTCTAAAGTGAACGCAGAGAGAGGGACTTTCATGAACACTGATCTTGCTGATGCTGCAACAGAGGAGAGCAACACTGCGTCCGGACGATTTTTCACCTTTCTGGCACAAGGTAGGCTGCTGGGACCTCTGCAGAACTCCCAGCAGCACCACCACGGAGTGATGCGCCTCGTCCTGGTCATCTTAGCTTTCCTCCTCTGCTGGACACCTTACATAAGTGTGGCCCTGATTCAGGCCACAGAAACTGCGATTTCAGGTCAGTCCACCCTGATTCCTTCCTCTGCTGTCACCTTTTCCTACTGGCTGCTGCTGCTGAATTCTGACATCAATCCTCTGCTGTATGCTCTGCTCAGCAAGCGTTTCCAGAACGCGCTGCAGGGACTCAGGCAAAAACTACAAGCTCATCCGGGGTGCATGGTGGGTACCGGAGGGGAGGTCACCAAGCAAGGAGATGACGGCAGGCGCAGCGACCCCTGCACTCTGCCCAGCCACCATCCCAGTCCGACTTCCAGCTCGGAAAGTTTGACTTCTGATAGCTCCAAGTATTCCTCCTCCATCTTCACTGTTGGCACTGACCCACAGAAATCCAAGGAACATCTTTGCGAAGTCTGTCTTCCAGGAAACGTTTCACTCTCTCCGTGGCAAGATGCTGGCGGTGACTCACTGCAAGTCCCAGCTCGGCCACAAGAGGGCAGCAGATTACCCTTTTCTGCTCTGACGAAGGAGCGACAGGCCACTTTTTTCTATGGCCAGATCACAGTGAGAGTGGAGCATGACGTCTGAAGGACTTCTGCTGCTTCAAACTGAACATCTGTGGCCTCAGATCAGGGAAAATATGTAAATGTTTACCAGGCTCAAAGTTGGTTTATGGATTGTTCTAGCCAAAATATATTCACCTAACTATCATTAAAACCTGATGTTTATTTAAATTTGACTATCCATTTTAAAGCATTTCTCACTCAACAAAAACAGGTCGGCAATAAGTTATTTTCAATCTAAGCAGGCATTTAAACTGTGCTGTGGTGCAGCAGTTTCCTGAACACATGTGTTAATAGTATGTATATTATAATGTTTTTATTTTACAAAGCTGAACCTTTCGTATTTACACGGTTTGTATTGTCTGAGCGACATTCAAAAATGCCAAAAACATTAACTGATGTTTAACTAACCCCAATTCTATGAAGTGGTGCATTAAAAATGTAACCCAGTATATCCTGTCAAAAGGTAAGTGATGCCCAACGACATGGAGACTGCCTGAATAACACCTACATAACTGATATTTCACTCGAGAGTGTGAAATAAAAATCACAAGACAAGAAAATACAGAAAAAAATCTTTTTATATATATATTGTACATGTGATTACACTTGAAGACACCCCACAAAAGATCAAATAAACCCATCATTTATTGACGCTCTAAATATTTCTTCCTCAAATGTGATAATCATATGTTGCATCTCAGTGTAAAAATCATCATTCCTTACAAAGGTTTACATTTATGTCTAGCAATAATTCCAGAGGAATACAATATTATTATTTATTGTCATCGAGAATGACAATGGGAAACAGTGCTAATGTACTCTATTGCAAAACAAAGAAAAGGCAGTGAAGTGGACGTCTCGGCTGAATCGGCTCTTACAGTATATGTGCATGCTCGTTCTGTGTATGTCTCTCACTGGCCCGTTGAGGTTAGTCAGCAACCAAATGCAAAAATAGAAAAAGTTCTGTGCGATGCATCAAAAGTCTATCCCAGTAAATAAATAAGTACATAAAGAGATTCAGATGGTTGCAAGAGGGATAGAATTAAAGAGTCTCTCTCTGCAGCAGTCTGTGATGGCACGGTAAAAAACAGCACGTATGGAGCATGTGTGGTCGAGTGATGTTCGTACATTCACAACAAGGCAAGAGTTTATCCTGTTGCTCCACGAGGCGTGCGCCTCCGTCGCCCTCAGGTTTATGTTAACTTGCCTCAGAAATGAGATGGATGCCACAGTGAGACAGTTCTGTACCGCCTATAATTTTCACCATTAAATCTGTTTTGTGTTCATAATAATTGTCTAGACAGTTTATTGTGTCAGGGAGGCTCAGTGGTAGCTATGGTCGATGTTCAAAATAAGTAAAGGGGTAGCTCCAAGTTTTCTCTAAACCTGTCGCTCGATAAATCAACTTTTTGGAGGTTTTTAGCCCAAATAAAGACTGCAATACCTGAAAACACTTTAAGATTATTCGAATGACAATACATAAATACATGTATTACTTACATTGCCTGTTTAATGACATGTTAATATTGTTTGCTACCAGTGTTTTTTTTTTTCGATGGACCATTTGACGAACAAATACCGCCCATCTCATGCATTGGAAAGGAATGCGTTAGAGACACTGCTTCGAATATCTGGTGATTGAACTGCGGGCCTGAGGAATGAGTGAGCATTCACAGAGAGGGAATCTGGCCCCAGGAAAGCCGATAACCACAGGGAGCCAATCAATGTGGTTAAAAAAGAACCTGACATCGACTCTCAAGATGAACAGTGAGAGGCTTTGTGAGAGCTCCATCAGCTCAGATGGATCCTCAGATAGTCGGACAAGTCCGAGTCACACCAGCTGAGCCCCTCAGGTCCACAGCTCCAGGACATCCAAGGTGCGAGACGCAGCTATGTACAGTGCACGAAAGGCAGGTATTTGTCAATAGGTTTACACCTGAGGGACGCCGCTGCAGGTCTCCCTTTTTGTTTCCAGGCAATGAGCAGTTGAGGCATTCGTCTTTGGATTTTTTTTTTTTTTAAGGTGTGTAAATGTGTACATGTTAAAGCGAGCTGTTACGGTGTTAGGCCTGCTTCGATAGGTGTCTGTCCTTTTTTTTTTTTTTTTGTTCCCTATCATGACTGAAAAATATCAGGCAAGTTGGCACGTTTTCCCAGGCGCAAAGATGTAATGGATCGATGGAATGATTAAGTGTTCCAGCAAAATTAATCCTCAGCTCAATCAGTTATTCCTGAACAATCCGCGGAGTAAGAAATATTACAATTGATACGAGTCCATGCACCAACTCGGAGAAACTTCTGAGCGGAATGGACACCAAAACATCGGTGCACAATCTGTGACTCTTCACCGCCTCCTGGTTACCGATCAGAGGACAAATCCGTCATATAGTGTTTTTGTCACCAAGGGAGCCGCACGGAACAGCAGGCAGGGGACCAGGCTGATCGAACGTGTTAATGCGCCTCCTCCCGTTGGGTCTGTCTTTGTGTTTGTAATGCTGATATTTCGTGGAGTCAGTGTGCAAATGTTGACATGGATGTCCTGCCTCTGCTTCTCCAGTTGAGCCCTGTGGTGGCGCCGGCCTCTGCGTTTCCCTCCGCTGGCTCATCGCGTTTGCGCAGCTTGGTGCTGAGCTGGATGATGCACTGGTCCCAGTCTTCCGGTAACAGCAGCATGAGGAAACCCAGGCAAATGATGAGCACGGCGATGAGGCGCACCGTGTTAAAATTTATTTCACAAGTGTAGAGGTCCACCACTGTAGAATTTACAAGGAAACATTCAGATTAGCAAATAGACTAAAAGCTGCTTTAAATTCACACGGAAATCTTTCATCAAATATAAATTATGACTTTATGGGGGGGGGGGGCAGTAATACCATCAAATATTAAATAGTGACCGGATCTAAAACGCTAAGACTGGGAGGAATGTGAAAGGACTCACTGGCATTTACAGGAACACTTAGCACGATGCCAAGGGAAATTAATGTTGGGTACGTTATCGCAATGCCAAAATTCACCAGGACGTTGAAAGCTGCGGGAAGAAGCACAATCAGCACAGCAGCAGACTACGTAATGAGGATGACAGACCACAAGATCATGCGCCAGGTTTTACATAACCAGTGAAGTATCCAGTTTGTGCACTGTTGCTTTTAGTGCCGTCTCACCAAAAAGCAGCGCCGCAACCCCGCAGAAGTAAGCCCATGGGACATCTGCGAGCGAGCCGATGTACTCCACGTGAGTAAAATACAGGATCACCGGCACAAAGCTGATAAACACAAAGTTGGCGCTCCCAACGATGCTCAAAAAGAGGGCAGCCTCTCCGAATTTGGCACTGCCGAGGACCATCTTGAAGAGCACCTGAGGACAAACGGGGAGGAGCGTGATGAGAAAGAAAATCAGCCCTCAGAAGGAGGTGAGGGATATTTACAGCGGTGGCACCCGCCAAGTACATGCCAGGGCTTTGGCTCAGGGCCACAGCCGTCTGTTTATCACGTTAGTGCAGTGCTGGCAAAAAGGGCAGTGAAGACCAGAAACTGTTAAAATAGCACTACAGGTCCTACATGTCACTTCCTTGATCAGGACACAGCCTGAAGCCAGCACCCGGGGGCTACACTTCTCTGCATGCATCACACGAGTCGCTCAGCTGAGTCTCACATTTCAGAATCTCCTTCAGTCTACTGCCACCTGATTACATAACTAGGAAGGAGCCAGTTTGCTGCTTTCTTATATAAGACAAGACGATTCAGACGTATGTTTTGTTTTTTTGGTTGCTATATTTAATCTTATCCGTCATTCCGTTCGGAATAGTGACATCACAGCAAGGGAGGTCCATGAATGCAAACACAGGCTCAGATATTTTCCATCAAATGCACAGAACAATACCTTGTAGAGTGCGGACATTGAAGCAGAGGCCACGACCAAAGCAATCCCGATGACCGAGTGGCTGTGGAATCCATCAGCGTAGGTCATCATAACAATACCTGCTATGGCCAAGATAGCAGCTACTATCTGTAGACAGAGAGGACGTACATGCGTGAATGAAGAATGGATGTCACGAAGGCTCGCAGATTGGCGATAAAGACAAAGAGGATGATCCTTACTGCTGAGTGGGGACACAGCAGGCACGCAAGGCTTTGTGGAAATCACAAGCCTCAGCGGGGAAGTCTTGTAACGGTATAAATATTGTGTGGGATTTATTTTATAGCCGACAGACAGCTCGCATTCCGTGTTTCCGTAGACACAAGCACCCTTCAGAGAAATCTGCATTCAGTATCACTGGGCTCCCAGTACAGAACAGACAGCTTCTACAGTCTTGGCTTGATTGTCTGACATTGATTTCCTTTACTCCGCCATCATGTTTACAAACCAAATACCCTTCCCTCCATTCAGCAGCCCCCACTGAGCCCACCCGCCCACTTCCTGCCGCTGCGATCGCCACAGCTGAGAGCCGCCAACAGGCCATCTGTTTTATTCCACCTTCACTCAACCTTGACGCAGCGAAATCAAATATCTCATGTATGTTTTATCACATTGCATGAATACATTCATGTGCGTGTGTCTTCCTACTGTAACTGTTCATGTCGGATGTCGGGGGAGGGTTTGGCTGAGGAATAACTGGGGGTGGTGTCGCAGTCCAGCTGAGTAGATTAGCTCTGCATTAAGGAGGTGTCAGGAAGATAAATGAGGCGTGTGTTTGTGCTTGGCCGGAGCTCCCTGAGCACCTTTGGCAAAATGACTCTTTCTGCACTGCAGGCTGCCTGTCACTCAACGCTTCACCTTCCATTCGGTTCGAACGGTGGCTTTACTTCCACGATCGGCGACGATGCAAAAAAAAAAACATCTTAGCACAATGTGAGTGGCGGTGGGGAGCGGGCGTCATTACAACCTCTAACCCTGCGCAGGGTCACCTGGACATTTAGCCTCAGCCGTGTCAATTTAGATTCAAACTCCCAGTAATCCATCTACACACCGCATGACTAAGAGTGCTCCTTAACATGCCACTAAAAAAATTAAAGAATAAAACTAAATCATCTCTTTACGCACACACCTCTAACAATACCTCACCCCTGCTCAATAAGGACGACTTAGCGTCCTACTACCACTTTCTCTCTCTCTCTCTCTCTCTCTCTCTCTCCTCCTTCAGTTTCAACACATGCTTGTCCAATCCAAGCTCCCCTGCATTGCTGCAGACATCCAAACACTGCAATCCCCACCACCACAGAGAGAGAGAGGGGGGGGGGGGGTTTATAGGAAGAGAGAGCACCTCGTTTATTACGACATTTGTCTCTAGCTGAGTCTTTTTATCACACATGATAGAGGGTAAAGAGCCGGGGCACGCACAAGGGAGAAACTGGTTGGCTGTGAGTCTGAGAGAGTAAAAGAGGGGGAATCCATTCTGCAGGATGCAGGATGCAGGATGCAGGATGCAGGACAGCTGCAGCTACGAGAGGATCTGAGACGTGCGACGGGGAGGAGAGGAGGAGATACCTTCTCCTCACCGAGGTAAACCCTCAACTCTTCCGCCTCTCTCTCCCCTCATCTCGACATAAACGGGAGAACAAACACACAGGCTAATACATGAATGCACACTGGGAGGTACATTTGAATGGCAGTCCGATCATGGCTTCGTAATCACGCTGTCAGCCAGATTAGCTGCTCTCTGCTCAGCCGTGCAGCGTGTGCGGCTCCAATGGTAAAATTCAGTCAGAGCAAGTCATCACAAATTATTTGCATTTCTTTTGTGGGGGTTTTTGTTTTGTTTTTTCGCACCGGGACAAAACAGAAAATCCACTCCTGACTACAATAGCTTAGAAGAATGATGATTATTTGGAAGAAATAAAAGAAAGGCACAGTAAGAAGTCTGCTGGCAGTGAAAGGCTCTCCTGTTATCTCACGTTATCTATAATACAGCTAGTCTTCCAGCATCACTGGAATGTGGGTCAAACAAGATGCTGGGGACCAAATATATTATTGTGACAGCACTTTATCTTTTAATGCAGGCAGAAACAGAAGCACAAACACAAAGTCTGTGCTATTTCATATCTGTCTTTATCGACGTTTCCCAACTTTTGTGGAAGGACACTTCCGGCAAAATGAATCCAAAGAAGTGTCTAGACATGACTCACGTAACTCTAAATGAGAAAATGAGGGACTGAGTCATTTTCTTTTATACATTCGTCCATTTATAGCTCATTTAATCTGAGAATGAAAAAATACAATTACTCATAAGATAAGATAAGATAAATGAAGATGGTTTTTTTTGTTGTTTTTTTTCGTCCACGCCACAATCTGAACTGAGACCAAGTCATGCAAACATTCAATTAAAAGATATCGTCTCCTGACACAGGATATTCAAAGAACCACGGGCTAATTTCACAATAGACTTATACAAACACTAAAAGTTAAGACTTGAAAATCGAACAGGACAACATAGAATCGTAAGTATTAGACACATGTAGTATTATTATTATTATTATTATTATTATTATTATTATTATTGAGTTTTAGGGATAAGTTACATGGTTTGACGATACAACTTTTTTACTATTCAGGCTCCGTGACCTGTACTTCAGATGGAAACTCCCTTTGCACTTCGATGGATCAATCAAATGGATCTGTTTTCCTTCTGCTGGGGGAAAGTCACACATATATTACGTGCAAAAAGATGCACTCACCCGGACTCCCATGAAGCGATCTCTGAGTACAATCCAAGACAGCAGGAAGACGAAGGCCTTGTTACAACAGAACAGCGCTGACACGTCCGTTGTGTTGATCTTCCTGAGGGCCTGCAGGTACAGGTAGTTGGTGAGGATCCACAGCAGGCCAAAGGGAGCCACCTTGGTGAAAAACACCTTGGGCGTCAGCCCGTCATCCCCGAAAAACCGACAGCACTCCCTGCGCAAGGACACAATGCAGATCACCAGGTTAGTGTGCTGAAATTTTAAATCTGATAACTTCTGACTGAACAGCTCAGTATAAACAGCTCAGTATAAACAAATGTTCCCACTTGAGCAGTTACATTTAAATGATGTTAGTCCCACACTGTGGCACGCATGGGACCAACTCTTTCCTACAAAAGACATTTGTAAATATTTAGCGATCAGGTCTGCCACAGGGCACTAAAATTAAATAAATTCAGTGGCCCCATTAATGTTTTAAAATATACGGAATACCTTCAGGTTGTTTGAGATAAGCAGCCACAATATGAGAGTGTGTTTAGAGACACTTGTATCGGACACGTACCCTCAGCACGCACGCCAACTTAAATCCTTCATGATGTCGCAACGGCGTGTGAAATATATGACTCAAACAAACAAAGCTGTTTGGTAGTTTGTTGTCACGAGACAATCAAAAGCCCACTTCCTCTTAAATCCTCATCTTTTCTCAAAACTCTTTGGTACTGCGGGTTGCTTTAAAGGTACCAAGTAATACGAAAGTATAACTATCACTTTTCAAAAAGCTTTATATGTGAGGAGCCTCAGACCCATATTGGTGATGATTTACTGTGCATAACATGCAACTCTATACATTTCTATCTGAATTAATTAAACTTTTTTTTTTTTTACAAAATGTCACTATGGACATATTTTTTGGGGGAATTCAATAACTCACAGACTGTTAATGTTTTTTTTTGTGCTGATATTTATAGAACAGTTCCCTGGGCTCATCACAAGATCACTGTGAGTTACACAGGTACTGACTGCATGGGTTTAGCAACTAATAATCAAGAAATTCTGCTTTGAGGCCCAAACATTCATGTGTGCATAATGATGGAAGTCACACATGGTATTTATATGTATGTGTATGGATATGTAATAATGTAATAATGTTTCATGTATTTTATAATACAGCACAGACAGATATAATCGTTTAAATGTTCTATATTCTTCTGTGTGATAATGTCTGAGCTCGGTGTGTTTATCAAAAGAAAACAATCAACAATGGCGGTGGGCTGACATTCTACTATTTTGAAGAAGTAACTTAACTAAAAGTCCTGCGTAGGTATGAAGCTTAGTCATAAATCATGACTGAACAAGTCTGGACTTGATCTCTGAGAAGAAGGCAGTGGAAGTTTTTTTTTGTAGTTTTTTTTTTTTTTACTGTGTCCAAGAAGTTTGCGGCGATGCCCTTAAAAGTTGTGAAGTTACTGGCTTGAGTCAGTCTGTCTTCAATGTGAAAGAGGAACGAAACCGTGACATGATGGATCAGTATCGAAATACTTTATCGTGTTCCTGTTCATTCTTTTTCCACATTTTCCGTTGAATAACACGTCACACTGCTCTACCGTGAAGCCGACAATGACTTATTTTACACAGAACCCCGTCCACCTCCACTCCCACGAGTAAAAATATAACGTTCACACACTTCTTGACTGCTCGTGTTTACAGTCCTCCTCATATGCTATTTACTCTGAAAGCACCTGGTCCCCATGAAAGAGATGAAGCAGCAATAATGGAGGAGGAGTGGCAGGTATATTTGCCGATGATTTCTGGCGGATAGAGAGGAGCAGGAGCAGGATTGCTATGAATCACCGCCAGAGAGCTGAGTCTGCACCAAAAGAAAACACACATGACTCAAAGTCTCTATATACGCAACACTAACACAAGCACTTTAAAGGTTATCATCCTCTTATTAAAGGGAGCGGATGTGACACTTTGTGTGTGTGGGTGTGTGGGTGTGTGTGTGTGTGTGTGTGTGTGTGTGTGTGTGTGTGTGTGTGTGTGTGTGTGTGTGTGTGTGTGTGTGTGTGTGTGTGTTCTTTGAAGCTGCATTTGTGAAACTGGTAATCTGTGCTAATGTTTAAGGGATCCTTTTAAGTCTGTGGTTTTGTCAGGAAAAGTGTTATAGAGGTGAAACCAGCTTTCAACTCTGCCTTTGAAGCGAGAGTTAAAAACCACCATTAAAAACCACCATTAAAAACCACCATTAAAAACCACCATTAATTTAAGCAAATCAGTCTGTCCGTCTTGTTTGATTTCTTCTGATAAAAAAAAAAAAACAGCAAACACTGTCAGACTATAATTCAAAACATATTGAACATGCTAATATTTCATCCTTTAATGATTTGTTCCTTTCCGGGGCTACTGCTCCAGGTGATCTGTGTTTGTCTTCTGACAGGACAAATGTGTCCACATGATTGACACGTCAAGGTGGGCGTTAGACTCTGCCAAGGCTGTGACTTGTCTCAACTTCTGTTCCTGATTTTCACGGACAGGGTGTTGAGGCACAGCCGAGGTCAGGAGGGCTTCATTGGGGGGAGCTGGGAGGTGGCGACTGCTTTTTGCAAATGGTGTTGTCCTTTTGGCCCGTGTGATTGCCTCTAGCATGCACTGGAAGAAAGAAAAAAAAAAATCTATCCAAGTGTGAAGAGGTTTAGATGCAAATCAGCATCTCCTTGGTTTTTCCTCACATAATTGAAAAAAAAAAGAATGGCTTGCTTTCTTCAAGTGGAGGAGAAGAGCTGACCCCAGGTGGAGTTCAAGTGTCTCGTAGTCTTAATCAAAGAGGGAATGGACGAGTGATTGTGGTCATTAACAAAAGAACAAGATCACAGATAGAAGCAGCACAAATGACTACTTTTTGGACCATATATTAGAGGCTCAAAGTACAGATGCTACTCCTCACGCTGACAGGAACCAGCAGTGGTTGTTTGGACATCTGGTCTCCTGAGTACGTCAAACTTGGGAGAAGGTTCCCGGGAGTCCATCCAAGACTTGCTACTGAGATTATATCTCTCGGACGGTGTAGGAGAGGCTCATGGGCTCAGCACGGAGGGAGTTGCGGCGTCCACGGATGACTGGGTTTCTTTCTTCTCCACGTTGCCACTAAAACCTCATGAGGACTGAAGCAAGAAGCAGATGGAAGGACTTTCCATTCAGTCGGATCACTGAGTAGATTTTGAAACTGCTTGACCTCTTCAGAGTAGAACAATGTTAAAACACTAACACACAAATGTGATTCCACCAGCTAATACTTTTATCTACTGCGGCCACAGCTGGCCATATAAATATCAAATCAGACCTCTCAGGAAGGCGACGAGCAGCAAAACTCTTAGAGAGAGGATCTTCTTCAGTCACACCAGTGACGAGAGAAACCTGCTAATGCGTAATGTCAAACAATCTCCTCTTGCTTGGCCTGCGTTTTATATAAAGAGGCAGGGCAGACTATTACCAATGTCAGCTCTTTGTCTATTTTTCTCTGCATTGCCCGGGATGCAAAAGCCAGTTCGATCTGAATAAATGCACTGCAAACAGAGCATTTGATATTCATAGCACACAGGCTCTGGCCCGAGGAGCAATCGTCCCAGATCTTTGTGTAAGCCCTTGGAAAAACAGAAAATAAAATAAAAAGTAAGACTTGCAATACAGAAAAGCAGCCTATCGCTCCCAGCAAATGCCCATGCCACATCATTTTTGAGTTTTTGTGTTGAAAGTAGCAGAGGAGGAAGAAGATAAAAGACTACATACTATGATTAATGTGCTGTTTTAACTGTATAAAAGCATCTCAAAACCGTCTTAGGATGGCTTTTATGCGCCAGGAAAACCTAATAAAAGCACAAGACTCAAGAAATAGGTGGTCATCTATTTCGGAAAATCTGAAGAGAGGGAGTGACCGCGCATAATTACTTCAAACATATGATATAAATAACGTCAGCTCATACAGAGAGATGATCAGCTGGGCTCATTCATGATCATTGCAGGGAGCTGGTAAGACTGATTAAACAAGGTGTCGGTTCCTTCATGCAGGACAACATATTTCACACCGTTTAGAGGATAGTTATATGTCAACAAAGACACACTGGTTTAATGGCCGGTTTTAGTCTGTAATCAAATTTTCTAATTAAAATTTCTGCTAATCTAAACCTTCATAAACAAACCAGCCACTTCATGATAAATACCTGCTGTCTAATGTGACTGATTGCAATGATATCCCATTCATTCTGAATTTGCAAAGGTATTAATGAGCTGGACTGCATTAGTTTGTGTTTCGAATATTCAACACATACTAATCAAGGGACCAATATAGTAAGAACACTTCTTATTGTAATGCATGCAAACATGAACATTGTTACTTTTTTAAAAGACATAATGTGTTGCAATAAATCACATTAAAAGTTCTAGTAGTAAATTTAGTAAAGTGACTGGGGATAGTGGGGAGGGCTTTTACCACTAAGAGCTCTGCTAATCTTTGTATTAATGAGTGAATAACTTTAAAAGTCAACATTATTACCACTAAAAACAACAGTGACAATTAATTAAAAAGAGTAAAAACCTTTTGGAATGTTAAACAGTAATTGACTTATTCACAAATAGATTTCTGACAATTTGCTTGTCGCTTAAGAGTGAAAACCTAATCTATCTATGCTTATGGTGTTAAACTGTATTTTATTCATTTTTCAATGGTGAAATTGTTTGAATTGAGTTACGCTCCTAGTTTGTCAGAACTAACAGAACAGAATGTTCCAGATGTTGTTGCCTGTCATCCCAAACTATTTAACTCTCTTAACTGTTCTCAGATTTTCTGGTTCTGTTTCTTGTTATTGCTTTTAGACAAAAAGCCCTTCGCTGCTTCATGGAAAGTCAAGACACAGCCAAGATTCAGACCTAATTTTGTTAATTGGTGTTCCAGACATGCCAAAGAACATTGCTAATGAGATTCTCATGCAGTGAAATCCACGTAACTTTCATCCTCTCATCTTGCCGCCGTTGCTCTTTGACTCTGGGTCGCCTCCCACAAGATCTTCGACCAGTCAAGGCAAAAACCAACTGTGATTTATTGTGTGATTTCAGCTTAGAGTGCACTTATCATGTCTTTCTCCAATATTTAGTTCTCTCTAGATTTCTTTCTTCAGTTATTCTTTTCCGTTTGGATCATTTTGTAACTTTGAATTAACAACATGAACGAAGCCGGTGTCAGTTTGTCTGGTTCGTGTTGCAGCGGGAGTTTTCCAACCTGAATCTCTGCTTGGGCGTCTGCCTCTCCGCACTCTTGCAGAGATGGCCGATGTAATAGAGCGGGAAGAAGAGGCAGTTCCAGGAAGTGGCGAACCAGGTGAGGGTGAAGGGGGCGTCAAACTGCTTAAAGGTCAGCTTGGCGAGCTGGGTGGAGCCTGCCCAGGACGAGCACACGCACATAACCATAGCGACTCCCCACAGGGCCTTCCTTATCTGTACTGTAGTTACTCTGATGCAGCAGTGGAGCCTCCGCCTGTTGGAGACGGACTCTGCTCCGGATGCACCAGCTGACTGAGAATCCGTGGTGCCCACCACATTCTCTCTGGCGCGGTCTTCTCCTACGGATGGACACAAAGAAATCTCAGTTAATCATCACAAACAAACAAAAATTGATCAATACCCTTTTCTCTCTCTCTAGAAGATCAAAATAGCTTTATACCCCCAACAGACCTTCAACGTCAGTCTGAGCTCATGAGGTTTTTTTTTTTTTTTCTCCTTTGCTCAAGTGACTTCAGGTCACACGTGCCATGTTGTGTTTTCGCAGATAAAAATAGCTGCTTTTGGAGTTTAATTGAACTTGAAAGCAATCAATCAGACATCCGAGTTAAAAATGTGGTGATCAAGTGTGACAGGCGACAGCCGAACAGAGGACAAAAGAGGGCATATCTGATATCCAATCCTCGGCCACCACTTCTCCACCCCGTGAGTCACAGTGGCATGGGTGTTCGGCTGAAGACACACACACACACACACACACACACACACACACACACACACACACACACACACACACACACACACACACACACACACACACACACACACACACACACACACACACACACACACGCACACACACACAAGCACATTTTTCTTTCCTATTTCTCCTGCCAAAACCTGAAAGAGTCCATACTTCTTCCGTCCCACGCACACCCACTCTCCACGCTGAGGCACTTGCCAAGGTCTTCTGGTTCCCCTGAGTCATTACACTTACTGATTAATGAATTGGCTGTCATTTCCTGTAGCCAGTTTAGCTATAGATTTATAATCCTCTGGGTAATTTTTTGATAAACCTGGATTACAACTTTTAAGATGATACTGCAATTGTTTTGGAGGCAACTGTTCATCAAAACTATCCATCCATCCATTGTGGGTATCATATGCTGCCATAACAAAGAAAGTCATCAAACAAATATCCATCATACAGTGAAGTGGAATGGCAATAAAGATCACCTAAACATCTGTAAATAATATATGAAAAGCACCATGCACCAGTCTGTAGCTTTCTCTTGTCCAAAAAGTTAAATCTGAGTGTTTTATCTTATAGTGTCTCAAGAGGTACCGATGCAACTCAAAATCTGTATGCCCATTCGTCTGCACTATTAGCTGCTGACTAGAATACAGAGGGCACTTCAAAAGGCCTCAATGAGACAAGAGTAAATCTCACCAGAGCCTCACTGCAAATATTATCATTGTAAAGCGTCTGCGGGACACTGAACTCTCTCGTCTTAATGTAGTTGTCCTGTGTCGTGCGCCTGGCGCTGATTACACAGTCTCTCCATGTTAACGTGATCTGTGTAATCAATTGAACACCCATTGTATGATGACAACCGGCCGCTGCGCGTTTTCTGAAAGAGATGTATAGGGAGGAATCCATCACAGTCAATGAGGCATCTCATTCTTCCTGGAAGAGTGGGCTCTAACCTTGCCAGGTGGTCTCATCATATCACAGATTAACTTTCTTGATGACCATCGCCTCTAATGGTAATGCCTCAGCTTTCCTGGGACACCTAATGAATATACAATAGATTTACATTATTCATTGTTTTCCGTCCTAAAAAGCGACGACACGCGGTGCAATTAAGATGAAGTTATGCCACACGGTTTATACATCTTGAACAGAGAGCTCCTACACATACAAGGCGATTCGTGATGGGTGTCTGGTATGGCAATGAAACGATGTGTCAGCAAAGACCAGAAAAGGGGCTACGCACACATGGATGTTTATCAACGACTTGAGCACAAGGGTGAGAATTGAGTTTCTCTATTCTGAGCCCTGCGTCGCTTTGTCTTGTTCTGAAGGTTATCTCGTGCTTACACTGCCCAGTTTGTGCCCTTCCTGGGGCTTTGTCCCACATCCCGTGGCTCTGACCACTTTTTCCGTACTGCACCAGAGTTAATCTTCCAAATGCAGCGATGGGCCAAACCAATCAGCCCCCAAGACAGGCACCACGGCCCAGCTAAGCATTTCCCGCTAAGCATCATGACAACGTCAGTGATATTGCATACTTCACACTATAATATAGTATATTTCTTTCTGGAACACAGTCATCAAAAATAAAAATGACACTATGGACATGTCAATGCAGATTTTTTTTCCTCTTTCTTTCTGCACTGCTGAAGCACTTGACTTTATAAGGCTGGGATTTCTTTCACACTTTGCGGAATGATTAACTGAGAGCTCTTAGCCTTATCGGAAAACAATCAGATGTCAATTATCAAGGTCAGCATGTCGACTGCTCAGTAGGAACAGCCCTCCAGTGAAGTTACTGCTGCATTGTAATGTACCTCCACAATATTTCCAGAATTACTCTCAGCCTTCTGTGTGCTAAAATGGCGATTTATATGAAAATTTGTTGTAGATCCTTATATCAGCAAAGATGCTCCCCTCCTTCTGTGTCCACATGTACTTGAATGTATCCTAACGGGCATCCATGAAATCACAGGAGACAGGGAGAAAGTGTTTGGCATCCTTGTAGGACCAGCTCTTCATCTGCTCTGACAGCTGTGTATAGCTTCTTTTTGTTGCTTCCTCTGATGTATTTACCCTTAAATTCATTTTTTTTTTTTTAATCACAGCAATGCAGGATACTTTTTCCTCCTCATTTTGCATTTTAAAAGAGTTTCCTGTGTGTGTGTGTGTGTGTGTGTGTGTGTGTGTGTGTGTGTGTGTGTGTGTGTGTGTGTGTGTGTGTGTGTGTGTGTGTGTGTGTGTGTGTGTGTGTGTGTGTGTGTGTGTGTGTGTGTGTGTGTGTGTGTGTGTGACATGGCTTTACTTGACTGGTAAAGATCTCTTAGTATCTCTAAGAGCACAGGCTCAGTGAGTCAATCTTTATTGTATGTGTTCATTTGTCGGTCTGTAGTAGTTTGGTAAATTGAGTATCTCATAAGGTTTGTATTGAGTATATGTTGTACTTCCAATAAAGTCGAAGCTGGAGGTGTTGAGATTTATCTTCTTATTAACTCGCCAGTTTTCCAGCTTTGCCTCCCATCAGAGGCCATGCTTCCCTGCGTCCCGACCAGCCTCGTTCCCGCTCCGGCTCTCCTCCCTCCCCCTGCAGTTTCTGCAGTGCAGATCTCTCCTGCTGATAGCTGCAAATCCCAAACGTGCCAGCAGAGCACCGCCTGGCTGCCTGCTCTCGCTCTTCGCAGAACCTGGCCGTGACAGGCCGAGAAAGCTCTGCGATGTCCCTCCGTTGCTCACCGGACGGGACCACCACCCACGCCGTTCCCGGCGCTCCCTCTGCTGCGCCACCCAGAGAAGACGAACAAAGAGCGGCGCGTGGAGGTGGCATCAGGTTTGTGGTGGTTTGGCACGGTGACCAATGCAACAGACGGGAGTGCTTCACTGGGACCTCTGAGTAAGACAGAGTTTTGTCTGTTTGGGTGTTTGGCAACACCTCTGTGGGAGTGAGAGTGCTCTGCAGCGCTCTGCCTCAGTGATTCAAAAGGGTAAACAGATCAATCACCCACACACACTTCAGAGAAACTCTTCTCCTTGTCTGACTGTCTGCGGGGGTCGCCTTGGCGATGAATATAAATTCACTACGGAAACTTGTACGCTCATGCTCATAATCAAACATTTTGGCGTGAACACTTAGTATGGCACGAATATAAGTTATTCTATTGTATTCTATTGTATTCTATTGTACTCTATTGTATTCTATTGTATTTTGTTAGACAAAAGTCTCACAATATGTCAGTTTTATTGCAAGTTCTCAATAAGCTCACACACTGAACCCATTTTACAAGTTAAAAAACAAACAAGTTCAACGAAATTTATATTGTATTCTTTTATACAATAGCTGGTTTTAGCAATGCTTCTTTTACACGTTTTACTATTTATCATGCAGTTTTTTTTCTCTCATATGAGTAGATTTTTCTAGAGGATGAAGGAAGCAAAAAAGGCGGCAAAAGATGAAACTACAAATGCCAAACCAAGTTCAAATCTGTTATACGTATGGCTTGATAGTGTATAAAGTGCGACAGGTTTTCATTTGAAACAAGGTCATTTATTTCTTATTTCTTCCGCAGCAATGTTTTGGAGTGTATTCTGCCAATGCGTTTCCCACTGCCTGAATGTAAAAATGAAAATATCTCTGCGCTTCCGGCTTAGTCTTCACAAAAAGACAGCAAAGCAGTGTTGTCTTCTGCCCTGTCTTCGCTGACCCAAAACAACCCTGTGCTTTATACAGCGCCTTCACTTCCAAGGATGTTGCTCAATTTATTCTGAACAGTATTTACTCAAACATTTTCTAAAAGCACTAGTCAAACATGATCTTGAGGAAAGTGTGTGCAAGGTCTCATACACCAGTTTACTTGCTTCCAAGTGTGTGTGTGTGTGTGTGTGTGTGTGTGTGTGTGTGTGTGTGTGTGTGTGTGTGTGTGTGTGTGTGTGTGTGTGTGTTCTTTGTAATTAAGGTCAATTTAACCTTTGATTTAAAACAGATTAATACAATTAATGCTGTAAACTCGTCCATGGCTGTCAAACAGCATCAATCAATGATTTAACACAATAGTAATAGTAATTCAGTCTCGTGTTGATTCGCTTGTTTTGTCATTTCTGACAAGCAGGTCAAAGGCAGACGGTTAACAAATGTTTGTACTTGTTTGAAATGTAATACAATAACATTATTCATCAATATGAAGGCTGAGACCTGAGACATCGTGGTGGAGAGACAGATAACAGTCATTGTCTTTGCAGCCTCAGTGTCTGACAGACAGTGGGAGTTTGTGATACTTGACGGTGACAGCTTGGTCGGGCCAAGCTGTCAGTCAGAGGCCTTCAAAAACACCACAGCAGGCTCATCTGACAAGTCTGTCCACACTCAATAACACAAAAGAGAGACAGGCGGAAAACACACCCTGCTGCGTCAACAGGCTAATAGGTAGGACCGCAGAGGCTGAGGGGACAAAGGCCCAGAAGGGCAGACGGGGCCGGGACGCCTGTCACCGATCCTGCTCTATTTTATTCTCGACCGGTTTCTCCTTCGACCTCGAAGGACAACAAAGCAAGTTCCCCACCGAGTAAACTTGTTTGTCAGTGCCGTGACCTTCCCAGCTGGTTTAACATATGCTTATGATACAGGTCAGTGCCACGGCCCTCGGACGCATCGTTGGTTCGTGACACAAGAAAAACATACGCAGTGTAAGTGAGCAGAGAGACACTGGGTGGGTCTGTGCACTGTGAGTTACCGCAGAGTAATAACATTCATATTTGGTACAAGGGACACTGCCCAATGCTTATAACCCTCCCTGTCCTGAAGCACCCCACCATTTCTCTTGCATTCTCTTATAACAGTGGTGTTATGGTCCTGCAGTTTAACAGACTGGCAAGAGTCCCAGCACTTTCAGCAACAAATCAATATTTAAAAGATTGGCCACAGCGCCTGTGTTGAAGTAATGGATAGGCAACCACCGCAGGTGTACACCCTGAGTGTCTGCTCAAACACTGAATTTAGTCCCTCGCTGCACCCCGAGGCCACTAATATCACATGTATGACATCACTATTTTTGAACCGCTCTCTCGTGTAAATTGACCGTCGCAGTTTGAAAACTGAAATGACAAGAAAAGAAAAATAACTAAAGTCATCAAAAAAATTTAAAGGAAAAACCTGTTAAACTCAGTAATTTTCCAGTTCAGAACCGACAGAGCTCCCATTTCGCTGACACTGGTCACCATCACACCAAGACCTTTAACACGTGTCCTTTCTCTACTGGGCTTGTTCCCACATGTGATACTTTGCCTTCCAAGCTCAGTGTTACTCCACCATCCGGTCTAACCGCAGCATTATACATTTAGAGAAGACTGGCAGACTTCCTGCGCCCTGACTAAAGCTTTCTCATCATCACCCTCCATTGCACCTTGTAGCTCAAAGCATCTCATTTTTCTTATTCTTTATATATGAAACATGGCTGTTCAAATGAATGTTTTGTCTTGTAGAACAAAAGATCATTTATAGCAATGAGGCCTGGCAATGGATCTCAAATGAGCTTCGATAAATTTCAGACATTACCCTGAAACTAATAGTTCTTTTTTCTCTCTCATTATAAAAGCGCTGTTTAACAAAGCCTAGCCTCTTAATAGAATGAAATGTGACTGTTTAATCACTTGTCAAGCAAGAAAGGCCTATTTGAAATGAATTTAATGAGAAGAAGTCTCAGTTTTGCACATCTGAAAGCCATCAAACTCAACTTGTGTTATTCCAAAAATAAGAATCGTGCAACTGAAGTGTGCAAATGAAAACTCCAAAATGATATTCATAACTGCTCCTGGTCATCTTTCAGCTGAACATACGTGGGCCTCTGTTTGACCTCTGCTTTGGCAGATGAAGCCTCATCTCCATACTGAGGTTGCTGCTGTTTACACAGAGCCCCATTTAACATTTCCATACAAATAAGACACATGCAAACAAGTACAAGATGCCCGCTTCTATTTATGCCCTCTATGTAAGCAATGTTAAAGTAAACATGACACCATATTTGTGTGTTTAACTTGGATGATCATTCTGATTGTTGCATTCTTTTGTCCTCAGTGCACATATTTCTATGGATGGTCCACAGCACCTTGGTTTTCCAGTTTTCACGTCCATCTTTTATATCGCTTTATATGACTCAAGTTTACGAGATAGTCAGGTCACCGATCTCACAGGGAAGTATATGCTCAATACATACAACCTAAATATAATATCTTTGGGTGATTGGTGTGCACTGTTGACATTGATATCTGATTTTGAGCATGTCCAAAATTTTCAAAAATGTAATGAAATGCAATGAAGCAAACGCTCAATTGTACAAGCAGAAGTCGGCTTCTCTCATTTTTTTTAATCATTTGATCACCCTGGCGTAACACTACCATGAGGCCGGTGCCAAATTACAAGTAAATAAGGCTGCAGTTGGCGTTTCAGAAAGAAAAGCTTCCTGGAAATTGAGGGATAAGAAGAGCATAAGCTGTTAATAAATAATTAAACTGTGCTGGATGGAGGATGTACTGTACTGCAGAGTTACATCGAGAGCATCTGCAAGTATGAACTGTGAATTACATTAAAAAACCTGAAAAATATCCTGACAATAAGCGCAATGGGTCACCGTAAAAGTACAGAGGCAGATAAATAAAACCAACAGCCGAGGTGTTCGCAATAACACGAATCACATTAATTCAATAAACAAGTTGAGCTCTCATACTATTTCACAAGGCTTAACACTTTCTACAAACAAGTTAATTATCTCCATTTAGATCAGAGGCTCTACTTTTGTTAGTGAAGAGGGTTTAATTTGCTCTCATCCTGCTGATATTTTGGTCAAGGTGCAGGGAGCCCCTGGGAGAGCTTTACGCTGCCCATAATAGCAGCTGGTGAAATATGACCAGTGTCCTGAGGGACACGTGTGCGCTGAATCACTCTTAAAAGATGTCTGCTCTGTTTCAAAGCGTGTAATTAAATTACAGAGATTAAAGGGGCTTTTTATGAACTCTTTACCCTCGCCTGGGACGACACGGGAACAACACTGACATTCCCCAAAGACGGCGTCTGTCGAAATACATTCACAGAGGAATCAATAATAATAGTCCATGGGCCAATGGTTTCCTTGAATTTGTCACAAGAACACGCAGAGGAACCGGTAAATACCCCCGATGAAGTCAGTGAATCAAAATAAGGGCTGTAGGAGACAGTAGTATACAGCCAGAACCGACCTCTACGGGGTTAGAAAATAAAATCAGACCGCTCAACGAACATGGGATGACTGTGGGAAGCGTTTCCTGATGATAGATTGTTTTGATAACAGCCTCAAGAAAACAACTGCATCACTAAAAGGCCAATGCCTGCTTTGATTGTGCGCTGCTCAACCCTCCCCTCAAAGCATGACTGCTTCTCAACGTACTGTGATCAGGTAGCACAGCCAGATGCAGTAAAATCAGACTCTCATGTTGAGCGTTTTTTTTAACCTGCTTTCACAAAGCTGCACCCGCCACACCGTCCCTTCAGACTGTGGGTGTAGGGAAGGTGACTGAACAGGAGAATACAAAACTCTTTGACAGTCGGCTGTATGGTTGTTAGTGTGGAGAACAGAGGTTTTGGGGCTGACGTTACGTAAGCAGCAGAGAGTCTGAAAGCTGTATGTTGATCCGCTGGGGCCCCCTGTGGCTCCCTCCTCCTTCAAAGGAGCTGCTGAAACAAGGAGCCGAACGATCACATCACAAAGTTGTCAGCTTCGGCTCCCCTGAACAATTTACAATTCTGCGTCGCCCCTCTACAAACATGTACTACACACCTTCACAGCCTTGTTTTCCATTCACCACCTTCCAGCATAGCAAAGCCTATTCTGTGTATAAAATCCTGTCAAATAGGAGCTTCTCCATCTCAGTTTGTCTGAAATAAAATATTTGGAGATGACATTCACACTAATAAGACTAAAATCCTTTCTTCCAGTGATGAAGTCAATGCAGCACAAACAGCTCTCGGACATCTTGTTAGTCCGTTTGGTTTCCTGCAGTGTCCATATAAAACTGCATGGAAATTCCTCATTCATATTCCAACAGCTGGTTGAGTCCTAAATTATAGATAATGAAGTATTTTCGGATGCCTTCACATTAGTACCCCCCACACTGTTGTGAACATTTAAGAAAAACATTGAAGTTTGAGCTCAGCTGACAAATCTTACTGAGCGAGCGATAACCTTTGAGCTGCCAGCAACGTTCTCCAGACTTTATCTGTAGCTCGTCACAGCCTTTAATAACTGTAGTCATGAGGTCAGATGTACATATGTGCATATTTATCTTGGGAAAAATCAACAAAGTAAATTGTATTAATTGGTTGAACCTTTTTTTTTTTTTCTGGGTGCCTTAATGATCAAACTACAGAGATAACTACAGATACAAGCTGTAAATGCAGTGAAACCAGGAGCCAGCTCACGACTAACTGGGCTTTTGACACACTACTCATTGCTCTGCTGAGGCGCAGATTAAAAAATGCATAACATCGCTTCCTTGCAGAGGCATAGGGCAACGAGCAACATCCCATGAGCACAATGTAAGGGCAAGAAAACTGGTATGACATCATGGCACTCTTTGGACATGTTGGGACAAGGATTGCTGAGCATGATGCAGCAGCTGTAGTTAGGAAGATGTCCAACAATCGGCAGGAGCTTCCAGTTTGGGGGGGGATCTCAGACAAGCAAGGGGGGAGACCCACTGCAGAGAAATAATCATGAAGCCACTGAGAAGCACTGTCACCAAGCATCCACAGGAGCCATTAACATGTTTACTGCTGGGGGTCGTGTCCCAGCTGCTCTGGCATTTTATCTGTGATGTTGCAGTCTGTGGAGGATGCAGGGTGGAGGGAGGATGGTACAGGGGAATCCCTGCTGCAATAACAACTTAAGACCCTCCCTAAGGAACAGTGCATTTAGCACAGTGCTCATCAAGTCACTATGAGTCGCGCTTCAAAAAAAAAAAAAAAGAAAGAAATAAAGAAATAATCAATGCGTCAGTAACGTTGAAATAACACGGATCAGTCTGGGAGCGCAGTGTGTGGGTGTTTCATCACAATGTCACGGTGAAAGAAGATAATCAATAAATAATGCAATTAAAAAAAAACAACCCCGACTGTGTTTGTCATCATGGAGAAAACACATTACGATGCAGCTGTTGGTGTGCAGAAGGTGCACATCTTGGCTCAGATTGTAAGTTTTTACGCGTGGCGGCGGTTCCCCGTGCTGGTCGATCCGCCTCGCGATGAGATTTTCTAAAGTTGACGCGTGTCCTAGAGCGACCGGTGTGTAACCTTCAAAGAATGAAAAAAAAATAAAAAATTATAAAAAAAAATTAAAAAAAAGATCAAGTGAAGTCTCTGTTGTTGGAGCTAAGCTGTGGAGGGGGGATGGGGGGGGGGGGCAGCCCGGGTTTGCGGGGGAAACGCGGATCGGAGCTCTCCCTACCTTCCACTTTAGTGAGGGTGAGCACCGGACTGTTGCAGGCGGACAGCGGGGCGACCCGTGCGGAGTGCTTCTTCATGATGATGAGCTCGGATGGGCTGAGCTCCAACCCGCTTCGACTACATCCCTGAAGCGGATTTGGTGCAGACACCACACCTCTAGACGGGACCCTTGGTGCTTCTCGAGCCGGCGTCCTGCTCCCTGCACCCCCGCATCCGTCCGACTCCCTGTTGATGGTGTTTTTCCTGCCTCTGTCGTATCCCCCCACCCCCCTCCTCCACCTGCCTTCCCGCCCCAAATCTGCTGTATCCAGTGCGTCCTGGCGCGTCTCTCTCTCTCTCTCTCTCTCTCTCTCTCTCTCTCTCTCTCTCTCTCTCTCTCTCTCTCTCTCTCTCTCTCTCTCTCTCTCTCTCTCTCCTTCCACGTACAGTTTGGAAATTGCTGCAATTCGCCAACGTCACGCATTAATCGCACCACCACCACCACCAGCCACCAGCCCCAGTCCTCCAGCCCACCTGTCCTCCCGGAGACCCACGCCTCCTGGCCGTTGCTCCCCGGGGGCGCACCGAGGGGACAGACGCGCTGACCCGGACGCGTGCAGACAAACCGTCAGCTGTGACAGACACGATGTCATGCAGCTGATATGTGGAGTGAACTGAGTGGATTGTTTAATCCACTCAAACACTATACATGAAACGTTAGTGGTTAATTAAATAAGAACAAAATCATCTTTATGTTCTGTCTTGACATTGAGAATCAAATAAAACCCATGAAATAAAAGTGTACAGAAGCTCACTGGAGTATCCAGTGAATCGCTAAACAGCAGTGTCCCGTGTTAAAGTCTGGATTGCATGTTCTCCCTGTGAGGGTTTTCTCTGGTGTGTGTACTCTATAGCTACTCTGGTCTTCTTTGTCATGTTTGAGGGTAATGTTGTTGATTTCATGGACGTTTGTGTGCAAGAGTCTGTCTATGAGTGTTCGGAGGGCTTCATGCCTTCACACCTACTCTTTCTTAGCTGTTAAAGTCATAATCAGCTATCATTACGTGAAGATGAAGCACTTTAAAGGAGATTTTGTAAGACATCTCCATCTTCTACACAATTTCAGCCTGTTCAGTTTCATGGGGCACTGGAGCGAATCACAACTCACAAAAGTGGATAAAACCATAGAAGAATTTGCCAGAGCGTCAAACACAGAATGACAGAGACACCCTCTGACGGACAACCACACTCACGTGCACATGAGGAGAACATGCAAAGCCCATAAATCCCAAAAGACTAATACAAAAATACTAATACGAAAATAGTCTGCGTTTCTGCAGACTGGATAATGTGAAGAAATAATATGTGCTAAATATATATCTATTATAATGAAGTCATTGGCTGGGGATGGTGTTGAATAAACTTAAGATGTGTTAAGGTGTGTTGTGCTAAATCCATCCATCCATCCACCCATCCATCCATCATTCATTTAAAAGTCATATTTATTTTACTAGTTATAGTTCCAGATTTCAAAATGGAATTCATCATTTTGAATAACTGTAGGAAGTTTATGACAATCATGAATAATATTTGCCAAAAAAGTTAACTTGTCCTGTATTGTTTCACGTATATGCCTTTGCCCTAATAGTCGGGATTAAACCAACACCACAGTTCACAGGAGTTCACATCCAGATTTCTCTGCTCTGATACAGACTCTGACACCACCTCGAGGTATTTGCCAATACAATATATTGATCCAACTCACCCACTGTTCTTTTCTCCACTGACTTAATTTCAAACACTTTATATGTGGTATTTTGAGCTCAGTCATTGCCTTGGCAATAAAAACTGTGTTGGCGGTTCATGTTCACCTTGTCCGACTTAGTGCAAATGAAAGCACAAGTACTCAGTGCTACGTTGGCATGCAGACAATAAAACGAGATGTTTAATAAGACTAGTATTTCCTTTGACGGCAGTCAGGAATCAGAGCATCTCTACTAAATACCTGAGCAATAATGATACTGTAATGACTTGAGAAGCTGCTTAAAATTCAAAAGTCCAATATGAAAATAAACAGTTTCATTTATCAACTCATGTAAAACAAACAGTGGACAGTGGGATCAGGAGTCTCACCTCTGCACAACATAAGGTCACAATTTCACCAAGTAAAAGGTCTGTGACCACAGTTTTGGTTGTATGACTGACCTAAGTTTGACTCTACCGACGCTGCCTCCTCATGTTATGTCTGGCACAGCTCCCACAGTGTGAGGATGCTGAACACATTCTACAGTCCTCCAAATCTCCTGTCTGTGACGTCTCTGTACCAACAAGAGAAATTGGTTTTGAAGCCTTGAGTGGTAATTCAGACCTTCACACCAGGTTTCATAACACTGGTACACCGAGAGCTGTCCAGTGTGCTCTGGTAGCAGCTGGTCACCTGAAAGTGTTCCTGAGTTATTCCACATGACACTTGTATTCAACTCCTGAGACGCAGTTCCACTCTAAACAGAAAGATGCAAAGAACTCTGATACTGTGGGTTTGCAGTGATTCAAATGAAGGAAAACTGATCAGTCCCTCTGAGGTTCATGTGACACTACTTTAATGTCTCTAAAGATATACAACTACGGTGTGAGTGTGTCCGCAATGGCTTGGTATGTGTGTGTGTGTGTGTGCGTGTGTGAAATCCACTGAGTGCGAGCGTGCCTAAAGGAAGCTGTGCTGAATAATTCACTGCTTAGACTCTACCTCACATTCAAGCAAGAATCCTCAGCCCAAAAAAACTAGGACAGAGAGCTTTAAAAACACTCTGCCCAGACTGATTCTGGCATCCTTCAGCAGCAGCGACCAAATCCACTGGATCTCTCGCCATTTTTCCACTGCCTCCCACTCGTCCCCTGTGTTTGGGCTTGAAAATGGGAAATGTCACTGGGGGCGGGCGGAGACGAGGTAATGGATGAAGTAAGGGCAGGAGCTCACGGCGAATCAACGAAAAACTGTGAAGGGTGAACTAAAAACAGCAGAACAGGATGTTTGACAGCTAAACATAACATCTCCTCGATGAATGATACTGTTGTGTGTGACGGTGACAAATTCCACATCACATATATGTGTGTGTGTGCATGTCTGTGTGTGTGTGTGTGTGTGTGTGTATGTGTTTGCACGTGAGTCCTATTCAGGCTGTGCAGCTGCCAGCTGTCTTTGGAGACTGATGTTGTCAGTTTTCGGCAGCTTAGTGTGGTAAGAACATGAAGATGCAGTGAGAGTGCACATGCTATTATTGATAGAAAAGACACGGCGGTGGAAATAGGTGAAGCGAGAGAGATCATTAAAAGATCCAAGTCAGTGACTCACAGACTTTTATCCGCAAACACGGAGGAGGATCAAACCAGTCCATGCTCTGAGACGCCATATGACAGCCCTCTCTAACACACATTCATACGCCGCTGGAGTGTAAGTGTGTGAGCAATAAGGGAGTGTAAAAAGCCAAATCCTTTGAGGTGCCTGCATCAGCCCAGGCTTTTGAATGCTCTTTCTACCCAGAGACTGAAAGAGGCAGAACTGGAATGGGAGGCGTTTATTCTTCCATGTACTTTGGGATGTTCCACTGCGCTCCGAAGAGTGGCGTGTGCTTTTTCCTCCTTTTGATCATTCAAGCCGAATGATAAAGGAAGCTGTGATAGCCATTTTCCAGGTCAGACTATCTTTAATCGCAACAGCAACAGCAAACAACCAGCTTCCTTATGGTCAATTATTTATACTATGTATATTTAGAAAGTGTCTCAGCGAGAGATTGATTCCTGGAAGAGGCCCTTTGAGGGGATTTAAGGAAGTGCTATATATCCGCCTCTAAAATATTCACGCTGATCCCACGGTGAAATATTAGTTACTTGATGTTCAATAAATGTATCAGCCAAACAAAAAAGTTGAGTCAAGGAGAAACAACATCAACAGAGAAACAAGAACAGTTGGTTGTAGCAATGTCTGGGTCACATGACGGTTTGTACCTCAGTTAAATTTTTGTTGTTATAACTTTGGTCTCTGGTTGAAAAAGAAATAACTAAAAAACATCTTCTATTTTTGAAAACATTTATTATTGTGAAACCTCTTTCTTTGGTTTTCATGATGTGATTCTATTGGTTCCAAATCTATTCCAGAATTTGTTTTCAAAGTTCTGTTGTACAAAAAAAAAAATCCCAGGATGCAAATAGATGGAGAGGTTGTTTAAAGAACTTATACTTCTTCCAACTCACCTTTTGAGCATATCAAGTTTTCATTTACACTGTACTCATTGATTTGTTTTTATTTATCATGTTTGAAATGAAACAGACAAACATACTAAACCCATTCTATTTGTGAGAATTTACAGTACTTTGTAAGCAAAGCAAAGATTTGAAGCCTTCAAACTAACTTTTGTTAGAAGTGCAGAGGACGAGGTGCAGCAGCTGTGGTGACGGGGACTTTATTTTTCTGCTGCACAGACTCCCCTCGACATGTGAACCTTCAATGACCCGTGTCTTTTTCAATCCAGACTCAAAACCTATTCTTTCAGATTGGCCTTTAACATCCAGCAGTGCTGCAAGTTTCTTTTTTCTTTTATGCCTCTTTTTATTGTTATTTTACTGTATATCATTCCTGTGGCATTCTTACACACCTTATCATATTCAGGCTGTTATAAAGGGCTTTATAAATAAATACTGATTGATTGATTGACTGACTCATTTATTCATTAATTCGTTGAGCTAAAATCATATAGACTCAATAGTTTCAGGTTAAGGTGTGCTAAAACGAGACGCTTCACTGTTTTGAATGATGGAAAAAAATTAACTTTTTCATTGTTTTCAATCTCATTTGTTCCCCGTGTGGCTTTTTGTTTCTGTGTACATTATAAACGTGGACGTCGGTCAATCTTCAAGCAGTGACAAGCATCGCAGTTGAGGTCATAGTGACTTGGCTGCAACAGTTACCATTCCCAGAGACTTCATATTCATCTCAGTAGAAGAGGACAAGCAGGGAGGAAAACATAGTGGATTAAAAATCGTATATATCTCTTTCCAACAAAATTACAATATTGTTCATTCTGCTAGTGGATATAAAGTTGATGGTCAGGAATTAAAATTAATTCATAATATACAGAACTGGTCAGCACATCCTGAGGAAATGTTGTGATTTTACCTCCCTGCTGGAGTCTGAGGCGATCTCTCCTCCCAAATCACATATCATCGTCATCATCATCAGACCTCTCTCAGGTTATTGCACCCTCACCGTCTAATATGTGCACCTGGTTTACACTGCACTGCTGGAGGGAATGCTGCCTCAGCTAATTTTCTGCCAGCGGGACTGATGAGTAGAATTTTCCACATGATTTTTGCTATTAGTGGTCTAATGTCACACCAAAGGCCGTAGAAAGGAAGAAAGAATCCTATTCACAGTTAACCCTAATGTACATACCAGGAGCAGTGGGGGGGGGGGGGGGGGGGGGGGGGGGGGGGGGGGGGTCAACGGCTTTGCTCAGGGACCCACAGTGGTGACTTGTCAGCAGTGGTATTCAAACCTTCAACACTCTGACCGCTCAATGATTTGAAAACAAATATGTGATGGAAAAAAATTATTATATTATTATACATGAAAGTGCATTGACAGGTTATCATATTTCTTGATACACCACGTATCCTCCACTGTATCGTCCAATCCTAAATGCGAACGAATAAACTGAGGTGGACAGAAACTATCTCTCATTGATTATGCATAAAAGGGATTCATCTGCAACTGGCTGCACCGAGTACCTGACTGTGATTGACTTGGGAGTGTTAAAAGGTGTATGCAAGGCTAAATGATTTCATGCCACTCCACTCTGCATGAACCCAGTCGTGCCAGTGTGAGAGAACGCGCCAGGCTTAATTTGTGTCTGAACCACTGTAGCTGAAAATGTTAACAGGTTTGTTACATGCGCTTGCGATTTAATGGCACAGCTAAACCTGATTTGCGGCAAATCAATTCCTTGTTGAACACCAATAAAGCCGTCCTAATGTGAGCATTACTTTGTGAAATTGAGGAGTCTTGGAGGCGTCATGAGAGCAGAGCGGCTGCTCATAGAGCAGGTGGTGAAATTCATAATGTCATTCTTGAGCTCCACATATGAAAAGTATGATTTCTTGGTACTTGTTTTTCTGAACAGAATAAATTTAGTGATAAAATGTAAATAAAGAGGATTATTTAATTGGTAAGAATGGGTGGAAAAGCTTCATGTTTATTTGAGACAAAAGAAAATTAGCACAGTCAAAATTGAAACTGCTGTACTGGGGAGAAGGAGAAAAAAAATCCAGTCAACACATCTCATCAAACGATATAAAAGTACAATTTCGATGAAGTATATGTTTTCAATAACAAGCAAGACATTAAAAAAGAAAATACTTCAATGATGCCGACTCTTGGGTTTCATTATTGTGTCTGTTTTTTTGGTTTCTTTGCACCCCCAACTTTAACTTTGGCGGGTCATGAAGCCGCCCAGACTATGCTTTCGAGCTTTGCATGACAATGATCCATAAATGCAAAGTCACTCGAAAGTAATGAACGGAATTCTTCTGCAGACTTTCTCCAATTCATCCACATCAGCAAATATAATTAAGTTTACCAATATGAGTGAAAAAGATGGAGTTGTGAAAACAAAAAAAAGGTCAATTGATTTTAATGCTACTATGAATATTAATGACGCAGTGATTAAAATGAATGGACCGTATTGGAGTAGAGGATTCCTGCTTGTTTGTATGAGAGAAACATTAGTTTCTCTGATCCACCTCCACTCCAGATGATTTATCACAATAAAACGGGGGAGCTGAGGGTTCATTAAAATGCTGGAGGAGTCTGTTTGCCTACTTAACAGCAACTCCCAGGGCACGCGAACAGAAGAGGGGAGGTGGCGCGGAGTCCTAAATAACAGCTTGTTTGAAGTGGCAGAAAGGTCGAGTCAGATTAACTTTCCCTCTTCCGGGGTCCTATACATCCTGAGAGCAGACGCAGCTCATCTGCACAGGCAAGCGGCTGTCAAGGCGCCGCAACCAACAGCAGTGTGTTGGATTAATGGCCTCTGTGAGGTCCTCTGGGAGAGTGGGGGGGGGGGGGGGGGGGGGGGGACAGTTGCCAAAACACTTTCCTCGTTTGCGTTACATTGTAAAGGTTGGTGGTGGCGCACGCTTCCATTGATCCACATGAGCTCGGAACTTGAAACTTGTGCTGTCAAAACAGGACTGATACGACTGCAATCGTAATCTAATATCTGATACATTAAACTGTACGCTGACAGTTTTAAGCAATGAAAAGGATATTTCGACACAATACATACACTTCAAAATGATTTTTAATGAGCTTTTGCAAAACCCTTGTTGTCTGGGGAAATCAATACCTCTGTGCAATATTGTGATATTACTCTCATTCTTCTCTGCAGGACAAGAGCAGCATGAATATTTTATGGTGGCATAAACACTATTAAATTGATCCAAGGCATCCAGATAATTAAGCTCTTGTGATGTTGTTGCCCAGAGTGATTGGCTGAACAAAGTCTGTGTGTGTGTGTGTGTGTGTGTGTGTGTGTGTGTGTGTGTGTGTGTGTGTGTGTGTGTGTGTGTGTGTGTGTGTGTGTGTGTGTGTGTGTGTGTGTGTGTGTGTGTGTGTGTGTGTGTGTGTGTGTGTGTGTGTGTGTGTGTGCAGTCTGAAGGTATGCTGACAGCTACATTGGTCTCCAGGAGTTCAGTTCATTTCCTGGATTTCCTTTTTTTCTTTCCAGCTCCTGAATTTCAAAACTTCCCAAAGGCAGTTAGCTGGTGTAACTAAATCACTGTAATCAAAACAAATGTAATTGCATCCAGTACGAGCTATATGCTGGATGCAACTCCGTGCAGAAAATAGTGTTTCTTTTGTTCCGGAATGTCGAGAAAAAAGATCTGCAACATTTTCATACGTCTTTTTTTTTTTTTGTCACAGTAAATTAAATGATATCACAAGCAGCTCATTTCCCACACTGATAACCTTTAACCGTTTCGTCTTTAATCTTTTCTGTCTCTTAATTGTTGATTCAGCGATTGTTCCTGGTCTTGATTACACATCCCAGCTGCCCAAAACAAACGATCTGGCTCTTTGTGAGCGGACACTGGGTCACAGAGATCAGCCTCCACTCCGCAGCACAGTGCTGCACACTGCGAGGAAGATGGAGAGACCTACACGGAGACCGCCACTTTAAAATGCGGGACTCCGCCTTAATTACAACCACAGCTAATAAATTCCAGCACGCCTCTATTAAACGCCGCCAAGTTGTAATACCGAGCGATAGCCCCTATAATCATTCTTTACTCCGATGGCCCACTCCTAATCAGGAGGAGTGAGTCTCCATTAAATTTACATCCCACCGGAGGAATCCAGCCCCCGCCAGCTTGTTTCTACTATCCAATTAAGCTGGTTTCAGGGCCATCACCAGCACTGGGTAAAAGTTAGTGGAAGAAGCATTTGGAGGCTTTCCTTCCACAAAATAGCCCCGTGGACACATGGACAGCAGATAAAGAGTAATTGTTCTGTCCGGTAACTAATGCTGATACCAATCAAGAGGGGATTTAGCACTGAGGAAGGTAAATTGAAGTGTGCTTGTGAAGGAAATCCCACATCAAGATCAAATAGGACTGTCCTTCTGCTTTTAAACCGAATTAATACAAACATAGGATGGACAGAAACAGTGTAGTGTCACTTCATTTTACAACGTTTGGTTCACTCAGTTTTTATAATTAGCACATGCACCAGCCATATCAGCCATAACATTAAGACCACTGACAGGTGAAGTGAAAAAAAGAAAACTGAAGATGATCTCTTCATCATGGCACATTTGTATTCAGAATACATTAAGCAGCAAGTGAGGATGGTTTCTTCAAAGTGTTAGGAGAAAAATGGATAAGAATAACGGTTTAAGCAAGTTTAACAAAGGTGAAATTGCTGGACGTTTGAATCGGAGCGTCTCTAATACTGCAGCTCTTGTGCTGTTTTCCCGATCTTCATTCAGCAAGAAGAGTGGTCCAAAAAGGAAAATTGAACAAAAGGTGATTGGATCATTGATGGTCAAGGCTCATGGAGCGAATGAAGGCTGGCCAATCCAACAAAGATTAATGCTGGTTCTTATAAAAAAAAAAAAAGGAGATGCTATAAAACAGTGCATTGTAGTTCCAGATGTTTAAAAGGGGGACGGTATGTAATATTGGGCAGATGTTCACAATGTTGATAGTTAAATAAATCACAGTTTTTTGTGATGCCTACAATACAGGCACAGCGCTCCTGATTTAAAAACCACAAAAATAAAATTACAAAAAAAAAATCAATAATGAGCATCACAGACGGTTGATGAAATCGTCTCATAGCAACAGGAGGGGGTTTCCTGCTTTTAACATTGCCCTGCCGCTGAAATGGATCAAGACAACATTCTAGAATCTAATTAGAATTCTGAAAACAGCCCAGAGAAAACTAATTCCTCTGTCAAACAAAAGAAATTGACCCCTGTGTAAAGGATGTTTTCCTTAGAGGATAATCTGTCTGCAAAAGATGTCTCCAATAAAATGACGCTGGCTCCCTCTGTTGTCAAGTTACAGTATGATCATTTCATCTTTGAGGACATTTAAATTGTTTGAATGAGTGTCAGTAATGTACTTCTCAGTATTTTTCTTAATCTATCCATTTTTAAAACTTGCATAAAAAAAAAAAAAAAAAAAGAGATTAGCAGTTCTCCTCAGATATTTTACTCCTTCAGCTACTTCAACCTGCACTTATCGCCAGTGCTTAGATTATTCAGATTACTCTCAACTGCTGTAATTATGTGCTTGTATTTCAAAAAGCCTCTCTCCTCTCTGCATTTAGATGAGACAATTACCTGAACCTCAAAAGTGTGAGCATGGAATTTGAATGTGTTATACTTCACAAACTAACTTCACTTGTTCCTATAATGCAGCTTTTTAAAATATTTGATAGGAAGAGATGAGTTTTGTTCCTTTCATAGAAAACTTAATACTCTATCAGTAATATTTACAACTATGTGTGTGTATCAAATTATACTTGATATAATGGTGCTTTATTTTCTGATGGTATTTGTATTGGACAGTACTATTTGTGATAGGACAAAACTCGATAGCAAGTTGAATACCCCTCCTGCAGAGACTGAGTTCTGCCTGAAGGGGGCACTGTGACCACATGTACGTGCTCACAAAATTCACACACGCTCAGGGTTGATGTGAAAAAAGGACTTGATAATCGATAGCAGTTCAGCAGTGAAGAAACAAGAGAGGTTGCTGTCATGAAAATTGCTAGAACGACCCGCATACTGAGAAAGAAACAAATTATACACTGAAGAGATGTTCATTTGCAATACACACTGATCTTAACCCCCAACTTATCTTAATACTACCTCTACATCCCCAAAATGTACCTCGATCCTTAAACATGAAAATAGTGTGTGGGTCTGACTTTTTAGTACCCAAGAGATCAGTCAGGCTCCTCAGGAGACGAGCGCTCTCAGGTTTAGGGACTAAAGTGTTAATCGGATCAGTTGAATAAAGTGAAATTCATGAGGAATGATCTAATGCCCTTCGTTAAAGTTCTGCCATTCGTAGACCATATTTAAGAACATTATCTGTTTAACATCCACGTCACCTTAAGAGCTAAACAAAAGATAATTTCAGTAGCATGTTCGTTTACTCTCAGCACATGATTTTCAACATTACTCTTTGGATTGCCAATTCCTCTCCACATATGTAACATCCAGGTTAACCAGGACTGTTGGCAGTGAAATCATATGACTGTTCATGTTTATTCATGGTTACCTTTCTGAGAAGTGTGGTTGAGAAAGGCAGTGGGCCGATGACTTAATAAAACATATATTATAGTAGACAAACTATGGAACCATTCTTTGAACCATTGAACGATTCTTATTTAAGCGTCACATTTTTTTCTCTTGAGCTGCACGATAAGAGCATTTGTAAAAAACTGGGAATAATATAAAAATTGACACTTCACACTCTGAAAGCGACGGGGAGCCACGACAGAGTGGCCTCGGGAGCCGAGGGTTGCAGACCCTTGTCATTGACCCTTCACCCTGAAACATCACAACTAAGAATTTCAGGAGCGCCTTGAGGGCGACCACAATACTAACGTTAACCTAATTCTAACTTCAGCCCTAAAACCAACTGCACGTGGAATTCTATCTTGCATGCCTCCATTTTTTGGGTCCAACAAAAAAAAAAAAGCAAAGAAATTACAAGAGCACACAGGAACGCACACAGAACAGTAATAGATGTTTCAAAAAGCATTGTGTCCCTCCCGATAATCACTCCTCTCTTTTTTCATGTCCTTTCTTGTGCTGTTGTTAAAACTCAGCCCCAGTGTGAGTCACTCACGCCGATTTTTATTTTTTCATTTTTTTAAATCAGAGACATTGTTCCGCAAACTACTTTGTAGGGAGGTGACAGGGGGCTAATATGAG
The DNA here is from genome assembly GCF_963383615.2 of Lipophrys pholis. Lineage (NCBI taxonomy): Eukaryota > Metazoa > Chordata > Actinopteri > Blenniiformes > Blenniidae > Lipophrys > Lipophrys pholis. The sequence continues at coordinate 14,623,404 of NC_137642.1, read as the reverse complement.
CCCAGAGTGACTCGAGGAAGCACATGGACAGCCATGTACAGTGGGCTTCTAAAAATGGAAACATATTATAGAAAATTGTTTCTGCTTCAAAGCTCATGAAACATTGCTGCAGTGGTGGACTGCATTAAGCTAGTTAGTTATATTTGTTTTAAATTGGTGTTCCTTCTTCTGTTCTTTCTTCTGTTGTCTCTTCCTTTGAGTGTTTGACATCTTGGCTTTATGAGCATTGTATTAGACACTTAGCAGAGTTCCAGTGACGCCACATCCCGAGCAAACTGCGGCAAAAATATATTCAAGCGGTACGATTCACTCACGTCCTGAAATAGTTGGGCCATGCAGGCAATTTTTTTCCACAATCATTAGATAGTAATGGGTTTGTAGATAAATGGTTGTAGTACAAAAGAGCCAATCTGAGATTAATATGTCAACAGATGCATTTCCTGCAGGACCTATACACTTTATAATGAACTTAAACATCATCGGCAATGATTATTATCACTTCTATCGCAGAAAACAAGTTGTGCACAGAGAGGAAAATAAATCTGTCAGTGCTCAGAACAAATCTGCTTATGATTGGTTTTATGATCAAAAGCACATGGAATAATCTAATAGAAATACGGACAATACATTGTGAACACAGTACTGAGTATGGAAGAGACATACAATATGAAATATAAAAATGGCTCACACTTGGAATTAAAGCGAGACACACGTCTGAATGCATCAAAGAGGAAGAAGAGGAGGAAGAGGAAGAAAGAAGAAGACGTTTTAATGAAATGCAGATTTATTTACATCCAGACTTGCAAAAAGAGGTTAAGTGAGGTGAACAGCAAGAAGTGAAACGGACTGGGAAAACAAGGCTGCACGGAATTTAGCTTCTTCCCTAAATTTTTGATATAGTTTCATTGATCCCTGGAGGAGGAGATCATCTTTGCCCTCGCTTCGCTTTCCTGTGCAATGCTGAACCGCTAAAGTTGTGTGTTACTGCTGATTCATTTGGTTAAAGACTCAAAGTGGGGAGCTGCTCTTGTTGTCTCAACACTAAAGGTAAGCAGGGGATTAAATATTGGGAGTGTATAATATATTAACAGGGGATATATTAAGTGTGTATACATCTTTAACCTCTAAGATTTATTAACACTGTGATCATTTCTTTAAAATCCAGGCTTGTGAACCTTTTTTCTTTTGGAGTTTGTATGTTCCTCTCGTGTGTCCAATGTGTTTGAGGTCTATTGATGTTTACAAATTGCCTTTAAGTGGGTGTATGTCTAGTTGTCTCTGTTTGCCCAGTGACAGACTAGAGATCTGTGCAAGTTGTACCCTGCTTTCGCCCATAGTCCTCTGGGATTGGTTCCAGTTCCAACACCTACAGTTGGATAAAGCAGTACAGAGAACTGATGGTTAACCGCATGTCTTGGTGCTGAATGAGAACATATGAAGTGAGAGAATTTAGGAACCTGAGCAATGAATAAGCACAAGTCATTCCAGAAATAGAAGGCCTGTTGAAAACACCCCTAACTTCTCCTGTAGAAACAGTCTTAGCAGTCTACACATTATGACATGGGACCTTAAATGAGTTATTCATCAAATATCCATCTCTGTTAAAGGATGGTACCATGGAGACAGCCGTCAGAACTGTGAATATCTGACGAGAGCAGCGGATAACATTAAAGAATACACCTGAGACTGTACACCTCAATTATACAGTTTTTGGTGATTTGAATCATTCCGTTTGGACATAACTGAGGATGACAGATGCACAAAAGTTGAGTGTACAACTCTGCCTTTACTGGTGAATAATTCAAAGACCGGGAATAGATTCAAACACTAAGAGAGAAACTGGTAGTTAAACACAGCTGGCAGACGCGACATAATAGGAGTCGTTGTCATCAGAGTAGAATGATATGTGTTGAATATCAAATGAAAAGAGGAGGTGATTTTTTACCCGTGTGTTTTTTTGTTTTTCACATTATCTCCGAGCGACTGATCTGTTTGTCTTTGAAGTGTTAACGCTGGATATAGTGATTACAGCCAGGTCTCTTACAGCGCATATAAAGCCGGTTTGTGATCACTGGTGAAACTTGTCCTTGCATCTATGACGGCAGCAAGTGTTTGGAGACTCTTCACAGGCGTGTGTGCGTGCGTGCGTGCGTACGTGCGTACGTGTGTTTGCTAGTGTGCGCAGGTGTGTGTAGTGACAGGGATAGAAAGAGCCACACTCTCTATCTCTCCCTCGTCCAACGTCAAACCATGAGCGCAACCAGGGGAATAGTGAGCAGTCAGCGTCGGACAAAAATAGCACTTGATGCTGTAAATGTACATCTTCGTGGGCTTGTTACGGGGCGCATGGGAGAGATGTTTTCTTCATGAGCCGGCCATCGAATTCCCCAAAATGAGGCAATTTATCGTCCAATTGAGCCAAGTTCTCGTTATGGAGAAGTCTCCTCGTTATAAGTGTGGTGTAAGCAACATGGATGACAAATGTCATGTCCCACTCTCCAAAGTAATTACCCTGATTTCACCCTGAGGAGAGGAAAAGAGGTGCGCTTCATCTTGTCTGGGTTTCAAATCATTTTCGCCATTTAGCCAGGATAGAGAAACCAACCTTTAAAAGTTACATGAGTCGGCAGAACTCGAAATATTCTTAGAATATACATTTTAATAACACAATATTTTTTGATCATTCTAATATTAAACATAATAAATCGTCATTGTGGCCACGCTTGTTCGACATTACCGACGGTTGCAGCTCTCACTTCCCAATATAATTTGCTCTTATAAACCGATTTATCAGAGTACAGTCCTTAAAGCGTGGAGTGATTGTGCATGGTTAGTACTTGGGCAAATGGAGGCCTTTGCATTGGCTTGATTTGAATAAGCATTGTGATTAAGTGGTTGTTTTTGTGCATGTAGTAGGCTGAGGGATGTGGACCAGTCACTTCCCTGAGGGGGAGAGGAGGTTTAAGCCTTCCTGGCTCCTTCTGCACTCCCCCATTGGCTGTCGCTTCTCATCCACATCCACAGCTCCCTTAATTGCCTGATTTCCTCAACCAACGTTGAATACTTTGTACACTGGGAGCTGGGGGGTTATAATAATGACTTATAGTGACATGCTTGGGGAAGACTTGCTCCCTCGACTATCACAACTCTCACCCACTGACTACGGCCTCATCATAGACCTCTTGATTTAATACTGAAATTAAATCTTCATAAACAGTCACACAAGACTATTACTCTCGTAAAATGTAAATTCAAAATGCAAGAAACTTCATGACTCAGTTTCCTACTGGTGAATATAAAAATCAGTCATTCTATGTGCTTTCCTTTTTTAAAAATGAATGGCGAGGAGAGGTAAAACTATTACCACGAGGGTCATTTATCAGCTCCTCTAAATGAAAGAAAATGAATCACAAACCGAATTCGGGATCAATCAATTATTTAAGAAGTCAGCTAATACTTAACTCATTTTGATAAGTGATTACCTGTTAAAGTTATTTTTAAAACAAAGCTGCTGCTGCTACTTGACAGGACATTTATTCTTATAATTTTTTTTTTTTTTTAGCAAATACTTTTACTCAGTGGATTCACGTTCAGAGAGGGAACTGTGCTGACTCTTTAAACTACTTCGAATCTGAAACGATCACGGAAACTCATGCCATTGTGGTCATTGCTCTTGTTGATTACGAAACTCTCGATGCAGTGAGGAATCGGAGAGATGGATGGATGATCTTGTTTTTGGTTCCACAGGAAATCAACCGAGTCATTAGTAATACTCCCGTGAGCACATCAGACAACAATCTCCGCGGGGTTATCAAAGACTTAGAGCCCTGCTTCGAGAACTTTGGCTGCTGCCTATACAATGTGATTATGATGTGAAATTACTTCTCGGGATGAATTTTAAACTGTTTCTAAGCAAAATTTGTATTCCATGGAAATCAATCCTGAGGTTGTCAAGTGGATAGAACACACATATTTTTGTCTTTAACAAAAATAAAAGTCGGTGTGGCTGCAGTCTTTAGTGAGGATTGTTTCCTTTTGAACAGTTACAGACAGAAAAAGATCAGCTGTCAAACAGACACCAGTGAGAGTTTTTCCTCCCACAGAGACTCCAAAGAGCCAGTCTGTCACTGCCTGGACACTTTACAGCCAAAGGAGGAGTTCTCCATCTCTAGAAATAGATAAATCCAGTAGGTTTTCTTTTCTTATCCTCGCAAACCTCGTTCTGTCGTCTGACACATCTGTTCACGTTTCCAGTCGCTTTTGTTTGCTCTCCTAGGAAGCACGTCACTCGCTGATTTACTGTGTGGTCGCCTGTGTGTGAACACTATCAGTTTCTCAATCTAAAGGAATATTCTGACAATTTATGACAATTGTTTATTTTATTTTCCCAGTGAGGGTTGGATATAGATTGGTGCAAAGCTGTTTAAACGGTTTAAGATGTGCAGAAACCCAATTATGATCTGCAAAATCAAGCTATAGTTCTTGTCGCAGGCATTACTGAAATGAAAGGCCATTTATTTTCACACACATCTGGACATAAGCATATGTAAGTGGCACACATCCAAAGGCCACACGCAGCCTTCATCCCTCGTAGCCCCAAAGCCAAATTCCTAAAATGTATACACTGTCGCTCACAGTTCGGAGAAAATAGAAAAGGTATTTCAACCACGTGTAAACATCATTTCAGCGGTAAAGTTTCAGCAACCGCCGACCCCCACCCCCCACCCAAACCCGGTAATGAAGAAGGAAGTGTAACAGTGATGTATGCCTGATCGATCGGTGAAATAAAATAGATACACATATAAATATATCTATCAAGAGTGGAAGAGTATAAGGGTCGAAGAGGTAAAATCATTTATTGAATGAATGAATGAATGAATGAATGAATGAATGAATGAATGAATGAATGAATGAATGAATGCTTTATTTCGGTTAAAAATAAAAAATAAAAACAAAATCATGTTTTTACAAAATAAACAGACAGCAACCGAAAAAGGAATAGGCTGAAGCCTCAAGGCTTATTTGTGCCTATCCTGTACCATCATAGGATTAACTGAATAATTCACAATAAAACATCACTCATACTCCATTACTACTGAAAAATCAAATTCAATCAAATTTCATTGTAACCTTTGATAATTTTAGACTTTAAAGTCTTCTTGAAAACATACATAGAATTACACATCTTTATTTCATCATTAAGTCCATTCCATAATTTTACACCCAAAACTGACACACATCTGTACCTGATATTAGTTCTTACTTTGTGAGTGTCAAACATTAGCAAACCCCTTAGGTTATAAATCCCCTGCCTTAGTTTAAACAATTTTTGAATACAACCTGGAATTGTCTTATTTACCACTCTAAACATAATTTCTAATGTTTTTGAATATACAATGTCCAAAAATTTTATTGTATGTGATCTTATAAACAGCTGATTTGTGGAATCATGATATCCAACTTCATTTATTATCCTAATCGCTCTTTTTTGCAGTTTGATTGTTGGATCTAGGTTTGTTTTATATGTATTACCCCAAATTTCAACACAATATGTCATGTATGGCATCACAAGTGAAAAGTACAGCAAATGTAGGCAGTTCTTATTGAATCATAAGTTGATAAAAATCAATCAGCTGTGAAAGTGTGGCTTTAATCTCAGGCTTGAGAATTCGACAATGACTTGAGCCGCTTCAGCTAGATGAGTGTTGCACAATGTCTGCATGGTAACATCGTGTGACTGCAGATATCTGATTTAACCAATGGTACGTCCAAGCACAGCGTCCTGGAGGCTTCCCTCCTGCTGACTTGCCTCAGGTTGCATGATCGCAAGTCCAGCCCCTCCTCCACCACACACTCGTTCATCCTTTAAAAAAAAAAAAAAAAACTGCATTCCCGCTACAGTATATCACCGGCAGGATCACCTGAGGGTGATGCATTCATATATTCTGCTAAGTGAGCAAACACCGGACCAAGCAACTCCCTGCACCACGACTATTCTCCACAAGCTACGCATGGCTGCTCTTGTTTGTTTCTCTCTGGCATTAAAACCACAGAAGGCTTGCTCAAAATTAACCTCAAGTTTCACATACAAAGCCCAGTTTGCTTTTGTTTTGTCCTTTCCTGCTGCTGCCAGGCGATCTGCAATTCTTTTGTCCATTTTCTTAGATGAATTCACCTTAGTATATTATGTAGCGCTTGGCTGGGTTGATGAGACCACGGATCTCATGTTGTTGCATGCACTCGCACCACACACACACACACAGTTGCAATCAGCCTCTTGAGAAATGACTGTGAGACAAATGAAGATGAAAGCTTGTGGTGTAAGCAGACGGTGACTGGAAAGGGATAATAAGCAGACGAAGAAAATATAGTAGCATCAAAGAGGATCTCTGTGAGGCCTGAAAATAACTCCAGCAGATGCAAAGTAATAACACCTTTATGTGTTTTCCTGGATGAGAAAGAAAATCAGTGGCAACATTATGTCACTGAGTCGCAGAGAGAAAACAAATGGCTGTGAATCATGTCGAGTTGCTGAAGGATGAAATATATGTGACTCTGGCTTTGTGCATCTCGGCTTCCAGCACCGTATTATATCTGGACCGTATGTAATATGAACATTTAATCCCCGCTGGTATGGTAAAGTGATTCTACAACAGGCAGTGTAAATGGGTCTCTGCTGCTTTGTCATTTATCTAGTGTTTATACTTTAGCCAAAACAAAAGTACATCACAATCTAGTTTATGTTTCAGTTACAAAAGAAGTATGCTAATGATTTTTTTTTTCTCTGCCAGTGAAGCCCTGGAAAACAGGATATTCTCTGACCTGAATAAATAATTCAAATATGTGATTGGAAGTTAAAAACAAACAGTTTTCTGTAAAAATGATTGATTTTCAGTACACCTACTTTTGTTGTCACGTGCAGAGTGGAAGGAAGAAAAAAAAGACTTTGGTAAAAGTCAAAGTACTGATTCGACTTTATCAGTTCAGTAAAAGTAAAACAGTGGATGTTTTAGAGAAGTACAAAAGTACAAGAGTAAACTGTAGAAAAGGTCAAATAATCTTTAACTTTATTGATACAAAGGGTTCAAATTGCCTCAAAAGATCACACACGCACGCACACACACACACACACACACACACACACACACACACACACACACACACACACACACACACACACACACACACACACACACACACACACACACACACACACACACACACACACACAATAACTATTGCTGTTATGGTATTAATGTTTTGAGTCAGGCGCTAAGTTATTTTCCAAATAGGAAGACCTGGTTGCACTTTATATAAAACACAATATTCATCCCATATTGGTCAAATGTGATCACTCTTCTACACATTCATTCTCAACAATGCTACTTTGATCCTTTCACTGTAACTCAGAACTGTAAGTCCTCAAACAAGAAGTAACAAGGCATTTTTAAGAATATAAGGACTAAAAATTACTAATATTTGCTTTCAAACGGAGAGCAATAATGCGAAAAGCTGTCAGAACTATAAATTCTCATACACCTGAAAATTAAGTCACATGTACTGTGTTACTTTCCGCCTCTGTAAATGCCAAACACAGGCGAAAGGTCTACAGTGACACACTATTTCCACATTAACGTAACACTGCTCTGGCGCTTAATTGTGCCACCGGTCGGTACATTTCATAAATGCGTTTATTATAAAATCAGTGTTTACCCTTGGGAACAGAGAAGCAGGTTTCAAACAAACAGATTAACACTTGAACAGCACAAACCTGTGAACAACATGAGCCTCTACCTGAGGAGACGAGCAGACCGCTCATAATATGTTCACTCAGTTTGTACATGTTTACTGTCCGGTGCTCTGCTTGGTAATTACACTCATTACCAAGCTCATTTCAGCTTGTCATTCATTTCAGTGTCACTCATTTCAGACATGAATAAAAAAAAAAAATTCATATATTTAAAAATCTTTTCCGATTATCTGAAGGACTATAGGATAGTCACAGCAATGTACCATAGTTAATATGATAATTAATCATCTTATTACACACTCTTACATTTCAAACTGCCGGGAGGGCTGCATATTTTTCTCAGATTTAGTGTGGCAACAAAGATATCCATAATTATGTAAAACGTTGATTTCTTCTATAATCTTCAAAGATATTAACTCACTCGATGGAAAAATGCACGCTCACTTTGTTCATTTGAAGACGACATTCATGTATGATGTGTCGAGCGAGAGCAGCATGAAGTGCAACTCTGTCACTATTTCACTAAACTTCTGTTTACTGGAGGAGCGCCTCATTAATCTGTGTGTTTCTACAGTTCTTGTGACGAACGAGCAGCCTCAACAAAGTTAGATTACCTTCAGCGGAGCTGTCTGCGTGTCTGTAGCGTATCTACTGTAAGCTCAGTGATTTGAGGACCAATGTGATTGCTATGGTGAACTTCATTATAACCCAACCTGCTCCTGTTCAATTTCTTTTTCCTGACTGTGTGAGGAGATGTACTTTGGCCACACAGCTGTTTCATTTCACAGGCAGTCCTGTTTGATTTTGAAAAACTAACGATCAGGTTCAGCCTGTTGTTTTGGTTTTTTTTGGCTCGTGCTTCAAAAGATATTTTTTGGCATAGGGGCCATTTTCTTTTTTTTTTTTTTTTTTTTTTTTTTTTTTTTTTTTCTTTTGCCATTTTTAACACACTGAATGAAATTGGAATGTTACTTTACAGAACTTAATTTCACTGTCTTTTTGATTTGTTTAAAATTAAACTGACAGCAGAGTTTGAACGTTAACATCAGTGTATGTGTGCGTCCAGATGACGGACCCTGGAAATGTTGTTATGTCTATAAGGGACAAAAACGCTGTGAAACCCACTGACCAAACTTCAGCTGGACAAAATTAATGAATTCGACTGACTCACACAGTGATAGCAGCACAGCCAGTGTCTCACAGCAACACGACAGTAATAAAACTGAATACACACTAATAAGACAGGTACAGTTACTTTCACTATCGAGTAAGTAACTTTTTATATTAATAGAAGTAACTCATAACTGTAATCAATTTCTTTGTTTGGTAACTTAACACTAGGTTTGCTACATAAAACAATAACAATGCTGACTGCTGCAGCTTTAATGGGCCACTAAGGTGGTGAGAAATCAGGCATAACTAGGTACTAATTTACCAGATCGATGTGTGTGTTCACTGTCTTACATTTCCTGAGTGAATCAGGTGAGTGGAAGCGGTGTGACAGACACTTGGCGGTCAGCGTTGGATTCTGCAGCATGTCAGGCCTGAATGCAGTGAAAGTGTTTGCTGCTCGTCGTGCACCGCAGCTCGACACTGACCCTGCATATTGCTCTCACGCAACACTGGCTGGCAGAAAAAAGGGAAAAGGAGCGTTAGTTAAATATGACGGACAAATTGAGATGGAGAGAAGTAAGCTTGTTCCAGAAAAGTGGAATAGAAGAGACATGAATATGACAGCAGTACCCAACTTTTCATAACTAGGTCAGTTGATACAACTCTTTTTTATCAAGCCATGAAAAAAAAAATAACTAAAAGGGGTAGAGACGGAGATGTATCTTGAGCTGACAGAAACAGACGGTGTATTTTGACATGTCGTTACAATTATCGTCTTATGCAGCATGCAAATTAATTAACAGAGTTTGATGTAAGTTGCTGCCATCAATACCCCCATCTTCCTCCGTGAGGTTGTCCAAGTCAGCCTCCTAATCACTTGCACAACCTCATTAACACTGTGCACTCCCCGCTTCCAAGCACGCGACTTCTCCGGCCAATACAGACAATGATTGCCGGCCACAGCAGACCCTGGACTTAATTACGCTGAGGTCGGAGTCATCACTTCACAACTTCTAATTAACAGCAGAAGGAGCAAGGAGGAGCGGGGGGGATGACAGCGGGACAGGATTTGGCATTAACCTGGCAGGATTTCCATCACAGGGCAGACTGAGCACTGAGAAAGGGGAGCGCCACCGCTGAAATTCACTTAGAGCTGCCGTGTTTCACCCTTAATCCAGAAAAACGTATGCAATAACAATACTGAGCCAAGTGGATCGCTCATTTCTTACATTTTTGTTGTAAAGCAAACTAGTTTTTTAAACTAATTCTTTTCCAGAATACTTTTTCAAGCCCACTCGTTTTGTCCTCTGCATTCACCACTTACTCCACAGTAATCATCGCACTGGGTGTCACCGAGAGCAGTGACGACGAGCCACTGCCAAAAACACGACCGGAGGTTTTCTTCTTCAAAGTGGTGAAGCCGTTCCAGCAGCTCCTGCAGTCCAACGAAAGCGTTCAGGAGCAGGTGTGTGATGATCTATGCGTCCTCCTCAATTATACATGCGACGTTACATAACAGAGACAGCTTCTACCAGAGAGGGTAAAAAAAACAAAAACAAATACACCTGTTCTAACGAACCCTGTTGAACAGGAGAAGAAACTAAATGACTGAAATCAACATGGGTTTGTTTTTTTTCCAACGCAGTGGGTAAATTACTGTGTGTTACTGTATAGAAACGCAAGTTTCTATGATTATGGTGGAATAACACAATCCGACAGCAAATCTGAAGACATGAAAAAGCCTCCACGCTTATAAAGGTTTAACAATGTGCTCCAAAATACACGGATGACTCTATGCTTTATTTATTTATTTAAAACGTGTTAAAACCGAACTAAAAATGTTCCGCCGGTAAATTCAACCTCAAAACTGGGCCAAGACACTTTGCTGAAGTTTAACTTTGTATTAAATGAAGAGAAGCTCAAAACGGCTCTCGCGCTGAATTCCTCGCTTGTTCTCTTCCTTGCTGATTTTCCAGGTCCTTTGGCTGACTGAGACCCGGAGCGGGATCATTTTCTCCTCTGCGCTTGTGCTCCCTGGCTTCCCTGGGGCCCGCCGAGACTCCGCATTTATTGATACATAAATACCCACAAGTGGAAAAACACTGTATAACTGAATAATCTCTCTGTGGAAACATGTCAGATGTTGTATAGACTTAGTATGTTGCAAAAACTCATAAATATATGTCCCTCTGCCACATAAGCCATTTACATAAAATATTCAATATATCATGATGTCCAAGTCCTCTGGGTATCTGACTTTTCAGCACATCTTATGTTATGCATATCACTAAAACATGTAGGAGTGTTTTAAAAATGCATGCTCAAAGACAGAAGAATCGTCAGGAGACGGAGCTCTGCAGGGTAATGAATTGTTTACTGAAATAGTGTGCTGTTGCAGTTTTCACTTGTTTTTTCCTCTTTTCACAGTTTTTTTTTTTGTGGATGACTTTGCATATGATCACGTGAACGTGCAGAAATTTTGATGGGGCACTTTACACACAGTGTGTGGTTGTCTCTCTCTCTTTGTTTGCCCTGTGGTGGACTGGCGACCTGTCCAGGATGTATCCTGCCCTCGCCAATGGTAAACTGGGATTGACTCCAGCTCCCCGCGACCGTGTACTGGATTTAGCGGTATAGAAGATGGATGGATGGAGTTTAAACACCCTCGACTGCACGTCAACACACTTTGATGGTTTGTGTTTTTACAGCAAACAAAAGAATATGACAGATAACCCTCTCAGTCAATAAATTCACAATGTGCATCCGTCCATCATCTATCCTGCGGTGCTGGAGCCAATCCCAGCGTACTATTGGTGATACACCCTGAACAGGTCGCCAGTCTGTCGCGGGGCAAACTCATACACAGACCATCACACACACCTAGAGCCAAATTAGCGTCACCAATTAACCTCACATGCATGTTTTTTGGACTCACACAGGGAGAACATACAAACTCCACACAGAAAGGCCCCAGGCTGTACTTGAACCCATGACAAACTCACTGTGAGGTGAGAGTGTTAAACCACTGCTCCACTGCATCCACCCATAAGATGTGCCGCTCTCCTAATGTGAGCTGATCCATCCATTTTCTATACTGTTTCATTCATGTCACGAAAGGTAAAACCAGCTCAATACAGGTGCAAATAAAACAGGTGAAAAAACACAGAGAGAGCGACAGACAATCACATGCCTGACCGATTTACTTTGTAAATTCAAACACCTTCAAAACTCTGTTTTTGGGTTTGTGGAAGAAGAGCCTGATTCAAACTGGGATATAGAGTCACTGTTTATCCACCACACAGTGATGCCCTACTATAAACTTATTGCATACAATCAGGTAAATCATTGTTTTCTCAGGGACAGAGCTTTAACAAGGTTCATCCAGGCTCATATGCAGGCCAAGTTTGAGCTGAGCAAGCAGCAGTGTGCATCTGTGTAATTACCGCCATCTTTCTCCTCAGCTCCAGCTGAGTTGCAAAGAGTTATTCTTACAGTCGGTTTGTACCTCGCCCATCCCTTCCAGCTGTCCCCTTCCTGCCAGCATTGAATATATACATGGGTACACAGGCCAACCTGCTCCGCTGTCGTGTCTCACCATGCCTAAACCCTGAGCTCAAAATAGAAGTCCAACCTCATTTCATGCCTCGTGAAGCTCTAATTTGTACCACAGGGGACACTACAAATGTGATAGATAACATGAGGAAATTAGGGAAAAGAACAAAGTCTGTTTGTCTGACAAACGGTCGGCTTTTCAGGGCAACTTGACAAAGCTGAAGAAACAATTTCATGGACAAGGGAAAAGTCTTAAATGAGAGTACACCGCTTCAATGTATGAGGACAAAGTATAAAACAAACTTCAGGCTGAGCCTTTCTTTGAATCTAAATCATATGTAGGTCATAGTAGTTCTGTCTTTTATTCAACAATCAAGGCAGAGTCCTGCAGTTCACTCTGCATTCACAGTATTGTCATATTGTCATACTCACAAGTTATGGATGCTAGAGATACATTAAGTGCACTGCGTAATATAGTTTTGTTTTGTTTTTTGCTGTAAATACAGGCGAGATCATATATACTTAAAGAAGTCATCATAAAGTGAATATTGCAAAACTTTTTGTCCAAGACGGTTCAGCTACAGTAAAATCTTTCTCATGTTTTATGGAATCCTCCGGCGAACTGGCAAAGTGATGACATGCAATTTTTCTGCACGTTAAAACAGTTTCCTTGTATCTTTTAAGAGTTAACCTGCAGCAGTGATACCAGATTCCGTTTCTCCTCACTCCGTGCCCTAATCAGTCAGAGAAGAGGACATTCGTTGATGTTTTATTAATCCTAATGTCGATAAGTCTTAGAAGATGAGTTCTTTCTGGAATTCAGCAGAAGTAATTCCCCTCAGTCGATGGACAAAAATGAGATAGAATCGATCGCACAATTATTCCTTTTTACTTTAAACCTGGCTGAAGTCTGAGTCGCAGCTGCTTCAGTAATTGAAACTTTACAATATACAGTAAATCTGTTCTGCATTATTTTGACCAATACATTTACAACCCTTTACATATACTATTTCCAAAATGGGATTTCCATTTATTTGACTGTTTATGAAGAAACATGCTTAAAACTTAGACATTTCATGAAGGTAAATTGAACCCAATGTCTTTTATTAACAACGAAATAAGTTATTTATCATAACTAATGATCTTGCGTAAGTTGTTTGTAATTGTTTTACTTTTCTTTGTGCATTATTTAATCTTTTATTTTGCATTCATTGAAATACCACACCTCTGAATGTTTTCTATCGATACTTCAGTACTTCAAAGACCGTGTATAACATTTGATGAATTTGTGGATTTCTGCAAAAGCTCTTTCCCCACATGTATCATTGCATAATAACTTACTAAAAGCATTGCTGTTATATTTGGAGAATTACACCAGTTTTTTGTGTACAATACTATTGCATAGTTTAGTTATCATACTTTCAAGATAAATGTGTCAATCAGGTGAACTGACTGGACTGAAAATATGCTTTGGCATCGTAAGAAACATAATAAAATGCCAGCAGAGCACCTAGATCAGTGTTTATCAGCACAAAATCATCAGCACATGATTATCATCAATGCACAAATGTCACTTGCTTGATACAGGAAACAGTAGTTATACTTGAGTAGACGATTCCACCTGTTTCCACCTCTGCTCCTCAGTAACCTGTGGCCCCCCGTCCCCACGTCTGAGGACGTTTTCACAGTGAAGTGGGAGTGTACTTTTCCTCTCACAGGCAAGGCAGCCGACATGATTTGTAGATTTTCCCAGATAAGATGATTGAATACAACCATTTTAGCTGCATGCACATTTATCAGTGAGGAGCAGTCTGTAGAAAGAGATTGTCAGGATGATATTGCATGTAGGCACACCAGTCAGCTGAGACCATGCTGGGGTCACATGGGCTACAAAGCCTGGCTGAAGAGCTGTGGCATCTTGGGAAAAACATGCCAGATGAATCGCTTGTATCGAGCACATCAAAAGCAAGGCTCCTCGACTGATGCTTCTTTGACATTGCATGTAAATCACTAATAGGAGAGTGACTCTCAGGCAGGTTTGAATAAAGTTTGACATGTTGGCGTTGATTTTGTTACACATGCTGTAATGTTACTCTGTGTGGAGTTGTTACATCACCCTGCATGTTTATGATCCCTGTGCAGTATCATAGGCTGTTCGGACCATAAAGGCAATCAGCACACGGCCACCTCCCATCCCGGCTCACTGCCAGCACCCAGTCCAGCTCTGTTTACTCCCCTGTAAAGAGGCAAATGTGCCCGTTTGGAAAGAGGTTCATGGTAAATGAAACAAACAGGCAGCATTTTGCACTCCGCTGAGAACCACTCAGCCTCCCACCTCTCTTGAAATCGGCCGCCAAACCACTCTTTAGCCATTAGCTGTTGCTTTGTAGTTACCGTTGAGGCCTCAGCCGTGTGTGCGTGTGTGCGTGCGTGTGTGTGTCAGGGCCGTGGGCTTATTCTGTTCAACACGTGGCATGCAACCGTGCGCAATGTGTGACTAGCGGGACTTCTGTCTCCACGAAACACAGCTGCAACACGGTGAACCAGAAAGAAGTGAAGAGTCGGTTTATTTGGACTCCGGCACACGTTCGTTTTACTTGAGGACTGATTTGTTAGAAAACAAGAGAAAGCTGAGTGAACACAACACTTCTTGAAATGTTCAATTCATGAACATTTCTCCCCAAATTACATGGCTCAACACAAGATATGTGACGCAACAATGCGACAGATCGTGAAACCTTTTACTTATGGCATTCAATAAAAGGGGTAGAGAATATTTTTTTTTTAGACAATGGTGTTGTGAAATAAATCCCTGAAGGGTTTTCTAAGATAGAAAAAGTGTGTCTTGGGTTCATTGACTTTAATAGAAATGCAACAGTTCTAACAACCAATGAAAGGTATTATGTCTTTTCAGAAACGGCTATTATAGGCACATTGCCATGAACCTGTATATAGATGATAATGAGATGCTTGAATCACTGAACCATAAAATGCTAAATTTACTGTACACAGTTTTACCCTGAAAACACCATATGGAGAAATCCTTCTAAACAGCTGTCTCATATACTGTATATGTGCTTTCAATCATTCATTCATTCTTTAATTGCTTGTTATGTCATTATGTGTTTCATTTTATTTTAGTCATTAAACTTTTAGTGTTTCTTCAGCCTCAGTTAATCTCTTCTCTTTAAACGGCATGTTCAAGTTGGATGAGTCACTGGAAGAAACTGACAGTACCCATCAAATAGTATAAATATGAAGTTGCTAATAGCACATGCAGGGCTGAGCAGAAAGTTTGGGGTTGTTTATGACAAAATAATATTATGAATCTTACACCTAATAAAAGATGAATAGCCAAACAGACTGGTGTGATATTCCATTTTGCAACAACGGTTGTGAAAAAGAGAAGAAAGCTGAAATCTGATTTTAACAGCAGCTGTCCTGTTAATCCATGGTGCTCACATTAGGTATAGGCTTATGGATTTTGAGGAAGCCCCACGGTTGTTTAATATTGCAGCCTCATATGAAATTTACAAAGTTTACCACCAGTTACCAGCTGGAGGCTGTCAGTCGGCAAAATCCTCCCGACTAAATACAACCGTGTCAGAGCTATAAAAACAAATGAACGTCAGACTGTCACTTGTGAGGGCTGCGGTTTGTTGCCGCACCGCCACAGCAGCATCCCAGATGAAGCATCAGAGCAGGTGAAGCAGCAAGCCTTGAGTTCATCGCATCATGAAGGCAGGATCAGCAGTTCAGGCGCTCAATGCTCCACACAAAAAAAAAAAAAACACGATGTAAATCGACTCAAGCGATGCAGAAAAGCACAAATAGGAGATGTGTTGACAGCATTTTTTTTCTTCTTCTTCTTCAAAGAATCAACTGCTCAGAGCAGCATTCTCGCTGTCTGACTCCGAGCTCAGCCAGCTCCAGTGAAGCACAAATGAGCTCCACACTTTCTGCTGCGACACAGGCACTTTGGCAAACTAATTCACAGAGTTACAAAGAGTGCAAATTCAGTCACGGTGAAAACAACGGCAAAGCCGGTGACTGACGTCAAGTGTGCCTCTTTATCTCCTCTTCCGATGAGCAGGACTCGTTTCTTTAGTGTCTTATGTGCATGCATGAACTACGAGCGTGAAATGTTGATTCGGCGCAAATCTTATATGCTGGACATTTGTAAGCACATCTGGACTACTGCGATTTAAAGAGCCATTGCCAGCAGCCTTTGAAATCAAATAACCCAAAGCACAAGGTTGACTTTGTACCATCCAGTAACCTGTGACTGCTATGAGTGTGCTGCAAGCACACGCACAGAAGTAAAGAGACAAGTCCCAGCCACGCTCTGTGTTCCAGTTATTTGAAATGCATTCAGAACCCTCTGCCCGTATCCACCCACATACAAGGACAATAACATCCAACTCTGTCAGCTGGAAAATAACCATCCATGTTTTTATTAAATCATTTATTACCCTTCCTATGTAATCTAATGAGCATCTGCTTCCTGCAATAACTTTTCCGCCTGGTTCTTATCACACTGAGATCACCTGACCTCTCATGGGCCTCAGCATGAAACCCTGCATGCCCCACAATCACAAACAGCTGTGTGTGAGTGTGTCTGTGTGTGTGTGTGTGTGTGTGTGTATGTGTGTGTGTGCTGACACACTCACTCTTGGAGCTGGCACTCCACGGCTGGTATCCATAATAGCCGGTGATCCGCAATATTCGCTCCTCTATGGACGCGCTGTTGATGTCCTCAACTGAGCGGGAGGACTTGAGGTCCTCTTTGATGGCCTCGTCCACCACCAGGTACTTGAGCTGTCTGAGCTGTGGGCTGATGTCCGAAAGCCTTCTGGGGCTCACGTCGGGCGACTTGCGCATCCCGCTGGGAAGAGAGAACGAGAGGCGGCAATGTTACAAGACGAAGTGAGGCCGCTTGGCAAAGGGAAAGGGAGTCTCTGAACCCTGTATGCGACTCTGTGATATAAGAGGTCTCTTTTGGGAAGCCGGGGGAAGTCGGTGTTGTATGTGCGAAAGAGAGGCCGGCGTCAGGGGCCCCTGCAGCACATCTCTCGTACAGTACAGAATTCATCATCCTTCAGTGGCCCTGCGTCCGCCACAGCACCACAAGAGAAAGACACTAAGCTGAAGTGACTGGTCCTGCAATAGTTGTATACCATGCACCGCGTGACCTCTATTATAGTCTTATAGAAAAACTAATGAATCGATCATGAGTGATTTGAAGGGATGGGGGAGCAAACATTGGTGACAGCTCTGAGGATGCAGGATCAGTTCTCATCACAGCAGATCCTCGGTCAGTTTCATCATGTAGAAAAGACACACTCAGCAGTGTGTGCAGCAGGTGAGAGATACTGAAAGGAGCAAATGGAAACTGCACCGATATAGCCCTATTGAACTGTTTACACCTGGCAAAGTAGAGCAGTGGAGACTTAATGGCCTTTTAGGTCTTACAAAACCAACAGCATGTGACAGCAAACTTGATTTAATGACCCACTAAGAGGAAAACCGTGAAATATAGCGATGAATTTTCTCTTTTGCTGCAAAATCCTAACCCTAGACCCTTATAATTACTGCAGAACTCCCCCCAAAAAATCTTGGTAATAAGTTGAAATGAAAACACAAGATCAAATTCACAGTTTGCATATGTAGATAACTGTAATTTATAGCGCATCTGCCTGATGAAGTGAATCCATTTTTTTTTTTTTTTTTTAAAGCATCTGTGAAAGCAAACGCTCAACAGGTTGTCCCGCCTCCTGTCGATAGGATATTTGCAAAAGTTTAAAAATGTCTTACATGGGCATCAAAGTGGTGGGAGGTCCAAGGTAGCACATACAATCCCGGTGGGGCCGCCCGACACGGTCCCACACCGTGCCCTCTATATCCCCGTACATCTTCAGTCCGGGCGGCTGCAGTCTCTCTCAGTCCTCGTCCTGACAGGCTGGAACCAGCACCATGGTCCTGCTGCTGCTCACTCCAAACTAAACATATGCCCGCCTGGCCACCACAGCACAGACTGGCTCCAACAATAACCGCTGCGCTCTGCTCTGGATGCGCCCGCAATACCGGAGGCACTGCAACAGCGCCATCTACCGGATCCACACGCGCGTTCACGATCTGAAATGGGGAGCGTTTGCAAATTTGCTCATTTGTTTTTCTCTACTTTCCTGTCAAACTGTCACATTCAGGTGGACACGGCAGCTCCATCTCAGCTCCAGACGAACAAAACGCATTTATCTGAAGTCTGAAGTATTTATTCATTTTTATTCTGTGACAATTCCAATTAAATGTGCTTATAACTGTATCACCTGCTTCCCAGGGTAGTTTCCTTCTAAAAAAAAATACAATCAATCAAAAAAAGTCATGGGATGGACTGCATCCTAAAATAATCCAAATCTTTCTGATAATCTGTCAAACTGCTAAACATCTGCTTCATTTGTCTCTTTTGTTTTTGAATATTTCTGCCAGTCAGAGTACTGAAACATTTTGAGTATTGACACAGAGTACCTGCCTTTTTGATACTTTTTCATTTATAATTTTGCATGCAAGTGGGGGCAACAGGAACAAAAATATGTAATTTCCTTGCATAATTTTCCTCTGCCAGGTGTTTGTTTTCATTGCTGTTGGTTGTCTGGTTGCTTGCTTGGTTGCCAGGATAACTCAAAAACATGTTGATGGATTTGGACTTTATTATTTTTATTTTTATTTATTTTATGGCAGGCTAACATATAATGGGACACGGAACAATTGAATTAAGGACCAGGTCACAGTCTTGCAAGGAAATAATATGTGCTTTTTGAGTCCGGATCAGAAATATCGATAAAAATTTGTTAAAAGTTAAAGGGAAAATAGCATGCATAAAAGCACATTTGTCTAATTTCATATCTCTTGTAAGTGGATTTGACATGAATTCAAACATTAAAGTCTGTCTTGAGCAAAATCATAAATTGCATGTTAGATGACTTATCTGACCATTAAAACCACTTTAAAAATTCTGGCATTCAACCAAAACTTTGGGATTAGACAAAGCAGGTGCATTGCAAAAATTGGAGCTTATGGATCCTCACACATTTCAAGCTCTGCGTTATTTTACAACAGCTAATATTGTTGTATGATTGCAAAAGAGTACATTTAAAAAAAATTTATTGTAACAATCCCAACTGCCCAGGTCCAGAGAGTTTTTTCTATTCCTTCACAGTGATGAATCATGCCAGCACATTTACCAGACAACTTTTACCAGCGACTTCTGCTGTATTTGAAGAGCCTCCGGGGTCCCCTTTGTTCTATTATTCATAGTCTTCTTTTTTTTCTTTTACCTCACTTCAGCAGAATTTCAAAGCAAAGGCAAGGCCCATGTTTAAAACGTTCAAGTGAACTGCGGTATAAACCGAAACGGCAGAAATACAGCTTACTTTCAGTACAATCAAAACTAGTTAGAGGGATGTCGTTGATTACATCCACTCAGAACTGTGCTTCCAGTCGCCTAATAGGATAATTATGTTCGCGGGTGGTGATTATATGCAGCAGAAAATGTAATTCAAATTCGGTCTCTGTTCAGAACGGTGAGCTGTGCACAACTGTGCACACTTGCAGTACACTTCAGGATTCAAGGTTTTTATTGGCCACATACTCACTCATACTTAGTGCGATGCTCAAAGAAATATTGTATTTTGGCAGCACACTTAAGATACATTTGATCTATATCTATAACTATATCTATATCTATATCTATATCTATATCTATATCTATAGCTATAGCTATATGTTACATACATACATACATACATACATACATACATACATACATACATACATACATACATACATACATACATACATACACACAGACATACAAGTAAGAGAAAATAATAACTGTTTAACATAGAGTGCAAACTCTCTGTTTTACATTTTGTATTTCATGTTAAAGTCAAAATTACGTCATGACTGTCTCAGTAATTTTAAATAATCTGTTGAGTTTATTATTTGTAATTAGCGGGAATATTTATAAACCATGCACAAAAAGCAATGAGATTAGTGTTTGCTATATCATTTCTTTGTTGTCATGCTGTTTCTGGCAATAAAGTCTCTTGATAAGGCTTTTACAATATTTGTAAGGAACATGCATTTGTGGGATGAGCTCCGTAGTTGACAATAAGAGTTGCACACATGGCAAATCTGCCAAATCAGATTTTCCATTTGTGCAATGTTTATATTCCAAGCTCAGAGCAGGTAGGATTCGTGTCCTTTTTTGCTTAACATAGTCAAGAAGCACATGCAGCTCCAGCAATCAGGAACAGTTGAACTGTACCTTGCATGAATGGAGTTGTGTTGTCCATACATCCCAGGTCTGTGCTCCACTCTCTGCATTGCGTCGGCATGGTGTGAGCTCCTGACTGCAGAGCGTTGGCTATTTTTTGAAGACAAGTTTTGCATGGATCAATGACCAGCCACACCTCACACTTCCACAGGAGTTGGGGTAGGTGTGTGTGTGTGGGCAGAGGTGGGGGTTGGCGGGGTGGGGGGTGGGACCTCTGCTTACTCGAGCAAAATAAAGTGGAGTCCAGTCATCAATAAGAGGGTCAACACCTCGCATCGACACTTTCAGGGAGGAGAGGATCAAGTTCATCTTGCATAATGTACCTTTCAACATCACAGCTCAGCCTCGGCTCCAGATCAATTCTTGATGTACAACCTTCTTCTTTGCCAAAACTCTTGTGGACCCCTTTCCCTCAGAGGCAGCTCATACATATCAAAACAATTGATCTAAAGGGTTTTTAAAATATTCAAGTCATCTACTGCTACCCCAGTGTATCATCTTTCACTTCAGCAGCCCCCTGATAGTGATCTAATTGGTTTCCCAATCTGCAGGGCACTGCACTCCTTTATAAACACAAGTCTGACATGAAGTTTGACCAAAATGCAGTAAAATATACACACTGGCAAATTCTTCACTCACAAATGATCAGAGACACTAAATATAATTATCTGACTATGTATATGTTTTTATCAAACTCATACAATCAGCCTTTCCCTGGCTGATGTTGAGACTTCAAGGAAAGTGCAGGTGTTACTAACAATAGCACCAATGGCTCCGTTCCATTAATCATCAATGTGTTAAAACAGAGAGCCAACGTTGACAGTGCCAAGGCCTCTGCCTCCCCTCGCTGGAATGGAGCCATTTGTCATGTTATATGGCATCTGTTGTTAAAGTGACATATATGTCAAATTAAAGCAAAAGGTGCCGAGAAGGTTTTTTTTTCTTCTTCACAGCAAACATGATGACCTGTGCAAGGCAACAAGTATACAATTCAATTCAATTCAATTCAATTCGATTCGATTCGATTCGATTCGATTCGATTCAATTCAATTCAATTCAATTCAATTCAATTCAATTCAATTCAATTCAGATTCGATTCAATCCATACATAGCAATTTAAAGGCAATTTACATTCAAATAGAATATAGAAAAACACTCCACAATTATACTGAAAGCCAGTCTTGGGGAAGGAGCCACAGATAGTAAATTCTTTGCTCTGTAGCCTGAGAATCCTGCAAGCAAGAAATGTGTGGAGAAAAGATAAAGAGAGAGGAGAGAACAGAAACTAGAGAGAGGGAGAGCACTGACTAAATTAAAAAAAAAGCACAAACTGGATTTATAGTAGGGTTATGATCACAAGTATTATGCAAACTTGTTCATTGTCAGCAACTGGGATCTTAACATGAAGTCATAACGTTATTGAATATGTATGGTCTTGTTCTGCAATAAAAAGCCAGTAAACTTGAAATGTGTATCTCAAATGTGTGTTTTTATTAAATAATCCCTGCTTTTACCTGCAACAAACTTGAAATTGAAGTTGCACAATAGTTATCTAAATTATGAGCGTTCCTTTCTTGAATTAACAAGCGAATAGGCAGGATTGGAATAAACCAAAGGTTTTGCTGATACATGAACAATATCTCTACTCCTTGTAGGTCATGACTGTGTGACAGTGAGCCAGAATGTTACGACACCAGAAAATGAAACAGTAGCATGAAATTCGGCCATCTATAATTGTATTTCCTGTCAGTTTTGCTTTCCTACTGACACCGGCAGAGAAGGACCTGTTCTTCTTAGCACACATGTCTCAGTGGACCACGTGTTCAAATACTGTGAAATGAAGGAAAATTAACCCAAGATGTCAGCAGGCTCTGTCTGAATATCTGATGTTCCTGCAGGCAATATTCAATTTACTGTCTGCAAACTGCAGAGATGATGTTAATGTCTGGTATTATCTTATTTGCAGTCTTCATGGTAATGGTAATAATACATTTAACAATCCCTCACATACGTTGTCCTTCAGCTCTTTTCTGTTCCTTCTTAAACTTCAGTACTGAGTTAGAAACAAAAGCTGGGTGATTATTATATATAATTATACTACTGTGTCCAGTTTCACATCATTAAAAAAAAAAAAAAGGTATGATACAAACACTGTCTCTTCACACCGTCAATATTTAATGCAGCTTTCAGCCTGGAAACAGTGTGACAGGCCACTTCTGATTGGCCAGTGCTGAAAAAGGAGAGAAACTCAGAGCCAGTAAAACGGTTACAGTTTCAAATGTGTTTTTACATGCTTACAGACCTTATTTAAACCCTGTTTTTCCGTGGTATATTGTTGTTCTTTGGATGTCCATATGTCAACATGAGAGGTAATGCATTGTTGCATCCCACAGAGACACATCTTTCCCTCTGTTTCTAAAGAGGGGATTATCTGCTAAATGTTATTTCTACCACAAGAAATAATAACCTTTACGGAGTGGCACCCCGCAGTCGCTGGGAACGTGTGTTTTCTTCAGGGTGTATTTGTTATTCGTCTGCCATTATTGGTAAGGCTGACTCACAGCTGGAGAGCAGCAAGCAGAATCTCCGAGGATGAGAGGTCCTGCTGACGTTATTATGTGTCAACATCATGAACCAGTTTGCTGCCGAGGCGAACGACTCCGGCGGGATGAGAAGATTGGCATCCTAGTCTTTTTCTGGCCAGCTGGAGCTGCCCTGATTTCCATTATTAGCCATTCTTTTTTTAGTTTTACTGACAAATGAAAACGATGCAGAAATATATCATTAAATTTCTGGACGTGTCCACACACACCCCAGTAACTCATGCGCTGCTATTACTACGAAAACACAGCCCTGAAAAAACCTCAAGAGAAGCCACTTCAGAGGTGCTTTTCAGCCAGCTGTTTCACAATACTTCACTGAGTGTGTTATGGAAAACGATTTTCATTATCGCACACAATAGCTCCTGAACTCTGCACTTCTAGCCATTAGATTAAAAAGCCCTCTGATAAAAAGCCATCGGCTAAACTCAGAACATAAAACGTTAGTTTTTACCATTTCACATGCTGTTAACACATTTTATAGTGATAATTCTTAACAGTTAATGTCACGAACAAACATGTACACAACTCATTCATTCTACAACAATAATGATTTAATATAATAATAATAATGTCCACTGCTTTAGCTGTGATATACACTTTCTCCTTGTGTTGCGTAACTGCACTTCCTCTGATTAGGATTCCTGTTGGGGATTTACAGTAATTGGTTACCCCAGGTTAGGAAGCGAGAAGTCATCAACAAGCTTCCTCTTCAAGTCCTGGAGGTCATGTGACATTTGTCACTTGAAACAAGTCATTGCTTCTTTTTAATATTTATAACCAATTATATTCTTCGAGTCAGGAGGTATGAAGACTTTCTGCTACTGAGGCCATATTGACGTTATTCCACAGGCACTGTGACAGCATTTAGAGACTTACATGGAGGTTTGTTGGTTTGTAATTCGATTCCTGTTTTGTAGGAAATTGATGAGCTGAGATGAAGTCAGGGAGATCAGATTTATTACATACCAATGTTCATTACAGGCACTACGAGTTCAGGGAAGCAATATGTCATGCACAACCTAGCAATTCTTAGGCAATAGTATAATTACAGTCTTTTTAATCCAACTAAGTATCTGCAAGAATTAACAATGGCATGTCTGCCTATTAATTGTGGGGTTTCCTTACATTTTATCTGGAGTTGCTAGATTTTTTTCCCCTCCTGGAGAAGAAGAGAAGAATAATGTTCTTTGTCAAAGGAGAGTGCTGTGAGCATGTTTGCAGTTTGCCTCCTCACCTTTAGCAAGAAAATGGGTGAATGATACTAGAGAAAAGGGGCTTTTTAGTATGAATAATATATAGAATATGAAGATTCTCAGCTGTATTGGTGAATGGACAAGGCTCTGTGTCTTTCCATTCTTACGTTACTAAGCTGCAGATCTGATTATTCTCAGATTTGATGTCAGACAGATCTATAGAAAGGTGCACAGTGCTGTCGAGTTCCCTTGAACTTCTTCATTTATTTCACGACCAATAGCTGTGATGATTTTTGACACAAGTCATCGCAAATGCACATATGCTGTTTTTGTTGTAAAAAAAAAAAAAAGAAAAGCTGCATAACAACAGGTCTTGGTGTTCCCATGACATCGCAGAGTTTTCACAGCAGGGGGGTGGAAGGAGGGTTAATCCCGGTGGCTGCAGCATCCTCTTACCATTTTCTCCTCCCACTCTTCTCTTCTCTGCTCTTGATCCTGTCAGTTTATCCTACCTGCTATAAAACCCAGACTCAGTGCATAAATCCTACTGAAGGGCTACTGCATGCATGAATAGAAAATCAATAGAGTTTCTCATTTTGTGGCCCTGCGAGTGTGCTTTCATGGGCCAATCTAGAAAAGAGAATTAACGTTCACATTTTACAGCAACATGGTTGCAGTGTTTGCAGTAGGAAAAGAAAACAGTTACGCAGCTGGCAGTGGGGAATGTTTGGGCTTGAAGTGGCTACAGAGATGTGTGAGCGGGCGTGTATAAAATGAATATAAATAGAATTGCTCGACCATCAGAAAGCAGAAGTGCTATAGGGTAGATGTCAGTCATCGCCTCAGTCCTGCAGGACCTAGCTCCGTGTCCCGGACGACCCCTGCGTGCCAGCTCCCCAAAGTTTCATTTACTCTCTGTAACCTCACTGATGACATGTACACTGTAAACCCACATTTCGTTTCCAATTCAACTTCTGAGTAATCATTACTTATTATTTTATGTTTTGTAAAAAAAAAAACTGCTATCATTGCAAAACAACATTAGTTGTTTATACTATTAATCTGAAAAATACATTGTACTAGTCATGTTTAGCAGAGATAACTTGGTGTGTTTGCGTCCATGTAAAAGGGGAGGGGATTAATTCAAAACCCTGCCCGGTCACTTGATACCAGCATTTTGTAAAGGGCATTCATGCCAGCCATCGGCAGCAGACGGTACCCTGGCCAGGAAACAACCTTACTCCATACATATGATATACTTGGCGTTTTTTTTTCTCACAGGTTTTGTAAAAACATCCTATCACAATGTTACTTTTTTAGTTCTGTAATTCAATCCAAGCATTGCTTGGTTTGTTTAAGCTTTCTTATAGATCATTTTTTGTTTTTCATTTTAGCTATCTAACTTGTGGTATTGTGTTTAATTCCCAAGGGACGACAGGGCCAACCGTGATCTGGATGCAGGTGCTCAGAGGGATTTCCATCCTCCTTGGGGAAAAACACCCACACAAACAACACACACACACATTCAAAGATAAGGTTCTGTGTCAGTACAACTCGGCATATTTCCTTGCAGCTTCTGTAAAAACTAAAATGGTATAGGGCAACAGTTTTCCACACAATTTGCCCGTGAAGTCAACTCATTCGGGTTAAGAGTGTAAACAACACAGGAGGTCCCTGGATGTTTCTGCACTGTGTGCTCTATGGCTTCGTGTTACCGTTTGATTCACGTGTCCATGCGTTCATTCATGTTTAATTCAAGGGTCTTGACTTATTTGCACACAAATGTATCCGAAGTCAATTCAAGTTTTATCAAGGAATACTTCAATCTTCACACCTAAAACTCTGCTGGTTTCCTGTACGCAAAATAATCACACAAAAAGATCAAACAGTGGTATAAATGACAGGAAGCTGGCGGTGGATTTCAGTCAGGTGTGTCGAGATGCACCTCTAGAGAATAGTCATGTTCTCCCCTTTTACTCTCTTGACTGACTGCCTGCTTACATCTTTTGACAACTGCACTGCATGTGTGAAGGTACCGATGAAAAGCAGAGAGACAAAGAATGAAGCATTGATGCCCCGGAGTGTGGGTGTACTTCAGTTGGCCATCTGCCAAACTTGAAAGGTACATTTGTTTGAAGTGTCTGGAGTCAGCCAATGCTTTGTAAGGTGCAAGAGATTGCTCATGCATATAGCATTTTATATGGAAATGAATTTGTGGTAACCATCAGACCTCCCTATTCAACAAAGCTTATAGTTCGGTGCTTCCTCGGGCCATCCCGGGACCATTTTCTATTGAAGCTTCTGCTGTAGACAGCTGGGACATCTAATTCAATGCACCTGATTCACTCCACACACATTTAATGTCATTAAATGTATGTTTTTTTCTTTCTTGCCGTGTATTCTGCAGTGTGCTGCTTCGATTGCTTTCTATTGTCGACTTGATTGTTTGTTGCTCTCTGTCTCTGTCCTATCGTTTTACTCCTACTATCTCCTCACCCCAGTGCAGTAGAAAACCATCACCTCAGGTTTGTCCACCACCCACTGTTGCACATGGATGCTCAAATAAGGTTGGATTATTTGATCTATTATTCATTATATTTGAATCTAAAGTACCATGAAATGACTACTTTGTAAACATGTATAATGAAATTGAAGGATGTTTATTAAGCATGTTTTCATATATTTGTTTGACACTGGGATTTTAACAAGGTCCTTGTTTCACTGCTTATAAAAATAGTAAACACTGCGCACTTCATTTGAAAGGACTATGTTCAGGGCTGAGGGTTGACAGTCCTCCCTCTCCTCTCTCCTCTCTTCTCTCTACTGGTTATTTATTCCCAGTGGAGGATTCTGGTCTGATTGCGTTGATTTGTTACATTCACATTATGTACAAGAAGAAACACATTTGCTAGTTCACCGCATAGTCTCAGAGACTTGCATTGCATCAAACTGGGTTGCATCCGAGACAGTTAATGCCAATTACTGTGGGCCCACGGGTTATTGTCTTCTCACAATCCAATGAATTTCAGCAAGCGTCTGAGTGTAGTTAAACTTGATAAGTTGAATGTCGGCTCAGCGGCTCGGTGAAAGGTGCCTGCATGTCAAAGGTAATTACACTTACAGGAGTGAAGCTGTTGAATAAAACAAAAGCCTTGAACAAATTAAATTTACTTTACTCACAGACGGATGCTCCCCGGGAGCTATAAAACCCAATATGCTCTGTGGTACAGGAATTAGATTGGTATTACATTATAACTGACAGACGAAGGAATGAAATAATTATCAGGATGAACGTTTTTTTATATATTTCTTTGGGGCTGGCATTTTCTGTTTGTTTCAAAACCAATATTAGTATTGCAAACTCAAACACATTATATCCTGTTATTCAATTGCTCAGAGAAGATTTTTTTCTTTTTTTTTCTTTCAATGGAAATGTACCTGATGTAATGAAGCTTTGGTAATAGTGGTTAGCAGTCTAGTTTTACAGCAAAAATACTTCTCTGGGTACTTGTTTCCTGCCACAATCCAAAAAAAACACGTGTTTGAGGTTAACATGTGATGCTAAATTGCAAAAATGTGCTTTCTGATTCTTTCACGTGGTTTCATGTGCATGAATAGCCTGCAACTTCCCGCTTTTCTTTTATTCATTTGAGGTAATACTTCATGTTGTATAAGTGTACGTTTCGCTGCGAAGCCGACATTGCGATCGCACATTTTCCATCAGCTCCCCAGGAACCAGCTGTTGTCAACAACATTTCAACCTAGAGAAGTGTTCGAGGTCGAAGTGAAAGAAAACAAATGAAGAGAAAGTCAGATAATAATAAAACACTTTATTCAGGACACATCAATACTGTACAGCTCATTGATTTCTTCTTTTGTTGAAATGGACTTAACAGTAAAACCTCAGTATATTTACCATTACAATATTGGTATTGTAACACCAGAATACTTAGCTGTGCATGTCATTCTACAGTATCCAGCACGACAACTGAAGAGGTACAAAAGACGACGACTACAAATATTCCAACCAACGTCAGTTTTCTTCGCATGAATAAATAATGCCAGTGTGCTTCCACTTGTAATCCTTCACACAATGTTTATTCCCTGAACAAAATTAGAGCAACTTTACTTGACAGCTTTCACCTTCATGACAAAGCTCCATGTGCTGACAATTAGTGCCACAAATAGTACCGCTGCAGGACAAAAGCCTTGACATCAATCTACTTAACGTATCTACAATCGTGAAACATGTTACAGTGAGACAGAGACATTACACTTGTCCTTTATCAGCAGACAGTTTTAACAGTATCATCGTTTCACAGTTCCCACAAAGGCCCAGGCTGGTTTAAAAACAAAGAGAAGAAAAAAAAAAAAAAAAAAGAAAAAAGAAAAGAAATGAAAGAGCCATTGATCTATAAAAGCCATGACAGGAGATCAGTGGAGGGCGACATGGTCAAGGTTATTCGAGCAATCATGGCGTACTCAGGCACATGTGGACACACTGTTTCCCACAGAGGTGTCACATTCATACTAGAATTAGCGTGTGTGTGTGTGTGTGTGTGTGTGTGTGTGTGTGTGTGTGTGTGTGTGTGAGCCCCACCATTTTGACTTTGTTTTCATGTGTTTCTGTGGGTTTACAATCGAACTGAATACGAAAACAAGAGTCGGGGTATTTTAGCTGCGCTCCTGCTACTTGAACTGGTCACTTCAAGCTTTCCTGCTGTACCGTTTCGAGTGCAGAGTTAATTCTGTGTGAACTATTAGCAAAATTTTTGTAAACTGTTCCCAGGTCATATTCAAAAATATACATTTTTATACATTCAAAATGTGTAAATACAGTAAAATAGTTCGGTTCAACTACAAGTCTTTTCCAGCTGAGAGGTATAATCAAGCTTTTACAGGTCATCCTTAACAAAAGTCTTCAATAAAAACCGTCCACCGTTCGCACGCCTTTTTTTAAAGAGGGAAAAAAGGCCAAATCATTTCTCATCTGCCCGCTCCAGTGCATGTGCAAACTGAGCTCTCTTTATTGATAGTAAAATGCAGCAGGCTCGCCCCGAGCAGTTCCCTACTAAGCTGGGCTAACCTCACTTTCCCTTTTCACACAGGCCGGCACACACGCACGAGGCCACTCTGACCAATCGATGATTTATAGAGCGTCACACATGGGACAACTTCAAAATGACACCGCAACATGAGAATCTCCACAAATGAAGTCCCTTTACACGTGACAGAGTGAAGATTAAACAGGAACACTTAACACCTGGAGTGAGGTGATCCCAAAAAAAATGCAAGAAAACACAAAGAGTCTAAAACCTGCTCTCACAGGCCGGTTAGCTTTTCACCCCGGAAAGCGCCACCTTCAGTCTATCTTTGAATCTCAGTCTCACGTCAGTCTGTATTCTCTCTATCAGTTTATTATGACGAACATCAGTTAAAAAAAACAACAACAACAACTGAGGAGCCAATTCAGCTGCAAGGTGCAAGGAATGTAATAAAGTGCTGCAGAGCTTCCCCAGCAACACACTCATAACAAGCCCGCAAAAACACAAAAACAAAGACTTGAGGATAAATTACATGTCATTTATAGTTAGTACATATCTGTATGCTTGGATACACCTTGGCTCATGTTTAAGAGGCATGCTACGTCAAGGTGCCACTCCACGGTACGTTTAAGACATTTACTGGATTATGTACATTTCATACACCTGTCAAGCATCTCTATATAATATACACAGATGTACCTGCTGATTCAAAACAGAGAACTGCTCCGTTTGTCTTTTTTCTAAATTTAGGAGATCAATTACTTTATAATAATCCTAAATATGCAATAAATAATGCAGCTCCTAAAAGTGCTTAGCTCCCCAGTCATAAATACAGCAGAAGGTTTTTCCTTTATCAATGGTGTTGTATTTATAGCCACTTTTAAATAATTAATTTATTCCCTTTTAAATGTACATAGATTTCCTCTTTGCTGCATAACACTGTACTGTCAGTTTTGTGGTTCTGTTAAAGAAGGTTTCCTGCCTGAGCCAGTTTCATAACTAAGATTTGCTGTGTTGCAAGATGTCTACTGTTGAATTTGTGTTCTACACTTTCTAACCACCTCTAGTCTTACCTACGTCTCTGTTTTAGGTGTGTACACGGTTGTTTACTGGATCAGGGGGTCATCGTTGGGAGAGCCCAGAGTTTGGACGCTGACAAACGGCTGTGTCTTGTCCTCACTGTGGACCACGGGTCTGTTGGACACCGTCGTGAAGGACAGGTGATCATGTTCCAAGATGGCCAGGCGGTCCTGCGGCTTCTCCTTCTTCAGGTAAAACATTTTCCTCAGTTGCTTCAGCTGCTGCAGCTCGCAGAAGGTTTCCAGCACCACCAGCATGACGATTAGACCTAAAATCAGGTAGACTAAAAAGACAAACAGGAAGGAATTAAACGCTTTAGTAATTATCTGTAGTAAGCCTTTGTATTTTCACATTTCCAAGTATTTTCTATATTTGTGACTCAGGAAACTATGTCTTCTACTCATATATTCATATTCTATACCTATAAACATCATGTGTTTTTCTCAGAGAAGAATGAGAGTGTAAGAAAAAAGAAAGAAAGATAATACATCTTGTCAAGCAATATTTTGCTATGGCTGTAGTTCTGTGCACTGACACAAGAGGGCAATGGCGAGCCAAATCTGGTCAACAACAAAGCGAAACAAAGAAACCTCAGACTGTGATCATTCCTACGATGCATCTAGAATTGAGATCATGTTTTGAATATAATAGTTAATACAATAATAGCTGGATTATGGGAAATCCTTCATCACTGCAAAATATGGTCGGGTGTTTTTGGAAACTAGTTGTGTTAGTATTGAATTTAAGAATCGTTTGTTTGGTATCCACTCAGAACAAACTGCGAGCATGCAGGACAAAGGGAAACTACTACAACATGCATGCAAATCACAACAGCAGCGACTGCAAATAGGACAAACTATTTGTTGCAGACTGCGGGTTCAGATCTTGGTGCCGATAGTGATGATGCCACTTCCGATTTTCTTTGCAGAGGAAGTCATAAATATCATCATCATCATCATCATCATCGCAAACAAGCCCGTTCTGTTACAGTCTTCATCTCCTCACTCAGAAAGACACATTGTGCGCACTGAATGACGTCCCTCTGCTCGCGTACCACACACCCACACCACACATGCCGGAGACGGTTCGCTGCAGGAGCTTCCGACATTTGCGCACGCCCACGGCTTGAGAAATCTGCCCATCCATTCAGAATTACTTCTATCCTCTATCATCTCTGACAGTGGCGCTGACAGACGGGATGCTGCGGAAATCTTCCAGAAAAGGCAGTCAAATGCCTCGCTGTGTTCTATTTCAGCTTGTCATGCTGGCAAAAAGGCAGGTAGGGAAATGTCAAGACGATGCTTTCCCAGCAGCTCACACATTAGGTGCGGCGCTGGATTCGTTTCAAGAGACGTTTGCTGTGACGTACAGAAAATAGAAAGTCCTGAAAGTAAGGTTGTTTCCAACTGAGAGCCACAGTAATAAATAGTAATGTAACCCCCCCCCCCCCCCCCCCCCCCCCCCCAAATCATTATTTGATCATCATTACGCCTTAATTTTATTTTTATTTCAGTCATGCTCACTTAGTAAAAATATCTACTTAACTTTGACAATGATGATCTATATATATGACATATACGTGGTGACACTTTATTAAAGCTGAGATGAATGTGCGTGTTAAATCTCATGAAGCATTATTTATGGTGTTTTCAGAAAAATGGGTCACACACTGGTCCAGCATCACACCCAGGCGGGTCAAAGTTCAGCACCATAAACCTGCTACCGCCGATATTCTGCACTGAGTAAATCATTACAGCGTCGATCCTGAGATTATTCTCCTGAATGCAATCGCGTTGCACAAATGGTTTCCAATACATCTGGGTAGAATCAGCTATTGGAGAGCAGCAGAAGCAGAAGCATCTCAATGACCGTTTGCATGTCACTTGACTCAGTTTCATTCTCAGACTTTGACTGCTCTTCCTCTTTTGCAGTTTTTTTTTTTATGGCACATCGGTTGAGAATTAGTGCCACCAAGTGTTAATCTCACATCTATTAAAAGTATGACTGCTTTTTGATGTGCATTTCTTCACTGAAACCTCGAGTTGTGAAGTGGAACCCGGTAGGACCACTAAAGGATATTTTAGTCAATAACTAAATACACTGTAACGATTTGTGCATTTTGTGTTCAATAAAAGTGTATAAAATCATTTGTGTGCATTATTAAAAGTCTATCAGGTTTGTGACATTGGGATTACATTGTAACTGTAACAAAGTGTCACACAATTTTAATCTGAAAGTGCTTTTTGGCTTATTTACTGGTGAAATAAGGAAGTGATTGGGTGAGTGAAGTGATTAAGTGCTGGTGATATCTGTTTGTTTAGGGTGCACGCACTAATATTGTAGTAGCACTGATGAGGGACGACGATACGAGCGATGAATTAATGCATTGCTCTAATTGGATGATGGTACTTATAGCTTGTTTTTCATACAGTTCCACAACCTCAGTTTTGCTTCCAGATGCCTCCTACTTGGATGAATGACAACATCCATAGATTGAGGATACTATTCACAAGTACAGTCCTCCAAACTCACCAGTGATTCCCACTTTGTAAAGCTCCCGGAACTTCTGATTGGCAGCTTCTCCTGGTACGTAGTCTCCCAGGCCGATGGTGCTGAGAGAGATGAAGCAGAAGTAGAAGGACTCAAGGAAGTTCCAGTTGTCCTCCAGCGCCGAGAAGATGGCGGCGGGGATGAGGAAGAAGCAGGAGACAGCCAGCAAAGCCAGCAGAGTGGCGTGAACAATGGCCACCAGCGGCTTGGACAGGCCCCAGCGTGTGTGGATGTAGTTGACCGGCCTCCGCGTGCTGAAGACCATGATCCTTTGCACCACGGCGGTGAGGAAGAGGAGGGTGAAGGGGATGCCGATCACCGAGTAAACGATGCAGAATGCCTTGCCGCCATCTGAAAGTGGTGCCGTGTGGCCGTATCCTGTACAAAGACAAAATGGACAGAGGACAGAGTTTAAACCAATATTTACCTGCAAATGTCCAATACTCCAGTATATACTTAAAGCAATAAACCTTCACTTTATTAGTGGTAACATGCTGGGTCGTTATTACTCTGCAAACAAAATAAAGGAACTTCTCCCTGCTCAACATTATGTCTTATTTGTTCAGCTCTTGCGTTTGGAATGGACTCGGCTGCAATGTGGCTTCACGGTCGACATTTTGAAGACCTTTTGACCTACTTCTCGTCACTTTAGTTGGCTGCTATTTCAACTTTTTTTTAACGCACACTGCTGCAATCAAATATAGATTGAACTAATATATCCGTATAAAACTGTAAAATGTCTTTTACATTGTGACGAAGTCTGTGCCCTTTTTGTGAATAAAATTAGGTTATATGATAAATGCGAATTGTATAATTTGTCCATACTTATTATTCTATCACTGCTCTTCGTGTTGACTTATTCCCATATTAATCTCTCCCATTGGGCTTTAGAAGTCAGCGCGTTTTCTCGATTATCCACAATTCATCCATACATGCTCAAGGAGAGTCTTGTTAACAGTTTCACAGAGGAAAAAAAAAACACAAAACAAGCACAGTCAATTATATAGTCATTAGGTGGATTATGAGGCTCTAAACAAAATTCCGCTTCATAAAGCGGTTGCAGGTTGAGGATGATTACTGAAGGTACGTTGTGTCAGTGGGAAGAAGGCTGTAAAATCCTGGCGTGTGCCCGTGAAGTGGACTTCACATGCATCTCAAAAATACCACAACCGCTTAACATAACCATGTAAACGAGGAAGTGATGTTGGCGCGCTTCCTCATTATGTGACTAGGAAAAACTAAACTGCACATTGTTCACCTCTGAATTAAAATCGGATCCTTCCCTTTAAAAGCTCTAGAGTTAAATGTAATGCAGTTTGGATCTCCAGGAATGAGTTTAGCAACTTCTTTAAACTAATAGGCATGATGGACAAAAACAACAAAGAATATCAAGCCTTTCCGTGTATAGATCCGAAAATTGAAAAAGTATGTACTTTTACATTACAGTGTCAGTGCAGCAGGCATATTTAGAAATCAGTTTTGTTTTTAGTTAAACCAGGAAAAGGGTTGCAAAGTTCCGTTCCTGTAAGAGTGTGTGTCGAAACCTCACAGATAACTGCTGCCATGTGGTCCGACGAGCTCTCGAGGTATTCCTTCCGAGATAAACTTCTGACATCATGCTCTTTTGTGCAATGTCCACACCTTGTTGTGCAAAATCAGAATAGTCATACCAAATTGTCTGCATGAGAGACATCATTCATTACATGCCAAGCAATCAATGATCAGGTGACGATATGTATAATTGTGATGGTTTCTTTGTGAGTTCTGGTGTATGTGGTCAGGTTCTAGGTTTAAAATGATACCAAAACTCCTGAAAGGATTGAATGAAGTGAGTCAGACACATTGCAGGCACCTGATGGTGAGTGGCATCACACACTGTGCTGCACATACCTGTGGTGGACAGTGGACGTCAGTACCAACCTGTGAACAGTAGTTTTAAGCTGGAGTGGACAGAACTAACCTGTGGTGAACAGTACTAACCTGTAGTGGACAGAACTAATCTGTGGTGAACAGTAGTAACCTGTAGTGGACAGTACAGTACTAACCTGTAGTGAACAATACTAACCTGTAGTGGACAGTACTAACCTTGAGTGGACAGAACTAACCCATAGTGAACAGTATAAAACCTGTAGTGGACAGTACTAACCTGGACAGTACAGTACTAACCTGGAGTGGACAGAACTAACCCATAGTGAACAGTATAAAACCTGTAGTGGACAGTACTAACCTGTAGTGGACAGTACTAACCCATAGTGGACAGTACTAACCCATAGTGGACAGTACTAACCTGTAGTGGACAGCACCGTGCTGGCGAAAAACAGCGCGGAGGTGAAGTCCCAGTTCCAGTTGACCGAGGCGTTGTTGAGAATGGACACCCCATAGTTACTGGCCTCCAGCGCCTTCTTGAGAAACCGCTCCAGGCGCTCCTCGGAGAGACACTCGTTTTCCAGCAGAAACTGCTTCTTGATGGCCCGCAGGTCCTGGCGCAGGGCGTCCTCATAGGGCAGCTCGACCGAGGAGAAGACGACAGCCCCGAAGATGAGATAGAGGAGATACCCCAGCACCAGAGACACGAAGTACCACGTCGATTTGTGGCTCTGTATCAAACGCACGCAGGAATTGCTGGCTAGAGACTGGAGCATTTTAAAGATGTGCGACCCTAAGATTCCACCTCTTGCATAAATATTAAATCACTGGCAATAACTTAAAATCGTTATTGTGATTTAACCGGAATGTAAGCGACAGGGGCGACCCGTTAGAGACAAAGCTGTAATGAAATGAGAGCGCTCGCACCCATCCGCCAAACCGTCAGCGCAGATGAGGCGTTCGCGTGTAGTCGGAAAATTAACCACCTTCGCATAATTATAAGACCTGTGCTTTAGCTAAAAAATCGTATGTCCACACAATAGAAGCAAGGGTTCTCAATGCGAACGGTCTCAGAATGCATGTACTACCATAACAGCAAAAGGTGTGATTTTTGATTTTAAATTACTGCAATAGCTCCGCAAAAAAGATAAAGTACTGCTATTTCCGAGCTTCATGAAAAATGAATGCAGCAAATGATGTGGCGAGGGAAAAGGCCGCATGACGTAGCAGCTTCCCCTTTTGTGTCCTCTCAGGTAGACAGGCCTGTTTTCTGTTTCTATACAAAACAATGGAAGAATGTCAGAAAGCTGCACTCAGTCACCACTCGCTTCCTTGTGAAAGTGACCCGAAAACCCCAATCATGATACTGAGTACAGAGACACCAGGAGTGGAAAAAAGCAGGTGTCTCATTAAGAAAATGACTCTGGCCTATTTTAAGCCTCACCTTCACCGCCCTATTTAATGCATCGGAGGTCAAGCTCCGGGCTACTTAATATTGGCAACACGGGGGCTATGGAATCTGCATGTATTTGACAATATCAGCAAAATGAATTTAAAATGAACGCACATAGCGCACATCAGGGCAGATCCACACAATTCCTTAGTGGTGATGGACAGAGGGCAGAGATGGGCAGACTGATACCAAAAGTCATCCAAATTAAAGCTGTCACTCATGTTTCTCTTCACTGTTTGATTATTTCCCTATTAACTTGAAATATACTTTGTAATTGTTTAATTAACACATGTATTTCTACATCGAGCTTTTGTTGGCTAATATTTCATCTAAAAATACTGAAACATCATCAAAGTAAAATGAGTCTACTCATGCAACATGTATGTGTATCTATTGGCACTCTTATAAATCCTTGTTCAAGTCCTGTCTTGAAGGATTGTCTTCGCAGAGTTTGCATGTTCATGATAAGCGCTCAGACAACCATTGGGAGAAATTTGAGATTCATTGTCAGTTTCCGTGTATGGACAAGGGGAGATGGGTCCTGTAATCTTGAGATGAAGGTGCTCTGACAAACAATGAAAGAGAATATTGGAATGGCGAAAGGAAAGGAAACAAGCAAATTAACAAATCATCCAAGTCAGCAACTATAAGCAGTTTCACAGCAATGAAAAAAAATAAATGGATTGCTTTATGAATAAAATCAGTGTTGCTATGGAGTTTTGTGCAGTCTTGTCTTACACAATACATTTATATTGCCTTTTTATGACAGTTTTATGAGGGGACCCGATTTAGGTACAAAGATTAGAAAAAAAATAATTTTCCTCCCAAAATTTCAGAATCAGTGCTTTTGTTTAAGACTTGGCATCTTCGAATAATTTCCTTACAAATAATCTACTTTGCACCTCATTTTTGGAAATTCTTTGATTTTTGTGTTTTTCTCAACAGGTCAACAGTGAGGTTCAACTGATTGATCAGTCTATTAACAGGCCAGCTCAGCAATAAATTAAATAACAACTAATTTCCACTATTTCTAAACTCACAATACAACAAACCCTGAATTGGATGGGTTTCACCAGTACATGGTCATGTAAGGGGCCACTTCTGCATTCTGGAATAAAAGAAACTGAGGCTACAGGTCAAATGTACTCACCACAGCGAGATGGAAGGTCGAATGGTCTGAGAAGCTTTGACTTCTGCTGATTACTGAGGTTCACACAATGCAAAATCACCCTATCCACACAATGCAAAGCTCATCAGAGTCTATCGGGGGTTCCCATAGTAGAATGGTGTGAGATATTTATCGCAGACTGTGGGCTTTTTAGTTGGATAATGTTTAAATCACACAATGTAACTGTTGTTCATGTCAACCCCGATGGTAACTTCCGGCAGGTCAACTCATAGTATCTATTATTAATTTATTTAATTTTGCCCAGATGTAAACGTCTTCCTCGTTGCTTGATGTGATGAAATATGGGAGTTAGTGGTCAGTTTATGATAGGGATGGAAAGGTGCAGAGAGAGCTATGATCTTGTTGCCAGAGCGTCCATTAAATTATGTTTTGCACAAGCACCAGGTGCACATAGTGATCTGCTCGCGTACACGCTTGTGCACACGCTCAGATGCAGTCCATTCTAAAACTGAACATCACAGTCTTCTGGATTCAGTTACATTATTTTTCCAGACTTGATCAGGTTGCTGCTTGTGCATTGTTTAAGTTTTCTTAAAATCCAATCTGGGCTGAAAGTGCACAAACATCCATGTGTAAATTGTTCTGATTTTACTTAATTTAACAGTGAGGTAATTAAACTTAAAAAAAATTATAATAATGTAAAAAGCACATGCTGAATAGTCAGTGGGTTTGTTGTGTGTATTGATATTTCAGGGTAAATGTAAAACACTAGACATTTGTTTCCCTCTTCTTTGTTGTTTGTAGGACAAATAGTCAGTAAACATAATTCTTTGTCACAAGAATATCTGCTATTAATATAAAGGATAGATTCTCTAAATACAATTCTATTTGAACCCCAACATGAACTGTACCATGTTAATAGTAATTAATTGTAAAAGAAAAAAAAATATATATATCACCAATTCCATCTTTTGGTGTTGGGACAACATGTCTAGTTCAGGCTGCTGTTCTTTGGATCCGTGCAGGGAACAGATAAGGTATCTTGCGCTCGCATGGTCTTGCACTTTGAATTTTTTTGTGCACTTTGATTATGACTCTGTGCACACACTGAACACTCATGTTGGTGGTATGTTGGTTTTCATGTTTCTTTCTTGGCTAAGCTGGAAAGTTTTCTGAACTTAATTTCCTGTATCAAAATGAATA
This sequence comes from Lipophrys pholis, assembly GCF_963383615.2. NCBI lineage: Eukaryota > Metazoa > Chordata > Actinopteri > Blenniiformes > Blenniidae > Lipophrys > Lipophrys pholis. The sequence goes on along the minus strand of NC_137642.1, from coordinate 14,584,532 downwards.
AAATATACATATCTGGCATCAGAAACAAACATTTTTTCACAGTCAGACTTGACACAAAGTTAAACATTGTTCTGAATTGTGTTTCAGTCTTTTCACTAGGATTGAAGTCAGAGCCGCCCCCTATTGTCTAAAGTTAAGTTTGCACATGAGTCAGTTTCACACTCTTTTGAAAAGTTAACCCACTAAAGCCCAGATGAAACTCCTGCCTTTTTTTAATGAGAACCGGGTTCTTCAAAACATATGCATATATTCTATCAACAAATGTCAGAATCCAGACAAACAGTGAAACAATTGAACTGTTCAAAATGCCCCAAACCCACATTCTTTGTACTTGACTAGAACTTTTTAAATAATACTAGGACTCATCAAAATGGACCCAGAATCTTTATACTTAACCCACCAGACTTCAAAATAAGCTTGGCAACATGGGAAAGCCAGACAGCATTGAGGATATCCCTTGGAACTTAGTTGTCCATTAAACAGAGTTTTCACAAATAAAACTAAAATGTCTTCTTCGACAGAAGCTTTCAATAGCTTCTGAAACTCCAAATTATTCATTCAAACAGAGTAAATACAAGGTATATGACCACATATTTCCACAAAGGAATTAGTGACTGATATTTTATATAGGTCTGCAAGGTAAATTTTAGCATAGTGGGGAAAATGAGGTATATGATTGGTTACCACATTTACCATCTGACCTGAATTTACCCTCATTCATGTGGGGACTGAAAAACATCTGTGACCTTACTACTGATCTTGTTTGTCATGTATGTGATATCTGGCTGCAGTATATGCTTATGGGGCATATACAGACACACATATAAATAAGTCACTTGGTTTTACACGATATTATGATTTTGTTTTAATGATTTGGATGGTGGTGGGGGAAAAAAATACAGTTAAAAGAGTGCATACTGCAAATGACCTGCTTTGTGTGTATGTGTGAAAACTAGGTCTGGTTAGAAAACTTGAGGGTAAAGGAAAAGTATGTGGCTGTGAATTCTTTGAAATAGACTCGGACCATTTCAGGTGTGAAACCAAACAGTTGAAAACAACAACACTGAATCTGCTCTGAATGACTGAACCGCACATTAAACGGAAAATGTTCAGTGCGGGGTATCAACATATATATTATTTATCTTTCCCTGGTAGGTGGATGGCGATGTATCTGTAAATCAATGCAAATGTTCCCTTTAGGCGCAGAGTTTCCTCCTCACGTTCAAAGCGAGGGAGGTGGGGTGTTTGGTGCGTCCTAATATCTTGGGAAGTGTGAAGACGAAGTGTGCACGGCTTTGACCGAACATGACCTATCCGACTTGCCGTAGTACTGCAAGGCTGTGGCACTCCTCCTCAATGAACGTTGGAAAGATGGCGACTGCATACGCACAAGCGAGAGTCAACTGTACCGGCGGGTAGAAAGTGCTGAAAAGAGACACAAATCCACGCATCTTGCAAACATTCAGCAGTGCAACGCGCGTGTGAAGGTACTCAGACATGGTGTAGCTCATGCACGGTTAGAAGACGGCGGCCGCTGCTTTGCTATGGAGCCTCCGGATCGCAACAAGCCCAGCAGGTATGCGAACACTTCACCATCAGGACCTCGCAGCTGCCAAATAGGGAGCTGAACGCGATACTGCGGGCGGCTCAACGGGGGCGCTTGCGCATCCCGCAGAAAGCGTCTTCCTGCCAAATAGTGGTACGTGTGCAGTTGATGCATTTGCAACACCGGAGTTGTAAACTTTTTTTTGGAGCTGCACTTTCCGCCGGGATTTGTCGCAGATTTCCCCCCCCCTCAGTGGACTCCAGTTTGCTAGAAAGATCGAGAAAATGCTCGCCCGATGCTGAGGTAACACTATGGACATTTATAACCCCCAGAAACCGTGCAAAATGTCAGGGAAGAGCTAGCTACCGTCTTCTTTTAGTGCTGGCTTTTTCACTTTATTGTCTCCCCCCCCCCTCAACAAGTTCGCAAACGGCTGTGTATGGAAGTTGCGAGGTTTTGAAGTTGCGTTGGGTTTTGCATGGTGGACTCGTGATGTTGGACTTGAAAGTGCGTCGACTGGTTATTTGAGATCGCCGGACGATGTATTTTGATCACATCAGCGGAGCAGAAAGTTCGCAGGCTTCCAGCTAGCATGTTGCTCCTCTGTTATTGTTAATCCCGAGGCTGGACCCGGCGCGGGTCGCAATCCATGCACGAATGTGTTTGGCTCGTTTACAGGACGGTGCCTTTCTGCAATCTCTGCAAGCAGCATGCACCCGTCTGCACACACGAGAGGTTTAGTTGTACGTGCGCATCTCGTAGTGGAAATACCGCAGTGCTTTGCCCCTGACAGACCCTCAGGAATCTGCTGTTATGTCTTTCTTTCGCTCCCCTTGCTCTCACATGCTTTATCACTTTCTGGGCATTTATCAGGTTGGATCGGTTCTTGTCATCTGCGATCTGCTTTCCAGCAAATAGCCGTCTTTTTTTCCTTCTTCTCGTGCGTCGGCTATTTCAGTAATTACGGAGTATCAGCCAGTTGTTATTACCTTGCACGCTCTTGCCCGCTCACTTTAAGTAGACACACAAACAGCTCGGGAGATTGTGCAATAGTGTCCCTGATGTTGTTGCTGTCCTGTCTTTCTTTTTTTCTTTTCCCCCCATGTATCTGACCAGCAGCAGTGGGAAGCATTGCTCGATCACATGATAGTGTCATTATACTGTTATTTCCTTTTTCATAGCCATGGTTACAGTGTGCTCCACTTTCCAGAGTGTAAGGTAACTCATGCTCCAGAGATTTCACATTGATTATTGGCTCTTTATTCACTGGTTTGCTAACGAGAATATACTTTCAGTGTGGATCTGCCACTGCTGGGGATTGTTTCCTTGTTATTTATGCAGTAAAGCAATGGGAAGCAGAGCAAACATCTAATCAATAGAGATTACATGGCCAGAGCTGCAGACTCTGCAGAGAAGCAACTTGGGTCCGGCCAACCTGTGTTGTTTGCAAACATCTGCTGATATATTGCACTTATTCGTGAAGTGCAAACATGAGTTTTCATTTAATCCCCTATATACCTTGAAAGGTGAGGATTTTTCTAACCGATGGGTATTTTTAGTAAGAAGACTCGGTGTGCAATTGAAGGCTATCACTATCTTTGCAAGTACAGAGGTCCTTTGTCAATAATGTCTCGTCCTCAGCGTCAGTCTGAAGACTTTGTGGCTCACAGACATTCCAGAGATTTCAGGATGTGGTGTACTGCGTGCAGTAGATGGCGGCCCGGAGCTCTGGAGGAAGCTAGTTGGGTAGAACTCATTAATGCCTGTGTTTGCCAAGTGCACAGGCTGAGGAATACAGATGGACTGTCCTCTAGTGTTTCCTATCTGCATCCTGTCTCGGCCCACACCTGCTTTACAGAGAGAAACTAAAGCTCTCGCATTCTGTCACCTTCATCTGTCATTTCCTTTTTAACAAAAGCATCTTTGTCGCTACTAACTGTTGCAGCTGTTGTTCTTATTGCACTGTGCAGAATAAGGAAGTGCGTGATTGACTGTTAAATATGGGGGATTTACAAGTTCATCTGCTTCATTTGATATCTGCAGTTATGTGGAAGGGAAAGCTTTTTGCTGATTTATCATCCACTGTTTCTGAATGAATTGCAAAGCAGAGCATTGCATAACCCACTGTCATTAAACAGTGCCTGTGTTTATATACGTTTAGATCAATTGACTTGCTGTGGTTACTGACATAAGCACAGTAAAGTCTGTGTCTTTTCTTATACTCGGGACATTCTTTGTGTCAAATCAAGTATAAGAGCAGATTGTCCACAGAGGTGCTTCTGTAAATGCCAACCTCATGATTGCTAAGATACAAAAGAGCTGTTTGCTTATGGTATCATGTTTAGCAGCAGGAAGCTGCTCTGCCACACATGTACAGTACACTTTGCACAGTTGCGTGCAGGAGAAGTAGGGAGGTCCACTCTGGGTAGTGTTGCACTTTTCCATTCAAGGGTGTGGCCAAGAATGTCGTGTTCATTGTTTCTGAATTCTGTCACTTTATGGCGCAAAAGCTGATTACGTCTGTAGCTCTGCCCTTTTGTGAGGGATCGGCTGCTTGTCAGACATGTACACTGTTGAATGCATGATCTGCACTGCCGCCGTGTGCACACAGTTGCAAAAATGGTTATTTAATCATGCAGCGTCAGCAGTTAACTGCAGGCTCAAATCTGGAGCCAGCGGACACATGGTTTTTACAGTGCGGGTTAATCGAAATCAGCATTTAGCTTACCGTGCATCAGTTGTGCCAGCATGATCTAATTAAAGCAAAGCGTGCTCTTACAAAACTCAGACCACCTTCTCCTCCTTTCCTCTCTCTACAAAAAAAAAAAAAAAAACCTCTATAGTTCGGGCATTGTGAGCAAGTGTGCTCACTAACCAGCTGTGTGGTATTCAGCTGTGGGCCTCACAGGCCACGTGTCACAACTATACAATAGAGTGCCCCTTGCTGGTACAATAGTGTGGATGGTGGGTGTCAAAGGTCAGCCCCCCCTGACTCTGGCAGCCCTTAGTGTCATTACTTCAGTCCCCGTACAGAAAAGACTTTCGATTTTGTGCTGTTTATTATTCACTCGGTGCGTCTGCTTGGGGGCTCGAGCATTCCACCGTCCTTTATTGGAGCCCCAATGAGCCATCAGATGAACCATTGAGAGCAGCCAGACACCATCTGCAGTGATAATTCACTAGTGGCAGCCAGGCAGGGACAGCTTGAGGACCATAGTGTTGCTGTGGTTAACTGCAGGAACGTTCTCTATGCAAGTTTGCAAGTATGAAAGAGGGAAAGAGACAGAGAGAGAGAGAGAGAGAGAGAGAGAAAAAAAAATCAGAAGAATTTGCACAGCCTTCACTTTAGCAGCTCAATCCGTCCTCCAAGTGTTTCATGGCAACATAACAAACAACCGGCAGTGATGGCGTCATTGGTTCCGCTTTCATTCCTGACTGATTCACTCATGCTCTTTTGTGTAGAGAAGTGTCTTTTTAGAATTTGGTCGTGTTCCCTCTCACACACATATCCTATTTTTGTCCTCAGACATCGCACACCCGTGCACACTTTGGATTGTTTACAAGTGCATGCACTGTCTGATCACACTGTGACGAACGCGGGTGCAGGCTGGTGGCATAACAAGTTTCTGAAATGCTTTGATGCATTAATGCAGGATTAGAATCGGCCTGCGCTCAGCCTGTTGTTATCAGTTTCCTGATACCTGCTTGAGCCTGCATCACAACACCACAGTGGTTTGTCTATTGGGGTGCGTAATCCCTTATTGTAGTGCACATAATTGCAGACTGTGTCCTCTTGTGCATAGATACTGAAAAGATCACTGTTATGTTCTGCTCCTGCAGCACAGCTTCCCATACAGTGCACTCATAATGAAACCAGTGTATTTCCATGTAAGAGTTGGTCTTTAATTTCAAGACTTGTGGTGACGTTGGTTGGACTATTGGCAGTGCGGTGGATAGTTTTTTTTCTTTTTGTTTTTGCAGAGACAGACTCTCGGGAGAACATTTTAAAGCAACGACAATTATTTCCAACCTTTAACTCTAATAATGATCAAACCGAATGATTTAAAATAACCAGATCTTAAAAAGTAACAATAGTGTCTGGGTCTGGTAAAGTTTTTTTTCCGGGTGGGGGGGCTCACGCACAAACTTTATGCTCTGTTAGATGTTAGTGATGTGCGATACCACTGATTTCCTTTCCTTTCCGATCTGGTATTGCCCAGACTGATACGATACTGCTACTTTGTACACAATCCGAATGTGTGAGGGTAACTCTGAGCTTGTATAGTAAAAGAGAGGAGGCAAATTTCTTTTATCTGAGCTCCATATGACTGTTTGTCGTCACAAACATATGTGTGCCTCTGACATGACGATCTTGAGCTTCAGCTGCATGGGGCATTTATACAGCCGTAATAGTTGTAGAACAAGACGTTATGTTAACGAGCATGAATTTGATCATAAATGCAGTATTAAGTAAACATCTTGTTGCGTATTCCAGTAATGATATGGTTTGTGAACAACATAACTATGTGTTTTTGTGTTGAGACTTGTTCAACCAAATAGCAGTTCTTGCCCCTAATGTGCACAGGTTACTAAAAATAGTAACTAAAATGTGAATATCGATGTTAGAATTGGTGCAAAAACAGCTAGTATGTCATTTTGGTATCGATTTGCACATCACTAGTGGGAGTGAGCATTTATATCAGGACGCTTAAACCATTGGTTTGGATTTCTGCCAGCTGGGGAGTGAATTCTCGGCGAGTCTCTCGACAAGTGTCAATTGCTTTTACATTAGTTTCAGGATCATTTCATAAATTACACATAATGTGATAAAACAAATTGTACTTATATGTACTGTATACAATTGTATGTATATTGTACTTATATGGGCATAAGATTCATAGAAAACTAAATGCATTCATGTAGGTTGTTACCTTAACTTCTAGAAGAAAGAGGGTGCTGGTCAGACTGGGGAGACATTTCAGTAAGACGCTCCACTACTCTACTTTTGGCGAGTGGGTATTATTACTTTCAAAGTTATGCAGTTCCGCTCAATGTGGTAAGTTTCTCATATTATAAAGCACGTTTGCATCTAGATATGCAGGCTTATTTGCAGCAGGTGTTTGACTGCCTTGCATGCAGCGCTACAGCTGCACCCAAAGTGTGTGTGTGTGTGTGTGTGTGTGTGGAAGGAAACAGATTCTGTTCAGGAGCAGATGGGCAATAGAAGTCTGGACTCTCCCTCTTTGTGGCTCGCTTCAGCACAAGATTTCCAGATTAAGCGCCCCCCTCCCAGAACCCGCCCCCCTCCCAGAACCCCCCCCCCAGTGAAAGTGATACAGCCCAGTCCCTTTCAACAATGTCAGCACAGACGCTGACCGGCACGCGTGGGGGAATGCCTCTTGGGCAGATGATCGATGGCAAGACACATCGTGACCAACGCAGATATCGCCTGTTTTCCTTCCCTCTGTGCTCTTTCTCTCTCTTTTTGTGTGTGGGGTCAGACCTCCTAACCTTTCTTTCTAATCCTATTAAAAATCCTCAGAAAGGCATTAGGGGAACAAAGCTTTGACATTGTAATTGGGAGAGGCGTGCTGCTTGTTCTCTTGGTTTCTTTCCCTCTCCGTCTCACCTTTTCTTTCTCAGAAAGAAGTATTGGAAGTGATCATAGCACTTTCTTTCTGCAGAAGTAAGTGCAGCTTCTACTTTGCACATCATGTATTATAAAATGATACTATGATTTTTAATTTTATTTTAAATAACACTGAACCAAAATTCTCCTAAATGTGCATTAGTAGTTTAATTTCTTTCAGTTGTTGTGTGATTGGCACACACTGGTGAGCGGAGTTGTGCAGTCTGGTTGATAACATAGCAAACACAGTTTACAATGCTTACTTTTCCTCCCTCCCGTTTGAGCCATTATGTTTATTTAAACCGAAAGAAGGTGCCCACCGCTTATTATCCTTCATCTGGACGGCTGCGGTCATGCACCCAGATCTGCTGCCACACATTTAAGAGGCAGCCAGCCAGTCAGACTCCGAAGGACAGACAACTCGTCGTCTGTTGTGCGCAGCAGCAGACATGCAGTCTAGCTGCACTTCAGCAATCTGTTTGCTGTGGCATTAGAGAGATTTGCTGCACACTCTGTTATTGATGCAAACAATGCAGCCCTGTTTGACCTTGTGCACACATTTCTACGGTTTTGGTTTGTGTTATGACTGTTTCATGGTGCCAAAGCAATGACTTGTATTTTGCATATCTTCCAGGATAAGAATGTTTTTTTTTTTGTTGTTTTTTTTTCATTCTGAATGCACAACTCCAGTCAGTGTCATTCATGGGTTTTTAAAAAAACCTTTTTTTTATCTATTTTTGAATGTTTACAGGCAGGCTAAGCCAGTGGAAGATGCATCCCAACAAAATTCTGAGGTGGGTGAATCCTGGGAGTCCCCCAGTGAGGAAGAAGAACCTCTCTATGGAACGTCACCTCCTTATATGTCCCGTCAGATGAAACGCATGTCTAGCAAACATCAGAAGAACAGCCAATCGAGGAGTGCAGGTCGTTCTCCGAACAAAGGTGAGTTAAAATATGGGAAGCGGCAATAAGCCTGGATGCTGTGACATAGCAGTACATTGTTTCATTAATCACTGAGCCCAATTTGAATAATATACAAAATCCACAACTACACAAAGAAAACCCCAAAAAACTCCCCAAATTACTGGTTAATGTGTATTCCTCTGTACCCTAACGGTTTAGAGGTGTTTCTACTTTTAATGCATTAACCAAAACATTAACCAAGACATCTTGCTATCGTGAAAACTCCCGAAGATTCCGGAGGCATTGTGCCACAAGATCTCGTTTGTACACCGAATCTCACAAGATCTCGATTTGCACTGGAAAAAGGATTGACCATCACAACATTTTGGACTATTCTCATTCCTTTAATACTCTTTCATTGAGAAAGTCTAGCTTTTTTGGGGCGGGCTGAATCGGCCAAATGTTGGTATTTTTGCTTGAGAAAAGAAAGTGAGACCTTTTATGGGAAGTATTTTTTAAAGATTTTTTTCTGGTGGAGTAACTTTAACATCCATAATAGGAACACATGCACAAACATTAGTTAGTAGGGAGAAAGGTGAATGGTTAAATCTGTTGCTGGGATGTGAAGATGAGTGCAGAAGTTACAGTTGCAGCAAGTAATCTTTGAATTAAACTTGGTTATTAACCTGATAGAAGTGATAACCAGCAAAAGGCAGTGTTACTTATAATGGTCTATCCATAATCAGGGAGTTGGGTTGAGAGATAAGAAAAACCTCTGGACAGAACTTTTGTCTTATGTGCTGTCTGACAACTTGTTTGATTGGTCAGAAAGGTCTGTGTGGTCAATGGGGGAAAAAGGCAGGAAGATGCTGGGTGTAAATGGTTTTACAGCAGCGGATAGTTGTAAAAAACCAACAAACTTGTATAACACATTTTTTTAAGGCATAAAAATACAAACAAATGACTTAATAATTGGTGTAAAGAGGCAACCCAAAGGAGCTCTTTATTTGATTCGTTCTGGTCAGAACCAAGCTTCTTCTTGTTCCTGCCGCCTGGAGCGAAAGAACACATTTTTGCTTAATCCTCAGGTGTCTGTCTGTGTGGTTTTTCAGAAAACAACCACTTCATGTCTTCTTCTGGTTTTTTTGAGGAAACATATACAATGAGCTCTTTATAAATTCTGGCCTCCGGTTAAGATATGTTTGTTAGAAGAAGGCATGGTTAATTAGCAGTTTCTCGGTTGCAGCAGGTATAGAAACCAACTATTACTTGGCACACTTACTGATCCTAACATCCTTTACTTTATAAAAAGAAAAAAGGGAAGGTCATGTCATGCTTAAAATATCTGAATGGTATGGAAAAGTTATCATTTTGTGACCCGTTAAGATGATTCTAATGGAATTGTATGAGGCCTTGTGAAACAAATTTGTGAATGTGCTTGGCTTTAATTGCTTTACATGCATTATAGTGACTGGGGGTGTGATTTTATTCTAGCCGACCTCAGCACGTCTATCCTGAGAGAGCCCAAGCCGGCTGAGCCTCCTGAGGAGCACAGCTACAAGCAGGGCAAGAAGCAGAGGGCCACACAGCGATCTACAGAGCGAGACCACAAGAAAACCATTGAAGAGTCCTTCATGCTGGATCCACTCTCAAAGTCGAGCCATTTTGGTTCCCTCAACATGGATCCCAGGAAGCATTACTTGAGCTTGGGCTGCAGCAGCTGCAAACTCCCGGTGTCGATGCCTCACATCGGTCGGACTCACCGCCAGACGTCGCGGACGGACTGTCCTGCCGACCGGCTCAAGTTCTTTGAGACTCTGCGGCTGCTGCTGAAGCTCACATCTATGTCCTCCAAGAGGAAGGAGAAGGAGCAGAGAGGCCTGGAGAACATGCCCTTCATGGGCCACAACAACGAGGTCATCTGGCTTGAGCTGCAGGCGTGGCACGCACGGCGCTCCACCAGCGATCAGGACGTTTTTCTTTTCACTGCCCGCCAAGCCATACCCGACATTATCAACGAGGTGCTGCACTTTAAAGTCAACTACGACAACCTGAGAGGGGCTCAGTGTTCAGGGTCTCAAACAATCCAGAGGGAAGATCAGAGCATCCCCGATCTACGCTGCGAAGAGAAGAAGCGTGCTGTAGCAGAGACCAACCACTGTGGAGTAGACCCATGGGGGTTCAGTGCCTGCCCCTCCTCAGCGCTGAATGCAGCAGAGCCCCTCGGCTCGGGCGCCGATTGCAGGGAACACCTCCAGCGTCAGCGGCTGGCTTTCGAGCAGGTGAAGCGGGTTATGGAACTGTTGGAGTCAGTGGAGGCTTTGTACCCGTCGTTACAGGCGCTTCAGAAGGACTATGACAAGTATGCAGCTCGGGACTTCCAGGGCAGAGTGCAGGCACTCTGTCTGTGGCTCAACATCACCCAGGACCTCAACCAGAAGCTGCGGGTTATGGCCACTGTGTTGGGCCTCCATGATCTCTCCCGTATCGGGTGGCCCGTCTTCGAAATCCCCTCGCCCCGCTGCTCCCGTGGAAATGAAGAAGAGGAGACTGAAGAAGACGAGGAGAACGATTCGACGGCCACTTTCACAGCGGAAAGTGACACAGAGGACAGGGATCCTGAAGAGGAGGGGGTGACGGGATCTGTAGCAGGAGAGCTGTCTCCTACCCTGACTCCTAAATTTGCTCGCTTGTTGTCCGAAGACGAGTTTCTCCCGACTGCTTCATCAGTGATTGCAGAGGCCTCGGCCAGCGGAGGAGTGTTCTGCCCCACATCCATCTACAGACCATTTGTGGATAAAGCTCTGAAACAGATGGGACTGCGTAAACTGATCCTCAGACTGCACAAATTAATGGACCGCTCTCTTCAGAGGTCCCGAGCAGCGCTGCTGTGCCACACTCCGGCACTGGAGGTGAGCTTTCTCTTCTTCATTGGAATGCACAGTAATTATCATTCAATCTTTAATTATCCTGGACTATGGGGAGTGGAATAACCTCGCCTGCATTGTTACAGCTCAGTAAGATGCAACAAAGGTATCTGTGAGAATGAGTGATTGTTTTTAGTACAATGGCCATACAGTAATAGGCACTCGATGGCAAGTATATCTCTGTATGGACACTTTGCTTTGGAGCCTTTGTGTGGGGTTTGTGTATTCTCTCTGCATTCATGACTTTTCTCCAAGTCCTCTGGACTGTGTAGAACCAAAGTTAACTTGAGTGTGTTTGTCCTGAAAATGGACTGGTGACCTTTCCAGCTGGGATTGGCTCCAGTACCACCAGATTCTACGTTGGATATAGCGCTATAGGAAATGAATGGAGTGGCTTTAAATTCTTAAATACATTTTTGGCCAACTACATGTGGAGAAGATTGCTGGTCGAATAAAAAATACAATAAGGAGAGAAGTACCAGAGCTGGTTAACATCTGATTTATTAAACTCAAATATTTGAGGGCGTCATAATTTCATGACAGAGTCATGGTTCATTTTACAATAACTACATAAATAATGATGATATTCTATTTCTGTTAATTTGAGGGTTTTTTTAAGGGTCTAACTAGAATTTGTAGCGATTGCACTCAAAAAAGCACCTTTAGTATTTCACGTTGTTTACTGAACTGAAATTATATATATATATATATATATATATATATATATATATATATATTTTTTTTTTTTTTTTTAAATAACTATTACTAATTTCTTAATCGGCAATACCCAAGTAGATAATGGCACCCCTATTTGACAAACACTGCAATAGTGTATAAGTTGATAATATTGAAAGATAGAAATACATGGTATTGATGGTTAATGAAATAATTTGGATTAGCGATTTTTTTGTCTGATCTGACAAAACATGTCAAAGAAAAAAGTCACCCCGGGGACACTGTGACATCTCTCTACTGCTTTATGAGAATGATTTAACTACGTAATTACTGATGAGGTATTAATCAAAATAGTTTTGATGAAACAGTCTTAAGATTTTGGTTTTTGCAGCATTTACTGTAATCAAGTGCAATAACGACATAATAGACTGCTAATTTTACTTTAAGTTTAAATGAAGTAGAGATACTAAACAATATACCATGATGTAGTAAATAAGACAATCAACAAATAATGTGTTCATTTATTTAATATTAGATATATTTTTTACATATGTTCTTGCCCCGGTTTCTACTGTTCAATGCAATGTGCTTTGAGCCCTTGAGCCTTATTTTCTATTAAATAGTGTGACTCCCTGAATGCGATGCACTGTGGTGCACTGCTTTATAGCCGCTCTGTAGCATCATGTCTGCAGTTGATGAAATGTGGGGAGTGAAAACGTCTAATCATCATGTCTGCAATGCAAATGTCAGTAATTCAATAAGGCACGGCGGGAAGCTGCTTTCACAGGATCTATCGGTGATCTGGAGATGTGCTGGCACAGTAATATAATGAGAGTTATTGAGTCTATCGCGATGACTGATCAACTTTGCTTGTTTGTATCGATTAGTTTTGGATGGTCGTAAACTCAACTCGATTAACTTCAAATTGTCATGCCACACGTACATCGCTTCATAATAAGTAAAAAAATTTAGCTGGATGGTGGATTTCCTGTATTTTAACAATAAACAAAAGAGAAGCAATATAAGCAAAAGTATGCTCTGAATGATGCGCTTTACTTCTCCCACTTTCAGTTTGCAGACTTCCCGGACCCCATGCTGTACAGCGACTACCTGCCAGAGCTGTCCCGTCACGTATCCTGCCGCGGCCCGCCGGATTCAGAGCTGGACACAGATCAGGTGTCCTGGAAGGATTTGCTGGACATGGATCTCCCGTCCTTCAGGCCCGCGTTTCTCGTGCTCTGTCGAGTCCTCCTCAACGTCATTCACGAATGCCTTAAACTCCGACTTGAACAGAGGCCTGCTGGAGAGCCGTCACTGCTCAGCATCAAACAGGCAAGAAGCTGCTGCGGCACTTTTTAATGATTCAGCTTTCAAACGTACTATTTTTACATCCGGCTGTGTTCGGGTCAACAGCTGGGCTGTAAATATTTGATGACAATATATGTCAACAACTTGGACAGTTCGATGGGTTTGCATGCGTTTTTGTCAGTGGACACATTTATCTAGATCAGCGGTTCCCCAGTGGTGAGAATGAGCATGTCCACAAACCTCAGGCACTAAGGTTGGGAACCACTGCTTCAGTTTTATTAACCTATTTCCCTGGTGACTACATAACGCAAAGTCGAGAATACCTGACTTGTATGTGTTAAATGAGGTTTTGATGGGGTGTTGTTTGTGCTCTGCAGTTGGTGCGTGAATGCAAAGAAGTGCTTAAAGGAGGTCTTCTGATGAAGCAGTATTATCAGTTCATGCTGCGGGATGTAGTGATCGACGCTCAGGGCTTGCAAACGAATGCCAACATCGATGAGTTTGAAGAAGACCTTCACAAGATGCTGGTGGTAAGACTCTTCTCCGTCACACTGACTTTAAAGAGGGGAGATATTCTGTGTTGCGGAAGTATGGAAAGGTAATGGAGGAAAAAAGAAAACCTGGAAGCCGTGCATCCCAGATGATGTGGTCCTCAAACTGTGTCTGCAGGTGTACTTTGACTACATGCACAGTTGGATCCACATGTTGCAGCAGCTGCCTCAGGCCTCTCACAGCCTGAAGAACCTTTTGGAGGAGGAGTGGAACTTCACTAAAGTCATCACGCCATACATCCGAGGAGGGGAGGCGCAATCAGGGAAGCTTTTCTGGTCAGTCAGCCTGCAGCATTATGGTCCATTTTACTGTTTCACTCATGACACCGACTTGCAAGTTGAATAGACCCGGCGTGTTAAAGGTTGAAGTTTGTTAATCAGACTAAGCTTCCCTGCTCTTCACAGTGACATTGCTGGGATGCTGCTCAAATCCACCGGAGAGTTTCTGGATGTTGGTCTGCAAAAGAGTGACAATGAGTTCTGGGAAAGTGCGGACGACAGTACCGCTTCAGATGAGATCAGGTGGAGTGAATTCTCTGTAAATTTAAGTTACTGGGACAAATATCTAATCAACAGCGATATTGATAGTTGATTTATTACATTTTTCCATAAAGGTGAAATTGTCACATTTGAACGTTTTACTTCTCAGGATCTGTTTGAACCCTTTTGGACTTTCTTTTTCAGGCGGTCAGTTATCGAGACCAGCCGGTCACTGAAGGAGCTGTTCCACGAGGCCAGGGAGCGAGCGTCCAAGGCTCTGGGCTTTGCCAAAATGCTTCGCAAGGTGAGACACAGCAGTGAAGAATTTTCATCTTCTTGAAACCAAAAACCACAGCTGCCCTGCACTCAGTCTGTGCCCTTTTCTTTAACCCTCCACTCACTGAAGTCTGTGGATCTGTGTGTTCTGACACACACTTTGTTTGCTTCCTTCTCAGGATTTAGAAGTTGCGGCAGATTTCAGCATCACTAACGGGGTGACCTGCCTCCGGCAGGCACTGAAAAAGAGAAACTATGTGAAGGTATGTTTTGTTTTTCCTGCTAATTGTGCACATTTCATTTGATGTCGTTTCCATTCACAGGTGGTTTGTTTAACCTGCTTGTCTTTCTTACGCAGGTCCAGATTCCAGGTTTGGAAGAGCTCCAGGTTTTTGTCCCCTGTGGTCTGAGGGGGCAGCGGCCTCTCATCCTGCAGCTTCTCAATGCCGCTGCCGGCAAAGACTGCTCCAAAGAGCCTGATGAAATCATTGAAGACGATGCCTACCTGCTCATGAGTAAACACGGAGCCGGAGACCCCAGCGCCGACGCCGACTGGGCTCAGTGGGACGGGGAGCTGCTAAAACTGGTCCTGCAGATGGAGGCTGTTGACACATTAAGGGCCATGAAAGTAGGCGGCGTATTTAAGTTTGGCATGTGTGCATGTTCGTTTGATGAATGCTCGTCAAGCCTCCGTCTGGTGCAATGTGCTTCCAGGTGGAAAACGTGCTCTTGATCGTGATGCAGTCGGCTCACCTGGTGGCGCAGCGGAAGGCCTTCCAGCAGTCTATGGAGGATGTGCTCACTCTCAGCCGAGAGCAAACCTCGAGTCAACCTCTCATCGCCGGCGCTCTGGAGGAGCTCAAGGTGCTTACATAACTACTTGCAATGATTTCCAACCCGTAACGGCACGGGTTCGCTGTGCTGCTGTAAAGCCAGGTGCATGTCGACGGCCTACTTTCATTGCGTGTTTTTACTGCAACTGTACATCAGTTACCCTCAATTTCTGCTGTGCCGGATTTGAGAAATGTCACTCAGAGAAACGACACGAAACACAGTCGGCGTTTACACGGTGGCTTTTCTTTTAGGATGGTATTCGATTCATTCAGGGGGTCAATCCCATTATGCTCTGCACTGTGACCATGGGTCTAACGTAGAAGATACTTTCTCTCTTTAGAGTATGATTAGGGTGATGGTTTCTGTGCGATGGCGTCTCCTGCATTTCAATGATCAGATCATGAATGGGTTTACACACCACCTCCTCCGATCCGATTGTATTTTTAGTCAGATAGAGACAATTTAATCAGGTAAATTAGAGCGCTTCTAATCGGATTGGTACTTAATCTGATTCTTCAACATCCATGTAATTTTAGCTCTGGAGTTGTATCCCATTCAAAGCAACACTGAGATTTTGCTAGATTTGTATATTTGCTTGTTTTTTTTTTTAATCCATGTGCTTTAAGATAAACACTTTCTAAAGCTTGGTATTCAAAAGAACAACAATACACGTTTCTCACTCTGTTTGTCCCTCCTCTGACAGGACGAGGCTCTGCAGCTATGCATAAAGATCAGCAGGGCCATCGACCGAGTGGAATACATGTTCACTACAGAGTTCGAGGCAGAGGTGGAGGAGTCCGAGTCCACCACTCTGCATCAGTACTACAGGGAAGCAATGATACAGGGCTACAATTTCGCCTTCGAGGTAAAAGCTTGCAGGACACAAGAAGTCTTGACACCGTGATTATTTTTGCACTCAGAAATTGTACAACTTATCTCTCTTTTGTGGAAATATTTGGGGATATTTGATGAGTTTTCCCACATTTACTTTGGTTTAATGTATATATGAAAAATGCTTGACCAGTCATTAACTGGGGGGGGGGGGGGGGATTTATGTAGTAATCTTAATTATTGCCCGTTTGCTCTTCGTAGTACCACAAAGAGGTTGTGCGCCTGATGTCAGGGGAGTTCAGGCAGAGGATCGGAGAGCGCTACATCACCTTTGCACGCAAATGGATGACCTATGTCCTGACCAAATGTGAGAGTGGCAGAGGCACCAAGCCCAGGTAGGAGCACCCAGGTTGTATTTACTTTAGTTCTATATTTGGGACACCTTTTATAAAAGGTAGTTAAAGTTAAAACCAAGCCCATCCTACTAATGCAAGTACTGCATCAATGATTCAAATGTATTTCTCTTTTTTTTTTAACAATCACAATCCTCATTAAATACATTTCTTTTACTCTACCTTGTAAAAAGCTTTTCATTCTCTTGTAAGCAAGCTGCCATGGAAACACCACTCTGTTAATAGAGGGAAGCCTTTAAGCTACAGCTTGACATTACAAACAAAGATGATTTTTTTTTTCTTTTTTATTACCATGACAAGTATGCACAAAAAAGAGGCTCTGAGCACGAGTCACTCTGTCCTATTATCAATACTTTTCACCTGACAGGCCTCTCGATGTCAGTAAATTTGTATTTCAGCACTAAAGTTTTGATCCGATGTTGCGCTCTATGTTTACAGGTGGGCTACTCAGGGTTTTGACTTTCTTCAGGCCATTGAACCTGCCTTTATATCAGCATTACCAGAGGATGACTTTCTGGTAATCCACCTTCTTTGTGATCTCAACTTTGCACGGTACACATGCTCTAATTAATATGGATTTGTGAAAGCATGTCCACTTTCCTCACCAGAGCTTGCAAGCCTTGATGAATGAATGTATTGGACATGTGATTGGGAAGCCCCACAGCCCAGTAACAGGCCTGTACATTGGTAAGATCCTCCACTGTGATGTGTTGTTTATTTGGCCCGTGTTCACAGCTGATTTGAGTATTTTCACATGAGTGGTTACATAAAGCAGGTGGAGCAGCATTGTGATTATACTCCTGTGACTTTCAGTCACTATCCGTGTGACTGGAAGTTTGTAAAGTAATGATACGTGGTTGATGGGAGGAACATACAGGAGAGTTGTGTTGGAAGAAGAGTATCCACTGTGAGAAACCAAACACCAAATATGGACAAAAAGAGTTTTTGCTGTTTTAAATAGTTTGCAGAAACGATTTATTAACCCCAGATTTTGCACCACTACTTAGTTGAATGTCTTATATTTATTGTGACCACATCATTAACATCCACAAGAGGCAGAATAATTGCAACACCTCAATGTAATAAAGTCTCGCTCAACAACAAATATTAAAAATCTGTGTTGTTGATGCATGTTTTGGTTTTTGTAAATGACTCCTTTTAATTAAGTGTTGGGATCTTTCCTTTCAGCTCCCAGAAACAGTCCTCGTCCTGTAAAGGTCCCTCGTTGCCATAGTGACCCTCCAAACCCCAACTTGTTCATTCCTAATGCTGACGGTTTCAGGTAGGGGACTGCACTTCAAGCTGGCTTCAGTTTGATCTGCTTATTGTCTTTTAGATTTTAATCTCAGCGCTCTATCCTGCATGGCTTTGCATTTTCAAATATTGTATCTCGCTCTGTGGTTGTAAAGTTCTTAAGCGTGTGCATGTGTGTGTTTTCTTGTGATTGTACCGTTTTTCAAAGTGTGTATCTCCCTGAGTGAGTGTCGTCTACCCCCTCAATCAGCCCCCCCAGTCCACACATCTGAACACATCCCATTGAACGCCACACTACCGGCTCAGGCAGTGCTCTTGAGTCCTCAGTTTGTTTTTTCGCCACGCAGCTCTCGAAGCCTGCCCTGCGATCTCCGGAACCAGCTGTTCCCCAACGGCCCTCGGCCCACTCCTCAGGGCCCGGGGGAACACAGCCACACCAAAGCACCCGGCAGCACCCCCAATGACGTCAGGTAGCCTTGTCCCCCCCCAAACTAGAAACTGTTGTCAGAGCGTGGCCCGCAGGACTAAAACTACCAGCAGCTTCTCTCATGAAGAAGAAATGCTTCATGTTGCAGTGATCGAGATCTGACAGGTGGAGGCAGGCAATATTGAACCATTCATCATAATCTGTGCGGGTGGAGTAATATATTGATTTATTGTTTGAATTTTAAAAAGGAGGAGGAGGATTGTGCCTACAAAAGCAGTCTTGTAAATAATTGGATAGTTTATTGATTGGAGCGTGTAGTTTTGATGCATTTCATTTAGAGGCAGCATATATCCTGCTGCTTAGATATTTAAATAATCCTTTACTTCTGTGCAACAAAGTAAGTTTCTTTTTCTGTAATTAGGTCATCCTTAACATATTTAAAAATACCTTTAAACCAGCTTTCGTGAGGTTTTATAATTTCCAGCCTGTTGAATTTGCTCATCTATAATAGTGAAGCATTTCCTTTTCTCTTTATGTTGCCGTCATAACTTAAGCTATAAGTCAGAGATGATGCACTTACAGCATGGCTGTTGAAATTCAAAGAAGATTTTCTTGAGGCTTGTTGAAGATGCAGCTTGCTAGTAAATTGCATGACACTGATGTTATTCAGAAAAATAGAATCTGGGCCAAAATAAACCCCCAAAACAGACTTTAGAATATTTATTTCAGCCTTACGGGTTTTATGAAGGCTGCAAAATGTCTGCATTATAGATAGCTGATGCTTGCAGGAGTGTCGCCACTGTGCAGGGAAGGGTCTGTGGTTGTTGTGCATGGTGTGAAAATGAGCTCTACCCCATTGGAAGAGTGGCGCATAATACTCTGCTTCCTAGGCTGTTGGTATCAGTCTTGCTTTGATGCTGGTGATTAACTGCCTGTAGATTTTCTGGCTTATTAGTGTTGACATTAGAGCCTTCACTCTGGAGAGCTGACCTCGAGAAGTGAATGACTCTGATGCATGTAGACCTAATTAATGAATTTTTAACAGACACGCTAAAAAAAAATTAAAATATTTCTTTCACTTGAAGGGTCAGATGGTTTTCTGTTTATTATAGAGTCTTAATTATTTCAAACTTTAAATGTATTTGTATGAGATTTGCACAACATGAGGTGTAAATGCAATGTTTAGTATTGTGGTATCTATATGATTTATGATAAATACAAATTGAAGTACAATATGTTAATGTGTTTGCACCTTGATATTTGTTTTTCCAGGTAACAGTGCTTGTTCTGTCAGAAGCAGAATTTTTTCAATTATTAATTGCACTTTTTTTTTTTTAATCAATCTCGGTCTTCTATTGTTTTTTACTTCATACTTACTTTACTTCATTCTGCCCTTTTAGAATTTCCACATGATTGTGAAGGTAGATATCGCCATAACTTTCAATCTGCTATATATTTTGCGACCCTGCATTACACAGATGACAGTATTTCTTTCCCGTATCTACTCCTTTGCCAGTCACTGGGTCACATAGGATTAAACATGCTTTTAGATATTGTGCTCTGGACTGTTCGGGTTCTCCCATTCTTTCCATGTAAAGCTTAGTGCATGAAACTGTTTCTGCAGCACACTTGCTTCAAAAGAATAATAATACATTGCTTTCTTGGTGGTTGCAATTAACAGAGAAACTCCCAGATTGAAACGGGGTGATTAGTCTTTGACGAAATCTCAGTGAAATATGAGGGTTGTTTTTTTTGGTTTTTTTCGTGCCTGCAGAGGATCCAGTTTCCATGAGAATGACCGTCTGTCCTCAGTCGCAGCAGAGTTCAAGTCTCTGAGCCGCCACTCCAGCCCCACTGAGGATAGAGAGGGTGGGTGTCTTCACATATACGTCGGGCTTCATCTGAACTCCCTGAGCTGAATTCTCTCCTGTGATCCATTTCTCCAGAACCGTCCTATCCTAAAGGCGACCCCAACAGTGCTGCACGGAGAAGCTGGGAGCTGCGAACCTTCATCAGCCAATCGAAGGGTGAGACCTGTCGCACCGACTAAACCCAGTTCAAAATCACTTGAAAACATTAGACTCACTCCTGTTCGCCGGCTGCCTTCAACAGACACGGCTGCACGGCAGAGTCCAATGGAGGCTGTGCGCCGGTCCATTCGCAAGTTTGAGGACAAGCGCTACGCAATGATGAAGCAACGCAACATCATCGGCCAAGTGTGTCACACACCAAAGTCCTACGACAACGTGATGCACGTCGGACTCAGGAAAGTGACCTTCAAGTGGCAGAGAGGCAACAAGATAGGTGCGGCTGCATTGTGACCGTTTATGTAGTATTTCTTCTCTCTCTCTCTCTCTCTTTGACACAGACAGTAATGGTACGTCTGTGTGTATGATTACAGGTGAAGGCCAGTACGGGAAGGTTTACACCTGCATTAATGTCGACACTGGAGAACTAATGGCTATGAAGGAGGTATGCATTCCTGCCGACTCGGGCAGTTTTAAAAGACAAATCGTATGACCGTCAGGTCGTGACACACATCTGCTCTTCATCTAGATCCGGTTTCAGCCAAACGATCACAAAACGATCAAGGAAACTGCCGATGAGCTGAAAATATTTGAAGGCATTAAACACCCGAACCTGGTGCGATACTTTGGTGTGGAGCTCCATCGGGTAAGAAACCGGCAAAGATCAGCCTCCGCTCAGGTGGCAACGCTGTGCGAACCCAAGCAGTTTGGTTTCAATCTTTTGCGTGCTTTCACCTGCAGGAGGAAATGTACATTTTCATGGAGTACTGTGATGAGGGCACGCTGGAGGAGGTGTCCAGACTGGGGCTGCAGGAACACGTCATCAGGCTCTACAGTAAACAGATCACTACGGCCATAAATGTCCTGCATGAACACGGCATTGTTCATCGTGACATAAAGGGTCAGTACAACATTTATCTATTTATTTATTTTTTCCCTTTCTTAATGTACATCTGGATTATTATAGATGAACTATTTAACGGTTCCCCATTGTGTCCTTTTTGTGTTCCAGGAGCAAATATATTTCTAACATCATCAGGCCTAATTAAGCTTGGTGACTTTGGCTGCTCAGTCAAGTTACGAAACAACACTCACACTATGCCGGGGGAGGTCAACAGCACGCTGGGAACAGCAGGTAAGAGACAGCAACACATGCACACGGGGGGGGGGTATGCTGTAATTCATGGGTCGGTGACAAATCAGCCCTGACATAGAGAGATAATTGAATTATTTCACAAGTGTTTTTCACAACTTGTTCTGAAAATATGCATCAGAATTAAAGAGCTTTGCTCTCATTTCTTTTAATTCAAAATGCTATTTATAATTTTGTAAACCTGAATAGATCTGAAAATGTCAAATGTTTTTTTTTAAACTTGGTTTAATAATTAAAAGTGCATATAAATATTTATATACAAGTCTAAACCTCATCACATCAGCTTAACATTTCTAGGATTGTGAACACCGTGTCTCGAACACAAAAGGATGATTCTGTGTAGGCACAGTAATAAACACGTGACGGAGATTTATATTTCCAATAAATGACTGTGAATTTTCCTCAGCTTACATGGCACCCGAAGTCATCACGAGAGCAAAAGGAGAAGGTCACGGGCGAGCAGCAGACATCTGGAGTTTGGGCTGTGTCCTTATTGAAATGGTGACTGGAAAGGTAAAGAAAAGACTTGATTATTCATTGTTTTCCATATTTATGCTCCAAGTCCAAAAACAAAAGGAAGATGCTATGAACAAGTTTTTGTTCCTACTTGGAGTTTATGTTTGAGTCTAATTAAACGTCAAACGTTCACACGCGTTTTGTTTTTTTTCTAAAGAGTTGCACCATTTGTGTTAAAATAACAAAACGTTTTTGTTAGTTTAACACAAACAGATTCAAATTGTGCATATATGCTTTTACTCCTTGAGCCCGTTTCATCCTCCACTTCTACTTAAAGAAATTATTTTTAACGTAAACAGAAATGACTCATGTTCTTACCTTTGTTTCAATCTACAGAGGCCCTGGCATGAGTATGAGCACAACTTTCAGATCATGTACAAAGTGGGCATGGGCCACAAACCCCCCATCCCGGAGAAGCTGAGCACGGAGGGGAAGGACTTCCTCGGCCACTGTCTGGAGAGTGAACCCAAACGGCGCTGGACAGCGAGCATGCTGCTAGATCACCCGTTTGTCAAGGTGAGAGACCCCGTGACACACCCCTTTAATCGTTTTATCGTGTTCACACCCTGTGACAGGCGTGGATTCACCTCGCATCAACGCTTTTATTCAAGATTCAAACATCTGTGCGTGATCCATACGACAGTCTGAGGGGGAAAAAAAACTTAATTTTCAATCTTTTCATTATGAAACATGGATCTGTTCAATGATATATTTACAGATAAAGTAGAACGTCTATGTGCTTGTTCAATTTATTCATACTTTTTTGCAAGTGTGACTTGCAATAGCTCCCAAGGAAGAAAAAAAAATGACCCTTTTTTTTTTTTTAACTACCAGTACAGTCATCTCTTATCTTGTGCCAGAGGTTTTTGATGTGGGATGAATTGCCTGTAATTTAGAGGAAATGGCCGATGTTATCGGTTACCTGATTGCACTGCGCTTCCATCCTTTTCATGCTTACAACTGCAGGATATCCTTATGGACTGAAAATAAAATGCCAGAAAAGCAAGATATGAGATTGTTAAACCTTTTTGTTTTTCATTTTGAAAGACTAACAGCAGTTGTCTCATTTGTCTTTTCAGGTTTGCACTGATGAAGAGTGAACGAAAACCCCTCTGTGGCTTTAAAGTTTACAAATTAAAGCACTACTGTACATGCTGTTGGCAAAAACAACAAAAAATTAACTGTGGACAAGGAGGAGAGGGCTTTACGGCTGAAGGCACATGGAGTTAAACTGAGGAACTAATTACAATATCATTTCAGATTACAACTGGATATATAGAGTATAGAGTTGTGTTTTTATTTACCTGGGGGACAAGGGGAGGAAATGTACATACTGTAAGAAATGGATTGGCTTTAATTCTTGTATAAACATTATTGTAAAGTTAAACTATTGCCACATATGTTCGTTGTCAGTGGTGAAGAGACCTCTGAAAAAGCATCGAGAAATCGCCTGCCGTTGGTGTCCGTTTTAAACAAGTGGGTGGAGGTAGGGGGCAAAATCTATAGCACTTTTAAACTGTTTACCCAAGGGGGCAGTCGAGTATGAGATGCCCCTTTGAGGCTGACGATGTGTCAAGCCTCGGTGAATGGAATTTTACTGGTTTACCTTCACAGAATCATACCATCCACGTAGGTTTTTCTTTTTTTTTTTTTTAAATAAGAAATCGGACACGACAAAGGCGTTCTTGCTTTTGTATTTCTCTTTGCTTTTTTGCCGAGGAGTGTCAAGTTGGGGCAACTCTCAAAGTCTACTGGTCATCGGTGAGGAGCTGTTCTTGTGACTGGAGCGAAGCCAACTCAAAGGAGAAAGTGGGCCCGCGCTCCCTCCCTGCTGCTGAACACACAACCAAACAAAGACACTGACACACAAGTCTAGGTCCTCTGCTGCTCTCACATTGTTTGCTTTGTAAAAACAATAATAATAAATCAATTTTTTTTGTAATTATCTCCTGGTTTTTGTCTTTCTACTTTGGGATGCATGAAAAACTATTGCACTGGGTGTAAAAACGGCACCTGAACTGCAGACATGACGTCGACTAGGGGCGTCAAACCCATGGCATGGGGGCTATAAAAAGCGCCAGCATAGTGTGGAAAATACAAAAAAAGACATTTTCAGTAAGAGTAACTTGTTATTAATAAATTTACCTTGGGATCACATAGTTTTATGAAGCTTAGTGGACATAAAATAATAGTCTCTCGAAGAAGCATTAGTGCCAAAGTCAAAACCAATTGTGAATTTATGCACACATGCATGCTGACGGCATGAAATTGTAACCAAAAAATGGCGGGCTTTTACCAACACTGACCCGAAGAGAAACACTGTAGTAAACAGGACACGGCAAAGAGACGTGTACAGTATTTTGTATCTGAAGTTATCTCTAAAAAGAACAAACTTTGTTGCATTTGTGTCCTTTAAAAATGTCCGTGTGTTCCGGCTTTTGTAACGCTACTCTAAATTAAATGCAGACTGTTTAATAGCGTACTCATTTCTCTTGGCATTTATAACAAAAGGTAAGAGGTGGGACTATTTTACATAGGCGTTTAACAACAGTGCTCACATGCCACCTGCCATTGATCTGAAAGCCAGAGGATGGTTCACTGGGATTATGTGAAAGGTGGCGCAACTTGTATTTAGAGAACCAGCTTCAATCTCCTTTGTGACACACCTGAGTTCACAATGGGGCAACATCGAATAACTCTCCTTCTCCAAACAGGCCGATCGGCTTAAGTGTTTTCTGAAGGAACGACAGCAGCTCAGTGGCTGGTTGGATTTACTCTTTAAAGTCAACTCTACTCCAGTTACTGTCGTGTTGAAAAACACTTTGGAAATAAAAATGATATTTAAGTGCATAAAGAGATTATGTTGGATTATTACAGAAAACATAACTCTGATTGGAAGAGCAGCTGAGTGCGAGTACAGTGGGAGACGTCCAGCTCACACTGCAGGTGATAAAGTCTTGGTATCTTAAGTTTTTCAGATAAAAACTTTACATTTATTACTCAAGAGGTGAAGCTACTCTGCTGTGTGCTGCTTTCAAAATCAACTCTTTGAATAAATATGCCCGTTTCAAGAGATACTGACTGAACTTTTTTTTTTTTCCTTTAAGAATATCTAATAGTTTGATTGAGTAATTCCACATAAAAGGTTATTCAACAGTTACTAATGAAATAATGTCTTCATTTGTTTTATTTCCGCCAAGGCAGACAGTGCCCCAGCCACAAAACTGACAGTAAACGACACAATATTTTCTACATTACAGTGGGATCTGCTTCCTGGATTCATAGACATAAAAAGGTTCTAATGTAGAGCTAACAGATTATTGGCACACTATGTTATTGGCAACTATAATGAAGACAAATTAGAAGGGAGCTACAACACAATTTCAAACGTTCCGAATTTTTCACATATTACCACTACTGGTGTTTACAACTGAATGCAGTTGTTAAACTTAAAAAAAAAAAAAACTCTTGTGATGCCCGCTTATGATTTTCTAAAAAATTATTAAGAACCAAAATATTAAATACTGGTTTCAAAGTGAATTTCAACAAATCACTGAAAATTATAAAAAGTAACAAAAAGAACTCCATCCATTTGTGTGAAAGTATGCCGGGGCTAATCCCAGTTTACTCCTCTGAACAAACACACAGATTCACATCTAAGTGCAAGGAGGACATGCAGACTCCACACACAGAGGCCTGATCTGGGTTTGAACACCCAAATACACATCGACAAGGTATGAAGGTCTTGATGAAATGTACATTTCTGGTAAAGGAGCATTAAACATGGGATGGGATGTGGGTTTTTTTCCAGGCTGGTTGGTGGCAGTTTGTGTGGCGCCTGCATGCAGCCAGCAGGTGTCTCTGACTAAATATTCTCAGACACTGTAATTGCTGATTCATTGTATTCCTCTCAAACGGCTTTTTATTATCATTATTAAATTATTGTTTGATTTGTTTGTCCTCATTAGAATGCATGGCACCTGAATTCTGCACAGAACCCAAACACTGAGGTTGATGGACAACTCAGAAGAAATTAGTCTGGGCTGTGATAAGAAGATCACAGATTAGATATTCCTTTTCTCAGTCTTAAATGTTTGGTAAGTCACTGCTGCTGCTGCTGTTTATACTGTCAACAACCAGAGCACACAGTGAACCTGTTATGTAAGCGAGCAAATAAGAATCTAGTAATCTGGGAGGTAAATCTTTATCATTTTTATCTCAACCTGCAGAGAGCTGACTTGGACCAGTTGCTACATTGTGCACAGTCCAATCAAGGCGATGCTCTGCTTAAAGATTTCATCTGCACAGTACAATACTCACCTTTTGCTTTGCCGAGGAGCTGAAGTCGATTTGATGCCTGTGGGGGCTTTGCAGAGCTGTTGAGGAGGAGTTGATTTGACCGGAGCGTGGCCAATGGAAAGTTCCTGAGAAAAAAAAACGAATTCACACAAGAAAACGGGCGAAGCAAACAAACGACTTCAGCTTCTTCTTCCGTACAAACGGCACGCACCAATATTTATTTTCAAAAGTTAAAGTTTATTAATTTCATGCTGGAAATGCTTTTTTGTTCCTTACATTGGAGTTAAAGAGGTAGACCATTTATCACCGGGTATCATTTTAATCCAGTCATCAGTTTTGGTTGTGGCATGACACAGAACACCGTGATCCGACGGGAATGTCGTGAAACCACATTTCCTGCCTGTTGCTTTCTCAATTCCCCCCCCCACGCACTAAAGTCCAGTTTGGATCAGTTGCAGCATAAGTATTAGGATGATTCTACTGTTTCTGCACTTCGTGATTTTGAGCAGGTCCGTACTTGTTGGATCAACAGTGTTCTGCCAGACCGAGGTTGAATCTTGTGCAGTTTAGTGGCTGTGCAAAAGGAGCAGCACGGAGTGGTTCACACTCCTTCAGTTGTTGTTCAGAGGAACTGCCTTATTCCCATAGTTTGAGCCTTTGTTAATCTCAGTCTGGCCAATCATCCAGCGAACTCCCAGGGAAGCTGTAAAAAAGAGAAGGTACAGGGGGTTTACGCTCCAGCATTGTCAGTAAGTAAGTTATGGAGGCAGGTTTTGTACAGGATGTGGTTGCTTCCACTGTAAATTCCCTTCTGCCACCAAATGATGGCCAAATGATGTGATCAAAGCCGAGTCACGTCAATCTGAGAAAAAAATATGTCAACACCTGCTATTTAATAAAACTAAAGACTTCTTTTTATATGGAAAATTGTGGAAACTTTAACATGCTACTCATAAACCCATGGCCAAAGAAACACTACTTCTTTGTAAAAACTCTCAATAACGCTTCTCTTGACTGAACACTATTAAATTACACACTTCTGACAGATCTTTATTTATTCTTTTTTTTTTTTCCAAAAAGGACAACTTACATTGAAGTAGTCAAGTCGGCTGCTTTATGAAACGTTTGGACAAAAAGGAGCCGGTCAATTTAAGTGCTGAAGCGTAACATCCATGTCACGAACCAATGGAAACACGCAACCAACCTGCAGAGCAAAGAGCCACAGAGGCTGCGATGGTGAGTGCTGACCCAGAGCTGATCAGCTGAGTGAGCAGCAGGCCCAGAGGGTAGACAAGCAAGCAGAACCAGAACAGCCAGTTGATCAAGGACCAGGGTCGACGCGGGGGACTCGTTACCGGGCCGGGATAATGCCCCGTCTGTGTGTATTGTTCCTGAAAGCCATCCTGTTGGCACAAGCAAGCAAACATTTCTCAATACCAGCATGCGCACCAGAAATAATTGGTGAGAGGCTGTTCTTTAACTTGTGTCGGCAGACAAACCTCATACACGCATAACCGGTTTGATAATTGTGGGTACACAAATAGAAAAAAAAAATAAAAAAGTAGGAGAGGGTTTTAAACATTCAGGACATCCAATCTAAGGATAACCAATTATTTTGCTTATGATAAGGTGAAAATTTTCAACCTCTGGAGTCAATATTCAATGAAGTCGTGCTTTAGTCTACAGAGACTGGTTTTCACAGGAATTTGACAAAACGGATTTTAGCTGAATCAATGACTTTTTGTTAACTGTGCGGCTTTCTTTGAATCCCACGGAACCTCTCCAAGAGGAGAGAAATCTGCCCACTCAGATTTATTATTAGGTTGATTTGTGCAGGTAGTTTACTTAATCAGGACATTACATTACCTCCCATTCGGATGCAGCATTGAAATGACTCCACTCTTAAGTGTACCAGCTCCTGCAACAAAATGCCCCAATCTCCATTTGTAAATACAAGGATCTTGACCTAATAACTAAATAAGCAATGGGTCCATGAGGCTCAGTTCCAGTTATGGATCATATCATGAAATACGCACAAAGAAAAAAATATTTTTGCGGGATTGTCAAAGCATTTTTAAGCTTAAAGACTGAAAAAACAACAAAAACAAAAAGAAAACATACCAAGACTGTGTGAAGAACATGAAGACTGAAACTGATCTGACCTATGATGATCATTGATTCTCCGAGAACATGGCTCGATGGAAATGTGAAACTGAGGCGTCAAAAAAAAGAACAAAGAAGAAAATAAAAAAACACCAGGAAAAGCCGGACTGTGTGTTGGGCCGCATGCTGAAAGTCGGGGCTGCAGAGCCAACAGACGTCTTCACCTCCATCTACAATACATCTCTGGGTCCCCGCCTACGTCAAGGCAGCCACGATAACTCCCATCCCCAAGCAGTCAAATGGCACATGTCTAAATGACTCCAGACCTGTGGCGCTCACCTCCATTCCTGCCAAATGCCAAAGGACTGGTCGCCAAACACATTAAAGGCGCAATACCACCAACACTTGACCCACTCCATTTTGCATACAGACAGAACAGATCGACATCTTGGAACATCTTGAGCAGAAAAACATTTATGCGAGGCCTCCGGCCTCCCCCCCCCCCCCCAAGGGTGTGTGCTACACTCCGTTCACACATGACTGCTCTGCTTCCTTTCCTTCCAATCTCATTGCTAAAATTCGCCGACGACACCACAGCGCTTAGACTCATCATAAACAACAATGAGACGGAATACAGGACTGAATTGGAACATCTAGCGTTATGGTGTGCGGGTAATAATCTTGTACAGAACATCGAGAAGACCAAGGAGATCATTGTGGATCCCAGCAAGAAGAACCAAAACAACCATCCTCCACCCTCTATTGGCACTGAGGTGGTGTGGAGGGTGACACCTCGTCTGCCGTCAGCAGTGTTCTGCCGTATGGACGTTTGGTGCGGTTCTCCAGCTGCACTCAGGCCGAACAGCAGGCACTCCAGCGGGTGGTAAAAACAGCGGGGGGAACCATGGTGACCACTCCAGAAATCAGTACCATCTACACCTCCCGCTGTCTGAGAGAATGTGTAACATCCTGCATGACCAACATCAGAAGGTACAGGGCCTTACCAGCCAGAGCGGCCCACAGCCTGTACCCTCAGGCAGTGAGGCTGCTGAACACTGCCCCTCCCTCCCCTCTCCCCTCCTCCAGTACAATAACTATGAAATGGATTTTGCATTTCTGCAACACAACATTAATTCCATATTTGACCATGTATTTCTGCTTTTAATGCCCTTGTTGTTAAGACGGTTTACATTATGTGCTTCACTGAACTCTATTATTATGAGTATTCATATGGGATTCTGCACCATTAATACACTTTTTTTTTCTACAACATACTATTATGGGTTGTATCGTTCTAACAGAATTTGGTTGTTTTTGGAACAATAGAGCATTTTAATCTTAATCTTTAATCTTAAAGCTGCAGTATGGAAGATGTATGGATCCACTTCTCTTTACATTTACACAATGACTATCTTTCAGCTTATTATGACTTTTTAGTGCTTTTTGAACTTTTACCTGAATTAATAAGTTCAATCTCTGCTTTTGCCTATTAATATATTCATACATGTAGCTCTACTTATACTTGAACGTGGACCGAGGACTCTCGCAAGAAGGACACCCAATCCAACTCACGCACTTCTCTAAACAATTTCAAATGTGTCTATTGCATCGTCTCGTCTCCAACATCCTCTCACCTTTTCCTGGTAAAGTTTGTGGAGCCAAGCCGCACATTCTGCTTCATCTTCTGGGATCGAGTCTAAGGGAATCCTCCTGATGGCCAGGAATTAGAGGGGAAAATTGAGACCACACAGATGAGGATTTATCACATTGGGAAAAGGAAACAAAAACAATATGACCCCCACTGCAAAACTGTTTCTTTTTTTTTTACCTCACATATAAATCTGCATGATACTTCTTCCCATTCAGGATCCCGAGCAGGGTTGGCGTTTCATTGTTGCTGAAGTTGAGAGTGGAATCATAAACAGCTGCAGCTACAGGAGAGACGACACAAAGGCCAGTTATGTCGCTCGTTTAATTTGTGGTCTTGTCAAATTTCATAATCAAGGGTTAAGACTCACCTTTTCCTCTTAAGTTCTGGACCGTTAACCAGAATCCTTTGGTCCTGGGCAGTAGGTGATACTTCAGTTTGGGCAGTCCTTTGGTTTCAGCCACCTGCATGCTGACCTGGTGTTTCTTTGGAGTGAAGCGGGTTCCCTCGCAGTAAAGCAAGAACTTGAGCGCGAAAAAGACAGTGGCATGAGTCCAGATTTCTCCAGCATCTGTCTGACAACATCCCTTTCCATCATTTGGATATTATAATAATTTCCACGCGAGCAAACCTACCCAGAACTTCTCTGGGTAATCGTGCAGATTCTGAAGACTTTGAGCGACCGTCGTTCTATCCTCCTCCCACTTCCGCTTGCAGAAAACGATCTCAAGAAAGTACCACATCCAGCCAATCACAGGCACGTAAGACAGCTCTTTCTTGGCTAAAACTTTAGAGCTCTGCAAGTTGAAACCACAAGAAAGTACTCAAGGATACGAATACAATTGTATATTTAAAAAAAACAAAAACAAAAAAAAAACAAACTCAAGAATTTATATCAAGGCAATCATTTTGTTTCCTTGACCGCTTTCTCTTACCCCAAGAACTCCGAATCGCTCACACAAAGTCCATCCGCACAAGAAATCGATGTCATAAGTGTGGTTGAGCACCACAATGGCGTCCTCTTTTCCATACAGTTGATAACTCTTTGGATCGGTGTAAAGTGTGCATTCTGTTCCAGACCACCACTCCAGGGCAGCGACCATTTCTAAAGATTTGCAGATTAAAACAATGCAAATAGGTCAGACAGTTTAGCTTTTGTCCCTCAAAGTCTTCATAACAGTTGGACTGACTGTATACAACATGTTAAACATTGATCCAACGCAACATCATTACGGTAGAATTTCTGAGGCAGAGAGCAAGAACATTATTTACGGCTTGAGACGCAGTAGGACAGCCTGATGTTGACCCTGCGGGCGAGCTGCTTGCTGACCAGCCACAGAGGTAACGTACAGAGCTGCAGCAGGTTGACGATGAGGCCGCTGACCACGAACACGTAGCAGATGATCAGGTGGCACAAGAACTGGGATTTCAGCAGCTGCAGGAGGCCCATGTTTCTGTGAAGGTTCACACACGCACAAGTTGAGAACTCGGACTCACCTTACATGAGACAACAGCCTTTTATTTTGTTCGAGCGTAGCGCTGCTAAACCCAGTCATCAGCTCATGCAGCCCGGGGTTGTACTGTCAACTGTCCTCAGAGCTCTCAGCTCCCTCTGGCATAAAGGATGTCATTGACAGGTTTTCTTTTTTTTTTCTTCTTCTTGTTTTAACTGATGAATGAAGCCTTTGAGCTTCACTGCCTGCTCCAGACAGTGCGCATGACCTTTTCAGCAACGGGGAGAATGTTACTGTATCACTGAGTATTCAAAGCCCGAACCGTTACCATGTTGTGGTTTAGGAAGAACACGCTGTTAGAGGGAAAGTGATCATTCTTAGATACATAATTATTAAAACGGTAACCACTAAAGATCAGGCTGTAAAAGTGATCACAGATTTCAAAATAGCAAATTCATTCTACGAACAAAAGATAAAAGCAGTACCCAAGTGCAGGGTTGCCAGGCCCGAGAGACAAATCAGCCAAACAGCCACTCAAAACAAGCCCAGTGACGCCAATAATAGCTTTGACATCATTCTCAACACATTCTTTAATTCTGTCGTCATTTTTCTTAAACTTCTGTGTATTTACACATAAACTTAGCCCACGGATGTCTCTCCAGGATTACAAGCTCAATATCTAGTTACTGTTGACAGCATTATTTCACAACGTGAGGTTGTGGGCCTGGTTGTTACACTTCATGTGTGCATGTGTAAATCTGGCCTGGAAGCAGTTCGATCAGTATTGATTGAAGTGTGTGGTTTGATCGCCGGTTGTGGCAGGAAGGTGCGGGCTGCGATCATTTGCTGTGGCGACTCCTACAAAAGGAAGGAGCCAAACTGACACTTATTCAGCTCAACTAATTAGATCAAAGTTGATTCCACAAGAGGGATTGGAGGCTGCGGGTCATCTTACCACCGCAATGCTTGAGGTGTGAACCCTCATCTCATCCTGCCCAAGTGTCACAGTGTCCTGGGGCAACATGAACAAAAGTCCTCAGAATGAGCACCTTGTGTGGCAGCCATTGCCATTAATGTGTGTTTGTGTGTGTGTATGTGTGTGTACCTTCAGGGTGATGTAATAATCAGTACCTATCACAGCTATACATTTTTAAGTATTATAAGTCATAAAATCATGCTAAATAAAGACTTAAAACCAACAACTCTGTAGATATTTCCTACTAGTGTCAGCCTCTACAATCCATTATTCACAATTAAAGGAAATTAAATATATGTGCAGACTATAGTTGCCTCTTTTAAAAGAGTGCTGTTACAAAATACGTCAAGCTGGAATATGTTTTCCCATTTTTAACATGTAGCCGAACTGTGGCACTTAATCTCTGATCAAAGTAGCAAAAACAACCACATAGTAACAATAAAACGCTGCATGCATTTGCATTAGGGTGG
The DNA here is from genome assembly GCF_963383615.2 of Lipophrys pholis. Classification (NCBI taxonomy): domain Eukaryota; kingdom Metazoa; phylum Chordata; class Actinopteri; order Blenniiformes; family Blenniidae; genus Lipophrys; species Lipophrys pholis. The sequence continues at coordinate 14,551,832 of NC_137642.1, read as the reverse complement.
TGACAGTGTAGTACAACAAGCATGTCTAAAGTTCTTCTTACCAGGCAGTTGTGTGGGTAAAGATCAAGTTGTCACTTCCCCATGAGGTGCAAAAAGCTCTGTCACACCTTAAAGGAGACATATCATGCTTTTAAATCCTTCCTTTTTACATATAAATCATACAGTTGTGGTCTATATAAAGCGGAACTGAAATGCTTGGGTCTGAATTCCTCATTATTAGAGCTCCACAGGCCCCTTTTCTACCCCTTTTCTGATGTGCTTCTGAGAGCAACTCGTTTTGGGGCGGTCTCTTCAAATGCAAATGAGACACTTCATACCTCGCCTCCTCTCCAGGTTGCAGAGGTGATACTCGGTTCAACGTCACACTGTTCGGCCATCTTTGTAGTTTGATAGAACAGATACAATTATCTAGCGGCGCAGAAACTTTATATTCACACATTATTTACAAAATGTCAACAACGGAAGATTTGTCCATCCAGCCATACATGTTGGAGCCAGAGTCGGACCCGGCGGAGCGAGATGAAAATGACGATGATGCACCTGAAGAACAATGTCTTCATATGGATGTAACGCAATGGTGTGTTACTATATTTACACTAACTTCTCCATCCATGCCCACTACTACAATACTGCCTGTATTACAACGACTATTTAACACAGAAGTTACATTATAATCTAAAACGAGCACACAGCGCTAACATATGAAGACGGTGCAACTGCTAATGCTAACAAAACAATGACAGGGACGTCTTATCATCACACTTTTTAGCGTTATATACAGCTTACCGAAGTGCTCTGTTCGTCGTCTCCATAGATAGAAGGAACTGACGCTCAATCAGACGAAGTCTTTCGGCAAATCCTTCTTTATACTGGCGGAGGTTGCTGAAGCAGTCGTCCTTAAAGTGCTTCGCGCACACAAAAATGACCTTACCCACAGATGTGGGTACATTTCTGTGAAAAATAAAACTCAACCAGGCACTTCGAGAAGGTTCTGATGCTGGGAGATGGTTGTAACGAAGCTTGTGAGTTACTACATCCAACAACCGAACATTTCGACTTATCCTCTCGTAACTTCGGTTGGACTACAAAATCGCAGCGAGAAACAAAAATGGCGGATTGCTCGAAGTGTCGATGTCCTAATTTGGCAGTTCCGCTGAGAATACTGTGACGTCATTGTTCAAAAAACGTAATAGAGAATAGAAAAATCGAAACCGATCGCAAAATATGACCAAAACAGAATATAAAGATATCGACGGAGCACCTGAAGAGACTACTTTGAACTTTTCTGTACTTCTAAACACTCTAATTATACAACAAAATGCATTTAAGGGCTAAAAAAGTGGATTTAGCATGATATGTCCCCTTTAAACTCTTGTGAAACACATGACTTACCGGGTCTGTCTGTGAGCTCCAACTGGGCTGTGCTGCAAAACTTCTTCCTTACAGAGCCATTGCACTTGAAGTTCGTGTTTTTCTGGTTCAGATTTTGGCCATGACACTTTGAACCGGTGTCTCCTCACGGAGAAGGAAACTTCCCGGCAGAGGGAACCACCACACCCATCATGAAAGCCACGCCTGGAGAGGATGATGAACACATGAACACATGTGCAGCCGCCCACAAACACCGCGGAGTCTGACTTCACTGTAAAGATCGTCTATGCTTTTCAGGCGGAGTGCCCCCCCCCCCCCCCCCCCCTCCCACACACACACACACACGGTAACCATAGTGACAGAACCTTCACATTTAACCATGATTGGTTGTGATATAAGTGAACATTTTAAATATCTGCTTTATTACACGAAGCTCCCACGAATCACAATATCGCTTTTTCTACACCAAGTGGGACCTCTGCTTGTTTCCTTCAACTCTGCTTTGAGTGGTCGTAAGCGCATGCGCAGTGGGATTTCTTCTTTAACCCGAAACAAAATTTTGTAGACAAAAAGTATATTTTCTGTAGCTGAGTTGTTTCTAAGTTTGTTGTTTTTGTTGAGAGTCTGCAAGCTGTGTTCTGAGCCATTATCACAGGCTGATCCGAGCGCTGTGTGAACACATCATGTAGGCAGCGCCCCCTGGTGGCAGTTTACTGTTAGAACAGCCGGTCTCCATAAAACTCACTTAAGCAGGACATTTGACCCAGGGCTCAGACTAAAATGACATATCCACATACTACCATTCCCACCAATATAAATCACTATTATTTAGTCTGATAAAAATCCACCCATTCATCTTCTATACTGCTGCATGCAACAAGAAGTTGAGAATCTGACTATGGGGGACAGGAGGTTTGCACTCTGGACAGGTTGTCTGTTCATCATAAGGAAAACACAAGGAGACAGTCACAGGAAAACAGAGTACCTGGAGAAAATCCAAAAGAAAAACATGCAATCTCAACACAGAAAGGACCCCAACCCCAGACCACGGCACTGCAACCGCCATAAAAGTTGAACTAAGATTCCTATTTCATATCTGACAATTATTTGTGTGCAAACCTTATAATGCAAAGCGCTGTTCGATATTTTCATTTGAGGACTGTTGGCCAAGACGCTAGAGAAGCAAATTTGGGATTGGACGTTTGCAAGTTTGAATTTTACAGCATGTACATCACCACTGTTGCTCTCTGAGCATGACCCTTGACCCCCATCCATAGGCGTAGGAACCGGGGGGATATTCTGATTTAGAAATTTTTAACTCGTGGTTTTTTATTTGGGCGGTGCAGTGCCGAGTTCTGTCAGAGCCCTATCCCCTCCCTCAGCGGCAGTGTTGCCAGATTGGGTGGTTTTCCGCCAAATTGTGCTATTTTTGTTTATATCATGTGGGGGGAAATTACATTGGGCTGGTGATTAAAATTTGGGCTGCTTTTGTTCAAATTTGGCGAGTCGTCTGATTTTTGCCCTCGGGGGGAAATAATTGAGGACCCCTGTCCTATGACATTTACAGGGGTGGGGGCGGGGGTTGCTCAGGGTTGATCTTAAATATGCAGGAGGTCCAGGACCCCAAAAAGGTTGAGAACCACTGTCCTACACCATCAACACATTGATTATAGAAACAAATAAAAAAAACATGCGGCACAAGGTAACAAGCTCAAAAACAATTGATTGTTAAAATGTCAAGTACATAACAAAGTTTTCTGTATCTGTACATTTTTTACAATTGATGAATATCTGTACGAATATTTAACAACAACTGAAATACACATTTGTTACCTTCACAACAGAAGTTCAGCAAAGTGAACTTTTCTCACAGCTCTTAATTCCCTCTGCACTCCGCAGTTTACAAAACATCATTGGCAGACACATGAAATAAAACTGTAATAAAATGATCTGGGTTGAATATTTCTGTTCCAGGTAGTTCCACTTGCCAACACCAGAGGGAAGCAGAGATACATTAAACCAAGAAAAAAAGGCGTTTTACCTAAATGTAAATATCACAGCTGCTGGAGGTTTTTGTTATTGTGCATGCATGACTTCAGATGACTTCTGCATGTTTTGTCTGCAAATATATGATATGTTAGTTGTGTTAAAGCTCCATGTCTAAACAAACAGTCTCTGATTATTTGTCTTTGTGACCCAGAGACCCTTGAGAAAGGTTAATGGAGGGCCTGTGACCGTTCCACCGTGGAGGTTTCTGAGGAGTGTTTCCGAGCTCTTTAAACAGCTCCCATAATGCCTCAGTCCTCGTGTCCTTTACGATCAAATAACCTTGAAGTGAGGGCATGCTCGGAGCTCAGGAAGTCCTTTAAGTTCAAATACCAAACACGGAGAGTGTGACGAAGCACGAGGGAGCAATGTTTGCCGTGTGCAAGTCGACCAGCTGCAGCAGAAATGTTTGAGTGCTGCAGATTGTACACTGTACCTGAACTGTGGAAGAAAACGAGCATTTCAACACGTGTACCAACAATTAACAAAACTAGTTCAGATGCGTGTATCGGACTCATTCCCCTTTGGTATATGACTTAATAGAAGATGATAATTATTTTTAAAAATAGATCATCCCATTGGTATTTTCTTTGCAGCACTGTCTACCGTGACATTTTGTTTGGTTAAACTTGCTTCATTTATCCCATTGGTGTCTTTTCGGTACAACAACAAAGTTAGTCATTATTTATTTCACTACCGACACCTGATAAATGTGACTTACTTTTCCAATAGGCATATATAAAAAAGTGTATACCTTCACCTTTACTTGCTGAACTCTAGTGGAAAAAAAACTTCCCTCACCTACAAAACACAACTGCTAAGAGTACTCAAGTGAAACAACAAAAACTACTAAATATTCACATGACATTACAAACCTGCTGGTAAAACGCTACAATCTGACAATTTTTTGTAAACAAATGTTGACATAAAACACATCCTCTGAAAGAATAAACTTATTGACCAGAGAATTGCTACTGAAAGGTTTGATATTAATTCAGCTTGTTGGCTTTTTTGGAGGCTCACTGACTACTAGAGACTTATCATTTTAGAAGTAATTTGCATTGTTTGAATTGTAGTTAAGTATACACACAGTTACCAGAAAATACACTAATGTAAGTATTCCTGATCCATCCTCCTCTTCTGATAAGACAGTACTGTTGACCTCTGCACTTCCATCATTCTGCATATCGAAGGTTAAATGTCAAGAGAATAGAAAAAGCTCCTATTAGGCTTTAAGCATTGAAATGTCCCGAGTGCAGTAGTTTGAAGTACACAGCAAGGTCTTCACTTGTCTTACACTCACAGGTTTTAAAATGTCCTTGATAACCTGAAAACCAAGTGTCAGAATCGCTCTGACCTTGGGTTTGTATCCAGGAGTGAGGTTGTCTTCATTCACGTGTCAACGACTTCGCAGCGGGAAAGTGAGTAGATACGAGGTTACCGGGTTTAAAATCGTGCTGCAGAGCCTCAAGAAAGTTCTCGATCCCAGAGAAACGTCAGCTTTGATTAAAGGAGTGATGTGTTACTGTTAAAGTTTGTCCTTCTCGGGATCCTTTTAGGAGGCATGTCGTGAGTTGTAGCGCTTGACATTCGTTGCATGACATCCTACTGTTTTAATTTACAGTCCGCCGTTAAATCAAGCAGAGAGGTTATAAAAATAATTTGGAAAAAAGAAAAAAAAAGCTTCCCTGCTCGATCAAACTAAAGGCCAGATGTAAAGCAGCTCGGACTACACGCTTGTTCGACGTACAGGAGAGCAACTCAGCACCCAAACATCCTACTTTAATCTGAAGGATCTCTCACCCCATTAGAGGTGCAGAACAGCTTTTTAACAGCCGAGTTCGCCTTCCCTTTGTCATTATTCTTTCTTTATTTACTTGGTGGAACTAATTAATTACTCTTGTAAAAATCAGTGGCTGCAGCTGCCATTTTTCAAGTCAGGAATGAGTTGGGCTGATGGTAGCAGCTGGCCAAAGCCAACAGCTTTGAGCCAGGAGGAACTATACTTTTGGCTCGGTAACACAGCAACGTGCTGTCCAAAGAATGCACCGAGGATTAAGTCAAATCACTGGATAAGTGTGATTTATGAGACATATTGTGACTGGCTTTAACAACCTGACATTAATTTAACCTTTTTGGGGTAAGTGTATAAGATAATAGGTGCATCTGCAAATGCGGTAACTAGAGAGCCAGAAGTGATGGTAAAAACGCCAATGCACATGTGAGAAAACAGGCTTCGGAAAACAAACAGCGGCTTTATAGCAAGCCGGAATGAGTTGACATGCCGAAACAACACAATCAGCTGCTTCAGGGACTACTCCGGCTGGAAAAGTAACTGAACGCATTTGTGGAAACCTTTCGAATTAATTGTGAAAAATTTCTGACTTGGAAAACGCTGCAGGATTCAGTAAATAAGGTGCTAAATTTGATTAAGCGACGGGTGGATGAGTTCATGTTGGAAAGCCGTGAAAGGAGATAATGTGCTCAGATTCCCTGAATGCATGCATTAGGCGTTTGGACATATAGGAAAAAAAGAACAACTCAGAAAATGTGACGGCACTGCCAGGGGTCTAAACTTTATTTGACACTGTGTATATGTGCTATAAGCCCATAATGAGATCCTGATGCATGCAGGGTCAGTTTCTCCAGGGACCCGCCTCGTTCGTCTGACAGAGTAGCAGCGGGCCCCACCAACACATCCGCACATCCGACCGTCAGCGAAACACTGGGAGGTTTTCCTGGAGACACCTGCTCTGCTGCTCTCTGGGGCCCACGCATGAGGCCCGAAAACCCAGAGCCAAAAAGCACTGGCCGGAGTGAAGTTATTTGATGTAATGCCATTACCAAGGTGAAGAAGACTAAATGCGGAATGGTTTATGCAATTACATGTCCGCTTCTTCAACCTCTACTTCTGCCTCCACTGACAGATGTCAGAGTCGGGATTTGAATTCTCCGGAATGAGAAAGTGATTCAGCATGAGGTCACGCGGGCAAAACTTTGGATGTTGGTCATTGCACATGTGTTGGAAGTTCATGCTTTTAGCATAATGTATCCAAATGGAAACACCATGGGGTTTCTGTTGATTCTGCTATGGGATTGAGTCATTGTTTGTCTTTACTGTAATGTATAAATTACACCAAAAGAAAATATTGTACATGAAATATATACACAAGAGTTAACACAGTGAGGAACTATTGTCCAGATGAAGATGTCTGCTCGTTGAATAATGTGGCATGCGATCTGGGGGCCAGGATCCTTTCGGGGGATTCAGAAATCACAGGAGGGACGAGGCTTTGACTGCTCTGTGGTTTTACAAATCAGATTGTAACACGTCTAAGTAGTGTTTCTGGGAAATGGTTCATGGTTTTTATTCTGGAGGCTCCAGATTTTGCATGTTGGTTAGAGCCGGTGTGCTTGGTTTATCCAAGGGAAAATAAAAGCAATGATCAATATCAAACATATTAACACAGGCAGCACTGTGACGTCAGGCAGATCGCATCACTTCAGAGTTACACATCACTTCCTGTTTCACGGCGAACCATCAGATATTCACTGGAGCGCCATGGCCACGCCCTTTGAGATTGTAGTTGCATTTTGATATGTTGTCATCAGGAAGGCCTGTTGTAAATACCGGCCATATTTCAGGCCTCGAGGACTTTTACCGCCTCGGAGGATTGTGTTTCACGCGTAGCGCAAAATGGCGGACTTCCTTGTTGTGTTTAGAGTTTGGGTGTCAGTGACATTTTTGTGCGGCTCAAGTTGCTGCACATGTCTACCAAATATCTTGGACGTAGGTGAAACGTGTTTAACGATATTACAAATGTGAAAACTATGTAGGGGGCGCTATGAAGCCATTTTGCCAGACACTTGCGCAACGATGACCATAAAGACTAAAATAGTGTTCCTCTTCTGACGTGTGTGTGTGAATCTTCACAAACGTTTGAGCACGTTCAGGCTGTCAAAAAGTTTGCGCAGTAGAAAATAGAAAAATAATAATATTCTCTTGCATTCCAATAGGGTCTCGCCCAGCTCTGTTCGGGCTCGGACCCTAATTATATTTAATACACTTCTGCAATAGCAGTACTTAAACATTTGAATGATTTGAGTACTGCATTACTGGGTTACAAAAGACAATAACTTGATCGCAATCAGAGGAGTTGTAGAGATTTTGACGTGTCTTAATGTATTTTACGTTAAGGTGACAGCACAGAGGAGCAATTAGAGGTCAGCAAAGTTCAGTTTCGCCCACTAAATGAACGTCACACACTAGAAACAACTCCTTTCAATTTGTCACACGGTGTTTAGATAACTCTTTGCTTTGGGGGCGCTGACCGGGCAGGGGTCCCACAGCCTGGAGCCGGTCTGAAACCGGCCTGGAGGATTGGGGGGAAAGGTTTTTACTTAATAGTCGATTTGACCTTTTTGTTTATGATAATGGGACTTAAAAAAAAAAGATTTACATGTTTATGTTTGGTGTTAGTTTTAATTTACGTCGTGCAACTGATATGTTAATCCAACCAAACACCTATGAGTAAACAAGTAGTAGCTTTACTATCGAGGCGTTTACTACATTGACTACTTGAGGTGGAGTTTATCAAAGACTAAAGCCTTTTTCATGCATCGTGTGAGTCTCTGTAGTTCAGTGACAACTTTCTGACTAATGACTATTGTTATCAGGGCCATTTTCACAGTTCCAACACACATAAAAAAAAAATATAGCATCAATTTTCTCTGCAGACAGCTTGGCGGAGATAATTCCAGCTGTTTGTTAGTGAAAAGTTTTGCCCAGAGAGATTTTCGTCACACGTACACACATTCTGATATTGCTTTTGTCTCATAAAACACTGCAACTTCAGGAAATGTGTGCAGCCAGCAGCTCCTCTCACAGCAGCCGGAAGACTGTTAACACATAAAAAAAAACTTAATGTGATTTTACAACAAGCCAGCCTGCACTGTATATGGAGCCAGCTGCATCTCTCATCTTGGATATTGTTCATGCGAGCAGTGAACGACGTCACCACATTTTCTTCAGTAGTATTTCTCACTTTCTCACCAGCTTTTATCAGACAAACTTAACCGTTGTCTATATTCTGTCATTTAAAAGTACAAATATTGTCGAAAATGATTTGAAAGTATGTTATTCACATATAAAGGGGGAAAAAAAACTTTCTCAACAGTATTTGTCAAATCTGTTAAATACATTTATTAAAAGTAGAAATCGATTTAGATAGTCACACTTCCAAAAATATGTTTAAAGTAAACTTCTTTGGCACGCGGCGTGAAGACAGATTTCCAGCGGTTGCGTAACGGGGTTATGACGAAGGAGAAAATTCTTTTTAAAAAAAGGAGTATAAGGTAGAAAATGGCTGATATCTTCAAACAGCTTGCCATGTGTATTTTCATGAGTGGATGTTCCATTACAGCAGCGCACAACATGGCTGAAAAACTCATTAGAAATGTAAAAGGATATGGTGTGATCACTTGTTTCCACTGCTGAGGAAGGGAGGGAGCGAGGGAGGGAGGGAGGGAGGGGAGCGTGGAGCATTGTCGTCCGGCTCACGAGGAGCAGATGCCGCCTGCATCTCCTTCATGTGACAGACCATCAGGCCTACACAGTGCTTCGGTTGCATTTACACCTTCAGTGTGAACAGACGCCTCCACACAGTCCAGTTAAGGACACAGTCACACTCTTGATTAGAAGCAATTTAGAGTCGCGATCAACCTCAAACACATTTTTGGACTGTGGATAGAGACCGTGGTACCTGAAGAAATCTCTTTACAGAAAGGTCCTCAAAACATGCAATTAAAGAGTACTACTAAATGTCCTAAATGTCATTTTCAGCTAAAGAAACAGCGAAAAAAAAGTTTGATACGTACAGCCTCACTGGGTGAGTTCGCTGGTCAATACCGCTGCATTTTAGAGCTTTGAGCAGCAAACAGGCACAGCTCTGTGACAAACAGGCCACTTGCGGATTTGACTCCCGTGTTATTTCAGGTGCAGGTGAAGTGTAACGTGATGTGCGCTTAAAAGGTTTGACTCCACTGTCTGTGGACACAGCTCACTGCAGCAACCCTCAGAGAAAATAGCAGGACACGCGTCCGGTTTCAAGCTGGACCCTACGAGTCTGTCACACACTTTGCATTTCAGCGGTCCTGCTGAACCGTTACATGCAAACTCTGTAATCTTTGTATTTGAAAGCACTCGCATTCTTGGAAAATGCCATAAAAACCAAAATAGGGAAATTTAAAACACAGGTGGCTGATATCTTTATTGTGTCTTTCTCTGGACGATATTAGTGTCTGTGTTTGATTTGGGATATATTTTGGTGAGTCAGATAAATCAAACTTTAGATGTCTTGCAGTTATCTGCACTGTCTGGCTTTTGTTCACGCAAGGTTACGGCGAGGCCAAAACTTCACAACCTGATTTAATGAGACTCAATTCATCTGTTCCCAGTTTCACACCAGTGCCATCAAGACCTAAATGGAAGAAGAAAAAATATCCTCACTCTGACAAGTTGGATGTTTCCGAGGATCACACTTTCAGGCAAGTTCCATTGAGTCGCCTTGAATATACATCCCTAAAGAAGAGTCCTGCTCTCCCGCTGGATTTAAGCGAACGTCCAAACATATAATTACAGCTGCCTGGGAAAAGTCCTCTCTGTGTTCATTCTTTTCCACATGAAAATTCCCTCTGCCTCTTCGCTCTTTGCTCTTGAGAGTCACAACCACTCTCTGATGTCAGTCATTTGAAACATCTGAGGTGAGGAATCCCAACCTATTATCAAAGACCCTGGGCTTGTGCAGACAACTTGGAGCCCCTTTGCTGCAGGACTTCAGCCTGCAGCCCAACACTTCTGGCACTCTGGCTTCTGGGAGCATTGAGCATGCGTCCTATGGCTGGCAGAATGAGAAGGCCGTGGATATTTTCCCAAAGACTGGAGGAGCTCCCGCCTCAAAATAAATGACTTACTTTATTTCAAATGACAGAGCCTCTTCTTTCCGAGTACTCCTGCCCTTGGCAGCCGCTCAGTCACTTTGCTCAGGAGCAACATAGGTTCATTCTTTAAAGGAGCTGGTGGGAAAACTAAATGGTTTTTAAATTTTTTTTTATTTCTTTGTCATATTCTGGGAGGCAGAAAAGTGCATGAGTTCCAGGAAACAAAGATACTTTGATCAAAAGTATGTTTGCAGTGGCGCACTTTAATGGTTTGAGTTTTTATGCACAATTTATTTTCCCCAGTATGAAAGTAACAATGGGCTGACTTGAGGTCATCACAGGCCGGGTTAGGGGAATCTTTGAAAATAGATTTGAGGCTTGGGTCCCTTCTAAAATTAGAAACCCTGATGATTGCAATGAACCACTGAGTTTGGAAGATACGAGCATTTATAGAGTGCCACAGGAATGAGACATAGAAAACAAAACAAAAAATCTGTATTTTTGCAATTCTGACTCCAACATTTTCATTTTTGAAGGGCTGTTAGTTGAATGCCTGACATGATGCGTTTATATAACATATCTTTGGACTAATTTGTACACGACAAAATCCATTAAAAAGTGCTCAGACTTATTAGTTTTACATGTAAATAAGACACAAAAGAAATAAATCAAGACTCATGGACCACAGTGTGCCTTCCATAAACTATAAGATTCACTAGTTCATGGTATTATTGAGGTTATGCATGGAGAAAAAATGTGGAAGACTAAAGGCAGGACATTAAATTACTATTTTGACACATAGTAGTAATGCTAGAATGATCTAACATTTGCTTATTATTTCAGGTAACATGAGCCATGAGGACATCGTGAGGCCCAATTTTGGACTCCGTGTTTTAGGAGCTGCGAATGAAAGGATGTATGATTATTTGTTCATTGGTTTCACTCGTAATAATAAAAAGATAAATAATTCTTCCATATCAAAAATTCAGCTGTTAATTAGCTTAGTAAAAATGTTGATTATAGTTAGTTTGTTTGCATAATTACCCGCATAATTATGCATTTTATTGCTTGTCCTCTGTGTGAGTTACTTGATAAAGACCAGCTTGTTGTGGAAACAGATAAAATGACCTCAGATAGTAGTCAGTTTCTTCATTTTTGGATCAGATGAAATAAACTTCGAGACAAAGATCTTTGGCTTCCTCTCCTCAGTGACTTCATGGTTATCTTTCCTGTTTATCATTTGTTTATTACCCGCCTCTACCACAATGTTCTAGTTCGTGCAGTCACGTCGGTAGATGATGTGAAAAAGAAGTGAAGGGTGTGGTGGAGAAACCTGGTGAGGAGAGTATAGTCTATAGTGGTCATAGCTGCCATGCAGGTATTTCACACCGACGCGTCGGAGGAAATTCAATGCACACAGCGCACTCCGTCTTTTAAACTCATATTTGGAGAGGAAGCTTCCTGTTCACCGACGGGTTTCTGAATCTCTCTGTGCTGTTAAAACTGACAATCTGGTGGCGAGTTACGCAACGGTACCTCCAAGATCAATAAATACACATCCACACCAAACTTGCACCTCACCGTTAATTCATTCAGCAGTTGCTTGTCTAACCTTCTTTTCTGGACTGTTGGTTTCCTCCAGTTCTTTCAGGCTGTAAGTGCACTGTTTAGTTCTTTCTTTATTTTTGATTTTTACCAGCAGCAGACAACTTCTCCTTTTTGTCATCCAGAGAAACTCAAGTAGGAACAAACTAACTCAGCAAAGAAATTAAGATATTTGATCATCTGCATGAATGAATGAAATTGTATTATATATGGTGATAATATTATAATAAGTATTGGAATGCTGTAGAAATATCGTTACTTAGATGTAAGGATATACATTCTGTATTGCTTAACAAAAAACACCAAATGTATAACTTACGTAATTAAAAATGACTATAACTTGTGCAGTAATTACAGTACCAAGTGACTTTAGCGTATCTGAACGGCTCATACACTTATTAAAAAATCACCAATAAAAGCCAGCACTTCTCAATGGACTTTGAGTTGATCGCAGCCAGTTTGCTTGTGGTTATTCATCTTCTCCGAATGCTTGCTGGTAGCTGAATTTGTGCCTCAGCAGAAAATGCTGGTTTACTGTGTCACACATTGACATCCTCTGGCGGAGCTTCACGAAGCACCCTGGAACGTGCTCTGGCCTTCAAACCAGAGCTCAGTGCCAGACCAGTATAGCGAGCCTTTGGTGTGTGCCACGTGGACTGTTCCAAGAACCTCAACCCAAATATCTCTGACATAGAGCTACGAGAGCAAGGTTTTGACTTCCCCATTTTCCCTAATAGCACTTTTTTTTCTTTTTCTTTCCTGGCCTCTCCATTGTTGACTTAACTCCTTCACTCCCTGCTTCTCTGCAGGGAATAAAACCACAAGCAATATTCTTTTTTTCATCTCTCCTACCACAGGATTCCGCAAACTGAATAATACATTTTCTGAATCCTCTTGTCAAGATTATGCAAACACATGCATTTTGTTTGACAGCGGGGATCATTTGAGGACCTGGATGTGTTCAAGTTGACGAAATACCACAATAACGTCGCAGTTGAAGTCCACTCCAGCGAAGGCTCCAGCAAACTTGTTATGCGTGATAAATCTTTCAAGATAGTTTTTTTTTTTTTTTTTTTTTTAACATTGCCTACTAATGTGACATTTTCCTTATTTTGTTTACAGTCTCAGCAATAGTTCCGTGCTGAGATCTTTCTTACCACATGGTGAATATAACCAAGCATGATGATATTTTTCTTAAGGTGATGAGAGCGTCTGACTTCATGCGGTAAATATGGTAATGAGCCATATTCTTTCCAAGTGTCAACAAGTGCTGCAAAAAAAAAAGGAGGAGCCATCAATTATTTCTCCTGAGATCAATCATGCCTATTCAAGCTTTGATATATATCTTTATTTACTCCACTTAGAAACATATATCAGCCACAGGGTTACGTTAGGTGACATGGTCTTTTTGGAAAACAAACATGAACAAAGTGACTGTTTTTGCTTCTGCAAATAGCCTCTCGTGTGAAAAATGTGTTTCAGTGTGCTGGTGAAAAGAAAGCACAGCTACGGCTGTTTGAATTGGCTTTACTGATACAACAAGACCCAGCTACATTTGGAAATGGCTGAACTGTATTTTTTGTGACATTATGCAGTATGTATCAGCTGTCTAGAGTTTAAAGCTGCAGACCATGAATATAAAGTCAAAGTAGAAAGAGAATCCAATACAAATATGGACAATAGCAGACATACAAGACCAGCAACTTTTATATAGTTGGGATTTTATACATTTATAGATTATATGGAGTCACCTGCCAACACTCATGAACACAATCAAACAAGTGGTGTACGAGAGTTTTATTTCTGAAACAACAATCTTACACTGATGTTTGTAGAAAATGTATATCTAACAACACAAGTATTAAAAAAAAAGAGAACATTTACATTTTGTGCATTGCAAACTCTCAACAAACTGAACAGGGTGGAAACCAAACATGGAGCAACACTAATGCAACACAGACTAATGAAAACAACGTTGTGCACTATCTTGTCCTCAATCCAAACTGTACAGTCAACACAGTCGCACTTTGTCTGAAGAGACCTTCATCTAGGTCCTTTTCAATCAACACTATAAACATCCGCGAGTGATACTGATAACTAACATATGAATGTAAAAGATAATCATAGGAAAATGATGCGTCTGTATTTGGTCTTCATGAGTCCATGGTGACAAGTCAGTTGATGGTTGGATTCACTGAATCAGGCACTTAAAGAACGAGTTGATCTATTTCAAAGCCTTTAAAACCCGACTCCAACCTTGATCTGTGCGCTTTCTCTTGATTTGACAAAATATGGCATCTCAAGACTCGGTGAGAATGTTGCGTGCCAGTAGCTGAGTCAGTAAAATAAAGGCAAAGTGAAAATTATCCCTCTTGTACCGAAATGATATAATCTTTGAGGAAGTGGAGGCCTTCTCTTTGCTGAGTGAATAAACAAAAGATCTAACTTTCTCTGACATCAACGGAAAAAACTGCTGCATTTATGGACGCGATTATTCAGAAGCAGCTGGTGCCTATCTGGATGCTACAGTTTAATTTGAAAGACTTGTAAAAAACTAACATGTAAAGGAAGTGCGCGACAACACGAACAATCTACTATAATGTGTTGTCTTGATGCTTTGTGATACTCAATTATATGCTTTGTCAGTGTAAACAAATAAATAATTATTTACAAACTAGCAAAAATGCTAACAAACAATAACAAGCAAAGCATAAATAATTTACAAAAGAAAATTATAGTACAGACTTAGTATAAACATCTTTGGCACTATTACAATGGTCCATTTGAGCTCTGCTTGAAGAGAGAAAAAAAAAAAAAATCAACATTCAGAATGACAATATTAATTGACAGCTAAATGGTTACAGTTTATCTTTGTCTATGATCCAAAAACTGGGGATTAAAGACAGAAAACAACTGAGTCACACGTTGTAGCGAGTAAGAAACTGCAGGAAATCACATGCAGCATGTAAGTGGTTGTACAATGGCTTTACCATGTAGACTAGGTACACTGGTTATACGTCGATATTCTGCTAAGGCTTTTTAAAAGTGTGTTTACTCTCATCAGTTTCTCTTTCTCAGATCAGGAAAGGCACTCAAGCGAGCAGGAACACAGGAATCTGCCATGTCTCTCCCTCAGTGGAAGGATCCAGGAAAAATATGGAAGACTGCAAAGTCTCATTTGCACTGAAAAGGGTTCAGTGTTGACGTGGAGAGATTCTTTTTTTTTTTCCCCTACTTGGTTCAAATATCTGCAAAAAAAAAAAAAAAGAAAGGAGGAGAGAAAAGAGCTACAATTACCACCACATTTACAATCTAGACTGGGATGCTCAGTGAGATTTACAGTGCAGCAACAACGTGTGCGTCACATAAGCGTGTCCTGAGTAACATGGCTGCGCAGAATCATTTTCCACTGTGGAAGCTCTCAGCAGCAGATCTCAGGTCCTTGGTCGAGCTCGCAAGGCCTTTCACAATGCGTCTGACGCATTGTAATCGTGAGCAAGCTGACAAGCGGAAACACAGCAAGACAACATCTCTGTTTCTCCTCGGCCGACACACCACATAAAACCGTGCTCATCATTACCTTGGAAACATTGTTTGTTGGCATGTCCAGGCCATCTGAGGTTTGAAAGAAATGGTAACGGTTTTAAAACTTTACCCACATCGATTGATAAGGGGACGCTTTTCCCCTATAATCTTAAGTTTGTTAGGCTTAGGCTTCTGTGTATGTAATGTGTATGACCAGTGTGTAAAAAAGTTCCAAATTATTTTGTATTTTGTTTGAGAAAAAAGATAAAACAAAACCAAAAAAATAAATTGTGTGGTTACGGATTGAAAGTGTTTGTGCTAACCTCTGCATTCGTATTTCAGGTCGGAGAAGAACACCAGCTCCTGTGAGAAGACAAACAAGCCTAATCGTCCTCCGGCGAACGTCTTGTCATAAATTGGTCCCGAGTCGGCCATGATCTGTTTACCCTCGTATACCACAACCCTGGAAAAAACACATAACAAGCACATACTTTTTACATTTTTGTAATATTTACTGTATTTATTAAAAGACAGAAATAGCTTCCAGCGACTGAACTACTACTTTATGTACCACAGTCTCTTTGAACTGTATTATACATTTGCCACTTTAAAGAAAACAGAATTGTATGTCTTTGGCTGAACCACCCACTGCTCTACATAAACCATTTCCTTCTTGTCAATGCAGGACTTTTATTGAGGTTTTAATGTGTCTCTCCTGTCATTTCTTTGATGCACTTAAAAGACACGGTGCACAACAGAAGCAGCAAATAAAGCCAAGAAAAGAAAGTTCATAGAGTGACTAAAATACCTAAAGTAAGGTCTCTGGAAGGCCTGCAATCAGTGGTACCTACCACAGAGACAGAACAACGCTCGGTTCTCTGCTTGTGGTTAACTTTGCTATTTACCTTATAAAACCAGTCTTTGGTCTGTGGATGAGATGCCACCTGTAAGCTGTGTAATCCTTCCAGCCAATGTTTTTGGGGTCGTGCCACAGAGTCCGTACCTGCGTGAAAAGAGTTCACAACACATAATTTCAAAAGCTGCTTTAGCCTTTAAAAGTGGCCGCACAGCATTTCGACTGCAGCCCACCTGTCCTGGAGTGTTGCCTGTGTGCCACAAAGCATTCCTGAGGTTTTCTCCTGTGCCTGTGGTCGAGTTGACAACTTTGAGCGAGACGCCGGAGATGCCAAAGGCCTTGGAGGGCTTGTCTTCCCAGTAAGTCTGTGTGATCTGCTTCCACATCACAACATAGAAGCGCCCACTCGACTGGTAGCCGAACACAAAGCCCGCATAGTCGTCATCCCTGTCCGTGTTCACGTACATCGTTCCACTGAAGTCCACCGAGTTGAACTCATCAAAACCTGCAATGGGGGAAGAAAAAAGAGTGACCTAAACTTCTGCTCTGCACAGTCAAAGGGAGTTTTTTTTTTTCTTCTTCATATTTTACACATGAATCACCAACATGAAACAACTGATAAAGTGAGCTGCTCACCTACTGCAATGCCTGGGTCAGAGTTGGCAGTCTGAACCAGCTCTTTGCCCTGGTGTCTGACCACCCAGTTCGGATCAATCTGAGTGGTTCCCTTAGGATCCAAGTGGACCATCTGGAACTTCCTGAAGTCTGTTTCACTGATGGCACTGTTCTCCGGGCACACGTCCAGAATATCTGGGATACTGTCATTATCAAAATCGTCTTTGCAGGCGTCTCCTCGTCCATCACCTATTTAAAGGAACGAATAAATAAGGAAAAAAAAACAAAACAGGTATGACCTGATTTATAGTTGGAATTTATGACAAACTACAATTCCCCGACTTTTTCCTTTGATTTAAAAAAAAATAAAAAATCCATGGCAGGTTAATGTGACTGTCAAAATATTCCCACTGCAGTGATTGTCGAGAAGCTTTTCCAAGTTAACATTAAAAAGGAATGGAAAAAAAATAAAAAATGAAATTCCTCCCAAGAAACTGGCTTTAATACATATGCCAAGTCCTCTAAACTAAATCAGTCATCTTTTCATGCTGAGACAACTTTCACTGATACTTGTAACTATCTGAAGCCTGAAGTCTATTAGAGGCGAACTCCAGGCCAGGAACTCACGGTGGAAAGGATGCCAGTGGATAATGAGGGACACTGCATGGAAGCAGCGAGCTGCCTTCTGTCATCGTCTTTGTTTTTGCACTGGGGGCTCAAACGATCCTATCAAATAAACACTATCTGACAGGCAGTAAAGAGTGTGAAAGCATTGAGCCTTGGTCCTCGGCCGTCTGTTTCCAGTTACCGACAGCTGTACAAACTCCAGGTAACCCAGGCTAAATTGGGCACTAAGGATTAATCACAGGAAAAAGCCTAAAAGAAATAAAAATCTTCGCAGCCTGGCGTGTGCCCTCCTGAAGTCATGCAGAATGACATCAACTGTGCCAGCGTATTCGCTGACTCTTTCCACAGCCACCACATTTCACACCTGGCCCAGTGAAACTAATTGCTAACTCTGAAAAGCATCTGGGAAAAGCCATACTGAGGCTTAATTTCAGCACCACTGAGTAACGAGCACAAAGAAACGGGTGCATGAGGTCTGTGGGAGCGAGGGAGCCCATTTAGACAAGCAGGCAGAGAATGAAGGGCTATTTCACAAGCTATTAAACAACCCATACATGATCGGTGTGCTAAAAAATACAGCTGCGGTTGTCAATAAGTGTCTTATACCAGGCTGGACTCCGTTTACTCTAAAGTGCAGTTAGCACACAGCTGAGCTTCATTACGCTTCCACGTCACAAGTAAAGTATTGAGAGTTTAAGGTAAATGAAGTTGCCACTAGTAAATAAGAAGCGCTCTTTGGCCTTTCTCGTCTGTATTTGGAGAGAGTGTTTAGCACAACGTGTTCAAACAAAGCATCAAAACTTGTTGAACGTCCAACAACAAACCCAAATCCTCACCATCGGCGTCCAGCTGGTCGGGGTTGGGTGTAAGTCTGCAGTTGTCCTTGTCATCAGGTATCCCATCATTATCATCATCGTAGTCACACGCGTCTCCTTTGCCGTCCTTGTCGTGGTCAGCCTGGTTGGAATTAGCTACATAGGGGCAATTGTCCAGATTGTTTTGATGACCGTCTTCATCAATGTCCTGGTTGTTGTCGCACTGATCTCCAACCAGGTCATTGTCTACGTCAGTCTGGAAATAGAAAAAATGGTACTGTATTAATGTTTCATCTATAGACTGCACTGGGACATGTCCTGGTCTGCGTGGTGGTGTAATACCTGATCGGGGTTGTGCAACATTGGGCAGTTGTCACATTGGTCACCAACTCCATCCATGTCGGTGTCCTTCTGGTCAGTGTTGTACACGTAGGGGCAGTTGTCGCCTTCATTCAGAATTCCTGAAATAAGAAGGGAAAAGGTAATGTACTTTTTGCCATGATTAAAATATTTAAAGATTACCATAGGCTGCTGTGGAAACACGAATTACAAAACATATACATTACCATCTCCGTCGATGTCAATTGCACATTCATCCCCTTCTCCATTGTTGTCGGTGTCTATTTGTGCAGGGTTGTGTTCATACGGGCAGTTGTCGCAGCGGTCACCAACCTCATCCTTGTCGAAGTCAAACTGGCGAGGGTTGTAGAGAAGGGGGCAGTTGTCCTGTGGGAGGGGGTTATATGTCATGTTCAGGAACTCTTTAATACGCTTCAGTTTAACGACAGGATGCACTTGTGTTTTGAATTTTTTCCCTGTAAAGCATGGACTTAAAATGGATTTCAACTTATGACAAGAGATCGTTTTCCCAAAGGAAAAAAAGTCTGATACCCGTTCATCCACAATGTTATCGTTATCATCATCCTTGTCACAAGCGTCGCCTTGGCCGTCTTTGTCAAAGTCTTCTTGTCCAGAGTTGGGAAGGTTCGGGCAGTTGTCCTGAAATATTGTGATGGAACATTTTACGGTGTTGTCTCGAGTCACTGCTCAATGATCTGTATCAAATGTGACGTAGTTCAGCGAAATACCTTCTTGCAGTGGTAAGTGGCATTGGCACCGCACACGAGGTTCTGATTGGGCCAACCGTCCAAGTCTGAGTCTTCACCGCAGATGAAGCCATCTCCTGCGTAACCGGTCCTGCACTCACACTTATACATCGGGTCGCTGAAGTGGCTGATGTAGATGCATTCGGCATATTTGTGACAGTTGTGAGTCTTGTCCTTGCATGGATTTTCTGGCTCACACACCTGGAGAGAAGAAGAATAATGCGGGGCTGTTTGATGGAAATCGTTAACATCAGAATGAAATGTGCAAAGGCTTATTTTTCTCTGCTTTCGGTATCCCCTTATTTTGGAGGCCACATTCAAAGTTGCATGATTCCCGGGGCACCGTTGATGTCAAGAGACTTGCTGGTGCGGTCGAACGTATTCACAGCTGCCACTCATTACCAGCGGATGAACCAAACTGCAGCTTAGATGGCGCTCCGTGAGCTCATGAGGCCCAAAGTGACGGCAAGAAGAGGCCTTTGATCTAAACTACAAGATGGAGCAACGAGACAATTCCCCTTTTCCCAAATCAATCAGCACAATTGGGGCTTCAAATCGAGAGGCAGCTGCAGATGGCTAAAGAGAAACAAAACGCTCCACCAGGGACATCATGCAAGTCGAAGCTAAAGTGGCATGGCAAGTTTAAAAAGCTTCACATAAGAGAGGAAAGCAGCTCTGCCAGTTGAGTAGCTCATGTTGAGAAGCTAATGTGAAAAGGTTAATGTAATATTATCTCTGAGGGGACTAACATTTTGTGGCTGTAAAGAGGAAATACCAGGTTGTTGGTTTTACTGCAAATAACAGCTTTGCAATTTACTTGACTGACAGTACTTTCTCATTCAACATAAGAAGCAAATCTTAAATGCTGTTCTACTGAAATGACCAGAGATGTGGGACACATGTTTGTTGTTAGGAGTTACTCTCCTCTCCTGCGTTTCCTGCGTGAGTTGTATTTATATATGGTGTCCAAGGGCTTTCCCTCCAATACTGTGCAAACAATCTCACTGCAAGAATGACGATTATAAATCATCACGGCCGCTGCTTCAATCATTCATAAATTTGGATCTGACAAACAAAAATCCACACAGCTGCTCTTAAAAAAATAAAATAAAAAAAAAATCTACCCTGAGCAAAACAAAGTTCATGTTTTGTCCTCTACCACATGTTACCATTCTCACTTCTTCAAGGCTTTACTGTGTGAAAGGCGTCCAACCATCGGTCACTTAAAGGTCCTGATTGAAAGTGAGCTCACTTGTTTGTTCTTCTTGGCGGCCTCCACGCCCATGCCAAAGGGCTGGTTGCCCTTGTAGCGCTTTGGACAGGGCAGGCAGTGGAAACCAGGATCAGTGTTGACGCAGCGCTGCGCTCCGCTCACTTTGTAGCAAACGTCAGACACAATGTCACACTGGAGGAGGCAAACAGAGTCGTCAGCGAGGCGCAGCGAGGGAAAGCGTCAAACAGCAGCACGTTGGCCGAGCTTTACCTCATTAACGTCGAAACAGTGGGTACCATTTCCACGAAAGCCAGCGGGGCACGGACCACATGCCCAGGATCCATCCGCCGAGCTGCTGCAGTCCACTCCCCCGAAGCAAGGGTTAGACAGACAACCATCTGTGTGGGATTCAGACAACAGGAATGAAGACAAACCTGAAAAACTAAATATTGGCAACTAAATTATCCAAGTGACGTAGATTTGATTTTTCCCATCACATCACAACACAGTCAATACAATTACCTTAGGTTAAGTTCAACGAAAACCCTTTTTTACAAAAGAAGAACAAAATAGAAATATTTCTTTCTCTATTTGGCAATTTCTAGAATCTTTTTGTGTGACCCAGACTGCTTTTAATATAAACTATGAAAATAATTACCAAACTTGAAGAAATTACTTGTCGAAAACAAGCAAGCGCACATGTAGTTCTTGAAACTCCGTTTAACACAGGCTCAATAAATATGTTATCCTACATAACATATGCCAATAAAGCGTACATGCTCTTAAAAAGGCAATATGGCTGCTGGAGATTCACAAAAGCTGCTAAATTCCATCACCATGCCAAACACAGGCTGGTCCACCTTAAATGTGTTCATAATCATGCTCTTTTGAATTACTAATTAATTGAAGTGCATGCATAATCAAATTACGAGTTGAACTCAAAGCGGCGACAACAATCCCTTTTTTCATCAGCTTGTTTTTAGTGTTACATTGTAATTTTAGTTATAGCACTAAGCTTAGAAAATGGAAATACAGGTATAAAATTCAGATTTAGATTTTTCCTAAGATACATATGAATATCAGAAAACATTTGACTATCCAAGAGTGATTCTTACTACAACTTAAAAGCCAGGAGAAAATCCTCATTGGCTCTTATGTCAGGTGATTCAAGTGGAGCAGGGCGATGCTAACGAGACTTGGTTTTAACTACTCTTACCTACTTAACAGTATAATCTTAATGTAACAAGTATCAGACTCTCAGTTTTGGTGGAATTCGGCCCTAAATGTAAAATAAGGAAGCACTGCAGGAAAGCACGTCCCACATATATTTAATGCTTCCAGTAATGCATACCGTGTTACAATCTGGACCATTGAAGTAATTGTACATGAGTGATGCTCACCAATAGGACACTCCTTCTTGTTACAGCTGTCACTGTCGTTGGATTCCCCGATACACTTCTTGCCTCCATACTGAGGCTGGGGGCTGTTGCACTCACGCGAGCGTGTTTTGATTCCCCCTCCGCACGTCGCCGAGCAGGTTGCCCAGGGAGACCACGGTCCCCAACCACCATCGACTGAGAAGATCCAGAAATACATATAGTCTCTATTTATCTGTCAGAGATTTTTACTCTTCTGAATAACCATTTAAGTTAAAAAAAAAATCTGAACCTCACAAGCTTTGAACTTAAAACCGGCAGAGAAAACATGCTGGGCTGATCTAGGTCAACCTTTCTTGAAAAGACTGACAGGAGGCCAGTTCAAAGCACACGGGGAATGTTGCCTCAGGGTTGTGTGTGAAGCCCGAGAGACTCTGGCTGCTGGACTCAGATATTTGGCCTCCATGAAGGAAATTCTGACACACTCACTGGGACACGGCTGGGCGGAGCAGCCCTGCGTCTCTCTCCCGCTTCCCTCGCAGTCTTTGCCGCCCAGCTGTGGCACGGGAGCGTTGCAATGTCGTATCCTGGTGATCTGTCCCTCTCCACAGGTCACTGAACAGGACGACCACGGGGACCACAAACTCCACCCTCCGTCCTGGCGAACTGGACATCAAACAGCAAACGTATCAAACAGAGATCACCAAACCACACATGTCCTGTGTCACCCTGAAGATCACCATTCAGTTAAAAAGTTACAGACATGTATAATTTGTGATGTGAATAAAAAAAAAATGCCACAAGATTTTTGAGTAAATATTATGTGATGTTGGCAGCAGAAGCTCACTTTCAAAGATATTCTGTCATGCTTGCAGCAGTATTTATGTCACTGTGGGTAAAATATCTTCGAGTGGTTAGATGGAACCGGTCTCTCCCACAGACGCAGTGTAATGTTAGCTGCAAGCTATGACAGATGCTTATCCTTTACTTCATGGGTGTCCAACTGATTTGAGTTCAGAGGCCACACAGACTCCTGTTTAATTTAGAAGGGACAACAGCCGCAAAAGGCATATCAACTTCTAAATATGCAAAACTTAATGATCATTTTTTTAACCTTAAATGAAAAGATGTACAAGTAAATTATGAAAACGTTCACAATTTAATGGATTCTTTGAAATTGGAAACTTGAAATTTGAGTTAGTCCACTGTGGAAATCTTACCTGCAGTGCTTCTAACCACATCAAAGTTCACTAAAGCCTTTCTCTGCTGCAGCCGCCAACATATTTTCACACTCTCACTGATGTTTTACAGCTGAATTTCACTGGCAATATGAAAGCGCCTTTCACTGCTACATAACTACAGATATTACTGTGATCTTCATTCTTGTGTTCCAGGGCTGTTTCGTCAACTATTCCCAGTGATTCAGTTTTTTTCTACACAATGTTAGGTCATCCAGCTGCCCAGACTGGATTGCCTGGTACTCATCTCATCAGTTTCACCAGCCAGGACCAAATCACACAAAATCACCCCATATGTAGGACATTCATTTGTCAAAGTTATAATCTATTATGTATTTTATTAAAGGCAATGGTGAGTCACTGCTTTGTGGAACACCCTCTCAGCCAGCAATTTATTTGGATTTTACTTGGACTGGGCACACCCTGCGCTGTGCGATTCTGCTCCTCTCTGTGATTCAGCGACACTCGGACAGATCTGGATTTATGGAGGCGTGAACTCAGGCTTTAGTATTTTGGAGGATCTCATCTGCTGAGCTGAGATTTTCCACAGTTCTGTCATGTTACACCCTCCCACAACTAAGTGTTTGTTTTATTTCACTGTCAGTGGAGAGCAGATACTTTGAGCAGGATTATATCACAGCACTTTAAGGCAGCTCACTACTGGATGGCACATATTGAAATAAAAAATGAAGTGACAGGATATACACTGAAAAAATATTCTCACCGCGGCTGTCACATTTGCCCAGACTGCACTTGCGGGTTTGGATAGATGGGCCTGTGCAAGGGTTGCTGGTTGCATCACATGACCGGCCCCTCTGCTGAGTTCCTACACCACAAGTGACGGTGCACTCCGTCCACTCTGACCAGGGGGACCACCCGTCTTCGCTGTCTTTAGCTAAAAGAAATAAAAGACACATTTGGCTCCATTTGTTGTTTTATTTACACAAAACCAACTCCTAGGTATATTTTGTTCAAATAGAACTATGACAAAAAAAAAAAAAAATGACAGCGGTTTTTATGCTTTATTTCAGACTGTTAATCACATGACGCCATCTGAAGGACCCACAGTAGACATTCCTGGCGTCTACCAATAAATATGTGGTTTGCTTTTAAGACAAAGTGCTGCAATTGTTCTGCAGTAAAAAAAGTTTAATATGCAAAGCCTATTGTTTTTTTTATTATGGCATATTGTACCATTATTATAAATAACACATACATAAAATTGTGTGCATGTTTTTAATTGTGTTTATGTGCCGATGTGGTTCCAACTACTTACGCATACACACAGGGCAACACTCCCCGTCAACAAACGAGGGGCTGGCACAGGCCACCGGAGGGCACGTAATTTGGTGACACACAATCTTGGACTCCTGCAATCAGTGAGTATGAGAGATTCGTTAGAATTCCCTGTAAGCGCAGTGAACCTGTGCAACATTCCATGTGACTTGGTACTACCTGGCAGGTACATTTGGTGCAGCTGTCTACAACCCAGTCCTCCTTATCATCAAACAGGCGGCCATCCTGCCAGCACATGTTTTTCTCTTTAGTGTCCTTCATCCTCCCAAGGGCCTCCTTCATGACCGTGTTCTCCTCTGTCTGAACATACAGCAGCAGACAGATTTGCAGTCAGAGATGAGCTCAGTTAAAAAGGATTAGGACACGTTTGAGATGAAGGCGTGCTGGTAGCAGTGGGGGGGGGGGGGGGGGGGGGGGGGGGGGGGGGCACAAATGCTGACAAGCTGTTTCTTTTAAGAGTTCTAGTGTTAGGTCACTTTTTATCAGGTGGGAAGAGTAACAGCATGTGCTACTCCTGTACAGCGCTGGTCCTGTTCACTCATGCGAAAGTTATAGGGGCTTTAGTTAAAAAATTGGTTCATGAATCAATATTACTACAAAATAATCTAAATCATGTTGCATCCTATTATCCTTTCAAACTCATCCTACAAGTGTAAACCCTTCAACTTAGTTATCTTCAACAAGTCTCATAAGAAAGAGAAAAACTCAGCCAAGTCTTGATTTAAAGGTAAATATTGGTGATTAAAAAAGACAAATATATTAAAAGTCACTCTTATTATATGAATACTTTGCCTTTCATTCATGCAGCATACTAAATGTCCTTCACGTCCTCTATGGTTCAAGGGAAATTGTCCAGTGCTGACTTATGCACATCACAACCTCTAACCCAGTTGGAGCCCTGGAGATCTCTGGACTCTTCAACATTTGGGAACTGTCAGCTGAAAAATTACAGCCAAGGTTTGTGTGTCTGTGTGCATCCTTCTGTTGGAAAAGGCAGACAGCAGTGTACACACACTAAAATCTAAGACACCACTCGGTCTGGAAGAGCCTCAGGGACCCTTCTCATACCAGTCGCTGTTTTTTTTTTTTAAAACCAAGGTTCATGCCCAGACTCTCTTATTGCTGGGAGGCTCCCTGAGGAAACACATGGGCTGTTTAAACAAAGCCAGACATTAGACTGGACCCCATCGCTGCCAGGGGAACACTTCCTATATCCACATGTAACATGTCATAAAATCTGTCTGACTCACGCTGCCACAGATAGCGAGAGTCAAACGGGTTCAGCCATCACAGGCGACTCTATAAACAGTCCCCCGGCTACTTAATGTTTGCTTTCAAACCAATGTAGGTTACCTAGTAACCCAATTCAAACTCTCTACTTTCTGGCTGCAGCGCTGCGTATTGTATCATTTATTTTCCTAAAAATCTTCATTATTCTCTAAAATGACAAGCGGCTCTCCCTCGCACAGAAAATGTTTACACATTTCACATTCATCAATGAACTTGGCCAATAAAAAGCAGGAAAACAGGCGGCTGCTTTGTTAGACACCGACTGCAGCCAGGATGAAGTTGATTTACACTGTGGAAGAAAAGAACAGCCAGTTGCTTCTTACCACTTTTTGCAAGCCGTCGATGAGGTTACTGACAACGATCCGAAGGCCTTTGAGCTCCTGGAACATGGTGCTGAGCTCCTCGCAGGAGCGTTCACACATTTCTGCCCCCAAGTCATCCGTCTTCTGTCCGATTATGTTTGTGGTGATAGACGGACTCACATCCAGAATTTCGGTGGTCTCGCTCACAATGTTGGCATCGTCTGGAAATACAAACAAAGGCGATATCGGGGTGAATCAGAAAACAGACCAAGTGAATCAACAAGACGGACGGCTGATGGGACAAAGAAATGGAGAGATACAGTATGGTGGTTGAATCATAGGCAATGCACTGGTTTCTTGTCTTTTTGCAGCTTGCCAAAGGATCCCAACAATGTTGGTATTTGCAAAGTTTATCATCTTCGCAAAACCAGATGTCCAGTCAACAGTGTTAGGCTTGAATGATGCATCTGTTTGAAATGGTGCTGTTCTCTTAGGGTGGCAGGGTTGGCTGTGGGAGGACAGAAAGGGCATCGCTGGACAAAAATCTGGGCATTCCTCATGCGAATGAAAAACCACACAGATGAGTTTACAATGATAATATCTAATACCAGTCTCGATCATATTTCACATATATGGGGGGCGTTTGTCTCGGTAACTAATGCAGGAAAATTCCCAGCTCCAAGCATGTATCACTAACACGGAGGCATAGTGTGCATGTTGTGAAAGCGAATGCAATCTTCAACTCCAGGGATGTTTGAAGAGCGAACTGAGGCTGAAATGTTAAGGTTTTTTTTTTTGCATAATCAACAAATCTGGAGCACAAAGTCTAGCTCAGAGTAACGTGTCTGCCAGCTGTGATCCTTTGTGCAGACACAGAGAGAGAAAAAAAGCCAACAGAGTGGGACAGTGCAGATTGTGTTGACTGGAATTTATGATATAATGACTCCTCAGTTTGTCTCAACTTCAACTGCAGCCAGGTTGACTTTATGAATTTGTGATATGCAAAACTAACAGAGAAGACACATATCAAAGCTCCATAGGAGGCCTTGTCATTCAGCTGAGGAAGATCATATATCTGCAACTGGTTTGGATCTGGCTATGTAAATTGGCGAAGATTAATGGCAGACTGGGGACTCTAAATCACAAAGTCATCCACATTGAGTAGGGATGTCCCACTGTAGCTAGCGTTATGTTTTCTTTCCTCTTTAGTCTGTTGGAGTCATTCAAATCTCAGGAGGGCTTCACACAGGGAGCGTGTGTGTGTGAATGCACTCTCGCTCGTCTGTAAAAGCATTCACACATTCTTCTCGCTCTGACGGCCATCCCCAGTTTTGTAGAAAAGATAAGAAGAAGTATGCATGATCATCTTGTTTTCTTTAAATGTGAAGGCCATTCTTTTGAATACAGCTAATTAACGTGCAGGGTAACACACTTTACAGGTGCTGCTTTGTGTGTGTGACACACATTTTCACCACTATAGAGGCTTGACTAACAAGTCAACACGCAAGAAAGTTCTGGGCAGTGGTTAAACAAATAAACTCCATCATCGCAGGGATTCAAAGCTCCTGCAACTACAACATGATCATACACTAACACTGCACATGGATTTGTTTTGTCACAGCAAACCAAACACTGGTGAGCTTTTAGGTTTGTTGCTAAGGATGATTATGTACATATTTACTCAGATATCTGTGTTTCTTTAATTGCAGCAGCTTTTTCAGTGAATCCCACTGAGGATCAAGCGGTCTTAGGAGTCCCTCATGTGAGGGAAGCTTCAGTTAAGAAAAAGCAACCCAATCAGCCAATTTATGACTTCAATGTGCGTGAGTGTGTGTGTGTGTGTGTGTGTGTGTGTGTGTGTGTGTGTGTGTGTGTGTGTGTGTGTGTGTGTGTGTGTGTGTGTGTGTGTGTGTGTGTGTGTGTGTGTGTGTGTGTGTGTGTGCGTGTGCGTGCGTGTGTGTGTATCTGGAGGTGGAAGCTCCCTGCTCCACAGAATAACATTCAGTTTCTGTTTTCTATTTTCTTTCCCAGGGTAATATCCCAAGTCCACTGCCAATGGAAATAAATGTAAGCATCTGTATCTCCGTTTGTTCACCGTGCACGTTGCTCGACCTCAAGCCATTGCGTCGACACTACTGAGTCTGTAAAATCTGAAAGAAATGGTCATGGAGGCAGCCACGTATCCAACCTGCAAGCTTTTTGACACAAAAAAAATGAGCCAAACCCATAAAAGAGAAGTAGATGGTTGATGCTCAACACGCTTGACGAAACACAGATTGCTTGTGTTTGAAACTCGCATGAGAGACAGTTTCCAAATCACATCTGCAAGGCATCAAACTTGAATCAATTTTGCAAATGTAATTATCTTAAGTCATTTTTGGAGTTGTAAAAATCACATTAAGTCGAATTGGCTTTCATGTATCCAGCGTGGAAGAAAGTATTGGACCAGGGCATGAATAATAACCAAAAACATCCACCGTTACCTTGCTTGGTGACCTCGCAGTCTCTGCTCAGGAGGATGTCTTCCACCGAGGTGTCGAAGATGAAGCGCACATTCTGGAGGAGGCCCTGTTTTCAGGAGAAAAGATCAGTCTCAGCTACTGGGGTTTTCATCACGTGCATTTTAGAGTTGGCATATCTATTTCTAAACCCATGACAAGCATGAGGTGGAAACACATTCAGGCTCCAGCATAGAATTTCACTTTTGATGCTGTCACATACTGTACATTCACCCACATTTCATACACAGAAGGGAAAGTTTAGAGGCTAAATTTAGTGTATTTTCCACACAGAGAGAGATGAGGGTGACGCTCTGCCAGATTTTAAAGAGGGGATATGTTAGTCTCTACTTTTGGAAACTGCTGTTTAAACCCAGCTTACATTATAAGCTTAGCAAAGACCACAAAGTTGTTTTTGAAGCTGGTTATAGGTGACAAAAGCTGTGGAACGATGGCTCCCAGATCCTGGGAAATCTCTGTTTAGTTACTTTAAAAGTCCCAGATTTCTTCTTACCCTGAAGTGGTTTTCCCGAATGGATCCCTTTGCGACATACATGCGGCTTCCTTCAGCCTGCAGGTGCTCATAGAAAGGCTCATCCAGGATGAAGCTGTCTATCAGGTGGCAGCCCACAAACAGGTTTGCATTTTCCCCATGAACGTGAAGCGTCATATTCTTCCACTGCGAGTCAGATAGATCCACATCCTCAAATGAAACCACGTTTTGTGAGCCGTCCACCCAGTAAACCAGGTCCAGAGTGTTTGCACGTCCATTGGACACGATCTCAAACTGCCGGCGGCCATCAGGGCCCTCCAGACCGATCAGGGTGCCCCGCGAGGCGCGGTCCTGTCGTATGCTGGCGACAAACACAAAGCCCTCGTTGTTTTGGATCTGCCGTAGTATTTGTTTCAGTATGGGGGCTTTCACCGGGGGCAGGTGGTCAAAACGGATGAAGCGGTAAGCGGGGGCATCTATGTTTTGGCCCCGAAACTGTTTGGCCCCCAGGGTCTTGCGTGTGATTTCACTGATTTCAAACAGGTCAAATGACGTCTCGTCCTCCTGCTCACCATCTGCAGAGCACACAATGAGAAATGTGAAATTACAGTTTCTTTAGTGGAAATGAGGAGTTTATCAGTCAGTTAAAAAAAGAAGGAATGGATTTGATAAAGAAATGTAAACTTTTAAATAGTTTAATCTTAAGCATCATTAACAAAAAAAAACAACATTTAACTGGAATGAATGATTGCACAAGTGAGCTTCAATGAATAAAATACTAATGTTAAAACGAATCCATCACCATTTTCTCTCAGGATTGGAGATGGTAACATTTTTCACTTACCTTGAGGTATTGCTTGGTGGAAATTTAGTGATAAGAGCAACACAAAGAGACTCCTGAGTATCATATCTCCTTCAGAAACAAAGAAAACAACATATCAGCAGATTCAATGATCCACTTGCTAAATCAAATGTATCTCTTTGGATCCAATTTAAGTCATTAAAAATGCAAATGTGCCAGGTGAATACATTTATGAAGGAAGAAAAATATTCGTAAAAAGACACGAACTATCAATGCCTATCAAAGTTATCATGTAAATCATGTAAAGGTGAGTTTGTGTGCGATTTAATCTCATATATAAAAAGGTTTCAAATCGTTTCTAACAATCCAAACATCCTAAGTAAAAGTTTGACTGTAACGTCTTGATAGCTTCACTTACCCGAAGAGTTAAGTATTTATATATATATTTTATATATATATTAATGATCTATCGAATATCCAGCGCTTAGGAAATAAAAATAATAATGAAAAAAAAAAAAAAGTTTAGAATTCGACTTATTTGGCGTTTTGAAGTGATGCTTAAATGAATGAGAGGTTGGTATCTCCTGCAAAGCCCGTGCGTAAAAAGCAAAGTCCACTTGGGTTCGACTCCATCCACAGTCTCCAGGCTCAGTAGTGACTGACTGACTGACTGACCGCGGCTCCCTCCTCCGCCTCTTTATACACGCGCCCGCGGCGCGCCCGTCAATCAAAGCGCGAGCCGGGTATCGGCAGTCCGGGATCTCCAGTTAACGCACAGTTACATAATTATCTTCCGATGGCGTAATTTGCTTACCCCGTGCTCGCACGCGGAGGCTGGTATATGGGTGGGTGTGTGGGTGGGGGCAGGGGGGCTCGCACCGTGATGCCCACCGTCTCCTCCCTGTCTGCCTGTCCCACCTTCCCACTGCGCCGCTGCTGGTGCTGCCTCACTTTCACTGGACAAGGCATGGAGGGGACGGGCTGCTTCCCCCCGGGACGGACCAGGCACCGTGATGAGGAAGGGGGAAGCAAACAGTGGCACAAACCGCACTGGATACTCCAGATACATTATGAAGTCTGCAAGGACTTGTAGAAATAAAGAAACTGTATGTTGAGTAAATAAAACTTTGTGGGGAAAACAAAAGTTTTTTTTTTTTTTTTTTTTTAATAAAACTTGAACCTTTTAAAACATTCTCTGAAATAGACCGAGTGTCACGCTAATTTCAGGGGCCACTTACATGCAGTACAAAAATACATACATTTAAACATACACAAGGAAAACTTGGACATTTCACTTAATATTTTTTCACTAAACCAGAAAGTTGTGTGTTTACACTGTCCACGATATGTTTTTTTTTAATCTACCTTCTCATTCAAAACCTTCAAATTCCAAATAATGCTGTCAATAAGGCTTGACTTGTCTGCTCCATCACTGAGCTCTCATCTTGAGTATCAGTGTCGTTTTGTTTGCTATTCTTTCTAAAACACTGAAAAATGACAGTTAGTGTTTGTATTTTTCACACTTTGCATGGTCATGTGATGGGCTCGACTGAACCCTGTTTTTTGAGGGCTGTATGTTTGATACTCTGCCTTAAATCTAAACCTAGATACTTAACACATGACCCAGGCCTTTGAAACCACACTTGGACTCAGACTTGAAGTCTGTGGTCTTTTGATTACACCTGGATTGTTTCAGATGTGACCAGCACTCTTTAAAGCAGAACTGAAGTTGATGAAATGAAGACAGATTCTTTAAACAAGACACAGGCTCTTAAAATTAGACTATTTAACAACACACAAATCCATCAAACAGCAGCTGGACTATATAAAGTAGACCAAGGTTGTTTGATTACACCAGGACTCTTTGAGCTAGACCCAGACTCTTTGAGGTACACATGGGCACTTTTAAATAAACCTAAATTCTTCTGGCTATAGTAATAATATTAATTTACTTATTTGATTTTATTCTGTTGTATTGACATTCTATTCTATTCTATTCTATTCTATTCTATTCTTTTTAAAAAAAAAACTACCACCATCAAGAACTCATCATGAGAATCACAGCTGTGTCAGCAATGTGAACCCAAAAAAAGAACATGACAATGTCCTCTACTACAACAGATACTTCCACTTTGCTCCCACTTTGCTGGAAAGCGGCGTCTCGTGCCTGGAGATCATCAACCTTCTGCCAAGGCTTCCTTCTGCAGAAGGAAAAGAGAAGCTGATACAATGTCTCCCTCTTGGAGCCCTGTGGAGGGACTCTGCTCCTGACTGTGGGCAGGCCTTCGTGTACCAATAGGAAGCATCGCCGCGAAAAGGCATGAGTCAAATGGAAATGTGCATTCAATTCAGGGGGGGGGGGGGGGGGCAGAGAACAGAGGGTTTCAGAGCAAACAGGGTGGCTGTCTTTCAACAACGCGACGGATTCACTGACCTGGCTGAATTTAGAGAAATTGGTGGACGTTTAGTCAGACATATGAGAAGACAACAAGCTCGCCGATGATGAAAAGCCTTCAGCACTGACCAGAGTGCATCAGATTGAATCTGTCAGGAGCGGAAAAAGCTGAGACGCTCCACTGATGTCCGCTCATTAAGAGTGGCAGCAACTGTCACCAGTAGTGTTTCAAGATGAGCATCAATAAAGGTCTATGTGTGCCATCTAAATGAGTAATCAGCAGCATCGTGTTATCCGATTAAAGTGTCTAATGGCTGTTTTTACAGGCTTGGCGCGTCTGAAACCCCGAGTTGAATTTCATCTTCAGCAGCGAACACAACAGACGATCTACGACTTGTCACACCAACCGTCCTCAAGTCCTCCTTCACTCTCCACCAATGTTCTCTGATAGAAAATGCTTTAAGATCTATAATGCTCAAATGTTTCATATAGTACATTTTGATAAGCAGAAGAAACAACACCAGTCATCAGGATGAGCAAAGACAGAGAGGTGATAAATGTCACACTGAAAAAAGACAATAATTGGACCAACTTAACTGAATTGCCTCTATTGGTGACAACTAAATGAATCAAGTTCTTCAGACTTAATTAACTTAACGAAACAAGACATACTGTACATGCAAGAAAAAAGAGAAAGAAACAATGTTCAGTATGATTCTAGGTCTCCATCCAATGAAGAAATTTGGCATCTGAAATGGTTGAAATGCTCAGAGCAACACATGTAACATGCAATATTTTAATACAATAGTTTGGGGAATGATGAAAATAAAACGGTAGGTATGGTTTTTTTTTTAGTTACAATTGACTCCAACCATCCCCTTTAAGTTGATTACGCCAGAAGCTGAGTAATGCCAATGAAACAAATTTGGCCCGAATGACTGGCACTGTAAAATATACTTGCATCATCTCCCAGATGAAATGAGGACTCTGTTCGCGTGGCAATTGTACTATAATGTGCAAAATCTAAATATCTGGAGAGATGCAACATTTTTAAAGATGTTATTGTCACCATTATGCATTTACAGGGCAGTTACTGTTGTTTGTTTGCTTGGGGTATGGCAGTGATGTCAACAGAATCTTTGTTTGGTCGAAGTTGTTGCAGCCATTTCCAGTTTATTTACCCAATTTTGCACAGTTGAGCAATATCAGTGTTAGCCTTTCGAACCATAATGCAGATGCATTCTGCTCAGGAAAAAAACATATGCCCCAGGTTGATTTCGATTGGGAAAAAGCCAGGGAAATGATAGCAATATTTTTAAGGACAGTTTAAACATTTGAATAATGATTTAAGAGCAAATGAAAATGATTACACTCTGTAAACTAATGTGAGAAAAAGGCCTATTGTACATATCAGAATACAGGGATTCTGCACAGTCAGCTTAGCATTTAATCACATATGAGATGATGCGTCAGGTGTCGAGCTTTCATTTCTGCATCATTGATCTGTCGCCTCCAAACGTAGTTGCCATCTTCTGTCTGAGGCGTCACAACCGCCATCATCTCCCCTACTGCTTGTCCACCATCAGAGCTTACAATGGGCAGAAGGTAGGGGAACACCCGCAACAGAATATGACCTCTATTCTGACTGAAACATTACAACAACAGCTGTTACTTTTATTGACGAATTAAATTTAATGTCCTTATTATTGTGATAATTTGCAAACCCGTCCCGTGGGCCAGATTGGATCGTCTGGCAGGTTGATGTTTGGACGCATGATTGAGGAAAAGCTCTGGACTGACGAGCATCAGAAGTGACGCAAGACTCCAATGTGGATGCTGAAATGTGATCTACAACGCAGTGGTTTCTTAAGATCTCCAATGCGGTTCCTAATTTCGGACGCTATCAGTCTTGAAACAAACCGTACCTTAACGAGACCGTATTGGTAGTTTCTGTTACTTGCACAAGACCACTCATCCCTGACCACGTTACTGTGCTCACGTTAGTCAGAGTTCGGTCACATGCACAATAATGCTTTGCGTATAGCCGTAGGCAACGCCATTCCATCGTGAATCCCCATGAAACAACGGACACAGGGACTTTTTCTTCTTCGGGTGTCACAACAACCCTTTTTCACTGTCAAAACATTGTGTTGCTTTTCCAAAGCAAACACAAGCCTGTTAGATATCACTGTCATTTATCCCCTTTTGTTTTTGTCTCGCTCCTTGGTTCAGACAGTTGTGTGCACTTGTTTATTTTCCTTCCACGAACTTCAGACACAACGCATCTTCCTGTCTGACCTGGAGGGGGGAAAAAAAAAGCATGGCTTGTAGCTGATGTGTCACATGAACCGCCAATCAAAGCCTTTGGGATGCAGAAGGTTTGGGAAAACTGAGATGTCTTGCAAAAACAGATCTTTGTGGGAATAATGAACTGAGCAAGAGACATCGGTGTTTCTTTATGTGCGTTTTGAGATAAAAAAAAAAAAAAGAGTCACCTTTTGTTGCACGGACGCCTCGAGCTTAATGAAATATCACTGAGATATTCTGCCAGAAAAAGTCCCATGTTTTTCATCTGACGTGATACACGCAGCGTTTCCTCACACACTGAGACGGATGGTTACGAGCTCGATGTGGAGTCCTTTTTACAGAATAGACTTCTGTGAATTGTTCTCTTTAGTTTTGCGAGGCAATTAAGAAGTCAACAGGGGAGCCTGGAAAACTGTGGAAAACATTTAAGCTCATCTGTGCGCGCCATAAATCATCACGTCGCTGCACTTCGAGACCGCCAGTTTGACTTTGTGGCTTTGAAGGAAATTCTAACTGTGCACTTGACGGGCTAATGTGCTCCACCAGTCATCCTGCGCTTTCAACAAACAAGGGCCTGCTTTTACGAGAAGACGACCTTTATTGCCATCAAGGATTTCATACAGGGATCTTGCCGGAGGACCATCATCGCCAAAGTATGCAGCAGAACAACGCAGGAGTTTACAAAAATCAACTCGCGCAAAATGAGTTCTTGTTTCCAGAGCAACACATGTTCAGTTTTCAAAGCTTCTAATACTAGTTTTAATTTAAGAATTGGCTTCGACTCGACATTGCATTAAAGTGAAATAGCTCATGTCTGGTTTCTCCTTGTCTCAAAGCTTTTTGGGTGGGGTATAAAGATGAAGTCAAAGCTACAAAATGTTTTTTGGGGGGGTGATATTATCCTCATATTGTCAAATTGTGCCAATGATGGCAAAATTCAGGGATTCCTCTGAAAAACAACGTCGCTCTGCCGGAGCTTTAATGATATTCTCATCCATTAAGACGAAGGATGAACAGTTTATTGCCTTTGCTGCTTGCAAGGGTCTGAGAATGTCAGATTTGCATTGCCTAGTGATACATTTATGGAACAAAGGCTGATTTCAAGACTTTTTTTTTTCTTCAAATTGTTTTGTTGAAATTCAAGATTAAGAAGAATATTGAATTTGAAAATATAAGACATGCTTGGTTGTCCTTAATTTAGTCACACTGAAACTCATTTTAGATGCTGATTACATAAGCTCAGTCTGCTGTTAACCTTCCTCCCTCTTTTCTCACAATTATATTTTCATTTCTGAGATGCAATTATTTGCTAATGACTTCCAGATTTCAGACTTTCCCCACCTCAGTGTGCTGCTAATGTGTGGAGTTGAAGCAGATTGGTTAAATGCAATGAGAAAATTTATGAGGCCCTGAACTGTGAGATTTCTGGGTTGAATTTAGAGAAAATGTGTGCAATGTATCATAAAGAAATCTGGAGGGAACAACAATGCGGATCAGAAAGATTGATGTGTGTGGACAGTGAGCGCAAACTCAATGAGCAGCGCTGAGCGAGGGAGAGAAAAGTAAGAGTGAAATCTCTTTAGGAGGAGGAGGAGGAGGAGGTGGAGAAGGAGGAGGAGCTCTGGCCTTGGGTCCCTGGGCACAGAAGGTGCAGCAGCACAGCTGAATCTCCACTGCCTATATACAAACCATAGACTTTGTCACTCATCCCGTTCGGTTGTGGCTGATGGAGGCGACCAAAACACTTGATAATAACACACAGTATATAATTGTGTTAAAGTACAACAGTTTTTCACACCGAAGCTCCTTCCAGAAGTACTGGGTAAAAGCATCTTATGGCTGACAACATTTCAGTGGTTGTTTTTACTGGTGGTTGGACAGTAACAATGTGACGTCACGGCTCAAAAAGGTAACTTGTATAGAAATCCCCAAAGGACATTTAAAAGCCATCACGATTATTTTCACTACAACAAAATAGAAAGTTTACCCTGAATCCTTTTCATTGCAAACAAGAACCTCCCAATGTAAATCAGTTGGGACCCGTATGACAACGTCATCCTGTCTTTATATTCAATTTTAAATCATTTAAATCCCTAAACACTTTCTGTTCTAATGGTAACACTGCAGCTGATAACAAAAAAAAGAAAACTGTTTCAATGGTATTCTCTTATCTGTATTATTATTCTTGTGCCTGCCTCTTTATTGTTTTTATGAACCACGTTGTTTCCTCACACTTTGTGACAAATGAATTTGAAATGAGTCAAAGATCAACTAAGAAACACATTGTCACGGTAAAGTTGATTTAAACAAAGATGGGCCTCAATGGATCCTTGTGACAGAACAGTGGGACAACATCGAACTAACTGTTTTAATATTTAGCTGCAAGGTAAATGAATAACCACAGTTTACTGATGAGATCATGTTGGATTTATAGATTCTTACTGATGTTAGACATGTTCGTGTTTCAACATGAAGTGGCAAAATAGTCCATTCATAAAAGTCTCAGTAAAAGTTATGTACCAGTTAAACAATTTGAATGCACCAAAACACATTTCATTATATCATTTGATTTAATGCTTTGGCTTCATTGTTTGATTTGTTGCAGATTTCTTATAAATGCCTTTTATTTTTTCATTTGAGCATTTTTCACTTTGCCGTGTGCAGCTTGTAATTCTTTATATTGTAGTGAAATAGAACTCAATTTGTATCCCACTATGTAATTTTTCAATAATGTGATATTATAAAATTTGAATAGTTTACGCTCATGCGCTGTTTTTTGTTTTTTTTGTTTGTTTTTTCAAAAACACCAAAATGGCAACAATATCTGATACTCATGTCTGTTTCTCTATTATAGTTGACAATAACAACGATGTGTGTCAGGTGAAATTAAATAGAGAGCCTAAATCAACAGAGATTTTTTATCTCTTAAACATGATCAAAGTCAAACAAAGTGATAAAGTTTTTAAAAAAAAACTAAATAATAGATCGCTGACAGTAAGATGACGACACATTTTCACCAGATAGAGATCATGCTTTTCCTTGAGCAGAGTTCTGAAATTAAAACATTTGAATTGTACCTGTTGGACCTGTTGAGAGAAAAAAGTAACCAAATGTTGGATTTTGTCACGACGGGACAAGCGTTGAAAACGTGGTGAAGACAGGTGCAGTCAGCAGGAATTAAGAGTTTCCACAGGAAAGCTCATTAGAGAGCGCAGGTTTTGTCGCTGGCTCCTCATGACAGTACAGAGAGAGCTTCAAGCATTCAGGCCGAATCAACGTGATGCAGCCTCCGTTTGAAGCACATTCGCTGTTGACGCAAATGCAATTCTGAGACATTTTCTCTGCTGCCGAGCTGGAGTTCATTCGAGGGTATAGAAACCTGGCGCAATATGAAAAATATTGCCTCATACAAGGTTATTTCTCAAATTTAAGTTATCTAGACAGGTGATAGCCACGGCTAGTTGGAAGCAACAAAACCTGAAAATTAAGTTTAAGTACAGAACGGGACATAAGATATTTAAACTTTTCTCTGCTTCACTTTAATGTGAATCCAAACTCTGCCAGCACATTAAATTGGAGTCCTAACTTTGATCACATCATTCTATTCAGAGCTTTTTCTGTTTATTTGTTTTGTGGAAGAAGTCAAAGGTGAAGAGTTAAAAAGTATGACATCATAGTAATCATAAAAAATGGCTTAAAAAACGCTCAAAGAGCTAATCATGGAGACATTGTGAACTCTTAAAGCTTAATGCAGCAGTCATTACAGTAAGTTAAAAGTGAACTATTGTAATAACTGAGCTGCTTTCATTGCTGATAGGTTATTTCAATACGTAGGTCCAGTTTGTTGCAATGACTCATTTCCCTTGAGTTGATTTCAAATTCTTTCAATGACGATGATTAGCTGATTTGTTACTGAGTGAAATTTCTGTTTCATACGCATCTTCATCCAATATACACGTGAGTTCCAGGCATATCTGTAAAGGTTGTTTAAACTTTGAGACCAATCATTAGTTTCAATACATCTGCAAGCAAAAATGTGTTGACCATTTCAAGTTTGTCAAATATGTAATGAAAAGGAAATGGGAAAAGTCAGAAAACAACTAAATCATCCACTGTGAAAAAGGTTAGTGTCACTGTGAGGTGGAAATGCTAACCATAGTATCTTTGTATAGTCGCTTGTACTTGAGACTGTAAAGTTAATCATGACGAGTAAATCCCACTGGATTAGAGCTGATAACCTACTAAGTGAGAAGACTTCACCCGTCCAGACGAACTTCTTGACTCCTCAGCTTGTCTGTGTGAGGCTGATGATCTGTCGGCAGCTCTGTTCCAGTGACTCCAGGAAAAAAAGATTAAGAGAAACCTGCAATAATTTTAGAACAAGGTCTCGTGTTACAAGTAAACTGCCCACTCAGTGACGCATATGATGAAAACGGTGGTAAAAGTGTCAGGAAACAAAGCTGGCTGAGTTGTGAGGATACTAACCAGGCAATTAGGGCATGACCTGCTGAGGCTTTGGGGGCCTGTCTTTGAAATAAATTGACTGACACCGTTAATTTAGGTGCGTGGAGATATATGAGTGTTTGTTGCACGGAACTGAATGAGCAGTTGAGATTTTCGACCTTTTTCCGACATCAGGACTGATACTCAAATAGATAATACACGAGGGGAGCTTTTAAAAGCTTAACACTTCAAAAAGGGAACGTGGTTTTGTTCAGCGAACTGGCACCTAACGAAACGTGCTCCTGTTTTCCCCATTTTTCCCTGTTAACTCCACGAGGGTCCCGTTTTGATTTATCAGAGTGTTAAGCACTTGGATGTTTATGCCTTGTACCCTGGATGACACCATCTGCAACTAATCTGGATTTCCGTCGTTGTCTGCACACAGAAGCCTGGGACTGTTCTTTGAGACTGTTCTGAGACTGTTGTCGAGTGCAGAGACATCGATTTCCCTCTTTCTGTGTGGCTTCGTATGGATGTTTCACGGTCGTTTTTATAATCAAAGCTTCTGCTCACCGTGGTACTTCGAACTTATCTTGTACTTTGCAGTCACAAAGGGTTTACTCGACTCTGGGACATGTTATTGCACCAGTCAAAGCCCAAAATACACCCTTGTCTTTTGTAAAAGACATGAAGACAAACACAGATCTGCTGACACCTGCGTCTTTTCCACAAAGTGTTTAAACAAACACGTGACTCATAAAAGGGAACAAATTCAGGAGTGTTTCTTCCCCCCTGATGTTTATGTAGATTGATCTACAGTGAAATGTTAAAATGAATCCAAGTATTTCTGTGGCGAGACCTAATTTGGCGATGTTACAGGTACCACGCTCTGCTCACCTCGCAGCTCTTTTTAAATGTTTATTTTGGGTGCTACTCAGTGACTCTGGGGTTTTGTTTTTTTTTTCTTGTGAGTGGGCTTTGATGAACTTTTCCTCTCCACACTCAGGTCTTTGTTTAGTTTCTGAGGCTGTCGGTGCTCATGCTCCAATCAAACTAGTTGGAGTCGTTGCTGGAACTTCAAAATGGAAAAACTCAACGGAATGATGGATTTGAACAGTAAAATAGAAACCTAAAATCAAAATCTGTCACATTCATATACCGTCCTATCATGCACCACAAGTCAGGATTTACAGATGTTGTGCATGTCCATGGTGGTGTAGTGGTTTGCTCTATCGTCTCACAGTAAGAAATATCCCAGTCCGAGCCTTTTCGTGCCTCCCTGGGCCTGTGTGGGGTATTCTTCAGGTACTCTGGGGTCATATTTTAATAATATCATGATGTTCAGTAAATAATCAATGAGTAATACTTTTTAAATGTGTAAATAGACTTTAAAGTGACTTTCACCCACTGACAGGCACAGAAGGATAGTGACAGCTGCATTGGTATTCGGAGCACTTTGGTGTACGACGTCTTGCTTAAAACCAGGCTGAGATGGGGTTCTAACCACCAACCTTTGGACCAGAAAACAACCTCCTCTGTCAAATGAGCCACAGACGCCCGCAGGGTCCAGGAAGCGAATTTCAACTTTGAGAAACAGTGTTTT
Source organism: Lipophrys pholis (assembly GCF_963383615.2). Lineage (NCBI taxonomy): Eukaryota > Metazoa > Chordata > Actinopteri > Blenniiformes > Blenniidae > Lipophrys > Lipophrys pholis. The sequence goes on along the minus strand of NC_137642.1, from coordinate 14,511,071 downwards.
ACAAGTTACTGATAATAGGCACTTGAAAAAGGTTAGTTAACTGAAAATAGAAAGCAGAGACATGGAAAATAACTGGTACGTCACTTTTAATGGTGCTTTTCAATTTGTATAGCCTAATAATAACCACGTAGGGGTACTTTCATAGTGTTACTATGATACATCAGTTGAGCTGTCAGCACTGTTGTGTTTCAGCAAAATGACACTGACTTCAGCTGAAGTTACATAAGTTAGTTGAAAGTGGTTGCAATTGGCAGCCACAGAAATCCCCCCTTTTTTTTTTTTTTTTTTGGAGTTGTTCTGACATTTTCAATTGCAAGCACTTGGTCTAAGAGGATGCACATTTCGGGAGTCATACAAAACTCTGCATAACACCTGTTCTTGACAGAAATGGATTGATGAAGTTATGACAAGAAAAATCTGCATCAAAACAGTTTAGATGAAGGACCAACAAGCAGACAGCTGCAGACAGCTCTGAATGAGGAAAGTTTATCTAACCTAACCATGAAACTCTTCTCCCAACTGGTTAACAACACCGCAGCCCAGATCACCACCAGACCACTGTCCATCCATCCATCATATAACACCTGTCTTCCAAAAACCCCTCTCATTTTCAAATCACTGACACACTCATTCCAAAATTCTACTTCCTACGTTTAAGGTCTTTCATAAGCTCACTCCTCCACATCAAGTCAAGCATCCATGCTCTCAGATTTGCCTTCTCATTCAGCCCACCTGACTGCCGTGGGATCCAGAGCCTTCAGCCTCTCTGCGTCAGAAACATTCAATCCGAGGGGACTCTCAAATCCCACCTTAGAACCTATGTTGTTGCTGTTTTTAACTTTGAACATTCCGTTCTGTACGATGACCCTGAGTGTTGTGAACAACACTGGCGAGCACCAACATCTTCACAATTTGTTTACAATTGTGGAGGAATTGGTACTCTGTCGTCTTATACTGGCAACACAATCCAATAAACTAGTTAAACATAACCAAAACACACAAAAAAACATGAGAAACGTTATGAGGATTTACATCAGGTCTGATTCTGGCAGTAGTGCACTCCAGGTGTTAAAGGCAGCAATATATAAAGTTCTCCTCGAGAAGGCTGCCAGTAAGCTGAAATACTGTTTGGTTCTGTCTATCTTCCATAAAATGTAGTAACAATACACATGTCAAAGTTTATCTTAAATATTTATAAGCCTGGCTGCTTCTCTCATGTGAAAGTTTCATAACACATTATGCAGTATTAAGTTTGGACTTGCATGAGTCACAGCTCTGTGACAGCCGTTTTTAACATGCGCACTAATAGTTCCCTCCCTCAACTTTGAGTCTTTGGTCGCTGTCTCTGCAGAGGATCATTAAAATGCATGTGTTTCGTGATGTTCAGTATATTTTACGTCAGTGGGGAAAAGTGAAGGCCAAGCCAGAGACCAGAGAGCTCACAGTGACATAAGCGCCCCTACATTTCTCAACATTTCAGTTGAAGATGATGCTGATATGGAAAATAAACACATGAATTGGGGCTTTTTTCCGAACAGTATCTTTCCCTCGCAGGATCTGCTCCATCCAGTGTACTCGTACTTTGTGAAGTTGAACTCAGACTAACTTTATGTTGGTCAAATTAATGACATAGTATTGCGAGAGATGAAAACTTTTGGAGGAGAATGCGTTATGACGTACGGGTGTGGCTGTCCTTGAAGTGCTTTTTTATTTTCAAGTACAAACACGTCATTCTTAACTCATGAGATCGATGCAGGGAGTGCACCCAGAATGACCTCACACAGAGAGTGTGTGCACACACTCCAGTATATCACTGAGGCTGGAGAGAAATATGCTCACTGGCTCTCAGTAGTCAGTTAATTCATTCAAGGGAAGATACTGTCTACTAAACACACACACGTACATTCCAGCACACAAATGGAGAAAAAACACAGTAGCATAAATCTAATTTTCCAAAGACAATTTATTAGATTTTACTCCACTCCACACAGCCAGTAGGAACACTAAAGCTCACTAAGACAGGACTGGACCAAGCTTGCCAGTACATACCTATCTTTGTGGCATTAAAACATACACAGATCCACATGCATATGTAACATGGCACACACGACAAAACCATTATCTATCTCCCCATAAATCCTAGATGGCCTCATGCTCAAATATAGACAGTTTGTAGGGAACTGGAAATGTTCCAGCTGTTAATACGTAGCTTGGAAATTATATTTCAAGCTCTGTGGCTGGTGGTGCACGCACAAAAATCTTGATATTGAATAAATCTCCCAGTCCCAAAAGATAAAGTAAATTAAAGTAAATCAAGGGCAGGATATTGGAAAGGGGACCGTGCGGAGATGAGCAGACTTCTGAAAGATCACTGTCTGAGGGAGTTAAGAACCGGCATCCTATCAGAGGATTTATCTTTTTATCATCAGCATAAACATCAGCGTCACGTAATGCATCAGATACAGGTTGTTTTTTTTTTTCTTCCCAAATGGATGAGGGATGGGTGATGCTTGAAATTTCATTCCTCAATAGATAGGCAAAGTTTTCCTCCAGTTTTTCCGTAGGCTGAGCTAAGTGTCATAACATCCCAACAGGAGAAGTAAAGAGCTTCACTGCAAGACCACAAGAGGCTTGACCTTCCTCCCACATTTAAATGTCAATGAAATAATATTTTGCTATTAACTTTTCGAGAAGCTTTCTGCAAATAAGTAGCTGTTGCCAACTATAATGGAATAAATTCAGTTTGTTTCGATCATTCTCAGCTACCATTAAAGTACCTCAAGCAAATCCTACTCAGAGCATTAGTCACAATTAGATTAGTTAAAAAACAGTAAAAAGGCATAAAAAGTACTCATCAAAGTATAAGTACACATGTGACAGTTAAAAGTAGCTGTCTCACGTTAAAGAATATTGTGCAAGGCTTTTTCAAATTTGGATGTAAATGCATGGGTCTTTATAATTGAAATTGAATTCAAAGCAAAAAAAACCCTGAAAGCCACCAATGCAAATTTTCCCATATTTAAACTTCTGAGTGAAATTTTATCGTGTTTGAATTCACGTATCAGCGCTGCTGACATTTTGTTGAGGTGGAGGTCAAAAGCAGTAAATGCACAGCTCAAACAATGTGTACGGGTGTGTCAGTATGAACAGTAGGAGCATCTGTGTGTCTGGCAGCCAAAGAGGTTGCACCCAGTTGACGTCATAGCTGATCTGCTGAGGGGTGGTGACAGGCTGCGATATAGAAGTACATCTGTTCCACAAACTGAACAAACCTAATGTGATGTTTCAGCAACCAGCATGTGCGACCAATAGGAACGCTGCCGAATAATTATTTGTGGAAAATTTAGCTATAATTATCTGTAACTGTGTCATTACTGTGTCGTGTTACTGAATCTGGCAAAAAGACAATCAAACAGAAAAACGTAGAAACTTAACAAAGTAGAATAAACTGCAGAAGAAGAAATCACAACAGCAAATCTATTTTTTTTTCTCTGTTTTTGCTCCTGTTGTTCAGTTTAATGAGACAAAAAAAACCAACACTGACACTCTCCTTTCAGAGTGAAATCTCAGCAATTGAGCTGAACTGCCTTAATGAGGCTCTTGCATGCTCTCTGCAGGTCTCATTTGTAATCATGGAGTCGTGGAGAGAGAGACGCAATGCACAGCAGCGCTGGTGTCATGAGTCCAACAGAGAGCCGCTGCTGGAACAAAACAGCCTCAGCTTCCCATCCAGAGTTCCAGTCAGCAGCTGCAAGAGAGGAAAAAGAAATCAGACATCACTTTCAGCTTCAACTTCGGTGGACCATCTCTCTCATGAACTCTGTCACACCTCTCTCTTATTGCATTACAGCACACCTGCTGTGTTAAAGGAGACAAGCACCACTGAGATCGAGGAGGAGACTGTTTCCCATTGAAATTCTGGATTTTCCATACCTGCGATTTATCAGAAAAATACGAAGCCGCCGGCCCAAAACGCTGTTATATAACATTATTTTAATGAGGAGTAGTGGGAATGGAGGTTCCTGCCAGTGCTAGTCTTTGTGAGTCAACTGTTTACAGATGATTAGCAAAACCAGGCATCAATAAACTGACAGTGATCCACACCCAGCATGCAAACACTCATGCGCCGCAGCCCAAACCATCCCATCGATGCCGCACACAGCTGAGCACACATGCAAAGAATCAGTTCTTTACAATTCTGAGTAAGAAGTGCACATTATCTCATCTGGTTTTATCAGCCAGAAGCACAGAGGAGTGTGAGGAAACGTTACCTCAACACTCAGACAGCCGATGAGCAGCAATAGCAATAGAGGAAAAGCCTTCATTTGTGGCTAAGGACGGAGAGCATGACACTTACTCAAATCTTTAAAAAGAAAGAGTGAAAAAGATGGAAATCCGAATTCAAGACAAAGCTCAAACTTCAATTTCTCTTCTCTTCTCTTCAATCACATCAAGTCAAGTGTAGTCGTACGCCTCAATCACCCCGTAAAGACTCCACAAATCCTGCATGACTGAAAATAAACACCGAACTGCAATTTAAAAGTAAAAGATGTCGTGAAAATACTTGGGTTGATATCGTTTCAAGGATGTTCGGTGGTCGTAAAGATCGAGTTATCTTTTTTAAGTATATTAACGACAGACCATGGAAAGCAAAAGTTTGCCAATTGGTGATAAAAACCACATTTGGTACAACAATAGTCCAACATTCTTTTTTTCTCCATGTGCTAAAAGAGTTTTATGCGGGAGAAATAACCTTTTACCAGCAAGCGGATGCCTGTGCTGGGAAAGGGAGTCACAGCAGCGGAGGTCGGAGGATGACTCAAACGTACTAAATCGCAGAGGATTTAATGCCCCTTGGAGGGGGGGAAGTTTCAACTTCTCTCCTATGGACCCGAAGACGTTTGTCAATGTGAAAAGAGCAGGATGTCTTCAAAGAGGCGACCCAGTTTGCAAAAACACTTCATGTCTACACAACTATCTGTTGCTCTCGTGTTTTAAGAGGAAAGTCCAAGATACTCCCTCAAACAAATGACTTGAAAGCTCTCTTCATAATCTCTTTTATCTTCAGGCCGTCTTCTTTCACCAACACCTCTGGCTCAATGACCTTGATCAACAATAGACAAGCTGTCTGGATCCTTCCCCAGGGGTTGTTAAAATAGCTGCTTAGAACTCCTGCCTAGAAGGGTGGGAGAACGGCTCCTTCATCCACCACAGCTCTCCTAATCATCCAAATCCATTATCGGCGCGGCATTACACTCATGTCAGACACGCAGTGTTTATTTGAAACTGAACCGCAGAGTCCAAAAAGGCAATAACAGCATCGGGGGAATTTTTTATGTTTTGCACGTGCAGCAAACAACAGCAGTGCAACACATTCCTGCTCGGCAACCTTCAACCTCTGTTTAATTATGCTGAAACAAGCCCAGCTGATGAGGACTGAAGGTTTTGGGCAATGTTGAGGGGTTAGAAGTCAGGACTTGTTACAAACTGATTTACTTGAGACGTACAGAATGGGGTCATGATGGGTCATTGCAAGTGAGTTATGTGGTTTTCCTCAACGCAGCACTTCTAAGAAACATTGTTTTCACAAGCTGAGTAAAGATGTATTTACAGCGTCTGATGTGTAGTCTTGTAATCACTACTTGATAAATGTATTTGGTTTGTCTGGTACACTTTGGGACACGTAGAAATCTTGAGAGCTGCACATCTCAGGATATGTGATGTGGCTGTTCAGTTGTCTTTTTCAGTGATAATAATCTCCTGTGTCCATTGCTCTTAACACCCAATATCTAAATAATGATCAATATACTCCCTTCTCATCATGGACTCTTTTTTTCACTATTGATACTTAAAATCAACACGCAAACGTACTAAAGTTAGCTGACCAGATGATCATAGAACTTTCTTCTAGACTGTTCTTCCTGTTGCTGGCACTCTCCAGAAGAAGCATGTCCTGCTCTGAAAACCTCCGATCAAAGGAACAACAGGTCAACTATGACAAATAACTTCCAGAATCTGGGCTGCTTCTTCCTTTGGTTGTATTTTTAGGGGTCAGTTTATCAAAGTCTCATTGAAATCTTCTTGGGAATCCTGAGGAGAATCAGATCGGGAGTTTGAGTGCTGGGTCAAGTTATTTTCAGGTGTGCTGGCTCAATGCAACAGAAAGACCACAAATCAGTAGTTCAAAGGAGGAATAAATATGACAATTAAGAATGCAACATGGATTACATGTTCAATTGTAAACACTTGTGTCAAAAGTGTCCATCTGTGCAAACCGCTCCGAACAAAAGCTTGGTAAACCAGAGAGCAGTGTGTTTTCCCCTCCTAAAGCTCATCATTCATCGGGTGTAGAGTGCAAAGTACACAAGTGCCAGAAAAGCAAGATGTTCTGTACTGAAGATGTCAAGAGGGGAAGGAAGCACCACAGGAAAGTTCGTCAGAGGAGCAGACGCTCTCCACGACTCGCTCACATGCTCATGAGCTCAATGCCAGTAGTTTGAGAGAAAATCAAGTTCCGTCTGTGTTGGAAACATACAGTTTACATACAGTTTGTATATGTCTTACCGGAAACTTGCAAACAAACCAAATCTTAACCAACATAGATATCTTTTTAACAAACAAGGTACTTAATAGCATTCGTCCTATTCTGCTCAACAAGGCAGAATTTATAGCAAAGCTGTTGAACTGGATCACATTCGATTGTAAGTCCAACTGATGATGGAGTTGGTGAGAGTATATCAATTGTACTATATATTCAAAGTGTCAAACCATGAATCTGAAGCTCATAATAAAGTTTTCAAGATATATCATGCGCTATAATAACTATGTCAATGTAAAAACTGCCCATGTGAATTGCTTTTCAGCAAGTTTCCTAGACAAAGAGTTCACCACACCACATGCGACCGAGGAAATTCTGTCTGCTCCATGTGAAAGGTTTTTGGTCCTTAAAGATGACTCCTGTGATTTTCTACTTCCTGCTCATTGCAGATCCAGCTGTGCTGAACAGGCCGGGTGATTTCAGGGAGGCTGTCTCAGCTCAGTCTGTGTCACACTCTCGTGTGACATTCTGGAGCCGACAGCGGAGCCCACCTCTGTATTTGCTCGGACCACTTCAGGGTTTCACTCTCTCAGGTCAGGAAAGGAAGAAACCAGGAGATAAAGAAGAAGGAGAAAAAGACTAAAGAGCAAAGACCCAGCCAAATGTGTTGAGGATGTTATAATAATGTAATCATTTAAAAACTATAAACAATGAAAAATATTTTAGAGATCTTTAACAGAACACAGCAGACAACTAGAAAAGTTAAGAGTTGGAGTCTGTTCTTGTCATCTTTGGCAGTGTGCTGTGTTTGTGAATGCTTCTCTTAACGTTTTCCAGGAATTATGGTAGAAAAACAACTCAAAGAAGAAACGAGAGCACGCTTGTAACATGGAGAGAGAAACTAAAGAAGAAAATGTGATGGTGGAAACTATTGAAAAACTCTGAAGTGTGATAGATTAAATACAGGAAATCTGCTGCAAGTAGGAAATTCAAGGAATTAGCTTTACGTGCGCGTTAAGGCTGGCGGGTTTATTACACTCTATTAAAACCAGGTAAAAGGAGATATAATCCTTAAGTATGTTGCTGCAAGTTACAGTTTATTTATATTAATGACCAACAAATTCTGTTAAACCCATAAATTAGTTCATAAAATGTCCAGCTTAGCTTAACTGTGTCTAGGATTGTTTCCTGATATGTATTATACATCTAACAGTACTGAAGATATAAAAATGAATTGTCTAATAGAAAAAAAACTAATGTCACAAAGCTTAAAGTCTTCTCAGCATTGTTAAATCACAAAAAGCATAAATCCTTGAGGAGATTAATTTCTGTGTAGTCAGCTAATAAATGACATCATTACATCCTTTACTTGAGTTCGTACTATGCAGAATTCCTGAAGGGAAACTCAGGGGAAGCTTTAATGTCAAAATCCCTCCTTGCAGAGGGTTGAGATTAACTTTACAGACACCAAATGGCCACAAATAAAATGATACAGTACAAAAGGTCTAAAGGGACTGAAACAAACAAAGGTGGTGCATGCGGACATGTGGAGACAAACCTATGATGAGAAAAAGCCAGCGAGATGATTCACTCATTGTTCAGCTCAGTTTGGCTGATAGTACGTGGTAACTTTCTCCGACAGCTGCTTGTGTCAGTAAGCGGTCACTGCTCTGCACTCCAACGCACAAAGAGCAAATAGGATCCAAAGCACTCCACAGAGAGAGAGAGAGAGAGAGAGAGAGAGAGAGAGAGAGAGAGAGAGAGAGAGAGAGAGAGAGAGATTACAAACATTTTTATGATTCCAAAGACTGAAATGTTAGAGATCAAATAACATATGTATACAGTATATTTGGCCAAGCTTGCAAATCTTGTTTCAATGAATACACACACACACACACACACACACACACACACACACACACACACACACACACACACACACACACACACACACACACACACACACACACACACACACACACACGTGCAAACGCACACACGTATATTAAAAAAACAAACAAAAAAACCTAAATGTGTCAAACTACAACATCTTTCTAAAAAGTTCAATGTGTTGTTGAAAGACACCTTCACAGAAACTAAATTAACATAAGGTTGCATGTATTTCTAACCATAAACACCTCTCATTGTGTGGTCACATTATTAAAACTACTTGGCTTTGCCTCAGTTGAAAATCCTTTTTTTTGTCATTTTTGCATACATTTAACCAGGAGAAATGGCAAAAGACAATGAGTAAAAATGCTCCTTTTTCCCGCACTCTGAACCACAATTGAGATTTTCTTTTTCTTTTTTGCATCATGTTGTTCTACTGAAACAAGTTATTGCATAATATCTTAAAAAGTCCCTTACATAATCCATTTTTATCATGTTGAATATCCATTTGTGTTGGTTTGTCAACCAAACAGTCAATGAGTGAGTCAAACGTTCACACATAGGTATTTGGGACACTTGCATAAAGATGAGATTAATATGAACTTTAACAGTGTGAAGATCAATCCAGACATTTCGGGAATTATTGATTCAACACACTATTTGGCGAGGCATCTCTTCTATCAGAGAAACTAAAGTAACACAGACGAGTCTATTCTATGCTTCAGTAGGAGTGTTTAACATGTTTCTCTTTCTAAGGTTCAAATAAATAGGTCACCTTTTAAATATCCCTTTAAATATCCCACAACATTCTCAGAGCATTCAAAGCAGTCCATAAATGAACAATAAAGGTTAACATGAGAAGCACACTCAGATGTCCCTGAATAGGTCTCCATCCATCTAATAAACCTAAATCTGGGAAATACTTTAAAGATGTTAACATTGGTGATGTGGAAGAATGTAATCTGAGCTATGTGCAGTTTTAGACGAGACAGTACAAAGATCTGAGTAACCCAAACAGAGCCCGGCCTAATGTCTGTTTCTTTAAACTGACCCAGTAACCTGCTTCTCATAGTTTCATCATCTCTGTCAAATTTTCTTGGCTTTTGGTCATTCCTAAAGATCCCATCAATCCAGCAACCACCTTATCATCACTGTCTTGATTTTTGGCACACAGCATGGTTTACACCCTACATCCATATTAATTTCCAGCCAACAACTACAACAACACTGTGCTGCATGCTTGAGAACACGTCTGCTCTAATTTGATAGTTTACTTTCAGGGTAGCACATTTACATCTGACACAAGGAACCTTGCTTTTTTTTTTTTTTTTTTTTTTTTACAGAGGCATGCCACTTGAAATCCCACAAAGTTTTACAAGACAACAAAGTGAAGTGACAATAAAAACTGGAACCTCTCATTACAGGGTAAAGTACAGGAATAAACCTGAGGGAAAGTACCCCAGAGGTAGATCTGCCTGCTTGATGGTCTTTTAAGTATTAGGGTGGAAAACATGAGTGAAAAATGAGTAAAAAAAACCCCATGCCTTCCATTATCTGCCCGTGTTTCACATCAGAAGCTTCACACAGCAGTAAATATATTGCACATCTGCACTTCAAATGTGACTAAGAAGCAAAGTAAGCACAGGTTGGGGATGCTTTGTAGATTTACTCTGTTTGTTTTAAAACTGACTGGCCATTGAACAATGTTGGGTATGAGGTTCGCAAAGGAACGTGAAGAAAAAAAGAAACACACACTGAAAGAGTGGAGTGCATACATGTTGGGTCTGAATGATGAAGATCCATTCTTAGCACGGAGAGAAGTCATAAGAGCATAGTCGGTATAATCATAACATTTACTGAGCATGCATTGTAACCGATCCATCTCAAGTGACAACTGAGCAAAACTGCCTCCCTTGACAGGTTTTTATCAAAACCACCCTGAAGAGTTCTGTGGCGAAATCGAGTGATCGTCCTCAGCTGTTTGTTCTCTGCACTCAACGATAAACACTTCAGAAAACTATTCATCGATAGAACACTTGGGTAATAGGAAACTGTGATTGCATAAAGTGAACTCAAGTTAGAATTCAACAAAAAAGCAGAAATGGCGGGCCATACCCACATGGCCCAGACAGTATCTGGGTAAATATTTAGATGGCAAAGCTCCTCATATATTTCAGCACCATCATGATTGTCAAACCAACTGTTAGCCTTGGACTAAGGTTGTTGTTAGTTTTTTAAGTTAGGAGGCTTTGCCATGGTTCTTCATGGAGGAAAACACTCCCGTTTTCTTCAATTCAATTGTGAATTTAATACGTCCGCAGGTTTAGGTGAGATTGTCAGCAACCCAAGGCAGAGAACTGTATCAAGTAAAGGCCAGGAATGAGTACATAAGTGCAGCTATAGTAAATGCAGTTAACAAAAACTACTTTGAAAGGCTCATAATGTACACTCAATAACCACCTTAACCACTGATGTAAATACTGAATTGGAGTTCCATGTAGGAATGATTTGTACAGTGTTTGTTAATATTTCACCGGTTTACATACAATCGTGCATGTTCAGGATTAAAAAAAAGAACAACATTTTAATTGACTCACACCTGAGGTGGAAAATACATTCATTGTTCAGTGCCAGGTCGTCCTAATTAGTCTTACGTTCGGCTTTGACCGCATGTCTCATCAAATAAAACAGAATGTGCACAAGTACTGACGCGAAAGTACACTATGACTGATGAAGTGCGCCTTCAAGCTCTGCAGATCACTGTACTGCAGCCAGTGAATGGCCAAGGACCAAACTTTCCACTTTCAAACTTGGACATTTAAAAGCAATGCTGTACTGCAAGGTTGAACAGAACTGAGTTAGACAGATGGACATGCAGATTTAAAACATGTGCCTTGACTTAAGTAGACAGTCAACAAATCTCAGGAGATGTCCAGTATGGTTCAGATATTATATTTTAAGATGTTTCTTTTGCACATCTACTTACCTTGAACCGTTCCAAAGACTAAACTATCAAAACGGTAAAACATTTCTACGGAAAGCCGGTGCTCTTCAAGAAATGCTCTGGAGGTTTTGTTAGAGACAGAGAGGATATGGTATGAAGTAGCACTGTAAATTCAGACTCCTTATTTCCTTCCAATGTCAATTCAAGACAGTCAAAAGTATTTTCCAGTTATCTCTGGAAGGACTCCCTGTAGCTCTTGAATTCCTATGGACGTCAGCAATTACAATAAGAAGGTGGCCCAAGTGGCTCATAAAAGGGGGCGATATGAAAAAAGAGAACAAATAAAACATTTGAGCATTTCCCGCTCAGGTAATATCAAACAACACCATGCACCAGTAAAACATGTGGAGTCCTGCAAACACTTCATAAGAGGCCAAACACAAAAGGTACAAGGCAATTGATGAACTGAACAAGCACAACCTGGGATACACCTTTTTCCTCTATTACTGTGAGACTGTAAAAACACCTGTGGGACTGTTTATCCAATCGCAGCCCAGCAGTGAGCCTGTCACACAAGCGAATCGGCACAGTACAAACAGCAAGCCATTTGATCCCGCAGGGTTATGGCACAGACAAACAGTAGACATTATCTGATTGGACTGTAAACAGACCACCCCTCGTTCCGCCCGCAGAGCGATTTGGGGAATATGGATTTTAAATTAAATGGTTATATTGCATGGGAGACGCATTGGGGAGAAGTTGGTTTGTTGTCTCAATGAGGTATGTAGATCTACTTCAGACATTCCCCAGCTCAATGCTCTACAAAGGATTACATGTTAGCAATTTAAAATTATGTATAAAGACAAATAAGCATAGAGGTAACCAAACATACACGAGACCGAAACATCAAGCTTTTCATTTTTGTGACGTTGCCCTGAGCTTCTGAACTGGATAAAGCTCTATCGAAGATGGATGGATGTATAGATTTTGTGGCATTTCACTCTTTTGCGAGATTATCAACCTATCAAAATTGTAAACTTCGGGACTGTCTCACAGAGCCCTGCTATGTGACCTCAGCCTGAGGATATCATTCCTTCTCCACTCATGGAGCACCAATTAAGCAGAAATGATACAGGTCTGTTTTATAAACTCACTAGATACCATATTTGTTAAAGTTATATTATTTCCAAAGGAGGAAATTCGAATGTACCCCCCTACTTGTTACCGTTATTATCAGAAGAGGCTCACATTTGCAAAGTAAAACATAAGTAAGGTTGATCTTCATTAAAGCTTCTGCACAGAAAACAGATACCCCCTGGTTATTAATAAAGGAATTCTTACAGATGTTTATGTGACAACTTGATATTTTGCACTGGCATAGATCTAACTGCTGAAAGCATGCACAAGAATAATAGAAGTGAAGTTGAAATCAAACCCTGGGATGCAGATGAAGACAAATCAAGATCTACACCTGGATTACTAAAGCAGTATGTTGTTCCTGAACAGAAAGTAGAGAAAAGCGTCTGTTTTATTTAAATAGATGAAAATGTTCGGGTTTCCTCACTTGGGGTTATAATAACAGAGTAAGTTTGGTTATAATAACTTAACCACAAAGACAAAAAAAAGATTCATACCTGTGGTGTCGCAGGGTTGAAAGCCACACTGAGCACAGTGTCCGAGTGTTTTTGGAGCTTATGCAGGTAGATACTGCTACGGATGTCATACACGTATGCCTGAAATACACACAAGTCAAAAAAAATAAGAACGCGGAACATTGTGGCGATGTACAGATTATCCTCAAACAAATCATTTTGGACTGTGGGAGAGAGCCCTTGGAAGTACGAGGAGAACATGCAAACCCCACACAGAGGGGCCCCTCAACAGTTCCTCCACACGATGGACAAGGCAGTGCAGACTGAAGATGAATCGCATATTGAAATCAGAAGGAATCCATTGGCAGCCAATTGAAAGACAGGAAAGAATCGCAAGAAACTTTGTACATATCCGGTTTTGCTGTGATTCCAATCGTATTGCATATACAGTATGCAGTTAGCATTGTGTACATCTGCTCCTGATTGTTTGTCCATTCATGAGTCTAGACAGACATATACATCAGAGTTTACTGTGAATCCTCACACAGATTAAGGTTTATGTCATGTCCATCAGACACCATCAACAGTGATCGGCTGCACAGGGAGACCTGGCTCCGGTTGATATCAGTAATCAGACGCGTAACGGTCATATGAGATCATTCAGTGTCTGTGCCAAGAGCCTAACAGCTGGATTGAACCTAAATGGATCTGCAGACACGTTCAACAGAAGATTTAAAGAGAACAATTGGCAAGTGGTCCCAGTTTTCCATACTTTCTGAGTATGAAACCGAACAGGTAGCACCAGTGATCACATTAATTAAGTCTCGATACTCGAGACTCGGATAACCTTTTCCTTTCATAGACATCTAAATTTAGCAAAGTTTTCAGAGTTATTGGAAAAAAAAGTTGCAATTCTTGAGATAGGTTTCAAGCTCGTGTTGTGCTTTTGTGTAAAAACTGTAATAATTGAAATATTTTAAACATCAAAATGACCTTGTTGAACTGATTGAATAAGCCACTGTCATCTAAATGGACACGTATCACTTCTGCTCTGTTTCAACAAATACAATTGGAGGTGTTATATAAGTGTGAATTTTACATTTAGCCTTAGATGAAAAAAAAAAAGGGCAAGTTGATAAGGGTTGTGTAGCAAAGAAATATTTGACTGCGTTATCAGCTTGTAAGCATAGTTTTCTTTTCCTGAATATGATCGGTACATTTTGAGACAGATCTGTTTGCTTCAGAGCCACGACCACAGATAAAAACAGATGTCCAGATGTTTGTTACCAGACGACGACTCATCAGATTCCTGAGGCTGTTTTTTATTACGTTTCCCTGAAAAAAAAAGCCTCTTCAAGGGAGTTCTGTCAAAAAGTTTAGAGTGACTCCTGTCTGAAGCACACGAACAGTGTGCTGCCGAAAAGGGAATTAGTTACTTGGAAGAAAGAGGCTCTCGCAGGAATGATTAAATATCACAGAGATCCCCCGACGTATCGGTGTTTGTCAGCAGTTACTGAAGCAGAGAGCCGGGCCAAAAGATTGTGCGGTAGGAAAACGGAATCATCAGGCATACATCTTCATTGACCAATTAACAGTTGTCTTCTATATATTCAATTCACCTGATAAGGTCGAGGAAATAAAACGAGTGAGACTGTCAACTATATGTATAACAGTCTTGTTTTGAAAACACTGAAATCATAACCGTCTTTGGAAAATATGTAATATGATCTGGGGAGTCTTTTAAGAGTATTCAACTTCTTTTTTTTTTTTTTCCACGATTGCCTTTTGATATATGAAGACAAGTACAAATGCGTCTGGCTTATAGAAATCTCAGGACAGCTACAAATAAATACGATGTTGCTCACTACCGTATACTTTTCCAATTTCCAAGAAATGCTGGAAATGTCCGATCTCGATAGAGACGTTCTCATATGTCCACACTGTGCTGAGTCCCCATAATTGATGATAACCACCAGCATACATATATTATTCCACTGCTGTCAACAAGCACACAGACCACAAGAAAAGAGAGATGGTTAAGGAAAGGGAGGTTGTCTCCTGAAAAAGTCCTCAAAGAATGAAGAAGCCGCCGTCTGGAAAAGCAATTAAACAGTTCGGCTTCAACATGATTGTTGAATTTGACTCCTTTGGAAAAAGGCTTGAATCCAATGAAACAATGTGAGTGAAGCACAGTCCTCACCTTAAATCGGGGTGCAAGTGATATAAAAAAAAAAAAAAGAGCTGCCGTTGTCCAGCTGTCTTATACCTTCATGAGGTCAAGTACATTTGTGTGATGACTCAGCAGAAAGCCACAGGGTGAAGAGGTAAAAAACTGGGGTGCTCACTTTGAGAAAGTTGTGGCAGCCAAGTTGGCAAGGTTAAAGTCTGAGACAGAAGGAAGATTGAAGAGAAGGATTACGCTTGATCTGCGGGTATTAAGATGGGGCAAAACCACAAAGAGTGCAAAGTGGGCAGCATTTGAAGTGTAACCTGTAGGATTTAGAAGTCGCACTTGCTGAAGCTTTTCATCGGAACATGCAACTTTGCTGCAATCGCTGCTTTAAACTCATGAACACATATCAACTGACAATGGTTCACAATGCAGCTTGCTCAGGCTCAATCATCCTATGAAGTTCTGTGAAAGTAGTTGAAAGCTTTCTGTGACATTTTGTCACAAAGAATTCAAATGACAAATCCACACACTGCATCAATTACTCACATTGCATTGCTCTATGTCAATTACACTATTATAACAATAAACCAACAATTTAAATGTATACATAAGACTAAATGCTATTTGAAAACATAGTGGATACTTATTCTAAGCAATAGGTTAGATGAACTCATAACTTGATTCCAATCCAAGATTACATTTATACTCATAGAAAATTCAGTATTAACACATTCTATGTGGTATGCCCCTGTTTTGTAAAGTTGTGGCTGCAACCCTACTTTTTAATCCATGTACTATTGAAAAAAGTAACCAAGTAAGTTATAATGACTGACTTATGGTCCGATTTTTCTCATTTAATCTGAGAGAAGATTCCTATCGGTTGAATAATGTTGCTGTAATGAATTACTTTCCAATTGCCTCATCATCACTCAATGCAATTTCACATGAAGACATTGGGGAATTGTTGCATCGATTTTATCAAAACCTTAAGTGTAAAATTGCATTCAGATAAGTACAATGCACATTATGCGGATGCAAAAAAAAAAAAAAAAAAAAAAACAAGGATTAGGATTACTTACAGCGTTATCCTCAGAACCTGAAGCAATGAACCGGCCACATGGTGAGATGGCAGCAGAACACGGGTGAATGCGATTTACATGGTTGTCATAGCGACGCACACACCTGAAAAAGGAATGGCACACTTTGGTACGAAATAATTTCGATTATCAGATCTGGAATGTAAAAATAGATCATATAGAAGAGAGAGGCAGACTATTTGATCCCAGAAGTTTTATATTGTATGTCATGATATAACAACAATACTACGGACCTGTTTACTAAATAGTAAAATTTAATCTACAAGACAATGGGGTTTTTTTTCCCCCACAAAATACTGAGTCATTAGTTTGTTAAAACATTTTTACAATCAGTGGTGAAGAAGTGGTATATTTTTGGCACTAATGTGATTTTTTATGAGTTTAGTCACATCAGTGGAAGATGTCACATACTATTAAATGGAACAGAAAGAAAATGGCACTTAGACTTCATGCTTCACACAGACATGTGAAAGAGCTTTACTCAAGCAAAACACAGAAAAGAGAAAAGATTAAATGACAAATGGTCCCTTCATGCAAATTCTATTCTATTTTGTTTGATCTACAACAGCATATAATGTCTTTACAATGCAACTAACAGCAAGATGAGCCCAGTTCTATGGTGCGTTGGCAGGTCAGGGCTTTGACAGGATCTGGTGAGAGCATGTCTTTAACATTCACATGCTAATGCAATTACACTGGACTGAAAGTAGGTCATATTCACTGGTGATTCTTCAGGAATATAATGTACCTTCTACAAGTGGGTTCCTCAAAACTTACAAGCACTGAATGCAAAGGCACAAAATGCTCAAAACGCGAGTTGCTAAACACTGACAATGACCTTTGTGGCATTAAACTGCAGCTCATGTGTTGATTCCGCTCTATGTCATTCTCCTCTATTTAGTGATGACCTAAATTTCATATCACAGTCGTCTGATCATATATAAATGTTTGACAATCATTATTATAGCAGTGGTGAATACCACGATTTGCTGTTGTTAGTTCAGTGCACGCAATGTTTTTTCAACTTTTGGACAGCTGGCACAACCTGCCTCTATCACACGCATAAAAAGCAGAACAGGTTGGAGTAAACACTCAACTGGTTTTCTAGGTCAGAATGTGGATCTAATGTTTTCACTGAGGGAGGGGAGATGCGGGCATGAGATACACACACACACACACACACACACACACACACACACACACACACACACACACACACACACACACACACACACACACACACACACACACACACACACGCACACACGCACATACACACAGGCTCCATGTTGTGTGAGTGATGAGTGTTCGACATTTTCCTGATGACTAACGCAGACTGCACCACAGGGTCGGATCCACTTGAATGGAAGCCTATACAGTTACTAAATGCACCTGGGTATTCAGTGTCAGTCATCAAGGTAATCAGAGGGCTAATCATAGCTGCATACATGCTGCCAGTAAATTTCACCATATTTATCTGTATCAGTGCATATCAGGTGAAAGTTTGCTTTTTGTTATAGCATTGGATATATTTTAGCATACATAAATATGGTATTTATGTATATATTGACAGAGCGCATTAGATTTCCTTGCATTTGTGAATGATGCAAATTCCATCCCACTTCGGGAAAATACATCACTTTATGAAGAGAAACAGATTACCATCTGTTCCCTATATTGGAATCAGCATCTGGGAGGGTCTGACTTTAAAGCATACTGAATGTTGGTGGATAGACCCTAAAACTGCTCTGAACACATCATCACAAAATACAAGTACTGGAAAGGATTAAAAAAAAAGAAAACTTGAAGCGAACTTGAAGCCTAATAACACAGAATACTTCACAGAGTATTGCTGTCAAACTAAACATGAAAGTTTATTTACTCAACCAGATTTGTGAGACTAAACTGGTCTTGTTGAGTTCCTAAGTAATTTTATTTTATGCCTGTCAGCTGACATTTCATGGATTTATGTAAAATTTATACTGATGAAAAGCCATGAAGGTTGATCTCAAAACGTGTTTCTTCCTGCCTGATTTGACATAATTAAAGTTGTTATGGGCATAAACAACATAATCTTGATGAATTTCAGAGATTTCTAGATGTTTCTTCCAACACGTTGAAAAGTCCAGTTCAACAAAATGACAAACATTTCCTATTTAACAAAGTGCTGCTAGCAGGCTGCTTTTACAGGAGTGTACTTTATCAATTAACGCTGATTCACTTATCATGTAAAAAAAACCAACATACGGTAGTCTGAGTGGGGTCACAGTCTGACTGTGACTACTTCCCAGTCCAGGATGATGCCAGCCATCAAGCAAAGATAACTCATCTTAACTGCGACTGCAAAGGTGAAAAAGGAGTTTGACTCAACTCCAAGTATGAGGCCACAGCTCTCACAACAAGCGTGTAGAGACCTATTAGCCCAGAATAGTGACCTATGTAACTTATGCTTGCTTAAGCACATCCAACAAAATGTCTCAGAACACATTCAAAGGCCAAAAACTCAAACAAATGTCGACTGGACTTCCAAAATCACATATCCATTATTTAAACTGCGTGAATGAGAAAAGATAAGATCTACCTCTTCAATATGAGGCTCTCCTTTCTATCACACTGGAAAGACAGTTTTGTGATTCTGTGATCCAAAAAAAGCGTGATACAATACGAGTTACTATGGACTTTCCATTTGCCTTTTTAAAAAACGTGGTTCACTACACTGGTCTACCAGGAAACAGATACTACACCTGAGGTCCAACAACAACAGCCCCACAGCTTCTTTGGCTTTAAGCATTTCCATACATATTAGAATTATTCAATAGACCAAGCCACCAAGGAGTTTTTAAGCTAATTTGGTGACCTAAAAAAAGGAAATGGAAGCGGATAACTGAAAGACAAGACTTAGTCCGTCTCAGTTTGTAGAACTGCCAGTGCAAGCATCATTGCTGCAACCGCAACAGAAGCTTTGACCAGAGTTCATTTGACATTCAGACACAAAGTCCACTACCTCCTCCACTTCAGGCGATAACATGTCACTGAGATAAAAGTGGAATCACTGCGGTCAGGGTCTTCTTCTCAGTGCAACCTCACAATTCCTTGTGTGTCTTGTCATGTCTTGATCCGGCTAATCTCTGCTGCCTTGCACACCCAAATTCCCAGAACACAGAGTGTGTCATCTCAGGTCAGGTAAGAGATCAACGAAGGAGATCATCAACCAATCAACAAAGTTGCTTCGTACATTTCTGAAGATCATTTTGTGTGAAGTTGTGGGCAGTCTATGCCCAGTATGGAAATCCAACATAGGTCAGTTTCAGATAGAGCCGATAGAGAGGACTTTCTTTCAGCCACATCCTCCAGGTAACACGGTTTTTGGAGATTGTATTGAACATGAAACTATTAACTGAATTTGTTGCCATTGGCTGCCAAACTCCTGTTAAAACAAATATAGTGAGGTGATACTTTAGAACTGTAGGTAATTTCATGGTTGTCACCAATGACAACGGAAATGAATCAGGAAGTGTACACAAAAGAGAATGACCTACATATCACACATACATATGTTTCACCTCAGGGGAACTGCATGTGTTGAAGGGAGCTTGATAAAAACTATTGACCTGGAAATGAGGCACAAATATCTTTTCCGATAACAATCAGACTCTGATGGAGTCTGGAATGAAGAGTAAAACATGAAGGCATTCTCAGACATGAAAGGATGAAATATTTAATAATGCCTCTGACTGGACCCAAAAGAACAATCTGAAATGTGAAACGGCTTCCTTGAATTATCAGCCTTATATGGACATCTGTGACAAGTAAAACGTCGGCACACTGGAATTTGAATAACTGATAGGCTACTCAACAACAGAGGAATGTTTATCCCCGGAAAATGTCGATGGGCAGATTTTCAGATGGAGTAAGCGGTGCCATCATATCACAAACCTTGTTGTACGTAGGTCCCAAATCTTCACGCCATCTGTGGCTGCACTGGTGAGAAAGAGGTCGTATGAATCTGGAGACTGTGTGCTGAACGCAGATCCCTTCAAGATATGCACAAAGAAAAAAAGCTTAGTCAGTAAATGCTTGACTGAAATAAGTCATAAATCAACTTCACTTTTTGTCCACGACTGGAAAGTTCTGTGGCTGTGCGTTCGTCACTGGCAAATAGTTTTCATAACATTATTCCAGGTAGCATTTATTCTACTTAAAAGGACAAGTTGATTTTAAAAACAATGTAACCACATGAGGGCTCTCGAAATTGTTAAATTGCCTGTGTCATTTTCCATGCTTTTTGTACCCAAACTTAGGCTTCAGCCCAACCTGTAGTTTCCACTGCACATCTGTGTATAAATTCCATATCTAACTTTGAAATCAGACTATCAGACGATATAGTAAAACGTGCAAATGAGGGAGAGGAAAAGAGAGCGAAAGAGAGCAGCAGTGGGGGTGTTTTTTGTTTAGATTTCCATTTAGAGTGTGAGAACGGGAGTCTGAGAGGGCATTTCCAGTTCCATTTTCCGAGAAGTCTTCTGCACTGATGAGTTCCAGGTGAATTTTTGCACAAGGGGCCGATGGAAATTTGAAGTGGGAAAAGCTGCTTTTCTTTTGCTGCAAGTCCTGATGTTTGGTCCGCCTCAGGACGAGACAGCGACAGGGGAGGGAAGAGACATTGTGAGTGCAGTCTGCAGGCAGGGGCAATCCCTCTGATCCACAGGTACTGACCCAGCAGCAGCCAAAAGGCCCTCGGGCACCCAGGCGGAGAACCCCACATTGACGCAATAGCCAAGCTGAAACAACACACCACAGGCCTTCCACTATGAGTAGCACACAATAGCTGGCGTGACAAAGAACAGGCACCTCTGGGCTGAAGGAATATAGTCAGCTGTGTGCAAGAGTGGATCACAGTTGAATGCATTAATGCACCTAATCCATGCCACTAGCTGCAGTCTATCCAACTAATCCAGGCTGGTCTGAATGTGGAGTATGTAGAGGTCAACATGCAGAAGTGACTAAAGTCAATATCTTAGGGTCATTAAGTACAAGTCTCTCTGACAACCCTAACCCTTTTGCCGTCCAACACGTTACGTGAGTATCTGTATGGAGGCTAATCATTTCCATTATTTTTGCAATCAAAACATAGGTTTTTTCTTTTATTGTCACTACAATGCTGGCAAACATTCTCAAGCTGGAAACTATTACCTGCTTTTCACTGTAAAGTGGAAAGTGACAGAAATGCGAATCATGTGTCGAATTGCAGTCACTGGATTTTTATAGTTTTAGTTCAAGTGATGCAATAGTGTTCAATAGAACTCACACATATGTAGCTCCAGGCCCAAGTTGTCTACTTGTTAGGCACCAGCAAATTGGGTCCACATTGAATCAAGACAGCGATGTGGGAGGAAGGCCATAAAAAGCCACACTGCATCATGGAACAGCATTACTCCAAGGCCATCATCCAGCATGGAATCTCCTGCCACCGTCCCCTATGGCAATCTTAATCCTGATGCTGCAGGGACTTACATTCAAGATGAATGATACTGATGATAGTAGATCCTGTACGTCTGCCTGCCATGGAAACTTTTAGATAATCAGGACATTCTTCTAACCATGACCTTTTTAATTCACGCCGCAAACTAACACTGTTACTCCCCAAAAGTCGATCCGTCTTATATAACTCACGAAACACTCCGATGGTTTATGTAACGCTGTAACATCTGCCAAATAGTAGACCCTTCGCGAGTAAGATGGAAGATGAAACTCATAGTACCAGTTGATGCCAAGCCAAGCAAATTCATAGCCGAGTCGGTTCGGTCTTAATGTCATTCAGTTTATGGGCTGATGTGCTGTCACTGCTTTTATCCATTCGTAGAGGGTAAAAGGTTATCCCAATCACAAGAACCTCAGCTGTCCACTTTTCTGACTTAACAAGACCTGTTGTCAGAATTCAAGCCTGGCTTACCATCATACTTCCAATATCAAAAGGGGAAAAGCATAAAATAAATGTATTTAGCAATGCTTTTGTGTTCTAACAGTCACACTCTGTAATTTCTAACTGCGGTCAGACATAAAACTTCTTCATTGGTTTCAAGTCTTTTATTCTACTACTAAATTCTGTTCCTGTTGAGTCATGGGACACTGCCAGCTGCAGATATTCCAGTTCCCATTAAATTGAAATAAAGACTGTGATCCGAAAAATGAAAAATAATCAGAACCACCAATTGCTGCTTCGCTTGACTTAAAAATCAAGGATTGCATATTGATTTGTTGTATCATATGTCATTCCACATGTGTTGTCACTATTGACATTATGACTGAACACAATACAATTGTGTCTGACAAATAAAATCTAAATCACATAAAACACAGACCGTGAAACATTTTAACTCCTTTTCGGGGCCCTTTTGTTTTTGTCATGGAAACACTGTATTGACCTCACCTTATTCTGTGTGATGCAGTGGACGGCTCTGCTGTGGGCTTCAGGCATCTCCCAGACAACTGCAGCTTTGTTCATGTCAAACACTTGCATGGACCTATCAATGCCAGCCACCAGGACAATGTCTGAAGAAGTTATCATAGGAAATTGTGACATTCATATTCCTTTTCATGAACTTTCATTTCTTGAGGCCGCATTCCACACTGAAATAATGGATTTGATTTCAAAGTTTCATTGGCCGGTACTGAGAGGAGTTGTTGAGCTGTTACGACTGCTGAATGCATCAGTTTGCTTTTGGGCAGACAGTTACTGTCGTTCCATGCGGTGATACAGAAGTATGTGGCTTTAAAGGTCAGGAGATGCATGTAGGCTTACAAAAGCCTTTATCTTAATCAGTGCACCTCAGAAATTCCCAGTAATCCACAATACAACTCAGAATATGAAAAACCATACACTGTTTTTCCTACACATCATTTCATCTTGAAAAGCAAAGTGATTTCTATTTTTTGCACAATAAAACTGGGTTTCCGGAAAAATTTAAAGGAATAACACTATCTAACTACCACCAACTGTACTTTATAAATAACATAACCTCATTTTAAATACAGTAGTTCTATTCAAATTGGTCTTTTTGTATGATGTTCTTGGCATTTCTGTTCTTCATAATATACAAATGTAATTACGTATATATTCATACAACTCCATTATATCAAACTTACTGCCCATGTAGTTTCAGTTCAGCCTTGCAAAGCACAACAGAGCTGAGGATCGTCTGACAGCATCTCGCTCATTCCCACACAGCTCTGTTCTGTGGGTTATTGGAAGCTAAATGCATCATAAACACTAACAAGGGGCTGGAATGCAGACATTCCTAAAAAATTAGAAGACACCTCGATCATTTACACGTAAAAAATCAGCAGTGGAAGCCCCGCAGCCACACGTGAAGATTTTTATGAAGCACATACTGATTGCAGTGGTTCACTTTGAAGTTAGTCCAACCAGATGCTCCAAGTGAAAATACTACGGGGATACGTTCATTTGTTCAGCAATCCGAACTGCATCACAATGACAGCAAGCAGAAGGATACACGAGAAGAAATCATTGATTGAAGACATGGCGGTGATGTCTGTTGCCGATGTTGTGGTAACGCGGCTTGCCAGTTTGATGACACCTTGCTGCTTATATCTAAGAAGGAAAATAGCAGGTTCCATCAGTTTTAAGTCAACAAGCAGGTAAATGAAGTTTATACAAAACAAATCACTTTTCAGTCATCTGAGCAACACGGCTGAAGCATAAAGGAAAGCACATCACCCATTATTTTGTTTCCCAACTGATGATCGCTTGTGTTTTTTTAGGTTACCAAAATAGATTGTGCAAATAAGCAAAGGAGTAAACAACAGAATGTAATAGGCTCCTAAAAAAGGGGATGTAAAGAATACAGTAGTAGGCCTGACAGCTTATAGTAAAATGTCGAGCAGTTTGTACTGTAATTGGGGCAGTGGTGCCTAGAGGTTATAACTGTCTGCGGTAACCACTAAATAAATCCAGCTTCCTATCAAATTAGTTACAAAGCCAGTTTCAAAAACAATGCTTTCTTTCATAAAACATCGGAAGGTATTTGAAATGAATCCATCACAAGCCATCCGTGTACCTGATCTGGAAAATTGCAATTGCAATAACATTGGTTTGTATTCTATTTTATTGAAAGTTAAATATTTGAAAATAGCTGGTTTAAATCCCTGAGAAATGCCTTCCACCCTACAAGCACGGGTAATTGTTTTCTAAAATAGTAGTGCTTGTGCTAATATGTCAATGACACAATAGTCATACAGGTTAGATATCACATTGTCAAAATAGCCAATATATAATTTTATAGATATCAAATATTTCAGTTATATGCCTGTTACTTAATTTCTCATTTCATAATTACTGTTGCCAATTCTTGTCCATTATGATGAGATATGGTGAATCTGAAGGCAATGTTAAAACCATCTGATAGGATCACCAAACCCACTGTTTGCACTTTGCGTCACCGCCTTGTGTGGTCCAAGTAACCCAAATGAGCTAATAAACTCACTGAACTCACCCTGGGGAATTTATTTTTTCTGCATCCTATTCCTAGGATGTGGTGGGCAGCCACATTAGGGCGCTCCAGGCACCTGATGGGGGTCAAGGGTCTTGTTTAGGGAACCACAGTGATGATCTGTCCGCTGTGGGAATCGAACCTGTGAACTCCTGATACTCAAGTCCGCTTCCAGCCTCTTGGCCACCACTGACCCCTGAGCTGAATTCTCACTTACTGACAATTACCAATGGAAAGATGTCATTACAAATTTTGTATAATATGCTGAAAATCCGAGTTCATCTCTTCATCTGTCAGTGCTTTGAATGCTGTGGCCAACTTGGAGTGTGGTTCATGTGATTACCTTTTTAGGTCATCTTTGGTGGTGTCCACATGATACAGGTACAGGTGTAGAGAAGGTCCAGATGCCAAAAGTAAAAACTTGTCGAGATAATAGAACTGGGCCCCTCTGATGGGCTTGGAGAACATGTTTTTGCCCTAATGGAAGAAAGATAGAGACAACATAGTGATATCTTGAGGGAACTAATGCGTTTGCGATGTAAGAACATACACGCCTAAAGGGAAAATATCAACTTCTTTCTGGAAAAAAACGTGTCAACAAACGTTTTATTTCAATAAGGTATTGTACAGCGAAACTAATTCTAAATAGACTAGCCGCATAGTTCATATCACCTGGAATTAACCAATTAGTTCAATTCAGAAAACAATACAAGCCTGCAAAACTAGCACCATACAAACATGTGTTAAGGAACCTGCTAAATTTCAAATGAGAGTTGGCAATCTCCGGATGCAGTTTTTAGTATCATTCGTGTTGCACACCTTCTATGTCATGATCCGTTTTGCTCAGTTTGGACATCGCAGACACGTTTTTACAACAACTAGGTCATTAATAAGGACTCTAATTTTAAGAATATCAGGAAGCCAGTTCTCATTCCTTTTTACTGAGTTTTGAAAAATACCCACGCAAAGCTATTTGCAAGTCTGGCTCACCCCGACTTAGCTCTTGTCCTTGAAAAGACTCCTATTTGTTTCCAAGTTGTATCACAAGAACCAAAAGCAGTCGAAGGCTGAAGACACAGCCAAGCTCAAAACAATTTCCTTGAGTGAAGGAAAGCATGGATGGTTAGCATCAGCAGCACGGGGAGACCCTAGTTCGTAAGGACAGACCATTGTTTTCGCTTGGCATCGGAAACACACTTCTTACTGTCCCATTAAATGTGATACCCGGTGAAGTAAGCAGTGCCTGCATATAATCAGAAGTTTGGATGCTCTGAGTCCCACAGATGCTTCCAATGACAAAGATGATATAACCAGGCCAAAAACACATTTTATCATAGCATTAATTAGATTTTTTTGATGTGGTAACTGTGATCAGAACGAGAAAAAAAAGAATTGGCTTTTTACTAACGTGCCAAAAATAGACTTTTAACATTACATTGAAATGTATGCATGCCATTCCAACATACATGCATGAAAAAAACACACACAGTCATGTTGTGTTTTCATGCCTTTTGCAGACATTGCATCGACCTACATTCATTCAGACTCACTTGAAACTCAAACGGAACTCCCACTATCCAAACCCTAACCAGAGATAAATCTTCCACTTAAAAGGAATTGATTTTCCTAATGAGGACGTCCTTAGTCCTAAAAAGCATAATAAGTCCCATACCATGAGTGTATAAACAACATGTAGGTGGAAAAAAGCAAGAAACTACTTGTCAGTAGCAACCAGTAGCCCCTTATAGGTGCCTAATTAACCTAAATATATCTGTTCTTGTGTGAGCTGCTGAAATGAGCTACCTCACAGGGCGATCATCAAATTCAGAGAGGGAAAAAAAACTTGAGAAAATACAATCTCACGAACAACAAATGGATAAAAGATACATTGTGGATACAATACCAGGCTTGAATGGCAGGGAAACCAAATCCTCTAAGCAATCAAACCTGCCTCCGAAAACACAAGTGGAAGTAAAAAATGTGTACAACATGTGTGTGTAGTTAGTTTGTTTTACTTCTAAACCAATCTGAGTTTTTAGCCCTTTCAGAGAGAGGACATTTTTGCAATATGAGGTCACTCTAGCTGGTCCTCATTTCACAGTTTTTTTTAGTTTTTTTTTTATGGTTAGTAGTTGGACTAAGAATGAGAGCATGAAAGTTTCCTTGAGACTTAATGCAGGACAAAGGAGTGGTGTTGGTGAAGAGTAGAGTGGCAGGGAATGACAGGATGATAAAAAAACAAAAAACAGAATGGGAGTACATGTGCATAAGCATGGGACATTCACCATGATAATGGCAGGTTCTGAATCGCAGTGGGTCCAGACTCGCAGTGACAGGTCGTCTGAGGCGCTTAACCACCGCTGTCTGCTGAGGCTCCAGCTCACACGGCTCACCGGTTTGTTATGTCCTGTGTACCAAAACAGAAATTTTCAATGAACCCCGTGTACCAATGTGGGGTTCAGTAATTACTTTAACCATACAGCTCAGAAAGCAAGACAGACTGAAGGCGGGAGGACTTGTGGTGACCTACACCTCACCTCAACTCCTCTCTTCCTATCTCTGCTGCCCCCCTGTGGTGGCTGTGTTCCAGCTGTGCTCCAGTCATCAAATGCGACTCAGATGTGTCCTTATTTCATTCACTATTTGCTTCACTATTGTAGATAATAAAGCAGAGCCACTGCTCCCAACAACTCTTTAATATCTTAATCATGTGTCTTGATTTCAATATACCCTATCACAAAAAACAAAAACAAAACAACACGCAACAAATTCCTGATTTGGAAAATGATTAAAAAACTGGGAACAGAAATCATGTGTGTATCTACACTTCTGACAGTGATAGCTGGGTGAGTCAGTTTAAATGTTCATGGAATCTTTCATCTTAAGCCATAGAGCTTATTCAAAGTCGATCAAAGTTCACTCGATTATTCAAAATGAGGCAGAGCTGAGGACAAACTTCTTATTACAAATGTCCTCCCTGTCTCCCAAAAACATCATGGTTTACGGTTATTTAAGGTCTTAACCTTGTGAGGCTTTTTTTTAAGACATTCCAGCAAATGCTGACAGACACACTGGAGGGCGTAAGGTCAAATCTAAAGGACAGCATGAAGTACAAATAATTAGGTTAGTTTCACACACCTATGTAGACAGAGGGGTTGCCAGTGAGGCAGGACTTGTACAATAATACCGAACTGTCGCCAAGACCACACAGGATTTGTTTTCCATCACCTGGGAGAGACAAGAAAACCAATTGTTTTATGTGACCAAACAACTGATATGGAAAGTATTTTGCCTAACAAAGAACAAAGACACTTTACACTCGGTTAGGGCTATTTTTGAGTCACGTCCCTGTCAAATCACTAAAGAAATAATTGGAGACAAATACTTATTTAATGTATGTGTAGTGGTTAGTACTCTTGCCCTCAAACAAGAATGTCCTGTGTTTGAGTCTGGATTTAGTGAGGAGACTTCCTTTGCATGTGCACGTTCTCCCTGTGCTTGCACGAGTTTTCGGTGGTTACTCTGCTTTCCCTTTTTCATTCCAAAAGCGTGGCCTATGTGACCGACCGTCTGCCTCACTGTGTTTGCACTGTGTACTCCGAGCGTCTACTGCCTTCACCCATAAGGGGTTGGCTCGGTGCCTCACAACATCCAGTTGGAGAGAGAGCTGATGATGGAAATCTCAAATGCTACCGATTCTTGTTAGTCGTCATTAGGCCTTGAAGGTTGTGTTAACTAATCATGTTTATTCATTCTGACTGTGTTAAGTCGTGTTGAATATGACAATTGTGTACATACATTTAAATAATCAAATCAGGAATTAGAGGGCTTCACTCACCAGAAAACTGAAGACACGAGACTTGTTTGTTGACAACGCTTCGCTCGATACGTTGGACAGTTGGTGCTGCACTGTCCACCGGGTAATTTTGAAGGAGTGGACCTCTAAATCATAAAAACACAAATGCTGATGAAAGATATATTATAGCTATACAGCTATACATAAATATATATATAACTTTCTAAACACCTTGTACCTTGTTTTTTTGTTCGTCGGTTTGGAGGAGGAAACCTTCGGCACATTTGTTTTGGGGGTGAACATAGTTGTTCTGAAATGTAGGACAGACAAACTGGACTACTTGCTGTCATTTTTCATGCATCTGTTTATATCATTCATCAGAGTTTATTTCAACATTTATTTTTATTTTTTTCAAAAGTAACTGAAAAAAGATAATTTTTCAAAGCCCGTAGAGTGTTCAGAAGGATTAAGTATTAAGTACCCATAAAAGTCAAGAGCTATGATAGAGAGCATCTTGTGGATACTTTTGATTTAAGTGGTTTTACATGTGTGATATATATTTATATACTGTCCAGTCCAGGGAGGCCCCCAAAACCATAATATTAGTGGAACCCCCCCCCCTCCCTTAAGAAAAGCAAGAAATATAAGATATGGAAAAAATAACTTCCCGTCCTTATTTCTCTCGAATATTCGCAAAAGTTTGCTGCTTGCTTAAGATCCAGCCAATCTAATAAAATGTAATTAGATTTTCTGGCAAAAAGGTAACTTACCTTGGGGCACAAGTGAATCCAGACGACTTCACTTTTGAGTGGAAAACCAGAGGCTTGTCCTTTATACCTCCTTTGTAAAACAACAAGAAGTTTGGTGAAACACAAACCAACCAGCGTATAAGTGATCATCTAAAAACAAGAGTATACGTGCAAAATTGAAATGAACCCTTCCCAAATGGAAAGATGCAACATTAGAACAGTCATTGGCATGCGTGAACTAAACTATATTTATTCATTATCTATATAATACATCTACTCCTGACACCTGGGTGGTGTACATAAATTATACAAGCGAAGGAGGATTCAGGATTATAGGGAGACCACTGCGCTGTAAAAATTAGGCGCATCAGCCAAAAACTGTGGGATGGTTCATTTGGCTCCCTGTTTCCTGTCAGTGCCTTTACTATATTACATTGAGCTCACTTTTTCCACATCCATTAAAAACATGTCAAGCTTTCCAAACTACTCTCCTGTCAAATAGAAAGCAAACTAAGTAAAAAAAAAAACTTTCACAAACTTTAATGTACAACTTTAGGTGCATCGGAAAATAAAGAAAAATTAAATAAATACATACAAGAGAATAAATAACTTATGTAATTACAGAGCTTTAAAGAAAAAAAACTCATTCCAAATTCTTTGAAAGAAAATAGCATCAGAAACTGATGATTCAATTCATTCATTTTAGTCATAAAAGCATCAAACTCCCCCCCAAAAAAACCCAGAGCCACCTCATCTTGAATAATCCTTTCAAGCTCCTAAAACAAAGTTGGGTTTGAATTGTACGCAGAAAATTCTACTGACTGAAACCACCCAGTGCAAGAGAAACACATCTGGTTATTTTCAAAACTGTTTCTTATCTTGGAGTGTTTTTCATCTTTGATCAGCGTTGCCAACACTCGCTGGAGTGTGGACTTTTTTTTTCTCCCTGTAAATTACATGTGACAACGATTAAACAAGTGATTTGTTCCTTTTCTTTGGATTTTGAATGTCTGCAGGTTGATACCACCAAATTCATCAGCTCTTTCCTCCTAATATTGTACTGTTTATCATGTTTGAACAGAACTGGTTCCTAATCGCTTCCATTTTCCTTTCTTCTTCTTATTTTTTTTCTCCAAAAACAGCAAATGAAATCAACTTTATTATAGCTATAATTTCACTGAAAAAGTCACGCATCATGATTTCAATCAACAAAAACCAGACAGAGAAGTGATTTTGATTCAAATTCAATTAAATATCAGAAAGTTAAACGCTTTAGGCCAGAGATCTAATTACATTGAGATGCAATCACTTATTTTTACTCAACAGCCCTATTGACCCCCTGCTGATATATAACAGTCATTTACTTTTACACGGCAATAAAAATCTGATATTTACGCTGACTTTACACTCGACGTGATCTGAAGCGAGAGTCTGAGGCAAATTTCCATCTCAGGTTATATCTGCATAAAATCACAGCAGTTGGCCTCGTACTTCTTTTATAGCTCATTATGTGTACCTCAGCCTCATAACAACAATCTTTCATAATACTGAAAGTCCTTTGGTTCGCCTCCAAGCATCAGGATGTTCAGCCTCTTTTGCAGCAGCAGCAGCTCAAATGGGGAAAAGCACTCTTTACAATGGAGTCTTGTTAGCAGCCGACAATCCAACACTTTGGTGCCTGGGCTTGTGTGGGGGAGGAACTTATTTCTGCCGCTTGTATATGACATGTCATGCTTTCGGTAATGACCTAGTAGAGACGACTATTAATGCCGTTGTGATATCAACATTCACAAGGATACATAGTGCAGAAGACTGACTGAACTGCAATAAACTGTGTTTAACTGCACTGTGCAGTCACGCTGTCAACATATTTCTCCAGTCAGAGACAGCCCTACTGAATTTCTACATGACAGATCGCATTTCACTCCA
Organism: Lipophrys pholis; assembly: GCF_963383615.2. NCBI lineage: Eukaryota > Metazoa > Chordata > Actinopteri > Blenniiformes > Blenniidae > Lipophrys > Lipophrys pholis. The sequence goes on along the minus strand of NC_137642.1, from coordinate 14,479,853 downwards.
TATCCAGTTGCAACCGATGAAGAGTCAGAAGCACAGACGTAAACATCATATATATAAGTATGTGCTTTTTTACCTCTCTATCATGAGATTCAAAATTATATTCACATATCAGAAATGTACAAATCAACCCATATTGTGCAGCCCGAACGGGGATGTAGATCTACTGGTAAACAGAAAGCTTCGTCTTCCAGGACAGCTCCGTCTTCATCACAACAGCCCAGTACAGCAACCGCATTACTGCGGCTGCCTATTTGAATTTATGGCCAATCTCACAATCGCTCTTAGTATTACTCATGAACAAGACCCTTGATGCTTGAACCCACCCTTCACTTTGGACCTGTGAGGAGCAAACAGTAGAGCAAATGATGTGCAAGAAGCTGAAAACCAGTATTACTAATATAATGATCGTCTTTACATGATGTTGATGTGCCATTTGTAGCAGAAAAAAATACCGTCTGGATAAATAAAGTCTGATACAGGTCTCTTATAATAATAATCAGTCATGAAACAATCTGTGGCGGGTTCAACAGACTCGGATCATGTGGACATTACTCTCGATACCATTACTATTTGCAAGCCTGACAACATTTATGGTTCATTTGATTAATAATTTTAAAGCTTCCTCAATAGCTATCACAATGGGCTAAAACTGGTCTAAAAGCAGGGCAGGTTGACAATCCATCCCAGTGCGAGCACAAAACGTGCAAAAAACCCCAAAAGGTAAAAGGACAAATATAAAAGCTTATTTATATCTTTACAAATACACAGAGTGAGTTTCAAACATGCATACAGGGTTGGTCAATGCTTGTTGCTTTTATACTGGCCAGTTAATAACCTGACAGTAAGATCATTTAATCCACAATCTGTAATGTCAGCAGAAATAACGCGAAAAGTAATACATGCAGAATATCTCACACAGCCAGCTGTCCTGGTTAACTTCATGATGATTTTACATAGCAATGTCATATGGCAACAGACCTACTTATTCTGCAATTACAGCTCTTTTGAAAGCGCCCCCTCAGACTTGTGCTACACTCACAATGGAGGAACATTTTCCTTTTGAGGGATCTTGGGGGTTTATGGTGTAATTTGTGTACAATATTTTAAATATCTTTAGGAACATAGAGTTGCATGGGGCCGACATGGTTGGTTATCCGTAAATGCTTGTGGTTTGACGTTGCAGGCACACGGCAACTCCAGACTCCGCATGAGATCTCCTGCATAGTCTGGCACAGGAAATCCTTTCATTCCAACTGTGGGGAATCCAGTTAATAATGGCTTTCACAGCACCCTATGTAAGAGGAACATGTCAACCTCAGCATAATGTGTGTCTCCAGTAGAATAGTTTCATGCTGTCAAGTCCCAATAATACACCAGAGAAACACAAATAAACTCAGTTTACCTATAAATCCACTACTGCGTGGAGCTAGTTCAAATGTGCAGCACTTTCACTGAGTACCTGTATTGCAGTACCTGTCGCAATGGCATATACTTGGCAGATGAGATCTGACACTCGTCGAAAGACAAATGCATCAGCGCCTGCTACGATGCAAAGCTCATAATCCTATCCAGCCATATCTTTGCAGATCATGTCGACGTTCTCAGAAGATTTCATGATAAACAAACTACGTTTTATGAATCTACAAACAAAATTTAAAGGCACCGACTCAGGTCACACAAAACCGACAAGAAGGGGGTCATGAAGTGAACCGTAAAAGAGGCCAAACTTATAAAACCCAAAGTCATCAAACAGCAGTGGTTCTAGTCTGATTCCACGAGCATGAGCGAGAGGTGAGTGTTCAGACAACAACTGGAATTCTGACCTTTCTGTTTAGGAGGGTTGGGTTCCTTCCTCCTTAACTCATCATTCAGAGGAGATCTGAGCAGTGGAGGGGAACTGAAAACAAGGGAGGGGTGAAACAGGGTAAAAGAGTTACTGGAAATGGAGTAGCACAACATTTTCCACCGTTATGGATTATTAGGCTTTCTAATTCTCAGTACCACGATAGTGTCGACTCATGAAAAAAGGCAGATGGCATGAATGGTTGTAATAGGGAAAGTTAGTATGGAAATGCCAGAGTCAGAAAGCATTATAGGCAGCAGACTGAAAAACAGGCCACACTCGTGTATTCTTCTGCGAGTTAGACAAAAATCTAATAAAAATCTCAGTGGCTTGGAGTAAGTAACAAATCTCTATGGCTGCATTGTTTTTGCAGGTTACAACAAGCTGAGATGATTATGTTTGGCCCATTAATTGTGATTCTGTTTAAGTAGAAAGGCCATTAAATTAATGAAATTATCACTTATTTGTGCGACTGGATTTAGTTAAGTAATCCCTAATGGAGGTGCAGGTAATCCTCAAAATGAATAGAGTTTATTCCCCCGATGGACATTTGTGAATTTATGGCATTCTTAAAATCAAATTATTGAAAGGATAATAGGTTTAATTTTCTGGTTTAAGAGTGTACCCAGAACTGACAGCTTTGAGTAATTTTAAGTGAATGTAAAAATTTGGACACATGAAAAATGCAGTCATCAAATAGAGCGTTTCGAGGCTTAAACCAGATGATTCCGTGAGCAACAGAAAAGTTTCTGTCATCCGTGTCGCATTTAGACTGTTCCCCTCAAAAATGACACCAACCGAATAAACAAATGAAACATATTTTTTGCTCCACATAAAGGCAAATTGCTGACTACTGTCTATAAAAAAAAAACAATGGTTTCCAAAGACAAAAGCATCATGGGTTTTGCTTTCTTACTCAAAACTGAAAAACCAACAAAAAAAGGGGAAAGGGAAAAGGAAAGTCTGTCACGCAAGGACATTTTAAGAAAAAAAACAACAACTTTCCATTAAAATGTACCTTGAAAACACTGAAAAGCCTTGAGCACAATCCGAGACCCTGGAGAGATCGCTCAGACTAAGTTCCAGCAGGACCGCACATGGAGTAAACAAAGAGCCAACTAAAAACACCATCTGTGGAACAAATACATTGATTACAGGAATGAAAAGACCCGCTTGTTCAAGCAAGAAAGAGAGGAATTAAAGATACTTCTACAACTGTTATCAGAGATTATCTCAAGATTTATAAGTCAGAATGAAGCATTTTATGCTGCGCTATTGTATAAGAATAGCCTCCCTGTAGGAACCTAAATATCTGACTTTATACAGGCTTTCAGGACAGATTTTGTAAAAGATGAAGCATAATCTCTTAATTGGTATTCAGACAAACTGAACTATTGAACTATTGAACTATTGAAGTTACGTAGTTTAAAAGGACAAAATCATGGCAGCTTGTTGAAGTTGGTTTAACAAGATATTTTTGAAATTACTCACTTTGTTGTTGCACGCAGGAGCGACTGACCATGAGCCAACCATACATAAACTCAGATCAGGGTGATCTAGAAGAATACAAATGAATCATATAGCAGGCTTCTAGTTCAAGTGGAAAATGTAATCAAGATCTAGTTTACTGGTGGTGTAGGTCAGGTGGGTTTGAAAAATACAGAATTTAAATGAGACAGCATATAAACGATGCTTCGGGTAATTACACAGATTTAAGCTATTTCCTGACAGCACGAGATATTTTATCCTTAATTCACTTTTAAAGGATTTGCTTATGAACCTAATATCGAACGTGGTATCTAAAGGGCCGGAGTTGTACACCGTTACATTTTTCCTGAAGATCTTTGTAAAATATATCAAGCCATCAATTTCTCCGCGGAGGAAGGAAAGCATCCACAGGATTTCCCTACTTGGGCAATTCGTTGCTCCTGAACGGACCGAGTAGAAAAGCTCCAACGTATACAAGCATAGTATTGTTAAAACAGTCCGACGTCGAATTTTATGCTATAGGGAAACGTTTTACAGCCTTTTGGGGGAGAAATGTGTGATTTTCCAATCGAGTTTAAAATAAATCACTCAGTTAAAAAAAAAAAAAAAAAAAAAAAACACTTGGGTTAATCACTCTACCAGCAGCCCACCTTTGAAATAAAGTGCTGCTTGGAGTTCTGAAGTAGCCAGATCCACCACATACAAGCCATCATAGCTTCCAATACAAAACCAGCTGTCATTCCTGCACACAGAAACATATGGAAAAACTGTGTTACAGGATTTCCCTTAAAAGCATTTTTTCAGATCATTTGGGGAATCACAATGAAACCACATACAAAAGGAAAACACAGTGATATGATGGAGAGGTAGGGCACGCGCACCAAAAGCCTGTAGATCTTTATTCAAGTTTCCTTTGACTTGATAGTAGTCTACACTATATGCACCCAGCACTATGGAAACTACTGCTTCTGCCACACAGTTTGGCTTTTTTATTTATTTATTTCAATCTCTCCTCTTGCTCTCAGCTGCATGCTGAGGGTGTTGTGGAGGATTAAAGACTTACATTTTAGTGCTTCACTATCATGCTCAATGTGTCCTTCTTGCAAGAGCAAGATTAAAACCATTACAGTGAATGAGGACTTTTAATGTGACTTTTGCATTGTTCTAATTATTCAAATATATACATTTCTGTTGGTGTGATTTCAATTCTGTATGCTTCCAGACGTTACCATTTACTAAAATTGTTATTGTGAAAATCAGTGACAGACCTGAAGCACCATGATCCCTTTAATTCTCTAATCACAATCCAAATGTTCTTCTTTTAATTGAGATTTCTTCTTAAAAATCAAAAGGGAAGAACTCTTGCTTGACAAAAGGCATCCCCTGATCTCATAATATTCCTTCTGCTGCGCCCCTCAGCCTGCAGCTCTCTGGTGCCCCCAAGGGGAGGCTTGCACCACATTGTGAGAACCTCTGGTCTACCTGCTTATTCCCCTCATGACTCAACTGCCTTGTCTTCCTTAAAGCTCCTCCAATGGAAACTATTAAAATAGTGAATACGGACAGCCGTCTCAACAGTATATTAAACCAACTCTAAACTTAACCTACCATTTGCAGTACTTGTAAAGAGGGTGTAGAGAGAGTACTATGAAATCACATGCTTTTCCTCACCACAGTCCATTTCAACTCAGTGGTCCAAAAAAAAAACACAAAGGGAGTTATGTCTGTGCTCTTAAAGTGCCCACTGCCCATCATAACATCAAATGTTTGGACAGCCCAACACAGCTAAGCTATGAGACTGAAGCTTCCTGTGACTTGTTTTCTGTTTTTGTGCACAATGTGGGGAAATTAGTCCACAAAGATATGGTATTTACCTCGAGGATTTCTTCCAGGGTTTTGTGGCAATCTAACATCTATGACACATCAATGGCAAAAAGTGTGCAACTATTTTCCGGGATAGCTTCGGAGTACTTTGTGGAAATATAAACAAACTAAACCATTTTAAATTTGATTCATTACTGGCAGTATCATACAAAAAAATATATATAAGTTCCTCCTTTTTTGTGAAGCGAAAGAATAAGGTCCATGAAAGCATGTGGAGTGTGAGAGCGAATGAGTCAGACTGGTCTCAATCCTGACATTACAACATCCACCTCAGAGTTTTTCATTTCCTGCAACTAATTGAGTGAAGCAAAGCTCCAAAGCAGAATGTGACCTACTTCACTGTCACCTCTTTAATCGTTTATGTAGGTCAAAAAGTAAGACAACTTCAAAAAAAAAAAAAAAAAAAACTCTTTCCACTGCTGTTTTTTTCCTTACTTTGGTTGGTCGGCATTCGTGTCTGTCAATGGGCTACATGAAGCAATTCTGAGCACCGGTTTGGAAGTTTCCACTTTGTCTGGGTCTTCAGCGACACCTGAAAGAAGGGAGAGACAACATATTATAGCAACTGAGTTACGTCTTGCCGCTCAAGCAGCTGAAAAAGGCATTTAATCATATAGTTCACGCGGCTGTCCGGTGTCACATTTTGAAATCTCACCTGTTTGATGACGGTTCACTGCCTCCTGGTAAACTTTATGTCTCTTTTCCATCTTGTGAAGGTCCATTTTGGTCACCAGGTGACACTTGTGGTCATCATTAAAAGAAAAGCACCACACCTTAACACAAACAGTTGTCTTACAACTTCAGAATAATTAACTCTTGCCTCTCAGTTTCGAAGCTTTCGAATGATCTGTGTACAGTTTTCCAACCTGTCCGCCATTTGAGCCAACGATGAGGTGCTTGTCCTTCTCCAAGAAAAAGGCAGTGAGCAGTGGACACGCTAAAAAACGTTTTATATTTTCAGTTATTTTACAAGGTTCGACTCCCCAACAAGACAATTAAAATGTAGCGTTTGAAACATTTAGGTTGTTTTAAATATATTCACTTGAGCTTGACTGTATTGTATAAATATAACTTACACCTTATGAATTGTGATCAACTGAGAAACAGAAAAGAAGGTGGAAAACAAGGTACCTGAGAGCACAAATGACTGGTAGAAAAGACTTTTAGTCTGTAAATCCCAAACCTGAAAAGAGGCCAGATGAAGCGTCACAATTTTTTTTACAGTGTTTGCAAAATTATTTGATATTTCTTCCATAAATCAATGCATACCTCAAACACTAAATAAAAACATATGGCTCTTTAAAGAGTACCTTAAAAGTCCGGTCCTCTGACGTGGTGACAAGAAGATTTTCATTCCAAGGACAAAACTCTGCTGATGTTAAAGGTCCCTGGTGGCTAACCAAGGTACATATCACTTCTTCTTTCTGAGAAAAGATAAGGTAAGGTAAGGTAAGGTATGGTACGGTAGGACGCGATGAGACAGGGTAAGATAAGATACGATCTGGAATGAGTACAAAACATCTGTGAAACAGGGATACACAAAACTACCAATTTACTGTATCGTGTATTCTGACAACACTAAACACCTTTTAACAAAGAACTGTTATGAAACAGTAGGCAACAGAAGATAAATTAAACTAGGATGCAAAAAAAACCTGTATTTGTATTACATATCAGGACTTTCAAGCTAAGACACAAGTAAGCCTTATTTTGTACCTTAGAACTTAGAATGTATGTAGTTTCTCCTGCGCAAGCAGCCACTTGTTCATCAGAGAAACAGAACGAAAGGTGAACAGTCTTTCCCAGTAAAGTCCCAATCACTATTCCAGATGCAATCTGGCCTGCAAAAGAAACCAGGTTGATTATATTCAAAGGAAAGATGGTGCATTGGAGGGGAGCGGGCATGGAAAGTTAATTCAGTATTGTGCCACTAGATGGCAGGCTTGTTAAGGTTTTCACTGAAGAATTACAGACAATGAGCTGTGCAACATTATTGCTCTGTGGTAGTCCCGAAAAGATATTCTGGGTTTGCTTCTGACAGGTGAATATTGTAAAACACTTGACTCCCAGAGCTACTTCACTCACCTTCCTGTATTCTCTTCTTGCACAGTTCAATATCCCAGACAATAATATAATCATCAGAGGCCGAGCACAGGAGAACTGGAGAGTTTCCCCGTCCAAACGTCATGGCGCTGATCTCTCCATGATGGCCAGTGAGCAGCAGAGGCTGTGGACAAATAAGTTCACATAAAATAGATTTCACTGGAAGTAAATCAGAGAAACAGATTATACTGAAGTGAGTCGTGTTAACAGACGGTTTTGTTTGTAAACAATGGGAAGTATTATTGAGCTGTTTGTCTATAAATACAGCATCCCTGAAACACTATTCTTTACTTGTCATCCCAAATGACAATAGTAATGTAACAATGTTTAGTAATGTTTTGTTGTTTTTCGGGGGTGGGGGGGGGGGGGGGGGGGGGTGTAATACCATAAAGGTATTACGAGAAAGAAAATATTACGAGAAAGAAAATAAATAACAAAGGATCAAGGAACAACAAGCAGAGAAAAGTAACGAAGCAATTGATAAAAGAATAAATAAAGTCACGTAAACCACACAGCAAATTGTTAAACGTTTTAACTTCTGTAAAAAAAAGTGCAGTTGACTATTGCCAACAATGTGGGTGGCTTTTTGATAGCAGTGTCAATAAAAGCAATGTTGTTTTTAAAAAAATCCAACCTGTTGCAGTAGGTCCGTTCTGCTGTACACCTGGATGTCCTTTCTGTGCACTGGGACGCTAAAATAGCAGTGATCACAGGCCACCTGCTGGTGTGACAACAGTTTCTCACAATCCACCTTGAACTTCTCAATCATCTCTATTTCTGTCCGTCACACTGCCACATAAATGCATCGGTATTACTAGAAAACTCCTGAAAACATTGTGCATGTATAAGGTCATAGATCTCTGAACTGTCTGCACGTGTTGGTGTTCTTTTTGCCTCCGCGCTCCCAACAGTGCGGGACTCACGCGACCAAAAAAATTATAATAATAAAAAAATAAATAATAAAACAAACGGGCTCCGAGGATAGTAGGCTTTGCGCCTTGCCACTGAGGCAGGCACAAGATGTATACCTCTGTTACCTGGACAAAGCTCAGCTAACATTTCTTACACAATGTCAAAGTTACTACAGGTTGCTAGGACACGGGTCAATTTCCGCAATCAACAATCGTCTATCCAACTAAGATGTCACACACATCTAGTAAAAAAGGGTATCAATTTCCCTCTGACACAGAAACACACAATCTCTCGAAATGTTCTTCTATTAGCTCGACATCATAGATGACCACCTTATCTTAACATTAAAATTGTAGGCCTTGAAAGAGACGTCATGTCGTTTTCTTGTTGTTTATGCATTTTAGTATTTTGAAATAAGGATCAGAGTGGGACTTCCTGATCTAAGAGTAACAGGTACTTGTATTTTTCCGTCAAACCGCAGGGTGGCAGTCACAATACAGTTAAAGACAAAAGTGTAATGATTGATTAGTTAAATAATTAAATAAATAACGGAATAAATACATACATACATACATACATACATACATACATACATACATACATACATACATACATACATACATACATACATACATACATACCAGTATTAGTGCTGTTGTTGTTGTTGTTGTTGTTGTTGTTGTTGTTGTTGTTGTTGTTGTTGTTGTTGTTGTTGTTGTTGTTGTTGTTGTTGTTCTTCTTCTTCTTCTTCTTCTTCTTCTTCTTCTTCTTCTTCTTCTTCTTCTTCTTCTTCTTCTTCTTCTTGTCTCATCAATTGCTGTGTAATAGGAATAAATGTCCTTTAAAAAATAAATTTTTCCATCTCCACCAAAGGTCATAAAGTCATAGTTATGAAAACGCTGGAGTGCTGTGTCATCGTTACCGGACTTATTAGACAACAGAGTCTGTGTTTATGTATTCGATTCTTTGTCATGGTTTGATAACTCTAAGAGCCCAATGTGGTCTAAGTCATTTGACTGATAATTGTGATTTAGTTTGGGTTTCACAGCATTCATGAAATATTGCATCAAGTGTGGTCAGACTGACTATGACATGTACTTCATCAAACTTGCATTTGCATTTTTATCTCGACTACCAAACTTCCTTCCTTCCTTCCTTCCTTCCTTCCTTCCTTCCTTCATTCATTCATTCATTCATTCATTCATTCATTCATCCATTCATCCATCCATCCATCTATTCATTTGTTTACTCTCTTACTTAAGTACCTACAGAGCCCCAGACGTAACTTCTAAAATAAAACTTTAAATTGTACCCACAAATTAATATTTAGTGTCCATGAAAGACAAATTTGTGGACACAAATTGGTATTTCTTCCTCTCAAATTCATGTGATAAACAAAAACATCACACACTCTGTCAGTCACACCTAAGAGCAAATTCAAATCAATGCACCAACAAGAAGAAATGCTAGAAAAATGCTTTAGGTTGAGATTTAGGTCTAGAAACTGCAACACTGAAATGCCTGAAGCTAATTTTCAATTTGAATACAGACTGTGAAAGTGGGGCCTCACGATCCTTCTGACTTTTTGGGTTTGACACAGGAGGCTTCAGAAAAGTTACCACAGGGACCGGTTAGTTTTACCCTACTGATGGTGTGTTGTTGCAATAGTAATGCTGCTCTGTTTATTAGTATTGCAACAACACATCATCATTTGGGTAAAACTAACCTGTCTCACCACGGTCTAAACCCAGCTCACGGGCTCCGGACCTACCTGTACATTTCTACATGTATTTATTATGCCACTTTACTGTTTCATAAGTGCTTATTGTGTAATATTCTGTGTTGTGGTGTATTTATTTTTAAAAAATTTTATCAAACCTAAACTCTTGTAAACATTTCTGTGAAGCCTCCACAACATACGAAATTGTTTTCTAATGTTTTGGACGTGTAGAAGAAGCCACCGGAGGACCTGGCTCCTAAGTGGATTTCCACTTATCCTGTTTGAATGGTTATAAAAAGCAGGCCGGCCGCCGTGCATGCTGGGACACGTAGTTCCTCCCGCGGCCAGCGGAAGTGACGTCCCGCGTTGTGTCGCTGGTAGCTGGGTGTCGTCCGCAGTCTCCTCCGCTGTAGTTGGATGAATCGGTCGACGTTGACAGTCCTTTGGGTTATGACAGTGCTTTTGTAGTACAGAGCTAACTTTAGCTAGACCGTTAGCAGTATTTTAGGACTGCGTTAGCCCGAAAGACAGGACTACAGTGCCGAGGCGGTTTGAGGGGATAAAGTCGTGTTTGTTTTTTTCCCCCCGTTCGTCTTAATGTGTTTGAAAGATGACGCCGGCCGCGTTTTTGTTACTGTCTGCTAAAGGAAGCTAATTTAACTTTAGCTGGATGGCTAGCTCGCGTGTCATCAACTTGTGTATCTGATAAGTTGGTGTCTTTGTGGGCCAGAAAGGGGCCGGCGGTTCGTCGGAGGCGGCAGTTTAGCCCGGAGCTTTAGCCGAAGCGCGGAGCAACGTGCACCCGGGAAGCGGAGGCGGAGTAGCGCTAGCTCATTGAGGCTAGCCGGCTGGAATCTGGGACATGAAGAGGACACCGTGTGGCACTCTGGATTTTGTTCCTCAGAAAGACATCGTTTACAACAAACTTCTGCCGTACGCGGACAAGCTAGACGACGAGTCCAATGATATTTTGAGTAAAATAAAAGGAAACTTGGGCCGAGCTGTCCAGCTTAGGGAGCTATGGCCCGGCGTCCTGTTTTGGACGAGGAAACTTTCCACGTAAGTCACCACTAATCTTTAGTTTCTCAGCGCAACATTCACAGTGGTTGTTTTACTTCATGACCTCTTTATTTCCCAGTCTCAATGTGCTTCTTCTGCAACATTTACTTTGTGTATTTCAAATCTTTGTTGTTTTATTTAAAGACATATTGATTTTTATAACATTGTCTGATTTTAGTTTATTTTTTTAATGATGTTCTATGACTTCTAAAACACTACAAAGCCATGTATGCCTGTAATCGGAGTAGAAACAAGCCCCCCTGTGTCCCATTAGGCATGGCTTTCATAATCGGAGAGTTTAATACACAACCTGACCCAGCCAGGGCCGAGCAGCTCTGTGGCAGGTCACTGTCATTACTGTTATGTTTGTGTTCCGCTTTTCTATTTGAAGAGCAAGTCAGATGGCAACTCGACGCTTTTGTAACACATTTTCATTTCACAAACCCAAAAGTTAAACACTCAGTTTATGTTCTGTGTTTTTTCTTGTCACTAATTGCTTAACTCATACTCGATGTTGCTTTATAAATGTAGCAACTTAATACTTTTGTGTCTATTTATATTAATATTTGAGATGTCACATTGAAGATACAAAGATCTCTGGTCATATTGACAGTGGATTATTTCTCACGGTGCTGCTTGATTTTGTCGTTTTTTAGCTCTTGTCAGTCTTTGAGGCCGGAGTATTGCTCTCTACAATAGTGCAGGATCAGAGATGGAAGTTCACGTTGGCTTGACCCAGATTCAGTTTATTAGTAGTCTGGCATTCTTGCCAACAATGTGTAGATTTTTTTTTTTATTATTTTTTTAATCTGAGAGTGTAAACATGTCTCAACAGATTTAGTTGTGTCATTTTAACAGTTTTTGACCAAAGTTGTGTTTGGTTAAGTTTGTTATTCTTGTAAAACATACTGAGACTCTTTTTACTTATATAACACATTTTACTACATCATTCATCTCAACGTGCTTTACTCTGTTAGTCACCTTCACTTTTTCACTCGCACACCAACAACAACAGATATTATTTCTCGCCCCACTTCAACACATGTACAGGAATGAGATAGGGAATCAAACAATCTGATCCACCAACTGAAACGAAGGGGAATTATCCATAAATCTTTTTCCTCCTGTCAAGGTACATGAGGCTGTATGGACGGAAATTCAGCAAAGAAGACCATGTGCTCTTCATCAAGTTGCTGTACGAGCTAGTGACGATCCCCAAGCTGGAGATCAGCATGATGCAGGGCCTCGCTCGGCTTCTTATCAACCTCCTCAAGTAAGAATGGGCCTTATCTCCTTCACTTCACAACACATAAGAATGTGCAACAAAGAGATATTTCAGGTCTGCTTTGTTTGTTTGTTTGTTCTCGCTCCAAAAGTTGTTTACTCAGTATAAATGACATGTGTGTTTAAGTTTTTGTTATGCTGGGGTGATTTATCACATGCTAGTATTTGTTTTTGCTGATATGTGTGGATATCTTGTTTTTCCAACAGGAAGCGGGAACTACTTTCAAGGGAGGACCTTGAGTTGCCGTGGAGACCGCTGTATGAGCTACATGACAGGATTCTGTTCTCCAAGACGGAGCATCTGGGTTTGAACTGGTTTCCCAAGTAGGCTTCTTCTCTCTACTCATGCTTCTGATGTATTTAAAGCGTGATCATTATTATTATTTTCACAAAATAACTGATTTAACTACAGATAGTTCTAAAGTATGCCAGTCCTTATTATAGCATTCATATGTGGCTAAACTCCATGCCAGATGGTTGAATCTCATCTAAGAGCGTCTCCTACCACACACGTCGACTATCTGATAGCTGGGTCTGTGTCGACCTTTATCTACAACTTTTCAACCTCCATGTGTCCACTACACACCGCAATTGACCAGCTGTGTGCAGTGAAAAGAATTGGCTTGTCTTTAACTCCTTTTATTCATCACTAAAATATATGTGGCATTCATCATTTGAATATAACTGTTGTTTTCTCTTATAATGTGCTTCATACCCATTTACAATACTATAGCAACTTCGCACTCTGTCCATGTTCTTCACCTAAATGCTGTGTTTCTCGACTATTGAGAAGCCAAATTTGGATGCATTTGAATTTTCTCCAGTTGGACGCATATAATTTTCTTTTAGTGTTTCTTTTCAAGATTCAACAGCTTTGCCTATCTCCAATTCTGTTACAACCATCAGTCATTGTAAGGAAATGGAAACTAAATACAAAAACAATTTTCATTTTCATTCAAATTATGAGACCTTGTCCTGGTTTTCAAAAAATGCTTTAAATATCTATACTTTTGACATTGTGCTTTGACAGCTTCATTTGCAGCCAGTTAAGCCATAATGTTAGTTTTTAGGGGATAAAAACATTGCTTTAGGGGGCTAGAAAGTGAAATGTCACATGTTCTTTTCAGGTTATAAAATTTAGTAGTAAGATTAAATAACATGGTTTTTCAGAATTTGCCCTATCAGGAAGAATGTCTGAACTTTTATAGCAGTTTTCTTTTGGGTCCAAATGATGCCTGCATGGTTTTTGCAGAGAAGATTAAATGTTTGTGTATCTTATGCAACACCCCATACAATCCTCAGTGAAGTTCTTAGCGAGCAGTGCGAGGTGCTCTTTTATGGTGCTATGGGAACATTGTACGTTTATCACGGACTGCCTTGCGAGCGCATCACTTTTTCATCCCAGCTGATGAAAACAAGCTGCTTTGATTGCCAGCTCGCATCTCTCAAAACGACCAAACCATACTCATGCACAAATCAGGAATTCTCTGATTACATTATTGATTGTATAAGTTGCTGCATAGTATGTTCATAATTGGAATGATTGGCACTTTGTCGTGTGCTGAATGTGTTCTTTATGCCTTTGTCTCCTTTTACATTCAGTTCTCCACGGCCTCGTTCATCCTCTAAACTCATAATGCTAAAATTGGTTCAGAGGTGGTAAGGACAATACTTCTTTTTGTGTTTTTTTTCCTTTGAATTCATCTTTTGAGGCACTTGTTTTTTTATTTCCCCCCCTTTTTTAAATATAAATAAACATACATTGCATGTGCAAACCAAGCTGGACACCCCACATGCAGCTTGTGACAGAAAAATAGTCGAGTCTTGATCAATGTTAACATTTCACTCATATTGGAGACTGTCGCACTGCAGCTAACAATTATTTTATTTTTTTGATATTTCTCTTGTCCCTCATATCAACCAAAAGAGGTTTAGAGCAGACTTTTTTGTGGTTTCTTTTTTTATGTCATGTCTTGTGTTTTTCCATCGATATTACATTGCACAGTGGCAGTACAGGAGAACGTATCAGATGCATAAATGTCAGAGTTCCAATATACTGTTTGAATTTCATATTTTTAGCCATAAACCCACTATTGTTGGTATTTACATAAATATTTGCTCCACAGCAGGATTCCCAAATCCCGGGCCTCGAGGGGCCGGTGTCCTGCACGTTTTAGCTCTTCCCAGCCTCAGCACACCTCAATCTGATGTCGACGTCATCGCCAAAGCTCGTAAAAAAAGAAACCAACTGGGAGAAACCTAAAACATGCAGGACGCCGGCCCTCGAGGCCCGGAATTTGGGAACCCTGCTCTACGGTTATCTTGGTTCTTGCCGTTGCTTATGACCCCCTAATTTTGCTTTGAACTTGGCCTCCCCTGCATCTTTAAACAGCATATTTAGGAGTCATCTAAGAGCCTCGGTGCTCGCCACGCCCCCCCCTTTCCCGGAATGTAATGGGATGAACGTGACAGTTCATCTTGACACGGATACAAAGGTCATCTAGTTTTGCCTGGGGTCCCCCCCCCCCGCCCCCCAAGCGGCTGCTCTGCTCATGAAGGGACCCTCGATTTGGCTGGTTCTTATTGCCTTTGGGATTGCATGTGCGTGACCCCGGTCTGTGGCCTGTGTTTTGTGGGCTTACAGTATTATACACTGGGCTTGACCGTTGCAGTCAAATGGAGACAGTTTGGCCGGCAGAGTGTTACCCAATACTCAAGCTATTGTTTTGAGTCACAAATTCATAGTGTGTCAGCTATGTGAGGACTTGAAGGATGTGGAGTAATAAAAAACAGTTGCCGAGTGCGATTGGCAGGTTAGATCCAACCAGGCATGGCTTGAGCTTGCATGCGAACAGACCAGAGGGGGATTTTGAGCAGGGAGGTCCAAAGCTGTGGTTATATTTGTCTCAAGCTTTCAACGCTCTTATGTGACCAAAGTCTTTCACATTTACAGTCTATATGTGAAGATAATCATGTCACTGAGTTTGTGATGTATAAGAAGTCTTATTATTAGGAGGAAAGCCAACACTGCCTCTGACATTTTCAAGCTGTGATATTTTATGTAAGGGTTACGTCATGAATTTGCAAAACAATTTATATTCAAGTGTGTGTGGCACAATAAAATCAGCGACACAAAAATACTGTTATTGATTTCTCCAGGTTATCAGTACAGTTTTATGGCAACTTGGTCTTCTTTAAATCAGTCTGTAAACACTCTTCTTTCACAGTGCTCCACACAGGTGTGTAACTATGTTTCAGGATGCATGCGATCAAAGATGTGTAGGTGAAGGGCTGTTTAACTGTTACTAACGTCAACATTCTAGTGACAGATGATTAACCAAATTATGTTTTTTCTTTTGATTTTTTTGTTTTTTCAGTTCTGTGGAAAGTGTGTTGAAGACACTTGTGAAAAGCTGCAGACCGTAAGTACATGTTATCACATTTGTCTGTATCCATTATAAGCCTGAGAAATCACTTTTATAGTCCATAATAGATTGTTCAACGTGGAAGTCATGATTGTGGATCCATGAGGAAGGCCGTTTGTGTAATCCAGAGGTCATGGTTAAACTGACCCTCTGTTTGAGTGTTCGTCATTAAAAGAAGCCACTATTGGGTCTCAGTGAAGTCATTCATCACCACTGTTTGTGGTCATGAAAATATATTAGGCAGACTCGTCCGCCAGTTTGCACTTAGGCAGATAATCCTATTATCTCATCTAATTCTGTCTTGTGCGGGAGTTCCCTGTTGCTGCGAGTAGGGAGAGTGATTTGTGGTCAGCTGCTGAGACACTTTGGATCAGCACTGAAGCAGAAGGGAAGTCGCCTTGGTTGAACGTATAGGTTTTACACTCACCAAGTGCTCCAGTGGACCTGGAATCCCAGAGGAGGTAGAGTGAACTAAAATAACCTGTAGGGTTTACACAAGCATCTAATGGACTGTGAAAATCCCCCTGTGAGCCTCCGACCCTATTGCAACCATGGCATTTACCCCAACTGCTAAAAGTGTGCCAGGTGTAATCTTCCATTTATGTTGGGACATTAGATGTCCATTCGTCTTTGCTTTTGTGGACATATCTCAATCTATTTTGTCTGTGTGGCCAGTTTTTGTAATCTTTATTGTATAGATGTGATCAGGGATCCAATTTCATATCTGACATAAAAAACTGGCCAAATCTGTGGCTCACACTGCAGTGATTTGCTCTGGTGACCCCTTTAATAAGTACTAGTAGCAGTCACTAAGTAGACACTTAATATTATTCTTTATTTATAGATATTTCTATCAAGCTAAAAATGAAAGGAAAATATTAAACATATTGGCCACACAAACATTGTGAATTAAAACTAGATGAGTTGCAGTTTGCATTATGATTTGTTGTTTACACTGAAGCTTTACCATAAGGTGTGTATTTGTTTGAATGGAGCTGTAATTAGTCCCGTCTGACTGCTTCACTTCGGCATCCGATGGGCATGTACAGGTGTGTGACAAGGTGATCTGTAAATGACCAAAGAGGCTTGTCCATCTTTGCAGCACCCTCTAAGCTGTGCTCTTGGTTGAGATGACTGTAGTATCCATACATATACTCATTTGACCTTAATATTGGTGTAAGCATCTGTTGCTGGCTGGATTTCTAGCATAAAAATCTCACTGCAGCTCTGTTTCTCTAAATGCAGGTACTTCTCAGAGTCGGCTACTCAGGAGATGTTGGATGAGTGGAGGCCGCTGCTTTGTCCCTTCGATGTCACCATGCAGCGAGCCATCAGCTACTTTGAACTCTTTCTGCCAACAACTCTGCCTCCAGAGCTGCATCACAAAGGGTTTAAGTAAGCCACTTTTCATCCTCTCCCAGACAGCAAGGCCTCAGTAACAAAACGGACTGACCTTGTGTCAGTCCAGTACAAAGGTAGAGGGCAACGATACAGACGTCATGAATACCAGTCAAAGTTGGCACGCATGATGGAATAAGTGCTGACATGAATATCCAAGAGGGTGTGACCCGGAGAGAGATTTTGAAACAAGTGGTCGAAAACAGACTGAAGGTCCAGCTCAAGTTTTCTGTTCTCCAGACCTGCTGGATTAAAGAATAAAAAATCTTTCCACTTTTTTGTCTTTATGACCCTACTTTCACTTTTTAATCATAACCCTGAGGTAGAGGTGTGGGGAGTGATTTGTTGGTGATTTGGTCACTCTTTAAAAGTCATTAAGCAATGCAATAGTAGAGCAAAGCTCAAATGCGTCCCTGCCTGGTCACTGTCTATACTTCTAAATAAATATAAATCATATTATCTTCACCATTCATCAGATTTTGGAAATTTATTTTACACGTACAGAACAGTAACTAAATATCACGTTTCAAATGAAATGAGCCTCATTTAAATGTTACACTTTCTTCTGTAAACATAAAACTGATCAAAATTTTGGATACCAGTGTCAGAATTGTCCTCTGATGGTATCCTAAATTCTCATTAAGCATGGTTTATATCTGGAATGTGGCTAAACCAAACCATGAAAAAGCCTTTTGATAGCTGCATGTTTTCCTGGACAGATGTGGAACTCTCACACTCACTAAATACCAAGAATTATGTACAAGCAACCCAAATCTTAATCTTGTACTTTAACACAAAAAAATCCTCTGTGCCTCTCAGTTAAATGTTACGTACTATATGCTGTCTTCTCCTTTCTTTGTAAATATTATAATATTTCTCTCTCAGGTTGTGGTTTGACGAGTTCATCAGTCTATGGATGTCTGTACAAAACCTTCCCAGCTGGGAACTAGTGAGTGCAATTCTGTTATGAATGTTTTGGATATATGGTTGTCAGTATTCCTGCTATCCCTCTCGAACTTGTTTTTTTATGTCTCTGCAGCATCTGGTCAACCTCTTTGCTCGCTTGGCCAATGACAACATTGGTTACATTGACTGGGACCCCTATATTCCTAAGGTTTGTTGCCCTCTTCTTTCAACTTTCCCAAGCTATCATATGGTTCCAAAACCTCTTTCCTTAATGCCTCCCAAATTGCCTTTATTAAAGACTGTGCACCCCACATTTCTGTTTTGCTACAACATTACAGGGACGCCAAATATGTGTGCAGACACCCACACAACCTCAGAGCTGGCAAAGCATTGGGCAGCCAAAGGGGTCATCAGCCCCAGGCCGAGAGCCACTGCATTACACAATCGCTTGTTTGTTTTGAACGTGGTAGCTCGTGCTCCCACATGTTTACATGGCTTATATTTCATGCTATTTACTTCTTGTGTGAGAAACAAGCTATCGTATGTCTTTGTTGAATTGGTTCTCTGCTGCTGAGAGAAAGTGACCTGAACCATATCTGTATTTCCATTGATTGACCCCCTGACATGACTTTATTAAACATACATTAATTTCCCTGTTGACACCAATTATATATCACAGGCTTTTATAACAAACATGTCCCCATCAGAATATTCAAACTTCTGATTTGTTTGTGTTTCAAGATCTTCACAAGGATTTTGAGGAGTCTGAATCTCCCAGTGGGGACCAGTCAGATGATGGTACCACGGTACATCACCAATGCCTACGACATCAGCCACGTGGTGCTTTGGGTGTCATCCCTTCTGGTTAGTTTATTGATCACATTATCTTTTATGTTCATTATTTGAAACCAGGAAAAAAAAATCCATGGTTATGTCTATCTTTATATTTCAAGGGAGGACCCAGCAAGCAAGCTCAAGCTCAGCTCAGCGGCCTTTTCAACAGTATTACATCCTTCTTTCACCCGTCAAACCATGGTCGCTGGTTGGTGAGTCACTGCTTTCTTTTTGAGGACCACTGTACTTCATACACTCAACAATTCAAGATTAAAATGGGGGGGGGGGGATCGTTCATAATAATAGAGACAAATATAAATGTTTTAACGCTTCAATGGTCTAATTTTAAAGCTCAGCAATTTCTCTAGTGTTGAATAATTCTGCCTACATAGATTGAAGTTAAAGGTACGAATACAATTCATCAGAACTGAGTGGGAGTAGTTTGACTCACTCTGATTAACATTCTTGGCAACATAGAGAATTTCCCCTCCCAGCTGTCATCACACATTATTTCGAATGTAACTGAACTTTGCCCGACAAAGTTATCGCTGTGTCATTAAGTCTTTATAGCTGATGGCTGTTTTAAACTCATTGACACACAGACAAAGCAAGTTTTAGGGTCTGTAAAATATTGTCAGCACGGTGTCTTCATTATTACTGGCTGATGATATTTATCTCCTCAAGACATAACTGTAAAGACTTTTTTCCACACGTGTCAACGGTACACAGAGTTTCAAGCTTTTCCAAAATAGGACTCCATGAGTCATGTTATTTGACTGCTTCCAGTGATTATAACTCATTCATCCAGCTTGTTCCCACTGATTCCAGCATCATGTTAACACCGCTAACTGGCGCCGGGAGTCAGCATTTACAACGTCAAGTTCACTGGTCATCATTTTCTAGGTAGCTTTGAGGACCGTGTTAGCCGGCTACGTTTACATCAGTATCAGGTTCTGAAAAAACGGCAGGCCATGTGAGTGAGGTGGTGGCAAGGCTATTAAAAGTCCCTGGCATGCAGGCCACATGCCTTTCTGTTTTGAGGATCCACCTCTGGTAGATATGCAGCATCACCGTGTCCTCATACACAAAGCTTTATTTTTGGTAGCAAGATGAGTTTGTGTGTATCTGAAGCTGTTGCATGGTTACAGGTGAAATGCTCACTTGGTCAGATGCAGTACTCTTACTTGGAAACAGTTTTGCAATCGGTTGAGTAATAAGTGAAGAGGGGTGATGATGAGTGAACATGAACAAGCATCTACAAAGTAAATATGTTGTTTTTCTTATGATCATGCGTCATTCAAATAGTTCAATAAAGTTTACTAAAGTGGATCCAATACAAATAGATACAACTGTGTTTACAGTGTATTGGCTTCTGTTTATGTTTCCATCATGTTATCTGTGTCTGTTGAGGCTCCAACCATCACCCTATAGTTCTCTATTTGTCCAGAGGACGCGTTCCAGCTGTCTGTCACCTCTTCGTCATGTATCGGTCTTTCTGTCCCTTTGTCCTCGTTTCCAGATGAAGCTCATGAAGCTGGTCCAGCGTCTCCCAGCCAGCGTTGTTCGGCGGCTGCACCGGGAGCGCTACAGGAAGCCCACATGGCTGACACCAATACCAGACAGTCACAAGCTCACAGAAGAGGATATCACAGCCTTTGTCGAGAGCATGATGCAGCCAGTACTGCTGGCCATGTTCAGCAAAACGGGGAGCCTGGATGCAGCCCAGGCCCTGCAAAACCTTGCTCTGATGAGGCCCGAGCTGGTCATTCCTCCTGTGCTGGAGAAGTAAGTTTGAGCTGAATCATTCGATTGCCGGATTCAAGCTTAATCTCCAGTTTTCAGTAATCTGAATGCCGGTTGTGAATGATCTGGTTCAGATTAGAGACAAGGTCATGCTTTGAAATAAAGACAATGGCGTGATTGTTCTCTCTGTCTACCACAGAACATACCCTGCTCTGGAGACTCTAACAGAGCCCCACCAGCTCACAGCCACTCTGAGCTGCATGATTGGTGTGGCACGGAGCCTTGTGTCAGGTGGGCAGCGCTTTCCTGAGGGGCCAACTCACATGCTGCCCCTGCTGATGAGGGCACTGCCTGGCGTAGACCCTAATGACTTCAGCAAGTGCATGGTTGGTTTAATTGTTTTCCCATCTTTATATCCTTGCTGGATTCTTAATTGTATTTATGGTGACCCTTTTTGGGGGGGGGACTTGTTGAATCTGGTGTAAACATCCCTTGTTTTCCAACAGATCACATTCCAGTTTATCGCTACGTTTGTGACTCTTGTGCCTTTGGTGGACTGCTCGTCTGCCCTACACGACAGAACTGATTTGACAGAGGTGAAAAGCTATCACTTTTATCAGCAATTCAGATTTCCAATAAACCGGTCAGTTGATTATTCCCAGTCGCGTTTTCAAAATTATTGTTTCACTTTTAGGTGGAAAGAGAAATGTGCTCTGCTTCAGCTGAGTTTGAAGACTTTGTACTGCAGTTCATGGACAGGTGTGTGCAGTTCATTGCAATCATCAGACTAACCAACAATCTGCAGCGTTCAGTCATCTTACTAATAAATGCCTACTTCAAATGAAATGACTGAAAGAAAATGTGTAAATGTTGGTGACAAACTAAATTTTCTATAGCTTATTTTATTTCCTTAGGTTTCTCACTTTTACTGTTTGGTTGAGCTGGGGAACAAATTCTCCTTTTTAACTTTTTATTTTATTTTTTTCCCTCCACAGATGCTTCGCGCTGATCGACAGCAGCACACTGGAGCAAACTCGAGAGGAAACCGAAACCGAGAAAATGACTCATCTGGAGAGTCTTGTTGAACTTGGACTGTCTTCAACCTTCAGCACCATCCTTACACAGTGTTCCTTGGACATTTTCAAGGTGAAGACTTTTCACAAGACTGATAGGGCTTGTGTACTTCCAAGACAGTGAAACTGTTTTCAAAAACATTAGAAACATGTTATGTGAAATCAAACAGTTGGACAATACAATCTAAACAGTATGTAAACCAATGTATTCCCGTGTGTGCGCACATGTATACTGTATATTCTTGATGTAAATGATTGTCTGCATTGATTACATAGTTTGAATGTTTCAAAGGTGGCTCTGCAAAAGGTGTTCAACTTCGCTACGACCAACATCTTCGAGACGCGGGTGTCTGGGAGAATGGTGGCAGACATGTGCAGAGCTTCTGCGAAGGTAAATCTCATCCACACAGGCTGTGTGTGTCCAGGTCAAAGTATATATCAATGTCTTGTAGCATATTTTAGTTCACCGTCGTCACCCTCGCTGTGTTTTTGCTCTCAGTGTCACCCCGCAGAGTCACTCAAGATGTTTGTGCCGCACTGCTGCAATGCCATCAACCAAATTGCTGTCCGTAAGTAATCACACCGGAATAGACACAAAAGACGAGGTTCCCACATGCATGACTCACATTTTTCCCCATGTTCATTCATCATTTGTCTGACGCACTCTTTCTCTAAAACAGATGAAGAAGTGTTGAATGAGGAGGAGCTTGACAAGGAGCTGTTGTGGAATCTCCAGCTGCTTTCTGAGGTCGATCAACTCTCCCAACCCCTGTGACCTTTCGTGTTCCGGATCTTTTATCAATAATTTAATGCCGTAACCCTCTGGCCATGTCTGCTTCAGGTGTCTCGAGTTGATGGTGACAAGATCCTGCCCTATCGCTCCGACCTGGTGCAGATTTTGCAGTTGACTCTCCACCTGAAGTGTAAACAGGGATACACACTGGCGTGCAACTTGCTGCACCATGTCCTTCGCTCCACTGCACTCATCTACCCCACCGAGTACTGCAGTGTGCCCGGAGGCTTCCACCAAGACATCAGTGACTACCTACCCATCAAGGTGGTGACATCGATTGATAGCACATGTCATATTGTCCTCCTTTTTTTTTTTTTTTTTTTGTTCCACTCTGTCGTAATTTGGACTATTGACATTTATACTTTTTTATTGTTGCCAAGCACTTTGGAACAATGTTTAGACAAAGTGTTATATAGATGAAGTTGCTATAAAAGAAATTCTCTTTCAGGTCGATGATACGAAAGACATAAATTCTTGCAGCAAGACATTAACCCTCTAACCACAGAAATCAGGCAGCTACTGATGTTTATTTGGTTCGCCAAAGTCCTTTTGGGAAACAAACCTTTCTTTGCACACCAGTCCCCTTCATTACCCCCTCCCCCCCCTGTTTGCAACAACTTATAAAGAGGGAGACAATGCGATAAGTTCCTTAACTGCTTTTTGCAAACGTATCAAAGTTCTCTGGAACTGGATAAACAAGTGTGGTTGAGCTCAGGATTATTTCACAATAACCCCAGCAAATCCTTATTCCTTTAAAAGAAATAAGTTAAGAACATGAAAAGAACATTGGGTGTTTTCTGATGACTGATTTGAAGGAGAAGAGATGTGAGATCTGGCTTCTGTTGAACAGCTAATTAATCAGAAACAACTCTGTTGCATCCACTGTGATCAAGTTTTTTTTCTAAATGTCTTAATAGTAGAATAAACTATTAATCAGTGAAGGATGTTTGTTTCCCATTAGGACTCCTTGACAAAGGGACGGGTAGTAGACATATTGGTTGGGGGATACTGTGTCCAGCACCACAGATAAAAAGGGATGAATTGCTTTTGATTTCTAAGTTGCCATTAGTTGGGTTGTGCAGAACTCAAACTGTGTGAGAGTCACATTTTAGGTGTCATCTATTGCAAGGATTTATCTCTTAGACAATTCAGTGCCCCAAAAAATGTGTACGTTTGCAATGATTTAGTCTTTATCAAATTATTTGATCAATTGACAATTAAAGTTGAATAACATTTGAATATGCAATCCCATGGTTCGCCTGCAGAAAATCTTTTTTTACTTTTCTAATTTTCAAAATCCATTATAACTTCTGATTCGTGGTAAGATTCCAGGTAACTGGGCCAATATATAATTCACATTTTATCTGTATTTCCACAAGTGAGAGCTAACTAAACCAGGTTGTATAATATCATATTGTTTTCATGTTGTTTGGAACAGGATTGGGGCCGGCCTGGAGACTTGTGGAATTTGGACATCCGTTGGCACGTTCCCAGCGTTGAGGAGATCTCATTTGCTTTTTATTTGCTGGATCTGATCCTCCAGCCCGAGCTGCAGCGCCTTCAGAGATTTGCACAAGGAGATCAGGACATGAGCAGGTGAACAAATTTGAAATGCTCTTCTACTCCGGAGAGAAGTTACAGTCGGACATCTGCCAAAGGCCAATGGCAGGCTGGGCCGATCCTGTTCGTTTTGTTTGAGTCTGTAACATTTGCATGCATGCAATGAATATGTGATTGTTTTTTGTTTTTCCAGAGATGATGTCTTACAGAGCCTCACCATCATTCAGCATTGCCTCCTTGGTGCTGGGAACCTCATGCCTCCCCTGAAAGGAGAGCCCATCCCAAAACTGTGAGCAGCTGCATTCTTATTAGAAAACAAAGAAAAAGAGAGAAAACGTTAATATTCTCTTACACTACATGGCTTATAAACAGGTTGATACGCGAGTTTCTTAGAACTAAAGTTTGACTTGTCTGCTTTTCCTCCAGTGTTCACAGCATGGTGAATCTTGAAGAGACCACCCTCTACACAGGAATGGAATACAGTAAGCTCGCTAAATTGGTTGGATAAAGATAATCAAGCTTCCTATGGTGCTTCTTCAAAGTAAAATGTAGAAACTGTTCATTTACACTAATTTGTCTCCGCCTGTAGATGAGTCCAGAGAAAACTACAGAGATGCTATCTGCCATGTGATGAGAAAGCTGCTGCGTACGTACTCATTCATTTACACCCTGTCACTGTACAGCCGTGCAAGTTCAGTGTGTATTTATCTTATCTCCTTCTCCTTGTGCAGATTATATCCTGGAGAACTCTGAAGATGACACCAAGTCTCTTTTCTCCATCATCAAGGTGTGCAAGCAGTAAAATTCTCAATAAAATCTTTTCCAAAGTTGCTGTGGGGATGTTTACGTTGCAAAATGCTGTGTGGGAAAATGTGTAGGCGCAGGTTATCACGATCTGAAATACAATCACATTTTCCACCTTGAGTCACTCGTACAGTGTTGCCAAGTCGATCTTATCGTCTAACTTTAATCAATATGTTTGTCTGTGGTACTCTTCAGATTATCAGTGATCTTCTGCACTTCAAAGGCTCTCACAAGCATGAGTTTGACTCCCGCTGGAAAAGCTTCAACCTTGTGAAGAAATCAATGGAGAACAGAGTGAGTTTTCATTTTCTTTAGTGCTGATGTTGCCGGAGAGGAGGGTTAAGATAATTCCTCGTCTCCATCAGAGGGTATATTAATCGCATCGGTGACAGTTATTTACCAGCCAGGAGTTTAATGTGTGTTGTGCTTTGTTGTTTCCCAGCTCCATGGCAGGAAGCAGCATATCAGGGCTCTGTTGATAGACCGAGTCATGCTCCAGCATGAGGTAAGACTTGAGTAGAGAAACTACATTTTTCAGGTCCTAATGCGTGTGAATGTTCATTAATTTGTTAAAATATTTTAACAGTTGCGCAAGTTGACAGTGGAAGGATGTCAGTACCGGAGCATTCACCAGGAGCTCATGAGAGATTTGTTGAGGCTTTCTACAAGCACCTACAGTCAGGTGAGTTCTGGAGTGTTATTCGCATTGTTACTGGAACAGCACTAAACATTTGTTTGTTTTGGGATTTTATTTACCATATGGCCTATGATTATCATTCATACTGAGCAAATGAAGAAGACTTTAACACTTAAGATGAAAATAGCATCTAAACTGAGACGGTTCTTTCATCTTCCAGGTACGCAGCAAAGCTCAGAATGTGTTGTTCAGTGCATTGGGAACCTACAATTTCTGCTGCAGAGATCTCATCCCCCACGTCCTGGAGTTTCTCAACCCGGACAACAGCAGCGTCACTCAGCAGCAGTTCAAAGTATGAGGACCGATTTGAACTGAAGAAACTGCTTAACAATTACCACAGTATTATATGTGGATATTCTTTATTATGTAGAGGATCTTCATGAACCATGTCTTTGTGTCTCCAGGGTGCCTTGTACTGTCTCCTGGGGAATCACAATGGAGTGTGCCTGGCAAATCTGCATGACTGGGATTGCATCGCTCTGACGTGGCCTGCCATTGTGCGCTCTGGCCTTAGTTCAGCTATGTCTCTGGAGAAGCCCTCCATTGTGCGGCTCTTCGATGACCTTGCAGACAAAATTCATCGACAGTATGAGACCATCGGCATCGACTTCTCAGTAAGTTTACCACAAATGGCACTTTCCCAAAATGCTTTACAGAACCAAAGCCACTCAAAGCTCAATAACTGACATTTCTTAAAAGGGTTTTGACAAGGGTTTTGAGCTGTATAAATATCAGAAACTAGTATAGAACGGTTAGTTTTCATTAGATAAAACCTTCTGTTGTCAGTACAGGACAGTTCAATCCCAATATGCATGACTGGATAAATTGTCTCTGATACCATGTTTTGTCTTCACATCTTTAGATCCCAGATGAGTGCTGTGCTGTTGCCAAACAACTAATGATTGCTGAAAAGCCTGTTCCAGCGGAGCCGGTTCCATCAGGGGAAGAAGAGGAGGACGGTTCCAAAAGGAAGGAACTGAAGAACTCTGATTCCGTTGAGTAAGTTTGACAGCAAAACAAAGAAATGTCCCCATAGCAGATCCCAGCTTTTCTTTCTTTGAAGACATTACCATAATCATTCTGTTAAGATATGTTGTTTGCTCCACATGCATAATGTAGATTTCTTTCCATGACAGAAGCTGATATTGTTTCACATTTTTGCAGGAAATACAAGCAACTCATTGGTGATCTTCTGGACTTCCTTGGCAACAGGAACTTGTAGGTTGAATTATTTTTCTCCTAATGTGGCACATTCCACAAACTCGTGTTGACATTTATACATGGATGCTTATTTTGTTTGGTATCGCAGGCCTTGGAAGTTTGAACACATTGCCATCGGCTTCATGTCTTTGCTGCTGAGAGATGATCACCAGCTCCCACCTCCTGCTGTGACGTTCTTTGTGAAAAGTCTCAACCATGATTCACTCTATGTCCGAAAGGTGCAGTATACACCCTCACCCACACAAAGCCGTGATTCTCCAGCAGCACGTGCATGTATTCCAGCTTCATCTTTGGACTTTTTTTTTGAAATATATCTTTTTTTTCTCCACTAGGTGGCAATATCTGCCGTGGCAGGGATCATGAAACAAATCAAGAGACAGCATAAGAAAGTCCCTGTCAGCCCATCTGAGCTTTGTAAGCAGCATATGGCTATTGCCTACCGTTTTTAATTTCTATGGGTATTGAAGATTTACAACATGGTCTGTACAGCAATCCTTGAAGTCCCCACAAAAGTCTGTATCCATGTTCGATAGATAAAGAGAAGCAGCCAAGTGGGATTGTAGCAGGGGACCGTCCAGACAACCAGTGGCTCCAGTACAGCAGCAGCAACCTGCCACGCACAAAGCAGGACTGGGACCACTGTGTGTTTGTGGAGAAGACTCACTGGGGCTACTACTGCTGGCCAAGGTTCACACTATACATTTGTATTCAGTTCATCCAGCCACCTTCAGTTTCCATACGCTTGTCTTTCCTGGTACTGCTTGAAAAGTATCTCCACATTGTTCTTCAATCTTTTCCTCTTTGTTTCCAGAAAGTTATTGATGTACGCACCACTGGAAGAGCAACCTAAACAGAACCTGAGCAGAGAGGAGATGACTGAGGTCAATGCTCAACTAAACCAATATAACAGGTGCAGTCATGAAGTTCATGGCTTCTACTAAAATTATTTTAATGCTCTCCAAACAGCGGGAACAGATTATCTTCGACCATTTTTCGGACCCGGTGTTCATCAACCAGTTCATCGAGTTTCTGTCTCTGGAAGACCGCAAGGGGAAGGACAAGTTCAGCCCTCGCAGATTCTGTTTGTTCAAGGTGAGAGTTCCTGACACAAACAAGTGGCTAGAAACCCATTGAAGTAGATAAATTGCGCAACTGGTTTACATTTTCCTGCTGTTTAGGGATTGTTCCGGAACTTCAGTGATGCCTTTCTTCCTCTCATGCGGCCACATATGGAGCGCCTGGTGGCAGACTCTCATGAGAGTAAGCAGCGCTGTGTGGCAGAGATCATCTCTGGGCTGATCAGAGGCTGCAAGCACTGGAGTTACTTGAAGGTACGCCCAGAGTTTGTGTGAATAAAGTTCATTTTGACCCTCTTTTTATTGATTTACTGTTAGGAACCCATAGTCTAACTCACATACACATGTGATATTATCAATCTGAATGCCTGCTTGATCCTGCTGTATGTATTCTGTCATATGAGACATAATAGCGGATTGGTTTTGTTGTGAAATGTTTATCTTCAACTGTGAACGCTTTTGGTTTGGCAGGTGGAAAACCTTTGGCAGCTGTTGTGTCCTATGCTCCGTACGGCCCTGTCAAACATCACAATAGAAACCTATGCCGACTGGGGCACCTGCATCGCTACAGCCTGTGTAAGCCCTTTGTGAATGAATGTTAATCATTGTATTTTACACTTGCGTCACTCATCCTACCCTTCTCATGAGTTTTTGTTTTTGGCTTCCACAGGAAAGCAGAGACCCACGCAAGCTTCACTGGTTGTTTGAGATGTTGATGGAGTCTCCGGTGAATGGAGAGGGGGGCTCTTTTGTCGACGCATGGTGAGTACCAACATAGTGGCCTTAAGTGGATGTTGTTGTCAAAACTAAGGATTTGTTATCATTGTATGTTTTTGTTTCTTTCCCCATCCCAGTCGTCTGTATGTGCTGCAGGGAGGCCTTGCTCAGCAGGAGTGGCGAGTACCAGAGCTCCTCCACAGGCTGCTGCAATACCTGGAGCCCAAACTCACACAGGTCTACAAGAATGTACGAGAACGTATTGGCAGGTACGACCCTTCACAGTGAACCCGAATAAGCCAGTGATGAAACTTTTATTATCCTGCGATTGTCTTATCACCATGTCCTCTCCGATGTGGCGTCTTTTCAGCGTGCTCACGTACATCTTCATGATCGACGTCAGCTTGCCATACACTCAGCCAACCACCTCCCCGCGCATCTCCGACTTCATCGAGCGAATCCTGGTCCAGCTGAAGCCGTTAACAGAGGGCGATGAGGAGATCCAGAACCACGTTGTTGAGGAGAACGAGGTGGGAGAGCAGGACGAGAGGACACAAGCCATCAAGTTACTCAAAACAGGTGAGTGAAGTTTGTGACCATTTGTGATGTTCTATGATGCAAAATAGAGGGAAAAGTTTTGTAAATATCATAAACTTCCAAAATGAAAGTTAACAATGTTTTTATTCTGCCTTCAAACGCAGTGCTGAAGTGGCTCATTGCAAGTGCTGGTCGCTCCTTCTCCACTGCTGTCCCAGAACAGCTCCGTTTGCTTCCCCTGCTCTTCAAGGTGACACAATCCCTTATTTGTTTTATAGCCTTGATCATTTTGGGTTTTTTATTTGTTTTTTCTTCTATCGTTACGATGTCTGCAATAAAATGACCTCCCTGCCCTTTGCCTTGTCTCTGTTCCAGATTGCACCGGTGGAGAATGACGACAGCTACGATGAGCTGAAGAGAGACGCCAAGACCTGCCTCTCTCTGATGTCTCAAGAACTCCTTTATAGTGAACAGATTCCCATGGTCCTCATTGCCCTGCAGGAGGTGAGTCATACAGTGCTGTTGCTGCCGCCGCTGTTTCACTTCTCACCTGCAGCACTCATGACTTTGCCTTTTTACAGATCAGTTTGTAACAGTGGAGAAGTTGTTCACAATCCTTAGATTATTCTTTGACATTGTGTAATCATTCAAGCCATTCAGAAGCTCCTTAGTAGATGAATAAACTACTGTATTTGGGAGAATTCACTAGGCTAGTGATTAAAGAAGTTTTTTTTCCTGTACATGAATATATTTAATGGTACATGGAAAAAAATGCTGATAATATGAAGTGATACCCTGAACTGCTTCCAGCTGTGGACTTCGATAGAGATCCCTAAAGTAGAAGCTATTACAATAAACCTGAATACATTTGAATCCAGAGAACACACTCTTCTTCTCCATCTCCTTCTTCATCTCCTTTTTCTGTCTTCGTCTTCTTCTTCTCCTTTTTCAACACATACTAATGATTTATTGATGTGGGCCAAACTTTTTTTTTTTTGATTGTTTGCTCCAGATTGCTGAAAGCAGCTCCTGGCATGCCCGCTACACGGTGCTAACTTACCTCCAGACGATGGTGTTTTACAACCTGTTCACATTCATGAGTAACCAGGAGTTGGTGACTGATGTTCGGGAGCTGGTCATAAGATTGCTGGAGGACGAGCAGCTCGAGGTACTAAGGACTGTTCAGGCCCAGCTGTTTAACATTGTAATCATTCAGGATGTGAAGATAAGAACATGAGTTAAACTAAAGTACGTCTAGAATCTCTTTGCTCCTGTCGCGCACTAGTTATATAATCATGCCTGAGCTAACTGGTTAGTACATGCTTATTTTTTGCTAGCAGGGGACTCTCGGTGTCTTACAGCTTCACTGTAGTGATTCAGCACTCTCCTCCTGGTCCCCCCCCCCCTCTCCCTCCATTCCTCGAGCTGTTGCTATGGAAACCACAGACTGCAGTAATCTGTTGCTATGGAGATAACGTTCAGATTGAAGGAGGACGAGAGGGAGAGGGATGGAGTAGAGACAAAGAAGTGGGGGATGGAAGTAGCCATTCTTTGTATGGCATCTTAAAGTAACCTCGACCTGATTTCCAGGCCTTTACCTGTATGACACTTCTGTCCTCGTTGGCTTAAAACGCCTGTCCTCCGAGGAGCACTCACACATCTGCTCCGTGAGCATCTTTTCCTCACAATTTCAGTAAGCGAAGCACATAAATATGTGCTACAAAGACCATTTAAGTCACATTACTGTGAAGCCACACACACATTTGCAGCCCACTGCTCACTACTGTTTCCATCCAGGTGGAAAACCCTGCGTGCACACATTACCCAGATACAACAAGAGCTCTTATTAAGGCAGAACAACCTGTCCAGTACTTGTTTGGATTGGGTTTTTTTTTAACTGTGACCGTATTTGTTGTAGCATAGTTTCAGTGTCTTTTACCAATAACTCAATCGAAATCAAGATAATAGTATAAACAATCGGTCTGGTAAATTTTGGTCACTGAAGGTGTACAGCATAAATTTATACATTTTTCCTTCCGTGTTGTGATGGCTCAGCTCAAGCTCAATAAATGTTTACATTTGTCTCAACATGCTGTGAAGGTGGATTCTGCCATTCTTGTTCAAGTTCACCAGTAACTTAAAAAAACTCTCGGATATTTCTTAATTACTGTAAACATAGACTTCTATGTTTTCGCTCTCGTTGTTTGCAGTGTATTATGACTTAAATGTCCTATTTAGATTATCACCTTTTCAGTAATTTATAGGCAGCCAATGCTGTAGATGAGGTTACTTGACTACGTCAGACTACAGAGTGGAGGTAGAAGCTTTTGTCTTGCTCAACTATAATTAATTAATTGTCAGCATATAAATAGGTTTCAATTAGCTGTGCGATGGGGTTTGTTCTCCCTGCCCACCCACTTTTGAACTCCACTCATTCCTTAGGGTTTTTCTTTTTTTTTTGTAAAAGAAAGCTTAATTGCTGATAAATATCAATGGATCTCAATAGCTTTAATTTATCAAAAAATATTCCAGCAGCCCTTCATAATGATCAATGACTAGTGAAAAGAATCTGATTATTTTTTAGTGTGCGTGAGCTTTGCTCTAACTTTTGAGTTGTATCTGTAGACACCCTGCAGTAGTTTCTCACTCAGAACTATCATGTTTTTGGAGATTGATGTGTGGAAATAAAACTCTGCACGGTGTGACCTGACATCATCATTTCGTTTGCAGGTACGAGAAATGGCTGCCACCACGCTGAGTGGCTTCCTCCAGTGCAATTTTTTGTCCATGGACGCTCCCATGCAGGCACACTTTGAGGCACTCTGCAAGACGCGCCTGCCGAAGAAGAAGAAGCGGGAGCTTGGCTCCACAGTGGACACCATACCGTCTGCTGGTAAGGAACCGAGTAGATTAGATGTCAGTGTGGAACCGCTCACAAATATGTAATTACACACGACGTTCAATCACATTTTATTGTGTTCCCATGTGTGTGTGTGTGTGTGTAGACCTGGTGCGTCGCCATGCCGGTGTTCTCGGATTGAGTGCTTGCATTCTCTCCAGCCCCTACGATGTGCCCACCTGGATGCCCCAGCTATTGATGGACCTGAGTGCTCACCTCAATGACACGCAGCCCATAGAGGTTTGTGTAATCACCTCTTTATCACGTCAGAGTGCCGCGCGTTCCACCAAATGGCTACAATTCCCGTCACGTTTCCTTTCAGATGACTGTAAAGAAAACTCTGTCAAACTTCCGCCGGACTCACCATGACAACTGGCAGCAGCATAAGCAGCAGTTCACCGACGACCAACTGCTGGTCCTCACTGACCTGCTGGTCTCTCCCTGTTACTATGCCTAAAACCTGGTAAAGCATTTTTATTTTCTTTACTTTTCATACATGCCGCTGAATTTGATGAAACAGTCAGCTTGACGATCCCTCCCATTATTTTACATCAAACGATACAACCTACAAGGATTTAGAGGTTCAATTAATTCTTGAGCCAAATATTTGAATTGTGTTGAATGGAATCAAATGTTCATTTGTGATTTACAATCTCCAGACTGTACAGACACCAGCCTGCACTGGGACGGGAGACCCTAATGAAAGACGCAGCATCCCCACAGCCCAGCGTGGAAGAGTGACACGCAAAGGAACTACATTGTGACACACAAAAGGATTGTGTAATTTATGTATTTAGTTCATTTGCATTTCTACTATACTTAATATTTAAGGTTCAATCATTGCAGGGATGAATGACCTGCAGTTTGTAACATTATTGTACAGATTTCTTTTTTTTCTCCCTCTTTTGTGGTGTGTGTGTGTGCGCATGTACACAGGTGTGTGTGTGTGTGTCTGTGTGTATGCGTGTGCGTTTATGGGATGCTTGAAGACATCTGCCGGTGTCGCGCACATTTCTCAGGATTATATCCCAAGCATCAGCTCTGAGCCAACCTGATGTCCAGCGAAGGACACACTCTTCACTATCCTCCATAGTGAAGTGTGTGTTTCACGCCACAGTGAAGTGACTGTTGAACATGGTCTCTTTAAGTTTAGGCTCAATCTTGCAACACACAATGTTTGTGTGGCTGTTTGATCTATATATGATTTTGCGTCATTGTATGCATGTATCATAGTATAGCAAATATGCACAAACATATTTATTTATTTACTTTTTTTGAAGCGCTACGTTGATTAATTTTCTTTCTTTTTGTTGTTGTTGTTGTTGTTGTTTACTTAGAAAGAAATGCTGAGATTAAGCGGTGAGCCATTCTTAGCAATGGTTCCTGGTCTCACGAACTTTTTGCAAAGAAAGGGAGAGTGCACGCTCCCCTCTGTTGTGCTGTGTGGTGGGTTTGCTGTGAAAACCTGACCAAAGTTAGATCATCTGTTAGGTGCAAGGAACCTAAAGAAAACAAACGGCCCGTTTAGAATGCTGATATCTTTCCCTGAACATTTCACCCGTTGTCAAAATCCATAAAGATAAAATAGAATCATTTTTGGTTTGCGTTTATGTTTTGCCCTGATAACTTGAAACTGATTTAATCTTTGAAGCATCTAGTACCTCACATGCATATAGTATAGTGCCAAAACTGCAGTGATTTTTTTTTGTTGTTTTTGGTTTCGGTTTTTTTTTTTTTTTTTTTTTTTTTTTTTAGATTTACTGTTTGCTTATTCACAGAAACAATAATAAACTCTTTGTAACAAAAGGTATTTGTGTTTTTTTTTCTGTAATTCATTTCAGAACACGAAGATTTTAAAACAGTATCATATATGGTGGTCATCACTACAGAAAAAAAAACCAGGCAGTGGTGGGATATTTCATGAAATTCAGATTTTCTGGAGGCTCGAACACTCAATCATGCCATGGTGTTTAGAAGTGGGACGCTTGGATCACGGTGAAAACTGCCTGGAACTTCTTATAGTTTTAAAGGTTGAAGAAGCATAACTTTAGAAATGGAACATTTTGTAAATACAAATAATGCCACATTTAAAAAAAAAAAAAAAAAAATTATAATACAGCTTCCTCAAATTATATATTGGAAGGCATTTATCAAATTTTTGGGCCAATGCACCTGCTGAAACTGTATGTATGGTTACTTTGCCTTCTTCAAACATTAATGAGCTCACAGAGACTCATCACTCGTCTTGTTGCCAGGCAACCACGTTGTTGAGCAGCTTCTCCCAAGGACAGCAAAAGAACAGGAATGAAATAAATGTACATCATATGACAATTCACCCCTTCATTCTACTTCGAATTACCGCTTAACCTCAATTGCATGTTTCTTGAACCGCGGATGGAAACCTAAAGTATGCATGCGCAAGGAGATCATGCAAACTCCACTCACTTAAAAGCGAACACCAATATGATGCTTGTGTATTCCACTCTCCTCTGTTGATGTCTAACTATTCCATAAGATTTGTTCATGAAAGAGTTCATCCTCAACAATTATTATGTTTTATCTCAATGTCAAAAATACTGTTGTGTTTTGCTTCTCCAAAATTCCCAATTTTCGTGATGGGGAAGTTCCCAGTTTGACATCAGGGGCCCCATCCGAGTATGCTAATGGGAATGTTTTCACAAAATCCCCACCAACAATTACTACAATCTCAACAAAAAGCCAATTTCAATGAAATTCTGGTGCAAAATACAACTGAAATGCATGAATAACTTCTCCTACAGCTGTTGCGTTGTGCATGTTTTTGGCACATGGGCCAGGACCTTTGACACCCATGACATTTCTTTTTTTTTTTTTTACTTTTTTTTTTTTAATTGCTATTGGCTGTTGGGATTTTCCCATTTCCCAGTTACTTAACTGCAGAATATTCCAGTTCATATTTGGGGTTAATATTCATGTTTCGATTTGGGATTGATCGGGTAACGCTCATTTCTACCTCGACACAGAACGAGATGGACAAATACGCCGCGTTGCCATGGCGACGAGAAAAAGAAGCTGCGGTAATATTTCTGACGTGTCAAAATGGTGCAACGTCCACAATGTCTTTGGGTGAGTTGTATTTTAGAGAAAATCTATAATATCTATATTTTTTTAGGCAGTCTTCCTGGTGTTTTAATATAAATCAGGAGAACCGAGGATGTGGGGTTTTTTTTGTTTGTTTTTTTATTTAAACCGATGGACTATTTGAATGCAGTGGTTAAGCTCATGCCGCGATACGTCGACAGTGACTTCATACTCATTTTTCAGTGCACGTCCACGTCGCTCTTCGGTTAGAGTGGATTTTAACGCCAAGACAGAGAGAGAGAGAGCGAGCGAGAGAGAGAGAGAGTGAGAGAGAGAGAGAGAGAGAGAGAGAGAGAGAGAGAGAGAGAGAGAGAGAGAGAGAGAGAGAGAGAGAGAGAGAGAGAGCGAGAGAAAAAAAAAACTGGAATACGCTTGCACGGATGTGCAGAAACGCTGATATTGTCTGCTGGTGATCGCCAATGGACGGCTCTGATGTGAATGAGCCGCCGTTGAAACACGGATTTTCTTCCCCCTTGGAAGCAGCGCTGCGGTCGCTTACTATCAAAAAATGGGCTGTATCAAATGATGAAGATGATGGTGGTGGTGATGATGATCGGGCACGGTCGATTACTGATGGTATGTTATATTTTGTCACCATTTAATGACTGAAATGGGATATACATGAAGATTTAGAGCGTGCCTGTGCCTGTGCCTGTGTGTGTGTGTGTGTGTGTGTGTGTGTGTGTGTGTGTGTGTGTGTGTGTGTGTGTGTGTGTGTGTGTGTGTATACAATTGGCCAAATGCAGTGGTGCATAGACTATTTCAGCTTGTGTTCAGCATGCAGCAGCTTCTTATCGCCATAGGTTTTATAATTTAAGTTTAATCTTTGTCATCATCAGCCATGAATGCATGAAATGCTCCACAACACGTCTGATAGCTGACTGTGTGTCCTCCGTAGCACTCTACCCAGGTGGAAGCAATGGCGGAGGCAGCGGGTCCAGTGAGCATCGTGTACTTCACCGACGAACAATGCTTAAATTGAAGGCTGTGGGATCCTTATAAAAAGCCAAGAATACAATGAACACCACTGTTACGCCATCAGACCTGGTGGATGTGCCAAGACAGCAGACCCTCAATGGCACCGTAGTCACACAAACTGCTTCAGCGTGGGACGTGATCCACACCGCTACCTTGACCTTTTGCTCTCTCCTTTTGATCTTCATCTTCTGTTTGGGCTCCTATGGCAACCTTGTGGTGTTCCTGTCATTTTTTGAACCGGCATTTCGCAAGTTCCGCACCAACTTTGACTTCATGATCCTCAACCTGTCCTTCTGCGACTTGTTCATCTGCTGCGTGACTGCCCCCATGTTTGCCTTGGTGCTCTTCCTGGATGCAGGAGGAGGTGATGGCGTGTCCAAGAGCTTCTGCTTTGCCTTCCACTTGACCAGCTCGGGCTTCATCATCATGTCCTTGGAGACGGTAGCCGTCATCGCTTTGCACAGGCTGCGCATGGTGTTGGGGCAGCAGCCCAACCGCACGGCCTCCTTCCCCTGCACACTGGCCCTCACCGCCCTGCTGTGGACGTCCAGCTTCACCATGGCTGCTCTCCTCACGATGAGAGCGTATCCACGTAGAGACGGACCCTGTTTGCCCCATTTTGGCCTGGGAAGCGGACAGGCCAGGGTTGTGTTGTACGTCTACCTGGCAGACTTTGCCTTTTGTGTTGCTGTGGTGTTTGTGTCCTACCTGATGATTGCTCAGACACTGAGGAAGAATGCACAAGTGAGAAAGTGTCCCATCATCACTGTAGACGCCACATGCCCTGCGCCCCCACCGCCTCTCATTGTAGCAGGGTTTGAGAACATGCAGTGTGCGGTTCAAGGTCCCTCACTGTACCGCAACCAGACTTACAACAAACTACAGAATGTACAGACACACTCTTATGCCAACAGATCCGGCCAGCCTGTAGCTCCAGGAGCCGCTCAAGGAGCCACTTGCTGTCAGCTGGTCTCCACCGTCAACTTGGCCACAGCCAAAGACTCAAAGGCAGTTGTCACCTGTGTAGTTATAGTGTTTTCTGTGCTACTTTGCTGCTTGCCAATGGGAGTTTCACTGGCACAGGACGTTTTGTCGCCAGAAAGTAGTTTCACACATTACCAGTTTGAACTGTGTGGCTTTGTCCTCATTTTCCTCAAATCTGGGATCAACCCGTTTGTGTATTCGCGGAACAGCGCCGGTCTTCGCCGCCGCGTCCTGTGCTGTATTCAGTGGGCCGCTCTGGGCTTTGTCTGTTGCAAGCAAAAGACTCGCCTCCACGCAATGGGCAAGGGTAGCCTGGAAGTCAATCGGAATAAATCCTCCCATCATGAGACCAACTCAGCCTATGTACTGTCACCCAAGCCCCAGAGGAGGCTGGTAGACCAGGCTTGTGGGCCCAGTCATTCCAGGGATTGTGCGGGAAGTCCGAGAGCCACAGGCGCACGCAAACCTCGCCTTCCAAGTACCTCTACTCCCATTAACACCCGCATTGAGCCCTACTACAGTATATACAACAGCAGCCCCTCTGCAGGTCCCAGCTCCCCCACCAGCCTGCACCCTGTCAGCTCTCAGACTTTTGCCTTCGCCAAATCCTACGTAGCCATGCACTACCACACTCACCAAGACGCACTGCAGGACTTTGAAAGCACCTCAGTGCACCAGATCCCCATTCCCTCGGTGTAACTGAACAGGCGCAGGAATGTTTGGAAAATCTTGCCATGGCTTTGTATCAAATCCAAATTGAAAAAGGACAATTTTACTTGTTTGGAATCCGTATTTAACATTTTGTTCTGTTCTGCAGCTCAAAGACATGTTCAGCGGGAGATTCAAAGAATCAAAATGATAAGCTTTGTACACATTTTCACCTTAATGTGCCCCCCCCATCTTTTGCACGCATGTTCCATTATAAACCAACAGTGTGTCGGTCTTCACTAAAGCCAAAGACCGAGGTTTTAGGTGTCTTTGATTCCTTCTCCTGCCCGGTTGAAGTTGCAAAGCTCTGAAACAGCTTCTGGTCTCAACAGGCTTCTGTGAAACTCAGCCCGAGCCCACACACAAACTATTGTTGATGGCATGTGGCTGCATTTTGATGGACTTTTGCTTCAAGAAAAATGTGTTTGTGAGCCTCATACTCTTTTTAAACACAATAAATGTTTGGCAAGTGCAGGGGATCTCTGCTTTTTAATGTTTTCACCACAACTGTCCCAATTAATG
This sequence comes from Lipophrys pholis, assembly GCF_963383615.2. NCBI lineage: Eukaryota > Metazoa > Chordata > Actinopteri > Blenniiformes > Blenniidae > Lipophrys > Lipophrys pholis. The sequence goes on along the minus strand of NC_137642.1, from coordinate 14,441,565 downwards.
GATCATCAGAAAACTGATTAGCAACATGATACAATCACATTGGATTTAGATGTCACCTTGGTAAATACACTGGCATTTTGATTTTTTAGTGATTCCTCACAAAGGTAGGTTTAGCCGTAACGTAAGGTGCAATGAAGTTTGACAGCGTGAGATGATGGTTCCTTAAACATACTGTAGCCTTCTGGAGGAAATGGGTGGTACACACTATTGCTGTGCTGATGTTAAGAATGTTCAAAAAAAAAAAAAAAATACTAAGAAAGGGTTTCATAAGTGAAGAATATTACATTACACAGAGCATCAGCACCCTCTGGTGGCTGGAAATTGACCAGGCTGAACATTAAGGACTAATTTGTCATGAGCTTCTTGGGGTCAATCAGATTGTCAGGTCACATCTAAAATAACTATACAAAGCTACTTTCAAAAGTAAGCACACCCCAGAGAAATTGCTGTCTTTTCGACGTATTTGGACAATCAGACATCTGAGAGCAGTAGTTAGTATTCATGCTTCAAAGTGAGATTGTCATGTGTTCATAGCCGAGCCAGTCTCCATGCAGGCACGTGACACCACAGTCCAAACATTCATCTAAGATGAATTGGGAACCCTAAATGCCTTGTACGTATGTGTGGATGTTTGTCTTACCCCTCCCTTTTCCCGTGGGATCATCTCCAGTGCTCTGCGTCCCCATCTTGAATAAAGCAGCACAGGAGATGAATGGTGGGAATTTAAGGGCCTACTAATCTGATCATAATTTAATATTTCTTCTGAATCAGGAAAAAAAAAAGTCACCACTTTATTCATATTAAATGGCATAAGCATAAAAAACAGAGCACATATACTTTTATAAACTACAGGGACTCCTCCGTCTCACATTTGTCCAGTGTGACAAGACAACAAACAAGGTTTCATGTGGGGTTTTTTTTCTCTCCATTTATTGCTGTAAATACTTGGTTGTTTTTTTTAAATCCAAGTGATAACAGCAGTGATCTGGATCTCAGTCTGCATCTTCATAACTTAACAGAACATCTAGGTCTGTGGGCTCCTTGGAAAAAGAAGCGCACAGACCTTCTTTGCATCTAATGTACTCAAATGAACTTTTAGCAATCACTTCTGTAGCGATGGCAGAGCACCTGCTAATGCATAAGTTACACTCCCTCATCTGACGCATTACCACAGCACACAATCTTTTCATATCGACAAGTTCAAAGTGGTACAATCACCCCCAACCAACCAAACACACTCACTCACTCACTCACTCACTCACTCACTCACTCACTCACTCACTCACTCACTCACTCACTCACTCACTCACTCACTCAGGCAAACGACAACCCAACTATTGTAGATATTGATGATGGTCAAGATGATTAGAAATCCCCTGATTCAGTACTTATTTCCTTTGCAGTTACTCTACACAGAGAAGCATAGATATGAAGTTCAGGAGATAAATCCCCCAGCCCGTGGTGTGAGGCACCGACTTCACGGTTTGCACTCGAGCCTGTGCCCGCCTGCTGGATCTGGCTGGTGTGGTTTCGCCCGCTGCACAGATCGGTATGCGAGTTTTGGCTGCACTCCGAGGCCAAACAAAGTCCAACCTCAAGATCCAGTGTCCCCCTCAGTTTTGGCGTTTTAGTGCAGCGTTGCGGGGACATCTCCGCTCCTGCATCTGGTCCATGGGCGTCCTTTTTCCTGTCCTTCATGCGTGCTTGCTGTCATATGCTTTCTGGTTTTGTTTTGTTTTTTTAACTGGAGACTGAGAGAAGTCCCTCTTCATCAGCAGTATCAAGTATCCTGCATATGACTGGAGATTCAACCTAGAGGGGGGGAGACACAATCACCCAATCAATACATTTCAATGTAGTGCCAGTCATTGACACAGCAAGTTCAATTAAACACTAGAACTTTTTTGCTTGACTGCACAATAGGGTAGTGCTTCACGGCAAGAATATCCTTGGCTGGGGTCTCTGTCCAGAGTTTGCATGCTCTCCCTTGGGGAGTCGCTTGCTCCCACTGTCCACTAATCCAAGTATTTTTTTAAAAATATCTTCCACACGTGGTTTGAAACCAAAATGTAAGTTTATCACCCGATGTGCCCATCGCATCATTTTCTCTCCAATCAACTGTCCCATCATTGTTTGCGACAGAGCACAGAGGTGTTCACCAGCTTTCTTATATAAAGTAATGAGCTTGTTACAGATGTACCTAAACAGATATCCGTCCTCAGCAAAAGTGGGAGTTAAACATGGCACACCATTAAACTTACCCCAAGCACATACTGACAGGTTTGAGGCTCCAGCATATAGATGGTGACAGCGTGGGGAGACTCTGACTCCTTGCATCTGAATTAGAGAAGAGAGATGATCTGAGTGAATCGGGTAGGGAATGGAGTGGTTTTATCTATCACATGTTGACCCAGGGCAGTCAAAGCGAACCAGAGCGCAATGGTTGACTCACTTGAGCTTGACAATGACCTGTCTGGGCTTCCCTGTCAGGTCACACACATCCCCGTGGCCGTAAAAGTGCGAAACCAACCTTAAAGGTAAATTTAAAAAAAAATAAATAAATCTTTTGTCACATGTTAACTGCAGGCTGGTTAAGGTTCGGAAATCTGGAAGACCTACTTGACTTTCTGCACTCCGTCATCTTTGAGCTGGTAGGATCGAGCCACGTTCTTCTTGGCCCAGTCGATGTGCTCCTCTGCGTTCCAGTTCCCCACCACCACAATGTTCTTTCCTTGTTCTTTGTCCTGGGACACCAAGGAATATTTTCACTACTACAACAGTAAAAAGCATCTAACATTCTTATCTCATTAAAAAAACAAACAACCACCACCACCACCATAAAGCATCAGCGTCCTCGGACCAATGTGTTTATAAATAGTTGTAAGTGCAGATGGAAGAATCAATCGTGTGAAATACGTTCCTAAAAACTGTGTAGATGATCAGTCGTTTGTGATCACATGAACGTTTGGGACAAATAAGGGCCATAATCCTGAGCTGCTTTTATCATCAGAGCCGTCATAATGAAGTGCAGAATAGAGTATAAAAGAGACCGGAGGAGCAGTAAATGCAGAGGAATTCATGAATTTGCTTAAAAAAAAAAAAAAAAAAAAAGCAAAGAAAAAGTGTCTTTCTCCTGTCCTCATTCTTCATGTCTCCTTCGTAAAGCATATCGACACCCGATAAAGTGATTTGTTCGGGAATGTGGAGGACTCCTGGACTCGTCAGAAGCGACTGACATGAGAGACGTTCTGCTGGACTTTGTTGCCATTTGCTCTTCGACACAGGTCATAAAGACTAAAGGCTCCAGCCAAGGTTAGAGTTTAAGTTTTGGTTATATTTTCTGATTTTCATGCTGTTAAACTGCAGTCAATAGCCATTTTTGGATTTATCAATCCTTTTTATATAATGATGAATGATGCTGCCAAATTCTGAAAATCAGCACATTGAGATCTAAATGTTACTTCCTACCTCATGGTACTGATGGACATGTCTTCCATAACAAAATTCATATTTCCACCAGCCGACGCCCTGAAACGCAAAGACGATCGACTTCAATCAATCAACATCTTTTCATGCCGGTTCTTACAACTCGTATAGTTTCACAGAACAACTGATGAACTAATCTAAGGAAACAAAATAAGGAAGGACAAAGAAAGAAAAAAAAAACAAGACAAGAACAGGTTAACCAAAAGTGATTCTAAACATTGAGAGAAAGAGACTGTCTAAAACAAATACACCTTTAAGGGATGATTCATCAAAGTAAAATATTAAAAAGACATGGCAAAGATTTCATTCAAAGCACAATATATTCAGATGAAATATGCCAATATTAAAAACTACACAAAATTTGAATTAATATATAAAAAATAAAAAGCATTCCTAAAAGTAGCTAGTAGGAAACATAAAAGCAATGAGGTAAAAGGAAACAAAAAAGGAAACAAGTTAATTAAAAAATGATCATACGTCACTGAAACGTTTATGAAGCAATGCTTTAGGTCCACAGACAGACATGCCTTACCCCGTGCAGACAATAGGAGCCACTGAGGAACTCCTTTATGAGCTGATCGTCTGTTAACCGAGAGATGTGAGTGGTGCCGACTGTGGCCTGAGCCTGCCCCGCCACGGTCATGGGCTTGTGAGTGGATGTGAAGGCTTCCTCTCGGACGGGTGCCGCTTCCTCCTGTGACGAGTCAAACGAGTAAATGAGCCATTTGTGTCACTGCGACCGTTATCCTTCATCTGGTATTGCTCAGTTCGGGGTTCCTCCAGCCGATGGTCTCTTATCTGTCCTGCCTCACTGCCCCTGTGAAGCTCCTCACTGGCCTTGCTCTTCTCCTCTGGTCTGGCAGCTCCATCCTCACCATCCTTTCCCCTGCATAGCTTTCACTAAACCATGTCCTCCTCCTCTCACTCACTCACTTTCCCTCCAGACTGTCTCTTGAACAAACTATGCTGGTCCATACTGCTCACTCCCTATTAAAACACCCTCAGATAGGTGATCTCCAGGTATTTCAGATCCCTCTGGACGCTCATCTCCATTCAGTCTACTCTGCCTGGTAAAGTCCTCACCCCCTCTCTAACACACCTTCCATGGCTTTGGATGGTTGACCTCAACCACTTAAGATACTTGTTCCTTTGCCATCTCCACTCCATGCATGTTTACTATTTGACCATCCTCCTTCCCATTCCTACTCTTACTGTGTTTTTAGCTCAAGGCTTTTTTTTCTCTCCTCAGCTCACGGCTCACCTCTCGCGTCTCGGTAGATGCACTGAAGGGTGGCTTGAGCTGTTCCTCTTGTTCTTTTTCCAGTTGGGCGAGTCGCTGGGGCCGCAGAGGAGAGCCCGACAGAGCCTGGCAAAAGATGGCGTTCACCGGGGAGGACTTGAACCTGCGGGGGCGACGTAGGAAGCAGTGAGATGCCTCAGTACTTCTGCAGACAGGGAAAAGCCTAAGCTGACAATACACGATGGATATGAACCCTTTCTGAGTTTAAAAGTAGTGTGGCTTCACTTGGACAGATGTACCTGTACTTTGGGTGAGCACAGAGCAAAGGCGTCAACACCACCACTTCGTATTCACAGGTGGTGACCTCGGCGACGGACAAGATCTCGTGCTTGGCCTCAGGGTGGCAGACGTACAGCACGGACGTGGAGCGAGGCTCGTCCTGTTTCAGCACGCAGGGAGTCCCGTTTCCCATCTCCAAGGAGTAGTAAGGAGTCAGCTGACCTTCAATATTCTTAGAGGGCACCTAGACAAGATGGAAAATGTCCCATCAGGCAACTAATGTGAAGACCGTCCACTTAAACTGGCAAAGTTTCATCGTTAAACTCACTTCTGTTTCTGCGGATGGCTTGTCACTTTCTGTTTCTTCCACTTGATCTGAAATGAATTAATTGCTTGCTTCAAAACAACAAATAACTTCATAAAAAAAAAAAAAAAAAAAAAAAAAGATAAATTATTGATTAATATTACTTAATTGTTGTGATTGTGTTCACAAAGCACCTCACCTGTTTCTGCTGAATTACTCTGCTGAGCCAGATTCCCCAGAAAGTATTCTTGGACATTAATTTTCTGAGAAACCAAATATTTTTATTTTTATTTTCAATAAATAGAACCAGTCATTTTTTCAATTTCTGTCATCTGTCTTCTAATCATTCAAAACTAACCTGGCCCGTCTCCTTCTCCTCATGGTACTGTCGTATATGCTTCCCATGGCAGACTTCATAAGTCCAGTATGATTCAATCTGCAATGTGAGCAAAATAAAAGCCGCTTTGGAGTCACTACTCAGTATTTACATGAGCCAAAACTGAAAAATTAAGAAGGTTATTATGGTCCACCGACAGAGCATGAAGTTAAACGGTATGCAGTTTCAGTGAAGTCTCACCCTGTAGGAGCAGCTGCTTCGTTTGAATAGTGGCTCAAGTAGCTCAGAGGGAGTGGGCCCGCTGTAATCCCTCTCATTATCCTGAGATATCAGGAGGGAACAAATAAAAGACAGGGGAGTGAGAAAGTTGAGAAAATACAGGGATATCACATAAAAATATTTTTTATGCCATACTGTGGACAAATATATACAGTTTTGTTGATACACGAGTTTCATTGAGCATATTCTTTTCCCTCAAATTATGGTTTGGCCAACTTGCAATGTCTAAACTTTTAAAATGATACAACAACATACATCTGAAATATGATAGAGATTGAGGGTGGAATCAGTAGTAGTATATGAAGCCATCTTAAAAGTCAATGATGCCATGATCTGGATCGTCAATTCGAACTTTACCTGACAAACACTTCTGTTGTTGTATTTGCCACAAAGGAATGTCTGAAATGATTTACCAGGCAAGGAGCAGGGGTCTAACGTGTCACAAGAGTCACGAAGAAACACAACGTGACCACGGAGACATGCAGACACTGAAAATAACTAGAAACACAACGCAACTAAAAGGATCAGAACAGAGTGACAATGATCGCTGATACAAAAGAGCCACGAAGAGATACAACAGCGCCATCGAGATAAATACAAACAAACAACCAGAGTGACAATACAGAGACAAAATGACTCACAAGAAAAAACAAAAGGACGACTGAGAAAATCTTATCTCAGTGAGACACAAAACAACTACAAAATTTAAATCAAATTGAACCCAAACTGACAGAAAAGATGACAAGGAAAATAGGAAGCACTCAAACAACATGCCAAGTGAAAGTACCAGCCAGATCCTTCTGATACATTTGGAATGGCCAGGGTCACATTTTCTATTAACAATGTAATCGCATGTGCAGTGTGTCAACAGTGACGCCTGCAGCAGCTCACCTCGTCTCCTCCAGTCAGTGAAGGCAGCAGACATTTGTAGTTCTCCTTCTCTGCTGTGGTCATGATCACAAAGTCCTCTTCCCTGTACAGAGCGCCTGTCACTGGCTGCAAACCACAAACACCCGTTACTCTCAATGGAAATGCAACGAAGCAGCGACACACAGGCGACAGGATTAGAATGCAAAGAGAGGTAGAAGCACCATCGTGAATTCAGGTCCAGGCCAGGAGATCTTAAAGGGGATTTCGTCTGTAAAGGAGGGATATCCTCCTCGGTTTGCAGAGACGCCGCCGCAGACGTCCAGCAGCTCCCCGACGAGCAGCAGCAGCAGCCCGGCTGTCATCGCTCCAGCAGCCCGCTCCTCATGGAAGACAAGAGCCTGCTCTCCGCCTCACACCAGCAAGCTGCCGGGGGAGTCCGACGTGCGGGGAAAAGTCCGGCTCCACAGACCTGAAGACGGATGTCAATACAGCACCAGGCGCAGCAGGAAGTGAACTGTTTACATGCCACGTCGTGTTCCGGCTGCGCGCTGAGCTGAAATGACCGCGACCGCCCCCTGGTGGCAAAACGAGGTACTGACACAGCAAACTGCAGGAACTTTCTTCTTTTGGGTTCAAACAAGGACACAAAGTAGAGCAACACTATTTCTTTCTATGCTATGGATTCTTTTTTCAGGTGAATCCAGGAAAAGTTTTATTTATTTATTTTTTTAACCTTGCTGACATGTTTCTGCTGCATCTGCAGCCTTCATCAGAGCATGGACGCTCTCTCGGATTACAATGGCGTCCTCTACCTCATCGGAGCAACCTGCTGCCGCGCAGGTAAGAAATGCTCATTTTAGAAAAGGTACAGTGGAGATTAACCTAAATGTCTGGATAATATCCACTGTTCCCTGTTTATAAGGCAGCTTAATCAGGAAAGGCCCTGAGCTTTCTTTGCTATGCTGTCACACTTACGATCTAGAGGTGAATCAAAATTATATTTAAATTGATTAAATCCTTTCATACACCTATTTTTATTTTGAATGCAGTGTTTCTATTTTTTTTCAGTTCAAGATCAAACTTGAACTTTTATTTTCAAATTTAATTTATTTTCATTCACTTTATTATTTATTTTTTTCAAATTAACAAACCTTTTAGCCTGGATTAAGCTCCATAATTACCAAGCTCCACAAATAATCTACAGACATGCAAATGGGAAGCCAGCTTGGGTACTTACATATTGTCCAAATGTGTAACTATTCTGCCTGTAATTTGATATATATGCATCATATTTGTAAAATTATTCAAACTTTCTTCTAAATCATCAAAATCTCCGCAGAAAGTTTATGGTGAATTATTTCGTGTCAGTCTTTGACTGATGCTCCCCCCCAAAAGTTTTGTCACGTTTGAGCCAAGCGGATTGAAAATTTAGCTGTCCCCCCCCACACACACACTTTTTTCCACGACAACCAAACTTGGAAATGTCTCTGTTTGTTTGTTTAGATGGAGGTTGATGCGTACTGCTGTCCTGTGCATTGTGTTTCAGATTATGATGGCAGCACAAGTTAAAGGATTACTGGTCCTACACACACAGAGAGACATATGTGAGGTATATATACAGAGGTATGTGTTCTTACTCATTAGAGCAGACCCATATTGTTGCTGTGCTGCTTGTTCAGATCGACACTCTTGACTCTTGTTTCTAATCTGCTTATTGTACCTGTATGTGGGGTAAAGATGGGGCCCAAAACCCTCCATTATCCCCACATTTTACATCTGTGACATCCATAGAGATAAATTGAAAATCCAAACAACCCAGGATAAACGGAGGAGGCAATTTGTCAGAAAAATACTGTTCATGCCTCATGCCTGTTCATCATTTCCTCATCTTGCTATTTGCCAAGTGAATACTCACTAAAGTGAATAAACCTACTGAAGACAGAGTATGTGACTTCATTTTCATGTATCGACAATAGTCTTTGGTCACCTTTCAGGCCACATGGAGGAGCAGTACTTAGCACTAAGTTAGATAAAGTGGTCCAGAAGATGGATTGGCGACACTGTTCTCTGCTCCAACTGTTTCTTTAATAAACTGTTAAACAGTGACTGATGGCAACCTGTCATAATGACTGACATCACTTAGAAAGGGATATAATTGGGAAATATTATGGGGTGTATTGAAGAAGCTCCAAAAGCAAATTTTGATACATTTTTTAGTAACAGAAAACTATTTTGACAGTATTTATTTATTTATTTATTTATTTAATGTGATGGTTTGGCAGAAGTCTCAACATCACACAAGATGATCTCTCACTGCCTCCCAGTGGATGCATTTGGGAATGTAAATTCAAGCTGAATGCACAGAGATCATGTCGTAGGATATCTCACCATCATGTTTTATTAGCGCTGAGAGGAGTAAAGTCATAGATCCTGTCAAGAACGTGATTCACTGAGCATCCACGGGTGTCACTTTGGCTGACTTATCTCGAAGCAAACAGCAGATGCGTTTCAGTGGCCTTACCCCCATGACTCTGTTGATTCAGCACTGCTGTGTGCTGAAAGACTATAAATAATTTGAGCCATCAAATGAAGGAAACGGCTCACAGTTAGCGGAGGATTTAAAACGCAGGCCCTGAAAATATGTGGTGTAACATTTCACTGTTGGCCAGGAAATGTGGACAGAGCCTTGGGGCTGGTGATGGGAACATGCAGCGCAGAAGCCGGGGGAGGGCGGGGGGGGGACTGGCATATTTCCACCTGTTGGTGGAGCTGTTGAAGTGGGAATGTCCTGAGAACGAGAGCAGGTTGAAACGGAGATTTTGAAACAAAGAGAGAAAGAGGATTAGGATGGGGAAAGTGTTTTGGAGGAACATGGAATGATACAAGCAAAAGAACACGTCATTGCATCAACCACCTTCTCATACCGCCTCCTTTGCATACATACAGCTCACACCTGTCTCTTATGAGCAGATAGATAGATAGATAGATAGATAGATCAAATGTATCCATAATGAGTATCTTCAAACCAAACAGGAATCGGCATCAGAGAAATGCTTCTCCATGGTGAGTCAAAGGTTCTTTGACATGTCCTCCTCTGTGGATGTTAACAGACTTTTTTCTGGAGCCTGTCTGGTGGGAACTTCTCAGAGGTCGCCACTTTGAAATGAGCATTTTCATTTATTTCACTGTCATCTGAGGGGTGAACTTGATTTGCATAGATCTCTTCCATACACCCTCACCTTATGCATAATTGATACAACTGTCATCTCCCCAACCGTAATAACATCATTCCAAAGGGAGCAGGAAGAAATGAATCCTGGCATTTGAAGGTCTCAAACAAGATTAAGATATCTCCCGAGCTGTCAAATGAAAATGTGTGTCGAAGGTGTCAGGCGTCAGGCGTCAGGCGTCAAACTAATATGGTCCCTTTCGTTAGAGCTTAGTAACGACGCTTAGCAGTAATTTGTGTAAGATATTACAAACTGTTGGGGGGGCTTTTTGTAAATTATGTAGATTTTTTGGGGGGTAAACACGTCTTTATTACGTTTTCTTTTCTTATAATAACCCTAAGTGTTACTGCTCAGCACTCTATAAGACACATGAATGGTTTAATCTGTGTTGAGATCAGCTACAGCCATGAGGGATTTTTCTTACGGTAAAAATCCACTTGTCACATTCCTAAATGCTGACTTTGGGTTCAGCCAAGGTGCTGTAATTGGTTACATTTGGCAAAAGACACAAGTTTGGTTTAACAAAAAATAAAAAATCTTTTCCTCTTGAAAATAATCAATTGGTGATCAGAAAAATCTGCAGACAGTAAAAGCATAAGATGAGTTCACCATTTCATAAAGCTTCAATAAACAGGCAGATGTGTCTGCCAGCGAAATCACCGAATTACCAGGCCACGAGAAATACTTCAGGAAATGTGCTTGGAAAGCCTACACGAGCAGACTCTCCTAATTCTGTTTGTTCGGCGTGGACACAGTTGTCACTCATGCACCTGTTGTCTCTTTGTCAAACTAAAAGCCGTGAGGGAATACTCTTTGAAAAGATGTTGCAAAGAAGCCAAAACAACAATCCAGTGACTCATGAAAGAAATAGATTTATGCGTGCCAGTGGATCGGAGCGCAGCTCTGCACATCCCTGCAGAGAAAGTAATGAGAGAGTATTTTCGTTTGAATGGGTCTGGATGGGATCCAGATACTCACCGAGCCGGTCCTCGCTATATTTGTTTGTAACTGCAGCTCGGCTCCCGCATTCAAATATTAGGAGGAGGTCACTGGAGAGGCGTGATCCCCGAGTCCCTGAACGTACCATGGAGCAATGACCCCACAATTTAAAGCTTTTTATTAGCCAACTGTTGAGGTTATGGCACTTCTGAGATGCCTATATGTGTGTTGATGAGTTGATTTTAATCCTTTGGCGTATAGACTTTGTCTTAATTATTTCTTTGGCTGTTTTATTTTGTGTTTACCACACGGTTTTCCCGCTCTGGGAAAAGCTCCATATGCAGCCTCTCTCAAACTAAAGCGGCACATCCCACCATGACGATTCTCAAAGGTGACTATGGGTGTTTATGTAAATAACAGTTTTCATTGTCTGAGACGTTAAGCTCTTTGCGAGAGTCTTGAGACACCATGCTTGAACACAAAAGTAAGCGAAGCCCCAGAAGTGTCTTTTTTTTTTTTTTTTTTTTGTCAATAAGCAAGCACAGAAAAGTGGGTTAACTACTTGAAAATGCACCCTAAGCAGCATGTGTATAAGCTAGAAGAGCTTAGCGAAGCTGGGGAGACTTTTGAGAGTGGAAGTCATTTAGCGTCTCTTCACAGTCTGACAGCGAACGGCACACATGCTGCAAGGTGAGGAACAGAGCTCTTGACTGACTGGACAAAGAACAGACACCGAGCTACCGTGGTTATTTGATCAATATCGGCACTTCGGCAGATAGAAACGTAGGAAACCGAGTGCGGGATTAGTAAGGAGGCGAGATAACTGTGTGAAAAATCACACGAGATTCCACTGCTGTTCACCCTGCTCTTAGAAACAGAATATACTGTAAGCGCTCAGTTAGTCCGTAATTGCGTTTGGATATATCGTAAAGTGTTCAAATCGTTTGAATAAATCCCGTTGTAGCTTCACTACAATGAATATTTATTTTATTGATTCTTACAAATTGAACACTATTTCCTTCCACATAAGATATATATATATATATATATATATAGGGCATAGAAGCATATTCCTTTTCCCTTCTCCGTTCTTTATTTTGCTTATGAGGACTACAGTATTTATTGCATTGACTAAGTCATTTGTATTCGACTCTGCTCTTGGGCAATTGATGCGAAGATACCCTACACAATCCATCATCATTTGAATGCAGTTGCAAGATTTCATTGGCACCAATTTGGTCTGCAGATGGGTTTAATTGGCTGGGATACGCGAGGAATGATGACTTCTTCCATTTTATGTACGGAGCCACTGTCCACTACTCAGCAAAGGCGTAACGCATTCGCCACACTCGCGCTACTTAATAAAAACAAGTGAGGGTGACGGTTTAATGCGTCAAATTTGCACTTCAGCCCTGCACCAAAAAAATCTAAAAGATCGTGGAAACCAGCTGCAGCATGAAGATATTCCTCAATAATGTAAAACAACAAATTTGCAAAAAGCATTGGCGCATATATTTATTATTGACGTGTCCAAACGTAGTAAAATAAATCCGAAACAGGAGTCCGCTTCTGGGTTTATATCAAGTACGTGAGGCCGCTGTCGTGTGACGATGTTTCTTTCTAATCACTTCTCATCGAGGGAGCGCCAAGTGCACCTGATGGACGCTGCTGTGTTTAACAAACTGCACAGACGTGTATGCGTTCCACACGTAGTTAAAGCATTAGGTGATGATTGCGCATACTTTGGAGAGAATCCTCCTCGATTACACTTAATGTCTACTGCCTCTGCAAATGACCCCCTGCCAAAGTATGTGCATTTCATTTCACATGCAGTCAAGTTATATAGATCACGCCTAAATAAGAAATGAAGGTAAAAGCAGCGCTACCGATATAGAGTTCATAGAGTTGACACTCCTTTTAGCATGGTGCTCATTTTGATAGAAAGTACTCCGATGGAAGAAAAAAAAAAAAAAAAAGGAGTTGGAATGGTGAAGTTCGAAGTTCGTGGCCATCGGCATTGTTTAGGGTTAGAAGACCTCCCTCTGATGGGTTACATCGATTTTAGTTTTTTTGCAGTTTTACCCAGTAGAAGCTGTTTAGTCAGGTGAAACATGCATCTGAGATTTCATTATACATGCATGGGGAAGCTGTTTCAAGGGCTCACAATTGGTATCTGGCCCAGCCAGGGGGGGGGGGCGCTGGAGCACCCACAGTTTTTGCTTTCTAAAAAAACCCAAAAAACAACCCCAGCTATGAACTGCAGCCATGTTTGCAAGTTACTCAGGATTTTCCCTAAGGGGGACCGATTCTCTACAAATCTACCTCGGCAGTTCCACCCTTGAACATTAAAATACAGAAGCTATTGCTCGTCATTTTTGGAGAGAGAGGGGAGGGGGGGGGGGGGGGGGGGGGGGGCAGTGACGCAGCTGCACTTTGATTTTCATTTCATTTGCATCACTTTCATTCAACAACACACCTTCTCCTTTCCAGCCAGTGAAGTTTTTTTTCTCCCCCAAACTTTATTCTCCCGGCCTCGGTTCGCCGACACGGCAAACTACTCGGTAAACAATCTATGGTGTTAACACTTGGATGAAAAAGACATGCTGAAATTATATTGGCAGGTCGGTATCACGCCGCCTCTTTTTCAAATGGCACCAGAAGTCTGACCTTTTCATGATCTCACTGCTGTCAACAGATGACCTTTGTGCACGGCATCACATCGAAAGCAACGTAAGAGTCTTTAGACGAGGCAGGCTTTGGCTTTTAAAAATCTCTCATCAGTGGCAGCATTGTGAGCAGAACACGGTAAAAAAATATAAAATATTTTGCATTACATTAAAACTTCCTTATTTTCCTGCCACCGGATGTTTTTTCAATTCCTGTGAGGTCAAGATTTTAGAGCTTATTTGATGTTTTGAGACGTTTCAGTTTGAATCACAGGAACAGAAAAAAAAAAATAAGGAAGAGACACTTTTACTCACAGTCCAGTCACAGACTGAATCTTTAGAGAATAAAGGAAAATTCAATTTCAACACCCACATAAAATCTGTTAATGTTTTCTTTCAGGACATTCTCACACCTCTTTTTTTTGGGGGGGGGGGGTTGTGAAACTTAGTGAATCAATAAACTTGTGTCCTACTTCTCAGGTTGTGGGTGTAACCTGAGGGAATCGCAGGAGGAGGAGGAGGTGGAGGTGGAGAACAGGCAGCTTGGCTTCCCTGGTGGGTCAAGGTGAGTCTGTTAGCCTGATGGCTTGTTCACTCTGCAGATGTCACCTGGTCATTATCCCGAGGCAGCCATCTGCCAGTTGGTCCAGCCGGGCCTGGCCACTCAGTCTTCTGGGTCCTTTGTGACTGGCAGGATCCATGCTGTTTTCTCTTCCACTCTGACCCGCTACTCCACCTGCCTCCGGTGTCCACAAAGCCCAGGCTGGTCGGAGCCAAAGGGAAGACGGAAGACACACAGAGAGAAACAAAAAAGCAAGCTTTGAACTCCCTGCCAGAACGTAAACTGGGAGAAATTAATGATGCAGCCGCAGTTTTTACCTGGGCTCCCCTCACAGCTGACTGCCTGGCCTCTCAACCCCAGGGCTGCTGGGATGCAGCATGATGCTGCCAAAATAAACTCCAGACTCCTTGATTAGATCACCAACTTCTCTTGCTTGTTTTCTTTCTTTCTTTCTTTTTTTTATTATTATTTATTATTCTTTTATTCTCTGCCTCTTGAAATCATCCATTGAGAGAATCTTCTGACACAACAGCCACTGGAGAGTGTCATTATATTGCAAAGTTAATATAGTCAGGCTTTAAATCTTCTTCAAGTCATTTTGTTAGAAAATTAGAGCTTTACTTTTGGACACACTTAATCATGCCCTCCTTTCAGGTGCTGGGGTTTTCTGTGACTCCTGCTTTAGCGGAGTCATTTTGACTTGATGAGGTTTGAAGTCAGGTGGCTCATTACAGTTGGGTTTAATTTCTGAAGCGAGGGAACAAATCACTTCTGAAAATCACAAAGGAATAAAAGCGACGGTTCGGCATGTGCATATTCACCATGTCATGTTCTCTGTTTCCCAAAGGCCTGGTGACACAGATGAGTGTTCCCATATAAACTTCTTCATTAGGCTGTTTTGACCTGTGACATGTGAGGACAATACTTTATTTTGTTTGGGTTTTTTTTGCACCACTGAACATAATTTAACTTAAGTTAGACCTGTTTTTGTGGACACTTTTCCTCTCTG
The DNA here is from genome assembly GCF_963383615.2 of Lipophrys pholis. Lineage (NCBI taxonomy): Eukaryota > Metazoa > Chordata > Actinopteri > Blenniiformes > Blenniidae > Lipophrys > Lipophrys pholis. The sequence continues at coordinate 14,426,364 of NC_137642.1, read as the reverse complement.
CTGGTGGTCACAGAAGCAAACAATTAAAATCGACCACTCTTAATTGTACTTTAAAAAAAAATTACTTCTGGTTGAAATGCAAGTTTATCACACTCGGATAAATCATAAGAGACTGAAACGGCACCCATCATCTTAAGCTGAAAGAACAAATTCAGCATCATTCCAAGTGAAAATATCACCGAAGCCACATATTGTCTCCAGCTAGTTGGGAGTTGTCTCAGCCAGTGAGATCCGTGTTTCCTGATATTTATATTTTCTGTTTAGTTGTTTTTAGCTGTATTATGAAATGTGTCTTTTCATCCCATTCGGTAAGAAAAAAAAAAAGGCTTGAAAATGATTTGACCAAATTCAATTTCAGTTAATATGTTCACTCATGTTTCATGTTGATTCTCAGCTCTCAGAACAACTTACAGATGCTGCTAAAAAGTCACAGTGGTGGAGTGTAAGTGGGCTACATCATCATCCTGCGGGGGAAGTTTTTCCTCTTTCAGCGAGTGTCTTTTTGTAGCAACAAACTTTGTTTAGGACGGAAGAAAGTCATGCACTTTTTTTTCTTCTTCTCCTTTCCTGCTGTGTCACACATGCTGATAGTCAGGACTATTTGAGGACACATCCACAGATAACCAATCAGGCAAATGCCATAAACACACTCATTTCTCGCCTGCAAGTAATGTCCAGAATGCTTTCAATCTGTTATCACCGCCACAACTTTCATCATTTTCACTGACCATGAAATGCCATTACATTGTAATACACACACACACACACACACACACACACACACACACACACACACACACACACACACACACACACACACACACACACACACACAGGGCCTATTCATTGATGAAATGCATTTCTCACTCCTTTATCTTTTAACTAAATGCCTCAGTTTGAAGAAAAAAATAAGTGTGACCCGAGCCCTAAAACCATTTCTTAAACCGCTGCGTGCTCTCAAGCTTTTGGACCTCACGCACGGACACCTTCGCTCTTGCATCCTCCCTGATTCCGAATATTTCATCCTTGACCCAGTTTGAACTCGGGACCTGCAATAATGTGCTGGACATGAATGGCTGCGTGGGCAATCTGCTCCTCCTTTCCTTCTGTTGTTGTTTTGGATGCGTTATGCTGTTGTTCTGGTGCAAGGCACACCACAACTTGAGGCTTGGCTCAGTTTCCTGCCCCTGATACAGAAAGGAGAACTATGATAGTGGGAGGCCCAGCCTCTAACCTGCCGGTGCCCCTGGCAGCCCGAACGGGCCAGCTGGTACTGTCAGCAACCCTGACAGATGACCTGCTGCGCAGATACTTTTAGCTCATGATTCACCCATCATTATACAAATGTATAATGTACGACGGAAACAAAGCCTACTCTTCTTGCAAAAGCATTCACAAATTGTATTCTAGCCTGACCAGAGTATGATGAAGCCCCAAGGGAAACTTCAAGGTAGCTTTTAGTATTTTTTATAAAAAATGTTTGTAAGGTAAGAGCGATGCCCACAACAAATTTTAAACTGTGCTGTTTGTGCACAATGGAGCTGAATATAAATAAAGCTGAATGATACTGAGGAACCATTTTAAAAACAATCCGCTCTAATGTTCGGCTACCATCTAATCAGAAATCCACTGCAGGCGAGGGCGAGATACTAAATTCAGAGAATGGCCACAAACAATAGACCGCAATGCAACGCAACCGCATGTCATGCTGGTTCTTTTTTTTATTTTTTATTTTTATTTGCCTGCACTCTTACAGTACGGTCTCAGTTACAATCACCACCCACACAGATAACCTATGGCTGGATGCCATGTCGTCTGTGAACCATTCTGGAGGCTGTGAAAGGGCAAAATGTGAAAAGTAAGAACAATGCAGGTTAGAAGTGAGTGTTTGAACAGAAAGTAGAGAAAAATAGAAAAAAAACAAAAAAAACACTGAGTGTCCGTAAATGCACTAAAATAAGAAGACTAAATTATTTTTGCTTGTTTGTTTGTTTTTGTTTTTGCTTTTTTTTACTTCAGTATTCAAGTTTTCAGGACAAACTAAGCACTTCCTTTGTTTCAAAGGAAAAATATAGGAGGTATTTCATTTGCTTTCTATGGTAATTTTGACATTTTGCCACAACTTTTAAACCCATCAATATTCTGGTTAGATTAAACTTTTGTTCATTTCTTCTGCACCATCGGCCCTAAGCAGTTTTATTCATAATGAATGTGAAATTGCAGTCTATCTTTATAATAAAAAAAATAAATAAAAAAAGAAAACTCACATTTGACACAAAAATGCATCAAGAATGGATAGAAATAATATCAGCTGAAGTAAGATAAAAGTTTCAGTTAAATTCAACTGTATTTATATAGCATCAATGTAATTTCAAGGCACCTTCACAGAGAAAATACAAACAGTTTCAATGGAGCAAACATAAAAAAATATAAACTCCCTTGTTAAGGAAGAAACCTTTGCATAAGCAGGCTTTGCGAGCACGTTCTGCTGTTCCTTTGCTTAGAGGATAGAAGGAGAGAACATGAATTTCTCCCTGTGATTAATAGGACAGGACGGAGACAAAACTTAGCAAGCAAACAAAGAATAAATTCTTTTTATCAGAAGTCAGCTAATTCACTAACTGCAGGAGGCTCGGGATCATTAACTTTTAGTTCCGGAGATCCGAATCTTGTGATCCAGGGAGAGAAGAAAGTGGAGGAAGCCACACTCTTCACACATACAGTACATACTGGCATTAATCACACTGAGGGTGAAATGTGTGAGCGTCATGTAACGCAAGAACTAAAGTATAAGACCTCATGGAAAGTCCTAAGCACACTTTTGTGTCTTGTCATTGTGTGCAGTTGCCTTAAAATGCATTAACATCTGTTGATATGAATGATGTGTTGCCTGTTGAAATGATATGGCATGATCTGACATTTTATTAACAACAAACAGAGACCGACATGTGCACAGATTAAAACCTGCGCTGCATGATTATGAATTTATCAAACTCACACAGAGCAGCTGAATTACACTTTTTGAATACAGCAATTTGAAATTGAAAGCAAATACTTGAAACTGAATGTGACAATTATTGAAATTAGCCAACTTACCCCTCATTTTCTCTATTCACATTCAAATTTATTTAATTCAAGCTGAGCCCTCAGCGCACGAACATCTGGAAGGAACTTTTGTTCCTTGAGTGACTGGAGAACAGCTGCCTCCTCCAACGCCGCCAACAGTGGTCTGACACTCTTCACTTGCAATCCATGTGGCACTGTGCCGCTCTCATTTCCTCGGCTAGTGAACAAGTCTTCTTTACACTTGGTGAAAGGAAGGTAAATTGCATCTTACAGCTGAAACTGTTATGGGTTGGTTATCTTGCATACAAAAAATGTATTGTGCTCCTTGTGTATGTAAGCAATTTGTTCCCACCCCCCCCTTCTTTGGACAGTAAACAGTGCAGAATATAGGCCGACTACACACCACTGCAATGTAATCAGATACATATATATGAAATTAGTAGAATTATGTGATATAGGGTTGACTCATCCTTTTTTTTTTTTTCTTATTCCACTGTATCTTTTTGTCTGTTGTGAGATGCTGAAGCACATGACATGACGATTATACACTCTCACTGTCAGACACAGTCTGACGTCTTGATATCTTGGCCAGATAATGTGAAAGTACAAGTTTTTGTTACGGTGACTAACATCAAGGTAAAACCAAAAAAAGAGGATGAATGGAACCGCTCTCTCCGCAGTGACTGAGGAGTTGATTATTATAATAGACTGCTGACGTCATGCAAAGTGCCTCAAAGGAGACATAATAAGAGACCGAAATATCCGGTTTACGTCTTAATCTGTGTGATTACCTTGGCCCTTGACGTTACTTACCAGAACATCTAAAAACAACCACAAGCAGACAGCGAAGGACAAAGAAATTCATTGGAGGCTAAAGCAGACGACCTCAGGACGAACGCAGCTTGTCAGAGATGAATCACTGAATACTCAACATTGTGAATGATTCTCCAGAGACACTGTATTGTTCAGAATATTGTCTGAAGTCGTATACCCTCATAGGCAGGATGATGAAAGTTCATTCCGATATCCAATACATGCAGCTCCACAACTTCAAGTTATGTTATTATTGAATGACGCCTTTTAGGTTTGACCATTGTACCGTTACACAGTTTCTTTTAGTTAAGACATTGTGTTTGTGCACGATTGGTGAAATATGAAAAAAAAAAAAAAAAGAAGCTCATTTACACGAGGACCTTCACGAGTGCATAGTTAATGATCCATCCATCTTTTACACCGCTTATCTTGTTCAGGGTCGCGGGGGCGCTGGAGCCAATCCCAGCTTGCTATGGGTGGGGGCAGGAAACACCCCCAACAGGTTGCCAGTCCATCACAGGGCAAACACAGAGAGAAAAAACAACTTCACACACTCACATTCACACGGCCTTAAATGCATCCGTTTTGGACTAGAGTACTCAGTAAAAGCCCAATTACAAACAGGGAGAACATGCAAACTCCACAAAGAAAAGGTCCATCCAGTCCAGACCTGAGCCATGGCTACACTCTCTGTAAAGCAAGGGAGCCAACCACGACATTGCACAGCCCAGTGCACAGTGAAACAAGTAAAAAAAAAAAACAGAGCCTAATTAAATCAAGAGCTCTCCATCGTGTCTGGCTTCTGATGTTTTTCAAAGAATAGCATGTAGTAATTATCACATTTCAGATGTCAGTGCGTTGCTAACACTTGCACGTAGTATTCATTTCATGTATTTCGCTCCAATTCCAGCGATCTGGCGCTCTCCCGTTTCTTATTTTAAACGTACATAAAAATGCACATAAACGTCGTATATAAAAAAACATTACTGGTGAATACTTCGCATTGCTGCATTTTTACTTTCAATGGACTGCAGTACCTGTGTTCTTGTGTGACTGTCGTGAAGATCTTAATTTATTGTGTCGTTATCATTGCTGCAACAGCAACAATATGTTTCTGTTTTCTTCTACTTTTCTGTTTTAAGTTCCAACAGAAGCTTTTCCTGAGACCGACACTGAGAAACGTTTTTTTTCAGTCGTGCAGATAACATCCGTAAAGATGTGACTGCAAAACGGTAAATAATAAGTGCGTGCTTCATAACAGTGAAATCACACGACGCTTATTTATTTGGGACTCGGCGATAACATACTGATTCAGGAGTGTAGGAGTAGTTATCTCTGCAGCTCTCTATCCACATGTGAAAATAAAATTCCCTTGAAAACTCAATAAAAGCAAGGATCAATTACAGAATTGTTAAATACACCCAGGAAAAAAAAATATTGAGCTTTCCCCGAGACCTCAAGGAAAGTTTAAGAAATGCTAATTCTACCACGGTTGTACGAAGCTGTGTGTCAATAGCATGACGGCAACTGACAAGAAAATCCTGCACGTGGAAGCTTACGGTAACTTCAAAATTAACTTGTCTCTTGCATATAATTGAGGATATGTGAAGTGAACGCGGTAAATAAAAAAAAATGTATGTCTGCACTAACTTTTCTACTTTTTAAAGCTATAACTATGATCCAAAGTAATCTTTTGTATTATAAGGCTTTGCAGAGGCCTGATAATGACCAGTTCCTTTGAGTCTGAAGTGTTTAATCAGACATTTATGCAATGGACACTCATTACCAAGAGTTGAAGAAAGCCAGACGATATTTCAGTTCGTTTCTCGAACTGCGTATGACTAATTTCTATCAATTATTTTGAGCAAGTTGACCTGGCTGTTTGAAAAGAAACAAAAAAAAAAAAAGTGAAATTCGGCTTAAAATTGTTCAGTTAAAGCAAATTTTCTTTTCATCCTCTTTGAACCAGTCACAAAAGCATTCGGTCCATAGGGGAGGTAGAACAGGCGGAGGTCAACAACAGTGCAGGCAATCACACATGCAACAGTTCCGAGGGGGCAGACAAGAGCAAAACCAGAAACACTTAACTAGATCTGAACCGCAGAGAATAAAGTAGACAAAAGGCTGAAGCACTTGACTCAGGGCAGCAGACGAAGCGACGCAGAGCGCAGTGCTTAAATACAGCAGGGAGTGAGAACTTGACAAGATGCAGGTGGACACGATTAAGGGACGGGAGTGTAAATCAAAATAGATGAGGCTGCTTTCAGCACGCAGGACGGCAGGAGGACATCTGAAACGAGCAAACCAAAACCAGCATGAGAGAAGCACTGAAGACGTGTGCATGAGAGACCCAAAACCTCCCTGAAACATAACAACTCGTCTTCAAAGATTACTTACTTTTGCTCGTATTGTCTTTTGTTTTGGTAATTTGTATGCGACGTGGCTCTCCAGCTCATTTAACTTGAGCTCTCACCATGTCCTCTCTAAGTAATGGTCATTTAATATATTTTTCCTACATGGAGTTCACTTTCGCTTTTGGTATTGCAAGAAGAGAAACCGGTGAGAAAATATTATATTCATGAACTGTCAAATACAACCGGCTCCATTCTGCATGTGTAGGAGCACACACCGTGCCGAGCTTTCAGTAATGGGCACGACATAAAGAGCACATATTGCAATTCCCTTAAGCACGGTGCTTTACAAAGGGCTTTATGAATGAAACCCCCCCACCCCCAACTGACCCACCAGCAAATATAAAGCTCTCTTCTCAATGAAGAATACAAAGCAACAGAAGGGGGACCTTAAAAAAAAAGAAGAGATGCCAGTGAAATTACACCACCCAGAAATGTGGACTTTCTTTATATTGAATTGGGCTTTGACATTAAAGGAACAATAAATAATAAATCTTATTTGAACAGTAGAGTCGATTCTACCAGTCTGGTGCTGCTTGCCCCCGATGCGCCATCTCACTGGAAAATTCCTTTCTTTTATCTGAGCTCTGAGAAATGTTCTCTCCTTGTACCATGTCACATTAATGAATACATTAATACCAGAAGCTTGGAAGTGCTTGCTGGCAGCATTACAGTATTTTACACCGCAAGACTGGTTCTCATAACAAGTGCTGGACATCTGTCACTGCTACTAAAATGTGTTTTTCTTTTCTTTCCTATTAGTGTTTTTTCAGCTGCCACTTTTGTCATTGGCTCTGTATCCTCGCCAAGAGGTTGTCAAACAGTTTGACACACGTGTTCCTGCTTCAACACGCCTAATTCAAAGAAATAGTGATCAAACAGTACTGAATTCAAATGAGGTGTATTGGAGCAGGAAGACAACGACAAGGTCTCCTGCTGGCTCCGGCTTGCAGCACAGATTTTGATATTAGTTGTCGTCGCTGTGAGGGTTGCAGGACTGCAATATCGCTTTACACCACTTGGGGCAGTGATGGATCGTTCAGTTGTTGAACTTGCTCCAATTTATCAGAATTTCTCTTGTGTTTTTTGAGCATTTAATAAAAAGAAATCTAGGGATTTCAGTTTTGTTTTTGTTTTTTTGTTAATATCAACTTGAGCCTTTGTATTTGTTCTTTTAACAACTTCAGTTGTTATATTTGCTCTCCTGTTAAGTGTTGTATGTACAGGTTTACATACACGATATAAAGAAATGTTTTTGAGATCATCACAGTATTGGAGCATTTAATTTCCAAGGTTTTACATTGTTAATCCTCGTGGACTTCACTCAGTTATTGAATACAAATTCGGATCAGTTGAAATAACAGTGTCAATATTTAACTGGGCTTTCGGGCCACTTTGTACTTGGAAAATTGGGCCCCAAGGTCAAAAAGGTTGAGAACCCCTGATCTACATTATCTTAAAGTCAGGAGCACAAAAGCGCAAAATTACAGTCACAAACTCACTTCTGAAATGCTGCTGTATCCAAAAAAGAAAAGCAAAGTCACCACGCAATGAAACACCCAATTGTTTAACTCATATAATGGCGCCCCAGTTTGTGTGGTAGTTTTTTTAATAAAATTTCTCTCACAACATGGCCTACTATTATGCAAGGTCGGCTCACTGAAAACAAAATCAAAGGTGCTAATTAGTGACATATTGAGCTCCCCGGGGTGTGTGACAGTCAAACATGATTTCATAAAACTTGCGGATAAATCGTGACAAACAATTAAGAGTTCAACACGCAGGATATCATAATGTGTACGGAGGTAATGCAGCTTCAAGCAAGGTTCCGATGCAAAGTAAATGCAATATTTGTTTACTTTTCATGATCTAGATAGAGTGATTTGTATATAAGAGAGAAGTCCACCAGCCTACTAAAACCTGCAGAACCCCTTTGGTCAGCTGTGCCTAAAGATTAATGAGGGAACTGGTTGTTGAACTGCACTACCATCCTTACATTTGACAGTCTGAAGGAACAAAACCTCACAATGGCTGACAGCTTACAGAAGAAACTAGACATTCAGAGTTGGTGTGATCAATTTAAAAGTGGTATTCCTCTACCTTGGTCCTTACAGGGTGCACCATAGACAGTCCATCACAGCAGGAAACACAAAGAAACGGACGGTCACAAAAACTCACCATCACACCTCTGAAAATTGATCTCAAATGCTTTTTTTTTGTTTTTCTTCCTGGAGTAAACTTACGTATAAATGCTCACATACACAGAAGTGTGTAAAAACCACCAAATGCTTGTCCGATAATGGGAGGCAGTTGATGGTTCATCGTCTTGTGAAGTGACACGTTAGCACATGGACGGGTGGAGCAGTTTGTAGATGAGACAGAGATCAGACCCCAAGCAGAAGTGACGTGTGCTATTTTATAGTAACATTTTTTTTTTTTAATTAAAGGCTCATACAATCTGTGATCTGTTTTATAACTTTATTATGCGCAACAGGGCAACTAGAATTTTCCAAACTTGTAGGTTTGATTGCACAATGTTGCTGATGACTGAACCAGAGATGAAAACCACAACAATGTGGTCATCCATCCATCCATTTTCTTCCGCTTATCCGGGGCCGGGTCGCGGGGGCAGCAGTCTAAGCAAGGAAGCCCAGACTTCCCTCGCCCCAGACACTTCCTCCAGCTCCTCCGGTGGGACCCCAAGGCGTTCCCAGGCCAGCCGAAAGACATAGTCTCTCCAGCGTGTCCTAGGTCTGCCTCTCCTACCGGAGGGACATGCCCGGAACACCTCCCGAGGGAGGCGTCCATGGGGCATCCGACTTGGACTTGGACAATGTGGTCATTCTCCCTCTTTTTTACCTCCTTGGGAATCTGCTTACAATCTTTTTTTGTTGTTGAAATAATTGCATAATTCTCTGCTGCATTTCTGCTGGTTGGTAGCAGCTGTTGCTCGTGTTGTGTAGTGAGGTAGTGAGTGAAGTTTGACATCTCTGACACTTGTCCTAAAATAATCTCAGGCTGTCTGTGAACCTTTCTCAACATTCAACCTCAGATTTTAATCTGCAATCAAAGATATCATCAGGATTGCTCATCTTTGGTCTAAGTTGGCCACAACAGATTTAAGAAGTTCAGATACACATAATAGATCATTTAAAACAGTACAAAACAGACACGTGCTATGTTTTTATTTTGGTCATGGTCTACATTAGTTTTTTAGTGAATGAGTCCATTCATAGAACTCACATTTTCAAATCAAAATTCAAATCATATTGTTTGTACTAATTATTTTCAGAATAAACTTCGTACAAATCCCCCTATTGGGTACCACTGATTTCATGTAAATGAGCTTCTATGCCTATTGTTGTTTATTTAAATACCCATAGATAAATATTGAAGTATCATTTGTACTCTACAGAGGAGAAAACATGTTATTCTGTGTTCTTCCTACAGAGGAACTGATTCGACGCGTATAATAAGTTGGCTCCTGCTTCACACAAAGACTTCACGATGAAGCTATAACTTTCCCCCCACAAGTTCATTTCAGGACTAAACCTCACTTTGAAAAGTTCTACTTATGTCAAAAACCAATTTTCACATGTAACTGCTTTTCATATCCTCCGAGATACAGCTCGCCTTCAGGAAAACAGAGTGGGATTGAGGAGCGGGGGAAAATATAAATCAGTGTTTCACGGGGAAAAAGGAAAAAACCCACAAGGTCCACAGAGCTGTCTGTTGTGATTGGCCTCTTTAAACAGGCATTATTTGTGTGGTATTTAGACAACGATTCATACATTATTCATCGTTGTTTTTCCTCTATTCATGTCAATTTCAAAGACCATTTGCAGCTTTGTGTTGGCATACACAAAGCTTGATTGCTCCATCTGCTTTAAACTTAGCCTCAGATATAAATAACACAGAGTGAAAAGGGAGGATGTGGTCATGTTAGATAAAACAATCTCTCTTAGTACACAATTTGTGCTGTATGAAAACCTTGCAGATTTCTTTGCCTCTGTCTTTGAGAACATATCTATCCATTTGATGTGCAGTGAACCACGTGGGATGAGAGGCTGCCTTTTCCTGTCAAACTAAATCATTCCTCCATTTAATCTTTATCAAAGAACGCAAAAAAAAAAAAAAGAAGCAGATCGCTGACCAAAATCAGGGGAGCATCTTGTGGGTCTGTATGGTTCAAAGCAGCCTTATCTCCAGAAACTGTATGACTTTCAGTGCTATTAGAGTGTCGTATCGCATAACAGTGTTATAATTCAGATCAGCAGACTAATATTAGGGTTGACAGAAAATAGAAAAAAGAATCCTGGCAGAGGCAGCCTCTCTATTGTTTATCAGCTTTAAGAGAATTATTTACCGATTAAGAGAAACTTTGAGGTCACGTCTTTGAAAACTTTTGTTGCTTAGAGTTTCAAAGATATATTTTATTCACATCTCACTCGAGCGTGATGGTTAACTTTATGGATTCATGATATTAAAAAGAACAAATCCAGCCAATCTCTGCAGCCCAAAAAACTCACATGTTGTATGATTCCTGTTTTGTCAAAGAAAATGGGCAGTATGAAGTTTGGTTCTCAGCACGAAAGCAAGTGAATAACCCACACGATTCTACTTCTGGATGAATAATTGCTTTCACACCTTTCATATGGCAACATTTCTTCTAAATGCTGTGTGCATAATAAAGCGGGCAAGCAGGAACTCAGAATTTCAGTCAAAAAAAAAAAAAAATGTTGACTTCTTGTTGCTGCCGGGCTGCCAATGTGCAAAAAAGCTGCAGAATGACAATTTAAGTGTCTCAAGACAGACTTCATCAGTCAACCTGCTTGAAGAAGCCGTGCGACGACACTGCGGGCAGCGTGACAATGTTTATACTTAACAGAGTCGGTGGCAGCAAAAGTTGTCTGTTTCTCCTAAAAATGTGAAGTGGAAGACTCACCGAGCTGCTGCTGCTTGGGAAAAACCTCTGGTGTTGTGCTTAAAACCTGTCAGGCTCAAAGCCCCAAACACCAACAGCCATTGTCACTCACCGGCATCAGCATGTTGCTGGGTAGAAAATGCGCGCTTGAATGACGGTTTCATAAAGCCGCGAGTCGACAATCCGCTCGCACATCAACAACATGGTCAGAGAGGTCAAAGAATCATGTGAACTTTTGCAATAAATATAATATTTAGACAGTGAAATCACTACCATTGAGTCATATTTCCAAACTAGCCTAAAAACAAAACCACAGATAGTGTTTTTATATCTAAGGTACAATAATTATTAACAAATTACAATATGAACTTGGCAATTGCTAAAAAACAGATGCCTTTCTGTGCGAACATCATAAGTATCATAAATTCCTCATCACTTCTCGAAATAATGTCAGTGAAATTAAGGTGTTAATTCATTTTTTAGTATGTGAAATTACTAGTCGAAGGGAGTGAAGTCACAACTGAATGAAACTGACACATTGCTTGCTTTCAAATGAATACAAACAACAATATTTGCTGCAAAAACAAGTAATCAGACGCAGTCGGTCAGATTGCTGCAAGCATTGCAAAGCCTATTCCTCTTGCCATGTCACAATTTTGTTATCTGAATGTCTATATAGAATATATTTAGACATATGATTCTATTAATTAGAGTTAAGAAACCTTTTTTTTTTTTTTGTTTCATTGTTTCAATTATTTGTGGGCCAGGTTTGAAATGATGAGTAACAATAACCACACTTTGCCTGAGTCACCCGTCATGTTCTCACAGTATTTGCTGGCTGGTGAGTGTTGATGACTCTCATGGTCATAGCCAGTAATGCTTGCCAGCCACATGTTACACTTACGACATCCTGGAGTTTACTTGCGAGCCATCCAAAACTCCCACACATGAATTTTCTCTGGATGCCAGGACCTGCATAAAAGCTCATCTCTAAAAAGGCACAGTGGCTATGTGGACTCGTAACCCCTAATATGCTGTTTGTCCTCGCAAACAGCATATTTTTTTTAAAACACATGACGATTAAAGATTTTCAACCTCTGGGTGGCATCATCATCATTATTTGGGAAGAAAATACAAATATATCCTAGGAAAAACTTGCCGCTGTGTCCTCACCATACCCATCATCCTCTTCAGATCCAAAGCCGGTGTTGTCTTCGGGGCTAACTCGCTTCGTTTACTCAGCAGTCAGGCACAAGTACACAGGAGTCAGCTCGCGATTTAAAGCACTGCAGCATTTATTTGCTTGTAACTACTGCTGACACTGTACATTTAGTGCCACTTTAAGACTCTTTACTCTGCTAGTGGCTACTTTTAACAGTGGTGCAACAACACATTGGCTTTTATTTGCACACAGGTTGAGCAAATGCGCACAGTCATTTCTCGCAGGTCCCAAGCTCCTCTTACCAGACTCTGTTTCTCCCACTTGTATCTCTAGAAAAGTTGTGAACTCTTTAGTTTGCGCGTTCAGTAGGACGGCAGCCGCCCGAGGTCTAAAACCAGCATATAATGCGTGACAATTCTGCAATAATCACACCACTGAGGTTTAAAAAAAACAAAAAACAGCCTGTCACATTTACAAACTGATGTTATTGTACTTTCAGTAAGAGAGGACATCTATTATAACAACTATCAAAAATCTACATAGCCTCATGGAACTCTCATGAATATTTGACAGCAGTTAGTTTCACTCAAATTTGATTGGAGACGTATTCCTACATAAACTTGTCGCTAACAATATTTATAAAGGTGTGTTTTCTAAGGTTCCGCGGGATCATTCGGTTGATATTTGTAGAATGCTAGGATTTGTACAAGTCTTTCGTCCTATATTAGTAAATATCAGCAGCTGCAAACATTTCTGAAAATTTCCGAAGCAGACATCAGATTTGGCACAACAGCACTAACATCATTGTTATTAATGACATTATCTTTGATAAAAGCGAGGATTCATTATGTATCTAACAACAGGGGAAATTGAGCACGTTTCACTGTAGATAAATTACATTTATCTCTAATAGAGTGGCTGTCCTCAGCCCTGGGCTCTATCCCTGTCACTTTCATTCCACAGAATAAGAGGACCGGCTCCTGTGGCTTCATTCACAAACCAATATGAAGAAATAAGTGGAACCTCTCTTCACATTGAGCTGTACTTCGTGTGTAGATATAATAATTCGCTGCTTTCATTGCTAAAGCGCACAAGCAATCTGCACAAGCTCATCTCAGGTTAACAAAAGCATGCAGTTTGTTTAGTTTCTTCTAGGTTGATTTGCTGCTGCTCGGCATGTTTTGCAGCCGTGTGACAGTAGCTCTGAACGCACCCATGTTTTGGCGCCAGCATGTGTTGATTGGTTGTGTTTGACATGAGAGCACCGACAAGAAGTCAAAGAAGACCCGTGTCTGATACAGGAAGGTTTCCGAATTCGTATGTGAACATTTAGAATCCGCTCAGAAGTGCTGTGGCAGCATTCACTGCAGAACTGCAGAAGAACGACAGGAGAAGAAGGAGGATCTGTTCCGCTGGGCTCTGGGAGCAGCAGACCCGATCGATGGCTCTTTGATTGCCTCACACTATAGCTCCTTTTTCTCCTGCCTCAGCCCACTGGGGGGAGGAGAACATGCTTCTTCAAGTGCATCGCAACCATCAGAAATGGCTTTGGTGAGATGTTGGTAGGCTGTTGGTTTAGCCTACTGTTTGCTTTTTTTTTTTTTTTTTGCCACATAACCATTTTCCTCGCTCAGGGAATGACTGGGATCACTCTGCACACGCGAGCACCTAAAACGTAGCTATGGTCTGCCGCTGCCAGGGGAATTCATGTGTCATCTACAGTTGCCACGATTCAGAATGACATTTCTTCCAAAAGATTGCCCCTGAGCAAACATGCCATGTTTGTTTACACATGAATAACCCATCACTCCTCATGTCTGTTCACTGCCTCACCAGAGAGAGTCCAAACTATTGAACATATAGAGTCATGAAGGACAAAATAGACGGGTTATTATTATGGTGTTATTATTTAAAGAAGTAGAAAAAAAGAGCCAAGGCATGGCTGGTCTGAAGAGTATATTTTCCATTCATTCCTTTGAATCATACTCCCACTGGCAGGTATTTCCATGCATCCTTTTAAGGGCCAGCCATGCATAAATGAAAGGATCGCACAGGCACTTTATCACACACAGAAATGGTTGCAAGAATTTCCTGGCATTTACATTTGCACTTGACTCCATCATAACATTTTCCCTCTCATCTCCTCAGACAATATACAATGTTTTTCATTTAATTGTTTTGGCCTCTCAGACTTGCGTTCTTTCACATATTATGAGTTACTGGCTGAAATGCAAATTCCCGGGAGAATGGTGCTTCAGGCGGGGTATTTTACCTTCAGTCTTATTCCTCTCACTCATACCTGTAACCATATTTTTTTTTCTTTCATCTCCGAACAGTGGAGCACCCTCGATTCTCAGTCGCTTTAGCTTCTGCAGTGAGAATGACTCCATCATGCACATGCAGCTCACAAACGAGCGCCACGTGTTACTAACTAACAAATTCTTAGTCATTTAATTATTCCTAATGAATGAGACCAGTGTTGAATTGTGTTTTTGACACCCTGAGCAATTGTGATTCAAATACCAACTGCGTTAGTTGGTTTCTCAAATGTTACCGCTTCCCGTCTGCCTGTGGCACTCTGCCTCAAAAACATGAAGGCAGTGTTTTCTTTGCAAATACACACAACACAAAATGAATTAAAAAAAAAGCATTTTCAAGGGCCAGTTTCAATCATAGATTAATTCAAATAAGTTGTACGGATATATGCATTTTCGTATATGTAACATTTGCCATATTCATGATAATGAAATGGGTTATATGGGAAAACAGTGTGGCTCCTCTGTTTGCTTGGAATGATACAATGGTGTTGTTTTGCTTCTCAACATTTTATTTGTTGACGGCAAGCACATTTTATAAATGATCATCATCCTTATTTGATAACAAATCTTAAGAGCAAAACTTTTAAAGCTCGCAAATTTGAAACTAAATAAGTTGATTACAGTCGGGGTGAATAATCATTACATCTCCAACTTCCTTTTTATACGCTGACTGATTGATAACCTAATGATCACTTTTCATTAGTGGCACCACACAGTCTTACTGAGTAAGTCATTTGATGTGTCCCTGCGGCAAACATTAATAATGATGTGATCATCACTAATGTACAAAAACTGCGTTTGCAAATGAGAACGGAACTGCAAAATACACGCAGGCCAATTAGTTGCGGGAAGGTATCAAAGTATTGCATTCTAGATCAGTACATATCAACACAGGCAACACAAACCAAACATGCCAGTTATATTAGTGGGTCTGTTCTTGCCGACTTACACATGTGTTACCAAACAATACAAAAGCAAGCAGATATAAAAAGAACCAACCTAATGTGTACATTCTCTTTGATCTCACACGAGGTAGTCTTTGAGCTGAGTACTGACTTGTGCCTCCAGGCAGAACAGTTCATCTAAAGAAAGAAAACAAACAAACATGTCAACATTAAATAAAAAAGAAACCAATTCATTCTGTTTGTGGGCATGAAAAGAGCTGCTTTGGATTCGCAGCTTTTGATATACACTACTTTTGCGAGCTAAAAATGCAGTCACTCTTCCCGCCGTTGGTTAGTATGTGCTTATAGGCAATGATGTGTCTCTCTACATTCATGTGAAGCCGCCCGTGGCTGGTTTGTCTCTCAGGTACGAGTGACCCTCGTGCTTTCCTGAAGACCTGCTGTGCCGGGTTCACTGGAGTTGAAAGCCTATCAGATTTAATTGATGGAGACCCTCCAGAATCAATGAGGCTAGGAAAGCAGGACAACCCCTTCTCTTTGGCAAGCCAGGAGGCCATCAGAAAGGGGAGGCGAGACGAGGACTGTGTGTGATGTTCATGCGTGAACCTGGGGCTTTGGAGTAATGGTGTGTGTCTACCCTGGTGCCACGCCACATAAACTTAGGACCTCCTTGTCAGATCCAGACACAGAGCCTACAGCGATGCACAGGAGGAGTCTGCAAAAAATAGACGCAGCAACCGGAATGCTGATCCATTATCACGTGGGTGTCACAATTAGGACACATACAATGTCCGGAAAACTTTAAGATCCAAACACTTTATACCTGACAACATTTTTACCCTAATAATAGTCAATATTATTTATATTAGGATTACAGTTAGTTTTTTTCTTAGATTCAATCTAGTATGGATCATATTGTAAACACACACTTGCAAACTTTGACACAATGTAGTTGACTGTTTTGTAGTGGCATTTATCTTGCAGCAGTCCTAGAAGCACTGGTGAGCAGAGGACCCTCTGACAGTCTCTAAATCGAGCAAATTACAGAGCAAGCACAGTCATCTGCTGGAGGGCCAGCGAGCAGCGCCTGGCAGTATCCTCAGAGCTCCTCGCTTGCTGCAGCGTCAGCACTGTCAATGGACTGAGCCCAGTCCCAACAAGGAGCATCTGGACACCCAGTCACGCCACATCAGAATGATCAACAGCCTGTCTCTTTGACATGTCAGTACTCTAAAATGTTTCAAATCAGGAGTCAATTATTTATCTATTCTTCTAAAACCTTATTTATCTATAATTTAGACACAAATACATCATTTCTTGAATCGCAGTGTTTAGATTGATGCAACTTCCGGCTACTAATCATCAACAACTCGTGGGTTGTGGGTCAGGACAGAAACAGAATCTCTTAAGACAAAGATATGGTTACAAAAATGTGCAGACAGGGCTGGATTTAATCATTTGCCTATTTAATGTAGACGCTCTACAAAGATCAGCACAAAATTAATAGTGATGTTGTGAAAAGATCATCAAAATGACCTGAAACTGGAAATACTGAGAGCTAAAGATAACAATCAGCCAGGATCAAACCTGACTTTCACGTTACAGCGAGCCTTTAAAGTCAAGTGAGCGTTCCTGTAATAAGGAGACAGATGGTGAGACATTGCAGTCCGTTACATTGCATGTTCACAGCTACTTTATAAACATAGCAAATGTTTGTCAGGTTTAACGCAGGGGTAAGAAAATGAATGATAAAAGCACGATGGTGTTAAGGTTGTTATTTTCAGTGAAGACAAGGGAATGTAGTTTATAAATAATACTGTAAAAATAAGTAAAAAATTGCACTGCTGTCAAATATACTATACTATATATATATATATACATTGCAGGAATTGTATGCATTCTGACTGAGTAAGATTGCAGTTTCAAACATGCCTGATTCGATGGTCTGTTTGGATTATGTCGATTAAAAAAATATGTGTTGGTTACTTTTGCAAAACATTTTCCACTCTATGCTGTTATTTATTATTTGCCACAACCGGAAAAAGCCACTTATAGAAAGCTTTATTCAGTGTTATGACTGCTGTTAGATATGAAGTAGCCTGAACATCCGTAGTATATAAGTAAATAAATAATCATTTTAGTGCTCTCAAACAATTACGAGTTTTAATCAGATTAATCACAGGGTTGCTGTGGATTCATTTCAATTAATCATGATGAAATAGCATAAATTTTTTATATATTAATTGCGTTTCATTATGCAGGTGCGAACAGACCAAAGAAAGAAGAGAGTATATATGCACTATATAACAGTTCATGGCAACAAAAAAAAACCAACTCTTTTCTCAAAACAAACGTTCATCCACATCAATGTGGCCCTGTTGCTTGTTTTTCATCCAGCTCCTAAGACAAACTTGTTGACATTGTCCAAGAGGAGAGCGGACAATTTCTTATTTACAATGTTCCTGCAAGTGAGAAGAGTAAGCAGAATCCACGACTAACCTATGCTTCATGTTTATGTGGTTTATTAAAACCGAAGTGCTTTGGTGAAAAGAAAACTCCTTTCTGCAGAGTGTGCATAATACTTTATGTTTGTCGACTGTTCCATCGCGGGGATTTTTTTGTACTCAAATTTCCAATTGAGAGGGCCATCGTGCTGTTTAGTGTCTTCCATACCCAGTCGGTTTCAGGGATCTCTGCCCTGCAGATGGGTTAATTGTGTTAAAACTTTTAATCAGATTGATCATGATGATGGATTAATCCGTGTCAATGCGATCATTTTCACAGCCCGGGTTCCTTCATCACGTATTGTGAGAGGATGCCTAAGATACTAACACACTTTTAAATTCGGGTGCCATCTGTTGCTTGCTGAGCACAACAAGTAAACTCTATGCGTGACAGCTACAATTACCATACCACGAGCCGGGGGCTGAGGTTGAGTGTGTATAATCACCTGTCGGTTGCATCGCCGGTACAACAGCCACGAGGAGCTCTGGGATATTTTAAGCCACCTGACTGCTAGCATATAGCATCTTTTAGCTCAGTCAAAGGCAACGCAAGAAATAAAGCTGAAACTCACATAGCAATCAGGAATAAATCAGCCGTATTTCTTCAGCCTCTCCACGAGGCCTTTCAGTTTCTGTATCCGATCAGCACCAATCATGCATCCGGTGGCAAAGCATGATTCCACCGAGCTATTTGTGGCACATCAATTCCAAGGCAGCTTAAGCTGTGCCATGAATGTACTTTTAATTTTTAGTGCGTCTCCATAATCAGATTTATGTGTTGCTCAAACAGTATCAGCTGTTATTCTAAGACAATCTCAAATGAATGTTTCTGCATGTCATGAATCCCATTTACATAAAACTGAAATGTCTGAAAACCTTCCCCCGACCTCGCTGTCGCCTCTCTGAGTGGGTAGACAAATATACCCAACCTCTGCATTGCCAGCGGTGCTCCTGAGGTTGAGCTTAATGTATAAAGATGGGGGATGTAGAGAGCATGTAGGATGAGACTTTCCTGAGCTGCACTGGGCACATAAATAAGGGAGCAGCACAAAGCCATCCCCCAGGACTGCTGTCAGTTGGCATCTTAACACGCTGGATACTAATGAGAAACAATGCTGCATCACGCACCTTATGCAACATGCAAAATCCAGATGGGTCTGCTCTTACGGTCTTACAGTATGCTGTGGCATTTCACCAACGTGCAATTTATTAACTGAACACATTTAAGAGTGTTTTGAGAGGTGTGTCATTTCCACTCACTGGATACACAAACAAAGAGTCACATGGGAACGTTATCACAGGCAACTTTAAATCAGCCGCGCCGTGTCTCAAGGCCAGAAGTCAATTGCCCAAACAAACTTTACGAGATAAATTCAAAATTAAATGATATAAATAAGAAGTTATGTTATCAAGACAGAAATGAGTAGAGTTCAATAATTGCTCCAGAGCATTTTTCATTCTGCCGCTGTCTTGTCACAAATCATTATACTCCGAGGCAGCCGAGTCCTCAGTAACAGATAATTTTACTTTAGGAGAAACTTTACATCCAATTAAATGCACAATTAAGACTCCAGCTTTGTAGTTATAAAGTGCTGAAGGGATATTAAATATAGATAAGCAATCAAAAAACTCCATTTGTGATTCACAAACTGAGTTGAATTAAGTGGCCATATAATGAAAATAAAGCTTAGTGACGCATTCACAGATTGTAGATTGATGCCAAAAAAAAGACAGCTCTGCACATGAAAGGTTTTATTGTTGGTTTTTAAGTTAATAAAGAGCGGAGGCTCTGAACATTATTGACTGAAATTTATAACAATATAAGCCATTTTATGTGACATCCCATGAATGAATAAATATACATGATTTATTATAACACAATGTTAGTACTATGAAATATGATAGAGACACACAATGGATTTTCAATTGTCAATTCAAGCATTTTGTTTGGTCAGATTTATAGTATCTTGTCTATTCTAATAAAAAAAATAGGGTGTTTTCCCACCAAAATGTTAGTACTGACTAGAAGTCAACAATGGAGACAGGGGGAATCCGGCTTTAAGTGGCTCTGTTCTGCATTGTTTTGGCAAAATGGGCTTTTGCAGGAACAGGACAAAATGCTGTCTGCAAGCTCAGTCTAGGTCTGTCTAATGCAATGATTTTAGCGTGGCCTATCTTTTTGGATCAAGGCTTCAGGAGCAGGCGAGAACGCTCAGCAAACATGACTGTGTTGGTTCAGTCACCAGCAGCCAGGCTCACAATAAGAAATACGGCGGACGCTTAAATACAGCAGTTTTACCACAATCAGCATTTCATGTTATTTCATTTCGTCTGTACATGTGCTGCACATTAGACACAAGCACATTCACTTTTTCTCCCTCAGGGCACAAATGAAAGTGACCAAACGGTAATGATGTGATGGTCCTGAATGCAAAGAGCAACTGTAAACAACAGCAAATCAAGATGAATTCAATCTGAATGGAAGGGCTTGGCTTAATGCAATTAGCATAACCTTAATGTGTGCTGTGGAAGAACTCTCAAGGGGCCTGAATGTGTTATTGTATTTTGTTATTTGAGTCTTGGAAATTCCCCTGTGACGCACAGGCGATGGAAGAGCAATAACTGTCTTTCACAGCTTTAGATCAGTGGAGCTCTTACGTGCGAGGTGGCTGTGGCAGAGGGGGTTTAATGATGAGAGGGAGGGAGGAATTCTTAAAGGTCTGTCCAGACGGCGATGAAATAAAGCTCAGACTTTAAAGAGGAATATGCGGTTCACTTTGGGTTAGTGGTGGCCGAGACCTCAGCCAAACAGTCACAAATTATTCAAGAAAGTTATTTAATCGAAGACCAACTGGATATCAACTTGATTGTTATATAAAGCAGATGCTATTTGCTGACATGAACAATATGTGTTCTGTACTCTTGTATTTATTTCATGTGGATGCTCATGATTGTAGTTTAATATAGAGTGTATTCCATCACTGTATTTTGTTAGGGTAAACTCTTCTGATTATTGACGTTCCTGCCAATTAAACCCTTCAGACATTTAACACTCAAAGCAAAGAGAATTTCACTTTGTTTATATTTAAGTAGATTAAGAACAGTTGGATCTTCAACAACCAGATAACAACTAACCCCTGCTGAAGCATGAGACACTTCGCTCCGTGCAGCATTCTGCCAGTTATCGCTCTGCATGCCCGATGGTATTTTCATATTTGATTCCTTCCTGAACCCTTGACCTTCGCATACCTTGTGAAATCATTGTCGTGATGAGCTGTGTTATCTTTTCAGACCTGGTGGGATCACAGCTTGAGTGTGGCTGGCATCGCGAGCAGCGTCACTCTATACAGGTTCATTTAAATAGGACCGAGTGATTACATGAGACTTTTTTTTTTTTTTCATGTCACTTCCTACATGCAAGCTTTCTTAACTTATTCGTATAGGAAGTGGTTTGAATTCTGAGCAAAGATTTTCACTGTGTTGACTTTGTTTCACTGACGTTTTAAAACGTGATTGCTGAGCACACTAAGTGGAAAAAAAAGCAAAGGCTGGCTTTCTGGAGTTGTGTGCATTGCTTGAAATTAAAACGATTATCGCTCGCAGCTATTTCCCACCACCTTTATGGAAAGTTGCAAAGTGGAGCTGGATCAGTTTGCTGACTTGCGTTGCTCAAAAGCGATTGTGTTAGTGCGAGCACTCAGGAGAGTGGCTGTGGAGCTCTAAAATTGTCTTTTTTTTGGGATACAAACTTGTGCACCACTCACCTTTATGTCTTCAAAGTGTGGTGACACGGGGAGATGGAGCCCGTGGCAAAGACCAGCTTTAGCAAGGAGAGTTGCTTCAGTGTGGGCTGCAGAGAGCAACCATCGAGGCAACGTGTGTGGTGATGCGTAATAAAGACATGTCAGAAAAAATAAGCAGCGCATGCGATCGCCAGATTCTGACACTGACGCTCGTTTGCTAATGAAATATAAAAGAGTATTTGTTTTTGCAGATCATAGATGCAGCCGAGGCAATTCAATGAGGAATTTAGCATTAAATAATACAACCTATTAAAAATGGAGAGGTTGTATTTCTTTATAATGATTTCTTGCCACTAGGACAGCACAGTAAGCCAGTGGTTGGAGTTGTTGCTTCACAGGAATAATCCTGTTGAAAATAGGGCCAATATGTGTGGCGTTTGCATGTTCTTCCTCTGCCTGCTTTCCCTTTTCTCGTCAAAATGTGGGCATGTCTCGTCGGCCTGTGATTGACTGGCGTTCTTGCCAGCTTCTAAACTCAGTCTACATGAAAGATGTGTAGAGAATAGATCAATGGATATTCGTTGGGACTGATTTTGCTGACTCACAACTTCTCTTTTCTTTGTAGGATATGTTCAAAGGACTGTGTTGAAGGAGACGCAAGGGAGACGTGAGTACGCATTCTCTTTTGAAAGGAATTGTACTTTTCATGCCTAAAACTGGTTAAAACCTTTCTAATATGTACTACTGGTTAGTATCGCTTCAGCCGGCATTAAAACATTGTAATATAGCTTGAAGAATGTGAGAAAAAATCGGACATTAATGTGCTGTTTCAATACCTGCTTGTATGTTTGACTCAGATCAAATAATTCACTTAAATGTATTTGGTTGTTTTATACTGTTTACTAGTTTTGTACCACTGCCAATATATATTTTTCTTATTTTCCAAACTTTTTCAGTGGATTTTAATATGAAAATGATTATTTTATAACTGCAGTGTCCCACTCCTTTGGCTTCAGATGGAATTTCAAGCCCACTGGAAATCGAGTTCATGTAGCACATTACGGCACAGACAATCTTTGAATGTATTTAAAAACTGTGTTAAACTACAGGAGTGTGAATGATTTTAATTACTCAGTTTCAGTTCATTACACATTCATTTATTCATGTTGTCAATGTCTTTACCTGGTAATTACTTTACTTGTTAATAAGGGTCATGCAGAAATGTTCCTGGGGAACCTGCCAGTCTCTGCAACACTCTTACTGGCATAAACTTTGAGGCGTTCAACGATGTACATAGTATCCTACCATATGGTGAGACATATCTTTAGATCAAAATAAAATCAAAAATAAATCAAGGGAATTTAGTCACTCTTGAACTGTTGCAAGTCTGTAGATGGTCAATAAAAAATGTATATCATTACGACAGCCTACCAGGAATTCAACCCTTTTGTCAGACATCAAGGACATTTCAAACCACTAACGATGACGGGACTCTTCCTGATCAGAAGGCAGAATGCACCACCCAGGACGGTGAGATGTGACACCCGTCACCGCCAATGCAAGAGCACTGCCAGTCGCTGACTGGTTGTAAGTTGCGGTCTTTGAGAAGCGGAGAGCTGAGCCACCATGTTCTGGAGGGCTTTGATCAGCCTGCATCCCCGGACAGTCAGATGAACAGGCACTGAGGCAGAACAGGGCCTTTGAAGATCTCAATCATCTGTTACTGATAAGGTTATTATGTTGTTGCTCTTTGCCTTCAAGGCCGTAATCAAATGTGACAGAGACTGCCCTGCTGCTGCTCCCACGGGGAGGCAATGAGGTGTACAGCAGCGAGATTTTGACAGGGGAGGCTGAAGGGTGGTGACGCCCAATGAATTATTAGATGTTTTCATTTTGGTCGCAAAAAAAAAACCTGGCAACCCACTGCAGCGCTGGCAACCAAATTGTGCTCATGTCTGCAGGCAGAATCTAGCTGGGCGTCAAATGGATACAATGCAGTCTCAGTGATACATGACATACATGGCAGCAGAGTATCTCATTCCCAGCGGTTGTGTGAAGGAAATTAACATATTTCTGTGTGTAATATGAAATATTGTACCTCTGCTGTGCTCCAGGCTGTTTTGAAGGTTTATACTAGCTGATACACACGTCTTGACACTAAATGCCGAGCAAACACAATCTTCTGAATTCACCTGTGGCATTCCTCATCAAACCATCAAAACCTGGACCGCTAAACCCAAATGAATACCTTTCCTTCAGGAAAATCAAAGCTTTTCAAAGAGGGCTTTTATTTTGAAACGACAGCCTGAATAAACCATGAAGTGCTCTTAATGAATACGCTGCATATGAGGAGGGTGAGTTTCTCTTCGCTGCCTTTTAATGTGTTATTAGTTGTCTCTCAAATAAGGTCTTATGCATAATTCTCTCTGCTGCCTCTGTATGTAAACATGAATCAGAATCAAACAAAATCAGTCAGATTCCTACAAATTGCAGTTCGTATCGCTCTGATTCCACACTGCTGTGAGTTGAATGTTTAGCAATTACATAAACATGGAAAAAAAAAAAAAAAAGAAATCCCTTGATGAAAATATGAAAAATGTGTCTGAAAGTTTTGCATTGTTTCAGTTGGATGTTGAGGCAGCTTGCATAATGCCAGGCTCATTTCCCGTTCAGCACAACAGTTTTATACAAAAAAGCAAATCAGCCTGTCTTACATCACAATGAGCTGCAGAGAAATCAAGAGGAGAATAACAAGCAAGAGGGAAACTTCAGGAAAAAAAAAAAAAAAAAAAGCACCAGTTTTCTCTCTAATCTTCTCCATCACACAACTAAAATCCAATGGATTAGGCCCTGCACCCCTGAGCTCACTATCACAGTGGAGGACTATTGGTGCATGAAACATCTCTTATCACCTTCATTTCGTTTCTGCTATTCATGCCAAGCATTCTTGCCAGGCTCTTTAAAATGGATGCTTTACAGCTCAGTGTTTTATGAGCAAGGTAGCAATATTTGCTTTTGCAATTAGTACCAGGAAAAAAAAAAAGAAAAACGTGAAGCAAAAGAATGGCCTTCGGTTCTTCATTGTGAAAAGAATAAAGAATAGTAGTCAGTAAACAATACTCTTAGTCTAAAGACAGACAAACACAAGTTTGGGAAATGGGTGTGAAGCCAAACGGGGCAGAGCTGAAGGTCACCAATCCATCATGCGCTTGTTAAATTACTAAAATGGAAATCAAAGAACAATAAAACAGGCAATCAATAGCGACTGAAGCTCGGGGATCAGACCCACTCCTTTGACGGGGATTATCAGCCAAGCTTGCTGGCTTTTAAATGGCAAGCAAGGCAGAGAGCTTTGCCAGCAAGGCAACTAGCCACAGCTATTTCACGCACATTTCTCTCCCCTCTTGTCTCACTGTTCCTTCAGGCAATGACCTTTGCAGTAATATTTCAATAGACATGCTGTTAATGGACAGGGCTGACATATAAGTATGCGTTACGGAGTTTGACATAAGGGATTATATAACAACACGGTCATTGGCGGTGTGTTCGGGGAGAAAAGTGGCCGTGTCTGTGTCAGATTCTGGTCTCAAGGCAGTTGTTTGCTCCTTTGATTAGATGATTAGCGGTATTTAAATAATGACATCCCAATCAAGCCACCAGTGTGTTAAAATAGTGAACAAAGCAGAGCTCAGTCCAGTAATAAAGGATTTGTTAAAAAGTACTTTCTGATTGTTTTCCATTTATGACCTCATTGAATGAAATTGCAGCATCCAGCTGGAAACCGTATTTCCATTATTTTCTGAGCTGTACTGCACAGTTATATGAGCATACAATCCCTAAAATGAATAAAAACTATATTGTACATGGAGCACATTGGTTTTATGAGTCGTTCATATATGAAAACAATTTCAACAAACTTGCCAAATTAGCTGTCATCACGATGAAAGAGTGACTGCCCACACTTTTTATTTAATCATTAAATTGTGTTTTTTCATTTGCATTCTTCAGCTAAATGTGGCTGATTCAGGTTAATCCTTCATTTCAATGCATCATATTAGAAAGCGTTACCCTTCAGAGCTTTACATGAGTTATCCAATTCATCAACACCTGAGCTCTGCACCTATACGTAATGGTACATCAATAGCAATAATAATAGTTAATTGTTTGCAGGAGTTATAATCTCATGTTGCTTTGGCTGAACAAGCAGCTTAGATAAGCATTTGAATACCGAGGAAGGTCCAAACATCCCTCCTGATTACTGCAAATGCACAGTTCATTCCTCTGCGATTAGATTTACATTGCAAATATCAGTAATAAAAACAATTATCATACGCTCATGAATTTTTATATTTTAATTTGGATTTATGGAGCAATCTAGCTATTAATAAAAATAGCAGCATGTGCAAGGCAGTAATCAGGAATGTTGTAGTCACATTGGCACATTTAAAATATTATAAGAATAATCTGAACCTCTTTGAAACGGCACACTTCCACAGTTATCACACCTTCAAATTAATAATCTGTCCTCTGTGCTTTGGCAGCAATCATTAGAACCTCCTCAGCTCGTGACAGATATAACCTTTAAACCTGCGACATTTCATCCTGGCTTCATTCACAGGCCTTCAAACAGTCATTTTCTCTAAACTGCTCTTGAAAGGGTGCTTGGTGAGAAAAGTTGGGGGTGGTTTGATGAATCGGACACAAGCTTAAGTAAAGTTATCTTTTTACTCCATCTGTGATTCTTTTTTTCTAATTCAAACCTTGTGATTTTGATGTCTTAACATACATGACTTCCAATTGCACAAAACAGCGTCTTGTATCTCTGTACGACAGCATCAGACACATTGGAACAGAGTCTGAGAAGAGGTTGGTCATTCAGAATGTGCTGTATGTACTCTAATGAATAGTTGCTTGTCTGAATAACTGCCCAAATCCCCCAAATTCCTGGAATTAATAAAAAAACAAAACAGAACAAAACAAGACCGAGTTGGAACCCACCGAACCATCATTGTAACATGATTTCTACAAAGAGAATTGAAAAAATAAAAATCAGCGTAAAATTACTTTCAAGTAAATCTGAGTGGTCTATTTTATTAATTACCCTCGACTAACTCATTTCTGATGCTTCCGTCAAAAGTGTCTGGTCAACAGGTCCTCAACATTCAAGTGAGGCTGCAACATTTTGGGTTTGCATTCAGTTTGATTACCGAAAACATGGAGCCTTAATTGCACTCATTGTTATGCGCTGTCACTTCACTAGCCAACGTGCTGCTGAATATCAATGAACTGCTGATAAATCATGTCTTTGCTCAACAAGAGAAGCGGAGAGAAAGGCAATTTCCCAATGTTGCTCCAAGGACGCACAAATCTGAAGTCTAACGTGTGCTAAATGGTTGTTACGTTGAGAAGAGGTAAAAAAAACAAAAAAACAAAAAAAACAAATCAATGTTACAAATGGATTTGTAACAATTCTGTCTGTAGAGAAATGTCACATTTCGCCGCAGATTACTACTATGAGACAGATGCATCCAATTTATTACATTTTTGTGGCACAGCAAGTTCATGCAACAGAATAGGAACATACTATTTTCTTTGAGAAAGATTCAGAAGATTGGAATAAAGTAGTCTGTATACAGTATGTACAGAGGTGGAATAGGCTTTAAGTGGGTTCACAATAAGAAAGTTCATGAGACAACAATGTCCAGGCAGTGCAGAGATAGGCAATTTACTCATGAAAGGTAATGTTGTTAGGGATTATAGGATATACTGTTTGGCTATTGCGGTTAGAAGTGTATATATTAAGAGTGTTGACCCTTTACCTGCGATTCAAAAAGGAACAAAACTTTATGATTTTGAGATTAGTCTTTAACAGGATATACTCCAACAAACTAAACCTGAAGTACTTGTAGTGACAGAATAATACTGCATAAATTACATCCTTTATGCATCAACCGTTTTGCTCTTTTACTACTTTATAAGGTGCTATGTTATAGTGTTGCACATTCAACCTCCTTCTGGATTTCAACTATTTTCATGGTTGAAATTATGCAAAAGTACAATTTCTTTCTATGGTCTTGGACAGTTTCTGTGGATGTTCCTTGAGGTTGCTTGCAGCACTGATAACCTCCAACAATTAGGGCAACCAGTGGGCAGAGAAGTGAACCGGGGGCTAAAAGTCCAGTGGATACACGCTGCCTCTCCAAAAGCTTTCTGAAGGCAAATCAGATTAGCATATCAACATCCCTCCTTGAGGCCTTGAACATAATCCTGTTAAGTTCTAGTGGGCTGACTGTGAAAATACATTTGTTCACCAAGATGTTACCAAGCAAAATAAACGAACACAGTCAAACATACATTTGCTGTGATCAACACTTTTATTAACTATGCATACTTGGTGGGGGGATACTTGTTCTTAATAGTTAAGCTTCAACTTTGCTTGTGCATTCATAGCTTTACCTCGGCGGTATATAAACACCTGAAAACAAAATATTGTCAGTCATTTCCTTTGAAATGAGGAAGCAGCGTGGCGTTGACTCTGTCGGAATATATCAGGGATAATGCAGAGCGTCAGAGAAGCAGCCAGGTCTTTGGGCCAATGGTCCATGAGCTGTTTAATGAGGACAAGGGGATTCTTCCTCCATAGCTCAAAGGGCCATATGGCTTACAGCAGCTGCTCGCTATGACTGCTGATCACATGTGGCGCTCACAGCTCGGGGCAATCATAACTATAGCACTTTATGGAAGCTATACAATTAAGTGTTTAGAAAATATGCAAACCACTCACATTTAAAAGTCTGAAACTTTGCAATGGAGCAGCTTGTTGTCTCTTTGCTGCAGCATGCTTTTGCACCATCGCATTTTTGAATCTCGTCTAATGCTCTATTAAGTTTTTTTTTTTTTATTTATTTTTTTAGTAATGGACACACTAAAGCTGACATTACAGGATGTAACGTGGAACAGCGTCCTCTATTATTGCAGTCACATAAAATCTTACTGACAATCTTACTGGCTGTCTTTGTGCTTCTTCATGATGGGCTTGCAGCAAATAAAGGGTCGTTATTGACATGAAAAGTGAGGTCTAATAAGACAGTGGTAATTAACACATTGTGTTTAGCCACATCAACACAGCTGGAGAGCTGCTTCTGCTTTATACACAGTGCATTAATTAAATCAGTGTTCTTAAAATAAGTGGATTAAAAAGGATTCTCTGAAGTGCTTTCAAGCAACTCTGACAACATTTCAATTAAGGGACTTCTCAAAAAGTAACACCTTAGGGTTTCAATTAAATCCTCTGCAATTAAACACTGTTATTCCCACAGATTTACAACCTGTAAATAAGTGATGAAATGTGATGGTTCAGTTTTCTCATGCAGTTCAGGGATTTCCACAGAGTCTTCACCTACTTGTTTTGTCACAGCACAGTTTAGAGTGCCTGTCATTTCCACCAAATTTCATTTGATCTTTCTTTGTGTGACAGGGGAGCAGTTGTTAACAGTTGTAACTGCGCTGTAGTACTATTGAGATTGATGTATTCATTTTTAATTTTTTTTTTTTTTCTGAAGACGTCTTTTTTGGGAGGGGGGGGGGGGGGGGGGGGGGGGGTTGGCTCCACCAGGGCCTGAAATCAAAAGGCACATGCTGTACCGAATCAAGAAGGCTATCATATATCTTCACATTACTTGGCGAGATCCAGCCTTTGCAACACATACACAAAGCGGGGCCGTCTGCTCTACAGAATGAGAATGTCATGGCTCACAAAGACCAAAGTGCCCCCATTTTCATCAGCCAGCTGTGGAATTGTAAGATATGAAATGAGCGCCCCCTTCCCTCTTGCATCAATATAGTGCAATTACGGACTACAGAGAAATTGCTCATGCAACTAGGCAATCCATACTTCTGTCACTTGCCACATCAGTGACACAATAGGCAAAGCCAGACACCAGGTAACGCATTGTGTCTTTGTTGAGGCGGAGTGTAAAGATTTGCTCTGTAAACAGCATGACCGACCGGCGGTCTTTGACTATATATTAACAACCAGGAACGCGAGACTCGCCACTATGAAACACATATCAGTTCTATGTTGGAATCAAATCGTAAAAGGATAAAAAAGGAAACTAATGAACACAGCAACGGACGCGTCACTTTTCGTGGCTCCTCAGAAATCATACACCAGAGTGTAATGAAGTCAACGCCTGATCAAAAACTTGGAGCGATGTGAAATGGAGCAGAACTAAGCATCTGGAAACAGCAACGAATAGTTCCCTCAAGGTGCACCGTGGAACCACCGGAGAGAGGGACACGTTTGAATGATATCTCCCCGGAAAAGTAACTGTGATTAATGTCTGCTATTTAAGTATCTGTTTGTTTTTTCAAGAGGACACCAAAGCGATTATGCAATGATTTACCAGAGACGACTATTTTCATTTGTTTCTCTTCTCCAGTTTTGAAGACGAGTTTATGAAGGGTTTCTTTATTGTCTTTAATTCTCCGGCTTCCACGAAGCCAGTGGATAATTCATAAATTCTAATTTGCTGCGCTATTTCGTACGCAGGGTTCATTGAGTGTGCTATCTGAACAAATTAGCATTGACGTGGGAAACCCGTTGCCTTCGACGTGAATCGTGATGGTTGAAAGTTGTAGATGGTTTTTGATTTATCTTGACCTGGACAAGGGGTCACTCTAGTCTCCAATCTAGTCAATCTTCTCTTCCAGGATCTGTCAAAGAAAAGTATTTTCCTCACATGGCATCTTTAAAGCGTTAACTTTTCAAGTGAATACATTGAAATAACTTTTATCAGCATTTTCTGTCAAAAATCTAAAATAATGTATGTTACTTGAGCAAAGTTTAATTTATCATATGGCTTTCATTATTGATGAAAGATGATAAAAAAACACAAACGTCTTATTTGTCCGTGACATTCAACAGAGGTGTTTGCATGCCCTATTTATTTCCGTCCCCTATGATATCCCCATGGTGGGTTTTGTTTGCAGGAACTCCACCTCCAACAGCACATGACTGTTTGTTGTACTCCCTTCAGTGTCCCGTATTATTTTCTCTTGTCCTTGGTACTTTCACTGAATGTGCTCTGAGAGCCCCTCTGCATAGATTTAAATAAATGATGATGCTTAAAAAGGAACAGGAGTTGAAACTGTTAAACAAAACTAAAGTTATACCGATATATCCGGATGTGAAGATTATAAAAATGTCGGAAATTTGCGACACAAATCAAGAGTATGAATGTTTTTCTTTGCATTGAATAAAGCCTAATATTTACCTGTTTGTAACCCACTGAAACAAATTGCTGTATAGTAAGTAAATATTTCTAACTTTGCAATGGTTACCAAGTAAAAATGCTGATGAACAAGTTTACATTTACATTTTAATGTAGCTGACACGTGAAACATATTGGGTTTATTATATTTCTGCATCGTCTGGACAAGCCCGCTAAAGTCAAGCAGAACCTCCAAAAGGCTGAGAGTAATTTGGAAAACACCGTCATATTGTTTAAACAGCATCTGTGGATAGAGTGAGAGTGAGAGGGTGAGAGAAACTGTAAGAGGTATAAGAAATGTCATTTCCTATCAGGGAGTAATCTTTCTCTATAGATTTATGTGAAAGTAGCTCGGCTGCACTGTCGGCCCAGGGCAGTCTCCCCGACCTGAAGGATACACTCTTTAGAGAAATCCACGTAAGTCGAGTCCAAATGCAGTAATTTAAAAAAAAAATGAAATAGAAAAAAGTAAGAAAACATCAACAACCCAGAAAAAGTAAAGTGTAGCACATATTTTGTGAACAGTATTCGACATTCATGCCTCATGAGCTTAATCCTCAAATAGTGAATGATCATTTGTGATCTGTTAACTGTATCAGCAGTCCGCACTTCAATACCCTCCCTGTTTTGATCGTTACGGAGGTAGAGGTCATGAATGTGATCGATAGAAGTGATGACAGATTTCTGGCAAAAGCTCTTTTCTTTCTTGGACTCAACATAAAATTGCTATTTATCTTTCCTGATGCAATACTTCAGGGATGGGCAGTGTTCATTTTTGGTGTTGTTGCTTGCAAACATCAGTAACATACATATGCAGTTAGTACCTGATTGTACTTATTCAAACCATCTCAACACATCATGTGATATTTACTGGCGTGGACATGATGAGATTTTGATCCAAGTGAAAGGTAGACAGCGTCCACTTAATCTGAATAGTTGAGCTTGGCGATATAATTTCATTTTAAATTTAAGACTTGGAGCAAAACCTTAAAACTGCCATCAAATCTGCTTCTGTGAGAGTGAAGCCACTTCACTCAGAAGAAGAAACCTCAATGCGTGCCTCTGCTCTCTGCTCTTGACCAAGTGTAGATTTGCTCAAATAAGAAATACGTCTTCTTACCAAAAACAGTGAAAATGACATATTTCAAGCCCACGCTCAGTTGACTGGACGCGAGCTGACGTCTTTTACTTGTGAAACTGCAACTGATTGTCTTGTTTGAATTTGTTGTAAACCGGTTTTCATCTTTGTCCCTGTGGTTAGTTTCTCCACTTTTCAATTGGAGGCCATTTAGGGCAGAGAAAAGGAGCCACAGCAGCAGTGGATGTTCGTCCTTTCTGCGGTGACCACTGCATTTTTACTCTGTCAAGCCTACAGAGAGACTTATGGAGGGAAAGTGAAGGTGATGGATGTTGCTCTCCAAAGTATTATCTTGCAAAGTTTTAGGCTGCTGCTGCATTTTTCACATGGTAATTTTCCTCTCTGATAAGTGAGAGTGCAGAGGAAGGAAAGTGACTTTGCCCACTCAGTCCTGATTTCTCCTCAGAACCCAGATTTTTTTTCTTTCTCTTAAGCAACTAAAAGCAAAAGGCGGTGACAGAATCTCTGTGTAATGAAAATTTTGTCGATACCGGAGAAAACACTTTGTGAACTAGATTGCATTGACAGCTCAACTGTGACCCATTCACCACCACCACATTCTCCCCTATTCACAGAATATTCACCAGTGGATGAAATGTTGTTTTTGTCTTTTGGCTATTTATTTTTACAGAATCTATGTAGTTTTCACATTTGTGAATAGATCAGTCAAAACTTTTCAATGACCTGGTTTGTCATCTAACTGAAGGCCACTCAAATCAGTTTTCTATAGAAAACAGAAGTGTTTGATTTTTGCCCTGTAAAGTTAATTAAACAAATATTTTGGGAGTTCACGTCCTATATTTCATCCCTCCCAAGCATCCCCTCTCTCTGTGCTATCATTTGTGGATCTGCTGTGTGGCGTTGCCATGAAGCCAGCAGGTGCCAGGTCTGATCTTCAGGGAAAAGGGAAGATCTTAGTTTGTGGCGGAGGCAGTCACTCAGTGGCTGCTCTCTCGAAGCCCTTGAACATTCCCTCTTTGTACGGTTCATCTCCTGCCTCTGGAGGATCCTTTGAGGACTGTCCTTACCCACATTTTGATATGCTACCAGTGGGACGCTGAATCACACACTCTCCCCGTAGCTTTCTTTGTGCTTCATCTCTGCATGTTTCAGACTAAGCGTGTACACCGCCACGTGACGTGCACTTGAAATTACAGTGTTAATTTTTTTTGTTAAGCCAATAAATTGCAGCACAGTTATGTGGAGTCGACACGATAGCAATAAAACTCTTTTTTTTTTTTCCTCATAATTGCAACCATTAAAATCGCAGTATTTCCACATGGATGGGAATATTCCAGTTGGGATTGAGTTCTTCTAATACCTCGGTTTGTGTTTGTGTCGTTTAAATCTGATCCTTGTTTTGAGAGATCCGATTTTGCCAGTGTACTCAGAAAGAAGCCTGAATACTGTTGTATGGACACACTTCATGCCAGGTTCTTACAGGGTCTACTTACCGGTACATGCACAGGCCTCCTATCTTCAATGCAAATGTTGAAGAACTGGCATTCATAGCTTTTATTCCCAGAGTTATTGATGCATATGAAAGGAAGAAATACATCCAGAATATATTAGTTACTTAAACTATGTAGATTATATCACTATAATTTCAGCGGGTGTCTTGGGACGTCTTTATTTACTTAATATCCTCTTTTGAGTCTCTTCTTAAAACTCATGTCATTGCAAAAAAGTGCTATAGTCATAAAACTTATGGCTGTTTAAGATTGTGTGTTTCAAAACCTGCACACAATCAACTTCCCCTCCAAAAAAAGAACCACTTTTCATTTACACTAACATTAATTAACTAATTATCTTTAAGCAGCCTCAAGCATTCAGACAAGCCAGTGTGGTTTAGGCAGCTACCCGCCGACAAATTCATGTGGTTACATGAAGAAAAATTGGGTGAACGGGTCAGCAAGTACCAATATTGTGCCGCTCCTGTATCATAGAATAGCAGCAGACTCATCTCCTCCGTGTCAACATTAGTAGAGGGATTCTCTCCTCCTTCACTGATACATTGTAAGATATTAATTAGAAAGTCTGGCCTAATTTGGAAGAGGTCAGCATTGAAACAACCCCTTCATTAGTGGAGAAAACTAAGCACAGAACGAGACAGCTCCTTCCTTTTCTCTCCTCCCCTGTCTGTCTTCCATCTTTTAATTACGATGCTGATGGACATAAGGGAATTTCAGTTTGCCTGAAGCGCACTGTTTTTTTTCTCAGGCAAACCGCGATTTGACTTGTTTTGAATTGCTGATTTGAAGATAGCTTAAGTGTCACATCAACAGCGTTCAACACATCGCTGATCTCATCTCTGATCGCCGATCATCGCAGAGCTGGTTTAATGCTGTCCCTTCTGGCAAACATGTTACCATTCAGTGGTCACGGCGCCGTGTTTGCAACTACAAATGACTGACAAGCTTAACTAAGCCGAGCACGACTCCTATAGCTGGGAGCCGCTCACATATCTGTGCGTGTCAGAGCCGTATAAATGGGGAGGTGATATGGGAAGCCTCTGCTGCCTGTCTCGTCGGAGGAGGCTGTGAAAGACACCAACTGGCACTGCATAACTGTGTTGGTGCACTGGCTTGGCTGCAAAAGCTAGTGTTTCCTTTTTGTTGCTCTTCTCAAGTCTTGCTCATCAGTCGAGCAGCCGCACTTTCTGTGTGCCCCCATGGCTGTCAGGCAGTGATTGGACATTATGTTTGACCCAGGATTTGTTTATTTTATTCTGAAATGGTGCATGAGGCAGAGCTTTTGATGGAGAAGATGAAAAGGCAAACTGAGGTTTATATGTAGCTTTGTCTAGGGATTCCTTTGAAAATGAGCGTCATAATTTTGGAAAATGTACTTTTGTGTTTTTACATCCCGGAATGAAAAAAAAATTTAAATAAATAAATCACATATTCATTGTAGTCTGATGTTTGGGCTTTGAGTATAAAGGTGGTGCAAATATCTTGGATTAACATAGCTTCCAAGTAATGCTGGGAGAACTTTCCCTGAGACAAACTCTCTTTTACATTTTCCTTAGTTTGAAAGTTAAACAAATGAGATATGATGTGTTCACTAATGAGCTTGAGTGGTGCCTGTGGGCAAAAGTTTCTGCAAAACCATGCTGATTTTACTTAGCTAAGCCAATTGCCTCCAAGCTTTTTTTTACTCTGTACTTACAGAAATGGGGCGGTTTGCACTGCATGCAAAGATGAGACTTATGTGTCCATCTTTACAAAAGGTCAGAGAGACATCAGAGCTCATATTGACACAGAATAATATAAATATTATATTGAAATCGTTTTTACTGGACTGACCACTTTTTATTTTTACATTGCTTCTCATCTCAAAATGTGGAGGAAAAAAAAGGAAGAACTGTTCAATGTCTGTTTCCAGTTGTCCTGCTAAATTATACTAAGTGACGTAGCTTTTAGGTTGGGGACAGGAGAGTAAAAATCATTTTCCTGATCAGTCCTTCAAGAGCAATATTCATTTCCAAGAAAGATACAAATTTCTTTTTTCCTCCAGATCTTCTCATTATCATCTGAATAGGAGCAGGCGATGCGAGGCAGAGAGAGTGAACTGCTTAGAATAGTTTAAATTTGACTTGAAGAAGGTCTGCTGTGACATCAGTGTCTGGCAGCTGCAAAAAACAGAAATGCCTCCATAAATCTGGGCAAATGCCAGAAGAGGAGCAGAATATGAGGCCATAACACAAGCCCGTCAGTGCATTTAAGTGTTAATTATTCATTTTTCTTCCCTCATAAATTTTAACTGCAAGCTTTTGTGATTAAAACAAAATATCTCCTCGAGAATATCCTTTGGGAACTGGCATCCTTTAAGCCCTTTAAAGAATTGTGAATAATGATGGTGCTCTCATAAAAACGATCCCTGGAGGATCCCGTCTATTTTTTACTCTCCGCTACCCATCTCTGATGAGCTGTTGTGTTTAAGTGAAATCCATTTGTGCCCAGAAAGAGCGAACAAACAATCGCTGGGTGTGTGAAATACACAGCTGAACTGCATGTGGCCATAAAATATCCTATAGCCGCTGGGAGCTTTAATTGCCTAATGATCAAGTTAGTGTACATTATCAGGGCTCTATCAGGTGGAGGTGTATAGACAGCAATTTCCCTCTAATTCGTTTATAGGATGGTTAATTTGATGGCTATTCAAAGACAGCAATAATCCACTTATCCTTCACACTGCTAATCTCCAACAAATAACCCTCCTCCCGTTTCTTTCCACTATGCACGTATGCACACACACACACACACACACGCAGGCAGGCAGGCACACACACACACACACACACACACACACACACACACACACACACACACACACACACACACACACAGACTCAAATCACATTTTCTTTTACAAGATTCATTGACTGTATAAATCTCAATAAAATATATTTATTTATTTATTACAATTTTTTTTCCTTCACAGACAAACACCTAAATGCTTGTTCACAAATGGGAAAAGTGTCTCTCTCTGTCCGTCGGCAGCTGCCACTAGATGTCACAATATTAACACCCGGCAATGCCAACTCACTCAGCACCAAAATACCCCAGTCCTGAATCCTCACTGTTGTAATTTAAATGCTGCTTAAGGTTAAAACACCGCCGATCTTTGGCTCGCTTTTCTGGGGATATACCTCCCACTGTTTCCTTTGTCTGCCTTCCTCTTGAGCCAGCAAGACTGAGCTTTACATGCTTGACACAACCTGTGCAGAGCTGAACAAAAACATGCAGAGTCCAGAAAAGAAAAAAGGACATATCTTCGAGCTATTGTTAAAATGTATTGATGATATTTGCAGGAGAACTAAAACGATGTTTGGACACGCAGATATTTATACATTCAAGCCTTGTCCCAGCTTTATTTTCAGAATGAAGATTTTCTGTCAGTTGTCCGGGTTTGGCTTTGATGAACAATACCTGTCAGTGAAACATGTTGCTGTCATTCTGATTCGGACAAAAAGCTGCTGATTCCTGACTGAAGCAGGCCGCCATTAATTAAAACTATTCCATGGAAGATCATCTGTGGACTGAGTCTGCTTGTGATGTATGAACCCGAGTATATAGAGAGAAGGATTCCTCTCCTGTCCATATGGATTTGAGTGGCGCCTATCCTACACTGAATCCCGTGTGGACATTATGACTTCTTAGAACTTGGCCACATTTCCATAACTTTTATTTCCTGCGCTTGTGCCTGGGTTTGTTCTGACCCCGCGCTTCCTATGGGATCTTTTGATTATTCGTACACTGAGACCTGAATGCAAAAGCAGTTTCTTTTGATTGAGAGGCTACATGGAGCGATATAGGAGCCAACATGGACAGTTCCAAGGTCCTTTTTCCAGGAAGATGTTAATGCAACCTCCTTTGCCTTTTCAGGAAATAAACCAAAGGTGACAGCTCTGATGGAAGGACTGCTGCATGAGGGGAATCTCAAATAATTCAGATGGTTCCATGTATACAGTAAAACCTGGAGTTTGAGGGCTGCACAGAACCGAGAGCCGTTCACATAGGTGAATGTATGTGTGAGGACACATGCATACATTTGTGAGTTGAGCAGAATGCATGATGTGCCGCTTGTGTTACGGTGAGCGTTCAGTCTTTCGCAGCCAAATGTCTGTAATCTAATTCCACGTTTTGATTTCCACCGTTGACGCGTCAGTCGGGGAAAAAGCGACCACGCTGTTGCTGCAAGCCCGAGGGACAATACAAGATTTCTTCACATCAAACTTTAATGTAATGTAGATAGCTGTAATTTGATTTATCAAAATGTTGAACTTGGTTTCATGTTTCGTCTTTGTTTTTATTGGTGTTTTGTCTCTGTCTATTCAGACAGTGATGAAGGAAATATTTTCATTATTTTGCACACACAACCCCACCCCCCCACCCCCCAAAAATAACTCAACAAAAACAAAAAACCAACAATAAACAACAACCGAGCTTGCAACTCCCAAGTTTCTGAATGAAATGAAATAAAACGTAAGTGGAAATCAAAGAACAATCCTGGCTCAGGAGTAAAACAAACAAAAAAAAAAAGAAACAAACACATGCTTTGGCTCCCTTGTGCATCTTTTGTTGTGACATGTATATTTATCTCACATTTAAATGCAGTACTCTTGCACGAGATTCATACAATGTGCACAATTTGTCTGCATTAAAGCGTTTGCTGGGGTCTGTAGAAGCCCGCAGTTACAACCCAGACATACAGTTGGATTTTTGTTTTTTATAACATAACATAAAACATAGCAATATACTCGCCTTTACTTTAACACATTTTAGAGTTCACTTAGCAACTCCCTCTAATTTTAATGTCTGTATTAGTAATGGAAAAGTATTCTCCATGATATAGCATTTTAAATGGACCTGACCGAATAGTAAATGAACCACATCCATCTTCGTGACACTGCGTTGCAGGGTACTTTCCTCCAACATCATCTCCAGATGACCTTGCTATTTAAAGTTTTTGGTTGATGCACTGTCTCATACCTGGAGGAAGGGTTCATTTAAACACCGCTAATCCTCCAAGAGGCCCAATTAGGAACAATAAAAAAAGGCTCATGCGTCTGTATTATGTTGATACAAAAACAGAATGGAGTGAAAGCATTAAAAAGCCATTTATAGACCCCTTTTCTCTCTCTCGTGGATTCACAGCTGCATCCTTCCTGGGCTTATTGGACGTTCAAAGATAAAGGGTATAGTGAACAAAGATTGATTAGTTTAAGGAAATTTGAACGAGTTTTTCAGCGGTTACCTTATTAAATTCCTTCACGTTATTCACTTTTCACCCTTTTTCTCTTCTGGTGCATGTATCTTTTTCAAGCAACCACTTCTCTTTCTATAGCCCTTTCATCCCATTGCACCTGAACATAACAGAACACTCCCTTTTGCTGTGGGATTCTGTGAAACGCAGATTATTTTCGTCATCTTTGTGACCACACCTCCGGTGTTAAAAAAAAAAAAAAAGGTCTCAGCATGCTCACTTAATCAGATTTTGAAGAGTCATGTGCACAAGGTTTTTCTATTCTGCCCCCCCCCCCCCCCAGAAGATGTTCACAATAGTCAACAATGGCCTGATCTCATTTACTCATCATCTGCAGAAGAGCAAATATTAAACATATGATTATTTTTAAGTATAGCGCATTTATTTTCAGTCACTTGTATCTTTTAAGTGATTACAATGGTATGGACATTTAAATACTGTTTATGTTCTTTTTTTCTTGAAAGGCTACAAAGGTAGGTCTTTGAAATATTTATACAATGTACCAACAATTTGCGCCAATTTCTCTCTCTCGCTCTCTCTCTGTTTTTCTCTCTCACTCTCTCTCTCTCTCTCTCTCTCTCTCTCTGTCCTATCTTTCCCCCTTTGACAAAATTAAGGTGTTCTATCAGTTTGGCGCTGCTATCTTAAAAGGACACAGACTGCAGTGTATGTCAAGAACAGAGGGAGTTGCTGAGGTTCATTACTGAATCCAATTATTTTCCAGAAGCCCAAAACAACCTGAATGTTGTTGATAGATACATATATATATAAATATATATATACCACATAAATATTCATGTCCTTAATAAGCAATATCCCCCTTCAGGAAATAGCAAATTATGAGATATCCAGTCAAATTCTTAAAAGGCCTCAAAATGTTTTTCTATCGCTTACCAACAAAGTAACAGGTTTCCACAAGAGACTCTTGTCCTGAAGGGACATAAACTGATATATTTCCCCAGCTGCTATACTTTGAAAGACCTTGTTTTGGTTTGGTTTGGTATCAAATTGAAAGAAGCCTCAAAGACACAGCTGTAAATAGTAGACGTTGAACGGCAATTCTTTCTTACAGATAGTTTGGTGCACACAGACTTATATAAGTAGTGCCTTCACAGATGCGTTGAATTTAAAATATACACGTTTCAGTCCTTGCGGTATCCCAAAACTTTTGCAGCAGTCCATACAAATGACCTAAAAAGTTCCGAAATTTGAATCTACAATACATTCTGCGTGTGTTGCCGATCTACTAAAAGATTTCATGCGCAGAACTGGGTGCAAACGGTCTAAGCTGATCTCCTGATGCAACACATTCAGTATCGCATATGACTGATGTACAAAACAACACACGCCATTTAGTGCATTTCCCTTCATGTATAAAAGAATATTGGGTGTGTCACCAGAATCATGCATACGACTGTGAGGAGTTTATGCTTTGTTCATGAGTTCTTCATTTGTCTGTCAGCTTTTGAAAAGGTGATGAGAAGAGAAGCTATTGTTTTATTTCTATTCTATTTTATTGCGATGACAGTCAATCCCTCAGCTGTCTCGCCACAATTTTAGTTTGCTGACTTTATTATGAGATACTTTCTGTGTTGTACCTCATATTTTGAGGCCCAATCATCTCCCATTGTGCGTTTCTATTTTTTCTTTGTTCTTTTTGCCAACAACACTTCCAGCTCCACATTATTTGTGGTGGATTGGGTGCAGCGCTTCATCCAATCACCCTTTGGCCAAAGAAAGCAAGTGAACACTGACACTATACCTCCCACAGCACATTCACATGTGAAAAAAGTCTAAAGCACAAAAAAACCCTCTGATTTGATACTCCTGTTTGCACGTGATGTTGCTCTAGTTAAAGTGGTATCGAAGATGGACGCGTTTGTGAATAGAAGATATTAATGTTAATGCTTGTTCAAATATATAGGCAATGCAAACTGTTCTTGTACGAGGAAGAAGCATTTAATTTGAAATATCTGGTCGAGTCTATGTCTGGCTCATGTCATATAGTTTTTAAGCTATTAATTATCCAAAATATAAAGGAAAAAAAATGATGTTGGGAAAAGGCATGACTGAATATCAGGGTTTTTTTCCTACCCCTTAAAGCTCACTTTATTGTTTTCTTGACAAAAAAATGCCAATTTTTCCACATGCTCTGATTCAGAGGAGAGAGTGCACGGGGAATATGAACAATATCTTGAATACCGGAGAATTGTTCTCAGTTTAAGAAGGAATGTATTTTACAGAATATGGAAATACAGGTCAGGACACTGAGTGAGATATGCTTCAGTAGGACACAGATACCCACAACAGGGCCTGAACCCTCACTGTTTATGATTCCACATAAAGCTCCAACTGTCAATGTTTACATTCAAGTTTCGAATTAATTACCAGAAAGACAGCTTCACATTGAAAATGTGAACTTAGAGCTTGACGTAGATTAAGGTTTTAAGGACATTTTAGTTTAGTTCTGAAGAGTGGAAACCAATTACGTTAGAATAAGTGATTGTCCCCAGTAAATCACACACTCAAATCACTTCAATGTGGTAGTAAAACTCTAAAATACCAACGGAAAGCGAATCATTTTGCTCTGAAAATTACAAAAATGGAAATATCTTTAAAGAGGATCAGTCTGTGGACCAAGAAACTTCCCAGTTATCTAATATTTCTTATGAGGCAGTTGAATCTAACCCTGCATTGGAAACTCAGATAATATAAACAAAGGCATATTACATTCTCTTGATGGTACAGGTTTGGTATTGTCCACTGTCAATTCTGTTTGATGGTATCGGACACTACATCTCCATATTCACTGCAGTCCCGTGTTCATGCACACTTGTTTGAGTGACCCTGTCCTGAACTCAGAAGGAAGCATATGGTCTGACCCTCAATTATGCATGACTAGAACTTTCTTTTTTTAAAGCGGTTGAGCACAGTGTGTTATTTCCGTATAAAGTGACCTCTTTGGCAGTGGAAGCATTTGATAAAGATCAGGATGACTTTGGCCTCCACATGCGAGAAACCTCGATTCAACCCTCCCGCACTCTGATGTTTCACTTTGACCCCGTCATGTAAATTACTTTTGCTACGGAATGTTTTTCAAGCTAAGTGTCACTATTTTTTTTGAAATATTTAATACATGAAAAGCTGGTTTAAATTTGTCTTTTTGAAGATTTGCAGATGAAGAGTATCCTGGCGTCTTTTGAAATTCTGCTGTAATGTCAAGGGAATCCGTGGCAGACTCGCGCAACTCAGGATTTGAAAAGAATACATTGGAAAGCATGAGCAATC
Organism: Lipophrys pholis; assembly: GCF_963383615.2. Taxonomy (NCBI): domain Eukaryota; kingdom Metazoa; phylum Chordata; class Actinopteri; order Blenniiformes; family Blenniidae; genus Lipophrys; species Lipophrys pholis. Next base: position 14,384,052 of record NC_137642.1, on the reverse strand, counting down.
CACAGGGCAAATGCTTTAAGATATACCAGAGTGCAGGAGGAAGATGCAGCGGAGAGCTCTATAATTAGCGTGCTGAGCAATACCTGGCTGGATGTCAAGCATGTAGAAGATGAAGAAGTCAAGATCCAAGTCAGGTATATTCATATAAAACAACAACAAATGCGGTTCAATATCACTGTTGGCTTTTCAGCCCTGCATCAGCAAGAGTTTCCATTCTAAGGAAAGAAGTCAAAGAGGAGAAAAAAAACACACAAAAAAAAAACCTGCCAACAAACATAATTATACAAGGAAATGTGAGAAGTTAGGAGCGAGGCAAATCGTAGACAGATGCTCCCTCAGTGGACAGCTGGTTTGCCGAAGGAGTAGGTGGATAAATAGCTGTCACAAAACATAAAGTGAAGCAAAATACCAAAGACTCGTTTGGAACCACAGGACATTAGTAACGTCTGAATATCGACTTCCACTTCCACTCATCATAAGTTTGTAAATATCACCAGACTCCACGATGCTTCGTAGTTTCACACGTGGCACTTCCTCTCAGCTTCGCAACAGCTCTTCTTTGAAGCGAAGTTAACTCACGAAACTCGAGCTGCACCGTTTCATCAAACAGAAATGATCGTGAAATGACTTCAGGCACATTCCCACAAAATGTAGACAGATAAATTCCCCTACAAAAAAAGAGAGAAAGAACCAAAAAAAAACAAACACTCAAACTAGTGAAGTGGTGTTAAGTCTCGATATGAATTGAAGCAGCAATACAAATTCCGAGGTTAGTTCTGGTCCATCACAGCTTTGCTAAAATGAAAAACATTGTTTTCAGGTTGTTTTCACATCCAGCATTATCTTTTCCTGTAGCCAAAAAACACTTGAAATCAAATAAATCTCGGCAGCACAAATGCTTTATTTTCAGAAGTCTGCTGGATCTTCAATTTTAATTCCCAGTACATCTAAACACGTCTGGTTGCCAGCTGTTTACATATTCAACAATGCACAATGATTCGAACTCAACCACTCTGCAAAACATCAGCCAGCCATGAATTAATTAAGCTTTTCTGCTCTGATAAGTACCAGCCAAGAAGAGAGGGTGCTGCACTGGGTCTAACAAGAGAGTGTGATCGTTAACTCTTTGCTGAAGGCATCTTCACTCATTGTGTCGGCCCTCTCAGGAGTGCTTGAACTGGCAAAAATATGTCTGATCACGGAGCATTTAGTTGTAACTTTCAGGTTAATGTTGGTGAACTGAAAATATAAAGGACGTCGATAAGAAAAAACTGGATTTAATTCTAAGAATTCATCCTTGTAATTGTTTTCTTTTCTTTTTTCGTCAATGTCTGTTGTTTGGAGGACAACCTCAATGTCATATCAAGTTTTCTTATGCATGGATTAATTCCTGACAAAAGTTCATTTTATGTCAAATGACTCTTGGAACCGCAAACATATTATTCATAGAATAGCTTGAATGAAATTCATGAACAAGTTGAGATTTGTAGATCTAACCGTTAACGAAATCACAATCTGCAGGCATGAAAACATTATTCTTTCATATCGCAGATTTACACAGAATTTCTCTTTAAACCTATATTTTTTTATTTCCACATTGCTTTTGTTTACCCCAGCAGTTGCCACCGCCAGAGATGGTCAAATGAGGGCAAGCATGGAAACTTCTTAATTGATTCGTGACGCTTGACATTCAGCCCATGAGTAGAAACACTTGTTTTTTGTCAAAACAAAATTGTCTCCAGTAAGCCAACCTTACTGACCCAAAACAAAACAGAATTTGATTTAAGATCAAAATGGATCTCATAAGGTCCTGCAGATCCACGTGCACGAAACAAAATCAAAGCTATCGATAGACAGAAATCTGAAGAGTTTCTTTATCATGCGCGATTTGGGTTTGACATTCTCATATCAGACAAAGCGTTGTGCTTCTTTTCTGATCACTCGGCAGATTCCAGGGTGGGAACCCCTGCTTGAGCCACTTTGATACCCAGGGACAATCCATTATAAAGACATGTGACTATGGCTCAAGTAATTATCAGGTTGTATCGTTGAACCAAGCGTTTATTGTGCAAAAATGATGCGAAACTGAGCACTTTAATGCCATCAGCCTTTTTTTGCTGTTACACATAGTGATTCCTGAGGCTGTATGCTTTTGTTAGAATGCTGTGATCCCTGTGAACATAATGCATTCAAAAGGGTGTTGGTATCAATGCATACGCTTCGTATATGTGTGTGTGTGTGTGTGTGTGTGTGTGTGTGTGTGTGTGTGTGTGTGTGTGTGTGTGTGTGTGTGTGTGTGTGTGTGTGTGTGTGTGTGTGTGTGTTATGTGCCCGTGTGTGTGTGTGTGTGTGTGTTGGTGGGGTTACAACTCAAACAGAAGCCACTTTAATCTCTGTCCTTGAGAGTAATCTTGCCTGTGTGCAAAATGGCTCACTTTATCAACTCTGTGGCAGCTTGCCCCGCTCGGAGTCTGGAGGCAGCAGAGGCAGCAGCAGTGATGCTTTCCTCCTGACAGCTCAAGAAAGAGCAACCAGACGATCACCTTCTCAGGAGGCTCGCTGTGCGTTGGAGAAGGACAAGGAAAAAACTATTTACAATTTACTACTGCTAATCTAAGTCTTATCCATCACATGAATGACCCTTTATAGTAGAAATTTGTCTAAAGCCAGTCAAGGTTACTTGTTGTGTTTGTGCGATTGATGAGTTTTGGAGGGAAGTTAGAGCCTGAATCTCAGAGGTTTCATATTGATCTTTATTCTGCCTTCCTGCACTCTGCCTGCATCACACAGGAGGAGCTCTAAACATCAGAACAATAAAAACCGTTATATACCTGCCCTAACAGGGTGTATGTTGTATTATAAGTTGTGAAACGTTAAAACTCAGTGTGCTGGTGAGAGTTTGACGAGCTGAGTCATACCACAAGCATGTCGGTCTGCTTGATATCAAACCACAGCTGACAGATGGTGGGCATAGTTTAGTCGTCACGATGACGACAATGAAAGGACAAAGAAAGAAGAGAAAGACAAAGTCAGAATCCTTCTAAAGATCAAGATTTACTCGTTTAAACTGGAGGAATACAAAAACGGCTCCATGGTTTCCTGACAGGTGCAAACACATCCTGGTTGACATGTTGATCTTTTCATTTCCTCTCCACAAAGTACTGTGATGCTATACCGCCGACGTTCATTTCTGTCCGATATCAAATAAAACCAAAGCTGGTATCACTGATATGATATGATACGGATTCAGTTTGTTCCCAGATGTTTGCTGTTCGCAGGTTGTTTCAAATTCCATGATATGACACACGCCATGTTCTCTTCCACATATTTCAAAAATAACGTTTTCAGAGCCAAACGTGATTTTTATATGACTTATCGTCAGCATGCATTGCATCTCTTGCTTGATGGTCTTACTGCGACCTGACTTTGCGTTCAGAGTGGAAGAAGAGAGAGGAAGTATTTCCGACCAGTCTGTAAATAAGTGTGAACCCTGCAAATCACATAGTAACTTTCTTTTGGGAGGAAAATCGATCCATACAAGCACAGCTCCATAAACAAAGTATATGACTAACAAGCTGAAATTATATCAATAATCTTGAAATATTGCTGTTAATATGTACATCATCTAAAATATATGGATATTAAGGGAACTTTTGTTTACATTTCCATTGTATTTATGTATTTGGAGATTTGCCTGTTAAAGTGAAAATACTTATTGATACTCAAACAGCAATCAATCCTTAAATATTCAGATTTCTTTTTTGGGGTTTTGCGCCTCATGTTTCATAATGCCAAGGTGTTATTCTCCCTGCCTGTGTTCAGTCTCTTTTTGCTCCACCCTGACGCCCTCCTCTGTGCTCCTCCTCCTCCTCCTCCCCTGGTTATCCTTTATGTTGTCAGCTGTGTCTCGTTGTTGTGTGTATATAGATGCCCTCTCCAGGTTTGTGTTTTGCCACTTCTTCAGCCTTGTCCCTCATCTCATCTCATCTCATCTCATCTCATCTCATGATTTGATCTGGTTTGATTTTTGTTTCCTTTTGGGAAGAAGTTCTGTTTTTGGATTTCCTGTTCAATTGTTCACGTAGCGCTTTTTTTCCACACTCAAAGACACTTTACATTGCAAAAACAAATGTTACCACATGAAAGGGATAAGATCGGAATTTGATTCAATTCAACTGTGAGAATCCTGATTAATATACCGTCCCTTTCAACATTTATTGAAACGAGGTCGACTGCAAGGTCCAATCACATCTCCATTCAATTAGTGGAGCGAAAGATTTTTCATGTTGTTTGAGGCATGTCACCGTTTAATTGCTTCCTGTGAAAAATAGTTTTACATTTGCTTCAACAATTTGTGAAAAAAAAAGAAGAAAAATTTACTGCAGATCAACAAAATGCCACAGGACAAAAAATGTTTTTACTCATCCTGACCTCAGCCCGATGCCGTTTTAAATCTGTAATTGTTTCAGTATATTTGACAATTTTCCACACTTTCTGTCACAGCAGTTAATGTCTTTTTTCTAGTTCCATATTTCCCTGCATGTTTTCAGTGGTGGGAAATCAGTTTTGCTTTAGTTTATTGGTAGAGGTATTTATAAAATGACCCAATTCTTCCAGGTTCTCTAGTTTCTTTAAGACGCAGATATTTGAAATCTACATAATGGCATGGGTGGGCCTTTAAACGTAGAGACTGCATATGGTCCATTTTGTTTGCAGCTCAAGATAGTCATTAGCCTTCTCTGTGTCTTACACTGCAAGGCTAAATTGGGTTAAGGAAAACACACACACACACACACACACACACACACACACACACACACACACACACACACACACACACACACACACACACACACACACACACACACACACACACACACACACACACACGCACACGCACACACACGCAAGCCGGTTGAAAAAACAGTGGAGACCAGCTTTTAAATCAGGTCATTACCAAGGCCGAGTGTGTGTGAGATGTGCCTTTGGAGCAGATTGCACTATGCTGGCCTGTATCCCATAACGACCACCTTCCAAAGGCTGCGGTCAAGAGCTCAGCACGGACACCCCTGTGGTCACCTTTCATAACCCCCTTTTTGAGGTTAAAAGAGGGTTTGATCAAGGGATCCGCCACCTCCCCAACCTCCGGTCAAACACAGACCCTGTGCTTCTTCATGTCCTGCGTTCCCAGTGGGTACTTTTTGAAGACTGATCCCAATTACACGGCACTGAAGCTGCACGGATGGTACGTAGCTCTGTATAGGATCTGAAGACCTTTTGCATGTTCTGCACCCTGCTGTGATTACATCATTATTTAAATGAAAGAAGGCATTTAAATGTGAAGCAATATTATACCAACCCTATGATTTATCCATGAAGGAATGCTGGAGCTACAGGAAAAGAAAAAAAGTGAAAATGAATCGTATTCAAATGATCAATCTTGTGCAAGTTTGTTTTTTTTCTTCCTCAAATGTATTGGTGTAATATTGAGTGAGCGTTAATAACATGTTACAATAAATAAATGTCACGGTGAATCCTGATTCCATTTAAAGAACAAACAGGTTTCAGACACAATCAGGCTGACATTCATCTGGTGTTTATTTAGCTGAAGCTATTTGTGGGTTTCCAGTCGGTGTTTTGTAGCCGCTGGGAAATGGTGGAGGAACAATCAGGGGACCGTTCCAGGCTCGAACATCTGTTGTGAACAAATCAGTCACTATCACTGCTGCACACTATTTACAATAGCTGTGTTCCTCCTGCAGTGCAGAGTGGGTGTGTTAGCGCTCATCAACTGTTAGATTTATACGTGAACGGTGGTTTTAAAAAAAAAGATAGTAAAACATCTCTCTACTTTAACTGTTATAATTGTCTGCACCGTCTCTATATTTGTTGCTGATGCAGTAAATATAAACTTGATGTAGCTTTTATTTCTGACTGACTGTTGGTTACAAAAAAAATGAATAAAATAAAAAGTCGAAGAATATCAGGCAGAATCGCGAGGTGGGCTTTTGGTGGGCTTTCTGGGCATATTGCGCCTAAGCACCGAGTTTAAAAAGCATTACGAGCTTAATGACTGACTCATTTCCCAAGTCGTCGTCAAGCCAAGCAGCAAAGAGCTCCCACAATCTTCCCACTCCTCTTTATGTCGCGCGTGATTCGCACTCTACTGGTGGAGCTGATTGTCCCATTCAGCTACAAAAAAAAAATAAAAAATTCAGATCACAGCGGGTTATTGGAGATGCATTTCCAATTTCCAGCACATTGACTGTGGTGTGATAATAGCAGACGTCTTGTTTAGCCTCTTCATACTTAGAAAACCGGTGAACCAAAGATCTCGGCTATGCGGAAGCCGAATGCTCGCGGAAACGACGCTGATGTGATTTGTACCCTTTATGCCGTGGACTATCTAACACAAGCAGAAGTAATTGGAACGTTCAATTAACTGTGATTAAAGGTCAGGATAATGTACCAGCATCGCAGTAACATGCCGTGTCATCTAGTGGATAATTTAGCCTTTAAACTATACGTTTTTCTTGTTCGCAATTGATAGTGCGATGGTCAGTTAATTGATTCCCCGCAGAAGTGCTCATCTTTCCCGTGAATAAAGCGGAGCTGCCACTTTGAGTTTATGGCCATAACATCTCGCTATGAATTGGGGGAAAGAAAAAAAGAAAAAGGTTTACAGCCAAACCAACTCAGACAACCAGCACAGCCGCCAGCTCCGAGGCTTGCCTCTCACCTAGGCAGGACATCACACAGGAACCACGTGTGTCACATTGACTTACCACCGACGAGGCAAGATTCACAAAGGAAGAGCTAAAGAAGAGAGTCACTGAACAAGAATGAGAGACACACAAATCAATAGGATGACACGGTGCCAAACAAACGGTTTTCACTGTGCAGCTGTGCAGTGGAGCGTAGAGGAGGTTGATGTAGGCTGTAAAAAGGACATACAACAACCGGGGTATGTGTGAGAGGCACTCTCTTGAGTTTATAGTGTCTTTAGAAGGCATGCTTTCATGTTTACATCACACTTAATATTGTACTCCTGAATCCTGATGAACTTTTTTTTTATTTATTTATTTATTTATTTATTTTTAATGTCTTTAAAACCATTTCCCTTAGAGCTTTGTATAAAACCTCACGTACAATTTACTGAGTAGGGGAAAATTATGTCAGGATAAAAAAAAAATCCACCTCACCTCCACCTCCTTCTGTGGCGAGTTTGAGCCTCGGGGGAGACGATCATTAGGAAAATGGGAGAGTGGGTGCAGGACAGTGAGAGATGGATCACTCCGCGAGGCATGGCAGACAGAGCCACAGTGAAGGTAGTAAACTCATCTCTAACAGAGAGTGCTGCAGTTATTGGTCCACTCCCCCCTACTAACCATGATTAATAGAGAATTTGTTAAAACAGCGAAGTCCTGCAAAGAGTTTAAGGCAAGATTTATCATTGCATCACCTGCTTGTTTTTTTCTTCTATGGCGGTACGAAATTACTAATATTTTTGTTCTGATAGTTTAGATATTTTTGAAGCAACGTGTCTGCAAACAGTAAGTTCAATTTATATCAATAGTTTATTCACTAGAACGACCACAACTTCAAACAATCACGGTCATTACTGCATGTGCTGTCCCTTTATATTACAAGCATGGATACAGTTAATGGACTGTTATTTTTTTGGGGGGGGCATATAAGTCTTCACCAGAGCAAGGATTTCTTTGAGAAAATACAAAGGAAAATTGCATCCTTGGTACCCTCTCTGGAGGTGATATAATCGTTCATGCTGTGCGTACAAATCTATTACAAGTACTGACAAGAATTGTAATGCAAATCCAATGTGTGAGTTATGCACTATGTAAACATTTTTACATGCATTCACTGTGCATAATGTGATTATTCAGTGTCGTCGGATATCGGAGTGCAATATCAGAGTGATATGAAAGGTTGCTGAGAGGCATGTGAATGTTCATATGCATCTGATTCACAAGGGTTAAGGCTTGTCAGCCTGTCCTTGGCATAGAATATCAGTGCTGTATAAGAGTAGCTGATGGCCCCTACAGCTACAATATATCATAATCGAAATGCGAAAAAAAAGGCACAGCAGACATTATTGTGGCTTTGTGGAAAACAGGAAATTGAAGGTGGGATCCCTATAATGTTCTGTCTGCAAGCTACACGATAACTTTAACCGTTTAATATGTATAGTCAAAGAACATTATCTCATAACATGTTGTTTTTCAATGAGGCGCCTGTATGAGGTACGCTTTGTTATTTGAAATAATTTCCACTTTGCATTGACATATCTATATCGTAGCATCAGCAGGATAAATCATCTCACTCCTTGAACATTGAATCTATAAAAGTACACTATTACTACCGTTTTTCTCTGCGGTAGATTCCATTTAGATATATTTCCAAATTATACCTCTTTTTATCTATGAAATTACGAGTGTGAAGAATATGGGACTACCTGTTACTTCAATTTTTAACCGTCTGCCTTTTTTTTCCCATCACCACATCTGGACTCATGAAAGGGAGAAAGCTATCATTAACTTGAAATCCCTTCCTTCATATGGTTTAAGATAAATGCAGCTTGTGTGTGGGAGCGACTGAATGACACAACAGATGCTGAAAGAAATGCAGCAGAAAAAGCCTCGTAAAGGGAGTCGAGAATTCACCAAGCAAAACTCCCCAGCTTCTGATATTTGTATTTAATGTATTGGATATACGTAAACCTATATAACACCTTTTGGAGCTGCGAAGTTGAATTCTCCTCCAGCAGCTTGATTGTAAGGAACAAACCTTTTGCCAGGCTCTGTGCAGAACTTAAAGGTGAAACATTCATCTCATGCAGGAGTGTTGTCTCAAGAACACACACACACACACACACACACACACACACACACACACGATGCATGCAGGGCAGTGGCCCCTCTGGACCAGGATTTCACATTTCTGCAAACAGCTGGGAGGGACAAGGGTCTGGTTGGAGGCTGCATCGTGCTTTATTGCTTTGCACTTTTGCTTCACAGCGAGAGATCCCCATTTCGATTGGAGTCTTGGGGGTTTGTCCCCTGGAAGTTGTTTGTTTCTATGGGTACCTTGGTTCTTCCCTCACAGTTCAAAGACGTGCGTGTCGGTGGCTGAAATGAGAGGCTGTAGTTGTGTGCGTCTCCGTTTGCCTTGTGGTGTTGTGACGGCCTTCTGCAGGGTGCTCTCCTTTCACCCATCGTCAGCTGGGATCGGCTCCAGTCTCTGTGACCCTCATTGATCAAAAACTAAAAGATGGACAAAGATGGAGAAATGTCTGATTCTCTTGTCAACGCATCTGTAGGTCTACTGACAAGAGCGCCTTACAAACTTCCCACGAACGACTCAATGAAAAAGATTCTCACCTTTTGCATTGTAATAAAGGCTGATTCAGTTTTCATTGCGTGGCGCCGACACCACCATCTCCACCATCTCCACATCTGTGGCCTCAAGGTGCATAAGAGAGCATATCTAAGAGCAGACTTTTATTCGCGCTGCCTCACCCTGACAGCCCACACTGGCAAGCGCTAATGCTGAAGCCTTGACGTGAACCAGTACTGACTGAATTGACGGGTGTGCGAGCAGCAGGGTGTAGAAGAAACGTTCCTCCGTGTCAACAGCTAAATCCCTAAACTCACACGGCTTTCAGCCCCACGAGCTCCCTCCGTTGGGTCGTCGTTTTGGGGTGCAATGGCCAAAACCACAGTCCCTAAACTAAAACGTGAATGATAGTGAAACTCACTTCTTGCTGAAGAGCTTCTTTACTTCTTCAATAGACTTCTTCATTTACCAGCCTGAGTTAACGGTTCGCTTTTACAAGAGTTCTTTCCCAGGTAGCCTTGTTAGTCATATTTGGAAGCTTTAACCGTGCGTGGGCGAAGTGTTTGAATTTCCTCAAAAACAAACAAAAATAAAATGCACCTGACACACTGCCTGTGTATGAGCAGAAAACGTGTTTCTGTGTATTTCAGTTACACCCTTTTTAACTAACAACAACACGTTCAGTATTTAATACGGCACAGACCAGAATAGAGTTTAGAAAAACTCCGTTTCAAAGAACTTTTTATTTTTTTTTTTTTTTTGGGACGAGTGAAACTCAAGTGACTAACAAACACCTTACAATATTTTTTAGGAGATTTTAACAGCATTTAATTTTATCACATTATATTCAGTTTTACATATTTGATTGATTGATTGATGAGCAGTTGCTTTACATTCTATTATTATTTTCAGTCTACTTAAGAGATTAGCTATTACTTTACACTCTTTATTGTTCATCTGTTGTTAATTAAAATTTTCATCAACACCTCCTACTAGATGTTGTATTTCTGTCTTCTCTGGCTCCTACAAATTACACATTTTGGTGTAACTATAAATGAATTGTTTTGTGAGGAAGGGACGGCTGGAAGGTTTTTGGTGTTTTGTCTCTTTGTTGTAAAGCTCATGCAGTACAACTGAAAAGTGCTTTATAAATGAAAGCTTCAGTTTGAACCAGAATCATTGAGAATTACCAGTTGAGAAGATCAGCGATCAATTATTCAGGATGCACAGTTGCTTTTTTAAAAATTTTTTATCCTTGCTTGTTGACTTGAATACCAACGTCGGGCAGCAAGAGTTGAGTTCACTGACTCCTCAGTGTGTGAAAAAGTTGCCTTACATTCATACTGTGGAGTGGCACCTTACTTTCCTCACTTTGTTTGCTATTTTGTGCTTCTTATTACAAATATCGAGTTTATATCGTGGGTGGAAGAAATTCACGTTTATCATATATTACAGAGAAATTATACACAACACCCACAGACAGTCGCCCACATACTTCTTAACAAATACATTCTGAACTGGTTTTTACTTTCCTTTGAGAAAATAAGAACAAGCAAAATAGCTATCATTACACTACAATTTATGGAATTATTGAAATGATCACGTCTCTAAGCTTCTTGAATGTTATTATTAGCCCCAGCTTTTGGCAACCTTACTTTAGATTTTACCACAAGGATTTTTTTTTTTCTCAGGAGTCAGTATTCCAACGTCCAAACTCCACCCTCTGGCATGGATGTAGAAATCTCCAGTTGCAGTAAGTTTTCTTGCATGGATGCCATCTCCGCTTGCCTTTGAGGGCATGCCAAATTTTATTTTGAATTCAGGGGAGCTTTAGGAGCCTTTGGGAAACCTTGGCCTCTCACTCCTGAGAGAGTGAGGGAAAGATAGGAGGTAATCAGCGTGTCCCACTGCATTCCAAACTTTCACCTCGCTTCGTTTCCTCGTGCACTTTATTGTTTACCAACAGGAGTGATCCATCAAAGCCTGGGGAAGATGGCACACTGGAGAGAGCAATGCCAATCTCGTACATCCATGCAAAACGTGTCAGCTTGGTGTGGAATGTAATGGAAAATGGTGGCCTGCAGAATATAAAAGAAGGAAGAGAGAATCATCGATTTCACTTGCTTTCTAAAAAATAGGCATACGATCTGAAACACAAGATAGGCTGACATAAACACACATTTTAAGCGCATTACTTCTACGCTAAACAGTGATCGACAGTAATAGAGTCACCATTGATTGTTATGTATAAAATGCATATTTTACACACATGAAATCAAATGAACAACCAATAGTAGCTTATTCTAGTTTTTCATTTATTTATCCTTTTGGGACCTACCTGAGAAATATTTTTACATTCTTTTCTTTTTTAACTGATTAGATTAGCCCCTTTCGCACCTCAAACACAGATAGATCTAACAAAACACTGAACAACAACAAAACATTGAATTAGATTTTAGCTTCCTCTTCTTTTTTTTTCTTCTTTTTTTGCCATACCACAAGGTTGTCAGTGTTACACATTTCATAAATTAGCTGATTTCCTTATAAACTATACATTTCATTTATCGAGTGCTTATCCGTTGATTCAAGAGTTGGTTTACAGTGTTAATAACATTCACACACCAATAGCGGCGGCTGCCTTGCAAGTTGCTCAACTCGTCTATTGGGAGCCATTTGGAGTTCAGTATCTTGTTCAAGGGCACCTGAACACACGGCTGGGGTAAATTAGGAATTGAACTTGCAACCTTGCGATTGAAAGATGACCTGCTTTACCAACTCAGGTTGTACTGAATGAGTACATTGACCAGGGTCTTGACTTCAGAGCTTCCTCTTTCGCATGTCCTTGTTTAAAGAGCTTAATTAAGAATCACAATTTTAATATATATATATATATATATATATATATATATATATATATATATTTATATAATTTTTTTAATTATTATTATTTATTTATTTTTGGGGTAAAAATGGTCAGCCCTGCACTGCTGTGTGTTGACTTTTCCTTTTTGTGTCCACCTCCTCAATCTGAATGTTTTGTATTTTTGCTATCCTAGAAACTGCTCACCACACAACCAGTCTGTACTGATTTTGTCAAAATGTAATATTTATTGTCTGTGCAGAACGTGCACTACTCTAAACGTACTGGGGTGTTCTACCGATTTGAAAACAATCCCCACTGTGCACTTTTTGGCTGTATTTAACGGTGCAAAGTGGATAAATCATTGTCCAAGTAGGCTACACAAATACGTACGTATGTGTGTTGTTGGTGACTCATAAGTGATAGAGAGGACAGATGGATGGCTGAATAGATATAAGTGAGGGACCGCAGGTGTGTGTTTGAGTGTCCATCTGTCTCTCTGCATTGCTTCCATGAGTTCCTGGTTTTGGCTATAGTTACTTCTGCATTTGTTTTTTGTTTTGTGACTTTTGTAATTATATCATTTACTAAAGGTTGCCCTTGTTTACCTGTGTCTACATTGCTGATCCTCCTTCCCACCAGTATGACAGAAACAAGATCTGCCATTAGCTGCTGTGATTTCATGCAAGTGAGCCTTGTTACTTCAGATCTTCAAATGTGTATTACAATCCTTGAGGTAAGCATTCATCTTTTGAAAGTATGCGATTGCCCTTCATAGTATTTGCGTAACGTATCCGGCTGATCAATTTAATGTTCATTTACTTCTGGCTTTAAAAACCACAAATTGGTTCTTCTTGATATCACATATTGCAAATAATATGCACCCCTACTACAAAGTACAGTAAAAAGAAGCATAAGCATGTTCATGGTGGCCACTTCTTCTCTGTGTTGAAATGCTTGTTTTACCCTTCGCTGATGTTTCTTAGTGTGTGACCATCAGCTCCTTGTCCTTTGGGATTTGATTGCCTGGTAGCACTGATTTGTCTGTCAAACCCTTTAAGGAATAAGTTTGTATACCGCAACTGTTCCCTGCTGGGATAATTCCAACTCAGTGTCATGTGATTTACTATCGCTATTTATATGTACGTATTGTAATATAAACTTTTGTACATTTATAACCTTCAGAGATGCATTTAATTTACTAGATTACAATGCATTCTGAATTTGAAATATAAAAATAATACAAATTCATATCAAGTTTAATCAGATGAATTTATTAAGTTGGTAAACATTTGTATCATATCTACAAGATTTGAATGTTTAATTGTACCTTTTCTGTGTTGTAACGCTTCACTTCAAATAAAAATATTGATAATGATTTAAAAGAAAAACAACAGATCCCATGGAGGTTTCCCTTTATGGAATACAGTAATCCTCTTCTCATTGAGGCAACAGTGAAATAATTTTCTGTTTGTTCCAGGCTCAAGTAAGATCATAAAAGTGCAGTGCTCAATAAAGTTTGTTGTAATAGATGCTTTGGGTAGAACTTCCAACTTGACAGCTGGAGACCGTACGCGCTCTGTCAAAATTGACTCGAAGTCACTAGAAATGCATGTGCGTACCACTTGATTAAGGTGCAACAGTAAAAGAAACCGGGATTTTTCTGGTTGTTTATGAAAGACGTCCACACGTTTTGGTGTGCAACAACTTTAAAGTGCACGTATTGAAACAGCCGTTGCACTTATTTCTGAGAAAAAAACAAACCCTTGTAGAGCAAGTGTGAAAAAAAGACCTTGAGCCATGGAAGTCGAACTTATTGATTCAAGGAAAATAAACATGTATCTCAGTCCAATTATTCAATCGACTCCTCGTGCCTGTTTGTGTTCTTTCAACACACCTTGCACGCTGAACTCTCTGAGCAGAAGGAAACTGAAGCTCATTAGCACAGATGATCTGTAATTGATGTCTGGAACGATACCAAAACATTAGTTAATATTCCAAATCTTGCGCTCTGTAGCAGAACCAACAGACGCAGGGGCACAAACAAATATGTCTCCTCTGATGTTTCGGAAGTCTGGGGAATACAGTTCAGCAGCAGGCTGATCGGAGATTGACAGTAAGAACGAGAGAGGTGGTGTTTACTCGTACAGCCAAAGTCAGAAAATCACACTTCTACTTTTAAGTCGATGATCGGTAGTAGGTCGTGCCTTGTGGACGTGGGAGGAATCTTCTCTGGAGCTAAATCATGTCCCCCAAAATTTCCTGCTAATTATCTGTCTGTCCTAACTCACTCATGCACCTGTCACTGTCTCACCCCTCCCACAAAACACGCAGTGGGGCATCTGCTGTACCCTCGCCTCCCTCGGAATCTACGTCAAAATCATTCACACATTTTGTCTGACTGGCTCGTCACATTTGCTGTCTTATGTTGTCTCAACATATTTACTCGTGGCTGGGGTCAGTGATGCAGTGTAATCTTTGAGATGGTTAAAATTAACGAACATATGGCCGCTACATCATTTAGGAAGTGCGTGTGAAATGCAGGTTCAGTGAAAGGTTAGCAATCCAAACCTGTCCTCCACAAAATTTCGGAAAACTGAGATTTTTATTTATTTATTTATTGGCCAGATGGACTTCAGGCTTTAATTAGACACATTTGGCATAAAGTCCTTTGAGTTAATGCTGTAGTTCTCAGATCTGAAAGCAAAACAAAGACCCAGGTTACAATAAGTCAAAACGATGCTGTGAAGGATGAATTTCTCTTTAATGTCCTTTTTCTTTTTTTTTTTAAATCATTCCTCATTCCTCCCATCACCTCTGATAGTGAGCTTTGATCAAACACAGAGTAATACAACAGACGCACAATCTACACATGTACAGAGTACAAAGTTTCACAACAATCTCCTAATTGTTTCATAGTTTGACCTAAGATAAACACATACATGGACAACATAATGACAGGCTCGATGCTCTGAAGGCACATAAACACTGTGAGATTTTGACCTGTTGCAGACTAAAGGTGATCACTTGTGACAAAATGTTGTGGTCATGGTGTACAATGAGAGGGGTTCACAAATGGCTGAATTCATTGATTATCTTCTGACAGGATCAGAAATTGCAGCTTGGAGTTATGATGACTTCAAATCAATCAATAATCAACAGCATTAAATGACATGACAATCAGCACAACACTAAACTAAAGTTTGCAGAGTCACGTGAAAGTAAAATACTGGACCTTGATTACAAACAGGATATTAATTTAATGTACCTTGTAGCGTTTGTCACCACATGGTTGTTGACTATGTGCAAACTCACTGTTGTACCCAACCTCATGTTGCTCACTTATGATTGCTATAATAATATTGTCATTGAAGCCTTTAGTTTTGTCTTACATAATTTAACAAAGCTGCGGATTCATGATTTCATATTGATTGCTTTTGACAGTATCCTATGCATCTATCCAATAAAGTCGAAGAACTAAAACTTAGCAAGGCCTTCAAACTCACAATACACGAATTAAGGAAAAAGGTTTGGGGATAAAAAAAAAAGAAAGAAAATCATCCATTTTAATGGAATCCCACACCATGGTTTGAAACCAAAAGTTTGATTAATGACTAATGCAAGAAGAGAAAGCAGTGGATTTTGGAGATGTGTGTGTGATACTTGCAGGAGTCGGACAGAGCAGGGGGCCATCAGAACAGAGCTGGGGGCATTGCCCCAGGCTGACGAGGGGTATCTCTGACCGACTCCTCTGTCCTCTTTCATCTCTTTCCCTCTGCAACCAGGCCCACTGCTGTCCTCCCCTTTGCCATCTGGGTGAGGCTCTGATAAGAACATCTCTTTGGGGAGGTGCCCGTTGAATCTCTTGTAATGGCTTCATTAATGGCGTGAAAGAATCCAACTCTTTTGTAATGAAGTAATTTAGAAAAAAATAAATGTGTTTTGGGTTTTAGTCGTGAGCGCACACTCAGACTCATAAGAGTAATTCATGTTTTAATGGATACGCGGCAACAAAAGAGAGTGTCCTTTCCAATTAGAAATGCCCAGTCCCACACCAAGGAAGTAAGAGATGTAAAGACAATCTGTCTAATATCCTCACCACTTGTTTGCTGCAAGCTGATATTACAGCTGAAAGTTTATTTTAAACATCTAATTGACAACTATATATTGATATAGCAGTCAATCAAGCTGCTGAAATTTAAACAAAAAAACCCTGTTGGCTTAACCTTAGAAATCACAAAAAAGTAACTTAAAGCTCTAAAATTACTTCACAGGAGGGCAGGTACGGCCTCAGACTGTTCAGCTGACAGTTCAACTGTCAGGGAGAATCAGCCAGTGTCCAACTGTAAACCATTTACTCTGGTTCCTGTCATGGACGTGACAACCCTGCATTTGGCTCGCGTGGTGTTTGTGGAATTGGTGGAGGAGATGGAGATGCAAGAGCAATTTATTCTCTGAGCTGATGCATTTGTTTTCCTTTTCCGCACTTAGTGTGTGTGCACACTTTCGTGTGTGCGTGCACGCGCTTGCACATGCAGTGTGCAGTTGTGTCTGCGTCTGTATATCATGGCACGTGGACACTATCTACAGCTCTTGTTTGATTTTTCCTGGAACATACAGTAAGTAAAAGAAACACATTAACACACGCTGCACTCTTTATGAGCAGAGAGCTACATGTAAGCTGGAATGTAATGGGAAAATGTTCAATAATTGATTCAGAATTCATTTCCATGAAGTCTGTGTGTTTACCATGTTCGGGGGCCACTGTGTGCAAACTCAGGCCATTCAATGTTCTGTAATACTGACTTTACATTAATATTTTCATGACTGTCGCCCACCTCGTCGTATAGTGGTACACTTCACCCTGGTTTGATTCAGGTCCAGGTGAGATTAAATGTATATTTCATTATCCTAGTCAGTTATGCTATACAGTGATAGAGTTGCCAGCATCTTTGTTTTAAAGTGATGCAGTTCGAGGTTTGGACCTGCCAGTGTTCACATGTTCAAATTCACAATGTAAGTAGCATTGTTGTGGATAATATTAAAGATAAGTTACAAATAATACATTTAAAAAGAGTTACCAACATGCCATTTTTACATGCCAGCGTGAGTGCAAAAACAAAATCATTTTTAAACAACTAATGCTGCAGCTCGGGGTGTTTAAATGTGCATCTATATAAGCCCTTACATCTTTGCAGAGTGTGGCGTGCATCTCTTCCAATATCAGTCGGTAGAAGTTAAAACTCCGTGTGGGAAAGACTAAGCTAAAGCTAGTATGTATAATGGATGGATGGAAACCAATGATAGACGACAGATCTTCTCCAGCACATTTTATTTGAACAGTAAAATGTTACTTCAGTTTATTTGAAAGTTACAGGGTGATTAAGGGGCCACACGGTGGTGCAGTGATTAGTGCTCTCACCTCATCATAAGAATAGCTCAGTTCAGCTCAGTTGGAGCCTTTCTGTGTGGAGTTTTCAGGCTCTCCCATTGTGTTTACAGTTTTCCTCTAAATTCTTTTTTTTTTTTTTTCAAGAATTTGAGTTTTGCTGATGGATGGATGGATGGATGGATGGATAACAGGGTCAACTTCAGCATTCGATTGTCTACCAATGCATGTATGCCAGTCCAGTGATCTTACTCAGAGGTACAGGGTGTTCAGCTTGCTAAAGAACAGAACACAAGGCAGAAATCTTATAAAATGAATAAAAAGAAAAAGAAAGTGGCGGCTGAGTAGCCCCGGTTGAGCATTAACGCACAAGACAGAAACCCTCCCACCACTTATCTTGATTGGTGCGAGCCTGCTTCTAACAGCAGCCTGGATCTGTTAATAAATATGGTCTCTTTGTGAAAGTTAGTTTAGTTTCTATATTTCCTAAACAACTTTTAATTCACTTACACTGTACTTAAAGGTCTATAAAGCCCTCAGTGTTAATCTGAAGTGAATCTAACCACCTATAACTGAAAGCTATAATTTTGCTCATTGCCACTTCATTTGAAGTCCAATACTCTCAATTCCAGAGTCTAAACAACAGTGAGTCACTTTATTATTTCCCTCTGACTCTACTGTATATTGATCTAGTTGGCAAGAGTTGGGTTTTCATTGCCTGCGTCCATGCTATTTGTGAATGTACTGTTCATTGGAGACCTTTCCTCCCATATGTAAACAGGGTTTATTGTCTGTGGCATAAGAGAAATAACAGGTGAGTCTGTGTATGAAAGGGTATATGTTGACAGTAATGCATGCGTGAACCAAACAGCTGGTCTTAGGACCACACAACTTTAAAGCGTCAGACAGAAGAAAGATATCACACTCTGCATATCAAATAAAATAAAAATCAATCGTCTTTGCTTCGCGACACGTCACAGCAGAAGGAGGAATTACAATCTCTGATTGTATCCTGCCATACCTGCATAGTATTATAGTACTGGAGCTGTTTAGATAATGTACAGTAGCATTTAGGACACTTTCGTCTTATCTTTCCATTCACTGATTATTGATAAGGCCGCACACTTTCCATTGTGTGTGTCTATTGTGTACTGTGTGGAGCACAGCTTGTTCACGTGATATTACTGCACTGCTGTTCTTTCATGCTGTGAGATGAACAGACAGGCTGACCTTTCAGTCACTCTGCTGTTGGGAGCCTGCAGAGCTCTGCCATGGTGCACGGCAAACCTTTTGTGTAGGAGACAGCTGAATAGCAATGAAATAGCAGTATTCTACTCACTCCCCACAATCAGAGAAACCGAGGGTTTCTATGCCATTAAAATTGAATTAATGTCATATAAACATGACCTGCCTCACAAATGTCTTCACATTAAACAAGCTCAATGGGTAAAAAAAAACAAAACAAACAACTGAGCAATACACGTGGAAAGCAGGAAGCAGAAAATGAGTTCATTTGCATGTTCATAGAGGACGGACAATGTTGTGAAACCATCTTGTGACACCTGCTAAGAGAGTTCCTCTTCACACAGTTACATTGGAACACATAATGGAGCTTGCCACTGCTCACTGTAGAAGTATGAGAGTATTTAAAAAAAGAAAAGAAAAAAGAATGAACTGCAGCATACTGGCATTATATTCTGTGCTCTCCTTAAAGCATGTGCAACAATGTGAGTCGATTGTTGAAAGCATTAAGATGCGCGGGAGAAAGTCAAGTGATGGAGAATGTCAGTGTTGTTTGGACATGAGGGGTTGTTGCATAATCAAATCAAATAAAACATTTATTGAAGTAAACAATTCAAATTGAATTATTACCTGTAACAATTTAGTAATCTATGATTTTATATAATTTAGGTTGTTGTGTGTGTTGCACACGGTCACATCACGGTCACAAATAATTGCAGATAATATTAAATCGGAACAGCAACACAATTGCCTTAATCTTCTAACAATATACCAAAGTGCTGCTTTTCAGAGGAACTGACTGACCTGTGGATAGCTTTTGTATGTTAGACTATAAATATATATATATATATGAAGTGACAGATTTTACACTATTACATTGAAGAAATTTTCAATTTTCTTTCCAGAAAGAGGTTTTTTTTTGCGTTTCTGAACAGACGAGGCATTCATTTTCATAATTTCTTTGTTCCAGTGAATTGAAAGTTATTTATGTTTGACTGGTTGTTGAAGAAAAATTAATTCAGGGATAAGAAAGCATGTTGAATAAACTTTGAATGTGTCTCTTTGGTTATGGAGGGACATCAAGTTGTTATATATTATAATTTGTATTCATCATATACAGAAGAGGCATACTTTGAACTATCATACACGTTTGAATGTACTCTCAGTATCAACTAGGTTTTTGAAAATCAATATATGGTCACCCATGTGAATGTTTTTTTTTTTGTTTGTTTGTCTTATTAAACTTTGTCAGTATCTTGTTGCTGCTCAATCAATCTGAAATGATACTCTACAACAGCATGGTGTGTTATTTGTAAATCAAACACAGTATGTACTGTACTACACAGAACTCTAGCATTTCTTCTTATGGGATTTGCACACATAATTTCCTGCTCTTTATATATTTGTTATGCGCAAAAAATAATCATAGCTCAGTCTCGCTTTTGTGCAGTTTGGTAGGTAATGGCTTTGTTACAGCATGTCTGATATCTACACTATCATGTACGTGCACAGCATGTCTGACAAACAATGGCAGTGACAAAACAAGCATGGCCAATCTTTTGGAGTCTGAATTAATTCACTATTATCATGGTTTAATCATGTTTTATGCTACATCATTAGTAAATCGTGCCTTGTATTCATAACTCATTTCACGTCTTGGGCACCGCTGAGGTCCAAATATCTTTTTCTTTTTTTCCACTCTATAACAGCAGATCAGAGCTGCGGAGGCTTTAATAGGCGGTGGCCCATAAACAGAACGGTTTCTCTGGATCTCTCACCAGGTATAAGTCTGATTCTCATTGGTTTAAAGCCTCCTTGTTCAGCTGGCAGAATCATCCAACATCTAGTCAGCATCAGGTAGTGGACAACCTCTCTGATAGTGTAACATACTCGTACAAAACGTAGGTAATTATTTTCTGTCTTTGTAATGTCTTTTTTTCTTTCCCTGAAATGAACACACTACATTGTGCTTTTCAAGTCGTCTTTACCTTAAGAGGGAGTAACTTGGCAATAAATCATCATTATATGAAATCTAACTATTGACGTAGTAGGTGAGTTGGCTAAACTTCTTCTTAGTTAAATGCAAATATAAATTTAGTGATGATAGATTTTAAAGTATCTATTTTGATAAGTCCAAGATCAGTAGTTAGTCAAACTCAAAGTGATCCAAACCTCATCTGCAGTGTGTTTTTTTTATGAAAGGAATAAACTGTTTCATAAACCCAGGAAAGTGTCCCTCAGAACACACAAACAGAACGTGCAATCTATTTGCACTAAT
Organism: Lipophrys pholis; assembly: GCF_963383615.2. Lineage (NCBI taxonomy): Eukaryota > Metazoa > Chordata > Actinopteri > Blenniiformes > Blenniidae > Lipophrys > Lipophrys pholis. The sequence continues at coordinate 14,362,929 of NC_137642.1, read as the reverse complement.
GTGCAATTTTGCAAACTTTATACAGGATCTTGACATACTGTCCTTTGTTTTGTATGTTGAAAGCATGTCATTGGGTCACTATTTGTTTTTTTACATTCTTACAGTAAATTCATCAAACATTTTTCCCGGTGCTTTACTGATGCAAAATGGCAAAACACAATAGTGTTTATATTATCAATCGCTTTTACTAATTCTAGAAGTCCTGCACTTATCTCGAGGTGGAGCACAACTCATCAACTCTTCTATGATTTTAACCAAATTGGAAGAAATTTGAAGTCATAGAAATATTTTACTCATCACGAAGGATTAATCAGCTCTCTCTCAGTTACTTATAAAAACAGATGTTTATCTTAGATTTTGTTTCAAGTGTAAATAATTCACTTTGGCTCAACACTTGTTTAAAACAACTACTTCTTATTGCCGAACGTTACCTGGATTTTACTCCTATTTTTGATTTGATTTGGCATGTGTGCCAAACCTTATAAAACCGCCTGCAACAAACATTTGCAGAAATTTGATCATAAAACATTAAGAGAATTTTGTGATACAAAAAAATTAAAAATAAAAAAATAAACCGGGAAACCGGACGAAACCAACACGCATAAGTAGAGAACATGCAATCTCCACACAAAAAGGCCCTCTATTTGAACCCACAGCCTTCTTGCTGTGAGGCCAGAGCGCTAACTTCTGCCCCACTGTGCGGTAGTTGTGCATGCAGTATTTTTGTGTGATTTGAATAAATGACTTTGCCTTGTGAAATTATATTGCTTATCCTTATGACCATGAAATGCTCAGTATAGTATACAATAAACGTCAGTGCGACAGCACCAATATTTAGCACAGTGAGACTTCAGTATGGTAAAAACTCAAATCAAAACAGTGATTTGTGCAGTTTTCACAGACATTTTGATTCTGGAACAGCAGCTACATGTTTACAATACATTTAGCTTTTTACTTCGGTACCTTTGCCCAGTAGCCTGACCCACACACTGCTTTTAACCATGAACTGCAGTTATTGTTTTGGGTTAATTACTACCTTTTGCAGACATGCCAGACTTGTGATGTATTTTGACAACAGTAGTGACGTTCGTACTTACAAAGAATGCCAAGACTGCTTCAGAAAATGTGCCAGAAAAAAACATAATTCACTCAAAGCATTTAAAAAAAAAATTTTTTAACTTCAGAGCCGCAATGTCAGAGCTAACAGCTAATGTGTGTGCCTGTCTCCTCCTGACAGATCCACCTCACACTATGCTTCTGGGAGGACAGGTAATGCACAATGATTCGTTCAAGGAAGATCCTGCACCTGCTAGTTGTCTGCATGTTATAGTTGGTTAATATTTCTAAATTAAATTCATGTGCAAATGGCAAAGAGAAAAAGAAGAGAGCAGAGACGAATTGCAAACATGCAGGTATACGCATCATCTACTTTTTAGACTTACATAAATTATATGAACTCACTTTCCAGCTACCAATGACAAGCTCCTTTGGTAATCAGCATGTCTCCAAGCCTCACATTAACACTGAACAGACGCACAGACACACTGTATGCTCTTATTTCTTTCTTTTGTCTGTTGTGTGCACTGACCCTTTAAAAGTAACCGACTCATGCTGAGATGAATTTCCAGATTACATGATGTACATCTGTAGTCTTATTACTTGACTGCTGGCTCTTGAGACTCCATATGGGAATTTCTGCAGACAGTAGCTTTGACACTAGAGTGGGGCCAAATGAGAAAAGGCTGCACTAATAGCAGCCCTTCATCCATTTCCATGTACAGTGCTCTTTCAAGGTCGTATAGAAAGGCATAAGAACAGCGATAGGCTGCTTATCTGCTCCTCGGGCTAGACTGGATATCGCCATTAATCAACCAGTATTAGTTACTGAGGCAATGCTCCCAGTGAACGGGGAAGTCAAGGTTTGTTTTTTCATGTAAACATATGCACATACATTTGAGCTTTTCATACATTTCAAGGTCTTGATATGGAGTCTGGGCGCTAAAGAAAAAATGTGGAAAGATGCACCACATCCAGGAAGGATGTTTCATTAAAGTAAACCTTCGTATACTAGATGACAGGACCTCTGGATCATCAGCGAGTGTGCTTGCGTGCATGTCTGCAGAAACGAATCAGAGAATGTGGTCTGCGCAGGGTAAGGGTATGAATACAGACGTAAGTGTCTAATGCTTTTTCCTGCACTGTGGTCTGTTATCAAAAGGAGAAGTAAGGTGTGTATACAGTATATACCTCATGTGGATGCATCTTCAGATACCTGCTGCAGGTTCCGAGTTCTTGTGCGCCATTTGGAACAAGATAAATGATGAACTGCGGAAGTTAGGTACATTCATCGACAACACAATTGCTACTCTACCCTATCTCCTCTGCTCTCTCTGTCACTGTCTCAAGGTGTAATGTACTGTAAAATGGAGCTTGCTTCACTAAGCCCCCTTTATTAGTTTTTCTTTTTATAGGGTGCAGTTTGTACAAATAATTTCCTGGTCTCCATATGTCTGCTATGGGCCAAAAACTCCTGGCCTAAATTAGCACTTGTGCAATAAGGCAGAGCTCTATTACAGCATGCCTGATATCTATCATGTACCTGCAGATGAATGAGCAAAATAAAATACAAATCTGAAAAAGGTTGCAGTGACCAAAAAAGTATGGTAACCCTTTGAGAGTTCCTAATTTTCTGAAATAATTATTATTATATTACTTTGCCCTGCAGCCCTGAACAGGATATAAGCTGTATAGTAGATGGATGGATATTATAATTATTATTATAGTCTAATCATTTTTTACAGATTATCAGTTGTATCACCAAACTCAATGTGCACATGGTATAGTAACACCATTACTTTGTGATCCATAACTGATTAGACCTATTTTTGCCTTTAAAGTTGTCAAAATATCTGTAGTTTTTCAAAAAATCTGCAAAACATTTAGTCGGAAGTTGACGTGAACACATGAACACGAGAAAAAAAAAAAAAAGCTTCTAGTCAGCTTCGGGCATTTGACAGCTGGAAAACATTTTTTCTTTTGCTCTTAGTGACAAGCTCTTTTTGTAATTCCTTGTTATTTTTATTTATTTATTTATTTAAACTTTTTTTTTTTTTATAAACATATGTTTATTGCTTTTTATGTTAACAATGTATAAAATGTAACAAAACCATATAACAACCCCATCTCTAATAGACCATATGGCCGTGCTTGAAATGCAAATAAGAGAAAAACAAAACCAACAAACAAAAAACTTAATAAATGAAATAAAACAATATATATAAGCATACATACATTTGCTGCTATAAGATATTCCAAGGTTGAGAAGATATAAACAATTAAACTGGTGACGCGCAGAATTTACAGTGTTCAACATGAAATAGACAAATAAAGAAATAAATAGATGACTAACATTTTCTCACACTGACAAATTTGTATGTGTCGGCTTCCTTTAATCAGCCTCATAATTCCAACACTTCCATAATATAACCATTGTTGAGAAAATCCCAAAATATCTCCCAATTAGTTTTATTTTTACCTTTAGAGAAAGTAACCTAAGCAATTAATCAAAATGAGTTGATAGAAGGTTTGTCTAACTCTTGGAGTGAGTTTGTTGAGTTTCTTTGCAATGCAAATTCACATGTTAAGTCGTGTGAGATCTTTTTTTATCAGAAAGAAATAGAAAGCATTGTCAGGCTGTATGGACCAATGACCCTAAGGCAAAACCAGTTGCAAACTTAAATATTTATTTAAGATGATGTCTACCAGAATAGGAATTCCTGAGAAAACTGAGGGGACATAAAAACAACATGGGAATACAGGAGAAGAAACACAGACAAACCAACAAGACACTGGGAGGCGGGGCTGACGGGACGCAGGTGGACACACTTGAGGATTTTTCAGGCAGGGAACACACGGGGGTGGAGTCAAACAACACAGGAAATAAGGGAAGTGGACATGCAGAAGAACCAACACACCAGACATACTGTATTAGTAAGGGATGGAACAACACAGAAACATAAATCCCGGGGCCACAACAATCACACTTTATCAAATTCCTTGGTGAAATGACTTCTCTCCATTTAAAACACCCGATTCACAGATAACCTTAACTGCCCATGGTAGGAGTAATGTGCTGCCATCAACCCTGGGGAGCCGAGTGGAGACCTCTCAGTTGTGGGATTCAAACTACAAACCCTCGAACATCAGCGTGCTTCCCTGACCTCCAGGCCACTACGTCCACAGGTACGTAAGTAAGGTTAAGCTCACCCCAGGAGATACTTTGTGTTCAAACTGAATCGAAAATCTTTTTGTGACTCTGACCTCCTCTGTCACTGAGAACGTACGTTTTCTTTCCTACACAGTAAATATGCATATGATGCCCGTATCAACAAGAAACTGAGAATTCTATGCCTCTGACGGCATAAAAAATATTGTCTGTTCATAATTGGAGGGATTTTTAAGCAACATCACCTGAGGTCTGTGGTATTGAATATCAACATATTAGCAAAATGGAGCCATGCTGATATACAAGCAGTGCTCTCTCGAGCGATATTGCTGACAAATGACAGCTACAATAATGCCATTGATTAGTTGACAGTAATGAAAATAAGAATTAGGATTAATCATCTTAATGACCTATGTTGTCTCTGTTGACACAGATAGTTTTGCCACTAAACCAATTCAGCTGGCCCCCTACAGCTTTTGTTTGCAGACTTCATTCCTGTGGTGTACCTCAGAATATGATTTTGTGAAACATTATCTCCCATGCTCACATTTATGGGCAGTAATACTCCACCATGTATGATAACTTCCTCCAGCAACATCGTACCACATTTCATTTTGATTTCCATTTGTGGTTGTGGGGGCTCAGTGCTCAATTCACTCCATAATGAATGCCTGCAACCATGAACATGGAAGCAATACCATTTCCAGCTGAGTGATGTCATGTAAACAGGCCTTAATGCATGGAAGACCCTCTTTTGAATACTCCTGTTTACATGTAATGTCCCTCATGGTGTCATTTTTAGTTGAAACCACAGTCTTAATTGCCTGATCATGCAATTCACCAAGTAAGTCAGGCCCAAAGTGATTAGTGCCAACACAAGAGTTTCTTTGTTTGTTTACTTTTACATTTTTAAAGGTCCCCTTCCTTTCATTGGCATTTCGATTCGATATGCAACTATAGAATAACACACCAATGCCATTAGTATTAAATTAGCAAATCAGTCTCTTATTGGTTATTAATGCCAATCAAAACAACACTGAGGCCGACTGATGCAGCTGACAAGTGTCTCAGTTCTGTTCTGTCTTATCCAATCAGAGTCTTCTGTGGCAACTAACTGTTGTATAATATACTGCATTTTAAGACAAATGTGTAATACAGGTTTTACCGAACGGTCCATTTGCCTTTCTGTGTCATTGTAACTGATCTCCCCTACTACCCAGAAGCTGGCCCTTAAAAGAACATCAGCAGCCAGCTGCTAGTTGTTGAGAGGCCATCCACTGTATTATGGATGAGGTGGATTTGGCATTCCCCTGCTGTACTGAGGTCCTTCACTGCGAAGTCATCCTGAAGATGTGCTTTCGGCATGGTGCATCTGGGCTTGCTCCAAGCCGCTTTGATCACATCTTCACAATGACAGTCTTGTGTGATCCTGCTTGAAGCTGACAGTGCAAAGCTTAGGCTTGTGTGTGGCTACAGGGAAAAAGGCCATGAGAGAAGATGAAGTTTGAATGAGGGCGGATTAGTGCAATGGATAGTACAACTGAGGGACATTCAAATGGAGAGTGGATGCGATCTTGAATTATGTATGTAAGATGTTTGCATGCGTCACAAGTGCTGGAGCTCCTCTGCACCATTACCAATGAGATGCAGAATGACATCAACACAGTATGCTCAACCAAGAAAATATTATTTTTTTTATAACGTTCAGAAAGCAATTGTGTTCATTTGTGCATGTGACATATGCTCAGACATATGATCCTGCAGAAAACACAGAAACACAGTGCAGAAGCTAAAAGAGCTGAGGATGCTACACTGTCCTTGGACGTCCTTCAGGGATGTCATGGTCATGCCTTAATGGAGTGGATGTGTCCCTGTAAAAGCTTTCACTCCATAGAGGCAGAGTGGGCTTCATAAACAGTCCGTGCAGTGCTGTCACTGTTCTGTCAATGGCACTGAAGAAAATGCTCACTTTCAATTTAGGTGGAAACTTTTTATAGGGAGGCTCTCAAATTCGGAAGATTTATAAGCCAACGGCTAGTCCTCTCCGACACTTTGTGTGTCAAAACAGAACTGAAGGCTGCGTCCTCCTCCTTTGCTGAAATATCACTGAAGCTGGCGGACGACTTCATTTAAAAGGTCTGCTGGGTAGTTTCCACTGCGAGCGTTTCCACAATTACCCCGTGTTTCACTTTGATTGGAAACGACCTTGTTCTCTTTAAAGCCTTTTGTCCTTGTCAAATGATGTGTTGCCTCTTAGCTCACTCTATGGAAAAACAAGAGGCTCTGCATCTGGGCCGATCTTCTGCAGCGAGGCAGGGGCCGCCTAATCTGGTCCAGCAGACACATGATGGGCTTAGTGCCCCTTTGTTTACTAAGCTCATTTACCATCCAGAGGAAAGAGAGTATATGAAGTAGGTTTAAAGCCTTTCATCTTTAACAAGACACTCGAGCAGTCAGGAATATTTATGGTATTTAGGATAACCCCAATCATCTGCAATTAATGCTTGGAGTCGGGAGGCTTTCAACAATATCAAGATTTCCATCCATCCGGTTAAACCATCCACTGCAACAAAGCAGCAGCTGAGGAAATAGTACAACTGTGGACTGTTTTGATCTCCTGCTTGCAACTGAGGGGTCTGAAGCAACTGTGAGAGTCTAAAATCCACAGCATCTAATGGTAGCAAAGCAGTTGGTGGTATTGGACGAGGGGTTCCTGTTGTCATGAGAACACAGAGCAGGGCGGGCTGGAGATGAAGAAGCTGCCTGGCTTCATTAGATGAAATAGCAGGAGGGTTTTATGTGGATATAACAAAGATTAATTGGATCCTAGTGATCGACACAGAATCTGACAATGTCATGCAGAGTTATGAGCCTGGCTCAGCAGCTAGAGCTGCAGTGACTGCTCACTTTAAACAAAACATGTTACTCCACTGACGGTCTCATGCAACCTACAGGTTTGTGCTGAAATAATAGTGCAGTACAAAAAAAAAGTTTTGAAATAATTAAGTTTTATGATACTTATTCAGTTCAGAGATTGGCAGTTTTGATCATTTTGTGGGTTGGAGAACTTTCATCCCCACCAAAATCCATCTACCAAAAGGACAGGACAATTATGGCAGCTTACTTAATGGGAAGGTCTATTCGGATTTCTTATGAATTGTAATGAACGAGCATGCCTTGAATATTTTGTTACCTAGAAAAATAAATCCAGTAATACAATAATTTAGAGTAAACCATCATCCTACCGAAACCTGTGAAAAAGTCTGTGTGTGTCTGTGTGTCTGTGTGTGTGTCACCAGTTGGCTGACGTTGGCCGCAGCAGCAGTAAAAATCTGGGGCTCGGGGAAATAACTTTACCCAGCATGAGTTTTCACTTTTGATTTTTGAGAGGAAATCATGGTGGGAACAAATAACTAGAAGGTAAATGACTATGAATGAAGTAAAACACACAGTTTTGGAACTGATTTTATTATCCGTTTAGTAAAGACAAATCAAAATTGTAATATTAGCTATAACTTTCCAGATATTTCAGATCAGAAGCATCTAATGAGCAAAATAATTTTTTTCTCTTTGAATCTCAACAGCTGTTAGACATTATTTCTTATGAGGTGAGAATCATTTACCAGTCCAGCATTGAACCAAAAATCACTATTTGGCAGGAGGTGTGATATGAGAGACGGGGGTGGGCTCACAGTTTGAAAACCAAAGTTTCAGACTGGGAAGCACACAAAGGTCATTTCCCTGACTCAGCTAAGCGATTCCTTCCTTATGATGGAACTGGTGAATATCTGAAAGCTTTTCAATATATTTTAATAATCCATGTTCATATATGCTGTTATAGCATATCCTGGCCACTGTTTCGGTTTAAGGCGAATATAAACCCACATGCTCGACAAACTGTCAACTGTCACTTTCATCACATCATATTGCCGAGCCTGTGGGTCCATACACAGTCAATCTCCTTTGCAAAAGAGTGAAAGAGTTACACTCTTGCCATGTCACATTTGCTAATGCCTCTGGTGTCTCTAAGTATTACTGCGCCTCCAATAGAAACCATCTCATTACATTTCAAGATATTGCAAGATGCCCCGCCTGTACAAAGCTGGGCTCTTAAACGCCCTGGCTGCTGAATTTTCAAACCCCCTTGATAACAATAATCTAAAGAGACTACGGCCACTGGAGCAAATAAACAATTAACCTCCGCAGTCAACCACAAGCCCATACACTCCCATCTGCTCTCAAATTGCTATCAAACACACTCACCTTTAGACCTGAGCCCCCCCCCCCCTTTTTTTTGTCTCTGTCAAGTCCAACCTCAGACAAATTCTGTGAATGAATAAATCGCTGCCTCTTTATTTGCTGCACTTGTAAACCTTTTCAGTTAAAAGTGTCTTTTCAAATAGTGAGACTCATCATTAATATCCCAGGTACAGTTGAAGTCTTGTCCATAGCAATGCAACATTTTTTCAAAGTTTCATTACCTATGAATAAAGCCTGAATGCGTTTAATGTTGGCCTTAGGGTCTGCTTGAGCTGCATGATATGTCTGTTTTCAACCATTGTGTGTGAGAATAATAACTATCATGACGGGGAACAATTTTAGTAAGTGCTATGAAATCCTACATGACACTTTTACTTGCATAGCTCCGCCACTCATCACACAAATGCATTGCCAAGACGTTTTCTAACAAAATAAAAGTCGAACCCAGATATCCGTAGTTTTCGTGTGGAGTTCATAGCATGCACAAATGGGTACAAACATTTTTGTTTTTCTCTGAGGCTGTATTCCAAAGGCTGGTAATTGTGTACTTTCTCTCAATAACATTAACGTTGGTTATGCCCTGAATGAAATATGCAAATGCTGAATGAGCTTGAAAGTACAAAGTGGATCAATTGGGCAACATTTGAGCTTTTAAGACGATGACGCTTGAACACTGTGGTGACGAGTTCTTGGACACAATGTATTTTTTTTGTTGTTGTATGCATTTCTTTTACATAATTGAAACGGATATGGAGGTTACCTTTATAGTCACATGTTGGCAATTGTTCTGTAGATGAAGCACATTTTTAGCCTCGGAGTCCTAAAGTGCTTTATTCTTCTTACTTTATGGGTGATCAAGCTGCAATGCACGGTGCTCACCCTCCATCGGGGCCACTTGGCCTTCATAGTTTTGTCTAAAGCTCTTTAGATGTGTAAAAAAAAAAAGAATCAAACATCCAATCAAAACACACAGACCAACAAACATTTCAGGACAAAATACAGATCAATTTTGCTCAAGCGCAAATGGTACATCGGTGCAATTTTTCATCCTTTTAAGACAATCAGCATATTTATATGCACAACTTAGTTGAGCTACAGTTCAAGCTCAAGTGAGAACTTATTGGTTATATGCACTCTTAACTGACGAGTCAATTTTGGTGGACCTACGACATCGAAGCTGGTGACAACAGTTAATATCGAGCTCACATTTTAGCAACCAAAAGGCACAATAATGAATAATTTTTACAGTCAGCAGACGGTGTCTTCTGTTTGGGTTACTGTTTTTTTTAACATGCTGTTTGAGATCTGTCTCTTGATTTACAGTCCCACTGCTCTGTATACATGAACAAATGGATCCACTTTCAATCTCATAGTCCGAGCGTCCAACTTTGAAAAGTTTGATCTCAGCTGAGTTAACATGTTCACATGTACTTTTGAATTGTTTCTTTGTACTTTGTGGTCAGAATTTCCCCGGAGTCTCCTTCATGCCCTGCAGCCTGACACTCCTGGGATGCAATGTTTAGAAATCCGAAATGAAAAATTCCTTGAGAAGAGGCTTCTTTGAGACTTCAACCTCAAACTGGAGTGTCAAAGTGTCATTACATTCAATTCACTCAAATCCGTATATTGAAATAGTGTGATCATATAATTCCTGAATAAATTCTCCGGAAGTGTGGAGAACATTTTGCTTCACTTTGATAGCCGCAAAAGTAAGTCGGAGAGTAAAGTGCACAGAAAATATTTGCCTGGGTGAAATATAACGCAGGCAAACTCAGACTTCCCTTTCACTTTTCATCAGTTCCATTTTCACATAATAAATTCTTATATGTCTGGAAAGGAAATAAGTTCTGTGACTTCTAATGACTTGTATGCTCTCCATTTGATTTCAGCTTACCAACTGACAGAGTTATTAATGCTGAAATTCACAGAGGGCACTGCTGCTGCACAATCTCTTTAGGGGGCCCTGATGAAGAATCCAGAGGCAATACTGTTTTGAAATATATGAACCGTAATTATATCAACATTTGAATAAGTTATCTATCACACTCAGATCAGCGGAAAACATTCACCCCCTCAGCATATCTCGGATGTGTTTTACCACTTTATACATTAACTTAATGGTGCATTAAGAATCAATATGTTACATATTCTCTTTGGAGACACATGGCCAATCCATAGATTTACTTAATTATTGGAGGTGAGATAGTCTGGCTTCATTATGAACAAGTCATTATATAACAATTAATGCAGCAGCAAAGCAGTAGGTTCCCATTTTCATTGCATCTAATATATTAGTTTAAAAAAAAAAAAGAGAAAGAAATGTGATTTTTCCTTTTTTTTTTTTCTTTCCCCTCAAATATTTTGCAATTGTTGTATATTGAATTAGATTTCTAATTTGAATTTTAAACACAAGTGATGTATTTCAACAGAAGTGTTTCTAAACATTGCCTGAAGCACGACTGATGAATATCCAAATGAGCGGTATTGGTTATAAAGACTGTGAACCTCGCAGTTAGAACTGCAGTGGCATTAGCTCCGGGGGTCTTCCGACGAGTTTTGTTGCAATGTGCAGAAATAGACCGACTTTATAATCTTCACTCTGTCTTAGATAGCGAGCACAATATTAATATACTTATTTAAACATACTGTGAGCAGTTCTTGTCATTGGAGTGCTTTGAAAATGCCAGTTGTATGTGCATCTTCCTCCCCAGCTTGGTCGCATAATTTCCCACAGTCACTCAGGGAAGAAGACAAGGTGTAATCACCGCTAAATGCATTGTTTGAGAGATCAGCATCATGGTGAATTTTTGAACTGATGGGAGCTTCAGCATGTTCTTCAAGTGGTAGCACAGCTGTTTGATCTACACAGCAATAGAAAACAGATGCAGTCCCAATTAAGCTTTTATGGGAATTTTGAAAACTGCTAAAAAAATTTTTTCGAAATCTTTAGCAGGTAAATTCCTAAGTTGGCCTTATATCCATACAGTTTACAATGCATGTTCTCTATAAGTACGGCACAATCAGGCTGGAAGATACTGACTGCTGATACACTCTGTCGGAGGAGACGGCATGAATATTTCATTCAGCTATGTCTTACATGTAGATGTCGTGCTTGTCAGTGTTCATCCAAATAATAGTGAAAGTGACTCCGTTTCACTTCAATTCAAACAGCGGATCGTTAACAGCGATGCGGTTTATTTTGCAGTGAGTGGTACCCGTGCCCGGCAGCAGGAAATTCTATGTTGACAAAGTGTGAGGAGCTGCTGCAACAGTAGGGCAGGGAGGAAATTTCTTTGTGCCAGCTGCCAGGGTAATTAGTTCCTCGTTGAATTATGCATCAGCAGAAGCGTCAAGCAGTGTTAGAATCAGGCAGGTATACAGAGAGACCAGATAGAGGAGAGGTGTCACACAATGCTCATAAAACGTTGCATACCGCCAGAAAATCCTTTTATATTAGAAGGCCTGCTTATAAGATCAGCAGTAAAGCGGCACAGCGATAGATTAGGTTATATGAGAGAAAAGACAAACTACATGGCAGTTTATAAATATGGGAACAGGCGAGATTAAGTGGGTTCTTGTGGTCAAAAGTGCCTTTAAAACTACTGTTTCTACCTCAATGTAAACAGTGGTGACAGCAGCCCGTATCGCTATTATTGCTCTCGTTAAGCTCTACATGGAAACTGATTTTTGTGTTTCAGTGGAAACATCACTGTCTTTATACTTCCATGAATTGGAACATCAAGCACCTGAAGAAGCCACTTGGAATTAATATACAGGTCAAATACCAAGTAGAAGAGTGCAGTGCTTTTTTTTTTTTAGGGAGAGGAAGCAGGAAATTAAGGATAATGGCATCGGCAGGAAGTAGAACTAATGTTGATATTAAAAAGGAGGCACTACTGGAGGCAGCATTGCAGGTGGTGGTAGTCTGTGAGGCTGTTCAACACCTGAAGGTCACACAGCTACTGTTGGATAACTTATTTTCCTATTCGCTTCTAATCTATACACTTGCCCTGCAGTTACTGCTCCATTGGTCCAAATCCATAAGCCTCCATTAGACAGAAAAATACAGTTGAAAGGAATGCAGAGCATGGGCAGATATATGTGTGTGTGTGTGTATACAGTATATATAAGCATTTTTAACATTGAACAAAATGTTCTCTAAATCTGATTCAATACAGCCCATGCCAAAGGTAATAAACCCAATAGAGTCCAGTATAAGGAATAACGCTATCCGAGGTATCATGTCACTGGAATTCAGCCATTTCTGGCAGAAACATGTCACTGACTTCTAATATCAAATTACACTAAGTTACAATGCCTTAAGGTTCTGGGGGCTTGTTTCTTTTCTTGTACATGAAACCGTCAGTTTGCCTGCTACCTTTACCTTTACTGCTATGGCAGTAATCTAAACTGGTAGCAGGTAAACATGTTGGTACATACAACATGTTTCTCCCAAGGATTCCATTGCATTCTGCATCACTACATAAACGTGCACACAGCACTTGTGTAACTTCAGCTTGACTTATTCAAGTAATAATTTGTAGTTATTTGCACATTGACCATAACAGCTACTTTATGTGCTATTCCAATCAAAACCAAGCCTGTTGTCACTAAAAACACATTGTCATACTGTCCTACACATGTACTTTGTTGGAATCTTGATGCATTCATAAATGTGAGCTGAAAAGCAATCTATCTCATATATAATCACTAGATTATTCATCCTAAGTGGAATAATGGAATATTCACATATGCACAAGGACATTACTTAAGGTAGACTAAAATAAGAATACTATACTACTACTATAGATAATTAATGCAATATAATATATATGTTATAGATAAGTGAAATGTTAAAAACACACTATGATAATGAATACAAATTCAATGAAACATTCAAAACTCAAATCTGTTTCACATGTGGCTGATCAATCACAACAATGAGAACCGAACAAGCAGCTTCCAACCTAAAAGCCACTTTTAATGAGATTGAACCCATCGCCAGGTGAGACGGTGTTACAACAGACCTTTGAAGCAGAAAAGGGTTGAAAAGGGTAAAACTGTCTTTTTTTTTTTACTATCAATATTTTGTGCATTCTTTGGTGTAATGTTTTATTGATTATTAAAAGTGACAGGTTCTGTTAATGAAAGTCTTTTTGTCATTGATAGCCGCTGGCAGGCAGCCAGAGTGGTGATGTTACACCATGGGGAAAGAAGAGACCAAGTAAACAACCCATCTCAGGGGTGTATAGTGTTGTTGTTTCTTTTTGTGGCGTTAGGACCACAGCAGCGTCTTACCAGAACCACAGCAGCATTTGCATGTGCTACGGATAATTAGTGATCCGGTTTTGCAAAGTGATGTTAGCAGGGCATTGTTTTTTTCCCCCCGAGTGAGTATGTGCTTGGTCAATCGTTCAACAAAATAAACACTTTGACGTGCATGTCACTTTGTTGAACGATTGACCAAAGTGACATGCACGTCAAAGTGTTTATTTTGGAGAACAAGGCATGATCAGACCTTAATATCAAAACTGAAAATCACAGTAAAGTAGAGGAGAAACAGAGAAACGGCTAATATGCAGTCTGTGGTGAGCGCACACTCTTAATTTGTATTCTTTGATTGAGGAAAAAAAACAAGTTTAAAAGAATAAATCGCCTCGTTGTGCTACTGGAGTTATATTCTCAGGGGGTCATGTCCTGTCAAAACCTCTCTGCTGACTGTCAGAAACTAAGCTATGGCTCTCTGAACATGCTGCTGTGTAAGTGTCAGTCACCTTGGGCTGGGCTGCCTTAGAAATCACAGAAGTGTGAATACGAGGAGTCTCCCCTTTGGCACAGAGCACAGATGGCACCACATTAGAGCCTGCTTTTTCACATTTTCAGTTTTCCTCTTTTTTTTTTTTTTCTTCCACCCCCTCTTTGTGAAATGACCAGTGAGTGTTTGAGGCTTCAAATTAACTTATTCATATCTCTTAAGGTTTCAAGTTAACCCAAACATAGGGCCAATTACTCAGTGTAAGATCCACTTAGTCTTATCAGATGCTCCTGCTTGCTATACTATAGTACCAGGATCTTTTTGCTGCCCAGAAACGTGTCTGCTGAAGTGGAGAGGAGTGATTGAACGGGATAACCTCAAAACTCAAGGACTGGGACTGCTATTAGCTACAATATTCTCTGAGGAGAGGCATTTCAGTCACTGTCTGCTGAGTTTTTTTTTTTCCTCAAAGCCAATAAACAGATGCTGAAACGTGCAGGGAAAGCATCCAATGAGTAATACATAACAAATAGTGAATCGGGTACTCTGCACAAAAAGAAATGAATATGTCTGTAAAGAAAAACTGGAGGAGCAGGAGGCACACCCCTCCTCTTTGTTTGCTCCCAGTGGGTCATGCTTGTTGATCTAAGACGAACCGGGTTTCAGTTTAGAATAAGTATATTCATGATTCCATTTCCATGCATGCCTCCAATTTGAGCACATTAAATATTTAAAGTATCCGTCCAGGGTTTGAAAATGTTGTGTGTCAGTAAGACTGAGCATTTGAACTCTAGCCCAGGCTTGCCCAAGAGTCAATACCGAGGCACTTTTCCTGCTGTTACACGGCAGCTCTGGAATAACACACAGGACGAGTATGTTCCCTCATACATTAGCTTGTGATTGCGCTGCACCCAGGAGCTGGTTTGTGAGGTGTGTGGTTTGTTTTCTGATTGGAACCTATCTCCATCCCTCTTTTATGCTCATGGACTCATCAGTTTCACAATCTCAATAGCTTTCTCCGGAAAGTCACCATTTCGGGAAATTAAACACGATTTACAATTTCATTATAGCATTTATTTCTCTCACGGTATTCAAACATCAGAGGTAGCAAGCAAGTATTTTTAATCTGTAACTACTTAAGTCGATGTTTCATTATCTGTTTTAATTTTGAACACTTTTGTACTTTGACTCCCTGCATTTGAATGCAAATACCTTGACTTTCTTCTCTATTTTTTATTTGTTTATTTTTAACTGCTGTGGTGCGTCTTTGAACGTTTACAGATTTAGAGTTACAATTAAAGGATTTGCTCGAATGAAAAAAAACAGACGCAAACTTGATGAACCTCATTAGATTACTGAGCGCACTGAGGATTGCGCCAGACATGTGCAAAATACCACAAACACTACCCATTTAGCGCGTTTACTTTCATGAATATGGAATATTTACTGTGTGTTCCAGATTGTGCAAAATACTGGGAGGATTTTATGCTAATGGGTTAATTAACGACTGTGAACAATTGCTTATGAATGCATCTGTTTTTAACCCATTTGAAAATTAGGTGCAAACCAGCTCCTCCTTCACCAGAGATGCGGCTGTTATTATTTTCTCTGCTGGTTCATCTCAACTTTTATTCACAAAGCTTGTCGGATAGTTTTGCTGTTGTACCGGGATGCAATGATATTTCCCACATGTTTTCACTCTTCAATTCTTTTTAGAGCTTGATTTATGTTTATATAACGCTCTTATATGCTGATTATTTCCTTTTCCACCAACACGCCCATCTGCATGGTATGTCATTTGATTTAAATTTAACATGCTTTGTACAGGATATTTGTAAATTGTGTGCTTTATATAAAGTCCAGTCTTTCTTTGGAAAAATGCTTTAAAAAATGATGAATCATGATCTGTATCATTATATCCACACTGACAAATATAGTATTACAATAATAGTTTTAATGTGTACATCACTGATCAAGATGGCTTAAAAAAATATATATTTTTTTCTCTTTTAGTTTTGAGTACAGCTCCAAATATTTCTTACTTACTTTTAGTTAAGAAGTTGAATCTCTGCATTGACCTGAGTCTTTTTTTTTTTTTTTAAAACACATATCTGAACTTTTCCGCCTCTGCAAACCAGAAACATGTAGTTAACCTTCAGTATTTTAACAGTCAAAACCTGCCAGTGCTACAACATGAGTCAATATCTGCAATATTATAGGAGATTCAAGCTTTTTTTTTTTTTTTTTTTTTTAATCTGTGATTAAATGTCAGTGAATGTGCATGGCAAATAACATTACAGTTTCAGACCTTCATATTGCAAGTCTATGTTGACTCATAAGGGATGAATCAATGATTGGTGTCACTATGAACAAGTGTTAGTCGGCAATATAAAGACCTAACCTAACTGCTGAGTCATAGAGCTTCTATTCAGTATGAATTATGTTTGTAAGTTCAATAATGATATATAATTTTCTGCGCTTCCTAACTCGATACATTACACGTTTAAAAGATGCTCACCATTTGATAATGTCCCTAAACGGCCGTAGAGTGTGTACAGCGAGTTCCTGCTTAAATACACTTGAAATTGGATCTTCTTCGAGTAGTGAACCATGTAAGACGGTGAATATGTAACTTTAAACTTTGTAAGGTGCCAGTGGGTGCAGAGTTTGCAGAATGTGGACTGACTGCCAGCAACTGCTGCCATCAGTTACAGCCGCACCATTACTTAGGTAATGTGTTTCAGGTCAGCTCTTCAGCCGGGGTTGCTGTGCTGCGTGGAGTGAGTTCAGTGAGGTGAGCGTAATGTAGTTGATACCACTACGGTTTGGTGGTGATAACTCACCTCGAGGTTGCGATACTGTCTTGACATTTGAAATGGATCATTTTTACGAGGCAGATCCAACACGGGGATCACAATGTGTGCTCAGTCTTTGTGGTCAGACGTGAGATGGAAAATGGATGATACACTTAACATATGGTAATGTAAGCAAGATCATCTGTCTCTCCTGTTTCGGCTTCTCGGTGTTACGCTTCACTGCGCTTTTCTGCCCGTCAGTACTGAAAAATATTCGTTTTTTTACCACTATTTTAACAAACGTCTTTCGCCATTGCTTTTCTTGTTTCCTGGAATATCTGCAGAATTTCAGAATGAGTGCTGCTGAAATAAATGTTATTTTCATCATTTAGGATTATAGCTGTATCTATCATTGCTATCGTCAATCCTTTGAGCATGTATGTTTATGTGTGAAAATTTCCATATTAAAGGTGCCCGGCCCTCTACATGTACTGTATCTATACAATTGTGCATCTGTGTGAATGGGAAAAAAAAATGATTCAACTGAAACAATCTGGAAAGTAGACTGTTAGTATGTAATTCATCAATACCATAAGACATTCTGTCCCCTCAATATTACATTTATATTCTGCCTTGTGCATTTGAGCTTAACTGATTCATTTTGTCTCCACAGTTCCATATTATAACAGGGCGCCGCAGGAGTAACCTTTGGCAGCTATCGACCGCAATGGAGGTCTTTGCAATTTAGCAGGCGTGTAAACCAGATTACCTGATCATTTAGTCTTCATTGGACAGGCGGTCTGGCTTCTACCGTGTGCTCCTGTAGAGATCTCATTCTGTAAGTGTTAGTGCTGGGACGAGGTCCCAGAAAGACCTGAACGCCAGTGTTAATCTCAGCCTGGGCCTACAGCCCATCACTGGGGTCTGTAATCTAGCTGGGGTGATGTTGTTATCTTTAGTGGAGAGTACTCAGCCGTGGCTCTTGGCCTCTGCCTGCCGAGCCACAGTAGGCTTCCTCACACAGCTTTCTCCTTAGTTTTTCTTTTTATTGTTTTCAAGTTACTGCATCTCCTTTATTTTCCTCTAATACAGTCTGCTATTTATTTTTTTTTTCTTAATTCATAGCCTTTACCTTCTCTCCATAGAGACATCCAATTTAATCCTGAACTTTCATTTAAAACAATTGAGCTCCCTGTTGGGGCAAGAAGATGAGCGGGATCTAAACTAAGAAATAATTTGGTAAAGACATTTTGGTTTTTTTAGGATAAAACTCTTGTTTCCATTGGCATAATTTGCTTCATTTCAAACTTTAGTCAGCGAGTTCAGAGATTTGGGGAAACTAATGATGCCAATCCTCACTCAGCCATCTCTGTGACTGAATATAGACCCAAAGGTCAAACGGATGTTACACTTTTAGTCTTTTTCACCTTTCTCATCAGACAAGGGATTCTCCATCATCAGCGAAGAGCCATTAAGGTGTCTCTTGCTTAATGGACTTGTCGGGAATCCATAGACAGGCTGAAGATAAATGGTAAATACTAAAAATGAAGATGGTTAGGTGTGGGAGGATGGTGCAGGAGGGTTGGGGGCTGTCCTGAGTCCACATTGATTCAGCTGTCAAATAGTGGAGTCTAATCTCCTTTCGAACAACAAATTACTTCCACATCATCACTTCCATCAAAACAATAGTGAGAGCATATGAGATTGGCATATGCTGCAGTCTTATTATAAAGTGTCTCAATGCACAGAGTGCCTGCTTAACCTGTTGTGGGGACTCAAGGCCAGTCAATTGATGTTTGGCCAGGTTCATGAATGAACAAGAGAGCAGAACAGTTGCTCGGTTGCTAGTTGCTCAGCATGAGTCGTTCCTCTCCCCTATCATATTGGATCAGATAAACCACTTCCCTGCAAATATGAGAATCTGTTTCTGTTTCTTGTGAAATGAATTAATGATTTATTTGCAGTATACCCTGCGGTGCTGTGAAAAATCTTTAATGCTCTCTTCTTTATTTATAGGGACACAGAAAAACAACTACAAGAATGTGTTTGATGTGCTGAGAGAGGGCAGCCGATACTTCTTAAGACATTGTTGGTCATCTGTGTAGTCTACTGAAGTAGAGAAATCAATGCTGCATACTATTGCAGTAAAATTCCAGATTTGCTCTATAAGATTAAGAAAAGTAATAATGGTTCAGGCGAAACATGGATCAGCACACTCGCTGAAAGCACCCAAAGAGAACAAACAAAACTCTTTCCGGGAACGAAAAGCCTGTGCTTTCAATCCCACCGCATAGTTTGGGGTGTGCACAAGAAAGCCTCAGGTTAAGAACCAATTTTTTCATCAAAAATTATTTTACAACTAAATTGATTGTAAATTGAATGGGAATTATTAACATTATCAAGTAGGTTTAGTGCAAAAGACGTGTAACTGGTCCAGCAGCTTTAGACTATATAAAAAGACTCCAAACTGTAAAGAGTCATCTTCTTCCACTAAAATGTATTGATTTTGATTAGATTTTTTTTTTATGAGGTAAATGAATACATAAGTAATACAATGCAATTTGACCAAAAGGCTTTAATGATAATTATAATATTAATAATACAATTTAATATTATTATTGTCAACAATGCACTGGAGTAAAGTAAGACCATGCTCATTGTTTTAAATGCCAGCTCCTCTGGACTCGCTCCAAGGGAAACGTTTTCTGCCCGAGGGTCCTTCTTCTCATTCAGCAAGTTACTATTTTGCAGGATCAAAAACATATTCGACTGAGCCACTCTATTATTATCCCATTTGAGGTATTATAAAACTTGCAGCGTGTTTTTCACCTCCTGGGCTTTTTGTTGTCGAGTCTCATTTTTATTGTCATGCTTCATTCTTTGTTATATACCTTCTGGTTAGCCTCTTTGTTAACGTTGTCTTTATTTTGTTGATGTAATGCGCCATTTTCTTTGATTCTCATAGGGCAGTTGTTCGGAAATGATTATGTATGTATGTATGTATGTATGTTATACTGTGTTGTCGATATACAGTGAACTCAAAGCAGTATGATGATCCAAGTAAAAGCAAATTTGTTCTTTCTGGCAATTTAGTCATAAATAGGGTGTATTCTTTCTCCTACTGTTTGTATCTGGGAACTCAGCAGCATTAGTATACATAGCGGCACAACTCCAGTCTGCTCCGTCTGCACACAGCACACTACGATGCATTTCAACAGGCTTTTCAATCTCATCTCTATTCAACTTTAACTGATCTCCATTGAGACATTGCCACTCTGTATTCACATTTGATCATCTCAAAATTCATTACACCCTTTTGCAACAGATCAAATATATAAGATATAAAAGCACAAGAAGCAAGCCTACACTGGAAGACAATTCACCACTGTCTACAAGTAACATGTCAGAACTGCTTTGCCACCACATGGTACAACAGACATCTAACTCGTCCTAATTAATATAATTGCACAACACAAAACAACCTGCTATATCTTACAAACCTGCCCTGACAAGGTAAAAAAGAAAAACTGTGGGTTGTTTAATATGATGTGAAATATCTGCAGTCTTGAAACCTGCTAGTGAGCACCTTTTTGGTATCATTTCGATAAACTGTCTTATCCTGTTTGTTTTATTGTCTGTTTTTATAAAAGCTCCCCCTTTGAGTAAGTATAGTGTAATTTCTTGATCACGTTTGCAACATAATTTGCGAGTTTGCCAAATTTGGTCTAGTAGTAATTAGCTTTTCTTCCAACACTGTAAATAAATGGTTTTCTTTCTGTACTTTATTCCATGTCACATGATTATTGCTGTAATTAAGTTTAAATCGAGCTTGCAGAGGCATAATATTGAGAGCTGTGTAACACAGTTCAGGTAGAAGAATAACAACCAGAAGAAAATAGCAGAACGTTCCACGATAGTTCAAAAGCTCGTCAGACTATTAGAATAGTAGGTTGTTTTTGTTTCTGCCTTTATCCAACCGTTTAATGTCGGGTCAACATCCGTGTGCCACATCCCCATTACCTGCAGCTCCAGATCCAGCTTCTCCAGTCACTGGAGGCACTGTGTCTTCACATTCATGCCAGCCACCAGTTTCCAGCCATATCCTGTCTGCCTGTGGTATTGTTGCCATGAACCACAGGCATATGGAGAGGTCATATCATATTTTGCGCGACGTTGCAAAGGGAATTTGTAGAGTTTTTGACGAGTTTCAAAGTTGACAGATGACTTAATGCTAAAAGACGTGCAGGTTTAACAATGGCACCTTATCCTATTTAAATACCCACAAAAGCAGCAGCAAAAAAAACCTTTGTGCTCTTTCGTAGGCAGCTATGCCCAAAGTTTTGTTAAATTCAGCAGAAAAACTTCATGAGGTGCAGAGATGTTATACAGAGACTTTTCCCCTCATATCTGACATCATGTAATAATTTCCAGCCTCATTGTAAATGCTTTTTTGGCCCTTTGGCACTTGGAAAAAATACAAGATGATCTTTTTTTTTGCTTTAGGTACATTTTCAGCTGTCCGGTTCAAATGGCCAAAAGCTAAGACCAATCGATTACACAGTTTCTGTATGCCTTGTGATAAAACTTCATGCACTGGAAACCTCTGCATCTCATATACTTACATACTGTGCGTGTGTACATGTACGTATCAGAATAGACTGTGACTTTTGATAGGAGTTGCTATACCCTCCCATTAAAATGTATCCCTGCATCCAGTTTTAAAGAGCCTTAACACACAAGTTGCTTATTGTACATTGTGTCAACCTGGGAGAGTAATGCTTTGACTAGACGAGATCTGCCAATGGATAAACAGAAGCTGGATGCTAATGTACTGACATAGATTTGCGTTTCTTCTACTTAAGTAAAGCGTTGTGCTTTAATCAACACAGTCCCTGCAGGTCCTAAAATGCAAACAAAAGTGGGGCCACACTCGTAGGTTTTCCTTTAGATTTGTTCTTGATCGTGACAAATGGAACTAGAGGATGCACATGCAAATTGTGTAGGTGGATGCAGCCTGCAATGTGCAACTTTTGAAATGGAATATCCTTGTAATTGAAAACATAAGTTATAGCCTCTCTTGCACTGCCTGGATCCCGAGAAGCAGTTCAATTCAAAGAATCGCTCTGTGGGCGATGGGGACATGGCTTTCGAATGTTCTGACTGTTCCAATCTAGCAGATTAATGAGTCATCCAGGCCTATGCCAACCCAGCCCCAGGGAAAAGAGGACACATGATGCTCCGTATCAATAAAACGGACCTTTCTCCATCATTCCACTGATGAAGTGAAATGGTCTGGGGACGGCTGTTTGGAAAAGAGCAAATTTATATCTGAGGTTAACTCGGGATCTTTAAGCATAGTTTGTAGTGGTTTCCCACAAGTCACTAACTGATACACGGTTTCCATTTAAGCAGGCAGTGCAGAGTATAACATAATAAATCTTAACCAAAGCTGTTTTAGATATTATTGAAAGGGAGAAATGACCAATGATGCACCATCAATTGAACTGCTACGAAACAAGAGTCAAAAGTATATCTAGTAATTGCTATTGTCAATGAAATAATGACTTTAACCACGAGTAAAATATATCACATAAAAACGTTCATTTTGCACTTATATTTAAGTTTCCTGCAGTTCTAATGAACCATTTTTCTGGAGGCCCACTGGAGACTGGATGATGATTGTTTTACAGCTTCAGTACCTTCCGTTTTTATTCATTGTTTAAAATCAGATCGTTTTCTCAAATAATATACATTCCAGGGGGAGATTTTCAGTTTTTCCGAGGAAGTGAGGTCAAGAACCTCTGTTGTGACTGCTGCCTGTTATGCTTATATTGTTTCTACAGGGAACAGTCAGGCCTCACTGCCATCTCTTTTTAGACCATATGCTGCACTTTATAATCTCATTTGGTTTTTAGTGACATATGGCAGTATCTGGATAGCTTCATGTGGCATAAAGAGAATGAAACATGTCATAACATTATTGATTTTGACTTGAAACTTGCTATCTCTCTGTATACATCACTGGGAGCAAATTTAATTGTGAAAAGTATCCGAATGAACTAACAGTGTTCTTATGAATGTAATGAATATAACTCATTTAAAATATTGACCGCACTGAAATCTGTATATTACATGAGTGTCACTACTGTTGGCAGGATTGGGATCGTTATTACAAACCTCCATATTTCAGACATTGTGCACATCTGTTTGGAATGTTATTAGTGCCAAACACACATGGGGAATTTGAAATGGCTCAAAGTCAAATTTTTAAAGTGTGTTTTTGCTCCACAGTTGTTTATTTTCAAAATAATGCATCATTTGTTGCCTCTAAGCACGGAGTTGTAGCAGCACTTTTTAATGACCTGAGTTTGAGCAGAGGGGTTTGAGAATGTCTTTTTAACTGTGACAGACTGAGCCGTAGGGACACAAAACACCCATTTCTCCAAAGAACTTCAGGTTTGAATTTACTTTTTTCTTTCCAAGTGTGCCACCATGCAACGTATGCAAACAGATAGTGAAGAACAACGTTGTATTCCCAGAACAGCTGAACCAAACACTAAACTTTGAAATAAACAGCTTTTTAAAGATTGTAACAGGCATGATGGCATCCATGCAAATCTTCCATTTTCCAAGCATGGACAGAGATGTGCATTCTACTGCAGTGTCGGGTAAACTGCCTGATTCAGTTGGGTTCAGTTGATCTATTCCAATATGTGCTTAATGCAAGAAGAGGTTTGGGAGGGCTCGGGACCCTCCGAGCGTACTATTGGCCAATCACAGGTGCAGTAACACAAAAGGACAGATATAAACCTACAGATAATTTGGAGTCAACAATCAGCTTAAAATACATGGAAGCCAAAGAGGAACATGAAAATTCAAGAAAAAGGATGCTCATTGGCAATTGTGCTCACCACTGTGGCTCAGATGGTAGAGCAGGTCATTTTCCAATCCCAAGGAGGGCTGTTTGATGACCATCTCAGCCTTTTCAGGTTTGTAGGTGTCCTTGTATGTGAATTGGTGATTGTGATCACTAAAATCAGTCTGTAAAAGAAAAAAAAAAACCTCATATACAATTAAAATTGTATTTGCTATTTACTGTAGAAGCACTGGCGAGTAATCCAGGGTGTAGGCTACCCTCTCTTTATGCAATGTGAGCTGGGATGGGCTCCAGAAGATTGGTTGTTTTCTGTTTTGTAATAGGAAAGAAGATGAATCCTTTCAAACTTAATAACGAGACTTACTGTGTCTTGTCTGCTTTGACCAGTTTGAAGTGGAAGTGAGGAGAGAAAAGAAAAACATAGACACACAAAGAATGACCACTGGGAATGTCAGCTCAACATTTGGTAGAAATGACGATGCAGGAGGGTAGGGTGGAGAGAATAAAGCATAGTTTAACAGAAAAGTGACACAAAGGTAAGTCATGTGCAACAGTGCCACGTAGCCGCATGGATGGTGAGAGAGAACAGACGTGCACAACATGGGAGGTGCCCTAGTAGAGTAGACTTATAGTGATGCACCTAAGGGAGGGCTCAGGGTCACCCGAGCAAGCCCGAACTGTAAGCTTTATCAAAAAAACCGAAAGCTCTGAGCCTAATCTTAAAAGTACAGAGGGTGTCTGCCTCTCAAACCCAAGCTGGGAGTTGGCACCACAGGAGAGGAGACACACAGCTAAAGGCTCTGCCTCTCATTTTTCTTTTGGAGACTCAACCAACCTCAACTAAATCTGCGCTCTGAGAGCAATGTGTTCAGTTGGGATGATATGCTACTAAAGGATTTGAAGAAGCATGCTTGTAAAGAGGTTTGTATGTAAGGTGAAAGCTCTTGGATTCTTTTTTTTTGGTTTTATAGTTAGCAGATAGAAAAAATGAGGCCAAATTTAGATAAACCTGATCTTCTAAACTAATTTCTGTCTCTACTTTGGACATGGTAAAAAAATCTATTAATTTCAACCATCATGTTCATGTCACTTAACACAGCGGAATTTTGCCAGCCCCAATTAACTCACTGTGAGCCTGATGAAAAATCTGCAGATGCACCAGTGTACATTTATCCAAATGTGCAGCTGGAGTTCTCATGTGGCAACAAAAGTTGGCGCTTTCTGTTTCTGCTCAAGAACGCTTCATCAATGGAGGCATCCTGTTTGCACAGCTCACCATGGTGCTGCTGGGAAATTTGCATCTCCTACAGAGAAGAGAGGGTTCAGACTCTGGCAATGCTGTGCCAGCAGCCTTTCATAATGTCACAAAGCTTAGTTCAAGGTCCGGAAACCACTCTCCATTCTGGAGGCTGTATCTGAAGTTGTGGGAATGTTTCGTCTCCAGCTGTTTCTCTGACTGACTTTTCATTTCATACAGCGTCAGCTTCAGATACTTGGGGTAATTGTAGGAAGAGAAACATTGAACCCTGATAGATCACAACTTCATGTATAGGAATGACATATAGAGTATGGTGTGGTTTAACAGTTGACGTATTTACATAACACAAAATGTCATACATCATCCAGTAAAACAAAAAGTCACATCAATTTTATTTTTCCTAAGTTTATATTACATTTGGTTAGGGATAGTTTCTGATTTCAATTTTTGTAGCGCTTGTCTGAGGCTTTTTAGAACAAGAAATAAAATACTAACCTTGAGTGAGCAATATGCTTTTTTTAGAGTAGGTGTGTCGATCCTCGGTCATCGAGGGCCCCTGTCCTGCATGTTTTAGCTCTCTCCCAGTTGCAACACACCTGATTGCAATGAGAGGCTTGTTATTGGGCTTTTTCACAACCTTGGTGATGACATCATCATAGAATTAAAACATGCAGGACAGGGGCTCTCGAGGACCAGGATTGGACACCCCTGTTTTAGCGGCATGAACTCTGTACAGTGACTAGCCTGTTTTTTCTACCATTCCTGAGATGTACATCCACATTGTAATAAATAAGAGAGCCTTCTTTCATATATATATATATATATATATATATATATATATATCTGTCATGGGAGCTCAGCCTTATACCCAAGGACACTAGTAAATGTGCTAATAGAGATGGGGATGGAAACATACGCCATGGGTTTGAAGGACAACCTGCTCAACTGCTGTGCACAAAGGTCACTGGGCTCATATGAGTCAACTCCAAGTATTTTTTTGTGCTACCAAATACACTATCCACAATGTACCACATCATTGTTGATAAATCCTGTACATTTCCACTGAATGCTAAAGTTCTCTATCTATCAACCATTTGACACTTTACTTTGTCTTCTTTCAAGAAGAGAAAGTAAACTGATTTAAAGGTGAAAATAGTCCAGGTGGAACATTTATAAATGTTTTGTCACATATGAAAATGTACATTAGAAATTAACATCCAATTAAAATGTTGAGTGCTATGAGATCCCTCAGTGATACTTAAGCTAAAATTAATAAAATATGTATATAAATTATTGATAAGGATACAAAGTGTTATTGCAGCTTGTATATACATTCAATAGATTCTTTTTTTCACAGTACATGATGTCTTATAGCTTGTGCATAAAAAAAAAGCTCACTGCATAATAAACACAGTTGCAGATAATATCTGGCACGCTCTATACAAGAGAGATGCTGTCACATGAATGCAGCGTTATTCAATGTACTCTTCATGCATTCCTACCCGAGTTGTAACCAGCAGCCAGGCTCTGGAGTGTCTTTAATAGAAATTCTGAAACAACTGTCGGTGTCATCTTTTATCAATGTGAAGGAACTCATTTTACTGAACAGGGGGGAAAAAAAAGCAATTATGATGCTTAATTGAAACTGGCAGTGAATTAGAATGGGAGTAGGTGGTGTCAAATGGTCTTCGCACTCTGATGAGGGGGAGAATACCTGACTGTGTTATCGAACTTAAATCAGAGTACCAGTGAACTCATGCTGATATCACAGTGTCGATGCTAGTTTTGCCTTTGCAATGAGTATTGCACTGAATTTTTTTTTTTTCATGCACTACAAAAATATGCAGATGTCAATTCTTCTCTATTGGCATTAATGAAGCCGACAAGAGCATAATGTTGTGCAAGTCGATATCGTTTGTTAATTCTCACTGAATAGTCAACGCAGTGAAAGTCTTGAGCTGTGTTTATGCTGGAATGAGTGAATACAATAGCAAGTGAATGCGGTCAAAACGGTTTTCTCACCGAGAACTCCTGTTAATAAGAAGCAGTGTGGAAGAACATAAATCAAGGACATGAGGTTGTTGGTGTGTGCGCAATAGGCATAGTCAGGGTGTACGAACGTGGATATTAAGCTGAGACTTTAACAATGGAAAACTTCATACATTCACTCTGTACTGTCGCTGCAACAACAGATTGATTTGTTGAATTAAACGCGCCACAGGCAGGAGAAATGGATTTAGACACCAATGACAGCTTTTCCTGTTCTGCTACTATACAGAGAAAGTATGAACCAAAAAAAAATAAAAACTGTGTAAACACTATACCAACCATCACCCACAGTGGTGACTGTTCTTGTGATCTTGTGCTGAATAATGGTATTTTAGGGAGTGTCTGGTTGTCAGTTGGTGGGGCGGTGAGATCTCTGATGTTTCACCAGTTCATGCTCCGGTGCTCCGTGTGACTGACAGCTCTGATGTGTCCACTGACAGACAACACTGCTCAAGGGTAAGCAAAGCAGGGACTCCCGTTCTCTGAAATCACCGCAGTCCTTCCAGTTTCACCAGGAAAAGATCTGACTGCAAATGTAACGAGCAAGGGAAATTTTAGCCCCAAAAAATAAATAAATAAAAATATTGATGTTATTTTGCACAAACATTTTATAAGCAACATGAAAAACTCAATGTTTGACTCTCGTGTATGTTTCAGTGTGGAATTTGAATGCTAGTTTATAGGTATTAAGCAATTATTTGATCTGTTTAGTTTCTCCTTTGATATCCTGTGATATCTTTGGATGTAAGCGGTGAGTACTCTGGAGTGGCGATGTGTAGCATTTTGTGTCGATCACTCGACGTCAGTGCTGTCATGCCACTTCATGGGACAGGACTGATAGCAGCTTGCGTATGCCAAAACAAATAAACATGGGCTGTCATGGCGAAGCTGCTGAGGGAACTTCCGATGGCCTTACTCATGTTTCACGGAGTTCATGTCATTCATTGTACATGCTGGAAACATCTCATCGGAGCCATTCCAAAATGAGCTTATTTTCATTCAAATCATTGTAAGACCCACACACGTGAAATATTTAAACCATATGTTTGTTTGTTTTTTAAGCCATTACTTAGCGGGTGCTAATACAGCTAAAAGGCAGATGACTAAATAAAATCAAGCATGGTTTAAGCCAGCGACCTTTGGAAAATGAAATATTCTCACTACTTAAAAGTGGAAACAAAAGTTCTCAACATTTCGGGAGAGTACATTTGAATGTGTTCTGAGTAAGAGATAAGAAGAAAGAAGACAAATGTAGGTAAGCTTTATTATTATTGACAATTAATTGTATCTCTGCATTATTGCATTGGATTGTCATGTCACTATTATCATCGTGGTCATGTGGCCGGCGCTCCCACCCCGTAGCTGTCTTGTCAGGCTGCCATTCTACCTACACCATGTCAATATTTGACATGGTTCATGGTAGTTTATTTTGATTCAAATTTTTCTTACAGAACCTACACTTCAAATGCTGGTGTAGTTTTTACATATGCATATCAGTATATCATACTGCGATCTCGAAGTATACAAGGTTGTTTTGCGTGTAGTATTTGTTACCAAACACAGTACCAGAAGAAAGATATCCACACCATCTTAAACTAATGACCTCTGTCATGTTTCGATCCAAATGACGTCCAGATCTTTACGATGAGTTGTTGTTTTATCACCGTAGTGTAACGGCTCATGTCAAGAATATGACCTAGGTTGTTTTCTGTTGCCAAAATCTCAAGACAGTTTTGTTCTATATTCATTAATTTATTTTTGTTCAGTTTGTGGAACACTTAGGCCATGAGGATGAGGATATTTACAGCTTTTGTGAATGTTTCTGTTAATCTACAAAATAATCACGCTAATAGCACTAAAATTGAGCTCAGCGTGTCCAAATAATCCTGGAAATCCTTGTTGCTCTTGGCCTGAAGTAGGATGTGTTACTTGAGTGTTGTGGTCCTCCAAAAGATTTAGTGCATCTTTTTGTGTGGTTTCTCAAGCGGCACGCTTTCTGTTTTGTCAGTTAAATTACCTATTACATTCAGGATACCCGACTAAACGCAACAGTTCCATGAAGTGAATTTAGTAGCATTAAATGAGATGGAAAACGGCTTCTCTTATCTCCCGGCTGACCTTAAAAGGCCTTGTTGTGTCAATGAACTTGGCTCCAAATCCATTTCTCAGGTAATTCCACAGCTGCTTAGGAAAAGACTCGTTTGTGAGCGGAAGTATTTTGGTAATCTTTTATGTTCAGTTGTGAAGCTATCAGAAATAAAAGAAGAAAAAACTTTCAAAGTTCATTTTAAACCCCTTTTATCTTTGAGATAAGAAAGGTCAGGGCTATGTGCCGGATCATATTACTTTGTAAATACGTGCTGCGGTGTTGAATCTGAGACTCGGATCTGTTTGCATGTCTGCATTAAGCTTTGGGAGAAAGGTTTGAGCTACAGGAGGTGAATTTTGAGCGGATCTGCCCAGCAATGCTTGTAAATACACTTCGGCTCTATTGCCCTGTCAACTTACTGATTTCTCATCGTAGATATTTTTTGAAAAGGAAAAGCCTGTTTTCAATACTGCCTTAAAGAATTGCATTACAATGTAATATGACATTCCCAGTACAGTATATGACGCCAGTAATACATGTAATGCCACTAAAGGGCCGGACAGGAGGGCTTATGGTCCATAACAGCACAATGAAGTGATTCAATTAGAACCTTAAAATAAATTGAATCTGGGCTTTATTGGCTCAAATAGTCAGGTAGACATCCCAGACAAAGCCTTTGATAGTCTTTGCTTGAAGTAGTGCTGAGTGGGTTTCTTTCGGCGGCAGTACACATCTTGCAGGATATTATCAAAGAATCCAATATAGCTTTATTTAGAGAAAAAAACAATTTTTGGCTTTTTTGCTTAAATGAAGCAAGATTTTGAGATTTGTTTCCAAAGGTGATGAATGATTGTTGATTATTGTGCATTGATCCTGCATTATTCATCCCAAAACGCATACGTAGGATTAGGTAAAACACTTGGTATTTGTCTATACTTGTGTCATCTCTGCAGAACTGATTGCAAGTCCTCAAAGTGCACTATATATTGAGTGACTAAAGTTAGATGTGTAAACTGAAAAGAAACAAAATGCAACTAACAATTGGGCAATAATGTCAATGTCAGTTAAATAGTATTTTCATTGTTAAATGTGATTGTGATATATTCTCTCACTTCCCTGTTTTCTGTCCTCAAGTTTGAACAAAACTAACTGATAGCAAAATTTATATTTTCTGGGATTGGAGCAACATTATCCTCTTAGTCATGGTATCTGTCATGTTTACCGATGATTATTATGTTATAATTTGCAAAAGAAATTCATCTTTTTGTATATAAATGTATGTGAATACCAGGTGGGTTTTATTTCAGACATTGTCACAAATATTACTACATTTTAACACAATACACTTATACTGGTTTCCAACAGTCTTCGGTGACCTGCTCACTTGAAGTGCTTGCTCACAAACTCTGTCTTCTATGATGATTCACGAAGCAAAGACCATGAAAAAAAGACAAGAGAAAGCAAGGACAATCGAATCATTAGATAAGAGTCACTGTATATGTCTGTGTGTGAAAACCAGGCAAAATCATGGCACTCAGCAGAAACAGCGAGGGACTTGCTGTGACAAAGTGTATGATGAATATATAAAGGGAAAGCAATGGCTGTGAGGTGGGCGTTAAGGTCGCCTGTTAAACTGCAGTGGATGAATTGGTCTTTAGTCTGGATTTCAGTTGATGGTGTTGAGAAGAGGAACTCTGTGTCCAGGGATTTTCTTTTCAATATTTGGACTGATGAGCAGTCCCACACTTTCTGAGACCAGGGTATGTTATAGCTGAGGAAAACTATGTTGGGAACAATGCCATGTAATGCCTTGGATGTGAGATGTATTATGTGCCATCAGTTGTGTATACAAGAGAGCCACTGGAGAGAGACTGAGACTGGGATAATGTATTGATGTTCGCATGAAAAGAACTTCATGTTGCTTTGTTTGTTGATTCTGGTGGAAACAAAGCTGCACATTCTTCAGGCTGGTAAAAGACAAATGTCTTATCCTGGAGTTATTTTTGTAGTGAGAACATGCCTGACAACAAAATAGGTCTGGTGTGGAATTAAAGAAACAACAAGTTTTGGATAATACATGAAAAGAAGTGAAGGAAAAACAACTCAGGTTTTTTTTTCCTCCATCGGTATGGCAGTTTTCTATTGCTGTAGATACATTTAGTAAAAGTTATTTATTTCAACTCTTAATTATTTTCAGTGATGTCACAACAAGACCCAAAGGCTATTATTTTTTGTTATTTATGTTAAGAAAAACATCAAACATGAGACTTCATCAAAACACACACACACACACACACACACACACACACACACACACACACACACACACACACACACACACACACACACACACACCCTTATTTATTTGAATTGGTTTAGTTTGAGCAGTATTATTACAACAACTCATCTTCTATAGGGTAAAACTAACATGTCTTGGTCTAGCGAAGCTATTCGAAATTAAACTCCAAAGAAGCTTTATTATTCCACCCCAAAAATGCAGGGGACAGACTCTGTTCTTGCTATTTGATAGAAGGTCAGAATATTTGTCACATTTGAGCAGATCCACTGATTATTGCCTTATAATTGTCTACTGGTAGTTGCTATTATTCTGCGTTGTACATGTAGTTATTGAAGCTGCACTTTCATAGTGACCATTTAAACTTATATGATTGATTTTACCTGCATGTATTTGTGTAATTTATAAATAAGAAAATAATGTATGTTTCCCGTGGGCTCACCACCTGCAGGAAGGTTCTTAAATGGTGCATTGTGATCTGGGTGACGGTGCTCAGACTGTCACCCCCGCGACCTGGAAACGGATAAGCGGAAGAAAATGAATGAATGAATGAATGAATGTATGTTTATTGCTGTTTTGACAAGTAGGATGTATTAACTGGACTCTGGTACATGTTGCTTTTCTGTGGTGTCAACACAGTCATTCATGTGAGGTGTGTAGGTCATTGTAATTAATATTGGTCATTGTAATTATTATGTTGCTCACATGCCTTCATGTGACAGCTTTAAATGAGATATCATTTACAACCAAGGACTCTCACTTTACTGCCTGACCATGAAGTAGGAAAAAAAACAAAAAAAACAGCAAGCGGCAGTGAGTTCTATATTGGAGACTTCCCCTCAGGGACCACAGTGTATTAAAAAATTAAATACAGATGATGGACAGGAGAGTCTCTTCATACTGGCAGAGAAGAAAAGCAGTCTGATGAAGGAAAAAAAAGCCTTAGCCTAGTTATCAGTGCAGTGCATTTTTCTTTGTTTACTGCTGGAATATGAAATACAAATAACCGTTGCCAAATAATCAGGGATTTTTTCCAGTTAATTTTAGAGAGCAAATAATGGTTTTAAATATAACTGACGGACCTTCAGGATGTATAGACTGTAAGAATGCTGACCCTGTATTCTGCCACTTGGAAGCATTTGCACCGACAACTTTAGGCTTGCCACCTTTTGTCAATAACATTTCAAAACATACATACATTGTAAAATATTCAGTTATACAGAGTCTTGTTCTTGAATTTCACATAAAATCTTGACCTTACTTGAAAAGCTTTAATAGCCACCAAAGATTCCCAAGTATTTTTAAACAACAAATTTTTGGATCAGTGAAGTGCTGTTCTGTTAGTCTTCTGAAAGCCCATTTTCATGCATTAAAAATCTAAAAAAAAATAAAAATAAAATAAATAGATGGAGAAGACAGCAACTCCCAGGAGCAAACTGCCTGACGATCTCTTTGTTGTTCGAAATTGACGTTCATTTGAATTTGCACCGTCTCTTCTCCAGTGTAGTGAATCAGAGTCAAGTGCGTCGTTTGCCTTCACATATAAATAATGCAAGCTGCTTCAGTGCGAGAAGTCAATAATATACAATCACTCCAGTCCATCTATTATAGGCACAATTAAATGCTTGTATATAACTTGTTTGCTCTGCGCTGGTGGATATTCATTGTACGATTTGAAGGATTTTTATTCCTCTGGGTGTGACATCAAAGATAGTGGATAGACCGATTCATATGCTCATTGTACAGGATAAATTATAACTTATTGATCTTTATAAGATCATAAATGGAGGTAAATGATACAGCTTTATGTCAATGGATTCGACAAAGTGTCATAGGATTTATTTTGCGTCATAGAAATGATCCGATATGCATTTCTCTTTCTTTTTTTTGTTTCCCTACCCGGGGTTGTGGGTTCATGCTGAGGATTTGTAACAACTGATATTTGACATGACTTTTAATACATTTAGCT
The DNA here is from genome assembly GCF_963383615.2 of Lipophrys pholis. NCBI lineage: Eukaryota > Metazoa > Chordata > Actinopteri > Blenniiformes > Blenniidae > Lipophrys > Lipophrys pholis. The sequence goes on along the minus strand of NC_137642.1, from coordinate 14,329,356 downwards.
CCACATCATTCAGCAAAATTGTGCAAAGACAGCCATTTCATTTATGAGAACTTGAATGGTGCCAAGTTTGAGTTCTTTTCCTATTTTATATCATAGCTGGTACTACAGAGCATGCATGTTTTTTCTCAGTGGAACGCAGTTGACTCATGTAATGCACAAAGACGCCATCAAAGCTTGTTTGGTTGGGATTCAAAGGGATAGACAGACCCCTCTGGGAAGCAAAGTCATGTGGGAGAAAAGTTAGGCAGCGCCTTTGAAGCCCGAGTAAATGAGGCGCTTTCGCTCACGAGGGGAGTGGAGGAGAGAGTGAGCGGGAAGATGCTTGTGAAGCAGACAGACATACCTGCAGATGGATCGTTTTACAGCAAGGACAAGTGCCACATTACTTCAACAGCCACTAGATCCAACAACTCGTGTAGACTCGGAGGTCCTGAAGTATATGAGATGAATTGTGTAACAACGGCAGGTTGACGGAGTAGTGACTGAATTTTTCTCATGTTCTTTTTTTTTCTTCCACTTGACACTGAATCAGCGGCAAATGAAACTGAAACTTAAACTTCAAATAAAGTAAAAGATAAGTCAGATCCTAAAGTCTGCCGTATGCAATCCCTGCAACGATATTAACAAGTGGGCTTCTTTCTCCAGCACCTTTGAATTGCGACTCGAAACAGGACCCAACAGTTGTAATGTATTACTTTGGTACTCTAGACGCAATATTTGTCTTCGGGGCTGTCTCAGACTTTTGTAAATTGGCACAGTTGAACACCATGGTGCCCAACGGACAACTCCAATTGCGACCAGGCAAGCTGCTTCTCCACAACAATAAGAATATCGTTGCGCTTGCAAACTCCAATTACAGACCGCGCTCCCATGAGGGGATTTATCTTTCTAATTGACTGACACTTATATTTTCTCTCGTCGCTCTGTTGAAATGTACCAACCTTTGTCATCTCATTACTCTTTCACACAATCTGGGAGTCGTTCGACACCCGATACAATATCCACTTGGCACTTGTATTGTATTGTCTGCCTGAGGAGCTCATGGAGAGAGTAAATCTCCAAAGCTTCTGCTCAAACTAAAAGGTTTGTCAAGGTAGAAGGATAAAACTTGCATAAAGATCACTTGTGATGCAGAATATTTATACAACGATTGCATATGTAATTTGTATAATACAGTCCATCTCTCTCACTCTCTCTTTTTTGAAGGTCTAGAAATTCTCCCTGGAGTCGGTTGGCTGGTCGAAGCAGGATGAGTCGTTTGCAGAGGTGAGCCTTGCCGCGATAGTGAGAGTCTCTTGGTTGTGTCTATGAGCGAGACAGTTTCAGCTCACTTGCTCCTCGAAGCAGCGAGTGTTGGCTTTGAGTATTCGCAATGCATGAACGACACACAACCCACTCAGCTGTCACTGAGTACCTGGCGTACAGACCGGGGAAGAAAACTGCAGTCCATGCTGTCATTGTGTAGTGAAGTGCGAGACCATTGATTTTTATTCCGATCACACGCTATATGAAAACAAAGCTCGAATCACAGACACTAATGCTTTGTTCAAAAGCTCGGTGTGCTCAGGAAATGGAGCGTACGGGTTATTTTGAATTATATCTATGAAACATAGATCAGCATTCTTGTCGCAGAGCTGAGACTTCATTTCAAAATGGTGGCTCGTTGGCTCTCAAAAATACACATTTTGGTACAACAGAGACAGGCTAGGTAGGCTGATGAACATATGTTGTTGCTGTTTAAATATTTGAGGCTTTTTCCTTGGAGACTATTTATGAGTATTGTGTGAATACAAGACAATTTAGGTGTTATTCTGTGATTCAATGAATTGCAACTTTTCTGGTATTGTAAATGTGCTCTGTTTGCCAGTATTTACTAGAATCTAGTTTGCTTTAACCTTCTATATGTCCACACATGAGTGTGTTTGTAATTTGCCCCCCCCAGGCCAGAACAGGGCCAAAAGTTTGAACCTGAAAAAAATACGATCTGAAAGTGGAGAAAAAATAAGATCCTAATCTGAAAACATTAAACCTGCAACTGACAAAATGACACCTACATTTAAAAGAATATATTTAAGAGTGAAAAATGAAAATAAAGGATTCTATCAAAAGAATTCCAGAGCTGAATCAGCGTTTTTAATTTTGCAAAATCGAAGATCAAACCACGAACGTTCAGTTTCAAAATATATTTTTTTTTTCAATCACATTTATTTTTTTCATACGAACAAACGTTTTGACCTGGATCTAGCTCTGTAGAATCCACACTTTTCTCCCTTCAAATGAGAAGGCACAGAACACCATGCTGGCCTAAATATCTGAGTCTATAAGTAATTAACATGATGATTTTGTATTAATTCAGGAGCTGTATCTGTTGAAGGACAGGGCCGAATCAGTCTGCTGGGTTCCCTGCTGGGCAAAGTAAACAAAGAGGGATGGTTTACGGGGCATTTCGGGCTTCACTGTTGCTTTATAAAGCGGAGCGCCGGTCTCCTGGCAACCTTGTTGTCAGTCTTGTTATACAGTGGAGAGCCGGAGGCACTTGTTGTGCTTTTCTTTTCGGTGACAGTTCCGCTCGAAGGGAATGACGTATTTCCTTCAACATATTACAGATGTTTAGGTTATTTACAATTTAGTTGGAATTTGATTGAGTTAAAAGCCAATAAAGCCAATTCCAGGAGTTTTCTTTTCCTGTGAATCATATCCATACAGGCGTGTTGTAGAATGTAAAACGAGACTCGTCGTCTGCATTAACCCTTGCCTAGAGAACCGTTGGGGTCAAGGGCCTTGCTCACATTGGTAACCTGTCAGTTGTGGGATTTAAACATGCAAACTTCTGATCCCAAGTCTGGTTCTTTTATCTTTGGGCCACCACAGAGCTGGAACCCTGCCCCTTGAATTAAAGTCTAATACCCTTTCGCACTAACTCACAAGTCCCAAACACCCAAATTAGCACCTTTTCACCCTCTTACTCACCCTAGACTTATTGCTGTATTCATTATATATTCTATTTGTCATTTATTTCTGTTTGATTGTAAAAGTGTCACCAAAATATCACTGTAGATATACAACAAATAAAACTTTTGTATCCCTATCTTATCACATGAGCCTTAAAATAATTTGAAATGGGACGTGGCTTAAGTTAGTAGAACGTCTCAAACTGGGTGAACTTTGTTTCTACACAAGCCTGAAAAGATCCAGACTTTTCATCTGAGAATGATATTTAATGACACTATCCTTTTTTTTCCCTGGAACATAATCCAAAATAATTAATCCAAAAACACCCTCTGGTATCACTTTCCTCGACATTTACAAATACCACCACTATTTACTCTCAAGCAGCCCTGTATCTATGTCGCAATAAATGTTCTGTATGTTCTTTACATACTTACTTTGATGGGTTTTTTTTTGTTTTTTTTCCTGTGGGACTAATTACTAGGTTATTTTCCCCTCATATTACCCTCCAAGATGAGTTGTCTTCTTCCTAATCTTCTGCCTTGTGACATTCACTGTAATTAATTCCAGTTGAGCCTTCTATTTCTGGCTGGGCTGTCTCTTAACGAAAGCGGGAGGGTGCTGCTTTATCACCTCTTGCTGCTAACACCTCAGGTTTCGGAGGCAGTGCAAGAAGAGAACACCAAAGTCTTTGAAGGAGGTGATTCCTGCTAAAAATCCACCAGTCCAAGGCCACATTTGCATCACTGCAGTCAGGAATGGGGTTTTTCACTCGGGCGAATAAGCTTCCACACTAAAAGAACTGAAAGAGACGCTGTCTGTGCTCCACAGCCAAAACATATTTGGTCTGCTCATGCCCATTGATGCTGATACTTGAACAGAGATTTGCACTGAGCTCTCCAATTCACAGCTGCACTCGGTGAAATACAGGAAAAACAGAAGCCAGAAATCTGTGCATACAAGTGGAGGAGAAAAAAAAAATAAAATAAAAATCCGACTTGTTTGAGAAGCCAAATTGCAAAATCCAATTGTAATAATTTATAAATAATTGCAACTGCTTTTCAATTTGCACATGCAATTATCACTTTTACATATAAGATGTGCAGCTGCAGCATTCATGAAACCAGGAATCTCTACGACAAGTGGAAACAAACAACCGAAAGGGAGTAATCAAATGGTTAACATCTGAATGTTTAGTGCTATAAACACGTATAGGTGCAATTAACTAAAAATATTACACTAAAAAATGAGGCAGGGGGAGAAATGAAGGACAAATGAGAAAAAGAGATGGAGGGCAGAGGAAGAACATCAAGCTATCTGCAACTCTGAGCAGTAATTTACTTGAGAGACGACAGGAAAGATACAAGCAGAAGTCCCAGACTGATAGCTTCTGGTTATGAGGGGAGTGGAACATCAGTTATCTGGTGGCTAAGTGACAGAGCGTGTTGATTGTACACAACACAGCCACAACTCTTCAAAGAGGAAAGCCGGGTCTTAAATCAAAGAAAATTCCTGTCGTTTTTCTTTTGCCCTCCTCGACAATCTATTTCTCCTTAATATTTCTTCACACACCCGCGCCCTTCCAGTGCATGTTGGCTTGTTCCACTCTTTATAAATGATCCGACTAAAACTTCAGCCAGCCCCAGTGCTCCATGCATTTTTGAGATCAACAAAAAAAAAAGCATGTTTATCAGGTGACATTCAGTTCTGGCCACTATCGAGCCACCGAATGATGGCAGAATAGCTCCAGTCGTCTACCACAAGGGCAAATCTAGTGCATCGGCTGCACACAATATTCACTTTTTGACTTGTGTACATAAACTTTCTGTCCTTTTGGATAAAACAGACTTTGCAAGACTTTTTTTTTTTTTTTTTTTCTGACAACACTTGACACAAGCAACTGAGCTGTGATATCAAACAAAAGCCAGTGTTACCCCAACAGCTACATCGCAGCAGGCAGCAGCTCCCACAGCTGAAAGCTTGAATTGGGCTGTCAGTGCAGACTTGAAGGAGTAGCGCTGGGCCTCAAGCAGCAATTATCAGACTGGCAGCTGCTGATAACTGCCACCAGACAAAACAGGACCGTGAAATATTACCCCTCACCGCTCAACTTTTTTCATTTTCACATCCTCCACTCCACAACACCTTCACAGCGGCTCCAGCTGAAGACCGACTGCATGTGCTCGCCCAGGTATCTCTTCTCAGTGATGTCACCGTGTTAAAACTGCTCTCAGCCGAGAATGTTGGAAATACTGCAATTTCATTCCAGATCAGTAACACTCGCTTAATATTAAAGAAAAATGAAACCTACCAAACACATTACAATTGTGTGTTCCTCATTACCAATATCTGTATTTTTGTAACGTCAAAGTGTGTGCATGGCCACATCACATCCAATTTCATGCAGTATGGTTGCCTAGTATACACAGATAGACCTACACAGAATACCTACACTATCACCAATACTGTGTAGGTCAGAGGTATCTTTTTTGATTTTAATTTGGGGAATCATAAAGCCTAATTTATATTGGCTGGGCCAGACCAGTACAATAATAGCCTAATAACCAGGGTGCAATTTGCTAGGAGGGATGTGTGGGACATGAACCCCTTTTGCTCCCACGTCCAAACTCTGAGTAGTTTATTTACTGCAGGATAGGATCATAATTGATCTGCATAGCAACTAAAACTACTTTGCCAGAAGATTGAAAGATAAACTTCCAAAAATACTTAACATTCCATTTATAACATACAATTTTACTAAAAGCTGAAGTAATAACGAAGTTGTAAATCTATGTGTTTTAATAACGCATGTATTATTTCTAGACTGTACTAATTGCTGTTTAATCTGTTGGCCTTTCATTTTTACCTCAAGCTTTAGTGGACAGATGAGTTTAGTGGAAAAAGGTCTACATTTAGTTATTTTCCTCCTGCTTTACCCGCCCAAAACTTTAGTTGGATTTTAAAGATCATTAAACGATCAGATCTCAAGACACTTAGTCTTCTCTCTGCAGCTTGTTTTTTTTCTTTTTGAATTTAGTGGCATCCAAAACGAATGACGTGGCTATGTGCTAGACTTGAATCTGTAAACCTGCTCCCAGACCGGAAATCCTCTCGTGTTGGCAATAGTCACGCACTTCTCAAGGCACACGGCTTCTGCAGTCTTCAGCATGTCTGTTTTTACAAACTCACCCCTCATACTATAGCTGCGACGCTAATGGCACTTCGATAACAATAGGGCAGCTGGCTTCAACTGCTGTTTCCCTGATCTCCGGGCAGGAATCTTATTGTTGTTATCTCTGTTACTCATGCTAAACAGTGCAAGCACCCAAAAAATTATCTCGAAATAAAAGTTACTTTGATAGAATATGACACAGGCTCGGAGCTTTATGAAAGTTGAGATATGTAGTGTGTATAGTTTAAATCCATTTCCTTTGCAAACAACCAAACTATGTAAATAAAATAAAAAAAGTTAATAGAAATTTGATTTACAGATACATAATCAAAGTTTTGTAAGTAAACGTTTGAGTTCAATCCTCCATCCAGAAACCTGTTAAAAGCGTCCCCTTAAAAATGCAAAACGCAAACTTGGCTCACAAACTACTTCAACGGAGAGCTCACATCTTCCCACTGACCTCTGACCAACTCTCTGCTCATTAAAACGTCTTGTTGAGTGCTTATGGTTTGGCTTCATTATACATAGCATGGATTGCAGGTAAATTGGTAGTTGGTCTTTGTTGGTGACATCACATTGTATTATTCCAGTTCATACAAAGATATCGTGCTGTGGAAGCTTTACATAAAAAAAAAAATCCAAAAATCAAAACAACATTTTAGCCATTGTTATTTGTAACAGGTATTCTATGTTTGAAAGTCTCATTGAAAGCTGAAGAACCCGCAAGAGAAAACTTGTCGATGTTAAAGCTAAACCAAGCTCTACAATGATACTTTGACTCTTTTATCCATTATCCATGGATTTGAAGTTAATTGAGCAACACTTTCCCTTATCTTTAATTTAAAATGAATTAAATTTGGAAAAGATGAACTAAAGGATCCGACAAGCTCTCAAGGTGACCCATTCCTCGTTCAGTTGGTGGAAGTGACCTCTCTTTTTCTACACTGTGTGACTTTTGAAGAGTACTACAAAAGAAAGTACTTGCAAGAGGATAGAGGAGGACCAAAGAATCTGTTAAGTATTGAGATTAGATGACATTTTCCTTATTGACATGCAATGTCAAAAATTTTAGATGATTTATAAAATGCGGTGAAAACCAAAATCGGAGCAACGTCTGATTCCTGAGAAGTTTGGGTATTTGGACATACTGTATTTTCTAAGCTGTAATGAATTATGCGTAGCAACATTTCCATTTGTGTTCAATAAATCAAATATATTCCAACTTTTTCCATGTAATCCTAATTGGACCAAACCACAAGTTCCATTTATATTCGATTTGTTCCCCTTCATTGTTGCCTCTACATGAATTCATACCTTTTCACCAGCTTCCTAACTTCATTAGTGTTCATTCCATGTTTGCCTTACACCCATACGTTCGTGTGCCTGCTTCTTTCTGAATCTGTATTCAAACCTGTATCTCGAAGCCTCTCTCGCCGTCGTAAGCCTCTGCCCTTATTCCAGCTATTGAAGTCACTGAACTGATGGTGCCTGTCCTGTGTGTTTACATTTGGCTCCTCTTTCTGTTCCCTGCACTGTAACATATCCCTCAATCCTCCCAGTGGCTCAAAAATAATTATAACGAGACAAAGGCACACAGATGTCGTCTTATTGAGAGATTAGGATCGCCATCACCTCTACGACTTATAACATCATCTTCCTCCCTGGCACCTTCAGCGCATGCTGGGAAAACTAATTACAGAAATACTGTGGATTCTATTTGTTTTTTAATTTGAATTTGATGCTTGCATGACGCTCTTATGATATTTGCAAGATGCTCTCGATGAAGCACCCGGATTGTCTTCTTATTTCTAAGTTGATTCAACAAACAATAGGATAGAGAAATCTATCGTGTTAACCTCAAAATGTGATCCCGTCAGTGAAAAGCAAATAATGTGGGTTATTTATTTATTTATTTTTGTTGCTGTGCTGACGGCTTTTATAGCCTTATGTTCCATTGTGTGTGTGTGTGTGTGTGTGTGTGTGTGTGTGTGTGTGTGTGTGTGTGTGTGTGTGTGTGTGTGTGTGTGTGTGTGTGTGTGTGTGTGTGTGTGTGTGTGTGTGTGTGTGTGTGTGTGTGTGTGTGTGTGTGTGTGTGTGTGTGTGTGTGTGTGTGTGTGTGTGTGTGTGTGTGTGTGTGTGTGTGTGTGTGTGTGTTATAGTTCTATAAACCAACAGGTATATATGGATGTGTATTGAATGCTAGGTTTATATTTATTGAATATTTTGAAGTGTGAACACATTAGCATAGATATAATGTGCGGAGGATGAAATAGAAATATAAAATAAGTTTATATATCTACTCTCTTCTTTTGGTTGTTTAAACTATATGTTTAGTTTCCATATCTTTTATTAGTTTATAGCTTGTTTGCACATTCAAAATAAAATAATTCCAGTTCAAATCATACAGTTTCATTCCTCAGGAATGGAAAGAGTTACGAAATCAGGATTCCAGTTTTATTCACAATAAATTGTTTTTACATCAGTACCAATGAGCGTGCAGAGGACAAATGTTTTTGGTTTATCTAAAAATGCTCCGTCACAGGATCCTGACCTCATTTTTCAGAATTAACATTGTGGGAAGAAGATTTCCCTGCTACTCGGAGTACCAGGGTTACATTAACAATCATTTCTGTGGTAATGATGCTGATGCCTAAAACTCAAAGTGGTTCAAAACATCTTGCCTGGAATAGAAATGTGATCACAATGGGCTGTGGATGTTCACGGGGGGGAAAAAAAAGAAAAGAAATTATGATGATTAAAATGTGTATCTTGAGAAAGGTATCAGATGTTCTGCATGGAGAGAGACAGACTACACAGAGGCACTTAAATAATAATTATTATCATCAGTACCCCTCCGGTGCAGCTGCCGAGGATGTGCAGCTCCTTCCCAGATGAGGTCAGGTCCTCATAATTACTTGTTTCACTTAAATGTACACAGTAGGAGTGCAGTAAAAAGGAATAACAATTACCATACGAGACATTATTAGAGGTGAAGTTTGAGATCTGCGGGGACCAAACTACGCTTTTATTAAATGTGTGAGCCAGTTAAACTAATAATAGAAATCAAAACAACACAGTGATGACGACTGAAAAATAAAAGTCCTCGGCAAACGCTCAGTCAGTATTTCTCTTGTGCAAACAAGTTAAATGGATACATTTCAAAACCTGTTCAAAATCACAGTTTTCGCTGAAAGAGCACAAGCACACTAAGTGAAGTCTGTTCACAATGTGATTTTTAATTTTTCCAAAGTTCTGACTCTTGTATTAACATATACAGCATTTTCTTTTTTTCTTCTCAAAAAAAAAATTGTTTTAAAATGCCCCCAAATGGAAACTTCTGCAACATCTGTTTCATTTAATAAAATAAAATATTCAGTCTGTTCCTCTCACATTAGTCATTTTTATTGCAGTAAAATGTGTTTCTCCAGCAGTCGCACTGACCAGCAATGACATAAAAACTTGTCATAAATGTCAAACAAGTCTGACAAATTCATCCATTTGTTTATATAACAAACCATTAATACACAACATCTGGGTGTCAATACATTATTGTTGGGACGTTTCTACATCATTATTTTCCACTTATCCCTACCAGCGGATCACCTGCTCCGCTACATTTGTCAGCCTCAGTCTGCTCTGCAGAGCTCGTTTGTTGTGCTTGGTCATAAAAACAAAAGTTCCTCTTTCTCATTTTGGAAAAAATTCTCCGATATCTTAACAAAGTAGCTTTGGACAGTCTATTTTTCTAGTCATTGCAGTGGTTGTCTAGTAGAAGAAATAACTTTCTGATTTATTCCGTTTTTGATATTTTAAGGGTTTAATGACATTTAAGTGTTTGCAAATGGATAAATCTTCTAGGTGCTCTTGCAATTAGTTTTTGATTTTTATCTGGTCAAACAGTGATTTTATTTGTATTTTTACGGGGGGATGCTATGGACATGTCTTCCAAATGTTTTTTTTTAACAATATGAATATGGCAGACAAAAGATGCGCAATCAACTAGATGTATATGGTTCAAATCAAATCAAATCAAATCTTACTGAATTGTACAGCGGTGTTCAGTTTCGGCCAAAGATCTCCGCCTGATCACTGTTTGACGACCCCACACGGTTCAGTGTGTCTGCCGCTACAACCGAAGAAATGGTAGATAACGATGAGGCAACAGTCACGTGATGATGAAACCAGTTCCAGGTTAACTGTTGAGCAATCTACTTCAGCTACAGCCTTTCTCTGCTTCTTTTCTTTGCTCCAAGGCACCAGTGGTGTACGCGGAGACGTGGCATGAAAACACTGTTACTCTTTCATGCTGAAGTGTGTTGTAGAGGCCATCAACCTGCAACTTAGTAGAGAATCACTGTTGTGCTGAATCGTGTAAAATCCACGTTGTACAGTGCGGCTGGTAGTGACTTACTGAATATTGTGTCATTTATATATAATTGAGTCATCTTTGGTCAATTAGTCATGATCAGTTACGATGCGTACAAAGGTATTTTTCTGTTTTGGTCTTTCTACCTCATCCATTGATCCATCTATCGATCCTTCCATCTTTTGTTCACTTTATTTGATACTGAGATGATCCATTAGCCAAGAACATTGCCTGTCATCGCTAAACTTTCTTTTTCAGTTCAAGTCAATATCGACTCTCCACATTTTGGCCCAAAAACAATACACAGTTGGTAAATAGTTCATTTACTTTTTCTTCATTAGTTTTGTTTACTGATTATGTCTGCATCAACTACTAAAAGAGTTGTTTTCTTTGCTGAAGCACACGCAGGCACATTAGAGCTTATCACTTTGACTAGTGTATAACGTTCAAACCAGAAATCTACCAGAAGTGACACAAAGCATATAAGATCCAATCAGTACATTCAGCTAAAAAGAAAAAAAAAAGTATCCTTACAAAAATCACATCTAATTACCTGCTCAACCTTCAGTATCCATCACCTAGCAATGTATACTTTGTTTCCTTGACTGTAATTTGGTCCAGAGGGGGAAGAATGTACGTCAAATTATAAGTACTTGCATTACGAAAGAGAAACCACTTTGTGCTGAACTTGGACACTGAAAAGATGAATTGTGCTTTGGTGGTTAATCTGTGCGTGTGCATCTGTATGAAACCATCAGTCTACAAACATATTGATGTTCGGTTTTAAGGAGAGCATCAGTACGTCTTTTTTCAGCGATTATACCAACACCGAGACATTCATTTATGGTGGTAGATTTACCCCTTTGTCTTGAAGTTTAGTGTACGATGCACAAGGAGAGTCCAATACTCTTCAAACCGAGTTTTACTCCTTTTTATCAGAAAACCTTTTGTTTCAGTCAGACAGGCATGACTTATTCTGATAAATTCAGGGAAGATGAAACTACTCAGAAAGACCATTTTCTGTTTTATGCTTATATTTTTCAAAAGTTGTTCAAACTAATGGTTAAGACTTGAGAGACCAATGGCACTGATGTTGACTGAACGAAGCTCTTCTCGCCATGGTTTTATACGGAATGTTTACATTTGCATATGCACCATACACACAATATAACTGTTTCTGTTACATTTAGTTTTACTCTGTTGATACACCAGAGTAACCATTTGCAAAGATTGACCATCATTGAACTTGTCTCAGTGTTTTGTCACAGATATTATATCTTTTTTAATTTTGAGGCAAAAGGAAAACAGAATCTTTTCAGTACTTGATATAATTCATGTTACATGAAAGCAGTAAAACGAATGCTGTAAAACTGTAATGACAACTGATAATAAATGTGTAATTATGGATACATAAAGTCCTCAACCACTCAAAAGTACTGAAGTACAACAATGAAATATTCATACTTGTTCATTTCCTTTCCTACGACACTGAGAAAGACGCTTAATTTAGTTTATGATTTTTGTATTTTCAGTGTAATCTAATGTGTTGCCGTGATTTTATAGGCTTCTGCTGTTTGAAGTGGAACATGCGAGTATGTGACTTTATTAAGCACAACGTCATGGCCCCCGGGCCTCGAAATGACCAATTGGCAAATAGATTCTCCCGACAGTTTTCGTAAACACTGAATGACGTTTGTTGTGATTGGACGGTTTTTGGACAAACACCTCCTCAACTGAGCTGTGATGTAAACAGCGATACAACAATGCGAAAGGTTTTTACTCCTGTGCAGTGTATTCAAATATTTTCAGGGATGTTTGAAATGAGTTTTAACATTTAACGCTTTAACACAAAATGTATTACCCTACTGTTTAAAGCTTCATCGTTTGCACGGGTGTTGATGAAGTGATAATGGAAGAAAAGAAATTAAAGGTGAACCTGCTTTTGTTTTGTTTTTTAAGTCTAGAAATGAAGACATGCATTGACAGAGCAAAAATGTGTTGTTGTTTTTTGTTTTTTTATTGTAATATATTGTAAGTAAACGAAAACTCAGTATGATCTTTGGAAGCAAAACCATTAAAACAGCATGGGTCCCATTTTTTCCCCTAATTCTCGCATAACTTTCTCAATTTAAAAGGCAGACAGAACAGTGCGAGACAATAAAAGCCGAGCCCACTCACTGAGAGTCATTGAAGACTTACCAATAAAACCACAGCATTTCTTAGAATTAGTAATACTTAAAGTGACAACACGACAGCAGCTCCTATGTTGAACCGTAATAAAACATAATCACTGAATGCTCTGTCAAGCTAAAATGGGTGCCATGAAAGTAACCAGAAAGCAGTTTGCAAGGTGTGCTACATCAGCGCACAGGTCTTTCACTAATTCTAACAAACAACGTTTCGACATGCTGAGAAGAGACCGAAAAAAAAGCAGCTGATTTTCTTTCTCCACTTGTCACACGAATGTAGATGAGTTCAATGTGAAACGGTGCTCACAAGACGCATCCTTTCATGTGCTGGAGCTTTTTGGTAGCGTTAGCCATTTGCATGTCATCCGATGCAGGTTGTGTTTGGTAAACAAACCTCAAAAACATCAGGTAAACAAACCAATTTAACAGCATGGTATAACTCGGTGAGCTTCAAACTGCGTGGTGGGCAACACGGGAGAGCTTGGAGGGAAATGCAGCAGCAAAAAAAGAAAAAAAAAAAGAAAAAAGGCAGGGAGATCAGGGTAATGCCTTTTCCCAGCATGATTTAGTTTTTCTTTCCTTTTCAGTGTTTTTGATTAAAAGTAATGTGTAGGGTACAACTACTGAAAACATTATTCAAATATGAAAACTCACATGTTTGAGCTGCTCTGTGAAGCAGTTTCTCATCTTCCTACGCTATGAAAAGAAAAAAAAAAAATCTAAACATTTTGGTATAAATCTTTAACAAGAGAATCTCAGTCCTTTATAAATTGAAAGACAGAAATAGGCTCCTACGGCAGCTCAAAGACTATAGACCTCCGATCATGGTATATTTTCCAACCTTAAAGTTAAGTAATAACCAGCTGTCAGATTTTTTTATTTTATTTTGCTGAGAATAAATGTCTCTGAGCCATGTCCATGTCTGGTGCAACATCAATCTTCTGCCACAGCAGTGATAATAGCAGCTTAAGAAAATATACTTGCTAAGTGTAAGAGTGAGGCGAGGCTGCTTGAAAACCTACACGGGCCCTCTTTAATTAATTCCACTGCAACCCTTAGTGCTCACAAGACCGAAATCAAAAATGAACTTTATTGTGCAGATTTTCCGTTTATGTTCCATTCCGAGTGTAGTTGTTATTCATACTGTGTAAAAAGGTTCTCATGCAGTTCATTAAATCTCTGCAGCCATGTGAAGGCAGCAGGACATACTTGTTTATAAATCAGCTGCTTCTTATTTGAAAAGTGTCACGCCACAAAGCAACGCCTTTACGAATGGCCAGCTGTGATGTTTAAGCAGAATGACTTTAACCCTAACCAATGGTGCGACACAATAACCACGGACACGTTCATGAATCAGTTTTATGCAAGCCTCTCGTTTCACATTTAGGTGTAACACAGGTCATGTTGACTCTTTTCAAACATCCTATTTCAGCCGTTGGTAATTAATTTTCCCCGATAGAGCCACAAGGAAAAAAACTATTAATTAAAACAAAGCATAAAGTGTTCTTTATGAATAAATATGTTGTTAAAAAGCAATAAGTTACATGTTTTATAGGATTTATTCATCAATTTCTTGTGTATTATGACTCGGCTTGCACAGCGAAGTCAGGTAAAGCATAAACCAGAGACCTTGCACAACACTAAGCAGTTTAATGCATCAAGTATACACATTTTCACTTGATCGATGTTTTTCATGGACTCCTTGTGTGCCGGTCAGGGGTAGACAAAGGGCCATAAGAGATCTGCCCTGCTCTTGTGTTTCTGTGTTACATTTTACTAAACACTGTAACCAGTTAAGATGTAAACAGCTTCAAGCAAATATGGGCATAGTCCGCGTCACTGGTGCATCTTTATTATACAGTTCATTCATACACTGAATGTTTCTTACCTACAGATAGTTCATAGTTCAGTACACTCAGAAAAATAACAGTCATAATGAAATAGTCACAATATTTCATTTGTATAAAAACACTGATTGAGTGTGCAGATGGTGGTTAAAAAAAAAAAATTTAAAATCAGTTTCATTATTTGATCAGTGAACAAGTAGCACTTCTCAAGTATTTAAACATCTGAGAATTAATCAATGACTTTATTTAATTTGCAGTGCTCATCAACCATTGATTTGTGTTTTAATAAGCATCAAGTCAGGTGAAATCAATTTGAGAATGTCATAATGATTGGGAATACCACGGAGGCGTGATGACTCACAAGTGAAAAGCAGCTAATCCTCTTTTTCTCTTTTCAGTGACGCTGAATGGAGCTCTTTTTTAATTCTATTTTCCGATGACTGACTTGTTTTTATGCTTGTCTCACACTACCTTATCTGTTTTCCTGTTTTTTTTCTTTCTTTTTCTTCTGACACCTCATGCATACACAACCTGAGTGTGTCTAAAGTCTCCTACAGACTGCTCTTTTTGCAGTCTTATAAGATTACTACTTTGTGGACGGTGCAAAATGAATTCATAAACTTGGGTGCAACACTAAGTTTCACTGCATAATGTCCCTTTCCTATGAATCAGCGCTGCCAACTTTGACGTACTGCAGCATGCAAGAAAATTGAAATTGTATGAGGAGAAAAAAGCTTTGTGAAATTCAGGATTTCACCTCCTTGGGAATCTCTCAACTATTGTTTTGGTGCAGCTCTGGTGTCACTTTGATTTATTTTTTCATTATTTCCAGATACATTTCTATTGGTAGTTAGTAGCTGTAAATGTTTGAAGCAGTAGTTTCTGGCTGTCCGTTGTCCCCTGACTGTAAAGCCCCTCTCACTCTATGATAAGAGACCACAGATCAACCCACAGTCAAAAATGAGACCTTCATGCTTGTCTTGTTTGAGACAGCCAAGACTGTCTGAGTGTGTGGTGATCTAAGGTAATCATGCAATACGACCACCTGGTTCTGGTAAAGGTCAAAGAGTTTATTGTATCTTTACATTCTCCATTTTAGAAAAAAAAACAAAAAGCAGATCTGAAGCATTTCACCTCAGCTTACACACTATCTATTAATTCCAACAAAACCTAACTGGGATAAAAAATAAAAAATAAAACACTAAATAAATCCAAGTTGCACATACAAGCAACACAAATTTACTAAAGTGGCAATTGCCTCAGACAAAATTGAAACCGCAAGCACAATTACAAACGCACGAATCACTTCAACTGGAGGCCCGGTGGTGAGCTGATTCCTCAAACTGACAGCCGTCCCCACTGACAGAAGCGTTGCAGTTAAATCGGGCAGCTGATGGATAGACAGTCAGGATTGGTCCAATCAGACGTTGGACAGGTTCAGTCAAGGCAGCGTGTTTCATGACAGCACAGAGACCGCCAGCCAATCCCTGCTTGGAGACAGCTCAGCCAGAGCTGCAAGAATAGAGAGACAGCCAACACAAACATGCACAAGACGTCTGTGTCACCCAGCGAAGCTGCGTACATTTTGTCTTCATTAGTTGATCCCATCAGAGCCTCGGAAGATACGGTGAACACGGTTATGAAATTAAAATCGCTGACATTATTTTCTGCAATGGTTAAAAGGTATTGAATGTTTTGTATGTGTTTTGACACAGTGTGTTTATGAAAAGGTGTTGCCAACGCCAACATGGCTACCCATTTACCATCACTGTGTGTATTAGAGTTGCTTGACACTGGCGCTTTCATAATCTGAGAGTGTATGAAAAGAAATATGCATTTTTACCTTTATTCAATCAAAGAATTTAGATATAATTCTTCTTTGGGTGGCTCTTTTGGTAGAGCGGGTCGTCTGACAATCTGAAGGTCGAAGGTTCAATTCCCTATCTGTCCACATGTTGAAGTGTCCTTGAGCAAGACGCTCAACATCAAACTGCTCCCAATGGATGGATTGAGTGCCGTGCATGGCAGCCACCTACCTCCATTGGTGTAAGAATGTGTGTGTGAAAAGCGCTTGGAAAGTGCTATATAAGCGAAATCCATTTTCACATTGATCTGTGTGAAAGCCACAAACTACCAAATTACCAAGTTTTCACCAGGCACTTCATCCACCAGGATTTAGTTAAGGTGTTACTTTAACACAGAAGACTCATTGTATGTGTCTAGTTTTGGTTCGACATGCCTCCATTTGATGATTTGATCAAGTTGGACAGTTATTTGGAATAAGTTCTGTGGACACCTACTTCAAATATCTTTTTAAATGACCCTTACTTAACCAATTAATAGCTGCTCTTCACTGGCAATAACAGCTTCAGATATTATTCTAAACATTTGGCTCAGTCTAACCAATATCAAACGCTCAATACTCAAAATAATAACATGGACAGTGCATGTAAAAAACCCAAAAACATTTTCTCGTAAAAACTAGAAAACCTTAAGTTACATTGCAGATAATCCCTCTCCTCGTCTTTTGAGAAGGACATTTCATCCACAAGAAGCATAGGAGAATTTCAGTGCTCTTTCCACTGTTGTTTTACTGTAGTTCTTCTCCTGTTTGTGTATACTTTCCTCAGGCAGGTTCCTTTTATTCTCATGTGGCATCATTAACTCAACAGATATCCCTTGTGTAAAGAACAGAGTGGAAGACTGAGTTCAGGCAGGAGAGACAAAGACCTTGCTGTCATTGTCCCTTGAATGCCGACGGGTGAAAGATTTTGAGCATTGTACAGGAGAGTCTTTACAAATGTGAACATTAATGTGCCAATGTAATAGACTGGCGATCTGTCCAAGGTGTACCTGGCTTTCGTCCAGAGTCAGCTGGGATCGGCTCCAGTGCCGATCTCCTAACAAGATTGAAGTATAAATGAGGTTGGCTGAAGATTAAAAAAAAACCTTGATTTGGAAAAGTCAGCAGACGTTAAAGTCAGCTCTGACAAAAAGATCCATTAAGCTTCAATCGTTTGGACCGGTTTGGGTTTTTGGAGAAGTGATTCAGAGCCGACAAAGCAGATCTTTCGGACCTCCTGGTTTCCATGCTGGTGCATGGAACAAAAACCCGAAGAGTATCCTGCTTGAATATATTAAACTATTCATGAACCAGGCAGATTTATGTTTGTGGTGTTATTCATTTAAGAAAACATCAATCCAAAATTGTCCAGCATCTTTTGATGTTAAGACATGTGAGATCAAATTTGGGCTTCAATAAATAGAAAGACAGCACAAAGCTTAAACATTACCTTTGGTCTACGCTGTAATTTCAACTCTTATTTGATTCACTACGATTGTATTGTGTTGCTCGGAGTGGACCAGGCTGCTCTGAATGAATGTGTGTATGAAGGCCTTATAGAAAGGTTGGAGTGATAAACTACTACTTTCTTCCGGCTGTTGTTAGTGTCAGTTTGGAGATCATACTATCGGCATGACAAAATCCATTTAAGAAATTTAGGTATTGTTTAACATGGAAACTTGTATATTGACAGCTCCCTTTGCCCTTCTGTCATAGACTTTTAGTCCCATCAAACCCTAGATGTGTTTGTATGTGCTCATTATCTTCCTGTTGTGTTTCTATTCTTTACCGACAGCCTTCTGTTACTTTATAAATATCCAGTGCGGATCAGCAAATAGAATTTTTCCCAGTGCTTCGTAGAGAGACTGATATGCCTTGGCCTTATTTTCCCTCCTGAGAAGTGGTTTAGGAACCACTTTTCTGAGATTACTTTCAGTCTTCCTTTTCTACAGTAGTTTTGCTGATTGGACTCTTGCGTGCTTCGCGTTCAATTCTATATCTCTTATGAAACAGCATTTCTATCTCTGAGTGAACGGTTTACTTAAAGTGCTTTAGAGTGGTATGTATCGTCGCCTTCAGTCCAGTCCGTGATTTGACGCTAAAAAAGCTCTTCTCTGCTCAGAATAACAATTTCACTTCTGACACTTCCACTTTGTTTCAGTGCCGTTCAGTTCGTATTAGTCACCAAGTGGAAGTTGGCCAGTTGATGCATCACTATAAATATAGCAGATGAACAATAAACTCAAGTATATTCACTTAACCAAAGCGTTATCTCAAGCCAAACTGTGGCATTGTAAGTTTTCAATAAATCACAAGATATTTTTGTTCACAGATTTTGAGATTCACCAGCAATAAAATGCATCGACTTTTCTAATGCTGGTTCGATGCATTTCCATCGGCAACTATTGTGTTGTAGTTTTGCATTCGCACCCAAGCTTATGTAACAACCAATAACATAATAATGGCCATTTTGGCTATTCTGAATGTAATAAAGCCAACAATAGTAATATTTACGACAGCCATGATCGAGGGTGCATTTTATTTATCCTCAATGAATCAATACGATAAGTATCCCTTCAACTATATCTATTTCTGAGAAGCAAGTTGCTCCAAACTTGCAAAATAAGCATTTATTTCCAAGTAAAGCATTCCTATGTATCGCGTAAAAATAATAATAAACAATAAATGAATTATACAACTTCAATCATTTAATAGCTTATTCTCTTATACTCAATATTATTATGATGATGCAAATATATATTATTTTATCATGAATTTGTCTCCATTTGTCTCCATTACCCTTCCAGTAAATGTTAGGAAAAATGAAATAACTCTAACTTTTACCCTCCACAGTTTGTTTCCCACCAGGATTTCTTCTAAAAACGTAAAAGGATTAAATCATACTGGGAAAAAGTGTCTCTCTGACCCTCTGATGCATTCTTACAAAAGCAGGGCTCTACCATCAACAATAAAGCCTTGAGCGCTTTTATACAAAGCACTATCAATGTGTGAATAAATGTTGAGTCATGGGGTGTGAGGACCGCTACGTGGACTTTGTGCTTCATGTCACAGCCATGTCTCCAATGAAAAACAGAGTGAACTGGCTAAAAAAGAAGTCCAAGACTAAAAGTTTCCACTTCAGATCAAAATTTAATGAATAGACAGTAAAATATTAATCCTGTCCCAGATCACAGCCAAATCGGCTTTGAAGTTTGTGTCAGCATAAATTCCTGAGGGGGAAAAGGTGAATGCGTTCAAACATTCTAAACAGTTTTATTTCCGTCAGCGGTGTCTTATTTTGCCATCAGGTAGACAAATATCTCTCTTGAGCTGTTGTATATGAATTATTTAGTCTTTTCATTTTTTTACCTAATTAGGTATGAGTTATTACCTTGCGTAAATGCGTTGATGTTATTACAGCACACACTGCAGTACAGTATGCAGAAATGTCCTGGGATTTTACCCAGTGCAGCTGTCTCGCGTTTTATTCTAGCATTTGGTTTCAACTCCAACTCTCAAGAGCACCTGTACCTCCTCTGTGTTTTGATTTTCTCTTAATTAGCCTTGATCAGTTTCCTCTCTGAAGCTCTGGTTGCATGTTAGCTCTTACAAGCTGTTTATCTTTAAATCTATTTTCAACATCTGTGTGTACCCCCACGTTCTCATGTTGTCTCATTGGATCAATGCAATTCAATGTTGTTTATTCTTTTTTTCTGGCAGTTATTGAGAGTCATCATTTTTGTGAGTCCTGAGGTGGCACTATAGTGAAGTGGTAGACATTTCTGCCTCCGCGCAGCAACAGGGTTTGATCGTGGGCCAATGCCTTTATTTATGGAGTTTGAATGTTCTTCCTGTGCCTTTATTGGTGTCCTGCTGGTACTTTAGCTTCCTGTTGAAATCCGGAGGGGTGATTGTTTGGCTGTTGGTTTGAATGTGAATGTATTGTGTATGTTTGAAAGTAAGTACATCGATACATTAGTACATTTTAAAGTGAATAAATGGATGATGGAGAATCACAAATGAGTCATTATGCCATTTTATTTCAAGGTCTTTTAAATGCATATGCCAATATATCATTAAAGAAATAAGAACTCAAACATGCATATGAAAACATTTATTTACGGAGATGTAGACTTCTTTGTAAAATGCATTAGAATGACATATCTCATCTTGGAAAGAACATACAGTACAGTCAAAAGAAATGGAGTTTACACAATGATGAAAAATATGTGCATTGAATTAATTTAAAAATAGAATAAAATAAAAAGATAAAATATCCAGCAATAAAATATGAATGTAATCATAATAAGAATAATACATTAGATTCCAGTATCAAGTGAGCAGCAATGCATTAATAAAGAGCAGCACTGCTAAAACACATTGGATGTTGTTCTGCTAATGAATTCTCTGAACATACTCAAGGACATCAGAGTTATGAGCTTTAGAAGCAGCTGTAAATTATTCCATGAGAATGGAGCAGCATATCTGACAGACTTTTCAAGCCCAGTATTAATTGATGGAACCTGTGTCTAAAATAAATTTGCAGAATATGCCTGATAATTCCTGAATGTCCAGGCAGAAGAGGATGATAAAATATAAAGGGTTGAGTGAGAAGGAATAGAGAAGAAATATAATTGTATTTATTTATTTTTTTTCTTTCGATTATCATTCTCACAAATGGTTCTCACTCAGTTTGTGGATTACCCCGAAATTGAGATCTTTAAAGGTAAAGTTTTGGAAATGTATTGTTTTGATGCTGTAAAACATGTTCTGTGTTTCAGTGGATTTGCATTTAACAAATGGTTTGCAAGGACTGTCTTGAACATGGTGTGAAGCCAGCTGTAAATGTTGTGTTGTCCTCCCTGCGCGTTTGAGTTTTTCTTTGTATCTTACAACACCAGACTTTTGTTTTCTTCTGAACCTCTCCTGTTTGCCTTTATGAATAGCTCCATAGTGTGATATCACAGAACGGAAGATGACTCCTCAATCCCTGTATGTTTGAGGTTTTGGTGAAACAGTTTTTTTTTCACCATTTGGGTAGCAGACATTTATTATGTATGTCTGTGTCCAAATCCTGAGAAAAGGAAAGACTAATATTTAGATTGCAGGCTGTTCATTGCTTCATCTAAGAAGTAAGTAAATATGCAAAAGTTGATGGTATACTATCTCCACATTTTCAGTTTTCGTGGTGAAAGTGAGCAAACTAGGAGAGTGTCTTATTGTGTTTTTCTTCAACATTTGCAAATCAAATTTTGAGTAGCCCGTAGCAGAGAAAGCCTTCCACTCTCCCTTTGATCTCTGGCCTACTCCTCCTAAGGGCAATACCCACGGTTCAGAACTGTGGATATTCAACACTGTGGTATCAGCATGAATGTAGGTATCACTATCAGATACATGTAAGAAGCTTGGCTTGAAATCACCCAGCCACGGGCTTAAACCTGTTATGGTCTTGGCATAATCATGCGTGTCAAATCCTTTAAACAGATCCTCAGAGAGCGCAGCACTGCTGGTCATGACGGGCTGATTTTAGCCAACCCAAGGTATTCTCATCCAATTTGTCCTTCCACTGTGTACTTCCCAATGATTGGTATCCTTATTAAAGCATTTTACTTCAGTGTTGTTCGGTAGCGTTTGCCAATTCTGCTGCTCAGGACCTATTGCCCTGCATAATTTAGTATTCTCACTGCTCTAACACAACTGACTGCGAGACGGGGTCACCATCAAGCTCTGTAGGGTGGGATAACAAGTTATTCATATGAATCAGGCGTGCAGGGCGGCAGGGCTCCAGGACTGGAGAAACACTAAGGGTATGCTGCTTGAATCTAAAAGGGCTGCTGCGATATTTTATGTATACAAAAGACTGCTTTTGTTACCTTACAGATAACGTTGCCCACACAAGAGAGTGGGCGTTTAATGCGACAGATGGTGAGTGAAATTATATTTCCATATACTGTAGCTTCATTATGGTATTGTAGCTTACATCTTCAGCAGTATTTAAGATGAACCATGAATGGCATGCTCATTTATTTTTTTTGTGACACACTAAATATTTGGCACATGTGGAATCCAAATAATTCTTATGAACAATTTAATGATATTTTTTCTGCAGTTGTCTATTATTCCTAATGTTCAGTTTATGATCTCATTTGTCTACCTCTGACTATAGTTTGTATGTAATTAATTGTTCACAACCATGATACAGCTATATTGATAAATGTAATTCACCATCTTGTTTTATTTGGATGCTTCCAATGGGCTTATTATTCTATGTAACTATGAAACTAGAGGATTCTTTTGTGTCCAGGTCAGTAGAAATAGTAACATCTTGTTTGGTGTAGGCTGAAAAACATTCAGAATATGACACCGTTAAAAAAAAAAAAATAAACAAATGTTACATGTATAAAATGATGGCAGTCTTGTAGTTGACTGATCTTCTGGAGTGTTGGTTTGGATTAAAAGAGTATGACCGACACGAAAAGGTGAAAAGGTGTTGATTTCATTTATGTCCACATCACTCGAAGATAATAATGGATGTCTTTTAATATCCCCACTCCACTTTAGATCTACCATACATCCATGCATGTGTTTTCCTGTTGTCTATTCTCTTTGCACATTTTCTGATCCATTTGCGAGTCGTAACAGTTTTAACCGCATAAACACTACAGGATCAATAAAGATCCTTAAATAAATGACTAAAGAAGCCAAGGCATGATGGAATGCCTTTGCTATATCTGCAACCACGCCTAGAGCTGAACACCAAAGTGGTGGTTAGCAAAGAGACAATTTTTTTCATGTTGGATTGTTTCATAATTACCTGCTACTGTAGAATAATGTGCATCAATATGGGAATATTCAGATAAATGGTGAATATAAAAAAAACTGAAACAGAAAACAAATATCGGGCAATTTTACCCTCGTTATTTGTGATAAAATATTCATTATTTTCATTTACCAATATTATACTTTGATAAAATTTTGCATATTTTACGAAAACACATCGCAGAGGAAGTGGCATTGACCTCAGTGCCAGAAGGAGCCACTGATCAGAAGTGTAATATTTGTGTATGTACTGTATATACAGTGAACGTGTGAATGGCTTTGCCTACTCGTCACAGCAAATTCTCTTCTGAATGACTTGATGGCCTTTCTTCATATCTGGCAAAGATATTCTCGGTCACTCGAAGATGAACTGAAAAGATCTTGCTGGTCAAAGATCGAGGCTGCTCTGCCCTTGGGGGTCATCCCATACTGGTATATTCAACACTGTAGCAAGCTCTCTCACTATGAACACTTATTCTAACTTGGACAGACAAAAATATATGTACAAAGGTCTGTTTTAGTGTTTCATTGCACAATCTAATGCATATGGTTTTTTTCATAAATGCAATTTTCTGTTAGTTATAGTATTGAGCTTATGAGAAGTACTAAGTTCAGTAAACTTACATGTAATAGAATAAACAAGCTAACAACGTGGACATCCATTACACTTTATTTTTAATTCCTTAATCTGCAATATTAACAGTGTGACTTGTGACTAATACTTC
The DNA here is from genome assembly GCF_963383615.2 of Lipophrys pholis. Taxonomy (NCBI): domain Eukaryota; kingdom Metazoa; phylum Chordata; class Actinopteri; order Blenniiformes; family Blenniidae; genus Lipophrys; species Lipophrys pholis. The sequence goes on along the minus strand of NC_137642.1, from coordinate 14,305,446 downwards.
TGATTATCTCTTCAGGTGGATCTTCGCCTCTCTAAACTGCTAAGGCGATGTAAGGAAACGTGTCTGCTGACCTTTAGGAATTCACTAAGTGGTCTGGACAGAAGGGATGTATTTGCAGCAATTTCATGTAGCGGACCGCGTCGGGGGAAACGGCAAAGCTTTTTACACATAAAATGTTGCAGGCCATTGGGAATTTAAAGAGAAATGGAGAAACAGGCAGCCAAGAGTGGGGCTTGCTCTCCTCTTTCACCTGAAATGGAAAGAATGAAAGGTCACGCGACATAGGAACAGTTAAATAGCACAGACCACAGAGGACAGTCTTATGAAATGTTGCTCGTTTTCTTTTTCAACAACAGTGTTCAGACACATATAAGAAGTTTTCAGTTTATTTTTGCTCTTTGCTATTGCTCCCATCCTTTTGGTGGGGTTTGTACTCTTGCATGGGCCGGAGTCTGAGTGTACCCCAATCTGTCTGTCTGTCCTGGTCCTTTTCTCTCCTCTGTCCTCTCACTCCAACCGGCCAGCAGAATTACTTTTTCCTATCCACAGTTGCTCATGTGGATTTGTAGGGTTTTTCTCTGTTAAAAGCACCTAGAAATGACTGTGTTGTATTTGGTGCTATATAAATAAATTTGAATTGATTTTGAATTAAACCAGGACTAAACTAGATTTGGAGGATTGGTGGTGTAATATCTCTCCTGTATTGTCCATATTCTGCCCTTTTGCGGAATTATCATTGCAAGGGAAAAGAAGAGAGGCTTTTGACCCGTCTACAAGACTAAACTGAGGGTAGAACAAGAGCAATCAGGAGATTTCTGACATCCACCATAGGTTGACCTGTACTCAGAAAGTTGGTGAAAATCTGACATGTAGTTTTGACATAATCCTTAAAAACCTATAAAATAAAATCCTGCTCCAGAATCCAGATCCGTATCACCTCCAAAAATGTTATGGAATCTTCCATGGCCTAATATCTATCTGGTGAATGTAGCATACTTCCAAGTAAAAATGTATGTCGGATGGAAAAATAAGAAGTGTGATGTTGTTTTGGACATTTCTGTGAGCATCATGAGCATTATGGGATTATTGCCCCCTCCAAGGACAGAATAAAATCATCGGCATATATTTATCCGTTTGTATGTCTGTTAGCAAGATTACGTCAAAACTACTGAACTGTAAAATACGAATAAAAGGCTGGCGCAATGACGACACAACGCATTCAGCTAGTTTCTACATGGGTGCTGCTGATATTTAAAAAAAATAAAAAAATACATTTATATCAGTTATGAGTAACATATTACCAGGACTGTTATGTACCTCAACAGGGACAATATTAACTCTCACAATAAAAGATTATCACCTTATAACTAAACAAAAGCTTGAAAATCAAAATAACCCAAATGTATTCATTCACACGGCTTAGGATGCATCACACATTTATTTGACTTTCATCAATGAAAGTAGTCTCTGGTGCTTTTAATTTAATTTGGTTCCAAAGAAGTGAGTTGGTAGCATTAAAAACATTACACCCTGGACTAGAATAAGAACGCCAGTCACTGATGTACCAGTGTTTTAATTTGTCTTGAACAAATACACACACAAATGAGTACTTGTTTTTAGTCACAGTTGAGTGGTGAAACATCTTTAATCGAATCAATCGGAAACTCTCTTGAAATGTATTTCTTACAGATGAAAAAACTGCTTCAAAACATTCCAAATTATATAGAAAGTGACAAAACAGTGGTGAATGGGATGCTTTCACAAAATACACTCAGTTGTACTCATACATGCCGTGTACCAGTTTCCATTTGTTCAGCTTCATGCTAATCGATACGTATGTAAATACACAAGTAAACATATGGACTTTTTCCAATGCAAACCTTTTTACGCTGTGGAAACAGGGGCACAGATGGCGAGACTGACCAATCAATCAACATCTCTAAGAGACATTCTGTCTTTTCGACTCTCTTGCTGTTCTTTTCACCCATTTCATCCATTTATTCTTCCGTTGCTCTCACCCCACTTGGCTACAAATGGCCGAAAGGCTAAAGAATATTGAAGTGTGGTGACAGATCTGCCAGTATCTCATCTACCCTTGTTTTCCTTTCTGCCTTTATTGACACAACATACAAAAATGGCCTTTTCTCTGCCAGACTCGCCCTCCTCTTTTCTATTTCTCTCCCACTTGCTTTCACTGAGGCCTAATTACATAGTGGACAGAGTAATCGATGCAGGAGAGAGTGAAAGTCCCCAGCAGGCACCGTGAGGACCCTTTTAACTCCTTCCAGTCGACCCTTCTCGTACTTACACTTTCACACTAGTAAGTCAGCTGGACTTTTTGCAGGCATTAGCGCGAGCCCTGCCTATTCCCATAGTGGACTACAAACTGCATGAAGAGAGGAAGTGCATTACACTTAACCCCTGAGCATTGGAAATACACATCTCATGGAAAAAAACAGGTCAGCAGGTGGGGGAAAATTGTGTTTTCGCTGTGTGGTTGACTTCTTGTTGCAGTTTAACACAGAAATTATGATGAGCTGCATTTTATTACTATAGTTAGTTTGTGTGATGCACATTCACACACCCTGTTGTTTTCTCTATCATGATGTTGCTGATCGAGTCGTTCTCTTTTTGTGATTAGACCATGAGAGCCTGATTATATAGACAAGCTTGCCCTGTTATCTGGCAAGTGGCAATATAACTTAATTTTTGTCCCATTTGGTTCTAAACTAAGTATTGTAAATCAATGATTGATTGCATACTGTTGCTCTGCTTAACATTAAAATGGGTGGATGAGCAAGATGATGCTTTTCACTCCACACGACCTGCACTGCAAAGCATATCTTACTTTCACTCAGTGCATGTACTCTAATTGATGCTGTCAGTAGCAAAAATATATATTTTAAAAAGAATAAGAAAAATCATTATTACGATACTTGAACAATATAATAAAAAAAATAGTGTGACAGTTTGTCCATCTTCAAACATTCCAAATATGCCCAGTAAGTCATATTTAAGATATTGTGCAAATAACTCATCAAATTGTAAAGTGGTGATAGTACTTAAACAGTTAAGACAATGAAATGTTTTGGAACTGTGAAACTTTCCTTTAAAAAAAAATTAATTTGCCTTCGACTCCCTGAAGTGAAAATATGAAATTTTCTTGTATTTAGTATGTGTGAGGCATTATAGTCAAATTTACCTGGCACTTGGCGTATAGCAGCTCTAAAGTTATAAACTTGAATCATTCAAAAACTAATTTGCTACTTTGGTATGTCGAGGACATTACTATATCTATATATACTTGATTTGTAATTTGTGCCTGTGATCTTTACAAATGGTAAAGGATCATCCCTGCTGCAGTGCACACACTGCGTTGTGTAACGGCACACTCGTTTTTCATGAACTTGTTGGCTCTTTTGCGCCTTTGTCCTTGTGGTGATTGGATGTTTCTGGCGTCTCTTCAAAAGGCTGCCGCTACCACTGAGTGCATGGAGCTCTATAATCTTTGTTTTACCTTTCCTGTTTTGCAATGATTTTTAATGCATGTGGTGATGCTTTGGGAAACTGTGTGGCCAAAAAAAACAACTAACAAACAAAAAAGGTTGCGTAAAATGTAATGCAAATAACAGATATTTGAGCTCACATGAGGCAGTTTGATGTGTCCTTTTTGAATCTTGCAAGAAAATGTTTCGCAACTCCAAAAACGTATTAGTGACAATTTGATTGAAGATCACACAAAATAGAATAAGTATTTGTTTTTCTGACGGGACTGCACAGTATAATGGTTTCTGTCTGCTGTTACCAGAATGGAACAAAACAACAAGCCTGGCCAGACTAACTTCCAGTATCTCTCTGACACTCCACCCCCTCTCGGGCTCTAGACTCACCCTCCAACCCAGAGGATCGACACTTTTGGCCCAGCACAGAGGATGTCAACAACAATTACATTCTATATCAATAAAAGAGATAACGCTCAATCCATTAAACGCTATACGATTGCTCCCATACGACGGGCATGCTGAGAACTTAAAGGAACTTTCTCAGGTAAATTGGGAGTTGGATAGTGATGGTAAACTTACATTGGATGGACGGATGAATGGATAGATGGGTAGATGGACAAAGAGACATAATGAACAAGTATAAATCACATTTCAGATAAAATGCTAGACAATGGCCTAAGCATGTTATACACAACACATGCGTAGTTGAAACGACTGTGAAAGCAAGAAAGACAAACTATTTTGACTGACTTGCTGGTTAACTCCCAGTGGAAGTGTGAACCAGTTTACCTAAATTCACAGCATATAGCCCGCTGAAGAGAAAAGATGGGTATCCTCAGTCTCCAACAGTTACTCTTTCTTTCTTAGACTCACTTGAATTTGTATTTCAACTTTTTATATTTCCTGTTTAAAAAAAACAAAAAAAACAACAGTTTGGGTGCAACGTCTGGATTGACAAAGAGCACTCAGATTTATGAAACAATAAAGTGTATGTGAAGAGGTCTTTGATAGTACTATTCAGTTTTATGTCTCACAAACCAAGTAATATATCTGTTATTTGAAAGGCATGGCTGTTCTTTCAGAAGGCTCTTGAATCCATTGGCAGACTGGAGCTCCACGGCTCAACCTTGGTTCTACAAGTACACTTCTAATTAACTCAGATTGACCTTTTATTTCAAGACAGGTTTTCAATAACAGCGTTTCGAAGCACGCAACTTTACAAACTGAAATGCAATTTGTTGCGTTCAGGCGGCAAAGATCAGCACAAAAAGGAGAATTTTGTTTTGTCACCGCACAAAGAGCTTGCGGCCTTGAATGTCTCTGGTTGCAGTGAGATCACAATATTTTATATTTTGCTTGTATTTAGTTCTCTGTTTATTGTGGGTAGTAGTTTCCTTTAGTTTATGTGCCACCTCGAAGCAGACAAATATTTTCTGTATGTTTAAGTAAATCAATTAAACCATGCCATCACCATTCATGTTGTTTTACTAGAACATTTCAGTGTGAACAAGAGAGATGTGTGACATCACACAGCTTCGAGAAAGACCAAAGGAAAAATACATAATAAATTCCAAATGTTAAATATTCCTTTTAAGGTTTTTGTGCACTTTATGATTGACTGGAGGATACATAATTGTGGTTCACTGATGTGATGTATGTTACATAGTGTGTGTGTGTGTGTTTGGGGGGTCAGATTTCATTATTTCAGGTTTTGATTCATGCATTGTTTGCTTTAGTTCTAATTTTCTCTTTGGTGACTTTTTAAGGTCACCAAAATATTTATGCAATTTTGTTGGTGACTGTGAATAATGTTGACTCGGCCAAGGCTTTGTTGCTATAGCACTAGACAAAGCACAGCTGACGCTGAAGGTCATTAGCTTGGCAGGTGTTTGGTAATAAACCAAAGTACTGGATGAAGTGAAATGTATGAGTCTGCAGCAGAGGGTTAGTTAGACTGTCTTGTTTATTTAGGATTTTTAGGATTTTAGTCAAAGCACTTAGTTTGCGGTCAAAATATATGTCTTTGACAACCTTTTATAAGGCCTGGGTTGTAATATTGTATCCACATGCCCAATATTTCTCTTTTTGATTCCCATAGGCAATAAAGTGCGATGTACCCAACACCTTAAAAAAAAAAAATCACAAACAGCATTAACCAATTCGACCTACAGCAGCTCATCTATTGCCTGTCTTCAGTTCATTGCTGTGACTTTTCGGAACGCATACACCCTGATCCAGTCGTCTTGCCATCAGAATTTGGCCCTCGTCACACTCGCTTGCTCATTATATTCTTTTACCGCATCGACTTTGAGAACAAAATGTTCACTCACTGCAGAAAGTATCCCACTTAACAGGAGCCAGGATAAAGCGATGATCGGTTTCCTCACCTTTTCTGCCAGCGGTCATAATGTTACTGTCTGATTGGTGTATATGGAGGCATCTGACATGAGCTCCTGGCACTGGACTCTTCAAATCATCTCATCCTTTTTCTCTTCAAATCCCCACAGGTAGTGAACACAGAGGCTTTGAACATCATTTTTTAAAGCCTTACAAGAGCACAAAACTTGTGCTAGCTGTTGCGCCTCTCATGTAAAAGCAAATGATTTAGGTCATCTTAGCACGTTGTAACCGGCCCTAACATGTGGACCCAGCTCCCATGGCACTGGCACAAATATCCCAACCTTTCCTTGCTGACGTTTCTGACGGCCTCGGGAGAGTTATGAATGCTTGGTCAATGACATGTTCTCGTTGAGGCGTATGGCGATTCGGAGGATTCGAGAGAAACTTTAAAACTCTTTAAAGTTTTTGCAATAAAACAAATCCTCAATTCCTAAAACACACCAAAAAAAAAAAAAGACAATCACACACACACCACACAGTAAAATTATAATTCTGGCGATTGTCAGTGTTTAGTGGTGACACATTAATTACACAATGACTCCAAATAATCCCGTTTCTAACAGGTTGCCTCCTTCATTTTACCACCCCCATTTATCAGTGTCCCTTTTGTCTATTTTTAGCGAGAGTGATTCCAGCTCCTCATCGCAGTGAATCATTGCCGATAGTGAACCTCTCCCCTCTCATTTAGCTCCCTCTCTGCCCCATCTTTGTTCCAGCCACGTCTTGAAAGCTGCACACGGGTGTACTGACACTACAGGATGAGAAGGGAGCACAAAGCCGGAGCTAATTAAAGTAGGCAAACTTCAGCAGCCTTGTCTCACTCTCATTGACCTTTATCAAAACACTGGCATTCATGTCGGGCAAATGCTGGCACATTCCTCTGAATGCAGTGTAGGGGAGAGGTAAACAAACACAGCCTTATTAGACTGCACCTCAGACCATCCTATCACCCTGGTAATCTTGTGACACTTGGCACTCACGCACATACTCACACGCATACGCACGCCCACTGGAGATTTTGAGATCTGGATTGATTAATGAAAGCGTGGCAGTCATACCAATAAATTACACGTCACATTTCCTATCACTGGATGCAAACACCTTCAACTAATCTGTTTCGATTTCTTAATCACAGGATATTTATGGGTGGCCTCCTTTCTGTTTGATAAAACTATGTCCTGTATATGTTTATTTTCTGCGTCACATCTCTTCCCTGTCAGTGCACTGTTCACACGAAGAATGGTGCAGCGCTCGCTCACTAAACTGTTGACAGAATGCCGACGTGATGGGTGCATGTTAATTTGCCTCTTTTTGTATCATGCCCCCAAAACAGGAGCCTTCATTTTATAACATCTGCTCCAAGAATGCGATTCTTATTTTTAACTTTAATTTGGACTTGTGAAGTTGGGAAATTAACATTTAACAAATGCTAGTGTGGTTTTGTAGTGTTGTCCGGTATCTGTTTAAAAGCAGTTTAGTTTCTTCTGCATGTAGCATTTTTTGGGGTTGCACAGTAGAGTAGCGGTTAGCGCGCTCAGTTTGAGGTTAATTGCTGATCTAAAATTATCTGTGTGTGTGTGTGTGTGTGTGTGTGTGTGTGTGTGTGTGTGTGTGTGTGTGTGTGTGTGTGTGTGTGTGTGTGTGTGTGTGTGTGTGTGTGTGTGTGTGTGTGTGTGTGTGTGTGTGTGTGTGTGTGTGTGTGTGTGTGTGTGTGTGTGTGTGTGTGTGTGTGTTGAACTGGCAAGCACATACCCTGCTTTCTCCCACGGTGAGCTGGGCTTGGCTATGTGCCTCGCAATAGATGGATGTTACCTATGGCAAACCTATGACACAGGCACAATAATAATTTCCACACGCCAATACAAGTCCCACTCAGCTTTATGCACTTTTGACCTCAGTATAAACACCCAATAAAAATCACTCTGGTCCTTCTTAATGGTTTTGATATGTAGTTTAAGAAAATTGTTGTGAGGTCATTGGAGTCGAGCAAAACCTCCACTGGCAACTATACCAGAGTTGTCTTTTAACTCGACTGTGTTCTATGTTTCTACATAGAATTTGAAATTTGGTTAATTATTTGCCTTTATGAAAATAAATTAATGTTGTTTGGAAAAGTAGCTCAGATTTATCAATAATATTACAATTATTACTATATTTTCTGTTGCTTAAAATTTTATAATTGTAGCTTCTTCTGACTTAGCAGCTGCACAGATCTGTTTGTACAGACAAACCGACTCGTCTTGGCAGCGTAGTCAAACCTTTTTTTATTTTGGTTTGTTTTCGTTAAAATGTCTCTGTGGCATTAAGTGACCATAGATGGATGCGGAGTGTGCGCAGTACTGAAGCTGTGAAACTGCCTCCCCTTAATGGCATATAGTGATCAGGAGCGTTCTCAGCCTCACTTGTGCTTTCCCTACTTTGACAAATCAACATGTCTGCTGAAAAGAGCTGATTGCAGCATTTGGAGGAGTAAGAAAAATTTGATACATTTGAATTTCAGAGCAGTTGGGGAAGATAAATGAGCATAGAAATGCAACTGGAATGGCTTTCAAACAACAGAATTGCATCCAGCATTTCCATAAATGTCTGAACGATGATAGCTACAGCAATCTGTGGTTCGACTGAGGTTGTGCTTCGACTCCACTTCTGTTTGTGATTTTCATAGACGGGGTGTCTGGGCATAGCCGAGGTCAAAAAGGCAAAGTGGAGGGAATCTGGAAGGTGGCATCTCTGCTTTGTGAGGCTGATGTTGTCTCTTTGACTCGATCACACAAATGCCCCCAGCAAGCATGGGAAAGGTTTGCAGCTCAGTGTCGAGTCTGAGTCCATGTCTTTTTTTTTTTAATAAGAAAAGAAAGCATGCCGTTTTTAGCATGCCGGGTAGCGTCGGGTCCTGTGTATGAATAAATGGAGGAGGGATTATGAATTTGGTGCTTTGGACTAGTGGCAGGAGTTATACAGTCTTGTGGTGAAAGTGCGACCGAGCTAGGAAGATTATTTATAGTATTGGTTCATTATTATTTTCTGCTGCTATGATTAGAAATATCTGGTCAAAATGTGTTTAGTAAGACTGGATACATGAAACGCAAGTGACTTCCTTTGGCCAGGTACCAGGAGAAATTCTTCAGGACAGGCTGAGGAGTTTGGACATGGCAGAGGTACAAACATTACTTTTTCCCACTGTCTGCTGGCTTTTGGGAAAAGTAATGTACAGGTCTGAAAAGGATGAACCCAGGGTTTCTTTTTGTGAAGTATCACCACAGTATAGCGACGATATTTTGTTAAAATTTCATTTAAATCCTTAAAAACTTAGATCGGGAGCAGCACCATATCATGTATTGAAGGGTATGCAACATGTTGACGTAACACATACAGTGCTGCTATTATGTGTAGTTCTGGTAGAATAGAGAATTAATTACCCCAAGATGATCAATTAAATAAGGGGTTTTAAAAAAAGGTCTTTGTTTGGAACCCTTGTCAAAACATGTTAACTAAGAGCATATTCAACTGTTTTTTCCACACAAAACACACGTGAAGTATTGTAACATGGTGGACATGTTTAAAATTTGCACATCTGTGATGCTCTAAGTGGCGTAACGTTTTACAAACATATACCTTGAATTAGGCAGGTGGGAAGTGCAACATGCTGCATTCTCAGCTTCCCAGTAGTTCCCCTTTAAAAGCATACGGATAAAGTAAAGAGTGCCTTGTTTTGTTTTAATGACGGCATTTCAGGCCGCCGGTATACTTTGATGCACATTTTAAGCATTTTAGACGTTCACAGATGTACTTACCTACTGCAACCATAATGTATGCAAATTAGAATACCACATATATTTCTCTTGGAAAAATTTAACTCAGTGCAACAAAGTGTTGAATATTGCATGACCATGTTGTACTAATGCAATTATCCCTCCATTTTCTACACCCCAACTCCTTTGTGGTATCACAGGGGGAGGCTGGAGTATCCTGCAGTGCAGACCATAAATAAACACAGTCCTATGGGCAATTTAGAATCTCCGATTCACCTGACCTGCATGATTGAACTGCGGGAGGATCCGGGATCACCCAGAGGAAAGGCTGGTAAACACCAGGAACATGCAAATTTCACACAGGAAAGTAGCAGTCAACCCTAGTTGTGTTCAAACCACAGAGCATTCTCGCTGCGAGCCTCACCGCAGAGGAAACATGCCATCGAGATATGATTAATGCTGAAGAAATAGAATTTATGCTGAATTGCCCAGCCTGAATATTAAAATAAACAATAACAACAACAGCGACAGTTAGAGACCCATTACACTTATTTATTTTTCTTTTTTTTTTTTGCTATCATAATGTCATCATTCTAATCCTGATAATTGGACTCATTACCATAAGACTAAGAATTAATGAGCTTAACAGTTTGAAAGAACTGAAGAAGAATATCTAAAAAAAACCAACAAAAACATGAGATAAAGATCTCTGCAGTAGGTGGAGGTCCAGGGATCTTTTCTGTGTTGGTATGACAAACAAAACGCACATCAATATCATGACTCATTCATTGTTTGATTATTCAGTCAACTTACTTGATGGAGAAGTCCCTGGAGGACAGGGGCCCGACAGAAAGAGGCAGAATGCTCTCGTTGGTTCTCGTGGAGTCAAGGCTGCTGAGGGAATAAATTACAGCGTGGCCTTTCACCCGCACCGTCCCTGCAGCACTTTAGCCTCGACGTCACTGTGACCTCGGGCAGCCAGGACCGAAGATGAGCCGTGAGGAAGAGATAACTCACTCTGTCAAAACTCTGTGTCACCAAGTTTGACTCATTCTCTTCCAGTCAAAGCAGAAATACATCCAACTCATCGAGGCAGCCACACTTTTTCTGCCCCTTCGCCGCTGTCTAATCTTTAGCCAGTTTTGTTTGGCTAAAATCCTCGTCGACTACTTTTATTTTTCATCTTCTCCATCTCATCAGTTTCATGAGAATGTGTTGATGGACATGTTAGTTAGCACATCAGCACATTTACAGGCAGACACATTGGGGGCATTTGTATGTGCAGCAGCAATTATTCAGAGTTTGTGTAAAACTATTATGAGTCTGTGAATTTGTTTCACCACAGACGAATAACTGAGACAAATATTGAGGAAAAAGTTTAAAAAAAAAATATATATATATATATAAATCGACAGTATATGAAATTTGACATGAATTCACTCAAGGATTTGTAATCCTCCTTGCTCTTAAAATTTATCAAACCTATTTCAGTCCGGGGGGCCAAATAAATCCTTGTCTGACTTCTAGTGGGCCGGGCCAGTGAAATGACATTGGAATAACCTTTATGCAGTGTCTTTTTTTTTTTTTGTACAAGTAATATTGTTCCCTTTTATATTGAGAGCTCATTTGTTATTACTAACAACTTAATATTTCTGACAACAGTAAGTATATTTTCAACATATCTTTTTTTGATGCCTCCTGGTGGAAAACACACTAAACTTCCCCAAAACTAAGTCCTCCAATTGCAGCCATTTTGCAACCTCTGGCATTTCTGTGTAAATTCACTCACAGTGTGGCTTTGATGAGCAGAATTATTTGCCAAAGAAGTTGCAAGCACGAACTAGATCACAGCGCTATCAGCTCGGGTCTTGTTTCACTGAAACACTTTTCTGGAAAGAAGCCAGTCTTCCAAGGGAATTTAACCCTTTGTAAAGTCACCCTGCAGGCCAGATTGATCCTCTTGCAGGCCCGTTGTAGCTTCAGTAGTGGATTCAGTAGAAGTCCTTTTCGACAGTAGCTATAATCTTTGAGTAAAACTACTCGGATCACTGCGGAGGCAGCTCGAGGAAATTTGTATTTTAAATTTGAAGAAATTATTAGAAAGAGGTCACACTCCTCAGTAAATCCTGACATCTTTCTACGATGCAGAGCAAGCAACAAACAACCTATCAGCTGTTTACCGTGTGCATTTCTTATGCAATAGATCATCAATGTACATTTTCAAACATTATCAGACTGTTGTCTCAGGCTTCCCGTAAAATTTGAAACACTCAACCAATGAACAACTGTGTAATGATTTGAAGTTCAATACATCAGTTCAGTCATGCTTCACTATGTTTGCTATACTTAAAAAGAAACCTGTATGTCACCATATTTTACACCCATAAAATCTGTATAAAGTGTGTAAATTGTTCAGGACGCTGACCTGGGATCTAGACAGGCAGAAAGGCACTGTGGTTTCCAAGAAGAGTAATGTCATTTCTCTACTCTCTAATTGTTTAACAAGTTTATGAAACACTAATCCAGTGGCCTCCCAAAAAAATAATTAAAAAATAAAATAAATATTGTGAGTGCTTTATGTTTTTCATTTTGCACTGCTATATTGCTGTCATTTTCTGTGACTGCTATCCACAGGGTCCTTAGCCTGAGCTGAAGTCGATAACAACCTGAAGTCACAACTATGAATTATTATTCTTATATTCCTGTGGCCTGTCAACAGTATGTAACTGTCTCAAACATCATCGTTCTAATGCAAGTGAGACCTGCTAAGTGTAACTATTTTTATTTGAATCTGAAACCTTTTGTTGCACAAAATTACAGTGAAGTCAGTTGTGGATATCTTTATGGAGAGATCGAATGCTACTTTCTCACATCAATTCTATACTGTAAAGCCTGGAAACGGGGAAGCTTTTAGGCAGGCTTTTAGACAGAGACAGCATCTCTCTGTGTCTCACATCAAGTTGACAGGAACTCAATAACTCCATGGTCTCATTAAGTGTTGTTAATTTACCCGTTGTTACATGTCTGGAGCATATCTGCAGTGAAAAGCCTTTCAGCAAACCGAGTCTGCAGCACAATCTGCAGCAACACCAGCAGTTATTGTTCATGCAGCACCTCACTCTGGTGCCCAATGCTTCACAATTCTTATTCAGAGAGAGACCTTCTCGCTGCTACTGCGCCTCCCATTCCCTTTGCTTTGCCGCTCACCCAAAAAAAAAGAAAAAAAGAGAGGAAATCAATGAAACCAACGATCAATAGGACTCCTCCATTGCCAAGGCCATCTGCTCCTTCTTTAAAAAGATTATGTAAAGTTCAATAGAGAAAATAGCAACAGTCAGACATCAATCCTTCCATTACATGTCCACCAAGAGTGTACAAATGTAAAGCTGATACTAAATACCAAATATTTAGCTTGATGCCACAACCCATTCAACATTTACAGAAATGCCACTCTTTTCATAGTGAAGTTACTTTTAAAACATCTTCTGCTGAAGGATTCATTTAAACCCTTTGACAATTGTTGGCAGGGGCTTAAACTTTGGTAGCTTTACTGTTTTTGTGATAAGAAAGCCAAATGTACAAAACTACACAAATAGTTTCAACTTGTACTAAATGTAGGGGTGGGGGTGGGTGGGGTCGGGGGGCATCTGGAGCTCATCTTCCTTTATGATCTATTGTAATTTATGTGACGAAGCAGCTGTAGTTGAATGTAAGCTCTGATTGGAGAGACTCTGGACACAATGGTTGTTTTTGTTTTCCATTTGTTTTTTTTACGTAACTCGTGACGTAGATTATTTGGTCGGAGTTGAATATAATATTCCGGTTTGTGAAAGCCTTTTGTCTTCACAAGGACACAAACAGCAGTATTTTGATAAAACATAGTTTGTGAGATCACACCATTTTCAACCAACCTCCTCTATTCACACTGTGTCACACTTACGCACACCAGACTTCCCTCATTGTTCCCGTCACCATTCGTATGATCACCCGAGGTTGGAATCAATCTACTGTGTATACAGATATTTTTAACATCTTTTTAGAATCTGCCGCTCCGTCTCTCATCACGACGGCAGGCTGGTCTGATTGTACACCCTCAGAGAATATTTGTTTGACAACCATAGACTGCACAGTACATAAACATGACATGATTTTGCTTAAGGTTAATTAAGTATTTTCTTTCTCAGTGACCAATATATCACCATATAGTATCTTTAACACATCATCTCTGTGTTGTTGTTCAACCTTCATGGGTCAAAACCCTACCTTTTTTTTCTAGTATATCACATACTTTTTTTTTTTTTTTTTGTATCTCCATTGCAACCATTTGTAACTGTTATCTCGATTATATGATGAGAGATGTTCTGTCACAAGTGACTTTTTATTCAGAATGAGAGAGATGAAAGGAGAAAGATTTAATTGATAACATTTAAGAATAAATCACATCATTGGCCCAAGTAAGCACAAATCCCAAACAGGCTGTATGATATTGAAAGGCTATTGACTGACATGACAAACCAAAACGTATTATGCTGTAATCGCATCCATTCATCCATCAGTGACAACTCCACTGGGTGTAATGCTGGGATACCTTTAATTTATTAGTGCTTCATCCAGAAATAATCTTCTGGTACTACCACAGCAGACTGTTTGTATCCTCTCTCATTTCACCAATTATACACCCTTAATCTGTCCCCTTGTATGGAATTAAAAATTTGAACTATAGGCAACTCTTTACATGTGCGGTGCTCCCACTGTTTTAAAACGAAGTAGGACACTTACGTTAGAAGATGCTATCGTCATATCTTTTATTTATTTATTTTTTTTTAAGACCTATTTAGCAGCCATATGTTAGCTTAGCCTGCAGTTAGGGCCAGAAACAATGGGGAGAAACAACGAGCCTGATTCGGTCCAGAGCCACCTCCCAGCTCCTCTAAAGCTCATTGAGCTAAACTAGTTTTTGGCTCCAACTCCCCAACAGATGTGACAGTGGTGTCAATCTTGTCAACCGGGCAGGAATTCACATGGAAATGTTCCCAACACGCCAAACTAATTTCTTTCAGTTTACAGAATTTACCTCCATTGCTTGTCCATCTGTCAGCTCATTCGGAAATGGGCAATTCTCAAAACTGAGTCTGACATTTTTAAGTGGGAGTAACCCTTTTGTTTGCATTCAGGTCACACTGAAGATGAGCAGTGATTACTGATGCTCGGATACTAAGCAACGGGCTTCGTCTGTCATGTCCCTTCCATGTGATGTCAGTGCTTTCAGAAGTTATCGATCATGTATGACATTAAGTTTCTTTGTTTTTTCATCTAGTCTGAATAAAGTAGGGCTTATGTATATAATTAAGAGGTATTTTAACACAAATTATACATGAAGACATAGATTTGGGCTAACATTATCTGATTTACATGAAGCAGCACTTTAAAGTGCCCCTATCCTGAATCAGCAAATCGGCATGGACACAGTCAACCCCCCCCAATAATTACATTCTCTTACACAAAGCTCGTAGGGCAGCATTTGTGATCCGAAGAGACCCCGCGTAATTTTCTTCTGCTTTCATCCCGCAAGGGACTGACTACTTCCTGTGTCTCCTCAGACGAGCTGTATGAAGATATGGCTACAGGTGATTGATTGAATAATCCGCTCTCGCCCTTATCTCCACCTGCTTCATCGCTTCATCCAGCCTGCAGAGCAAATCTCCATGTCTCTTCATACTAAAAGATGGGTTACAGGTGAAAACATCACTTCCAAGTCTATCTCCAAACTTCTCTCTTGCTCACGCCGTGTTTTCTCAAGCGCTTCAGTGAATACACACACACACACACACACACACACACACACACAGGTTTGTCCGTGCTGAGAGTGGCCCGCCTTGGCTATTATATTGTTGGATAGTTCCTCTCTTTTATTATTAGCTTTTTGTGAAATGTCACTGTTTCCATTAAAATATTCCATTAGCATACTCTTCTAAATGTTCCAGTATGAAGCCCAGCAGGTTTTTTTATTGATAAATCAGGGTCACATTATAGGATTACATTTTTTTTTTCCAGCTGCTGGCCTTTTCTTTACCATTATGTGTCCTTATGCACAGGGCTGTTTTTTTTGTTTTTTTTATTCTCATTACAGATATCGAGGGCAGACAGTACAAATCAATGTTTGACTCTTCACTTTAACCTTGGCATGTCATTAGTGTCTGCACATTAAAGCCAAGCCTGACTTCAGCTAATTTGACTAAATGAGGATATTTCCCAGCTGAGATAGAAAGATGGAGAGCACAGACGCCATGACATTTGTACAAATGTCTACGGATTCATTGTAAAACACTTGTATCACACTATATATATAAGACACTGCTAAAAAGAAATCATGTCTGAACATCTCCTTACTTCAGGCGTCACAAGCAGATACAAGTTTATTCGTCAAGATGAGGTACATTAGAGACGGCCTAACTTTTGTTTGTCCATGTGTAGTTCCTACACAACACCTCCTCTAACACATGACAAAGCTTTGGATCGTTGACTAAACTTTGAAATTCCGTGGAACTACATGAACGCCACACAACTTTGTGTCTTTTTGATGCAATGCTGTCTCTTTTCCCAAGATATGTACATATTTCTTTGAATCGCTTGCAGACATTGCATAATTTGTGACCGTCTGTAGACACTGTACTTACTTCTGAGAGTTCCTGTCTCTTTAAAAGGCTGTTTTTATACGCAGCCATGTCACTGACCTGTTGCTGAAAAAAAAAAAGAAAGAAAGAAAGAAAATGCTACCGCAGCCGTCTTTTTATTGGGACCTCTAACTTCTTCCATCTTTTTACTGATCCAGTGTCAAATGTGAAATGAGAAAATATTTTTTCGTGAAACAATTTCCTTTTCAGCATCTGATAGGTTGTCTATATTTAATAGCGAATGAAATGCAGGTCAGTTACAAACTAACTGCCTCCAGTTTCATGGACTTTTAGAAAGCATACATCGCTTTTGCAATCAAGGCGGCTGTTGGGGTCGTCATGATGCAGCTAAAATCAAACCACAAGCCACCAATAGAAACAAGCATAGCAGCAGCAGCAGCAGCAGCAGCAGCTGCAGCTACCACCACCACCACCACCACCACCACCACCACCACCACCGAAAACGTCGCGCGATGGTGAGTCAGTGGGTTTTACAATCGCTTCAAAAAGACTTGTTTTGTATATTTTCAATTGAGAATCCGTTTTTATGTTTTCAAACATGGAGTTCCTCGTCTTTGACCACAGCTTCCTTCTTCCATTGCTCTTATCATTGCTTTGACTACAAGAGGTCAGTTTTTTTTAAGAAATGTATATAATCACTAAACGGTTTCTGTTGGCGATCTACCACCGATGACCATCAAAAAGCGGAAGCTGATTATACATCTTTCACACAGCCTGTTGGAATATTCCATCATTGGTTGATTTGGTCTGCATGTTTGCTTTGGATTGAAAACATTTCTCATATTTTTGCCCAATCCAGTGTGGTTACCTGCAAAACCTACTGCTACTGGAAAACACTAAAACCTTTAAGTGTTCGAAAGTACACATGATGCCATCGTACAACCACATCCGATATCATCACTTTGGTCCCGCAGGTGAAATGATGATAATGATTATATGATTATACAGTAAATAAATAAATAATTATGGTAGTACTAAATGCATTGGTGTCGTTTACATAATAAAGGTTTTTCTCTTCAATCAACAACTGGAAAATATAATCAGCAGGCTTGTATATTTTGCCAATTCGGGAACTTGTACTTTTCTAACTTAGTGTTTTAATCCACTGTAGAAAAATATATTCGATATAAGTAGCCTGACCGGGAGGGATTTTCACTCCCACACTTCAGCTCGCTCGCATATCTTATCACCAAACATAATTGGATACCATACTTCATTTCAATGTTTCTTATGTTTATTTGTAGTGGGGATTTTTTTGTTTTGTTTGTTTAAATACATACCCATCGCTGATCCGTCTCTATTCGATTTGTGCCTCGATTCTGAATCCAGTCGGGCTGCCAATTGTTCTTATTGTTATTCTGTGTGGAGATATTCTTTATGCCACCTCCGGATCTGTTCATCACATGGGTGAGCTCCTCCAGCCTGCTGCCTGGCAGACACTCATTACTGCCAGAGCAAGTCTTGATCAGAATAATGGGAAATTAAATATTTTAAGAGGAAGGATACCCACTCTTTAAAGTCCTAATCAATTTTATAGATATTGTCAGAGAATTAAATGAGAGATGTAAAATTAGCATTTTCCCTCTTTATCACCGAAAGCCCCTTTTCCTGCAGCCACATTCTAAATACTGGGTCACAAATAGAGAGGCAATGAGTATTTCAAATGTAAATGTCCCCATTAAAGTAATAGATTTTCCCCTGAAGTAGACTGTGGTGGATTTAAACTCGGCAAATTCAAGCAGAGGATATCCTCCATGCACTGAACTCTAAAGCAAAAAAAAATATGCAAGTCGAGTCAGAAATCATATCTACTATCAGGAAAATATCTGCCATCTGGACCGCTCACTGGCTGTGCGTCAAAGCTGAGCTGGTGTTGTTTCCAGGTGTCATTGTCTACAGCAGTATTAGGAGTGTCCATGTTCTCATATACTTGAGAATGACCTGTCAAGGAATGACAGAGTGTGTATGAACCCAGTTTCCATATAAAAATGAAAAATAAGAGACAAACCTCGGGCTTTTAGCCACTCTGAAAGGATTTGGTGAATTGCAGGGCAGCAAGCAAAGATAAACGTGTGTACTTGCCATGAACAGAGAGAGCTGTGATATGTGTAGCCTGATTGGCCTAAATGCTTATTTGTGCTATGGCTCTGACTGCAGAGCGTGTATGAGAGCATCTCACGGCTGTGCCTTTATGGCACTGAATCTAGACCAGAATTACCTGCGTCACACACATTTCAAAGACATTCGAACCATTAAATCTGCACTGAAAAAATAAATAAATCAACATTGTGTTGAATGCTCACATCAAACATTAATGTTAGAAGGTGGACTATATGAAGCAATGCTGCTCATATTGCATGAACATTTATGGTCAGATGTGTGTTTTAAGTTTGTTTTGTTTTTTTCTTCAGAAACTGTTAGGATCACACCAGCCTCTCCCTCACCTCCCCCACCACTGCCAGATAGGGTGGCAAAAACGAGGAGTGAAAGAAGAGAGTGCCAGTGAATAACTGAAAATAAATGAATGAATAATCATTTAATTGAGAATGCTGTGGAGGATTGTTGATATTACTGTGAATAATGACCAGGAAAATGAGACAGTGTGCCAAACTGGGGTACACGAGTTGGTGAACATGATACTGTTATCATTGAAATGCTCAGCTCCAGTCTTTTCAATCCACAATGGGGAACAAGGGAGCACTGGATGACTGAATATGGGACTCAACGGGCCGTGTGGAAGAATATTTTTGTTTTCTTATCTGAACCTCTTAATTTTTCTCTGTGAATTGTCTGATTCTCTTCTTCTTAAAGTGCCACACGTATACAGTGGGATATAGAACCGAAGTGAAGGCAGAACAGTCCAGCACTTACACTCTGGTGTGTGTGTGAATGTGTGTGTGTGTGTGTGTTGAGCGCCACTGTTTTGGCCAGAGCAGAATACAACCTGATATTATGTTTTCTGAAACAAACATGGAGAAGACAATGCATGCATGCTTGCCCTTGTCTCTGTAAAAATCCCAGTATACGCCTCTGCATCACTGACTCCCTCACACATATAAAATTCACCGTTGCTGTGGGCACTGATGCATCACCATACCATGACAGATGCTGGATTTGCATGTTTTGGTCGAGAGATGTTTCCTTCCTCTCTGGCTGAAATGAGGACACTTTTAACAACAACACACATGTGCACTCTTTTATTTTTCCACATATCATCTTTGTATAGGATTCGCCTCACAGGCTCGTAGTTATAAAACAGATCGCTGAAGTTTTAACGAGGTTCCATCGTGGAATTTTGTAACTAAGATTTACTTTGATTTGAGGTGATCCATCTTTCCATCATCCTGGCATTTATGGGTCTGTGTCAGAGTGACTGATTAATGGTGCTGCTTTCCCACCTTTTATTTGAACCCCTAATTCAGTCACGAGCATAATCAATTTACAAATACTGCAACAAACGGTCAGGTTCAACCAGACTCCTGCCTCACATAAAATATGAAATACTATCTTTCATTTGAAAGTTGGCTTTCTAGCAATTCACACCATAAACTCCAGAAAGACATAGTACCTCTTCCTGTCTGAGGATATTGTTGAACGCAACAAATTCTCTTTAGCATTTACGACCCACTTAGGAATTGTTCTGTTCATGCCTGTGGTTCCTGCTCAATGCTCTGCAATGAGCAACATATTTTACCCTTAACTGCTAGTATGCCTGGTGAATGTGTGTGAGTGTGGTTCCCAGGCTAAATATATTCTCTTACTCATCTACCTATCATGTTGTGTGTGTGACATGTGGAGCAGTGGGGATGAAACAACCCCGGTGGATAAACTGATAAATAATAGCCGGGGTTTCTCAGCTCATTTCCTTTGATTGACTCAAGCTCACACTTAAAAGGAAATGAACCTGGGCAGGAGTGACAAGCCTATTCAGTGTAATGCATTGTGGTCTTCCTAAAGCTTCAGATTTGTGCTTGCTGTCTGGAAAAGCCACCATCCTCTGCCATGGGAGTGGTTAATGAAGTGTGTTCCTGGGCCCTGGCTGGCAGTTTGACGAAACCACAGAATGGGGCAATCCTCTTTCCCTCCTCAGAAGAAAAGACAGGGGAGTGAGATGGCTGTGAATCGGCTGATTTTTCTTCCTGTCAGAGACTGACACATGGGAAGCAACCAGCCTTTACCTTGCAGCTGTTAAACATTTTTAATTGTGGATACTTCTTATGCTTGGAATGCAAGTAAGCTCTGAAATATGAAATTGCTTCCCACTGTAATCACTGAAGCAAATTACTGTGCCACTCCAATTTCAGAAGTATACATCTCATGTTTTAGCCACTTGACTCCTTCCCTAAAAAAAAAAGCTGTTCTGAAACATCTCGAGAGAATTCACAGTAGGAATACATTATCTAGCTTTGGTTGAGCCGTCATGTTAGGAACACAAAAGCATTTCCATGTTGTTTAGATATTTCCAAATGAGTGCTCAAGAAACCTCATCTCTCCCGTGGCATACTTAGGAGGCTATAAATGCCTACCATGGTGTCTATATGCTCTGCATTAGCTGATGTTTTATTGATGTATCTTGAACAGACCAAAAAAAAAAAAAATGAAGTCTTTTTGCTAATGCATGAGTGCATTGAGGCATGTAAAAGTAATTTCTGCATTCATCCAGGAGAGAAAAGAATTTAGGCTGATAAGAAACAATCCTACTGGCCCAAGGGTGACAAAGTCTGTTTACCTTCAAATAGCTTGTGACAAAACAGTTCAGCTGACCTTGTGTTAACAAAATTGGAGCACTTAGCTTTATCTTTATCCTTTGTTATGCTTCTGGTACTGGATGAGGCGGTCTGATGTTTCTTTTTTTTTTTTGCAATTAAAAGTGTGTGTGTGTGTGTGTGTGTGTGTGTGTGTGTGTGTGTGTGTGTGTGTGTGTGTGTGTGTGTGTGTGTGTGTGTGTGTGTGTGTGTGTGTGTGTGTGTGTGTGTGTGTGTGTGTGTGTGTGTGTGTGTGTGTGTGTGTGTGTGTGTGTGTGTGTGTGTGTGTGTGTGTGTGTGTGTGTGCATCAGGATGCTGCTCAACGGTAATGTCATTATGACCACATTCACACTGGCTAGAAAACACACAATAAGGCTTCCTGTAGTACATGCATAATTGAATCGGTACTGCTTAACAAGTCTCATAAATATAGCCTCAATCCAATTTAGAACTTGCAAGTACATCATCAACTTTATACTTAACAGGTAAACATTGTAAGGCGTTATTCAAGCAGCATAGTCCACTTTAAAAGAAAAAAAAAATACACATTAGTTCCAGTGGGGGCAGTTTTAAGATCGTACTGACAACCTGAGCACAACCTGAGAAGTGAATCTGCTCAGATCACCTGCATATGTAACCCTTTTCTGCACACTGAGCACGAACATTTCTCATATTCCATGTCTAGTATATCATGAAACAATCAAACCAGTCAATTAAGTAATTGCTGAACATGATCAGGGGGGAATTTAAAGAGGGTGTGAGTGTCATTTGCAAAAGGGACCATCTTTTCAAACAGATTTTCATTAATCTGAATTAAACTGATATAAACTGCAAATAAACCACATCTTAGTGTGCATAAAGGTGTAAATAATCACTACGTTTTTATTGCTTTTTTATTTTATGGTTTGTTCTGATAGTCTTTGTAATTTGTTGCCTTAAAGCAACGTTGTCTGATAGATATTTCTTATTAGGAGTGATTTTGTGAAATTCTCTTTGCAGGAATAATCACTTAGTTGCATGTATGATATTTGCATTTAAGTTTTGGAATATGTGTTTCTATTTCTGTGTTTATTAAAAAAAAAAACAACAACATACATTTGAAAAGCTACAGAATGGATTCAAGACTTTTTTAATGGAAGGGAATGGAAGGATTGCACCCCATTAGAACGTGTGAGCACATTGAGTTAAACAATAGTGGTAGAGTGGACTCCAGAACAACGTTTCTGATGTTATGTGCAACAGGGATATTCTTGCGATGAAGACGACTGCTTTCTCAGCAGGGTCTCATGTTCTCTGGATGGACTGTTTTCTTTTGAAGAAGGTAATTATGCAAGTGAAAAATGGTGGTTGTACAATCTGCCATCATGTGTAACCAATGTCCAATTTTGTTGCTCTCAGCTGGCCATATGGCTCATGCAGTTTGCATCTTGGTCACATGTGATGCTCCATTTTGCTGTAATAGACCATGAACTAACAGCATGAGACCTCAGCAGTCATGACCGTGACCCAAAGCATCAGAGAGAGTGTACATTTCGAAATATGAAAATAAAGGGATTTCACGATGATGCGCAAGTTAACGAAACAACAATATTCATTGGAGTTACTGCTTTTGAGACATGGTTTACATTATATGACTTCCTTTATGCAGTGTGTGAGTGAAACAAATACAACTGTTATAACAAAACTCAATGCAATGATCCTGGAAAAACTCAAACGGGGCATTCAAAGCGGTGAAATGTAGTCCTTCTTATATAAGCACTTGTAATGACCCACTCTACTGCAGTCGTTCCTCGTGTGCTTCCTGGTAGCCATCAACCTCTTTTCTTGGGTTTGACAGTAGCCCAAGCTGATACAAACACTCTGCTGCCCTGTAGTGTCAACCCTTATCATACACAGCCACGCTGCAGCGGGTAATTAACCTCTTAATGCAGAGAGGACAGTCAATTATCCCCTGAAGGAACTCTGGAACAAAAGCTTAAACACTTTTCAACAAGCTTTTCTCCCAGTTTGAAACACAACAGAAAATATAGACATTATTATCCTGTTGAGATGTAGAATTATTTAGGAATAGCAAACAATTTAATATAAGCAAAATTAATTAATACTACTTAATTCTTAACACATTTGCATTTTATACAGCAGAGATAGTCATTAAAGTCAGCATATAGCCTCCCATCTTGAGACATGAAAGCACTTTTAACCAGAATATGATGAATGTGACTTTTCCCAGCTCAACAACAAGAGGAGGAAGTGTCAGATAGTGACCTCTGTTTATCATTAACAAATACTGGCATTGAAGCAAGCCACAAAGATCTACTCCTCCATCTTCTCCTTGCAAAAGACTCAGGATATCAGATGTAAAAACCAAATCAAGTAATGTTTCCACACAAAAGAAAACAATTCCCAGAGCTCCCAGAGCTACTGATAGTGACTCTCCTGACTGGATATTGTTTATATAAATGTTTGTATAAGACACACACCTGTTACAACGATCTAGCCGCTTCAATTACTCAGTCAATTATTAGGCTACAGGCAAAGTCTATACACGGTAACACGCCACATAATAAGGAATATAAGATTGCAGTGTTTAGGAAATGTGTTTTTTATCCGACCAACATCACCATCCATTTGATCTCAATTTATAAACAGAACAAAATAACCAACGAGGAATTAAACTGTCATCTCTGAGAGCCAAACTGCAAAGTTATGGAGGCTCAACACTCACCTTCCATCGATGGGCCGAAGACTCAAAGTTACATACAATATTATTCATCACTTAGTTTAACTGAATGTTCTTCCGAGTAATACTGCTGTAAATGTCATGTCCTGCTGCTCCCAGTCGCCTGCATTTACAATTAACTCCTCATGTGCATATTATCTTGGACTTAGTTTTCTTATTCCCGCTCGTTGTTATGCTGTGGCCCTAAACTGTCTTTACTTGTCTGTTTGATCTTGATCATGTTAACGTCAAATGTGTTTTTTTTTTCTTCTTTCTTTTCTTTGCTGATGTTAATATATAGCCTTGAAGCAAACGTGGAATTACTTAAAA
The DNA here is from genome assembly GCF_963383615.2 of Lipophrys pholis. Lineage (NCBI taxonomy): Eukaryota > Metazoa > Chordata > Actinopteri > Blenniiformes > Blenniidae > Lipophrys > Lipophrys pholis. The sequence continues at coordinate 14,281,301 of NC_137642.1, read as the reverse complement.
AAAACAGCCCCAAAAAAATTTTGCAACAAATAATGGACTTCATTGTGCATTGTCTTTTTTTGAATCATGCTTTGTCCTTATTTTTCAAAGCCCAGATTTTTCTTTTCTTGTTCCTTTCTTCAGATCAGGAAAATCATAGAATTGTTTGTGAACATTTGTACCATTGACTCATCTTTTGGTACATTTTGGTACTGCCACTGAGTGGAAAAAAAAAAAGAATCTCTAAACCATGGAGAGATCAGTCATCTCCCACATAGCTGATACAGGAAACACACAGGCTACTCACACACTACTAAGGATAGTTTGCTTTCAGGTGAAATTCATCAAAAGTGTAAAAGGTTCATGTTACAGTGACATTGGATAATGAAAGTAGGGCATTTAAGTAGAAGTATGCAATGGTGATTTCCTCACCTTATGGGAAGAAAAGCAAACAACAATACTGGGTATGCCACAACAAAAGAAACTGTTAATGTCTAAATAACTTGTCACGTGCCCTTTAGCATCAATTACCGCTTGACAATATCTCATGCTGTTTTTGCGTCGACTTATTGTCTGCTGAGGCAGGGCATCCCGCTCTTAATGAAGTGTGGCCCTCGGGTCATGGAGGTTCTGGGGTACAGTGTTACGAGCCTCTGCACGCTGACTCAGCTGATCCCAGCTGATCCCAGAAGATTTCTATACCATGTAGGTCTGAAGAAAGTGCAGGCGACTATGTATGAGATACCTCAGTCGTCAGTAGCTGTTGTCTAATGATGCCACCTCAATAAGCTGGAGCATTGTTGTCCATGAAGAAGAAATTAGACCTCATTAGGCCCCCAATGACTGGATTAGTAATGTCCTTCAGATAGTCTGGGCTTGTCACTGCACCTTCCACAAGGTGTAGTGCAGTTCTGTATTGACTAGACACCTGCCCACACTGTGACACCACCACCACCAACCAAATGCTCATCTGGGGACGACAGTGGCTGATGCATTGTGCTCTCCTTGACATCTCCAACATCATTGGCGGCCATCATCTGTGCTTGGCGTGAATGGACTTTCATCAGAGAACAACACTGAGGCCCTCTGGTTCCTTCTCCAGCTCATGCAAGACGATGGTGCCCGTGTCTGGCGTGGTCAGGTTATCTTACAGGTCATCTAGGACCAGACCACATTGACGTAAACAGTTTCTAATGGTCTGATGAGATACATGGGGCCTCTAACCTCGCTTAAATGGGCCTGGACTCGAGTGGCATTCATCATCTGGTTCCTCGGCACACTGTTCACAATGAAGCGGTGACCAAAGGGCACCTATGCCTTTCTGCGACTCTTCCAGTTTCTCTGTATCTCTATTCAACCTGCTGATGACACTCTGAGCTCAGGGACCACTTCCTTCTGAGAACATCCTGTCCTCAAACATTGGACAGCTGGACATGTGCGTTCAGTAATTTAGAGACGGGCACATTAATTTCACCTGTAAAGATCATAGTGCATTTTAGGCTCATCCTGACATTTCAACAGTTGCCCACATCAGGCTTTCACAGTTAATGATAAATGATTTCTTTATTGGAACAAAACATGTGGTTTACATCTAATTTTGCACATTTGCAGAATCAAAAATGTTTTACCAGTGCTTTTTAAAAAAAAAAAAAAAAAAAAAAAGAAACTCTAAGTGTGCGGGGTCCACCCAACAACCTTCCCAAACTGGGAACAACGATGGCGTAGTCGTCAGCTGTGTTTGTTGTTTTTTCAATTTATTTTTCAGGCCTCTCCAAAACAGTGAATCATAATATTTACAAAGTGCAAATAAAAAGAGAAATACCCAAATGTGAAAATAATCAAAGCAAAGAAAACTCTATATACAAATCTGTACAGGTTATATACGTAAGGGTTCTTCCTCAACTTCAGGATATACCAATAAAGCTCCACAGATCATTACCGGTCCCCACCTCTAACCAGAGTCCAACTCCCCCATCAGGCCCAGCGCGGCCTGTTTTATCCGTTTAGCCCCTCCCACTGGGCGTAACCTTTCGCGGACAAAGTTCATTAGTTTATTCTTAAACCCAAATTCTAACACATAAATAAACAAATTTTCCATAATTTATCTTTCCAGAATTAACTACAAATTTCCACGTACTGACAGGATTATGCCCTCCCACAATAACCCCTCAGTACACACGGCAAGAAGTTTGAAAGAAAATAAATAATAATCTTGTTCACGTGACTGTGAAACCTTCCGGGCCCAAACCATTTAACCCAACTGGTGGCATGGCCCGGGTTCGCCAGTCACCCTGCAGGCGCGTCACTGCCGGCTGCCCTCCGTTACTCTGGAAGGCGAGTGAAGGTGTGTGTGTGGGTGAATGTATGCGTGATGTGTAGGCAACGAGTGTGCACCCTCGTCTGCCTACAGCACGGAAGAATGTCCATGGACCCGGGAAAACAGCTTCTGGAGTTGATCTCCACCATAACATTGACAGCGCCGTGTGCGCGCGCGTCCCCAGCGCCGGCACTCTCCGGCCAGCGGAGAGAGGAAAGGCGCACCGCTCCGGGCATGACGGTGCATTCAAGAGTGCTCCGTCACAATAAGCATTGGGGTTTTTTTGAGGGTTTTTTTATTGTGTATTTTTTACAAACAGTACCCCCATTGTATTACTGCAGAAGTTCTTACTGCCTTTTATGATCCAATGAGATTCATTATTCAGCATTCCATTCGAAAGCTGACTTGAGTGGTTATGATTTTTGGATGCATCTGGAGTTTTCTTCTTACATTTTTTCATCCTGACTTAACATTAAGAGAGAATATATGAAGGATTTGAAGCATTGTCTGTTCTTATTCACCGTTTTTAGTCGCACGTATAAAAGCAAACAGACTCGCAAACCAGACAATCAAGATAATTGTGATGTGTTACAACTTTAGCAAAAGAAGAAGACATTGCATTATTGAAATTGCTTGAAATGTCATTTGCTGGAAGGCTGGCATTAGTACATTCCCTTATCAATTTTCTGTTTCATGCTCTCGGGTTCCCTGTTTGAGAATCTCGATATCTAGGGTCAACTCATAGTTCACTTGTGTGAATTTAAGGAATTCCCCTCCTGTATTAATAAAGTATTTCAATTCCATTCTACTATAGTCCATCATTAATGCAACCTACAACACAAAAAAACCCCCAAAAAACGATGTCTGTGTGAGATCTATAAGTCACTTCTGTTACATCTATACATTTGCTTCCAGGGAACAATGTGACATAAACTATGTTGAGGTTAAAAGGACCAAGTTTATTAAAATATTCTGTGTCCATGTGCTGGTGAAGCTGGACCTGCAGTAACCTGGAGAAATTCCAAGGATGTACTTCATCCTGTGTTGGGGGGAATGACTCCATATTTTTTCAGAACATAACAAATCACTTTTAGCACACCGAGGGAAGAAATCATCCCAGATTAGACTTGACTTTGGACAATCAATTGGGAGAAAATAGTACCCCGAATGGTAGTATACAGTTTGCATGCATTGCCACTGGAGCTTTTATTAGCTCAGAATTTGCCCAATGAATCACCCGCCGCCATTTATACATTCATTTAATTTCGCCAAAGATTTATTTCTTGTCCTAGAATGCAGTGCCATGTACACTCAGACGGCGTGTGCTGCTCTTGCACGATGCATTTCAACAACTCTCTGCTGAAAAACTACTTGATCCAACTGTTTAATGAAGTGAACGACAAGAAATCTTTCAGCACAAGAACAATAGAGCTCACTGACAATTAATCACTTATTCTGAGTGTGTCTTCCTGGTCGCCTCCTTATCACTGCACTCCAGTCAAACCACTGCCATGGAGCTATATTTGAATCAATTTGACAGCCAGCTCGCTTTCCAGTGCCATATGTTCTGATTCATTTCAATTCTATTCATATGCTGCCAATCATACCATAGCTATCCCACCCCACCCCCCACCCCACCCCAAAAATGGAGAGAGAACACACAGAATCCCACAAGAAGATCCAGAAGAAACCGGAAAAGAAAACTGCATATCCCCATCAACAGACCTTTAAATGTCAAAATCAATTTCCACAGAATAAGTAAGACACTATGTAAAGATATTTGTTTTATTATAACTATTCCCAATATCCAGTACCTCATGTAAAGATTTGCTTATATTTTCCATACAGTATTCTTCATTTGTTGAAACTGTCAAATATATATATATAACTGTGTTCCAACAAATGATGATATTCTGTAATGTTACAAAGTGGCTCAAGGTAAGTGACATCAAACAAGGTCATGGAACAATTGTGCTGAAATTGCAGAACATTTATTAGAAATGAACTTAAGAACATAGCAATGGTATGTATAAACCAGTAATGACATAGTGAACAGTATCGGATAGATGTGCGTCATGTAAGGTCCTATGATTTATGCCATGTGGATGAGATCGAAACACAAAAACAAGATTCACTTCTTGGCCAGTTTTCTCTTTCAGGGAGACCACAGCTGCCTTCAGTATAGTAAGAGAAGAAGAATTATTGCTCCGGCATTGGGATCATACCTGACAATTCCCTTGCAAATCCATATACACGATGACATTTGCAATATGCTTTCAACTTATTAAGGCCATTACAATTCAGTTCAATTATCTCTATTCAGCTCCAGCTCAGTGAGGCTTTGCTGGCATGAAAGTTGTAAAAACGTTAAAATACAGTTCCTTCCAAGCTTTGGCAAGTTCTCAGCAAGAGCAATATAATGCAAATACATTCACATCATACAGTTCATCACATATTAACTGTGTGTTTGGTCTATATTATTGATGTCATGTATAATTGTATTTATGAAGGCACAGATGTCTAAATGATCAATTCTTCGGCACTCCGTGAGATATTAATGCATCTTATGCAGTAAGAGCTGACATGTGTTCACCAAATCGTACACACACTAAAGAAATACACTATTTTATTTCAATCCACGACTTGTATGTTTTTTGACATGACCATGATGACAAAGCTGAAGATCGTATTGCATGATAAACTCATCGTCAGGTGTGAAAATATGACCAGACTTAGAACAAAAATGATGTAACTGAACTCTGCCTACTTGATCATTTTATTTCCTTCAACAAACACCCGGAGAGTTGGACAAAGTTTGGCCAGTACGTCCTTGTCTCCGATTTTTGCAATTTTTGGGGAAAGTTGAACCTGTATTCAGTGTAAGAAGTGTTTTTTATTGGAAAAAGCACTGACAATTCCTAAAGATAAGGCAAAGAAGCTGCCACAAAATGCTGGGATTACTATTTGTGATCAGTAGGTGTGTCAACATTCTCATCTTATCAGGCCATTTCACACCAGCTTGCACTCCAATGAATATTATTCCACATTATCATACGCTTTCCAGATACCGGCCAATGATACGGCTCCTCCTTTAAAACTTCTTTTGCTATGCACACGGCTCTCATGAACTAAGTTCAGCTGTTGTGTAAGACTCCCTGTTCAATAAAGTATGAAATACATTTAGAAAGCATGTCGACAGAGATGCTACACATGTGAGACTTTGATAAAGTCTTGTAAAGGTCAGAGCAACATCACCTAATGCTGAGTTAATGAAAAGCAAATAATGCATTTTGGATTTGGATTTTCAGACTGAATATTAAAACATAATTCCGTCTTGACTTCTGTGTAATTAATTTTTCAACGGCTGCACTTGATGGAACAAGATATTAAATTTAAAAAAAAAATAAGGATGTTGCATGCTTTGGTGAGAAGTAATGCCCAATTGCTGATACAACCAAGGTCAAGGTTTGCCTGAACACCGTTGAGGATTTTTATTGAGATCCATTATTCATCAGAAATGAGAAAAGGAATCATACACATGTGGTATGTAAACAGATTTGTGCATGTTTATGCACATATAGTTATGACAGTCCTCATGGCAACAAAGGCAGACGATCTCATGAATAGTGCAGATAAGAGTGGATGAAGACCTGGGAGAGGAAAACGGATCTTTCATTTTTCATGAGTGTGGGGGTATTGGGCTGCCTGAGATGATCTCTTGTGATCTACGGCCTAGATTTTTCAGAGGGGATTTCAGAAAATGTCCGGAGCCGCCAGACCCCGTGGCCTTGCCGATTGAGTAACAGGAATACAAGAGTAAGACTGTCTTCAGGATTCACAACAGATACATATCAGGGTTAAGGGAACAAACCACATGCGGCTCGGAACACGACTGATCTGAATCCCGGTATGCGGAGAAGCGTCTAGAGTGATCTAAACTCATTTCTTATGGTCTCATTCAATCCAAGGTTGGAGGAGAGATATTTGATACCAGTCTTGATGCATTCATGTAAGCTGTAAGCTTTACTAAGCTACTAAATTGCCTTTGCACCTTCCCAAAACAATTTAGGGGGCCTTTTTTTATTGTGTTGTATTTTGGATATTATGTTTTTCATTTTTTAATATTTCAGGAAAAAAAAAAAAATAATGTAATCTGGCATGGGTATGTCATGGTTAGCACTCTTGAACAAGGTAATATATGCGGTCATGTCAATGGAGATTTCAAATTTTTTTTTAAAGGTAGAGCGGGAAATGTCCATTTTTGTAAAAACCCAGGTACTTGTAAACGTGGCCTCAGTGCTGACAGTATAATTGATAGATATCCACTGACAAATAAATGATTTTGATGCAAATTTACAACAAATGCTAGGTAAGAAACAAACTTCTATTGTTGCTATAATATCTTCTTGTCAGCTATTTTTTTTTTTACTTGATTGGAAAATGTTTAGTCATTGTCCGCAACCTACAAAGAGCAACCTGCCTATGTATAAAAGTGCAGCTTTTTTCAGTGCATGCTTTTGATGATTCACAAGATAAACAACCAAAGGAAGGTGAGTAAAAAGGTCCATTTTTACTAATGACAGGGCATCAGTGTCATAGTGGTTACTGCTTTTACCTCACAGTCCAAATATCCCTTGCTGAAGATATTTGAGAGGCCTTTCTGTGTGATTGGGTTTTCTCTGGGTTCTCCTGGAATCCCCAAAACATGGTTTTGAGTTTTACTGGTCACCCTGAAGTGTCCACAGGTGTGAATGTGAGTGCATGTTGGCGCCGAATAGTTTAAAGTGCTATACACTGAGACATCAATACATCTTGCGATCATAATTTATGCTTTCAGTTGCATGGTTTTATTGGGTAGAGACAATCCATAAACAGATTATTAGAACAAACATGTTTGTTTAGACAATTTTATATTGTGGCAATGTTTTACTTTTCCACTGTAAACTGTATAAAAATTATATTTTATTATGAAAAAATATATAATAAGGTACAACAACAAGAAAACCCTGGAGATCGAAAATTAATTGATTTAGTAATCCCTGGATCTTGTGTCAATAAGAAGTGAGGCAATTTGTTCCAGGCTGTTTGGCCCCGGCTCTGAAAACTAGGTTTTAATCAGATTTTTAGCATGTTAATGCTTTTCTCATGCATCTTCAGCAGGGTCATTATGTAAGAGTCAATACAATCAGTAAGCCCATTCAAGCTGGACATGTGACCTGCTCTCTGCAGTCCACACTCCTACGTTTCATTAATTCCTCTGAAATTAAATTCAGAGTAGCAGTCTCCTTTTCTCTCTCTCCTAATCTAATAACTGTAATGATACAGATTTCTAAATTCAATCAGTTTTAATCTAGGGGATACAGATGCTCTCAATAGGAAGAGAAAAACGGTCCCAGCTGGTGAGTGGTGAAACGCTTGTGGGGGGAAAAAAAAGCCTACTTTATAGAGATGAAGCCTCATATGTGGTGGACATATTTACCGAAAAGCAATTTGTGCCTGTTTTGTAAATGCGTTCCTTTCCCATTGTATCTTCTCTGTTATGGGTCCAGATTGTTGACATGCCATGAGCAATGGCACATGTACTTGAGGTAAAAGACACAAAAGAGAAGCCATAGAGAGAATGTGCACAATCTAAAAAGTTGAAACACTTCAATATTTTCCTAATTATTTTTTGACTTATTAAATCAGACTGTAACAAATTGCACCTTGGGCACAAACTGATCTGACTCCTCATAGAAAGCTCAGATGTTCCTTGTGATTGTAAAGGTGTATCCATTCTCATCCTTTTATATAATGGGGAGCGAGCACACATGACTCCTACAGACAAGAGGTCTAATAGCCTGTGTAGGTGTCTCCATCAAAATGAGGAAAAATTACTGGTTTGATCACAGTAGGATTTTAAATGTAATATGATTGTCTGTTCTTCTAGAAATGAAGCTATAAGGCTACCAGTGGAGATAAACTGGCAGTGAAAGTAAATCAAATCAAATGCGAGTGGAAGGTACCATAGATTTCCAAACTGCTTAAGGAATTGATTTTACTGTAAGGATAGTGTTTTTAATCTTATCACGTTACACTTGACCACTGAGTCAAGTAATATACCCATGGATGTAATATGTAATATAAGCTTATTGTACCTACCCTAGAAAACCACAGAAACCCAAGTGCAATGAAATTGAGGCCTCAAAATAGATGCACGTCTAAAAAAAAAAGTATCTGACATCAATCATCTAGTGGTTTGAGTATTTTTGGTCAATTGAATGGTCTATGTCAGGGATGCACCGATACCGATACCAGTATCGGGTATCGGTTCGATACCAGACATGTGTACTCGTACTCATAAAACTGCCACCAATACCACTTTACGGCAGCGCATGGTTTATGGCACTTCACTGCAGAGTGCAGGCGGCCAGTGAGGAGCGCACAGCTTGCTCACAGCTCTGTTCCATGGAGCGTACCCCCCACCCCGGGCGGCCCGCCACTTTTAAATGAATGTAGAGGAAACCCTGCGGTTTCTGACAAAGTTTTATTGAAAGCACTTTTGTTAAATGTTAGCTCTTAGTTTATGACAAAGTGTTAACCCTTCCTGCTCTGGTCTCCAGTTAACTCCCTTGCCTCACAGCCGGTGGAAAGCAGGACATGGAACTCAGTTTCTGAGATGAACACTTGTTGCATTTATTGGCCACTTACTTTTATGTGCAGCTTCTTGCTAGATCGCTCAGCATATGCACACTTTGTGTGTGTGTGTGTGTGTGTGTGTGTGTGTCATATTGGGTTGTTGTATGTCTTTATTTTCACTTTCAGCAATAATTGAATGCGTTGTCATGGTTTCTGGTTTATCAGGCTGCAAATCAGCCTGATGACATGCTGCTGCGCCTCTGCCTGACTGACCCACCTGCAGCCAATTCTCCAACCACACCCCTCTGCCACGACCTCTTCTCCACAAGGAAATTAGCTTGTAATCTTTAGCTTCATGTGCTTTGGTGGAAAAGGAGAAGAAAACCAACTATCTTATGCACTGTAAAAAAAAATATCTGCACAAATTTTACTCTGAGAAAAAAACGTCCAACTGTCGTACATTTATAATCGTAGGGTTTAAAAAAAAAAATAAAAAATTTATTAATTCATTAATTAAGTTGAGTCCATTAGTGTGTGAGCGGCACCAGCCTCTTATTTTTCCTCACTTCGTCTTCATCTTCTGGAAAACTTTCATCCAGAAGAAAACTAATGTCATTTTAAGCATTGCCAAGAGTAAACATATAGTTCCTTAAATCAGAAAGGTGCGAGATGAATTACCTTTGGACAGAATTTGCTTAACATGAATCTGTGGTCTTATGGGGAGTCCATTCACATCTGGTTATGCTCAGAAAACTGCATTGACTCTCATTTCTATCTTGAGAGTCAGATAAATATCCTCCGCAACTCAGATCAATGAAGACAGTAATGTGCTGTACAGATAAATACACAGCTGATGATGTTTATACTCTTTGAATGTTAGAAGTAAGTGCTGCTGTATATAATAGGTTAAAGTGTCTTTTTAGTGGATTTTAATGTTGTCAGGCCAACGGAAAGAAAATAGTCAGTTGTCTTCACTCCAATAGGCATTATGTCCCATAAAACAGCCTGTAATCAATATTGGAGATAATATACACTGATCAGCCATAACAGGCCAACGAAATAACACCGATTTGCTTTTCATCCTAACGTGTGTGACTTGTTGGGATATATTTGGCTGCGATTAAAGATGCTGTCCTCAACATTGATGTTGAGGACATATGGTTTTACCAGGAAAAAAGGTAAAACCATATGCAAATGATGAATATCTGGTCCAACATGACAGTTGGATACATGTTTAGATGCTCTTGGGCACATCATAAGTGATAGTACCAGGGTTCATTGGGTGTTTCGGGCATTTCAACTTGAGACACCCCCGTCTGCGGCACTCCTCCACCAGCTCGGTATATTTCTCCCTCTTTCACTGGTGGGCTTCTTCGATTCTCTCTTCCAAGGGCACTGTCCAAACATCTCTAAAACTTCAAGTCCGTAAGAGTCCGTGTCTGTCAAAAGTTCTACAGAAGAATTCTGATTCATACCTAATTACTGTAGACCTTTCATGTTTCATGAAAACGGCATCCCCTTAAAAGAGTGGTCTGTTTTACCATGATCATAAAAAAGGTTGTTCAGGAATAATTTCAGAGCGATAAAGAGTGTGAGGCATTGTGTTGTCTTCTAAACTCCTAATCAATCCAATTAAGCATCATTCTGAGCATCAATTCATTGAGGCCTTGGTGCCAGATAGCACACTGGGGCATCGGAGGTCTGATGGAGTCAGACCTAATGGGTCAAGGCTGTTTTAACAATAAAAAGGTCCATTTACAGAAAATTGGACTGGTGGTCATAATATTATGGCTGATCTGTTTAATTGAGGAAATATTCGTGTCAGGAGGCAGGCTGAAGTGGATGAGACTGAATCCATAATTGTCCCCCACATGACTGAAGAGTCAGGGCATTGGTAGCACTTTTCAAAACCTATTTGAGTCACCTGGGTGCTGTAAGAAAAGCAACAGCAGGTTGAAAAGAATGAGAGATTGAATAGAATGACAAGAAATAGTCAACCTATGAGTAATTTCCTTGTTACACAGTTGTTCATGTAAAACATTTACCATTACACTAACCCCCCCCCCCCCCCCCCCCACCTTCTGTCTTAGAATGATAGATTACTAATGAATGAACAAAAAAAGCTTCCCTATCTTATCCTGGGTTGAACCCACCAAGCGGAGACCTCTATTAATCTTGAATGTACTATCTCCCTGTTCTCCTCAATCTGTCATCATGGTGACACAAGCAATGCAGTAACCTCAAAACTTTTTCTTTTTTTCTTTTTGTGAACACTTGGTCTGCAGTATGTAATCCTTTCAAAGGCTGTCCTGTTTGTTTTCTCTGTTGAAAGTGATGAATCGGACATTCACTGGCTGCAGTGGAATTAATCCCTTTTAATGGGATATGATATCATTTGCTTAAATATATGAATTGAACATGAATAATTTTCACTCCTTGGATGAATAGAATACAATAGAATAGAAATAATTTATTAATTGGGAAATTCGTTTAAAATACTGACCAAACAGGAAGAAAACAAATCCATGTCAATAGGGCTTGACTGAAACTACTGCAAGTGTAAGTCCACTCATGTCTGGACACTTTGCAGCCACCTTAATATTTATATAATACATGTTACAAGTAGAAATCAAAAGTGTCTCATCTAAATTCCTCTATCATACCGTAAAGCGACGGGGAAATATCCTTTAAATAAAAAAATATAGCTGTGATATTTTCAGATGAAATGTACCTCAACAACAATGCAATTTTCTCACCTTCCTTGCTTTTTCTCTTTGCTTTCTTTTGTGGAAGATTGCCGGTCCCATGAAACACACGAGGCAGCTTCTCATTGCTGAGTTGAAAGACTGATTGCTCCACAATTGCGCCAGACATGAGCCTTAAATTCTGATGCGGGGTTCTGACTTGTGTGAATGAAACACGCAGCTGGCATGCTTAGCTGCACACTTGCTTTAATGATGGGCGCTTGCAATCTTTGTCAACTGGCTTAATGTCCGCTGTCATCACATGGGTGTGCGAAACATATTCATTTAACTTTGTCTCCTCTGTTTTCTTGGCCGGTGTGCTATAGTACAAACCCTTGTACTTTCAATTGCTTACACATTTTAAACGTTCTCTTCCCTGGTCTCAAACTTTTAGGACAATGATTCATATTACAGTGAAAGGATGGAGGCGACTGGCAGGACTATCATCGATTCTGACTGCAGAAGTTGGTGTCCACGTATTTCCATGGTGGCAAACATTATTACGATAACAACAGTTATGTGTGATGGTGAAGCAGTGGTTGATTAACGCTCTTGCTCACAGCGAGAAGGTCATAGGTTGAAATACAGGCCTTTCTGTGTGGAGAGAAACACATGCGTGCGTGTGTGGGTTTCCTCTGGGTAACACAGGCTTCCTGGCACAGTCCAAAAGCGTATGATGATAATTGGTGGCTAAATTGCCTTTAGGTGTGAGATATATTGGTAAAGATGTTTTAGTTATTTTTTTTAACTTTTGTATTTTTATATTTCAGCGCATTTGCTTGATTTCACTTAATGTGGTGGTATACTCCCCGTGCTACAGGAGGGTGTCTGGAGTGAATGCATCTTCGGTCTGACTCCTCCCAAACTCTCCAATCAATTTAGTGCACCTGTAGGCTTTTGTTCTGCACTTCCTGCCTCATGCTTTGTCCCCGCGGTGGCTGCACCTGCTGGTTTGCAGCATGTATGTGCCAAAATTGTACTTTTTTTTCCCCCCCGTTTTACAATTCTAGCCGTCTTGTTTAGCTAAATGTGATCCATCAGCGACATGGCCATATTACAATCCGATGCCAATTCTAATCTACCATAATGCTGCAGCCAGTAAAAAGGTAAAGCAGTACATTTAGTCTACTTTTACTAGTATCTGTGTTTTTACTGAAGTGATCTGCCACACTTTTCCAAGCGATGACGAATGGGAATGTTAGAGTGAGTTTGAAAATGTGATCAACGTGCAGAATGTATTAGCATTAGTTAGCACTATTTAGGGTCACAGAAAGAGAAGCTGGGTCATAGAGTGACTGGTCAGCACAACCTTCATTGAATAGAAAGAAGCAAAAAAAAAAAAAAAAAACCTTGGACACCCTATCAACACATTCAGCATGGCACAAGAACTGCCGTGTGCTATATTTAATCCAAGCAAGGCTGTGTGTGAGTCTATACACGTTGCTGTGAAAGAAATTTAATGGAGCTGCAGAAGCTGGAAGTGTGTGAAAAAGCAAACGCTGCCTTTACAACATGATGTGACTATTAAAGTTACTGTCCACCCATTAACATAACAACTTTGGGAAGTTAATTGCTTTCAGAGATGTAATTTGAAGAAGCTGCTAATTTTGTTATTTTTTGTTCCCCATACTTGACAGTTAAACTTTAATCTGAAGACATATTTGTGGGAAAAGAATTATTGTTTATAGTTGGACATGGAACGTGGGGAAAATGCATGTTGAACTCCTGCAGCATGTAAAGTATATGGAGTGCTACATAATATGAGGTACTCATCTGCTCATTTTAGTTATGTCATAACTAGCAGTTGGAAGAGTACCTCAAATATATGATCGTGAACAACTACTATTGCATTGCTCCATACAGGTATTTTATGATGACATTCCATTGCATTGTTTGAGCAAACATTTGATTTAGTTCACTAATAAAATATGGAATCATCGTTCTCAAACAATGGAGTACATAACAATGATATCATGTAAACGTTCACTCTCACTCATTGGTTAGAAAAATGTAGATCAAAACTGGCTTGAATGGCGAGATAATGATATATCAGTTAGCACCCGTGAGTCACAGGGATGTAAATTGACTCCGGGCTCGGGGGCGTTCCTGTGCAGAGTTTGCATGTTTTTACCTGTGAATGTTTTCTTCAGACATGTTTAAGTTCGACTGGTGAATTTAGGTGGGAATGTGGATTTAAGTCGAAGGTTTAGCTCTGTGCAGAGTGAGCTGGGCTGTGCCTTTAAGTTGGATAGAATTATCCTTCCGGGACACCATAGTGTCAAATATCCTTCAATATTTATTTCAGGGGGCTGAAGACATAACACTTAGAATTGTACATGTATATGTTGGGACAAATTAGTCAGCAACTGGTCTCAAATATTTTGTTTTGGGAATATGAGAGGAAACTGGAGTAGCTGGGAATACTCTCTTTTGCTCAATTCAACTCAATCTCATAATAACAACCGTATTGGAAATCAACCAAAGATATATAACGACTTCACACACACACACACACACACACACACACACACACACACACACACACACACACACACACACACACACACACACACACACACACACACACACACACACACACACACACACCACAATAAAATCGATTTTTAAGTGGATGATTTACTCTGCTGCATGGAGAAGCTGTTAGTTTGTTTTAAAGATGTTTCTCCCCTCCACTGAGAACCATCTCTCGCCGCTTCCGAGCCTCCTCCGGTGCAATCAATGGATCAATCACGTTGTTTTACAAGCCTTATCTTCCAAAGTTGGCCGTGCCATAAATGTCGGTGGATGGATGCTTGTGCAGGCAGAGGCGCTGTCCAAGGTGCTGCATCAGCCCCTCCCCGCAGACATCACGGGGAGACACGTGACGCGCTCTGTCTGTGGCTCCTGACAGTCGCTGGATAAGCTCAACAGGGAAACCAGATTGCACCTTCTCCTCCACAAAGATAACTGGATTTCCAGCCCGTGCCGCGTACTGACTCCCATCTTATGCTTTAATTTTCTTTTTAGTTCCTTTTTCTTTTTTTTTTTCTTATTGCTGGAAACACATCGGCTGGACACAGAATTTAAGGTAATTAATTTAAACGCAGAGAGTGTGAGATTTTTTATTGGTGGAGTTAGAGTTAAAGTGGACCCATCTCTCTATCTCTCTGTGTGTGTGTGTGTGTGTCTCTTTCTGACTGATTCACTTGAAAGCAGATCTTGATGTGAAGGTTTTTACCAAAGAGGATTTGATGCAAACAGACTGAAAATACGCACAGTGGCGCTTCACGGGAGCTCAGCCTGCAACACTTTGCATTGGAATCGCTGTTTTCTCTCCTCTTGCGCCAACTATTTAGGGTCCCGTAGAAGTAAAAGGTGTTCGCGCAAAGGTTAAAGAAACAACAAACAAACAAAAAGCGTCTTGTCTTTCTAAGGTATTTAATGCATAAAATATCGCACTTTGACTGGTGTACGTGGTTTCTCGCTGTCATGCAGGATAAGATGTGAAGGTATGGGGCATGCATGCCATTGATAAGGCGATTGCGAAAAACACTTCGCAGCTTATTGGGAAAGATGCGCGAAACGGTCAATTCAGTGTAGGATTATCCACTCAGTAATTTGTAATGCCCATTTAAACGCATCCCAGTTGGCATGCCATCAGTTTATATGGAGCATTATTCTGTCTGCGTAAAGTGCAGCGCTAAAGTAAACCCGATCCGGTGTCCGCGCCGCGGCACGCTCTCTTTCTCTCTTTTTGTTAAAATAATTTCGGAGATTGATCACAGCGTTTTCTTCCTGTATTTCAGTCTTTTTGCATGTTTTTTTCCCACCCTCCTTCTTGGCTGTGTCGTGGTCCCAAGTGGAAAAAATGTGAGAAAGAAGCGTAATCTTTTGGGGTTTGAGACTCGGCGGCAGCCCGCCTGGCTCGTCTTACACAAACCAACCATTGTGAATCAAATGACGCACTTTTTCTCATGTTAGGTCTTTATGAGGGGACTGACCGTCACTGCGTGTGCGATAATGTGGTGGAGGAAGTTATGACAAGTGAGCAAAACTAATTATACTGAATAGAAATACAGCTGATCAGCGATGGTCGTGTGATTTATTTATTTATTTTTTTAATTAATAATTTTTTATTTTTTTTTACACTGTCTATTGGTCGTGATAAATCATGTCAGCGTTTACATGAAAATTTGCAATGTGCATGGTGTTGTTATACTACTTGTACTAGGAATTACTGTATTTCAAGGGAGTGCTGGTATATCACATCATGTCTGGATACTGCTGTTTGCTTCCTGGAGAGCCCCAGTGATCTTAATATCATTATATGGTTTGCATTTGTTCTAACAAAGTCCTCTCTATAAATAACAATTTGATGAGTTTAGTCCTTCTTTTGCCTTGATCGTTGTAATAACTCATATCTTTTGGCCAAAGTGGATTTCGAAATGGATATGGTGAAAACAGTGATGCTTTATTAATTTTTCTTTTCTTTTGCAGAGTGCTCTGAGACCGGGGGGGACTGCCTTGACAGACAGAGTGCTTCTTTTGCTGAGCTTATCAGCCAACGTGGCTCCATATGGCATTTTTTTTTCTCTTTGCTACAGAGGATGCAGGGTGAAAAGCCCTGAGCAAGGCTTCCAGTCACCCGCTAAGGAATGTTGGCATGAACATGAAGATTAAAGCTGCCATTTCAACTCAAGTGAAACCGTGCACACACTAACTGGCACCAGAAGGGACTGTTCCATAATTACATAAATTAGACCGAGTGTGCCCAGTGGATATTCGAATCTCTGTCACTTTGCTCTAAATAGCCATGGCAGAGAGGACCTTTAAACAGTTCAAATTGTTTTGGCGGGAACAGTGAGAGGTTTGGCCAGTGGCCTGTTCGGTGTGAGGTAATGGTGGCTGCCCTAGGAAGTAAGTGTAGGCCAAGCCCACTGATATGCAAATGTGTCATAGCATTTAATGTTTTGTCTTACGATGCCTCAGGTCACACTTGTGAGTCCATGTAGACAGTCAGTTACATGCCAGTCTACTCTTTCACTGTCCACCCAACATACTATTTGCTTAAGCAGAGGTTCTTGTGAGTAAACTCGGCTTGATAAATCCCACCGACAATCAGAAATCAAAGAATTGTGATCCCACAATGGTTTTACAAAAGCCACATGGTGCCCATATCTTATGGGTTGGGCTGCTCGTTTGCTGCTTTGTAGAAATAGGCACTTGTCTAGAATTTACAGGTGCTGAGGGGCAGTGGGCCCGGTTTCCTGTGTGGAATGCATGTTGCGAAAGCGAAATGAGCTTCAACATGAAAACAAAGAGTTCACACGGGCTGCTAGTTTACTTTGACGATGAGGGATTTTGTGACTTTTTAGAACTTCTCATACTGAATGGGAAACTCAGCCTTCGCTTCTCGATCTTCTGTGCCGAGCCTGCCACCGTCGTGTCCGACACGGCGGTCAACGACAGCCAGTGGCACACAGTCACGATGAGGAGAAACTTTAAGAACACAACCCTGATGGTGGACAATGAGATAAAGTGGGTGGAAGTGAAGTCAAAAAGACGGGATATGACTGTTTTCAGCCATTTGTTTGTTGGTGGAATACCACCGGAATTACGATCCGTGGCATTAAAATTGACGTCGACTGCGGTCAAGGATCAGCTGCCTTTCACTGGATGGATAAGTGATGTAAAGGTCAACAACACGGAGTCTGTAATGATCAACGGAGACGGAGTCTTAAAGGACCTCTGTGGTACAGCCAACATGTGCTTAAATGGAGGAGTCTGCAGTTTAATTAACGGCGAGCCAACGTGTGACTGCTCTCAGACAGGCTACCAGGGAAAGGACTGCAGTGAAGGTAAGACGTGGTTTCAGTTTGAATCATACATTCGGTACAACCGGCCCTCAGTGGCCTCGTCAGGCAAAAATAAATAGATTCTCACAAATTCCAGTGCCCTATTTTAATTACCATCTGTCCTTAAATTATGCATTCCCTTCCTCTATTTGGCTAACACCACATGTTTGTTTTAGTCTTTTGATGTGTGCAATTGATCTGCAATCCAGTTGTTTGCAAAAAGTGAGTCTCCTACAAGGCCTCATTAGCAAAACATGCTGGTATTCTCCATCCCCCAAAGGTGTCTTCCATTCTTATCAAATAGGTCTGTGGGGATTGGTTGACCTATGAAACATTTCCAATGGCTTACCTCAACTGAAAGAGCAGGAGTAATCATCTCTGAGTCAGGTGGCGTAAACACGAGTGACTTCATTACCTTCGTGTGGGATGAAAAAAAAAAAAGTGTCAAAGGGAATATTATCGTGAACGGAAGAGAACCCAGATATTAACTGTGTGAGGCTTTTGTGTCAGTTACCAGTGATAACCAGTGATTATACATTAATACTTTAAGCTGGTCATCAAGCAGATCCCCACTGTAAGCGTGCAGAATTATGATCTATTATTGTCTCATAATTGTATTAAGAATTAAAACAAGCAAATAAAATAAATTGTAGCTCTGGCACACCTGACGTGAACTACAACCGATTCTAATTAACAGCTCGACCTGCTAAAAAAAAAAAAAATGGGTTGTGTAATGAAGAACAAGAAACAATACAAAATGAACCTTTTAATTGTTTGACAATATCACTCTGCCATCACCCAATCACGCAATCTCAATATCAGTGTCTCTTTAAGGAGTGGTTGTGAGAAAGATTTGTATTCATAGTATTCGGTGCATTGCCTCTTACAGATTTGCTGTAGTGGGGAACAGTGGGTTTGTTGATCAGGAGACGGGGAGGATGGGTTTGAGCGTGTACATATTATTTTTTTATTCATGCTTATTCAAGTACTCATGGATTTGAAGGCTTATTTCAGCTTGTAGGTCAATGTTTGCCATATCTTATTTACATTAAATTTCATGAGGTTATGTGCCTTTATTCAAGCACATCAATCTTTTATTTACAATAAGCTCGTTTTGCCCGCACCGGAGACCATATGATGGCAGCATGAGATATCCCTATGTAATTGCAATTTTTTTAATTGAGGCAAATGTGAAACGGCACTAATTAAAATGTTTCCTACGTACGCCGTTGTGTGGAGTAGGTTATGAGTTTTTCGTTTGCTTCATTCAGGTCTGTTGGTGGTGCTAATACAGCAGGAGGAAGCACTGGGGCCTTTTACCATCTTTATGCTCCGACACCATGACTGATTGTTGTTGGAGCTCACTAACAGGCTTTCAGTGTTAGGCAGCTTTAAGTATTTGTTTATTTAAACTACTTCACATTGCTGAAAAATGGCAGGCTGTTCTGTCTCACTGAATCTACCCGCCATGAATAAATGTGGAAAACTGTGGCCATGAATCGTTTGGACGTGCCACCCAAATTGTTTATTTTTCTTACTTGTTCTGGCCATGAAAAGAATTCTCTCAGTCGAACGTTTATTTATTACTGTACATGGCTTTTGGGAACATTTAGGTCACGTGTGTTTTTGAAATGAGGCAACAACAACTGTCTTTTTCTAAAAGAGGTCTTCATGTTTTCAAGATTTATTTACAATCTACAAAGGACGAACTTTTCAGTGTGAATAATTAAGGCCAAAAACAGTAAGATGAAGTCAACCCATTTGAAGGATGCTCATTAAATCCTCTCTCAGAATGTAGAGATATATTTTTCATGATATGCAGATTGAAGCCAAGACAGGATCATTATAAAAAAAAAAAAAAAAAGCCCTGATCAAATTATATAAAATGCATGAACATTGATTAGTGTCTCATGCTAAAACAAATAACCACATGTAATGTTTAACTAACACTGAAATATATTGAGGGGGGGGTCTAAAGGTTGCTTGTAAGTGTGTCCTCACGTTGGATAAGAAGTTAGATTTTAAACTGTAAATATTTCACAACCCTTCCTAATTTTAACTGTGCTGCAGTGACAGTGACAAAGCAGGGTGTCCTGAGATGTCCTGAGTGTAGAAGTTGTTTTGGGGTTGTGAGATGGTGAGTGATATCCTTCGTCCGGCAATTATGCAAAATATGCAAAGAGGCATTTAGTTACATTATGACAATCGGCTTTTAGTTTTTTTTTTTTGAGAAAGCACCTTTGATCAATTCTAATATAAAAAGTTGTTCAGAGTCGATCTTGTAAAAGCAGCACTGATAGACTTGATGCAGGTGTGATAAACAAACGAAAACATGAATTGAGATAAAACTGTTCCTGACAAACCAACGGAACAGGCAACTTGTTTGGCATCCAAACAGTTGATCCGCCCTCTCTCAATGTTTACTCCATTGACATTAAATTTGGGCATTGATCCACTTAACCTAATACAGAACGCAAAACAACACACAGAAGTAAGTTAAAAGTCCAATCGCTGGGAAGTTTGACATTAACTCCCTTTTGGATTACCATTTCTGTATACAAGTAATTGTCAACTGTGTTGGCACTGTGAACTTTAAGACTAATGTAGCTCCCAGTGAACAGCATGTTACTTCTTAAAGTTCACATCTTAAATAAAGAAATGATGGAGACAAGCTCAAATCCAAAAATGTACACATCCATTCTCAGTGCGTCACAGATTGCTGCTTCCCTGTCTTGGGAAACCATGAAAATAATTTTCAAAAAGCATCAATTCATTGAGGTTTGTGTCGTAAAAAAGGGTAGAATTTTAAATTCTATAAGATCTTGCCTGATTCTAAGTAAACCTCTGTCAGTACGTGCTGAAGTCTGTTACATCTACTAGTATTTATGCCTTGAAGCACCTCTGCAGTCCCTGGTAAACTTGACAGAGCAACCTGTAGTAAGTAAGAAGCATTTTAGAAATGATGCTCAACACAATTATCTGTGCCGACCTCAGAAATAAATTTGATCATTTCAATTAAATTACAAGGTACAAAGTCTACCTTGTACAAGGTCAGGATGACATCAGATATTTTGGAGGGTGCAGAGGCCAGTTTTTAAAAGTAAGATGATATGAATACTTTTTTTTTTTGTAATCAATTTTTCTCCATTATAAGCTGAGACAAAGCGAGCAACTGCAGAAGTAAAAGTTGTGTGTAGAAAATGTAATGGAACCAAAAATTTAAAAAAAAATCAATTAAGGCTAGTTTTCAAGTCTGGACACCACTCAAATACATGTATTAATCTCACTCACTGTTAAGTGTTTGAAAATAGAAATTTATTAAAAAAACATCTCTCCATTCCTCCGAGTACATGTTGGACAGGTGAGACAGACACTCCCACAGGAAATTTGGAGTTAAAAATTAGGTGAATTTTTTACGACTTTGGGAGGAAAACTTGAGACACAATCAATGCATGCAAAGAAGTAACTATGTAAACTCCACGTCTACGAGCCAGGGCTCAAACCTGGGATGTTTGTGTCGTGAGGCAAGAGTACTAACCACGGCACGGCCGTTCAAGCCCACTGCAGAAACAAAGTAATTTCCATCTTCTCTCACCTTCTGTAAATGAACTTAATGCCCGTGCATGGAAGGACTCAGCTGTAAAGTACATTGAAGTTTAAAAGGTACTCGTCCATTAAATAATTCAAAAGCTGTTGTATTACTTTGATCAGATGAAAGGATTATAGGATTTGCCACCAGACCTGTCAACTCTCCTCTGTCCAACCACAAGCTTGCACATTTGATGACCTCTGACACACACACACACACACACACACACACACACACACACACACACACACACACACACACACACACACACACACACACACACACACACACACACACACGGACACAAATCCTCTTGATCGGTTAAAACAATTATTTAAATGCACTGTTCTATGGTCAGCGAGTTCCAAGAATCTGTCCTTTTGTTTCTCATTAGACAAATAACATAGCTGCATTGCATAGCTCCATATTTTATTCTGATAAAATGGAGCGATGTTGTTTAGTTCATCGTACATTAGCCGACCATAAATCATTCCAGGTTAAAAAAATAAAAAATAAAATAGAAATAAAGTAGGTCAGAACCCAACTAAGACTACACGGCGTTTTAGTTGTCATGTTGCATATTATGTAACTCAAAGGCTTAACTCACATTGCCTAAATACACGTTACCTGTGCTTCCATGGCACTTTTAATTTTAGTATTTTAATAGCTGATAGCGTAGCTTCGAGGGCCTCGTGAAGATATAGTTAGACGCCTCTGAAACTAGCATCCGGTGTGGAACAAACAGGCACCTTGATTCGGCTGCTATAGACTGCTAATGTGTGATAACGCTGTATCAAAAGTGACTGTAGCCTACAGTACGTGGAATTATGTCACATGGTTTGTTTTCATATTTGAATCACTCGTTGTGGAAACGATAGACCACCGAAGACAGCGTCACAGCAGATCTGTGCCTTTTGAGAGAAATAATATAAAATACTGCAAGTTGCACAACTTTGAAGTGTATTACTCTTTTCTTAATATATTTCGGTACTACTAGTTTTTTTTTCACACTGATTATCTTCCCATATCTCAACTGCAACAGCCTCATTTTTAGTTGTGTGTTACAACATCTTGTTTTTTAACCTACCTTGAGATTATTCAGCATAAGCTCTTGGAGAACAATTTGCAAGTTTTGCAAGTTTGTTTATTGCTAACAAGAGTTTCTTTCTGGGTGCTTCGGAATAATTTGTGACTCGTACTGCAGTCTTAATGTAATTACTTGTTTTGCTACTTTGCTTAGCCTGATTGAACCAGTGAATGATAGGTCGATATGTAAAGTTGTTTTCAAAGACTTGTTTATTCGCTCATTCAGCACACGAGAAGCAGCAGTAAAGATCAGTTAGACGTTTCTCGGAGGAATATCAGAAGAGTTTTCACCCCTTTTTAACTGCATTAAAATGCCTAAAATTAGATGTTTATTGGATAACAAGGGTACAATTTGCAAGTGAGATGGGGCTTGGTTACATACACCGAACTCGATGTTCAGTTATTATTAGACCGGACAAAACACATGACAAAATGGTATTTTATAATCGAAGCAGAGCTGCAAACGGTCAAGCATTGAAAGTAAAACCATTATCTCAAAGATCACACTTATCACACACTTATTCTGAAACTCAGTAGGGCATGTTGGTTTATGTTAGATCTACTGAAAATAGGTTTTGTTGGTATCAGCTTGTAGGATCCAAAGGCACTAAAAAGCATTGGGGTGCTTTGTATTTAGAAGTTCTAACTATGAAAGCAGATGACAGGTGAGTCATTCCTTATGTACAGTATAGGCCTGCAACTGCCGTACCTGTTTAACTCTTGGATCTGCAATATAACTTACACCATTCCAATTTGTTTTCACACGTTTACATTATAGCAATTTATAAAAATCTGTATACAAATATTGTTAAATTCCACTTATTTCCTTGCTTGTGGATTCCCCGTAGATGAATGTTTGTGTTGGTTTGACGGTGAACTGAAAGTGCATAGTGTAAGACGTGAGCAGTAGATCTCAGTGTAAGGAAATGACATCACAAAACAATGTGAGAGTTTTTTTTTTCAGAATAGCAGTGAGAGATGGCTGCTTCCTGGTATTAGATAATATTTTGGCAAACGACGTGGCACTTGCATGACTGCTCAGGCTTAAGTATCACAGCAGATTTACAAAACAGCTTCTGAACTGTTTGTTTTTCATGAAGAAGCGAGTCAATTCAATGTGCATTTTCAGTTTGCTCCAAACGCACTGGCCTTGTGCCTTGATTCTGTACTGTCCATTCTGAGCCAAGTTTTGTCCCCAAGGAAGATTCCTCTGAACACACTGAAGGCAAACAATGGAGTAAGAACAGTACATATGGTAATGTTGGGCAGCTGAACAACTCGTTATCAAAATAAAAATGTTAAATTAAAACTCATTGCTCTCATGAACTTTAGAAATACTCAAACGTCGGCCGTTTGTAGATTATTGTCGTAAACCTGACCCTCGGTCGCTCACAGTGGGAAAGTTTGGCGAAACAAATGTCCACAATTGTCTCATTGAGACCTGCGTGAAGACTGTTGTGAATTAAAACTCCTAATTCAAGTAGAAAAAGTTAACTTGTTACTTGTTCCAGGTGAACTGAATAGTGCTCTTCTTGTCAAAGCAGCTGGTGTTTCAACACAAGTGTGTAAGTTAGGTTGCACAATATTTGTCTGTTTCAAATCCCCACCTATTCTGCCATTATTTCATATTTGCGGGGGAGAACTATGAGTAATTGCACAATTTATTTAAACACCTTCCCAGTTAATCTTTTAGGTTTATTTTCATTTAATACATTTATATTTTACATGAAAATTGGAATGGAACTCAATATGCTCTAATGCTGTGGGAGGATGCTGAGGATGCTGCACCACCCCATCTATTACTACTAAAACTACACTGAAATAACGTGTCATTAGCTTTAAGGTATTGACGGTGGCATGGAACAATATGTGTTACGCCTGAGAGTGGAGGCAGTTGTTTCTACCTTATCCTCAAGCAGCTCAGGCAGCAGAGGCAGGAAGGAAGTATGTTTCATGTGATTTAGGTCAACAATTCATGTCCAATTTGTCCAATTTCAATGCGTTAGAGATAAAAACAAATTAAGCTTAACAGATCCGTTTGAGTGTGTACATTACATGTTTTATCTTTAAACATTTTCTAAGCGCTCAGGCAACATGTTAAAATCTTGTTTGAATTGGAATTTCATGAATTTCATTGTAGAATATAGCAGTTCAATTACCAATACTAATTGAAATAATTAATAATTTACCATTAATATTCTGCATTCATCAGCAGCTAATGGACAGAGGATATGAAAGAATAGTTTCCTGCAAAGCTCCAAGTTCAGGATGTAATAATTTTTTAATTACTTTACTAAAACTACTTTACAGTTACTTTAATTTAGGGTCCACTATAACATACACTGTGGAGAATTCCTTAATAGTTTGAACAGGCAAATAATTGTTAAATGCCAAATAACCTATAAATAAAATAAAAACCTCCCAAAACTCTGCCCCCCAAAAAAGACTCGATTGGTAACCCCAATTAAAAAGGTAAAAACAGCAACACAAAAAAAAACACATTTTATTTTGTTTGTTCATCATCATCAATCGACATCAAATCGATCTTGATCAGAGGAATTACTAACAGCTTTTTTTTTTTTTTTTTTAACAAACACTACTCTAAAGTCAACATGTAATACATTTTCAACAAATCTTGCAGCGCCACAAAACTGAAATTTAAAAAAAAAAAAAAAGTCTCAGCTGTAAAACCAGCAGATCCATTATTTTGATCATGCAGATTACAAGAAATTCCTTTTTTCCCCCACTGTCAGACTTGGAGAGCTGATTACAATTTGTAGAATATGTACAGGCAGCATAATTGAATCATTTTAGAAAAATGAGCACAGGAATGTTTCAACAGATATATAAAGACTCTTTATGTTGGTCAAACAGATTTAACCAGTGTTACAAGGTGAAACAGGATTGTGTTTTGCTTGAACATAAAAAATCGGTTAACTTATGTGCCATATTGACTTTATATCTCTTTTTAACCTTCTGATGTCTGTCATCTTTAAAGCGGGCATGAACCACTCGACCACTGGAGGTCTCTTACTGACATAATAACTGATGGAGCACTCGCTCTCAAGAGCTCTCTTAGTGTGGAGCCTCTGCCTATCAAGCTCAGACTGACCAATTCTGTGTCGACCTTTAAAGTCGTGTACTGATACTATTTTTCTGAAAGGATTTGAATATCACTAAGATGTACTTCAGATTTTTTTTTTTACTTATGATCTTACCTGATCATAACTTCTATATGCTACTGCTTTTCCTCTAAAGAACAGAATTACATAACTTTTTTTTTTTTTTTTTTTTTTTACTTAAATGTATTTTATATCACTTGCATACATTGCATTGTGATTTTAACTAAAAGCCCCTTTTTTTTTTCTTTTTTTTTTATAAACCACACCACGCTTGGTGTACACATTTTCAGCATTTATTTAGAGACGGGCTTCTTTGCCTCTAGGCACCTTCTGCATATCCTCGAGATGCAAAGGGGCTCTAACATGGCAGGGAGTGAATGGGTTGTTTATAGGTATGGATCAATGTGAACCCTCAATTTGAATATGCGATATTCACTGGCTTTCATCACGTTCACATATATGAATACTAAGCATGTGAAGTGTACAGAAAAGATGGATTCCTAATTTAAATGATCTCTCCCCCCCCCCCCACCCCCTTTCAGGCATGTCTGTCATTGTGTAAGCGCGAGCTATGTGATCGTACTGTATCTCGAAAAGTGTCATTCTGTCTGGAGGCCTCCTACAGCTTTGCTCAGACAAAAGCAGATTAATAGTATACTGCTGTCTCTGAGTCCAAAGACAGATATTGGGATCAAAAGATTAGAGGGATTTTCCCGGAGGATTTCTGCGTTGTTTAAATACATTTGCTCCTGACTGTCAAAGGGTGTTTGTGAAATTCTTTGACACCAAACTCCTCCTTTAACGGGATTCATCCCACAGCACAAATAAACACATCGGGAAAATCCATGTCACACACACACACACACACACACACACACACACACACACACACACACACACACACACACACACACACACACACTGCACTGAGTCATACAGCGCGTCTCATTGGAGTGTGTTAAGTTGGCATATGAAGCTCATGTCATAATTCATTGATTGAATCCGATTCAATTAAATTCTTTAAAAAATAAATACATGTCACAGGTATAGTTGAACTAAATGAACATTATTTTGCGTTATCACTGTGCGTTTTATTTGTAATCTGTACGGTTTGATCTCAGAATGATGCTCGTCTGAGGCAAAACTCTTAATTCCAGCCTCCCGTTGATATTTTCACTTTGAACACAAGTTACCTTTGATGCTGCAGCTTGGGTATCATCGTTCGTGAAAGTCGGCTGAGATATTTAAAAAAAACAAGTGGAAAATGCACTGCCATAATTTGAAAGCTGTCCCGGTAATGACGAGTTAGATTTCAGAAGCAGTTTCTCTCAAGTTTGTAGAGAGGAACTGGACCACAGTTCAGTCACAGTTCACCTTCAATTGTTCAACGCGGAAAGAAAAAAGTGAAAGAAGCTATACGATGTGTAAATCCAATAAATAGCTGATTAAAGGAGAAATTTGGTCGATAAGCATAATTTTCTCTAACTCTCTTTCTGTGTTTTTGTCGCATATAGTAAACTCGTATGCAGTCTAATGTCAGCTTAGCTGTAAGTGCTCAGCGTGCTTTATCATCAATATTAGTTTCTTATTTCTACTTTAGCAGAAAAGCCACTTTTCTAAAGGGGATTTGTCACACGTCAGCAGTGAGGGCAGCCTGAACGAGTTTCCTTAAGTGACTGCTGCACATATTTAGCCAGAAAAGGTGCTTTGTGAACATTAGCACGTAGTTCTCCAACCTGAAGCTTTGAGCTCCTCTACAATAATTGTAAATATGCTGAATCCATGCTTCCAAACCTGCAGTTTACATTGACTTCCTCCATTCCACTGGCAGACCTAAGACCTCTGCATCACAAAAAAGATTGACTCCACATCTGTAATACTATCCTCGAAACCCTCAATCCAGGGATTAAGGTTATTAGAACTTCTATATAAGCTGCTATGATTATCCCGTTGGATCATTTCAACCCGCAAGATGTAAAAGAATGGAGAGGTCTTCGGCACATCTGCTCCCGCAATCCTCCCTGTTTGGTCTGCCTCTTTGGAAAACGTGTGGCTCATACTATATTGTCTGCACGCCATCGGTTCTAAGAAGCTCATCTTAGCTGCATAATGAGATTAATTAACTCACAATTAATCAAGCTTCTTTAATTAGTGAAAATGAAAATATACTTTCTACTACCAGCGCGTGTGTGTGACATTTTATTAATCACCTTAAATAGCTGACGATTAGGAAATTTACTTGGACGATAAGATTGTTTTCATCAATGATATAGCAGCTTTTTGTCTTAGCTTAGCACAAATCGCTAGCTCTCTCTCCGCTCAACTCTAAAGTTTACAGTTTTATTTATCTACAAATAAAACACTTAAGTTCATGTTAATAGTGTCCGGACATAAAATCATTTTGCTGGAAAAGTCTTTGTAATGATTTTGCACTTTTAAAAAGGAAAACAAAAAAACAAAAAAAGGGTATTGTCTTGAAAGTGGATATGTGACACTGCTGACCAGCTCAGCTGCGGTGATACGAATTAGCCGAGGTAGAAATATCCAGAGCTCTGGGAGTTATCGGGTTCCCTCACGGTGGCCGGCTGCTCGACCCCGTTTCCTCTCTGGAACTCTTTCACTGCTGCTTGACGAGGATAATGGAGGAGACGGCGAGTTGTGTAATGCCACTCACAGTCCTCCGGTAGAAAGAAGCATTCGCTTTAGGCTTGTGATACTAAAAGATGAGCCCTCACTTACAGTCATTACTCTTGATTCAGCCCAAATTGTAATTTAACAACAAATCGATCCTCTGGTAGCTTTGACCTTTTCTGCAAGGCTTTTACATTTTCCCCTAAAGTGCTCGTGTGACAAGGGATTTCAGAGCAGCCTTCCTGCTACAATTCCTCCAATCTGCAACTGTGCAAAGGGCTTCCAGTCAATCGTCTGTTCCTGTTCGTTGACTCATTGTAACGTCACCAGTGCCCCTCGATTAATAACAACTTAAGACACATTTAAGATGCATAATTTTTGCGATTTGTATAGGAAATGCACTGAGGCATTTGACTAAATTTGCACATTCAATGGACTTGTCATGTGCGGCAAAAAAAAAGAAGCAGTTTTGTCAGTTTTTCTTGTGATCTTGAGACGTCTGAAGGCAAAAAATTGCATCAGTGCCACTTAAATTTCACGCCTTATTAACTTGTTAAAAGAAAGCCTGGATTGCACATGTAGAATTTGGACTGCGGGGCTTTAGGTGGGGTGTCCACACGGTGTATTTTCTAGGACCTGCGTGGTTTCCCTGAGATGTCAGCAGGGCTTCCAAAGAGGTTCTTGGATGCTTTATCATGTTTTCAACTTGAATACCATAAATCAAATGTACTGCTTGCTTATCAAGAGGTCACTGCCCTTCATGGTGCTCAAATTAGATCTTCATAAAACACAACCCCCTTCACCAGCGGTGAATGATTTCCCAGCGCTTTAATTCTCCCTCTTCTCGTTGATCGAGCAGTCAGTTGGAGAAACACGCTTGCACTTTGCTAATGTCACATTACGGACGCTGTGCAATGTTTTCAAGCAGCCATGTCCTTCGGCCATTTAAAGCTGTCAGCTTGCAAGTTCTGTGCGGCACCGCTGACGGGGGTGTCCAAATATGCACATGGAATTTTTTTTTAGCAATGAGACTTTAAGTTTCAGGTTTTGCACAATGAAAGTGTGCGGCTGACCTACTTTCTCAGAGCAATTCTGGCTCCAAAAGAAATGACTTCACTTTGCTACGATTTAAAATGGATTTGAACTGCTTTGGTTACGCAAGTGCACCTCCTTTAATAATTCATAATGTTGAACATCATTTTACTTGGAAAGGTGTTTAAATTACACTGATAGCGGTTTACATTCTGCCGTTATTTACGCAACCATGTCGCATCCCAAACTGACCGGTTGCAAAAAAAACGTGTTCCATAAATATCGTCTCCATGAAATATGGACGCAAAGAGATTTCAGGGACATATTTTTTTTTTCTTAAATATCAAATTTGCAGGAAATGATTTTCTTATAAAGGGTGTGGTTGCAAAATAATCCAGAAACACAGGCCAGGAGGGTTTAATATTGTGACACGCAGGTGAAGGTTCTGTGTGTGCAGATGGGTGGGCAGCTTTACAAATAGTGAATGATGAGCCGGTAAAAGCAGAAGGAAGGCCATGAAACATGATACAATCACATAAAGCAGCGTCTGCCCTTGACATTAGGAGTGTAAAAACAAAAGGTTGATTCGGACCGACAGGAACTCTGAAAATTGTCAAATGGGAGAGAAAAATGAATTATATCTAGTGCAGGATGTTGTGGCTAGTGAATGTGACACGTGCTCATTTATGTGAAATGTAGCGTCACACAGATTGCCTGCCGTGCTCTTTGCCATGTCTCTTCAGCCAACTGCATTCAGACACGCTGGAGGACCGACGTGTGTCTGAATGACATTTTGTCCAGCTGGCTGATGGTTGCTTGTGGATTGTGTAATAGTGGACTGAGCACAGCCAGTTTTCTTTTTCTTTCTTTCTTTCTCTTTCTTTCTTTCTTTCTTTCTTTCTTTCTTTCTTTCTTTCTTTCTTTCTTTCTTTCTTTCTTTCTTTCTTTCTTTCTCTCTTTCTCTCTTTCTCTCTTTCTCTCTTTCTTTCTTTCTGCGGTCTGTCACTTTGGCTTTAATCTGTTGCCACAGTCGAGATTTTACAATCAAAGTCTCCAGACTGTGTTCAAGTGTCAAAATTATGCGAGCAGGAATCCAGATAGAATTGGTTTATAGATTTACTCTCCACTTTTTTCTTTTTTAAAAAGATTGTTATTATCATGACTGTTTTGCCTGTCTCGCACCAGATGTTTCGTTCCGTGAGGCATCGGCTTGCATTGCAATGTAATATTTTCCATGAGCAAGTCACCATGCGCATGATCAACGGCATAAGACCATCAGAGTCGCAGATCGTCTGATAGGCAGTTGAGTGCATTTTGGTGTAGTGTTACCAGCACAATAGCACTGGGATCACTTTGTCAAGGGGATTAAATGGATTTACGTCTCTGGATTAGAATGTAACCAGCTGGGTACATTTGTGAAAGAAAGTGTGTGTGTGTGTGTGTGTGTGTTTGTGTTTGTTTGTGTGCGTGTGTGTGTGTGAGGAGGGGGGGGGGGGGGGGGGGACTTGTTTTAATGGTTGCTGTCAGGTGATACGGCTGTTAAAGGAAAGCTTCTTTTCTTCTGAACACATCCGAGATAAAACCTCATTTAGCGCTGAAGATTTCTTAAATTTTGATTCACGATTTGCATCCACTGCTGGACACAATCTGCAGAAATGGTTGTACTTTAATCCTTCATCAAATTACATTCAGGGAACGGCTAGATTTCTGTGTTTCAACGTATCACAATTAGAAATGTGTCCCTCCAGGTTTTTGTCGTTCTCTCCTCCCGTTGAGGTTTAAAGCCATGTGTGAGGGGTAAAGCAGTCAGATTGGCTTTAATAAAAGGGAAATTTGATACTGCACTCTTCTCAAGCCGCATGAATAATGACTGTTCTTTTAAATCAGTTTCAAATTGGTTTTGATCACCAATGATTAGAGGAAGGGAATTACAATAATACAGTGTTAATTACGTAATAACCTTACACACACCCTAAACAAACTTTTTAAAATAGTACTCCACAGATGACTCTGGATTCAAATTTAGTACAGTGGGGATTGCAATCACCATCACCTCAGTGAAGTGAGTTAATTAGTAGAACGAATCGGTCTCCGTCAGTGTTTTTGGGGTCGTGACATCGGCAAACGTTCCCGTTTCTTTCTCTTTTCTCATGTGGTCACTTTTCTCTTTGCGACTGCCAGCTTCATGCTTGCCATGTCAGAATGCTTTTTCAGCAGTGTGCTTCTCATC
The DNA here is from genome assembly GCF_963383615.2 of Lipophrys pholis. NCBI lineage: Eukaryota > Metazoa > Chordata > Actinopteri > Blenniiformes > Blenniidae > Lipophrys > Lipophrys pholis. Next base: position 14,250,098 of record NC_137642.1, on the reverse strand, counting down.
ATCAAGCTCAACTTTTTGTGAACAAAGTGCATCGTTGTGTATTTCTTTATTTTTTGACAGCAGAATCTTATTCATCTAAATATTCCCATTGCTTCCAGTCGGGAAAATACGACTCACATGTGCACACATCTCATTCAAATCTAAACCGAGTGGACCCAAATCAGTCTAACTCACATGCACATATACCATATGTGTGTGTATGTGCAAGTGTTCAATCCTGAAAACGTGGATAAATGAGGCACTGCTGTGTTTTACAATATGGATTATAATCTCATTCAAACTGCCATGAGAAATGGTTTTGGAAGCAAAATTAGATCTCACTAAATTGGACAAAATTTACGACTCTATGTCGACCAACAATGGTGAAATGTTCAATTGTCTTATGATTTGTTCACAAAGTGATGATTTGGATTGATATTGTGCATGGTGTCTTTGATTCGGAAGGGGAACCAGAGGTGATGGTAAGTTTTGGGTCAAAAAAACGGCGCATAAATTCGGGGCAAGAAAGCAATTTAAAGAGGTAGGAGTTTATTTTGCAGTGGATACTGAGCTTCTGTACCCTTCTGATTGCATGGTTACTGTAACTGGATCCCTGCAGGTCATCTTTGTGTATGTGGATATCAGTTGGACATTGCATGCTACCGTGTTCATGATTTGATATCATTAGTGATGAAATTTATATATTCTCATTGTTTTTTCTTTTCTTTTTTCCTTTTACCAGTTCAGACTATTTTGTGTTTGATGTCGACTGTGAGAGAAATTCAATCATAAGCATTCAATAATGGGCAGAACTGATAACTGACGATATTTTTTTTTCCTCCCCCCCCCTTTCATAGGCAGTGTATTGTCCCTTTAACTTCCCCACTTGATTCTTTTTTTTGCATGTTCTGTGACTTTTTTGTTCACTCTTTCAATCCAGTTGATTTTCTCACTGGCGGCATGATGTTCACCTTACCCGTTTGCTTTTACTTCACCCACATGTCCTTCTGTCCTCTTTGTCTCCATTAAAAGACTGACGGATTTCACATGGCCGTTTACTCACCTCCCCTAAAGTCACTCCAATGGCCAAAATTTTTATGTTGAAGGCACGTCATTTGGGAGGCAGTCTCCCTTTGCATTTCCAACCGGTGCTCACTGGTCATCCGTTTGCTACCTTGACCAAATCACTTGAATAGATTTCAAGCAACACAAGACCCTCACTGCTCACTCTGAAACCTTAGAGGATTTTGCTTAATCCCAGCCGGCTCTATTTATTTAGGTAATTTTTCTCTTGCAATGCGTTTCATCACACGGAGCAGCTTTTTTTATTCACATAAAAAAAACAACGCTGTACATAGATTCTATTAAGTTCCTTGAAATAAATGTATGTTGCTGCCTAAAGTTTGTCCATCACGTTTAGAAAAATAAATAAATAAATAAATAAATAGATAAAAGATTTAATGAGGCTAACGGAGCAGCACAAGCCAGCCCAGGCCTCAAGATGTTGTGCTTTTTTTATCCCCTTGTCATGTCCTGCCTCTGATCAATACTGGTTCTTAAATCATCTAACTGTGATGCCAGTTTCATCTGCCGCCAACAAAGACTGGCTTCAAACTATCTAATTCGTCAAGGTTATTTCAGATATTTAGAAGGGCTCATTCTGTCACAGCTCTGTCCTGTATTCCAGGTCAGTGCGTGACTGAGGAAAAAAATAAATAAATTGTGTGTGGGGGGGAGGCGGGGGGCACAAATCAGCCTTTGTTCCTCAGGGGGGGTTACAATAGGTCACTTGCATGAGATGTTTAATGCCTTGCATGGTTACGACATGCAATGGCCAGTACCAGTCTGCATGCTGCTTAATGAATATCTCCCTCTCTTTCTCTTTGCCTGTTTGTGCTTCCAGAAGACAACCAAACTGAAGGTGGGTGTTTTTAATCACTGGTTTTGAATTGCCACTTTTCATTTTTTATTTTTTTTTTTTTATGAACACACGTTGTCATGACTTTTGTTATTTTTGCAAGTACTTGAACATTTTATAATGCTGGTGTTTGTCGATCTTTACCGGAGTGGTAAGTTTTGGGTGTTTTTCAAATCATGGTTCATAAGCCAAAAAGCATTCAGTTCCTTTAAGGGGCCTGTGGAAGTTGAAATTGCGTAAAATAAGCATAATCATTATATCTTTACAATGAAAACACTGCACACTGGTTATGGTTATACTAAATATAAAGCATTATATGGTAAATGTATATATTTTGTGAAGAATTGTCTTGATAGGTTAGTAATACCAACATGCCCGATAATTTTGAAACAGTGATAACATTCAGCAAACACAAGCAAGAATCACACGATTATCCAAGTTTTTGTTTCATGAATTATGAGAGGAATAAAAAAGGGATATCATTAGTAAAGTACATTGATTTTGAATTCATTGGATGCAGAGTTTTGGCTTATCTCACTGCTCAGTCAATTTCACTGTTTATAAGTGGAACCTCCCACTGATTTTGTCAATGGAAAGTGTTTTGCGATTTTGTTTGAATATGTGATGTCTTCCTTGGTAAGTATATCATCACAAAGTAAAGAATCACGAACTTGAAACAAGGCAAGAGCTTTTCTGCTCACTTTGTTGTAGGGTTTCATGATCCCTGCAACATTTTGTGGTTGAAATTATATGTTTGAAGTATGTAATTAGTGCATGAACTCACTCATTTCAATGGTGGGTTTGTGTCATAGATGAACTGCACCATATTAGCAGTGTTGCCTATCTCAGTTAATATCTGTGACGAAGGTAATGTATTACCAGAGGATCTTCCTCTTCTTTTCCTCCGATACAACAATAGCTGAGAGATCACGTTGGATGCCAACATAGTCTATGTTTGCATACCGGGATTACTCGTTAAGTGTGGTAGGTGAAGTGATTATCCCAGAGGAAAAGGTGGAGCTGAACTTATTTCTGAATGGTGTCTAGTAAGTGGCAGATGATGCATTGCAACCTGCACTGGTTGACAAAATGCTCATCTTGCTAACCCTGTTCGTGCACCCTCCGCTCCCTGTCCCACTTTCCGCCCAGAATCCCAACCCTCCTTGAGTAACACGGACATCTACTGGGAAAGAGATGCCTGCGTGTCTGTGTCACACAGCTTCCCATGATCCCTTGTTCTCTGCTGACTGTGCTCTTGTTTTCCTTCAAGGTCTGGCACACCTGATGATGGGCGACCAAGGTATGAGTTCCTTTCCTTCTTCCTGTCATTCCTCCATTGTCCCTCCTGCTCCCATTGTGCTCAGAAACGTGTTTGCCTCGAATTCCTTTGCAACGCTCAGGCTTGAAGCTTCAGATATGGGCTGTCAGTTCACTTATTTTGAATGACCTGGGTTGATTTTTGTGTTCCGGCCGTGGTATTTCTTTCTCATGACCCTTTTTTTCAAGCTCATTCGGCTTTTCGCTCCATGTTCCGCTGCGTACATGCCCCGCGCTTCTTTTAATTATTCACATCTACTGTACTTTCTTCTGTTTACCGGTGATGTGGTTCAAGCCAAGGGACGCTTGCATTAACATTATTGGAGCGCTATGCATTGCGTTGGCTAACGGCTTACTGAATTTTTTTAAATAATCCTCACCGGTCCCGACATCTGTAATGCACGTTGCAATCGGCTGCGCATATGTACTGACCGCGCTATCTTCATCTCTCCATTTGTGCCGTACTGCATATCATTATCACACGGCAGAGTAAAATACTGTGCAGACATGGAGTAAAACTCTTCTTTTACCACTTTAATTGCGATTACACATTTCAACTCCAGTATTTGCACATATTTGTAGTCATCAAGCCTTTTATTTTCCCTCCAGACCTCTGTCTCTTTCCTACTTGACCATGGCACTTATTTGTGTCTCCTCTCCTTCTGTTCTCCCTCTTCTGTCTGGAATCCGCTTTCTTCATGGAACATTTCATCAAATCTCATAGGTAAAAGTAAAGGTACAACCCTTTCAATTCTCTGAACTCATCAAACTATGACAGCAGTGTTTGTGTCATTATATACTCATGCTTAATGATGTATGGATAGGGTCATTGGCATTTTATTTCAATGTGTTTTCAACTGTGACTGAAAGCTTTTGGAAGGTAGGTGCTGCTTTTGCTTTGCACTCACAAGATGAAGCTGTGTCACCTGTGTCTTTTCTGCTCGATGCATGAGAATCACAAGCGACTCACATGGGCATATGAACACAATAGTTGCTGTCCTAGTTCCAGTACACCACTACCACCACCACCACCTCCACCTCCTCCACCACCTAGGGGTAACTACACTTTGATTTTTTTGTTTTGTTTTGCGTTCAAACCATGGGTTTTGGGGTTGCGGGTGAGGCTTGATCATAGTGTTGTGGGCCTCCCATCCTGGCTGTGATCCTCACCTCTTCTCTCTGTGGGGTAAGTCGACTTCTCATGTTTCCCATTTGACTCTCCTCCTCAGGGCAGAGAGGGGAAACTTGGCTTGTAAGGTCCCTACTGAGCATTCAAGGTAAAACTTTGATTTCTTTTTCTTTTCTTTTCTTTTCTTCTATTTGTAGTTGGTTACTGAAGTTAAACAACATTAAGCGAGTTCTTGTTAGCCTATAATAATGTGATATACTTGAATGTCAATGTGCGCGAATAATTATATTTGACAATACTAAATTATGAAATGATTATGAACACAGTGACATTCAAGCATTCCTTTTTTTTTTTTAAACATAGATATTTGCCTTGATCTTGCTTTATACTTTCTTTCAGACTTAACGTGTCAATTAGTCTGGCCAAACTTCTCCAGACGAAATTTAAAGTTTATTATTTTTTTTATTCATGTACAGACAAAGGTAAACTAATGTTGTATGTTAAATGATATCTCATGTCATGTGCTTGTGAAGCATCAACTGAACAGGTAAGTCTTCAAAACTGAACTGTGGTTGCAGAGAAGTTGTTACTGTGTTTTTTATTACATCGTAAAATTTATTCTGCTGCCAGTTGCAGAAAGCTTACACAAGTTTCCTGAATCTCACACACGCACACACAAACACACACACACACACACACACACGCACACGCATGGTTAAAAAATATTGCCCACTGTAAAATGCAGAAATTATTTTTCCTTCTTCCAAGGTAAGTGTCATTTCCGTTGTCCTACTCATGTGTGTATTTAGGTGGCATTTTATTGCATACATACAATGACATACTGCTTATGTAATATCACTGTGAAGTTTAATTTGCAGTCATCACAATATGCTGAAATCTGAGTCTAATGGGCCATTTCTCTCTAAAAAATGATGTAAAAGTTAGTTTTTTTTTATTGAATTATGCTTAATAACAATGGTACTCTCCACTTGTTTAAAATCTAAAATCATATATGCAAACTAAATTGTCTACATTGGTTGCAGTGGCTGTTAATACACGAGGCATTTGCTCTGCTCTGGATTAGATTTCTGTTGTTGAATTACTTAACGTCTTACATCGATGTGAAACAGTCTTGATGAGACTGGTGTATTCACCCTATCCTGAAAGCCTTCACCACCAGTGGACTGGAGCAAACGCGCAGCTTGGATGTGGCAGAAGGAAAGCCACAGGGAGAGCTTGAGATAATGCTGATGAAGCACAAATCTGCCATACATGGTACACTGATTCTAATTTGGGCCATGGTCAGTTGTCCCACGTGCGGTACAGCGTGAAACCCAGTCTATTCAGTTATGTACTGCGGTTCAAACGCATATCCCCACATGAGTATTCAATCCAGGAGCGGGGACAGTGCTTGCACTCATTGTCAGCTTTCGGCTCGTGAGAATAATGTGTATTTATGTTCGTGATCCCTGGGCGGGCTCCTCGTGTGTCACGTTAACCACTTGTTCAGCTCATCCTTGGTTTCATGGCGAGTCTTTAGGGGACTTCCTGTGTATCTGTGCTGCTTTCTGATGCTGAACCGACACTGCATTTCTAAAGCTTTGTTTCCATCCTGCTCTAGAGAACAGGCCATACAGTTGGATAAGTCATAATACCACTGGCACACAAATCACGAGGGTATTTAATTGCTGTCATCACAATAAACTGCCATGTGCAGCTTAACAGGGGCTGCAGGCTGTGCAGACAGGCTTACAGGTACGACTGGGCTTTTTCTAAATTAGTGTACTTCCTAATGTAATTGCTTTCACTTTCTAAAGATGGAAATTGTCCCTTTTTATCATTCGGTGCACTTTCCCAGGGATTTCTGCAAAGTGGACAGGCGAATCCCATTGCTACTTGTTTGTACACGATGTGCTATATTTTGAGAGTCAATTTGAATGGATGCTTGAAATGCACTATCCAGACTTTCTCATTTGACATCACAGATAGCTGACACACTAGAGCCTTTAAAGTGTCGCAGATTATTAAAGATGACGGACGTCTTGAGTTACTTTGGACTCGTTTTGTGCTCGCTGCGCATGAGCTGATAAAGAATTAGAATTCAAATTATTAAACGTGACAATTTCACAGCCGCGGTAGGAGTTAGGAGGGTGTGAATATTAGTCATGTCCTCACACGTGAAACTTGGCTGTTAGTTGTGGGTGTTAACAGTAAAGATGTATACCGTTATCATGCGGAACAATTTCTGTGTTTGTTAACGCTGCATTGTCTCCTACGAACATCTGATCAACGTGAGCAAAACAAGTACATTTTAAGCGCGTCCTCCAAATATTTTGGCTTTAAGGCACATAAATAGATGAAAAACTGGTATATCAAGTCAGAACTGAGAATTGACATAAAAGCCAAATGAAAGAAGCAACTTTGATTCAGCTCTCGTGGCTGATCTACTCCAATACATCTGGCCCTGAAGAAAAAAAAAAAACATCTTGTCAGGGGACTGCGAGTGGAAACTCTCGACAGCTAAATCTGGTATAAAGCGTCTTTTCTTTAAAATTAAAAAAAGTTTTCTGTATATGGTCCCTGAAAAATAAACTAATAAACTTAAGGTGGTGAGGCTGTGTGTGTGCCTGTTCTTTAAAAACATGGTAACGGATGGTGTTTAATCTAGTCCAGCTCAGTGAGTAAGTGCTATAGAAACTGGTTTATGTCGGTGACTAACAAAGAACAAGCTTCACTTGAAGTACAGCATGTGGGTATGTGTCACCCATTTATTTCAATAAAAGCACAGCGAGATGCTTCACACACCAACATTGTGCACAGTTTGACGATCTCTGTAACCGCAAGTGTTATAATAAAACATTAATTTGAAGAGTTCCAACACTTAATACTTCAATGCACGCAGTGTGAATAACAAAGTGTATAAAAAGGAAAAAAATAAATAAAATGCTTTACAGATCAGTAGCAAATTAAGGGAAAACCAACACAAGGTGTATTAATGAAGTGCTGCTTCATTGCTCCTTGGCATTTATTCTCTCAGTCCATGGGACTGAACAGTTGGGATAAGCACTGTCCATCCAAAAGTTGGTATTTGTGAGGTTTTCAGAGAGTCCCACCAAAATCACAATTCAAATCAGGTTCACGTGAAGCCATGCTGTTGCGAAGGCACACGATTTACATAATGTTCATGCGAATTTCTCATACCAGAGAAGAGTTAGAGGTGCACATTCTTTGAAACAGTTTTAAGAAAAAGTTTAGGATGTGTCATTGTTTGTAACACTAAGCCTACTGGTTTAATTGCAAACGTTTTGATTTCCTCTTGGCCTTTAAATCACTTGCGACCATTGGTTGTTCATGTCTAAACCCCTGTCCATATTTTGCTCAAATCATTTTTAGCTGCATTTTGTAAATGCATAACTATTAAATAAAATAGCAATTGGGTCTCCTTCTGTTTTTCACTTGTGAATAGCCTATAAACTAGTTTTAGAAACCTTAGCATCCCATATGCAGTGTATTTACACCTGAAACAGGAGTTGTATTTGGGGCGGACTAAAATGTAACTTGTTAAAAAATCTTCACTTGATCCCTGTTCACGTCTACTTTCCCTCTGGTCTGAAGATGCCGCAGTAAAGGGTGGCGCTTCCACAACGGCTGAACTTAAAAAGTTTCCTTTAGTTTTCCTCCTGAAGCTCATCAAACCATATTTTCCCTTTCTGAACCGTCGCTTCCCATTTTGTTTGAGGTAGAATGCTCTTTAATATATTCTATACTACGTTTTTTTTGTTGTTTTGTTTTGTTTTTCCAACGCTAAGTGATTGATGTTGTGTTTGCTTATCGGACATAATATCAATGACTCATTGAATGTTGGTTTGGCTCCAGTTTACCTGTGTTTGTTGAAATTGCACCTTGTTTGATTTTATGTGATATACTCACCGAACCATCCACTATTCATATCTCACTGGGCTACATGAGTATTTTTATCCCAATTTTGTATATGAGGTGGTTGACGTGCACCCTGCAGCAAATGCTTTCGCACGATGCTCATAGCAGAGTTTGACTGGAGGCAAAATAGTCAACAACAACAAAAGCTCTTCCACCCCTTCATGTCGGCCTTCGGGCCAAATAGTTGAGCTCCAAAACTCAACTGAAACAACTTAAACGTAGCTGGTCTGAAAACTTGGTTGGAAAAAAAAATAATAATAATTTGTAGTGAAATATGTGCAAAGTCATATTAAAAAACTGAAATGAAAAAAATCCATTCAAGTGAAACATTCCTGTCCATTTGATTTCATCTTCAGCCACCTGGATTTTAAAACATTGACTTCCATTTGAATTGTTATTCTTGTTTAATAAGTAATCACTGGGTGCTTTACTGGCTTATTGGTCTTGGCAGTATAAGGAGGAGCAGCAGATGCAGTGCCAGAGTCATTTTGATTGTTTGGAGTATTTTGGTTTGGTTCTTACGCGGTACAGCGGGTATATGTGTATCTGTAAACGTTTCGTTTTACAGTAAGTAAAAGGGTTTGTTGAAGAACTGCTGACAATTACTCACTGACAAGCAACAGAAGGAATTGTAGCATTATTACTGTAACAGATTATTATTTCAGGTTTTGACAATCGTGTACTTTAGTGTCTCCATATGATGTTGGAACCATGGGGAGAAAAAAAATAAAGTATATGCTTTCACTTAGTGTCATTTCCAGTGATGGCTGTGATACCCTTTGAACATCTATAGCAGCTGTGCAATGAAAGAGCAACACGTATGTCTAAACACCATGGAGAGCAATGTCATAATGCAACTTGTCAAGTGTTTTCTGCCTCCTTTATCTGACAAATAGCATGATGCCATGTGGTGTGTGTCAAATCAACAACAGATGTTGCCTTTGTAGCTTCACATGAAGCCTGTCGGTGAAATACTTTCACCTCTGCTTACTCCCCCTGGATTAGTTACTCAGCTTTGACTCAAAACTTGAGGCGCAAGTGTGCGAGCAGATTGTTGAATAGGTCGCTGACCTCAATGGAAAATACTACATTCATATATGTGCCTCATTAAGAAACAGATTCCCTTTAGAAGGGGAAAAGACAAAGCTTTTTTTCTTACTGAATGCACTGATTTATACTTCCCCTGGAGGCCAGACTACAATAAGTGGCATTAAGCACTTTGACAATGTGAAACATCCCTTTGAGAAGATGACAGAATTTGTCTAAATCTCAGCAAGACATCCTGGATGGTCTTGGCATGTACGGCTATCTAAGAGCCTGACGGAAACTAATGTGGCATAAAAATCAATGCAAAGATATAGAAAGATTAATGCCGGGTGCCTCCCAAAGGGAGAACCTGCGAATTGAAAGATAAACAGAGTATAGTCTGTGATTAAAGTAGATTATGTAATTATCTTGCGAAACAGCAATACATCACATTGAAAATGTGGGAAAGTAATTAAATGTATGTTCTAATGTCATGCAAATAAAATGCAATACCATAATAACAGTTTCTACAAATGGCAACACGCTTTGGATTTCGATACAGCAAATCCAGTATTTCCCCTAAATGTAGTGCTTGATGTGAGTGTGAGTGTAGAAATAAATACATTACTCATCAGTGAGAGGTGACAGCTTTAATATGTACTTTTCTATTTCAGTGTTTAACATTTTTCTGGTGTAGTCAAACTGCTCTTGAAATAATTCATCGAAAATAACAAGAACAACAATTATCTTCATGACATTCACTCTTTTTAATGTTCTCAGTCAAATCTATAATTTTCACGTTGTTGCATTTGCGTTTTAAGCTAATATTTGTTTGACTTCCCTCAATAACAAAGCCCCTCCTTTATCACAACAGGCAATACATTGGACAAAGGTTTTTCAATATTTTTTCAAATCCTTGTAGACAGTTCTAACGACACCAGATAATACCGATGTTAAATTTGCATTACTAAGATTACTGTAGCTGTGAGCACGCAACATGTCTCCTTTCACAAAGAATTAAACTGTTGCAGGAAAGATAATGTGGCTGCTTGGGATGGGCATTGAGTCAAGAGAACGACACTGAAAAAGAAATCTGTCAAAACAAATTTCTCACATATAATTACTCATGTTTCCTCAAAACAATAATGTGAAAAATATGATTAATGCAAGAGGGGGAGGGATTGTCAAATGAATAAACTGTTGTCACAATAAATAATTCGTAGGACATGACAGGATATCATAATTATACGGCATGAGCAGGTGATAAACACATTTTATTCAGTCCTGACAACAGCTTATAGAATATAGATGTGATTACTGTCACTGCTACACAATGTTAAATATAGATCGGAATAGAAATGTCCTTGGTTGTAGTTTACCATCTCTCACAGTTTTATCATGAAAACTATCAGGAGAGTAAAAGGGAGCTCAGAGCATCTTTACATTTTAACCTCCTGCTGAGATTCACAGATACTCAAATCAATGTTATTTTATTTAAATAATGTATATAAAAAAAAGACCTTTAGTGGCCTATCCCATCATCATCATATAAAGACTCTGATCAGGAAATATAGCCCATTATAATACAGATCCCATTGACAAATACATGCCCAACCCATATGCTCACACATGTAAATTGAAAAGCGGAGGTGCAACCAACAGCACTAATGAGCGAACGGTAATGTCGAAGAGATGAAGGTTGAACACAATGAAGATACCTACTTTTGTCACATACATTTGTTTCCATTTAGGCATGCTGCTCCGTTCAGATAGTCACTATAAACATAAAAAAATCAGCCAACATATATTTTTACCGTGTGCCTGTGGACAATAACATTCATTATCTCGCTATATTTACTTTATCATTACAGAACTACAAAACCCAATATGTCTGTTCCTCTATAGTTTAGCATCTTTCTGAATATGCATCTCATTGGCCTGTAAACTCCACAACAGGCTCACATCTCATCACACCATGCAAACATAGACAATTATTAGTTACTTTCTTCCTAAGATTTTCTTTTTTTTTTATGAATATTCAGATGCCTGAAAGGGTTAAAACAAGCCCCCATTTTACATTCTCATCTTGCCCTTTCATGATAATCAACCTGTGACCTCAGAATTATTATGGGATCTCATTTGTTAGGAACGGACTAAAGAGAGAAGCCGATGGCTCTCTAAACAAAGCCTTAATACCTTCATGTCATTAGATTTGCACATAAATCATAAGAAAAATGAATATAACTAAATCTCACGGATGATGAAAATATATAAGGAATACAGCACATCTAAAAAAAAAAAAACATGCTTTTTTTAACATGTCTTAAAATTGTTTGTTTCAGTGTCTTAACACTGAAACAATTTTGTTTGTTTGAAACTGTATCGAGTCAATCGAATAAGAAACTGGGCAATTTGTTTTCTTGTTGGACTCCCAATACATGAGTGGAGCAATACCAATGAGCTTTCAACCACACTAAAGTCTCCTCACTACTTATTACATACTAATTTACTTGTTTCATGCCTGTGCTGCTTTACCTGTTCTCTATAACACCATCAGCATTTGTTACAACCAAGATAATTGCGCCTGATGGGTCACAGAAGCAGTTTTCACTGCAACTGAGATGGAGAAACAGACTCCTCAGCTGTACAAAAGGGGGGAAAAAAAAGGCCTGTAATTGCCTGGAGTGAGATTTGTGTATCTTGACATGGCAGATTGGCAAGCCGGCACTAAGGCTCCACAGATTAGTACATTACCACAGATTCTGCTCCTGAGGGGGAGACAGGAGACACAGAGACAGAGTGAAGGACTTAAAGCAGACAGGGAGAAGCGTTTAAAGAATGAGCAGAAGGAGATGGGCAGAAAAAGCGAGAGGGGGTACTACGTGGAAAGAGGAAGCGCGATAAAGTGGGATCATAAAACGGAGGCACGCAATTATGATAGACACAGAGGGAAAGTATAGCGATGAACAGAATAATAAAACACTCAAAACTGTTGCCCCCAAGTTACGCGAGTGTTTTCTTCCCGCAGAAAATTTGCTTTCTTTGTTTGGAGCAAACATTTATTTTTTCTCACATCAGACCTGCTTGCCTGCTTTTCTGATAGACATGTTTTTCCTCTTCGCACCAGTCTCGGCCTCATCACCAGCATCCTCAATCAAATAAGCAGTAACGTGTCCTCACATCACTGAACTGTCAGCATCGTGAGGCTGGAGGTGGGTTTTAACAGCTTGTTTGTCTTTTGCGGATCATCAATGGTAACAAAATGTAACGGCAGATTTCGGATTGATAGCACCGGCGCCTTATTTCCCAAAGAATATTTATTATAAGAAAATGACAGGCATATAATTTTCACCCTACCTAAAGAAAGGGTGAGTGGGAATGTAGAATAAAAAGGCTGGATCAATATGAACAAGGCTCATCTGGCTCCCCAGGTAGAGTGGAAGGAGATCTGCTCCAGATCAATATAGCTGGTCGATGCCAGTGAGAGACTGCAGTGATGAAAAACTCCATTTCTTGGCCCGCAGATGGAAGGGGATGAATCGTAGCAGAAAATAGATTAAAGGTAGATACCTATACTTCAGCTGTAGACTGTGAAATGCATCCCTTTGCATGTGTGTTTGTTCAGTTACAGTTGAGCTTTTAGATCATGGATTATGGCCCTTTTACTGGCCAATGGAGCGACGCCAAGTTGTTATGATGTACCGTGTAGGGCTGGAAATCACATTCATCATTGCAGTGGGTATTGTGAAATGAGATCTTAAAGAATGTGCACGGCGCATGTTTATAGAGCGACGTATGGCACTGTAGTGCTGCTTTGTGTTAGTGATTTATGAGTGCATGCTGGTGGCTCCACTACCTTCAAAGACCTTGTTACCCCCCGCCATCTTTAAGGGTTTATTCATCTTCTCTCATTTCATTCTAAGACTGCATCGTGCTTCCTTCCAGACATGTTGATGAAAATAGATCCACTGTGACCAATTTGTATGGAATCAGTCGCACTCCATTGTACATTTATTTGTACTCTCAATATGGGCGGTATTGTCCTTTTTAAATGTGGCTTTCCAGTTAAATGCCCGTGGACAGAAAAAACAGATGCAATGAGATGAATGAAATTACAAATGAAACATATCCACGTCAAAACCACACTGAACTTGAATGCGTGTAACAGTAGTTACAGTCATCTGCATCCATTAGCTGATGTATTTGTCATGGGTACCAAGCAGTCTACGCAATATTCTTGGGAATTTTTTTATTTATTTATTTATTTATTTTAACTGTGGCACAGTTACTGGAATTTCTCTCAGACATTTAATCATTATTTGCATAACTGCAGTCAACAACAGCTCCACCTTTTTCCACAGACAATAATTATTTCATTTCCACCCATCTATGTCGGTGTCTTATATGCAACAGATAATTCAGCACCACTAATGTAATTTATGACTTGGAAATAATTTGATTTGCCATTGCTACCAAATTTCCTACCAAAATATATTTACATCATCCGGGGGGAAAAAAACTACTTTACAATTCAGTTGTTAAGAAGAAAGACGTGTACCCTGGTGAATTTAAGCCAGCACTGGACACAACTGTATTTTTCGGTTCTCTATTCCAGACAAAATAATTGTAGTTGGCTGAAGCAGTAGATAAGAAAACTATTTAAAATGTACTGGTTTAGCAGTGAATGGTTCAACCATGCAGTGTCTACAATGATGTGTTTCCAGCAGAGGCCATATGTCAATGAATAAATGATCCTCTAAGGGCAAAACCTCTGAATATGGTATGATAGAGCGATATTTGTGAAATATTCAAATCAAATGGATTAAACTACTGAATCACAAAAATGTTCTTAAAAAAAGATAAATGGCTCAAACAGATGACTACATCTAAAATGTCTACCTTTCTAAATTCAAAGTAAGAAACCTCATAAAAATCAACCTAAGGTAGTTTTTCTATAGATAACCTAGATTCTATAGAAGCACAGCTGAATATGCAAGTTGAGGAGCCGAATGACTTCTTGTATCTCTTCTTCTTGGAAGCCTTGGAAATATATTTTCCAGTTCGATATAGATATAAAAACGTTAGTGATTATTCAATAGTGTAATAAGTAGTAGTTTAATGATTACTATGCAAATTAACTGCATTGACATGCTATTTTTACATTACAGATACTAATTCAAAAAATTATATTTAGTATTTAGAATTTTCTTTGTATGCATGTTATTTTCTAGAATTCAGCACAATACATCCTGATGTATTCACAAGATATTGTCGCGATCTTAAATTTTAATCATGATCCAGCCGTTTGTCACCGATATTGACCCTCTCCATACGTTTAATTACACAAGTACAGCAGCAGGGCGACAACAATAAATTCCAAGAGTAAATTTAACTTTAATCAGGACTGTATTTCTTATTGCATCAATCCCTGATTTATTCTTTTCTTTTTTACCAACCCAACCCAAAAGTGGATGCCGTCTCAGTGATGCATGGCGAGGAAATGGCAGGGCCCCCTGTGGGAAATTGAATAGTCCATTTCCAATGGACTGTGCCCTGGAAAATCCATGGGGGTCAGTGGCAATTTGTCTCAGGAGGTCCACACTGAGAGTCATTACGCTCAAGACCAACATGTCCATAGGGATGGAGCCATTCTTTAGTGAGACACTTTTTGAAATATATACACACACGCACACGATATTTCCCCTTTGTTTGTCATTTTAAAAATAAATAAGAGGACCCCCCCCGCCCCCACACCCCGCCCAATTCTACACTCCCAAGCCCCCCACTCAGAGCGAATCGTGCAGGTTGGAAGCCGCACAACACAATGATGAGCGCACTTTTCACTATCATGGTGCAGCAGCGTCTCGTTAACCTTTGTTTTTAAGTAGCTCATCTTTGTTGAGCAAATTGCTCATGTCTCTCATTTAATTATACGTAAAATGCCGTATCTACACTTCACCGTGGCGCAGATTACAAGTGTCATGAATTTTAATGGGACAAATGTGCTGCCATCAATCACTATAGTGTGGGCACGCTATAATGATGCGCCTTCCTACCTGTTTCAGCAGGTAGGAAGACACTATAAGCTAATATTAAGTGGCAGACAAAGCCGAGATCATTTTCTGCCATGTCGGTCAATTTACATTCAATCTTGGTGTTTAATGACATGTGCCTGTTGTATTATATTGAGGATTATATTATTACAGTAGGTGTTTAGAGTAGCTTGCTGTTTTTAGTATTTACAATGATTTAAATATGAGGGCAGCATGAGTGATCAGAGGCAGCTCCATCTCAAGTTTGCTCGGAGAAACTAGGGCTCCACAGCAACATTGAACAAGTGAAAATGGATAACTTTCATTTTGTTTTTCGCGCATCTATTTGCACGACAACTCGGAGCCACTGAAACGCAACTTTTTTTTTTTTTTAATACAATTTGTCTCTGTGTAAAACTGTAACTTTTCTCAAATGTGAATAGTTCTTCTGCACATGTGCACATACAGGAGAGGGATACTAACAACACTGGCAGCCTCCAAAGTGTCAATTTGCTCCTGGGACTTGGTAGTTTTATAGGTGAGAGTCACCCGTAATAGAAACTTCATCATCTGTCCATCTGAATGTCTGAGTGCTTGGCATTCATAGCGGTTACAGTGTATTGTTCTCTGTGCGCAGATGTGTGGTTTCATTACAAAAACAAACAGCAGCGCCAACTCCAGGTTCAATGTGAAAACTACATTGTTTCTGCCATTTCAGACATCATTTTGCTTTGGATACCAACATTCTTCTGAAACTAAACTCCGTCATACCTTTTTGTTCGGTGTTGGTGAATTCTTAGCTGGTAAGATTCCCCAGTTTTTAGAAGTTGCGTTTTAAAATACAAATCACACCAGCTCTTCTATTGTGTGTTTTCTTTACATCCTTTTTGTGCAATGACGATGATATTGCTGTGAAGTGACCTGGACACAGGAGTAGCCTTTTTCTCCTATTTTCGCCCCAAACTTTGATCCAGGAAATTTCTTCACAAATGTAAATGTTGTCTAAACCAGTTCGGGTGTGGGAGACCGTCTGTCTCCATGTGATGCACGATCTGTTGGGACCTCCTGTGGTTTCCCCGGGTTCAGCCCCCCCGATGAGTATAAAACTGGCAGAGAAGATGGATGGATGGATTAATGGATAGTGAATAAATGAAGTGCTTTACTTTACCTCAACATAATCATTATTTGGATGGCGGTCATTAGGCTGCAATTAATACTTATTGGTAATAAGTAAAGCAATAAAAGTCAATAAAGCCGGTATTTTCCTTGAGATCTGCAAGAGTGGATATTTTTGTCTGACCATCATATCGAAAGTGTTTGAAGAAGTCTTTTAAATAATCATTTATTTCTTCATCGAGGGCACTAACATGCTAAAACTAAAACAAGCCAGCCGGGCACTGGTTGCTTGTCTATCAGAGACTCAGAAAGCTGTTGCCCCCCCCAGAGGATTTATAATTTATGTGGTTAATTGGTAACATTCATTTCTTGTTAGTCTGTTACTTCTAATGATCTAAGTGATTGTTGATCCATTTTTACTAGATTAATAACAGAACAAAATATGTTTTGTTTTTTCATATTTCTCTGTTAAACAGAAGAGTACCTCTGTTTGCTAATTTGTCAAGTATTTTTGGACGAAAATGTTGAGCTTGCATGAAAGAAGTCCCCACAATAAATGGAGTGTCAGTCAATATTTACCGAAGCTGCACTAACGCAGTGTGACGTGATTATTCTCAAATTAAATCTACCCGCGACATCATTGTATATTTCCCTGGTGCTCTTCTAAAGAAATGTTTTTCACCTTGGCAGAGTGAATTCATCTGCCTCGGTGTTATTCATTTGCCCTCCTCTCTCATTTCCTGTCTCACCGTTTTTTTTTTTCTATGTTCCGCGGATTCAAATCACATGTGCTTTGCCCACACATCCTCGGAGACAGACAGTGGAAGATTGCATGACCACACTTGATCCATAGCAGCTGTATCATTGAGTTTCTAGTTATCGGAGCATTTCTGTTTGGCTTGCGGATGAGCGGCACCTCAGAACAGCCTCAATGTGGCAGCTCTATTCTTTTTGATTCCGATGCTGTTCGAGAGCAGAGGAGCTGTGGATACCTTGCAGACGTTTTAGTCAGTGTAGCTCCTAGCTCCAGTTCATTTTATTTATTTTTTTTACATTCCACATTAAGCTTTAGACCTTTCACATTAAACAAGCATGAAAACGTGTCCAAAATATTTTCCCAGTACTGGTTAGTATTGCTGCATGATATGTGAACATGCTGTAATGTTGAGTGTCATGATAATGATTTCCTTTGCGATAAATACAAATCCTTCGATTGATACGATTAATCTTGTCATATTTGTTCTTCCAAATATTGGTGCTCTGTCTCTTGCCTCTAATTTCCACGGGCCATGACTGGAATAGCTTTTTTTAAGTCGTTTTTTCATTCTTTCAATACATGCGCATTAGAAGTTCCCACCAGCAGGATTTTCTGAGCAGATCTGCTCGTTGATTTTGTTTTTGTTGGTCACATTTCCACGATTTTTGTGCTCCCGACTTCATCCTGGAGTAATGAAGTAAAAGTCCATCGTTTTTAAACACATGCTAAGATGGATCTTCTCTACACAAGCTGCTGTAGCTTCCGTGGCTAATTTACATGTGTCGATGTAGCCATGTTTCAGACGGAAACAAAGCCACAGCCACTGTAACTTAGTAGTTAACCACAAGTTCTGCTTTTTTCCAGATTTTCCTAACTCGTGTATTTTACCATTGCAACCTTTACCAAGCGTTCTACACACACTTTGTAACGTCAGCCACTCGCATTAATGGGTGGGCACCTAGTTTCAGCTCCGCATGCCTAATCTGATTGGTCAATTGCGCATTTACAGAGTTTGAAAAAAATAGGTATAAACGGTCAGTCAATCCATTAAGCATTTTGTGCATGTCATTGCAATAATGGTGAATTTGCGATGTACTGTGCAGCCCTTGTACGCAGTACTCCAACCCCACAGTGAGAATATCCCTGTTCGATTCCCTCTGCTTGCATGGTGGTTACTCCATGTAATCTGACGCCTTCCATAGATTTATGCGTGCCATTGTCTCTCTGTGTTGGCTACGTGATGGACTGGCAATAGACTGGTGGATTCCGAATTCACCCACGTTGACCTCAAGTTGGATGTTAAGTTGGATATTAAAAGCACAAATAAGTGCTTGGATGCAGCCACACAAAGAAAAACAGAGAATGACTTAACATTGCTGCAATGACTATTCATTTTGATGGCAAAAAAGTTTGAAAGTTACAGCCCTCGGGGTGAATAATTTCACAGTTTCCTTCACAAAAAGCTTTAGCAGTCAGCCCTCTTCATGAGACTTGTCGTTCTATTCACATTAACTAATGCAGTCAGTTCAGTGGAGAATTCACATAGAGCACATTGTTGGTTGAAGACATACTCTGTTTTGGTTTGTGACCCCAAAAAATCCCTAAAAACACGACGTAACTTGCCTCATAGTGAGAATGTCACTGGTTCCAGTCCATATTTTAAAGCCTGTGTTTCTGTGGGAAGGTTCTCCTTGTATTCGTGTTGGTTTTTGCTGTATATTTTCTGCGACAGTTCCCCTAAAAAAAATTAATTAGCCATGCATTAAAGGTTGATTGGTTAATGGAGGTTAATAGAGGTGACTTTAAATTGGCCGTATGTGCCATTATGTATGTGTGTGTGTGTCTTTGCCCTGTGATAGACTGGTGACCTGGGTGTACTCTGCCTGAACCCATAATCAGCTGGGATCGGCTACTGCCACCAAGCCCTCGCTGAGTTGAATAAAGTGGGATATAATATGTTCTGATGGACAGATGCATGTATTGCCCCTTCTGTATTTCAGGATGCGGTTCTCAAATTTATTGGATACGTTACGTATGAATGAAAAAAATTAGTTATTCTGGCCCTTTGATAGAAGTTCTGATGCCTTGTAATACTAATGTGATACAAACATTCTGATTACCGTGTTGGTTAAATAGACACCTGAAGGAATATGACAGGATCTTTCACTTACAATGTGTGGTTATTTCTTTTGGAGTCTGAATAGTCCATGTTTCTTTCTGAGCTCCATAAGTGTGTTATGTACATGCTTTTGAGAAATCCCTCACAACAATTTAACTACACGAGGAAAGATAATTTTTTTAAGCAGAGCCATGTCGTTCTCTCGCTTCTCGTGTCTCAGTGCATCGCAACAAAAAGACAAGGTAACCATTCGCAACTAAGAGGTAATATTTTTCAGATCTATTTTTACGATCTGACCAATTACTGTCAGCATGCAAGAGAATAGATGCACTCTGATGTCAGTCTTACAATGAATGCACCAAGCGTGTGACTGATTTCACACATGGGCTCTATGTTTCTAGAGACCCATTGTCTATTTTTTTCTTCATGTGAATTCAAAATGATTTGCCAAATTTGTAATGAAGCAGCAGCATTTCATTTGACTACTCAAGCCATTTCCCAGGATTAAAAGGTAGGTGTTGTCTTTAAACTAGAGGCTTTTGTTATTTTTAGTGCTTGATACTCTTTGCCAGTGGTGATGAATGACATTATGAAGTGTAAATATATTGCTTTCAGAGGGCCCTGAACAGGCCATAATTCCCTGTCTCTGAGCTCAGGTGAAGGTCACCGAGGAACTGTCAAAAGCTACATGTTCCCGGGAACGTGCTACCACAGCAGCAAGGCTCCCAAGAATTAAAGTGGCTGTCTGAATGAAGCCAAGCAGGATCATTAATTTTCATTTTTGTTCACAGTCAGCTGTTATTTATCCTTGGCCTTTATAGTTTTGAGCTTGTGGGACCGGGCCAGATTTTCCTCTAAGTCAGTGGGTACATAATTTAGACTCAGTATAGCAATACAGCTAGCCTTTAATTTTACCCTGAAAAGTAAAACAGCACTTTGGATCAACCTCGGCTACTGAGATTAGCCAGGAACAAGCAGGGCTAATCATTGCAATTCTATTATTCCAGGTAACGGCCCAATCTCTGATGGGCCGATTTTGTGTGACAAACACTTAATTTGATGTGAGTGCAGCAGATTGTACACTGATGTTTATCATATTTGTTCTATTATGGGTGAAATCATTATCCTTTAGCTCTGCTCGAAAGGCTTTTGGCATTGCTGAGAAGTGTATAGTGCTTGGCAAGAGCTGCAGCCAGCGCCTGTTGGTTTCACTGCAGTTATTTATTTATCTCTGATATCAAAGCTAGAGTCGACAAGATTTAACTTAAAAATAGATCGTATCAAGCAGCATCACATAGTGAGGGTATGTTGGTGGGGCATCCGATTTATTGTAACTGAGATCACACTCTGATGTTTCCTATCAGCTAAAATTAAAATTTTGTCTTTGAGGATGGTCACCTCGCCCACAGGAAATTAAAAATCAAAGCTTGATACGGAGTTGTCTCCCGAACAACAGTAAGGAAATATAGAAAATACATAAATTTAAAAAAAAACATCACTCTGATCATTTCAGTTTGTCTCTTTGTTATTCAAGTGTTATCAGTTTAGATTCACTCCCTGGAATGAGACATCTACATAATTGTCTCCGTGTTATTTTAAACAATCATTTAACCACTCATTACGTTGCTCAGACTTTAGAGCAAGTAAACACAGCAAGGCAGATCTTGTGAAAGGAAAAAAAAAATAATGAAGTAAAATGAATGTGATACAAAGCTTCTGGAAACATGTCCAAATGCCATGATAGCTTTAAGTGTTGTGACTCAGGTTATGTACGTATATATTGCACCTACTGTATGCTGTATCAAACATTTGATCAATAAATGAACATGATAAAGTCACAAACAAGCACAGAGGGAGGTGTTATTTTCAATTATGCATGAATGCTCTATGCTGCCCTAGTTTTCAACAAACTGAGTCAAATTGTATACAACTTTGTGGTGTTAGATACACGAACGTAGCAGTAGTAAATTAAAGCTCATTTGGACGTGTGTGTGTGTTTGTGTGTGTGTGTGTGTGTGTGTGTGTGTGTGTGTGTGTGTGTGTGTGTGTGTGTGTGTGTGTGTGTGTGTGTGTGTGTGTCTTACCTATAAGTTAGATCCATATCCCATCGGATTCATGCAAATATTGGGACACAGGAGTGCGACTCTCCTGCTGTGAATTGTTTTATTTGCAAAAAAAAGTTGCCTCCATGACTTATTAAGAGCATTCAGCATGTATTTGAAAACATGAACTCTCAATGCTTCGCCCAGTCATAGATTTTCATAGTTTTATTATGTTTTAAGTGAAATCATCCATCAAGTGAAATGGTGCAAAGGGCAAACATATGATCAGAATAATCTACGTTAATCTTTAGCGTAACAATTTAATGTATAATTTTAATGTGATTGTCATCCGTTTAAACAAAATGTTAGCATTGCAAAACAACATCTCGGTACATTAACATTAGGTCTTCGGACAAAAAGTCGAAAAGCTGGTGAACAAAAATTTACAACACAGTCACATAGGATCTGGTTGCTTCAACAGTGGCTGCCTTCAGGAAGGCAGACATCAAAGCCCATATTAAAAATATATACTTCCATAATATTGTCCTTGATTGTCAGTATCTTCCTTCTAAGAAAACAATGTATGCAACATTTAACGGTGCTAGAGCGGCATTTGCTGTTAAGGTGTAATTTAGAGGCTCTGTCAGTGACCAAAATAGGCCTGCAGATAAGAGCTGAGGGTGCCTTGCACATCATTAAGTGTGAAATATAACAACATGCCCCTGAGCTGCCTACTGTTCCCCTGGAGAGACTCTGGAGAGACAGCTAGATAGGGCTCTGCACAATTATTGCTCAGAGAGCCACAGACCTACCTTGCTCACATTGCTTCATTTTGAAGCTGCTCTTGATGCGGAGTATTGCAGCACACCACTACATGAAATACTAGATAACAAAGGTGGAGAATACTTCCAGTGACATTCCTTCTCTAGTCCAGTACGGCTGTGATAAAGCTGCTGCTCGTCTAATTGGGTTTCTGTTGCCTTATAACAGCCCGCTTGCCCACATAGTACTTCATCCCCCCATTGTTTATCTGACAAAAGAAAATTGCGCTGATTTTAATCAACTTGGCTTGACACAAAGGCACATTTGAATTATGGTATACAGTCCCAGTTTATTTCCCTACAATATACATGCGTAGCTACACTGATGGTGTTTGAGGCTCCGAGCACTTTCCCAAACATGGGTGACCTACAATTCAGCAATGTCTGAAAGCATCCCGTGTCAACACAACGTTATAGTGGCTGCTTCTGCTCTGCTAACATGCGTCTCACACTATGTCTCCACTATAGACACACTGTGAACTTCTCATTATCCAGATATGGCAATGCATGAGCCTATAGTGTAACTGGAGGCAGATTATGACTGAAATTATTTCAAAGTACTCCCTGGAAAGAGCGAAAACATTACATTATCCGGAAACACGCAGCTCTAGAAAATTGAAATTGGAGCCTGTTCTCTGAAAGGCAGTATGTTGTAGTCCTCTGGCTCATTTTCTTGTTGCTCTTTTGTTTAGGTGGAAACTCAGACCGCTTTCACTGGGAATCAGCATGCTGAGTTAGGACCCGCAGTATGTTTGTCTTGGTCCTGTTGTCATTTTGTCAGCTTTTAGGCATAATCAAATTCTACCTCAGTGAGTCATTTCATTGCATGTTTGGAACAGAGGATTAATTACCAGTGCTTTAACACAGCAGCAACCGATCCAAAGAGCAGTTTTAATCCATCACACATACGAAGATTCATCAGTTCCCTGTCATTATACGTGAAACAAATTTTCATACGCTTTGACACACAAACCAGCCGTACTATATCCTGTTTCACAGGACCACGCAGTTCACAAAGAAATCAGATACATTTAATAAAGTCCATGCATGTTTACGTTGGTATTTTCCCATGTCTTTCATATCCCTCTGACGGCTGAATCCCAAGGATCCAGAGATGAGTCGGGAAGTAGTCTCCTAACACTGTGGTTTTTCAGACTGCTGACAAGCTGTTCTCTGGCTATTAAATCCATTTCTCACTGTCAGTGATGCTGAAGTAGGTTATATTTGAATGAGGAGATGTTGGGGCTCCTGCCGCTCTGGGACCTATATATACACTTTATGCAGTGGCGCCTCCATTGTCCATCATATCTCGGCTGATGCATAGTGGCATGATCATGGTGGGAGGTTAAAAATTCAATTGCGCATAAAATTGTCACGTTTGGTAAATTTGCTGCACAATGTCTTGGTTTGTGGTCAAAAACTTTGGAATTCTTGCATGGTGATGTGAATATTTTTACATGTATTTCATTGGATGTAAAAAAAAAAAAAGTATAAACTTGAAAGAGGCAGTTCACTGAAAAGGATAGCTGGCCGGTGGCCACTCTACAGGCCAGCATTAGTGACTGAGAGCCATGCAGTGGAACAGAAAGCTGACTGACATGGCCTGTTTTGGGCTGCAGACCAGCAAAGCTGCCTTGTTGATCTGGAGCTTCAAGAGGTTTTATTCTGAATGTGAATGTCAAAACATTCGGGACATCCTGCAAAACTGGTCCTCCGTTCCCTGATTCTCCACCTGAGCCGTGAGACATGACTTTCAGTGGCAGATTAGATTCAATCAACCTTGTGTTGTGTTGAACTTTGTCATTTTCTTGTACACACACTGGCAATTTACTGAACGGGCACATATGCTAGACAAAATAGGCCTTCTCAAGGTCCAGTTGCTGGCTTTTTCAGAGGCTCTCTATAATATGACAAGGTGTTTTGAAATGACTTTGCTTGGTTGGCATGGAGATGCACCTGCTACTATTCAAGCTTTGTCTCTTTCATCATTTAATCTGCAGCGTTTGAGTAAACTCAGTGTTTATTGGCATTGAGAGAACGCAGAACTTCATTCTTGATCTGGGAAAGAGAAGTCTGCCAAAAACAACTACGAGTCGAGGTACACTCACAAGTTCCTTTTTTTGATTGATTAATTAATTAATTAACTAATTTGATTCAGTAATATCACCCTCAAAGACATGGTGCTACGTTGCTATTTGAATATTTCTTTACATAACTCATGCAAGGTTGCACATTGTGGGAAGTATTTTTTTTTCTGTTGAAGACAGACACCTATACCTTGAACCCTGTCACTCCAAACAAACCCATACACCAATTGAAAACGTGTTTTATAGCAGCAGGGTCAAACATAAGGTCCCACAAGCCAAAAACTGGTCAGTCAGAGAGTGAAAAGTAGACTGCAGGTAGACACTGCACAGTGTAAAAATCCCCAACAAAGAAATCCAATGCAGTCGAACACAATTAAATCAACTGCTAATTTGGAAGATGTCCTCTGTGTGTCACACAATTAAAAAATCTGCCAGCAGCCATTTTGAGATAAAAGTTACAATACGATCAAATTCCTCCTTTGAGAGAGGTAATTGTAATTCCAGAAGACACAGTTCCATCCATCAGTCCACTATACTGCTTAAGTCTTTGCAAGGTCGTGGGTTGCTCGTGAGGTAGATTTTTTATTTTTATTTTTTTAAATATGGAGTTACTAAAATCTGTAGATTATACCTTTATTTTAATAATTTTGCCTAATTCAGATGAAACATGGGTTTTCAAACATAATGCAACACAAAATCCATCCAGTAACCTTACAGAGCAATAGGAGAGCCAACAATGAGCTCTCAATACCAAAATGATTATGAACTTTATCTTGAGTCTTATTTGAGAAACAAATGGTCCTGTCATTAAGAACACACCATCTATAATTCTTTTTCCCCTTTTCCCTTTTTTTTTTTTTTTTTTTTTACAAACAGTTATTCTGCCTAGGCTGGCCTTGGTGCCAGAAGATAAATAAGGGGAATTAATTTGTGTCAGGATGACAGGAAAGCACTGCTCTGTTTGGCAGGGAAAACAGAGCAGACAGGGTTATTAATGACTCGACGTGTGGACTGCAAGGACCACAGTCGCTCAAAAGGAGGTCAGGAGAGGGGGAGGCGAGCCGGAGGAACGGAAACAGGGTGCTAACGCAAGAATAAAGGGAATATTCAGTAAAGTGGCAGATGAACTGAGGGAACTAGTCTGTGGGATGGTAGAACACCCAACACTCCTGAGTGCACCGTGCGCGCCCTAGTTTGTAACGTCACCAGGCGTGCACCAATGGCTGCCGTGTGATGGAGTCATGTAAATAATGGACTCTCCACTGTCTGAGTTGGGAGGTGTGTGGAGGAAGCAGTCAGGTCTGGGTGGCTGTGGCCCAGCCACACTTTAGTTTTCAATCCTATTGCCGTGGACAGACCTTTTTTCTTTTTTCTTTTTAAAGCCTCTGAAACTTTTTTCTAATCAGAGTTCAGTACCAGCCTATAATTGTCATGTCATTTGAAACATTAATTGGCAATTAGATTCCAGCACTGCTCTCTGAATTCTTTAATTGGTCATTTGAATGAACAATTCATGACTTCGCTGTCTCTTGATTTAAAGCTTTCTGTTACATGAATACAGTAGTTTTATGTGCAAAGTTAAAATTGCAGGTCACAGGTGGCTTGACTCTTTTTTGCAGCAAACATTTCTACAAAAAAAAGGTCAGGGCATCATGGGGGCTAACATTTGGAAGCAACCCCTCCTCATGAAGATCTATTATTGATTAAGTCTCACTGGGTGAGGCCAGATTAATGACTGGTTGGTAAAAAAAAAAAAAAAAGAATAAAAATTTTTCCAAATTGATATTTGAAAAGTTCAATAATGTTTGAATGTTTTAAAAAGCCACTCAGTTCAGTGAGCTCCTCAGAAGTCAGAAGATTTTTGTATTTTAAGAAGTGTTTGGTCATTGTGAATTCATTGGAATGGTCAAAACTTTTAGAATGGTTTTAACAAGACAGAAATTTAACACTAAAAATGAAAAATATATTCACACTGACACAACATGATTGGAATTCTTACAAACAATCCATTGCAATTCACTTTTAAGGTCCATTTTAATGTAAGTTTTCAGTCTAAAAGTTTTAGTTTTTCTCTCTGCATTCCAAGCTTATTTTCACTCTGAAACTGTCCAATGGTTTATATATGGATGCAATTTCTTAATGTGACCCTACTATGTAAATAGCTTGTGCAAGCATGTGACAGCCAGTGACTAATTGTTTTTAATATATCATATGTCATGTTTTATTGGTTTTCAATGAGCGCTGAAATTAGCAGCGACCTAGTTTTTGTTAGGATAAGGCTGCAGATTATTATACATCTCTGATAAAGAGCCTTTAAAATCAGGACACTAGGCTATGGCATATTTTCCATTATAGAATAGGGAAGTGTTTGGTGAACGCACACACACACACCTATCAATACTATTAATGCAATTACCTTGTCACCTTGCTGTACTCCACATAATCTTTTAAAACATTACATGTTCATTGCAAGTTCATGAATAAAGTAGTGTTGCGTGACTCACATGTGGTACAGTATGCAAAAATAGCTCCTTATTTAAAGAACAAATATTCACTGTATAATTCACAGATCTCACTCCTGACAAGGACATTCTTGCATATTTAAAAGCAGAAACCACCATCGTATGCTAATCGACCCATATGGTGCTGCAGTATAACATTGTCCGTGCACGGGCGTTTGTTCTGCTGATTACTGTAAATCTTTAACAATGAGTCAACCTCGGCATCAGGCAGCATCCTGGTTTGCTCCTCTGGCTGACTAGCTCCACGTCCACAAGTTAGCTGGTCATTTCTGTCATATAACTCAAACACTACATCTCTAAATATATATTTTTTTTTTTGCCTTGCTTTATTCTAAAAACAAATCTATTTTATAGATTGGACAAAATAATGTTTTGAATACTTTAATGCTTTGTATAAAAGCGGATACCTCGGTGTGGTTGCTGAGCCAGCTGACGTAAACAAGCATTTGTTCCTTCTGTAGATAGACAGAAAACTTCACTATAGCTGAAATAAAAACAACTATATGTATATATATATATATATTTTTTTTTTTTTTTCAAAAGAACTACACAATATCAAAGACAAAACCTATTTTTGCAGGAACAATAGACATCCTCCAAGGATGTTAGCACTGACCCAGGCTGTGAGGTAAACACGACTTCAAGTATGCATATCAGGAGAAACATAACGAGGGTCTGTTAGTAGAAATTGTATTGAGCAAAAGTGGCACACTGATTATGGTTTAAGGGGTATAAACCCCCAATTTTATCTCAGCTGAGCTTTACCAGGAAGATTACTGATCAGCTTCTGATAACAACTCAACTCTATGTTTAACCTGAACAAGCTGACATTTCCAATAAATAAAAATGTGCAGTTTGGATACAATGCCATTTATAATAAGCTTTGCAAAGACAATGTCTTGCAATTTCAGATTGTATTTCTTATAATCTCTTGATTTTGTGTTTCATTTGACAAATCTACTGAAGGATGTGGAATCCGGTCCACCACCATGTTTTTCTCCAGAGTATTGTCTCCAATAGCTGGACACAGCCTCCGGGCGCAGGACTACTCCTCCAACATGCATATTTTCACAAATGCCGTTATATCTTTACACATAGATTTAACTATATTAATCTTTTGAAATCCAACTGGAGTTTTATGATCTCATTAACACATTTTATATTTATCATGCAAAACTACAATAGAGCAGAAATAGTGAAATCAGCTGAACAGTCATATTCAGCTTTGATTTGAAAACTATTGTCAGTAGCACATGAAATAAAACATGAATATCTATCATATGACTAAAACACACTGTTGTTTCTATATTCACAGGCTTCATGCAGGTTGATTGTGTGACGCTGTCAGTCAAATGATTTTTTTTTTTTTTCATTTCATTACACATGAAACAGACAAGCTGGTGTGCGTGTGTATATAGTGACAGGTGAAGATAAGCTCTCAGTCTGTCACTGATTAATCCTGCCATTCTCACATTAAGTACTATAAGTGTGGAAAAACCTCTTTGCTAATTGCACATGGCAGCGCGTGATGTGATTTTTACAACATAAAGGTCAAGCACACTCTTCACATTGGCCTGTTCATGCGGGTAGTTGCTTGACAGGAGCATCATCACCGCATCTTCAGCCGTTTCGGCCACAGAATACAAAGTAGTTCAAAAAACTTGGCTGACCTCACACACATCTGGTACGTATGCGCGTGCTGGAAACTTACTCTGTTGCAGCCTTACAAATTGTCTCGCAAGATAAGCTTAGGAGGGAATTCAGAATGATGTCACCAGCACTGACATCTCTCGAGACTTTGTTTTTTCTGGTAGAGAAATATTGCTATTAAATATGTGGAAGGGACCGGTTGCCTCTGTTTGTGTGTGCAAGACAGTCTGACAGGAGAGACACAGTTTACATACCCAAGATTGCAGGGGTCTCGACAAACATGTGATTATTCCTCGGTAATTAGCTAGTTGGCATCCCTGTGGTAAAAACAAGGGTGGTAATTATGAGGAGGAGGTCTTGGGACTGCTGTCTGCTTTGTTCAAAAGACGCAACACACCGGGGGATAAGACAATGAGATGGGAGCAGGAGGGCACAGGGGAGGAGAGGTGGCATGTGCTGAATGTGTCCATGCTGTCATAGATGACAAAACAGGCTGATAATTGCAAAGCAAGGAGACTAAAAACATGGTTTACAGCTTCTGTGATGTGGAAGTAAGTGCATTATTGAGTGTACAACATGGAGAGTGGCATTCATAAGTAATTTAAAAAATAGAATTTTGGTTGTATGGGGCAGATGGATAAACTGTGGAGAATGTCAACTAAAGATAGACTTATCAAAATTTCTTGGAATTTATCACTGTTGGAGTTTTGTGTCCTTGTCGGCCTGTGAGTCTCTCTTGCCGCGTGTAGCTCACACACAGGATTTAAGTCTCACGGTGTTCGCCTGCCCGTGTGGAGCATGGATGTCCTGTCAAAGTCAGAGGGCCAGGGGGTCACTGGGGGCAGATGAAGATCCATCACAGGCTTGACTAGTGCTGGCTGGACCACAAGGCCACCCCGGGACCCACAAGGCCCCATTTGCTGCAGTTGCTTGGCAACCCTCGTTGTAATTAGTCCTGAGATGTAGCGCCTCAAGTCAGATACCCAGCCATCCCTGCTAGGTCAGACCGCAGTAGGAACAGAGCCACACCTACACAGGCTCCAGATACTCAAGTGAGTTCGTATTAGAGCACTAAGCACACTGTCAGCACATGAGCACAGGAAACAATCCCCTCTTAACGGCTCTACGGCTAATTTCCTTTGACTCGCTAACTTCAGTTGTAGCTTTGCTACCCTGTGAATTGCAAATTGGGGAAAAAAAAAAAAAAAAAAAAAAGGTTTTCTCAAGCACAGAGAAACAAAACAAAAACATTACTTGTCCTAATTACGCAAACATTTCATTTAGTACTTTGATCCAATATAAGATATAGTAATTAAATGTATGTCATTGATGTTGTGTTTCTGCAGTGATGAACTGTTGAACTGGAATTAGTTATATTGAGTTGCCTTTAATGTTTTAGTGACTTCATTTTTAAACACATTACATTAGAAGAATATTAGCAACGTATTTAAATGTATAATGCATGGCGGTGCAACAGTGTTGATCTCTACAGTTTTTCGATGAGCAATGAGCCTAAAGCATATTTATTATTGACAATATCAATAAAAAACTAAATCGATGACAGAGCTATCACACCGAGTAACTTTGCCATAGGCAGGAGTAGATACCAAAGTGGCCCCTACGAGTAAGTATGCTGGTTATGTCTGCTGATGTTACAGAAGTGCGGCCCATATGAAGTCACAGTGAAGACTAAGTGTAGGATGAAATATTGCTTTAACCATGAAATGTGACAAATGAGGTACTGAGGAAGCTAAAGGCCACTTTTGGCAGCCTGGATGAGAATGACCCACGCGGCGGTGGCTGGGAAGGGAAATGGGAGGGCTTAAATAAAGACAAATTGCTATTTCCATATTGTGTTGAGATTGCATTTACTGGAGGAACAGAGTAACAGTTCAGTCTCCAGAGATTATCAATAAATCATGCTGCACATACATTGGAGTGATGGGACTTCTTTGTGCAGGACGCAGGAACTATGGAGATGGAGAGGAGGGAGGAGACTTAATAGATATTGGATGATTGAAATGCAAGCAAGCACCACTCAATGGCTGCTTTGTAGAAGTATAGTGTACACGCTGTATGCACTCACATTGCATCTTCCTGTTTTGTTTTTTTTTGGGGGGGGGAGGTTGTCACAATGACTGGCAGTCCTTTAGATTTTAATGAAGTATAAAAAAAGATGCACATGAGAATGATTATTTTTGAATTAATAAAAAAAAAAAAAAAAAAATCTAGTTAGCTTATGAGAGCCTATTTTGGCCGAGTAAGTGATGCACATTGCTTTAGGTTTCAAAGAAGGGAGACAGTTTTTTGTATACTTCTCAATCATTTTGCGATACAAAACTCTCAGTCATCTCTCTTTAAGAGTTCCACTACCTTCTTTAATGCGTGTATTCTAAGTACAAGGTTATACAGATACGATTTGAGCCATCTGAGGTACAGTAATTGAATGTAACACTGTCAGAGAAGTATTGTCACTGCTCATTCTTATTACTAGGGAGAAGCTTAACAAAATATAATTATTTTTTTTTTGTTCTCCATTATGTTACCAATTACATTTATTCGTTATCTTGACATAAAATTTTAAGGCTGTGTTCTTTTTTTTTTTTTAAACTATGTTAAGCATTTATTGAGCACTCATTGCAAGATCTCATCTGAATATTTAGGAGAATCTAAAAATATTTTCACTTTCTAAAGACGGTGAGTATACGAATCTCTATATTTCATTTTTAGTTAATTAAGTCATTTTAAAAAATGGCAGATTTCTTTCACTTGATTTATCTAAGCTGTTCTATATTTCTATGGTGTACCACTGTCCCACAGCACAACTGCAAAATCATACCTAATCTTCAAAAAATGTTGCAAACATTGTTACTTGTTCTATTTATACCAGCAAATACCAGGAGCTGTTGCACTGACGAGGAAGATCTCGCTGTCTTGCACAGGTTTTTTTTTTATTTATTATCCTATATATATTTTGTAAAAGATAATTATATAGTTACATCCCCAATAAAAGGTTGATGAGGCAAATGTGTGTGTTTGTCTTTACCTGAAATTAGCTGCCAAAAGAATCTGGGAACAAAGTGGATTGTGGGTAATCATACTGTGTAGACACATTAACACAAATTGCATTGTTCACAAGCATAATGTATTGATTTTTTTACCTAAACCAGATTAGACTAAGGTTAAAGTACTGTACATTTGCACTAAAGTAAGCAAACATTGTGCCAAGAAAACATCATTCAAGTCACACAGATATTAAATGCATTGAGGCGTATTCTGATTTATTTATTTTGTTCCTGTTTCCCTCGATGGATAAGTCATTGACTGTGGCTTGTTTGGTAGTAATTCACAACCTGCGACCCATATTGGTGACCCATAAAACCTTAGCAAAGTATCAGGAGGTCAATCCTGGCTCAATAAATTCTAAGACCAAACATCAGCATCCTCAGATCGGGCTGCAATAAAAAAAAGGCACAGCTTATAAACCAGGCCTCGTGGGACGGAAACATTCTCTCCCCACTGGTGTTTGAACTATCACTTTAAAATCTGCCTGCTGTTGTCTTCTGCCATTCATATATTTTGTGAGCACATCGGTCTATTTTTAAATGCATAAATAAATAAATACAGTCAGCTTGCAGTGAATAAACTGCAGTTTTATAATTTTCTGGTACACTTGCATAGCAAATATGTGTCTGTTTGTAATCATGACGTGACTCTTATCACTGTGAAATGATTTCACAAAACCCATTAGCTCCAGATTAATTTAACAAAGAGGTCTTCCGATTGACTCTGGAGTGTTGTCGATTTTACAGTACATTAGACTGTTTTGTGGCCTCGTGACTTCGCACCCAGGCGTTAATGTCACGAGATACTTTCTATTTTTATCTGTTTAAAGAGACATAAAACAGACTCGCCACAATGTCCATGAGTACTGGGCTCTGTGTGACATGAATACTGTGACCCACATCTATTCGGAAGTGTTGCCAGATCCCACTGGGGAGTTTTGACATTTCCCAATGTTTTCTTCTTTTCTTTTTTTTTTCTCCCCATGAAGCCATGCTCTTGACAGCTCTGCCCACACACACACGCACACACACACACACACACACACACACACACACACACACACACACACACACACACACACACACACACACACACACACACACACACACACACACACACACACACACACACACACACACACACACACACACACATTCCCACTTTCCGACAGCCACCATCCACTGTTGTCCTCGTGAAGTAGTGGTTGGACCTGCAAACAGTGACAATGAGCTCTCCATACACAGTAGATTTATGAGGGCCAAGCCTTAATAAAGGGTGACCCTGGGTGCTGCACCTGCCGTTAAGTGCCATGTCTTCATAATTTAGAGCCGGGACGAGCTGGGCATGCTCCCAATGCTCCGCAATTCAGTGTTTTACATTTTCATTTATATACGGTGTCTGTTTGGTTTGATCGATTGTCAATTAAAGATTCAAGGGTCAGAAATGCCTTCAATTCATTATTGAGACAAAGGTTATGATGCGCAGCATGAACTGTTGGTTGATTTGCAGGTTAAATCAATATGCTAATTTCAAAGCAATGACAAAGTTGGTACTGCTGTAAATAAATAGAAGATATGTATTTTCACTATCTTATAATGCCAATGCCAAGCAGGAAAGTGTGTAATTGTGCGACACGTTTTATGAGAGGATTATCCTTTCGTTTCCTTTGAGCTCTCCTCTATCCCTTTGTCAGTTTCCCCCCACTAATGACATACATGGTTTATCCATGTCATTTGAACCTGGGAGTATGTCCTGTAATTCAGTGTCCCGATTGGATTCGCTGTTTGTTTCCTGTGGTCCCCTTTGTCTGTGCCTCCCTGGTGGCTTGCCTGCTTTCACAAAGGCAGCAGCGTGGCTCCTGTCCCAACGTGGTCCCCCGAGGAACTTCATCTAATGAGCTACATACTGTATCTTTTGTGAAGTTGGTGCATTTACCTTGAGATAGGAGTTCTCCTCTCCATGCTCAGTACGGGCCTGAAGGCTACACTGAATATGGAAATCCACGTTACTGCTGCATAACGTCATCACTCTACTGCTGCAGTGTATTACCATCAAGTATCATTCTGGAGGTAGGCTATATGTATCGTGACATGTGGCATATTTGTCTCCATCAGGTTAGATGATGACACTTGTTAATCCGGCTGAACTCCCCACTAAAGTTTTCACACACAATTATACTTGTGGCAAATCATATTTCAGATTTGTTTTTGCACTGGTATTATCCATCGTCTGTACAGCTGTATTCGACAAAGAGTTGCTGGGGGGGGGCGAGAGCTGGTCCACAGTTGACAGTGTCAACGGTGGCATGCACAGGGAGAACGTTCAAGCTCCACACAGGAAAAAAAAGCCCTTGAGTTTTGATATTTGAACAGAGGTGAGAGGTGAGGCTCTCGTGGGTGGAATACATTTTTAAATTCTATTCTTTTCTATATTGGTTATTTCATGTTCACTGTGATGATTTGGGATTTGTAAAATACAAACTAAATGAATATTATTTACAGCACTAGCTCTCAATCCCATAGAGATCAGTTACCTTTTGTCATTTTGGAGTGTTTTTTTTTGTTGTTGGTTTTTTTCCCCCGAGTGAGAAACTCTTATCTGTGCTGTACTAAAACCCTCCCCAGGGTGGTCACCAACTAATATTCTTACTTGGGTTTAGTCTGGGATAAAGACTTCCAGTCTCAGGCTCTTTGGGTGACCACAGGTACACAAAAACAGGGCACTATCGCTCTGCAAGCTCAGCCGATAAATAGGGGAAACCATTGTAGTGAAGCTTTTAGCCGGCATCCTGGGGAGTCCCGCAGCCAATGACATTTCTAAATGGACAAACAGAGCAGTCAGGGAGACAGGAGCACTTACTCCACAGAGACACTTTGATTCCTTTTTGTTACTTTGGCTTTGTTCACTAAATGCTTTTTTCTTCACGAGCAACAGCAACCACAAAAAAAATTAAAAAAAATAAAAATAAATCCTTCTTTAATCTTGCACAGGATGCTTTTATGCATTTCTAACGGGAAATATTGAAAGTGTATTCACTATTATCGCCCCAACACTGCTATTACCTGGATGTTATTCAATTTATTTTGTTGCATTTTAATTTCTGCCATGTTTTTGAAAAGCTGTTTTTGAAAAGCTGGGAAACTTGTAGTGCATAGTACATAAGTGTGGCAAACAAATTTGGGAAATGCTCAAACATTCCACACTTGTTTTTCGACACATTATATCGTCGTATTCCACAGGTTGTCATTGTTTCAGTTGAGTATACACAACAGCTTTGTTGACCTTTGGACACCGCTGTGGTTTAGTTGGTAGAGTGTGTCGTCTTCCTATTCAAAGATTGGTGGATTGATCTCCGATCTCACTCTGTCTATTTGTTAAAGTGTCTTTGAGCAAGACCACAAGTTGCTCTTAGTGGTGTGCGAACACCTTGCACGGCATCCGTCGCCTCTGGTGTGTTGTGTGTGACGTGTATGCTAATGCTAAAGTCAATTTAGCATCATGGGTTGATTGTCAGCTTAGAATCTGCATTCTGATAGAATATCAATGAGGAACTGGTGTTCACTGACTAATCTGCAAGAATTTTCCAATTGAATCCACCGTGGCAAAAAGCTTTAACAAGCAAAGAAAAGAAATCCAACCACTTGAGGCATCTGCATTAGCTGGACTGTATATAGACTAATATACAAACAAATGAGCCAAATAAATTCTGCAAACCATCTCTTTATATTCCACAACGTTATTGTCGCACCCTGGTGCATAAGTTAGTTTTCATCGAGACGTAAACAGATGTCAGGAACAGCCTGCCCAGGTTTTTGCAATTTCACTTTATCCAACCCCAAATTGCATTTTTGTAATTTTGAATTTCAGACGGCTGTCCCAATTGCCCTCGCTTAAGCTCAGTAAAATCTTTCCAATTCTCTTTTAACACTCGATGCCAAACAGTGGTTTAAGACAACGGTATAATCTGGCAGCTGCCTTTTTTTTTTTGCTTTGCCTTCATCAACTGACTTTGCAGAGCTGTGTGAATTCCATAAATATTTCTTAGTTCAACTGTTTTTTTTCTCGTTTGAAAGCCTCACAATCAAAGACGGCTCAGCAAGGGTTGTTTGTTTGGTTCTGTTTATAAAACAACATGTTGAAATGTCAATGAGGAGAGAACTGCGAGTCAACTATTGTTAGTCTTTCAAAAAGTTTCCCATCAAATTTTAATTCATGAAGTTTCCAGTCCAAACCTGATGTGGTGTTATTTTGTTGTCTGGCGGAAATTGAAGGCATGGTTTCTGTGGTAAACCCCATGTGTAGAATAATCACTGCGTTTGGATTTGATTCACCTTTCAATTACTTCATGATTTCATACTCATTGGACAGACATCTGGTTGCACATGCGTTTGTGTGTTTTTTCCACATTCGTGGCGTAGATTCAGATTTGCGGTTAGCGACTTGAGTCTACCGCGGGACATCTCTGTATTCTGAGCCATGTCTGCACTGATGACATCTTTTTGATTATTTATGATGTTTATCCTCCCTCTTGTACACTTCCTGTACCAATGAATCGCAGGGAAAAAATATCTGGACAATTATGGGAAATGAACCAGCAAAGTAATAATCTGCTTATGAATAATGAATCTACTTAATGGTCTGAAGTATTGCTGGATGTATACTGGATGACTGGAAATGTAAATTGATGGAAACCGACACAATAGAATTTACTTGAAACACTTATATGTGCACATTTCAGAGGGTGCAGATTGGAACAACAGCTCTGATATTCTTGTTTAGCTGTGTATGTGTTCTTTAAGCATTTATTTCACGTGTTTAGGGACGTGTTTCTCAAACTGCAATAATGCGTTGGCTGTTTCCAGAGCCAAAAAGCCTCTCAGAGACTTAGAGGCTGCTTCTTATTGCAAGGAGCTTTCAAGCTGATTGAGAATGTTGACTTTTTCAAATGAAGTAATCATTACCTACTAATGGCCAGAGCTCATGCCGTTTAATTAGCATGAAACTGCACTGCTACTTTAGATATTAAAGAGGGAGGATTGATGCTGCGGAAGAAGGTGAACCTGCCATGTTTGACTGTCTGGCTGTTTGCCATGTGGATCGCTGAATAATGCACAGCCAAACCCTGACTGTGTTAGTGAAACACCAGACAGGATCTGCACGAGCACACTCTGCCCTGAATAAAATATAGCTGCTACCTTCTCCATGGAAGGTGAGTGGATTTTTAAGAGAAGGCAATAATTAAAACTCGCTTTTGGGACATTGTTTGTGTTTGTGACTGCCAGCAGACAGCGAGCTCTTTCCTTTTCTTTTCTTTTTTTTTCTACGCTTAAATGAACTGTCTTATTCTGTAATACTGGAGTCTGCCTCCACATCCCGGATTGATGGTGATTGGCCTGAGTAGCCGCCTTGCATGCATGACTACCTCACAGAGTTTGAGTTCCTGATTGATCCAAGATGTTGACAGACAGTGCTGTCAGTGTTTGATTTGACTGCTGTTATCTGTAATGTAGCTAAAGCTCTCAATGGGCTGACAAGATTAGAATGCATTACTGTCAGAAAGCAGGGTGCCCCGGGGCTGCACCAGGCTCGTTGAGTGTTAATGACTCAGACTATGCCTCACCAGTACGGAGTATGTGCTGACAATCCACTTAGTCACTTGCATCCCAATCAGCTTGCAAATGACAGGTTATTTAACTTCATTCATATATACACAGTATTGGAAAGATTGAAGATATCGACTACGGTGTAGCAGATTTATTAAGTCATTTAAAGGTCAAGTAATAGATTCTTTTTGATTTAGGACCAAATGTAGATCTCTTAAGTAAGACTGAGGCTATTAATCAAGGCTGGCCACCAGAATCTAAATGTGAGGTTAAGTTGGTCTTTGTTCAGTAAAGTTGAGGACAATATGGCTGCTATCTGTAGCTGAAGATATGATGCTTTACCTGTCATTTTCACGGCTATAGATGATTAGCATCTGTGTAATCATTCATGATGTTGTCGTTCATACATACACAGTAGTTTCAGGTTAGTAGTGTAAGGTCGGTTTCAGTCCTTGAAACCTTGAAGGTAATATTCAGAAGCAAAATATCCTTTCTCTTTATGGAAAGAGGTTGGGACAGCATGTGGACCAATATTTTTGGTCAACAAAAGAACACAGACATAGAATAGAACAAATGTCAGAATGTAAAAGTAACACATTTTACAAAATGATGGGAAGTATTTGCTCACTCAAAATTTGGTGCTCATAAAAAACAACAAAAAAATAAAAACAACTTTTGTGACAGCCCACTGAATAAAAGATTTAGTTTTTTTTTTTTTTTTTTAGAGTGGCACTGTTTCATCAGACGTAAACGAATTACAGGATGAATTAAGATAAATGTTTTATTGAAGTTTTAATGATTTTCAAGATCCCAACATCAACCATAGCCTACCCTACAGGGTGTTATCAAATATTTAAAGAATTGTATTGATAGCCGCAACAGGGCTTAGAAAAACTGTCAGAAACCATTATTTGTCAGCACAGTTCACAATATCCAAACGCAAGTTAATGCTGCTTCATGCAAAGAAGCCATATGTGACAATAATTCAAAAAACTACTAATCAGGTCTTATTGACAAAGGAGGAGAGTCATTATGTTTGTTTTTTGTTCAGAGGTCTGCCTGTTTGTTTGTATGGGGTTGCATTAGTGTCACTATCAATGCTGAAAATTCTAGGAAGGTTTTAGAAGAGCTGTTCTCAACCATTTCCATGAGATGAAGGCTTTGCAAATGCCATTGATTGATTTTTGTTTTTTTCACTTTCAACAAAAGAACAAAATGTGAAATCGTCACATAATGTTTTATTACCAGTTTTCCTCATTATTCCAATCTTTGGGGATATATATATATATTTTTTTTGTTGTGTGTAATTTCTTGCCTCGCTTTATATTTATACTTTATTTTTACATGCGTGGCATTAGAGGATAAATGTCCAAGCAGCTGCTTTGGATTGGGCTGAGAACTCCAATAGAAAGCTGCTGAGAGGTCCATGAGGATCATCTGATGGGGAATTGGATCATTAGGGCTCAGGCCTTTAATAAGTGCACTGGGGAATATTAATATCCACTTAATACTCTGTGGCAGGGACTGCACATCTAATAGGGTGAGCAGTAAATCTTGCTGCTCATATGCAAGGCAGGTAAAGATCAACGTACCCTCAGATCGTGGTTGCCTTCTTAAAAATGTCAGCCTTTTTTGACTCCAGTGACTGACAGCTTGTTTCTCACCTTTTTTTGCCATTGACTCTCGCAGACATGCGTTGTGTTTTAAAAGCTCTCTGTTGGTAACCTCCTGTGTACGAGAAATCCAATACAGTGGACGTTGCTTAGCGTTTTTCATTGACATTCACTTTGCACGTAACAGTTTTCTTTTTTTTCTATTCTCTTTTTTGTTGCTGGTCTCGCCAGAATGGTCACGAGGAGCTGTTTGCGTGCAGCTGCTTTAGTTGCATTTTCTTGCGGCGTTGCACAGACTCTAGATGTTGCTCAGTTGACTTGTGCGCTCCCTGAAAATGATCACCTCATTAAGATATGTGTGGTCATGACTTTAAGCGTAACACATATGTCTACAGTTGCCATAGAGACGAGGCTTCGTCTATGGCTGACCCAAATTAAGTTGCCAATTACAGTGTGTGGGATGGACCGGCATCGCATCTCCAGGGCGAGATCAGTCTGGAGGAGACCATAGGAAGGATCAGTTCTATTAAACAACAAAGCCTGTCAAACGATGAAACTGTATTTCAATACAATCCATACATCATCCTGTTTACGCAGGAACGAAAACAAACGCTTCAAACAATTTGCCCCAGAGATCATTTATTTATATTCACTAATGCAAACCATGTCACACAGAAGCTGTTAGGAAAACCTCAAAAATATGCACCTATCTTGTACGCAGCTTTATCAAACTGGGGGTCATCAATGGGCTGCAACTGATCTCAGCTGTCTGTAGACAGACGGACAGTTCATGTTTGTGTACTTTGGGAGGAAACCAGAGGTTTCGGGGAAAATCAAGGCATGACTGTGGAGAGCATGTAAACTATAGACAAAGAGACACCATACTCTACTATACTTCATTTCCTACAAATGTGTGGTGGATCACCAGTGTTTCCTCTTGGCTACATTATGTATTCAGTCATTTAGATCTCATTAAGGGATATTGATCATTATTTGACTATTGACTTGTCTGTGAGGCACTGTGTGTAAAGATTCCCTCTGGTTTGGATGACAATACCTCTTATAAAATATTAATTTTAATAATCAAACACACAGAATAAGTTGGCTTTTATGTTTAATGTAAATAAACAGCGTTAATGTAATACAAAACAATTAAAACTACCTGAAGCACTTAGCAGCTGTTTACTGAACAGATTCATCGTATTTTTCAGGATGAAAAAGAAAAACGGGGTTTTGAAATTGATTTCTATTCCCATTTACCTTGAATGCTGATGTTACTGTACATACTGTGTTTAAAAACATTAATTACCTCAAATAAAAACCTTAACATTTAAACAAATGGCTTACGTTATGAATCTTGTTTGCAAGCTGTGCCTCAGATTAATCGAGCAAAGAAGATTATTCCCTGATATGTTATCATTATGCTTCTAACATTTATTGCATCATCCAAGAAGATTAGAACTAAAAGTACATTTGTTAAATGAGTTTGCGCAACATTTTGTCTATAATATTAACTCACCGA
Source organism: Lipophrys pholis (assembly GCF_963383615.2). Lineage (NCBI taxonomy): Eukaryota > Metazoa > Chordata > Actinopteri > Blenniiformes > Blenniidae > Lipophrys > Lipophrys pholis. Next base: position 14,209,840 of record NC_137642.1, on the reverse strand, counting down.
TGTGTACTCTGTTCAAAGCGACATTGTACTGTCATAAAAAAAAAATATATATATATATATATATATATATATTTTTTTTTTTTTGGGCACTTGTACAATAATGATTCTTTTTTAAATGGAATGTTATTTTACACTTTGTTCTCTAGTTTTCCCGAATTCAGCATTTTTTTTTTCTTTGTCGCCAAGGGGTTTGTTCTTTTAGCTGACTTAGAAAACTACATTTATATTTTTAGATTGTGTTATCATTTGATCACAAAACCAACAATTTTATTGTTAATCTGACATGTGTTGAATGACATGTGATTTGGATGCCTGCCGAAGATTCAATGCAGTTAAATTACAACAGAAATTTCAAATAATGCAAATTTAGTGCAGATTTTTATTACTCTTACTCCACCAGAGCAGTAAAGTTTATTTGGGGAAAAGCTGGATTTTAGATTTTTTTTTTACAGGTGTCAGTGATGTCACAGTTGTTGTTTTTTTCCCCACCTTCTCTCAGTGTCCTTTATTTTTAGCTGAAAGTTGTAGTGTATGTGAATTCAGATTTATTTTACTGCTTCTCACCGCAGCCTCGGTGCCGTGGCGCTCGCTGTGAGTACATTAATGTTTTGGTTGCTGTTGTTCTCCTAAGTCTATAAAACTCAAAAGAAAATTTAAATGAAAGAATCAGCACATTTCACCTGTGTGCGGCTATAAACCTTTATAGTTTTATGCAACGAAATTCTCGCCCCACACTGTGTAATGCTCAACATTAAATTGATGCGGCCTCGTGTGCAGTATTTCAGGGCTTCCCACTGTGAGTGCTTCCACAGTCAGAGTCATCCCATAAGTGCAGTCAGGCCAAAGCTGGAGTAGATAATAGTAAATACTGTATAGAGTTGGGGAAAACCCCTGTTGCTTTTGTAAGGCCCGCAAACTCACCTTGAAGCAAGAGGAAATGCACTCCACGCTGAACTCTGAGAGAGGGAGGGAAGTGGGCTGCGGATGCCATGAGACTACGGTAAAATAAAATCAACGAGACAAGAATTGGCATGGAGTGGAAGATGGGCGTGTTAAAGTTGAGAATCAACATTTTTCTCTCTGTCACGGGCTGAAGTGGAAAGGATATATTTTGCATACTTCAAAATAACTTTAGATTATCCTCTACAACAACATTTTTATCTCTCAGGTTTATAGACAAGGTCACGCAACTGCGGTAGAAAAACAAGATCATCGAGGCAAAATTGTTTACAGCCACTGATGTAACCCTGGAATGGTCTGCCCCCGGGCCAGTGTTTATGTGCATGAAAAGATGTACTGCGCACTGTGTTACAACATATAAATGGCTTTTTCCCAGCAGGCAGCGGAAATTTGCCGAATGAGTGGTGCCATGTTCAGTATTTTCACATATTTGTTGGATGTTGCATAATAGATCGGATCCTTTGTTGCAGGGTTGGATGAATAATTGTTTGTTTTTCCTCCCGATAGCTGTAATTGATAAGTTCTAAGTGTCTTCACAATCCCTAGGATAAATTCCTGATCATTTTACGGTCGCTTGATGCAGAAATCCTCCCGATAATATACTTATTTTAACACCAACCAGCAGAATGGAACAAGTCAATTGTATGACGAATATAAATGTGAAACACTCATGTCTATACTGCAAATGAGAGCAGGAAAAGACAAGCATTGGACGTTTTTCAGGTTAATGCTAGATATGCATGCACGCATGTGCTCGCGTGACATAAGAGACTTGTCAGTGTGAGAGAACAGCTGCTGAAATACACACAGTTATGTACCAAATGAAGGTGACATTAGCCCTGCAGGGCAGGAGCAGGTGTCTGAGGAATGAATACGAGATAGTCTCTTACTCCTCTGGAGACAGATGTGAGCTGGAATAGAATTTCTCAGGTCTCAAAGCGTTGCGGCTCCTTGCTTTTTACGGATAAAATTACTATGCATTCTTGAAAACTGCCAAGTGCATAATTACTTTGCCCCCTTGTCCGGGTGTACATTTATTTTTACCTCAGCGGGACCTTTAGCCCATTTGAATAGCGGCTCAGTTATCTTGATAGACAGCAGCAGCGTGTGATGTGATCATGAACTGTTCACTCCAGACCCTGTTTGCTCGTCTCTGAAAACAGAGTGGAGCATCACACTGAGCAAACAGTCACTGCAGCTTCTTTCGGCCCTGCAGTCTGCGGTGGAGATAGCAGAGGCCAAACAGTTTGATCAGAGCGTTTAACAAAGAGGAGAACCTGCTTTAATGAATGCTGATGTCTGATGAATCATTCAAGGGTAAGAGGAACGGACTTTTGGTGACTTTATATCAGACTAGTTAGTTTTTTTTGTTAGTTTGAACATTTTAAAACCAAAATCATACTTGATTTATTAAATCATAATTAAAGCTGGTTTAATCTTTGAGATTATATTTCAGCAGTTCGGTATTGTATCTGGCAACCGTACTAACAGCCACTCAGAGTTCTACCCTTTAATTGGCAGGTGACATACTGACAGTAATCTCTTGTGTTTTACAGTGAAACGCGCATTCAACCGGCGGTGTCAAAAGTATTTTGGTTCAGGGGCCTCGTGGATCCCATTCAGGCCCGACCAGTAAAAATATCCTACAAGGACCATCTGTACAAGTTCACATTTAATTACCTTTTTCTTTTATTTATTTATTTATTTTTCACAAAATCTGTCATGAACAACATTTACCACTAAGATTTTCCTCACATTTATCTTTGCAGAAATCTCATGGCCAGAGGAGCAAACAGGCTCTTGCCAACTAATTCTCATAGTATGAATATGAGGCAAGGCTAGCTTTCATTGCAGCGGCTTTCACTGCAGAGGGCTATTTAATCTAAGCTTACTTCAGTCGACCGGTTAGTGCTATTTACATTTTCCTCAATCCACAGTGGGGAGAAAAAATTAAATAAATAAAAAATTCAGTTACTTTAGCTGAAGAAAGATTGCATTGACGATCATCCCTGAAATATTTCAACTCTGTAAAGTCATTTGGAAAAGCCAGATTGGAACCCCTGGTTTGCCGGAATCCACCCGCAAGCCAGGTGTTTGACACCCTTGCTTTGAATAGTGACAAAAACATATTTGAAGTTAAACTAAAACATCAAGTGTTGTGAGAATATCCTCAGTTTGACCTCAGTATGGCATTTTGAGACTTCATATTCCTTGAGTGACTCAATGATTGACTATAGATGCGAAAGTGTGTGTGTGTGTGTGTGTGTGTGTGTGTGTGTGTGTGTGTGTGTGTGTGTGTGTGTGTGTGTGTGTGTGTGTGTGTGTGTGTGTGTGTGTGTGTGTGTGTGTGTGTGTGTGTGACTGTCTCTGGGTTTGCTGTTTGATGGACTGGTGACTGGCTCCAGCCCCCTTACAACCCCATGTTTGATAAAGCAGTGTGAAAAATTGATGGAATATTCTTTTTTTTGCCCACCACCTTGTGACCTTATAGGTCTCGTATCAAGTGGGGTGACTTCATTTGATGTCTCGACAGGCTTAACTTTTAGCTGCCACATACAGTGAATTCACATAACAATCGGAGAACAAAGTCGGACCAGTTCTGACAAAGCTTTGCAAAAAAAACGTAACACGGGTCTGCCAGTGCTACTTGGTAAATGCTCATTCTTGGAATCCTGCCTCTCCAGTAGTTTCTGGGAGGGGGATACTCAATTGTCACGGCTGCAATATAGAATTACAGCAGCTAAAATTGTAGCTCTTTAGATAATACACTGTAATTTTATAGAATATGTTCTAATCCTGCAATTATGTCATGCTAGAGACATTGAAGTGATTATGATTTATAGATCAGATTCTATTGCAGCACAACACATGTCAACATATATGCCTACAATGATTGATTTGTAGTGGATAAAGTTACATGCATCACCTTTTTTTTTTTTTTTCTCGACCGGAGGAGCTTTGCCAGGACAAGTGTGCTGACATATTGTAAAGAGGACCATAGCAGATTTTGATCTTTTTAGTTCCACGGGTAAATGACGGCAGGACTGTTCTAATTCCAGGTACGCTGTTCAGGTGTCTTGTGTTTTCATGCAGCCGGGCTCTTTCCTTTTGCCCACTGGCCTACTGAGTCACATGGTATGGCACTCGTTGGTGGGGTCTTGTCTCCTCCACCCTGAGGAGCCAAGTCAGATTGATGTACCAGTCACCTAAAGACGCATTGTGATCAGAGCAGCCAACTGTCCACCCTGACTATGGAGGCCTTCACCACAGGGGTGATGCACATTCTTTCTCACACACACACACATCAATAGACACGGACTTAAATAGCAAAGGTGATGCAGCAGTCACACGAGCCTTGTCACGGGGCTTCAGTATGTTTGTGCCCCCAGCTAGGTTTCCTGATGTTAAGCCACTCATTAAGCTCAAACCCATTCCCCTTGAACACAGCATGCTCCCAGCCATATTTTTTAATTAGTTTATTTAGCCTTCTTTATGACTCAAGGATGAAAATGCCTTCCTCTAGCAGTTGACTATTCTCTTGCTTAACTCAGCAGGGGTTTCAAGTGTAGCAGGATTTCAAATGACAAGACAAAGGTGATTCAGAAATTCAGATGCGCAGCGTCGCTGATGGTGAGGCTGAACGGATCCGGTTGTTCAGGGAAAAATGTGTCAAAATACATCTGAAAAAAAGGGGCAAGGATGACGCACAGTTCCTCATGGCAAATGAAAGATCCAATATAGGACATCATACTTCAGAAACACCAATGAGCTTGAAGGTCCTCTGTGTATGTTAAAGCACAACATTGTTAACCTAATACTTTTCTTTGTATCTGCTGGGGACACATTATTGTAATAGCACAGCTATTTTTCTTTCGTTATCCTCCAATGGGCAGTGGATATTTCAATGGGCATCCTTAAGGTCAAATCGTTTGAGATAAAGTTCATGTTTTAACGTGTACATTTTGAATGTTATTCTTTTTTATCCAGCTCAGTTGGCTGACTATGAGTAAACATGCATTATCAATTATGCATTATCAGTTACTTGCAATTTAGAATCGGGGAAGAAATCGGAGTAAACAGAAAAAAAAAAAACATACGCAAGGAGAAACATGCAAACTAAGTTCCCTGATATATTCTCGCTGTGGGACCAGAGCTTAACCGCGACAGCACAGCAATGTTGCATCCATTTTTAAAACTGGTATTTGGCTTATCATTGTTTACTCATTCTAGCGACATTATTATTCCTGTTCTATCTTACAGAGGACATTGTGCACTTTGGGGAATTGGAGACTGGAGACATTATACCTGTCAATACTGTGCATGTCTACCACTGACATTACCAAGAGTGACACACGTTCTTTGCATAGACTTAATGAACTGATTGATTAGGTCCTGCAGTCTATTGTCTCTCTTCCTGGTGGGCTCAATGAGTTGTGCACTTTCAGATGTCTGCCAGCATCCTGCATCCCAATAGGTAGTTCTCCATCCTCCCTGCTCATTTAGTCTTTTGATTATTATTATTGTTTTATTCTTTTATTTTTCTGAAAGCTTTCTAGTCTCACCAGTCCAGGACCTGCTCACGTGAATATTCCACATTGTTAGTGCTGTCTCCCTTAGACCACACCTCCCTGGTCTTACAATTTGTTTGATTTTGAGTAAATCTTGATATTTCACAATGGGTGCTGTTTGCTACATTAAAGTCATTCTAAATAATTAATGTTTATGATAAGTTTTCCTTTTTTCCCTTTTCTACATTCATTGATTTAAAAAAAAATGTTATATCGTAAACAGTATTCATCAGTAAAACAAACTGAATTGGAATTCATTTATTAATGTAGCTACATTTATTTCTGACTAGAAAAATGTCTTAACACTTTTTTTTTTTTTTTTGCAACAACCCATCATCAGTAGGATAAAACTAACCTCTCTCACAACAGTCTAGTCGCAGCTCACGTTCACTATTAGTGGCTGAATGAATAAACGCTCGGTGAATTGTGCATCACAATGATAGGAAGACTCAACATCGAAGGATCAAGCAGTGACGTTGGCTCGTCCTATCATTGTGAAGCGCACCAAAGAAGTGTGCTGCATTCGTGAAAAGTCCTGAATTTGTTTGTGTGTCCTCGTCTCTGGACACGAGAATGAAATACACAGCCTCCTGCATAGCACTGAGAGTCTCTTAACAACTCCACAGAAGAGGTCATGTATTTTATTTTTTGTTCACTGTGTCATTTACCTGAAAGGCCTTGTGTGACACAACGACAGGGCTCCATTACACATGACCAGTCACAACCTTTTCCGAGTGGAATGTGCACACTGGAAAACAACACGGCAGTTGAATGGGATGGAAACAAGTGTCACATACTTCATTTTCGGTGACTAGTCTTCACTGGCATCATATTCAATTGTGTCAAGGTTCTATTTCAATTTTTCATGCCACCATGTTCCAATTTCAATGATATTTTTCATGAAATTATAAATTGTCCCGTGCTGTTTTTTTTTCTTTTAATTTCTTTTTTTCTGTTCAGATTTTAGTGCATAACCCAACCTTTTTATAATTGTTAGTCAGAAAAAAAATGTTTTTTTTTAGTTTCTTTTTATTCATACCATCTCACTTTCTAATGAAATGAAATGCTGATACCACTATTGTCACATACAAAAACCCCATGGCGGTGTAATGGCGAGGACTTTCAACTTACAGTGAGAGTTTATTTGGTTTGTCTCAGGCTTGGGACCTTTCTTTGTGGACTTTGCATGTTCTTCCTCTGCGTTGTGGGCTCCCTCCCACAGTCCACAGTGTACATTAGATAAAGAAGGTATATAAGACGGATGTATACTGGGCACATACTCGTGTGGTTTACGAGGAGCATTGATTAAAGATAATGCTGAACTATCGGATGCCTTGTTGATGCAGCCAAGTGATCCAAATGAAAATTTGACGGGAACAAATGTGATTTATCAGATGTGCAGACGGTTGAGCTGCTGGTTGTTGGAGCTCTTTGCATGCTGCTTGTAACAGGGAGTGAAAGTACGGACCGGTCGGGGGCGTGCTCTCGGTGAGTAGGTGTGTGCATCTCCCTCTCCTCCCGCCAACTCCTGTCAGCAACATGCTGAGACGACACTTTCTCCTCACAGACCGAGGGATTGAAGGGATACAGAGAGCAAATCAGCTCCCTACCTCAGCTGGCGAGGGTTCATCCACCTGTCCATCACCCTCGTCTCACAAGTGATCTGCCTTTATTTATTCATAAATCCCACTCTCTCTTTATTCATTGCAACCATTTTGTTTCACAAGGTCTTTGTTGGGGCTCAGATGTGAGGCCACACACATGCACAGACAAAGGGGCTTTTAAGCTCCGGTATACAGAATTGCATCTCAGCCGTGGCATTTGTTGAAATTACTGAACGTGCTAAGGAAGCAATGTGATGCGGACTGACACTATGAGAGGAAATTGGCAAATAAAGGCCTAAAAGGATTCTCCCCGAGTTTGACCGGTATTAAAGTGCTTCCTATCATTATTCAGCAGAGAGGAAAACAGCATGCTGATGTCAAAGCCTTGTTTATGGACTTCCATCAAATTTATGGCTTCATTTACTATCTACAATTGAGGTCTGTGAAAAGCTATAAGGGCGCATGACCAGACAGAATAGTTTCCTCTTTCCAAATCAGAACATGGTCTATAAAAATGAACTGCCTATACACAGCAGTATAAAGAAGTCAATTACATTATCATACAAAGATATAGGTTGCACTAAAATGTTTCTCTTTGGTTTAGTATGCCTGCCACATTATATTTCATTATTATTATTATTATCATTATTATTATTATTTTTCTTTTACAGTTCCCAGGCGGATTTACTGTATAAACACAACAGCTGTATTTCACTCCGATGAGGTGTCGCAGTGTATGATGTACTGCTATTAGATAGCCACTGGTTGCAAGCCATGGCACATTGTTTTACAGTTCAATTTCACCCCGTCAGCAGCCCATTGATATCACAGCTGTTTGTTTTAGCCATGAGAAGGATCCTCGGCCTTGCATGACATGAGGGTATATTTCCTCAGCCTATCATCCAGAAATCCCTGGCCCCGTCCGATGATGTCAGCAAGCAGTTTGAGATGTGATACTCTCAGAACTATGATACTTAACCAGTTGGGTGGCTGCCTGTGCTGCCTGTTCTTGGCTTGTATTACTGTGTTTGCCTGCATCCATCCTGTCTTTTTTTATTATTTTTTTAGTTTTTTTATATAGTTGCTGGCCTGCTTTCCTCTGTTTCAACCCAATTCACTACCCTGACAGAGAGCTGCATGTTACACGGCTGCTGAGCTGGGCCTGCATGCTAAGCTGGGAGGGGATGGAGGGAGCCGAGGCCAAGGCTCACACAGGTGACCTTGGAACTGAAGGCGCAGAAAGTATTCACATGGATGGAATGAGACCAAAAGAATAGAATAGAGACATCCTTCACATTTTTATTAGCTCCGTAGAGTATTGCCATTTACATTACACTGACCGATAAGCGCTGACTTTTAAACACTTTTGTCGTGAAGCAGAGCTGTACCTCATTTTAAGTATTTCACATTACTCTCTGCTGCAATTTCCCTTTTGTTCTTCTGCCGACTCACTAGTGACCTAGCCACTGCTGTGAGTAATGAAGTTCCTCCTCCTGGCACAACATCATAGACTGCATCTCCTTTTGCAGAGCCTAGAGAAAAAGCTTGGGAACCCACTACCTTGTATGAATAAATTCTCTGTCAACAACATTAATCTACGCTGTAATTGGCCACCACTGCCACAGAAGCCCATATTTTATGAGCAGGCTTACAATAGAAAGATTGACTCACTAAAGCGGCACATTTAGTGGTGTAATCTAATGCGTGGTTGTGTAAATAAGCAGTTGGGGGAGACGCACAAAAACACACAGCAAAGACCACCAGACACTCCGCTTGGCTAAATGCAGTCTTTTTCAAAACTTGTTTTCTGTTTCTAATCATTGTAATAATTGTGTACCTGGTGTTACAATTATATTTAATTTCAAATCATTTTTTACACCAATAATAATGTATTTTCATGTCACTCTCATAGAGAAAGAAATCTACTTGAAACTGGATGTAGTATTCACATTGGAGTCACGCGATAGCAATATGTTTCATGTATCAGAAGGGCTTTACGTTTACTGAGAGACTGTCACAGTTTAGTATGATCGCTATCAGAAATCCTGCTGGAAACTTCCATTACTTCCATATCAATATATATTTTTTTGTATGGATAATTTATAGTACTTCAAGCTTTATACATGTAGCTACACTGGCTCCCTCCAAATAGTAATTTAATGCCCGACAGAAATATATGCCTATACGTACAATGCCTGTTCAAAGAAAACATGGCAATTGAATTTTCAGTCAGAGACACACTCAATGTGCTGCAATGCACTTTAAATTATCTTTCTCTCCTGAAAATAAAAAAAAAATTGAATATCCACCTGAAAGCCTCTCCTGGAACTCTCTTAGAACACGTTGTTTGAGCAAGGCTGTAAATGTTAATTTCAGGGGAGTGGTTTTCAGTCACGGGGGCATGTCGGTGGACCCCTCCAAAAAAATATTTTCTTAAGTTGGCCAAAATACATTGTAGAGGTTCTCCTTTTTTTTTTCTTTTTTTTTTTTTTAAAGAAATGAATCAAGATAATGGGAAACCACATTTCCAGGCTGTCAACTCTGCAGCTGTATTTATGGCTTTAGAGCCATTAGACATTGGTTTGGTGTCACTCCTGGCTGACAGACTGCCACCCTGGGGTCACATGAGAGGGACAGTCTTAGTGGCCAAAAAAAAAAAAAAAGATCTGCAAAGAGACAACAGCGAAAGCAGGATTTCCACAAATGACTTAGTGCCTCTAGCGTTGTACCTCCTGGTTCCCTGCAAAGCTGCTTGCCTTTTTTAATCTCAGTAAGCGTTGTAGTAAATGAGGGCAGACGTCAGTGTGGATTGCCCCTCTAACAGTGCATAGCTGATAGCTGCTGGTGTGGGTCATTTGGATGTGAAGCCATGCCCTTCATCATGCCTGAGTGCCAACCCATCATGCCCCTCTGTGATTACTGCTGCTGCAGTTTGCCTCAGGTTAATGGAGGGAGACAGTTGTCACCCCCCCCCCCCCCCCATGTTTGTCATTGTCTGCAAAGCACAGTACTTTCTTTTTTGTGCTCTCATTCAAATTGCAGGATTGGTTCAGGTTCAATCCAAGAGCAAAAAAGTTTTCCTGTTGAAAAATGCTGGTGTTTGCTCTCATCACGTCTGAGAGTTCACTGGAAATTGAACAATTTGCTGACCAAACATATGGAAGACAATGTGAGTCTTTGTATTTTCCCCTCAGAGCAGGTTATTTTACTGAACAAATATTTCTAATATTTAGGAAGAGTTTAATATATATTTATGTTTTTTAACTGTGCATTGTGCTTTTTTGAAAGTTTACTAGAAGTAGCAGGACTACATAAAATGGAGAGTAGTGTAGTTTTGGGTTTCCAAATCAATTGTACGGTAGTCCATTTGGATTTTTGGCTTACGAACACTGTAGTATCAGGAATAAATGCCTTTGTATGCTCTGCAATAAAAAGACACATTTTAGAGGTGTCTGGTAAACCTGGTGCAGGATTGAAGACACAGGTATTTCCCTGCTTAACAGCACAAAGAGGCCGAAGTTGAAGCTTATAGACTGTGAATATTCACCTTAGAGACACCAGATGGTTGCAAACGCCACATGAATGCTGATATAGCTCATCAGTTCTGCGACTATTCCAGTTAACGTGTTTGCCACATCAACAGACCTGTATCCTCATCAACATGCTGCATTTGTCTATTGCTCATTCTTTAGAAAATGTGTATTTTGATCACTACTCTGCATTCACATTGTATATACCATTACGGACATAGGGTTCTCATCTATTCCTTGACCGTGTTTTGATGAGCTGACAGTGTTTTTTTTCCTGTTAATGACTGAAATGATCAATAAACACTGAAATGATCGAACTCTTCTCAGATAATTTAGATGATGAATGTAAAATAATTCTTCCTTAAATGAGAGAAGTTTGAGTTTTGCCATTAATCATCCTCTACACTTGCTCTACTGTGACTCCGACGCAGTCAGTGTACACTTGATGCACAACCTTATTGACATCCGAAGTCAGTAAATAGCTACGAGCATTGATTAATGGCCTTTGTATATCATCCATCTCTGCTAAGGCCCCATTGTGAGAAGATCAATAGAGTTTTAAACATGCATCACTCATATACAATAACTATCAACCAGTTCAGTTAAAGGGACAAAACAACAAATCTATCACCATGCCAAGTAATGCTTCTCCTGGTTTGTTTTCGCCACTCTACTTTTGAATTTATTTTTTTCCCCCTTGCTGTTTGACTTTCTTTGGTTTTAGTCGACCCGAGGCTGGTTTCCCTTCAGCCAGTTTTAGGTCTGCCAACCCTAAGGACTTCAAGCATTCCAAATTTACAGTCCAGCAATACAGTGCCAGGCAGCATCCAGGGGTTAATGTGCTGTGATGGCTTTGGGTGCATGGCGTCGGCATGGCTGAGTGAACATCACGTTAAAGCACAGTGAAGCTAAACCCTGCCTCTCCGATGCACGGGCCACAGATTGGCCTTCTCGCATGAGAACACAAAAGAGATACATTTTTGAGTAAACAACACAAAAGATGGGCAGGAAGATAAGCTACTGTTATTTTGGTAGTCAGGATCACCACCAAGCTCTGCAACTGCAGTACCTGAGCAGGGTGAACTAATTTCTTTTCCCAGGGTAGTCGGTGAAAGTCGCTGGACAGTGAATTTGCCACAGGGTGGTGGGTGTTGGCTGGCAGGAATCCTCCAGCAACAGAACTCAGCATTTGATCCCTGTGGCTCGACTCCATCTGCCTATATGCTGACCGTGTTAGTGGACCACTGCCACTGCCTCATCATGACCCAGCACTGTCTCCACTACGACAGTAGAAGATTCTTTCTACTTTGCTTGATTAATATATATTCTATTAAACACATGGTGTGCCATCCATAAAAACATAGGGTGGGTTTAAGCTGTTCAAACATATGATGCAGCAGATCGGAGTGACGATCTCACTGTGTCATTGTTTAAGAAATATCTCGATTAAGTTGGACAGTTTCTTGCCTCGTCCTGCACATGGGAAACCTGGAATGCTTGGGTAACCACATAGGCACCTGATTCACAGCGTCTTCATCATACTATTTAACTGTAGCAGCATTTCCAGCTGTTGGATGTGTAAATTTGGAAAGAACTGCATGTTATGACAGTCATTCCTGTGCAAAAGTTCTCCACCGACTAAAGCTGTTAAGCAATGCTCTATGCTGGGGGTATGCAACCTTCTGCATCCGTCCTGTTACAAACGGTGACGTGCCACGCTGATAGCCTTAATGAGCAGCGCCGTGTGCTCCCAGCCATCCCATAATGAAATTTGCTCAAGGCGGAACAGACCGGAGAGGCTTGGCAGAACATTGAGGCATATGGCGGAAACAGCCGTGATTTCCATGGCAGGTGGCTGCATACTGCAGATAGGTAAAAGGCTCAGTCACCCAGAGCTATGGCCCTGATTAAAAGCACTGGAGAAAAAATAAATAAATAAAAAATCCACAAAAGTAGTGCAAACACATTCTTTTCATTCCTGATTCTTTTTGTTTTGAATCACCCAGCATTAATGAGGTATTGCAGTTCAGAAGAGCAGGTAAATAATAGGGAAAAATGTGATCTTTTCATTTAGAAGAAAAGTAAAATAGTTCATACAACTTTAGCTTTTAAGCCTCCCGACCCACCAGCACAGAGGATGGATAGACGCATGGATGGAGCATTGTGGAGCATTTGATTGCTATGTGTGGACCACAGCGGTGGAGTTGTAGTTGAAGCGAGGGAGTATCACAGCTTAAATGGGTTGGCTAATATGATTAACAGTTTTTACTGGCCCTGTCCCTCGTTTCCCAAAGGAAGCTTCGGGAAGCCCTTGCTTGGGCCTTGTTATGGCTGTTTCACCAGTCTCTGGAGCACACTTGAAACAGCAACTCTACTCTTTTAAATGAATTTGGAAATTTCCAGACTTACTGTAGAAATCGAGTCATTTTCTCATGAGAAGCAGAGGAGAGCCTTTTTCTGCAAGGTGTACTCTGTTATATTTATATTTGTTACAGTAGATGGAATAGAGTGGAATTGGGTTATAAATGTACAAAATCATAAACTGCTGAAACAAGGAAATCCCATTAAGCGTGAATTCTCTTCCAGGATAACACCGGATCGGAGTACCAAGCAGACAAGTTAAATGGAAAACACACATGCACAGACTGATGTGGAGTATTGCTGTGAATTGAAGCAAATGGCCGTTTTTGTTTGGAACAATTCCTGCGGAGCACCCCTCCATCTTCGCACACCAAATTACACACATTACTCCCTAATGTTTCGAATCAGTGCTTTGATAATAGAGATCATGGAAATGTTTCCTGTGAATCTCGACCGCACCAACTAAAATAGAGTTGATGTATCCAAACCCTCATTGCGGAGTGAAATTATTCTACTATTATACTCAAAATTCAATATAATCAGAATAAGAAGTACGTTATTAATCCCTGGGAGAAATTCTTTGAATATAAAATAATTACAGTTAAAGAATTTCCAACATGGCAATTTTATTTGAAAGCAGACAAGAGATATCAGAAGGAATATGACGTGTAGCTTAGTCATTGAACTTATTTCTTCAACATAAAAACTAACCATGACTCATCACACTTTATCATTATTATATTAAGGAGCCCTACAACTTTTGTCCATTGAGCTTTAATCTGTTTTATCCAGTGAGTATCCAGATTCCTTTGAAGAATTACTACTGAAATGTCTTGGATGCAGTATATTTAATTATTAATAAATTGAATCAAACAGTGGACTCTATTACACCTCATGTATGGTCTTCTTTAGTTTTCCATCATTTTTATTGGCTTTCAAATGTATACATAAGTAATAAGCAATGAGTAAAAAGTAGAATAGAACTATAAGAATTCTAATAAGAACATAATTTCCTTGCTCAATGGAGCTATATACGTATACATATGATTATAGATGTTAAAAGTACAGAGGCAAGATATTACATTTTTGAAAATACGAACAATAACTGAACTTGATTTCCTGTTCAACCCAGGGGGTGAGTCAAATTGGGCTATGAAACACATGTGTATATGAGTCACTCTGATGGATGTGAACCCCCCACTGATCAATTCATAGGGCTGACAGGATTGACAGTGACCAGAGAAAAGAGCTGTAAGCCAGTCGATACTTCTCAGGGTATTGCAGTATTGTCATGACTGCTCTTGCCGATGACATGCATTTATTCCTGTGGCTGTTCCAGGTCCTGGTAGATTGCAAAACAGAAGGGCTATGTAGACATAAGCCACCCAAATCTATTTGTCACCGCTTTGAAGGCTCGGATGGGCAGAATGCAGGTTCATCTTTTTTTTCTGACTCTCTTTCTTTTGCTTTTTTCACTCCTGATAAAGGCTGATCTTTATCAAGCTTGCGTAGCCTTGACTCCTGTCACCGTAACTGGCTACACTCTCCTTCATCACTCAGCCCCGTTGACAGCGGAGTGGCAGCTGGACAACCCATTATGAAATGACCTTGGTCTAGTGTCAGTGGGGCCATAGTGCTGCTGAAACAGTAACACCCCAAAGTGAGTAATTTTCCCTCCATAGGTCAGCAACTTTGCCGGTGGACAATCGCCCCCTGTAGATGAAGGTAGGGAGGGAGTGCTGCCACTAGCAATTGTTTACAATGATGGAAAGTAGAGAGAGCGGCGGCCATACGAGACAAACCTCAGCGAACAAACTGTCGCAAGCACAGCGGCGTCAATGTAATTAGAACAATGGACTCATTTGATTAAGCAAACGCGAAAACCGCGGAATAGATTAACAATAATACAATTGCTTTTTTCTTTACAATCCCTTGCAGGGCTGTTTAATTAGTCTATATATTTATTTATCCTCTTACCAGCCGGGGTTTCATTAAAGCCTCCACAATGCTATTTGTTTGTTGGCTGAGTAGTAAAGAGGGGCCATGATTCCCTATCACCTGTTAAGTGGAAACAATGTGCTGTGGCTTTTATTTTTACTGGAGTGATTTAGCCAATGAAGTGGTGCAGGGGTCGTATGAATGCGTCCACCTCTGTGCCAGGTGTTTCCTTTTTACCTGGGTTTCATTTTTGCTGTCTTCCAGTGTTTGGTTCACTGAGCACATTTGCAGCCACTGGGTTGTTTGCCGCTAAAGAAGCCTCATTGTGACCTCACTCAGAGCCGTGAGGCTGTATTTGGGACACACGGCAAAAAATGGGTTGTCTTTTCCTGCTCAGTGCGTTTCCGGCATAATTCGTCCTGCAGAGGAAATTGCACTGAATACCTTCATGATAATTGGAATTGTCCCGGTGCATACACTGCACAGGAAGCAAACCTCGTATATGTTTCTGAAGGTTATGTCGGGGATGTCTCCAAGAAGAAAAAGCCAGCTTCATGTGACTACCAGAGCCTACAAGGAAACAGTGTTTTATAAAAATCTAACAGTAATTGTTGAAACTGACATTCTTCGACCTAAAAATCCACATGAATGTTTTGTTTGTGACCTTGCCCAGCAGCTGAATGAGGTGATGCTGGGATTCTGTCAGGCTTCACTGTCCTGCAGCGATTTGTTCATTGGAGCACATTTTTAAACAGCCAATGATGCTGCTCAATGTGCTGTGTCCTGTGCTTTTACCACAGGGGAGTTAGCACACATAGACTATTAGTGAGCCTCTATCAAGTGACCACTAAAAACAAATCGCACTACAAAATGAAACCAAAACACAAACATCTCTAGCGACAGGGCTTTTTTTTTTCTTCTTTCTTTTTCTTGTGTTAGTTCAAGAGAAAAAAAAGGAGAATTGATGTTGCAAGAAGATTGGGTTTTGATTCAGGATACATTTATCCCGAGTTCCCCTCACTGCACCTTAAAGGAGTGGACATGACAGACAGGCCTCTTCGCCAGTGTCAGACTATGAAAGGCATGAATGAGCAACCTGATCTCATTGAGTTGACTCTAGGAACCCAGAGAACAAAAGTAAATACTGTTTGCCGCTGGTAGACACAATGATGGGAAGTTGCTACTACAGAGATATGAAGGTAAATTGCTTTTGCTTCAAGGCATTGGTGGTTGATTTTTTCTTCTTTACAGGAAAAAATGAGAGTAATTTCACTTTTTTTTTTTTTTTCCTTTGGGAAAAAAAAAACTAAAAACAATTATCCGAACTGTCAATTATAATAGCCTGAATATATTGCTTATCTCTTGTATATGCCACAGTTTTGGAGCAAATATCAGCAAAAATTGTTTTCAACTTGATTTTTACTGCTGCTTTAGTGATTTTCATGACAAGGTGAATAGATAATGGAATAGTGTCAGAACAAGATGTGGTCATTACTGAAAGGCAGACATGTCATTCTGAGTTAGAAAACTCTCTAATTTTCTGGGAAATTAAGATTATGCAAGTGACCCAGACGATGACTTTCCATATTACATCCTTTTATTATTTTTGGAAAGTCATACAATATACCAGTATGTTTTAGTTTTTTTTCCCAACAAGATTGATTTGGCAGCTCTGCTCATATCAGGTTTTAAGTGCAGCTGGCAAATGAACTATCTTTGTATATGCAGAAAAAGAGAAATATGATTTCCATCAGATTATTTATATCAAAAAACAAAACTAGGTGAAATAACGTAAACAAATATGATAAGAATATTCAAATGGACTATAATCACACTCTAATGCCTTGCTTATGTGATAATCGGTCCATCCAAGGACATACCCGAGCTTTGTGGCGTAATACTAATGTTGATGTGTGCATTGCCCGGGCAATAAGGGATGAGCAGTGAGGATAAGGATAAGAAAATGTCTCCGCTGATGTGTCTGGGTGTCTGCTCGCTATCAAGGATTCATGGTGTGTCAGACGGAAAGTGGATCTCGGTGGTGAGAGCTGGGAGGACAAGAGCAGCTCTGTACAGAAATCACCCGGAGACACTCTGGCAATATGTAATTAGCACATGAATTATTTCAGTGCAATGACATGCTTCAACGCCTCTTGACTTTGCTCTTGTCTGTGGAACGTCTTCATGTATACGGGCCAAATTAGACATCTGCCAAATGCCGGTCCTCTACAGTCAGACACTTCTTTCTCTGCTCCGGTAATCAAAAGTGGACATAACCTGCGCTGCTCTATCGCAGCATAGACGTTTGGTGTATGCCATCAACCTTGACAAGGTTACATCCAAATTGAGCAGCTTGTTAAGATGCTTATAGCAAAGATTTACTGCTGCAAGCACATTACAAACATGATCCATTCAGATAGAAAAGCTGCAATCAAACATTACTACACACCTGTCTGTGTCCTCTAATTTTGGACAGCAAATGAGCAGGCATTATCAGGTACCATACAAATATATGATTAATGCTTTCATTACATTTCTTAAGCGAGAGTTGATGTTTGTATTTTTTTTTTCCCCTGGTCATTAAGTTAAATGAAGTGGAAACTATACATGAATATCAAAAATGCTTCTGGTTTGATGAGGATATTGATCCCTCCATCACTCCAAAGCTTACATTATTATCCTCTGGATTTACGCTGTAGAAATGGGATTGGGCTTTGCAGATTAGTATTCAGCACATTGCGCTCCTTCTTCAATGTAATGCTGTTGTGATTCTGTAATGGGCCGAGAGCAAATGAGAGCCTTGCAGCTGGGAGTGTGATGTTTAGTATGTGTGTTCAGAGAGTGTTTGCTTGACTGCATGAGTATTCACATTACATTCGTCTGTCTGTGACTGTTTTTTTTTTTTGTTTTTTTTCTCCCTGCTCACATTTTAATGTCCTGTTAGATTTAGTTGCCTCTTGTTGGGTCTTGCTGCTTCCAAACATGAAGGACTGTTTCTTGGACATTTTTACACGTTCCTCCTCTCTGATAAAAAGAGGTTCCTGTATTTCGTCTAGAGATTCACTAGACGATATACAGTCTCTGTCGCCAGCACCATTAAGTCCTCAAGATGCTTTTGGGGGAGTTATTTGTTAAACCCACTCCACATAAATGTTCTCATTGGAGTGAGTGGTGTATCAAAAGATGAAGTTTAATAGTCCAGCTGTCATCTATAAATGTCTATTCATTTTTATCCCAGGCATATATTTGATCTGGAGGATATCCTGGAGCTTTAAATAGGAAGCCTTCCCCACTTCCCCAGCAAACTCTGTTGAAGCTCTTTGAGCCTTTTCATCAGTTCATCTGCAGTCAATGTACTTGCATATCCTCATTTATCCTTATTTTGTTGGAAAATCTATTTCTGGGATACCATGATTTATTGGGACACGGCACGTTCTGCATAATTCTGTTTTCAATGCAATTTCAAATCTTAATGGCCTCGTGTGGAGACAATAAGATGTTACTGTGGTCAGTCGTAAACCAAAATAAATCTATTCACCTGCTCTGTCTGACTTTGTGCGGCGAGGAATTTGCCGTTTGTGGTCTGGGATTTGCAAGAGTCAGTCTTGTTATTTGAAATTTAATTCCATGTGTGTCGAAGGTATTGAAGAAGGAAAATATTCTTTGTGGTGTGACTGCTGCTGTACGGGTTTCATTGTCTATTGTGTTTGTTTTCATGCTTACATGAATGTGTGCAGAGACATTATCAAAGTTGTGCCATGAGAGAGGATGAGATGGCATTGTGTCCTTGGTGGAAGCTAATCCCCGAGAAATGTTGCCCACACACCTGTGTGAAACACGGCCAATTAGAGTGAATAGACAGATTTTGGGTGATCTGGCTGACACACAACAAAAGAACTGCTTGAGCTTTTCCTAGTGCTACATTTTATTAGATTGTCTGATACCCACTTGTGCGTTAATTTCTTTTTAACATTGTGCTTTCTCCTTCCTTTTCACACATTTTGCGTGACATTATTATCCCTTTTAAGAGTGCCGTGCTTGTAAAGATACTAGTTATAAATACAAGGAAGTAGCTTTGACCTCCATTTAAGCTTCATGCCAGCAGTTGCCATAAACAACACAATGTTTTCTGTAAGGAACAGTTGGGCGAGCTCATAATTAGCTTTGAGCGCCCCTCATTGGAAAAATGGAATGGAAATCAGTGTAAAGTTATCCATCTATTTACCCAACAGAGATTCAGGAACAGCTTGGACCAGCCCACTCTATCTGTGTGAAATTGTACTGTGTAATGTTAAGCACAAATAATTGTATTGCAATTGTATTGCATTGTGGATATTTCATAAGAGAAAGAAAAATACAAAGAGCCGAGAAAAAAAAAAATCAAATAATTGCCAGGTAGCACACAGCTACAAAGCCACAGAGGATATTTATATACCCTTTAGAGATAGATAAGCATTATTGTGGTTTAAATGTCGAGAAATTACTGTTTTCAACATGTGCACTGTGAATTTGGACAAGCAAGAATTGAATGTCTGGTGCCTTAAGTGGATTTTCTCATCAATATGTCTATAACTATGCAATAGTATAGCTCAGCTGCTCAGTCACGCCTGTAAATTGTAATTTATCAGCAATGTTATCACCTAACTACGAGCCTCCAAATATGTTTTTAACCTAAATGCAATTGTTGAATCGGTTAAAATCTAAATTATTTCACACCATGTTGGTGCTTTTACATGGGCATAAAATGCAAAGATGAGCTTGCAAATCTAATATATTAACTACACGTTGGACATTTGGAATATTTTGATACTCAAACAGAACTATTCGAGGCTTCAGTTTCTTTTCGATGGATAAACATTAAATCAAAACCAAGATTTGTGTAATATTCCATCTGTCCTCTATACTGCATTATCTGGAACTTGAGCTGATCCCAACTGACTGTGGGAGAAGGCCGAGTAGACCTTATATAAAGATCACCAGTCCAGCACATTCACAACTATAACTAGTCTCAAATGTTTGCTTTTGGACTATGGAACGGACCTGCAGCACTCAGAGAAAACCCACGCAGTCACAGGGAAAACATAAAAATTCAACAGTGAACGGCTCAGTCCAGATTCAAACCCACAACCTTCTCACAACCCCAGGCCATGGTGTCTTTCAAAAACTTAGGAAGCTTGCACACTCTTTAGCAACATATTAGCACATAAACATAAGCACCTTGATTGACTCTGAGCTGGGAGCCACGTGTTCTAATAAGTGGCTAATTGATGCCTGCTTCCACCCTTAATGACAAGCTGAGTGGCAAAGTCAATTATGAGTGAATTTGCTATGGACAAAGGGTTTCTGCAGACCGACGCCAGGGAAGGAAGAGTCTCTGGGCACAGCAAGATATCTTTCATACTCTGAATTTAAATGACACTTTACGTTAAGAAAGCGCACAGTATGGTGTCTGGCAGGACTTAATATGCGTAAGCTCACACACTTCCAGTGCAAACTGACTGTCGCTTAAATGCTTGTATACGGTATAGTGAGCTAATTGAGGCTCTTTGTCCTATGACTCCCGACCTGTCAGGACCATCGGTAATAAAACCAAAATCGTATTTTCTTGCGGGCAATAAAATATATATAAAAGGAAAAAGGGAGCAACTCGGATGAGTAGACTTTGTCTGCCTACCTTGCAAGTGGAGAGCAGTTTGAAATATTTTATTAAGTCTGTTGAATACTGTGATAATCATGTAATAAAATGTGTTCTTGGAGAATGCAGCACTTCACAAACTCTTCTCTCTGTCATAACGTAAGAGGCTTAGGCTGGCTTCATGACGCTAACTTCCTATCATTTTAATAGGCTGCCAGACGCTAACTTCTGTATCACTTTAATAGGCTGCCAATCAAACCGGGAAACAGCAAGTGAATGGGAGCGGACTGAAATCCCGCGTCAGTCACTGAGCTTTCCCTCAGACGATTAAGTAACGTTGGTCCACGTGTTTGTATGGCTTGGGTCTCCAAGTTTATTTACGACATACCTAGACTTAAAAAAGTCCACAGGTACTTCTTTGGAAGTGCACGCTACTTTTCCTCCCTAAACTGTGAACTTCCTTTGAACCCGAAACAACTGCACATTGCACAACAAGCTGTTTGTTTTTTACTTCAGGTTGTTACAGAGAGCCGGAGAACAGTATCTGTAGTGTTGGAAAGGTGGGGGTGTGTGAGATTCCTGACAAGATAACAGGCATATGGACTTCTCATGTTACTGTCACAGTCAATGCTGGATTGTCATGAGGAAGATGAAACCACGAGAGATGAGCAACATAATTACTGTGTTTGTTAGTGTGAGTAATGCCGCTCACACTTTCTCCACAGCTCCTTAAAGCTGTTGCTGCTTGCTGTGTCGCCCTGCTTTCTGTCTCAGTCAGGGAATGAAAACATCCATGAATTCGTCAGGAATAACAATTTATATCTTCTCATTTTTATTGCATGTGAGAAATCATTCTAGCCACCAGATATATATTTGCATGCCAAGATCAAACCTATAAAATGACTTCCTTGTTTTGTTTTTCTTTGCAATGTTCCCATTGTGAAATGAATAGTTCACAAAATTTCTAAAACTTCCAAACTATGATAATTCCCCCTCCAAATGTATTACAATATTGTTATTCTGAGTTATTCTTGTCTGGTGCTCAAACATTTCTTCCTGATATACCACCAGTCACTCTGAAAGGAATCCATTTGGCTCATTTGTAAAGCGAGGGAGGGGATTTTACAATTTATTAGATGGATGGATTTCAGACTTGTAATGGCAAATATGAAAAAACATTTAAATTCTGGCATCTTTTGTAATAGAAAATGATAAAAACAAACATGAGGTTTTTTCTTGTCTCGATGTTAGATTAATCAATGCGGATATGTAGTGCCACATTATGTAAGACAGATAGAGATATTATGTCTCCAGATAATTGCAATAGTGGCAATGCTCTAACGTTTGCCACTCGGATCAGCCATGTGGGATACTCATTAATTCACTTTCTGTATTGCTTTTGGGCTTAGATCTGTGCAGCACTGGAATCGATCCCAGCTGACAGAGGGCGATCCTGGACAGGTTGCCTGTCCATCACAGAATAAAACGCAGACAATCACACAGATATTTGTTTTGAATAAGTCTTTTGATTTTGATTTTCAAAAGCGAACGGTGTAATTGTTCAAATTACATACAAAATATTTTGTAGAACAGTATACCAAATCCAACCCCAGACTCTCCCACCCCCATCGGGCTATTACTTTGAGAAAAAAAATACAACACACATACAAAATGTATATAGTATATACATGCATAAAACAGAAACTACATCAATTTACCCACATTTCTAAGTATATACATATAAATACACACACACGCACAGACACACTAACCTAACCCTTTTTTCACATTTCAAACTATTGTATTTATTTATTTATTCATATTTTTTTTCCAGTTTTAGATGGGACTGGTACATGATTTCCTTTATCCACGTGACATGGGAAGGAGGTTTAGTATATTTCCAGTTAAACAATATAAGACGACAAGCGAGTACACAGGTGAAGGCAACAGCTTCCCGCCAATTGTTTAAATCAGAGGATTTGGTTCAACCACTGTCTTGTAGACCTCGCCGAGAGAGTTAATGACGTTCTCCCAAAAATGGGTGAAAACTAGGGCACGTTGAAAACAGATGAATTAGTGTGGCTGATGCTGATTTACATTTCTTACAAGTGGGATCAAAGTTTTTTTTTTGCCAATTTAGCTTTGGTAAAGGGAAGATGATGTACAATTTCAAATTGTATAAACTTGTGCCTTCTACAAGGAGATGAAGAATGTACTTGATTAAAAGTTGCAGTCCAGGTTTTGCATGACAGCGCTGTGCCTAAATCCTTGCTCGGCCACGCATAGATCTGTATGGCAAAGCAGAATATTGAGTAACTGGTATGTCATCATTGATGTGTCCCTTGGCCCCGAAAAATCAATTTCTGAATGTTATATGCCCAATAGTAGACCATTAGATCAGGCATTGCCATTCCTCCGTCATTTTTATCCCTCTCGAGAAACAGTTTGCTGATGCAGTCGTTGTTCCATATAAATTTGGTGAGGATTTGATCGATCGAGATATTGACCAATATATTGCGAAAGATGTGCAACAATTTAAGAACAATGTTCATTATAAATTAAGTTAATACAACCTGCCATAGATGGAGGAAGAACACGCAATTGTTCCAAATTTTGTTTACATCTATTTATTATTGGTGCAAGATCGTATTTGAGAAAACGTGTAAAGGAGCTGGGTACCGTAATGCCAGGGTATTTAAATTATGAATTAGCTTGTTTATAAAGGAATGTGAAGGAGTGTAGTTTTTTTTTTTTTTTGGCTGCAGATTTACTGGAAATGATTCACTCTTTTTCTTGATCAGTCTGTAGCCAGGCATCCTTCCAAAGTTGTCCGGTTGGGACAGAAATAAATGGTATTGATGACGTGGGGTTGCTGACAAACCACAGGAGGTCATACGCATATAATGAAAGTCATACGCTTACATATTCACAACTTCGGGCAACTTGAAAGGCACTAATTATAATTATAGCACCCAGAGAGAACATGCAAAAAGGGGGTAATCTTGCTTCTTTGGTGCCATTATAAGACTTAAGGTATCATCACACTTGATGTTTTATGATCATTTAGCTCTGCCTTCAAACAAGTTAGTTATAACTCACGCAAACATTCATGTCAATGTAGGATTTTAAACATCATTGAAAAAGTTGAATTTGTAATTCAAAACTTTATCACAGTTTACTAGGGAAGCGTATGTTAGATGGTGCCATGCTTTAATTCATTCACTTTTTGCATGATTTTTCACAAACACAATTAGGTCAATAACTTCACAGATTAGAATAATGGCTCCTAAATTTGAAGAATCCCCTGATGTTCATTTTTAGGTAATTTCTCTCACATCCTGCCAACTCTGTTTCAGACTTGTGTGTCATGATTTGATGTTGACACACAGTGAGTCCCCCTGGGTGCATGTTAATTAAAAAAAAAAAAAAAAAAGTAGAAGAAAAAAAAAAAACACAGAGTAGCAGATGCCAGATTAGTGTCACAGCGAAGTGACTGATGAGGAGCCTCCTGGTTGCCCAGTCACATGCTGGCACTGTTGTACATATGACGCTCTCCAGCTTGTAGCCCCTTGGTGCGTCATTATGAATCAGAGGGTTGATTGTACATACTCAGCTTCAATTAGGGTTAAATGATACTGTGGAGGCATTTATTCTGCCTCCACTGTTTTGTTTTTCACAGTTTATTTATTTAATTATTTTTCATGGTGATGTACACCTTGCTCTTTGTGGGACTTTTTGTGCAGCACCATACCTCTTTGACGCTTTGTGACAGTAATTGCATTTGAGTGGCGAATAATTCTATTACGTCCATCAGTATGGATAGTTAGTTCTGCACCACAGCCGCAAATGCGACGTGACCACAGAGGATCAGATTCTAGAATGGCACAAAGAGTCAGACGGTGTTGCCTCACAGTTTATTTATAGATAGTATTAATGTGTGTAATAGATTGTTTATTTTGTCTTTAAAAAGTTCAGGAAACAAGGCGCATATCGTTTAAAATGTGTTTGCAGAAAATAGATTCATCAATTTGTGAATCTTAAAATGTATTCTAAAGTGTGAGTCGGTGATGGCACAGATACTCTGTTGTTCAGAAAGTGTTGTTTGAATGACGCACGACAACAGACGTTGACAAGTTTTTACCTGTGTCTATTTCCGGCCTTTTCCTGGGAGCTACACTTTCACTCTGTTCGTGTCTTTTTCTGTCGTTTTTGTGCTGAAAAAACACAAAAAGGAGCTGGCTCTTATCCATGTTCTCATTCGGTGTCATGACTCAAGGGCATTAAGGTGCCGCCAGCCAGCTGTAGTTTGACTGACTGTAGATCATGGGACAGCCCAGAGAGACAAACCAGGACATGCCCAAATACCCAGAAGAACACAATGACAAAATAGTACTCCTCTTCAAGATCAAGTAGCTTCTTTTTTTTTTTTTTTTTACCTGCTGCAAACGGAAATGTGTGAGTGGCACATCGGCTGCTAAATATTAACACTGCAGGTTGTTATGCTTGGTCTGATCCTGTGCCTCAAGAAGGCGATAACTCAGATGTGCACACTCCTTTAGTTTCATTACTGGGACTTGTCTTTTAAGGTGAAAGTATTTAACACCTTTTCTGATCTGATTCCTGATCCTACATTAAGTGTGTTCAACTTTGCGTGCGTCTTGCGGGAGATGTACTGAGCCACAGTGTGAACAAACGGGGCCATTCGGTTCACACAGGAACGATCTGCTTTAAACTATATCATTTGTGTCTGTTTGCTTGCCTTTGCCATGGAATAATTGATGGCGCGCTGAGCCCCCATAAACACTTAATAAAATGTGATACTTATGTAGTTGAATGTGTCGGAGGAGGAACTTGAGAAAAAAGGGGGGGGGTGATGATCTCTCACAAAGTCAAAGTTGTGTAAAATAACAGGAACAATAGAGAAAATTAAGAAATTACAATAATAACAAAATCCAAAAAATAATATTTATGGTGAGCCAGCACAGGAAATGACTCTAACCAATAAAACATCCTTCTCTCTGCTAAAGGTGGAGCTTTTTGATAACTCCTTTTCAAACGTGCTAAAAACGGATGCCGTCAGAAACAACAATATTTTCAGATGTTGTATATTGGATTATATATTAATTCATTAACATAGAATCCTCCCAGTATTGGTGCAGCTTTGCCCAGTGAACCATGTATATTAAAACAAGTCTGCAAAATAAATAGTGTGTCTTATTTCCCATAACAAGATGAGCTTCCGTGCGTGTGAAGCAATATCACATTTATATGCGCAACCTTTCTGTAAATAAAGTACACAAAGTAAAGGGGAGACTTTATTGTAAGTATTATTTCTTTTCAAGCATAACTCGAGAGGATAGTTGCTTAAAAAAAAACAACCCTCTAGTGGGTGGAGGTTTAGTAGTCAGTGTTTAACATGATCCTGATTTAAAATATGTCACGCATGTTCAGCCACATGTCATGGATTACATCAGCCGAGCTGTCTGTGACTTGTTATGACATTTTTTTATTTTTTTATTAGAGGAGGCTGCCACTCACTGTTATATATAATGTGGGCAGAACAGATGAGATGTTTTACTGTCAACACACTATAAAGCTAATGCCTTCAAGCTGTGTATTTTCATGCTGTTTCCAATTGTAGTGTTCATTGTCGAATCACATATTCATCACAAGCGGAGGCTGAATATATCATCAATAAGGCTGGGCGATGTATAGATATTATGGGAAATTGTAATCTGTAGCTATGGTGAAATATTTGATAATGTCTCTAACGTCATCAAATAGTTCACTGTGTTCTGTTTTACAAGGTTCGATGAGAAGCAAAATGTGTGTTGTCACACTCAAAGACTCCATTGCCATCACGTCTATGACTTGATGTATGAAAAAAAAAACTTGATCTATACCGCCATATGGCTTTGCACTGATCAGCACTACTTACAAAAGAACTGTGTATCTCTTATAGCTCAGTGATGTATCACTATTGTTGTATTGTGAAAGAAACCCATTAAATGGTGCACCATTGTTCTTTTTAAACATACCAGAAAATACACATCTAATATAACTCTGATTTTAGTGAGAACTTGTGCCAACAATCTCTTATTTGGCCTTCTCGGTAACCACCACCATGTAGTATTTGCTGCAGGCTGAAAAGGTTTGTCTGTTCGCTGGTCTGGTTTTCGCTGGCGTAGCGGAACTTTCTTTCGCAGAAAGACCGATGAAAATATTGTCATTGGCCATAAGAATACCTTAAAACTGAAAATGAAAAATAATGCCAAAGCATAGTATTTTTAAGATATAAAACTTTTTGGGTGAGGTTTGTTCAGTTATGTAAATTGTACAGGTGAGCATTATCGATGTGGATTTCTTTTCTTAGTGGGAGCTACATCACTGTTTTGAAGCAGAAGCCCCATGGGGTGTGTAATCCCACCCCTTAGCGCTGGAATTCCCTCTGGCTGGAGCCCTAAAAGTTGTAAATTCCTACCAATACCCCTGCTGTACACACACAATTCACTCTCTGATGGTAAGGAGAATTAGCTTTGACTTGGCTGCGCGGAGATGTGTGGAGAAAGATGAGATTGACCCCAAACTATTGGCTCTATTTGTTATGCGGTCACTGAGCTTGTGGAGCAGAGATGGGTGGATTTAGCGAGGAGGGGAGAGTTCTCTCATTTTCACTGATAGGGGGTTCAGACATAGAGGGGATGGCCACAGAGTGGATGAGATTCAGTCAGCTTCAATTATGGGTCCTTGTACTTTTCCCAGAGGTGCACTATAGTGCCTTTAAGGGGAAATCAATGAGGTGACAAATTGTTGTGGACAGCAACCCTTCTATTTCTTACGTTGTTGCATGTCTGGTTGATAGTCTTAGCATGTGTGTGTGTGTGTGTGTGGGTGTGTGTGTGGGTGTGTGTGTGTGTGTTTTTGTCTGTTTGGCAAGCTTATATGAATGTGAAGCCCCATTTATGATAATTAAATGCTTTGGTCTGTTTGTGTTTTGGTGGTTTGTTTTCTGCCCGTGGCTTTAATGGCTTGTTATCTTCTAAACCTGTTTTTAAATGCTTTCTAATGGGTGTTCACATGCATCATCCACTGACATTCAGTGCAGCTTTGTTGTGTTTTTATCTGATGATGACAGGGTTACAGTTTTTTTCCCAGGTTGTTCCATATCTGACATTTCCAGTTGGCTCATGAACAATAAATAGCTCAAGTGCATTGTGAAACATATGCAGTTGAATTAATATATTAGTTTTAGGAAAGCATATGAATGTCATAGGGAAGTTTTCTGCATGAACAATTGATATCTGTGATGGTCAGTGGTAATTCTGAGCATTGTAATAGCTGAATATTATTCTATTAACAACTGACACATCTTACTGGATGGTAGTCAAATATTTTCCAATCACCAGGAATCATTCATTGAACTCTCATAAGCCAGTGTTGAGTTATAAACATACGTGTTTAAAACATATATTTAATGTTGCTGTTGGTTCAGAATAGGAAACTAGATTATTTTGAATTTCAGCCTCCAACGCTATACGTATATCATTCTTTGAACATTGTTGATACTCAGAGCTATACAATTTGCTCCAGATAGCAAATATGCACAAGTAAAAAAATAAATCTTCATTAAGTTTGTGTAGCCTGTGGTCTCTGGTAGTGGGACAATTGACTTGTTTTCCTCTTTTCTCTTCCTATAATTTTACTACTCCAGTGCTGTTCTACTGTGGCTTTGTGCGGTCATCCACGTGAGGTGTTTGTGGAGGCTTTTGTACCTGCAGACAATAAACCCGTTTATGTAACTGAGTTAGACAGTAGGGTGTGTTTTATGTAACGTGGTTGTGTGATGCCTTCACATCATATTGTTTTGTACGTGTGTAACATTTGCTGACTCTCTTAAGCAGCGGCAATGAAAGTATGCAAATGTTACATACTATTTTGTGTACAAATGACATAAAACAGGGACAAAAACAGCTTTGGATGAAGAAACCGTATCGTCAACAACATGCAGTTGCATTATCTGAGTACAAGAGTATCATGAAGCAGAATATATTGAGGCTCCTGCAATAATATACATAGCACCATGGCTGTTGGTAAATATTCTTGTGTGCATTCCTTTTCATGTCAGCCCTTTAATTTTGCTGTGCTCGTTATTAATCCGTTTCCTGACATTCTTTCTGATTTTTCCTGACAGCTTCCCAACAGGCACCCAAGAGGCCGTGACATTAATGCAACACGTTTCTCTTTCTCTTGTCTCCGCAGGAAAAGAAGAGTATGTTGCAACCTTCAAAGGATCGGAGTTCTTCTGCTACGACTTGTCCTTGAACCCGATTCAAAGCAGCAGTGATGAAATCACATTGTCATTCAAAACCCTACAGAGGAATGGACTGATGCTGCACACCGGCAAATCAGCTGATTACGTCAACCTGGCACTGAAAAATGGGGCTGTCTCACTCGTCATTAATTTGGGGTCTGGAGCCTTTGAAGCTCTTGTGGAGCCAGTCAATGGGAAATTTAATGACAATGATTGGCATGATGTCAAAGTAACAAGGAATCTACGTCAGGTAACAGTACAGAGGGTGATGCAGAGACTCAGTAAATGAATAAAAAGTGCACTTAAATCATTACCATCATACAATACATTATTTTTCCCAGACATTACAATCGGATTGCTAAATTCAATCACGGTGGTTTACGGTGGAGACTAAAACAGAACCACAGCGGAGCAGGGACATCTAGATTTCAATCAAGACCTCTATTAAGTTAGTGTTTAAAGGAGAATACAAAGACAGAGCTTTAAAAAAAAAAAAAAAGCTTTCAAAAGATTCAGGCTCACCCAGATAGACAATTAATGAATGTTGTGATTTTGCTCGGATATTATCAGGTATATTTTCCAAAAAAACAAACAGCATGTCAGTCTTCTGCGACCCGTTAGTGCAGCTACTGAGTAGTTGACAAAAATGTGGGGAAATTAGTTAACAGGCTTTCACTTTAAAAGCAGTCAAAGCAGACCAGAACATTCAAAGACATTTTACTCATTGTAATTTCCACTTTGGGAGCGCTCTTAAAAAAAAAAAAAAAAAATCACTTTATGTTCTTGTAAAGATGAGAGCCTCTTATAAGACTCGTATGGGCTCTCTAATCTCACCTTGAAGACTTCTAATAACTCCTAGAAGACAGCATAGTGACAGAGGGTCACCACAAGACACACTTGTTATGTAGGACTCTTCTGTTGAAATCCCATCCAGCAGCTTGCGCCACTTCCAATACTTTAACATTGATAGGTTGGTCCATTTAGGATATACCTGTGGCACTGTCATCCTGTGTAAATCCTACCTGTAAATGGTAGGACTGTCCAGGTATTCATCCAGTTCAACTGGTTTTTGATGGATTTCCATCCAAACTTGATGACGAGAGAGGTGAAAAAAGAGCCATTAGCAAATGTGCAAACTGCCTCCCGGGAAAAGGCTTCACTCTCTTCCACACAGAGGTCAGTGAATATTTTTGTTCCTACAAACAAATTAATGCCTCTGAGTTGCTTTGGGGCAACTCGTACTAAATGGGGTCAGGACTCTGCTGCAGCTCCAATTGAGGCAGACCGTACTTGCACATGACTGCACATCCAGCCTGTTGGACCCTGGACAATCTGAAGAGAGATGCGGTTTATAGAAGCATGTTTTTAGTAGATTCCAACTATGAAAGCCTCCTCTTTATTAGTATAGTTAAAAAAAACTAAAAACAAAACCCTGAAAAATGGGACATTGTTGGTTATTATTGGGACATTATTTGTTAGTAAGTCGTAACACGGCATAACAGACAATCAAAGAAAATGAAAGATAATCCACCAACAAACTTGAAATCAGAAGTATAGTAACATTTTCTGTATTATTTATTGATTTAAAACCAAACTACATCGAGACTTAAAACTTGCTTTGTGTTGACTTAGTCAATGGAAAGTCTCACGTCTTGAAACATCTTGTGGACCAACCAGTTGGTAACCTGCTCGAGTGGCGTCGCATCCGATGGGGTCGTGAGTGCTGTCGTAGTCTGATGTGCACACAAAAGATGACCAGGCCAGTGTTCGTTCACTTCTCTTCCCAGCCTTCAGAGACTTAGACAAATTAAATGTGAAGTAGTTTAGGTGCGAGGACATTCCTAATCTATTGAGACGTCTCCCCACAGGTCAGGTGGGTTGTTGCCGTAGCACCCAAATGGCCTCAGTGCATGAAGCCGTGTTCTCTAGTCATTCAAAGAAAAATACAACTTCGGCTGCAAAATATATTTCTGGGGTGTACGTGACTGAGGGTGGAGTTTGATGCAGAGAACTAACACATTTACAACAATGAATAAATTCTCAGTCAGGGTGTTCATGGTGTCAGGTTTATGTTTAGTGACTTCTTATAAGACCAGATGCCTTTTCATCAGCAGTCTAAAGATCCTGTCAGACATTTGAGCCTGAAGATGTGTTATCTGAGGTTAATTTAAGAATCATAGTAACATATTAATATAAGCACATGTTTTTAAGAGTTGATAGTCACATTAGGCCGACATAAAAAATCTGGATTTGTTCCTGCTCATTTGGTGGGAAATGTTTTTCTTCACCTCGGTACCAAAGCTGCTTCTTTTGCATAATCAGCTAATTGATTATTGGCAAACCAAAGGATTTGGCCAGCTCGAACTTTCACTGCATTCAAAGTGTGAAAGAGAACCATGCATATTGAGTGCATGCTCTGCGGGGGAATCAAAATTGCCATCCTCCTCATTTCGTGGGAGGGTGTTTTTTTTTCCTTTGTCTCATTACAGTAAAGTGATCCTAAAGTTCATCAATAAGACCAAACAGAGGTAAAGTATTGTATGAGTGTTGGAAAGTCTGGATTGGTCTCAGACCTAAAACCAAGTTAAAAAGACGTCAAACACAACTACCAGTAAACTACAATAATAATATCAATAAAGTGATAATAATGTAGTAATAGGTAAAACAATAAAGCTTCAAAATGACTGATTGTAGGCTTTTACAAAAGGGTCGACTGATGTGCTTTAGGCATTCTCTCATACGAACCATCTGATGTCTATTGATCATAACGTTTTTTGAGAACTTTCGTAAGAAGACTTTACGTCACACAGTGGTCTGGTCACATACAGAAAATGGTGCAAAAATGCCAGGAGGAACTCAGGGATTCAATGGTGGAGCTCTAGCACTTCTGATAGAGCATCATTGGTTATTGACTTGGTCTGCTTTTTTCTTGTTAAAACTTATTTTGCCCTTTTTTCTCTATGTTACTAACATGCTTTGAAAACGAACTAACATCATTCATGGAATGTGTCATTCTACTAACCAGTATGGTTTTTTACCCTTTAACAATGTACTAACAGTATTGACCATCATATATTATTTGAGTAACAATCGTTATTCTGTTCACAGTTTTTAATTTCCTTTCTCCCCCCTTTTCCACAAAGCACTCAGGCATTGGACACGCTATGGTAAACAAACTACATTGTTCGGTAGATATCATTCTAATTGTTTCTTAGTTTGGGTTTGCCGTGTGTTTCTTTTCTTTCTTTTTTTTTTTAACTGTAGACGTCATTTACAAAAAAAGGGAAATTGCGGTTGGTACTCTTCTGCTTACTTTTCGAATCCTTTTTTAATTTCTTGGGCCACTCATTGGTTTCACCTTCTTTATTTCACTTGTTTCCTGTCCACTTCTGTTTGATTCACCTTTTTTAGGAGCATCATTTCGAGCCTTTTGCATCAAGCTGTGGTTAATATTGAGGATCCTCTCCTGTCTGGCTGGTCTGATGCTCTGTAGCTCAGCCAGTTGTATCCCCATTCACTTTGCATGGCATGCACTTTGACTTTCGTCGTAGACAGTTGAGCTGTGTTTTTTTGTTTTTTTTCTGGTGCTTTCTTATTTCTTGTTGTGGTTTTCTGTCGTGTCCATGATCTTCCGCATGCATCCGACACTACTGTAAGTAGTGTCGAAATACTGATTCTGATGCCAATACAGAACTTAGGATATTTTCTTTTTGTGAGTTTTATAAACAAAAAGAAAAGATAAATGCATGCATGTTGTTTTGTTTCCTTCTCTAATTCAGTGTCCTGTATTAGAAGGTGATTGTGCTTTCCATAGCATGTGCTCCCTTTCTAACCTACTGGCACGTTCTGATTTCTTTTGTAGAAATGCTGGACGTACTAATATAAAATAACAGTAAAACTAACCAAAATAACATTTTACTAACACCATTTTTGTGTCTGCTAAAGTACTTTTAAGTTGCAGTAGGAGTGATACTAACACTATTGTATGGGCTGTCTACTAACTTCCTAACTAGAATAGATGGCTTGCAGTCCTCCAACTAATCCAACTGGACAAAATAATAATAAAAAAAAACAAGAAAAAAGATTTCAAAACAGACATGAAAATGGGTTTTGGAATAATAGCTGTTGGGAAGTCTTTCATAGACAGCACGAAAGACAGGCAGTAGCATTTCAGTATATAGGCTGTCTGAGTATAGCGTGTTCTTTCCTTGTGCTTTTTTGTCTAGGTTACAATATCCGTGGATGGGATTCTGACCACCACAGGATATACACAAGAAGACTACACCATGCTAGGCTCTGACGACTTTTTCTATGTTGGAGGGAGTCCTAGCACAGCCGACCTGCCTGGATCTCCAGTTAGCAACAACTTCATGGGCTGCCTCAAGGAGGTAAACACCACTTGTGTGAACTCTGAAGCTGGTGGGAGTACAGGATATGACTAGCTTCACCTCAGGACTCCACAACAGGCCCTTCCACCCACACGCTGACCCTGTCTCATCCGTAACACGTTGCTTTAGTTTGTTTCTCCTGTTTTCCTCACACACTCTGACACAAACTTTTTCTGACACATATTTTGCCTCTGCTGCCCCCTCGGTGCACAAACAGTGTCATGCACACACGGACACACACATACACACGCACGCACACTCAGATGACTGGTGTACCACACACTCACACGTATAAAGCTCTGTCTTGGAATGGAATTTACCGCAGACTTCATACAGCTCTGTCAGGTGCACTTCAAAGAGGAGCTGTGATCCTGAGATCAGGGAGTTGAATTTTCATGAGCAGTGAGGTAACCGACACACTTAACACCTCACTATTGTAGGGGTGTATGCTGCAGCGGACCGATATTATCTTACAGCACCAATCTATTGACTAACCTTATCACCGTTTGATGTCAGCAGTCAATGTGTTTACACAAATCTAACTTCAAAGTGCAAGAGATGTAGTGCTGGAGGTTTAGGCTTCCCCTTCAAAGTTTAGAGCACAAGAAGATACTGAAGGTTCATCACTTAGACACATCTGCTTTTTGGATGACGTCTTGAATTCAGCAGAATTAAGTTATAATGGCAATAAGGCAGAATAAAGTTAAATAAGTCATATTAAATAGAAATATATGCAAGCCTATGGTGGTGACTGATATAAACATATGTCTACTTGACAAAGTGTTACAGAATGATCTGTTTAGTTATCTTACTGTCAAAAGCTATTTCTCCCAACGATTTCCTCAACCTGCTCCCATTGCTTTCCCTTTGGTGTCCTACATAGTGAATCTTACCTCCAGCGTGGAGCTGTCGTCCTTACTGAACTTCTTGGAGAGGTCTGAGGCAGCTCTGTTTAATGAGCACACAGGGCGTGGACCACATGTCTACATGCCATGTACAGCTCATTAAAGGTCTGGTTATTAAGGGGACTGTCTTTGTTAACTACATGTCTCTGGGGTGCGGCAGATGTGCTGACAACTGGAACGGAATCGGTGGGCTCTGAATGTGGTCATCCACCCCACTGAGCTACTTTTTCTGCTCTTGGCCAAGCCTAACCACGGCGGCTTGTTTCACTATGACTGTATATCAGTGCGTTCGACTGCTGAAACAGTTTAAGGTGCAGAGCGGTGATGACTCCCAGAAGAGACTCGACAGAACATTTTTCCACTTTTATCTGCATGAGGTCATTTTATGTTTCTTCTTTTGTTTCATCACACAAATGCAGATGCCAATATCACATGAAACAAGAGGCTGACCCTCTTTAATTTACTCATTTATGTGTGATATTTTCAGCGTATCGAGCAGCTCTAACCTCATCCAGCTTGTTCATGTGAACAAAAGCCCTGCTCTCATGTCATTTTTTTTTTATAGCATACGTGCCGTGTTTCAGCAGTATGTGCTCTTGGCCGTGATTGATAACGTGTCCCCAAGTGGTGTGTTGTAGTGCAGTATTAGTGTGCAGATTGCTGTCTGAGTTGCCACGCCTGCCTGTTGGTTATGATGGCAAAACAAACGATGGTGCAGCAATAGCTCAGTTGTCACAGTCCCCAAATTGATGACAAATTAGTGCAGCACTACTAGTGCAGCACCGGTCGTAGCTCAGACTAAAGTTCCTTTGACTCCGAAAGGTGCCCTTTGTCTTGACTATGAAAAAAAGGATTTCAGTTCATTGACTGTATCTGTTGCAGTTTTGTGTGCATGATTCAAGTCCAGCAGGCAGAGACACACTCGTTTATTCTTTTTCTCCTTTTGGCACTTTTTACATTCTTTATTCAAAAGTAGAGATGATTGCCAAATTGTATATATTTTTTTTCCTTCTCCGTGTTATCTAAAATGTCACATTGTCCTCTCTGTTATGCTGAAGAATCTTTGCACT
This sequence comes from Lipophrys pholis, assembly GCF_963383615.2. Lineage (NCBI taxonomy): Eukaryota > Metazoa > Chordata > Actinopteri > Blenniiformes > Blenniidae > Lipophrys > Lipophrys pholis. The sequence continues at coordinate 14,174,570 of NC_137642.1, read as the reverse complement.
GTAGATTTTGTTTTACGATACAGATACAATTGTGGAGGTAAAAGAGCTTGACATTATCGTTTTCTTTGCAGTTAAAAACAGTCTGATACAGTGAATCACTGAGTATTTACAAGAAAGTAAAGCCTGAGCCTTACTTAATTCAACTTCACTGCCATGAGCCACATCTACCTGAGCAGTTACCCACGGTAGATCAGACTCAGCGATAACCATAATGCTCCATGCAAATGCAATCCCCTCGGAGGTGTCCCCATTTTCAGGTGAATGCTTGGCATGACAGCCGATGAAGAAAATGTGGATGGAGTTTTCCACAGCTGCAACTCATTTGAATTAGCTTGACAAAAGGCAACTTCGACATGTACAGTATATATATCGCTGCCACTCTTTTGTTATGTAAATTCATTCGCAGGCGGTAACCTTAAAGAGGCTATCCATCAGCTGATAACCGTGTTTAACAGTGGCAACAGAAGAGCGTGGAAGAGACCGTTGGCTATGCCCGTGTCCCTTGGGAGTTGTTAAATATTAGTGTCTCCTTTATTACGCAGCCTGCCACACTATTGATATCTTTGTTTAAAGTTGTTGTGCCCTTATGATATTTGTCTCGGAAAGTAATCTACACGTCAAATGTGTCTGTGTGTCGACGACACGAATGAAATGGCCACACGGTCGAAAAATGTTGACATTTACTAAAATGTTAACTAGTTTCTCATATGGAAATGACTTATAAGAATTATGCAGCGTGATATGTTTTGTTGCAGCTGCTGTACTAGACACCCTTTCATTATCAAGATTTGATGATGACATGGCAATAGTGTGGCTTTCTCAAATTGTTTTGGAGACTGTTGTCGATTACAGTAGCACTCCTGTTTGATTGCTGCACAGTGACTCAGTAGAGATATAGTCAGATCAATATTTTGGGGGTTTATTCTTGGGAGGCCCTTCTTGATGTATTGAACCGGATGCAGTATATGGTTGTTATGTTGCCTCTTTATAACTGAAAAAGAAAAAAAAAAAAAAAGCAGCTCAAGTTGTGACTAATGAATATGATGGCAGCAAATGATAATGGGCATGCTGTTGAATTGGTTAGTGCTTGTGTACTTGTTTTTCTGGTAATCCCCCCCCCCCCCCCCCCACACACACACACACACACACACCCCACACATTTTTATTTAAAGTTGGCAACCTCGTAGATATTGATTCACATTGCACCCTTCTCCGACTCTCTCAACATAGTCTCACATCTATTTTTGATTGAATGTTGTACTTCTTAATATTTTTCACATTATCCAATATTATTGACTTTTGAGATCCAAAGGCTCTTCTCATGCAAGTTTAACACTTTCAATTTGAAATACTGGGTGATTCTCTGTAAGTCAGTAACTGTTACTCTACAGTAGAAAGCTTGTTTTATCATTTTAAAAAAAATTAATAAAAAAGTTTTACCCTCCACTTTTTCCTTTCTTCTTATTTCGGGAAAAAAATAATGCAGAGAAAAGTCATTGATCCCTGTAACTTTTTCTGCTACGCTGTCCCGGATTTCCCCGAGGGAGGCCCATCCCACACCTTGAAAACCACTGCTCTGCACTGCATCTCCAAAGGCACAGCGCTCACCTGCGCTCTTGATTTCGTTAAACCCTTTCATAACAAACCATGTCTGGTTTCACCGACAATACATTCTCAAAAGTGTTTGTGAATAAGTGCTTCACTTTATATATATATATATATATATACGTATATTTTTTATTTGACCAGTGTTCAGAATTATATACAGAAAAGTGAATGCTACATAAAATGTCAGCTCATGCATTTTTAGCCTTATTTTAAATAGCCATGTCCCTCATCTACCCACTTCCATTCTAATCACATGCTCCAACTTTGGCATTTTACACCACACCTGCAATCAAGGCACGAGTTGAGATTTCGCGCTCTTCCTCTCACTTTTCACGGGGAACCTCAGGAGACGCTACATGACAGAACTCTCTTCCAAAACTATTATCACGTTTTGAATTTTGATTCAAGCTGTTTCTTTCTTTCGTTGATACATGTGCTAAAATTGAAAAAAGAAAAAGAAAAACGTGCAAAAACTTACACTTCTCTGAGACGCACTTGGGGATTGAAGACATCGCAGGTGGATTTCAGTGACATTTGGTGCCAAGCAAAATTACAGTGTGACAAAGATGACTGAAGGTTGAGAAATATAAACTCTTCCTAAGACACACTGTCTCAATGGTGAAATGTCACATGGACAAATATAGTTCAATGCATACGGCAAATTGGCCTGTTTTCAATGATGCTGAAATACGCTGAACCTTCTCTGTCTTCTCCTAATCTAGGTTGTGTACAAAAACAACGATGTGAGACTTGAGCTGTCCAGGCTCGCCAAGCAGGGTGATCCCAAGATGAAGGTCCACGGCACTGTGGCCTTTAAGTGTGAGAACGTGGCAACCCTGGACCCCATCACGTTTGAGACACCTGAGTCTTTTATTGTCCTGAACAAGTGGAATGCCAAGAAGACGGGCTCCATCTCCTTTGACTTTCGCACCACGGAGCCCAATGGGCTTCTCCTTTTCAGCCACGGCAAGCCCAAGCAGCAACCGAAGGACTCTAAGAGTCCCCAAACCCTCAAGGTGGACTTTTTTGCCATAGAGATGCTGGATGGCCATCTCTACTTGCTGCTGGACATGGGCTCAGGAACTACAAAGACCAGGGCTGTCAACAAGAAGGTCAATGATGGCGAGTGGTACCATGTTGACTTCCAGCGAGATGGAAGATCAGGTAAATTTTCATCAAACTCCACAGTTTTAAAGAACATACATGAAATACATCTTGCTATATGTTTGATGAGAATGAGAGCTCAGTAAACAGAATCTCAGCAAACAAAGGAAACATTGTCAACTTGACAAGCATACAGCATATGTACGTGCTTTATTTAGTCGCTGCATCTTTGCCTCCTAAGACAACTGTGTACGTAAATGTTTGCATGTCTGTTCACTGGCTTAAACGCATCCCTGCATATAATGCAACATCCAGCACAAACCTAAAGTAGCAGAGCTGCTGTGCACCGTCTGGATGAATTATTTAACTGCAACAAAAGTGCTACTGTGGGGTCACGGTGATATTTTCGGTGACAGAAAATATCCATTACCATCCCTGGGCTGATACTATGTCACCATTGAAACTTAAATATTTCCTTGCAGTGGGTGCTTATTGTGAATATTTCTTCACATTTAATGTAAAAAGGTTTGGATAGCAGTGGCCTATCTTCAGATAGTGGCCATATGTCATGATTCCTGACACATATTACCATAAAATACCCCCCACCCCCCACCCCCCCCCATGCAATGTGTCCTCCAAGCCCCGGGTTACCCTGCTGTGGTCTCTGTTGATTTGCTTATCTAAGCAGCAATTTGTTAGTGTGAGCTTAGAGCCATGGCCTTGCAATGTCATGCTGCAAATTAGATATACTCCTCGACCATGTTTTCCACTCCATATCAAGAGGTGGAAATTACATTAACGGTTTCATTACACCCCAAAGCCATGGTGGGTTGCGGCATAATATTGAGTTAGATACAATGTTAAAATGTAACTCTTTAACTCTCCTTCATTCAACTATGTTAGTTGTTCATTTATTTATTATTTTAAAATTTTGGGAAGTGATTCAAACATTGTTCAGCACAATGGTGACGGAATATGCCCATACACACCTACGTATATACAGATCTCAGTGGCTTTTACTGATCTCAGTAGAACAGAAAAACGGTGGTTAACTTCTCAATTCACCATTAATCCTCAATATCCAGTTACGGTGGAGTAAACTCTAAGGAACACTGTCTTTCCAAATTAGATTGTGTTCAGTGTTTGTTAAGCTGAGTCCTATCATCCACGCTAACCACTTATATACAGTACACACACACACACAGACGCACACACACACACACACACGGAGCTCACTCTATTCACTGTTCTCTCTGTCTGTCTACCCTGCCTACGTTTCCATGGAAACAGGAGGTGGTCTCTCCCAGGACAGAGACAGTTACTGCACAGTGCTGTGCTGAGCTGTGCACTAATGACATTTCAGAATAACTTTTCCTCATTTCCTCGAGTCTAAGACATCAACACTTACATGCTGAGTGTAAAAGGAACATCAAAAGGTCTCCTCAATGTGACGACACACCATGTGAGAAGAGTAGCAAAATACCTAAAACGACTAGTGTACTTGTACTTACACAGCACCTAGATTTTGCATTGCCATTATCCAATTTAACATTACTGTTTTATATCTACTATATTCCCAGGTTTGTGCCCGTGATACAGTGTTTCTAACAGTAAATACATGCATATCAAGGGTTCTATAAATGGTACAAAACGTATGGCCTTATAGACAGGCATTGACTTTTTGTAGTTTCTTTGTATTAAATAGGCCTCATGTGGTTTCCATTCCCGGAAGAAACATGTAACTTTAATGGGGCATTAAATAGCTGTTTTGTGCAAATAGACGAATAGAAACAAACAAAAAACTAAAACTTTGAACAGTAGCTTCACTTGCGATTTTTTTTAATTAAAATGTTTTCCTATGAATTATTGACACAGTGACGTCTGGATAAAAAGCTGACCTGGGAGTCTAAATGAACTTAGCAAATCCCTGACAATATATTATGCAGCTTTAAAAGTCCACACATGGAGGTCGATATGAGTCCAGCATGACATAACGCGAGCCTTCCTCATGCAGGCTACTCTACACTCCAGTGGCCTTTTGTTACACTTTTAATATTTGATAGAATTAAGTTAATTTTAAAACATCAGAAAAGAGTTCAGTAGTCCCTTGAGAGCGCGAGTCACGGAACATATGGCACTTTCAGCTTTTCATGCGTGTGTCAGATGTTTTATTAATACACGCTACCAAGCACATAACTCTTTAGCAAAAAAGCACAACACAACAGCCAGATGTAATTATCTGCAGCCTGGTTCTCCTTGTGCAACACTTCCTACACCCATGACAATGGCGTATAATGATCCCTGCCCTATTTAGTTTAGCGGCCACTTCCTGCAGGAAGCAAGCCTTCAAATGGAGTCTCGCTCTCAGACAGCATCTTCTAACCTCAATGCATTAGAGACACTAAAAAACACTCTGCTTTTAAGTGAGGGCTTCTGGGCCGGGAGTGCTCTGGGTCACTCATCAGAGACATTACACGGACATGGCTGCGCTGTAGCCCCACTTCCTGCTTGGGCTCCTACTTCACATACATGCACGCACATGAAATAAACAGACACACACTCACACACACACACACACACACACACAGCGTGTTCACTATCCTCACAGCCGACTCACAAGCTTCTCTCTCTACAGAGAATCCAATCACATAGAGAGATTTGGCCGTATCGCCCTAACTGGATTGTAGTAATCCCCTGTCTAACATGTTTTGGGGATGTGTGAGTGGGGTTAGAGGACATCATGCCAAGTTGAGCCTGCCTGCTGATGCAGAAAGTGTGAGAGAGATCTGAGCTGTCGTTTGGACCCCCCCTGGCTTCAGGTTTGATGATGGAGTACCACTTACAGGTCAGCCTGTAAAGGAAAGAGAGTGAGAGGACAGAAATGTGGACAGTGTGGTTCGACGTTGCAATGTAAATTTTCATCATCGTTTATTGCCTGCGTTGTAATTTTGCAGAACTCTCCGACACTTGCTCTTCAGAACGCTTACTTTCTGCTGTGTTCCCTCAATCTGCTCTCTTATCTTTCATCGTACCCCCTCCCTCATCTTCTTTCCAGACATTTTTATCTCCATGTTTCCATCTTGTTCTGTTTCTCCTCCTCTTTTATGCACAGTAGCATTTTCAGAGACGTATCCTCTTCCCCCTTTTGGCTATGAATAATGTTCTAAATATACGCAGTCCTACAATGTGTGTATATGTGTTATGCTCCCATGCTGAAAGCATGGTGATGGCACATGTCCCCGATGGATTGTTCATTGCATTCTGACTTAACATAGCCTGTGTTTGCAGATCGTCTTACAGGACTTTGACAAATCAGCAAAGCAGGCCGAGCTTTGCTGACGTACTCCTCTTATCTCCTACTTGCATCAATCTAGACCGACATGCTTTCTGTAAACTAACAACATCTTTGTTCTGTGTCTACGGTGGTAATAACATTTAAGGATAGATACAGATTTAAATAGGTCATTAGCCCGATGGTTATTGCACCACTCTTTACTCCATGTCATTCAGAAAGTAATGGTAAAAACCCCTGCTAAGCTTCCTTTTGTTATGGGGTGGGATCAGAGTTGGAATCCTTCTCTTATAGTTCACACTGACCACGATTTTCATTCTTCAGTCGGGCACCTGCTCTGCTTTGTGAAAAGTTTCCCTGCTAATGAGTTTGATGTAGTGAGCTCGTTAGCTCTAACCTGAAGGGAGCTGTTCTGGCTGCGTGACGGGTGGCCCATGCCAAGTGTGCAAAGCTTGGAAGTCTCAACAGCTGTGGCTGGAGAGAGCAGGGGCAGTGGGTGTCGGCAGGGAAGTGCTAGAACAGATGCCTGGGGCCAAGACCCTGAGAAAAGAGCTGGAACATGTTAGTGGGACCAGGTTAATCATTGTGCACTCGGTCCTTAGCTGTCTCTTTTGCATGCACATCTGCAAGAAGGCTGTCTCACCTTGGCCATAAAAACACACATAAGCAACGTTCTAATTAGCACAACGCATGGTTTTTAACATTTTCTGTCTTGTGACAACCTATTTTTAGAACTGAAAAGCTAAAAATACAACACGTAGAAAAAAAAAGCTTCTTTTTTTGATAATTAATAATGATATGTGCATTCATGCATGCTAATGGTAGCTGTAATGAAATGTGAAAGGCCCCATTTAATGTCTAATGTGTCTCTAAAATGTGCCAGGCAGCTCTGTTGAAAATTCATATGTTGCTTAAGGGTGGTTTCCCAACACAAACACTTTGACTAGAAAAGTAACTTAAAAGCTATGGTCGTCTCCCACATACAAGCAGTTCGGACTCTGTCGTTCAGTTTGCGGCAATCAGCCAATGACGCCTTCATATCTGCTACGCTATGGCACATACATCTGCCACTCAAAATGCAAATGGTGACTTTATGGCAATTTTATTTTTGAGCATCCTTAGCTGCGATTTCCCGCCGCTCTCCCCAAGCAGTGGTCTGCGCGGATCCTCGGCAGCGCGGTATATAGATTACTGGACGGGGATGCGGGCGCTGGAGGCAGCCGCCATTAATTAAAGTCCACAATGGCTCCTGCACTGAGAGTAACAGATCCATATACAAATTAATCACCCGGTCAGAGTCCCACAGTAAGGCCTTCCTTTTCAACAGCTTTACAGTCCAGTCATGTCCACTGTTGTTTACCGTGCTCCAGATCGAGAATTAAACCTGAATGAGAGTGATAAATCATGGTGGGGAAACACACAAACTCTCATTGCAGGTTTATGTGTTGGCGAAGCAAACAGGAGAGAAGAGGCAAAAAAAATAAAAAATACAGCTTGCAGTCGGTTAATCAAGTTCAAAAAGATGGCCGCAATGTTTGGTTGTTTTTTTAGGAAAGGGGGTGGCTAAAATGATAGAGAGGCCAACGATTTTTTTTCCCCCCTCTCCCTTTTCTGTTTTATGACCGCTGCTATATAGATAAAGGAGATTTATAAAGGGAAATCCAAGGAAAATGGAGAGGATACTCTTCAGGATCTCAGATTAGGCCACTAATAGACTAGCTGCCCCGTGATTAATGTGTCTTATCAACAGTCATCAGTCATTCTAAATGAAGAAAATCCTGACCCTGCCCAGATGGATAACACTAATTAGGCTACTATCTTCATCAAACCGTTTTAAATCAGTGTTTGTTACATGTGTGTCTGCAGGGCATTTACTGTTTTTATAACTTATAATCCAAATTCTCATAATTTGTCAGTCTGCTTGAAAACCTCATAAAAAGCCAAGATTTAAAAAAAACAAAAAACTTATCCAGCTGTCTCTTATTTTCTTTTTTAGGTACCATCTCTATCAATACTCTCCGTACTGCCTACACAGCCCCTGGAGAAAGTGAAATCCTCGACTTGGATGACAATCTCTACCTCGGGGGTTTGCCAGAGAACAAAATGGGACTGGTGTTCCCCACCGAGGTGTGGACAGCATTGCTCAACTATGGCTACGTGGGCTGCATCCGAGATCTGTTTATTGACGGGCAGAGTAAGGATGTCCGACGCCTGGCGGAGGTCCAGAAAGCTGCTGGGGTCAAGCCCTCGTGCTCTAAAGAGCCTCCCAAACAGTGCTTGAGCAACCCCTGCCAAAACAACGGAATCTGTAGAGAGGGCTGGAACCGCTACGTGTGCGACTGCTCCGGGACTGGATACCTGGGTCGCTCCTGTGAAAGAGGTACAGCTTTTATTTATATAATTCTTTTTGGTGTCATTTTATCCGCCCATCGGTTTGGACGCTCGTGATTTCCATCCGGAAGGTATCATCTTTGTAGACGATGTCACGCTGAGAAGCGACTTCCTCCCCATTTGGCATTGTCTTTTTGAGCGAGGCATGAAATCACATTAGATGTGTATATAATTGACTTCAAAGTCAAGCAGAAAAAGTCTAATTTTAATTATATCCACAATAGACACAGTATTCTTAGTCTGGAAGGAACCTTGTTTCAAGTTCCAGTCGAACAGCATCAACAGACAAAAGCCTGCAGGTGAGCTTTTTATCTCAGCTGACGGTTGAACATCAGCGGCTCTCAGACAGAAGACTGAAAGTAATGTAAGGCGGGAACCAAAGTGTGCTTGTGGAGGGAGACAGCCACAGAGAGGCAAACAGAATGATTCAGGATACAAAGGGCTAATGTTAGACGATGCTGAGTGGCAGGTGACTGATGCACCACTGGGACACCGTTGGTCACGTCCACCATGCACACTAGCCTGTAAATTGGCTGTCTTCTGCTAACCATTTGCCTCATCAAACCACTCGGTCATGACCGGAGCTGGAGCAGAATACTTATCCGTCTCTCCTCCAGAGAAGAAAAATAGAAGTGAGTGTCACACTGTGAGATCTCAGCGCTCCCGTTTCCTGGCCGAAGTAGAACTCCTCATGACTCTGCTGTAATTTATTACACAGGAATCGACGATTTTACCTTTGCTTTTGTTAGATTTACCAGAACACCATCTTCTATCTACAGTCTGTTGTGGCATTGTGTCTGTCTTTTTAAAGAGTCATATTCCGTGGGGGTTTTGTCTGTTTGGATTCCATCATTACAAATCCAGTAACCTCCTGGTAAAACAAGCAACAGACCTCTATGTGTTTAATATGCCTGCGCAGCGTAGAAACTGCAGGGCTCCATATTCCTGCCTGTTCAAATTGTTGCCATATTACCAGAAGTGCTCTTTGACTTTTCATAATGAATACTGCTTCGATGAAGAAAACAACCAGCAGCATGTGTTTGGATTCACAATCATTTGTTTATGATGTGATTTGCTGTCAGCCAACTATTCGGAAATTCAAAAATGAACATTATTTATATAATCAAGCTGAGGGAATTATTACGTTCATTTTTTGTAAAGAGTGCAGCATGTGCTTGTATTCGTCGTGCTAGATTGGAGTGTCATTAAATTCATCAGATGATAAAACTTTATTCAACCGTATTTCAATTCAGCCATTACATGAGTGGCTTAATGATACGCTTATTTTGTGTTTCTGAATTATTATCTGAGTATATCATCCAACGTAGATATTCAATGTATGTAAAGTGATATGACTTTGTATTGGATAACACACACGCGCACTCGCTCTTTGTTATTTTTAAGTGGTAAATCTTTCAGCATGGTTAAGAAAGGACTTTCAGTTTCTTCATCATTAAATCTCAACTCAGCTACAACATCAAATGAACAAGAACAGTTAACATATGCATAATCGGGTCAAATGTCATGAAGTCCCAAGCATGTGACGCTGATAACATCTGTAGTTGAACAGCAGCAGAAGTAGGTCCTCTCGTCTGGAAGAAAAAAAAACTTCAACTCCACTTGGAGTGCAACACATCCCACGCAGTTACATGTGTCAGCTCTACATGTGCTTGTGCAGTTCCTACAGTCTGAAGTTGTTCACCTCTTGAGACAGCGATGCCTAAAGATCTTGTCATCAGGATTTAGAAAATGTTTGTTTGAGACGGTAAAGATGTTACTGGATCCTGATGGAAATCTGCTGAGTCAGATCGCAACAAAATGGAAACACATACATATGGCCCCAAGGGGAGTTTGCATTGGATCTTTGTTTCCTTGAATATGATTTGGTTCAACGTATTACAAGTATGAATGCTGGCATGCAGCTAATGCTAACAGCAGACAATTAATATTTAATTTGAGAAAAAGCACAAGACAATGCAGAAAAGAAATCTGTCTCTGGTGAATTTGTCAGTTGGGCATGTCTTTATGCTGCTCTGATTTTCCACACACACTTCCACGCTGCCTAATGAGTTGACAGGAATTAGGGCACAGAGCATGGGGGAGGTGGAGTGGGCAAGGGATACAGTTCATTTCTCTTCAAGAAGATAATTACTCCGGTGAGTTCCCTCGGATTCAGAACGATAAGATCTATCCTGACTTTCATCTGAAAACGAAAACAAAATACGCTGGCCTGCTTTTGAAACGGCTGCATGGTAAACGCTGACGTAGCAGAGATATCAGCCACTATGTTTCCGAGTGGAGTGTTCCCTCCGATCGCTGGAGCGTCTTCTGGCGTCTCGAGTCTTCAGTCCAACTCCCTTCTTTTCTGGCTGTCGCCGCTCTTGTATATGAGACTGGCGTTAGCGACAGTGCGAGTGGGAGCAGTGGTACAGAGGATGGGTGCTGGCGTGCTGCCAGCTGTTTTGATGGCTCCAGATTGCCTCTGCACTGGTAGGATGAAGCAGGCACCAGCAGGCTGAGGAGCTGTCAAAAGAATTACCCCAGCCCTCACTTATTCATGCATGGTGTACCACCCGGTGGCAAAATCCAGCTACTGCATATGGCAGAGGAGGAGGAGGAGGGCAACAATGAGTGGAAGGAAGCGGAGGAGGAGCTTCGGAAGAGATCCGCTGAGCTATTCGCCCTATTTTGAGACATTTTAATTAAGCAGACAAAGCAATTTCCCCCTTTTGCATCCCAAATGTCTTCCCCTTCATTGTTCCTCCAGTTGCTAATTAGCCCAAATATTAGTCTTGCAGTTTGAGGATGAAACTGCCTCCCAGATGGTGAAGTAGGTGCGCAGCAGCACATACAGATATTCCCTAATGAGATATGACATGCTGGATTCCAACACTGACAGCACCTGCGCTTCTTCACATGAACGGGACCTGGAGATGAATGTATGCTTACACATATCTGCCATAACATGCAGTCAGCATAGAAATCGATACGCATGTTCTCTGTATATCACTGTAAGTCACATGTGCTCCTGCAGTACGGTGTAGAGTGTGTGGCTTTAATACATCATGCACAACAATATTAGTACAGCTTATAAAACAAACAAAAAAACAACTCATTGTTTTTGTGCATTTATTGCTTTTCAGAGCATGAAGCCATTTGCCATCGCTCCGCAGCAAAAGCCAAGAGGTGCAGAATGTTATTGCATAATTGTGAAATGCCCTTAAAGGGGAATGTGGCAGACTTTTAGCATTAAAACGCATTTTAGCCATGCCCTTTGACGGCGCACTGTGTTAGTCACCATTCAACACACTTGAGTGTAGTGGCAAATTAGAGAGAACTGGTTGTCCCATGGCCTCGAGCAATGTACACAGATGCGTAGAAAATGAGTTGAAAAACATGGAAAATGTGACAGTATGAGTACTGTGGGTTGGCTTTCTGGTAATGCAAGTGCTTGAGAGGCGTATCCCTGAATTCTCACATCATATCTGCGATTTAGGGCTTTTGATTTTTAATATGATGATAAAACTGCCGACTGACCTTTAAAAATAATTCAAATGAATATACTAATAGTCTACAGAACTTTAAACATGCATGCCCGCTCAATCTTTTTTTGCACTGACCTGACCGCACAAGCTGAAGTTGCATATTCCACCTCTCTGAGCTGATCTATTTCCTATCTCTGCTCTCATTCCATTGCTCTAATGAAGTTACCATGATGTGGTCACAGAGCAGCAGATGTGGAGTCGGTCCATGATGCTGGTGCTTCTTTCTAGAAAGAGAAAAAAAAAAATGTTTCTCGGTCTCGAGAAATCCAGTCAGCTGGCAGGTTGTTTTCACACTTTTAATAGCCAGTGAGTCTATTTCTTGGATTGAGTATAGTAAGATTGTCAAAGAAGGCTGCAGTGAAGAAGACATGAGCTGCATTGAATTATTTATGATATCTCTATTTATGATTTCTTCCTGTTTATTATGGGTGTCGAACATACATTTTCCAAAAAGCCCCCGACAGTTGTTTTCCAGCACTTTTTGGATTTGGTTCAGCCTGGTGCCCGGATACTGTAGGACATGACAATCCTGTGACATGCAGCTGACAGCTTTCCCTTCCTGAATAGCCATTTGTCCTTGGGGGAGAATGAAGGGAACTGTTTGCCCCTAATCCTCCTGCATTGGTAGTACAACCTTATGTATTCTGTGAAAGTGCTGCCACCTCATTCGAATCACTGCTTTTTTTTTTTTCTTCTGCTTCTCCTTTTTATCAAAATCCTAAAAACTATGAAGCAATGCACTTCACAAACTGAAAAAAGGATGCTTGTTTTAGTTCGGGTAGACTCCACCTCTCCTCTGACAGCCTCCTGTTGGCTTGGCACAGACAATCCTCTCAATTTATTTTGATATTAAACATGGGATTGCCATTAAAAATGACTGGATACCGAGAATTGGATTTTTGACAGGTGCTCACTTTGCATTAGGTAATGATTCCCTCACATGTCATTCTCTATATTCTCATAACCCTATTCTGAAGCTTTCTTGTTTATGGCGATGTAGACAGCGTATTGAACGAATCTCAGCATAAGTGACATCTTGGATGAAAAACAATATTCAATCCACTTTATCCTCTTGATTCAGTATGGAAACAAAATGACTGGTTGTGTTAATAGATTGTTATTTACTTCTAAGGGATATTGCATGGAGCACTCCACACAACAATTTGCATCCTTCAAAGTAGGCATTTGACCTAAATGCATGGTTAAATATGTGCAGCCTGCAATTATCAGACAAAGCTGTCAAATAAGAATTTTTGTTTTTCAATTATGAATACATGCATTTGATTTTTCTGTTTTGCTTTTTTTGCTTTTATTTTTTTTAGCTTGAACATTGTTTTCCAAGTATCATTTATTTCAATTCAAATACAACACAGTCATTTCTAGGCACTATAATTGTTTTTGTTTTGTACTACTGCCCTTTAAAAAATGTCAAATGTGTTACACAATGTTTGGCAGTAATAATCTTTATGTCCCACATGACTAGTCAGAAGACATCCCTGAAGACCAGGCCGTTCATCTGTCTTCTCCCTATATGATATGACGTGTAATGACAGAGAATGAGTCCGATACTTGCCAAAGCTATCCAACCTTATTAGACTATGGTCAGATTTAAGACCACGCTGACAACTTTTTTCAAGTATTAGGAGCTCAAACAGTTCCTCCATCATTCATGGCATCCGCTAACAGTTTACAAATGCAGCTCTTTGCTTTAGCTGCCTGGCAGGAAGCAGACAGTTTAGCAGTGAGAACTCGTTTGTCACACGCCCCTGTCATCTGCGGCATACCCCAGGAGGGCATGGAGAAATTGGATTTGGGTGAGGAATGTGACGGAGACATCCCAGGGGATGGATGTGACATTGGCTCTGTGTGACGAGGAAGTGGTGATGAGGTGGTGTGTGTACATTGGTACCCTATCGCCCCACTACTCTTCATCTCCCATCCCGCCGACTCGCCTTCTCCCCCGTCTAAGCGCCGCAGCTGCAGTAATGGCTCTGTTATTGGGTTATGGTTTAGTTACACTACCGGAAATGCTGTAACAACCTCCTGCCAGCGTTAAACAATCTCGCCAGCGTTTCTCCAGATGGGTTCTTAAAGCGTTGAGTAAATGCAGTCACCCTGAGCAGAAGCTCAATATTCAAGGTCCACAGACTATTACAATTCTGTCACTGTTTGTTTAATTTTTTCCTTCACTCAATACCGGTTTGTCCTTTTGTCATTTGCCCCCAATGTACTGCGGATACAAAACCCTGCAATGCAAGGAAGCCACTTCTTTTAGGAAAACAATTGGCGCTATGACAGTGCTACAGTGCTGGATTTCCATTTTTACCATTGCTATGTGTTTTATGTGTTTGTCATGGCATGTTCCTGCCCCCCTGACGCCCCCCCCCCCCCCAAAAGAAAACAAACTGTTGGAGCATGTACTTGCCTTCATACTCCATGTTTTTCCTCATGGAATCCACCACCTAATTTGGCAGTGAGAGGACAGCACTGAGAGTTTTGGAGGGAGTTTGTGAAGCTGTCAGCTGTACTGCACAGTGTAACATGATGCCAGACTTGTGACAAGTCTTTACACACTGCTTTCGGGTGACGTACAGTATCCGGCGACGTGCCATGTAGCAGTCACTTGCTCTTGCAGTTTTGATTCACCCTACTGCCTTTGTGTTGTGTTTGTAATGCTCGTAATCTCATTGTAGGAATAATCAACAGTCCGCCTGACTCGGTGTTAGCTGTCTGTAAAAAGCAGTTTTCTTTAAAAAAATTTTTTAAAATAAAATACCTACCATGAGACAATATCCCTGTTTTTTTTGAGATGCTGACTTTACTGTCTTTACTCCACTGCTACTCCATCCACATCAGCAACACTGTAGTCAAATTTATTGACGACATCAACTTAGTAGGCCTGCTTCAGCCTTCAGCATTTGAAAAGATATAAGGAAATGATGCAAGACCATTTCTCTCTGTTTACACGGTCAGGATGTTCCCATCTGATCTGTCCTCATTTGGACAGACGTCTCCAATTAGGTGAAGAATGTTCGGAATAGCTGAGACCAGCCCACCGTATTCTTTCCCAGATTTAATAATCCGCCCGCTATAAGAGAGCCTCCTGACCTGCTGCACTGTTTGGTTCTCCTGATGTTCAGTGGAGAACAGGATGCACCGGCTGCAGGCGGTGAGGGTGGCAGAGGATAGTGTAAAGACCCAACCCACATTATAAACAGACCGGTACCCCACTTCATTCACAAAAATGTTTTCTATTGTCTATATGTCATCCATTCCATTTAATTTTGTTCATATTGAAAGTCCCAGCACAGAATTATCTCCTAATGAATGACAGGATGTCATTTTAAGCTCTTTTGACACCCTTAGTCACTGGTATTGTCCATTTTACTGATCACTTATCAAGTTTGTTCTCCTCATTCTTTTTGCAGAGGCGACTGTCCTCAGCTACGATGGCAGTAAGTTTATGAAGGTCCAGCTGCCAGTGGTGATGCACACGGAAGCCGAGGACGTGTCTTTGCGATTCCGCTCCCAGCGGGCCTATGGCATCCTGATCGCCACCACATCCCGCGACTCGGCGGACACCCTGCGTCTGGAGTTGGAAAGCGGCCGCGTTCGTCTGACTGTCAATTTAGGTAACGCCTCGGATGTACGCGGGCTGCGGCACAGTTAAATTAAGCCTGATAACACTTTGCATAACCATACACAAAGGCCCCTTCTCCCACATACACAGACACATTGCACTTGATATTTCTTTTTTTTTTTTTTTTTTTTCAAACATAATTTGAATAGAAGGAGATAGCGTAAAGACTTTCAATGACATGAGTCTGCGGCTCTTTGCTCACTGCCAGTTGAGCACACTGCTATCGTTGCCCAGCAGGGAATGCTTGCTGCCCACACCATCAACAACCTCAGGTCCACAGCTCTAAAGAGAATTGTGCTCACAGCGCGCCCACTGCTGTACTCTTTCCTTTAAAACGCTTCCAGTTTTCACTTATCAAATGAAGGTAATATTTCTTATTTATTGTATTGCCATTTCTTTTGGTTGAAGGTTACGCAACACAGCCCTTATTTATGATTTGTGGCCAATCATTACTCTCCACATGTTGCTTTAATTATTTTATTCACCTGTGCACTTTAATCACCGTGGGAGGACTGCATGATTGAATATAAACCTACACCTGGTTTTTTTAAATGAGGGCAGAAAAAGACAAGCTTCCCCTCTGCCTACAGCAAAAACTGCAAAGTGAGGACTAAATGAAAGACACACTGGCATTCTTATGTGTAGATTTGTGTTTTGTTTTTTGTTTTTTTTCCCAAGGAAAGAATCCAATGATGCCTGTGAAAGTTTGATATCTCTCAAACAGAGAAATGTTGCACAAATGATAGCCATCTATTTCTCCTTTCCACTGACTAAACAGAAATGAGCTCCCTAAGCGGAGCCGTTTAGCAGTGCATGCAAAGTAGACAGTTACTGTCTGCTGTCCACCAAAAAGGACGCGCGCGCGTGTGCCGCCACAGAAGGCAACAGCGCCACACAATGACGGGGGCTGACAATTTAAATCACTGCAACTACAAAGAGAAGCCCTGTGATGGAGGCATGGAAGCACCAAACTGTTTTCTTTTAAATTACCTTTGGCACATTGAAGAGTTTCATTTATTTATTTATTTTCTGTATCTTGTATCAGCCCCCCGAAAGCTATTTCCCCTCGCCCCATCCTTTGAATAAGCAGAGCATTCCCTGTAAGGGCAGGCGAGTGCTGGTCTCTGGCTGTTTGCGACCACTTTTCTGCTGTGGTTGACAACACATGACAAGCAGGGCCAAATGGGAAGGGGGGGTGGGGGTTCGATCTGGGTCACCTTTCTCAGCTCGTGACACAAACTCAGCCTTAGGGTTCCGAGAGGTAAAGTAAGATTCAGAAATGTTTCCAGTTGAGCCAGTTATTGGTGTTTGGAACAAAAAAAACAACAACATGCAAAACAACAAACAAGAGCTAAATTAAATTTTTCTGTGTCACTACATGATTGATGTTTCGTTATGGATCGCAATAACTAATTATACTGAGAAGATTTTCCCTGTTCAGATCGGCAGTGATAAGAATAAAGTAAACATGAAATATATATTTGCTAGAAGCTTGTTTGTAAAAATGTTGCACCGCTGGATTCACACTAGTGCATATCAATAGCTCATGAAATGTTGTGAACAGAATACAAATTTTAATACACTGTTTTTGAAAAACACTTCAAATATCTATTGTCCCTACTGGTCATGGGATGGATCCTACTCCGTCTTCACAAGTGATCTTTACTGAGGTATTATCTTGCTTTAGAGAGTCTAGCACCATACAGAGGAGGAAAAGCATCATGTCAATAAGTTGGTGTCATTTCCCCAAGGTAGAATGACGAATACAGTAATTAGGCAGAGATAAGCAGAAGGGAGACAATAGAAATACTTTCCAATTGGCCCTGTTTGACCCTGACCAAAATCTGATGCTCTCAGAATGAAGCTGTCATTTTCAAAACAAAAATGTTTTTTTTTTTTTTTTTTTTAAAGGGCTGCATAAAAAAACACATTAAAGCTCAGCTCTTCTGATTCTCTATTCTGCATTGCTGCCCCATGTATTCCAATAAACTGCTCCTCTGGCACAACTTCACTGCAGCGCTGTTACCAGCTCCCTGCAGCTGGAGGCCATGGGTGAGAGCATCAGAGGACGGACAGTGTCCGTGTGTGTGTCCCCAGAGGGGTGGACTGTTTGCTTTAATGATGTCTGCAGCTGTAACGTTGAAAGATGAATTTATCTCTCATCTATTCTTCCCCATCTAGATTGTATCAGGATTAACTGTACCTCCAGTAAGTTACTGTTCACCTTTCTTCTTCTTGATCTCTTTTTTCTTCTCTAACTCTATCTGCTCTTTTTCAGTCTCTCAAATTGTTTTTTATTTATTTTTTTTTTTTGTTCATAGACACGTTTACAGCTACTGTTTTTTCTTATTATGTTACGTGAAGTTGTTAGAATGCCCTTCAGCAATTGTGAAGGGCTCTTATTCTGTGGTCCGGAATAAACGTGACTTATCCCGGTCATTGGCATCATGTCATCATACCTAATTTTAAAAGGTATGGGACTATGAGAAAGTCCTGCTGGTGTCCAGGAGAATAATGAGGAAACGGAGGGAGGCTGGGATTAATTACAAATTCAAACGTGGCAGTCAGCTGTGATTCTACAAACTGGTTTCTTTCTAATTAATGAACCTTTTTACTCGTGAATTCAGGCCGATAAAAAGCGCACGTTACGTTAAAGGCCGGTATTTCAGACATGCATGATTTCTCCAACGCCTCTTTGCTTTCTTTCTTTCTTCTTTTTTTTTCTTGGAGGGGGGGGGGGCTTTGTTTTCTTTCTTCTTCGGTGTTTCACGCCAGTTGTAAATTGATGAGGCCATTCAAAGCACAGAGGAAATACAGAGTGCGATTTTATTATTCTCATTAACCTGCCTCACAGAGCAGAAAGAAAGGGATGAAAAGGGAGGGAGAGAGAATAGATCTCGTGTGGTGGGATTCGCACTGGGTGTACGTGTGTGTTTGGGTATGCGTTTGAACAAAGAGGTTACATTGCAATATTTTGGGAGGTAAATATCCTTGACATTTATTATTCAGGAACAGTGATGAATTAGTAATTACCTCTCTGGAGTCATAGTACATGAGCCCTTTTCCTGTTTAGTGACACTGAAGTGACAGACAATCACAGTATCACGGTAAATAGCAGCAGGATTTAGAAAGTTTAAGCTCTGCATCACGGAGCCAGACTGTGCCCCATATGAGGACAAACTGTTCTCTGAAAACACGTGTGTTGGATTTCTTTGTGTGTGAAGTGTTACAGTAGTTGAAGGTCACCGCCTGATGAGAAGTAGAGACTTACACAACAAAACGCCCCCACGCAGAATCCCATGATGTGACCTCTAGACATGCCTCCGTGCGCCAGCTCTTCTTAACACCTTTCTAAATGCTAAATAGCATTGTTCATGCTTCTTGGATTGCATCAATTGTTTGTGTATGCAAATAAAAAAAAAAAAGAAGCTTTAAGCTCTAATTCCCCCATTCTAAAAAGGTCATTCATGGTCTATGAGAAGATTATGCAGGCACAATCATCCGTGGTAGTTATATACTCTGATTGCTTTGTTTGTGTGGTTATTAATACCACAAATATTATTTCAATAAGTCATCCAATTATTTCACGTTAACAGACAGAAGCAGAAGTGCTGGAATAGATGCTGTGTAAGATTCTTGGCAGAATTAACGTGTTCAGTCACTCATCAGAGCTTGTGGAGTGCAAAGCTTGAGTGTCTTCACTTAATGTTTTGAAAACTGTGCAAACTGTCGAAATCGCATCCAAAAGGTGTTAAAACATGGTTCAAGGGACAAAAATAGCCCACAAGAGGGTCCATTCCAGCCCAATGGATGAAATTACAAAGTGTAAAAATTACAAATAAAGATTAAATTCGGCTTTTCAATAAATTCTCTTTCAGACTTATTCAATGGGTGTCCCACAGTTTGAGTGAAAACAACACTGAGACCTGAGATGATGGAAGGTTCGTTATAAAACATGATTAAATTTTGAAATTAGTTATGTTCATTGTGAAAATGTAGTCTTTTTACTTAAACCTCTTTGCAGGCAAAGAAAGGGGAAATCAAATCAAGCTGTATATCTTGAAACAAAAAGAAGTTTGACATGTGTGGGCTAAATTCTATTCCACCTTAATTCCTCCAATCTCCCAAAATTGAGCTTTATATTGCTTTTTGCCACATGTGTGGGATCAACTAATGTTTCACAAGATATTGGCATACACTCCAGACAATTTACTCCCAGTGTACTTCAGAGATAAATACTTTGTGAGAAATAATAATATACTAAAGGCAAAGGTAGCGGTTGAACAAAACAGAGAACAAGTCTGAAAAACAGCAGGTCTTCCTTTAATAGCTCCAGACCTAATTGTGTCATGAGAAACTGTTTAATCGAAGTCCTTGGAAGGAACTGTGTTAAGCCACTGCATTCCCACTTATGAAGAGTTAGCGTTTAATTCTTTTTTTTTTTTTTTTTGTTCCTCCTAAGGTTGTTATTTTTGTCCTTTTTTTTTTCTTTTTTCTTTTTTTTTCTTTCCCTCTGTTAATTAATGTGTCTTGTCAGGCGCCGCAGCTCCGGTCAGCTTGGTGGATGAAGAATTTCAGCACCAACTCAAAGAACACATCACTGTCAATTAGGGACCTCAGTTCCCTGGGGCTGCCCAGAGCTGTCTGAAGAAAACACTGCCACTTCGACTTAAACACTGTTAACAGGCACTGAGTGACAACAAACTGAACATGTGAACTAAAAATATCTTGTGACAGATTGGCTTTTTTTTTTTTTTTTGTCCACATTTCTGCTCTTCTATTATTTAACTTGAAATAATGCTAGATAATTCTTTACAGTGTAGCCAGGGTGTGCTGATAAAGGCACGTCTTACTGAGCTGTATTATGTTGTTGTTGTTTTTTTCTCTTTTGTAATTGATCATGTCCAATTATCGCTTATTTATGACATATTTAGTTTTAAGAAATGAGTCATGAGGGAGGAAGTCAAATTCATTCCACCTTGTCAGCAAACAAAGGGATTTGTTTCCTTTTGTCCCTGAGGAATCACCATTTGATGAGAAGAATGTGTCAAACGGTCTCGTTGCAAATTTCAGATTCCGAGTTAAATATGTAGGCATTTATTTAAAGCAGTCATTTCAAACATGATTGTATTAACTCTGGTTCAGTACAGTTCATGATCTGGAAATAAATAAAAAAAAAAAAGAAAATGAAGAAATTATAATCAGGCTGAACTATTTTTAAAAAATACAATCTGAAATGTCATCCTTTTTTTTTTCTGTATTTACTATGCAAGTCAACAAAATAATACATTTAACCTAACAAAATACCCATTAAAAGCCATAGCAAGCCTCTTTATGTAGACCGGTAGTCGTTTCCAATCATTAAAGCTGGCTAACAAGGGAATGTTTATATCACAAGTTGCGTCTTTTTTTTTTTAGGCACCTGAGTAGTCTTGATAGTTCAAATGAAACCTGGCAGTTTTGTTAAACAAACGTGTTGGAAGAGCCAAATACTGAAGCTTAACTTTACAGTTCATCTGATGTCCATTATGCTGCAGGGTCTTTAGTCATTTCAAAAAGAAGATCAAATATAGGCTCAATGCACTTTGTAACAAACACTTACTTTATTTGAAGGACATAGTACAACATTTATTACATATTATAGACGTTCCTGTCGTGTGAACATGCAGTTACCGCGGCATGATTGTAGTTATTGTTGAAAATACAAGTTACCAGTGTGTTGGCTTTTTGACTGAGCCATGTTGAAAAAAAATCTTTCATGATTGAAATAAACAGAAATGTAAATACTCTTAAAGAGCAGAGAAAGGGCTAATACAGAGTTAGTCTTATTTTGATCCCAATGTTGGTGGTTTGATTCCCCCATGTCACTTGGGTCCACATGCTGAATTGTCCTTGAGCCCCGAATCGCCCCCAGTAGAGGTCGGGCACCTTGTGTGGCAGCAGCAGAAACACGAGTGAGTCTGAATGTGAATAAACGTGCAAAGCACTTTGGAAATGCCCCTTATGAAGAAGTCAATTTACCATTCAGTAATTTAACTTTTACTTGTTCAGACTTCCTCAGACTCTTTTGGATTAGCGAAGTAGTGGTTTGACTTGTAGGCTGCCAAGCGGTGTCACCCTGTGAGGCTTTCCTTACCATGATGCTGAAACTGGCTTTGATGTCTGTGTTGACAGTAATCCAGCCCGCTGTCCTGCTGCTTGGTCAGTGAGTGTCCCCCCCCCCCCCCCCCCCCACCTGTGTGAGTCACAGCATTGCTGCATTCTGCACCAGTATCTGACCTGTCACTCTGGATGCTCTGACTTGATTGGCTGGATAATGATATCTTCTCGTGTTGCCCTGTGCCACAGTGTGCTTTTTTTTTTTTTTATTCCCTTGGGCTTATGGTCCACTAAAGCACGGAGAGATTCCCGTTGATCCAGCGCAGCAGATAGATCACCATCAGTGAGGGCACTAGAGTGCGGGCCTCTGCAGACGGTGGACTAAAGCTGGTGTTTTGGACCACAGGCTGAGCTACAGGCACAAAGCCAGGCACCTACAGTTGTGAATGCTGTGCAGGAATGTGCCTCTTGATACGATTGACCTCTTTCCAGCCCTCCCCTTTCTTTTCTCCTTGGAGAGCATCGAGGACAGTGTGATGGAAGAGAAAGATCAAGCAGTCTTTCAAGTCCAACTCCATCCCATTATTTCATATCTCTCCTCCTTAATCCCACACCAATCGTCTGGTTTCAGTCCTGCCCCAGTGTTTAGTGCTTACAAAGCAGAACTGTGCCTCCGAGATTGAGTGTATCCTGGTACTTCGGCACCCTCAGATTTGCATACACATTCTTCGGAAGCTTTGAAGATTGCAGAAAAGCAGGAAATAAATAACCATAAACGGGTTCAGGCAAATGAACCTGGCACCCATCTGAAATGTTCTCCACAGTGGCAAAGGTATCCAGAGCCTGGGGATTTTAATACTGTCACAGTGGCACGTCCTCATTGGCCTGTTTGGTTATGTGTGCCTCGCAGGGAAACATCAGAGCTATAGAGCAATTCAAAGATGCTCTTAGACCCAGGCTGTATGAAAAAGTAATGTGCTGCCCCACTTGGACCAGTGTTGGAATTCCCTAATGGAGAAAATGTATCCTGGAGAGATTTTCATTTTCTGCTTGTGAGATCACAGAGATTTTTGGGTATGATTTCTCTGATTTATTTGTGACGCTGAACCTCTCCCAGAGGTTTTTTTTGGCACAGGGAATCTGTGACATCTCCATTTATGGCCTTTGAGCGGTGACACACTATCCAATATTAATACGCTGACTTCAGTATTAAATGAAGCAACCATTAAGCAATGCTATTAATATGTGAACACTGTTCAATTCACGGGGTGATTTGACATAACTTACGGACTTAATGAAAGCACATCATTCTTAAAAAGATGAATTTGTACACTTTCAGCTACCAGATGTTCTTTTTTTTTTTTTTGTCTATCAAAGAGGACCAATTCATTCATTTTCAATTTCCAGATAAAGTCACACTCTGTATTTCTAATTTCTTTGTATGACTGGAATTTCAGAGGAAATGGCCCATTTGCTTTGCCGTAAATGTTTTACTTTTGAATTTTTTTCTTCTTCTTCTCTCTTCGCGAGTATAGTGGCTCCACCACCTTCTGTATGCCTCAGAATTTCTCTCTGCATCACTATTTCATTTCATCTGGCGAATACGTGAGAAATCAAATAGTGCATTGCACTGTCGTAGACAAACAAGATGGAGCGTGATGCTGGAGTTGTTCGGCGCCTGCTTCAGACGCCTGCTTCTGGAAGTTATTTGCTGCCACCAAGTGGCATGATGGAAAAAGAAAACAGTATAATTCAAAGGAAATACCAGCAGCTACAGTGAAAATTACATTTGCATTGGTTTCTTCAGTTAAAGATATACTCTTACCAAAAATTTCTTTTACATTGTTTGATAATGAGAAACCAACATCTTGATTATTGCCTCCCTCCTCAAGGTGTAAGGAAATTGCTGTTCAGGGAGACTTTAGAAATCTGGTGCCCTATCTTAATGGTGCGATCAGGACCACAAATGCACGTCAGAATAATGTGTTTTTATGGACCATTTACTGTGTTTACCCTATTGTCTTCTGCGTCTGTCCTATTTCTCCCATTCACTGTATCTTTTTTGATCTCCTGCCTTTCTGGGTCTGCTTTTATCTGCTTTTCCAGCCTCTCTTTGGTGTGTGTGTGTGTGTTTGTGTGAGTGCGTGTGTGTGTGTGTGTGCGTGTGCGTGTGCGTGCGCAAGCATGCGTGTTAACCGTTGTTTGGACTGTTCTGCAGGCAAAGGTCCAGAGACAATTTTTGCGGGTCAGAATCTGAACGATAATGAGTGGCACACCGTGCGTGTGTTCAGGAGGGGCAAGAGTTTGAAACTGACCGTAGATGATATTCCGCCCGTGGAAGGTACTTCTTCGTCGCTTATTTGATGGAACATTTAGTTTTTCTTGTAAATGAATTAACAGTTGTTTAGCTCAGGAAGTTGCAGTTTTCATTAGTGAACAAAGAATAGATTCAAAACAATTGTCCTCTATACAAGTGCACTATGCAGTGTTTGTTATTCAAAATATATAATTGAAAGCTAATTACATAAAACAACAATCATGTTGCCATCCTTTTGGTGAGTTGTAAAACAAACGCTTATTAATACTCACAAGAAAACTAACTGGGTACTACAATAACTGACTACTGCCATCTATAGGTCAGTTGCTACATTTTACTTTAGTTAAATGTTACATATTGTACCTTTAAGCAGCATAATCTTTACGCAAACTTATTGCATTGATGTTGAATATATATTACTTCTGGAGAATAAGTCTCATTGACGTTGTTAAAACAAATTGTGTAGTCCATTAAACAATAATATAAAATGCAAAAGCAAATTTGGGTCGCTTTCTACCTCAGCATCGAGAAAAATGTAAAGTTGCATGTACTATATACTTTGTTCATGTGAATTTATGTTTGGAATGCTAATTCTTACTTTCTGCATTAGACGACATTAACCTGATTTATATTTGATTACATTGATGATGGTTAATAGAAATTGCTCTATGAAGACTGATGGGTTGATTTCTTGTTAAAACAATGTCCCTTTAACTGTCGTATTCAATAACAATATATGAGTAATAAAAATGTCTCTTCGTTCCCCCTCCACCCATCAAAGGTCAAATGGCAGGTGACCACACCCAGCTGGAGTTCCATAACATTGAGACGGGCATTGTGACGGAGAAGCGCTACATGTCCATGGTGCCCTCCAACTTCATTGGCCACCTCCAGAGCCTATCCTTCAATGGCATGGCCTACATAGACCTCTGTAAAAATGGTGACATTGATTACTGTGAACTCAACGCCATGATTGGCTTCAAGAACATCATTGCCGACCCCGTCACCTTCAAGTCGCGCTCCAGCTATGTGACTCTCACCACCCTGCAGGCCTACTACTCCATGCACCTTTTCTTTCAGTTCAAAACCACCTCCTCCGACGGCCTCATCCTGTTTAACAGCGGGGATGGGAATGACTTCATCGTGGTGGAGCTGGTCAAAGGGTGAGTAGACACGTCCTTGTCACGCTCGCGTATGAGTGCGGCAGCTTTCAGGGAGCTTCCTCCTATTGGACTCCAGTAGATCCGGCGGCATTCACTTGTGTCACTGTGGCGGAGCTTGTTAGACTTTAAAGTGACAAACACAACATGCTTTGGTGTTTTTTTTCCATAGATGTGACGCTTCTCTTGCTTTGCTCAGAGTTTGCGATATACCAAGGAGCTAGTGCTGCGGCATATGTCCGTGAAAACACATGTCTCACGCTGAAGTCGAGCTTGGTCTCCGTGGAACTTAGGATTTTGTTGTTTATGTTTTCCCCCGTGAAGCTGTCGCTGTTACACAAGTCTCCTCTACAAACGTCACATTTGTAGTGCAGCCCTACCTGCCAGCAGGTATCAAGTCCAGCAAATAAAAAAGGCGGAGAGCTTTTAAACTCTGGTGAATTACTTATAAACCGGCGTCGGAGGTGTTTATTTATGTCAGAATTTCCATATAAATGGATTATGGGTTTAATAATACAGCTCGTCGTACATATGACAGTTTCCCAGACAGAGTGTATTTCTTGACGGGTTTTTTTCATGCCATTACTGTGGGACTTCCGATTCTTCTCTTATCACTTCCATGCCAGAATATTTACTGAGAGAGCTGTCGGCTATGACTGTTCTTTTTAATCTTCATGAAAAGGACAGAAAATAACTAACATGGAAGAGAATCAAGCACAGAAGGGCACAGTTCTTATTGCTGAAATGCAGCTATAGAATAACCCTCTTTTAAGTAAATGCCCGAAGTCAAGGTTTTTCAATGTGCTAAACATTAAAGTCATACATTTTAATTAAAATGAGCACGCAAATGAGAAATTTCCTGTTAAGCAAATAATTTAAGGCCAATTTGTTCTGCATAGCTCCAAGCCCTTTGTTAATTCTGCTACGTACCAATTATTTGTTTTTCCAGACTGCTGCACCTTCTGATACTGGTCTCTCTTTACATTTCTGAACATGCTGCAGCACACAAATAACACTCGCATGTGAAGTCTCACCCCACTTTTCAGATGTTAGTTCTTTTATTTGTGCGCGTACGTTATTTGGTCCTGTCCATTTACGATGTTAAAAAATTTCTGCTTCCAGTTACCTGCACTATGTGTCTGACCTGGGGAATGGAGCCCACTTGATCAAAGGGAACTCAAACAAACCCCTGAATGACAACCACTGGCACAATGTCATAATCTCCAGAGACACCAACAGCCTCCACACAGTGAAGATTGATACCAAGATCACCACACAGACAACCACAGGAGCCAAAAACCTGGACCTGAAGGGTGCGTTGTGTGTGTGTGTGTGTGTGTGTGTGTGTGTGTGTGTGTGTGTGTGTGTGTGTGTGTGTGTGTGTGTGTGTGTGTGTGTGTGTGTGTATTTATATATATATATAACTTATGCCATGTTGTAGGATTTTAATTGAGACAGCAGCGGTCTAGAAGTGAGTCGCAAAGTCTGTGATTGAAAGGTTGCACTAGCAGGATAAACCCTGCAGGGTTGGAGTGAGAAAAACAACAATGATTGGCCCTTACTCATTCTCGGCTCCTTGGTACCCTTGAGCAAAGGTTTAGCTGCGCTCATCTGTTTGGCAGTCACGTCCAACAAAGTGCGTCTGCAGCAGTGAGTTCACCATTTGTCTGGCAGAATGGACTTCAAATTAGTTAACCGAAAACATTGTCGGTTAAGTCCACTTAAGCTTTTTTTATTATTATTATTAAAAAGAGCGCTGTGATTGTTCTTCTTGGCAATTAAAATGTGATTTAAAAAAATGTTGCCGCTCGTAAAGCATGTAACAAAATGGTCAATAATCACCCTCATGTACTCCTAGACTTGCTTTCAATACTTCTTCAGCTGTTGTTATTATCTGATGGATTAACTGTATTACAAAAACAATGGTGTCCAAAAGTATGTGTATTGGACTTTCCAGAAAATCCTATTTATTGACTGAACAGTGCTGATTATGTAAGCTCTAATATGTCCACCAGGGGTCAGTATTGTCACGTTTCACATATCTCTCTGTAGGTAACCTTTATGTCGGTGGAGTGGCCAAAGAGATGTACAAGGAGCTGCCCAAATTGGTGCATGCCAAGGAGGGTTTTCAAGGTTGTCTGGCATCAGTGGATCTGAACGGGCGGCTCCCAGACTTGATGTCTGATGCTCTGGACTGTGTGGGACAGATAGAAAGAGGATGTGAAGGTAAGTGGTCTCCCAGTTCCACGCCGGATGTCACTCATCCGTTTATGTCTGTGGTAGTTTGGGGGAGAAAAAAGAATAAATTAACGCTCTTGAATGAATTTTGACAGAGATCACAAAAAAGTTTTTAATTTTTGTTAAGTTTTTTTATTTTTATTTGATGCACTTCATCTTCAGAGAACTCTGACGAGGGGCCACTGCAGCGTCATGCAATGCTGCTCAAGTTTCCCAGACGCGCGCACACACACACACACACACACACACACCCTCTGAAGCACGCCCACCGAGACACCCACACTGGCAACCTGTGGCTCATAATTTAACATCTATAAAGTATGTTAGTATTCTGTTAGAATGCGTCAAACTCTCTCACTCCTCCACAGGCAATCATTTCTGTTTCACTTGGCCACAATCTGATTATTCTCTCTGCCATATTTGTACTGCCAGTGTTATTTCCCATTTTATCCCCATTCTGTTTTGCTCTATGCATGCTTGCTGGATCTGAGAGTTTGCCAGAAGCAATCCTTTTGAATAATGTATGAAGCCTTTGTTGCATGCATGAATATCATTTGCCCAGTCTAATGTGTGCACCATATCCACAGACAATATTTGATTTATTTTTTTCAGCGTCATTCACTTAGTTTAATTTTCACAATTCATTCTCTCTCGTTTTCTATTGAATGGGCAACTTGTGATCTTTTCGTGTTACAACATTGCAAATGTAATCAATTTCAATGCCCTGTGCAGGTCTGTCAAACGTAGTGTTTTCATTTTGTGTGGCGCAGACCCTGCGAGTGCTCTCAATGGAAACAATAAATCATTTATTGAATTGTGATGATAGGGTCACTTAGCAGCGTACGGAGATGATAATGGTGGATGAATAAGACAAGGATTTTATCATATTCTTGCAAATCTTACTGAGCCAATTGAACAGAGAATATCTAGCACGTCTCTCGTCATGACGGCAATCATTGGGTTTCACTTTATATTATTGATGCAATTTTCAGAGTAGCCGCTGTTGGAGTTCAGCTTATCCCGGTCTTCATTAAACTACCTGATACTTGTCCTATTACTTTTCATTTCTGAGGACAACCCACCCTCCCTCTGTCTCTCCTGCTTCAACAGTCTGTGTTTCTCTTCCATCTCTGATGTCGTTGTGCTTTCACTAACAGCTGGTATACTTTGCCTTTTCCTTTCCTATTATTTTGCTGACAAAAGTTGCATTGATGAAAGCTGACTTGCAAGGTAGATAGCTTTGTCTGTTTGATACAGAGTCTGATATCCTTCCCTTAGTTTGCATCTGCAATACCTCTGCCCTCCCCCCCCTCCTCCCACAGTCTCTTCCCTCACAGTTTCCACATGTCCCTGAATTTGATGACTGCCTATTTGCCACCCACCCACCTGCCATAAGGAACGGGACTCATAGGAATACAAGCATCATTCTCATCTTGTATCACTATCTATGGGGCTCTTATTCTGATTTGTACTCACATAGTATGTGTTGTTATTGTCGAACTTTGTTTTTCGTGCTTTTAACTTCTTTATTCTCTTGTCCACATAATGCATACGTAGAAGTTTTTTTTTTTGTTTGTTTTTTTTGCATGCCTCCTGATAGTCTTTACAACATTTCACCTGCATGGATTTTATGTCAAAATCGTGGTTTTAACTCTTTTTTTTTTTTTTGTCTTTCACGTTACAATCAAGGCTGTAGAAGCAACTTGCTTACCGGCTGCCAAAATCCTGTTATCTCTGTTAATTTATTCAAGTAGGAAATATAACAACAGCAGCCTTGTGCCTAGTATAGTAACTGGTTGAAAGTGTACCTGAGCAAATACGTCAGTGAACACACTGTTAAATCACATCATTACGTGAATTTCTAAGACTCCAATTTTTTTGCATTTAAAACATTGATTTAAGATATAAATATTTGATCTACGTTTTGAGTTTTTCATGAACTTTGTAAAAAGAGGCTTAAACTCTCATGGTTCTTACTTTTCAATTCTTTTAAATAAACTGTGTTTAACTATGTTTCTGCTGTCAGGCAGTGATGGCATCTAAGCTTCAGACGAAAGTGAAAATGGGTGTTCAAAATGTCTTAAAACCACTGACTAAAAGAATATTATCAATATGAGTTCAGATATATGTAACATGACCACACAAAGAAGCTTAAAGTGAGCAGTGGGCACTAATATTGGTGCAATATGTTTCAGTGATGATCAGTTAAGTCAATATTCAGCAGGTAATCCATGAGAGAAAGTAATCTCTCATCAAATCTGCTAAAACATTACAGTTTAAAGTGATACTACAACTCCAGGTACTGCAGAGGCCAGTGTACCTGTTGATTCGAAACTCTCATTTTCACCTAATTTAATCAAACTTTTCCCAACATCTATAAAGTGTTAAACAAATCTATGAATTCACTTTATTCATGTCTAATATGTTTGTTGTCACAACGTATTTCATTAATGATGCGAGATATTTGGCATCATATACAACAATTATTTAGCACAGGAGAATTTGTATGCCATGCAGTTCAGCAATAACGCAGTTATTCAGCCCTGAGTGGGCAACGGCAATTATTTCAACTGCCAGTTACCATAGCTACTATTGAGTCTGTGCAGCACTTACTGTGGCTACATGTTATTGCATAAAAAAAAAAAAAAAAATAGATTTTCTTTTCGATGTTGAACAGCTGAGCTGCAACTTTTAAAACATCACTAGTAAAAAAAACAACTGTCAACTATGTGATGATAATTATCTAAACATGTTTACTATGTAGTTTAGCTAAGAGAAGTACTTCCCCCAGAAATTGTTTTAGTTTAGTCTTCCAGCAAATGATCATTAAACCCTTAAACTTCAAAGTAATATCCATCCATACTAACCCTTTTCATTCCACTAACATTTCTCCATTAACTCAACTAACTCACACTAGCAGATGAAATGCAGAAAATAGAATCAGGCGAGCTGGTTTCTTATTGCATAATGGTGCAGACTGACCGCCAGACAGACAAACCGACTGACCGACTGGGACAGGGTGGAACAATGGAAATAATCAATGCACATGCCAGACAAATAAACACTGACGAGATGGACTATTATTTAAAAAGCACACGGGGAAACTCAAATCGGTACTGGCTGTGTTCACGTCTGGTAATATAATGCATTTTTGATGATCAGACTGTGTTTACGCAGTGCTCAATAGAGGTGTGCCAGACATGCTGATAATAGATTTTAATCTGATCTTACAAGCTATCTTTAAAAGAAATAATCAGCCACATGATAATAAAATGGTCCAGAACAGTGTGTTAAGTACATATACTGCAGACATAGTCTAATATATTTTAACTATTGAAAGGTTACCTGAGATCACAGCATCTTGTAATATATAGTAAATACAGTGTCATTGTTCATATTTAGTATTTTGTTATACTTTAATGTAAAAACCTTCAGTTGCACAATATTTTGAAATATAATTGTACATTTCTGATTTGGAATTGAAAACATTTATATTGACTAGAAATCTGTGAAGCATACACGTAAAGCATATCTAAATGCACAGCTTGCCTTGTATAGCTGTTTTGGGTATGCTTCTCATTGCGAAGAATATTGTCTGTACGTCAAACATTGCGTTTAATTTCACCTCAGAGTCAATCTTCAGATCATGTTGCCTTTTATTATAAATGTCTGCTTACCACACTGGTATTTGTCCAAATATGCAGGCCCAAGCACAACATGCCAAGAAGACTCATGTGCCAACCAGGGTGTGTGTCTCCAGCAGTGGGAGGGCTTCAGCTGTGACTGCAGTATGACGACATTCGGAGGACCACTGTGCAATGACGGTAAGATTCCCCCTCCCGTTTACCCCCCCCCCCCCCCCCCCCAAAAAAAAATTTTTTTTTTTATTCCTTTACTCTTCATTCAAATCACTGAACAAACCGCGTCTCGCACACATCATACAGCGTTTGATTTGTCATTCGATCCGTCTGCTTCGGCGATGGAAATTCTGCCACGAACATCTTTTTATCGTGTGTTTCCAGGCTGTGTATTCAAAATAATATTATTTTCTGTCTGTGAACTTATTTGTTTGTTACCTAAGGACAGAATCTGTTGAGAGTGTGGCGTGGTTGCTTTGTCAACTCTCTGAATGGACGAACTGCGCCAAGTTACTGTTCGCTGTACTATCGTCTGACTTTTCTGTAACTTGGTCTGTTAGCATGGACGTTGACATCTTTAATCGCTCAGGTGCTTTGTTTCACTATATCACTCACAGATATGGGGTTGTTGATTGAACTTGCCTGTCAGGAAAAAAATACATAAATAAATAAAAAAAAATGGCACACTTTAATGAAGGCTCATTAAAATTTGAGTCCTGTACCACTAGGGGGAGCAGCACACAGGGTGATCTGTTAAATAAAAGATCAACAAAGTCAAACAAGCAAACAAATAAATCACATTAACCAAAGCAGGCTCTTAATATTTATTGCAATCCTTCCCAAATGCGTTCATACATTAACGTCGCTTTGAGTGATACAATTACAACGCGCACAGACACACACCTACACAGTGGAACTTTTTGTAACCACATGAAGCAGCTTAAAAGTTATGTGGTATTAATCTCCCTTAAAGAGAGTTAAATGAGCATTTTGCTTGATGGACTGTGTGCTCATTAATGTTAAACTTTGGAGAGAACTACTATAAAGTCCGCCCCACCTTTGGTAAATAGTCTTCTTCCTTATGCAAAACATGCATCGGGGATTTTTTGTTTGGTCATTATTTTCTTCTGCAGCGGTTCACACAGTGAGGGGTGAATGGGCAAAGTGCTGAACAGCATTAAGGAGAGCGGGAGAAAGTAGGCACTCTGGAGATGACACAAAAGCAGAATAGAGAGCACCGTAACAGTTAATGCATTCTGTGTCTCTTCCACCAGCTTGATAAGACCCCCATCTTTTGTTATCAACCAGAAGTTTTAATAGATTCTTGTGCAGCCTCAGACCCCGGATGTATCTGCAGCCGATGATAACGCTAAAAGGATTCTTCTGTCCGTGTCATCTGAGCTTGAGTGTAGCCTGTCCTAAATGCGATCCTTGTCTGCTTCTTCCATCCTGCCTTTTATTTCTCAGGTCATGTTTGAATCAATTACACCGGGGGCATATTTTTGTGGCAAAACTTCCCTTGAACCTTTCTTGTGTATTAAAAGGGGGAAGGAATGTAGTTTGGAAGTTGTTGTTTTTTTTTTGTTTTTTTTTTTACTTTCCCTTCTATCATACATATTCATACTTTCAGACTCATAGAGCTCATTGACAGCGTTGGGAGCAGAAAGGCTCACAGGGCATGTTATGCATATATTATATCCCAGCAAAAGTGCTCTACCTGCTGAGTCTAGTTACTGTAGCTAGTCTCATTATTCCTGTTGACCTGACAAAACAATAGGCGAGATCAATGTGTGGGCCCAAGGGAGGCGGTATGTAACAAAAAAAAAACCATACTTTCAAAGAAATCTCTTTCACTACAGATGAACTGAACTAGTTCTCAAAACAGTGATGCAAGACAGTCTGACTCTGCCAAGGAAAATCTGTGAGGAAGAAAAATGGAGCTGAAGATAGCTGGGTTTTATCTGTGTTGATGGATTGTCATGGGGATGGGGGGGGGGGGGCAGTGGGTAAAAGAACAAGTGCAGCATCTCCAAAGGAAATACCACTTTTTACCAGATATATTTGCATAAGCTGAAATGGAGGCAATTTAGCGCAGAGCAATGGGTCTCACAGAAAGCAACTCGCATAGAGAGCTCAATGCATTTTCACATATTTCTCCAGTGGATAGTCTTGGCACCTTGCCATATCACAAGGAGAAGAAAAAAAAATATATAAAAAATCCATCCAAAAGCTCCCTGGCCCCAAAACATTGAGCCAGGATGAATTGTACAGCTGCCCATAAGGAAAACTACATTATGTACACTGCGAGCATGTCAGTGTTTAGTTTTGTAGATTCAAATGCAAAAATATGCTTCACAACAGCAGACGGGAGTGACCTAGATAATATTAAGTCGATGGATTTTCTACCCATGAGCGTGTCCGTATAACGACCCTCACAGTAAAACTAGTACATTTTCTAATTAACAATAGAAAAACATACTGTGATTGTAACAGTATTTGAGCTCGTTCACCTAAAGATGAATTACTGCAGTAGACTTAGTATGCGCTATGAGTGTTTCTCACATAGCAGCGATTCATTACTTTACTGGATAGACTATGAGACCTTTGGCCAAAATTTGGATTTGAATTAAGTTTTTTGTCCCATTTTGAGAGTTTTTAAGAGCCAAGTAGCCAAATAGATATAACTATACCATTCCAAAGGTCGTTTCTAGAACATCAGCTGCGAGTGTGTTGTTGTTTTTCTGTTTGTGTGAGACAATCCCAATGTGCGTTATTTGGAATTTGGAAGAGCCGAGTTCACAGTGAGCGGAGTTATCAGCATTTAACAGGAAAACAAAATAGCAAATGTCAAAAAACATACAGTTGATTGATTCCAATTTTATAGCATAACAACATTATTGCATTTTGGTTCAGGAGGGTTTATAGTCCAGGTTTATCTGTTTTGTAGAGGATCTTCTATTGAATAATATTTTCCTCTTCACTACATGGTTAGGGTTTCTCTGTGGTGACAGTTAGTCAATACATGCATTTATATTTATTGTCATGAAAAACCATAAACATATGTGATATATGTACTTTGTTACAATGTCTTGTATAGATGATCGAATATTTATATAGTCAACTCAGACACAGCCCAAAAACTCGCAACTAACTTTATATTTCTACGGATATAATGGAGCGTCAGAGATTTATTTTTTCCTTCTTTCCTGATAAGTGAAATCATAAGACATATTTTTGATGTCTTTATTTACCCAAGTCCCCACAGCTGAATATTTTCAGTTCACTTCAGGACTACGGTTTACATTTTCGGTTCAGTGTGAGATAAAATACTATCTATCTAGGCGTTTAAATCCTTTTCATAGTACTGCAGGTGTATTTCCACCGCAGCTCTTTACTTTGAATTTTCAGAATATTCCACCATTCCTTAACGTTGCCTTGGGTTTGTTGTGATAAAAGTACCTGAAGTTGACAACAAAAAAGGGCTGAAGCTTTCATTTCAGAACGATTTGCAAGATCATGATCTCTGTTAGTGTATTTTTAGAAGCAATTATTACTACTGGATACCTGCAGTCACTGTAAATTAACAAAAAAAAAAAACAGTAGATAAAAGAAGCTGTGAGCCAGCAAGAATCAGATTCCTCTCACATAATTGTATAACGACCTGTGATGTGTGTGAATTGTATTTTGAAGACAAAATATTTGAATGGCAGCTGGAGCACTTTGTAGTTGGTGACTCTCGCAAAATAGTATTCTCATATAATCTTGCAGTAGTATTAACTTATTGAATTTTTACCACTGGCATTTTAAAGTGTTCCTTTTTTTACTTCAGAGCCTGACCTATAGCGTGTGTCTGTGTGTGTGTGTGTGTGTGTGTGTGTGTGTGTGTGTGTGTGTGTGTGTATGCGTGTAAGGAACTAAAACCCCTGTCTAGACCTCCTGAGGGAGTTTCCCTGCAGTGGTCAAGCATCTGAGGGTAATGTATAGAGACAAACAGAATGGTGTTTATTGTTGATCTGAAGTGGGTCGCACAGAGGCTACAGCAAGGGCTACGCCTGGTCTTCACGCAATTTTTGCCTCGCTTCATTGCAACCGTGTCTTATAGCCAAAGCTATTAGTGCCATGTCAATATTGTATCAACAATGGTGGCTGTGCTGGTCTAGTCTCCATTGTCTCTGCCCAAGGGGCAAAGACAACCCCTCTCACTTGATTTGTAATGTGTCCAAGTCAGTGCTCAGTCTTCTGTCTTTGTACCTTGAGAATAGTCTGTCTGGGCCCCAGGCTCAGTAGCTATTATGTGATTTCCAGGAGACATGAGTCTGATTTTGCTTAAGCGCTTGCAGAAATGAAACCATCTTTTTTTTCTTTTCCTTTTTGCTGTGCAGCTTCTTCTCATGTTGTGTAAATATTCTCTAACACTGGACTGGGTGGGTTTATCTTACAATTGTACTGTAAGTATCAATACATCAGTTCACATTATGCCGTGATCCCCAAGTGTCTGGATTTGTTTTGCCAAGAAAAGCAAGTGGAATTCCTATGAGTGATTTCTTTATACACGTTGGCCTTTTTTTTTTTTTTTTTTTTTTTTTAAATGTTACTGTAATTTTAGTTTTCTTTAAAGTGGGGCACTTGTGTGTCAGAACAATTGTGTCATTAAAGCAAAGAGAGGCGCACATGCAGAAGAGGCATTTAGGAAGTACTCCAGACCGTTTTGTCCCATTTCTCTGCCGTGACGTGCAAGGACTGGACCACTTAGTTTGGTTTCGATCAATACAAGGGGACACCCAGTCCAGTAGTGAGGCCGAGGGGATACGAGGCGCTCGAGTAAACAGCCTGCTGTCACATCGAAGTAATGTTATCATTGCCCTGTGTGTGGCCCTCTTTTAATGTAGCTCAGTGAAACAAATCTATGGGTTTAAAAATATTTGGGCTCTGTGTGTATTGAATGCTTGGCCTAGCTTTGAGCAGCCACGGTGCCCTCAGATATAAGAGCAGCATCCTTAAGTGCTTGTGTGTATTCGCTTCAGTAGTCATTTCTTCAAATGGGCACGCATGCTTGCAAGAAGTATAGCACTTGCAAGCTACACCGATCTGCTGTGAGGTAACAGAAGGTTTTTTTGTTTTTTTTTTAATGTACAATCATGTAGTCATTTAATGTTTCTCAGCAATTAATTTTTATTTAAAACAAAAAATAAACATTGTGAGGCACATTTCAGCAACAATACATTTCAAAGTGCTGTTGGTGTTTTTTTTGGCGGACACTGAAGCTGAGGTCAACTGAATAGCAACATATAAAAAAAAACATTTGTTTGCATTGCAAAATATCATAAAACAATATTGCCGCTCTGCCTCCTTTCCTATTTTTTTCTTGTTTTACCAATAAAACTAAACATTGGAGGGGTTGACTGAATAGAAAAAAAGCTGCAGTGTTATGTCTTTCCAAGTTTCAGTTGAAAACATAAAATCAAGCTTGATATTATGGATTAAAAAAGTTTTTCCTGCTTGAGACCGAATGTTGAAATGAGCGAGATCTACTGTTCCATACCTGTTACCATCACTGTTACTTGAATTGCAGTTTGGCTCACAAGATGATATTAAATTAGATAAGTTCTCAGACTCTGACCAGTATTTTCTTTCTCTTTGCCGTTTAGATGCTCTTTTTTCTATAATCAATCATAACTGGGATGGTCGAAAAAGTTCCTGGTCACACAATACAAACTGTGGCTGTACACTAAAGTACCACATTGTGCTCACTTCAACCGGTCTTAATGGTAATGCTGTTACTCTAGATTTTTTTTAATAGTTACCCAGTCCCATAAAAAGACCACAGCCAGCAACATATTGATCCCACTAGGAAGTGTTGTGTGTGCACCACAGCTTCCATTGTCGTACAAAAACCTATTAAAACCCAACCACAGACAAAACGCATGGGCTCATTAAATGAACATGGGCAATGCAGTTCATCATTGTAGTCAATCCCATACACATGCTGTACTCAGTAGAGCACTGGATGTGTGTGACTGCACAGCTGAAAATGCAGTAATGGCCACTACTAAACATTTTATTAGCTGCATATTTCTCTGTTGAACGACGCTCGTCTTCAGTCTGTGGAGCGGCTAAATTCAGCTGAATGTCAGAATGGTGAAAATCTGGGATTTAAAAGGAGTCAAGTTATTTAAATATAATAAATATGGAACCACAACTATGACACTTTATGGATATATTTATCCACCGAAAACAAATCTTATTAAAGCATTATTTATAGTATCTTCTGTGACGTCTACATCCGTTTTCACATTTAATAAACCGCATACATCGCCCGCAGCTGTATTGGAGGATGTAGATGGGCTACATGCACACGTAATACTCCATAACTACTTCTTTTTCCCCAGATAGACACTGAGCTGATCTCCTCTATGTTATAATTACAGCTCAGTGACTTTGAGTTGCTAAACTTTTCAACAATTCTATTGCAGTTATTCCTTAATCGTCCACCTCCAGCTCACCATGAGTGGTCAATCTGCCCCAATTATCCTTAGCAGTCTTCTATGCTGATTGAGTATCTGAATGTAAATGGGTTTCTGTGCCAGGAAGCAGTGGCCATATGTGGCTAAAGGGTGTTGTCATGGAAACCAGGTCTGTCTTCCTCCCAGCCTGGATGCTGTAACATGTCTGTAACTTTTGTTTTGGAGCAGTGAGAACCCCGTAGGAAACGGAGCACAGTAACTAATAGCCTTTAGTTAGCGTGGTAGAATTTTGAATCCACACGACGTTCAGCGTTTACACACATGTAGGTCACTTGAGTGATGGTGAACTAGAACGCAGCTGTGAGCACGCCTGCCATTTGCCTATTATTGTGATGTGGCTTCATGCTGGCACAGTGGCGACACTCTAGAAGGAGCGGAAGTGTCTGACAGATGTCGTATTGCTTCATAAAGCCATGCCGCTGCTCATATAGCGTGACAGAGTTGTAGTTTGTACCCATCAGCACAAACTCTGTTGTGGAGAATGCCTCGTGTGCGTCTTAATTTTATATCAGTTCTTAAGTGTTATTTTTGTGCCACCGAGCAGTATGTGGTCAGATCAGAGTTGAGTGCAAGCATTTTGCACATTAGCTTGTCTTCAGTGTAATCTCTTCTCCAATCAGAATCTCATCTGGATCTCATTGCAGTGCAGTGGTGAGAATCTAATCCTTGAGGTGTTTTTTATTAATTGGTAGCCCAGAGGGGCATGTTGACAGGAAATAAGAAGCTGTTGTTTTTTTTTGTTTGTTTTTTTTTAACAACACAATACTAATTAAAGTGTTGATGCAGAGTATCAGCTAAACTATCCTGCTGGGTGATACACTGACACTCTGAATATTCCCTTCTCTCATAAACTCAGACTATCGAACATGACACCCGGGAGAAATGTGCTACCAAGCTTAAATATCCTTGATAAAAGAAACAAACAATACTTGCTTCAACTTAACTTTAACAAAAAAAAAAAAAAAAAAAACTTTTGATGGCTCCCGTTGACGTTTCGTGAATTATTTCAGAGTCTGAAAACATTTGTTTTAAGCGAAAAAGAAGATTAATTCTAGAAATTGCAAGCAGTAAACGTTAGAGGCTGAGGGACATTATTATTTTAAGATGTAAAATGTCACAGTAGGATCAACACTGTTCAAAAGATTCAAGCTCAAACCCATCCTAAGTCCTTTCTATATAAAATCTGCATGTTCTTCCTGTGCTTGTTTTGGTTTTCCAAGTTACTCCAGCTTTCTGTCATGAACAGCATAAACTGTGTATAGATTAGTATTGACTATAGGTGTGGGCGACTCCACTTCAAATCTTGTAGATGTCAGGATAGCATAAAAACTAGACATAAACTAAAAGACCTCGACGGTCTTGATGGGAGATGGGGTTACTTGCTGTTGCAATTACTGTAAAAAGAGAGTGGATGAATACACAAATATTTTCTATTATTGTTCCGGTATGTATTCCAACGCTGAAGAAACTCCAAATCCAATATTCAAGCCTCATACTCAAAAGCAGATCAGGAGGGATTCAGTACAGATTTAGTATATCTCAGTAGTTAGACAAATTAAATGAGCGAAAGCTTTCGTGCACTATATCTAGTGTTTGATGTGCATAAGTTTGATAGGAATTGTCTGCGGTGAGTAGAGTTCATGGCATCAACCATTCAGTCGATCAGACAGTGATAATTATCGTGTCTGCTCTCTGGTATCACTGAGTTCAGTTTGTCTGTCTTTCTGTCTGTATGTATGTTTTCACTGTGAACCGATTCTATTTCTGTACTCTGTTTCAGCCTTGTTCACTGTTTTACTCTCTTTTCATCTGTTGTTGATGAACTGCCCTGATGGAACGACAGATATTGTATCTTTTCCATGCTGTTGTCTCGTTTGACGAAGTTGAAAACAAGTCTTGATACGCAGTATGTAGTTATGCTATATACATAAGTGGAGAGATAGATTAAAATCCTCTCAATGAAAGATTTCAATCATAATGAAAATGTAAGATCTATAAGGAGAAAGAAACGAAGAAAAAGAAATGCTCATACAGCTGAAAACTCTGCTTCAATGCAGAAAGAATTTCCACTTTATTGCTCTCCATTCCTGATTACAGGCCATCTACCATCCCTGCAGTATAGCTATAAGAGCCCCAAGAACTTGTAAAATGCTGTCACATTGGAAATAGGAAATGAACCAACTTGTCTCAAGAGGTTCTATCCAGCCAGTCTCTGTAGCAAACAAACAACTATTTAGTATGTCTGAGCAGAGCTGTGTGCTCCAAGAAATACTAACAATATGCACTAAAGCCTGAGACAATGCAAATGCTCCACTCGCTCTCTGGGAGGGGGGGTCAATAGAACTTAGCCATTCGAATTGTCCTTGAACTCGACTAA
The DNA here is from genome assembly GCF_963383615.2 of Lipophrys pholis. Lineage (NCBI taxonomy): Eukaryota > Metazoa > Chordata > Actinopteri > Blenniiformes > Blenniidae > Lipophrys > Lipophrys pholis. The sequence goes on along the minus strand of NC_137642.1, from coordinate 14,134,637 downwards.
CTTCTGAAGATCATGTGCATGGGGCAGATTTTATGTGTGGCACTAATCAAATCCCATCTTATCTGCAGACAGCACACACACACACACACACACACACACACACACACACACACACACACACACACACACACACACACACACACACACACACACACACACACACACACACACACATCAGTCATTGCCTCAGCCAAAGAGAGTAGCAGTAATAGAGCCGTCTTTACTCAATGGGTTCGAGAAGAAACCTGCTTACTGGGCTTGACATATATTTTGGACAGGACATACGACGTCTCAGCGCTGGGACGGAGACAGTGTACTAATGGCCGCCCGAGCACAGTTAATAACAAAAGCCTTTCCGCAAAACACTATATTAAACCTTAAGTAGCTGTAGAGGACCACGGCAGACGGGTCACCACTGTTCATCCACCAGCCGGGCCTTTAAAGCTCAACCGGTTGCAAACATGCAAGTCACATAATCCAGGAAAGAAGCAACTGAAACACACCATCGTAAGGAATATGCTCATTCTTTGATTTTGTAAAGGTGGGAGGAAATACAATGAACAATTAAATTTTTTACTGACATGCTTTTTACAAGTAAGCGACATAATCCGAGCTTGCATGTTCTCTCTCCGTCACCATTTTATCTATATGCTCCACTTTCCTCCCAAAGTCTAAAGACTTTCTTGTTATCTTAACCGGCGCGTCTAAATTAAGCACAGGTGTATCATTTTGTCTGTGTTCGCCCTGTGGTGGACCGTTAAGTTTTCCAATTGGCAGTTTTGTTCCTGTTGTTGGCTGGGCGAGGCTCCGGTTCCCCTCTGAGTTTCATTCTTACTCTGAAGGAAAGCAGGCAGAGAAGATGGACTGATGGATGCCCAGACATTGCGTGCTTTGCTTGAGGCACTTGGCCATTCATAAACCACATCCTTACTTTGACTTGAATGGCTCTACATACCCTGGAGGAATCAGCATGGCTTTGTCTCAGACCCTGGTGCAGTCATGTGATGTTTATCACCATGACGAACACAGACTTTATATTTTGTACTGAAAGACTAGATGAAATTGAATGGCGCGTTACAATTTCTTAGTTCGCCGAAAAATCTTTACAATTTCATTGCAAGACAGCACAGTTAATGTGGCCATGTAACAGCAGCGTAAACTGTCAAATTTGATCAGAATAAGAAATGAAAGAAAAAAAAAACGTTGCAACCTGCCACAGCAGCTGCCTTGTTCCAAATGTCCAGTAGTTGAAGTGGGCATACTGCTTTGTGTGCTCACTGCTGGCTTTTCGCTCATCAAACGTATTATTCATTTAGAGCTTTCCTCAGCTTGGTTTCTTTTGTTGGAGTTGCACTGTGGTGGCTTTCACGGCTTCACATGAAGTTTTAACTCGGCAGCACGATATTTCTTCAGTCGGCACATCTCGCTTCTTCAACACAACGGCTTTGAGTGGAGAGCTTGCTGAAAAATCTGCATTATGAGCCGCGAGAGACCAAGGAGCCTCTTATTATTATTATTTTTTTTCGATTCCTGTTTCGTCCATTTGTTTTTATTGATTGAAAAAAAAAAAAAAATGAAGATAGGACTGAAAAATACACTGTGGTAGAAGCTTGAAGTGTGTTCGACCTTGGATGTCATGTGATTGAAGTACAATGAAGTTTAAAGAGCACTTTGAATGAAGGGTGCTAGAAAAGGACAGCAAGGCATTGCAGTGCTCTTCAGTTAAACTTTGTGTAGAAAGCCTATGTTTTTAATGCACAGTTTTATGCAAACAAATTATTACTTGACTCCCGGCACTAGCTTTGAGTGTGTTTGTATGGACAAAAAACGATATTTTCTATGTCATGCTGTCTAAACCAAGTCAAAATTAGAGCAACTGTATCTCTACAAAGAAAATGTAGAACTGTTTCCTTTAAGTCTACTTTAAAAGGAATAATTCAGTGGATTTATTCATGAAAAGGGAAGCAGCTGTTGAAAAAAAAAGTGTTGGCAGTTTGTTTAGACGTACATTCATAATCAGGAAAAGAACATTCTTGTCAGACTAATATCTCTCGTTGTTCCAGTTAGCTGGTGAAGAGAACAGCGTTTTAATTAACAAAGCTGTGGACTCCTGTAAAGAAACAGTCTGTCCTTGACCTGCTCAGGATGAAGCGCTCTGAGAAGGGGAACTGATCTACTTGGGAAAGATTTTAGGAAAGACGGACAGACAGAGACACGCAAGGTGCCCTGGTGGCCCACTGCATCTTGGGAACTGTCAGGGGAGATCGAGAGAAAGCCCAAAGAAAGCTGCCGACCTGTGACCCCCTCGCTCTCTCACTGACAGTTAGGATTTGGTTTTTGCATTCTGAGACACATCATCGACATCAAGCACACACGCTCGCATGCACGCACACACAAACGCAGGCCTGCACAGTGACACATTCATAACTCATGCATGCAACCGTTTTTCTGCACTCATGTACAAGGATTTTTGAATGTTATTCCCTCTGCGCTAGATCTTAATGTGTATTTAAATAGGTTTATGGAAATTAATATTGCCATTGTGACATCATTTGTGCATTAGGAGGGGAAAGAAAATGCCAGTTGGTCACATCAGTCATATTCCAAAGCGTCCCTTGCCGGCAGAATCCAGTGAGTGAAAAGTGCAAAAGGAGCCTATTGGCTACACAATCAGCTCAATGTGCAATGCAAACAAAATTCCATCTGTTTATCTCCTATATATGTTTGGGTCTGCTCCAGCCATGTAAAAAAAGCCTTGATATACGCTGTGTGTACATGCATGTGTGCATGTTAATAATGTTTTGTTTGGGGGGGGGGTTTGTACAGAAGGGGGGAAAAACACTGTCATTATTTGGTTATAGCTGTGCCACAGTGTATTTATGATGATGAATTGCAGTGCAGAGCGATTTCTGCATTATGTTGAACGAGCCCGAGCAATATGCATACTTTTACAACACATTACCGTGCCACTTGCTGAAAAGCCTTCATGTCTAAATAAAAGTGCTGCAGTACGTAAATACTGAAAAAGAAAGAAGAAAAGAGAAAGGAGCAGAGTAGCTTCCATTATTAATACTATCATAAAATTATAGGCTTTTTAAAAAAAAAAAAAAAAATTTTTTTTTTATAAATGGCTATTCTTTTGGTAGCTCCATTAAATCTGTTAGAAAGCCTGAGTCAATTGAAGCAGAATTAGTGTTGGGATGAACGAGGATGATGTGGAGTTTTGTTTCTTTTTTTTCTTTTTTTTTCTATTTTTTTTTGCTCTAAGTGAAAATGAAGTCATTCCATTACTGCACCATGCACTGCCATTTGCAGATTTGATTTTACAACACTAAATGTGCATTATTTCCTATTAGTGGGCTGTTTTATCAGCTTGAGGGCTGTTATTTATGTTGCTTTCACAGCTTGCATAATGAGCAGTGTTTGCAACACAAATCTCTTAGCGGTGCACGACGACTGCTGTGCTTCACATAAACTCTGACAATTGCAGATTTTTACTTTTTTTTCTTTATCTTACATGAACATATGATCTACTTCTTCCATTTTTAACATGATAACTTCATGTGATAGTTCATTCATTGTGAAATCGCATTCTTTGTTGCTCATCTGCTGGAAGGAAATGCTGAACCCGGAAATAATGAGCAGCTTGATGCTTGCTTGATCTGCAGATGTCAAACTTGGTTACAAGAGCTGACAAACTATAATAATCTGACTAACAGGCACCTTGCTGTAGCATCCTCTGTTAACACAAACAGCATTGACACTCTGGCCTACCGCTGTTCTGAACCACTGTACAGCTTGTGTGTTTGTATTGAGTGCTGGCTCCATATATCTATCTGCTCTTATCATGTCACATCTCGGGATGACTAAGACAGCGCTGTGGTTCTATTTCCATGCACTTGCACGCATTAGCATCAGTGCATTGTGTGCTCGGCCGTCTCTCGCTCTGTACTCTTTGTGATGCTTGTTTGGATAAGCAATGTTTGAGATTCCCTCAAACCTTTCTATGATATTAAGACCTTGGTTATAATATTCTATAGTCTGTTTATTGGGAACGTTAGTGCTGAATACCTGTCTTTGTGTCGCTAGAGTGTCGTAGAGCTGCTACATGACATGTTTGCTTGTGTGCATCAAACAAGAAATCTGAATTTCTCCAGTCACAGTTGGTTGTTTGTTCATTCAGCACTGCCATATATTATTTTGAAAGATTGAACAATTATTACCAAAGTGCAAACCTGAAGAGGTTCAATCTTTAGTAGTTTTTTTAATCATATAATATGATTGTCTATGTGCATTGGAAGCAAAAAGATACCGTTGCATCTCAGTCACTGTTCGTATCAGGGTTTTTTTTTGAATGCGGGCAAACACTGTCTCCATGTTCAACACAGGTTTATTCTTAGTGAACTGTATACAGACAAAGTCTAAAGTGCAAAGTGCAGATGTAGTTCTATTTTTAAGCTTAAGCTTAGAGTAAGTCTCATTGTGACATTATTTGGAATAGTAACCAAACCACTATAAAATACATATTTTTAAGCTGTGGTGTTTTTACTTTCAGAATTGACATAGTTATAGATGTAATTAATATCAGTACATTTCAAATATATGTGTTGGGATAATATTGATATGTGATCATTTTTATCACATAAACTGTATTAGTTACATCTCTTCTCACAACACTGTGTTTTTTGTTTTTGTTTCTCCCTGCCAGTGTACAGTATACTCTAGGGATACAGCCCTCCAAATGCTCCCTTTCATAGGGACCCATATGGTGTTGAGTCTAACACAGATGTGTCTCTCCAGCACACAACCGGTATACCTGGTTTGTGCATGACTTAACCTGCATGCTTCATTTGTTGCAAGCCAGCAGTTGTACCTAATACAACAGCATGCACCTGCTGAGGAAATATTTTCTAATTATTTTATTTATATATATATATATATATTGCAGACAGTAAATGTAAAAGTGGCTCTGGAGGAGAAACACTGTTGTCAAAGTAGCTCTAAGTATCTGTTCCTCTCTAATGGTCTCTCCATGTGTGATAAAGTGACGCCTGATGGCTCTTCAACTGATTTAAAGGCCTTGCTCCGGTTGGGTCAGGTACTCTTAGACCACCCATCTGCTGCTCTCTCTGCAGTTTCCCTCCAGCCCTCCAAATATCAGCTCATCAGCTCATCGCACTGTGGTTGCAGCCTTAAGTGACTAACAGAGGCCGTCTCTTGTCCTTTTATAGGTTTTTTTTTTAGGTTTTTTTTCTCTCCAAGGGATTAGTACGTTCAAGACAAATCTCTTCTCCTCTCGGTGATCACTTCGCAGTGGTGGGGAGGAATAGTCAGCCACACTCTCCAAAAAGAGTTTTTACCTTCTTTTTTTTCCTTTGTACTTGTCAGATGTGGCATGACTCCACACGCATTAATGAGAAACAAAAAAGCTAGAGTATAGAGGAAAATGTGCTTAAAGTATCACATGCAGCAAACAATGGTATCCTTTGGGTCCTAAATAAAAACAAATACGAGGCATTTTTGACTTTATCAAGAAGACATATGACAAATAAATGAGCAAAAACAAGCACATTTTGCTTGTGGTAATTAGTTTAAGTCACAATCTCAGGTGTTTGCTTTTGTGCAGGCAGCAGGAATTGAGTTGGGAGTGAGTTCCCTGAAGCTATAAGCATGGCTTCGGTCTTTCAGGCTTCTCATACTTTAGTCATCCAATTTGTGAAGAAAAAAAGACAGATGCAAAGGACACCCTCCTGAAGCTTAATGCTATTCTAGTTGAGGGGATCTTATAGGATTTGATTAGAACCACAGCTCGTGTGCAGATTGAAACTCACCACACATGATTGCATTTTTATATCCGTTAGTATTCAAAAATACTTTTCCGAAGCTAGATATGTCAGACAAAAGCTGCAGGATTTTTTCATGAACCGACACACCTTTAATGCAGTTTCGAGTTTTACCACTTGGGGGCGCACATGAACAAGTAAGTAATGATAACCCTTGATAAAAGTCTCACCTCACTGCTGATGTCATTAACTTGAGGTGTTGCAATACTAAAGGCCCATTTTCTCAGGCTTAAGAAAACTCTGACAGTATTACATCTTCATTTACCCCAATATATATTTATGAGTCTACTACTTATTTTGTTCCACTGTGAAAGTTTGCATTTAAGGACATATTAAGTCAGGTCGTTGTCCTTGGCAAGCAGCTCTGATATATTGCCTATTAGATGTAATTATGCAGATTGCACTGCTGATAATTATAAAAGTGTAAACAGATTCAGCAGGAACATTCCTTTTCACCATTGCAAATGAGAACTGAACAGTGGTTCCGTGCTGCTGACTTCTTAGCACCAGGTGGCTGCACCCAGTTATTGAGATTCCACAAGGTGAGTACAGCACCATTGCCTGATGTGTGCAGCATCTGTTTTGCGCTTTAGCTATTTTTCCTTCTTTTACTGCCATGTATGAGCAGAATACCAGTTACAACGGAGAAAATAGGAAGTATCCTCATCTGTCCTTGTGCCAGATGGCAGATTATAGTCATTTAACTGGTTATGTTCATCTTATAACAATAAAATGTCTGTCCTGATCAGTTCCTACATTCAAATTCAAATTGCCGCAGCCAAATGCTTATGACAGATCCTTGTTTGCACATGTCCTGAAAATGCATCATTTCAAATGTTTATCGTTAATGTTCATTCAATTGTATTGTGTTCTCCTTAAGGCTTCTTGCCTTGTCTGGATGTGAACAGTCAACTGAAAAAAGAAATGAAGAACATATTATCCTCTATGTCACGCTGGCTAAGTTGGCTTTCTTTGGGCATGAAATGCTTGTGTATTCCCTGTAAACCGTAAAGATCAGCTCAGCGGTGCTTAAAGGTTTTTTTTTTTTCTTTGCTTCTTCTTCTTCTTCTTCTTCTTTTTCTTCTTCTTCTTCAGCTTAGAACACAGTGTTTTTTTGGGGTGGGGGAAATGAGGAGTGGGGGTGTCGAAGAGCCAGGCATGCAAACAGAAAAACAGAAGCAGGCACACTGCAGCTGAGCCTTGCACTCTCCAGTCCTGAACTCTGAACACTGAGCACACTTCCCAGCTGAACCAGATTGTGTTTATCAGCAATGCTTTTATGTCCACATGTTCCCTACATTCCTGTAACCCCGCTGCACGACTGAGTCTGCAATCAGCCATTCCTCTCTTGTGAGAAATGGTCTTTTGTTAGCAGACTTGCTCCGATTCCGAACCCCTTTCTGTGGACAGTGTCCAACTGGGAGGCTCCGGCACTGTGTGTGCATGCGTGCACGTGCAAGGTTGCATAAGTGTGTTTGTATGTTGTGAGAGAGAAGTAAAGAAAAAAAGGGGAAAGAGTTGCTCACATTTTATGAGCTGCAGCCTCATCATTTGTAACACCCTGCCAATGGCAGTCTACAGGGTCCAGAAGGTTTTGAAACTATGGGAAGCACTTTTCTTAGCCAATGGAGAGACACAAATTAGATTGGGCGGTGTGACTCAACTTTTTATTTATATATATCTACAGGACTATTATCACATAAGTTCTCTGAAATTACAGTCGGTAAAAGAAAAGCAAGTGAGGACAATAAATGAGAGCGACTGAAAGAAGAGGATGAATACTAAGAGATAACAGTAGAAACAGGAATGAATCCAGGCTATCCCGCAGTGCCGTTTGCTTCTCTGCCCTTTCTTTTTTTGCCACTGAAGGATGTCCACACAGAAAAGTGGATAGAAAAAGGGCTGAACTGGGAGAGTGGAGCGAGCCTGTGAAAGGAATCAGGGCTGGGGGACATAGCTTCAATTCCTGCTTTTCTGCCTAAATAGGCTCTTCCTCTGCAATGCACTCAGGCTCCAGTGATTCGCTATGTGAATGCTGCCCATTTGCATAGCCACTCTCCCTCCCGCGTCCTGGCTGGCTGTTGAGGCGCTCCCCCCCTCCCTCCCTCCCTCCCTCCCTCCCTCAGTCCTCCTCCTCCTCCCTCTCCTCCCTCTCCTCCTCCTCTCTCCCTTCTTCCTCTTGCGCACATCTTCTGGAACGGCGCTGCCGATGCTGCCTGTGTGCGAGTGTGTGTTCCTGCCCAGGGCTGCTCTCCCAGGTGCTGTCGCTCCTATCGCTCGGTCTCACTGAGAGCAGATATCTCTAGATGGGGAACGGGCGTGCTACTTGGCAGAACTTACAGGTGCAACCGCGCAGTCTACCGCGCACTGCTGCAGCTGTCCGATCCATGCAAATGATGCCGGGATTTAACTATGGTCCCGTTCCTCTGGGCATCCTTTGAGACCACTGGAGGAGGAAAAGGAGGGAAACTCAGAATGCCTGTCTTGGTTTTTGAAGAAATTCACTTTGCACAGATGCTACTAACCTTTTTCTAAGAAGGCATTCCTCTTCTCCTAACAAGTCATCTTTTGGAATATTGGCAGATTTTGGGGGAGAAAAAAAAAGATGTTTCTAATTTGGTGAAGACTTTACAAAGGATCAAGAGACAGAGAAAAAGGAAACTACAAGAATTGCATCAAGCTCTGATTTTCTGTTTGCGGTTGCCCTGATTTCTTGAGTGAATGTTTTTAGTAGTTTTTGTATGATTTATGATACTTTTCTACCTACCGGAGTGCTGCTTTGGATTTAATAACCCAGAGGACAGCAAGAGGCTCTTTCCTCAGCAACCGACATTTTGTGTGGTGTCCCTTTTGGTTTTTTGTTTTTTTTTAATTCTTTTTCTTTCCCTGTGGATCTGTGTGTTTCTCTGGCTGCACTGAGATTTGGCAAGGTGAGAAGTTATGGGGCTGTAACGCTGACAAAAGTTCCATCTTAATCTGAAGCCTCATCCGGCCACTCCGGGAAGATGTTTAGGGGCTGGAGGACACAGTTTGTTCCTTTGAGGCCCGTAGCAGAGACCCTAAACCGGAATTCAGCTTCTCTCAGCCATCTGGCCTTGTGGATCATTGCCCTGGGTTTTGTGGCAGGTTCAGACCCAGGTGCTGTGGAGAGCCTCCATCAAATTCACCTCTCCCATGGAAACAAGCGACACCATATTGTGCCTATTGCTATCCACAGATCACCTGCATCTCTAAGAGCAGGGCACAGTAAGTATTTCTTTATATTCCCAATATTGCCTATTGTGTGTGCATTAACTTCCTGAGCAGCAGTGCATTTAGTTGTGACACCTGGTCTTTCGTCCATCTTTTCTCGCTTCTGATTCAAGCCTTCACTCATTTGTTTCACTTTGACCCTAAAAATGACTGACGTTAGACATACTGCTCTTTCAGTCCGGGTGTAGTTTAGACCCACCCCCTTTTTTCTGTCTCAGCAAAGTGCCCTCCATGTGTGAGATTAGCCATATCCCTATCTCCAGATGCTCCGCTGTGTCCAGATTAGACAGGATTAGAACATTGTGGTGTTGCAAGTTGCCCCTGGGTGTTGTGGGATAGACAAAGATGTGCTGCCTCCAGCTCTGCGGGGTGTTGATCTGCTTCTGGCCCCTGCCCAGCTTGATGAGGCCCTTTTACCCCCATGCAGCACGAAAGTTCAGGACACATGCTCATGGAGTGAAAGGAGGAATGAAAAAAAAAAAGGACAGTCTATGACAAGATATCAATATTAATGTTGGACTGCAGGATAATTTCTTTCTACACGGCTTGTGCAATAATGATGTGACAAATATAGCAGTTTGTTTGTTGGTTTCTTTTACTTTTGGTGTCTGAATTCATTCTGTGGGTTTTACACACAGAACACATTTCTGGTAGTGATGTTTGTTATAGATGCATTTGGTCAGCAATGTCTAAATAATATATATATATATTTTTTTGGTTATCTTACTGCACAGGCATTTTAGAGTGACGTAATCAGTAGTGGTGTAACACTGACGTAATGCTAAGGTATCCTGGTTCTCACTTAGTAGACAGTGTTTAACAATGTATGACAAATCTCCTCTGTGACTAACCGAATACTCTAGACATGAAACTTTCATAGTACAAAGCTTCAATTTGTAAGGAACGACTTTGTCACAGAGTGATGCCGGTATTTTTAAACATGTTTTTTTTATTGGACACTGGGAAACGAGGCAGAGTCCCGGATCACTGCGCATAGCTAGACCTGTGCAAACAAGGGAGTCAGTGCTCCTCAGTGATGATGAGGGAGATGGGAGCTTTGCCGGCCTACTGAGACAACAACAGAGGCAATTAGGCCACTCTGCCGTGACCCGTCTGGAGCAGACAAAACTCAGCTTTCCCCCCAAGGACCTGGGTGGCATGTGGGGCTCCAGGCAGATTCCTTGGCTCAATATTCGTAGTTGTTTCTGGCTTCTTGTTTTCTCTGTGATCACATGTATGTACGTGCAAGAGGCCAAAGAAAGTGCTTTCTCACTAACATGACAGAATGTTTGGTTGATCAGTACAGAGGGCGCATAAATGCAAACTGGGAGGCGTGCTTGTACAACATGGCACGTGTCTCCAGGACAAAGCCTGCTGTTGTGGAGCCCCGGTGCTGTTGCTGTAACTATGTCACAATCGGTTTGATTTTCACAGGTCTTTCTCTTCACATGGGGTGTCTGTTCACTGCAGCAATTAAACATCTGAAGCGCCACTTTTTCCTGACGACTTTATGGATTCAGGCCTTGTAGCCTGTCAAGTCTGTTTGTTTTTATATTTCTGATGTTAAAACAACACAAAATGGCCTAATTCTTTTGAAGGAGTTTGTCTTTATCATTATTTATGTGCCTCCATCATTTTCCCTCTGAGCTTTTGTTGTCACAGTTGGTGTTAAAATCAAATCCTGTTTCCAGTACCAATGGAACTATATGTGTCTTTCACTATTGTCACAGTGCATTTAACATGGTCTCAAATGATCAGACAAAAGTTAATAGATTGCTGACACTTAGTTCTATATGCAAATTGCCCCTTTCTCTCTCATCAAAATGCACCTTTTTCACTTCTTATGGAGATGCATTTAGTTATTTCTGGCCCTCTCTTGAAAGGCAATTCATCTATTGCGCTCAAGCATTCTCATGATATTACTGCATAATTCCTCGTAAGTGATTTCACAGGAAAGTGCACACTACTCGATACGGCATGTATTGGCATACTATAAGAGAAAACAACCTTTGTTTTCTTTGTATTGAACTTGAGCATCTGTCATTGATTTATGTAGAAAGAAGAAGAAAATTACCATGGTCAGGATGTATGAAATTGAGTTGGAGTGTGATGCATTGTTTGTTTAGGGCTCGCAGTAATGAGGTTCAGACAGTATCAAGTCTGAGTAGCAGACGTATCATTCATCATGGATAGACTCCCAGAGGTGAGAGTGTTCTTTCCCAGGGCTGGATATGGTGCTCGATATACTGCCTAACTAGGTTATCATATTTTCATTTGTACCTGATGTCCTCATTCATTGAAAGAGGATAGATGAAATTATTTGATTAAGAAGAAAGAAAAAATGTATTTTTCAATTTAAACCATGCATCCATAGTTGATGAGAATATTGACTTTCTTGGCATTCCTGTAGATTTTCCACTAAGTTCTATTGACAAACACAAAAGGTACGAATGGTTCAGTTTAATGAGGTCTGAGCTATATGTACACTCCCTATCACATTCTTGCTCGATTACTCCGCCTTGTGTTTGTGTATATACAGTGTAAGCATGTCATACTCTCAGACTCAAAGCCCATGTGTTTTTATACAGGACAGGCCAGCTTCTACATGCATGGCGAGTATGCAATATCCTTATCATGCCTGAGGCTAGACCCCACACAACACCTGCCACGTCAACAACTGCGCATATCCTTTTTGTATCTCAAAACTCTGCAGCTTGATCAAAGTCTGTGAAGCAATTTAAGTGATTAGAATCAATTTGAGCGTTCTCCAGCTTCAGAGCTAATGGTTGAACAGATTAGGGACCATCGCTTGCGATTGCTGTTGCCGCTGTACGGAACAGATGAGGAAAGGGAGAACTGCAGGAAAGCTATACAATGAACATCGATGAGGCAAGCAAAGACAGAAAAAAGAAAGGGGGGAAATGAAGGAGATTAAGGAGAGAGCGGTTGTTCTCCAGTGTCGGCTTGCTGCCGGTGTGTTGTGGGCTTGTATAATATAATTACTCCCATGTCTCTGAGCTGATGTCATTCTGCGATAGTGTGAGGATGACAGTATCTTTGCTTCTGTGAGGCAGCAGAGATGATAGCTGCCCTGATAAGGATCTGAGTACATGTTCCTCTGCTCTAGAGGGAGCATAGGCAGTTATTGACCCATGATAGCGAGACGGTAGATTGCAGTCATTTCATTCTCTTCTTCCTCTGAGAACACAAACACCCTCTTTTTATTGGTGTGTGCTTTAGGTCTTTAACCTACTTGCATCCTGTGCTGGTTGCTTGGTCTTGCTCTGTATTCCTCCCTGTTTTGTTTTTTTTTATTTCCTTCTCTCTGCACTTCATCTCTTCTCGACCACGATGCCTAACCTACCCCCAGCGCCCTGGCTGGTCTGCTGAACCCATCCAAGCAGACAGAGTGGGCAGCATTTTTGCGCCTGCAGTGGTCTGTGTGGTTTCAGTGGTGACCAGGCTATGCTTGGCATGAATGGAAATGAGACCTGACTGTGCGTGCAGTGGGCAGCGAGAGGTTGGCTGAGTAATGTGTCCAGTTTCGGATTAGAGACTTGGAAGATATAGATGGAAAGAAAATAAAGAAACCCTCCGTTGACTCTAGGGGATGTCTGCAGCCCTCACTTCCATAGGTCCTGGATGAGTTTGAGTCAGGGGGCTCTTCACCCACAGGGCCCTTAGTGATTCATCATAAACACCAACTTTATTTTTCTTCTCACATCTCTCTATTTCATCTATCTTTTCTCTCTGTTTACACCCCTGGCTTTGTTAGATGCAGATTCAATGATTATTTCTCCAGCCAGTAGTGAGTGCTATGGATAATCTGTGATTAATGAAGCTCATTGTTTTGTACAGAACAGGAAGTAACTCAACTGCAGAATAGCAGCATAAACATCATCAGTCTGCAACATTGATTTCGTACATGCACAACTGGCAAAGACACAATTAATAATGGCATAATACCACTGTGAGATATGCAGAGAGAACGTGCAACCTTCATCTGCATAGCCCAGTTTGGACTTTAGTTTGGGATGTTTGCTAAGCACTGTGCAGCTCCGCTAGTGATGCCTCTGATAGAAGTCAGAGGAAGATGTTATATAAAATATTTCATCACAAATGTGGGATGTGTGAAATTGAATTGTTTCTACATTATCTGTAAAATTGTTGCAGTTTACCTTTGGATCTATTACAACGGCCACATCTAAATCATGAAGCGTGGAGGAGTGTTGCAGCTGTGTTGCAGGTCAGAGTGTTAAAGATGCTAATGAAAACAGCTTAAATAGTTCTCCACAGTCCATTTTGATTGACTCCGTAAATGCCTCTTCATTTCCTCAGGAGAGAGGGCACATAAAAGAAAAAATAATGAATATAATAAATTGAAATAAATAAATGGGAGATCAAGAATGCAAAAGCCCACTTCGTCTTTTTTTTAATCTAATCTGAATTGAGTTCACTCACCCCAGAGAAGCTTCATTCTCTGTCATCATAATGAAGCAGTGGGAGCTTTTTCTGTGCCAGTCAAGCCTGGACATGCACACACTCATGCACATTACCTCAGAACTGCACACAAGCTGGCTGCATACACAAAGAGCAACACTCAAACCCAATCGCCTTTCATCTCCTCAGTCACTTTGAACTATTGTCACCAAGTGTGAATGTGGTTCGTTGATGTAGCTATACTAATGTGCATATGAAAAGAAGAAAAAAAAAAATTTCGATAATGTAACGGACTAGAAGAATTTTGAAAATCCGTCATAAAGAAAAGTGCACCCTTGAAAGCTCCCAAAAAATATCCAGAATGTACAGTAGTACAGTGACAGCTCCTGTAATAATGGACTGATTGATTCAAGGAAAGATTGGAGGAGTTAAAAAAAAAAAAAAAAAAAAAAAAAACAGCACATGGAGGATAGAATCGTTTAACCTTTGCAACCTGCTAACACCAACCACAAGGGAAACTGCAATGGATGAGTTTCTTGCAGAAGCCGGAAATGTATGATTACCATTGATCATCCTATCGATATTGAACCTTTACTTAAATTTCACTTGGCTGTTTTAGAATAACAAAACTCTATCTCTCCATTTCCTCCTTCGGCGTGGGTGTCTTGATTGACAGCGCTGTAATTATCCCGAGTTTATTCACAAATCATTATCTCACAACTTCAATATCGTGTATATTGGCTTAATGGTTGTCTTAAGTAAAGGTTTTAAAAAAAAAATAATAATAAATGACTGGCCTTGGTCACAATAGGTGGGCCTCTGAATGACCCAGGCATGTCATAACAATTCTTTCTTTATTCTTTTTTTTTTTTTTGCAATTTACAATTGCTCACCTGCAGCAGAGTGACAACAGAAAGAAAGCTGCCCCCTAATCCACTCTAATAGGATTGTGTGGGATTTCACCTTCCTCATTGCTCCTTCCATCTCTTAGAGCCTCAGGCCTGCTGGCAAGGGCTGATAAAAACACGCCTGCCTAACACCTAAGTGCAAGCTAATATTAGCATATATTTCGCAACAGAGTGTAGAAACACAATGCATACCCACGCACATTTTTTTTTTTTTCTCTCTCTTTGTACATTTATTTGTTGGTAGATACGTGGCGTCGGTGTAAGATAGAGGGGCAGTACGGGTCTCGTGTGGTGCTTCTGCATCGCTTGTTGATAAGGCTGTGTGTAAATTGCAAAGGCAGTCGCTCGGGTGCACGAGGAAACTCCCTCTTGCCTACCTCGGCACATCGTCACATGTATGTTTATTTATGCTGATAAGTTTCTCTTGATCTTCTCTCGATCTGCTTTACTGTATGGAGTGATTTCCATAAGATATTCAGCTAATTATATAACATCTCACCACTTAGCCGGTTTACTTACAAAGCGAGGCCACTCAGTAATAAGCAAACCAGATGTTTAATCCCACAATTAAGGCCAAGGCGTGCTCGTTGTCCCCTGGGGATGGCTTGGAGGAACAATAAAAAAAGCAAGCCATTGTCTTATAGGGATGACTTGAAAATTAAGCAATTTAATGAAAAGGTTAACTGCATTTTTGTTTGGCAAGCTCTGATATATTTTAATTCAACAGATGTTGTGTTGCATCTGAAATGCTTTTGTCCATCTTTACACCAACACTGTATTGATTACCCAGATGTGTTTAACACTGTATTCTTCAAAGTGATATTTATTTCCCACTTTTATAAGGCATGGACATTGCTTGGAGCTAAATAGCGGCTCAATAAATTAGACAATTCATTCTTTGGCTTATGTGTTAAAAAATTGAAAGGAAAAAAAAAATAAAATAAAAAATAACTCCACATGTACCACCAGCATGGTGTTATTAAGCAGGTACAGCACATGCTGAAGGGTGCTAATGTTGGATTATATTCAGTGTCGCTTGGTAGCTTAGTCTGTTCTGAAAGCACAGTCTGTGTGAGAGCAGTATTTGTGCTGATGCAGTTTGGGCTGCATACGGTGATGGGCAGCCAGCGTTGTCTCTGGTCTCAGATCAGAGCTTTGGCCTCGGTGCCTGTTTTTTCTGCCTCACTTCTACTGTGTAATTATACCCCACACTTGTCTTTTTCAGTAATTAGAATTGCAGTCATACTCCACATCTGTTGGCTCCTTAATAGAGAAGACAACAGCTTCTAGAGGCCATTTGGAATCTGTGATGTTCGGCGCATCACACAGACACACTCAAACTGAATAAATGCACTGATGTCTGATGGCTCAAAATCAGTCAAACAGGCTTTTAACTGCAAAAAATTAAAAAGTGGATTCTCCCACTGATGCTTGATTTTCTTTAAGTCTAACTTTGATTTGTCTTCTGGCTGGCGCTCAAATGAAACACTGTATGCAGAAAAAAAAAAAAAGAAATAAAAATCTAATCACCAAATTGCTGGCAAACAAAATGGCTGACCCCAAATGAGAGAAAGGGAGCATTGTGTCAGAGGAGCAAATGAGGCAAGTGATGATGAGAGAGTAAATTAGAAGCTGTCGATACTGTGAGACACTTCTATCAGAGCCAAGGCTGTTGGCGGGGGAGGCAGATATGCAGCTGGTCAGGGTAACAAAGGGCCCGTTTGGTGTATTGCTCCATTAAGACACTGGGTCTTGTCAGCTCTGCCTGGATGGACCATTCTGCTCCACAAGGCAGAGGCTCATGTATCATCCAGGACTTAGGGGAAGTGAGTGTGGCGGAGGAGGGGGCATGAGGGTGTGAGTGACACTGGTCGAGTGAGCATTCATGGCATAATGTTACCCGCCCAGAGGGTAAAACTTTGCCTCGACCATGAATTGATGGTTTCCTGCAATGAAGAACACGGCTGGCTGGTATGGTTACCCCGGGGCCGCCTCATGATGAGGTGAAGTCTTATCTCTTCAGAGCGGTGTAAAGATAAAATATGGTGAAGGGCTGCGACAGGATGATGCATTGATTTAAAATTTATTGAAAACTGCATAAACGCCCCCGCCGACTCAATGATTGAAGTCCATCTCATGACAATAATGTGTTGTTTGCATGTCAGAGGTGCGTTTGATCAGTCATGTCAGCGTTTCTGTTTAAGAAGGGGGACATGTATTGAATCATAAAATATTTCTAGCACACCTTATTGCATTGTGCATGGATAACCTTTAACTAATCTATACTTGACATGACTAACTGAGGACTTGGTGCCCCAAAGATGGAGAAAAAGTCTTACCACCATTTTTAGGTTTCCATTAAAAATACCTTTATTAAAATCTGGCTTCAACACTATAAAACTCATATTCCAGTGATATCACTTCAAGTGTGATGAAATATGATAGTAAGTTATGTTTTTATTTATTTTGTTTTTATTCTATATTTGTAAAATGCATTCATTTGTCTTGTGAATTACCTGGAGCTTATGCAATAACATTTCCTTTCATTCTCTGTACGCAGCTGTGCATATCTGAATGACAGTACAGTTCAATACAGCATATGTTGCGATGGCAATTAGATCACAGACTTGAATGTAGAGCCAAAGCTTATTATTGGCTCATTAGAAGTGGCATCTTAATGACAATGAGAAGCGGGAATATAGCCTTTAGATCTGCCTTCACGTTGATGACTCAAATCTAGTTGATTTTGCAGACATTTATTTTCCTCTGCACATATTTAGTTAAATATGTTATATATGTCCCTCACTGTCTTTCTTTGTTCATTTCTTCGTATACCATGTTGTGGTCATTTGGTAGCAGTTCAGGTCCGACTTAACTTCATTAGATTGTGTTTCCGCTATAATTTCAGGCCTTGAGTCTTATAGGCTATTCTATGAAAATGATGACCAATCATAAGGGTAAGCGGCACTGCCCCACTTTTAGTCCCCACTTAATTTAATTACATCAAATTAGCAGAGAGAGAGAGAGAGAGAGAGAGAGAGATTAATTCTTTGCAGCTTATGGAGGCAGGTTGGACACTGTCAGCTGTCCTATGTGGAATTGGTGCTTTGGGATTGTCTTCATTAGAAGGAGCTTACGGCTCATAGGTCACTGGATATTGTTAAAACAATACCGTGGAAATGGGCTAATTAGAATATATGCCTAGTCAAGCCCGAACGCTAAGGGTGACTGCACGAGGACTTCAAATTCCTCCTGTTTTTGATGTATTTTGGAAAAAAAAAAGCAAGACAATTATGAAGCTTATAGTTATATATTCATCAGCCGCGCTGAACCTGCAGCTTAATGGAATTCTCAGTGAAAGAAATAGTTCAAAATATCCATATAAGTTTTGTGAAACTAGTTAAGTCGAATATTACAACTTCAGCAGTGTCTCACTTTTGTGTCACTTCGGCAAGAGCTGTTGCAATTACTATAATTATGTATTACTAATGGCTGTTAAGTCATTATTCGTAGGGAGGAAAATATATAGTCTATTGGACTGAAACAAATTTTACAGTTATGATGGTTACAATTGTTTTTATATCTGATTTCTCAGCCTTTCACAAAGATTAATCCATGGGGGTTTCCAACTAATTTAAACTTAGTTTTAAGAGTTAACTATCACTTTGTTTATTAAAGTCATTCGTTCATATGACTCAGTTTTTGATATTTCATGTTTAAACATGTTAACCAGGTTATGTAAGAAATAGAAAAATAAAAAAAGAAGTATAAAGCTTTTCTTGAAGATTTAATAGAAATCCATAAATAATAGTTATGACTATTTCAGACTGTATTGTAATGTTGAGCATAGCTCCTGACAGCCATTAGCAATATAAATTTTTGGTGTGAAAAACATATGGGTAATGTAATTGTTCTACATTATAACAACCTGATACATAGAATTCTTTCATTTCACTAATTTGATCTGTCATTTGATTAAGTTTTATCAACATTTGTTCTTAAACTTGAATTTAATATTTATCAAAATGGTTTAAAATGTGAAAAAACAGTTTACCTACATCTGCAACTGTCAGTACTGTTTCAGTCTATTATATTCACCACAACTGACCAACACTGATGCCTTTAAACAGTATAGTAACATATGCTGTGTGAGCATAGGAGTATATATTAGTCCTCTATACCAGAGTAGGAGTAGTAGATAAAAATGAATCCAGTATTGACCAAAGAGAAAGATTAGTCTCTGAGCAATGAACTGTAAAAGTTTATATCGACTGCGCTGCACATATGCCAATACGGACAGAATTATTAAGCCAACACAAAATAAGCAGGCAGTCTAAACCCGGGGTTGATTTAGCACCAATGTCCATTCTGCTTTCTGCTGACTGCAAAGAGAAGAGCTTCGTCTTCTGATAAAGACTAAAAGAAGGATTTATCACGTAAAATAAGGGGGGGAAAGAAGATAGAGGGAAATGTGAAAGTAAAAAAGAAAAAAACCTGGGGATTCTGCAGTATTTTATGTTGTGAACAAATTCCATTGGTGCTGCAGTTGAAGACTGAGTGGCACAATTACTCCGCTTCCTTTCACCGCTAACACGGTAAATGACTTGGTTCTGCGCTGTGGCAGCATGAAAGGGATGTCTGAAATGAATGAGATGCTCACATAATGCTGTATGTTAATGTTATGTAACGGGGGAAATCCCTCATAATGTACATCGTGTTTTGATTGAAGCGGTTGCATCAAATGTTGCTCTTGCCGTCATTACGCTGGTGTGTTGTACAGGATTGTTCCAGCTTCAACCTGTGATGAAACCTTTTCTCATGCCCGCTGGTTCTGCTCTGACTGTCGATCCCATTATGAGGGAGGCATTTGTTTGTGCTGAGAGAGGATTAAGACAAGTCAACAATCCATAGTCTTTTTAGACTCCCAAAGGGCTGCTCACACACCACCGAAGGTAGAGAATAGCTTTTGTTTTTTTTTGTTTTTCCAGGATCAGCACTTGGGAGGAAGGTTTGAATTATTGAGGGGGAAAAAAAAACTAACTCACAATGCTGCAATAAAACAAGGACGTCTCAGAGAAGATGTGAGATCTGCATAGAAGGTAGCCACAATAATTATATATTGTTTTTCCTATACTGTCCAGCTGAATTTCCTCCATTTGTTTGCTCCAGGCACAACGCAAGGCTGTCCTGTAACTCCAAAAAAAACCAGCGTCGCTGCTGTTATTTATTTTAACTTATCATGCCGACATACTCAGGCTGACCATCCAAGGAGGGAAGCAGTTCATCATCGAAGCTGCGTCCGATCCAAACGTTTGTGCCAATATTATCTGTTTGTTTTGTTTATTTAATTTAATTTCTCAATTTTCTTAATTTCTCGACATTAACATAATTGCAAAAATAACGAATACCTTTTTTAAAATTAGAATCACCCATTTTTCTTTATTTAGGCAAGACCAACCAAAACAGCCCATGCACCGAAAATATACCAGTTAACAATAAAAAGAATAATGTTTTTTATTTTAAACATCCATCGTTTACTACAGCCCCCCCCCCCTCAACATACTCGCAGAAGTCACCCTCAAATGGTGAATCTTTCCCCCAATGAAAACTGAACCTTAAATGACATTACATGGACCATCGGTCAAAAATAAGTCCGAGGCTTTTCAGTGGCGGTAGAAGGTCAACATTACCGTGATGCTTTTCAGAAATGGACCATGGACCAAAGAAATAATCATTGGTACAATTTTTATTTCACGAATTCCCATTAAAACCCTCCAATTTCTCATGTTGACTTTTTTCTTTGTAGTTTATTTTTTTTACTGCATTTAATGATTTGAAGTAAAAAAACAAAAAAAAACATGTCAGATAAAAGTAGTGAAGACCGCTTTAGGTCATGACCACATGCACCACAGTGCTCATGTAGCTCTCCTGACAATAGAGCAAGTTTCTTTATTGGAAGATGATATTGTTGGTTGAAGCAGCGTGGCCACAGAGCTCCAGCTAACTCGACAGTGCAAAAGATATGTCCCAGTGCAAAAAGTGCTGATTTTTCTCACGCAAAATTCTGTTACTAAATTTAATTAGCAAAGGAGAACAGATATTATGGCACCATGCTGCTGGTGTGAAAATGAAATTAATGGTTCAGTGACATTAGCTGAAATTGAAACCAGCATCCGTTTCTGGAGACAGTGTGTCTTTCTAGCAGCGTGTTGTTTTTTTTTATTTTATTAATCATAGTACAGCCACATGTGGATATACATGTAGTGAAAGTGTTGAAGTACATTTTTTTTTTCCCCCTGCTTGAGGGACTTACATCAAAGTTGAATTGGCCTACATATCCAGAAAAGGACTCGGTGACGTCATGACTGTGATCCGTACCTGCACACTCGACTCCATAAAGTGGATGTAAATGTGCACCGCGCTGCGCGTCATGCTGCGATGGACTCGGGAGGTGAGGGGACAAGCAGCAACAAACTCTTAATGTTGTGGCTCCTACTTTAGAGCTGTAAAGTTCACAGCACGTCGCCAGAACACCAAACAGGCACAGACAAGAAAAACCTTGACAGAAATGTCACCCCGCCAACACAAAAGCCCCAACATGCGCCGGGAGAAAATTGCGTGCGCTCGGCGTTGAGGACAATCCAGAGAGGCATCCTCGGGTTTACGGAAAAGATGCTTTATTTTCACATCAGCAGCAAAAGTGAACAACGCAGATTTTTTTTTTTTTTTATGAAACAACTAGGTCTCATATGAAGTGACAAAAAAAAAATTTCACATTATAAGTCACTATTAGGTCACATGCAATATATTTTTGTGAATTATCTTGTAATGGTTGAAGAAGGAAAACTAGTTTTCCCTGATCAATTATACCAAAATGATGGCAGATAGCAAACACAATTAAAACAATTGTGAATCAACAAACCCCATGTGGATCTAACATTGTTTAAATTATTGTTTTCTGTGTGGATAGAAATTAAGCAACAGTTTCAACTATTATTACTTGCACTCATGAAAAAAAAAATAAAAATTTGTTTAGCTGCTGAGTTTATCATCACTGCCCGTTTTGATGACTTCCAAAATAAATGTTCTTGACTGCAAAATGCACAGCGGCATATAAAGGCATAGTGAAATTTGTTAAAAGAAAAGTCAGCCAGGATTGTTAATAAGTAGCTTCTCCACCAACACCGAGGTAATGAATGTGGAAGGTCCTTGGCAACAGTGGAGAGTTCCTTCAAACTGTGTTTATTTATACTCTAGGAATAACGGCAAGATCGGCCAACAGGAGAACATCAGCCGAAGCAAATGATCCAGCGTCTTTATAAACGGTCAAATCTTTGTCTGGGAAGGCCGCCAATAATGTAATAATGGACGATAATGTAGTATGAGCCAATAATGTAATAATTTTGCAATCTAATAAAGCCCATAATTTAATTGTGTAAAATGATATTTGATCTATTATTGTAGTTACATTCTGCTAGTAATCTAATCAGTTATTATATTGTTGAAGTAGCAATATAAGAAATATTTTCAAAATGGAATGACTGCAGCCAATAATGTGATAATACATAAATAGGACTGCATTTCTTGGAAAGAAACACTTGTTTGCTGATTTAGTGCTGTTTACTTATCAAAAATAACAATAGTGGATGGGATAGTCATCAAAAGTAATCTAAAACACAGTTTTAAACTCATTTATGGTTGTAAAAGATATTGTATTATGTTTTTGGCTATATTACATAGAGAATGGCCAAAATGATTATTGGAAGCCACTGTGTTACTGGTGATTATTTAAGTCAAAAGCAATTAGACAAACTTACGTTGTTGTCTCTGGCTCTAAATAGCTGCTAAACATAATATCCTATATGGAAAAAACAATTTACTAGTTGGTGTCTTCACACTTTCTCCCATAAATTGATAGATATAAATGCTTTTGCATCATTATTTTAAATGATGTAGGGGTTAATGCAGCTGTCCACTGTGCTCTCCGATCGCTGCCAAGTTGGAACATGTGCGAGAGACAGTTATTTAAGCATTCACATGTTTTTTTTTTTCTTCACATAACCTCCCTGTGTTTGAGCATGGTGACTCACAATTTTCCCTCATGCCACTAAATCTTCAGAAGCATTGATCGGAGTTACCGCCTTTACCAGATACCGATAGTGTTTGATTGGACAATGGCGTCCTCATAAATCGCGGTAATGATTTCTCAGAAAACTGAAATGGTAATCCAATAGGAATCATTAAGCTTGTTTTAATTGTACACCTCCCCGGAGGATGTACAGACCAAAGATAAACCCGATTTATGCTATCTTTAGTGCAATTTGTTTAAGGTTGTACAACAGGAATGTATTTATTTTGTTTAAATACTTGTTTCTTTTCCTCACAAACAAGCAAGAGTACTTCATGAGGCTCTTTTTCACTGTGAAGGTGAACCACTAACTGTTAAATTTAGAGCGCGTATTAAATGCATTACTTTGTAACTCTTTCCAAGACGTTCCTTGAAATAATATTAATAATAATAATTTTAAAAAAAGAATCAAAAAGGTCCTCTATATGTTGCTTCGCGTTGAATCTATTTTTATACAGCAATCATAACGGGAATCTGCAGTAGCAAATAGAGAGAAACCTGCTAGGAATCCTGTGCAGATCTATAATGTCACCTCTCCTTTTCATGTTTCCATCACAACTATGTAATTATGATTGGATTCCTCCCCAGTTTCTCGGCAGAGGTGGTAATACGAGGAGTGTTATGATGGCCGCGGTGGACGGTAGAGGAAAGACAGTCTGCAATCCCGACCTCAGCGGAGCATTCTAGTCAAACGCGCTGCCTGGTTTGTGTATCCTTCTCCTCCCACAGCTGCTACACTGAGGCACCGGGCCAGGCCGCTCGCTCCTGCTCACACCTGTCTGCCACTTGATATGACACTGCATCATTTACTAAAACACACAGTATGTAGGCCTGCCTGCCATGCTGCATCATGGCTGCAGAAACATAGCGAGACCTTGTAAAGTTAATACCAAGAGGGCTCTAACACAGAGGCCATGCTTGCTATTCTACTGTCTACTATCCCACACACACCTCTCTGGCCAAATGCAGGAGAACTCCTGGGATGGTGCTACATTTTTAATGAAAGCAGAGTGTTTGATCTGCCAATGTTTATCTTCTTTGATGTTAACTGACACAGCAGAGAGCAGCCGGCTCCCAATGTAGTCCAACATGACGACAGATTAATTCATTATCTTCTAACAGGGCAGACTTGCGGTT
This sequence comes from Lipophrys pholis, assembly GCF_963383615.2. Lineage (NCBI taxonomy): Eukaryota > Metazoa > Chordata > Actinopteri > Blenniiformes > Blenniidae > Lipophrys > Lipophrys pholis. The sequence continues at coordinate 14,110,929 of NC_137642.1, read as the reverse complement.
GAGGAGTTCATCCTGGAGGTTCGATCTCGCCTTGAATAGGATTGTTCAAACACGTTGCGTCTCGGTTTCTGTTGTGCGACCCCCTCTGGGGAAAGGCACATGAATGCAAGCGATGCATACACATAGGAACAAGGAGCAAGAACATTTTAATTAGGTTCTGTTCCTCTAAGCACTTTGTGTCGCCGACCCCCTCATTGTACCTCTACTTTGTCCTTTATTTTGTTTGCATTTTATTATCAGACTGAAGGTGAATAGGGAATAAAGTGGACCGCTTGTCAAATTAAAGAGTCAACATATACAGGCGGATATTTCCAGGACACCACTGTATCTAGTGACTTACAACAGATCTATATCAACCCCGCTGTCCCAAGAGAGTACACAAATTACAAATATGGAACCAGTGCATAATTACTCCCCGGCATTGGGGTTACACGTGCCTGCTAAATTCTATGCAACGCACATCTGTGTAGGTGTGCATTAGCCATGTTCCTCCATGTATCTTAATCCTTAACAGTCCCTTAAGGAGTTTTTCCACTAGTGTGTATGGATTTTACACAGCTTTCACCACATATTGGCAACCCTGTTATCTACAGTCACTGCATCTGTTTTGCAAACATTTGATGGTTTATCTTTGTTGACCTTTAATGTCTTGAGTGTGTTGCTGTCTATCTACCTCGCTGAAAAAGAAAAAGAAACGCTAATGAGATGAGTTGTATTTTCTCATTTTTTGGAGGTCACCAACAATAAATAAGCTGTCAGCAGGATGAAGTGGGTGTCAAATCATAAGAAAAGACTGAGGGGGAATGTATGCTTGGGGGTCCAGTGAGTTCCACCATGAACATGATTTAAAAGCACTTAATTATCATAAGCTGGAGCACGGAGCAAGTGTTAGGTGGCTCGGGGCAAACCCGGAGACAGTGACAACAGTCCGGCACAGGCGACATGAATTAGAAATTGGACTGTGACGGGGGCCAACAACAGATATGCATTAGTGAAACAAGAAGAGTTTGCAGTGGTAGCCGCCAGACTTCATGAAAAAGAAATGATGCCTGCCTCGCGAATATATTACACATAATGTCTTTTCCTTTATAGAAGTCATCAAGCTTCATAACGCTTTATCCATTAGGAGAACAGAAATGCTTACAGTGTTGTATCATTACATTTTACAAATGCGGGTTATGCTTTATGAAAACAATAAATCCCACCATAGATCTGGATGTCCTGGCCTCATTTGTTAATCACATTACTGGTTAATTAATGAGGCAATTCTTTGCAGCGAATGCCCGACTGTGTGTGTGTATTGACTCACACGTGGGGATGGCATTGGACATGGACATTGGGAGTAAAGTGGTGTGACACACCTTCCTCGCTACGCTGTGAGGAAGTGCCGGAGGGAAGAAAAAAACATATACGTATATATATTTATATATGCAGAATTTATCGATAGTTTTATATCCCCGTGCACCGGTTTACAAGAAAATATTGGAATTACAGCCAGAATGATTTATAATCTATTGTTCAGGCTGAGGCTGTTTAACTCCCTGCCACTATGAATATTAACACGCGCTCTCTCTTTCTTGAACTCGCTCTCCCTCTGCCTCTCCTTCTCGCTCACACTCACATGTAAATGCATAACACACCACCACTGCTCTTTGTCTAATTTTTCATGAAGATAGCTGTTTCTATGCTAATATGACAACTGCATTCATATGCAGCCATTCTGGCAGCCATTTATTTTCAAATCTCGCACTCATTCGTTCACAATTGTGCACACATGTACACACTTTGTGTCACCGGCATATTTTTCTTGTGTCCCGGCAAACAAGGTATTAATACATTATTGTAATCTGAGAACACGAGAAACGGCAGTGAATGTAAGCGTGGGGAGACTTCCTTGGGTATTATAACTCTTCATTATCGTAGAAGAACGACTCTTTACCAAATATTGTTTGATTTGGTGACAGGCAGACTGCTGCGTGGCACTTTCTCAGCAGTAGAAATCTCCCTCTCATTTCCCACTGCAGGTCGTGTTCAGATCTTTCATTTAACAAAGTAATGTCCATGCATTTCCATTCGTCCAGATGGGAGGCATCTCGATGCTCACTGAATCAGGCCGACTGGACTTGGTCATCTGTCTTGGAAGACAGCCAAGTCTTGTGAACAGCGTGAACTGATGAAACCATTTGGATAAGGGGCGAAACGTCTCCCGAGACATATGACCGGGTCCAGTTGACCTGATTCTATTTGCATTGTGACAACAAAGTAATACGGCAAGACTGGAAACGGCTGCTTTGGAGGTCACAAGAAGGCCTTCACTATACCAGTCCGTCCATGTTGGTGCAGGCCGCATCCGCCTTTAAGGCTGCTCATGAAGTGCAAAAAACGTAGAAAGGTGCCCGTTCCGCACGCTGGGTACCTCTCACCACCAGGTACACAACGACAAATTCACCAGTTTTCACTTGTTTTCCTGTCCTCTGGAGGTGACGCAGTCAGCGGCAGTAAAGCTGAATAACTGTGCAGCATTATGAGGAAAGCGGCCCCAGTACCTGCCTCCCTCATTTTCACAGAATTTTCTCCTACTCATGAATTGACACGAGTGTACTTAAACTCTCAGACGGTGCTGAGAGCTGTTCAAGAGTGATATGTTGCTCAGTGCTTTGCAAACTCATTACTCAGCACAATAAAACGCTTCAGACCGACGGTGCTCTCCGTACACATGGCACTGATGCCGACTTTGCTGCCTTAATAATGCTTCTGTGTTGACAGGTGATTTATGCCCGTTTCATGTTTCTAAGCGAGAGTACACTTTTATCATCTGCTTGTTGTTCTCCCTCTTCTTTTCCTTTCCTCTAGCGGGAACAACATACATATTTGGGCGAGATGGTGGACTGATAACATACACGTGGCCGCCAAACGACCGTCCCAGCACGAGGGCAGACCGACTAGCCATTGGCTTCAGCACGCACCTTAAGGATGCTGTCCTGGTGAGGGTGGACAGCTCCTCTGGTCTCGGAGACTTCTTGAAGCTCCACATTGTAAGTGAAGAACATGTTATTACATTATTTCAAGTGTTGCAAAGCAAATATCTCCTGCAATGTAACCCCCCTCAACATAATTTCTCAGTTCGCGTCCAACATCGCTTAGATGATGAAGGCGCACATTTCTGTCTCATTTGGAGAGTTTTGTTTATGTTACAGTGTCTTTTTTTGACACAGAAAGGCTCATTTGTGAAAGTAGGTAACGGGAACAGTCACCAGGTGCAGTTTGAAGCCCAGTGCAGGTGTCATTGTTGTTTCGAAATCAGTGCAGTTGTGTCCTTCCGGTCCAGTGGTCATGCCGTTGAAACATTAACTACACTGTGTCCAAAATAGTGGTGCATTAGTGTCATTTTGCTATCCTGAGGCAGCTGCTGTTACACTGACTGACTGCTATGTGACATTGTACAGGTAGTATGCAACATTTGTTCAATCTGCTTGTCATAACCCCCCCCCCAAAAAAAAAAAAAAGATTTCAATGGCTCCGTTTACTCCCGAGTGTCTGGTTGTTGCTCATACACTAAAGATGTTCATTTAAATATCTAAGATAAGGAAAGTTTAACCGCTTTAATGGTTATGGCGAATGTGTTTGATACTGTTACCATTAAAGAAAAGCGGAGGCATGATTAAATAAGTGAAGCGTGTGTGTGACAAACACTGTGTTAATGTGTACCGACAAGGAAGAGCCCGGGCTTCCTCACCTACGCTTGTCTGTGTGTTATGGATGTTATGTGTGTGCAACAGGAAGAGGAGGGAAATGATGCATTAATAAGGGCTGGTTCCATACAGTGCATCTCTGACCTGGACATAATTCTGCTGGCTGCCACATGACCTTCCTCCTGCTGGCACCCACTTACTGACAACAACACTGATGCTGGCCAGGAGCATGTAGGAATACACACACACACGCACACACACAAACACAGCTACAGACCGGAGCACATACAAACATGAAATTGGTCTTGAAGTTTGCCTCAACCCCCCAACTGCCCACTCACTGAGATTCACACATACAGTAAGCACACAGTGACATAAGCAGGCTTGTCCTGAGGACACAGAGCAACTGTGATGTTGTTCTCATAAGACACCTCCGTACTTGCTCAGTGTTGGAAGTGCTTTATTTTTTTGGTCTTTTTTTTTTTTTTGTACCACATTTGCCTCAGGGCTAAGTGAGTTTTAGCCCCTAGTTTAAATTCAGGTGTAGGTGGCCTATTTAAAAGGATACAACCTATTCCACACAGACCATTTGTCACTAAATGCCACAGAGGGACACAACAAGATGTTCAAAAGAACATAAATTGGAATATGGTTGTAAAATGACAGATGTGCTCACTCAGATGTGAGAATGCTCCACTGCAGTCTGGGCATCATTCCACAGGCTTGAAAAACACCTGAACGGGGATAAAACACTGGACGTTTCCATCATACACTCTTTATATGTGCACAATGAAAAAAAAAAAGTGTGCATATGATTTGATTCCATAGATATGGTGGTGTCTGTAATGAAATGGGGTAACAGAGCTTTACTAAGCACCACCCTCACCCTCCTACTGAAAATTAGCTTTTACATTTTGCGCGTGCGTTCACCGATCCCGCACACATTTCCAATTGCATTTAAATCTCACGTAGCTGATTATTATTTGTGATAGCTGGTGAAGGTGAATTGCATGAGATGGTCCAGCTGGTGCTTTGCTGCATTTCATGTTGTGTGTGTGCTCCTTCCTGTACATTACAGCGTCCCTCCTTTTAGTGCCAAAGCCAAGAACGCAAGGAGGCGTTTTCTGAGGAAATACAAAGGTCATTTCTAAGTGGTAACACAAGCAAATGCTCTCAGCCTGTATGCCAGGTTTTAGATCCACTGTGTGCAAGTGATGAATGTAAGAGGTTAGAGACCTGAGCTTCACAGACAAGAGAGGTGAGAGAACGGAGTCTCGCATAGTGGAACAAGACAGAGAGAGATCATGTAGCTACAACAGATGCACTCGCGGCGTCGTTGATGAAACGTGGAGCATTCCATTGACATTTTGCAGGCCGGAAATGTTGATAAGGCACGTTCTTACAGCGGGGGCAGTGGGTTGTGAGAATCCCCCTCACCCCTCGCATCAGCAGTCTCCGTGAATGTTTCCACTTATTTATTTATTTCTGCACATTAATCTGGGAGCTTTGGGAAATGTTGTATTTCATTAAAAAAAAAAAAAGAAAAGAAAAGAAAAAAATGTGTGGAGCTGCGAGAAGGAGGAGAGACACACGAAAATGAGCAAAAAAAGTCATGCTCTTGGGTTTTGTTCCTCTCGTTGTTTACGACAAGCGACAAAACTGTTAAATGCATAAACAGCTTGCACTGCTGGTGCGGAGCCTTCTGACTTTTCTTTTAACAGGTTTGCGAAACGATTCTATAAAATAATGTTTCCTAAAAGTCATTTTAACCATATTTTGGCAGGTTTGTTATGTTTTTGCATAATATAATTGACAGTGGGATTTAATTATTACAACCTTGAGGATGACATTTTCATGAACCTGGAATACTTTGTGATGCAAACCTTTTAGAGTTGTGTCCATGCCCTCGTGTCCTCATTCATTAAAAGGTCTGTTTTAGGGCACTCAATCAAATGAGCTGTGCAAAATTGCCACTTTGATGCATTTCTTGTGCAAGTTTAGCTGTACTCAGGGTGTCATTGAAAAACAGTCTGTACTCTTATTGCATGGTGCTATTAGTTTACTTCATGGCCTAATTTTATGCAATAGTGTCTTTGTAGTTTGTTAGTTTTCCTTGCTTTTCAAAATATGCTATTTTCTGAACTGTCTGCAATTAAAAAAAAAAAATAAAATGTTGATTTCTGTTATTGAATATGCATAGGTGAGTTCTGGAATTGGAGGAGTGCATTTCTCAAACAATTTATAATAAGTCTCATTCCCAATGGCATTCCCCTCATTCATTTCACTTTCCTCTGCTCTGAGTAGAAATGTCTTAGGAGGAGCGTATCTTCAGCTGTTTGAGATGGGATTAGACCAGATTTCAGTATTTACCCCCCCACTCCTGCTCCATCCTCTACATCCCTCTCCCCCCTAATCTCCTGCTCCCATTTCATGATGACAGGAAACCCAGCGGGGCTTGAAGGACGCCATCTCAGCTCACATTCTCAAGAGGGAATTTTCAGAGTAATATGTGGAGACTATGATTTAAATGCACCTCAAAGGAGTTGTGATCCTTCCCCCGCCTCTCCTTTCCATCGCAGATAAAGACAATGACTGTGAAGTCAGCGAACCATCAAATGTATGACAATCACTTTCCTCAGGCTCATTACTGTAGAGCACATGGAAGGACTAGATTCATAATAATGTTCCCACCGTTTCTCCAATTATGGTGATTTTCCACAATCCCCCTCACTTGTTCTAAGGTGAAGCATATTCATGAGGCAACTCCAACCAGTATCCCATGAAAATGTAAAACTTGTGACTGCTCTGGCAAGGAATCTATCTACAGTATATAATTAATTACGCTGTAGCGGAAATTCAAATCCAGGAAACGATTCACAATGACAGTATGCAAAACAAGGAATTATGGATGTAATGATCCTTGGTGGGTCTATGCAGCAGGGGTAATCCATACAGACGAGGACGTGGTACAAAGTTTACAAGCTGATGGTGTGTGCTGCCATCTCATTTAAACATGTCGATGTTAATACGGTTATATGTGTCACTTGTGTAAAATTCTGCAGCTGATTTTTGAAGTCAAGGTGGATTTTTTGTTTTACATTCCTATTTTATCCCCAACAGTGAAAGTATCACTTATCTCTCTGCACAAACAAGGACGGAATTCTGTTATTGGAAATCCATCTGTATATTTTTAGGAGGTCATTTACCCAGTGAAATGAAGGCTTTGCAGTTGTTTTCCTCCTTTTTTTGTTGTCAGCGAGCAGTGGTGACACTGACTGTCGGAGGCTCTCCCCAGTCTCAGGTTGGGCCCCCAGGGGCCCACTGAGCTTGTTTTGTGCAGGCACTCAATCTCTGCGTGGGAGTTGGGGACTATTTGAAGCACTTTCTTCCTTCCCTTGTTCTAATTGCATGCATCCCTTAAAAAAATACAAGCAATGAAGGCACTCTAGCTAAGCAAACAACACTGTGAAGTTAATATATTCCATAGAGCAGAGAGGATGGTGGAGAAATAATGACTTCTCTTGTGGAGCATTGCTCCCCTCGGTCCTCCTTTAGCCGACTACCAGAAAGGGGGCTCTCCTTCTGATGGAAGACACCTTTAATTGCAGTTTCAACTCCAGCTCTCTACCCTATTAATCATGTAAAATGACTCGAGAAGAGAGAGACTACCTGGTCCACTGTCTGAGTATTGCAATTTTCAAGAACGAAAATGTCAACCTTTATGTGTTTTTGCAGTTCAACCTATGTGTTGGGCACTGCTTATTCACAATCCCGTGTTTCATTAAGTGAACACGGTGCAATCTGACTTGACGCCACAGGTGAGATCGTTACCGAGGAGAGGTGCTGCAGGTCTCGGGAGAGAACCAATGTCACGCTATCCCCAGTACTCCTATTAAAACACCTGCTCAGGGAAAGGATCTTATTCTCATATACTTCTTATGTTAGGGTCTCAGACCCAGTAATTACCTCTTATGTGAGCCCTGCAGAGAGATCGAAAAGACTTGCATGCAATACCCACAGGATTAGCCAATAGATGGCTTACGTGTGTTGCTTAGCTCAGGTTCATCTGTGAATTATTTGTAAATGTCCAGAGGCCCTGGATGGCAAGCATCGTTGGTGTAGCTAACGGTATATGCAGGTATACAGAGAATACCCATTTATTTTTCAGTCAGCATTGCGTACATCCACTTCCAATTCCCCCTGGATGCACCACTCATCAGTATCTGCGAGCCAGATTGCCCTTTTTTTCCCCCTCGGATGATGAAGCCATGACCCACCCCACTCTGCCTCTAATTGGCTAGTACTCGCTGCATTTAGTGATTTGATTGGTTAATGTCTATGTTTGCTGTTCAGCATGAGGGCTGATGAGCCAATCAAAGGCAGAGGAGGGTGGGTCATTACAAAGTATTGCTAACTGCTAAATGATACAGAAATTATGTGACGCTGAACAAATATTATGGATCAATTTTCACTGAATAGAGTACTTTTGCATGCCACCATTTATAAAGAATGCCACTTTGGCAAAAATTGAGTACGCCCACTTCTCCAGGGACCACTACACCACTGGCAAACATTATTGTTTGACTGAAACTGGAAACGTTGAAGAAATGTCCCGTCCAAACGTGGCAGTTTTACTTACGCGTGGGCATACAATATGAGCTTAATTCCACTTACAGCTGGACGATATTGTCATGTTGTGCCATCTTGGTTCAGAAATCTGCTTTCCATCACCATTACTTGAATTCTTGTTGCCATGGTAACTACCCTAGTAAAGGCCTGGATAAGTGTCATGATAATGATATGCAATTTAAGCTGATTTGAAGTTATCAACAGCGTATTATATCTGAGTTAAATTTATATTATTGGATCTTTATTCTCCTTGCTCAGGGATTAATCATGCTTAAAATCAGCAAAAAATCTAAATAAATGAAGCAGTTTTTTAAATCCAGGACAGTTTTGGAGATGAGTAGTTTCAGACTTGACGGTTCAATGAATCACAGTTCATGCACACACTGCAAATTTATATGAAATATGTGAAAGTTCAACAAACAAAGTTATGAGTAAGTGTATAAGTTATAAGTGAAAGTGTCCAAGCATGGATTTGTTCCCCCACATTATTCATCATTTAACTGATGCACCCCAATGAACAAAGGGTATGAGTAAACACATCCATCTCGCAACTCATTTGACTTCCCATAGTTTGTGCTGACACAAGTCACTCTCACTGCTTCAATCTCCCTGTCTCACTGGGACATTGTCTTAAGACAGCAGGAGCTGTGAACCCTCTCCACTTTCATCAAAATGGTCTAAAAGCACCGGAGCATGTAATCTGAGAATTTTCAGTAAAATACAATAGACAGCAGGGGGGAAACATTTTATGTTCCCTCTGTTCAGGCACATTCTTTTTCTTACGTTCTATCAAGTCTTGCACTTTTGCAGAATTGCAATGAATTACCCCGACACTTCCCAAGTCTTCAAAGGAAGACCACTAGTAATCATGTCTGCAGTTGGGTCAGAGGTTGATGTGGAATGATAATCCACTTCTTTTCTAGCGAGCATTGACATATTATATTCACATTTGGTTGCTTTTTCCTCTTTGTGAGCATTTTCTTCTCATGTGTATCTGTCACTAGACCCAGAACTGAAATGAGCTAGTCAGTAGTTTGGCAGTTTTTGCAGTATTCTGTGTGGCAAAGTAATGATAATGGTTCTGTAATGGTGAGTTAATTGCTGACTATGATGAGAACACAGCACAGAAAGGATGGGGGAGCTTTGCTGACCTCATTTAGTCCTGGACTGTTGATTCAGAGGAAGAAAGGACAGCAACAGTGACAGGTTTATGCCCATATGCCTGTGCTCCTCGGATGGTTAACATATAGAATTTAAGCCATAATGGTTTAAGTGGAGATGAATGGTGTTCATGGTGCTGGTAAATATAGCATTGATTTTATGTCAACAGTGACCAATTGTGGCAAAAGCCTGCACATGGGAGTGAATCCTTTAGTCGTAGACGGGACAAGTGCTCGGCTCGGATGATGTACCTGACCTCAAAGAATCAAATCTCATCATCTCCATATTGAGAAGGGACAGCGCCAGAATCACCATTACTCATCTTTCAATTCCAATCATTTCTCAATTTGTTCAAGCTCTTTGCCACTACAAAGCCAAGTGGTCCATGAAGAGGAATGAGTGTGTGCGGAGGAGAGCGAGGGGAAGATATGTGTGTATGTGTATTTGAGAGGGCAGGACAATAATGTGTCTTCACTTTTATTAGTGTAACAAATCACAGTGAGTACAGCTTGTCATTCTCAAAGCTGTACATCAATACGTTATGGGCTTGCCTCATGCAGAGCCATATTGCCATGGCTAACATGGGGTAAATTTGATTTCACCGTTAATGTTACACTGTCGGGCAGGTTCGCTTTTTGTCATGTTTGCCATCTTTTAGTTTGTTTGTTATTAAAATTCGATGGATGCATTTTTGCATCATCCCTGACGTTCCCATGCGGGCACATTGCCCGTCAACCGTTCAGCCTGTTTTGCCCCTCATCTCACCGTCACATCTCATCCATCCTTCAGTTGTGCAGTTTAGATTGAAGTTTAGATGGTAAACGTCAGTTGTCAGCAATCTAGATTGTGCAGCAGAAAGATTTTGCGTGTGTTTGTGTGCTTTTGGGGCCGGAGCGTAGCAGTATGGAGTCACCATAGTTGACTCTTGACACAGCTGCCCCAGGCCTTAGGGTGGTATAAAAATAGTCTCACTCCTTCTCCTTCCATTACAGTGAGCACAACTACAGCATCTCACTACCATCCCATATGGGGCTTATTTTCCGTTAAATCATTATCACTTTGAACATTCTTATTTGCCTCATTGCAACAAACGACTGACACAATTGCATCCTACCAACAATGGGAATAAAGCATAAACATGCGTTTGTCAATTGTTGTCACAATAGTTTTATGAAAGTGATCACTTTGTTGTGTGCCTTTGCTTGCACCAAATTAAGTTTCTCCAAGGATGTACTTCTTCAGTTTTGAAGTTTTGACTCAACATAGATGGGCGTTAGTTATTTGGACTCGTTTCAAATAATCTCATTACTGTGACCCTAACTACAGTTTCAGTGGAAGGCAAGTATCATTGTGTATTAGAAAATAGGGAAAAAAAACTTATGAAAAGAGAGAGAGAGTGCGATGTCTGTCGATAACCAGAATTTGTGCATAAGTTTGACATTCAGTCGAACTTATGCATCAAGTAACCTACAGTGTGTAGCTGGACTGTAGCTTAATGTGTTTTTCCTTAAAGGTATTTTGTGTCTTGTGCATTTGTTCTATAGATATGATTGTGTCATGGTTATGGCAATTTAGACACATTCCTATTTTATATTGGTATTGTTACTGATGCTGATCACAGAAATGGACAATAATGATGAAAGCTGCTCACACTAGGACAGAGTCGGGGTTTGTCATTACTTTGTGAAAATGCCCCTTAAAACAAAAATAAAGTGAAGATTTCAATTCTCTATTAGAATTAACTTTACATACTGTAACTTAATGTGTTCAAGGGTGAAACTCCTTAACAGATTTAGATCTATCTCTGTCAAGGAAACAGTGTCCCAGGTTGCTTTTCATCTGATCCTTTCATAATTGTTACTGGTTCTCTGTTGTTGATGAGTTACACAGTACAAGGGACTGCATGGAATATTTAAAAGATGACTTTCCTTGTTCTGGTCAACTTGATTGCCTTTTTCACTGCTGCGCTGCTCTCATCTCCAGCCCCGAGTGCTTCTCAAACTAGTATGTAACCCACACACAGATATAATACACATAGCCGTGCTGTTTTTAATTACGTGCTGCAGTGGAAACATTTCATAGCATGCCAGACGAGGAGAATTGGTGCACACTGCTGGCTTTCTACCTTGGAAAACTTCAGCCCTGATTTATTGCATCTCTCGTTCGTTTTTTATTTTTGTAACTCACTTGTATTTCGCCGAGAAAACTCTCAGGTCGCACGTTCCAGGAAAAAGGCTGTGATGTACTTTTTTTTTTTTTTCATGGTTTCCCTTCACCAATAGATCGCACATTCTCATAAAACATTAAGTGTAAATGAGCACCAGGAAGTGAAAGAGATTGAGAGGGTAGACATATTGTGCGGACATATGGAAATCAGCACAAGTGAAACCAATCCTGAATGGGCCTGGTGAGGTGGAGAACTGTATCCGCTTTAAAGATGTCTCAGATTCTGAGTGAGCAACCACACTGTCAGCAGAAACATTCATCTTCCCCTTGTCCACCGTTTTCATTTATGAATAATGGATTAAGTGGCTCTTCTAATATCCTACTCGTCAATATTACAAAGGATGGACTGAGAAATGAAGAGATTTTACCTCCAATTAGAGGCTGAGCTGAAGCTGAGCAACACTTGACATTCAAGGTATCGCAAGACTGATGTGTATTTTTTATTTATTTTTTGTATTGTGTGTCCTCCTGGGGCAGACTGTTTGGCCAATACCTTGTCTTTCAGTTAAAAGGACGGCGCATTGCAGCCAGAAGTCTGAACTGAGCCCCTGGTTATAGAGAGTTTATTCCACAGCCTCATCAAAGGCGCAGAGGCTTTGTCTGGGAGAGAGGACTCGTGTGCATTGGAATATCTCTCTGCTAATAGAAGAGCTGTGCAGTGAAGTTCAGCCGCGCTGCCTTTGCAAGAGCAAACAATCCATGACGTGTCAGCAGCCTACATGTGCAGCAGAGCTCACACGGGGAGATCAAACAGACAGGCACATGTTGTTGTTCCTTTGTCCTCCTCCATCCCCCAGGTAAGCAGATGAGGTGAGGAGGACACGCCTGGATCTGTGGCCTCATTCTGCTGAGTTTATCAGCCGTGCAGCATGCCTTATCTCAGGAGAGGAGAGAGATGTTTCAGGGAGAGGGCTTGAGTTTTGTTTATGTTGCAGTAAATGTTGCGCCTTAGAAGAGGTGTTAAACTTTACGGCTCATTCTGTGGCTCTTCCAAGCAGTTGGTATGACTGATGATTTGGTTTGCTTTTCCCCGAAGGGCGAAGAAAACACCTTGACAACAGTAATTAAAAGTGCATGTGAGGCCTAATTCGTTTTCTTCTCTTCGTCTCCTCCCTTCACTTGGCCTAATAAATCAGTTATGCTTGAAGTAGCTGCTTCCCCTTAACTCTTTAATTCACTAGTGCATTCTGTGAAATAGCCATGTGTCTGACAAGGAGCTGCTATAAAAAATGTTGAAAATTGTTGTGGGAATTGTATGTCTCTGCTGGATCCAGACTGCTTAACACTTGAAGTCAAAGTTTTAATCTGCCTTGAGCACTGGAACATATTAATGTCCTATCAGGTATAAAGCCCCCATGTAACATTTGAAGAATATACTGCTTTGGTGTATATATTCTTTCCACTTATTATTTTGTGGCTCTTAAACACTTTCACAGAAAGTGAAAAAGGTGATGTGTATGAAATGAAGAACATTCAATTGGCCTGATACGACGAAAGCATGTTTAGTGTAGGTGCCAATGAGATAAAACTCAATGGGCTGAAAATGTCTTCCAAGTATTGTTTCAATGTTCAAATCTTCAAAAAAAAAAAAAAGGCTGGTTAGTAATCAATCCCTTTTGTTACGATGCCCACTTGTTCGTCCATGTAGGCATTTCGAAAGCAATTACAGGCCAGAATGCTGCTGTTATTTTTATGAAAACTAACTGCTATTGAGTGCCAGTGTCGCCCACCACGCTTCTTTAGTCGAAGGCAGCACAAATCGATGGCCAGCTAGTCATCCAGTCTGTGTGTGTTTGTTTTATTTTAATCCATAAACATCCACTCAATAAAATCACAAACCTTGGTTGCCGCAGCCATTATTATGATATTTGCAAGCTGGAAGTAATTGTATAATCATTACCACTTCATGAAATCTTAATATGTGCTGTAGATTAGAGACAAGTAATGGCATTGGGCAGGAACTCATGACTCCATCACTATTTAACAGATGGCTGTGAAACGTTGTTTTTTTTGTTTTTTTTAAATTCCATGTACACTCCCTTGCTGCTCTTTTCATTGTTTACAGTCTATTGTTATGTCTGGAATGCCATCAAACCATCCATCCGTCTTCTATACTTTACTATATCTAACAGATGGCTACTGGCAGTGGCGGGTTTGCATCCTGGACAGGTTTTCAGTCTATAACAGAGCAGACACAGAGAGAAACACAATCACATCCACTCACATACTAACCAACAAGCAGTTTAGAGTCAAAATTAACATGCTTTTGGATTTTGGGAAGAAACTGGAGTACCTGGATAAAACACATACATCCAGAGAGAGAGAGAGAGAGAGAGAGCATGCACAACTCCACACAGACTTGAGCCCTAACCCAGGGCTAAATGTTCAATTGAAGTATTTCACTTGTCAGTATTGACAGTAGTTTACAGTTTGACTTGCATTGCTCCCGATACAGGTTCACAAAGATGGTGATTAGTAACAGTCCAATTGAATGCATCACTTTCATTTTAAGACATACAAGACAGTGTATTTACAAGTGTCAGAGGTTGAGGATTAACATTTTATGACGGTGAAAGCTGGCACAAACTTTGATATCTCTTGGCCTCGGTGGAGATTTTTTCCAAAACATCCCGCGTAGAGGAGAATTCAGTGTCAAATGAGCTAGGCAGCAGTGAACTACTCACCCACAAGGCTTTATCAGCCTGTCCTATTATTTCACCTCAAAGAACCACAAAGGCCTTATCTCACACACATCGCCTTGATAAGGCCTGCTGCCACAAACAAAAATAAAAGACAAAAAGGAGGGTGTGCAAGAACAAAATAACAAAGCAGAACAGCAGTCCTCCAATGTAGAGGCCTTTATTAGCTTTCTCTGCAAGATGACTGATAAAAATCCCAAAACAATGAAGGCGGAAAAGACGGAAGATAAGTTGGAGGAATGTGAATGGATAGAACTGAAAAGATAAAGAATAAGGAGTGTGTAAGGACCCAAACATTTCATTAAAGGGAAACCTGATGTCTGCTCAGGGGGATAAAGAGGATATGATGAAATGGAGGAGGTGGTGGGAAAAAAGTTTCAAAAGGGAACTTGAGTGTGCGCTTCACAGTGAGTCCGGTTAGATTCTGAGAAACTAATTATCAGGTAATAACAAAAACAAAAAAAAAGGGTTAAATTGTAAACCCTTCTTTTTTTTAAGATGAGTAAGTCTGTGCAGTGTCTCATGTTTTGAGATTTGCAGCCTGCTGATCCTCCAACATGACTTTCTTGTTAGACTTAATTAAAAAAGGATATATCACAATCACCAGTATGACTGAGAAGAACAATTCAATAGAAGTATCACGTTTGACCCGATCCATCTTTGCTCCCTCAGCGCTCTGCTCCTCTAGGCGGAGTAGCACACCAGCCCAGACGCAGAGATTCACACAGTTCTAATGCAGGCATTTATCATCACCTGGCAGTAGTACTGGCCACCCTGGCCTGATCACTCCCCAGGTAGAACCAGAGCACCGGAAGAATGCTGAGTCAGGAATGACTAGAGATCGGATCAGTAAGCCAGCATATGGCACAAGCTCTGTTGGGCCAATTATTTATTATTACAGATTGGCTCGTTTTGATTCACACCATAAAATCGTGAACAATCATGAAAGACTTTACAACACTGTAATATCCAGTCAGTTATAGCCTGTATCTTCTAATGAGATATTGAAAGTTCTGCAAAGGCGTGCCATTAAAATAACCTACAAGTAAAGACTGGCATGTCTTCACGTTTCAGAACGAATTGACCTAATGATGTGACATTTCCAGAAAATTCTTACCTGTAATGCCTGCTGTCTGAATATCTGCAAAAAAATAATGCCACACTATACTTTAAGATTTTTGTTTCCTTTCAAAAAAAGATTTAATCATGAAATGTATCTGACTCAGCTGGCTCTACATGACAATTTCAACAGAAATCACAAATTGGTCTTGACTGAAAGTTATAACAGAAAGGCACCATGAACGTACATTTGTACCACGTTTCCTGGTTTGCCTTTAAATGCCGACCTGATGCAGACATTTTGAAAACTGGGACAAGGTCCGCTTCACAAGACAAAACCTGCTCGTGCAGCTTTGCAGCGACGGAGAAACATTCAGTCCAAAGAGATTGTACTCTGGCGCTGTATTTTCGCAGTGCAAACACCAGTGTTGTGTCAAAACCTGTTTACACCATGAGCTTGAGGAGAGACACACACTCGATAAACGCAACACTTCATTTTGGCCTTTCATCAAGTTAAGCCACAGAATAAACCAGACAGCGACGGTCTTTTGCAGCCGAACACGGGACGCTGTCGAAGGCCCACTTTGTTATCAAGAGTGTCAAAACGTGAGTCGGTCATACCCAAATCATTTCCTGAATCCCCCGCAAGGTAATTGATTTGTCGGTGATTTAAGAGCAAATTTAATTCGTTCCTTGTTACACGTACAACCAAAGTGAGCACTGTTAAAATAAACCTTGGATGTATATGAGGTAGCTGAATTGACAATATTGGCCAGCTACAAATATATTGCCCAACGGCTCTGTGCGCCATACATTTTCAATACACACTGAGAAATCAGAGTAATTGTTGGCTCTGAAGGACAGCTCCCCTGGCAGTGTGGAGATGCATGTATAGTGTGCACATGTGTGTTTGTGTGTGTGTGTGTGTGTGTGTGTGTGTGTGTGTGTGTGTGTGTGTGTGTGTGTGTGTGTGTGTGTGTGTGTGTGTGTGTGTGTGTGTGTGTGTGTGTGTGTGTGTGTGTGTGTGTGTGTGTGTGTGTGTGTGTGTGTGTGTCCCTGAGTGTGAATTGTTCAATAAACTCATCACAGGCCTCATAAAGAAAGGTGACATTTACAGCAAAACACAAAGGTCAAGGAGTGGGGCCTGATGAGATCCTGATGGAGGAAAGGCGGTTTTCCCACAGCCACCTCAAGAATTGAAGAGCAGAAGAGATAAAAATGGGAAGAGGTTAATCAAAAGATAGCATAAGACGCTATGTCAAAACTATAATCTCACCTCATGGTAAATATGTTCATGATTGATAAGATGTTTAATACATGATACAGATAGGATTCAGTGGTTTAGTGACCACTTACAATAATGATTTATGATCCATCCACATTGTAGTTGATAGGGCCAATGTGGACAGACAGTCTGATAATGTAGACCTAATTAAAACTCCCAGAGTGGGACCAAAGCGTATGTCTCTGCCGACCCACACACACCGTGAACAGACATGTCCTCATTAACACCAACAATGTCACCAGGCCTGGTCAACAAGCAGTCTTCAACTCTGCGGTCGAGAGTGAAGAGTGTCCCCGCCCTTTGTCTTTCCCGGCGCTGTAGAATTTTCCAGATTTCTAAATCCGCGACATGACTGTTAACGTGGGCTGCGTTCAGAGAAAAAAATTAATGAAGACAGTAACATAGAGAGCAGGGAGCCATCGGGCTTCAGTCTTTGAAAGAACCTCACTTCTGTGTATGGGGACTGAAAGTGCTGCCAGATTGGCAGGTGGAACCTTATGGGCCTCTCATACCTTTGATGAAACGCTGAAACTGGCGAGGAAGCGCTGACAGACAAGCTCCCTTTGGCCAAGTTCTGTCTTTTTTTCTGTTTCTCTGTTGTCTGCCTTTGTCAGATCTGTGAATTCTTCTGTTTGTCTCTGTAAAAATGAGAGACTGAGAGTAATGGAGTGGTGGAGAGAGAGAGCGTGAGGCCATGTGTGTCTATGTGCTGGCTCTTGTGTGTTCTGGGTGAGCAGTCATCTGATGAACTGCTTCGATGGAGACTGGAACTCGTCCCAGCCAGCGAGATCCTGCTGATGTTGTGCTGGTTAACAATGCTTTCCCCCCAGCACCACAACTCACAGAGCAGCAGTAAGAGGTTGGCAGACCCTAATGGAAACGTCATCCTCCAGATAAAAGATGGTCAAGCGCTGATGAGAGGGGGAGTTATAGGAGGCGTATAATAAAAACACCATTTCCAATTGGTTCTGAAGCCAATTTAAGCACGCTGAATGAAGACAGATGCTGTCATGGATGAACTGCAAGGCCGGGAGTCACTCATAGCTGTTCAACTGTTTGTCAGGCAGAGGGACCTCTCTGTGCATTTCTCTGTCACCTTGAATGGTACAGAAAGTAACTCAAATATAAATCTAGATTTGGAGAAGAAAAAAAAAAACATAGGCGTGCACTCTCATTCTATTTTTCTCAAAAGTTTTCCCTCAAACTCAGCTTTGACGCTGCAGTCATGCTGTGAATGTTTTCTGATGGATGTCGTGCTTAGAGAAAATAATACAGTCGCTTGGTGATGTTTTTTGGTTGTTTTTTTTCTGAGCCAGGTGGCACCACTTACTGTGAGAGTTAGCGATAATTGGTGGAAAATGCGACCAGTGCTCAGAATTACAGAATTTAGCTGTAAATAGAAAAATGATTTTATTGCATCAGCTTCGCTGATTCCTGTGCCTGGGTCCTGAACACAGTGGGTTAATTGCGTGGCCATTATGGGAAAGCTGAACCTTTAACAAATACCATTTCTAAAAACTCTGACTGTGAGGATCATTTTGCTACCGCTGAAAACCCAGAAAGAACTGAGAAATAGTATGATGCACTGTACAAAAGAGATTTTAGGATGAATAAACATGATACTAACGTCAACAGAGGAACAGATTTACAATGAATTGAGACACAGAATACAATTGTAGCATGAAGTACAACAACTGCTCGAAGGTGCTTAGAAACCTCCACATGTTTGACGCATTGTGTAAAAGCATATTACCAGCATTACCATTGGTACCATTCAGAAAATCAGCCGCTATACAGTGCCCCAGATTTTAAAATCACCCGTTCTACAGTTCTAACTGTGTCAGCCCACAAGGAGCCAGAGGAAGAGGCTGATATCACGTCAGAGCGGGTCCTGTCAAACCTCCACATTATAATAATGTCTGACATCCGACACAAGATAGAGGAATGATTACAGTAATGCAAGCTGTATAAACAACCATTATGCTTCATTTCTGTGTGACCAATATAATCATATTTATTGTGTAAGTGCTACCAAAGGGAATATGATGTGGACGAGCATGTTTAAGAAGCCGTGTGTTTTTATATTCTATATCTCATATTACTGGTCAGCCCACATGCACTCGATGATGTTGTGCGCGTAGTTATGCCATGTATGCATTTGCGTATTTATTGCTTTGAGTACATTGCATAAGTGAGATTCTCTCAAGTGTGCACGACAGGACAGAAAGCGCTTGTGAAAGCGGCGTCTTCGACGGTTGTGAAACGAGTTTTGAAGTTTTTCACAAAAAGATGTTTATCGCCCTGTTGACTCAGACACTTACGTTATCTGAAAGGATTAAACAAGTGTTGCCGCGTTGTGCTCCTGTGTTGTGGAAAAGTGAAATGCATATCATGTTTCACTAACATGCAAAAGCATTTAACATTCATCATGTCCGCTGGTGTTTGAACAAACTGTGCCGAGGTGGGTGCTCAATCTTCAGATAAATTGTGAAATCGTCCTCCTTCGCATGCCCTTTCATCCTTTCAGTGTTTCTGCCTCCAGAATCTCCTCTACATTTCAGACATGACGTGACATGTCCCCCTTTCAAACCAGAATTGGCTGTAAGTTTCCTTTTATCTTGGATTCAGATCTCTATTTCTCATATTTATGGAATCCGTTTGATAGTTATTATCATCCTGTCAAGCAGATTGAGTTTGTCAGACAGATGAGAGACAGGAGGCCAGGAGACAGTTCTGCAGGGAGGCAGCGGAGGGGCCTTATAGTTTCAAAGGCTAAAACGTGTACAAGTCTCAACACAGACCAAAATGCAATCATTTTCATCCCCCCCTTCCTTGTTGCACGTCTTCGTTTCACTTTCTCCACTGGAACGAACAACATTATGTGATAACTGCATTACTTTTTCTTTTCCATCCTTGCCGCTACAGTATCTGTCTTTATCTCTTTCTGGAACTATTAGAGGATTAATCAGGCTGTCTTGGCTCTTCTTCGCCGCACATTGCTGATATGGCTCTTCCTTCGTAGAAGGATGGTGGGTGGGTTGCAGCCATTAGAACATGGTAGCACTTTGATCTCCTGGGCGGATTTACAAAATTTCACTTTGAGTTGCTTGTTGAAGGTTAAAGTCATAGACGAGTGAAAGAGAAAGCTGTTATGTGCTGTTTTCTTTTTATAGGCAGTTCTATACAGTAAGTGAGGCCAGGGAGATGCTTCTGTTTTCTGCGGAGGAAATTTCTCGGGGTAATGCTTGTAAACGTCCAGGTGCTGAGAAGCTTAAGTGTAATACGAGTCTGTTGTCCAGCTTTCAAGGAATTTTTAGACCAGTAGTGTCAAATATATACAAAATTAGCCCTCCTAATATGTCTATGGGATGTAAAAATATTTTTAAAAAGACAGTAACTATAATTTTCCAATTGAAGTAACAGGTATTCCTGTTTGATCTGTTTCTCTTTTGGGGTTGGCACATAACACATTATTGAGAACTTAACCCAGAACTAAGTAGCTGAAATGAAAGGTAGTCACTTTTATTAGTAAAGCCGCACAAGCATAAAAGACTTTTTGAGGGTGATTCATGAAAACAAAATGGCTGCTATTCCTATTCTTATTCGTTCAAAAGGATGGTTTTACAAAGACACCTTGCTGAGTAAAGTAGAATAAAATCAAGAAAAATATAAGACGAGGCAGATCTGAAAGTCCATGGTACAGACAATAATAATAATGTGGAGGAGGTCTGACAAATGGAGGATTAAAGTTTTGAAAGACTTTGAAAGTGTAAAGCCAAATTTTAAAATCATTGTGGTCTTTATTGTAAAGCCAATGAGGCTACAAGAGGATGAATGTGATGTGACTGACAGATGATGCTATGGTGATGATACACGCAGTAGAGTTCCGGACCAATAGGAGCGTGTGATTAAGCTTATTGAGGAGAGCGAATTGAAGGGACTTGCAGTAATCCAGGTGGGATTAGATGAGGCTGTAGTGGGGAGTGAGGGAAGTGTGAGCGAACGGGATTGATTGTTCAGAATCAGGTGATATCGCAGAAGTGTACAAGACAACGTCAACACTTGAGATTTCTGAAAAGGTCAAGACATAAAAGTTGAGGAAAAGGATGGTGCAGATGCACTATGAGCCTATCGAGAAGAGCTCAGTTTTATCACTGTTGAGTTTGAGGAACTTGAATGAGTACCATGATTTGATCTTATGTGTTCCAATGAGTTGGACACTCCTGCTTTAGGCGTCCTTTCTGTGGGACAAATAAATTCATGTATGCCACCCAGGCTGTCAATGTAATGGTTGCACATGCCATAGATCTTTTGTAAGTGTCACCCTGCTACAAACACCTTGCTACGTCAACTCATGTTAATTAGGGGCTGCAATAATGACTTGTAGTGACTTATTGTTTTAATTAAACAATTTTACAGCTTCAACAAATAAGATCTGTGTTTATGGGCTGGATGAGGGGCAGTCGGCAAGGAATCATTTACCGTCTGTTTTCCCCTTCTAGCCTAAGAGAGGGTGAATCAATGTGCAACCACTGAAAAGAGAAAATTAAATCCAATTTCCATTACCATGATAAAGTGATTACATCATGTCAGAAAGTGCCTATAGCAAAGTATGGAAATCCAAGCACATCCATGTGCCCCCAGTACCCAATGACAGCGATGCATTTCTCTGTAAAAAATCAAATGTACCGCACACATGCTTGCCTCTTTCTCCCTTCCTTGTACGCACACACAAATGCCCGTCCACATACACACAGAGAAGCCAAAAGTCTATTGAGCCATCACATGGATTAATGTTTGGTAGAGTGAGTTTGGATTTACTCTTGCTATAACAAGGATCCAGCATTTTCCTTCTACTTGGATATCCACCGTTCGCAGCCACGTTACACTTGGGTGGCTCTGCTAATAAAAGCATTTTATTATACTTGCATGCAGGAGGCCTTGCACGACCATCGCGTTTTACTATTCATATAGCGCTATTTCCAGATTCCATGCTCATTTTAGCTCTGACCCCTCTGTCAGGACAGGGCAGCTTTTCCTCTACGAACACATCAATACAATCTTCGCTGTGTGCTTTAGATGAGCTCACAAAGACATTTACCGTATATGTGCCCAAAATACCAATAGTGGTGTTGATGCTCGTAATTTCTAAAGAAAGTCAATTTGAAATGTCAGCAGTAAGAACACTGCACTGTACGACATTGTGGTGGTGATTGTAATGGTATGACATTTAAAATCTCTACGAAACCTAAATTTTGAGACGTGACTCCTGAAGATCCTTTAAAATGTATCAATAATACATTAACTCAATAATTTTCTAATGGACAAAAGTAATAAAAAAAAAAATTAATTCTCTCCAGAGAAGATGATCATTTTTGTCATTACAATACAGCAATTTGGAAATCCCTCATATGCACTTTATCATGAATAGACATAATTCATTGTAAAAAAAAATAGATAATTTCTAATTGCTTCTGGGAAAACAACTCATTCCTTTGACCAGCACTGAGGAGCAATTTGTGACTGCACATTGAATACTTTCTCGCACATTCAATATCACAGAAGAGAGGACAACAATGAAAGTGTTTGTTTGAAAAAAAATGACACAATATTGCATTGTAGCAAAACAGCGTTACTGTTATTTCATGTTTGCGTGGTGCAAACAGTTGAGAGAGAGGTATTATATCAGAAACCACCACGGATCATTAAACACAAAAATGTTGCCGGTGTACATCATTGTAGTTAGCCTATCGAAACCTCTTTGGTGACTACATCAACCCCTGCCTCATCCTCCTTGTGTTTGTGTCTCTGGAACAGCTGGATGAAATGTCTTATGCTCCATTGCCAAATGTCACAAGTGGTCCATCCTTCTGGGGAAATAAATTGGCTCTCTCTTAAGCAGTGAGTAGTCGACAGGAGCCACAACATATGGCGGGAGTAGGACAAGTGAAGGCGACAGTTTCCTCCCCGTTTTGGCTTTTCTCATTATGATCTGGACAGCACCTTGATGATGAATGTGTCCCCATGTAGATTTCTGTTTGTGGATAAGAGAACTGCAGGTAACTCATGCATCTTTAATGAGAAGCAGAGCATAATCCTTGACATGTTTTGTTTCTCTTCCTTCGCTGCGCAATGTCATTTACCTGAGACCTGATAACTGGGGCATTTCATTTGGGACAAACATTTGAAGTTTGTTATGTTGCAGCACTTTGTTAGGCAGACCCCCTTTTTTCCTCAGAACAAAACATTTTGCTAAACCCAATGCTATCGCGGTACCAATGAGAAAACCACCGAAGGTTACCACACTCACACACATATGGATAACATGCAAACTCCACACAGCAACGCTAATCATTGTGAACTCAGTATTATTGTCCTCATATTCACTGGTAAACTGGCCCCTATGAAGATGTAGGTGAATGACCTTAGATATATTATTAAAAAAATAAAAACCTTACCCTTTATTGTTTCTAGTTAGCTTGTTAACAACTTATAGATATGTTTTTTTTTATTATCAATTCCATTCATTACATATCAGTTGTGCAATCAAGAAAATTCCCCACAGTCATTTTTTCTTCTCACCATTATCACATTTTACATCAGGCACGAGATATGTGGTTGTCTCTCTTTAGGTTTGCAATGCTGAATAATTCAGTGCCTTAGCTAAAAACAGTAAACACAACAACAGCACATGATTTGCTGCAAATGTTCTCATCTCATGTGGTGCGAAGTGAATGCTATATCTTAGGCTGTGTCCATTTTCTTCTCTCTATAAACTTCACAACGCACCCTCACTGCTTTTCAGCCTCCTCCATCCATTTGTGTCGCTCCATTCTGTCTCAGGCTCCCCCATCAAAGCCTTTCATGCCAATATGGCCCTTGCACCATCACCTTCCTCTCAGGACGCCGATTCGACCCATCCTATACACGCTTTCCACTTTTGCTTTTTCTCAGCACACAGTGCAACCGTGGTTAGAAAGCTCTACTAAAGTCACCACAATGTTATTAGGTTCAAGGGCATATTCTTTTTTTCTATATGGTGGGGAGGACTGTGACCAGTGAAATCGTACTTTTTTTGTCGGTCTTAGGTTGTGTTTACTGTCCATGGAATGAAATGAAAGGGGGAAAATTCTTCATACCAACTATTTTTGTCAAGTGATGCTTGTGCTTTTGAATACCATGAAATAGCACATCAGTGCATTGTGCAGTGATTTGGCATGGTCTGGGATTCGTCATGAAAAAGTGAGTTGGGCACAGAGCTCTTGTCTGCTCTGACGTCAACATTGGATTTGCATGTCAATGAAAACTATGATGAGACAATTACTTGAATCTGATTAAATGCAATTTGTTTCAATTTTGAAAGCTTCTGCTTTTGTATGTTTCTAAGAGTGGGTGTGTTCAATAGTGTTTGGCTTCACTGTAATGTTTTGGGAAATCAGAGATTATCTTATGGTAAAACTGAGGGTTGTGAAGCAGGACTCTTTTTCGATGGATCCTTTGATTTTATGCATTTTTCTTCAATATGCATGGCGCTAATGGTCTAAATGACACACTATATGTATTGACTTCCTGGAATGTCTTACGTGTTCAGTGTCTTTTTTTCATTCAGTCATAGTGTACATTACACAACCCGAGGATTATAGATTTTTGGATCGAGATTGGAGCACAGAAATTTCAGAAATGATCGCATAGCCGCGTTCAATACAACAATTTACATTTTAAAGGACAAGAATAGTTGCTACTTATTTAGTCTTTGTCTTTCCTGTCTTGAGAAGCTTCCCTTCAATCTGTTTTCCATGTTCAGCATATTTGGTGCAGGAGGCCACAGCAGGGCTTCACGCATTGTGCAGATTACACCTCCATAACAACACTTTACCTAGCAAGGAACTAAAAGCCTGGTCAGACTGATAGATATACGTTCATTTACTCAGCTTTCCATGGTGTTAAAACTGTATACTTGTGTGCGAGTAACAGGATACGCCTGTGTATGTGTGCTTACGAGCATCAGGGGGTAACTTGGCAGAGAGTGGCGCTGTATAGAAATAGAAAGAAATAGACTGATGGCGATGGGAAAGATGTATGCTTGGCTGGAGAAGTTAATAAAATTGAAGCTGTGTTATGATGAATAAGGAAGGGGCCATAAAAGAGAATGTATGTAGTGAATCTCCCTGGCGAGCATTGCTGAACAGCCTGGTGAGCACACCCAGGGGAAGGCTTTTTAATCTGCAGCCCTCCCCAGCACTCTGCACTGCACGGAGAAATGGGTGCACTCTCAGCTTGAGCGTCGATTACACAAAGATATGGAAACCATGAGCTGGACATGGATATAAAATAAAAGACATACAGCCGAGGTGAAAAAGAAGACAGCATTGTGAAGGTGAAATGAATGTGAAGTGGTTAGGAGACATGCTGCCATACAAACTCAACATTTTCTTTTAGCAGTATTAAATGACCATATGGTAATGTTCATTATTGTCGTACAAGGGTAGTCAGTTTTTGCCCCTCACTGTGAGACACATATATTACGCTCCCTTGCAGTAATATAACACGGTTTTGGGAACAAACACCTGTTTTGTAAGAAAGACACACATCAGCAGTGCTTTACCAACAAATATCCAAAAGGAGGCTCGGTTCAGGAGGTTCACTGTATCACATGCGATACTGTATGTACAGCTGTTATGACGATAAAGCACTCATTATAAGAAGAAAGAACTAAGCACTGGCTATAGAATGCAAAAAAAGCATTACAATAAGTGTTGCAAGCATGAAAAAAAAAAAAAAAAAACAAGAAGCTGAAAACATTATCCAACAATTCTGTTTCCATCTCTCTAATTGCTCAATTATAGCGACTATATCACACATAACCTTGCATCATCTCGAGAAAATAACTAAAGCAGATACAATTTCAGATTGCACCATTTCAATCACAAAATTCATGTTGTTTATGAAGGATCCTGCGAAACATGCATTGCACATGAACGCTTTGAGATTGTACTTGTATTTATTGGCACTAAGACTAAAGGAAACATTTACAGTTTACTTTATTTACAGGTTATTACGGCAAGTACTCTAATTTGTTGGCAAAGCCCAATCGAGATCTAGTGCAGCTACATCTGGCCCCTGAACTAAAATAACTTTAACACCCCTGCTCTTGCACGCAAGATGTTTATTTGTTTCCTCTCTGCATACAGTGAGCAGCTTAAAATCCCACAAATCCCGTGTGTTGTTTCCAGCCTGACAAATATGGCTGTTTGTTAGTCGTTATGTGTTTGAATGACAATATGTCTGAGTTGTTTCCTCTTGCTAGAAACTGAGGCCAGTGAAAAGCAGAACGAATGGCGGGGTCTTTGTGAGTGCAGCCGTGGCAGCTGTTCATTTTTCGCCTGAGTTGCTTTCAGAGAAGCCAGTTACCTTGCTGATGATAAATGCCTCTGTACGCTGAGCTGTCTCAGAAATGCAGCAGTCTTTAAACTCTGACAGCCGGCACAGCCTCAGCCCCGCAACCTCAGGCCTTCAACCTCGGCCTGTCCTTCAGGGCAACAAATCGATGGCCGTCTTCACTCACTCTGGCCAGTGGATACTTTCGGCCACATCTGCAAACACTACTGAGGATTTTCTTTTGTCTTTTTTTTTTTTTTTTTTTTTTTTTTATAATCTTTGCATACACATATACATAAAACAAAACATCACTTGGTGATATGAGAGGTAATCCTCAGCTGCCTTGACAGGTGACGCCTCCATGACATTATCGTGTCCCAGTAACCATCACCATGGTGCCGTTTAGCTGGGAGAAATCCTGATGGGTCGTGATAGGGGAGGCTTTGGAATGACTTTGATTGCTATCTGTGTGTGGACAACCAGGCGTGTGGCAACGATGTAATCTCTGATGGAGTGATGAGGCCAACTTACACCTTCAACCCAGCCCGCTCCCTTCGGACCACCCCCCCTGTCGTTTCCCTTAATACCCAGAATTCCTTTTCTCTTTCGCCTCCATCTAAGTCCACCTACGCTATACTTTTCCACCTTCTCGCCACGCTGTAATCGAGTTTTTCATCTTTCCACCCTCCCTTTGATGTGCCTTTCTCTTTGACTCTAATACACTCCTCTCGTTCACTCCAGCTGCTCCTTCTTGCTTTTTCCTCAACATCTCCTCCTCACCATCACCAGCCAGTGATGGGCGAGAACCTTTGGCACTGTCTGATGTCCTGTCATCAAAACTAGACCGTCTCAGCTGAACTCACCTCGATGTGGTGGTAACGACCACGGGAATTGCTGCGGTATCACTGAAATGAATAATACAAAAAATAAATAAATACATGAATGCATAGCCGATGAAAGCTGCGGTATTTTTCAGAGTGAGGTGCAAGCTAATAATCTTTATTCCTTTACAAACTGAAGGAATCTGCAGAATGTGCTGTATTTTACCTTGCTCACATTGATTTTGTTGTATGTATATAACCTCTTCAACCGTTATACATTTAGACGCATAAATCATTTTCATTTAATTTGCTTTCATATGAAATTCTTAAATGTTTACAGAGTTGGAAGTTTAACTACCCTAGCCAATTCAGTGCCACAGGGGGGCTGTATCTAATTCTAGTAACATCCACACCTATGGGCAATTTAGAGTACCCACATAACCCGTACGTCATACAAAATACAAAGTACAAAGAGAAAACATTGTCACTGAGAGGCGAAAGCATGAACCACTATATCAAAATGCAGCTCTGGAAGTTTAATATCATATATTGTCAACATAGTCAAAACTTTCAGTCTCTTTTTACTCAAAAAGAAGCCTGAGAGACAAAAACACTCAACTACAGTAAAATCAGTTTTATATTCTTTACAAAATATCTAGTTTTCAGTTTCTTGACTTGAACTTGGTGGAAAAATGTATACCAGTTATACCATGCTTAAATGATCAGCTCATCCACCTACATTACACAATAAACATGTTTTAGATATACAATATACAATATGTGCCACTACTGCTTCTAGTATTCACCTCAGTTAAAATCCAGGTTTATGCATGTGACACATTGCTCATTTTATATCTTTGTCAGTGCAAGAAAAAAACAAAAACCTCCTCACCTGTCAAAGTATTGTGTCATACAATGTTAGAAGAGTCTATTTAATGAGAGGAACTGGAGGGAGAAAAAATGCTAATCCAAGCCTGCTTGTGACCTTGTACGTTTGCATTTGCATTTATCAGAGTACACCCTTGTGCTAACACTGTTGCTCCAGAGTTGCCTAGGTCATTTATTTGAGCAGATGAATTATGGAAGAAGACAGATAATAATGTAGTGCTGAGGGAGCTATTCGGAATGCGTTCTTTCGGTACCTGTGAGGGTAAACTAAAGGTCCATACACGGCAGTGAAGTAAATCTATTAGTGGTACTACTTCCCGCATAATTACAGTTTTTTGGTTTTTTTTTCCTGTTCTTCAAAAGAGACCATCCAAAGTTTCTGTCATATGTGCATCACATGTGTATTCCTCTCTGTTTTTTTAAGTTCCGCATAGCTTGGAGGTATAGACTGTCAAGGAAAGGATAAGAAACATGGAAAATGAGATTGAAAATGGGAAAGGGGACTTGAGTAGGAGGCAAAACTCAGGAAAAAGCAAAGCGAGGAGTGGAAGAAATAGGACACAGTGAAAATCGAAGCAAAGTGATACAGCAAAGCGCAGGGAGAAGAGTAAGAGCCTCGGGCTGAGCGGCACCAGCCCAAGTATCATAGTCAATTAACATCCCAGCCCAGCACTAATTCTCAGTCTATTTCAGACCATTAATTATGTGCACCATCAGTTCCAGCTCACTTGGCCTGACACAAGTCTTCATCACATTGCCTTGGCCCCCACGGATCATGTTTTACTAGAGAAATAGCTGCAGTTTACATATTCATGATGAAATAGAGATGAAAATTGTTGGGATCAAGGCCTCACTTGAGACTCTCAATTGAAAAAAGAAGTAATGATTTCACAAGACTGTCTATGGAGGAGCTTTGAACCTACCTCTACATTATCAGGGATGTTTAGATGTAGGGTGTAATAACTGCTTTATATACTTAATGTCTTGTTTTGCTCACATCAGCGGGGTACTAGTTGTCGTTGCTGACATGTGTGGGTGATACTTTGAGGTTAGAGCTCAGGTAGCATTTTATTGAGTCTGCTCTTTTTTAAAGGCAGTTTAGCATGAAAAAAATTTAAAGGGTTATAGGAAAATCATCTTTCTTCCAAATGCTGGCCACAACTTCCAAGGAGGCTGAATGAAACGAGCTCAGTCTTCTATTTGACAGGCTTTAAGGTGCACTTTAGTGACACTCAATTTCCTTGTTCTAATTTCACCGCCGATAAGAGAGGCTCCTTTATGGGCCATAACAGGCAGCCCAAAAAAATCCACCACGGTCCAGAAAACAGGCCACCATTTTGTAATAACATTAGAACAAATGCAGAGTTTTAAATAGAAAATAACTGTCTGCATAATAGCCCCGTTAGTCAGTGTTTGAGTTTACATTTCTGAAGGGCTGAGATAGTCCAGTGTGCGGTCGGTATCTTGGAATTCAATTACCGAAGAAAACAAAAAGGAGTTGACACAAAACCAGTGGCCTGGTGACATCGACACATTAGAAGGTTCTAAATAATCACAAAAATAAACAACAGCTCTCAGAGTATTGTACACTTTCCTCCCATCAATTTCTTGCCTGCCTTAATCAATTTTCATTCATTTGAACAAATGTAATTGACTTTCTCGCAGTGCAACAATTAAAATTTGTCAATACTGCGTCTACTTAACCATTCAATCATGGCTCAGTGCAGAGCTACAAGGCCCATACTCTCTAAAGATAATCAATTGATGGATATCAAATGACCAGCATGGCCTGTGAGGAGATGAATGTTTTAGTGGCATTAACAGCCAGATCCCAAGAGAGCACGTCGGCCATCCAGCACCGTCGTATTGCCTGCAGTAGCTATTTAAGAATTAGATACATTTACAGGGACACAAAACAACAGTTTAAAGAGGCGGCGGATCATTTCAAAGGCTCCTCTTTGCTGTTCTGTTTGTATGTTGTACTGTGTGGATATACAAGGAAGAGAGGGGAAAGCTGCATCAAAGCAGAGCAAACAAAGATGAAAGTGCCTGGTCAGTGCCACAGAGATGACAAACATCTAAATATTTGTCACTTGGTTTCTTCTTGTCGTCACCTTCTCGATGGGCTGTCGGCACCACTGCCACCGTGCTTTTAGGCTGAGTTTTGCTCCGCACCATTTATCCCCGCACAGGTGCTCCTTATTGTGCACAAAGCAAATGACAAGTGAGAGTAATTGTATGCAGTCCTGGAATTGAGTGGTCCAAATGAGGTGTTTTCTTGCCTCTTTAAATCCTTACAAAAAAACAAAACAAAAAAAAAACTGAATTACAGTTGTATCATCTCATTGTTGATTGAGATGATTGAGATGGTTTTAATTCAATGCTGATTGCCATGGGATTGTGCTAATTGGGAGGAAGGAGTCAAAGAGGAAACTCACTGAAACTTAAATTTTCTGAAAATGTGTCAGGAAAGGACTCAGTCTGCTTATAATCACACGCTCCTGGCCAGGCTTGTCACCTTGCTCCGTGGCCCTAACAGGCATTTTCTTCGACACCATAATGTCAGTCTGCCATAGGACAGCGTGAAGGGGGGATACATTTTAAATCCTTGCCATGTGTACCGAGGAAGCTGGCAGGTGTTGACAGTTCTTCACTCAGACTGTGAAAACAAGAAACCGTCTCAAGTGAGTCTGACTGGCTTGTATTATATATATATATATATATATATATATATATATATATATATATATTAAGTCAACCTGAATTCAACCTTAAAATACATGTTGCATTTTCTCATGTTTCCCTAAAAACTCAAAAGTTTGTAAGACATATGTGTTTGGAAACTTAGTTGAAATTTAGTGATTGCTGAGAAATATCCGTATCTAAAAGCTTGTTAAAAGTGTTTGTGGATATGGTGATTTAACGACTGCAGCAAGTCATTAACTTAAGCTAGAATAACTTTTGTGGACTCTTAACTGAGGAAAAAAAACAATTGCTGTCTTTAGCGATCGCTCGGCTGTAAATTACATATCAGTACAGGGCAGCAAGAAAGCACATGAAAGACACAACCACTAAGAAGCTATATTTTCTGTAATGCTCCGGGTGTTATTGTTGGCTAACAATCTTCTGCGATATATCGGAGCATCCATCAGCAGAACGATACTGGCCCCGTTTTGCTCACAAATAGCTGCTGGACCTGCGGATAAAGACAATGATCCCATATCTCTTTAGGGGGCTCTGTGGAAGCGGCAGACTCCCTTGTGTTTCAAAAAGATATGGCCAGCGGCGGAAAGGCATTTGAGGACTGTCTGAGGAACACGAGACAAAACGGCTATTCAGTAAATATCCCATTTGGTGCAGGAATCACACATTTCCACGGTTATCCCCCCATGATAATTTCACTGTGTCTTCTTTGCGGTTTGTATCATGTCTTTTTGCTTGTTTGTTTGTTTCAAGTAGGACAACATTGCCCCCTTTTTAGCTGACTCGTGCTGTTTAATGATTCTTTCATTGTGTCCAAATAGCATAAATAGAAGACGAGCGGTCAAAATTATAGATTTTCATTCTTATTTTCTCATTGTCCTTTTTTCCCCGTAATTTTCCTTTTTCGAAAGATTTTTTCCGTCAGGGATACTCTTTTGCCATCAATTTATATCGTATCCATTGCGTGCTTCAGCTTTGATTGATTAGGGTACATGATTAGATCTCAACCCCTCTGTTTTGTTGAAGGGGATCGGCTTTCGAGCAAACACAGAGTCTTGATTTTGTATCACAAATACAGAAACGGTATCCATTTCTCTCACAACTGCCCCACAACGTGAAACCCACCCATCTCTCAGCTGCTCTTATGAAAAGAAGACTTTACAAAAGTGTCAGGGATTAGAATTTTTATGAAAATACTGTGAAAGCAACTATATTCTTCCTTTATCTTGAGGTATCTAGGACACAGTTCCATTCCTCTGAGGTTTGAATAAAATGTAGTCCTTGTCATAACTTAACATTTCCTCTTCTCGATATTTTAATGTGAATCTCTTGTACCACGAACTTGCCTGTGCGCCGCGGCGGAGAATCTACATGAGCAATGTAAGCCCTAAAAAATGAAGAAGTCACTGGACATTAATAAGTGAGAGAGCACCGAGCGACTCTTCTTTATCGGGTAGCACTGGAATCAAAGAGAAACCGCTAAGTTTGAGGGGAAAGAAGTGGCACAATAATACACGGGCCTGATGGGGAATAATGTGGAAGAAGTTGAAAAAAGTCATCCATGAAATTGCTTGTTGCATCCTTTAAAACCTCTTGATTGATGGTGGCAATTTTAAAGCCTGGCACTTCCCCAGTGGTGTAGAAGTATTAGAAGCAAGTACTCCAAGGCTCTTGAAAAGGAAAAATGACCCCTAAAACTCTTCAACCCAGTTAAACACCGGCTACAAGCATTATAGATATATTACTAGTCTGATCTCACTAGACTGTTGATTGTTGTTTTCTTATTCTGGTTTTCATCATCTCATACATACCAAGTGTTCCTTTTTGCTCTGAGCAGGGAAGTTGTTCAGTTGGGGACAACAAGTGGAAGTAACACTCTTTCTTTTGGGTTAAATTCAGAGCTAAGCTCAATTTTGTGTTTTGACTGAGTTCACGTTGTTTTTAATCACGGCTCCATTTGTTGTGTCTCATTATTACTATAACAGGCTTCGCAACATCTAACCTCCACAGTTGTACCGCAAGTAACCCATGATAAACTAAAATAGATGACGTGCAATTATTTGAATATATTACAATAGTATACTAATAATAAATGTTCATGGGTTCCAGGCTGCTAAAGACTAATTTGAGCTGGACATGTAACAGACAACAGAGGTATTTTCTCTTTAGTTTCTGGGGCCAAATGTACAATAGCTTTAAATTTGCCAGGAATATTGTTGTGCTGAAGACAGTTGGACGACATCCACGGGTACAAATCCAACAACACAATAGCCTTATGTAAGACGTCCTATAGTCAAACATTTCTTTGTATTTTTACTTTGACTGGATTCGGAAAAAAATAAATCTGACTTATTTTTCCAATTTGTCCAATTACAGGAATCGGTACAGAAGGATCTCATCAAATGCTTTTGATGAGATAAAATGTGTGTACTGTATATGTGAATTATGATGTAATTGGCTGATATCGCTTTTTTTTGTTGGTAGTGGTTGTAAGGAAGTGAAAACACAGATACAATAAATATTCTTTTTATTGTCACAACCTATTATCAAGGGAATTAGTTGTCATATTAGTACATTTGGAGTCCATTTAAGGATGGACCTTTTGCAGTTACTTGTGGTTAAAAGTGAGTGTGTCAAGGTTCAGTGGTGTAAACTGTTAAAATCACCACATGAGACAGCTTTTGCAAGAAGTAATTTTTCCCCAATAGCTGTTTAGAATCAGAACATAATTGCCCAAGGGACAAGAGGAGCAGCACATTAAAAAGAGTGAGAAAAAGAAATGACATTATGCACAGATTTTATACAGTGCGAGGCCTGCTGCCAGGAACAGTGTGAGGAGTTGCTGCAGAGGTAGAGGCAGCATTGTACATATGAAACAGCAGGTATATTAAGGCACCAAATTAAAACAGCAGGACGATCTGCAGAATGTGCAGATTGGTAACGTTGCACAATGCAAAGTAAAGGTAAAGGTGAGGACGAAAGGAAAATGTGACTCGATTTCCATCTCGACTAATGTGAGGAAAAGTTCAAGTAGATCATTCACATGTAAAGGAATTTGTCCATTTTCACTTAAAGTTGTTCTTCTGTTGGCTAGTCACTAGTTGTGCAACAATTTATTATAATTTGTAGATTTGTAATGGGATAATGAATCGGTTACAATTTTACAATAATTACAGAGACGGGTTTTTAAGTAAAAGGGAGAAAATAAACAGAGAGTAGAGGTCGGCTAGACTTTTACAGGAGGTCAAAAGAAAGGGAGGAAAATACTTGACCGGTTGAAAATTAAGAGTAATTCTAACTTGGATTTGTCACTCTGAGAGAAATCTGACTTGCTGTTTTGGATCTTTGTAATGCAGTTTTCACACACTGTTCAAGCTGTGATCATATCATTTTATGTTCTGTCATATTCTAAAGGGATGCAAACAACTAATTGGGATTTATTCCAGGTTGCATTGAATATGTCAGTGTTTTAAAGTTGACTGAAATACATTTGCACCGCCTGGGATTGAAAATGAACAAGCGCCTGTACTGCTTGTGTGATGAATAGACGGTGTAAGAGATGAAAAAAACAGGAGGTGCAAAGATTTGTTTGGAATTTTAAAGTATTCATTCCAAATGATCAAATCCGAATGTTGCCATTTTTCCACATTCGACTTCCCTCATGTGTGCACATGGCATTGCTATGGCATCTAACTACATCATAATAATAATGCATAGGTTTTATATATCGCTTTTCAGGACACTGAAAGATGCTTTACATTGCATTATTCATTCACTCCATACTCAATGGTGGTAAACGTATGCAGCCACAGTTGCCCTAGGGCAGACTGACGGAAGCGATGCTGCCAAACTGCACCATCCGCCACTCCAACCACCACCTCCCTCACTGCATTCACCCAGGCTTCCTGGTGTACCCTCGCGGTCCCCCATCCAGGTAGAGACCAGGCCCTTCCTCGCTCAGCTTTCGAGATCTGACGGGATCGGGCATTAACAAGAACTACAGACTGCAGTGGATATTTTCTCTATTGTGCGTTACAGTTGGTGTATGGGAATATCTCTCCATGTTGAGACTGCCAACAGATTTCATCAGCTGTAGCCACTAACATCAGAAATAATATTCTTTTTTTTACTTTTTTTTTTTATGCGTCCAACATTAGTTGAAGTGTTTGGCAAATGTGTCTTGCGTGAAGCTGCACTACCAGAAAACCATCCAAAAATAATCAGATTTATTTTGAGATTTTGTTTCTCTGCTTTTCTAAGCAATGGAGAGATGATAGAGGTGACATTGAATGGATTTTTCTTATATTCAAATGAGAAAATTTGAGAAGGAAAACATCTCTCTTTACAAGCTTTAATTTCTTTTCCTGCCGTGATGACAAACCAGGTTTATATTAATTGCTACCACTTTGTTTACCCATTCATATTAGCCACAATTCTCTACATTTTATAAATCAAGTAAATTGTGACAAGTGTTTGAACATCTTTCACCCCACGACTTCACATCTGTTCCTGATGAGCACGGTATTGTTCCCCTGGTTACATCTCTGTATCTGCATACTGACAGCCAGGTTATTTTAGCCCACCAGGATGCCACATATGCTGTATTCTGGTTGTATTAGTATTACTCAGGGTTTGCATATCAAACCCAGCCCAAAGTGTAGCCATGAGAAAACTGAGAACCATTTAGAGTTTTATGGCACTTTATAGTCAGAGTGAATGTCTGCTCTCTAGGAAAATAGTCCTTGGTTGCACCCTGTTATGCTATATTGTGCCATTTTTACAAGTTTATGGCCTCAAATCTACAGATAAATCTTATTTTGTCAGTCAAAATGACACGTGTACGCGGTTATAAATTCAGTGACACATCAGGTGCCCAAATCATTATGCAGTTACAAATTGCAAACACAATGCCATAATTATGGAGATGTGACATAATTTAGCTGAACTGAATTGAAATCGTGTTTCTGGATTACTGAGAGTAAAATGTGTGCGACACCTTTTATGAGATTCGCCAACCTGTCACACAATTAGAAGAGGGGGTTATACAGTGAGAAAACGCGCAGCAGAACCGATCTTGAAAGAACAAGACATCAGAGCACAACTGTGTGAAATGATTTCATTATTTCATATCATTATTACACAAAGCTCGGTTCAGTGAAAACACTTTTGCTGAACGGGAGTTAAACGCACAGACGCAAATGACAAATTTGCTCACAAATCAGACTTTTAAATCGCATTGTTATCCACCCATTGTTTGTACAGCTTTATCCAGGGTCGCAGTACACTGGAGGAAATCTCAGCTCACTCCGAGTGAAGCCAGGATACGTCCTGGACTCGTCATAGTTCAAACACCAGAATGAGACAGTTACACGCACTCACTATCATCTGTTGGCAATTTGAGGTCATTAGTTAACCTCGCATGCATGCTGTTGAACTGCCGGAGTCAATTGAAGTACCTGGAGGATCCAAATCTCAAGAGATGCAGGTATTATACGTACTGTGAGTAAAATGTGTGATTTGCATAGTAGAATACAAACGTACACCTTCTGATCTATGTGTCGTTCTCTCCTGGAGGGTCAAATTAAAAGTGCATCACAAACAACATCACATTTTACATAAAAGATAGTGTTCAAAAGCTTTGTATTTTCATTGAATTAATTTAAATTTTACATTCTACTCATTGCTTTATTTATTTGATGTCCTCCCTGCTTTACCCACAAACCACACCGCTGTTTAGATAAATGTGTTTAATATGCAGGGCTTCAAATAGAAACTTGAAACTATCTGGGTAGACACAACAAACTATTTGTCAGGGTCTTTGTTGTGTTCAGTGTCTGGAAGTTTTTGTGGCCTAAGGGTCATTCACAGCATATGTTTCCTGCCATCAGGCCTATGTCTGGAGTGCTGCATGAGGGCCTTTTTCTTTTTCTATTTCTTTCTAAGGTGATTGCACCGTCCCCATTCTACTCAAATACACCCGTGATTATGTTTGATCTCATTCCGTGAGAAAAGCTTGCAGGATAAAATTGTACAGATGAAGTGAGCTGGACTCTGACTATGCTCAGTGGGGACACAGGAAGTCCTGATGGAGAGGACAAGGCTGAAGGTCGACTCACCCCGACTGAACGCCAGCTGTCACGAGTGGACAGACAGGAGAATCACCTGAAACCTGAATTGATTTCTTTAGGAGAGAGAGAACGAAATTTCAGATATCTTTTGACCTCTCTTGATGGAATATGTCACGGGCAGGCCAAAGAGGGAGCTGGGAAAGTCTGCAGACAGATAGCAAATGTCACTTCAGGAAAAGACAAGTGGTGACTTTTGAAAAGAGTTACCAAGCAGCACCTATTACCGCCACTACTGTCACTTCTCGCTGA
Source organism: Lipophrys pholis (assembly GCF_963383615.2). Classification (NCBI taxonomy): domain Eukaryota; kingdom Metazoa; phylum Chordata; class Actinopteri; order Blenniiformes; family Blenniidae; genus Lipophrys; species Lipophrys pholis. Next base: position 14,074,011 of record NC_137642.1, on the reverse strand, counting down.
ATGTAAAATTCCAGACGCGACGTCTGATGATTAAAAAGTATATTCTGGGGGCTTTTATCTGACTTAGGGGTTTATGTATATTTTACTGGCGCATTCTACAAAAGCAGTGTAAAATGGACTGTGCCTTCACATTGTACAATAGTGTCACTTTATTTTCTTAATGGCCTCGTTCAAACAACTGCTGCAAAGATTTGATGATTTATAAACTCAGGGTTTCGTGGCGCTCTCCCGCAGAAATCCACTTGATAGTCTCCTAGCAATGGAAATAATTTCAAGCCAACTTCACAGATAATTAGGCACTTTAGCTGGCAGACTTGATTTTGAAATAAGCAGCGCTCCCAGCAAATGCACTTATACCTCACCAGGCTAGAAATGATTGGAGATGGGGGTGAGTTGAAACGGGGGAACTAAAGCTTGAGGTACAACCTTGCTTCATGATTTCCAACATATTCTAGCTTATGACTAAAATAAAGTTGAAAACCCATTAATATAGGCAGAAATAGGAAACGTAGAAAGTGTACCTCGGGTTGATAATAAAAAAAAAACAACCACATTAATAATGTCTTTTCTTGACACAATTTTATTTATAAAAGCTGTGTTGTTATAAATCTGCTGCCTACTGTTCTGACTGAGAGTCCTTGTAGGCTGGAAGTGCACTGGTTCCTTTATTAATTATGGTGTAGGCAGGGCAGCATCTTGGCGAAATGACATGTGGCCTCACCGCATTGTCAAGGCAATTATGCATGCAGGTGATATACACAAAATAAATTTAACGTAAATGCATCACATTCATTTCAAACACTCTGCCCAAGGCAAGAAGTCCCAATGTAAACAGCAAAGTTAGACATCGTGACCCTCGTGGCTCAACGGATCATAAATCTGATGAGTAGAGTTTGATTAGTATTCTGTATTTCTGAATCAAATGTCCATGTTTCATTGTTTTATGGGTTCATTGCTCAGCTGTGTGTAGCAATGAGATCACAAAACACTTGTAGTTACCGCATTCTTTTGCTATTTTTGGATGTTAAGATGTTGGCAAGGACTGACGGCGTGAGTCATCCTCTTAATAATAACAACATGTGCAAAACCGAAATAAACAGAGGAACACATTGCAGTGTTAGAGGGAGGTCAGTCTCACAGTATGCAGTACTTTAGATTACAGTAATACATTTGTTTTGCTTTTAACACTACCCTATAATATTCTAAAAAGTGAGGAGGCAGCAGGTTCAACATTACGTCGATGTTTTGCAAAATACTGTTTGAAAGAAGAGTGAACACAGTGATGGCCAAAGGTCCTGCAATGCCAAAAACCTTGAGTGTTAAACTGGGCGCACTGTAGTTAGTTGTCATTGTCGGCAAAAGCACAAACGTGGCTTAAACATTACACATTGTGCCATAACATAGTTTGAAACCAGGTAAAAGTACTTATATAGCACCATTCAGGCACAAAGGCATTTACAGTGCAGAAACACCTGCTTTTAAAATACCCTCCTGTAAGCCGATACATACATGAGAAAAGTGTTGACATGTCACAAGTCAATTTTTAGCTTTTTCTGCCACTGTAATCATATAAGTGCAAAATGAAATTAAATATGGGGCCCCACCAGTTTCAAGCCCATAGAGACAATTGGCCTGCCACAGTTCATAACGTCGTTAAATTGTGTGGGATATTAAGAAGTTAATGTATCATATGGTGCTTCTCGGAGGCTAAAATTAAATTTTCTTCCGCTCTACAGCCATCCTTTTATATGGCCTCCAGAATTAACCGCACAATTAAAAAAAAAACGTCTCTGTGATTACATAAACACATGTTTGTATGTCTTTATATTTATGGATCCATAATTTCAGGTGTGTCGTTATGGCATACTGCATGGTATGTCCACCACATGGTGCATGGAACTAAAATCCTTTTTCATTCTCCTGATTATTCCGTTACATCTGTAATTTCATTAACCAAGCTTTGCAAAAAAAAATAAAAAAACGGCGGGGAAGAAGACTGCTGGAGGTAATTAAAAGATAAGGTTAACAGTACAGTCGCCCTGCCTTTGCCTTGCTTCATTAAGACATTTAGCTTCTACAGTAGGAGCGTAATATTTTCCTTTTACATGCGCTCGCTCTTCTCGCACGCTCAACACAGTAAAGACATGACTGGTGTGCGGTCCCACCTATCATCAGACCCCCCTCGCAGACATGTGCACTGGGGGGGGGGGGGGGGGGGGATGTGTTGCAGTCTGATGGTGTCAGACTGGTGAGGTATAAAATGCGACGGGTGCACAATGGTTGTCAACATGAATGACTCACAAACAAGCCAAACATTAGGACAGCCTCCACCGCGGTGTTCTTTTTCGCCGAGATTTGAGAGGAGGCCCGACACCATATCAAATACCACTTCTCACTTCCTTTCTTTTTCACATTGTATTTACGTGGGCTGGGACAATAAGCCTGCTTCAGTGAACCATTAGAAACGTCAGCGGATCATCCTGACTTGCTGTGCCTCAGTTTTTCGCTTGGTTTGTTTTTAAGCCTTGGGCAGGCTGTGAGCAACATGCTCACTATCTTTTAAGTAAAACATTAAAGTATCATGTATTTATTGATTCATTCATTATTCATGGTAACACGCTTACCGGGGTTATGGTAAGTTTTTTTTTGTTTTTTCTCTAAGTTAAGTCATTAAGGGAAGTTAAATTGAATGACTTGAAGCATTTAACACATACTTGCTCAAACATTGACTGACTTTGAAAAACAAAATCATGCTACTCAGTGCTTCTAATAATTTAAGGAAAACACTCGGCCTGCAGAGGCTGTTTTGCTGCTTTATAGCGAGGGAAACAAGTATCTCTGCGCTTGTATAATGAGCGCAGATGGGGATTTTTAACGAGAAACTGACACCCTGAGTATTGCTGCAGCTACTCCACCCTCCAGCTGCATGGATGAGGAGCATAAAAAAGAACAGATTAGAGGAGAATGGTGGATCAACTTCATCAGTTAATTAAACTCTATTGCAGCTTCATGAGCAATTAATCAAGGCAGCGTGCGGAGTGTCAGGCAGGGCCGAGTTCTTCGGGTGCGGTATGATTGCGATGTACAGCATGTTCCCGGGGGTTTTTTCTTTTTTTTTTTTCTTTTTTTTTTGTGTGGGAGGGGGGCAGCACTTACCAAGTGAGCAGCCCTAAAATGGTACAGGGTGTAATGGGCTGGGTTTATATAAGCAGCTATCAATCACTCTCTGACATAAGCCTGCACCCCCATTAAAGCTCCCGGATTAGGCTCTTCTCACTGCTAAACTAACTGGAAGAAAAAAAAAAATTCAAGTCAATCAAATTTCAAGAAATGTTGAAGTATATTGGATTATTATTTATAAAGCACAATATTGGTGTTTAAAGCCGATGCCAGCCCAGCGCAGACGCCAGTGGCAACATAATTCAAACTTACCATTTTATTCTGGGAGACACATGAGCTGTAAAGATGCCAAAAAATATATATTTTATTTTCGTCAATTTGAAGATTCAGTCGTCGCCTTTAATCTAATTACTTGAATCTGATATTGTGGTCTGTCCTTTGTCTGTTGCACTCTTTCTTCTACCTCTTCATCATTTCCAAGACTACAAAGTCGGCTTTTTCTATGCTATGGAAATTTGAGTTGGCAGTTTGTGACTAAATGCAGTAAATTTATTAACAAGACCATGGGGAACATTAAAAGTCAATTGAAGGAGGCTATTAAAAGCAGGATTTTAATTGGGTTGGTCCCTCCACTGAAGTTTTTTTTTTTTTTTTTTTTTTTTTTTTTCCCTCCTGTCTCTCTTTTTCCAAGAGCAGTGGCACTAAAAAAGTTCTGAATTAATGCATTCACTGTGTGCAAGTCCTTGATAGAAAGTTCCCTTTTGAAATAACAGATGCTTGTTTTATGTTGAATTTTACTTCATAATGACGAAGTTAAGAGGCAACTGTGTGAAAATCAACCATATATGAGGTCTGGTGGTGGCATATGCTTGTTCAAGATGATGTCTTCCTGTGCCTATACAGAGGAGTTGTTGTCTTCGTGCAGGGCTGTATTATTCGTTTGAATTAAACACAGATTGCAGTTATTTACAATATACGTGTTTACAGATCATCGATTTGTCTGTTCAGTTCCGAAAACCACACATAAGTCGTTGTTGATTTCCAGTTGCTGTGTCGGCCTGCAAGCAGTCAGTAAATTGTCTAAGTGCTGTAGCTTTAATAGATGAGATTATATAATCTGTTGAAATTACATTGCAGAGCATACACTTGTCCTAGTTTTGGTAATGTGGTGTGACACATTACAAATGGTTTTAATTGCACTTTAGCTTCTGGCTCTTGAGACATACTCGACTCATTCTGCACTTTAAGGGATCTCTGTGTGTGTGTGTGTGTGTGTGTGTGTGTGTGTGTGTGTGTGTGTGTGTGTGTGTGTGTGTGTGTGTGTGTGTGTGTGTGTGTGTGTGTGTGTGTGTGTGTGTGTGTGTGTGTGTGTGTGTGTGTGTGTGTGTGTGTGTGTGTTTAGTGGGGTCTTTGAAAAAGATTTAATTTGTGCATATGGGAAAAAGAGAGAGCGAGAAAGGGAGAGGAGATGGAGATGCAGTGTAGTATTGGCTGTGCTGACTGGATAATGACATGCAGAGCGCTACGCTGCTACAGTAGGTTGAGTTTTCAACCAGATGCTCCTTTCTCTGCAGCTCATAAGCGGAGAGGAAGAGGTGCTACACCAGCATACACTCTCATCTTAGCTGGATTAAACAGACTCGGGGACTTTGCACATGAACTGTTAAAACATTTTTTTTCTTAAGACTAGATAGGCATCCTTTGAATTTTTGATTAAGTTGAATTCAAACTTTCTTTGACACAGCTTGTACGTCTTTATGCTATTTGCTTAATAATAGCACCTTTTTAATACAACCGAAAGATTCACACTTAATTTTATATATTTCTTTATTTATTCATTTATTTGTTTGTTTGTTTAACTATCTACTTATTTAGTTATTTTTTTAGGCCACAGCCGCATCAAGCCACATTCAAAATCAACACATATGTTGAGTCGATCTGGCTGCCAAAGCACTAATCTGTACAGTAATCTGCCTTATGGTCAATCCAGCAGGCCTTGCGGTACAACAAACACTTGTAAGTAGCCTCACACACTGTATGAGCCATAAGCAGGCCTGGATGAAAGCGTAGGTTGTTGTACTTGACACTCACTGGGGGGACGGACGTACACACCGAAAGACTCATCTCACCGCACTTAAATGAAAACACTCCATGGGTGACAGGATGAGTAATTTACTTGTTTTATGTCATCATTGTGATGCAAAATGATTGCAATTCCTGTGTTTTTTCATTCTAATAAATTCTGCAGACAGTGGTAACAAGCACCACACATCAATTTCATCTTCACCTCTGATCAAACTATAATTATATGCTTAAAATGGGCTCTGGGCCCTTAAAGTAATGGCCCTGCACCTCCTTTCAGCAGGGCAGTGACCCACTTAGCATTCAATTATAGCTTTTCTAGTAGGTCGTTGATGCAGTTTTGTCATCATCTAATGATTACCTTCCACACTCCAAGTTGAATGATTTGCCTTTACGTAGTTTTAAAAGTAATTGTCCTCCCATATGTCAACAATTGCTGTATGTGAATGAACAACGTTGTACATTTGTAACAAAACCTTTAAAGTGAACATAAATGTGTTGCATTTGAGTACTGGGAGTAAACAGTAGTTTGTTAAACTGAATGGCGCAAAAAAACACCTTTGTTCAAGAAAGACCCAATCAACAGTTGTAACTGTCATTTGTAGCTATTTTAGCTTTATGTTGTTTGATTTTTGTTTCACACATATGCAGACTCAAATGAGGAGCGCACGTAATACTAGAGTCGGTGGCGATGAAAAGCACTAACTCACCGTCCATCCACATAAAGAAAAAAATATATGGCTCTCCTCCCACTTGTCCTCAATATGTATTTATTTTTTCATAGTTCAATGGAAGCACTGTGCGTTGTAAAAAAAAAATGCTTGATGACTGAAACCGTTGGCTTTCTGTGCTCTTCTCGTTTCAGGAAAAAGGAAACATTGCTGTTGTATTTAATGTCGGAACAGACGACATTAACATTGAGGAGACATCTAAGTTTGTAAATGACGGAAAGTACCATATAGTGAAGTTTACGAGGAGTGGGGGTAATGCCACTCTGCAGGTGGATGACCTGCCTGTCATTGAGCGTTACCCCACAGGTGAGTCACCCACTTTGGTTTTATACATCAGCCCCTGCTTGGAAGCAATACAGTGATAATATGATGCTGATTACTATAAAGAACCGTGTCTGTTAGGATGTTTTTACCTTGACTTGGCATGTATTTTAAATGCTTTCTATACATTGTTTTCCAGCTATTGTTACAAATAATACCAGTGTTGCTGAGTTTTGGTTTTTTTTTTGTGATTCTCTGATACTTTAATCTGGTATTGCTATTTTGTTAAAGTACCAAGCACTATGTAAATGTACAGCACATCCTCATCGTATGAAATAGAAACTGCACAACGTCACCACGTGTTTGTAAAACAAACTTCTTAAATGTGTAATTATTCCACTTAGAAATTCCTATTCACACTAACCCAAATAAATCAGTTGTCTACAGAAGAATTACAACCTTTATAGTGCCAATTAATTGTGTGTCATTCCAATATTTATTCCTTTACCAATACAGTAGATTGATTGAATCAAGGAGGTGGCGCAGACAAAGCTGTAATAACACAATTGGAATGAACCTGTCCCCGACTCATAATTAAATGGCAGATGATCGACTTCATCGCAGCTTCAAGTTTGAACAAAAACATGGATTTTTATATTAATCACTTTCACAGCATCGGCCACAATTATTCCCAAACAAAAATGGAGCTGGATTAATTTTCTTAGTCATGAGTGTTTGTAATCATTTCGTTTGTGTAACACTTTGCATAAACACAGTTTACATGACAGTCGAAGATGAATTTACTAATTATCACCGCTTGTAATGAGTATTTAGTAACTGGGAAATCAAAGTCATGTAAGTTCTAACACATGACATTGCAACACCGGGTTGTACCGGCACTGGAATTTATACACAGTTGCTTGTATTTTTTCGTTCGGTTTAAAAACAAACCTTGAATTTTCTGTCATGAAACTTGAAGTGAAAAGTTTAAGGTTAAAGTCCTTGAATGACCAAGAGCTCTGCAACACTGGTATACTTCTGTATGATGTCGAAATGTGGAAATGTCAGTACTATGAATTTAAAGGCTTCTACTTGTGAAATTGTCAACTTGTTGAACTGTTTCAAAGCTTTGGCAAAAGCTATAGAGGATTAAAGCGGAGTGACAACGAGTCTCGGGCAAACATGAGGGCAGCAGCGGAGGAAATACTTCAGCGGCAAGTCGAAAACATTTGTCAGATTGTGAGTCTGCATGAAATGAGTGGACCACTGAACAAACACGTAAACGAGGGAGTAAACACGAAACCAATCGAACCTGTCTCTCCCTTTTTGCATAATGTTTGGTGACCTTTTTAAGCTGTGACCTCCGCGTTCATCCAAATGAAAGGGGGGTTTTATGACGGGGACTCGATCATCACTGCTCGCCCTCGGGTGGCAAAGGAAAAACTAATGGCTTCTGACATGTTGTGGACAAGGCCGAGCACAGAGCGGGGTAAAATGCCTGCGTGCTGCATCTCAATCTCCAACCAGCAAACACCCGCAGTCCCGAACAACATGTGATGATACATGCAAATGTGCCGTCCGAGTTGGGTAAAAGGAACTTATGGCTGTTTTGCGAAATTCAATGGTGAGGATGATGGCTTACTTCAAATTCTAATCCTGCAGTGTGAAACATGTCCTCGGCTAGGAAATGAATCGCCCGATAAAGCATTATTACCAGGTTCCTGTCTTACAGGTGCTTGTTAAAGTTAATCGTTTGTAGGCTTATGTCATATCCAGTCATAAAAATACAGCAGTGCTCCTAATTTATTTTGGGCTGTTACTCTGTTGGGGCACTGGCTCAGCAGGTGGGGCGGCTAAATCCCCAATCCCCAGTCTATATGGCGAAGTGTTCTTGGGCAAGACACTGAACCCCAAATTGCATTGAGTGGAATGTGCTGAAGGAGTGAAAATTTGAGAAAAACTTTTTTGTAATGTCTTATTTACTTGTGCAGTGTTTTGTAATCCGGTAAAATGGCTCTGCCATCATTCCTGACTTTTAATTATGTGCAGGGTTGTTTTGAATTATAGATTTAGTTGAAATATATGTACAACAATGTGAGTTAACAGCGGTGCCGCGCTGTCATTATAATGCTGTATGTTCACCTCCATGGCAAATTCTAACCTTGAAACTCAATATACAGTTATATTAAAACCTTTTGGACACAATCAATCAACACAACACATTTTTTTCAAGGTTGCACAAGAGAGCTGGAAAACAAGCCTAGTAACAATATTTTGACTAAAAGGAGTGTAATTTCAATGTTGTTAAATGATTCACATATTTATTGTTATTAATATAATTTGGAAGAAGAAATAGTGATACCAACAGTAGTAGAATAGTCCCAAGATTTCACTTTTTTGACATCAATGAAACACAAAACACAGTTCCCCGTTTCTCCGGCCGTGTCCTTTGCGAGGGTTGTCATCATTTAAAGTTTCCATTGTTTGAAAATAATATAAATAAGTCAATGTGAGTGCTGAGTTATGAGTGCAGCGGGGGAAAGTGACCCATCTCATCCCCACCAATCATGCATCAGCAACAGTGCCAAGTCCAGCTACCTTATTAGGCTCGTAGCGGACTAATTACATCTAATCACAATTACTGTGCAGTTCCTCCCCTCACCCCCAGCACACAAAGCCATTATTCTCTCAGCTCGCCTGTAGTTTGATTAGTATCCATGTATGCCTCTAACACATTCATAATAGCAGCCCTCAGCCACTCTTAGGCCACTCACAGATCAGCAGTGATTATAATAAGAGTAGACAGCAAAGATAAAAATGATGGCTGCCGAGTGAGGAAGACAGAGAGGAGGAGTTTCTACGGGAGGGAACGATCATTCTCAAAGCAAGGGAATAATTGCTTCACCAGAGCCTCTATTGCTGCCCTTGTAATCTCATTAAAAAGTCTCGTACTGCATACTTGTGGGCCATTAAAAGTATTTAGCGCTTTTATTAGAATATGAGATGCAAAGCACACGCGTCGCTAGCTTTTTTTGCGTCGTAGTTTGGTGCTTTTTTTCCTTTATTCTTGCCCTGCTTTCATTAAGCGCCACAGACACACACACACACACACACACACACACACACACACAAGGCTGGGCAGCAACAAAAAAATCAGGCCCTTCTCCCGAGTCTTGGCCATGGAAGTAATACCATCACAATGATGCTGCCAGGCCCTGAGGGTACAGTGCAGTATTCTATCGGAGCACCCAATGAACACGCGCAGCACACAAAGATAATGGAGAAGTCCCTGCCCTTATTTTTTTTTTTTTTACTGTTATCAGAGCGTGGTGCACTTATAGGGCTCTCTGTCTTTCACTCCACTCTTCAGTTCTCTGGCCCCTCTTTTCCTGTCCTTTTTACCTCTATATGTCGCCGCCCATGGCCCCATGTTGATCTCGCCCTCTGTCCTGTTTCTTCCTTCTTGCGGTGTAGAGGCTGATTTGTGGGATACAGAAGGAGGAGGGTTACCTTGATCCGTCAAAGATCCATCCTGTCTGCTTTCTTTCCCCCCTCTGTTCAGCCTATTCAGCCTATTGAGCGAGCAGTCATAACTGAAGGTGCTTAAAAAAAAAATAAAAAAAAGGGTGCAATGGCCAGTTCTGCAGCATGAGCAGGAAAAAAAAGAAAACACAATCATAAAAAAAATAATAGTGAGATTTGTTTAGTTTCCTCCTTTTTCAGTCTCACCGCTCCATAAACAGAGGAAGCATTTGCATATTTGTTCATTTAATGTGGCGAGCATCCTCGGACCAGTAATGAGATAAAGCTGCTACCTTATCTGACCACTTTATTAACAAAAAAAGAAAACAAGTGAGTGAGGGCAATGTGGGTCGGTTGGGACAGCTCAGCTGAATCGCTGCTGTCTGGCGGTGGAGATAAGCCAGGCTGTCCCACACCAAAACCGAATCACCACTCGGCAGCACTCACAGGCGCCTCTCGCAGGCGGAATGAATAGGCTCCGCTACAGCATGAAAGCCCAGGGGATAGCATTGTTTAACACTCTAGTGTCCCGCTGAGGGGATCAATACACGATCAGATCTTGATTATATCCACACTTAATTAACCTCAGCAGAAAGGATAGACTGAGTGCCGTACAGCGTGCAAGCCAACAGATGCACTGCGACTGTCTTTGAAAATTGAGCATGATTGTGCACAAAAGTGAGGGATTTTCCTCACCGTGGCGTGCTCCGTGTGGGGATATACATTTGTATTTCTACATTTGTGTGCCAGACATTCCTTTTTTGTCTTTTTTTATCATTGCGTAAACATTTTACTTGTGAACAAATACTTAAGCTGTAATTTAATTTAAAAAAAAACGTTTAAAAAACACAACATGCGAAACATAACATGTTGCATACGACTGTCACCCAAACGGAGCCAGCATTCACAACCGCGTACATATATCAAGAACTGAGGGAACATGTCGCTCTCATGAGGGTGTATGAGTCTTTTTCAGTATAAGCTCCAATGTCCTTGCTGTCCTCTCAACAGCTGTAGGCTAACTGCTCTCCAGAGCCCAGTTTGATGCTGACCTCTCTTTAGATGAGGTGTCACAGTAGCAGGAAATGGGGAGGTGACAGAACTAACACCCCATGACTGACAAATGGAGGTGACAGGAATTAACAAAGTCCATCAATGTTCTGATAAAACAGCAGTGGCGAGTTAGTGCATGATGGAACAAAAACTCCTCATGAAGAATATGGACAGACATAATGACATCATTTTTTGGACACTGATTTTGTGATGTATTGCCTTGATAACTATTATCTTACAATAATGGTAAATGGAGTTCACTGATATAACAAAGCGCAAAGTGCTCTACAATGTGTGTCACATTCACACACACACATTCACACACCAACAGAGGCGGTTGGTTGCCTGGCAAGGCAGCTCAGTCCATCCACTGGGAGCAGTTTGGAGTTCAGTGTCTTGCTCAAAAGCTTATAAATCATGCGTTCTTTGATCATCGACTTTATGTGTCTGATTACAGGTTATGTATTTACCTTTATGCACTTTACTTGTCGAGTAACATGTTAACTACTGCAGTACACTGGTTCTTTAGGAACTCAGCAAAAAGTGAGAATAGTATTATTGTGAAGAATTAGAATAAGTTTCAAAAGAAATGGATTTTGAGACCCGGAGTTAATATTCCATGTCATTGCATCCGAAGTAACATGACTGACGGGTACAGGATATCGATTGATAAAACATAGGACATTTCGTCAAATCAGTGTCCAGTATACTGTATGACAACTGGGCCTGGTTGGGAATTGCTGCTTCCTCAGTAAACCAATCAAATCAAATTACATACTATATGTGACTTTGTCGTAATGCTGGAATCTATCTCTTTGCATCAATGGTGAGGGAGAAGTGCTCCACTAAATCTCCTTGCCCGTCCATTGTGCTCAAACGTAATCGACTGCAGCCAAATTCCATGAGGTGTAGAGACTAGCCCTAAAGCCTGACCCTCTACAGTAATTCAAGCAGGCACCTTTAAAAAATGTCTTCATATGCGTCTTCTTATCTCTCAGACCTTTCATCAGACAAACTGTGCATCTTTTACAAGGTTAACCCTGTGTCTGTGCGATCCTTTCCTGTCGGAAGCTTTTCTGGGCCGAATCATTGTTAGCCACCGGATCTTTTATCTGCCAGAACTGAATTAATATAGTTGATGGGACAAACATTGTCAATCTGCCGGAAGAATGGAGCTGACGGAATTCAATCTCAGCAGACAATACCAAGGGGGAAAGCACTCACAGACAGTGCCACTTTTCTGAAAGTCTTGTGTTCTGGAGAGGTTATTGGCCTTGACAAAAGGGTGATGCAGAGTTTGCCAAAGAGTGCCTCCAATCTTGGAGTGGAGTTTTTTCCATAGTTGTTCTTTCTCCTCTCACCTATTGGCTAATTTCTGGATACCTTTGGTAAACCACAATTCTATCGACTCTTGATGCCCACAAAGTGTATACTGTACCCCACATCGTGACTCATGACGTATCCTTCTTTAAGACTCGTAGCTCTTGTCAAAGCTGTGTTATCAAAAGGTTTGATTGTGAATGTACCTATTTTGACACTATGTTCTGACTTCTCTCTGACTAGATGCTCTTTTCGTGATACTGTATACTGTGTTTATGGTTAAATGGAAACTAGATGACCATATTTTGTCAATTAGGTTTTTGATAAATGGGGGTGGGCTTTTGTAATACGTTGAAGTTAAATTGTTTTATTATTTAACCCATAAAAGGTTGATTTAGTGATAAATTAGATAGTTCTCCCTTGTGATAACTAGTTTAAAAGCCAGTTAAAAAGATTTAGGGGGGAAATGAGTAATGGGATGGACATATTTGGGGTGAAGATTGTGTAATTTATGTATAAATTTGGGATTTTGGTTTACACAGCTCTATTAACATATGATTAACATAGATAAATCAGTTACATGCTAGTTCACTTATTTTCGATTAACATAGGCCTAATTTGTTGGCTAAAATAAAATAAAATGAGTAAAGATTGTTCAAATAATGTTTCGGTAAATCTTGTTTTTTAAAATATTTTTTTAAATTTAAAAGCTTTGTGCAGTTGTACAGCTCCAGCAATAAGTATGAATATTTAACCTTTGACCTTACAGATTGTAACCAATGAAATGTCTCTTTAAACTTTAAAGGCAACATTGATAACGAACGCCTGGCGATTGCTAGACAGCGAATCCCATACCGACTTGGTCGAGTAGTTGACGAATGGCTACTCGACAAAGGTAAAATCACTGATTAAAATTTCAAATAAAATAATTTGATCATAACCGAATTGTAACAAGATTTTGTAAATAATAAACTTAAATAATAAATGTTCAGTAAACCTTTAAAATAAAATGAGTATGAACAGTTAAATTTAGTTTTTAGTGTTTTATACTTTTTATAATGTATTTATTTTTTATGAGTGTCAGTTACTATAATACGTGTTTATTGTCAACTTATGGTTAAAGGGACTGTAAATATGAACATAAATATATTTAATGGAGTAATGTCAGCATTGTTAAAATGTTCATAAATTATTATAGCATTTTGCTGTAAACATAAATGATACATTTAAAAGATCAGACTGGAAAAGTGTGTTATTTGAAACACTTTTCAATTCAGTGCATATGCACGTAATGTTATTTGATATTTTCTGATTAAACTGCTCGCAGTGATAAATAGTTTGCAATATGAATTGGCATCAGAATTTTGAGTCCCTTTAACAGACTTTGTAAATATGTATAGGGCTTTAGATCAATGAACTGTAATATAAAACAAACTGAGTGCATGCTTTGTTTTTTTGTTTATTGTTCAGTAACTAATTCATATTTTTCATGTAAAATGTGAAATTAGCCCCCCGTCATTGTTATGTTCTGGTGTTAATTTCTGTTCTGCATTTTGATAATGATGTCATGAAAAGTTTACTTTAATTGTTTTTCATGTGCCCAACCATATCTTCTTAAAGTTTAATTTCTCATTTGATTTGCTTGCTGCTGCTTAAAGGACGAATAGTTACAAAGAAGCACTGAGAGAAATATTGAAATGTATCTGTGAAATATTGGAGAAAAAAAAATTGCTATATCTATATCATCCATATAGATATAGATATATATATCTATATATCTATATCTATATATATATCTATATCTATCTCTCATTGGATATATATATATATATATATATATATATATATATATATATATATTCTCGTTTTAATCTCTATTCTCTTCATTATTTTAGATTAGAGCGTTTGCTGTTGTTGTTTTAGCAAAGCTGCATTGACTTTCTAAATTGCGTGGTTTTTTTTATTTTACATGCTTTTTTTCCCCCTCCTTTTCTTTTCGTAGGCATCACTCATGATTATAACTGCAATAAATTACCAGGGTTTGCCTCTACAGCCCGTAATTTATTGGTCTCATTAGCCAGTGGGCAAATAATCTGTCTTTCTGTCCTTTTTTTGTTTTCCTGTTCAGTTAAATTTGCCGAGTCTACAATTCAACATTCTCGTATATAACATTGTTTTCCCACAGGGCGACAACTTACGATCTTCAACAGCCAAACCACTATACAGATTGGGGGCTGGGAGCGAGATCGGAGTCGATCCTTTCAGGGCCAGCTTTCGGGCCTCTACTATAATGGCCTGAAGGTGTTCAACATGGCTGCAGAGGGGGATCCCAATATAAGGATCCAGGGCAGCGTGCGACTTGTGGGGGACTCACCCTCCTCAATCACACCGCAGTCCAGTACCACAGCCAACCGCTCAGAAACATCCACATCCATCATGGAGATCACCACCACCACAGCGTCCAGCAGGAGAGTCAAGCAGACGACACCACGAGAACCCCAGCAGGTAAGATCATCTCAAAGGGATTTTTTTTTTTTTTTTTTTTTATGTCATTCCTATTATTATTGTCTTGGCTTGATCTATATTGTGAGGCATTCAAAGCACAACCTGGGGTTAAAGACATCCTGGTTTTGATGATTATTATGATCTTTTGTGAAGAAGGCATGCTTTACTTACATCAGGTCTGCATTCTCTTTAAGTCCTCTGACCTAAAAACGGCTCGAAAAAAAACAGGGTTCTTTCACTATGGGGAGCCGTACCCCAGACACTGTTGAGAATTTCTCCTGTTTGTAATCAGATACGGCACCATGAGGTGTCTGCGTGTGTGTGTGTGTGTGTGTGTTAGTGATAACCATCACAGAGGTCCTCCATCATCTTTATCTGTTGCGCTTGAACGCTGCAGCATCTGCAGGAGCATATTACTTCTCAAATGTCACAATGTGTGACTAAACAATGCAACACAAAATGTGTGTCCTATCCAATAAAATGCCCATCATGCTGTTAGTTCATACGCGCTGCCAAGGAGAGACGGGTTTTTAAATTAAAATCTTTGCAAAACATCACCAACTGTGAATTCAAAAAATGTATTCTGAGTTTTATTTTTCAGATTTGAAGCGACCGTATTTGCTTTGAATCCCTACTGCCGTCGCTTTAACCTGCTCAATTATAGATGGAAAGGTCAATGACTCATCCTGTGAGTCAAAGTTTGTGTTGACTCATTGTGGTCACTATCAGAAGTGTAATTTAACTGTATTGTGGCGCGACAACATCAGAATAATCAAGCGACCTTAATTGGCTTCACGTGTTTTCAAACACATTACATTAAAACGGAAGATCCATGTGATTCACATCTACCCAGTGATAGTGTGAATAAGGCGTCATTATCACTAAGGGGCTTGGATTTATTTTGATTCTTTGGTAGTAGAAATGTCTTAAAATTTGAGATGAGTGAGATGAGTTTCTTCTAGTCATTTTTTGGGGGGTATTTCTTAAATATCATAAATAGTTTAGAAGTTATGGTTAAAGAAAAATGAAAGTAAATACAAGAATTAAAATGTATTAAAGAACAATATAATTAGTATTCGGTTCAGAAGTAAGACCAAATAAGAGGTAAACACGCCGCCTTATATGAAGACTTAGACATTCACACGTGTAGAGGGAGAGCATGTGTGATTTTAAAATGAGTACATTCCTATAAATGTGTGAGTTTGTTGCACAGAAAGAGTATTTTGAATTAATGACACTCTAAAATGACCCTTTAATCAGTGTTTAATCAGCTTTCACAAATATAGTTTAAAATCATTCTGGATTTAACTTGTTTGGACTTAATCGGATTTGGTAAAGGCAGATTAAAGCATCTCAAGGAGGGGGTGGGATCAGCTTCATATTAGAATACATACACACAATCAAAATCTGATGATTTTTATTCCTTTCTGACAGATTACCTAACTTTGTCAGCGTTTCAGTTTTGTTGTGACAACAATACACACCCCATTCAGTCTGAAACATTTCAGCCTCTTTACTTTTACATCAGAGCTTATACTCCTAAAAAAGGAAGCTTTAAAATCATCTTAAATGTAGATGCATCTAGGCAACCAAATTTCAGCTTTAGTTTCAAGCATTTTTTTTTTTTAAATTAAAAGATGAACCATATTGAAAGAAAATATCAAATTATCCTTTCAGTTCGTTCAACCCACATCCAGGGTGCAGAAATGACAAACTCCCATAAAGAAATCGGAGCCCTGCTGTCAACTAAGCAGCCATGAAGACTCCACGTTACTGGCTGTCCTCCTAAGTCTGTCTGAACCAAAACTATGATAACAGTTTGTGAAAGGCTCTGCACAGGCTGACAGATATTGCAATCATAAATATTGATCCTGCGGAATAGCTTTTGCTCGGACCAAGCGTGGCTCCTTGAACCATGGCACGAGCATGTAATCCAGGTGAAATATTAGATAATAGACTATAATTAGACTCAGCAACGTGCAGTGTTCTAAATTACCACCGAGGAACCAAGAGACTGGAGGAAAGGAACAGGTTTGATTAGATGAATGCTTGCCTCTTCGTCTCAAGAGAAGAAAAAAAACAAGCTATAAATGATTATGACCATGGAGGACAATATGGAGATGGGCGTTATGAGAAAGAAATGTGTATCTTGTACCATCGCATGACTTTATGAGCGTTATAGAAACGAGATGAATGTTCTGATCAGCAACAAGTTGACCTGTAGCGACCATCTATAAGGTTACTGTTTTTGATGTAAGCAGTTTGTCCAAACTTGATGATACTTAAGGTTTCTTTGTTCCTTCGGTTTAGTATACCGTCAGTCAGGCTTTAGAGGTATTAAGTGGCGATAACTTTTCTTTCTAATTTGACAGAGACATGTTTTCTTCTGTTAACCTGTGTTGCAAGCTCATCTTGCAGCACAGCAAAGTGACATACAAAAGATTGGAAAAAAAGGAGAATAGCCAAGGCCAACAGTGTGGTTGGAGTTTTATTTTACGCATTCATACTGGGGAGAAAAAAAAAAAAAGGTCACGGGATTAAAGCTTTGCTTGGTGATGTAGGTGGAGAGATGAATGAGGCATGCAAAAATGTGTGCGGAGGGAGATGTCATCGTGCTCACTCTGATTCAACGTGACGACCTTCCCATGGTGAGCTGGAGCGGCAGGACATTTCTGTTGCGGGACGCTACACTTAGAAAGACATCATGTCTGGTCTCGGTAAAAAAGAGACGATGCATTCACTGCCCTTTCTCCTGAATAGTCAGCGTTTTAATCATTGTCCAGCTGTTCCATCTCCCCTCTAATGCCGAATGCAGCTCGCTGAATGCTTTTATATCCTGAGAGCCTTATTACTGGGACGCATACATTTTTAGTATCGGTGGTCCCGGTGGAAATAAAATGGCTAACACAGGCAGCAGCAGTTTGGGGCTATGACCACTGCAGCTTAAAATGGTTCTTTGGAAAATGTTAACTGTTCTGTCATAGCAGGGAAGTGGATCCAAGATCATTTCAATAAATAGTCGCCTCTCATTACACAAAAATCAATCAGTCAGACTCACTTTTCATGCAGGTTGGGACAGTTTAGGGGACTTAAAAAGGGATTAGAAAATATGAAACAATGCGAAAATGCATTTAAAAAGTATACATAGAGTAATTGGTAAAACTGAGGGAAAGAGAGGTAGATTAGTGATGCCTTTATGAACGCAACTGCAAAAAAAAAATGTATTAACATACAAGATAACAATAAAACCTTTTTCTAAAATGAATTTAACTAAATTAAAAACACATACAATACTTGGATAGTATATAATAATAAATTGGATTTCACATCTACATGCAGAATTGTGAAGTTGTAGGGGCTATAACACTTAGTGTCAAAGAAAATAGCCATTAAATCTCTTGAAACCCCTCAACGCTTAGAGTCAGGGAAGCAAAATATTTATGTAGAAAGAGACACATTCAGATCCTTATTCTGTGTTTAAATAATGCGTAAGTGGCTAAAACTATTTTTATGAGCATAATTGAATGTGTCCTCCACTGAATGTGTACTAAATGAAGACAAAATCAGGTTTTTATTAATGTAAGAATGGTAAATGACACAGTGCATGATTTAGTAACGTTGATTATTATTTTACTATTATAGCCTCTTATCAATGATCAATCCTGATACATGTTTCCAATAAAGAAATGAAAAACAAACGATGTGTGGCCAACATAGGCAGACTTACTGTCCACAAAATCCCACTACAATGTAATCGTTCATTGACACTGGTTGTACAGTTTGAGGCGGTGTCTATTTGCATTGGCTCAGTTATTTCCAAGGGTAAAGTCATTGGCTAATCATCATTACAGTAATGATCTTCTTCTGTGTGCCGTCTCAGGTGTGCCATCAGAAAGTTCTCTAAATGCTTGAGTGGGGTTATATTGTTATTGAATACTGTGGGCCTTCTCTTATGGGTAACATTATATTAATGTCATTCTTCTCAAGCCACTGGGTGTCCACTCATGCTTTATTAACAAGAATATTATCATCTTGGCGCACTGGCACAATGAGGAAAGACGTGCACCATGGGGGAAAAAAATGATGAGTCACAATTGTTGTTTTAATCATAATTTGAATAATACATTTGCTTCAGAGAATAATAAGTTCACTTCAAGACCTTAAGTCCACACAGTAATAATCGCAGTAAATGACAACAGAACCTTGTGTTGGTGTTATTGTTGTTTAAACACATCTTCAAAGTTTTGTGAGGCTCAAAAGTTTGGTGGGTTTTGTTTCAGCCGTGGCTTTTGCTTTGCGGTGAGCTTCCTGCCCCAGTGCGGGGGAAGTAGCTTATTGTACAGACTGGATTGTCATTTCCTAATGAAGTGTCTGCTCCGCACGGCAGTGCCTGGTCACTTCCAATTAAATGATAATTCACTTGTGTGTGCGTTCACAAACAGTAGACCACCTACCCACACTCAGATACACTCCAAGAAATTGTACTCATATCTCTAGTAGGATCTGGACTATTCCCTCCTCAGTCTCATGTACTTATTCTCACAGATAGTAAGTTCGTCCCCTTGTTGCTCTTAAAAAGTCAAATTCTGTGATTATGAGAGGGAAATCTGGAATACAACACATGGTGTCAGATTGGTGAGAAAAATAGAGGGAAAAGACTGTTAAAAAATACATTTGGAGTACGTACATTCTGAATGATTTGATAACACCTGCTGCAAAAGTGTAACTTTTGGATTCGAACGTCATGTTTCCGAAGGTGTTGTGTGTTGTGAAGGAAATGTCGAATCGTAAAAAGGAAAGATATTAGATGAAACTTAATCACAACCATATACAGTTAAAGAGATAGAGCCCTATGTGGTTGTTCACCCTCCCTGTGAGGGGAAAAAGACAAATGTCTGCTATCTCGAGGAGCCATTGAGAGCTTTTGACAGTGATGGATCCTCACCTGCACCGCTCCGTATTATCAACCCTGGCCAGTACACATACAGTGTATAAATCTCACAAACCTTCTCAGTATGTGTCTGCCAGCCACCAATCACTGTGGTTGTCTGCAGAAACATCCTCTCCAGTTTATGCACTCCAGCCACAAGGACAGCGTGCGCCCCAAGAAAACATTCTACAACAGTGTTTTATGTCTTTGGCGTTGTCTTGGGAATACATTAGTATGTAGACGACATACTTTTGATATGTGTTCTGCAGTGGGTCTTAATTCGGTGGCAATTAGGACTCACATTTCAACTCTGGTGTTAATAACCCTTTTCTGCCTTTTTATATTTATAACACTCCAAATTAATTGTCAGTCGTGTTTCATAATTGAATAAATAAGTGATTTATCCAACCTTGCAAACACACTCAAGCAATAGTTCAACACAGCTTGTTTTAAGTGTTTAACAACATTCCGTCAATTGTTTTTATTGGTTTTCGATGTGATTAGTGTAGAGTTGTTGTGGTTTTTTTCTTTCTGTGCATGGATCAAAAATGTAAATCTACCATAAACCATGCCAAAGATACTACATATATTAACCATAAATGCCAGTATAAATACCAGCTCGCCCATCTGTCTGAAGTTAAATCTTTTCTCCGAACAAGTCAAAACAAAGGAACTCTTAAAAGAAAGAGTCCAGAGGATCACTGGAGTTATTAAAATGTCCGCTCCAGAGACCTTGAATATCAAATGTAAGACAGTCCTTGCTCAAATGTGACAGTTATTTTTCACCTCTTTTGACATTTCATTCTTTCCATGTTCCTTTCATAACCTTTCTAAATGGTACAGTTTCCCCTTTTATAGCTTGTTGCTTGTGAAAAATCAAGAAATGCAGATTATGGCCTGCCCCGGGGAGAGCAAATGGTCACTGTGTCACATCACTGCCACAGAATAGCCAATTGCCCCCACTACTTCTGATTAACCCTGAGTTCTGGTGGGTGTAATGGCCATTCGGGGGAAGTGAGGGACATTCAAAACACATTGTGTCGGCCATTTCATCTGTACTCACAGCACATAGGTCATCTCAAGCTGGACTGGCTTGTAGTGGTTCTGTTTGTCCCGGTCCCTGCAACAAAGGTCAGAAACCTGACCTGTCTGTAATTCCCAGGGATAATCAAAGATTTGACATGCTGCATTGCCACACCTTCAGTGCAGTGCTTGGGTACCTTCCAGCCTGTTTCTGTTGACTCCTACAAACACTCTGTAAGAAAATTTGTGTCTCAATAATCTGTGAAAAACCTTCTCTAACTTAGCACTCAATAACTGCTCATTCTGCAGTCTCTTTTCCTGCATAATCACCCATGCAGTGTCTCTCTCTCTTCATTCGTCTGGTACTACCTTTAGGCATTGCTGCGATAGCTCCGATACTGTCGGGATTATTGTTTTACAAATTGGGGCTGCAATAAGCCTTTGCAGCCTCGATGTATTACTAATCCTGCATGTTCCCCGATTCAAACCTGGGTGTTATCTTGTGTGAGTGTTTTCTTAGTGTGAGTAGAGTTTTTTTTTTTGGTCATTTGTTTGCTTTATAATAACTCTGTTAAATTCTATAGGTACTGTATATACTCTTTTTTTTTTTTCAAGTACAATCTAAAAATTGTAACAATAATGATCCTGAACTCCTGTGTGTATGGATCCAAACTAAATAGGTTGTCGAAGACTTTGTAGTATTCCGTCAGTTATTACTAAGTGGAATAAAGTTGCTCAGTTTTGAGTTTGATAGGACCAAAAATACTGCAACCAAACGAAATGTCTCACAGTGCTAATAAGAATACAAATCCTTGCATTTTGGCTTCGCAAATTATTTGTGCCATCTGTTTCCCATATAAAATAACTGTAACCTAAATCTAGGATCACCTCCAAATTTTAAATTGGGCAACCTGCTGTTGAAAACAGAGTTGTACTGCATTGGTCCGGATATAAGAACTTTTTCTTTCTTGGAAATAGATTTGAAATATGAAATATGGGGTCCTATCCAAGCTCATAAATTCAGCTCCTGGCGTTATGCTGAGTCTTGCATAACACAGAAACTGGATGTGATCCGCAGACACCTGACTCAGTATATCAAATGCGTGGTCAATGGTCAACATGGTGATCAAATCGACGAGATGACATTCCTGGTACAGGTGCTGGATTTTGTTGTAAATAAGATCAAAACCTTGAAAATGCCACAAGTCAAATGCCGTGCATAGCAGAGCGGTATTCGTCATAGTGCACAGGAAACATAAATAGCAGCAGTGGGTACGGCTTGTGTTGTGTTTGTTTATGTGATTTATTTTTTTAAATGGCTTTCATGAGTGAATGTCTTTAGAGAACCTGACGGAGTGTGCGGTAGCGTGCAACTTTTTCAAGCCAGGATGTTTCAGTTTGGCGATGAATGATTGCAGACCAGTCAAATGCAAAGTCTGCCTTGCTGGTTTGCAACAGATGTAGGGATGATACTGAGGTGCATCTACATCCTATTAGAATAAATTTGCCATGAATAAATGGAAGCACATTTTAAAACAAGAACAAACTGTCACTTTCCTATATGAATAATTCCTATCACCATTCCAGCCGTCTAATTTGCATTTCTTTCAGTAACTAATAAACAAACTGAGTTTATTTTCTTTACGATACATTAAAACATTATCACATAGATATATATCAAAAATCCAGTGAAATGTCCTTTTCAGGGCTGTTTGAACATACTTTGTTTATTTTGTGTAACTTTTGGAGGATTTAATCGGAACCTGTTTTGTTGCATTATTATTGCTGGACTGGGTGAGGATAAATGGGAAATTACTGATTTGTAAAATGATTACACTCCCCCTTTTAGTTGCCTTTTCATATTTGTATTAGGAATTGCTTGTCACATTGCTAACCAAGTGGAACCGTTTCCTTCCACTCATCGGGAGGCAGATCTTATTGTAACATGAGAATCAGCCATTTTGCACTCCTGGCACATTCTACCTCTGTTCACTCACCAATTAAAAACCAGATCCATGCTATGAAAACTGAAAAATTACTGGAGTACTAAAAGAGGGCAGAGAAAAATCAGCAAGGGTTCAGCCATGTTAGATGACTATTATTTAATTTGAAGATATTAAAACAAATGGTCTCAGACTTAGCAACATGCTGCAGTGTTTGGTTTGAGTGTCAGTGCCCTGTAAGCTTGAGGGGCCCTTTAATTATTCAGAGAAAGAAAACATCTTCAGGATAAGATTTCCCCCGCAATGCAGATATATGGGATTGACCATCATGCTAGTGATATACTCTCTCTCGGCTTAAGAAGAAAAGAGAAAACAAGATCAAACATATTTCTTCGCTGACAGGTGTGCTATTGATTTTTCACGTTCATACTGTATATATATATATATATATATATATATATATATATATCAGTAACATGCCTCGAGCATCAGGATTGGGTAGGCAGTGTCATCAATGTCAACATCAACAATAGTTACGTGATAGGTAGCATCATCAAATGAAACTGTGCTTTTCCCTTCATACCCACTGCAACCATCAAAGGCTTTTATTTTGACACAACAAGCAGGAATACCATGGCAGGACAACAAGACACACAAAAAAAAAAACCTCTTCACTCCTGGTTGCCAACTTCCAAATCCTAAACTTAACTAAAATAGATCAACAAACTAACTACACGGCCTAAGCAACAAAAACACAACACAATCATTACCAACACTAACAAGCATAATATAGCCCCAAATAAAGACATTTGACACACCGCCAACCCAACTCCCATAAAGCGATCAGCTCCGTGACGCTACAATATGTTTCGGCTAGCAAGTGTTAATCTAACAAAATCAAGATCGTAAAACACCATTAAAAAAACCTAAACAGTTATTCAATAGCAGTCTCCATACTCTCCCAACAAGATATATCTCATGACATGGCAGCGCATCCGTTGTTTATTTTGGAAACAGAGAAAATGAAAACAACTCGGACTGCAGAGCTGTCTGCGGTGCTGAAATCACTATTGCGGTGCGTCTGCACCCCAAATTTACATGAAAGTACGAACAATTTTCTGACCTTTCCTTTGCTAAAGGTCTGGTAGGTCAGGTGTTGGTCTCTCGTCTTTTAAAAGCTGCTGTTCTTCCTGAAAAGAAAGTTGTGAAAATGTCTTTATCGTCTCTAGCGCTATCAT
This sequence comes from Lipophrys pholis, assembly GCF_963383615.2. Taxonomy (NCBI): domain Eukaryota; kingdom Metazoa; phylum Chordata; class Actinopteri; order Blenniiformes; family Blenniidae; genus Lipophrys; species Lipophrys pholis. The sequence goes on along the minus strand of NC_137642.1, from coordinate 14,050,283 downwards.
CCTGCCTGTTAACCCACCAACTAGCCGGAGAGCGTAGCAGGGCTGTATCATTTCAGGAATGCACTGTGAACGTACGTATAGCATTTAGCACAGCGCGGTTACGTCCAAAGTCAGCGTGGCGATCTGCCTTTTTACATAAATGATTTTCATATTGGGGAACTGACTGTGCATGCGCAAACATCCATACACTGGATATGACTGGCAAAAGCAGAGCAGCAGTATACCTTCGGGAGAAGGTGTGGCCTTCAGGGGGGGTTGGCCTTCAGGAGAGGGTGTGGCCTTCAGGAGAGGGTGTGGCCCTCAGGAGGGGGTGTGGCCTTCAGGAGAGGGTGTGGCCTTCACAGTAAGACAGCAGGAGTGAGTGACTTGTGCAGCCTCTCTGCCATACCAGGAACTAGCGGTGTTGAGTCATTTGGGCTATGAAAAGCACAAAATGCTGACACTTTCAAACCTATAGGTACTGTAAGCTACCGGAAATTGAAAAATTTATTAGAATTAATTATATTATAATTAAAACAAATAATCAAAATGAATATTTCAATCATTTCAATTCAGCCTTGAGTAGGCACTGCCTACCCTGACTGCATGTCAATGATATATATATACATAATAGAATTTTATTTTATTTTATTTTATTTTTTTAACTCACGACTTACCAAAGCTGTACAAACTGGATTCACAGCAGATAATTCTGCAGCTACACGTTGCACAGCAACAATCATTTCCTGAGTTTAAACGAGTTTTGTTGTTGGATGCCTTTCCGCATAGCTTGTCCCGCTGACCTCCTTAGCTCCTGGTTCCGGAAGTGACGTGTCAGTTTTGGGGCTTTTTTGGGGTGGGGGGGGGTGGTCCTGTTGTGTGTTGCCCCAGATCTGGTCACGGTTTTGGCCCACTCGGTACAAACAGATGGCAAAGGAGAAAACACTGAAGACCTATGGTGGCCTCAAGCCCCACGACACTGACTCCCAGGGACAGACCAAATCCATCATTTTAGTGTTACTGGGGGCTATTATGGAAACTGCCCTTCAACATTATGTTATGGACATACAGTCCACCTTGGTAGGGGTGAAAACAAACATGCCAGTGAGTGTCAACATGTGTTCACTTGATTTAATGAATGACTGCATCTTTCATAAGCTGACAGCAGAGACAAGCTTGTCTGCAGCAGGTGGACGTTCAGGACAAGACAGTATGCCTCGTCTTCCTGTGGTGACTTTGTATTTTCTTGTTTTAAAGTTTGAAGCCAAGTTCATCAATGTAACAGCCATTATTAAAGGAGACAACAAAGAAGCATATTTGCTTTTGCAGGTTTTTGCACTACTGGCAGCCTCTCAGAGGACTACAGCTTGTCCTACTAAATCTGTTTGGATGACAAGAATAAAACCTACGCACTGTGAATGTTATTTTACAAAGTGTCGTTTTTTTGTGTGGGGGAGAAACCAACACTGACAGCTTTACAGCTCATTTTAAATACCATATCATTCCCTCTCAGGACAGTTGCCGTTGTGATTTGTAGCAAATGAATCTACCCCTCCACTGACTGTTAAACACGATACAGTCCGTCCCCACAGCAAGTGCCCACATTTGCAGGGTTGTGCAATCACCTGGTTTATACTTCACATTCATGGACATGAGCTGTGTGCCAACTGCTCAGTGAGCTGTGCTGAGCCCTCTAAAAAATGTTTTAACAACATTTACTTCAGAAGCTGATAGAGGGTGTGAGACACAAACTTGCTTGTGCATCCAAAAGCAACTCTATTAATGAATGCTACAAGCAGTGGGACTCACATGTGACATTTTAACACTTGCCACTAAAGTAATGCATCCACTCTCGTATCCTCAGATGAGCAAATGATTTCACAGCAACTGAGGTTAAAGTTGTGCGGTGCACATATCAAGAGATGGCTGCTTCTATTCAAGTAGCAGCCATCTTGACACCACATCAAATATACTATACAGGCAAGCTTAGGGATGGAAGGATAATATGAAGTAATATCATTACCAGATTAGATTAAGCTAACACAAATTCCAGGTGGTGCAGAAATGAAATAACATCTGCGAGCGAGCCAGCTCTTAGTTTGTTGCAGAGAAAGTAACGGAAAAGTAGCTTTGGGAAATAAATCAATTTATCTAAAGGAATTCGTTGACATTTTCAGGAAATACTCTTGGTTGTTTGCAGAGATTTAGATGCTGCTTTTTACTGCAATAAACACAAACCAACAAAAAGCAGGTGGTTAGTTTAGCATAACACAATAGAGAAAAGTATAACCTTCCCTGTGTTATGTACTGTAAAAGTAGCTTTTCTTTTTCTTCAGTCATTTTAAAGGACAAGTCATCACACTCAATAAAAGTAACCACTTTGAATATTATGTGTTTGAAATAGTGACTTTATGCTCAAATAAAAGTGGTTGTGAATACCATTAAAAAATGTAAAACTAAGCACAGCATGAGATAAAGTGCTCATATCAAATAAGAAGCATTTTACTTTATGTGACTGCTTATTTAATTTTATGTACGTTGTTTATGCTCACTTCAATGCTACAAAAAAGAAAAGGAACAGTTGTTTATATAGGAGGTGTTTATTTTATTGGTGTTAAAGTTGTGTTGTTTATGTCTGCACACAAAAAATTGATTTTAAAAGAAATGAGTTGGGATTCCACAAGGTTAAGTGGTGGATTATGTGTCTGCTTGATTTATTTATTTTTTTATCAGAGATTGAGTTTGTTCAGTTAAATGTTCAAAACGAATCTGCTTCTACATTTGATGTTTATGTTGTAACCTTTTGGACAGATTTAACTGAAACAAAAAAAAGAAAAATGCAGTATCATATGTAGTAGTCTTAAGAGCACATCCAGCCATTAAGTTCAGTCGTGAACCCTTCAAAGGCAATGAGATGGATCACTGATATAAAATCAGTTTTACTTGATCCTGTCAATTGGGACCAACTTTAGCTGCCGGTTATTCATTCTTATTATTTATATCCTGATTTTCAGATTCTTTTTTTATTTCTCTTGGCTGTCTGAAACGATTGCTCGTTGTTTTGTCGCAATTTTTATGAATGACAAGTCCCAACTTGCAGGAAGGGGATCTGATTATGATGATTCTACGTGGGAGCTACAGGCGACCTGGTCCGCTGCTGTAGGGCAAAGCAGCTCTTCCTCTTTCCTTGTCTCATGTTTTTGCAAACGTTACACATGGGAATTAAGCCTCAGTCCATTCATCTCAGCAATGATGGCATCTATATTAGGATGACAAATTTGTTCCTGTCACCTCATGAGGGACTGGGACTGCATGTCAAGACGCAGGTAAAGTCAGTGAGACAGTGATTTGTGACCAGGCTGCATATCTCTTCCTCTTCTGTGCTCCCTTTCTCAAAACACACACAGCCACAAGCTTAGATTCGTCATCTATTTTTAGATTTCCAGGCAAGGGGACATGAAAATGAAGAATTACGTAGTCTCTTTGGCTTGAACCAAACTATTTCTCCAAAATGACAAGTGTTTGTATGTTAGCATTTAGATAGAAAGCTCCATGATCACAAGCAATTCTCTGGTAATTGTTATGCTCCCCGTGTCCCTCAGCTTATTCTTAGTGTATGATATTCCTTCTGGGCAGTTCTTTGCTCTCAGGCCAGATTACCACCAAGGCAAGCTACAGACATGCACAGAGCTCCAGATTCGATTTCAGATAACAGAAATATCAGGGCATCCAGAGGGGAAAATGCTTCAATGCTGACAGATCTCATTTATCTGAGAAGTGTGAAGGCAAGGATAAGGGGCAGGGACAAAGTCAGCCATGTAATATACTTCTATGGAGCAGTGTTTATGCACAGGCAAGAGAGAGAGATGAAATGAGAGAACATGAGGAGGGGAAGCGTAGGAGGTAGATGGAAGCAGATAGTGTCTTATGAATATCATATTAAGATTTTATCATTTAGAGCATGTAGCTAACAGAAGGCATCCAGCCTTCTCCTGTGTAATCTGCTAGACGCTGTATACTACATGGCAGCCGCTCAATATGCACTCCCCTTGCACCGTGAGGCGAATACAGCCACTTATCCATACTGTGTGCACATTATTTATGTATCCCTCGCAATAAATAATATGTCACGCTCAATTAGAAATCAAAATATCAACTGTTCATCATACATCGCACAGAATGACTTGAGCTGCCAAAGAGTATGATTTAGGCACCAGTCACACATGGTTCACGGTGAGTCAGAAACTGACTGATGCTGATAGTGTGACGCAGACACTGACTGGGAAACGGACTGTGTGTTTCCTCCCTCGCAGCCAGACAACTTTCTTGGTTAATTCTGTGTCGCCGTCACAATATACCGTCTTGAATCTGCATTAAGGCCACGCAGATGCCTGTTCCAGGAAAATAAGCCGAACATGAGTCCTGAGGGGGACGTGAGGAACATCTACAAAGCGTTGCCTTGAAGGAGCCGCATTAGAAGGAGTCCTCAGAAAGCAGTGTTCTCGGGCTCCCGAGAGGGAGCACGTTTAATGAGGGCACAGGCATCTGTACATTTTAAAGTAGTTCTTCAATTACCTCATATCTACATCTTGTACACTCCACCTATACACTCCTACATTAGCCCCGACCTGTCCCCGTGTATCACTCTCTGAAATACATCCTTTCATTTCATGTCACAAAAGCTTTTGAGGACCAAACTAGCAATTGACCTGTCACTGCTCTCTCTCTCCACGGAAAGTGAAATCGAGTTGATTCATTTCCTTTGCTTTCTCAACAGTGACTATCTTATTACCAGCGACCTTTACACAGTAAGTGATAATGTAACGTCCATGTACACTTAACCCTTTATCGGACAAGTGAACATATTTTGTAAAATGTTCATCTTTGTATAATCACTTCTGATCTAACAATGGTAACTTGAAGGGAATGCTACAGTATAGTTAAAAATGGTTCTGCTATTTATTGAAATATATGTGCTCTAATTATTGTATCTGCATAAGCAGGTTTCTTCTGTGCTTGCTGTGCATGTATCAGGTGTATGAAGCTCCCTCCCAGCGCCTTGTTAGACTGTCCGGGGTACGGTGACTTCAGCCTTGAGAAAGATGCATGGCAAGCCGGAAACATGTCGGTACCTGGGGAAGAGACGGAATGCCTCCGACCATTCTTTTTTTAATGACACTCTGATACTCGGCCTGAGGTCCAGTTGCAGCAACAGCTGCCTCATTTTATAAAAAGCAAAGCCCTTCTCCCAAAAGGGACAGTGTCTCATAACTGAGCAAGTGAAAACAGCTGTCCACCACGGTCGCGTTTACACTGCTGCGTGCACAAACAAGCAAAAAGAGAGAGAAGTACTGTACATACCAATTATTCTGAGTTAATTGCCTTTGAGAAATGTCACAATCATTTTGCATGAATTCTCAGGCACTCTGAAGATCACACTACCTACAGACGGTTCCTCTGCTCATATCCAGAGCAGTACAATACCTCTTGTGACAGTTATGGTTAGGGAGAAGAAGAAAAACCATCATTTGATTCAGTGATTTTCCTGTTTAGAGAATAGCTTTGTTTATCCAAAGATTAAGAGGATGTATTAAGGTTTCAAAGCTCATCTTACCCAATTACCTTTCCAAATAAATAGTGTTTAGTATTTATCGTCTTCATTTAGTGAGAAGTCCTCTGTGTATCAACAGGTCAAGCTGTGTGGTATGGAGACGACTCATCTGTTCTGCTTATGCTGTTAATTGCAATATCTTTTGATGCAGACCTTGTTGTTATGTATTGTTATGAGTGCCATTATAGCCATTTACAGCATTTCAGCTGCATCTCAACAATTGTTTTTCTGGCAGAAATAATTGTGAATTATTCCCTCTTCTGCATATTTTTTTAGGGCTCATTTTTTTTTGAATGATGGCTGTGATGCTGCCTGTTTGAACGCTTTGGTGATCCGTTTGTAGAAAATGCCAGAATCTAATTGGAAATCCTCTTCGTTGAGGATACAGTGGAGATTATCAAAATTTTTACTCAGTGCTGTTGTTCCCTATTGTTCATCATGCCCCTCTCAGTTACAGTGGCAATCTGTTGTGTCACCATGAAGCCTTGCATCAGTGCATCTGTTAACTAACTGCTAAAGGAAACAGCCTGGCAAATTTTGGATTATTTTGAATTCGATAAGTATGTTATACACAGTGTGTATCATATATACATCTCTACATCTGTGTTTCCCACACAGCGAGCTGTGACAGCGATAACGCCATCCCCATTGTCTCTCAGCTTTACAAGTCAGAATCTGTGTGAGGCCATAACGTTGACAGCTTGGCAGGCCAGCAGCAGGAAGAGTGTGGGCGAAGGCCAGGCAATACACTGAGCCGAACTCGCAGTCTGAGAGGCCCACACGCCTTCATTATTCAGTTGGAATCTATTGAGCATCTGGGACTAAATTATTCATCAACATCGACCTAGTTCCAGGGTGCTAAGTTAGATACTTGGATGTCGTCAGGCGTTCTGATAAGAGCTGCAGCTGCAGGGTGATAGCTGCCATGGGTAAATAGAGACTATGTGCTCAGATCATAAAAAGTGCTGGCCACCATTTCATTGTTATAGGCTGTAGTTTTGTATAACAGAGCCTTTAAGGTGAGATGAGCCCAGTGTAAGAGAAAGGAGGTATATTCTTCAGCCTGTGTCTCACTATGAGCCATCCCTATCTGCTGTCCCTCCGCCTCTCTCCTTCCCTCTCATTCCTTCTCTCTCTTTTTACGGGTTCACTAATGATGTGTTGTTGCAAGACTGAAACTTAGGACAACAAACTCCTCCCAATTAGTTTGTGCACATTGCAACTCTGGTCATATGCGGACCCAAGCTGGCCACTTTCAGTGTAAATAAGTGCCAGCATGATAAACAATGGAACACACTGAAGCATATGAACACACACTCACACACATACACACACACACTCATATATATATATATATATATATATATATATATATATATATATATATATATATATATATATATATATATGAGTATATATATATATATATATATATATATATGATGACAAAATGTGCAGTAATTTAAATTCTAAAACATTTATTTTTACCAGAGAATAACAAATTTGAACACTTCAAGGGTCTTAAAAAATTCATCGTCATTACCACAGGGCCAAATTATGACTCAGCACATTTACCACAAGGATTGGAGAGAATTATGGCAGCTAATTTAATAAAAGAAGGAGTAATTGTATACATTTTAACCAACAATAATGCCTTTGCTTTTTTTTCACCTTGAAACAAGGAACAGGGCCCACCAAGCCACCATTTGCTTGTGCTTGATTTAGAGTAAAAGTTCAAAGTTGCACTCAAGCCAGATATAATGAAATGTACGATAGACAGATGTTTCACATAATATTTTCTTTTAAATGGCCTTAATAAAAAGCGTCTCAATGCAGTCTATCGCTGCTGTCTGTAATTTCTTCCTTGCGAGGTCTTTGCTTAGTGTTGTCAGCCCCTGGGAAACAGTTATTTACTGGGGTACTTACATCTGATGGATCGTATACTATATGGGCATTAAGGAACAGACGTAGCTGAACAAAAATTGGTCTAAGTCATGAAGCTCCATCTGCAGGTGTGCATGCAGTTTGAAAAACAGCAAGGCTTGTTTTGTGAAAAGATTATGTGTTGGCAGCCCTCTTCTCTGTGATTATTCAATCCACCCCAGATTTTTCTTGTTGATAGTGGCAAACCGTTTATGGCATTCTGAAGAAATATTCGGATTTACAACAAATCTTAACGGGTGACAAAAGCATGGACACTGAGTAGAGAACTGTTGTTATTTGCTTCTGCAAAATAGCTTACTTTGGATAAAATAGAGGGCTTACAGGAGAAAAGCAAAAAAAAAAAAAAAAAAACAGAAAGGCAAAAGAAAACAGCAAGCATCCTCAGTGGAATACATTACCAGGACAGCAGAGGCACGCTTCAGATAAACCCTTCAGATGCCTTCAGTGTCCTCCTGACTTTCAGCCCGTCTCCAAAGAGACATGTTGTGTGCCAGAGAGCATTCATCAAATTAGACCAGAGAGAAAACAATGTGAAAACCCACGGCTCTCCATAGAGACAAGCCAACAGGTTATCACAGAGAAGGTGTCTCTTGCACTCGAGCACCAGCGCAGTAGCACACAGCATCCTCCCCGATGAGCAGCCCTCCCCTTCCTCACTCCCTTCCTCACTCCCTTCCTCGCTCCCTTCCTGCCGCCACAGGGCAGGATTAAGAGGGGAAACATGCATTCAGGGGAGAGATGTACAAATGTAGTGCATTATGGTAACACCAGCCCCTCCATATAGTAGTTATTAGTGAGTGGCATTGGCCACAGACGTGCAGGGGAGTGTTTGTGGGGAAAAGATAAGTGTTTTGTGGCGTTGTAGATAACCTGGTGTCCAGCAAAATTAGACTGCTGACTCAGCTATTGTGAGCACATTGCCGAGCACGGCTCAGCCTGGACATCTCATTAAGAAGGACCATTATCAATCCTTAGAGATTGAAAACCAGCATGACAGTGCTAAAGAAAGCACCAGGGCTACTTCGGCTGAGTCAGGTTGGAATTTCCTGGTCTACATCCTCTTTGATGGTTCAATCACTGCATGAGCCAAGGTCAGTCAATAAATAGCTTTACTTCTTTAAAATGTTTACTGAGATTTATTTGTCTATGCGCTCTTCTGGCCACTTCTGGAATAGTTTCTGTACTTAGAAACTACCAACATTGCCAGAGACATTTTACAAACTCTACAAACCCATTTTCTCTCTTCAGAATTTCTTGTTTTTGTTTTTTTTTTTCACATTTCACTTTCTCTGTGTGTTTCATACGCCCAGCTGTCTCCCCAGATTTCCTCAGCACATCTCATAGGAGCGCACTCTCTGCTGCTCTGAGCAGAAGCAGATAAATGAGCTGTGCGGTAGGTTCACTGTGGTTTCAGCACTTTACCGCTAGATTAATGATGCTTTGCAAGCTTCAAGCTTTTGCTTTTAGCATTTTGGAACTGCCTTCATAAAATAAACTACAGGTACATCTTGTTTATACATCTATCTACTGGGGCATCTTTCCTGTGGGCATAACGTTTTCGCATCAGTAAACTTGCCTCTTCTATGCTAATGAACATTCCTCAAAGCTTACAGTATTTTGGAAAGTTACCAGAAAAAAAGATGCTATTTAGATGGGGTCACCAACTGTAATATTCTGCAATGTCAAAATGATCGCATGAATATCAAGTGTTATTCAGGACATCTCTAGAAACCCCCCCCCCAAAAAAAAACAATCTCTCAAGATTTCAATATCCTTCTCTGGCATCTCAACCAAGATACCTGTCAGTTTTCATCACAGTGACTCAATTACATGGTAAGCCCCTCACATAGCCCACATTGAATTGGCACGGGTGAAAAAGAAGCCAAGTGTTGGTGGAGGACACCATGAATTGGTAAATTTTATTGGATTTCAGCCAGGTCATGACCACATCAGAATGTCGACCTACACACTAATCCTGCATGGCAGACAGATACCCAGTAACCTGTGAATTCATTTCAGTGTTGATTTGGAGGCTTACAACCAGTACCCACACAAGATGCATTTATCATTGTAGCAAAAGGTTCATACTTTGATAAGAACAAAGAAGAGCCAAACTCCTGCTAGATGTCCTCCAAGCTGTCCTTGGAGGACGAAATGATGATGACATTATTTTGTGCTGTGATGAGTTGTTTTCAAGGATCCATCGACGTAACACATTTTTGCTTGCAAAACAGTAATCGGTATATCCGGTGGCATTTTCATTGGTAACACATTTTCATTCTCAAACAGAACAAAAGAATGAGATATGTCCCGGCAAAGTCCGGTGACAGGTCATGAAAGACTGACCTTTGTCTTTAACTACAAAATCAAAAGTTACCTTGTGAAAAAATAAACACGCGTCCTCATATAGTGTTGAATTTATATGTGGCAATAGGGTTTATGGAGACAAACTGTAGCTTTCTGGCTCTGAATGACAAGATACAAACATAGAAATATGAACGGGCATACACCTCCGGTTAGGTTATTCTGTGGGGAGTTAACCTACATCTAGTACACCCACATCACATTGCTTCCTCTTCTCCGTGTGCAAATCAATCTGAAGGACAGAGTTGGAGAGAGAGAGAGAGAGAGAAGTGAGGCATGTGAGAGGTAAGAAAAAGGAGAGAATGAGAGTGGTAAGGTGGGAAGAAGAGAGCTGTGCTATTGATTCCTTGATTCCCGTACCTCTGCCAGTGAGTGCAGAGTGTCAAGATCTCCCGCCAGGAAAAACAAATCACAAGGCTGAAGTGATGGATGTGGCACTCTAGGATCCGGCGGTTTTGCCATCTGGATGGCCGACACTGTATATCAGCCTCATGCACAGCAAATTAAATTTACATTTGGACGGCTTCCCTAGGCCTCACCCGGCACAGATGTACCAAAAACAGTCCTCCACCACAACTCCCTTAATGGGTTTGATCAATCATTTCCAGGTCTATTATGGAAAGATGATGCTGGTTCATGTTCAGAATGTCAGAATGACGTTACAGTCGCAATAAAATCACATTATGCGCGGCCAAATGGATGTTGAGCAAAATAACATCACCTTTAATTTCTTTAAGATGAGTCAATACTAATGCAACTTGCAGATGCATTTTTGATACACAGTCAAACATTAGTGAAAGAAAAACACAAATTGAATAAAAGCCGTGTCCCATCTTGATGGATTCCCCAAACCCTGTTTGTTTTTGTGCTCGTCACACACGCATGTCCCAGGAATTGAATCTAATTAAGTGCACGTAAATATTTAAAGCTATCGGTACAGGAAGGCTGAGCAGGGTGCAAGGCTAAATATATAGCAGCAGGTTATTCTGCTTCAACAGCACTTTATAAACGAAAATGTAACTTGGCTCTGAAGAAGCTGCTATGCTTAAATGAAATGACCTTTAATGCAGAGCTGATCAAATGGCCTGAAGCAAGACTATAAAAGAACATTGCTGGGTAATGTTTTACAGTTTCCTTTTTTCTGGTCTTTTGTTTGCCCTTTCCCATTTTCCAAGATGTTAAAATGGATCATGTTTGGCAGGTGAGGAGGTTCTTTGATAGCAGACTAAAATAGACTTGGTAATAGAGTCGATGTGGCAGCAGAATAATGAAGAACGAGTGTGTGTGCCGTGGATTTGGTTTGTTTTGAATGCTTTTTTTTTGACAAAGGGATACTGAATCATGTTGAACAGAAGAAGAAAAATATTGATTTCAACCTCTGCTGCGGTGCTCCTTGTTTTCTCATCTCCCCTTTTAAGCTTTCATGGCTGCTTGTCCTGTGAATGTCAGAGGTGTTGTGTGATTGCTCTTAACAGTCCTTTGAAGAGCCATGCAAAGACACACACTGCAACCCAAAATGACCATGTGAGCTGACAACTAATCCTAAGCCTCTACTGTCCCATCAGATCTCATTTTTAGAGTGTATAGCCTAAAAAAGCAGTGCTGCAGCTGCTCCAGTACCAGGCAGTGTGTGACTGTGTTGACAGATGAATCCAGCAGCCTAACAGTGGAGCTGTCTGGATTCACATCTCATCTGCCCTGCTCCTCTTAACCTTAGCCTCTGGAAAGCGCCACTATTGGTAGTTTTGAGTGGGAGTCATCTTACCCCATTCACGGAGCTAAGTATTTCATGCCCTCACCACTCCACTATGTGCCCCTCTCTTTTCAGACAACCGACGACTTGCTGGTGGCATCGGCCGAGTGTCCAAGCGATGATGAGGACATTGATCCCTGTGAGCCGAGCTCAGGTGGGTTAGGTTAGTCATCTCTTTTTTTATTCTACTTCTCTCTGGGTGTGTCAGTGTGGCTTTGTGTGTCATCGTCCACCTACACCAAGACACTCTAGGCTTACACACGCTGTTTAAATGAGCAGATTGGATTTTTAGTCAAAGCTCGAACACTTCTCGGAGGCAGAGCATTTCTTTGGCCACTGCTGGCTGCATGATACAGCAAGCTGCTGGCTATCCATTATGTTAGTCTGGGGAGCTTCTTCTTTTGAATGATTTTAGTGGCTCTTGCCTGACAGTGTGCAGCAATGTAATATGTAAATGTGGTTGAAAAGGAAGTGAAACTTTTATTAAAAAAAAACAAAAAAAAAACACAGTTCTTAAATAACATTCAGTGAGTTATGTTACTGCCAACAAATTAATCATGATTTATTATATTATGAATTAGTAGAGCTGTTGACATCTTGCAGACTTGGACAAATATATCATATTTCCTCTTTAGATAGAAGTACATATATTTGGTAGAAGTAGAAAAGTGAAAAGGCCTTATTTAGTCGACAAAGATCATCATTCCTTATGTTGTATCGTCATTTTCATTTTCATTTTCTAGATGTGGCTGAGTCAGATGCATTAAATGTTTTTCACAGATTGTTAATTGGTACCTTTTCCTTTATAAACCGGTATGAATCAATAACTATTTATGATTTGAATATAGTATACAGTTTATCAACTCCATTGTTCAGTTGGGTGGAGATGTGGGGTTTTTGTTGAACAATAGAAAAGATAATATTAATTTAAATGTTTTTAATACATGAAAATAACCCATGTTTAACTAGCGTCCACTTACTCTTCACTTATGATGGTTAGTATAAATTGATCTAAATCTAAATCTAATGATGAAGTTTATCTCAGTCATGAAACTGCTGCCAAAAGAAATTATCTGTATCCAATAAAATAAGTCTATTTAGCTCCCAAAACAGGATAATTAGATTATTTTTTAAATCTAAGTACAAACTGAAATACAGGAACAGTTTCTTTCTTTATTTAGTCATTAGTTTAGTTTATTACTAGACCGTTCCTGTGGTGAGCTAAGTGACCCTTCCTTTCCTAATTTTTCATCTAAGCTAACTTGATTAGCTTTTTGATTCCGAGCAAGACTCATATTTCATATAATAGTCCCTCTGCTTCCCCAGCAAACTTTAAATGTTTTCATTTAATTGTATCTTCTAAAAATTAAATGTTGAAATTCGAAACTACAAAAGGTGTTTTGCATGCGCCAAAGCAGCTGTTATGACTTTGATTTAATTGTGCTCCTATTTGTCTTCATCAGCCCGTGGCATATGTTAATTTAGGAACAGGGGAGTTCCTCAAAACGACAGAAAAGCACACAGTTGTAATTATCAGACCCACATGATTCCAACACAAGATATCGAAGAAGGTTAACCCCGGAAGTAATGTTTGACTGCTATTTCTTTATGCGTGCACAGAGGGTCCCCACTGATGTTAATTAAAATTTACAGCAGGCAGTGGAAGTTCATCCTGGGTTTTTTTTTCAAGGTGTTCACAATATCTGCACCCAACATCCCTTGGACTGTATGATTGAGGCCCATATCAGGTGTCTTTCCCTCATAAAACAAATTTCTTCCGCACTTGTAGTTGTATTCAAGGACTCTGATAAATTTGAAATGAAAATAACCACTTATTGTTTCCCCCACAGTGTTTAAAAATACTGCTTCTCTGCTTCACTTTGACAAATTGGGATTATAAATCTGTTTGTTCCTTACAATGCCGCCAAACTTTTAATCTCTTACCTTGCCACACATGGAGGGCAATTAAGTCTCACCCTAGCATCCAGCTATGAATAGAAGGATTTTCAAATGCAGTCTGAAGCGATGAGAAGCACAGAGAACAATTAAGTCCAGACCTAAGGCCCCCTGCTCCATCTAAATGTGCTATCGATCAGTGTGCGGTCATAAAACCTGCTCTAAATTAATGTCTACCCCACAGCAAAGACTATCAACTTTCTAGTCTGTCTCTCTTCCTGTTCCTCTTGGCCTTTCACTAGCAAGATTAGCTTTTGCCACACACACACTTTTTCCCATAGCGCTCACACTCAACATTACAGTAATATTCCCATTGGGCAGCATCTCAATAGGTACTTCCAATGTACATCTGCTGCCTCTGACAAATACCACACACAGGAGATTGGTCCGCATACTTATTAACACCAGCAGCTTGCATTATGATATTTTTTGACAAGGACATCTGCCAAAACATCAGTCGCGAACTGTATGATGCTCAGGGACGCACACTCCCAGTGCAGAGTATCCCTCTCCTTCTGTGATCACTGAAGGGGATTTGACACCAGAGCTGCGGGCTCCCAGGGTGGCAGCTGTCTAACACCGTATCCTGATTAATATCTACATTCGGAACGATTCACACGCTCTGCCAAGCACTGAACACATCTCAGACAGGCTTCCTGCACATAAAGAACTGGATCCGCTCCCTCTGATAAAGCACGACTTTCTCATATTACTGGTCTGCAAACCCCTTTTAATGACAGACGTGATATATTATTTTTCATGCAACACCTTGACAGCTTGATCCGTCTGGCATCTCAAAGGCAGAGGCTAAATGCATACACTTTTGATGTATCTCTCTCTCCGACTCTGTCAACCTTGCACTCGGGCTTCACGGTACATGTATGAATACAGTAGGAAAATGTTGGTGCTTAAGTGATCCCATGAGGTGAGCTTTGAAACAGACTTACGTGTGCTATCTGTGGTCCAAGGTCAGCTCTAGATCACCCCGTATGTCACTGGAGTCTTGTCCCACAGCAGTCTCCGTCATTCAGTGAATGGTATGAATCAGGTAAACTTACTTATTGCTGAGCTTTATTACTCTTGCTCCCGGAAACCATGGAAAGCCAGTGGTACCAGCAGAGCTTATCACCCAGCAGGACCAGCGATTAGATCACACTGTAGTAAATTGAATCCCCCCCCCCACCCCCGGTTTAGAAAGCCACAGAGGAGCACACAAGCCCATGACGCTGTACCACATCTGATTTGTAAAAAGAGAATGGTTGGGGAGTGCACAGGTAGTCAGCAGCCGGTCTCTGACAGCTGCACATAACTGAATGTCACTGCAACCACGGTTACAGGCGCATATACTCACACACACACACACACACACACACACACACACACACACACACACACACACACACACACACACACACACACACACACACACACACACACACACACACACACACACACACACACACACACACACACACACACACAGATCGTTGTAATCCTTGTTGTGAATGTGTTCAACAGACCTGAGTACACCAAAGGCTTTAGCTGACATGTAATCTCACCTTCTAAGACCATAAAAATACCAAGAAGTATGCAAATAGTCTGCATAATGACTAAAGGTATCACCACCCGCTAAGCTGTGGTGATTCAAATACGATGTGAATTGTGACATTTTGCCTCAACAAGTCCTGCAATTTGTTTGTGCAGGGCCAATCATTTGAAGAAAACATTGCTTTGGACTTGGTTAGGTGAAAATAGCCCAGCGAACAGTCTGTCAAGATCACGCCTGCACCTGATTTTCCAGTGCCAGCCATGATTTTCATGGTGAACGTTAATGGAAAAGGTTGCCGGCCAGCAGCATGGGGTCACATCTAGCTTGATGTTCCCTGCCTACATGTTCCATTACGCTGGTATCAGGCAGGCGATGGACAGAGGGCAGATGCCACATTTTGACCCATAACCATCATTGCTGGGTTATTTCCTGCTAGCTGTCTTTTTCTCTTGAGGTAGCCTTTCATGATTGGTCAGATTAGTTACAGTCTGGCCACCAAACTGATGAACATTTTCAGACTTCTGCTCATAAAAGTCTTGAATTGTTTTTCAGAATTGTGGCGCTCAAATGCTCAAATTTGTTCTATATATATATTCCATTAATGTCTTTTCTTACAATTAACTCAAACAGGATATGGTGCACTTTATTGTATCATTGTCTTCTTTTAATTCAAGGATGATTCCATCCTCTTTTGAGATTTGTTCTTGTTCTTAAGCACAAGGTGTACAGTAGTAAAGTTATGCATGCTAGCATAGTGAAGCTGGATGTTTATCTTTTACATGTTTGTACCTTTATCCTTCTTCCATTCCACCTTCATTAATAATGCACAGGCAGTCATGTGAAATGTGATTTTTATGAGCGAAATAGGCTTCCTAACAAATATGAATTCATACCAGCAGCCTCGGCGAAAGACTGTGTGTACGCACCGCTTCCATATTTCACAAATAATCTGCCAGTGCCTTTATTCTCCACTGCAGTAGTCCCTTTCTGTGGATTGCCCAGGGGCAGGTTAAGGTTAATCATCTCTACTTCCTTCTTTTCTCCATGTTCTCTCATCTTTTTTCCCCCCAACCTAACGCATTCTGCCGTCACATTAGCAGCTACTAATGTGTCTGACATTTGTTTTAATAGATTTAATTTATGGGTGGGGAAACAATACAAAGAGTAAACCAATAAATCAAACGACAAATGAATACTCTCTTTAACCCGATGGCAATGCACCCAGCCAGGAGGGGGAGAGAATTAGAGTAAATTATTGTTTTAAAAGTAGTTGTGAGATTAATGAAACATTAAGAGCACTGTGCTGGCTTAAGAGGTCACTGCCCACATTTAATAGGTTATTCAATCATACCCAGCTGGAACTGTGCGTTCATTTGCTGTCTTTGCTCAACACAGTGTCATGCACCTTACATGCAAAACAGACCGCTACAAGCGGAGATGATTTTACCAATGGCATGATGAAGAATGTGATCCATACTCGCACCACTAAACACAGATGACCTTCAAGCATCATTTACACTCTTCTGTTGATGCATTGCTGTGATTATGTGTCATATATTTGAAAATGTATAGAGACAATCTGATGGAATCCGGCCATTTTTGTTTTTCTGCACTCTTTCACTGAGGATTATGTTACCCAAGTCTTCTTTCTACATCCTATTTTAAATGAAGTGTGTTCTTGGAGAAAACGGGATTTCACACTTTCTGTCAGTCTTTCTTTTTACTGATCCCACCACATTTATATTTTCAATTATTTTTATTTTTCCACCACACATCTTTTTGGGTGTGCTGACATTGATGCTAACACAATGTGTCTGTTTATAAGTCTAAGTAGAGCATGAAAGACTTTGCATACCCGAGAAAACGGAAAGCTGCCCGGCCAAAGGTCACTCATGGTGATAATATAAGTGACTAAGGCCTCGGAAATATCATGCAATAGTTCTTTGTTGTCCCATCACTGAAACGTTTCATCTGCACACCTGCTGTTTCTTTCTTTGAATCAGAAAATGATATATTTATCATATCTTTATCATTACTAGCAGGATAAATACTCATCAGTTACAGAAAAAAACAATAACTTTTAAAGGATTAAAAACGTTTGCATTAATGTTATTTCTTCTGAATTGTAAGCCGTGCTGATGTTTTTGAAATGGAATATTTTCAGTCAGCATTAAAATTTTGCTATTGCCATAATCAAACCAACAACTTATTATAAGTCAATGAATACTGGAGCTTGATACTGATTGTCTTTCTGCAGCAGAGAGATACTCATTTTTGGTTTATATCTTTCAAGAAAATATATTGCTGTCAACCCACTGTATACGTCACAAAAATGACCCTAAGAACTTGTTAACTTGGACGTTTCTGGAAGAAAGTAAGATGAACTCTGGACTTGTGGTCTTCAAACTGAGTGAGCCCGGTTCTCTTCTTTCATCTTTTTTTCCAGTGGATTGCCTCTGGGCCAAAGTTTAAACTGTACCATACCTTTTACTGGGCTTAATCAAACACCTTTGATAATAATTCCCACTTCATTTCATGCTCGCTCAGCTCTCAGTTCATCATCCACCATCAGCATGAGCAGAACCACTCCAGACTCACACATGCTTGCTGTCATGAGGCACACTGCCAGCATGTCACAAGTACACCATGGCTTGCATCACTTCTTGAGGACACTCGGATAATTAGAGAGGGAAGAGGGATTTGATAAATGTTTTGGCTCTGCTGTGGTTGATACAGTGACCTGTCTCCAGACTGATCCCCTTCTGTATGACGGCTCTGACAGTTTGTGATTATGTTGGGATATGTGAAGCAAGAAGATGGTATAATACTAATCTGGCTGCATAACAGCAATGTGTCACTGAGCATGCCAAGTGAGCCAAGGTTCCTCCAAAGGCAACCTACACACACACCTTCTTAAGCGCTCAGATATGTGAAGCACTATTCATGTTTATTATCTGTTTGAAGTGGCGGGGTAGCAAGTTCATACTCTTTTCATGACCTTATTACTAAAAATACCCTCAACTTTCCAATGATTCAAGCAGATATAAAATCCCAGTGATGTCAATACCCTTCCATTTACAAAAGGCCTAATCCACTCCTAAGCTACACAGCTCTCTTGACCCATTAGCACCAACGCTTAATGAAAGGTTGGGCCCAATCTGTCCATTCGATATATCTTGAGTAGCCCTGGTTGCTTCATTACCTCTCAACAAGCCTCGCACACACCTGCAGTAACCTCTCATCCCGCCTGATCCCCCCCCCCCCCCCCCACCTGCCTCTTCTCTGTGTATTCCTCCATCCATGGCTCCCATCAACCTGCTCACCCTGTTACAAATTACTAAACAAATGAACCCTCTCGATGGAGACAAATGAGGAAAAATAGTCTTTGAAGAGGACCATTTATTCAAATCCCGTCTGACGGCGCGGAATCTCTGATCCCATTTCTCTCCTTGAGAGCGTGAGGCAAGAACGAAGTCAGGCAAGAAGAAGGAGAATCACATCAGGCATTTCACAGGCTTTTAAACGACATGTTCCATTGCACCAGTGGTAATATCTTTGAGAGGCACGCTCATGTATCCACACTGAGCAGCTGAAAGTAGGCGAAAAGATCCTCAAAAATCAAACTACTTTCAGTGGTCAGTGTCTTTGTGTCACTTACTTCCTGTTTGTATGATCAGTGTAGTTCTTAGTAAGGCTCTTTATTTTTTATTCGGTGACATACAGTATATGTGCTTGTCATCTATAAAATCTTTGTCATTGTTCATCGTTTTTTCGTATCGTCTTGAATAAATGCGCATAAAAGAAAATTATTTCTAAGT
Organism: Lipophrys pholis; assembly: GCF_963383615.2. Taxonomy (NCBI): domain Eukaryota; kingdom Metazoa; phylum Chordata; class Actinopteri; order Blenniiformes; family Blenniidae; genus Lipophrys; species Lipophrys pholis. The sequence goes on along the minus strand of NC_137642.1, from coordinate 14,031,309 downwards.
AAATGACTGAAACATTAATGACTGTCCTTGTGAATAAAGCAGCAAGGAATCCATAATGGTCTGGATGTGATACTGTAATTTAACTCTCGCTCGGGGGGGAGATAAAGGAGAAGGTTATTCTTGCAGCTTTTACACAACTGTCATCCTTCAAAAGTTAACCCCTCCTGAGTTTACCTCTATCATTTCACAAGTGCACCCCTGCTATGCTGGCATGAGGCACGGTGCCACTTTAAGGTCATTTTCCCCATGTCTAATTTTACCCTTGGGTACGCTCGAGTAGAGCGTATAAGAGGAGCCATCATTTTAAACACTTGTTTCAGGCGCTATTTCTTTTTCAGTTTATGTGCATTCATTCAGAGGTGATGGAGTGCTGATGAACAGACAGGCAGATGCATTTTGACAGAGGTCCTTATGAGCCATTCTCCAAGGCCTTGTGTCAGGTGCATTACTTTGCCTGATCCAAACTGGAGGAAAAGCGGGGGCCCGGTGTACTGCCATTCGCGGGGGGGGGGGGGGGGGGGCAAATGAGCTGCATCGTCAAGTGTATCATGTATCCTGGTAGACTGTCAGGTGGCTGCATGATAGAAACTGCTGTGACTAAATGAGAACTAACGAGCTGTAATGAGTGCTAATAATTAGAGGCGAGACCTAGTTATGTCAGTGCAGTGCTAAATGCATTGCTAATTCTAATGGTGGTGGTCACCATTCAGATTTCATTGTCAAGATATTAAATCTCGACGTTTACTTATATCTTCCGGTAAATGTGGAATTAAATCAATTTTAATACAGACTGTGGTCAGTTGATGGAGGCTTTCTTTTATGGATGGAGCTCCAGTGTGAACAAGCCTGTAGGGAGCCAATCAACAGTTCCAGGCAACAGGAAATAACAAAGCCCAGAGCTGGATGTGTTAGATCGCAAGAGAAAGAATAGTGCACCATGGTACTTTTATTACATGGCTCGCTTCTGATATCGCTGGCTGACATGCTCCGCCTGCTTAACTCCTCCAACACTGTCGCCTCACTGCAGAAGTCTGCCAAGGTCTTGTATAAAACCCTCAAGTGCCCCCAAGAGCTTCAGCCTCCATCAACCTGCTACGTTATCTACGCTTTCAACTTTTTGACCCCGAACAAAGGATACATAGCAAATATGAAAGTAACTCACCGTTACTGCCCATACAATGCCTTGCTTGGGACGAGCCGTGTCAACCAGTGGCTTTTGCCCACAAGGCAGGGGCATTCTTCACACCTGTCTGCAAGGATAAGTGGGCTTGTCACAAGCAGAGCTAATCTGTTGCAACGCTCAGTCACACTCAATCCCCCAGTGGTCGTCTCCGCTTGTCCTTGAATGTTTGCTGGCATTCAAAGCATACTTAGGCCCCTGATCAGTCTAACCATGGTGGAAAACATGTCAATGAACAGTTGTAGCATCTCCCGCCTCTCCTGACAGACAGCTTTGAGAACTTTTGCCCCTTGCAGTTTACACTTTTGAATCTCGCATGAGCAGAACTGCCTAAAATAGACGAGTGTTTTGTGTGTGAATCATTAGATAATATTACATCATTTGAAGTGATGTCTGCCCGAACGTTAGGCTGTCACTCAAGGAGAAAAATGAACGTAATCAAGGGAGTTCTTTATCTTCAAAGCCATCAAATATGAGTGAGACAGGAGAGATGGAGAGAACAATGATAGGAGCAACCGGAGACAGAAGCTGTATTATAACGTGGACAGCATTGAGAATATGAAGTGGCTGAGCTGATGTGCAATCACTCACCTATTTCCTGGTGAAAGTATTCAAAAACATGGCATAACAATAGGAATAGTGCAGACCCTTTTAATTCAGCTTGTCCTTCAAAACAAACAATAAAACAAAACAAAAAAAATATATTTAGAATAAGAATTACCCTCTTTATACATGCTCACAGAACATAACCCTTCATAAAATAAGGAGGACAAGAGACAATGTGATTTTGATAAACATCAGATGCAGCAAAATTCTGTTTTCCATTTGTTTCTTTTGTGTTGAAGAAACTGAATTCTTGCAAATAAGGAGACAGTTCCTCGTGTGGAAATACTACTCAACCAGACAAGATCAAAAATTTAAATAATGAAGAGACAATGTTGTGCTTTATGTTCTATTGTAAAAATTTATTTTGGAAGCTGATTTAAAATCAAAGCCAAGGAATGCAATTATTTTTTGAAACACTCAAAAAGTAGGACAATAAAAGTGGGACAAGTGGGATAGCACGTTCACGTTGAATTTCCACTAAATATCAAATACTTATTTTGCTATTTTGGTTAAAAAAAAATAAATAAATTAAATTACCAGTGATCACAAAACCTATATTTAAATAATATTCAGATAAACATTTTAGTTCGTCATTGGTTGATGAGTTGACATCACCTGCTTCATGATGGTCTCTCACTCATCAAGAAACTTTTGTTGCTGTGTGGTGCAAGAATATGGATATGGAACAAAATGCATCTGTTGGCAGAAAAGTCCTGATTGTAGAGAAATGAGAGTCACAGCAGACTTCAGATTTACTGAGAGTTCTGCTCCAGATATTGAGAGAATAAATGCTGAATTTTACCCCTTTGTTTTGCGTAGACCCCGGGAGAGTCAGTGAGGAGACCGTTTTAGTCCTGAGAGGTCTGCACGTCAAAAATGCACTGTTATCTCAAAGCAGGAGTGTCAAACTAAGGGCCTGAGGGCCACTTCTAGGCCAGCACCTGCATACATTTCACCCACAATTAATGAAAAAAAAAAAGAGTAACGTAAGTCATGTTCGGTTTGGTTTTATTTGTTTGAATACAATTAAAAGATTGAATGCAGCAGCAGGAGAAGAACAAGTTGCCATTGAAGGAAAAGCAGAAGATGTTCTGTATAGGTTATTGTTAATTAAGAAAACAAAATGAGCCCAATTGTTTAGTTCGTATAACACTGGTCTGCAAATTTGCAACTATTGTTTGCAGTTTTGTGTTATTATACAATATCTAAAACAAAAGATCACATTTTGAGAAATAAAAGTGCTTTTGTTTTTTCCCCACTCACAGTGACCCTCCATTGACCTGACCATGCCAGCAGTGGCTCCCACATCAGCTGGACCTTAAGACCCCCGTTTTAAAGGGTCCAGTCACTTTTGTAAAGATGTGAGAATTGGGTTAATCCACTTTATAGTCAGTAAAAACCTCTACCAGTGTGTCACTTTAAATCCTCCGCAGGTGATTGACTTTGTCGAGAGATTTGTTCAAACGTTTGGAAGACGTTTTCCTTCTCTAATAATCTGCATCCATCCATCTGACCATCTCCTACACCACGTTATCCCTCTCTTATCCCAACTTTTGAAGAAACATTGAAACTTCCCAAAGGAAGGCCTTCAAGCCAACCTGGACTTCAACTGAGGACACTTTCTTCTATGAGTGCTACCCATTGCAACACGATTCTGCATTACTCTTCGAAACTTTGTGGGCTTTTACCATCCTAATAAAGACGTTAGCATTCATAAGAACTATGTTAAGAAAATGCCATTTCGCGGAATTAAGTTAAAAACACTTGTATTCAAGTGTCATTTTCGTGACTACTAGGTGGCGACAGATATATCCATAGGAGTGTTTTAGCACAAGAAATTAAGCCCAACAACAAAGGCTAATGTTGAATCACTCGCTAAATAACTGTCCAGTCAGCACACAATAATTCATTCAGTCCTCCATCTCTACATAGCTATTTATAACAACATATAAAATGTTGTTGCATTGTGCCGTGCAAATTCACGTCGACGTAACTCAGATCTCAACCCAGTTGTAAATCCCTCTAATTCTATTCTTTCTTTTAAATTATTTTTTGCTCCATTCCAGTGAAGCCAGAGTGCTTTCATTTCCAAAATGTTAGTGTTGAGTGTTTGGATTTCACAAATGCAACAAAGAGGGCTTAAGCAGAAATGATGACTGCTACAAAAACACACAGAGAGATGTGCCAGGAGGAGTGAATAATACCGAGGTGGAGGCTGTGGGGTGGGGGGTGGGGGGGTTGACGTGTTTTCGGAATACACTCGATTGAATGGCACCATTTCTGAACAGAAGTGGGCACAGCCTTTGGCGAAATCTGCTGAGTCAAATGAAGAATTGTTTCTCTCTGAAAGATTTATTTTCAGAGACTATGTGGTACAGTCACGCTGTTTGGAATTTGTAGTGAACATTGGAGATGACACACACTCATTCATGACTGGGCTGCGAAACATATAATGAGCTTGCTGCTCCGTCAAACATTTGCACGTTGGTCGTCTTGTCTCGTCAGCTTTGCGTCTGCATTTAGAAAATCTTGCTTACCTACAGCACAGTTGTTTGCTCCTCTATTTGCGGACGTGTAGGGCGCTGCAATGCAGTATAAGGCACCAGAATAATGCAGTATAGGGAATTATGATGATGACTAGTTCATCAGACACGTATGATGATAAGTCTGCCGAAACATCCAACGCTGAACCTTTTCTAAGCGCTACGGGAATCTCTGTGTTACATTTCAATATAGTATCTCGAGTCATAAAGAATTTATTTTTCACTGGCAAAGCATGTAAAATTCCATCTTTGAGTTTTATTGTAAAAATATTCACCTGGGCTTGTTCTGTCTTAACAGCAACTGTCACATTGAGTGTTTTAGCTGTCACTTCAATAGTTATTGTTAAAAGCTTAGAGTTTTAGATTCTCACCATTATAATAAATCGCTGAAGTTGAAACTGAACAATTGTGAGTAGGAACATCCTATGCTTACCGCCTCTGCCTATATATAAATAATTTTCAACATTTTTGAGATATGACACCTCACAGTATCGTTTATTCATTTGACCATAAACGTTTTTGTAGTAATATGTCCATAAATATAAATAGATTGAGTGCTTTGTTCATTTGTGGTAAGTTTATACCTGTTCTGCTTTGCGTTGCAGCCAATCCCACCGGCGCTGGACCGAAGGGCTATCCGGACACGTCGGAGGTCTTCAGGGAATCCAGCAGCACGACAGGGATGGTGGTCGGCATCGTGGCAGCGGCTGCACTATGTATCCTCATCCTCCTTTACGCCATGTACAAATACCGGAACAGAGACGAGGGCTCGTATCACGTAGACGAAAGTCGCAACTACATCAGCAACTCGGCACAATCCAACGGGACTGTCGTCAAAGAAAAACCAGTCAACACCGCGAAGACCTCAAGCAAGAACAAGAAAAACAAGGACAAGGAGTACTACGTCTGAGCACCACAAACTTTGGTCTTTGCTGGACCGACTGAAACATTTATCAAAAAGACAAATCAGGACATGAAGATGTGTACAGTATAATAACAAAGATGAACATTATTTAGTCTTTTTTTTTTTTTTTTTTTTCCTATAAGACAATGCTCTGGAAAATGAATCAAAAATGAGAAAAATAAACTTTCAAGCTTGCAAAGGCAGAAAAGATGTACTATCCACAGAGCGACTGTTTGAAAATTTGCTCTGGCAAACAGTTAAAAATGAATAAAAATACATATCTCACATGTCAAGAAAATAACATTAATCCATCTGTGACTTGTCCATTGGTCGGCATCAGGCGGCTGAACTCCCTTGCTTCTGTTGAGCGGCGGAGCACAGATGCACTTTGCAAATGGAGATTCAGCGTTACAAACTCGACATTTTCCACTTACATCGCCTCTGCTTGTGTTGTTGAGACTTTTTTTCTAACAACGGTAACACAATGCATAAACAGTACACACGCCAAACGTCGTACCGAGGATGAAGAGAGGAAGAAAAAAAAAGAAAAAAAAAAGTGAGACGTCAGCCGATCCAGAGAGGAAAAAAAATACCCAGATGGATGTCAGCCAAAGTACTCACCCGAGAGGCAGAGACAGCCGGCAAAGACTAATACCTGGCTGGCCAAGCCGCAGCAGTGCAAAGATGAACAAAGGATAGTGGTTCTCTTAAAAGACTATGATTTAGAGGAATATGTCAATTGTGCCAGTAAGACATCTGGAGGCCTTCGTTTTCGCTTTGTATGAACTCAAAGGAGAACGTTTCCTCGGAGCCCTGGGAAGGTCTCAGTCATGACTATTCGGGAGCCATGCACGCAAAATTATCTTATTACAGTACATATGTTTATATACAGTACAACCACATCTATATGTGCTTTCTGGACTGTGACTAAGTGGTGTTTTATAGCCTGTTGTATAGATGATGCAAACTATAACTGCTCCTCAGCCATTTTGGAATAAAACAACAAAAAAAAAGGACAAAAAGAAGACATAAGTGTTATTAAATGTTGCTAGACATAGAAGATTTTATGAGGACATCTGCATTTTCTTTTTTTTCAGTTGGAAAATAATTTGAATCTTCCCTGTTTTTACATGTGTTCCTATATAGTTTTTTATACAAACGCCAACCTGAGATAGTCGATCCCCGACCAGTAATAGCCAAACCGATCCCGAAAAACTGCACAAGGCTTTAAGGGCTGACAGGCACAACCTTACAAACCTGTGCGGCTCTCTTTTAAGGATACTGGTAGAATCACTGCCTTCCTCCTCAATCCAGACGTAAATGAGCGAGAATGAGGACCAAGAATATGAGCAATGACGATGATGAACGATGACAATGATTAAGATAAGTTAACTCGCTGTGGTTGTTTTTCCAAGTGGTAATATAAGGTTGTCAAAATGTGTGCTTGGGCTGACACAAAACCCCAAGGAGAAAAGCTCAAATAAGTCTCCATTTCAACTGTTCCGTGTTTGTTCTGTCATTCTGTCAGTCAATTCTGCTTTCCAGAGACCTGTACTTGGAATGAGTATGAGGAAAAATGACCATGAACTATAAATGATGATTATAAATTCTCTTCGTTTGCTCCTTCATCTTTAATTTCCTTTCCAAATGTTTCCTGTTGAATTGTTTTCTCTTACACTCCCAGAAAGAAAATATCAAAACACTACTTTTGAGACATCAAATGAATAAAATATTGCCTAAGTGAACTTACATCAGTGTATCAAAAAAAAAAAGAAAGAAAGAAAGAAAAGAAAACGTATCGCAGCCCGCAGCAGGTGGTAAGTTTTTTTCGTTTTGTTACCAAGCACCTTTTACGTCATTAAAAAAACAGCTTGGTGTTGGACTCAGACTTGTGAGTAGACTTGTTTTTCTTTTTGAAGATTTAAGAATACTTCTTGTCATGGTACAGACTTTGGTGACAATCCAATGATTCAACTACTTTGGATTGTCTGGAATATGATATCTAATAAGTAAGGATATATCACAAAGTGGAATCAATTCACACAAAAAGACATCGTTCGGCATATATACTATTTATATATAAACTCTACCATCATGCAGAAATAAATGAGTCTGTTTCAGTTCAGAGTATACTCTGGTAACAGCTTTAACTTCATAAATCTAGTGTAACGTGTTCTGAAGAGTTGAATTTGTCTTTCTGGAAAGTTTTCTGCAGGCAGCCGGTGTGACGATGGTTCATGAGTGTGAATTTACTACTGTCAGTGTGATTTTAATGATGAGTCTTCAAAACATCTCTCCAACCATTATTCAAGCGGAAACCTTTGCTATCTATACACAACAACAACTTTTATTCAGAATTTTGGGGCCACAAATGTAACACTAAAGTCGAGCGTTCACATGAACGTAACCGTTGTGCCTCAATACCAAGTCAGTGACACTTTTAACCTCCGCTGCTTCAGACTGCTGCTTGAGACAATCTGTCTTGAACTCATGACATTTCCCCATTGGGGTTATCTTCTCCAAACACAGCGGCATGTAAATGAGGCTAGTGTCAAATTACAGATACTTTCTTTATATTTGTGGCAACAACGTAACATTAAAATGTGATGTTAAGCTTTCATTTAAATGGAACCAATGTGTGTCATTGGACAGTTAGAGGTTCAATAGAAAGACGTGAGGAGAAAATTCAGCAAACAAGCACCTTATCATAGCTTTCCTGGTGGTGAAGCTGACGTCAAATTACTAGGTACTTGATACCGTATGAAGAGTCTTTCCAGAAGCAGCTAAATCTAAGCTAAAAGATGTGATCTGAAGCTTCGCTTCGGTTCCCGGCTACAAATAAAACCTCTGGAAATGAGGTTGTTGAAAGTCTTGCGAATGCAAATCCTCGCTTCGGTTTTGGTTTGTTTGCTCATTTGTTTGAATGATTTGTTCATCTGTCACTCTCTGACTTTAGGTGACACATGTAAACAGTGCATCCATTCTCCCATTGTCAGATTTATGGTAAGTGCTCATTACATCACTCCAAATGATGTGACAGCTTCACCCTTGAGGATCTTGAAAAATGTGTATCTATTAAGTTTAGAGCATGTTGGAACAAAAAGCTTTCCGCTTTCTGACATATCTGACATTATCTTTACAGAGCTGACAGATGTTTAGACATCATGTCTGTCTCATCGTAGAGAAGCCAGATCCACCTTTCAAGACAGAGAGCCAACTCACTTGTCCTGCTAAATTCACTTTGAGCAACGAGCTCCAAGCTCATGTCAGATTAGATTTACACCTCACATCGGAAAAACACTTTTGTAAGATTCTGACCAACAATCAGATTCATCATTCAACACATTTGTACGAGAGAGAAAAAAACTAAACAGCATTTTAACAAGTGTCACTTCTTGGTTTTCACGTACAAATTTACATCCCACTTAATACTTTCTTTTTTGGATTTTCAGACTGTACGAGACTGAAAGCACAAATGTGTGACAGACCGAGTTGGAAGTCACGTCTCCTTGTGAGCGTCCATCTCTCACTATCACAGCTCTTCATTAGCTTCTCAACACAGTTCTCTAATGTGATAATGTGCAATGTGTGACATGGTCCTGATTTCAAAGTGGAACATTCTCATCTCGGCTAGCGGAGACATGCTTGAAGACAACACAAAGGTAAAAATAGCACAGAGTTGGCCAACCTTAGAGCGATTATGGTGCTGCATGTGAAAAGACGGAACACAGGGCAGGACGTCCAGTTCAAAGTCCCTGAGGGTGTTTTAAAACCATCCGAATTTCAAAATATGCACAACTTCATGAGCGATTTGAAATACAGTCGTTGGTTATTATTTCAAAGTTGAAGAGTTTGAAAAACGATCGCTGCTGAAGACCTGGTGGATGTGGTTTGATCAGACATCACTGACAGATTCAAGTGTTGCTATTTTCTGATTGGATTAATGTTGCATCTGACCTCACCTTCATCAGGTCTGTGGAAAGAGTGCAGCCAAAAACAACAACAGATACCTTAGATGTAAAAAAAACTAAACAAACACCTGAACTCTGTGTGTGTGTGTGTGTGTGTGTGTGTGTGTGTGTGTGTGTGTGTGTGTGTGTGTGTGTGTGTGTGTGTGTGTGTGTGTGTATGTGTGTGTGTGTGTGTGTGTGTGTGTGTGTGTGTGTGTGTGTGTGTGTGTGTGTGTGTGTGTGTCCTTTTGCTAATACAACTCCATAATTCCCAAATTTGACATATTGCTTAGAATATGAAATTAACCAAAAAAACATGTAACATAATTGATGTGTAAGCTCTCCAGAATTTAGTATTTGCTCTCGGAGCAATAATTTGAGGTCAAAGTGACAAAGGTGCTAAGCTACAGGACATAATCAGTCATCATCGCCAAGTGAAAATATGATTACATACATATCAGGTTTCTTCTGCGCTGAATTGAAGGTGACTTCATTTAAGCTTAGTGGACTGTTCACACCTTGTTGTCACTTGAGCGGTAACACAAACTGTGACATGTAGTCAACACCCCATTCAAAGAAGTATAAGTCTGAATTGTTGTGTGATATATCACGAGGGAAAATGTCAGTCCAACACAACCCGATTTCCCAACACAGCATGTATTCGACATGTGATTGTTTTCCGTTTGTTTGTTTTTCCTATTTTGTTGTGTTTGCTTGGTCTTTGTTAATTGTTCATTTTACGTCTGTTGTTTTGTCCTTTTCTCTGGTCCAATCAGAAATGCATGTGGGAATACTTTGTTATCCATGCTGCTCGATACTCGGTCCACTTGTTTCACGCAAAATCGGCATTCTTAAGATTTGATCTTGACTTTAGGATAAAATGTTAACATGTTTTAGAACTGTAAGTAAAATACATTTTGTTAAAGACAAATTAAAATGATTTTAAATAAATACTGTTAGGATGGTTGTATTATACGGACAAAATCAAGTGGCTGCTAACAATTAAACTTTTATTGGTAAATCCTTCAGGAAGTCTGATATCAGCAAACTTTGTTATTTAGCGTGTGATGTGACAGTTTATTGTGTGAGTTTAATTTTTAATGCATCAGAGTTGGCAGCCCTGCTTTACTTTTAATTTGAAATGCAATTGTCTGATGACGAAGCTTTAATCACAGTGGGAAAGAGAATGTTTGATACCGTGCTATCTGGACGTGAAACATTAGGATATTGTTTTGGGTCACGTAAGGTTTATTAAACGTCCTTTCACAATTATTGCACAATGTAAGTATTTCACGCCAAGACCCCCTTATGAAACATTTAATTACTTGAGTCGTAGTTCTGCCTTCATCCAGTTGGAGCATCATCACCTTTTGTTGATCGGCCACAGTGTCATCCGTCCCTAAAACCTCCGGGGGCACTGTTTTCACTTTCTATGGTTCTGATCTGTGACACCGAAGTGCTTAGCTTTGTTTGTCTCTGTTGACTCATGCTCAGTTGAACTACAAGTAAGCATGGATGTTTAGTGAATTCAGAAAGTGTCTCTGATCTCACTGGGGGTCTTCATTGGCAACATCTGGAGCATCTGGTCCCTCCTCTGCCTGAGCGTTGATAGTGTTGTGAACCCGTTTTACTCTCAGCATTCTTTTTCCTCCATTCTGGAGTCCTGAGCTTGAAAATATATTTTTGAGGGATGAATTCATTCAGTCATCACGTTGGAGGTTTTTTTGGTAGTACTTTTTATCTAATGAGATCATCATCTACTGTCGGGATTGCAATGACGCTTTGTTTAGGCATTTCATTACTTTGGAGATAAATGACAATATCATGATTCATGAGCCCCTGATGTAGTTACTTACTAAATTAGCTTGACATGACACGCACAGACATGGATGTAGACACAAAGGCTACATCCAGGATTACTTCCTTAATCACAAATCTATCAGAATCAGAGAATCACAATTAGAAAACCTTATTGTCATTGCCATAAAACAACAAAACTTTGTCGGTTACAATCAGACTTCTTGGTACAGCAAACAAATAGGAGGGGATGGGGGGGGGGGGGGGGGGGGGGTTGATGGAGGCTGCAGCTTCAGGAGAAACGTTGTTCCTTAACTTGTTGGTCCAGGTTTATATATTGCAAAACCGCTTTCCTGATTGGAGCGGGGCAAACAAGCTGAATTACTGTTATAACAACACATCATCAACAGGGTAAAATTAACCTGTCTCACGACGGTCTCATCCCAGATCACGCTCCCTATTAGTGGGTGAACAATCCGACGCTTGCTGAATAATGCTTCACAATAGGAAGAGCCGACATCGAAGGATCAAAAAGCGACGTCGCTATGAATGCTTGGCCGCTACAAGCCAGTTATACCTGTGGTAACCTTTCTAAAACCTCCTGTTCAAAAACCCAAAAAGTCAGAAGGATCATGAGGCCCCACTTTCACAGTCTGTATTGCTCATTATGTATATTAACTCAATGCAATACACACACATGTATCATCACCACCTAACACCATGAATGTCAAATCCATAAAATGTTGGTTATTGCATTGTGGTAACCATTCATAGAGGAGAGAGAGAGAGAGAGGGAAAGAGAAGGAATATCAGTCTATCATTAAATTAACAAAGGAATTACAAAATCTGATCAAGCCTCATTTTTACACGATTTTTTCGTGCATATCTGTGTTGTATCCACACCATTGCTTGGGAAATTGTCCAGTCCATTCACAGTCTTTTCATTTTTGTTGCACAGTCCATCTTCAACACAACAAAACTACAGTTTGTAAGACAGCCTGTTTCAAGGCCGAGCCGATCATGCGTAATGTATGTTCTGCCTCTGGGATGTTCAGGCAGGAGCATCACTCGCTGTTTGCCGGAAGGAATATCAAATAAAATGAAGAGCGTTCACACGTTTGAGGAGCAATTTAAGGCTCAGGCAATTTTTCCTCAGTCAGGGTAAATGTTGAAAATTAAAAGCGCCACGTAGTGTCTGCATAAGAAAAAGAAAAAAAACAGGTTTTGTTTACATTACAAGCACAATCTCCCCAAGAGGTATTGTGTGGATCCTGAAGGCCTGACCAACAGGCAAAATGCATTTCCAAACCTATAAAATATTAATAAAGACTCTTCTCTGCTTTAAACTCTGTTGTTGTTTGTAGTAACCTTAAGCCCCCTTTGTTTTTTTTTGTTTGTTTTATTTACTCTTCATGAATGTTGACTTGTCTCAGACCAGAAATACTCACATTGTGCAGAAGTGACTGTGCTGGATGTTTGTCCTCATATGATTGTGTTACAGTTCCTTAATTGCATTATTTTAATGTTGTTCTCCAAAATTTGCTCTCGGTGGTTCAAATGTACATTCTCATTCTCTTCTCGTCGCCAGGAACTCACTCGTTCCCCGCTCCTCATGGGACACATTGTATACACTACATCCAAACACAGGGGATAATGAAATAACAATAACAAGCTCACAGCTTCATTTCAGCGGGTGGAATTTATGCCAGTAGATGAAAAACTCATGGGGTGGGGAAGTATTTTTAGCCACATGCTTATCTTTATCTTCCATTCTTCCTCCCATGCATCTCTCACTCTCACACACAATGTCTTTGTCCCCGTCTTCTGTATTCATCTTATGCCATTTCCCTTCTCACTCGGGCTCTTTGCTTCTATCTCAGCTGGTTATACCAGACGTCCCTTTAATTCGACACACTAATGTAATTCGCTTTCTCTATAATCATCCATTTTCCCCTTTTCATGCCCTCTCCCCGAACTTGTGGATTCTATTTCACTGCAGTACACCAGGCTACATCGGTTTGCATTTCATTTAGTCCTTATTTGTTTAGAAGCCCCGTGCTGCCCCGCTATGAATCAACATAGAGGCAACTGTCGCTGACCAAGTCAAATAAGATATAATCACCAGTGGATCATAATGCTCACGATCAAATAAGACCGAGTCATGACAAAGGTTTTCAGGATTACGCAGTAATGCAAATAGTACTGAAAAAGTCTTACTAAGTACTGTTAGATATATCACTTCTATGAATGTACTCAATCAAGTTAAAGTACTTAAAAAAAAAAAAAATTATTCAAAGACTTCATCTCACGTATTTTTTGCCAAATTTAAATGTATTTGTCCAAATTTGCCTGCAATATTTATGTTCAAACAGACTATAGGAACTTGTTTCGCAAACAGATGTATATATAAAGTGAAAATTCAGGCACAAAAAAATTCACTAGTTGTGACTTTAAAAGGCCTTTTAAAACAAGCAAAGTGGACGATATGAGTAAATGTGCATACCTTAAAAAGAGGTATGCCTACTTTAAAACAAGAACCGTTTATTGTATTACTGTATTAACACCACGTCAGGTCTTATAACATTACACATGCATACATCTCGCGCACATTGAAAACCAAAAATTGCATGTAATAATGCTAATAATGATTAGATCGAACTGACAGTAGTTAAATAACATTAATCATTGCTAAAACTGTATTTGGCAGTTCAGCATGACATGTGACACCAGGGTTTTCAATTGTGCATTTTCTTAATAACCATGCCTTTTACAAAAAATAGGAATCCAAGATAAGCCGTCGCCGCGACACTTTGAGAGTAGGTGCCAAACATGTACACCTCACGTAGGCAGCGTGGCGGCATACAGAGCTACCGAGCCCCCACTGTGTTCAAGGCCTTCGTATCTACTCGGGACTGACTGGCGCAGTGACTGAAAGGCACGTCCCAACGTAACCTCAGAGAAACTTCGAATCAGTATCGCATGAGTCTGGAGAATAAAAACTGGAGATCAGAGAAGCATAGCATTTATATAAGATACAAACATTTACTCCCAAAATATACGCGTTTCACTCATACTAACAAAAGTTTGCCAACAGATTTCCCAGCCGTGATACAGTTTAATAATACTAAATAGCGAGATTAATATCTTCAAAGCCACTCCAATTATCTGAGATTGTAACACAAACAGGTCTGCGTGCTGTCTCCTCTAACAATACAGTGCAGAGGACCAGAAGTCAGAAGAGAAGGCAAGGTGAACCAAGGCAACTTTATTTCTATAACGCATTTCAGCAACAAGACTTTTCAAAAACCCTTTAAGTTAACAATCATGAAGAGAGTTGCAGAATATTAACATTAGGAAAATAAATGAAAACAAGTAAAGACGAATACATAAAAAGCCTATTAAAGTTTAATAAATCAAAACAGAATAACAATATGAGATAAAAGGTTAATGGAATCTGAAAGAGTAAAAGTTCATTACAGCATAAAGGGAATATTTGTTTAGTGAAAAGCAGCACGAAACAGGAAGGTCATCAACAAGGTTAAAAAAAAACAACTTTGTTCCAAGTATTTGATGCATAAAAAATAAAAGCAGCATTTACATGCTCAGTTCTGACTCGACAAACAGAAAACAAGATTGATTCAGACAATCTGGTAGGTTTGAATGTTGATAACATAAGAGAATATTAGAAATAAACATAAACCGTTTAGAGCTTGTAGACCAGTGATAGTACAGTATTTTTTGAAACAATTATTTGAGGTTTGAGAAAAGATCTGGGAACTAGGCTGTTGACGTCTATTTTTTTCATGTCGATGGGAAACCTAAGCAGGTCCAGGACGGTACCTCGGGGAACTTCACATGCAATTTTGTTAAGCACAGAGATGTAATTGTTAAGGAAGACAAAAAAGTCCCTATCGTTTATATAGGGTTTAATAATGTGTCCCGATGTACTGTAAAAGGTAAAGACATTTTTAGATTTTACTTCTGCTTTACATTTACTACCTTCATTACACATATCATCAGATACTTTCTATTATATTGTAATTTCAGTCAATGAAGAACATGGAGAATGAGCCAGACTGAGGCAGTGGTATTAATTTGTGAGTGGCATAAGCAGAGACAAAGTTACATACGCAGTTACATAAGTAGTGTTGGAAATCCATCCATCCACATCAAAGGAGAAATCACAGGCTTTTTTCATATTATCCTGTGTTTCCTTCTTGATAGAGCCAACAACAAAACCCTCAACACACAAAAGCTAATGAGAGCACAAGTGAAACACTGTGACTCTAAATTCTTGGCAATCTCCCACTCCGTCCTGTCAGCGCAGCGTCTCTGGCGGGGGGGTTAGGGTTGCAGCTCCAGGCCAAACCCGGCAGTCGAGAGCCCGCCCTCAGGAGAGAGAGTCAACATGGCAAGGGCACCAAACACATTCAGGATGCATAGGTGCCATTTATCATGGTTGACAACTGCACCTCTCAGTGCCATTTGGGTTTATTACCGGTACATTTCTCCCCACATAATGATGTTTTCCTTAGCACTTGTCCTCTGAGACTGGCTTCAATGAAAAACTGCAGTGGAAACATCAAGGTGACAGTTTTTTCCCCCTCTTTTTCTCTTTCATATGAAGTTTGCTTCGTGTGACTTCTGAGGACATGAAAATAAAACAAAGAAGAAGAGGAGTTTTTCCCACTTTTGACAACAAGTTTGTGAACATTCAGAACCCGAGGATTTAGGCCCCCTATCAGCTACCATGCAGCAGGTACTTAATGCCTGTGCTCATTGGTGTTTACAACAAGAAACAAAATCCTTTCCAGGTAACAGCGCGACAAGGCCGAGGTTTTCCCCAGATGGGTACAAATTCAAAAATGTAATTTTGATCTACTGCAATAGCTTCGGATAAATTATTTTGCACAAGCGACAGAGCACTTTGAAATAAATGAAAGCATGAAAAGCAACACCCATTGTAATGATGTTTTCTAATTTCGAGTGGAACTATCGTAACGACGCTCACTGTATATCTGCTCCTTCCTCTATTCCACTCAGATAGCATGTCTGTCTAAAAAAATACATTTTCTGTTTTCTGTTAAAAGTTTTGGGAGTATTTGCTCTTGACTGAGTAAAACTCATTAATGAGTCAACAGACGTCACAATATTTACCTGAGGTCTTAAATCTTAAATCCATCACAAAATTTTGTTGTTGTTTTTTTGTTTGTTTTTTGTTCCTGAATGTGGCAGCAGCTGCTGACATGATTACTCGTCTTGAGAGAAAAGACTTTTGTGTGGTTTGGGCGGGGAAATGTTTGCCTTTGGATCAAATTTTTGAATATTTGTGTTCTAAAGGACCTATAGCAATTTTGTTGGAACAAAAAAATATATTTTTCAAAGAGAAAACATGTTTGCCATTCTAACTATTTTGAATGGAGCTTTATCTACATAGAACCTGTGCCAACATTGAAATTTTATGGCACTGAATATCTTACATGGTGATAGTGGAAATGGAAAAGAAAACTTCTTAAACCAGAATAAAAACCTCCAACTCATGCGGACAGCAGCTTTCTCTATAGACTGGGAGAGGTTATAGGGGATAATAGGAGCAACATGGATTGGACAGTGACAGAAACCTGCAAAAACAATTGACATCAGCAAGCCATTAGATCCAACGATCAATCTAACGTGGGTAGGAAGTATAGACTGCACAGATCATCAGTTCTATGGCCAGAGATACCACAGGAAGGTACATAGATGACAGAGACAAACAAATTAGTAATAACATGTACAGGGAGAGAAGAAACGAATAGAGAGTCAAACAAGATTATCAGTCTACACAAGGCAAAATTATAGGTAAGGCAAGGCAAGGCAAGGCAAGGCAAGGCAAATTTATTTATAGAGTACCATTCAAACAATTGACAGTGCTTTACAAAGAAATAAAAAAAAAATACAGAAAAGCTTTGCAAAGACATAAGAAATATATTAATACAAAAAAATACATTAAAGCTTTAAAAGAAATGAAAGAAATACATTAAAACAAATAATGAAGCTTTACTAGGAGCATAAATTAGCCAGAGGACTATCAGGACTTGAACCTCCTGTGCTGTGACGTTTAGTCTTTCTGGGACTCCAGTCAAAGCAGAAGAACAGACGTCTCTGCTCCCATTCTTTCGTAGGGGTACAAGGAAAATAAAACCCCATAATTAATACTTGGAATTTAGTTTCTTTCGTTAAGTACAAAGAGTGAAACTGCCGAAAAGTAAATTAAAAAGAAAGTAATTAAACTGCACCATGAGTTAGCTCTTTTTTTTAATAAATGTGTTCATAAATACTGCCTCTAAAAGCTGCCTTGACTGTTACGATACCACACCCCCGCATCACTTGTAAAGATTTGGAAAACAAATTAAGTAAAAAAAAAAAATTTTCGTTGTTGATCTTTTATTCAAACTAGTTGAATCATTCAGAGAAACACAAAAATCATCAACATCTTTCTGATTTTCACTCAGCTTCACATTCGATGACAAAAATAGAAACTTCACAAAATGACAGATGAAACGCTCCCAGCGATCACCTCTACCTTAACCACTTGTATCCTTCTTTTTTTTTTCTTCTTTTTTTCAAACCATTGTCATAAATCATTAACGACAGCCTCAAGCTGCTCTAAAGGTTGGCCTCCAAGAGTGGAGAAAATTTGATGTTGATGACATGCATAATGCAGACATATTGAATAAAATGACTGGATTTCTGTTGATGGGCAAGTGGTCGGAATGCACCATGTAAACCAAAAGGTTTTTAGTCAATATTGTTTTTGTATAGACATTCCCACTGAATGAAATTGAGAGATTTTTATTTTTATGTTAATTGTGTCACTTTTCGCGGATTCCTGATGGATCCAGACGCTGCATCTCTCGAAAGCAGAACAGGAGTTACCTTGACAGGGTCATGTGACGCTTCCTTAAAACACAGCGGAAATCTTCCGTGATTTGAAGCTGGCAGAATATTTTCTGAAGTTCCGTGAGAATTTTTGGGCTCCGGCAAGAAAAGGAGCAGCACAGGTCATGATGCAAATACACTGATTCCCATATCTATTGTCTTATCTGATGAGCATGTGCACTTTATCTTTGTCAGCCGAGTCCTAATCATAGCCTGAGAGGAAGGATCTCATTAGCACAAGCCACATTCCCTTTCCCTGTGAGATGAGGCCGATCATTATCTTTGTTGTGCTGATGGTGATGGTGATGACGATGAAGATGAGGAGCAACTGATTGATTTGCGCCAGCGGGTATGATCTTTGTTCTCAGAATTAAATATGTTCTTTTAAATGAAATTTATTTTCTGCTTCTGGGATCCATCATAATGCTGAAATCAATATTTAATATCCTTGGATCAATGCTACGTGGGGTTTTTATTTTGCATCTGGTCTGTCAGTATTCCACAGTAATAATGTGCAAGAGTAAAAAAAAAGAAAAATTTAGAAAAGTACCAATACTGTGAATATATTGAGCAGGAATTGTTTAAGGTTACATTGGACTTTTTATTTGATATCACTTGTGCATGAGGGACTGTGCTGTTGTTTTGAAACAACTCAAAAGTACTGTATTGTAGCATCATGCAATGAATGGAGGCCTGAGACGTCGCATTAGAACTCAGAACTCAGAATGTATCAACGTCTATCAAAATACAACCAACACAGCGGGGTGTGATCAGCTTCCACACCCATCTCGATCATGGTGTTATAAGAATTATCACATAACCTGCTCTGATCAGGGTAATAACACAGAACAGGGTGACCAATTAATACCAGAAACACAAAAAATGCAGATATAATTATAATTAACACAAAGAAAAAGTCCTGGGAAATGCCATCCCGTGAGTCCATGCACTTTCCCACCTGACATCGCCACTGGCATCCTAAAGCCGCCTCTGCAGGTTTGATGACTTTATGTATTGTCTCATCCGACCACTTCTTAAACCTCAGATTTTAAGAAAGCATTCGTTTAAATCATGAGAAAATACATTTATTGAAAAAAAGGTTCTTCTTTTCTTTCTGAATTGACTCTATTTGACTTGAGCACATTCATTGTTACGGTAATTTCAGTAGCACAACGGATCCGTTAAATTGCCTATGGTGACTTCATATTGTTCTTACACTTATAATTAAAAATTAGGAACGTCGTTCTAATAAAGATGGGCGCTGCTCACATGTTCTCTCAGGATGATGTTAACATCGTTGATGAAACAAGGGAGGTGCTCAGCCAAAACTAACGTATTCAACTCAGTCCAGTACTTCACATTTTACTCTCTCACTTGTAGGAGTCCCGCAGGGACATTGCAAAACTCACAGATCAAAATGTCGTGCATAAATGAGGCACTTGAACTGGTTCAGTGGTTTCAGCAGAGAGCGTCGGGGAGGCACAGCATATTTTTCAAGAAGCCCTGCACGAGTTAATCTGGTGATATACTTCATAAAGTGAACACTGAAAAAAAGGATGCTGCTCATTTAGAAACATAGATCCTATATGTGATCTAGACGTAATACAATTAATTCATTGGGCTATATCATCTTGATTAAGACTAAAACAAAGAAAAAAGTAGATTATACTGTCATGATGCAACCACATTAAGAAGGAAAACTGAGCATTGCTCTTTATCACAGAAATGACACAGGATTGTAATCCATAGTTAATGTCCTATGTGATGCTGGTCAGTTTAAAAGAGCTGGAGAGAAAAAAGAGACGGTGGTGGGGGTGTGTGGCTGATCAGTAACATTCCCACAAGTTCAAATGAAATATAAGCCCTCGCTTCCGAGGGTTTTGTTGTCCAAGACAAGGTCGCAATTTATTATTCATCTTTTGATGAAAGTGTTTTCTTGCGGTTGTTGCCTTTGTAATTGAGTCATCACTGCTTGAAAACATAACGGCAGGGCCATTTTTCTATCCAAGGTTTAATAGGCCGCTCCGCTACGCTCTCCTCTGTCTTTAAAATAAGCAGCACCGAGAGCAGACGTACTGTCAACATTGCACTGAGTCACCATAATTATAACAAGGTCTCTCCGTTCACAAGTACAGCCTCATGTGACTGCAGTCATCTTTGCCTCAGTCAGCTGCACAATATGTACAGAAGCACGGCTCAGTGAATGGCCCACTGACTCTTTCACGTGTGTGATCTGCAGAGGGGAGCTGTTTCCTGGGAGCAAGCACCCATCCCATTGATTTTCCACCTCCACAGTCCATCCATAATTTAAGCACATATTTGATTGGAAAGTAAAACACATGATTCGATTGTTTGAAAAAAGACACTGATAATCTACCAGTTGGAGAGTTGTAGAGGCTGACATGTTCCAGAATAGTTTCATTTGAGTTATCTGAGAGCGAGACAATTTTTACCTTCCTACCAAGTGGGAAAAAGGGGGTCCATGACCTTTTGTCCATTAAGTAGGTAGATGGCTTTACTTTCTAGGGAGTTGGTGGTGTTTTCCACCGCAGATCTATAAATTCACCCTATTAGCATTCAAGGCCTGCATGCAGCTTTATATTGGCTACATAAGTAACTGCGTCTCTCAAGCGATTGAGTCAAGCCTGTTCGCAGAATCAGAAAAAAGAACATTTGATACAATAGGCAGTGATATTATGCCTAGAAAAAAATAAGTATATGTGACTGAAATATCATGACGGTTCCTGAGCATAGTGCCAGGTATGTAGAGGTTAATGTCAATGGTTTTAGACACACAGTAAATATCTACCAACTTTTTGTCAGCATTGTTCAACCTACCATACATGACCATTGCATCATTAAAAGCTGTGGAGTTAATTTAGTATTTATTGCTAATCTAATAATTGCACACTACCACTGCAATGCTATTAAAATTGGCTCCCATTAATAGGTTAATTTAAATAAAGCATGATCAGCTTCATTAGCATTTTTAGAATATTATTGGAGTGGTCCTAAGACCCATATGCAGAGCTATATATAAGTGATTTATTTACCATGGGGAACTGGGTTACATCAGTCAGTTGAAAGTCAATTCTGAAGTCCCTGAAGAGGAATATTTTTAAACTACTGACAATTGAAAAACAAAAATGCAAAAATATTTTGATGTTGGCATCGGTAGGACTTATTCAATTCAGAATTAACAACAATACTTTGGTAAAATAGTAACTGATAAACTCCAACAGTTTGATCCGTGACCATGACCGCAACAAAGCAGCTCTGCACATCTGATACAATTTTTTTTAATGAATGGTTTTGACAAGTAGTGATAATGTTTAGTAATGTTTTTCCACACTTTTTTGGGGGGGATATATCAAAAGATTACAGATCACTAGAACAGTCTCTGCTCATAAGATTTTGGCAAAACCCAGAAAAACTATGGATTGTAACATGTGTGTCTTGTTTTCTAATGATGAGATGAAATATTACAGAGTGAAAAGAATATAAACTGTCAGTAAATGCAATGTAACATCTTATGAATGTGTACCATATGTACACGCACATTGAAGGGAAGTCCGAATGAAAAATCAAGGGCAGGAAAGTGCGAGCAACAGCTTGTAAAAATAAGTATAAAGGAAGAAAGAAAAAGCTGCTGAACACATGCCAAGCTGACAGTTAAAAAAATAAATAAAAAAAAGTGTGAAACCAGAGAAGCTTTATTTTGTCATAGTTTCTGTTTCTTCCAGTCAGAGGGTGGCTTTATGGATACTGGTTACATTAGCTTCGGGCTATGAGCTGTTTCATCGCAGACAGCCCATCAAGATGAGTGACAGGCGTGGGGGCGGGAACTTGACCAGCTGAGGAGGAGGAGGCCAGAACTAACAATACATTTTCTACCTCAAAGTTAAAACTTGAATATTGCAGATTTAACTTGGAAACTGCCGTCACAGAAAATATATCTTCCATCTCGTGGAGTCTCAGAATAGAAAAAGTGATTTTTATGTGTGATATTTATTTATTTAATATGTCTTTAAACGTTATCAATCTCCTTGGGGAAATTCCTTTTTTTTTCTAAAATGACCCCTCCTACAATGGCGTGAACTGCCACATCTCCAGAGGAGCTGATGGCGGTCAAGTGCCTTACAGTGGTGACCAGTCCACTGTGGGAATTTAACCTGCAACTTTCTGACTCCAAATCTGTTTTTCTAAACTGTGCCTGTTCAGTTTGTAAATGCTTTACAGCACAACATCTACAAACATCAGCTGCATTTATCTCAGTAGGAAGCAGTGATTAGACTACAGTAATGAACCATGTCACTCCCAATCTATACATGGGACGAGCCCTTAAACTGGCTAATAACTTGAAGGCAATCCAGAGGAAGTCAGTTGCTTATTCTCTCAATGATCAGTATTTTTGTCATGTCACAAGAGAGAAGTTATTTGAAGAAGAGGCCAGTCGGTTTCTTTCTATACTAGTTTTTTTTTTTTAGATCAATACCTTTGCACCAAATTTTGTAAGAGTTGTTATTGATCCATAACCTCCTCCTCCTCCTCCTCCTCCTCCTGCACTCCGGAGTTGGCTTCTCTTGCTGAGAGCACACTATACCTTCGTTTCTAGCTCAAGGACATTTTTTTTATTTTAAATTTTTTGTTCCCCTGTTCTACAGTATGGAAGTCACATCCACCGCACAAAGACATCACTGTGACACATCTTTATGATATGTACATAAGGTTTTTAGTTGTTGAGGTTATTTGTGTTGGTTCGGAACAACGGGGCGCAGAATCGGATATTGTCTGATAGGCTGCCAGAGAACGCCGGAGGTCAGCTGAGAGTTGTTTTGTAACAATCCTCTTACGTTCTCCTGTGAAACGTTTGTATTCACGTGGCACCACGACCAAAAGGAGACTCCACGGATCATCTCTTTCTTTTTTATATCATCACTTGATCTGGATGACACCTTATTGGCCTCACGGCCTCACCTTTGTACTCGGGGAGATCAACGAGGCGCCTCTGATGTTGACCTACAGAGGTGGGTAACTGCTGAGGAGCAACAATAAATTGCCTCCTGTGTGCAGCTCTAACTTGTTTATATCTGTTGAGCCTTTGGTGCTGTTTGGGGACAAGACGGCAGTGAGCGCGTGTGCATTTGTGTGCCGCTGGGGTAGGGGTATTGGGGTCACTGTGCAATTTAAGCGTCGCCAACTGAAGCGAGGGAAAAAAAAAAAAAAGCAAGAGAAAACAAGATGAAGACACTAAGTGCAGTGTCAGCATTTTCCTACCACTGCGATTTAAATGTTTGCTAAAACAGGAGACCAGAGAATGTCAACAACTCTGACAACTGTTCAGCTGACGGATTCACAAGAGAAAGGTATAAAAGGAACGGAGGTAGAGCCCACCGTCTTATGCCGCACAACGGCTCTGTCACATTAACAGTACGGCAAGGTCCATAATGTAATGGAGTGCTGTGTTTGCAAAAAGGACACTGTAGCACTTGCTTATTGCTCCTCATCATAGTGGTGCATTGCTGAGCAATTAAAAAGCCATCAACTGACTCCCAACTAATTACCAACTGTGTCATCTAACCTTGTTGTTGATATTAAATAAAGTGCTTGTCTGTAAAATGAGGTGAACAGAGCAGAAGCATATTCTCAATATCCTTTATAGCAAAAACTGGACCAGGACCATATGCTGCTCTCTATTACGGAGCAGATTAATGTTTGAACAATAGCAAAGGGAAATGAGCATGTTTTTCCCCCACAGATATTAAAATGTTGTTCTCGGTGTGCTGCAGCAGTAATGGAGGGTGTGTTGGACGGAAATGCAGTGAGTCACTGATGCATTGATCAGGTCAGACAGTGCATGAATAAATTATGACGGGACCAAGGCTCAGTCACTTCATACACATTATGAATATAGAACACAGATATTCTGTTTTCCCTTCATGTAGGCTTTAGTATAGCCAATTATTATTTCAACTGCAGGGATAAAAAGCTGCAATTAAATGCACAGAATTTCCCCACTTTGTTATACAATACTGAAGCTGTTATCCAAACTCTTACACTGCTCTGATCCCTGGAGTCACTGGTCACAGTTTGAATAAGGAAAGTCAGAAAAGGTTTTTTTTTTTTCAATATTAGAATTTAATAAAGGATCATAAAAAAACAAGCTAGTCACTTAAACTCTGTGATCCTTCGAAGAATAGAGAGTAGAGTTATCATGAATTTCTTTAATGCATTGATGGCAGAAGTGGAATGGAAGGGTTATGTGAATATTGTTCAAATTTGGTGCTTTCATGACCTGATAAGATTAGACGGTTGAAAAGAAGAAAAGCAATTGGTGGGTGAGTATTACATTTATTCATTCGAGTCATACTCATATTTGCGACAGATTCTTTTACCACTTTAATACGGTTATGCATGCGGGGGAATGGAGTTGATCCTGGATGACTGTGGGTGAAGGAAGGATTTACCCTTGACTGATCACCAGACCGTCACAAACAAACAGACACAGGCCCACTTTCACATTCATAATTATGGGAAATTTAGTGTCACCAGTTAAGCTTCAACGTATGTTATTGCAGTGTTTGTGGAAACTGAAGAAAAAAACATGCCTTCATAGGCAAGACATCCAAATGCCACAGGGAATGGTTCATATCCAGACTCATCCTGAGGATGTTCTCGCCTGAGGCGAGAGCGCGAACCGCTACTCTACTGTAGTGCTCTTCATCTCTATGTCACCACTGCTGTACGACGGAAACAACAAAAATGCTAAAAACGATGTTGTTTTAATGTGGGCGCCGTATGAAATACAACCATTCACAAATGCACACAGAGAACAGTATACTGTAAACATGCAAATGCCTTTAAACCATCGTTGTTTTGGCTCATTAAGGATGAAAGAGATGTGCAGTATGTGATCCATGTGACGATGGTGTAGCAAACTTTACAGAAGAAGCGCTGTTAAAGACTGAGCAGCATAAACAGCACCTTGATTCATTTATTGTTATTGTCGAAACTCTCGCACGTGAACTATTGAACTAAGAACTATTTACTACGACTGCAGTGTGCACGCACAGTATTGTGTTTCAGAGTTTTTTCTGTGTTCACACTGAGACAGAAATACAAGAAATTCAAGAAATCCTGTTTTTAGTGACTCCGTGTGCCGTTGTCGTGTAAACTGACTCCGAAAACGTTTTCCATTCTCACTTGAAAAACGGTAGAGTGTAAACGGGGCACCGAGGCTCTCCACGAGCTTGTTTACTGAGGTAGATTTCTACACACCTTAATGTTCTTATCTCACTAGGGATAAGACATATCGGTGCCCTTTATTGGAATTGTGTTATTGTATATGAATCTTTTATTTTCACTTCCCCTCGCCTTAAACACAATATTCTATAACCTCCACCTCTGAGAAGGTGATTTAAAATTATGATGAAAGACTGTAACTGATACTTACTTTCTATATCAATTTTGTTACATTTACTAAAAGAAATTCCCCCTTCTGATGAGACAGTAATATTCCTCTTTGTGTCGCCGCCTTTCAAAGCCCCAGTGCTCTTATCAGAGGCAGAGTGCTGATGGAGCAGCTGGGCTGCTCGCTGCTGTTGGGCAGTAGAATTAGTTTGGTTCCACTGAATAATGAAGTAGAGTGTGTACCCAGTGTTCCAATTAAAACCCCTGGTCATTCATCTATCTAATTGATACAATGCCTTCCAGTATAATTTTGTCCCAAATGTACCATTCCAGTCTGAGTTCTCTGCTCTACGAGCCTCTGCTGAGCACAACGGCTCTTTGCCAAACTTGCATGGGACACCTTCTCACCGCACTCTCTTAAATAACCACGCGCAAGCATATGTGCACAGGAGGCAAACACACAGAGAGACACGCAGGTAATTCACAGAGTCTGGTGCCATTATCATCTTAGACACTAGACACATAAAAATGTCAAGACGAAAAGGGGTAAAATTGACTGTTCACTTAACACTTCCCTGAATAGCCATTGTCCAATTATGGCTCCGCAACTGCAACTCGGCTCAGCGGGCCGCCTGCAGACCTTAGTGTGCAAAACACACGGGCCAATGGAAACACTCATGTTTGGTATTTCACTTGCTTTTGATCTCTTTAAAAGACTGAAAACATGAGAATCGTTGAATGAGTCAGTGGTGTTAATTTACTCAGACAAAGCTGGAAGTAGCAGAATGCCGCCTCACAGGCTTCATGTTGGAAGGTAGTTAAGCTCGTCGACCAAATAGCTACCTTACATTATCTTGTAGGTCAACAGGCAGAGCTGGCACACCACAAAGTATGGTGCAATGAAGAATGGTAAAGTACAACAATAAGTATTTGTTTACAGTGAAAACACCTCTGTTCAATACCAGTAAACCTTAGTCTTCAGGAATGGTTCATATCATTATAAATTATTAAAGTGCTCTACCATCAAGATTTGACTGTATATTTCGAGAACTGTTACACTTTTACACGTTTACCTTAAAGTTCCATCTAAATTGAAAGCATTGGTGTGGCTCAGGCGAAAAACGGCTTTCCAACAAGAGCCTTTTATGAAAAGCCACAACCAAACAGAGTTATGGGTCGGCTCGAACTAAAGATACAGTGAAATACTTTAAGGCAATAACATCAGCTTACTGACAACAGGTTTCTCTCCCAAAAGTTCAACATTTTACAGGACTAACGTATTTTCCGTCCAATATCAAAACTGTACTTTTAGCTATGAAATAAAATCCCTTCAGTATCTATAAGCGCATGCCATGTATTACACACATAAAATGATAAAAGTGAGCAAACGTTGTGACAAACTGTAACAAACAAGCGAGGGGAATTTGACAATAGAGAGCAACTCCACTGAATTCGACATCTGTGACTGGGAGAATTAGTATTGAAATCATGACATGGCTGAAAGTGAAGCAGATCATACTGTTATCTGGAGCAGATTAAGAGTAGCAACATATTTCATTTCCATAGTTTTATTTAGGGATAATATTTTCAACTGAAATAACAGAATCAACCTGTAAACTGTAATTCGAATTATAATAAGCATTTGTACTTTTTGAGTCATTTTTGGAATGAATTCTGTCCTCCTTTTTGTTATATTTACATTCACATGGACTTAATTTAAGGATATCTTCACTGCATCAGTTCAGGCCAAATCTATTTCTGGAAAAAAAATGTCACATCTCCTGAGGACCTCGCTGTCTATTAGACTAAAACTGTTTTAAACAATATAACCTGATAAAGCCTCCAAGTCAATTCTCGTGCGGCAAGAATTCAAGCGTGCAGTTATGTTGGAACAAACACAATTTTACATGTATAGTGATATTACTTTATATTACAAACTAAACACATATTGTTGCCCCCCTCTGTACTCTTTTTTTTTTTTTTTTAGGCTCTTCAGCTGCAAACATCAGAAACACAATAGATTCATTGTTTATCACTTCATTATTCAAGAAATCGACTCCAGCCCCACACACGCTAGACTGACAGCGGTTTAAGGAAGAATGAGAACATGTATATGAACAAACAGGTCAGGTCAGTTCAGGTCTGGTCAGACAACATTATTCATCCCACAAGAGGCAATTCATTTTAAATTCCTGCATGCATTCAGTCAATAAATAAATATTCAATAACTGAATCATCAATCGGTCAAAGAAACAATAATGCAGTGGACATAGGGAGATGTCAGAACAGCAAGAATATATCAGATACGATAAAATACAAGGATACAGCACATCAGATAAAACAAAGGGCAGTATGAAAACTGTAAAATAGTAAGAATAGTTTGAAAAACAACAAAATCAATGAATGTTGTCCTTTAAAGAAGTTATTTAAAGATAATGCAATGTAATGATAATGATAATGTAATGTAATCATTTAAAATGTCATTTAAAATAAGCTGAATGAGGTGAATGGGTCAACAGTCAGGGCTGAGTACCACCCTGTGGTGTGCCAGTGTTCAGGGTGAGTGTGTTCAGGCCCATTATGACCCTCATAAGATCTTTAATAATCAAACACACTACCGACGCCCAGATCACCCAGTTTCTCTAAAAGTTTAATTTGGATGTCTGAGTCAATGGGCTTCACTTCAGTTAATAAATCTAATGTGTTCTAGGCAAACATGAGATGGAAGTTTTCACTTTAATTTAAGTGACATTGAAGGCCCGTTGTCTCAAAAAACAATAAAAAACAAGAAATCATATGAAACGACACGTCAGAGCTAAATGCTCATACAAGGCCAATGAAGTGACGACTGGAGGCTGAAGATCAGTGAAGCATTACAGGGAGACATGCATTAAGTATACACAAATAATTTGACACGGCATGAGCATAAAGCTGTTTTATTAGCTGTCTAGGTTGTGTTTCTTTTATTCATTAATGAATAGGAAGAGGGCATTACATGTTTGATGTAGCACATAACAGCTCAGTGTATACAGTGTATCGATCAAGACAAAATGCAGAAACTAAACATTACCTAGTGCCGAGCCTTCTGCTCTCACAGTGCCATGAAATGAAAATAGTGACACATTTACAGCAACATGATGACAAGCCTGATGCTCCCCCGGAGCTAGAAAATCTAAAAATATTACCAAGTATACAGGCAAAAATATGCATCGGGCAGGTTCTATGTGGAAATATTCTGTAGAGTCAAACATGCGCTCTGTACAGTTTGCTGTAAAGCTATAATGTGTGTTTTATGAGTTACATGCCTGACATGTTGATTATGTACCCTTCATAACGTGTAATTTAGGGATAAGAAGATGGTTGAGTGCGTACGAGGCAGCGGGGTGGGTCAACAGGTTGACACGTTAAGTGATGTTTTGTGTCAAATCTATAATCAAGCATCCAGGATTCGTTTAGTTCCTTCCTAACTTCATTTGGCTCATATTTATGTTTGTTTCATGTTGTTTTTCTTGTTCATAGATTAAATAGAACTTTTTAGTTTTTTTTTTTTTACAATAAATAAAGAGTAAATGTAACCGCAGCATTTTAAAAGTGTGTTCTCCTGCACCAGGTGGCACATCAACTGAGCGCGTCCATGCAGTGCATAACTTTGGTAAGAGCACGCATCTAAAGTTGAGCTTGATTCTTAAATTAGATCTAATATATTTTTCTTTGCGAGCTGAGATATGTGATAATGTGGTTATGATGGATAATAGTGTCAGAGTGAGGTGTTTTTTTTTAATGCCAGTTTGACTGAGAAAATTAAAATGTCATGGCTGAAATAGTGAAAGATTTCCCCTCGTGTCGATGCAAATGAAGCCAGAAATGACAGAAAGTCTTGAGGTCTAACTGGTACTGATTGTCATCAAGATGTCAACATTGTGGATAACTGGATTTACGTGCACTAAAACACTTTTTTTTTTTTTTTGGAGGGGGGGGGGGGGGTTCTTGCTGCAACATTAAAAACTCGCTTTCTATGAAATATGGTGTTCTTGTTTATGAGAAGCAACATTGTAACGTTAATATTATGTATGACACACTTTATGTGAAATGATAAAGCAAAAAAAAAAAGTGCATGAAATGGCAGCTGTTAGGCATTAGGAACCTATTTATGGCAAACCTTCCAGCTCCAGAAGGACTTATTTGCATCTACGTTTTCTCTCCCGACTGAAATCTGTCTTACAGCCATAATGAAGGGCCTGCTGCATGAGCTCTAATAGATGAATTAGCACACACCTTGCTTAACCTGGCAGCATAATGTCGCTTTGTGCAGTATCTAGAGTACTTGTTCCACCTTTTAAACAATATAATGAGATGCAAGAACTGTAATAATGCAATTACCTGTCTGAGACAGCATTGCCTTTTATAGCTTGAAAATTGTGCAGAAAAACCATTCCAGCAGGCTGAAATGTCATCACAGAGACTTAATTATTGTCCCCAAGAGACTCTCTGTGTCTGTTTCCTCAGAAAAGGAGCAACAAGAGGTGCATTTGCTTCTGCACTGCACATTCATAGGAGTAAGTGTTTGTGGAAAAAAGTGTCACTGTGAGTCCATGGCTGATGAGGCTGATCTTCAGGAGTGAACTGGGGACAAATTTCAGGCCGGGAAGCCATGTAGAGGAAGGCGGGGTTTCCTTTTGTATGGGGTGCCCACAGTTTTAACCGCATTAGGCATCTAGTAATCTTGCCATGTAGCCCATAATCATTAAAGCAGTTGCCAGCCCACCAGGAAACAAACAGTTCTACCAATGGCCACATTGCACTGTAGGATCTTGTACCAATGTGATGAACAGCTTGAAATAAAACAACTAAAGTATATCTTCATCTTTGCTGTGATGCCATGTTTCACAGGTTCAATAACAACCAAATCTAGACCAGTGTTGGCAAAAGCCCGTTGCATCCTTTGCCGCCCAATTTCCGCAGCCTTCAGTGTAGATGTTGTTGTGTAGAGGTACAGTAAAGAAAGTAGCTATTGAAACAGATAAAGCCACTATATGTTGTTCAATTCTGAGTCGCAATGTTGTGTTATGTTGTTCTATCTGTGGAAAAACAGAAAATAGTAGTATCTATATGAATTTAGATTTTTCTTTTCTCACTACCCGAGGCCATTATCCAGGCTGCTATGAATGAGCTGTATGATTGACCCCCCTGCCCTGTATTGTCCATTCCAGTCTATTCGTGACCTTGAAAACTGTCAGAAAAACATTTCCTTTAATTCAAAAAACAGAAAAAAGAAAAAACTGCAGTTTTTAACATTTTCACTCAGAAACACACTTTAAACATGAAGGGGTCATATTATGCAAAATTCATTTTCTAATTTTCGAATGGTTTTCCAATAGTAAGATGCATCCCAAGACCTGGAATGACGCCCCAGAAGAGAAGAAAGTCGGTTCTCTCTCTCCCTGGCTTGTTTCATTTTGTTACAAAGTGTGTTGCTCCAACGAGCCAATGAGAAATCAGACCATACATAGTGTCATCGGGGGTTTAGCCAATTAGGCAGCTTTGCTCTGGCACATGGCACCATGAGAGGAAGTCCTTCCTCCTCTTCCCAATATGGGCATGTGAGGGTGGAGACAGTCCAGCTCACAGAGACACAGCAGATTTTGAATGCAGCTCACATGATCGAATATTGTAATGGCTGCAAAGCAAGGAAAAGCTGGATTACTGGCAATAAATTTTAAATATACAACATTTTTGGACCAACGAGAACCATGTTAAAGTGTTGAAAAGTTGTATAATAGGAGATTTCAAAGACTGAGACCCGAGCCGAGAGATCAAGGATCTGTGTGTGCTTGTGAACGAGCATTAGCATCAAAGCCACTGTCAGTTTGACTTTGTGAAAACATGAAGACTGACGGCTGCAGATATTGTGTGCCCTGAGAAGTGAAAGGCCGATTGAATGTTTAGATTAAGTTTTTAGCCTGATTTGCCAAATGACACACAAAGTCAAATGTGTTACATTTTTGGAGGCGATTCATTTGAAAGACTAAATACAAGCAACAAATTGAGCTTTTGGGTTTGGATAGGTCACCTAATTTTAAACCAGAAGGCTTTGTGAAAATGGTAAAATATTGAAATTGCACAATTTCTCCTTAAAATATTGCTAAATAAATTTAAAGAAAATTGCATTTACATTTACAATTTGAAGGTGCTGTCATGTCACCCATGGAATTTGTTAATGATATACATGCATTGGAATAAAAAAACTATTGAGCATTTCTCAATTGGAACAAGTGGTATTACATGTATATTTAAGCCCATATAGATAAAAAAAAAAAAACTAAATTAAATATATATTTTGGAATTTTGGCATTTTATGATCATTTGCATTACATTAGAAAGTTCTCAATACCTGTGCCAATATGCTATGTGTCTTTATGAGGTTACCTAAAAACAAAGGGGGCTCTTATCACAGATGAGGAGGCCTATCGGTGATGATATCAGCTCAGTGACAAAAGCTTTTATTGAGAAATGTGGTGCATCGATGCTCAATGAAAAATGTTTGATCTAAAAGTGATAAAGAGCTCATGCAGGTGTTGACTAAACTTTCTGTGTTAGATTAAAGTTTGAGTTTTCATGAAAGGTGAGCGGTTGTATTCAAGTGGTCAAGGAGACACACTTGTGCGCATCAGTCAAACTCATTCATTTCTAATTATTTGCTCAGCCAGTATCAGTCAGGGCAGCGGATTTAAAACATCAGTTTAAATTTGAGGGCAAGGATTGATGTGCAGGCACGTGAATAAAAACATCAGTTTGACAGTAACATCTGTCAGTGACCTCAGGCTCTGCCACATTTTGCCTACAGACACCTCCTGGTAAGATGCCTATGCTTAATTCCATTGTACAAATACTCCAATGTGCTCAATTACCCTTGATCCATCTAATCTCTTTCATCATTCAAATGTCACTGTATTATAAACAATGCTCATGTTGACGTGCACTCATGAATCACTTGTAGCCAGAGGTGGCCTAAAAGCTAACATGCTGCTTTGGGGTGAGGTAGACGCTCATCCATAATTTCCCAGCATGCAGGGTGAGGATGTGAGCAACAGAGGCTGCTTCTGCTAAAATGCCCCACGCTACAGGGGGCACATGTTTACTGACAGCCCCACAGAGGCTGCGAACAATCACCTGCAAGCACACGTTCCTTTAGGGGCCATGCTGTTACATTAATGCATGGGGCTTCATCTCATTATTCATAGCTGCTTGACTCCAGGGGGAAACTGTTGGGATGGAGCCACTACTGTAGCAAATGGATACTGGGTCATCTTTAGCATTCCAGGTGGTACGAAGCCAAAGGGAACATGGCCCGCAGAGAGAGAGAGTGCTGTAGCTTTGTGTCATGCAAAATGGAGAGCATGTTTAAATATAGCCCAAAATGTACTGATTACAATATAATGAATATGCTGAGGTTTAATGTGCTTACCTTGTCCGCTCGCCTTTATTTGGACAGAAAAGAAGAAGCCGTGAGAAAGAAACACACGTCGGCAAAAATAATAAGAATAAAAACAAAATTAAGAAAAAGTTTTGAGAAAAATCAACAACGAAATTAATGTTAGGATCAGAACCATTCAAATCACAAAGCAGGTCAGTAAGTCTTTAAAAGGAACAGGAACCACTCAGAAGCCAGGCAGCTAATAAACAGTGCTGGTCGAGTCTCATAGTGTTTTTGTAATGATCTTTTGCTGTCAGCTCTTCCTATAATTATGAAGCCGAATTGGTTTGTTTGCCCTCTAACGAGGAACGTGAGCTGGGTTCAGACCATAAAAACGCAGGTTAGTTTTCATACATTAATGACCTGTTGTGGCGAAAGTAATTGCATTAGTATTCTGATGAAACATTGCAGCTTATTTCATAGTTTTCTGTGACAAGTAAAGGGTTTAGAGTTTAAAACATCAATTTCCAACTCCGGCTATGTTTTATCATTCACTGGTGGTGGTGCGCGTGTGCATGCGTATGCCTGTGTTCATCACACAGACTGATGTGGGCGGGTGCTTGAAGTTTTTCTCTGTACTGCTCTCTCAGATCTCTCATCCTGAAGTCAATTTGTTTGTTGACTGGTTCGGGTTTGGCTCGAACAAGCTCAATGGATTTCCAGGTTAAAATGCCCTAAACTACTCGTTCCAGTCCTTTTTCTTTTTTCTTTTTTTCCCCTTGGATCCGCTCTAGATTGGGTGTAGGACAGCCTGTGGACACTGTCCGATCTCTGAATTAGCAACACACTACAGTGAAGCCAAATGCATACACATATCCACTCTAGATTGTAAAAAGTGTCTTTTCTTTGACATATGCAAATGTTATTTTGAAGAGACAAAGCCGGCGAACTCTGGCAACCTCCACAAGGGGGGGGGGGGGGGTCCCATCAAGGGGTGAAATTATACAAGAGTGCCTGTCAAAGATGTCAAATTATCAGACAGAGCAGAAATTATTGAAGATGTTTTAGACTCACCCATACAGTTTTTAGTATTATTGCGATGGCGCTGAAAGGAAGGTCTCTTGAGAAAAATTGCTGTAAAATCTAATATCACACCGACAGCTTGGTGGAGGTGAAAACAAGTCGGCACATCTGCAGTGTGGTTTGGGGTGATTTTCTACTTGACGTGGCTGCGTTCAGGCTTCAAAAAACCGCACGGCTGATAAATACTTGTTCGGATCATTCTGGTGGTACAGTCTTCAGTTGGTCCCAGATCTTTTTTGTTCGACAATTCAAAAATCAAACCTCCTATTTTTCCTAAGGGAAACTTTGTGGGTGGCCAACAATTAGACAATTCTACTTGCAGCACACTCTGAAAACTCATCTCAGCTTTATCTTCCACAAGAGACCATGAGGATTAAATAAGTAAATAAATCCAAATCATGAGCTGGCTGCTTGCTCAACCATAATGTCTCTTAATGTCTCATTATCCTTTTTTGTACAGGCACATATAGTAGCCTGTAGATGTAAAGCAGTGCGGTTATTTAAAGACACATTGGTCAGCAGGGCTGTCCCAGCACATAGCGTTCTGCGGGGCACCAAAAGTAAAGGATAGAGTAAGGAGTTAATTACTTTTGCTTTAAAGAACGAAGTTGTAAAGTTGAGTAATTGCTGTTAAATAACCTTCTCAGTGCAGCTAATAAATGTTGGCTCCCTGAAATCACACGCGCACACACACGCGCGCACACACACACACACACACTACTTGTGACACTGATCAAACGCTGCATCCTCTTGTGTGTCCTAAAAGAGTTTGCAATGCGTAACATCAAAGTAGGAATTCTGCCTATGGAAGTGATCCTGGAAACACACGCAGAAAGAATCAGGCCGAATATACAATGTGCATGCCTTGTAACCGCAGCTCCGTTGATATCATATGAGTGGATAGAAGAGTTCAAAGGAAGGCTGCGTCCGATCGATGGTGCAGCTTTCAGGGTATTATGTTAGCCCTCACAGCTGGCGTCAACAAGTTAAAGCAAGAAAGGAGCGGCCTGTCGCTTCTCGCGCTTCTCACATAGAGTTGGTTGTTCGTGGCTCGTTTTAACCTGCTTCATCTTTTCTCAGAGTAATTTTTCTTTAATCTGAGGTGATCACATGGTGTCAGTACAGCCTAATTAGATTCACAGCAGCCTGTGTGGTGGAGACTGTTGTTATTCTCAACACAGAGGAGATTGAGCCTTAAGCGCAATGTGCCAACACAGAGGTACGTTTGCTTCTTTGTGGTGCAATGTAAAATATTCATAACTTATACACAGTTCTTTTGGGCTCGGCAAAAGGGAAGGCATAACAAGAGCATAACAGACTCCAGCTTCCTGAAAAGATGGTGTGAAATAGAAAAGTGACGACTCATGCTGAAGTGATATTTCTCAATCACAGCAGTGCACGAGTGGAAAATTTCAAGAACTGATTAAATCGGTCTCTGAACTATGAAAAAAGAAAAAACAAAAATGACGCACACAAAGTACATGTTGGAGGCCGTCTGCTTGCGGCAGAAAACAAACGTGTTGAATGTGATTATCTTCTTTAAAACACGTGTCAGTTGTGAAAACGTCCGTTTGACAAATACTCTGTTTTCTAATCCATCCATCCATCCATCCATCCATCCATCCATCCATCCATCCATCCATCCATCCATCCATCTTCAGGGTAGTTGCAACTAGCAACAGCAAATGAACTATACATTCTGGACAGACCATCAGTTTATCACAGACCAATGTAAAGTCACCAATTACCCTCAAATGCATGTTTTCCTACTATGGCAATATACACACACACACACACACACACACACACACACACACACACACACACACACACACATACAGACTCACACACAGGGAGAAAGGAATTGAACAGCCATTTGTATTTAGGGAGGACATTTTGTTGTGGTTTTTTTGTGTCTTTTCTTCCCATATGTATCCCCTATAGTTTGTTTTGCTGTTGTTTTGTATTACTTGAAGGATAAGCACAAGGAAGCAAATATGGCTGCTCTTACAAGATGTTACAAATGCTGTGTTTTCCTACTTCACAAAGAAACACTCAAGGACACACAGCGCTTACATGCAGGGAAGGAAATCCCAATGCAGCTTCAAGGGAGAACCTTCTGACAGGTTTACTGAAAGACCTGGATGTGAGCCCAAGGGTTCGTAAGAACTGTTTAATACGCGATTGTTGAGAGAGAACGAATTAATTCTTTGACGCAGAGTTAGTTTGGAAGCCAAGAAAAGTCGCACCCTTGGAGATAAGAAGAGAGCTATGTTGCAGTTGCATCAAGATAATTATTTTTATCTGTCTCAGTCATCTTCTTTTTAATTTTTATTTTTTTTTACCTGTGGACACAATCCATTTAAGAGGTGAACTCTCTCATACTCTTGATGGCATCAAAGTTAAAGTCCGGGATAATGGTAAAGCTCGGCTCAAAGTGCATCTCCTCCATGAAACATTCTGCACTTTCATCTGCCTTTTGTGCCGTGGCCCCATCTTTAATAGTGTCGGTATTCTGCCTGTAGCCATGTGGATTTAAAAAAGCTTTAAAGGCCATTTAAATACAGGTGTACTTTTCAAAACCCCAAAGCAATTAAGGGCAAAAGAGCAGTGCATATATTTACTTCTTTTTTTTTTTTCTTTTT
Organism: Lipophrys pholis; assembly: GCF_963383615.2. NCBI lineage: Eukaryota > Metazoa > Chordata > Actinopteri > Blenniiformes > Blenniidae > Lipophrys > Lipophrys pholis. The sequence goes on along the minus strand of NC_137642.1, from coordinate 13,994,856 downwards.
CTAAAGAAAACGCTTAACACATATAATTGGCCCTGTGAAGGTTGGCTTCTTAACTATGCAATGGTTATATTAATGAGTGCCATCACAGGAGAATCACAGCGAGAGGTGTAACAAAAAAAAAAAGAAAAAAGCCTCCAGCAATCTGTTCGCCTGCTTCCTGATATCTCTGATCGGGGTATGAGGCTAAATATGGTTCTCCTTTCTTCATCCGAAAACGTCTACACCTTAGAAATGATTTTAAACATGTCACACGCTATTCTTCTTCACAGAGAATGAAGCCGATACTTCATGAGCCACAATGAAAGCAGGTATAAATTACAACTGGAAAGATTGGTACCATGTACAATCTGAAACATTTGATGTTGACACATGGTGCAGTGTTTTTATGATGTGCTACTACTGTGGTACAAAAACTCATTTCAGATGAAACACGTTACATATGTCCACTTTAAAATGACGCAAAATGACTCTGATTACTTGGGATTTATGTTTATATCCAATATATGTTTTTTTTTAAAGAATCTTTCACTTTTCAGAAAGAAAAAAAAATATATAAAAAATAATATTACAATATATGGAACAGCTGTATAATTTTCTTCCCACTCTTGCAAGCATTCTCTTTTTGGTCTGACGACTTCTTACAAAAGAGCAGCGGGGCTCAATGTCATGTTTCAGGGTGTCTGAGGTGTTAGCGGTTTGACCGCAGGGACATTTTCTTTCCTTTTGAACTCTTCAGATCATTTCATTTAAATAATTGCTTCCAAAGCCCCAAGAGGAGAAAGCTCGGCAGGCGGAAAAAAGTGGAAAGAAAGTCCCCCCCCCCCCCCCCCCCCCCCCCCCCCCCAAAAAAAAATAAAAGCAAATGTTTGCAGTTAAACTATTTTTGCTTATACGACGATAACATAGAAATTCAGTTTAGACATAGTCCTGCATCCAGCATTGTTGTTCAGGATGCAGTTTGTCAAGACACCACAGATGGGGACGTTCTTGATGAGAAACAAACAGTTGAATCAATGAATCGATTGCAGGACCATATATGATAACCTATTACCTCTCACTAGAGTGACTTGTTTGTGGATCGCCACAGCTGTTTTTGTTATTAATTATTATTCACTATGATGAAGCCAACATGTGCCACTCCTGCTAAAAGTGCAGCACATGATCTGAGAGTAAATGATATGGCTTCCATGCTCATCGTGTGCGATTTGGTAGCCCTGCTTCATTGGGATTACAAATACATTAATTTGATGTTTTTTTCCATTAGCAGATGTGAAGAAATTGAGATAGATTTCAACCCCCCCCCCACCCACCTCGACTCACCCCTTCCGTCATTAAATGATAACTGCTGAAGGAGGTGTATGTAGAGCGGAGGGAGGTGAGATTCCTCTTGCCACCCCCAGAAAAATTGTTTCTCAGTAATGCAGATCAGCAAAAACAGAACTTAATAGGATTGATTTCAATATATGTGAATGAGTGAATGATTACAATTGTGACAAAAATAACAGCGACTCCAAGTAGATTTTTTCTGCTGTTTTCAGGTTCTGTTCCACCTCTTACTTGCTGTAAACCATTTTCTTCGGGCCTTGAATCACTCAAAAAGATTAAACGAGTCAGGGTCGTGTCTTCACTTGATTTGGGACAAATCCAAAAGGACAACAGATTCAACGAGGGGTTGAGCAGAAGACTGTTATTTTATAACACACTTCACCACAGATATGGATACGTTACACATTTTAGTTTTATAGATGTCAGCTTCAAGGAAGGTGCAGCACGCAAGGACATCAGTCAGCGAACAATCATTTCAGCCTAAGATGTAGAAAGTGAGACGGCCCGGCCTGATCGATACTACATTTCCTGTGCACGGGGACTCAACAAATATCCCCAAAGGACTGCGGAGGGACAGCTGTACCCGGGATTGATACAGCGCAGCTGCTCCGTCAACGCATGCAGCGTCACAACTCTGTAAAAATCTACTGACACATCTGCCGAAGTTATTTTGTTCTGTATAATACTGTCTGAGTAAAGGCTGGGAAACATGAACACTAGTAACTGAGCTTCCTCAGTGTCTTTCAGACATGAATACTGCTGTGACTCCCCTGCAAGAGCAGGTACTCTGTGGTGCTTTAATCCACTTCCAGTGTGGAAAGACTCATGAAAAGGCTGGTAATGGCTTTGGCTTTGTTTGTTAGCTATTTGAAAAAATAAACTACCCTTCGAGAAGGAAGAAAGCATCATCAACCAGTGAGCTGAGCTTCAGTCTATTTTTTTTTTTTTTCATAGAATTTTCATAAAAATAGGAGGGCAAGATTAATGTCTATTCAAAAAGGAAGAAACATGTGCTTTAAAAATGGATATATATCGGATACAAAGAAAAGAGGCTATCAAATATTCAGGTGTGATAATCTTCCAGGAAGCTGTTGAAATTACATCTTCCAATTTATCTGTCTCTTTCTTCACATTTAGTGTGATATTAAGTGTCACAATTGTTAATCAGGTCACGTTTTCCCTTTTCCTGCTCTGCTGGTTACAAAAGAAATGTGATCCAATATCTGAAAATGCGATTTAATGAACCTTTTCTGTGCTCAGTCCAGAAGACTGGGATGTAGATTACTGTAATGAATAAGAAGATAGAGCTTACTCGGAGAGAGTGTCACCGAAATGCAGATGATGGCTCGAGAGCTGTTAGTGTGAGTTTAATTTATCACGGTCTATTACGGCATGTACAAGCTCTCATGATCAAGGCAATGACCCGTTTTTCCAAACAACTGCACAGCATGTGGTTCGAACACACTGTGGGAGTGAAAATGTATTGGGCTTGATTCATCAAGCAGTGGAGAAAATCCTACACTGAGCTCTGCTGTAATAACATACAAACCACAATCTGATCAGTCACTGCATGATTTAGGTTCTGCTCGATTTTTCTTTTTCTCTTCTGCTAACGATTTTACACAAACTGCAGGCGTAGATATTATTTTAAAATCAAAAGACATTTATTTATGAATGATTCAGAGAAAGGGCAATAATTAGGTGCTATCAAATGCACGCGTCTTTTTTCTGGGATATGATTATAGAAACATTCTGCTTGCACCTCTTGTCATTGTCCTTTTGTTTTTAATGGGGATTATTGTTGATGGAAGGTTTTCTTTGTGTGGGAGATATCAGTCTCTGCGATCTCGTGCTCGAGTCTCTGCAGTCTATTCTGTGAAGAGCCGAATTTCATCTTCTCACCTTGCAGGCTATAAACAGTGTCATTTTAGTCATCGGTGGCGCCTCTGTCAAATTTCTCCGGCTTCAACGCCTTCAAGTCTTTATGGAGTCACAGTTATTTCATGCGCGATAGCAGCCATTGTCTCCAGGTTCAATTTCTTCTTCCATTTCGTGTCCACTTGCTGAATGTTTTGTAAAAAAAAACAATATGTCGTCGCGCTTCAGGTTTTGTCGTCAGATTTCGCAGGAAGCATCCAAGATATTTCTCCTACCGTCCTATGTAAATCAGATTTCTCAAAATTAATATAATTATCTGTGTTAAGAGGCGAATTTGGATGTCTGCCTTCTCGACACACTTAAATATTTTGTACCCAAGATTTGTACAATTAGGAGCGCAGGTGGAGCTGGAGCACCACTTGTAAACGCGCAGTGACACACAAACCTACTTGCTTACAGAATTAGGCACGCACGCAGATACTACCGGCAGTAAGAAAAGCACCTGTAGGCAGCAGTTCATGAGATGTGTCTAAATCAAATCTTACTTTCCTTTCTGATTATGACTCTCTATACAGTGTTTACAGTGAAGCACAGTTTGTAAATGCTGCATGTGATGTCACATGTATAAAACCAACAACACAGTGAAAAACTGTAACTGAAAGAAATGGCCAACAGTGAATAGTAAAGCCAATCAAAGTATATATAAATAGGCCCACGTGAAGTAAAAATGTTCACACTTCATTCAAGAAGGAGAAGTGAGCTTTGTCATGCCAGACAACACACAGTGTAAAAACCACAGGTGGTGCCGCCCTCACACACACACACACACACACACACACACACACACACACACACACACACACACACACACACACACACACACACACACACACACACACACACACAACACACACAACACAGGCTGCTCATTTGTTTGTACACACACACACACACACGTGTGACATTTCAAAGCAACACAGTGATTGCTGATGATTCTGGAATTGTTGGAGGCCAACAATGACAAATGACACCATGTAGCTCCACTCACCTGAGCCTCACGCCGTGTGTCACCCGGTTCTGCGAGTCCCCCTCCGATTCGCCCTACATCACCAATAACCACTCTGCTCATTTGCCCGCATTGAATAAGATGACAAAGCATGATTCATTCAGTCTCTATTGTCTCATCACACTTCAGAGGGAGTTTCGTATTTTTAAACTTTGAAACTTCACACCCAACAGTAAGTCACACTTGCACTGGCAAAGACGATTGTGTTAATATTTCTGTTCAATAAAGCGTTACACTCAAGTCAATATATTTCCAGGTTTGGCAATAACAGTAATTGTGACAGTAAAATAATGTATTTATGTGTATACATTTAGAGTGAAATAAGAAATAAACCAGTGATGCACCGGAAGAAACAAAAATTTGGCATTATTGATGAATATTGTTTTTTATTTAACAACTTTTGTTTTTTTTGCTAAACTTTTCAGATGAACTGTTATTTATTAAAATAATTATTGTTTTTAAGTTTTTAGATCAGTTGAATCTTTTTTGTTTTGTTTTTTTCATGAGCTCGTCCTATCAAGCGCTCTCCATGGTCCTGAATTCAGAGCTGCATTTTACAGCACTGTTTTAGTCAATGAATTTATTGTTTTTATATATATATATATATATAAAACGCATTCATGTTTTCGAAAGCTGAATCCATTATCATTGAAAAAGAAAAACTCGTTCTGCAAGAAAACTTTAAAGTTCAAGAGTATTATTTCGGTGAAAAAGTCAAAGTAAATCTCCTGATTTGATTTAATTCACTGACTTGTATTATATAAAGAGTGCCATTTCATTACCAAGAGTACATTTGCACATAAGGATGTTGCATCCATTATTTTTCTACACGATCCCTCTACTAACTTGTAATTGTTACTCCATCTGGCCTCATGTTGGTCATGGTGTACTGCATGGCTGCAGGCACACCATGGAGAGGGTGAGTGTTCATTACAGGCAAAACACAAACAGACAGACAATCACACGCCTTCACAATCATATCCGGCTGAAATTTCAGAACGTTCAACCAACCGAAAGAGCATGTTTTTGGACTGTGACAGGCCACCCGAGTACCAGGGAAAAGCCCATGCACACACAAAATAAACGTGCTAACTCGAAAATAAAAGGTTCCAAAGTTTGACCTGGAACCTGCGACGGTGTCGCTGTGAGATAAGAGTGCTATCACCACTTCACCACCATGCAACTGGAGCACATCACAGCTTGATATGTTCTCTGGTCAGATGTTGCATCATTCGAGCATTGACTGAAAGACGTTTGTTTTGTCTGTTCTTCTTTGGATTATTTTTTTTTTTTTGTATCTTTCGAATATTACGCTGTGAAACAAGTGGAATATAAAGTATAGATTGTTTTTAACTAAAGGCATTGGGGTTAAATCAAAATTGACCGTTAAATAGGAATACTTAAAAGAAATCATTTTTAAATTATCCTTACAGAAAATTGCATATTATTGGCTAATGTCTTAAATCCACCAGGATTTTTTGAACTTATGTGTAAATGTGTATTTTGTGGGAAAATTGGTAATGCCAAAATGTTGCTCTTCAACCAAAGGATGTTTTTTGTGGATTAGGATGCAATTTATATGCAAGTGAAGTTGGCAGCAGGCCCCAGATGCTTCTGCTATGAATAGCCCACGTAGTGTAAATTAAATCAGAATTAAACCTTAATTTTACACTACAGCACAAATCAATAGCCTCCTCCTCAGGGCCTCCAGCATTTAAGTAAGATTTTTTTTTCTTTTCCTCCTCATATTATGTGCTTCCTGTGCCGAAAAAGGAAAGACAAATTATTTTAGAGCCCCAATTATAAAACGGAAGGCAATAGAGAAAATAGACATCAAAGTCGATCTTAAAGCAGCACATTCTAAAACTGTTTACTCAAATTATCTCATAAAAATCTTTCTCATTTCATGTCATCCCTAATCTGATGGTTTTTTTTTCATTGATGGCATGATGGTAAATACCCTGGATTGATGTCAAGAAAAAATTCTGTCACTGGCAAATAGCCGCGTTCGTATCAGCATCTGGGAAACCCACAGACTGTGGAACTTTCACAGAAGCTGCTATATGTGAGGTTCTTTCTCCCCAATGTAGTGCAAACAATTTTAACCTTAGTCAAATTGTGGGGAAGAACAGGACCTTGTGTTTTATCAAGGAATTATACTTAAATGTCCCTACTTAGGGTTTTTTTTTAATCCATAAATGGAATCCGTTGAAGTGATGGCTCGTCATTAAATGTTTGCCAACGATTTCAGAGCAAGAGTAGTCAAGCAAGCAATTTTAGTCAAGCAAGACTATTTGCTTGACTAACATTTTTTTGTGTGTAGAGCAGAGTGTACATCCAGGCGCTTGTCTGAACGGTGGTTGATCCATGCAATGTCTCATCAGCTTCACAACTATTTCTGGTTGGCTCTGCAAAAAGGTTGCTGCCACTCACGCTTAACACCGTTTCCACTATTTGCCTTTTTCACCTGACGTATCCTCACAATTGCGGGAATATTAGCTGAATGCCCACACGAGCTGCGACAAAAGGGCGGGCTATTATTAAAAGTGGCAATAGCCTGGCAACCTTTTCAAGTAAGCAGAGTCAGAGTGTTCACAGTACAGACATATAATTTCAATCAGACAGGCTTGTATTTTTATGTTACATGACTCATTCTGATTGGTTTAAATGTATTTGCATAATGCAAGGCAGCAAAGCCTGCAGGGCTCTTTGCTGTGGGAAGAACAGAAACAACAGAAAGTAATATGAGAGGGAGCTAAAATGGCTCATTGCAAGAGTCATGAAATTATATGTTAAAACACTGTTGATGGCAAAATGAAAATGAATAAAGTTTACAGATGAAATGATGCTGTCTGTGCTGTATTCGCAACTCTGGTGAAAATGCTTCATGAGATTTATTTCTTCTTTCCAAGGAGAAACATGACAGGATAACGCAGGATAGAAGATGAATGTACAGAGTATCAGCACTCCTGCAAGACACACCTGTACAGCTCGCCAGTCCATCACAGGGCAAATAACCAGAGACACAGACACAATTCCACTTAGGGACAATTTCGGGTCACAGATTAACCTCACATGCATGTTTTAGGACTGTGTGAGGAACCCGGACCTTCTTTCTGTGAGGTGAGGGTGCTAACCACTGCGCCACTGTGCGGCCACTGAGTGCTGATACTGTTAGTCATTAATATTGAGCAATGCAATGTCAAAATATAATATCATAAATTTCATTGGTGGTCTCAACGGGAGTATTTTTTAATGACCCCTGGCTTTTAAGCTCTAATTAAAATGAAAAACTTCCTTCATTATGATTTAGATTTTGGCTTCTAGCTTCCAAACAACCAAATAGGATCTTTTTGATCCGAAGTTAACAACTAAAATGCTAATGCAGGAACACTGTAATAGCCTGTAATGACCTTGTAATAACCTCTGGCACGAGTCCCCATCAAGTAATTTACTTTTCTGCTGTGTAATGAGCACTCTGATCTATATGGGGCCATGATTTGAGCTACTGATGTGAACTCTGAATAACAAATGGATTCTTTTATAATGTATTCACTTATTCGTTTAACAGTTTCTTACATTATTTATACATTGTAAATGGCTGGGCTGAGTTTAGCTAGAACTATGCATTATCAATGATTAGTGCAAAGAGTTTTAATTAGTTTGTATTTCAGATTAAAAGCTGTGCAGTTTTTATTTTAGCTGAAAATTATTTTTATGTCTGAAAGATGACTGCCAAGAAAATGTTGAATTAAAAATGCCAAGGTAATGTGACAATTAAAAAGAAAGAGTTTTACTATTACAGCCTACCTTGTAGATTACAGACAAAATATTTCTCCCGAGGATTTATTTCTTTTTTTTAATTAAAGAGAGACAGCTCTATGAATAATGGTACACAGGGAACTGAAAATTGGTAAATGACAGTTACTAGTTACTTTCGATAAAAACGGTTTGGTTCCTTCATTAGTTACAGTAAATAAAAAGCAGGTTTTAACCTTTTGCATCACTTTTTGTGGTCTTTTTTAGTTAATTTCTTTTTTTTGGGTGCATATAGCTCAATATTGTGTTCATGCTGTCATACATTAGCTGGGCTGTCAGCACTGTTTGGGCCAGCCTATTTATCCAATCATTATATTCAACAGAATTTTATAGGTCAGAGGAAGATGCTCTAATCAGGATAGTTCTGTGGTTCCTGAAATAAAAACCTCATTAACAAAACAGATGAGGTGGGAAGCAGATGACTCTCATTGTAAGTTTGTGTTTATCTGAGACTGCTAATAGATTGCAGGCATGGCTGACACAGTTTAATGGTGGTTCCATTCACATTTGATGTGGTACTCTTCCAGTAAACAGGAATTTAGTAAAATAGTAACAAATAAAACACCAAAGGAAAGAGTACACTCGGTGAACAGGACGGAGGCAACGGCTTTCTCGAGCGCCAACTGTTTTCACATATGACAAAAATAAAAGTAACTGAGCGCGACTAATTATGTTCACTACAGTCCAAAGCTTGAAAACCTATTGACATTAAAGACTCACATATAGATTATAGTTATCCTCTGTCTCGGTGGTTGACTGCGTCCTCGTTTGTGCATTGAAACCAACATGGTATTGCTATGTCTTTGGATTTATGTGTTTCTGCAGACCTTTGACCTAGAGACCCATGCATCAGCAGCTCCACAGTCATGAGAATACAGCGTGGACAGTTCCAGCAAGGTCAGGGTTTTTTTTTTCAAGCTATTGCTCATTCAGCAGATCAACACCAGTGACCAAATAAAATGAAAAGTCAAGGACTGCTAAATCCAATCACTGGATGCCAAACGGACTATAGAAGTCTCGGCACGGAAGGACTTTATGATTTGGAACCAATTGAGTTGGTATTGATGTTGTAAAACAAGGTGGATTGCTCACATATATTCTGCATCAGGCCTTCGTGATTAAGCTGAGCGATTCAGTCGTACAGCAGCACTAGTTTGTGATTACCACATCAGGAATAGAGATCCGGTTTCATACACAAACGTGCCGGGATAGGATTTCACACAAAGGGGTTCATGAGATCCCACATAACAACTATCTTGATCAGAGCAACAATTCTTTGGCTTGAAATTGATATTAACGTACCAGGAGAGTACATTAAAAAAAACAAAAACAAATGTGCGTTTCAGTGTGTAAAAGTAGCCGGAGAGGGAATGATTTTGAGATAGGCATAAAAGCAAATGTAGGGGAAACGTGGCTATAAAGATGATCTTCTGTCAAAAAAAATGAAATCTTTGTGCTCAGAAGCGTGTTCCCCTGCCAACAGCCAGTTTGAGTTGCCTGGTTACCCTCTGCGGCGTGAAAAGTTAGAAGTGTGCAACGGTCTTTGTAAACTGTTTCGCAGTGTCTGTGGTGACTTGACGGCTGATTTATTCTTGTCTGACACTCTCATAGTTCTGGACATCACTGCATTTTTAAAATTTGGGTCAGTCAATATTTTCACTGCACCAAGTGTTCCCACCAGTCAACCCTTAAACATTTCACTGTCGGAGACCCTGTTGCTTGTGTTTTTGTTATAAAGTGGAAAATCGCTTATTTCAGTCTGAACTGTAAAATAGTAAAAACACATATTCTGCCATTTTGCTTATCGAATGAAATGCAACATTGATACAGATTTTATTCCCAAAAAATCGTATGTATGAATATACAACAACGACTCCCACATTAAACAAACCAACAGGACTGCTTTTTTTTTTACATGTGTCTCTAAGCGAATGAGGTACAAGTTACCCTGTAACTACCCTGTTGCTACCTCGTAAAAAAAACTCATATGTACCACACAGATATTAAATCTTCTCCAATTAGCTTGTTTCTTATCGCTGCCTGAGCTCCTGGAAGCACCCCATAGTGATCCCACAATTTTGCGGTAAATACCCTGCAATTAGCCAACAGATACCCTGCAGTTACATAAGAACTCTGTATGTTACTCCTAATTTGCCCATAAGCACCCTGCGGTCGCCCCATAAGTAACACACAGTTCCATAGAGATCATAGTGGAGGCACTAGCAGGAGCCGTCCGAGGCGGTAGCGGAGCAGAGAATACGGAACACAGCTCTCTACCTGCACATAAAGGAGTCTTCCATCTGTCCATCCATCTTTTATACGGCTTTATCTGAGAAAGGGTCACAGGGTCATACAGTCAATCCCAGTTGAGTACGGGCAAAGGCAAGTATGAACCTGACAGGTCTCAGTCCATCACAGGGCAAACACAAAGAGACGGACAGTACAATAACTCACATATATATGCAATTAAGGGTCACAAATGAGCCCGAAATATAACTTTTTGTACTGTTGGAGGAAACCAGGATCTCTGGGTATTACACGCACGTAGAGAACATGCAAAACCACACAGACTTTATTTGGCTTATGCTGTTAGATAGAATATATCATATGTTTGTAAAATGAAGATTTTCATTCAAGCACAAAACCAGGGAATCACCAGACCTACACATCTGTCACATATTGCAGATTATTAGTGATGGGCCATTCATGTTTGATATTTAGTTAGAATTTGACAGCAAACAGATATATGATACTGGCTAAATAATATATCTAATCAGGCGTTCACTGTGTTAATATCAATATTTAACAAATTATGTCAAATGTAACAGCCTGTGGCTATCAGTGTCCAATGCCATTCTTCATTCTGTAAAATTATATTTTTATTGGTGTCTGTATGATGTAATACGTTATCATGAAGTTATGCCTTTCATTGTAAATTATTATTTAGTGTTTTGTGTTATTGAATGAAATAAGAAGGAAAATCAAACAGTGATTCCTGGAATAAAATATCTGAAGCAAACTTTTTATTTGAGAAATATATCATTCTCATTGATGTTTTTTGGTAGATATTTCTTGAGATATTTCACATCAGTTACGTCTTAAAATGTCAAGAATAATTAGTTATTAATCTTTGACTTTGACTGTTTTACGTGTGAGCATTGATAGATTCTTTCAAAAAGATTCATTTTGAATTAGGAGCTCAGTTTGTGATCAGAGTGAGGAGATAAATGTGCATTATGACCGGCCTTTACTGAGTATTTTTTATCTGTTATTCCTCCCCAAAAAAACCCAGAATCATCTTTTCCATATTTTTTAAGTTTCTGATGCTGAGTGACTATCACATTTTAAAGGTCAAGGTAGCAAAGGACTACACCGCTGTCCAGGTGAGGATGTATTGGACACGACACGGACCGGACCCTCCCAGACTGCAACTTCTACTCTCACAGAAATGGTTTGCATGAATAAAATCATTTGCAAACTTCTGCGCCCTTTGCCTTTATGCTCCACTTTGACATTGTCTGAATTCTCCAGGGAGGATAACTGGCAGAGAGTGCGAGCCTGGCAGTATTGCAGATGAATTGTTGCCTCGAGTGGGAGGACGCGGAGCACAACCAGACTGTGAGGAGGTGATCTCCGACTTACAAAGGCAGTGGTATGAGATGTTCCTTTTAAAAGTTGAGAGTGCTAAAGAGGGTGGACCTTAAAAATCCTGAACAAGCGGAGAGAGCCGGTTGCACAAACCGTCATCGAGGATATATAAAGTGTCAATATACAGACGAGAGGTAGGATCAAGACTAAAACCGTACAATGTCTTCCAGTGTGGAAGAAAAAGCAATTTTGATGACGAACAAGCAGATTTCTTTGTTGTTTGCTGTTTCTGTATTAACCCCCACACGTGATCATGTTTAAGAAATTGAAAAAGACAGAAAAGACTTAAATTCCATTGGGAAATAATTACAATATATAATTACAGTTGAAGAGAAAGCGCTGCATTTCTGTCATAATGGAGGGACAGATGTCCTTGGCAAATATTTTACAGGAGGAACGTGTTTGAAACTAAAACTTTCCGAGTTCATTTAATGCGCTCACGAGAACTAATTACATTCCTTCGTGATTATAACGTTTACAAATCACAATCTATCCTTGATGGGCAGCAATTTTTTGCACACTGCTGTAACAAACCGCAAAACCTCTCAACACCTGCAACTGCTAATTCCTTTCTGCTTTTTTCAGCCCACGATGCAAGATACAAAATAATGTATTTTTTGCCTCAGTGATCACAACAAAAACTCGACATGCATAGGGTACAGTAACACAGGCACACCTGTATAACACAATGGCTCGGCTGTAAACATCGCCTGCGTGAGGCTTATAAAGTCCAATTTGTGTTGAGAATGTCACAGTAGCACTGACAAATTAAACCCCAGGCTTCGGGAAGGTGGTACTTATTGCAGGGAAATTGTGTGGGGCTGTAATATGCTGCACAGGTGTTCATGGCTGCATCGCCTTCCTGCGTGTGAGCATAGAAACATCTTCATTATACAGGTTTGCTTCCAGGACGGAGACCCGCATGATATCACAAAAAAGAAGTGTGAAAATAAGGTCTTACAGGATATACATTTTCATGTTATCGGTCTGAACCAGACATTTCATTTAAACAATGATTGCACTCTTTTGTTACCTCGGCTTCATTCATGTGGCTACCTCATTGTCTCTAGGTGTTCTTTATACAGAGGAGGCATTCATAAGTCAAATTAATATTGCCACTCGGTACTCATCACTCATAATGAGAAAATAATCAAGCAATTATATTTGTAATAGCCTGCGCTGATTTCCAATTTATGTACATGAGCATTCTTCCTCAGGTTTAAGTCACTTTCGGCGAGAATCCATCAGTAGATCAGATAGAACGCATTTTGACCCGACATTTCATTTCTGTTTTAATTTTTTTTTTCTTGACATTTTCAAATAACAGGGAGGGAAGAAAGGTTACAACACTTTTTTGGTTGCTGCTGTTTTCCGAATTAGTCCTAACAGTGTGCACATGAAGTAGGAAGTAATTAAATACAAACGTACGTATATACATATTTGTATGTTTTTGTGATACGTTACTGTATTTCAGTATATTTTTTATTTATCTTTTGTTGGGTACTTCACCATACATATCTTTATTATGTATGATCATGTTTTCTCTGGGTAAACTGGTTTCTACAGTCCAAAAACATCAATTTAAAGCTAAATTGACCCTAAATCGCCTGCAGTGGTTTTCTCGTCAGTTCTGTGATGATATATACACAGTGTATACTGTATACTATATTCACTTTCTAATATTTACTTGAATAAAAGAGTGTAGTATCTATACTCACACAAGGATCTGTAATTTTACCACCTAATTAAAGAAAATGAGTACTTTGTTCATCTGACATTGTATTTGATGGTTGTCACCACTGGAAAACTTGAACAGATAACATGATTACTTTACGTGTCCATATTTTTCCATTCAAATATCATTCATAAGTCAGACACCAGTTCAGATAATATCATATAATCCCTTGTGATGCCCCCACTGACAGCGTCATTGGTATCCCACAGCAGCCACTATAGTTATCATTGTTGAGATTTCTCATATTTCCTTTTTGTCAAACATCGTACTATACTTTAAATATATAGTTACTTGTATGTGTGTATGTATGGATGGATGCATGGATGGTTTGTAATACTTTTTGAAAAAGAAAGTATTCCAATGGATGATGGAATGTTTGAGTGCAAAAAAGTTGCATATTGAATTTTCTACAATATATAAATTAACAATGAAAATGCGTCCTAATTTTCAAAAAGTCTGTAGTTTACAAAATATCCAATGTTACGCCATGTTTCATCCATCATGTGATTTCTGCATAGTTAAAATCATATAAATCATGCACAAATATTTAGTTGATGTACTTTATATGTTCACTCCGTAGTCAGCCTGTCAGTAAATCATCTGTACTTTCTACTCCTTACATTCTCAAAACACAGCCTGTTTTTTTTTTTTTTTTTTTCACCTCATCTGATGCTGAATGGGTATCAGAGCTCTAACAACACAAAAGAACAGTCACAGCAGAGAGAAGGAGTCAAGTGCAGTGAGCGTGGAGTAAGTCTGGAACACGGAGGAGGCCACCAGGATGAATTTCATGTGCTTCCATTGAAAGCTCCTGTTTGGCTGTGAAATGTTCAGGCATTCTGTTTACTTTTATAGTGGATCTTCATAGGAGGCTTTCATTTTGTAAGTAGTTTGTTTGTATTTTCCCTTGAGCAGCTCTGTCGGCGTTTCACTTGTGGTTGATCCTTGATCATGGTGGATCCTGAGACCTGAAAGTTTTTATTTAGCACCTGTTTTATGTTGGATGTCCTTCTTCATAGCAACCTGCTCAGTTTGGGGGGGAGAAGGGCCGCGCTCAGGTATTGTTATCTTTTTGCCCTTTCGCCTTTGGAGGGCATAAATTAATGTTTAATTTCCAAATACAAAAGAAAAAAATATGCTTGAGCACATAAAACTAGTGCCAGTGTCCCTTTTCAAAAATAACACCCAATGCTCATAGGAATATTCATTTATAAGGTTATTATTTCAAACAAAGCATGTCACTGAAATTCCCAAAGAAATACATTCAGTTTAGTGATTTCTGCTACTATAATTTGTGATCTTTTATTTAGATCGGTTGAATGTTTTTCATGACGCTTTATTCAAAATAAATGCCAAATCAAGGTGTTCATTCACACTTAAATATTTAAATAACCTTTACTCACAATCTAGGATTGAAATTTTCCATTTCCAAGTATTCCGACCAGTGCCATTTGAAGCACATTATGTGAGTACTGCTGCTTCCTCTGAATCTGATAGAAATGATGATTGTTATTGGGATCTCCGTGGTTGTCCATCCTTTTGTTGTTATAGTAGTGCAGTACACAGAGTGGACACAACCCCAAACTTCAACTCCTATACCATCTGGCTGTCAGGGCGCTAAATGCTTCACTTGCTCTCTCACTCTGTCTGTCTGCAGTTTCATGCTGCTTCTGTAGCAGACAACAAATTCATGTTTTTCACTGCAAAATGCTTCCCGCTGTTTGGAAACGACGCTGATGAGAGCAATAACACAAACTCTGCAGAGACTACTTTACGCGACTGTTCACATAAACGAGTTGAGAGATATTAATTGTTGCGGTGGCACGTCCAAAAAAATATGCAGGTGTTTTCTTTTTGTTCTGTGTTTTCAACATATTTGTGGTCCAGTGGCAAACTGTAGATTGTCTCCTGTGGGAATGATCTACTTCCGCATTGTTTTAGGATTATAGTATGACGGCAATAATGCATGGCAATACTTTGAACCGCACTTTACTTGAGTCTGATACTTCAACAATTCTTGGATGAATACACTGAGAAAACTTTTTTCAAAAGAGTCAAGAATAAGCTGCTGTTGCGAGTCAAGCAGCCTTCCTGGGAGGGAGGACTGACGAACAGTGAGAGGTGGTGTCAAGCCCACAGAGATTTAAAAAAGAAGTATATGCTGCAACAAATATGACTCTCTGCAGGTTTTTTTTTCTTTTTCTTTTTTTTTTTTTCTTGAATTCCTGACTGACTGAAGAACATACATCATAGAGCGTGTTAGTGTGTGCGGGTGTTGCTTGATTCTCCTCTCAGACCTCTCTGCAGTTGTTTGTTGGACAGTTTCATGATTCAGAGTGGAGTATCAAGATGCAGAAATGTACCAAACAGGCTTTTTTCTGTGGAGAACTTTGTTTGCTTCATTTGCATTTTTATTTCAAGCCGCTGGATATTGCTCGTCAGGGATCTGTGGCAGCGGCTGAAATGTACGCACATTCATACAACGGCAAAAGCACTGCTACAACCTCATGTCAAGGAGTCTGAAAGGCTTTGCTGGACAAACACAAAAATGAGAGAGTCAATATTTTATCAAATGAGCTCCAGTTTAAAATATCTGGTGCGTGCTTGTTAGTGAGGCAGCACAATGGGCGCTTGAGTTGACTCACATGGGAAACAAGAAATAAAAAGAAAAATAGAAAGAAGAAGAATCTCATTTTGTACTTTTCAACTTCAAGAACCCAATTTAAGTTTTGTGTAGTGGGGAAAGTAGCATCCAGAAAATCACATCCAAGCACACCCACAACCCATGATTATCCTTTGAAGGAATCATTTTTATCTATATGGGTCCATTTGTAGAGAAACCGTGTTATGACCAACAGAAAATGAGCAGGCTCAGTAGATACGCTCAAAATTTCCCTTCACATGACAGAAACAATGTATTTGTTGGCTGTAAATGGTTCTCTCGACTATTAGGAGAGGTTTCATTTATACTGCCTGTGGTGGTTGCACAAGGCCCAGATATGCTTAATGATGTGGCCACACCGCACTCACGCTGTGAGTTTTAAAGCCGTATCCGAGAAGAAAATTGGGGTTTTAGGTATAAGTCATGTCCTCCTTCACGCCTTTGTTCCTGACCAGGGCGACAGACAGAGAATGCCACAGCCACTAAATGGAGCATGACTTCTGACAGGGCAAGAAGGGGTGAAAGGAGACCTCAGGGCGGGGGGGGGGGGGGGGGGGGGGCTGTGGGTGGAAGCCTGGCAAGATTGAATCCATTGAAATTGGGTTAAGGTACTATGAAGTGTCCTCTGCACAAGTCATGTGCTCTGAGATGCCAAATATGCAAAGAATCTATTTAGAAATGTTGTTTTGGATGTTGGCGGTGACAAAGACTTGAGGGAGCAATGACAAAAAGGAGCAGACCCACCCTCCCCTCCATCCCACCCCCTCTTCTCTGAACCTCAGATTGTCACATATAGAGACGACCACTACTCAGCCTGATCTCTGATTAAAAAACAAAAATGGAAAGATAAAGAGACAAGGGATCAATTTGTGACTCCAGCCTGAATGTCAATGGTTTCTTTCTAAAGGGCTTCAGGAAAATGTTCTGTCAGCTGCGCGTTTACATTTAGTTTCTCCATTCCTCCGTGAGCTCACAGTGGAAATGAAAGGTGCACTTGAAAAGCAAGATTGATGCTTTACTAGCTGCTGTACTCCCACATGCTGACCTGATTTTCTTTTTTTCTTTTTACCTGACATTTAGATGAAGTGGGTGTCTATTATAATCGCACATGTATGTATTACACTCCACATACAGCAGCACAGAAAAGTATGTAGACACTTTGTCCTATTTCTGTGAATGAAGAATAACCGGAAAAAGAAATGGCCATAAGCTGCCAATACGATTCCAAGAGTCTTTCCGTGCAAAGTTTACATGTCCTCCCACTGAATGAGTTTTCTCAGAGTACTCCAGTTAACAGAAACAACTTTAATCAAGGGGTTCAGATCATGTCAGCACATTGGGTCTGTGTTTCTTTATAAAACTGCACCTGGAGATAACAGCTCTTTTGAGGTCATTCCACAACGTATTGATTAGATTTTCAGGTCGGACCGCAAATATTTTCTCACTGCATCCCTCAACTTTTGCTGAGCTTCGGCTGGCGGACAGCCACGCTGACATTGTCTCTGATGGTCATCACTTCTCAGAGCTGCTTCAAGAGTACAGGGCATGAACGGGATACTTCTCACGTGTAATTTGACTGGAGTTTTGAACCACGCCGTTGGCACTGAGCAATATTGTACAACATGCCTTGTGGGCTATTGGGTGCGTATGGGCGTGGCTTTGGTTACCTCTGGTCTGTAAAGCAGTTTGATGTCGGAATGTCTTCTTTTTTCATTTTGTAATGATGCCTAAAAAAGGATTCACCTACTTGTCATGCGTTTTTGTATGATAAACACAGATAAACCAGCTTGTTTGTGTGTTTATTGCATCAGGCTGTGAGTACCTCATGCTCCCTGCTCACCTGAAATCTTACAGCCTCAAGGCTGCATTTCTGCTGTGATAATACTGTTGCAGAGTAAAAAACTTTCAGAATGACAACTCCCCGCTTCCTTTTCTGGATTGTGTTTGTAAAAACTACATTGGGTAGCACTGCCTGTGGTTGTTAGATTGTGAACGTTCCTAAATCCAATAAAGAGCAAGACTCAGCTGCTAATCCACAAACTCAAAGAGCATCTCAGCTTGGGAATAATCCACGGTGCAAGTTTGCTAACTTGTGATGTAATAAACTTTGCAGTTCATTAGCTGAGCATTTGAAAAAGGGCAAAACCTGAAGTAGTTACCTGGGCATTGTTGCAGCTTATTTGGCTAGCGGTGTATGTTTGAGATGGAATGTGGTGAGATGCAAGTAGTTTGTTTTTCTTAAGTAAAGTTTACAATGCATATTTATATTTTTTTGTACTTTTCTTATAAATGTAGTTTCCTATTGTATATATTTGTATTTCACTCCTGACGTTTTCCCAGCACGTGTGGTTCTTCAAAGTTACTTCTCTTCATAGGAAACACTAATATTTAGCATTGTTAAAGTGCACATATATAACACACATGCATGCAGACAAATATTTCTAGACTCACATGCAAATGTGAAATTAATTTCAGATTGAAAAAAACAAGACCAAACAGGCCTGACACTGTTTTATGACATGCAAGCATATGTAAATGTCAGTTTATATACATATAAAAGTTTATAGATGAAGAAAAGTAAAATATATATTTTTTAAATTAATAAATTAATTCGGAATAATGCAAAAATCTAGGCGAAACATCAATAGAAGAAGATTGGGTCGTACAAATAGACAAACATTTAGGCTTACAGATAAGAAATTCCAAGTGTGCATTTAAAAATATTACCTTTATCAGCCTGCTTCAGCGCCTCTGGATTCTGTGGTTTGAAGCATTTTATTGCATGAATTCACAGGCTTTGGTAATCTTGGGGAAATGCATTGTGCTCTGTCATAAAATCTAAACTGAGTTCACATAAACAAAGAAGATAATAATACATAGAAAAGATGATGCATTTATGTATCCATCAATGTGTTTTTATGAATGGTGGATATAAAAAAGAACAAAACACAATATAATGATAACTGCATCACGGACTGTGTTGACCTTGACAGGGAGAGCTCACGCTCACATAGCTGAGGGTGGACTACCAAATATTTACAACTGATTAGAGGTAAATTCTGAGACATGGCAAGACATTTCCTGACCATGTCACAGAATATGACTTTTTATTTGTATAAGTAACCATAACCTTAACCCTTGTTATAGTACTGAACTATAACATCTAATGATGTTTCTACACCACAGGTAGTTTGACCTTGCAGTGTGTTCATGTGTAGCTGTGGTATAAAATGAAAGTGATAAAGCTTTTATGTTTTGATACAGTTTTCACTGTTTAATTGTTTCCTTTTGTTGTATTAAAATCCAGGAACCCAAAAGGTTAGGTGTGAAAAACATAATTGTTTTGATAAGTTATTATACAACTAATAGTTCACCGGACTGGATTTGTATCGCTCCATTTTTCTACAACAAGCCAAATGCCCCAATGTATAATTCTAAAGTGAAATTAGGACACACGTAATTGCTCTACCAGAACACAAAGCAATAAAGTATTTATTTGCTCTCTGCCTGTTCCGTTAGATTAGAAAAGTTTTGGCTGGTGCTGATGCTGAGTAGCACAAAACTCAGACTTCTAAAATACTTTTGCGAGGCTGTGCTTCTGTTATTACGCTGTAATTTTCCCTGATTGATGGCTTAGAAGTGTATCATTGACTGGTGATTGGAGGGCTGACAATTGCAGGCTAGGCTGACCACAGTGGGTCAGACTGCTGAAAGAAACAAAATCAAATATTCTCAAACAGCCAAGTGGAAGTCTGATTAAAGGGAATTGGCAAACAGGTTTATAGTTGGGTGTCGAATTGCCAGTGTTGGTGGTTTACATGGTCCTGTACACACTTTACATTGTGTACTTTACAGAATTCCTATAGTGCTCATCAGAGGAAAACAAGCTCTGCTGATTTTGCTAACGCTGCTCATCATAATCTGCGAGTGTTTACAGAGGACAGAGGGGGAAAGCCTCATCTTGGGACTTCATTAAGTGCCACTATAACGAGGCATCTCCCAGATAAAGCGTTTCTGTGATAAATCTATTTACCAAATGTGAAATTCATTTATCAGAATGATGCTTCCATGTGAACGAACATAGATAACGTTAATATTGTAAATAAGATAAGCCTAATATAATTCATTGTGTATTCAGTTTCATACTATCAGTCTGTTTTGGAAGCTGTGGCATGACCTTGAAAATAAGAGGCGACGCACAAAACAGGACTGTGGAGGCTAAATCAGAACAACACAGTGCAAACATGCGTTCAGTATGAATGAAGGTGAAGAAGCTCGTGCGGGTGTCCACCTGAAGCGCACTGTTTTGATTATGATGACAACGAATTCCATGAAATCTTAATTTTATTTTATTTTTTTGAAAGAGCTCCTCCATGTATGCTCTGAAAGAGACGCTCTTGGCATTTATGCCACACATAAATTTGATTTGTAGCCACTGTTGGTATGAAATTGCACAGTTCCGAAAAAAATGTAATTCCTCCACGAATGATACTGAATGTAAGTTTTGCACCATTAAGCAGCTTCCAATATCTGTTGGCTCACTTTCGCTCAGCACAATGGTACCAAAACGATCTGCTGGGAATCAGCGCGATCACACAGATTGCATGACACGACTGCAAGAAAACACCCGGTGAATGAAATCTTCGCCAGGTCATGTCAGCTTTCCGCTCCTATTTTGTCTATACGTAAATGTGGGTTATTACATTTTAATGGGGAGAAAATTAGTAAAGGTGCAATGGCAGATCAATTTTAAACCCTGAGGTAAACAACCTTTTTTTGGTTGAAATTACAGTCTTTCATGTAGCATATAAGCCTGATGAGCAATTGCAGAACTCCACTTAGCGTTGGAGGCTTCATGAATCGTCACTGTGGCCTCAGCTTGAGCTGCACACCAGAGATCGCTGCCCTCCTAATCCCAAGTCAGTTTAGCACCGAGGGGTTTACAGTGCGTGACAAAGAATTTCTTGTTTTATTTTTTTTTCTTTATTTTAATGAATAAGCACAAACCAATACAGCATTGATCTGGGCTTGTATTGCCAGTTTATCTCAAGTGAAAAAAAAAAACCACTATTGCCGCAATGATTGCTCTCTGAACCATAAAGGTTCAGAGAAGCCTCATCTCCGAGTCCATTTAAAGTCACAGTGGAAAATGCAGGAAATCACTGACTGAAGCAAAAGCAGATCAAAGAGTCTGCTGGCAAATAGTGGGAAGTCGAGGCTCAAAAACCAACACTTGTTGTAATAACTTGCCAGATGACAATAGTTGTGTAATCCTGAAACAATGAATCATTTTAATATTATGGTTGCTGTTTTATTTTTCCTTTAACAGTGTAACACAATGAAATGCAGGAAGGCGAGTGCCTTTGCTCCATCAATCATCAACTCTCAAACTTCTGACTGAAGACCACAGTCGACACTAATATCAGTTACCTTAACCCATAATTTTCATAAACAACATTTCTTTGGACATTGAAAATCAGCAAAATCAAGAATCCAGCTTTAAAGCACAGTATACTAGGGTCACTTGATAGCTATTCTTATTTAATAGCTTACATCCAGAGTATGTTTTGGTGAGAGAGCTATCTGCTCCATGGAAGCATGAAATGCACAATGTGGTCCAACAACAGTAGGTCTGCCAAATTAAAATCAAATCTAAACAAAATATCCTTCTTTTTTTTATGAATGAGATGCGGTTCTGTGTCTTTGTTTAGTAATGACATATGCATGTTTACATTTTCAAAGCTACAATTCACCTGTTTGTCCACGCGTGTGGTGCTCAGCCTCCAATAAATATGCCAGGTTCAGTAAAAATGTGTAATGTTTGGTATTTGGAGAAACATTTTTACATATTGAGGATATCAAGAACAGACGCAGATCTCTATTCTTAGCTTGAATGGTGATTTTATCAACAAGATGCAGACAGATGCCATATTGTATCTCAAATTCCCAACGATGTAGTGCAGGTACAACAGTCTACACTCACTAGGAACATGGATTTGATTGTCAGATCTACAATCATAAGACTAATAAAAATACTAGTCCTGTTGGTTTGTTTGTGTTTTTTATTAAATTCTTTGTTTTGTTGTTGTACCCACATGTTCAAAATAAACTAACCAAATAAAAAAAGACATTATGCAAGAGAAAGAAAGCAGTCCAGCAGACTTGTGGGAGTCCAGGGATAAGTCTTGGTCAAAAGTAACTCCCAGGTTCATTACAGTGAGACTGGAGGTCAAAGTAATATCCTGCAATGTGGCTTTATGTTGAGATAATTTATCCCTGAGATGTTTTTGGCCAAATCTAATAATTTCTGTTTTATCTGAGTTCAGAAGCAGAAAGTTATGGCTCATCCAGGCTGTTGTGTCTTTAGGAGAAGTGTCTAGTTTAACAAGTTGATCAGTGTCATCTGGTTTCATAGATCAATAGATTCATGTATCTGTGGGTATGGAAGTCAATGAAGTGTTTCTCAATAATATTTTCTGCAGGAAGCATGTATACTGTGAAAACTACAGATCCTACCACAGAACCCTGTGGAACTCCATTATTAACTTTAGTATGATCTGAGGAGTCATCATTAACATGAAAAAGTGGAATCTGTCTGACACATATGATTAAAAACAGTTTAATCTAATAATATGCTCCAGTATCTGTAGTAGGACATTATCATCAGTAGTATCTGATGCAGCACTGAGGTTGAACAGGACAAGAACAGAATGTGTTATCTGTGGCCATGAGATCTCATTAGTAGCTTTGACCAGGGCTGTTTCTGTGATGATCTCTAAATTCCAAATGAAAAGACTCAATAATAACTGTCTGCATAAATATTCACATAGCTGACCTCAAACAACTCTTTCCACATTTATACGTACAAAAACCTTCCACCAGGGTACAAAGAGGAGTAAAGCCAAAGCATCTGACATATGTGACTTTCCATAGGGCATCAACCTTATACCTTTTTTTATAAAGAGTGTCCTTGAGGGAAACATTTCTTGCTATTTGCGTTTTCACTTAGCTGATAATATTCATTCTCAGGGCTGAGTTGCACACATTCCTGTTTTCTGAATGGTTTTGAGCTACACATCGAATGGTACTTCAAACAGGTGAGCCAGCGTTCACGTCCTGCTAATTGACAGAACTTCACTTGAAAGACCAATAAAAAATTTAATAATTTAACATTTTCCTAAAGGAAATGAAGATAGTAATTTTAATGGTTGTTTTGATGTTACAAGCCTCCTTCTTTTGAATACTTCATCGATGACACACTTACTGTCATATTTTATCAACACCGTGAAATACTTTCTCAGGTACTCTTTTTCTATCACCACCAACCCCTGAGGGAAAGAAATCACATTTAGCAACCAAATGCTCTCTTGTCTTCAGCAGCAACCATTAACAGCTTATTATCTGAACAGTACAAAGTGTACAATAGAGTGTAAGAAAAATATTGTAGTGTATTTACCACTGTGCATTGCTCTTCTTAACACATTGTGATTTTCATCTATTTTCCGAAATGAAATAATTTATAATTATTGTTGCATACAGGAAAGTTTTTGGGGTGGTCAAAATATTTGTGTATGGATGTAAAAAGTGATGGAGCCCCGTTAGAGCCTGACATGTAACAATGACCTAAAATGTAACAACCACCCGAATTGTTATAAAATATAATGTAATGAAACCCATAATGTAATAACTGGTCAATATTGTAACAAAAGGACTGACCCTGAAATGTAATAAAAAAAAATTAATAAAACCCAAAATGCAACAACTGGTCAATAATGTAACAAGACGCTGAGCCCAAAAATTTAAATATTACATTATGGGGGAGGCAAAATATTTTTCCCCTAATATTGTAATAATTTTATTACATGATATTGTGAAAGCGGTTTATGGTTTGGACTTAAACTTGAACTGCTTCAATTTGAATAACACTGAAAAAATGAGTTCTTAAAGTTTGGACTATTTGTTTATACGTATATCTATATACAATTGATGGTATTCCTGTATGATTGCTGTTGCCCGAGTCATTTATAGTCTTCTGTTTTCATTAATCTGTAATCTATTTCTTCAATAATCAGAGCACAATCATGTATAACATTAAACATATAAAGATCACATTTACATTATTGGCCAGTTATTACATTTTGGGTTTTATTACATTATATTGTATAACAATTTGGGTCGTGTCCCCCGGCTAGCTCAGTTGGTAGCGCATGAGACTCACAATCTCAGGGTAGCGGGTTCGTGTCCCACGCCGGGCGCCACCTTCCCGTGGTGCTCACCACCTGCAGGAAGGTTCTTAAATGGTGCGATGCGATCTGGGTGACAGTGCTCAGACTGTCACCCCCACGAAACGGATAAGTGGAAGAAAATGAATGAATTTGGGTCGTTGTCACATTTTGGGTCATCGCTCTAACAAGCCCCCGGAAGATATTTCATTAACATCTTTCTGTCCATTTTCTGCTCTCTTTCTTTGTCCAGCTTTTATCTGTCTTTCCCCTTCTCTTTTTGTTCCCACAACAGTTTCCCCCCACTGCGTTGATAACAACCTCCGCAAAATAGCCCATAGAAAACACCATCGTCCTTGATCCGAGATTGCAACATCTTCTCTCTTCAAAGGCATTGCTTCCTTTCTGGGAGACTTGGTTACCAAACAAGAGGTAGAGATTACAGGGTGCTTTATTGATTCATTGACAAGCTTAGTCAGTCCAATCTTGTCTGAACTTGTGGAGGTGGAGCCAGACACTCCATGAGGATGCAAGCTACTCTCACTGTTCCTGTTTAGACGAATGCCCACAGGTGTCCCTTGTGTTTTATAATAAATTAATCGGTTTACACATTATTAGAAATAATCTTCTCCGTTAGATATTGGAGAAGAAAAACAAGTGCTGAAGTCAGTCAGAGCTTTTAGTAATGTATTATGTAAATACGGTTCAAAAGCACACTTGCGATGATGGTCCTTGATAAATGGTGAATTAACAGTCACATGTTAGACGCAACAGTTATTCATAATTAATTACGTTCACCCATCACTTAAACTGTAATCTTGCAGAGATGGCAGCGCTGTCCACATTCTTTGCAGTAGTAAAGCTAAAGTAAACATTGTCATCTTTAAGTAAAAGTAAAGTTAAAAAAAAACTAATACTGATTTTAAAATACAAGATATACAGATACTAAATCAACAACGCCATCTAAACTTGCGCACATATGTGATGTTGGCCGCACAGACCTAAAGAAGCTGATGTGAAAACATGACACACTGAGGCTCTCATTGGACAAACCTGCAAAATAACACCCAGTGTCAATTTAGTGAGTTTGCCCTCATGAATATGGAAAATCGGGTGTGTCTTCCAGATTGCACAAAACACTGGGAGGAGTATAGGGTAATAGATTGATGTACAACATGCAATGTGATACAATACAGCTGGAAACGTTTATTGTGTTAATGACAGCTTCTGTTTTAACGCATATGAAATGTGGCGCCTACTGGCTCAGCCTTTAGCAGCGGTGTTATTGTATTGGGGGGTCACGTGAGAGTCAATTTACACAGCTTCCTCGCCGCTGCTATATCGATATTCTCTGTGTTGCGCCTGAAATATTGGGACCACACAGTGGAGCAGTGGTTGACACTCTCGTTTCACAGCGATAACTTCCTGGGTTGAATCACCAGCCTGTGTGGAGTTTGGATGTTCTCTCTGTGCATGCATGAACTCCAGTTTCCTCACATAATCCAAGAACGTGCATGAACAAAGACTTACTACTGCTTAAAGCAGAATGTTGTAACTTAAACGGCACGTAAGCAAACATATTTTGTCTTTTGACTTTTTGTGTGTGATGTCATTTATTGTGTTGTAGCAGGTTGTCATTTTGCATGTTTTATGCAATATCTTTGTCAAATCAACCCATACATCTTTTAAAAGAAGACAACATACAGGTGTTTGAGGACTAAAAATTTAAGTTATAAAGAAAAATTATCCAAATTAATAAATTAATTAGCAATTATATAAAATACATTTACCTGGAAAATTTAAGGAGGAACTTATTATACTCATTATTTCATTTCCATCACTGCTAAGCATATTTGTGAGCTATTTTCCCAGTAATTCTAAAAGTCATATTTGAGAAGAGTATATAGATCCACTACCGGTAGTGCAATTACAAATACATGCAAAATATTTTCCACACAGTATTAAAACATTATACACTGCTTCTTCACACAATCTTTACTTACAGCTCCATCAAACATGCTCTCTCAAGCTTGAAAGCTGACAACACATTCAAATGAGGTGATAAATTCACTGTAGTCATTCTGTCAAATCCACAGCTGGACTCGATACATTTTTTAAAATAATTTTCTTTTGACTTGCATCATTTAATCTTTTTATCACAGTGTTTTTCATATGTAGAAGGGGAATAGATAACAACGCTACTGACCTGTGCATGTAAGCTTGGACGCTTCACACCACACCAATAGAGACATTTTCCCCACTGTCTTTTTGTTCCTCTTTTTTTTGTGTGTGGTAAGAGCAGGAAAGTTTGCTGGGTGTGTTTTCTATTTCAAGACCACCTTCACTCACCTCCACTCAGTAACTCTCCTGAGAGCTGCCTGGTGAAGTCAGTCTGCAACTGCAACAAGAGTGGAGGCTCACATCACCCATGAGTTTTTACGGCAAGAGAATACTGTCAACAATAATGATATTAAATGTGGATCAGGTTGCCATCTAATTTCGTCACCTGATGATATTCATGTTACCTGTTCTGTCAATGGCGTTTGGGGTCAAATGTGGAAAAGCACAAAAATCAAACTCAGTTTTGAATCCATACAATTAATTCAAGGTTGAATACCAGACTTCTTAATATATTTCACATTATAGGATATTCTTGTTAAAAGCTGTTGGAACTCAAGGACAATTAGAAGCAGAACTGTTTTCATGCTAGTTGGAGATTTTTTATTTAAAATCTGATTGGTCTTTATATATAGTTTATAGGGATATATTCCCTCACTAAGTTTATTTTACATTACATTTTCATGACGTATTTAGGTCATCTAATAGTTTTATCTTCCAGTAATTCTTTCATCTGATTTGAAAAAAAAAGGCCCCTGATGTACAGATTTCTCCTGCTCCGTTGCTTCCAGTGAAGCTCTCTGTGCCCACAAGTGGAGGCCACACTTTCAGGACCACTCGAAATGTGAAAAACTCATCATAGTTACACTTCAATAAATCAACTGAATTTGAAAATTGCTCTTTAGTGTACTTCTCAAATCACTGGAAAATACAAATAAAAAGAGACTATAAAATGTGCTTTAGCTTAAAGCATCCATAAAAATAAGCATACTTAAAATACATGTTGAAGTCACTTCAGCTCAACGTGGTCAAGCTGCAGCAGGTTAAACTAATGATTAATTGTCAAAATGAAGACCTGGATCTTCATGTATTCTCATGTTCTTTTTTTTTCTAAAATGTTTATCAAGTCCAGAGTCTCACTCAAGTGAAGGGCTGTGAAATATTTTCTGTATCATAACTTGACAAGTGTTAAAGACTCAGCACACAGGCGAGACAGGGAAATGGCCCTCATCCTTGACGGGTAGGAAATGTGTTGATTTCTGTTGTAACATACCTGAGTTACCCTGGGACTCCGACTTGTTCCATATAAATTCAGTACAAATAGCTCGAGAGATGGGAGTGCAAAGGACACAAACAGTGATGTCCCACTTCAGCTCATTAGGACTTACAGCTTCCATTCGAAAGACTATACTAGTCACAGTGATAAAAGAAGGAAAAAAAAAAAAAAACACCATTATGACACCTTTTTTATATAGTAGGTGTTTTACTGAAAGTATTTCTCCAAAGACTTTGAATTACATGTAACAGACAGGTGGTACATCAGCACAAGTACTCCTCTTTCTCCTCTACACCCTGCTCCTATCTGTGAAGGCATCTTATAGCTCTCTGGGGTAAGACGCATAAAACCTACCCTACAAAGTCTCGGTTGAAATTTCAAGTGACTAAAAAGTGATGACGCATAAACAGAACATGTTCGTAAAACGCCGTTTGCACCACCTGTGCCTTGTTATTTATTCCTAATCACAGCGACACTCCTGTCAGTGCAAGATACCAGCAGCCGAGGATACCGTGATAGCGCCGCAATTATAATGTGTCACTTCTGTTTGACAGTAAATAAATGAATGACTATCTACTGTCTCGTCCCCTCCCTGTTCAGGTGGGCTTCAATCTGTTTCCATCACTTATTAAAACCGAAAGCCGTCCAGAATCAGTCGGATCATCAGCCATGTTTCTCAACAAAACAACACCGAACGTGTTTGCATATATTCCAATGAATGTGTTGTAACAGGATGGTTAATGGGAAACTCTTTAGTTTAATCTTGTGCTATTCTTCCCTCTGTAAAAAGAAACGCGATCGCGGTGACGTCAGGCCCCGCCAAGCCAGAAGCGTCCGGAGCACATCTCCAAAAAGTCTGCTGAGCGTCTCTGAAACTTCCCCTCTTGATATAAAATGGTGTTTTGCAAATTAGCACAACTTCCAAGCTGAAACCTGATTAAAAGGCATTTCCCAGCTATAAAAGATTAAATGACTAAAATCATATGAAAATATCAACAGATCAAAAGGAGCGTTTTGGTTTGATGAAGGCTAAAACTGTCAGTTGTGGATGAGCCAATGGAGAAGGAAGAAAGTGTAACTCTTGCCAAAAAAAAACTCCAGCTAAAAGACATTTCTCAAAGGGTAACTATCAGATATTTTTAGAAGGCACAAGCTTCAAGTCTATACATCTTTCAAGAGAGAGGGAGGAAGAAAAAAAAAACACTAAATTAGATGAAAGATTCTCTAATGCATAACAGGTTTAAGCAAGATGATGTCTTCCTCTGAATTTGCTTGTAGCACTTTGTAGAGAATTATTCTCTAGTTGTGCTGATAGAAATGTAAAACGACACATATACAAATTATTTTGCCCTTGCTAAATGGTTATATTTTACATCTCATTCCAAAGAACCCTCTTTTCCGTGTTGAACCTACGGTAAAATGAGGATTTCTTTTATCGTCTGTCATGTCTTTGTTGTGGCACACATTTTGCCAGCTTGCTTTGTATTACTGTTTGGTTACCAAATGTCACCCCCACTGTCAAAACAAAGGACTTTTCTATTGCTGCTTGGATTATATGATGGCAATATGATTGTGATGTTGTGACAGGGCACATCAAAGGAAAGCAGAATTAATAAATATTTGATAGCTTTTTTTTTTCACCTTAACCGTTTGACTTGTATGGTTACACATTTAGAGCACAACACCTATTTGTTGCTTTGTAATGACGCATCGTTAATCCTCATCCTGTCTTTTCTAACCATTCTAACCTTTTTAACCTTTGAAATGAAGCAATAGTGTGTCCTGAGCTCCACACAATGATTAGTACACAAGTCGTCAGTCATAGTACTGAACTAAATGCTAATATGCCAGCGGTTACACACTGGTGATGTTTAATACAATCAACAAGCGGTTTGCTTTTAATGTGTCAAACAATATGGACTGTCAGTGCTTCTCTGCTGTGAGCAGAATAAATATAAACTAGAAATTACTTCTATTCATTAGCAGCAATACCAACTCCGTTCGATTAGCTCATGGCCACACTAATCTAATCGGCTATCTGATATCTAATAATCCTAATCTGGATCAATCTTATATAGAAGATATAGATGGATGGATGGATGGATGGATGGATGGATGGATGGATGGATGGATGGATGGATGGATGGATGGATGGATGGATGGATGGATGCCACATAGTTTGTTTCTGTCTGTGCCTATAATGCTGTTGTAGTTTGTATTTGTTCCTTGTCATTGAATTAATTTTCATCTCATTCTGGTCATTTTGTAGCTCCCTCTGGGATGTATAATTATTTGAGTCTGATCCACAATCTGTTTCCGGGAACCTTTTCTTGTTTGTATTGGTAAATTTATGAGGGGGGCTTAGGATAGATCCTTCAGAAACTCCCTGGCAGGTTAGTGTTGAAATCACCTGGTAAATGTAACTGTCCATTCACAATGGCTCTTCTTTTAATTTGTTTGCTGGTAATCCCATATATTTTCTTTTATGGTGTTTTTTGTCATGTATTTTTGAAAGATTAACTCCTTCAAGATCCCCAAATCAATCAATGAGTGAAAGAAAATTCTCCCTCTCACTTTCTCCAGGTGTCATTGGCTGTATTATTTAACAAACCCAACCTAATCAGCGGTGCATAAGCGGTGAAGTAAATATAAACTATTCCTATAGGGGTTGCATTTCGCTGGGGAGATAGGAATAGATAATATTTCCTATGCATCATGATTAAAGCTACATTACTAATGTATGTCTTCATTAAATCTATATTACAGTCAGGTCTCCTTTGCATTAGTCTAAATATCTTTCTGTTCTTCCAAAAAGATTAATTATGAACAGTTATGAACAATAAGGCATGTCCTTACTGTTGTCTCGAAGGTGACAAACAGACTTGTGGACACTGCAGCATTGAATTGTCTTTGTTGGTGACCATGTTGCCCCACTTGTATCCCCCAAAAAATCATTTTAACCATGAGTTAGTTTGAAGTCATTTCATTTCCGTGCCGAAGACAGCTGACTCTATCTATCACAGAAACTAAGTTGCTGCAGAACCCCAGAGAAGATATTAGCCCGTGAAAGCAGGAACATCTGTATCTCATCTTTTCATCTTATGTGCTGATGCAACCGTTTTACTAATCTGCTTACATTGGAGAAAAACAACTCTGATTGTGGAGGCTTGCTTGATATTTACACGGAAGCACCGCTGTGGTAAACTTTCTTTCAGGTTTTCCTTTTCCCACTTGAACTCTTTGAACCATCCAAGCACATTAGATGTCAAACTAGTGAAAGTGCGCTGTGTTAATACAGACACCATTCTTCATGAGTTATTGGTTTTGAAATCCCTTTATGCTTGTGTTGGCTAATCACAATCCCTTTTGGCCTTGGCAGGGTTCAGCAACTACAAAACACATATAGGGAAGGAACAAGGCAATAAGGTGTGACACGGTGTGACTTTGTTGTTGATAAAATTATACTTTAACCTACTGGACCTTCAGCAACTTTTAAATCTTTTAACTGAACTCTGCACATGTGTTTACATGAGGACTTGGCAAGAGATGGCGGGCAAGAACTGGAGCGTCGTGGCAACACGATTCCTTGTTTTATGTGTCAGGCTTGCAGGTTCTCTGTTTTTGTTTTTGTTTAGTTTTTTTATTACAATTCAAGCACATATCTGTCAAGTTATCAGTTACTGTAATCCATGAGTGTGAGTGACTCTCTCTGTCTGAGCCTAGCAATAGAACGGTGACCTCTCCAGGTTGAACAGTAGTCAAAAGATTTGTCCAAAATCTCAGCTTGTATCCACATTCACATACTCATGTCAATATTGACTACTTGATAAGATATTCTTTAAAGCCTCTACCCCATCCACTGTCACACAAATGCCTCCATGTGCACAGAACAGAAAAAATTGCATGTTATGTCCAAGCAACCTTTTTCTGATCGTGCATTTCCTCCCCGCCCAGCAGAATAACGGTTTGAGCCTTCCATTGTCCTGTCCACGGTGTTTTTCTGTCTGTCTGTCAAGGAGACAACTTCCCTCCTTGAGACTCTGTCATTGGTAATTATGGCCTGAGATAAACTCTGCTGGAACAGCTGGAGCCAGTCTCCAACATACAGTGCTGAGGTCAAGCTCTAAAGGACACGCAACAGAAATGAGCCACTTGAGGAAAACACCCATAACAGTAAAGTTGAGTGTTGATGTGCCAGGTTTTTTTTTTTTTCCCCCATTAGGGTTTTAATTTTGCTTTGTGCCATTCTTTATAACTTAAACTTTGATGAACGTTACTTTTTATTGCCGTACCTTCTGCTCATCTGTCCCTCAACATCTCTATTAGCTCTGTTGTGGAATTTTTATGAAGCTTTAGGTGAACAACTGTAATCAGTTTTATGCCAGTGTCTGATATGAAATATATGTTGGCTCAGGGCTGAGTGGAGGACTGTAGTTTACAATGCCGGCCAGCATGACACTTAGCATTGGGAGCCATAACTCTGCCTACAGCTGACAGATGAATTGAGCCTGTTGTAAATAATAAGAAGCACAAGAAGACCTTGGACGACCCTGAACTAATTTAGCATCTCTTCAACTGAATTTAAATTGGAACGTAATCCACGACTGCTTTTTTCAAATCTCAAGAATATGCTCTTAGAGCTGTTGCTGCAGTCGAGGGCTGAAGCACAGTGTGCAACTTATTGGTCACTGCTGCGCTGCCCACTTTGCACAGTAGGAACAAAGAGAGAAACAAAATACTCCATCACAGATTTTGATTCATTGGGGGGACTCTCGGTAGCATTAAATATTTATGGGATGAGGCCTTCTTCCAATAACTACAAAAACATCTCTGTCATCAATCTTTGTCATTTATCAGACGAGTGCTCACTTTCACTTTGGAGAAATGAGGAACTTGGGCATATAGATTTCAATCTGAAATCAGTGGGAGAGAAGTAGAAATCAATAACGGGATTTGTTTCGTGCACCATTTAGAATAAAGAGTGAGAGGCACCAGCCAGACGTCCAGTAGAACAAGAGACGGAAGCAAAGTACAAAAATAATCTGTCTCCTTCTGTTTATGTGATTCTGTCCCCTTCGTTTCAGCATGCTCACTAAACAGAATATGACCATTTCCTCTGGGATATATATTGGATGAAACAAGCTATTCATTTAGTTTTGATCCAACAAGCATACCAGCAGTGACGGTGCTGTGTTACATCTGCGTTTTTTTAAAAAACAGAGGCTTTCAGTCTAATGAACATTTTGAAAAATAATCAGCTAAATGTGATATAATCTCCTAAGAGAAGAGACATGTAAGAATAACAAGCATGAAATTCACTTGCTTACTATACTAAAGTCTAAATGGTAGGTGGGTTAATGAAAACTAACATCAGCTAGTTTCTGCTGGCCGTGTGTCACCTGAACCTACAAATTAAACTGTGACTTCATGCTGATCAATTCAGAGAGTTGCTGTAAAAAGAGCAGTCCTTAGTATTTAATGGATCCAGAACAATGTGATATAATAATTAAAAAGCTCAGACCTACAACACAGAGCAGGCTACACAGAGAGATAGACATTTACACAAATAGCCAGTTTATATTCTCCACAATCACTAATATGTACATTTTGGAAAAACAAAAAAAAAACATTTGTGCTCACAAAGTGCAAATGCAAATGCAAACTCCATAAAGAAATACACAGGCCCATATTTCAATCAGGACCTTCTTGTTGTGAGGCAACACACTGTTTGAACCTGACCGTATCATTGCCTGAAACCACCTCCACAGTTCAGTGACTTGCTCCAGATTTGTGCTGTGTAAGCTATTCTGGCTGCTACCTGGATTCACCTTGTAGTCGCACATCAAGAACAGATGGTGTCTTTTGTATTCCGCTCATGTCCATATTCAAATGAGGGTAAATAACCAAGGAAAATGATGTGCCAACATGAGGAAACATCACAAATAGGTTGCAGGGATTCACAAAAACACTTGCCCTACCCAAAATAAAACATGGTGGCACGAAACACGAAGAGTGTTGTGTATTAATTTCACTCCTATGGGGGCTGATCAGTGTAACGTTTTAATCTTATTTTGTTTCATCCTCGAGATGCATGAGAGTGTTTCTGCTGTCACAAGCAGTGTCAGCCTTTGATGCCTGGCGATACGAAAAAAAACAGTGACATGTAATGGGGTTGCGGTGGTATTATTATGCAAAGCAGGTGGGTCAAAGTCGGGTAAGAGTGGCAGAGAAAGCATTTCTGAGCGTTCAGATGGTCCATGGGGGTATGGCGAGAGGACATTTGATGTTAGCATCCCCAGCCACCTGCTGCCTGCCGTGAAGCGAAGAGTCCAGCGAATCCCTCCCCTAATGAAATTTGACGTACTGGTGATGACAGGTGCCATGACAGCACTCTGCCACGATACAGTGGAAAGCAAGTGGGAGACGTAAATTCCTATAAGTTACCACACCTGGGCACCGCTATTCGGCCGCTCCAAGGTGACGGAGAGTGCGTGATGGAAGCACTGGTGATTTCTAAGTCGACAGGTGATACATCATTCAGTGGTGGGTCCATGGAGGTATATTCTCAGCAGAATAATGACAGGTGTGATGACAGTCGCACATCTGAATAATCGTGTGGCATTAATGTATGAATGTTGAGTAGACCTTGACCCGATGTAGTTTCTATCTGGTAGATTGAGATTAAAATTCTCCTCTCGACAACAGAGGAGAAGAAATTTCGGCGTGCTGCTGTGTGTGTTGATTCATCCATAAATGTGGGGATGATGTAAATGGTGTGTCTGTTTTTACTCTTTTATTTTAACGGCGTTGTCAAATCAGCCCTAATTATTTCACAGTTGGGAGTCAGACTTTGTGAATCAGCACTCTTTTCATGCTCACGTGCAAACCATAAGTCTTGTACAGGAATTGTCACAGGTAGAAACTCGAAGGTGTGAAATATTTTACATTACATTTGAAGTTGGTTTTCTTTTTATGTTGTTAATATTGACGGCTCAATATGAATAGTCAGGGTTATTGGGGGGCTGCACACATTATTATTATTATTATTATTATTATTATTAGTGACTTAAGTGTTATACTTCTGGTCGAGGCTTGTTGTGATGCTGTTGTTGAGTCTCTGTGAAAAAAAGGAGCTGGTGGTAGTTCTCACTAGGACTAGCTCCAGAAAGTCAGCGTCTGTGTTTGTCTATAATTAACAAAGTAAAATGATAAAAGCATTTTCCAGTTTCAGGATTCCCAACAAGCTTTACATGATCAGTCACGTTCACCCATTGGAACACACTCTCTCATACACACTCACACAGTCTGCCACTCAAGGTGCATGCACATTGTAGGAGCCAAATGTGATATATTGGATTGTGTACAAATGTTTGACCTGTGTGGGTGTGTCACTGACGTCATGCGCATATAGACTGGGGCAATGAAGGAAGAGACAGGTGTTGACCCCGGAAGGGCACACAGGTTTTTGACCGCTCTGGTGGAGTTTATCGGAATTGGCTTGTGTTTTGTGCTCTGTTGAATTGACCTTTGAGGTAATATAACTTGCACTAAAATAAAGAGATTTTCTGTATCTTACCGGATCGTTGGACTCAATTGATGGACACAAAGCAAAAAGGTAAACAATAGCCGCCTAGCGCGTCAGACCCACCTACCGAGGCAACAGCTCACCAGCCCAGTATTAGGTGGCTGGTATACACATTATTAAGAGTAGCTTGGGGTTACTCCCAATGTCGTCCAATAGCGTCTTGTCTAAAGACTCTTCAACACACGGACCAAGCTGAGAGACCAAACTGCTAACCTTGCTATTGTAAAGCTACCAACTGATGATGTGAATAATAATAATAATAATAATAATAATAATAATAATAATAATAATAATAATAATAATAATAATAATAATAATAATAATAATAATAATAATAATAATAATAATAATACTGAAAACATTTTGCATGGCTGCATCCTACATGCAGTTCGCTTTCCAGCTTTGCATTTCTCAGAATGTCGACAATGGATGTGAAGAAGACAAAGTCAGCATTATTCTCCCAAGTTTTTGTGGTTTAGAAAAACTTGTCAGCAGGGGATAGCTGTCAAACATTCATAGGAATATCCATGTTTGATCTTTTGGTGTTTGCTTTTACTTGTATTTTCATCTAGGTCAATGCATGCAAAGCGGATTTTGACTGGAGACTTCTAAATGTACTCTACGGTTTGATGACCTCAACAACTACTATGAAATTGCTAGGCAGTGAAGGTTTTCATTGTGCGACAAAACTGTTTGAAAAGTGCTATACAGATGTTGCATTTACTAGAAGCAGAGCAAACAGTCCAGTCGTTCATGAAATGAAAGATGATGAACACAGAAGTGGGATCAAAACTGGACAGTCCTCAAAGACTTGGGAGATTGGTGAGGTTCCTGTGATTCCTGCTTTGTTGTGATCAAATGAAAGTGAGCCATTTGCTCACCAGTTAGACCCCTGTTGATGCCTGAGACTCCCAGAATAAAGGAGGTTCACCCCCACAGAAGCAAATGAAAGATAAAACCCAGACTATCAAATTGATCCTTAATACTGCATATGAAAAAAAGAGTCACACAGCTAAAAGATGAATATAATGATAAGCTTTGTGAAGAAAAAGTCTCAGTGCTCATATGTTGATCATCTTTCGTATGCTGCTGGTTAAATCTAGATTGGTCTTAATCTAGATCATGCGGGTAAAGATGTGTATGTGTATACATTCATGGGAAATAAAGGGTCAAAGGGACCACAAATCACCTTTAAAACAGGTACATCAGGCTTACCATTTGATGTTCCTGCAAACGATGACTTTTAATGGATTTTCCAATCGGATGTCTTAAAAATTTAGAGGCATGTGGAAGTTTGCTGATCCCTGTGAACTTGGACAGAAAATTTGAGTTACGATCAGGACAGACGTGATGAACACCCAAAACAGGCTCCCAGCTGTTGAAGCCACATATGTGAGCAAAGGTGGTTAATGAGGTGGTAGACTGGGCCGGTAAACAGCAGGAGACTGTCTGGGGCAAAATTTGGATAATCATTTCAAATGGTTTTGCACACACAGAAACTTTCACTCTGAATTATCATAAATACAGCCACTGGGCCCCAACATACTTTAAACCACCATATTAGAAATGTATTTCTATCACATCAGATTACAGTAGGTACAGATAAGATTCTGGTGCACATGTCCTGTGGGCCAACCATACAGAAGCTTTTCGGAAGTCTTTCATCATTTGAAGTGAGTTGACCAACTTTAATCGGCATGACAGAGAAGCTCTCTTGTTACACTGTAATGTCATAATGTAGCCATGAGCTGAACAGATGCTCAGCTCACACTGCAGCACTCTGGGGTTGCACTCGTGAGAAGGAAAGGTTTCATACCATTATTAATACTGTACTTCAATTAAACATCATGCATACTAAGTATGGACCAATCAGCAGTGACAGCCTTCCGTAATATGCGAACATGAGAGACAAGCGAGAGAATGGAACTGGGCCAACTCTGGCATACGATATCAGTTATTGTATTATCGTAATTTTATGCTAGCATATGTAACATAAAATCCTTTTTTTTTATGACTCATAGGTTTCGTTATCTGAAACTAAAGTGGGCATCACTTGGACGTTTCTTCACATAACATTTTTTCATTTCAGTACCATAATGTAAGACCATTCTGTTACAGTTTTTGCCATAGAAGAAAATGTGAAAATGCAAGAATGATGAATACATTTTGCTTACTTGAATTGCCATTGTTAACATTAAAAACACTTGATTGTGCATATGAAATCTTTTTGTTTTCCTTCTACCAAGCATGCTTAATGTTCACCGAGTGTGTTGCAGGTGTTTTCCTTCTTCTTGCAATGGATAGAAAATATCTGCTTCAGGCAGCTCTGGTCTTGTGGACAGTTTCAATTTAATCTATAGCACCTCTCCGTTGTTGATTGTATTACTAATGACTTTTCATAGCATCGTTTGTTGATTTTGTACCGTGAATCTATTATCCATATACTTTGTTATTTCTGCGAATCGAGATCTAATGTTATAACACCTCAAAAAGCATTTTTAACCTTTATCAAACGTTTCCTAATATTACCGGTGGAAAGCAACAGCCATTTTGCAATGCAGAGGTTATTTGTTTCCATTTGTGCAGCTGTTTTTTTTTTTTTCAGAAAATACCGACTTATTTTTAGAAAGTTTCAAGTGCTTGCGCAAAATTATGATTCTGTTCCTGCAAAATGTAATAACCACATATTTTAGCCTGTGGATCAGCCACTTTGTTCATCTTGCTACGTGATGCCACTGTGCTTTCATTGGCCTCCATGGCTCTTTGGGCTGAGCTTCTCTTGGTTCCTGTGGCTTTTGGTGACGATTACTCTACCCGACTCTGAGCTTTCTTCATAATCCCGCTTGTGAAGCCGAAAGTAGCACTCCAGCTCCTGGTAAGACTCGTTGAAGAGAGCTGTTGAATCCCACCCGAATGTGCTGGTTCATCTTCCATACCCATCACACTGCTGAGTTCAACTGGTATTGTCCTTTCCAAGGCCTACTTGTTTCACCGATCCTCTCCATATGTTACAGACAAAGTGAAGCTTAGGTCCTCAAGGTACTTCATTCAAGTGGGTATCCTTTGCAGTTTGTCTCTACTTCATTTGCTGTAACTTTGGAAGACATCCATTTAATTTATGGAACTCAGACTACTGAAGCATCGCATTAGCCTTGGATACACTTTAAAATATCAATTGATTTATCCCCCACATCCGCAGAGATTGTCAAATGGCCATTATAAACAGGGTGAGTGACTCCAGGGGGAAAATTATTTCATGCAAGCACCAGACATTTGCTTTCAGACGCGCTATACAAAGCGCAGTCCTGTATTGTAAGTGGTAATCTAAGGTGAGCTTCTTTCACCGTTGAACCTTGTATACAGTTTATATCGCACTTGGCAGGTTAGGGCTGTTCAGAAGACTTTGGGAACTCCCTCCAGACAGACTCCAGATTAAAGTAAGAATAAGGTTTCTTTTAGGGCAACGCTGTTCTCATCAGAAATATCAGGTCCTGTTCGACACTGAGGATACTTTTTATGACTTTTTCTGTATGCAGACAGATGCTATACTGTAAATAGAGTCATTGATTCATCTTAAGAGGCATAAACCTTGGCAGAGTACTTTATATAAGATGAGCTACATACAAGAACAGCATATTGAAAAGGTTACTGGATATATGATCAAAAACAAATATGTAAATATATTATATATATATATATATATATATATATATATATATATATATATATATATATATATATATATATATATATATATATATATATATATATATATATATATATATATATATATATATATATATATATAATGTAAATAAATAAAAAATAAGAAATTGACTTGTGCCAGCTCATGCATGTAGATGCCAACAAGGAATTGTAAAGAAAAGGTTGAACACAACTGTTCAACTGTATCTTTCATTGGTATATGCCTAATGGTTAAAAAAACAACAACACACAAACAAACAAGCAATACTTAGATACATAGTGTTTTTATGAAGCAACATCCCTTTTCAAACATCGAGTTAATGCAAACTGAAATGATGCTTCTGTATGAATTATTACATAGGAATAATATGTTTATTACTGAACACCTCCTTCAAACTTTTTTAATTGAGTTGTCTGAATAAATGGCACGCTCACTGCAAGTCTTTTTTCTTTTTTTTTCTTTGATGGTGTGAGAAATGGCAGTAAAATACAGGCAGCTTCATTTGTGATTCTAGCAGGCACAGAAGATCAATGGCACTTCTCAAACGTCTGTCCCTTGATTTGTATTCCACCATGGAAATGCTGAAGAGTAAAACCGTTCTTTCCCATTTTAACACTGTTTTCACTCCAGCTGCAGAAATTGCTTCATCCATAATACATCAACTTTTAGTTATTTATTCATTACAACTGTTAGCATCATTACAGATACATACTTTTCATGCACTCCTCAGTCTCCATTCCCCTTTTCTATGCCATTGCTCAATGTTATATGCTGGCTTGATCTTCACTTTTCACATCGTCCACGCAACGTTGACGCATCTATTTCAATTTAGGCATCAAGTTTTCCCCGTGAAGGACAATGTGTTGGCAGCGTGCAGTTTTCTTCACTGGAAAAAGTGTAATAAACATGATAATAACTTAGTAAAGTTGCTGGATGTACTCAGGTTAGTTAGCGCTAAGCTTGACAGCGGTTCAAGCAGAATTACTTGAACAACTACTGTGTGAGATGGACTGCCTTAAAAGCTGATGCCGACAGCCATCTTTCTCAAAGCTCAGTTTCTCCTGACTGTCCTTCAGCATCACTAACGTGTCAAACACTCGCTCTGTGACGTGTTTGAATGTACTCGCTAAACTGCTACAGGACTTAGCACAGAAATGGCAGCCGACTCACCAGGAATAGATGTTAGTATCTCTGCGGACCATTGATATGTTGAATATCTGCTTCATCAATCTCACTGGGAGGAATGAATGCGAGCCCCCCTGAGAGGGAACCATGGTTAGAATAGTAAAAAATACGGCCCATCAGGGCACTAGTAGATCAGTCATGTCAAATCAATCAGAGCAGGCAACAGTCAGGCAATGTAGGACTTTGATGGCACAGAGGGCTCAGCAGGCATATTCAGTTCCTGCACTAGATTCAGTCAGACTCCACCACCATCATGGCCACAGCAATCACAACAGGAAAAATGATATTGAGACTGCAGCTTGCAGCAGAAGTTGAAATTCAAATATGTATGTATCAATTTACTAAAATTCCAGCCAGGGGTGGCGCAGAGGTTACAGAAAGGAGCTCGTGTTAAGAGGATTGGAGGTCCACAGATTCAAATCCTACTGCCAACAGGCGACCACTGGAGGTAGCATGGCCCCTGGACCCCCCCAGCAAATCCCCTGCATCAGCCCACTGCAACTAGTTAAGATTAACTATGAACCGGATTAGTTGAATGGAGAGAAAAAAAGGGGGGATCAATACAGTATCTCATTATTATATGAGATACCATCATGAGACGATTTCCTTGATTGGGGAATAACATGTATAATGATAGTAGAATGTTAGAATAGGGTAAAAAGAATTGAAGAGGGAACATCCAATATTAAGAGGCATTATTTTAAATCAAAAAAAAAAAAAATCTGTGACTTCCGGCCTTTAGGAACCTTCATAATAACAAATCTGGGCCTCAATAGAACAAGTTTGGACATCTTTGGTTGTATGAACTCGACTTACTTGTGTTTCTGTCACAAGTCCAGCAGATAATCTCACAAAAAGCTTTTAATGCTTTTTTCAAAACGAAGCAACTTTCCCTAAACCTCATCAAATAGTTCCACTCTAACTCAGAAAGCCTGTTCACAAATATGAATGATGTGTTCTTTATTGTTACTGTGAAGATTAGTGCCGGAACACTGCTCGCTGATACAATGACAAAATGCTATGAAGCATATTTTCACGAGATCCAAGCGATTGAGAAACTGGCTAAAAACCTACAGTGTCAACATTTTTTTTATCGACTGGCTGTTAAATGGTACCCAGAAAATGTAAAAGATAAACTTTAATGACCCTCTGACTTCCATCACGCACAAATGTCTGTTCTTTAGTGAAACGTCTCATCAGCTATTGGGCAGGTTTGCCCCCCTCCCAAGAAAAGAAAAAAAAAAAAACCTGCCACACACAATTATGTGTATTACTTCAAGAATCCACTGGATTTAATCCAACGCTATCAAATTATAGTTCACCTGCAAATCCAGCAGCATTTAAATGGTTAGAGCATTATATTTGCTAAACATCAGCGTTTTAGCAATGTCATCATAAAGATGCTGACGGTGCATGTGAGTGTATTTACTTCAGGTTGAGGCTCACAGTGTTAGGTCACACTCAGCAGCTGGTCAAGGACAGGTCGGGTCCTTTAAAGCTCTAAGCAGCTTAAATACCTCGTCATTTCCAAGAACCTAAAAAAAGAAAACTAAAATATTAGAAATAGTTTTTGATTAAAGAAAGAACATAGACAACAATATCAGACACTGAAAGGAAAACATCTTATAATGTCACGACAGCCAATTGCCCCTTTATGATGAGGGCACGTAATACTAAAAATGATCAGAAGGGACATGTTTACGAAACACTACCGTACTTGTGAGAAAACAGTCTTTAAACATCTATGAGGCCCTGCATCTTGTTTTAATTTGCATTTTTGACATTTCCCCAGCCCTTTTGGTCATTGGAGTAGTACTTTGAATTGTGCAAATTCATATAACTGGGGAGGTATTGGCTGTTTATTTCAATTTTCATCTCAGGTTTCAGGTTTTTTCCACCCATCCACCCATCCATCAGTGCAACCCAAGTTAGTAACAGTGACACATCATTTTGCAATTCTTATCTGCTCAATTCGAGTGATTAAAAGAGTTTTTCAACGCAACGAATGAATAATCTCTCCTCTACTTGCCTCGCTCAGACACGTTTTTATTGGCACAGAACTTGTTGAGAGAACCATATGCCACTTTTTCACGTACTTCCTGTGCATCTGAATCACTTATCAAGCCGTGGATGGGAAAGTCACACTTTTACAGAGTACACAAATAATGGGAGAGTAGACCACTGAGATCAACAGTCAGAGTTCCCCTCTATACTTCAAACCTCTCGCAACTACAACTGACACACGCCAGCTTCCAAACCGTCGGTGTCAGAGAAAAGTTTTGTTTATCTTTTATTTTTATTTTAAAATCATCGCAAATCCAAGCTTCCAGGTCCTTCTGCTTTTGCAAGCTTTTCGCAAGATAACTTCATGTGTACAGGCGACACAGACCTGCAGACCCGTATGTTATTGCAATGATTGAAAAACATATACTTGCTTGTAAAGGCCGCATTAAAGTATTGTTTATGCTGCTGTGTCACACTTGCACATGGGGTCCTGAAAATGTACCCACCGGGATACTGACCAAAGAAGCGAGGGTCTTTTATTACTTCTGCTTCTTCTCCTCTAGTTACTG
This sequence comes from Lipophrys pholis, assembly GCF_963383615.2. Classification (NCBI taxonomy): domain Eukaryota; kingdom Metazoa; phylum Chordata; class Actinopteri; order Blenniiformes; family Blenniidae; genus Lipophrys; species Lipophrys pholis. The sequence continues at coordinate 13,952,057 of NC_137642.1, read as the reverse complement.
GTGCGACGGTGAAAGAAAGACTTTCTCACTCCTCACGTACCGCAAAGTGACTCCACATCTGCAATCACAATATCTACTAAATCATACCCCTTTGCACAAATACCTCCCTGCTGCTTCTAATAGGCGTTCATCACAACAACAAAAGAGGTATGTAAATTATCTTTCCCGAGTTATTTCTTTTCCTCGAACTCTCCTCACAGGACTGTAATCAGAGGAAATGGCAGGTTTGTAATTTCAGTTATCAAATTAGAGCTGCCTTCTTGTAAATTCCTCCCGATATGAGCTTCGGATGTGAAAGTTAATACCAGGTATCTCTCAAGAAGGGAGGTACTTCTGTTCATTAAAAAAAAAAAAGAAGTATTTTCCTGTTTCCTCCAGGTCATAAATTCATGATATTATTCATCATTAATTGTGCAGCTGATGCTTGAAGGTGACTCTTTATGAGCTCAAACTGGGGAGTGCCTCTTCAGTAGCTGTCAGAGCTCCTCCGACAAGGAGACACCCCTCCTCCAAGTCCAACACTTTGTGTTTGTATTCACCCCTTTTGACTGCCAGGCTGAGCAAATATTTTATTTCGACAATTTCCCAATTCTCCCAGCCACAATAGCAAGCTGTTATTGCAGCAGGAATTTTGCTGCTACAAGCAATTATGGCTAAAGGGACCCACAAGCCAGGCTTAGAGAACTATTGTTGGAAGCATCAATCCCTTCAAGAATATGAGATTTAATGCCTGAGAGGTGAGACTTTGCATTCCTCTCCACTGAGATGAAGCTTTGTCCGGTGCATTTGTTTGTGGCTGAGGTATTGTATTTGCTGTCATGACCATTTCATCCCCAGCCAGTCTCATATAAACTGTTCCAAATATAAAATGTGCAGCCACATATTCCATTATTACATTGTCCCATATATTATCAGCATTGATTATTCTTATATTTTTCAGACACATGTGTATAAAGAACAATGCTAGATTGCTGCCTCTATTTATTTCATTTGCTGTGTCATTAAAAGTTCAACCAGGCAACCTAAATGGCAAATGCTCCACTGTGAGGTCCTTTGTGCATCCTATGCAGGATAATGAATGCTTTGTGCTCTCACAGGAATTCACGTTGTTTATGTCAGCATCCATGCCACTATAGTGGCAATTACTTTGACCATATAGAATAACGTCTCAGTCCATTAGGAAACTTCTCAGTCAGTTAGGTTTATGTATAATTACTTGGAATAACACAACTAGAGACAGAAAAGGTATTTGTCACCTTCTGGATACTTAGTGAAACATCATGACTGGTGAGATCTTTGTCCTTTCTGTTTAAACTGAAAAAATGCCCTCATCAAATGATAATTCCATATTTTCTTTCCCATGCTGGATGTATCATCTGCTCGAGGAAGCCCTGAAAGATGATAAAATGCTGTTTGTGACCCTCGAGGCCCTGCAGCCAACACGAGAGTGTGGCATAGCTCTGGCCGTGGCCTTTGCAATTCCTACCATTAGTCTTCATCTTTACACCACATGTGGATTGGGGTTAAGGTTACTGCATTTGTTTTGAACCCTGCTGTGGCAACGTCCCAGAAGTATTTGTGTTGCAGTGTCCCATTGTTTGAGTACTTTTGAAAAACCTTGAATTTTTAACACCTCGGTATTCGGGAGCGAACCTTGATGAGATGGACCTCATCTGGACTCGCAGGCGCGGTGCACTTTCAAGTCATAGATACAAGGACACACTGCTGCCTCAGAACTTAGGAGAGGAGACTCAGCGCATGCAGAAATAATGCAGACCCTTGGCGTCTGTCAGTGTTTTATCATAGCTGATATTCAGCCATTTGTGTTGAGTTGATCGGGAAATATATGGTATTCACAGTGTTGGCTGAAACATAGGATTTATTAATAACATAATGATACATTAAAAGACACTTCAGCTTTGTGATTTAACAAGAATGGGTGGCTGTTCTTTATTGTTTGAATGTACATATTGCTGTTTTTGTGATGACTGTAATGACTGTTATTGTGTTGAAAATATCATATCCAGCCATATGCATCATACATATTACATCGGTTGTCTTTAAAATGCTAATTTACTAGACCATTATATTATGTATGCTGGAATGTTTACTGTTATAGTATGTAAAATATTCTTCATTTTGTGTTCCCAATTAAACAGATTCCTGTGTTATCTGGATTGACTCAGGATATGAAGACAAGTCTTACTCTAAAATCAAACTAGGCAAGGCAAATGCAATTCAAGGAGATTTATAGAACTTGAAAACACACACAAATACAAATTAAAGGAACATTTTCTATTACTTTTGACATCTGTATCAGCAACGGTGAGATGCTGTTAATGTTAACCTGTTTCTTTGATTTAATGTTATCGAATTAATCTAAATGTATTGAGCAAGAGAGTTTGTTTTGGTTGCTAAGTTACTCATCATATTCTCAATAGCAGGCATTTTATTCATTTATGTTCAAACTATCTATTATGAAATCACACTCCTGTGTCAGATAAACACGTAAATGCAAATTACATCATAGTAAACGAATATAGATATGAAGCAGGATATGTTTTCTGTTGAAAGGACAAACTTGCAGATTGAGAGGTGCGAGTGTTAATTCAAACTGTGCATGTACGCAATGGGTACTTCGGTATTTCAAAAGCAGCAATGTTAGCTACATGGTGTACAGTATATTGTGATACAACATACATGTACGAACATTCCAAAACACTATTAAATCAGATCACCCAATCTTTCACTTCCGCCAAAAGTAATGATTTGCCAATGTTGTACAGGTAGACACACGGCACATAAATCATGTGCATCTTGAATTCTATTCTGGCAAGTGGTGGTGGTGGTGGTGTTTATTTACATCTTACATGTTTTATTTGTTAGTGTTGCATTATTAATGTTGCCTTCTGTCATGTTTTCACTGACACACAACAAGCCTGTGTTGCATAATGAAAGTCAATGAGAAGGTTGTTTACTTTTGTTGTTGATGATTACTATTTAGCTCTTTAACGCAATGTAATCCGACAGTTACATTTATTTAAAACTATAATATTACAGATTTTACTTATTTATTTTATTTTTTATCTTTTTTTCCATTAAAAGTACACAAGTGCTTAATTTGACTTCAGGAATAACGGTACATGTCTGTAAATAGTTGAAAAGCTTTGCAATTTTGACATGAAAAAAACACAAATTCTCGATGCAATTAAATACGTACAAAAATCTATCTGGAACATCCGCGTGTCCACGTTCTCGACCACTTTATCCAAGTTAGAGAAGCTGCAGGAGCTTATCCCAAATGACTGTAAGCAATAGACAGAGCAAACGCGAGACAGGTCACCACTCCAACACAGAGAGAAACGCACTTACATTCACTAATGAGGACATTTCAGAGGCACTAATTCACCTTAACTGCATATTTTAGAGCTGTAAGAGGAAAACAGAGCCTCCAGAGTAAAACCCATGCCCGAACAGAAAGTTAACCCTTTAATAAAACCAGTGGAGCACTTCATATAGAGGCATTAAGACCTACAAATTATTCTCCGCCACATGAAGCCTCCACCCTCAGAAATAATAACCCTCAAAATAAAAGTTGATGAGGTTTTATTACACAGATTCTTCTCCTCCATATTACTCGCTCAGTGTAGCTGTGCGTCATCAAAAGATCCAGATGTAGAACCATTCAAGTACAATAACATTGTAGTTTAATAAAGTTTATGGGCAAATTCATTACGGATCCCGCCGTATACTGGAAAAGTATGTGCGCGCATGTGCATGTGTAATAGTTTAAAGGTGGCATCATGAAGACATGGAATTCTCCACTGTTGTGGCTCAGTAGCTTTGACAGTGAGTAATAAAGTTCTACTGTTATTAATGAATCCTCCACGGTGGATCTTCTCGCTCTGACTCTTCACACATATAATCAAATGTCTCACCAAAATTAAACAGTCTTCTCAAACGCCGTTCTCACATTCATTGCAGGCAGAACACTGAAGTGCCGATAGATACGACTTTCATAGTCTCAAATTAAAATCACCAAAGCTGCAAGAGTGCATGAAAGGGTGATTTCTGTTCCTTAATATCCATTGTTTGTGACTATTTGAGGTCATGCATATTTATAAGAGTGAAAGCTTCCAAGTAATGAGAAAGCCTGGCATTTATCTTGTTACTGTTATTTGCAACAAATACCAATCCTGCCGCATATAGGCACTGGTGGTCCATCGCATTTTAATTTAAACCAGACAAATAGGCTTGATATACAAAATAATCTTGATACAGTAAACAACTTTGTAAAGCAAGAATGTATTGTAACATGTGGCTTTCGGCAGGGATTCTTTCAGTTTCGCTTGAAACTAGCTTTATATGGAGAAGGACTTAGATTTATGTTTTATGTTAAAACTAAAAGTTTTAAAATACTAAAAGTATTCAAGCATAAAAGTCAATCTTTTTCTGGTGGATGTGGGTGTCATATGTCCACATGTTTGCACATCTGAACATGTGACAATTGTTCTTACTATGTTGGCCAGGCAACTCATCATCAGTGACAGACATAGACCATGATTGAACTTTTATCATCATCTTGAGACAGGAACAAATTATTTCCTAAATTTAGAAAGAAAGAAAACCTGCCTGGACATTAAAAAAACAACAACATTTAAATGCATCGAGTTCTGCATGGACAGGCTTCAGATGCATTGAATACAATGATGTGTCTGCAGCATGAGATGAAAAATGTCAGAGTGAAAAAAGCAACACTTGTAATTGGAAGTGGTCAAAGCTTCATTGTGAAATACCAAGCTCCCACAGCTTCATTATTATTTATTGTTTACCACTCTGTCCCTCCAAGTGTGGCAGACAAGAATACAAATGACAGTTTTCATCAGAATCCAAATACGACACAAATCTATAGTACACCGGTGTAGCAGACTGGAATCGCGGTGAAAATGTTTGTTGTCTTCTCGCAACACCGATTGTTTCAGAATATGTGGACGTGTGATCCAATACAGCTGTGACACCCGAAGAACAACTAGAAGTTTGTTCTCACTGCAGCTCTTGCTGCTCCATTATGATTCAAATGTGACCGTCATCAGACTCCGGTGTTTTTCAAGAGCAAAGGCCGAAAAAGTGGGATTGTCTTAAATAGAAGGGTCAAATGTTGTGGTTCCATGTCGGCAACAAGAGGAACATACTGGATGTGAACACCTGACTGAACAAGCCAAGCGCCGGGTGCACAGTGATCATACTGGAAAGTGTAATCGTATATATATATTGTTGTTTAAAAAAGCTATTAAAACCTGTAATACGAGCAACAAGGCAGCACACCTGTGTGAGGAACAATAAACCTGCCTGAAATCACCCGTTTAAAAATGTTACAAAATTGCTGTTGTCATTATCTGTACGTTAGAAAATGCAAGTACTTCATAAAAGGTGATTTTGCCTGTAAGACCTTTTATTTTCCCAAATATGAAGCTTAAATAAGAAGGGGTGATGTCATAGCTGGAAAAATGTTAAATATTTATGTTATACAATGTGAGTCTGCGTATTAATTTGGAACTCGCAGCTGACAAAACTGTGACTGACAAAATAAAACAAGATTAAGAACATTTTAATGATGAACTTTTGAGGAGGCGCTAGCTTTTCACGGGAGGTTTGTGTCGATGTAGAGTTTCATCCTGTGAGTTGCAGAGCCGGTCTCATTTCAATGATGCAAAAGTATGAAATGATGACATGATCATTCAGGCTGAGGTCGCCATGAAATATATCAGACATGAATCCCATTTGAAATCGCATATTAAAGGGGCTTCGGTCGGATCTTCGCTGTCCTGATCAGCCACACGCAAAGAAACTCAAATCATTTTTTCCTGCTGACTGAATGCATAGAATCCTACACAGTCCACAAGCTTTTTCAAGGTAGTCTTATCATCGATGCAAATTATGAATAACGTTTCCATTACGTTTGCTTTTTATACACCGTTTTTGTTATGGATTAAACTATTTATTGTCTTGCTTTTAGTCTTTGGTTTTAAAGATCTCTAAAGAAATCCATAGGTCCTTTAACATTTAACTGTAATGTGTTGCCAAGAAATACTTAATAATTTTGTATTTATTGACTGATTTGATAAGGATAAAGCAGGGATATATTAATTGGAAAATGTCAAGGTCAAGATTACAGAAGATATTAGTAGTATTATTGTGCATAATATAAAAGTAAATAATCCATCATGTACTGGGAGTAATAATACAATGTAAAGTCTAGTAAATGTGTAAAATATTACCTGTTATTATGATTAAAGTTGTTGAAATTATCTCACTGCGGGTATCAGTATACTTGATCAACATTCTATTGATAATGACAGCAGGATATTATTGAATAGGACTCTATGTATGACCGTTTTTCACTAATTCATAAGACAACCAATAAAATGCCACAGTTAAGTCAAAGAAATTTCCATTCGAAAACATTTAAGCCTATTAAATGATACAGCATGTCCGGTTGAAATGAGCTGCTTGGTATCCCTTCATTGTTTTCACTGGAGACTGTCAGGGTTGACAGGAGCCAGTTTTCTCCTCCTCTTCAAGTGATTGATCAAGAAACGTCTACGACAGCTTGATGGGAGCTTGAGTGATGAGCATCCCTGACTGTATCCCACCTGTCTGGGTGAAATGAATTGTCCATCCCATCAAAGATCACCTTTGATCTTCCTAGTGGAGATAGTGGAGAGGCACAAGCACAGAGCTCGGCTGAAAAAGCAGCAAATAATTTTTCAACTGTGGAAAAAAAAACCTATCAGACTCCTACACCCTGTCTCCAGTCAATATTCTATGGGATTGCTCACTCTTCCAAACCATTTCTCACGTGGAGTTTATGTGATATGGTTTAAAGATATTTTTTTGGAGATCCTAATTGAACACCTTGGCAGGATTTCTGTGTGACTGACTGCAGCTGTAATCAAACCACTTTGCCTCCACAAGTAAACACAGCTACGTGCCGAATTGTCATATTTTGAATCAATCAATGGCGAGCGTCACTTCTTCATGAGCTAATGTCTGAAACGTGTGAGCACACACCTTTAGATGTGTAATCTGTTATGGGAATTTGTAGTGGATAAGATGTAGTCGGCAGACTTCTGTGTGTTTATTCGAAAGACAAATGGTTCTTGTTGCCGAAACTCTTTCGCTCTCGCTGCTTGATAGCAGCAAACGCAGGGAGCAGGATGAGGCTGGATGGCTGCATCGCCATGCACACAGTGGTGTTTGGGCGGCCTGTAGATATGGCTCTGCTGGAAAGGGAGACAGGGATGCAGTAGGGTGGCGTCACAGTTAAACAATCAAGAACCTCTGCATTGATTGTGGTTCAATTCCCAGCAATCTGTGGTGTAGAACAATAGACATGGTGGGAGGCCAGCGAGAGACGATGTCCTGGTCACTGTGATCACCTCATACTGGGTTGACTCTCGCTCCTACCGGGTGGCTTCTCTCTCCCGGTGAGAGTTTCTGTGGTGGCAGCTCAGTCCAATAAACACACTTCACACAGACATGAATGAAATAGTGAGGCAAAGTGTTGCCTCGGAGTAAAAGAAGAGCGTGACATTCTCGTATCTGACTGCAAGTCCGGCTCCCTGCACATCTCTGCTGCAGTAATCTGTCAGCATAACATCACACAGGGTGACGGGGCACAGCAAGAATGGGTGACCAATGCTCTTTTTGTTCGGCAGAGACTTTTTTTTTTATTCGGTGGCTCAAATGAATGGCAATATTTTTGTTACCTGTAGCCAGTCACTGACGATAACTCAAACTGAGCCTCAAATAAACCTGAGTCAACCTGCTTTTATTTCCCTTATTTCTGAACGTCCTCCACAAACGCACACACACATGCGCACGCGCACGCGCGCACACACACACACACACACACACACACACACACACACACACACACACACACACACACACGTACAGTTTATTTTTACCATACCCTAATTAGGAGCTAATGGAAAGTGTCACCATGTTAATATTAGCTCCCTCAAATATTAAAACTAAGTCACTTTGCAGAGACGTATTCCATCTCGTTTTGCACGGTAAAAACAGACACGAGTATTAGTTCATTCAGCAGGTCATTATCTATCCTTTTAGATACCTTTAGATTATCTATATGCTCGATGTTTAAAAATTTGAACTGTAGAATTGAATTTGTTTAACCACTTAGAAAACTACGACGAGCAGAGGTGATGTGAGCAGGTACTACCAGCACGCTTCTGTCTGAGAACCAGACAATCAGTCATAAACATGACATTTCATATAACAAAGTTTGCGCCGTGCTTCAGACATGCACTGAATTTAATGGATGAATTTTCTTGTCTAATTGACTCTTTTCTTTGCGTAGTGCGGTATGTGTGTTGCCTTTATGACTCAAGAAAAATATAAATAAACTCAAATTGTGTTTATTGTGAATGTAGAATATAAATGTGCATCACTGTAACCTTTTCTCTTTGAATTGGTCTCTACCCACTCACTTATCGTTATATAAAATACAAATTTCCTGTAGTTATGCGGAGAGTGAAGGTGACATTAGTTGTCTAAACCACTCCTTTCTTTACATATCACAATATTTCTTGTGCTTAATTAAACTCCTTCAAACTGTTGTAATTCTTTTCATTATGCATAACTTTCAGCATATGTATGACTGACATATCTGTGAAATGTATGGAATAATTTAATGTATGCAAAATAAATTGAAAAAGGATACATCATCTGTAAACTAACCAACCAACCAACCAACCAACCCCATCCTCAAATAGCATATCGTCTATATGTTTAGACTCTAAACTTTAGAGGTCAAATGTTCACAACACGTTGTATAATGCAATCAAAGCATTTTGACACAGATATTTAGTGTTGAGCATATTTTGAGAGGCTCGGGGTTGGCATATTATGAGATCAACTTTTTTTGCAGCTTTGTGTTTCCCATAACGCTTTTCAGTGACTTCTAATATAGTCAATTCACCTGAACGTTCTGAATCCAGCTGGGTTTTATGTGCATGTGGGAGGAGAGGGCAATATTCATGATTGATGACTTCCCAGGCAAAGAAAAAAATGGTCTAAAACTGAAAAATCTCACATGTCTTTTGTCTTTGTGGCATTGCAGCGCAGACTACTAAGACAATTGTTGGTGGGGAAAAAAAGGATTTCATGTCATTGTGGCTTTCAGTGGCTTGCTTCTTATGTGATTATTCAATTGCAGCATGTCAGTGAAAAAAGGAGAACGGAGAAGATGTGTCTTGGATTTATTTGTTTTATTTTCCTCCAAAATTATATCTACATCTGAAATCTGATACTTTATTCCATTTCATATCCACAACTGATGTAATGCCATCTATATTTTGGGGAACTTTTCTTAAACGCATGAAAGCGCTGGCTGTGGCACAGACCAAAGTCGACCACATCTGCCACATTGATCTAATGAGTTTACCCGGCGCACCGCTCTGTCGCTAATAACAAACTCCCCGGTGTAATGAGGCCACAGCGAGGGATCGACCTCCATGGCTGCACTTAAGGCCCTGTTCTCTCCCGTCTTTATATTGGTAGTAGTAACAAACAAGAATATGAAGTGCTGTCGGATTAACAGCCCAATAGTAGATGCTGCAGTTACACAGATATCCTCTTTCATTTGCACGCTGGGCTCCTTGTTTACCTTGTTCAGCTCCTGCAGATAACTGCAATTTACTGCAGTAATTCTGACCAATAAGTTTGAATTCTAAAGAAAACACATAGTTTACATGTGATTTTAAAGATCAATTAGTTTGTCCTTGAAAACATCACATACTGTAAGAAATGCACACATTACATGTAGATGTATTTCTTATTATGTACCTACAACGGTTTTATCTGTGTCTGTAGAGGCTTTTGAATATTATTTTATTCTCCTCTTTGGCAGCAGAGAGGGAATCTTGGCTTTATTTCTCACCACGGCAGCTTGTGTCTTCATATTTGTTTCAATAACTCCTTTTAAGTACCTGCTGCTACATGTTATTTCCCCCCTCATTATAAGCGAATTACTGCTCCCTCTTTGTTTTGTATGAAACACTGAACTTAATGTAAATCAGCAAACAGCCTGGGGCCCTTACCCACTTGAGCCAGAGACTGCCTCCCTGTCAATCACATATAATTGGATCAACACCTGAAAAGACGCAATTTATGAATCATTTCATGGAAAAGAGCTAAATGAAAGTGACACAAGCACCGTCGGGCACGCCACGATGTCTGTTTTCAAGCATGTACACACACAATCATAAGGAAAAAGGAACGAGGCGTCCCATACATAAATGTACTGTTCTATGGTCGTTACCTTTTATTACTCAACCAAGAAATCCTTTAATGGTCTCAAAATATGAAATGACTTCAATCATGCACTAGTTTAAACCAGTGTAAAACTGCTTTCACAACTAGAAAAATACATATTTCAAAGCGGTTTACGTCTTGAAATTTAGGCCATTCGTTATCTATAACTGCCTCGTCCAGGTTAAGTTCCAAGGACGTTGGAGTGAAGACAACTCGACCACAAAACTGTAACCCCTGGCAACTCGGCCACGACTCCTTTTTTCAGCATTATTGATTTGAAGGACTGGATTTCAAAGTATATTTGACACATTTGGAAGGATTAAGTATATTTAACACAAAAACATAAGTAGTGGCTGATTTTTGCTGGAGGCAGCTGCCCAGAGCGCAGAGCGCAGAGCGTGGACCGTTGCAGTTTTGTGGACAAGTTGTCCGTGGACGAGTTGTCCCACAGTCGGACGCTGGAGGTGATTCTGGCCAAACCTGCCTGACCCGGATAACTCATCAGTTCATAACAAGGGTCAAATAAAGAGAAACCGCCCATTCACACACATTAACACCTCCAGCCAATTTAGGAAAAACATTTAACTTATAACAAGAATTGATGATGGATTGTGGAGGCAGGCAAAAGAAGAACATGCCCAACTAAGCGACTCACACTTACTGTGAGGCGTAAACATGTTACCTTCACAAACAACTTCACACTGAGAACTCACGGCGAATTTAAAGATTGTTTTTGTCTACCTTCAGTTCAAGTGGGTGAAATGATGCAACAACATGTAAGTGAGTTTTATTCTTTCTTGCAATTGAATTAAGATTATGCAGAATGTACCTGAACGCCCCCAACCCCCCCCCAAAGAAAACCAGCTTGTAGCCTGAAATTTGTGTTGCTGTTATTCATGTTTCTTACTTGTTCCTGTCTTTTGACTTCTGAAGATATTTATTTCCACTGTTTAAATTGAATTTTAGAAATGGGGAAGGGGTATCAAAAACAAAAAACAACAACAATCAGAAGCAGGATTTAAGGTCCAGAGTAACTAATACATATTTCAGTAAAGAGTTAATCCAATAAAAGTAAGGATGTAATACAGACAAAATAAAATGTAGGCCCGTCAAGATTGTTACAGGTGCGTCTACTGCTCAAACTATTGTTTTGACAAATAAAAGTATCTGACCAGGCTCCATCAACGAATGCATCTTGTTACCTGTGGTCAGTTCTTAAAAATGACTTCTTTTTTTTTTTTTTTTTGCTGTGAAAAATGTGAAGATTTTATATTAAAATGTACTAGTTGACATGAAGCGGTGAGCACTCTGAGTAAAAATTTATCATTTCACTTTCGATGTGCGAAAGCTCTGCTTTACTTGAATTTCACAAGAAATTTATTTAATGTGTATTGTTTGATGTGCTGTTGGCCCTGTAGCTTTAATCAACATGTCCACCTGTTGTTAAGAATAATTCCGCACCATGGGGGTTGCTCAAGCCAGACAGTGGCTGTATCCCCACGGCGAGATGCATCCTGCATATAATAAATCACTGTAACATAAGTTGCCACAGCTTCCCTTTGCGGGGGAGGCACCACTGTTTATAACCAGGGGCTATACGTGCCCCCAATCAGAGTTCTGGAGCTATAAAGAAAATGCAGGCAGACATGTAATTTAAAGAATAGTGTTTCCTCAGATAATCGGTCAGAGAAAGCCGAGTTCCATCAGCTGCACTTCACACACCTCAATCCTCAATTCTTATTTGCCATTGTTCAAAAGTGCATTACTTGAGTAAACGTCCGGATAAAGTGCTGATAACAGACTTAAATCTTCATGTGTCAACACAAGAAGGACGGCTTTTGTGTCGCTGCTGGTGAATCACCCCATTGAAACAGTTTGCTGGCAACTGTAAAATACATTTGAGAAATATGGAGTTTCTGTGAGGCACACTCACGAGGAGAAACTGACAAGAGTATTGTGTCATGTGAAGCTGTTTTATTGAATTCTATATTAAATTAATGGAGGGAAACGATAACACGGCACAAGCTAAATTTGAAATTACCCCTGCAGTGCAACTTAAACAAAAGAGAATTACACCCCGCTGTTCCCTCGTCAGGCATCTTCACAGCCGCGGTGTATGTAAATCCTGGAAGTGAAGCACTGTCTGTCATATCTGTCAAAACACGGTTCTGTAGAGACTTCGTCCAGTGTGGGCATAAAAAAACACACCCGCTACTGGAGCTTTGTTATTGTCATCTGCTGTAAATACACCGAAACATGTAAAATGGGGCCAGGCATTTATTCATCAATCAGCTGTAACAAGTCCATCAGCCACAGCCGTCACAATATATTTACTTTACTACAGAGTGTTGCATCAGCAAATATGGGAAGTGTTGCTGCCCCGACTCTCAAAGCACAATTGTGCCATCGCTGTAATGCTTTAAAGGTGCAGTAAAAAACAGAGCCAGATGCTAACCTGTTTTTAGGTACAGCCAGAACCATACATCTTCCTGAACCACATCAAGGAGGCATATTCTACCCGTAGCTTTCATTCCTCCAGGTCTATTTTTAAGTGAAGAGTTTCCATGGTAACCTGAGTTGCAGGTATTGCTTGTTGAAAGTGGTTTTTGAGGTCTAGCCACGGAGTTGGAATTGAATAAAATGAGAATGAACCAGAAACAACAACCGTACCTCCAATCTGTCATTTTAGCCGCACAGTCCTTGAGGATGTGAAAGAGGAAACGTTTGATCTGGTGATCTGTAGAAGATCTGCGGTAAGAGGAGGTGAGCATCCCAAACTATTGGTTGATAGATGCCAGAGGAGATTTGGCAGCTCTTTGTGAGTTGGATCGCTTTGTCTCAGCTCTGCTCCAATGTTTACCTTTAGGGCCTTTTTTTTTTTTTTTTCTTCCATAGCTGGCTACAACGTTAATAATGATGTGCACAAATGACTTCACAGTCATAATTTGAAGGGCATTACAAATTAGCCAAGACACGCGGGGAAAATTAATAAGTACGTTGTGTTTGAGGGGTGGAAACAGTAGAAAGATTGATATTGAACCACTGAAGTGCGGAGCAGCCAGTCTTTCTTCTTCAAAGCCTTCAGGATGAAAGAAATGATGACTTAGCTGTCAAACATATTTCATAACTGGTGTGACAACGCTGAAAAATTGGTCAGGAGAGAAGACAACAGCGATGATTTTAAAGATGGTCAGTCTCTCCAACGACAGAAAGGTAATGTGAAAGCTTACACTGTCTATGCACAATATATACCAACAAACGACTTTAGATTTAGCAACTAACTCTAATCATGAATGAACTGATTATTAACTGTTAATGATAAAAGTCTGAACAATGACCGCTTTTTTTACAAGACGTTCCTCTGATGGGGACTCTGAGCGGCACAGCTGGTGACTACTTAATAGTTTTTTCTTACCTGCCTTCATGAGAAGCGACATCTGGTGCTAATTGGTGCAAAGGTATGAATAGAATAGTGTCTTGGTAACACACCTAATAGCAAAGAAACAAATGAATGAGTCATGCAATATCTCAGTGTTGAACATGAGAAATTATTGAAAAAAAGTGGCATACATTGTTCTTCACAGATCCTTGTGTATTTGTAGAATATTGAGCCCATAAAGATCCAGATTAGCTTCAAAGCCTTAATCTTGCACTATGGAGATTGCATGTTCTCCCTGTGTCTTTGTGAGTTTTCTATACTGTTTAAGGGTGTAATGGTTTTAGAGTGAACTGGAAAATCAGGTCCCGTCGACAATGGTGCTTGTTCTACCACTCCACCTCCCTCTCTAGCTCTCTCTCTCTATCTCGATCTCTCGCTACCTCTCTTTCACCCCCCCCCCCCCCCCCCCCGTCAGCAAAAGGCACCTAGAAATGACTGTGTTGTATTTGCTGCAATATAAATAAAGTTGAATTGAACTGACTTGCCCATGTAAGTAGATGGGCAATAACAACAATGGCGGCCTCCAGAGTGTCATGACTCCCACTCCATATTCTCTTGGGACTTAGTCGTTCCAGAGTTTGGAGTGACCTGTAATAGCAATCCAACCTCGTCGTCTGTCCTTACGAATGTCCGTGTTCTTGTGGGAATGTGTGTGTGGTTTCATTACAAAACAAACCTACAATGCCATATTGTGGTCTGGCACTCTAACTATCATTTTCAGTGTTTCTGCTGTTTCCGTGTAAATGGACATAGTTTTCAAAACCTTGCCGAGTAAGTGCAAAACATTTTGGAAAGAAAAATGCAAAACATCAAGGAAATGCAATAAATGGAAGTGTACTAATTAAAGGATTTTACTTTGTCAGGTCCTTCTGGTGTTATTGAAATTATAATCTGTTAAATTTAAGTTTGATCAATATGTCTAATGTTTCATTTTGTCTTCTTTGAGTTCAGGTCTTTCAATAAGATAAACATTAGTTTTAAACTTTAAATAAAAAAAAATTTCCACGTTTGCCGTGGAGGTAAATGTGTGGTGAGGATGATCATGAGCTTCTCCGTATTGAAGCCATAATGAAATAGCAACCTGACCAAGGTCACTACAAGAAAAATATTAGCTAATTCAATACCTCCTTTCTATCTACTCTATGATCCTCGAGGCAGTGTTTTGTGTAGGGTGAATACTGTGTATTTGCAAAGAAGCAAACATGAGTAGCTCTTATTCAGCAGGCAGAAAAGCCTTTGTGTCAACAATCATTTAGATTTTTTTAGATTCTTCATTGGTAAGATATGAATGTAAAAAATGCACCTTTGAAAATCACATATAGTTAAATAACAATTTCTAAATAGACCAACAATAGAAAAGGTCTGCACTTCCAGTTTATCTCTTTTATTTCAAATGATTGCAAAGACCAACTTCCAAACTATAGGGATATCTAACTGTGAAAAACATTGTCCATTGATGTTGACAACAGTCCAAACTTTGTCGTGAAATGTCAGACATTCTGTCGTCTGTTTATTTCTTTCCCCCCGCTCCTCAAAAGCACTCACCGTTAAGCTCAGTTATACTCTTTATACTCTACACATGCACATAGTCACAAGGGCCGGTAGAATGCCAATCTCTATATTCTTTAAGGACCACATGTCCATGAACGCATTGTTGTATCCAGCAGAAGTGCAAAAGCAGAACCACCTGCCTGCACTTCTCCGGGCTGCATAATATGCAATACAACTGCTTTTCAGTCGGTGTGAATTCATCGCTGTGGCTGTAAAACCGCCCTGATGTCAGATATCTGAGCTGCTTTGGCAATGAATCGAAATGAAATGGATTTGAAAACAACAACAAGTATGAAACAAATGCTGCTTTCATAACTGTGGTTTGCTGCATATTTGTCCTTCAAAATGTCCAACACAGTATAAAGCTTAATCTTCACAGTTAACTTTCCAACTCTAAAGTGGCTTTTACTGGAGAGCTGCAGTCATGCTTCTCTTTGACAGGAAGTCAGAGGATTGAAAGTGACCCTTTAACATTGTTTAGAGCACCAACACAGCCAGGGAAGAAAAAAAAAATGTTTTCCTGCCACAATACAATAAAAAGGAGAAAATGGAGGACTTGACATAGAGGTACTGGCATTTACAACCATGAATACATTTGGTCCATGTCTACACAGGCGGACTTGGCAGACAGTCAAGGGAATCTTTAAAAAATGAACTGTGAAACGAAATGGTACACAAGTCTGTTTGGTCTTCAAACACTGCAGACTATTCAAAGAGAAGCATTAAGTCCTAAATGAAGGAGCTTAGTTTTCAAATTGTTATTTCTATTTACAAAAATTAGATCTGTAATCCCCCCCCCCCCCAAAAACAAATATGGCCACAAAGAACATAGTATTAATCCATCATCTATACTGTTTTATTCAGTTAAGAGTTGGAGCACGAATCCCAGCTGAATTGGCTGAATGAATGGCAATGACAGGTCACCTGTTCATCACAAGGCAACCCAGAGACACAGACAAAACTAAAAGACAAACCCCAACTGTAAATAGCCACCAACCCAGAACTGAAACCAGGGGCTTTTAACTTATCATAAAAATGTAATATAATAGCTGACCATAGCCGCGATCCATGAAATATAGCTAAAATACTCAAACTATGAAAAATGCTATAAAACAAACTAATATATAATCAGAAACAAACGCATGCATACAAACTTATTGGCTGCATTTACTGTGATTATTACATTGAATAAAAAATGGTTTTAAGCCTGTTAGTTCTTGCTTTGATTAAGAATCAAGGAAATTATAGACGACATCCCTTCATCGTCTTCATCAGAACTGGCACTGTGTGCTCCATGTAGTTTCCGCTATGATTGCTCCTGGTTTGGATGTATTTGTCCTGTTCTGCTCTGTGGTGTTGGCTCAGCTTCGGGTTTGGAACTTAATAAGAAAAAGCGCAGAGAGAAAACGGATCAGGGTGACTTCCGAAAGCTCCGCTGCTCCTGTGAAGGCGTTTCACTGCAAAGCCGGCAGCCACAGAGGAGACATAAGCAGTTCATCTCTGGAACTATAAATTCATGCTGCAGTTTGGATCGGTCCTGTAACAGAACATTTTAGTGTACTTGTAGTAATTATCAACATAAAAGCCAGGGGGATTTTCACTCAGCACTGACACAGATGTTTTGCTTGCTGTCTGTGGAAGCCATGTCAAAAAAATGTGTGTATGTATATATATATATATATACACACACATTATCATATTATGCAACACAACGTGTAGTCACTTCTTTTGCCGAGTCTTTCCAGACTGTTTAGATAATCTAAGCTGCTTCCTTTTTATTTTTCTGTATTCTCCAGAAAGCCAGTGTACCTTTTTTCCGCCGCACGATATATTTAGTCAAAGAGCATTATGACTCACAGCTATTGTTCAGCTTTGCTGCGCCTCTTGTGTTGCTAATCTGGCGAGTTGTGACTGTCCTGTGATTGTCCTACTGCAGGGACTCCAGGTATAGATTTATAAGGTTTTGTTCTACTCCTAATAATCTTATCTTCCCTCTTCTTTTCCCTGCTTGTCTCCCCCACTCCCTACCAACTCCACAAAGTCGCGGGAGTATTAATCAAAAGAACTGTGTCTCTCCATTCCCTCCTAATAAGTAGAGACTGAATGCATGGCTGCCTCCATCACAAATAGCAATGAGACCTTAGACTCCATTACCACGGGTTTGTTAATTCATGAAGTGGGTTTTCTTCGTGCCCCCCTTCTCTCAGAGGTCTCCGCTTAAGCCCTCTTTTCTTATTCTGCTTGATTCTTGGGATATTTTATACCCTCGCACTTTCACTCCTCTCACTTCATTGTCACATTTGAGGCAGAAGAACATTGTTTCATTGGGAAGAGCCTCCCGTTCAAACCATGTTCTACTTTATAATTCATCAACTTACAAGAAACAAGTTATTTCTGGACATGCAGGAATAACAGAGGAGCCGTCCTGACACGTTGAGAGCCTTCTACCTGCTAATGGATTTACCTAAATGGCATGAGGAACAAGACCGACATTATTCAGAAACATTTGGTCCCTGAAACCTCTTGTTCTTTTTTGACTATCCCCCTTCTTTAATACATTACTCTCCCTTTTATCTGAAGAAATGGGAGTACTTAAAAGCGTGCACAGTGTTCCTGCTTGGTGTGGATGCAATGGCTCTCCGTTTGTCTAAACTTTATTTGACTGTTTAATATGTTGTTTTTTTCTCCTCCTGACAACTAAGCTATGGAGTTTGGACAAAATAATAATCGCGGATGTTTTGATGAATATTGAAATCATAATTATTCCTCATTTTCCAAATCTTGGTTTTGCGACACCTCATCAAAGTGCAAGTCTGCTTTCTTCAAAATTAAATCAAATTCAATAAATATGGTTGCTGTTCACGAGCCTGAGTCTACTCGGTGAAAGTGAAAACTTACATGACACAAAATAAGGCGTTAACAAATCTGTGCTTTCATGGATGGCAATCACAAAGAACAACCTTCAGTATGACATTCATAAAAATGGTACAGACAAGTTAACTGTTCTGCAGGTTAAAAGGGGATAAAAAAGGGTAAAATTTTCTGATTTGAAAATGAAATATAAACCTGTTTTTCACTCTAAATTAGAGTATGATCAAAAATGATTCACCATCAGCAGCCTCTATGTATTTTCAGTTAATCTTGACCACCAAAATTATGACGATGACTACAACTTAATTAAAAGTGCAGGCCTACTCTTGACAGTGAGATTCATTGTTACTATGGGAATACACATTAGCAATAGAATATTTAAAAACTTTCAATTATAACTACGCAGAGCACAAAACAAATTGAAGTAAAAGGCTTGTTTTTAGAAAAGACAAGACAAGAAATACCTAATTAATCCCAGAAGAAACTTTTTTTAAGCATTGTATACATTTTTAAGGGATGTGTGGTACAATTTTGTGAATAAACAACATTTCCATTTAACATTATCGTAAAAGTCTCAATAAGAATGTGGTGTGAAATTTGCTCGTCCATCTGGGTCATATTGAACGTGCTTGAAAATATCATCAATGTTCTCACCTTTTCCAAAATGTCAAGCTGCGGTATTACAATTTGTTTTTAACATTTCAACTCTTTTTAAATATGTATCTTGAAAATATGACAACACAACTGCAGACTAAATGCAATGTTTTTCATATCATTGTGGTGGTATTTTCACTGGGAGCTTATTATCTATGTAAAGCGAGTGAAATCGCACAAGAAATTACCTCTTTGAACACACTTAGGATTTTCTACCGGGATTCAGAACTTCTGAAGTATAGTTTAATGATTTTTGGTCTGAACTTGCATTCAGACTTCAAAAGAGCTTCAGTCGAACACCTGAGTGTGTGAGGAAACACACTCCGATTTCATTTTCTTGCTTCACATTTTTTTTGTTGCTCACCAGATCACGACAGGCACACTTTCTTGAGTGGACTGCATTCAAGTACATACAATGAATATAAAGCAGAATACAACAACTCTACATACAACTACCACAACCATAGTATTTAGCATGAAACTGAACTGCACTATACCTGGAAAAGAGCTTAGAATTAATGTCATTGTTTTCTGATAATAGAATGTGTACTTAACTTTTAGCAGAAAGAAATCCATACTGCCTGCAAGTATGTTCTATTTAACAAATTTTTGATCTCGTCCTTCTTCATTGTTCTGTTGGGATCGCTTCACTCACTCAAAGGTGCGTCCCAGAGTGCACACGTTCCCGTAGAAAAGTTCACTATATACACAAAATACACACAATAAACAATGCTAACCAAACAAACATACAAAGAAAATCACTGGACGCTGTTGAAGATCGAGATTGTAACATTAAAACTCCAGAGGAAATGTCTGTTGAAAGCGGTCGGTCCTTTAGTTGGTTATTAAAAGCACCAGAATAAGGCTTCATGGTTGTGATGGTTGTGTGGAGTCAATTCCTGGTTTGGCTTTTCTCTGTGGAGTTTGCATGTTCTGCCTGTGCATGTAAAGATTTTTGGCCACCGGCTGACTCTGTGTTAAATCAGTGTGTGGTTGTTTCTGTGACGTACTGCCGACTGGTGGTCTGAGGCCAAGCCATGCGACATTGTCACTGACTCTCCACCCCTAATTTGGACAAAACGGTACATAAGATGGATGGGAATACCAGAAAAGGTGGTCAGTCAGATCACTCTGAGAAGGCAGAGTGCATTTACCAGGTCGTAAAAGTTAAAAACTTCCTCCATTCCACCTGTGATAATTACAGCCACCACAAGGGGTTAAAATAAGTACAAATATAGGCCAATTTTAGGGCCCTTTAACAATCACCCGCTGTTGTTTCTTGGGTGAGCATGGGTTGTAATTCTGCCATGTCAGTGAGCCGCATAGAGGGCAGGTATAGCTTGTTAATTTACTTGGGGCTGTTAAACCGGCTGCTCACAGAACAATAATATTTTCTACTTACAACCTGTGGCCATTGAGCCCGAGCCTTCCTGCTGTCACTGCCATAGACTGAGAGCCCCCAGTAATATTTGCAGAGCTCATTTGCACTCTGTGTGGCACATGAAATTGCCATTCACTGCAATCTTGCAAGCTCTCAACGGCCTCACATCGACAGTGCTTGTTAAAACTGCACCATGAATAAGTCCTGGGATAGAGAGACACACGCCTCAGGGGAGTCCAAGATGGCTAACAAGCACATTAGGTATGGCAACTATGTAGTGCACATTGTTTACACCCACACTCCAAGCACACATGCATATTGGCACGCAGCCGCATGGGCCTAAAACTGAAACGTTGAGGGAATTGAACAGGATTGTGGACAACAGTGAGTAAAATTAGCTTATTAAGCAAAACACTTAAAGTGGGTTGCAGCCTCAAAGTTAGTGATCGCGCATTGCACAACAAAAAAAAAATCACATATTGGGGTAATGATTGTAAAGTGGGTTTGAGGCAGCAATTAGCTGTCAGCCATTGCGGTGAGGGCTGTTTGTCTTGTCTGATGGTCTATAGCAAAAGAAAATCCCGCTTGCAGAGATTCCTCTCCCCACCTCTTTCCCTCTGTTCTCTTTCTTTGCACACTGGTGCATTGCCAGAAAATCTGATTTTTCACATGGGCAACTTTTCTCCTACTGAGAGATTATTCCAATAAAAAATAAACAGACTTCCCCCGCAAGGCATGATCACAGGCCAAATGATCCACTCAGAGACTGTAGCTTTAAAAATGAATAATGCATATGTTCACAGTTAAATTGTATCTATGGCACAAAGGGGGTGGGGGGTGGGGGGTGGGGTGGGATTTTGTCTTTTAGCCAATCTGAAAAGTGTTCGCTCATTCAGACATTTATTAACTCATGTTATATCTCCAGTGCTTGAAAAAAAAGGAAAAAAAAACAACAACCCTGAAGCAGAGGAGATGGAATATGTATGCCTCCTGAGCCATGCAAGGCTCTGAGTTTCTGACCTGCTGCACTTATCTTTGCATTGGATCTTAGTTAAAATTGTATTATTCTTAATATGTTTGCCTATTGCGGGGTGAGTGTGTGAAAAGCAATATTGAACAAGCAGTATAATATCAGTGTGACGTCGATAAAAATAACTGAAAATATGTCAAAATCAACCCCTGTGAGAAGATTTTAATGGACACACACGAGCTACAAAGCGGCCAAAAATAAATTGGAAGATTATTTTTCATCCCTGACTCCTGGATCCTGATGTTTTTAATTAGTGTCTGTGCTCCAAGATATTGTACTTGCAACTTGAGTCCTCCCCGTAGGAATTTTATTCATCAACATCTGCCCTGACTCCAGAATTAATTTAATAAACTGCTAAATTATCAACAAGCGAGTTATAGTATCTTACAATAAAACCCCAGGAGATTATGTAGTTTTGTACTCAAAAGACATTCACAAATTCCTTACGCCTGCAAAGGATCCTTTCAAGTTACAGCATTTAGGTTAGAAAAAAAAAAATGGGAGTGGAGGTAAAACTTTGCTGATTATCTACAATGTTTCATCAATTAGCCACGTCCCCATACTCTCTTAAGATTTGCATGTTGTATTTAAAAAATAATTCCTCGGGTAAGAGGGAGCAGAAATGTTGGAAACAAGCCCAGCGAGTGTTCTTGGCTGGCACCCTGCACTATTTCCATTAATCCCCATTGAAGTTTTGGCAGGTGAGGATAATTTACTACAGTCACAGTATGAATAGTAACAAGACAGAGCAAGCAAGAGAGGAAATTATTGTCACACGCCATCACAGGAACTCAGGACAGGAATTTTAACACTTGAGTGGCATTTCTTTTTTCAGTATAATGAATACTGCGAATATATTCAAGATCATATTCTTATTATCTTGTCAAGCCTGAATACTTCATTCATCCTGAAGTGTTCCACTCAGAATCCAAACGGTTGGACAGCTGTTAAGTAACCAGTTACTTGTTACTGTGATCACAATGAAAAATAGTTTATTTTAATATGAGCTGCAAAGAGAACAATTAACACTAAATGTATTTGCGATTGTGTATTTCTTTTTTTAGAAGAAAAAAAAAGACATGGGGTAATGTGTCGGTTCTTTGCAAGTAGGTTTTTGTTGTTTGTCTTAAGAAATTCGAGGGCTGCTTAGCAGTGTAGTCCCGCGGTTTTTAATGTGGGGGCGCCCGACAACTTCACAAAGGGTCAAATATCGGGACGCAGAATAAAAAGACATAAGAGGAGGGTACCAATCCTTTAATTAAAACATTAATTTTAATTGGAATTGTAATAATTATGGGCTATATACTACACAAACTTATCAGACATTTTACAGCGTAATATCTCGTAAAGTGAAATGTGAAAAACATGAAGGAGCCGGCCATCCCACTCCTCTGCTTCGTTGTGCTTTATTCAGTCGTTATCCAACTATAAAGTAAGTTATCTGTGTGCACAGTCCAATCCAGAGTCTCAATACAACCCTATAGACTGTGTGAAAATAGGAGCCAATTTCCCCCTTTGAATGAGATTTAGTGTCCCACCTCCTCTTTATGACAACCAGGACAGACAACACACCGAGCACGTTCAACAGCAACAATCCGACCCCTCTGGCAAACATAAAAAAGACAAACCAGGACAAACTTATGGACACAAAAGCACCTGCTTTCAGGACATTATTTCTGCAGCCACGCTCAGAGGTGTGAAGTGTTTGAGCCCTGCGGCTGAGAATGTGTCATCTTTACACCAGTGAGTGGAAGGTGAACTAGCTGTGGATGTAAACAACAATAATTGCTTCCAAAGTAATTGTTTTTAGAAACATGATGTCTCATTATTTGTTTCGAACAGTTAAATACTGAAAATTGAAAAGCCAGACCAAAATTAGATGTAACAGTTGGTTTTTGTTGCTTGAACCCAAATTTCCGCGTACCTTACAAAAAAGAAAGAAAAGACAGAAAATGTGCATCGCAGCATAATTGATCACTTTATAACATTATCCTTGTAACAAAAAGGACCTGAATCGAATGCAATTCCGATAATTTATAACAAAAGAAAAAATTCTTTCCGTGCATACGGGGGAAACTCATTCCTGGTAACTGTGGTCAGTGGGAGAGTTCGGAGGGGAACTCAGACAAACTACCTGCCAAAACACACCATTAGCAACTCATTCTCTGATTAAGCTCATCCTCATCATCTCAACCATCCTCTTCATTTACCAGGCAGAGCGGCGTGAATTGTCACTCATATCTCCCATCTTCAAGCCACTCATCTCTATTCAGCTGATCTGATTACACTTTGCATTTTCAATTACTGGTACAACCAAGAGAGAGAGAGAGAGAGAGAGAGAGAGAGAGAGAGAGAGAGAGAGAGAGAGAGAGAGAGATGTGAGGGAGGAAAAGAGGAAGAAAAAGTAGATTTTCAGATCGAGTTTCAAATGTGAACTGATTGTAAATGAAGTGAACAAGAGAGCTGGGAGCATGGAAAAATGCCAGAGATCCTGCAGTCCGCGGTTCTGGAGAAGCACATCTGGAGCCCCTTCAAGTGCCCTGGGGGCGTCGCTCAGAGGAGCTCCACTCTCTGGCACCATCACAGACAGCGTGGGGAAGAGAGAGAGAGAGAGAGAGAGAGAGAGAGAGAGAGAGAGAGAGAGAGTGTTTAAGAAAGCAAGAAGAACTGAGGGCGAAAGGGAGAGCGGCAGAGAGAGTTCGCTGGCACGATCTGATTTGTGTT
The DNA here is from genome assembly GCF_963383615.2 of Lipophrys pholis. Taxonomy (NCBI): domain Eukaryota; kingdom Metazoa; phylum Chordata; class Actinopteri; order Blenniiformes; family Blenniidae; genus Lipophrys; species Lipophrys pholis. Next base: position 13,928,069 of record NC_137642.1, on the reverse strand, counting down.
GTCGAGCAGCTGTTCTTTGCTGAGTTTCCTGCTTTATCAGTCCTCAAAGAGATACTTTGTCATACATCCGCAGCAGTTCAAACAATCTGCATCCTTATTTTGTGCTTTCCAGTCAGTTCATTTCAAAAATAACTGGGGAAAAAAAAAAAAAAAAAACCTGTGCATTAATGTAAGAGGCCGAGCACCCCCCCACCCACCAAAAAAACTATTTGAATGTTCATTTATAATGAGGAGCAAGGTCACATGTGTTGTTGGGATCCCGCTGAAAAATTAGACAGTGTGAGGACGGCGAATGTGAGGTTAGAGGCAGGGTGCGGGCAGAAATAGCTCGGGCTCAGAGCATGGTGAACACCCTGTGTGTGCGGGAGGCGATGTGGAAAAGGGGGCCTTACTGAAGACGATGCCTCATTTGGAAGCCGTTAATTAGAAAGGTTGATTGATTTGATGGCACTAGAGAGGCGGGACAGCAGAGTGCAGTGGTCTGTGAAGGAGTCCATGCTCAGGTCGATATTTACGCCTTCCAGGGAAGCTTTAATAACAACATTAAATGCTCTATGGAGAAGTCTTGTCGACTTTTTCCGCGCCTGTCTTCCAGGACACGTTGGACACACAAACCCTCCACAGCTAAAATTTGTGTTTGCGCCCATCTGGTCCAGATGTGCAGTGAAATGTGTTTGTGACACAAGTTTACAGTGAGAACTTCAATCAAAGAGCATTGATTTTCTATTGATATTCGGAAATGAGCCATTTTTAATGAAATTCTGTTTATGAAGCGTGCTTGTGCAAGAGGATACGAAGCCTTTCTGATGATGATACACTTCATATCACATCTATGTGTTGCTTTGGGACTCGCTTGTTTATTAAAACCGGACTCCTGTTGAGCAGCTCTACTCTAAATCCATACATTATTTATTTTACTTTGCATTAATTAAATGGCATTGCATCTTTTTTGTCTTCACATCTTCAGTCATGTTTTTTGTGAATAACCCCCCCACCCCCACCCCCACCCCCCACCCCCACCCCCTTGCCTTCCTTAGTGACTACATAAGAAAAAAAAATGATAACTCTAATATAATATGGTGGTTTCTTGAAGTTCAAACGAAGCCACATTTCAAAAGTACTTCTGATTAGCCTGAGTCTTCAGGCTTATCAATTGTCCCACCAGCTGAGAGACACAATATGAGCTTAGAGCTATAGTTCCAGAGCTGAGAAACAATACACGAGCATTTGTGGAGGATGTTGGTAATTGATTCAGTGACATTAGGTGGCCCTCAAAGAATACACTAACTCAATACTTGGTGTACTTTTGTTGTTTTGGGAAGGATGCAGTGACATGTTGAGGTGTCTATTGAGCTTTTTAGCACACGATCTACAGAGCAGGAGATAGTGTTTAAAATGGTTTTCCATCACATTTTTTCTTAGTTTTGAAGAGATCAATTTTGCCAGTTCATACTCAGCCAATTTGTTCCTTTGTGTTTATTTTTACAGGAAGACAATAATCTGTTGTGCTTGGATAAAAGGCCACAAAACACTTGAGCTCGTCTACAATGGGAGCTTTTTACCTGTGCTTGGTGGTTAAAAACATATTTAAGATAGTTTAATCAATGCAAAACAAAAGCACGTTCGGCTCCACACGCACACATCGAGGTCACAATATGAAATATAACATTGGTATAGTAGGTGTAATACTAAGTGTAATAAGAGTAGTGTGTTCTGACAGATGAAAGCCAACACAGAGTTAAAAATCAAAACTGTAACTGAAGACCAAGCTTGTAGTACATAAACATCTCTATTTTGCAAACCTGACACAAATTGTAATATTCCACAAGTTAAAGTAAAGATCAGTATATAAATAGCAATTCTGGCCTGTCCCATAACAAAAATGAGCAGTCCTGATCAAATCTTTGATTTGGCTTAAAATCTGTGGTCTTGTGTCATACAGTGGGAGGGGTTTTTGACAGCTGTCAAGATTATCTGATCATAAACCTAAAATTATCTTCTGGGTCAGAAATCCTGCGACCGTCACCTCCTTCAACTGCTGCTTCGAGCTACAGCTACAAGCAATCAGTGGAAACGCAGCAGAAAAAATTACATTCGAAAAGAAGATAAAATGCTGGATTATGTCCACATAGCCTGTACTTCATTAAGCTCGGTTTGCTTCATTCATTCATTTCCTAAAGACCCCAGGAGTATAAATGATTTAATTCGTATAACAATGTTATTCGCACGTGCAAAAATACATCATAAATCGCCTTGAAACTCGGGATGATACCTGCCATTGTGGCGTAACTGCTCTGCTCTCGTGTAGTACACTGAGAAGGGTTTGCCATGGTTGTGCGACCACCAACAGCCTGTAATGATTTGTCAGGAATTCAAACAATGGCTAACTTAGTCCACCACGCAGCTGCCACCCTACAGCTTCTCCCCGACCAGTTAAAATTCTGCAAAATATATGATGCAACAATAACCAAACAAGTTAATGGATTAACAGATTGGATGTAAACACGTGTGTGAGTGTGCTTTTCACCCAGCATTGGCTGGGAAACGATTTAGACGTAGTTATGCGTTGGTCATGCAGACGCTTTGTTCATGAACACACAGGATGGTGTTTTGGAATCGAGAGATAATCAACAGTCTGTTTCAAGAAAACACATGTTTGTGCTCATTTATCTGGAACGGTCTTTTTAACAAGTAGAAACAAAAGATACGGAGTTTTGCACTTTATAAAGAAATAAAATAAAAACATAAACTCAACTTTTCTTCAGTTCTACATTGCTTCATATTCATGAATATAAATAAACTGGCCATTGTCAACAACGACAAACCCACTGTATCAATTTGATTCCTCTCTTAATAACTTTTGTTGATCTTTAAAAGTGTGAAAAAAAGAAGAAAAGGAAGCGTGAAAACTGTTTGAAGCTGTCCTCCAGACAGAAAATGAAACATTCATGTACACCTGATGATGCCGATGGTCAAATCTTCCTCTCTCTCTCTCTCTCTCTCTCTCTCTCTCTCTCTCTCTCTCTCTCTCTCTCTCTCTCTCTCTCTCTCTCTCTCTCTCTCTCTCTCTCTCTCTCTCTCTCTCTCTCTCTCTCTCTCTCTCTCTCTCTCTCTCTCTCTCACTCACTCACACACACACACACACACAAAACATATAATAAAAGTCAATCATTTTCTTGACATCCGAATTAAAAGTAAGCGTACCCCAGAGGATTGTATTACGGGAATGCTGCATGCTTATGACAGCTTCATCACAGTCATATGAAATGCAGACCAGGCCGGAGGGACACTATTGTTTACCCCCAAACCATTACCAGCTACTCTCTAGTATAAATCATCTCTCGCATTCTCTCAGTTTGTTGTGGGTTTTTTTTTTCCTTTCCTCTGGTGTCTGGTGCTTTATTAATGCTTGCACCCTTCATGCTCCACTGAACGAGATGAGCCCTAGACTTCGGGATCGTCCAGGCACCTTGTCATGCGGAATTGATTTTGCTTTGTTGCTTTTGGGCATCTGATACTTGACACTGTCTAAAACTGTTGGCAGACGCCTCATATATGTGTTATTGGGCTTCACCTTTGTAACCAGATGCTAAATCTGGATCATGTTATGGTTTGTCCACATGGTGGTTAAAATACATTTCCTAATCAATCTGTGCAACTTTGAAATGCTGCAAATTCTCATAAGTACACAGGTTTTTTTTATCAAAGCCTAGGTTTACTATCGTCCAGTTTATTTCATTATTCTTGGGCCAATATTTAAAGTATTCAATAAGGATGAAGTTTCAAGTAAACCACATTTCCTCTCCAAGTGTGGTTCAAACTTCAGACTTCAAATAAATTCAAAAGAAAGGTTCTGAAAAGTAAAATATGGAAATGACTGGATTAGATTAAAGAAATAATAAAGAGTTAAATGTTAATGTACGCTGGAAGGGCGACACCACCAGACAGCGCCGATGGTGGAGCTCATTTTATGGAAGCAAATCAAAAACCCCAATTCCAAGTAACAAAAAGATCACAAAGTCCTGAGATCACAGGAGATAACCATGAGATGCTGGAAAGTCCAAACACACAGAACACAGACTGAAACACTGGAGAGCGACCAACACGAAACGAGACGGTCCCGGTTTACACACTGGCTGGGGCCTTTCACTGTGGAGATTCTGGATGGATGGATGGATGGATGGATGGATGGATGGATGGATGGATGGATGGATGGATGGATGGATGGATGGATGGATGCATGATGTGTATTGTCCAGAATGCTCGTATGATGTGTATTGTCCAGAATGCTCGTACAGTGAGCTGGATGGAAATAGATAATTGGTTTTGTTGTTGGTACAATGGTAGAATCTTGCCTGGAAGCCTCATGTTACAAATATAGAAATAAAATGCCGTGATACGGTATGTAAGAAACGTTTTGGATATTCAATCACTCCGTGTCTTGTACTGTTCCTCTGTACCTACAGTACTGTGTTACAATATAGTTCAACTACATTAATGTATCCGCTCAAATATTACAAACAGAAGTCATCAGATACCATAAAGTATACAGAAATGATCCATTCATTGGGAGGGGTGTCGCAATGCGTACATCCTGAAAAAAGCTTTAGTATTTTAAATTGTGTTGGATTCGATGTGGAAGTTTACAAGGTGTTAAAGAGACAATTGTAATTACACAGTACTGTATATGTATTGGCACCCCATGCATGATTTATTGTTTAAGCAGTAGAAATAGAGGATTATTTACCGTGAGAAACATTGTTGATGATAATTTCATGGAGAAGGGGTGAGAGCTAATACATTAGACGTACTCCTTTTGAAATATTCCCAAATTTGTTTTGTTTCATGTTTTTGCATAATAGTTCTGGATCATTATCATCATTGACGTTGATGATGATGATGATGATGATGATGATGATGATGATGATGATGATGACGATGTTGTAGTTTCTATATATTTTTTCTTCTTGATCTTTTGCAAAACAAAATGCACCCACAAAGCATTGAGCGCCACAAACTTCATTATTTCAGTGATGAAACTAAATCCCGCATCGCACACATTAACCACATGGCTGTCTTGTTATTACTGCTTGCAGTTGCACGTGCATTTTTTATAAAAAAAAATTTGTGCTTTTTTTATTGTGATGAAGCCAATGAGCCAATCAGACCATCTGGGTGTATAAAAGATAATATGGAATATCGAGCCAGGGCTTGTGCTTTGGTTATCTGCCATACAGGATCATGAAAGGATTCTGAAGCTCTATGAGATCAAGATAAGAGACTTTGCAATAATGAGCTGCTGCTTAATCAAGACTTGCATCTCTCCCCACATGGATCCCGGAGCCACTGGATGTTTATACACAACGAATGAATACTATCAATATAAGCAATCAGCGCTGAAGAGGCAACTCGGTGTCAGAGGAGCTGCAGAGGAGCTGAAATATTCAAGCAGGATTCATAGTTTGCTTCATATTGTTAAAAAAATAAATAAAAAAATGGAGCCTCAGATGTGAAGCGGAGACTGCTGCTGCTCCCACTCAGAGTTCACATCTCATGCCGCTCATGATTTATTAATTCTAAAATAATGCGTTGAGAAACACAAACTCTGTATTAACTTAAATCTTCTCTACGCTGGATGCTACATGTCCTTCGAGACAAAAATAGTGGATTGAAATGGTGAAGACTTTTAAAACCTATCATTTATTTAGCTGGTTATATACACTTGAATTGCCTTTGAATCCACAAAAAACTTTTTTTATTTTTGGGCGACTGGTCAGTGTGTCGTTGTCTTCCTTAAAAGCAGTAGGCTGTGAGGGTTATTCAAGTGTAGGCAAGAGCCACCGTGGAGGTGATGACGGTTTAACGGAGCTGATTGGCCTTCAGTAAAGGCATGCATGTTGATTGGCTGCTTATTCGTGAAGCGCCTGTGACCTTTTCAGTCAATCCGAGTTGAATTTGGGGGGGTCTTACATGATGCTTTAGGATGTATTGACGGTTTTCAGCAGATGGTAGGAGCCTTTCTTACTCCCGGTGGAGACTGAGAGGTCCTACACCAACCTCTGTTACCCTCACACACATTTCACATATACACTCCAGCCATAAAAATCAATCTTGCCGTGACAGTGCTTCCCCCAGCAGCTAAGGGCCTAAGTTTATTGCTCTAAATTAAGATCTGACCCAACACCTTACTCTCCAAGGAGGCAGGAAGTAGTACCATTTGGAGAGCTAATGTTGGCAAAATGAAAGTTTCTCACACAACAATATATTCTGGGATTTGATGTTGGGACTCAACTCACTAATCCAAAGCTCCAGACTTGTTCAGCACATACTGGTCAAATGAGCACCAAACAATCAGTGTCACTGGCCACGTGAATAAACAAAAAGTATATTATTTAAAGCTTTGATGATATTGAGCAATTGAAAATAACAGCTACAAGTATGTTTTTCAACATAGTACAATGATGAAGTGATTCCCAAACAGGAGGGAAACTGAGGTACTTTAAAGTTGCCAAAATGAACATGGAGGAGTTTGGCTAATCAATTAAACCACACACATACCAAACAAAAAATGCATTAGGAGTACATACTCATTCAAGGTTAAAGAGAGGTTCTTGTGAGAGAGCTTTTTGCACATAAAATCACAATTAAAAAAAAAAGTGGAAGCTACATTTTTTTTTTTGTGCAATAATTATTTAGAATAAGCTCTCACAGAACTGCAGAACAATTTAAATTCAGAATCAGAATAAATTCTGATTTAATTTAAAAGCTTAGATACAGGTATCATATTGTGTTTCATTAAAAGCAACCATGCATAAATGCTGACCTTGCTGTTACGTTTCCATCCCCAATTGTAAACTACCATTAAAATTTTAATCACGGTTTTAGCTTTTCTTTGTTCTTATCGTCTTATTTACTTTTCACTAATTATTGAAAATATAGATGTGCTCGCACTCCCAATTACCACAACTGTGTGACGAGCCCTGAAAGATCCCGTTAGATTCCCTGAGCTTCCCAGAGTGTCCATGTGCTTTACTTAACGCATTCATCCATATGACTACTAAAAGACACAAAAGGTGAGGAAGTGCATGGAAAACACAACAATAGAAATGATCCAAAAGGGGTGGGGTGACCCTGAACCCAACAGCAGACACAAACAAAGCTCAAAGTCATAAAATCAGTGACGCAGCAGTGAAATCCATCCACTTTTTTTTTTGCCAGCCAAATTACATTGAAGCTGTATTTTGATGGTTAATGTTTGATAACGTACATGGTAAAGGCTGCAGAGATCATGCAGATTGAGAGGCACGTTTGCTCTTGTTACACTGAAGAGGCAGACTGTGGCAAAATTTCCAATTCCTCTTTTTTACTCTTAAATTAATTTTTTTAGCTGTTCAAAATACATTTAGTTTAAAATACATTTAAATTTTAAAACTGCATTAAAATATCAACATTTTAAGCAGCAACTCACATCTGTCACTAAACGTAAGTGAGAAACTTTAGACTTCTTTAATGTTTATTATGCTGGTCCGGCCCCCTCAACATCAAATTGGACTATATGTGACTCGTCAACTGAAATGAGTTTGACACCCTTGATTTAAAGTATATATTGCTGCTAACAGAACGGATGAAGCTGAGAAATAAATGGCCATAAATTGAATTTACAGTTTAAATCTCCAGTTTTTTGACCTAATTACAGCAGCATCTGTACTGGCAGTTAAATTTAATAAAATATTTATTGGAATAATATTTCCTTCCATGGGGGTTAAGCCACTATCAGTGTTGTTCATTCATAAAATATCTCTTGGAAAGACCTGATAAGACGGTGTTGGCATATACAGAAAAAAACAACAATAAAAATATAAGTGGATGGCCTCTCATTTTTCTGTGTTTTGCTCATTTTAGATTCAGTGTCAGTTTCATTGATGCACATGAACCACACCAGAAAACTTTAAATGGACGAGCATAGCGGGGTGCAATTCTTTGCCGCCCAAAAATCTACCATTTATTTACTGTTGTCAATATGCCTAATGAGCTGGAAAATAACCTGCATTCAAATGGCAGCAGTTGGTGTCCAGCTTTTCCATTGTGGTGGTGAAAAGTGATTCGCAATTGCTCAATTCAGAGGGAGTGCTGCAATCAGAGCAAAACTAACCTCCTTATTACAGCTCCAAGCTGTCATCTCCATCAAAGAAGCTTCAAAAACCTTCAGAGAAACCAGTCAGGGCAGAGCCTGTGTGGAGGTGTCCTGGATTAAAGATTCACAGAGGTCCAAATAAAACATTTATTTACTTTTCAAGAGTTAAAGACGGTCAACAAATCTATCTTTGTGCTTCTCACCTGGAATAAAAGTAACGGAAAGAAAGTATCTCACGCCCACTACAGTGCCAAACTGAGTAAACAATTGTCAGACGGTTAAAGAACCGCACAAGCCAATGTTTTATTTATAGACAGCGGAATTCATTTTAATTCAAAATGAATTCTTTTGGTGATAAATAATACCCGCTGCTCCGCTGACTGCTGAGCCTAAATCAAGGAAAGAAGCAACAAAGTAAATCAGATTTAAGTTTCCTGCTACCACGCTGACAACCTGTAGACAAGACATGATTTGCCCACTCCAGGTTAATATACCTGCCGTGAAAAAGCGGCTGCACTTGCATTAATAACATCGAGCATAATTGATCTCTGTCAGTGGAAAGTGTGTATTTGCTCCCCTTCTTTCAACATGAGGTCAGATTTCAGGGTCGAATTTAGAACAGCAGCCACAAAGCTCGAAGAGCTTCAACGTCTTCTCCAAAGACAGGGAGATGCAACAAAAGCACTTTAATTTAGGATTTCTTTTTTTAATATTCATTTCATTATTTATTTCTTTTAAAAGGAGTCACTAAATTCACTTTGCTCCTGGAGCTCTCTGGCACTATCACTTCACCTCTTTTCATTTCACAGGCGTAAGATATTTTCTGATCGCACTCGTTTGAAATACTCAGTATCAACTACAGCACCTCATCGCTAAGATTTTGCTTTTCAGAACACTTTCACTCCAGCATTATTAAATGATTATAATTTCACATTGTTCTACAACTGCAAAACAATATTTCTTTGGTGGGGGCAGTATAATTTATTTTGAAATAAATTTAATTTTGGGGGGTATTTCTGGGAGGATTAATTTAACGTTCAATTCAGTATAACTTTGTCACGTAACGTGTATGTTCTAATAAGTGTGATGTAAAATCTTGTTTAACGTTTTCAAAGATTAATGAGTTGAAAAACCTTGAGTATTCAATGACCTCTTAAACTTTGTGTCAATTGTTACTTTGCATATTAACATAAACTAACAAGACATTTTACTTTGAACTGAAGTGATTCATTTCAGTTTCCATGTGATTAAGTCATACATAGTCCACATATTTTTGGATTGCACCTCCACAGGCTACTCCCAGGCTCACCCTGTAATCCCATCCTCTCGCCCCCTCATGCTACATATAATAATATAAATAAATAAGGGCAGCGATGATAAATGTACTGCATAAAATGGAAAAAAAAAAGAGAACGGCTCCTTTCACTACTTCATTGTGCTGTTAACTTTAGGCTGATGTCCAACATGGGTCAGCATTCAAACGCCCCATTTATTTTCCCATTGAGAAACTGTCGCTCCATTAATTTTACAAAAAGAATAACAATATTCTCTCGTGCCCTGCGTTCGTTGGATGGCAGGAGCTCTGTGAACCCGGACAGCCGACGTCCAGGAAACGCTTTCAGGTGTGCGCACGCCTCGGTGGCCTCCTCCCACCTGTACATCAGCTTCATCACGTTGGCAAGTCATGCAGTCAGGACTCCCTGTTGGGCTAATTAAGCCAATAATTCCAAACCTTCTCCTCATGTTAGCCTTCATTCAGCCCGAGCCTGCAGTTTGGCACTTTTGTAGCTCCAGCTTTTTGTTGCGGGGAGTAAATAGTTGGGGGGGAAATGCTCAGGAGAAATGACAAGGCAGGGTAAAAACCCAGCGGGCCAGTTAAAAGATGGGTCCAGACGCTTGTTATGAAACATGTCAACGTTGGTAGAAACCCGGCGACACTCCTGCAGACTGGTGTTTCTCCAGCCGCAGACTGTCAGGGTGTCGGAGGAGGTGAAGAGGTCTGCTCTCAAGTGTCTGCTAGTCTGTCCTGAGATCCACAGATGACCACTGCAGTGGTTAAAAAAATAAAAAAAACAAGAGCTTAAATAGTAGCAGTGGTGCCAGACAGTCCCATACACCATGAATGTCATTGCCCTTGATCTCTGAAGCATGTTTTAGAGGAAAATATGTATCAGCACTTATTGGTAAGACAATCATTCTGCTTCTCCCAGTTTCCATTTCTTCGTTTTCCTTTTCAGGAAGCATCGACAGAGTCTCAGATCACTTCACTTTGACATTTCAAGGGGAGGAAACGTATCGAGGTATTGGCATGAGTGTGACAGTATAAATGGTATCGACTGCCAACAGTATCTCAGCCTGAATCTCAGTCCATCAGGACATGAAATATTCATCCATAATGCCAAAATGTCTGTCATGAATACTGTACAACATGGCCCGTTCTGAATCCTGCACGGCAGTAACAACAGCATGATAAAATGGAGCTGTGCCGTTGTGAAGATAGAGGAAAATGCTTTTCAAACTCAGACTGTGTTGCTGGATGTGTTTTACTCTGTTTAGGATGCAGGGTAATCATAGACGTGTGTAAGGACAGCGCCTTAAGAATGTCTCATTGCTTCGTTATCCTGTTTCCTGATAAGGCAAAGCTGTCACAGTCGCATATTGTGTACAGCAACATGTTTCTGTTGCACACAGCTCTGAATTCAGGCCAAATCCCCTGACTACCTGCCATCAGACATGGTACAGTTACCACAGGCCGTAGATATCCTCTTCCTTAGCCCCCATTAGCAAGCAGCCAAGGATTTATCACTAATGTCAGGCAGGCATTAGCAAACCTAATGAAATTTCACGTTGTTCTTCAAGCAATATTATCCCTGTGACCCCACTCTTTTCACTACAGCAAGGTTTAACTGCTGAATGTCAAACAGCTGGCTAAGCCTGTGGCATCAAGCTTAGTTATGTTTCTTTCTTTCTTTCTCTCGTTTTTCATCCATGCTCATTTGGATTTATGTTCCTCGCTGAATAATAGAAAATAATGAACCCCCCCCCCCCCCCGGTGCTTTCAGTCTGAGGTGGGCCGTAAGTTAATGACATTGGGCCATGTTGCATTTGGCTGCATCCCCACACATTCATAATTATGGTCGGATTGTCACCAAAATGCCCTGCACTCTCCACTGTAGCTGCTGTAAATCCCCCTCCGAACGAAGGAAGAGGCAAATTATCTTTAGTTTGCTGGTGCTCCAGCCATCAACTGCGATGGGGTTAGTAATTAAAATTTAGCTTCATAATGGTAGGGGAAGCCTGAAAATTAATTTGCATGCCAAAATCATATGTTTTACATATACGCATGATCACCTGCTCGGGAAAAATGACACGGTAGTCACGTGTATTGCATTTACTGTTTTTTATGCCCCACGAATGAGAGAGTGTTAGCCAGGCTATTAACTGTACCAACGATACTCACCATTACAGCCATCTTAATTCAATTCTCGGCTGGGGTTTTAGATGATGGGAGGAATCCTGAGCACCGTGACAAGGCTCATGCACAAGGGGAACATGCAAACACTGCACATTAAAGCCCTGAAGCAAAGGCCAGACTCAAATCAGAGAGACAGTCTCATTACGTGCACCACTGTACACAACCATACCCCTGGAACATGTACATCTGAATTACATATGATCATGCCCCATTTGTTTTTGTTCCAGCTAACATAATAGCTAATTGCTTTTTAATGGCAGTTAGTGGCGTTGTGTGTTTCACTGGCCCATTTCAAATGACACCACAGAGTCAACAGTGTTGTGTGTGCACACTACAGAGAAGGTGAAGTTTACTTTGTCTGCTCCCTCAAAACAAGAACATGTTGAGAATAGACTTCCTCTGTGGCCATCGACACAAACAGCAAACAGAACCAAATGAAAAGTCTTTCCTGGTTCTGTATAACTACTGACGGAGGCTGTTCTCCTGGCACAAGCCTGACTGTAAATCAGTGGTTGCAAACCATTTCCCTGAAAGTGAGGAATTTTGCCCAGTTTTCACCAATATCATCATTGGAGAGCTTTCAGATGCAGAGAGACTATGATTGGAAGTAGATACCTGATCACATTCTGGTGAAGGGCAGCTGGAGTTCAATTCTATCAACGAGCATCTATTATGTATCATGAAGACGTGGAGAGGCGAGTTGACAAGGATGAGGGAGAACACAGGAGGGCTGGAGCTTTTAATAAATCATCATTTTCTGGAGGAAAAGACAAGCAATTAAAACTCTGAGCAAGTTTGATATTGAATTTTTTTTTTTTTGTTGGTGACCACCTTTTCCTTGTTTCTTTTCTGTTTTGTTTTTTAAAAGGAACTTCTCAGTGGGGCTGCGATTGCACCAGGAGGACTTGTACATTTTGGTATGTCATGAGGAGACACATGGAGGACTTAGCAAACTGTAAAACCAGGTCGAACGTACCGCTCTGGTCCTGCCTCTCCCTCCTGCCGACCTCTCCTGGGACTTACCTACAAGTTCAGGTGGTTGGTCGCCATGGTAACAGCCGAGAGTGATGGTTATTTGCATTGTTTCTGCTTTTATCTCCAAAACCGTGTGATTATCCATACTGTACAGATACTTGTGTTTATCTGCCTGCTCTATTCAGCCTGATTGTTAGTCTATTTGTCTGCCCTGCGTTACTGTCTGCTCCTGACAGAGTCCACCTTCTTTCTCAGTTGCTGTTCTCTTTTCTGCCCGAACACAGACCGTGCACTGCTCCACCATCACTCGATGTAGATCCCACCTCTGCCACTTTATCTAGTGCACAGCTGGGGAAAGAAATATCGCTGCATATTCTTTCTTATGCACCCAGTCTCCATTAATTAATAAAATATGACATTGTGCAAATATACTCAATACAAACATTTCTGTTTATATTAGAGAGTCTCTCCTCTGTAAAAAACTCACAAAAGAGCAAAACCCTGTCATTCCTATACCATGCGACCAAACATGGATATCACATGCAAAATGAGCAAGGACACAGGCTTGATGACAATAATGAGCTCTCAGTGCTGCCCAACAGCCAGGTTTTGAGGACCACTTCTGACACCTGCTGGCTAGAACATGAACGTCACAAAAAAGAAAAAAAAAAAAAAAAGAAAAAAAAAGAAAAAGCACTGAATCTATCCTTGAAAGTGGCAGAAAAAGTGTCGGCGGTTGACTAACTCTCTAATTAATGTTATGCAGGAAGGAAATCAACCACAATGTATCATCGTAAAAAAAAAAAATGGAAATATTGAAATACAAGTTATATTCTTGATATATTTTGTTGTTTATTAAAACATTATCAAACCCGGTGAGGTAATTATACAATTAGAGACTAGCAACCCCAACAAATAGCACTCCTGATTTGTAAAACCTGAACACATTCATAACATGAATGGAATTTAAAGTTTCTGAATACGATCCACTAATCAGTGACAATGCTCTGCTCAGACGTTGTCACAAGGCGTCGCACAAAAGAAAGTATGCTGCTGATCTAATGATCTAATTGGGGGAATATACAGTGAGCTTGCAAATGAACTTTTTCTTTCATTGTGTCACCTCCCCGTATCAAAGAAATAGGTCAGTTCTGACACTGAAGTGCTGTTATTGGATGTGCAAACATCTGTCAGGAGAGCTCCGCAGAGAAGCAGAGTCTCTCTCAGGAAATAATGTGTTATAATACAAATATGAGATGATGAGGACCTGAGGGAGTTGCTTTTAAATCAGTAGATATATTGTATTTATTTGAGAGGGATGGAAGTGAAGAGCCACCAAGGACTCCCGAGCCCTGGAGTCTGTGGTGTTTGATTTTGAGTCTGGATATATACCAGCATTTCAAGAGAAGGAGAACAGCTGTTTGCTCAATTCACAAATCCAATTGTTCAATGTTCTGCCTGTGCCGATATCCACCTCAGTGTGATTCCTTTTAAAATAGTGATGCATTATCAAGTCAGTCCTGATAAAAAATAAATAAAAATAGGAGCTTTGTTTTCAAGAGTAGCAAAACTGTCACGTTGAGCTTGAACAGTTCGTGAGATAGACTCTGATAAGTGTTTGGACTTGAGAAGAAAGGAATACATATACAGTATAACTTTAAAGTAGCTGTGTTTACCTCATTTGATGCCTTTGTCACTATATTTTGTTTGACTTGCGTGAATGCGATACCAAGCACTACATATTTGCAGACAAAACTAATGTGCTTGAAGCTCACTCAGGCTTAAAGGAATAGTAATTAGGTAGCCACAGAAAGAACAAACTATACCACTGTTTGTTTATTATATTGTTTTCACAAATGTGGAGCAGCAATAGAATAGAATAGAATAGAATAGAATAGAGTTTGACTGTTCAGTACTCTTTTTGTTCTCTGTTGATTTGCCAGCATGTCAGATATCATTGCCCCTGCATGCACATTGTTTGAAACACAGTAACCACTGTGATATTTGATCTCATAATCCACATTTATATCTACTAGCTGTGCTCCCTTCACTGAGACTGATTTTATTTTTATTCAATTCAATTCTATTTAGATCGCACAAATAACAACGTCACAATCCCGAGGCATTTTTGCAGTAGACAAAATATTCCACGTGAGCAGGCATAGGTGACAGTGGAAAGCGAAAAACTCCTTTTTAGGAATGAACCTCTGCAGAACCAGACTCCGAGGTGTTCTGGCTGGTGTTAGGGGATAATAAGAGAAAAAAGGATGAGATAGAGACAGAGAGCAGCAAGCAGCAAGCAAACAAATACATTGTCAGATAAAGGCAAGCTAATCCACTCTCTGCAGACTTGATGGGGGCATTAGGTTTGATTATGAACTCCCTTTTCCACGGTCAGAGATCCTACAGGAAAGTACATAGAGAGAGAGAGCACAGGCGACAGGAGAGTGTTAGTGTGTGTTAGTGATATGAAATGGTGAAATAGAAACATCATAAGAGAGGAGAGAAAAGAAGCTCAGTCACTCTCTCTTTGCACCTGTAGGCACCAGTTATGTTCAAATGCATGTTTTTAATTTAGACAGTGGGAGAAAACTGAAGTAAAACCAGAAAAAAAACCGACATCCCTCACCCAAACTGATACCTTCTTGCTATGAGTGCTGTCAGACTGCTAACCCCTAAATGACGGTGTGGTTTATGGCGTGAACTCACTCATACACCCTAAATAACTCCTTCCAGTGAAGGGATTTACTGATCATTCATTGAAACTCTGATTCTGGACTGATTGGAAGGAGACACCGTCTTTGCACCCTACGTAACCCACGATCGGACCCAAGGTTCAGGCTGTGCAAAGACGCCCCTGAGACAGTCCAGCACATAGCAGCAGGTTGTAAGATGCAACTAACAAACATCTGTGGTCAGTATCGACTCAAAGTACCCAAATCGCGGTTGGCGGTCCCCCCCGAAGGTGGCTGAAGACAACAGGGCGTAAACGTCAACTTCCAGACTGACGAACAGCTGCGCGCAAACCAGCCAGGCATCACGGTTGTTGACAAACCACAGAAGAGAGCAACAGTGATAGATGTGGCAGTAACATCAGAAAGAAAGATCATGAAAAGGTTGAGAAGTACCGAGGGTCGAAGGAACAGCTGGAACAGATGTGGAGGGTTAAAGCTAATGGTCCTCATAGTAGTTGACTTCTGAAGCCTCAGTGCAGAAGAGTGCAGTCCTAGGAACAGCTAAGACACTGCGCAGAATCCTCAGACTCACACGCATCTGGTAGAGGACCCCAGCTTGAGGATGATGCAGATACCACCCAACAAGGTGAGAGGGTGGATTTTATTTATTTATTTAAATATATCCTCCTACTGAATGTGTCTCTTAGTTTGACCTCTATGTTTCCTGGATCCACAAAGAAAACTCATGGGGAAATGAGTCATCGAGTCGACGCCGCAGACAGGCCGGTGAGAATATGATGGGCAGTGGAGAAACATGTGCTGGCACTAAAAGCTTAATCCGTCTTATTGATGACAGGTCAGTGTCTCAGTGGAAGCCTGCAATCGATGGCACTTGACCCCCTTAAATATCAGGAATGCCGACATGCCTCTCATCTCCTCGTCTCAACCAATCAGGATTGATTGCAGCCATTCCACACTCCTCCACAGACAAGTGACTGTCATTAGTTCCTAGTGTTTAATATTGATGATGCTGTGCATTGATCCCCAAACGGCCGTCTGCTGTGCTGAGAAGAGCCTGAAAATCACTGTTTTGTATTGGAGTTGATTATACGCTGACCTCCCATTGAACATCTATTCTCTGACAATAAAGAGAGTCACATAATGTCATGTTGCACTGGCATAACAACAGTGCAGTAACCAATAAAATCATTGTTCCAATTGCCTGTTTTTATGTTTTACTGTACCGATGCATGCATATTTTTAGATGTTTGCATTTTCCAATTCCAACAAATACATTTCAATGAATAAAGATATCTTGGGGGAATATTTGCATTCCTTGTTTGTAAAAGCACCTACGTTCCAAAGAAAAGAAAGCCAAGCTGCTGGGTGAAAAACTGAGTTTTGCTCTTATGAAGTCAGGTGAGTTCATGTAATTAATATACAGTGTGTAAACATAAGAACAACACAATATTTCTGCAAGGCTAATCAAGACTGAGATACACTGAGGTTCCTGTTATTCATGCAAATTTATGAAAATTGTTCGTCAAAACGCTGTCAAGCTCTTTCAAAAGGTCTTTCCAAAAAGTCTCCCAGAAGCACTTCACAAGTAATGAGATTTTTTTTTTTTTTTTTTTTTTTTGGATGAATGCTGAAAAAAAACAAAACAAATATAAAGAAAAGAACCCCTCACTTCCTTAGAAAACATGTATATTTTACTGACAAAAAAAATCACCAGGGATTATGATTCACTCCGGTCTTGAGGTGTTGCCAATAAACACTGAGGGACTATATTTCTTTAATCCACTGTAGTCCTTTTGTTTTTCACTCAAGAACAAAAAATATGAATGCTTTACACAATAAACACATTTGAACCAGACAACATTTAAAAAGGTTGCACTGCTCAAGTCTCATTGGGGCGTGGGGAGCTTTCTGCATTCAAATCCGTTAATCAAGATAGAAACGGAGGATTATAAAGTGATGCCACTTCATTTGAGACGATGGTATTAATGAACAGATCAAAGCAATAGTTACCAACATAGCTTGTAGCCTGAAGTTCCCTTTATACGAAGCTTCTCTGGTGCACTTTAATTTCATTAACTCCATTGTCAAACCCATGCTTAATGTTATTTTGTGAAAAAACAGGAGTTTTTTTTCATCTGGCTGATGTCTTTTGGCTTGACAATGCTAATGTCCGCGAAGGCTAATAAAGCTAAATGGATTTTATTCATATGTGGAATTATCCTGCTTGAGCAGCCTCAATGATTCAGTGCAATCAAAAACACACTCACACGCCATTTGGGCAATGTGCTTTCACACCACTGGAAGGAACCTGGGGCTCTTTGTCTTGCTCAAGAGCACTTCATCACATGGACAGGGCAAAATGGGGGCTCAAACCACCAACCTTGGTACTGGAAGATGATCTACTGAGCCAAATGGGCCACGGTGGCCCATACACTTCACAGCCACTTCTTGCTTTTAGGCCTGCAGTGGAGGCTTATTCATGGTGAATCTCCAGCACAAGCCAATGTTTATTCTTTTCATTTTGCTCTCCAGTTTGGACGGAGTAATAAACTTTGCTTTGGTAAAGAAAACCTACTCATATACTCCAAAGCAGTGAATGTCAACAGCGAAATATCCAACCTGACTGAGCTTTCCATCCAGCCCCCAGAACATTACTGAATTCAGAAATAGCTTTGTGAGAATGAAAAAGTTGTTCTTAAATATTCATACCTCTTTCTTTTTTGACAATATATGTCTTGATCTCATTGAGCATTCATTTCTTTTCTGACTTTGCGTGCATTACGTTGTGGCGACAGCTCAGATTACATTATTTAGCAAGAGTGACAGAGATGTTGTTTCTAAAAGTTGCTCAACGGACTTATCAGTCCATCATTCCTTAAAGCTGTGGTTTTCTGCATTAAAAATCCACTTCAGGGGCCTCAACAGTGCAATTTTCTATTATGTATTAATTCTGAAGATCTTTCACTTGACAGTGTCAGCCACAATACATATATGTAAGTGTTTACCAGAGTTAGAACAGTATTACATATGATTTTTGCATTAACAGCTTTTATCACAATCTAAAATTAATGTCAGTCACATTTACAATACACTTTGTTCTTTATAGAAAGAAAATATTGAACCTTCCACTCATCTTATTTTATGGGATTTCTTGTCAAAGATCAAAAGAGAACAAAATAAATGATTTTGGGAGGAGGCACCCCCAGTGACACCAAGAGTCCTACCATACACTGTGAAAGCCCCTCTGAACAGACCCCAGGTCAGATATGGTGTAAAGGGAGCAAAGGACACTGTTTTAATCAATATTGCAGAGGGACTCTGCTACTTGGATGAATCATCAGTTGGGAATTCCAAGCTGCAGCTTCAGCAAAGCGATGGCAGATTGTAATATGAAACACTAGATATGGAGATAAGTATTCATTTGTTAGAGACTGAGTAGCCCTCACAGAATGAAATCCGACCATGAACGGTATTACGAGCGGGGCTTAATTGCATGAAGCAAATAAATGTTGAAGATTAAGACTAATTCGCTCAGTTAGACTTCTCAACAAATTGCAGAGCTTGATAAGTGCGATGTGGTTGTGTGACGCTGTGGGACCCGGTGAACACACTGTGAATTGTGTGCAGGTGTCTCAGGGTTTATATTTGTCAAATACAGTGCACCTCCACCACAACCAGGCAGGGCTCTCTTAACTATGTCATTGACCTTTTCTCTGACATCGACTGTATTTCAACTCACAGGACGCTCCAACAGCCAAAGCTGGAGACCGGCAGATGCGGGCTTGTGCGCCTTGATTAACGCTCCTCTCTCCCAATCTCTGACAAGCACAAGGGCCTCTCTGCCCGTGTGATACACTTCTTCCCAAATTGAATCCTCTCCTCTTTTTTCTTGTTTGTGATGTAATCACACTTGGTACCAACCCTTCTCACAGGACTCCCCTCCTCTTTTCATTTCCAGCAATAAAGTATTATGTGCGAGCTGACTTGTGCGGTGGCTCCCAAAATGGGCTCGGCGGTTTTGAGGTCAACACGGGTATTCATCAGCGCCGCACCCCGCTGAGGATGTGATGATCAAAGTTTGTGTGCCACAGACTTATCACAATTTACAGCACCCCCAACTGCCCTTGCCCATCACTCTGCATGGCGCTCCGCTTATCATTGTTCAGACCAATTATATGACCCGATGAGAAGAATACAATTGCTGTTCTGTACCAGTGATTTAACAAATAAATAAGTGCTTTAATGATCCTCTCACTCCCCCTTTTCAACTTAATTAGAGGGGAACAGATTTGCTGGATGGATGACTCTAAAGCAACTGACTGCGATTCTGAAACAGGGGACTGCTCGCCTTTTATTCATTGTGTGCATTGTTGTGTGCAGCTGGTTGATTGCCGCCCGAGCCACTTAGCTCTCGCTGACCACCAGCAGGCCCAGCTGTGTGGCCATGGCCACTTCAACATCCTACAGTGGTCTGAGGGAGGCAGACCAAACAGTCATGGAACCGAGGCCACAAATTTCTGAACTTGCATCTTTACCACCACACACGTGTGTGTGTGTGTGTGTGTGTGTGTGTGTGTGTGTGTGTGTGTGTGTGTGTGTGTGTGTGTGTGTGTGTGTGTGTGTGTGTGTGTGTGCAGACATGTCTCAAGTATATCTTTCAGTTTTGTTTAGTTTTTTCTGTGAACAAGCGATAGGAAATGTGAAGTCTCTGCAGGATGGTAATTCTCCATCTGACTTATTCAGCGCTTACAGATGACTCATCAGTGTGTCAGCCTTCATTAATAGCAGCTTGACAAAGAAAAGCACTGCAGCTCACGAATGGGCCTATTTGATGGGGAATATCTCCATTCAGACTGCCACCATGTATCATAAACTCCAGACGAGACAGCACTTGAATTTTCAATTGGAGTCTTTGACAACACCAATATTTGTCAATCTTCGTCCAGTATCCCATGGTTAAGATCTTTCTCTACTCTCTGAATGAGCTGAATGGGTCATCATCAAGCTCCACTGAAGCCTGATAATGACACACTAATTAGAATCATTTTGGGTTGTAGCTGGTCTAAAACCGGCACCGGGGGAGAGACGCTTGAGGACCGGGACTTACAAACACTAATCCAAATAAAAAGACATGAAGTGACTGAATGCTGAACTTTAAAGATGAAAAAGAAAATGCAAATAAGACAAATCTGATGCACAGCATACATGATGGATGACATCAATTATTGGCTGAAATTGTTTTAATGCTTTACAAAGCAAACACTTTTCACAGTCATCACTAATGTCACTGACTCTGCCTGCCAGTGAAGGTAGTTTCTCCTTATTCTTCATACAGAGGTAATCA
The DNA here is from genome assembly GCF_963383615.2 of Lipophrys pholis. Taxonomy (NCBI): domain Eukaryota; kingdom Metazoa; phylum Chordata; class Actinopteri; order Blenniiformes; family Blenniidae; genus Lipophrys; species Lipophrys pholis. The sequence goes on along the minus strand of NC_137642.1, from coordinate 13,907,445 downwards.
AAGTATATATTTAGAAGACGCTGTATGGATCAAGTTAGTTTTACTTATGGCTTAGTGGCTCAAACTGTTTATAACTTGATGTCGTTATCTTTTCTATCAATCCATTCGGTCCCTCAGTCTCACACTGTCAAATATAGCAAATCCATGCAATCGACTGAAGCAATCAGTACGGCCTGTGTAAGTGTGCATACGGATAACACTGCTGATATGTTGTTGTGACAACAGCAGAGTTGTTACTGATTAGAGTGGCACTTAGGTTTTCACGTGTTTCAATCAGCTACTACAGTTGAAAAGTGGCTCAGTTTGTAAAAAACCAGCAAATCTGAGCCAACGAAATGGAAATTATTCAATTGGTTCTACATTGCATTGCCAGTATTTAGAAAAAGGTCTAGCTGATTTATGCAGACGGCTTTTAGACGATTTAGGACTGAGATTAGTCTTTGTCAAGGGTCTCTAACCTTCATGAACAATTTTAGGCCCAAATAAAAAATGTCTTCAGCTGCAAAAACTTATTTAGTACACATTAAACTATATAAAGAGTTTTAAAAACATACAGTTGTATAATTTATGGCAAAACTGTCACATTTTGGATACAGGCACATTAAAACCATTGCAATGATATGAGGTTTCCAGCTTCTTTAGCTGGCTTCGTTTGCTTTAACTTTGTTGCTTGCTAATTTTCATTCACTTATCCAGCACACAGGTAAGCTACCATCATCGTCCATATCATCTTTAACCTTTAAGATTTTTTTGTATTTATCTCTTGTTGGCTTACTGAGGTAAGGAAATCATCAATAACTATTTGAAATGAGGCGGGGAAGTTTATAAAATAGTCAAACTGTTCTTCAAGTTCCACATTTGTTCCCTCGCGGTACAAGATTTGAATAATTGCATACTGGTGGCGAAGAGAATAGGAGCCGACCCTGTTTACACAGAGGTTCACAGCTTTGAATGGCGCTGCTGAGGCTTCACTGTTGTGGGCCCCTGAGCAAGGCTCTTTGGAAACTGCGGCGGTTGCACTACATAGTGGATCCGGTTAAAGTTCAAATCAAAAATACGGCATCGTCTTCTTCAAGAAGCCGTTACATTGAGGCAGAAGAGCCACATGTGGCTGGAGAACCGCAGGTTGCAGGCCCCTGGTCCCAGTGAAACTTCAACACAATCCACATTGACTGTTTGTCTCTGAAATCTTATCAGAATAATCAGACTCAGACTGAAATGTATGTGGCGTGTCCCTGCAGGACGTTCACTTCCACATGCATTTCATGCTCAGGTGCTTCCACCGAGACTTCAGTCTGTTACTATCTAGTCACTTTGCAGTTCAGGCTTAGTGTTTCATTACAAAAAAACATATTTGTGCCTCAACATATTGTAATCTTGAAAACACGTGATCAAAATTAAACAACGCAGCGAAACATATTTCAGAACGTCCAACTCGAGACGATTCTACAAACCTGACTTCGCAGCAATAAACTCTTGAGTACAAGCTGCACGGGGATGGCCTCGTCCCAGACCTTTAATCATAGCGCCACTGTGCATGTCTAATTGCATAAATTTGTCTGAATAATTGGCCGCCTTATTAATAAGCTGCTGAGACAGATTTTGAGACAGAGAGATTGTCAAGGTTGTATGATGACATGATTTATTTGTAATCTAAATTAGCCAAATTAAATGTTCGTGGATGGCCACTAAGACAACAAACTGTTTACACTGCATATATCGAATGCACATGACATTTGCGTAACATCCCAAATACAAAAGAGTTTTGATGTCGCACCACCAAAACTTCTTCTGATCACGACTTGAATGTTTCAATCAAACAATCAGTAATTAACCTTTGGCTGAAACCAGCGAGAAACTGATGAAGCTGCCTGGTTTTTCCCCCTGCGCTGTGATGTGGGGACTCAATGCTCTCCCTGAGATTACTGCACGTTATATAAAAGTCCACATCTCATTAAAATGGTACCCTTTCAAATCCTCATATTTTAATTAGCATATTTGGTTGCCACCACGAACCCCAGCTGCTTCTGTATCTTGATCGCCAGTACCAGCTGTCGTCTGAACACAGCACAGGATGCTGTCGCATGCACGCAGACAGAAGCAGGACCGTAAATGGCAATTAATGGAGCAGATGTAACTTTAACATCCATTCAGAAAAAAAACGCCTCACTCATCACCTTTTGGCTGACAGAGAGTCATCTGTTGAGAATACTTGCTCATGGTTATAATTGTATTTTTTTTTTTCTTATTACGATATAGGCTGT